>NC_053490.1:495945192-498781313 GCF_905171775.1 Rana temporaria
GGCAGAGTCTATTTCAGCCTCTGGCTATTGGGTTTGGTGCACTTTATATGAGTGGTGAGAATAGGGACAGGTTTTCTTGTTGCCAGGGACAGAGCATAGTGGCAGGGAAAGGTTTCTGAGGAGTAGGAAAAGTGCAGGGATCACACTATCTACACCTAGGAAACCTCCCGTTTTGGGTGTGGACCAGCCAGACCTCATTCCCGCTCCTCGCTGCAGAAGCTGTCAGCATCCGTTTAAGATCATGATCCTCTGCTACTGCTGTAAGTGGCTCTGGTTTGCTGTGTTTACCTGGCAGGATTGATTGTACGTTGTTGGAACTCTCTTAACCGTTTACCGACCAGCCGCTGTCATTATACTGCGGCAGGTCGGCTCTCCTCCGCAAACCGTCGTAGGTGTACGTCGGTCTTTGCATAAAAGATAGTGGGCACACGTGCCGCAGGAGCGTGCCCGTGGGTCTGGCGGACTCGTTGTCCGCCGGTGACCCGTAATCACGGTGTACAGAGGCAGAACGGGGAACTGCCTATGTAAACAAAGTGATTCTCCGTTCTGCCAGATCACATGTCAGAGGTCTTCTGTTCCCAGTCATCGGGAAAAGTGATCTTTGTCATGTCCCTGGTAGCCAATCCCCCCCACAGTTAGAACACACCCAGGAAACACACTTAAAGGGGTTGGAAAGGTAAAAAAAAATCCTAAATAGCTTCCTTTACCTTAGTGCAGTCCTCCTTCACTTACCTCATCCTTTCAATTTTGCTTTTAAATGTCCTTATTTCTGCACAACAGTGGAAGGCTGATAAGGCCCCGAACGCATCAGAGGTTCTCCTTACGACACAGACGCATTATGTTTTCGAGTCTCTTTTGGCTAGGAGGAGGGGGGTGGGATGTAAATTTGATGCCCTGTGGAAGATATGGACTACCTGGTATATGGTCAAAGACTGATATTTGATTTTATTTGAATCTTTGTTTGATATTTGGTTTTGCTCCCGTAAAAGAGGAATTAGACCTTCTTATCATTACTATTATTTTCCTCATCGCCTCAGCCTTCCCTCCCTTCCCCCCCCTTCCCTTCCCTTCTCTTCTCTTCTCCTCCTCGGTCTCCCCTCTTTCCTTTCTTCTCCTCCTTTTTTTTTTCTTTTTTTTCTTATTTCTTATAGTTTTAGCACCTTCCTTCTTATAGCTCTCATCTTATCTCAATAGTGGATTGATGCCTTGAAGGTTCTAACAATTTAATTTGACTTGTTCATATTGGTTTCCCTGGATGCAGATACTGATGTACGTTGTGTTGTGTAGAAATGTAATAGATGATCTGGTTGCGGGCGCACTGTGGGCGCCGCTTCCTTGATGCTGTACTATGTATATTTGCACCCTTGGCACCAATTGTATGTTTGATGGAACATTTTCAAATAAAAAACAATTAAAAAAAAAATGTCCTTATTTCTTCTGAGAAATCCTCACTTCCTGTTCTTCTGTCTGTAACTACACACCGTAATGCAAGGCTTTTTCCCTGGTGTGGAGTGTCGTGCTTGCCCCCTCACTTGGACTACAGGACAGTCAGGGCGCTCTCTACGTTGCAGATAGAGAAAGGAGCTGTGTGTTAGTGGGGGTCTTGATTCTCCTGTAGTCCAAGGGAGGGGACACTCCACACCAGGGAGAAAGCCTTGCATTACTGTGTGTAGTTACAGACAGAAGAACAGGAAGTGAGCATTTCTCAGAAGAAATAAGGACATTTAAAAGCAAAATGGAAGGATGAGGTAAGTGAAGGAGGACTGCACTAAGGTAAAAGAAGCTATTTAGGAAAAACAATTGTACCTTTACAACCCCTTTAACCCTTTGATCACCCCCTAGTATTAACCAATTCACTGCCAGTGTAATTGTTTCATTGATCAGTGCATTTTTACAGCACTGATCAATGTAGTAATGTCACTGGTTCCCAAAAAGTGTAATTTGGGGTCAGATATGTCCACCGCAATGTCGCTGACCTGCTAAAAATCACAGATGTCCACCATTACCAGTAAAAACAATTAAAGTCCCTAAATCTATCCCATAGTTTGTAGATGCGATATCTTTTGCGAAAAAAAATCAGTATACACCTATTGCAGTTTTTTTTAAACAAAAAAAATATAGAAGAATATATATCGGTCTAAACTGATAAATACATTTATTTTTTTACATATTATAACAGAAAGTAAAAACATTTTCTTTTTCAAAATTGTCGGTTTGTTTACAGCGCAATAAATGATCAAATACCACCAAAAGAAAGCTCTATTTGTGGGGAAAAAAGCATATCAATTTTGTTTGGGTGCGGTGTCGCACTGCTGCGCAATTGTCAGTTAAAGCGACGCAGTGCCGTACCGCAAAAAATGGCCTGGTCATTAAGGGACAAATCTTTCTGGGGCTGAAGTGGTCAATATACTGTTCTCATCCACCTCGGCCTCTGAGTGTATTCTTTGCCACTGACAGGCCACGCTGCACTCTACCCACACCAATTTTATTGTGGGTAACCTCTGCGTATGCATTTTCCATCACATGCTCTGTTTCAATATATAACAGGGCTACTTTAAACGATTGCCTTAAAACACTCTAAAGAGATCATTTGCAAGCAAAGCAAAAGCAAGGTTGATGATGGCAAACCAGCTTGCTAGCTTTAATTCCCTAACCATCATTAGCAAAAAATAAAACGTAGCTTCAGATGGGTTGATATGGGCAACATCTCAATTTTTCTTTGCTCAGCCTCTGTGTGTGCATCTCTTCAAAGCACCGCCATACATTCATAAATACAAATGTTGTGCAGCTTGGTCTGCGCTCTGCGAATTCTCTCTGAGTATGAGAGAGCCTCATTATATTCTTTAAACTTTATCTCCCAGCTATTCTTGTCTAAAAGCTCACTTTAAAATAGGTCAGTTTACATTAACTCGCAGTAATCTCCCAGGGCTTTTTTGATGCAGTCTCTCCAAATGATAAATGTAATGCATTTTCAGAATGAAAAAAAAAAATTTCCCCAAAAAACATCATAATAGCTTTTGGAGAGAGGAGAGAGACAGAAGTTTCAAATTGCAAGGGGAACAGAGCTAAATATAATCACTTGTAAATAATAGAAATGTAGTCAGAGGAAGGCTGATTGCCTGATGATGGCTATACACATTATGAGATTGTCGCATGATTATGAATGGGCTCTGCACATCTGTGCATTTATATGCTTATGGTAGAAGATTTCAGAAGTGTTGCAAGGAGTCTGGTGGATTGCTTTATAAGCTGTGATGTAAAGATTGCCTAAAACCAAGGAGTAGTTTTGTGCTGAGATTTTTGTGCAGAACTAACATGTTTCCATTAAAGCTGAATTCCAACTTTATTTTCACTAGAACTGAATGGAATTATCAATCCCAGCATAGGTCATATCTCTGTACCATGTTGCTCTGCTGTCTGCAGATCCCCTGATATTCTGGGTTTAGTTGTGGCTTTGGAGCATGTGACACTCTGTATGTCCTGCTGATAGACTCTGTCCCTTCCACAGCCAGCAACAACTGCAACAACTAGAGTCCATAACACTCACCTTTGTAGTCATTCAGGCTCTGCAAATTATGTAACTTCCTTCACAGCTCTGATGGTGGGTTTGAGTGAATACATCCTAACTTCATGCAAAATCATGTACCTGTTCATCATTTTGTTGAAGTGGCAGGACCGGGGTGAAGGGTCTTGGTATGGATATTTGGGGGGGACCTTACGTCATTTTTTTTAAATATGACGCAGGGTTCCCTTTAATATTCATACCAGACCTGAAGGGCCTGGTAATTGAATTTGAGGGGAACCCCACGCATTTTTTTTTTATCAATGACTTTTCTCTATATTGCTGGGACCTGACAATTCATTATAGCCGTGAGTGATTTTAAATTCCTTTTTTTCCTTCATAAATGACATTTTGTGCAGAGACAGTTCTAAGCACCGGAAACAAGCGCTACTTTACAGGCATACTATACACACCCCCAGGTATGAAATTTAAAGGAATATTTCACTTTTATTGTTTCACTTCAAGTATTATTAAAATCACTGCTCCTGAAAAAACGGCCGTTTTTAAAACTTTTTTTTTTGCATTGATACATGTCCCCTGGGGCAGGACCCAGGTCCCCAAACACTTTTTATGACAATAACTTGCATATAAGCCTTTATAATTAGCACTTTAGATTTTTCATGTTCGTGTCCCATAGACTTTAATGGTGTTCGGAGGTTTGAACAAATGTATTGCCTGTTCGCATTTTCTGATGCAAACCGAACTGGGGGGTGTTTGGCTTATCCCTAGTTATCACAAGAAGTTATCCCCACCAGGAGACCCGAGCCACCAGCCGGTGCATCCTCCGGCTGGCCAGAGTCCCGAACAAAGCCGGAATTGCCTTTCATTGGGTCTCGGATGTAGTAAACCAGAAGCAAAGTCACAACGTCACTTCCGGTTTACTCGGCTATAAAAGGCGCTGTAACGGAATGACCCGGGACAAACAGAGACTTTGTGAGGATGGAGGATACTCCTGTGTCAGCGTCACTGATAACTCTTGGGTCTGAGTCCACTCTGTGCCCTTTGGGCATGGAGTGGCAAGTGAATCGTAATTCATGGATTACATGAGATTTGACATCACGGACAGTTCATATTGCAGGATCTTGAGAGACTACAAGATGTTGGTTAATTGTGACCCCAACCAGTCAATATTCTATGACTCATTTCTATGATTAGTCTAGTGACATGCTAATTGCATCAGGGCTTGGAGGACATTCCATTGTCCTTGTGTAAAGGTGTTGTAACGGACAGGTGTTAATCCCAGGTCTGCTCCCAGAACTCTAATTATGCATACTAAAGACTGCTTATGTGTGATAACCCTGTCTACAATCTATTGATGCTCAGAGGTGTCAAGCGGTATGCAGAGACGGAGTGGGTGAAGGCTTTTGTTGTTAGTAATTGAGGAATTTTTAGTAATTAGCCTTAGTGTGTGATTGGGGGGGGGGGGCAGTTTGATTGTTCCTGTAAATTCTGTGACCTGTTGTACTATATAAAAAGACTGAGAGAAATCATTAAAGTATCATTACATTTGGAACAAGCACAGAGCTGTGTCTCGTCTTGATTCTGGGCAAATTGATATGGATCGGGTCCTGTCGGTTGGAGTGTCGATAAGCTGTCGTGACTAGGATGGAAGGTCGTAAACGGTGGTGACCGTTACAGTGGTGGCACAGCAGTGGGATAATTCCATCGCTTAAAGGACGGCGACAAGGACACAGGACGATGGAGACGCTGTATGAACGGCTGAAGCTCTCTTCCCTCAAGGACTTACTGGAGAGCCGGGGCAGATCGGCCTGCAACCTTAAGAGAAGGGACATTATCGCACAACTTGTCGAAATGGATAGAGCTGAGAGGCCCAGCGTAACAGACAGGACACCCGAGGAAGAGTTTTGGGACCGGGCTGTTAGACGTGGACTGGCACAGTATGGACCTAATCCTCCACCGGAGATCATAGACCGGGTTATAGCGGCTGTGGATGCCACTTGGCTAGAGCAAAGAGGTGCTGCAGCAGCAGAAGTCACAGCAGCACCAACTGAAGAGAGGGGAGAGGTACAGATGCCAGTCACCATGGAAGTGGAGTTCCAGGGAGCTGGGGCAATTGGCCCCTCTCCCCAGCAACAAGCTGTGGTGGTAAAGCATTTACTCCCAGCTGAATCTCTGGCGGCAGGGCAGGATGCTACTGGCTGCGGCACACAACTGCAGCTTGAGCTGACATCGGGGGATGGGACTGTGGTCTCCCCCCAAAGCGACCCAGCAGAAGAGCTGGCAACAGAGCAGAGCGCCACAAGCCTCTGCTCTCACCTAGCAGGAGAGGGAGTTCCTGTGGGAGTGGATGGGACTGTGGTCTCCACTCCAAGCGACCCAGCAGAAGAGCTGGCAACAGAGCAGAGTGCCACAAGCCTCTGCTCTCTACTAATGGAAGAGGGAGTTCCTGGGGCAGTGGATGGGACTGTGGTCTCCACTGACACAACCCCAGAAAATGGTGCGTCACCGAGACAGGAGGATGTCGGCTTGGCTTTGCAAGCATCAGGGGATTTTCTACCACCAGTGGATGGGACTTCAGTCTCCACTGGTATACCCCAGGGATGGGGGGCAGTTGGCCCAGATCCCCAGCAGCATGAGGAACTGAGCCCAGTCACCCTGTCTTCTCTCCAGCGGCTGAAAGGACTCCAGGGAGAAGGGCCAGTCCAGGCCTCTCCCCAGCGGCAGGCAGATTCTCTGAGAGAGACAGAGGTTGGTTGGGTGAGTAATGCTCTGTTTGGAGCCATTTATTTGGGGTACGGTATGGATACCAGCATTGGAGGACTGGATCTACTGACTGACTTTGGAGTCAACCCGTTCGGGGTCTCCTCCTGTGTCAGTCTCCCACCGAAAGGGGAGAGATGTAACGGAATGACCCGGGACAAACAGAGACTTTGTGAGGATGGAGGATACTCCTGTGTCAGCGTCACTGATAACTCTTGGGTCTGAGTCCACTCTGTGCCCTTTGGGCATGGAGTGGCAAGTGAATCGTAATTCATGGATTACATGAGATTTGACATCACGGACAGTTCATATTGCAGGATCTTGAGAGACTACAAGATGTTGGTTAATTGTGACCCCAACCAGTCAATATTCTATGACTCATTTCTATGATTAGTCTAGTGACATGCTAATTGCATCAGGGCTTGGAGGACATTCCATTGTCCTTGTGTAAAGGTGTTGTAACGGACAGGTGTTAATCCCAGGTCTGCTCCCAGAACTCTAATTATGCATACTAAAGACTGCTTATGTGTGATAACCCTGTCTACAATCTATTGATGCTCAGAGGTGTCAAGCGGTATGCAGAGACGGAGTGGGTGAAGGCTTTTGTTGTTAGTAATTGAGGAATGTTTAGTAATTAGCCTTAGTGTGTGATTGGGGGGGGGGGGGGCAGTTTGATTGTTCCTGTAAATTCTGTGACCTGTTGTACTATATAAAAAGACTGAGAGAAATCATTAAAGTATCATTACATTTGGAACAAGCACAGAGCTGTGTCTCGTCTTGATTCTGGGCAAATTGATATGGATCGGGTCCTGTCGGTTGGAGTGTCGATAAGCTGTCGTGACTAGGATGGAAGGTCGTAAACGGTGGTGACCGTTACAGGCGCCAATTTAAAAAATGTAAGGTATTTAAAAATGCCAATTTTGGTGTTTTGAATACTTTGAAGTGCAGAGGAGGGGTTTGAGGTTCTGCTATAAAGAGTACCTGTCACTGCCTATTTCTATCACAAGTAGGGGTGTAACAGATCGTCACCGATCCGTGATCCGAACGGGCCACCCCGTTCGGATCGGCACACCCCGCGATCCGCGGAGCGCTCCGGAGCCTAGGCCTAGGAAAGTCCCCGGCTTCGGCCTAGCTCCGGAGCGGCGGCCAGTCTGCTTGCCAGAGCCCAGCGTGACACGCCTCCCCGCCTCCCCGGGGAGGCGTGTCACGCTGTGCACTGGGCTCTAGCAAGCTGAATGGGAATGTTAGCAGTGAAGCACTGGTGTGAGAGGAGGGGGGGGAAAGGGGGAAAAAAGAGCACAATAGCAATTCACAGGGGTGGATTAAAGAGGAAGCAGGTGAGGCTGTTTGGGACTTAAAGTACAATCTTGATGTTTTTACAGCAAAAAAAAATAATAATAATAATAATAATAATAATAATAATATATATATATATATATTTTGCTGTAAAAACATCAAGATTGTACTTTAAGTCCCAAACAGCCTCACCTGCTTCCTCTTTAATCCACCCCTGTGAATTGCTATTGTGCTCTTTTTTCGGATCAGCAAAAAAAAAAAAAAAAAAAAAAAGGTTCCTTTTTTTAATTGGTCCAAAAAAAAAATATATATTATTTTATATATATATATATATATATATATATATATATAATTTTTTTTTGGACCAATGAAAAAACGGACCCTTTTTTTTTTTTTTTGGCTGATCCGAAAATGATCCGATCCGTGACTCCTGATCCGAGGATCGATCCGATCCGTGAGTTTTTTGATCCGTTGCACCCCTAATCACAAGGGACGTTTACATTCCTTGTGACAGCAGTAAAAGTGATCAGATTTTTTAACCACTTCACCCCCGCAAGAATTGTTCACCCTTCCTGACCAGGCCATTTTTTGGGATACAGCACTGCGTCACTTTAACTGACAATTGCACGGTCGTATGACGCTGTGCCCAAACAAAATGTATGCCTTTCTTTTCCCACAAATAGAGCTTTCTTTTGCATAAGCGTATATCGATTGGTTATAGCGTCTACAAAATAGGGGATACATTTTTTGACATTTTTATTATTGTTAATTTTTTTACTAGTAATGGTGGCGATCAGCGATTTTTATCAGGACTGCGATATTGCGACGACAAATCTGACACTTTTGACACATTTTTGGGACCATTGACATTTATACAGCTATCAGTACTATAAAATGCACTGATTACTGTATAAATGTCACTGGCAGGGGAAGAGATAACACTAGTGGGTGATCAATGGGTTAACTGTGTTCCCTAGGTGTGTTCTAACTGTGGGGGGTGGGACTGACTAGGGGAGGAGACAGATCGGTGTTCATACTTAGTATGAACACACGATCTGTTTCCTCTCCCCTGAGAGAACCGGAAACTGTGTGTTTACAGATCCTGGTTCTCACTCTGTCATGAGAAATCACAGGTGCCCCTGTCCCTGGCTGCTCGCGCACCAAAGAAAACGCATATGTAAGTCGCACCCGCAAATGTAAACAGTGTTCAAATGACACATGTGAGGTATTGCCGCAATCGTTGGTGCGAGAGCAATAATTCTAGCAAAAGATCTCCTCTGTAACTCTAAACTGATAAAAAATGTAAACGTCGCCTATGGAGATTTTTAAGTACTGTAGTTTGTCGCCATTCCACGAGTGCCTGCAATTTTAAACCGTAACATGTTAGGTATCTATTTACTTCACAATATGCAAAAAATGGGGCTAACTTTACTGTTTTCTTATTTTATTTTATTCAAAAGGTGTATTTTTTCCCCAAAAAATTATTTTGAAAGACCGCTGTGCAAATATCGTGTGAGATAGAATATTGCAAGAATTGCCATTTTATTCTCTAGGTTCTTTGTTAAAAAATGATATATGATGTTTGGGGTTCTAAGTAATTTTCTAGCAAAAAATACAGATTTTAACTTGTAAAGAACAAGTGTCAGAAATAGACTTGGTCTTAAAATGGTTAATTAGCATTCAGTCCCGTCCAGTCACACCTACAGAAAGTATTTAGCAGTTTATAGTTGCTAAAAGTATTGCACTTCCATGTACTGTGTACTGCGGAAGACCAGATATAGTGAATTCATGGTCCTCGCCGACCCAATCGCCGCTGGAGTCCCGCGATCGGTCCCCGGAGCTGAAGAACGGGGAGAGCCGTGTGTAAACACGGCTTCCCCGTTCTTCACTGTGGCGGCAGCATCGATCGTGTCATCCCTTTTATAGGGGGACACAATCGATGACGTCACACCTACAGCCACACCCCCCTACAGTTGTAAACACACTTCAGGGAACACATAACCCCATCAGCGCCCCCTGTGGTTAACTCCCAAAACGGCAACTGTCATTTTCACAATAAACAATGCATTTTAAATGCATTTTTTGCTGTGAAAATGACAATGGTCCCAAAAATGTGTCAAAATTGTCCGAAGTGTCCGCCATAATGTTGCAGTCACGAAAAAAATCGCTGATCGCCGCCATAAGTAGTAAAAAAATAATAATTAATAAAAATGCAATAAAACTATCCCCTATTTTGTAAACGCTATAAATTTTGCGCAAACCAACTGATAAACGCTTATTGCGATTTATTTTTTACCAAAAATAGGTAGAAGAATACGTATCAGCCTAAACTGAGGAAAAAAATGTTTTTTTATATATTTTTGGGGGATATTTATTATAGCAAAAAGTAAAAAATATTGATTTTTTTTCTAAATTGTCGCTCTATTTTTGTATATAGCGCAAAAAATAAAAACCGCAGAGGTGATCAAATAGCACCAAAAGAAATCTCTATTTATAGGAAAAAAAGGACGCCAATTTTGTTTGGGAGACACGTCGCACGATCGCGCAATTGTCACACATGCGTACACATGAGGTACGCATGTGTACCTCAAAGACCCACACCAAAGAAGAAAGCGGACCTCCCCTTGCCCCTCATCAGCTGGGATCTCCAACCCCACTATACCCTCAGTCCTCTCTGAAGCCTGCACTGATAGGACTGAAGGTGTAGAATTAGGTGTGTCACAGCCTAGTACATGCGGGCAATCTACTATCGGTACACCGATGGCAGATTTTACCAGGCAAATTTCCCTGCCCCAGCTGCTGCAGCGCCGAAAGAAGTTCTCTCCCAGCCATCCACATGCCCAGCGGTTGAATGCTAGCTTAGCTAAATTGCTAGCACTTCAACTGCTGCCTTTTCAGTTGGTAGATTCTGCCCCCTTCCGTGAGTTTGTGGAATGTGCGGTATCTCAGTGGCAAGTTCCCAAATGCCACTTTTTCTCACGGAAGGCGATTCCGGCTCTCTACCGGCATGTGGAAGGCAATGTCCCTGCCTCGCTGGACAGGGCGGTCAATGGTAAGGTGTGTATAACCGCTGACTCATGGTCCAGCAGGCATGGACAGGGACGTTACCTATCTTTCACGGTGCATTGGGTGACTCTGCTGGCAGCTGGGAAGGACGCAGGACAAGGTACAGTAGTGTTGGAGGTTGTTCCACCACCACGCCTCCAAAATGCTACTACTGATTGTGACACACCTCTCTCATCCACCCCCTCCTCTTCTTCTTCTTCTTCTTCTTCTTCTTCTTCTTCTTCTTCTGTGGCCTCTTCCTGTGCTGATGTGTCCTCGGAACCAGCGGTGCTCTGTAGGCGTTCAAGGGGCTACGCAGGTACGCAGGCAAAGAGATGCCATGCGGTGCTTGGGAGACAGGAGCCACACTGGAACAGAGGTTCTGTCAACACTGCAGGGGCAGGCTCAGAGGTGGTTGACGCCACGTCAGCTTAAGCCAGGAATGGTGGTTTGCGACAATGGCACCAACCTCCTCTCCGCCCTGCGACAGGGACAACTGACCCATGTGCCCTGTTTTGCTCATGTCCTTAATTTGGTGGTGCAGCGGTTCTTGGGCAGGTACCTGGGCTTACAGGATGCCCTGTAGCAGGCCATGAAAGTCTGTGTGCATTTCTGATGGTCATATAATGCCAGTGCTCGGCTGGCAGACCTCCAAAGGGAATACAACCTGCCCAAGAACCGCCTAATCTGTGACATGCCCACCAAGTGGAACTCTACGTTGGCCATGCTGCAGCGGCTGCACATGCAGCAGAGGGCCATCAATGAGTATCTGTGCCAATATGGCAGCAGAACTTGGTCAGGGGAGCTTGGTTTTTTTTCCCCACGCCAGTGGGCCTTGATCAGGGATGCATGAACTGTCCTGTCACCATTTGAGGAGGCCACAAGCATGGTGAGCAGTGACAGTGCATGCATCAGTGAGACTGTCCCTCTTATTCACATGTTGGAGCACACGCTGCATGGAATAATGGACAGGGCCCTTGAGGCAGAACAGAGGGAGGAAGAGGAGGACTTCCTTACCTCTCAAGGCCCCCTTTATGCCTATCACACAGTAAGAGGAGGAGGAGCATTGTGTCAGCATGGAGGTGGAGCCTAGCACTCAGCATCAGCAGCAGTCTTTAAGGGATCAATTACAGTCCCAAGGAACCCATGGACTTGTACGTGGCTGGTATGAGGTGGCTGTGGATCATGTCATCCTCAGTGACCCAGGGGACTCTGTACCGAATGCCTCAGCAAACCTACGCTGCATGGCCTCCCTGATCCTGCAAAGCCTGCGGAAGGATCCTCGTATTCGTGCTATCAAGGAGAGGGATCATTACTGGCTGGCAACTCTCCTTAAACCACGTTACAAAAATAAGGTTACGGACCTTTTCTTGCATGCGCAGAGGGAGCAGAAGATGAAACATCTTCGGGAGGCCTTGCAGAAAGGTCTGTGCAATGCGTTCCCAGAGACTGGGAGGTTACAAAATCCTGGTCCTGGACAACGTGTTGCTGAGGCTTCGGTCAGTCACAGAAGGAGCGGTGGAGAAGGTGGCCGTCTGACCGATGCGTTCAGACAATTTTTTAGTCTGCAGCCCCAAGGTATGACCGGTTCCAGCAACCATCGCCAGCGTCTGTTTTACATGGTGTTGGAATACCTAGGGGCAAGATCAGACTTGGACACCTTTCCCACCGAAAATCCTCTGGCTTACTGGGTCTTGAGGATGGATCACTGGCCAGAGCTTACACAGTACGCAATTGAGCTACTGGCTTGTCCTGCATCCAGCGTTCTTTCAGAACACACATTCAGTGCTGCTGGAGGCTTTGTAACCAATCACAGGGTGCGCCTCTCCACCGACTCGGTCGATCGACTGACCTTCATAAAAATTAATCAGGCTTGGATCACCACCAGCTACCAAGCACCTGATGCTGATGTAACTGAATATTTTTTTTTTTAAAATGTCAGATCCCTTCAAGACTGCCTATGCTGATGCTGAGTGACTATCCTGTTATGCTGAGTGAATATCCTTTTCCTCCTCAATGATCTTGCTGATAGCTTGTAAGAACATTGTTGGTTCTGGGCACCGCCACCAGTGGCTAAGGCCCACTTTTTCTGCCGCTGTTTAACAGGGGCGTGTAATTAAAATTTTTGATGCAATACTTTGCAGCGGGCTCATTCCTGCGCTCCAACTAGAGTATCTGTGAGGGGTTGCAGTGTTGTGGCACCAGCACCAGTGCCTAAGGCTCAATTTTTCTGCCCCTGTTTAACAGGGGCGTGTAATTACAATTTTTGATGCAATGTTTTACAGTGGGCTCATTCCAGCGTTCCAACTAGAGTATCTGTGAGGGGTTGCAGTGTTGTGGCACCAGTGCCTAAGGCCCAATTTTTCTGCCCCTGTTTAACAGGGGCGTGTAATTAAATTTTTTGATGCAATTCTTTGCAGCGGGCTCATTCCTGCGCTCCAACTAGAGTATCTGTGAGGGGCTGTAGTGTTGTGGGATCAGCACCAGTGCCTAAGGCCCAATTTTTCTGCCCCTGTTTAACAGGGGCGTGTAATTAAATTTTTTGATGCAATACTTTGCAGCGGGCTCATTGCTGTGCTCCAACTACAGTATCTGTGAGGGGTTGCAGTGTTGTGGCACCAGTGCCTAAGGCCCATTTTTTCTGCCCCTGTTTAACAGGGGCGTGTAATTACAATTTTTGATGCAATACTTTGCAGCGGGCTCATTGATGCGCTCCAACTAGAGTATCTGTGAGGGGTTGCAGTGTTGTGGCACCAGCACCAGTGTCTAAGGCCCAATTTTTCTGCCCCTGTTTAACAGGGGCGTGTAATTACAATTTTTGATGCAATACTTTGCAGCAGGCTCATTGCTGCGCTCCAACTAGAGTATCTGTGAGGGGTTGCAGTGTTGTGGCACCAGTGCCGGAGGCCCAATTTTTCTGCCCCTGTTCAACAGGGGCATGTAATTACAATTCTTGATCTAATATTTCACAGCAGGGCGTTCCAGCGCCCACCAAGACTAACTGTGAGGGCTTACAGTGTTGTGGCAACACCAACACCTAGGGCCCAAATTTATGCAGAGTATATATGGCAGGCCCCTACTTTCAAACATCCAACTTACAAACGACTCCTACTTGCAAATGGAAGGAGACAACAGGAAGTGAGAGGAAATCTACCCCTAGGAAGGGAAATTCTCTTCTGTAAAAGGTGTCTCCTGTCCACTGATGCTTTATTATCACCAATCCTTGTTTCACAAAAAAATTTTTTTTTTCAAAAAATCATTTGTCATTGGGACAGAAAGTGAGGTGCAATCTTCTGAACAGATGCACACAGACAGCAAAACAAATGTTACAGGGGTGATAACCCTTCTCTATGTTTTCAGAAAAGCTTAAAAAAAGACTTTATGGCTGAAGCTACACTTTAAAGAAGTACCAGTTAAAAATTACAAACATATTCTACTTAACAACAAACCTACAGTCCCTGTCTTGTTTGCACCGCCTGTATACTGCTGTTCAAAGTATATAGGGCCAAAGGGGCTTGTAATGACCTGGGGGAGGGGGGACAGGGAAACCCATGCTATTTTTCTCAGTGATTTTCATCCATATTGCAGGGACCAAACATTACATTAAAGTCGCAAAGCAGTCTTAAATTACTTTTTTCTTATAGTAATCTCATTTTGAGAAGGGACAGTTCTAAACACATGCCACTTCACAGGCATACTATAGACATCCAGCAGGTACGAAATTTAAAGGAATTTGTCTTTTTATTTTTTCACTTTAAGCATCATTAAAATCGCTGCTTCAGAAAAAACGACCGTTTTTAAAACTTTTTTTTTCCATTGATACATGTTCCCTGGGGCAAGACCCGGGTCACCCAAACCCGTTTTCTGACAATAACTTTCATATTAGGCTTTAAAATGAGCTTTTGAATTTGAACGTTCGAGTCCCATTGACGTCAATGGGGTTCTAAATGTTCGCGCGAACGTTCGGTCCGTTCGAAGGTTCTGGTGCGAACCGAACGGGGGGGTGTTCGGCTCAATTTATACCAGACCCTTATCTGAGCACGCAGCCCGGCAGGTCAGGAAAGGGGGTGGGGACGAGCAAGCGCCCCCCCTCCTGAAATATGTACCAGGCCACATGCCCTCAACATAGGGGGGTGGGTGCCCCTCACCCCAACGCACCTTGTCCCCATGTTGATGAGTACAAGGGCCTCTTCCTGAGGGGTCTGGTATAGATTTTGGGGGGACCGTGGGAGTTCCCCTGAAATCCATACCAGACCGAAGAGCCTGAAGGGGGAACCCATGCCGGTTTGTTTTTTAAATTTGGCGTTGAGTTCCCCTTTAAGATCCTCAGAACACAAGTCACATGCCAAAGTCTGGTCAGTTAAGACAGCGGTCAGTTTTTTCCGACTTCAGTGATATTCAATGGGCTGAAGTAGGATCAAAGTCGGACCAAAGTAGTGCAGGGAGCATTTTCAAAGTTGGACCGACTTGTGTCGGACCAGTTAAGACGGCTCCCTTAGGGAAACATTGATTTTCACACGTCATGCGATATGAGCTCCCAATGTCGGAGCGTTTGTCATACCTGTGTGAATTTGGCTTAAGGCACGTATACACATCTGAGGCTAATGATTTATGGCCTTCCAGAAGGGGGGCTGTGCTGGTAGAATGGTGTACAAAATATGCCAATCCAGATAGCAGACTGGACACAAAGGTTCTTCACCTAACACAAGGTAGTCTCTCTGGGATATTCAAGACTGTTCTTAATCTATTCCTTCGGTTCAGGCTTAGCCTACCTCTTCCTAACCAGCAGATGTCTGTCCCTTCCTATATACTTCCCACACTGCAGGTTGGCCAAAATGACCCAGCAGGGGCTAGATATAGACTATCTGGGTCCTAGATGACTTTCAAAATCTTGGAAAAGCTCTAAGTCCAATTAGACAAAGGCTCTCTTAAGATGGCCTCCATGATCCATTGCAGAGGACTAGTCAGTTCTCTTCATGGTTCTGTTAGTTTCAGAGGTAAGCAGTACTTATGTGATCAGCTAACCTGAAAATGAGTGAGCGATCTGCAAATTGTGCCCACTTGAGTGGTAATCTTGCTTGTCGTGTGCAGCAGCTTAATTGATCAGTTTTGTGCATGCCCTGAGTTATAGCACCATGCTTTAAGACTTCAGGATCCTGTGGGGACTTCTGTAAGGGCCTAAATATGGACATTTGTGACAGCCAATGGACAGCGCCCACATCACCAGGAAGAGACATGGGCACTGTAGACCAGACACCCGCATACTACAAGGCAAAAGAAAGAAGACCTGGGACCCAGTCTGTTACTTGACAGAGCACAGAGTGCCAGTGGTCCCCAAAAGTGGAATATCGGGACTGCTATGTGTAAAACCATAAGTATAATATGTTTACTTTAAAAAAAACTTTAACTTTACAGTCATGTTAATCTTCTTACAGATCCCTGACTATGTCTGTCTTGTAAAGCTGTTTTAATATTTAATAACTAGTCAGAGCATGTACAATGGATACTTTGGCCTTTCTCACTTGAATGAATATCTAGTTCCTCCTACCTCCCATAACTATTCTGAGGAAGTATCCTATTCTATTTTTTTCTTTGTTGTAAAATTGGAAACCAGGGGCTTAACACAAAGGAAACTAAATAAATTACAATTAATAAGCTCTGAAATAACAAAAGATAATTATGCTTTTGGATACTGGACAATAAACTAGCTATTTCATGTATTGCAATTAGTGACCCGTCGAACACCAAATTACATACTTACCTTCAGCTGTGAACAACGGAATTTTCAGTGATCGGCTGCTGCAACCCATAATAAAAAGTAACTCACTGCAACCAATCAAATGTAACTTTTCTATGATCAGACTTAACAGTGGAAACAAAAAAAAAAAGTTTGATGTAGGTTCCTGTACATTACTAGTGTACATAAATTCATATATAAGGCTGCTAGTGATAATTATATTGATGTGTGGGGGAAGGGTTATATAAAAAAAAAATACCTGTGTTGTCATGTTAAAACTGCATCCTACGTATATTATGTCATTTATTTTTACAAAGTGTTAACATGATAGTATTACTTTCATACTGTATGTGAGTTAGTACTCCTCATGGCTGGTGGCCACACTTCCACACCAGGCCCACACCGGAAGGATAAAGTCTTACTACTTGCCAGACTACAAAGACATTTTGAGATATGATCGTGGTTTCTCTCCACAAGCTCCTTACACACACTACACAACACTCTTTACTCTCTTCAACCTGAAGGCATGGTGGGAAGATCCTGTATATTTTGTGAGGACTGGTACACCGTGGACGAGGCCAGGTCCCAAGGACAGCTCTGTAGTGGGCTGAAAGACATGGACCATTCCGCATTGAAAGGCACACAATACAGCCACCAGTCTATCCTCCCTATAGAACCTCCATCTCCCAGGCCCCCACTGCCTCCTCTCCGGACCTGACAGCTCCTCCTTCCATTTACTTCTCACTCTTCACTATCCAAAAGATGAACATGAAGGCTTAAAATCCATTTCCTTTTCTCATTCACTGTAGAAGTTCTTTAGTGATCATATGTAGCGCACCCCCTAAGGTACCGTAAGTAACCTGCAATCTCCCACCCTGCACAAATAGGCACACCAAATTTTTACAGGCACTCTTGCGTCTGAGAACAGTCCGTGACTTTGTTTTTGTTATTAATTGAGGGTAATAACTTGGATAGGGATGGGACTTTATGGGATGTCCATTTGACTTCAACAACAACTTCAGGGACAACTCTTTCTATATACAGTCTCTACTCAGTGGCGGCCCGTCCATAGGGGGCGCGTGGGTGCCGCCCCCATCCCCCCCCCCCAAAGCTATTGGGGGGGGGGAAAGGTCCCTTTAAAAAATGTTTTTTCTTTTTTTAAGTTCTTTAAGTTTACTCTGCTCGGGCGCCGGACTTTTCTCTGTATTGCCAGGAGCTGACAATTCATTATAGCTGGTTGGTTTTAAATGACTTTTTTTCCTTCAGAAATGACACTTTGTGCAGGGACAGTTCCAAGCACGGGAAACAAGCGCTACTTTTACAGGCATACTATACACTCCCCCTAGGTACGAAATTTAAAGGAATATTTCACTTTTATTGTTTCACATTAAGCATTATTAAAATCACTGCTCCCCCAAAAAAATGCAGGTTTTAAAACATTTTTTGCATTGATACATGTCCCCTGGGGCAGGACCCAGGTCCCCAAACACTTTTTATGACAATAACTTGCATTTTAGCCTTTAAAATTAGCACTTTAGATTTTAAACGTTCGAGTACCATAGACTTTAACTGGGTTCTAAAGTACACACGAACTTGCCGTGAACGCCCCAAATTGTTCGCTGTTCGGCGAACAGGCAAAGTTCGAGTCGAACATGAGTTGGACGCGAACTCAAAGCTCATGCCTAGTGGCGGCGTTTGATGGCACAGTGGTGGCAATCAATGGGCACAGTGGTTGTGTTTGATGGGCACAAGTGGCTGTGTTTGATGGGCACAGTGGCTGTGTTTGATGGGAACAGTGGCTGTGTTTGATGGGCACAGTTTCTGCGTTTAATGGGCACAGTGGCTGCGTTTGATGGGCACAGTGGCTGCGTTTGATGGGCACAGTGGCTGCGTTTGGGCACAGTGGCTGTGTTTGATGGGCACAAGTGGCTGTGTTTGATGAGCACAGTGGCTGCGTTTGATGGCACAGTGAGGCTGCAATTGATGTTTTTTTTCCCCCAGAATTTTTCAGTTTGCGCCCCCCCCAAAAATGTTGAGCACCAGCCGCCACTGGTCTCTATATACAGCTCCTCTTCTTCCTCCAGCACACACTTGCTTGCAGAACCTTGCTGGAACACTGTGAATACCTGACAGTAACTTAGTCAGATGAAAGCAATGTCCCAATACAGGCAGGAACCTGTGGCCCCTTAGGTGTGTAGCAGAATTTCAGTGTCCAGCTTGCAATACTCCTGTGGCTACTGACCCCAGCACCACCTCATTAGACACTGCCAACCTGGCTGCAGCTACCCCTTTCACTAGCCCTCCAGGCTAACTTCCCCCCACAGCCCTCCAGACTGACAATCACCAGCCCACCCGGCTGACTCTCAAGAGATCTCCAAGACGTGCTGATCTACTCCCGCTGCTTATTCCTCATCCCCTAGAGCATCGGTCTCCAAACTGCGGCCCGGTGGGCCAAATGTGGCCCTTTGCTTGCCTTTATCTGGCCCTTGGGGCACTATTCCTTTCAATGACACCAATGATGGGTCATTATTAGGGATGAGCTTTGTGTTCGACTCAAACGTATGTTCGACTCGAACATTGTCTGTTCGTACGTTCGACGAATTTCGAACAAAACGGGTCGTTCGCGCCAAATTCGAGTGACGCGCGTTGGCCCATAATTCACTGCGGCGTTGTGCGCTGATGATTGGCCAAGCATGCACCATGACCCTACATGCTTGGCCAATCACAAGGCACAAAAAATGAAGAACCACAATTGGCCAAAGCCAGGGTGTCTTTGGCCAATTATGGCTCAGGGGGTTTAGTACACGCCCCACACTGTATAAGACCGCTTGTAAAGCGGCCGCATGTAGTGTGTTCCAGCTTTGTTAAAGAAAAGAACAGTCAGACAGTTAGAGAGAGAGAGAGATAGATAGAGACACAGGGCCAGATTCACAGAGAGATACGACGGTGTATCTCGAGATGCGCCGGCGGAAATGTAAATGTGCGCCGTCGTATCTATGCGCCGTACCCACAGAAGCAGATCCACGTGAAAATTGACTTCACCCGTCCGGTGTAATTCTTTTCCGCCGGCGGAACTTAGGCGCGTATTTCGGCTGGGCGCATATTTAGTTCCCATTGATTTCCTATTCAATTATGCAATTGAGGGAGATATGCCGATTCACATGCGTACGATTGTCCGGGGTAGGCTACGCGCGGTGCGCGTAAGCTGCACGCCCGGTCTAAAGTTACCCCTCATAAAAGCAGGGGTAACTTTGCACCAGACTTGCACAGGTCAGCTGTAGAGCAGCAACAGCAGCAGCGTGACAGACGACCTGAGCAACAACACTTGCAGGACAACACATCTGTGTGCCAACATGCCAGGGGCAGCCGTGGTCATAGCACTACTGCGTCTACGGGCACGTAGGAGGAGGAGGGCACAGGAGAGGATATACCGAAAGCGCATGGACCTCTTTGCCATGGGGGAATCGGAGGTGTATCGCATGTTCAGATTTGACACTGATGCCATCCTGGAAATAGTCAGAATCCTGCAGGATGACTTCACCAGCAAGACACATCGTGCACATCAGGGGCGGACTGACCATTGGGGTTCTCGGGCACTGCCCGAGGGCCCCATGCCACTAGGGGGCCCCATCAGGGTTGCCAGGCTCAATAAAACCAGGGACAGTATGTAAACATCTGTGTTTTTTTTACATCTGTCCCTGATATATCTGAAACCGACATGCTTTTGATGTGAAAATCCCGAGATTTTAGCTGCCCTGCTTCTGCACTGCCTCCTGGCGTGGTGGCCATCTGTAAGCCTGGGGGCCCCATAAGCTTCTATTGCCCGGGGGCCCCATGAGTTGTCAGTCCACCCCTGGTGCACATGCAGTGCAGCCACTGATCAAGGTACTGGCAACACTGCATTTCCTGGCCACTGGATCTTTTCAAAGAACATGTGGAAATCTGGCTGGAATGTCACAATCCACCATGAGCAGATGTGTGCACCAGGTTGTCCCTGCAATCCTGAGACGCATGGCCCACCACATCTTTAGACCCACCCAGGAGGTCCAGCGGGTGAAGGCAAGAGCAGATTTCTACAAAATTGCCAGATTCCCATGCACCATCGGGGCCATTGATTGCACCCATGTGGCACTACAGCCCCCCTGTGATGCAGAGCACATGTACCGCAATAGGAAGCATTGGCATTCAATCAATGTACAGGTGATAGCCGATGCCCAATACCTCATATGGCACGTCCGTGCCAAACACCCAGGGTCCAGCCATGACAGCTTCATATACCGTCAATGCAGCATCCCAACAGAATTCGAACAGAACGTGTATGGGGACAGCTGGCTGGTTGGTGAGTGACATGGGTGTCAGGTATGACTGTCCCCCGCCATGCAGCAGACATCACGAGGGGCACATGCATGACTAACATCCTCCTGTCTTTTCCCTTCCAGGTGACTCTGCATATGCACTTGGACCCCATCTCATGACTCCATTCCGGAACCCCCAAACCCCAGGAGAGAGAAGATACAATGAAGCACATGCACGTACCCGTGGAGTGGTGGAGCGCACATTTGGCCTCCTGAAGTCCCGTTTCCGATGCCTGGATAAGTCTGGGGGTACCCTGTTGTATTCCCCAAACTTTGTGTGCCAGATCATCGGTGCATGTTGCATTCTGCACAACTTCGCCATGAGAAGGGGCCTGCAGATTGACCTACGTCATGACCTCACCCCGAACCAGACAATCCCCCCATAACTGAGGGTACCCCGTCTGCGGAGGGAAGAGCAGTCAGGAGATGCCTCGTGGTAGGCACATTTTCACGTTAAACACACACATTAAACATGGCACAATGAGAATGCACGCATGCACACCACTGTGGTCCCTAGCACACCCCCCCACAACCCCATTAAATTGGATTAGACCGAAGTACAGCACACGGTACTAGGGAGCAGCAACGCCACATCAAGGCTCCAATTATGTTGCTGTATATTATTTTCCCAAAAAAAAAAAAACTCATATAGAGTATAATAATATAAAACCAAAAACTCATATCGAGTATAATAATATAAAAAACAACAACTCATATCGAGTATAATAAAAAATAAAAAATACTCATATATCGAGTCTAAAAAGAAAATAATATTACTGGCACTCATCTGGCCTGACGTGGACTACGCCAAGTGCCAAGGCTCCTGACCCTCTGTTGCCTGGGGGCAGCCACGGGTGGGGGGGGTGGGTCATTGGGAGGAGGAACATCCCCCGGTCTCTCCCTGGCTGCCTGGATTCCCTCCAAAGCCACGGCTATGCGTGTGAGGACCGCATTTGTCTGAGTCCCCACCGCCTCAATGGCTGCTGTATTGGCCTGTATGGCCACTGCCAGTCTCCTCACCTCTGCCACAAGGCCTGTATTTGTGGCCTCCAGCTCACTCATACAGGTCACTAGTGCAGTGCTGTTGACACTGACCTCCTGCACACTTTCTGTCATGGCGGCAGTGTAAGCAGCCTGGGTCTGCTGCATGGAGGCCAGGCTGGCTGCCACCCGGTGCATATCAGATGCCACAGAACCAACATGGTGGGTCTGCCTGGCCTGGTCCCTCGATAAAGTGGCTTCTAGGGTCTCTGGATCACCCCTCGTCTTCCTAGAAGCCTTCCTGGGGGCAGGTGTGGCTTGGGGCCTACTATATGGGGATGCCCTTGAGGGTACTTCCCTTATGGAGGAGGAGGAGGGGCTTCCCAAAATGGTGGAGGCCCTTGGGGGGCTTTCCAAATTTAAGGAGGGCCTTGGGGGACTTCCCCAATTTGATGAGGGTCTTGGGGGACTTCCCAAATTTGAGGAGGGCCTTGGGGGGCTTCCCCTGAAGTTGGAGGCCCTTGGGGGGCTATGCCCTATGGAGGTGGAGGTATGGGAGGGTCCTGGGATGGTGGTCTCGTCCCCCAGGTAAATGCCATCCTCATGGTCCCCGTGCTCCTCCTCTACTTCCTCTAAAGGAGAGGTATGGACACTGGCATCAAGGGATGGGGTTGGTTGCGCAGCAGCCGATGACGGCCCTGATCCATCCTGCACATCTGTGGATGACACAAAACATTCACATGTTGGTGGACCCACACACTTGTCACATATCCCCCCCCCACACACACATGCTACACACCAGATAAAAGATAAAACACACTCACCTGTCCTCAAGGGCTGATCAACAGACTCAAATCCCTCCAGGCCCTCCACCTGCTCCCTCTCCAAGCACCTGGCTATGACCTGCTCATCAGGTGTCAGGGTGATGTTCAGGGCTGGTCCACCTCCGGTGCCCCTTCTGTGCCTGTTCATCTTTGCCACCTTCTCCTTCACGAGACGCCGCAGGTCGTTTATTTTCTTTGCTATCTTCTCTGGGGTCCGTTTTGCATGGCCAAGGGCACTGACCTCCGCTGCAATCTGTGCCAAGATCGCCTCCTTCCGGACCTTGCTGGTCGTGCCACTCTCCGAGCCGTGGAGGTACTTGTTGTACCTTGCCATGGCATTAATTATGATCGCCTTCTCCTCTCTTCAGACATATTTCAAAAAATACAGGACAAAAGTAGCCACACCAAACCAACCAAACCTGCTGGTCTACTTTTGCGCTTGACGGGCGCATGTCTGTGAGTATTTATACCCTGGGGCGTAAACGGTGGGCCGGGTTATCTCAGGGATTACGATAGGCGTAGTTGCGCGCATGCGCATTGGGATGCGGGACATGCTATCACGTGACGGCGCATGCGACACTCGTTCGGACCTTAATTTGCATGGGGTCACGCTTAATTTAAATGGATCACGCCCACCTCCTTCCCACTTTGAATTACGTCGGCTTACGCCGTCTAATTTAAGTTACGATGGCGTATCGCAGCGCGCATTTGCTTGCTGAATAGGCTGCTTGTCTCTCTAAGTTTCGACGGCGTAGTGTAAATGCGATGCACTACGCCCGCGTAAAGATGCGCCGAGGTACGTGAATCTAGCCCACAGTGTCTTTTCTACCAGATAGATAGATAGATAGATAGAGCAGGAAGGCTAGTCAGTTTCGTTAAATTTACAGTGTATAGAGGATATATATATATACATCCTAGCGTTGTACATATACAGTATTTATACACTGTATAGCTTAGCTAGATCAGCTATTCCTATTGTTAGGCAGTAGATTGTGCTAGATGCAGTGCCCTAACGTGTTGTATTGCCTGCATAGTGTTTAGTTTACACCTAAACATAGGGCCAGATTCACAAAAGAGATACGACGGCGTATCTCCTGATACGCCGTCGTATCTCTGTGATCCACCTGTCGTAACTATGCGGCTGATTCATAGAATCAGTTACGCATAGATAGCCCTAAGATCCGACAGGTGTAATTGACTTACACCGTCAGATCTTAGGATGCAATTCTAGGCCGGCCGCTAGGTGGCGATTCCATTGGGGTCGGCGTAGAATATGCAAATGACTAGTTACGGCGATTCACGAACGTGCGCTTTACCCGTCGCTCTAAATTTACGTAGTTTCCGTTGAGATATGCCGCGTAAAACTAAGACTGCCCTCTAGGTGGTGTAACCCATGTTAAGTATGGCCGTCGTTCCCGCGTCGAAATTTTTAAATTCACGTCGTTTGCGTAAGTCGTCCGTGAATGGCGCTGGACGCCATTTAGCGCAATGCTTGCGACGTCATTTAGCGCAATGCACGTCGGGTAATTTGACGGACGGAGCATGCGCAGTACGTTCGGCGCGGGAACGCGCCTAATTTAAATGGTGCCCCATTTGAATTAGGCAGGCTTGCGCCGAGCGGATTTACGTTACACCGCCGCAAGTTTACAGGTAAGAGCTTTGTGAATCAGGCACTTACGCTGTAAACCTGCGGCGGTGTAACGTAAATGGGATACGTTACGCCGCCGCAGCGTGACGTATTTGTACCTGAATCTGGCCCATAGTACTCAGTGTTAGTGGACGTGTGCTATTTAATTGCCCATAAACGCATTAGCTGTTACTGCACGTGGGCTATTTAATAGTGTATAAAGAGATATTGCGTGAGTGAGAACGTCATTCGCAGTCAGTAGAAAACGTTGTGAAAACGATCATGCAGTACGACGATACGAAACTTGATTTTTGGACTTTATGATCAGTGGATGAGTTTTTGGGTTTGATATGGGGAGAAAGCTAAGGCTTGACTGACATTAGTTTTTTTTATACATTTTGACTTGCAGAAATAATGGAGACCTTCAGAGAACAGGAGTTCTTCACAGAATTTGTTCAAAGGGGGCCCCGGATGGCAACCCCCCTTTTTTGTAGAATTTTTCTTTCCCAAAAAAATAATTTATTGAGCCAAGATCTGACATTGTAATGCCCCCCCCCCCACCCCTAAAATAATCGACACATTGTTGCCACACAGCACGTGCACTTTGGGGGGCCAAGCCTGTATGGACAGTCTCACGGGCCACCACCACTGGAACATCAGTGGCCTCATCAGGCACAAGTGTCATGTAGTTTGTTGAGGGTCTCTTTAGGAAATTGTGCAATATGCAGGAGAAAAGTATGACATGGTTCTGATTCTACTTAAGAAACCTACAGTCCTTATCTTGTTTGCACCGCCTGTATACTGCTGTTCAAAGTATATAGGGCCAAACGGTCTTGTCAGGGCCGATCCTCGCTATAGGCTCACTATGCAAGCCGCTTAGGGCCCCGCAAAGCTGCAAAGGGCCCTCCAAATTACTAGAGGCCCCGCCTGGTGAGAAGTCATTTTCGCCCCCTCACCCCGCTTCTAAACTCGCTGGCTGAGTCATTTCCGACAGCAGAACACCTCCTCACCCCGCTTCTCAACTTTCTTTAATGTGACATGTCACTGTCGTCAGCGCCCCCCCCCCCCCCCGATTCTCATTTTTAATGTGTCATGTCATTTTGCTTAGGGCCCCAGGGAGGTCAGGGTCGGCACTGGGTCTTGTCAATGATTTTTATCCATATTGCAGGGACAAAACATTAAATTAAAGCCTCAAGCAGTATTAAATTACTTTTTTCTCAGAGTAATCTCATGTTGTGCAGGGACATTTCTAAACACGTGCCACTACTATAGACACCCAGCAGGTACCATATTTAAAGGAATTTTTTTTTTTTCACTTTAAGCATCATTAAAATCGCTGCTCAAGAAAAAACTACAGTTTTTAAAACTTTTTTTTCCATTGATACATGTTCCGTGGGATAAGACCCGGGTTCTCAAAGACGTTTTCCAACAATAACTTGAATATTGGGCTTTAAAATTAGCACTTTTGAATTAGAACGTTCGAGTCCCATAGACTTCAATGGGGTTCTAAATGTTCGCGTGAACGATCGGTCTGTTCAAACGTTCTGGTGTGAACCGAACGCGGGTATGTTCGGCTCATCCCTAGTCATTTTTGCTCCCATTGATACCAATGAAGGGACATTAGTCCTCTCCAATGCTAAACATGGAGCACAATCCTTCCACTGACACCAGGACATTTTCTACTCCCATTGGCCACATTCTGGTCCCCCTAAGATCTGAACAACAATAAAGTGGCCCGTTGTTTAGAAAGACCCCTGCCCTAGAGCTAACAAGCATTTAAAGTGATACTGAAGGTTCAGGGTTTTAAAAAAAATAACAAACATGTCATACTTACCTCCACTGTGCAGTTTGTTTTTCACAGAGTCGCCCCGAACATCCTCTTCTGGGGTCCCAATGGCGGCTCTCGCGGCTTCTACCCGAAAGAGCTAACCCCCTCTGGGAAGCTCTCTCCCGAGGGGGTTACCTTGCGGGCGTGCTTCTGTGTGATACAGTCGGCGGCCATGGCCGCCAAGTGTATCACTCTGCCCCGCCCCCATCATCCCGCGTCATTGATTTGATTGACAGCAGCTGGAGCCAATGGCTGTGCTGCTATCAATCATCCAATGAATAGTCGACCAGAGCTAAGGCCCCGTACACACGAGAGGATTTATCCGCGGATACGGTCCACCGGACCGTTTCCGCGGATAAATCCTCTCGAGGATTTGCGAGGATTTTGATCCGATGGAGTGTACTCACCATCGGATCGAAATCCCCGCCGAAATCCCATCGCGATGACGTGTCGCGCCGTCATATAAGGAATTCCACGCATGCGTCGAATCATTACGACGCATGCGGGGGATTCATTCGGACGGATTGATCCGCTGAGTCTGTACAGACCAGCGGATCAATCCGTTGGGATGGATTCAAGCGGATAGATTTGAAAGCATGTCTTCAAATTTCTATCCGCTTGAAATCCATCCCAGGGGATAAAAATCCGCGGAAACAGATCCGCTGGATTGTACACACCAGGGGATCTATCCGCTGGAGCCGGTCCGCGGATCAATTCCAGCGGATGGATCCTCTCGTGTGTACGGGGCCTAAGGGAAAGCAACGTGGGATCACGCCCACAGAGATTTGAGGCTCAGGTAGGTAAAACGGGGGCTCAGGGGGCCTGGTGATTGCAAGGTGTTTTTTCACCTTAATGCATAGGATGCATTAAGGTGAAAAAACACAAAGCTTTACAACCCCTTTAACCTGTGCAGTGCAGAAGGTCCCCACTGCAACAGTAGTTTTTTGTAATTCCCGTAGTTGGGCTTTAAAGTGATTGTAAAGTTTCGAATATATATATATAAAAAAAAATAACAAACATGTCATACTTACCTCCACTGTGCAGCTCGTTTTGCAGAGTAGCCCGGTACCATTAGGATGCATTAAGGTGAACAAACAGGAAGGTTTACAACCCCTTTAAGTTCTGCAGGTCAATGCCTGCAATTATTTGGCATTCTAGGTGATAGTGCTGTGAAATAAATATTTATAGCACATTGCAAAGTTACTTACTTGAAAAAACTAAACAAAACCGCTCGTAGCATATGTTCCTTTTGCCATCTGTATAAGCCTTAGCCACTTGGAAAAAAAAGAAAAAAAATGAACACATGCAGCATTAATCCAGCTTAGAAACAACCTTACTATGTGGTTTTCTGCTCTTAGCACAGTTTTGATTGCTACATACTCTAAAAATACTTTACAAAATGTTGTCATTTGTCTTGTGATTTCCCCTGAACAGGTACAAGCTAGATTGCTGTACATAAATAGTGTGTTCACTTTTCTGACAAATTGTTATTTAATGTCACCTTGCCACTGCAGGGTCAAAACTTAAATAAGCATGGTCTGCAAAAAAAATATATATATTTTTTTTATATACTGGTACTTACTTACCTTTCCAGGGGTTGATAATAAAATTAAAATTCCAGTGTGTTACTGTTCTAGCAATATTTGTGTACCTGCCACACAATGTTGTTTCTCCCACTGGCTGATACAACTTGTAGTAATGTATTGGCCATTGGAAGGTGGTATACAGTGTTGCCAACCTACCAGATTGAAATTTACTGGCACGATACCCAAAATTTACTGGCGCAGCCACGTTTTTACTGGCATTTCACAAAAGTTACTAAATTAAATTTTTAGATGCTAATTTCAGTATTTAAGGCTACAAACAAGTACGCTAGGCAAATTGCAATGTGATTTAAGGTAGATATTAAGGTAGAAAAACATATTTTCCATATAATAAGGGCAAATTATTTAGTCACATCAACCCCTGCCTCCATCCCCCTCTGCCGCCAACACCCCCAACCTCCTGGTTAGTTACAGATTTAAAATTCTGCCGCGCGCCTGGCGGGATATCACTTGCCGGCGCCGCACGACACAGGCTCTGTGAAATCCGCCCCCCGCCGGCCGAATACAGCAAATGCTAGGCTCGGCAAGCTCCGGAACTGCGCATGTGCAGTTCCAAGCCTTAGCGATCTCGGCTATTTTTACTGGCACATACTCCCAACTACGGACATTTACGGACGGGGGGGAAAAGTGCCCAGTTTTATGGACTGTCCGTAAAAATACGGACAGTTGGCAACACCGGTGGTATATTGTACAGGGTGGCGAGGGGAAGCAGGTGTATTGCACATACCCAGAAATGTCAGATACCTGCAGCGGCTGTAAAACAGCAACTGGGGTTTTAACACGTGAGCCACTGCAAGTGTAAATGTATTGCATCTTCTTCTACAGACATCTTTTGTTTTGGTCCTGTAGTGACAGGGTCACTTGAAACAAGACCTGAACTCTGCAAGCTGTGCCCAAAAAGACAAGCAGAGGACATGGACTAGTCATCAGTATTGCCTGTAAGCTCCTTAAAGTTTATATTTTTTACTGACTTATCATGCCACTTTTAACATTGCTGAGGCAGCCACATTAGAAGAGAAGCAGGGCTTTGCTTCCTCACACCAGATGAGTGGTTATCTGAAGACCGGTAGAGTTGTATTTAATAAGCAACAGAAAAGGCGGAGGAAGCACAGATGCACAGAATGATTGAAGCAGAAGCAGCGAGATCCTTGCAGTGCAGATCCTCAGGTACAGCTTTCTCTCCCGCAAGAATAGTGAGCAACACAACTGCATATTTCATTAAATTGGAAGTCACGGAACCCTAGATCTCACAGCTGTGAGGCTACAAAACTGGTACAGTAACATACCAATTAGCACATTGCTATTTTTAGGAGGAATTTGAAGGTACTGCTTAGAGAAAATAAACATTTCTATACATCTAAAATTAGTCACATTTAACTGGCTTGTTCGGTATTTGAAGACATTCCATAGTTTATCCAAGCCACTTCTTCAATTCTAATGAATGTCTGGAAAGTAATTCATCATTAATATCCACACAGGTAGCACTAAAAACTTGATCCTATCACTACGGAAAGGCAGATTTTATTGTCCAAGAACAGTATAGGAAGTGTGAAAATTGTGGAACCACTCTGTCCTAGTTATATAACCTCAACGTTGGTGTCAGGAAGGCTTCTTAGGTATTAATCCTTGGATGTACAAGGCTGAAGGTATGAATTTTTGTCAGTGTTAGGGTAGATATGTGGTAAAAAGCTCCCATCCTGTTCTTGGACAAAAAATTCTGCCTTTTCATGGTGATTGGACTAAAGTGTTTGTGCTACACATGTGGATAGAAAATGCTGGGGTAATCTGATACTTGTTAGAACTGAAGAAGTGGCTTGGTTACACTATGAAAAGTCTTCAAAATTATAGAAGAAGTCCCGTTGTTTGTGACTAATAACCAGGGCCGTCTTTAAGACAGAGCAAAAGGTGCAGATGCCTTGGGCCCTGTTATTGTTGTGGGGCCCAAAGCAGCTGCCTCATACTTGCCAACTATCACAGTTTAAATTCCCTTGTCCCTTAAAGATTTGGTCCTTTGCTGTGTCCTGGTATCTCAGTGTGAAGTGCTGCTTCTAATGCTGTCCAGCTCTGCCCTATTGTTGTGTACAGATGACTCACCTGCAGACCCTGTGTTTACATGTAAACAACCACCATTCATATGTAAATAACGGGATGATTCATATGTAAATAGCAGTTTTATTCATATGTAAATAGCTGAGGCCGGCGGCATTCATTTGTAAATAAAGTCAGCATTCATATGTATAGCATGCCCCTCTGCAGTGAAGGGATGATGTGCTGTAACCTCTAGCAACCAATCAGTAAATAGTATTACTGTAAGTAATCTCTAGCAACCGATCAACAGGAAGAAATCATGTGCTGTAACCTCTAGCAACTAATCAGTGAGCCGTAATGTGTGCTGTAACCTATAGCAACCAGTCAGTAAGTGGTAATGATATTCTGTAACCTCTGGCAACCAATCACAATCGCTGCCTGATCTGATACAGTAAACTGATTTTAATTCTAGCTGATATTTATTGTATGTCTCAGAGCAGGTGGAGAGCAAAATTGCATGGGGGGCCCCAAGAATTTTTTTGCCCAGGGTCCAATCAACATTAAAGACAGTCCTGCTAATAACCTTCACAAACAACTCTTCTTGATGTTCGCTAAAGGTTAGAAAATCTTCACGTTTTGCATTCAGGTTCACTTCAACCTAATACAGTTCTTGAAGGTGGATTTAAACATGAAAATACATTTTATAAAGAAGACTTCTACCTGGTACAGTAGAGGATGTCAATTCATCTGTGCCCAGCCTTGCCAAGAAGAGTTAAAGGGTCACTAAAGGAAAACATTTTTTTGCTGAAATGACTGTTTACAGGGTATAGAGACATTATAGTTAACCGATTCCTTTTAAAAATGATTAAAATAGATAAAAATCAATCATAAAATGTACCTGCAGTTTTGTTAGTTTCAATTTTGCATTTAGTTTCGTTTTAGCATGTTATGCTGTATCTGTGCTGGACAGTGTCATAGAGCAGTATTGGTTTGAAAACAAAACTAAAATCTCCCAGTACTGTGGTGATCAGGAAACAGACAACCAGGAAGTGTCCAAAACAGAGGAGAATTACAGCAACATCAGAGCAAAAACGAACAATGAGGACATGAAACCAGGACTGCAGTAAGGTAAAGGAAGCTATTTAGCTAAAAAAAACACATTCCTTTAGTGACCCTTTATTCAAGCTCTAAGCAATCCTCTTATGTTTTTTTAGTAATATAAAAAACAACACACAGATAAGTTTGTGTGGCCACATGCCCCACTGCTATGACTGAGATCTAATTTATTTAGCTCATAAACAAGAGAGCGAGAGCGGTACGATTCCAGCTTCACATCCCTCCTCCTTTCTTCTCCAGCTCTCCCAGGATTGGCTGCTCCACACCTCAGCATGATTGGGCATGCTTAAGTCATGTGGTGTCTTTCCTGAGTTTTGAATGGATGTTATTCATCATGGGGCATGTTCCTTGAGATTAGCAGAAAATCAGTGTGACTGAGGAGGATATTCGTGGTGCAGTCAGCTCCCAGAGTCAGCAGAAAGAGTAGGAGAGTGGAGAGGTGGGCAGGGAGTCTTGTGACATCACAACTCTGCCCACCAAGCTCTGGCAAAGAGACCCACCGAATTCCAAAATTGTGTAGGGCTCCTACTGCTGACGGGGGTGTCATTTGCAAGGTAGGGATACAGGCTTGCATGTATATATACATTAAAGCGGAGTTCCACCCAAAATTGGAACTTCCGCTTATCCCACTCCTCACCCCCTTACATGCCACATTTGGCATGTCATTTTTTTGGGGGAGGAGTGGGGGCTTCAGGAGGAGTGGGACTTCCTGTCCCACTTCCTCCTTCCGCCGAGAGGCTGGTTAGGCAATTAAGCTTAATCGCCTACAGTAGCCCCTCCCTGTAGGCGATTGCCTAGGACACGTCACAGGTCCTAGGCGATGCGCCACGCACGCATGCGCAGTGCCGCTTACGCATGCGCAGTGGGTGCCCAGCCGTGAAGCCGAAAGCTGTCACGGCCGGGGGCCCACAGTTGAAATGAAGACGCCGGCCGGGGAGGGGGGGAGAGGAGCGGAGCCCCGGCCGGCGCGACGCTGGAACGCTGGAGCAGGTAAGTGTATGTTTATTAAAAGCCAGCAGCTACACTTTTTGTAGCTGCTGACTTTTAATAAACATAAAAAATTGTCTGGAACACCCCTTTAATACTGTGCCATTGGTTTATACTGGGTGAGTGGTGGGTTTACATCCACTTTAAAATTTAAGAAAAATTGAGCCTAAATCACTCCACAGACATTGGACCTCAGCTGAACGGGGGCACAATCTGGCCGCTGATAGCTAAAAGTTCCAGGATACCATGATGCCTTGTTTATACCTCTACTCTATATTATACAATTACTTATACAGTAAAACCTTGGTTTGAGAGCGTTTTGCAAGACAAGCAAAATTGTTTTATACATTTTGACTTGATATACAAGCGATGTCTTGATCAAAGAGTAGTGTCATGTCCCAACTGAGTATAAAAGAGAAGATAGGAGCCTCTAAAGCCCCGTACACACGGTCGGACTTTTGGCCAACCAACTTCAAAATCTGCAACTTTTCGAATTTGTCCGACCGTGTGTACGCTCCATCGGACCAACTTTTTTGGCTTTCATCGGACAAAAAGTTTGGTCTGCGAACGGACCAACTTTACGTCAAGAAAAGTCCGATTGTGCAAAGTCCGACCGTGTGTACAGAAAACAATTGGACTTTTTGAAAAAGTCAAAATGCGTATGCTCTGAAGTAAAGAGCAGCCGGAAGCCTTCTGTCTAGTAAAACTAGCGTTCGTATTTGAAAAAGCACATTCGTGACGCGGCAAGTTTCGAAATCTAGAAAGCACTCACACGAAACTGAACTTCCTCTTTTAAAACGCTCGGCAGTACGTTGAAACGTCACTACGTTCGTGTTGGTTGTCGAAAAAGTCTGAGCGTGTGTATGCTATGGGTGTGATCGGACAAATCAATTAGGACAAAAATCCAAGGGAAATTTTGTTGGATGTCCGACCGTGTGTACGAGCCTTAAGTGTAGCAATATGGTTACATTTAATATCGGTACAACATTTAGCAACATGTTGCTACACTCTTTTCTCTTGTATACCCCCCATTTTCTGATGGATTTTGCTTCTAATCCCCTTGTAAAGGCTTCCATTTGTGGATGGACATTTTATGGTTACACAACCATCACATTGTTATAATCTTTTTATATGGACTATAAACTGAAGGATTTATGAATAATAGGTTGTGGAACAAATTATTTGAGTTTCCATTATTTCTTATGGGGGAATTTGCTTTGATATACAAGTGCTTTGGATTACAAGCATGCTTCTGGAACGAATTATGCTCGCAATCCAAGGTTTTACTGTATTTCAAACCCTAAACAGCTCTGCCTGTTACAAAAAAAAAACAATTTTCTTTTACACTGAAGCTCTTCCTCAAGAAGCGGCGAGTGACTGAATCGAGAGCGTGTACCCATAATGGAATAATTAGGTTGGGGTAGATCCAAATGAGCCGGGAGCTATTATTTTTTTAACTGCCCATTGGAAAGTTTGTGTACAAAGTGCAGCAGCTGCAAAACATGTCAGTTGTAGCTAATTGAACAGTCACAGAAAGTGTCTGTGTCTCCTTTTTGTAATCCCCAGTACTCATATTTGTTCTCAGACATTAAACGTGATTGCAGTGTATGTGGCTAGGTGTCATTGCTGATTTGTGCCGGCAATTCATGTGCAGTAAGCAGTTTTTCTAGCTCAGCTCGCTGAGGGTTCAGTCTACCTCGTGTGTATCTGCCATTATAAGATAAATGGGTCTGTTGTTGATTCTACATAATGGAGTTCCAACTGGCTTTAGTTTATTAGAAACAAACATAAATAAACGGTGAGGGGCAGATCCACATACAATGGCATGGGCGCAGCGTATGTGAGATACGCTACGCCGCTGTAACTTACTTTTTAAAGCTTTGAATCCAGAAAGAATTTGCGCCGTAAGTTACGGCGGCGTAGTGTATCTCTCGCGGCGTAACGGCGCGTAATTCAAATCGGTGAGTAGGGGGCGTGTTTAATTTAAATGAAGCACGTCCCCGCGCCGAACGAACTGCGCATGCGCCGTCCCTAAATTTCCCGCCGTGCATTGCGCTAAATGACGTCGCAAGGACGTCATTGTTTTGACGTGGACGTAAATTATGTCCAGCCCCATTCACGGACGACTTACGCAAACAAAAAAAAATATTTTCAAATTCGACGCGGGAACGACGGCCATACTTAACATTGCGTACGCCACCAAATAGCAGCTTTAACTATACGCCGAAAAAAGCCGAACGGAAACGACGTAAAAAAATGCGACGGCCGCTCGTACGTTCGTGGATCGTCAGAAATAGCTCATTTACATACTCGACACGGATTACGACGGGAACGCCACCCAGCGGACGCCGAAGAATTGCGTCTACGATCCGAAGGCGTACGAAGACGTACGCCTGTCGGCTCTAACCCAGATGCCGTTGTATCTTGTTTTGAGGATTCAAAACAAAGATACGACGCAGGAAATTTGAAAGTACACCGGCGTATCACTAGATACGCCGGCGTACTTCCTTTGTGGATCTGCCCCTTAGTGTCTGAGATTGCACAGGGTCCGGATTGCACAGGGTCCCTAAGAAAACACGTAAAACGTCCCAATTGTTTCTCCACCATGGTCCAGGTTTGTCTCCAGAGGGGGTTCGCAGGGCACCCAGGATTGGTTTTGCTTGGTAGTGAAGATACGTGTTTAGCTTGTTCTGATCTCTGATAAATTGGCCAGTTCCTTAACCACCTGCGGACTGTACATTTACTGCGGCAGGGCGGCCGCTCTGTGCCAGATCATGTACCTAATACATGATCTGACACTTTCGGGTCTGGGGCAAGCGTGCGTGGCGTCGGCAGCCCACTCTCCCGTTGTGATCACACACAGCGGGAGCCCAGCGGTGGGCACAGTGGACTTGATTTCTGCTGGCATCCGCCGATTACACAGGACACAGACAGAACGACAATCTGCCAATTTAAACAAGACAGATTGCTGTTCTGTCAGAAGGGAAGGTATTGATCCTGTGTTTCTGCAAAGCATGAACACGGATCTTTGCCTTCCCCTAGTCAAAGCACCTCCTACACAGTTGGTTAGCACAGGCTAGGCACACAGCTAACCCTTTTATCGCCCCTGATTTTAACCCATTCCCAACCAGTGTCATTAGTACAGTGACAGTGCATATTTGTTAGCACTGATCACTGTATTAGTGTCACTAGACATGTGCATTTCGTTTCGTTACAAATTCGAATTCAGGGACATTTTTCATTATTCGGAAATTAGTATGCATCCGAATTTCCGAATTACAAAATTAACGAATTTAAACAAATTTGAAAAAACGCGAACGAAATTCGAATTCGAATCGAATTTTAAAACAAATTTGGATCGAATTTTAAAACAAATTTGGATCGAATTTTAAAACAAAATCGAATTTGAAAACAAATCGATTTTCTAAACACTACAATAAAATAGAATATAAAACAATAAAGCAATAGAATCAAAAAGAATAGAATAGAAGTTAATAGAATGTAATAAAATAGAACATGACAGTCTTCCGAAATTCGAATAGTATAAATTTGAATTCTAGAATAGATTGGAAAATAATTAAAATTTATGGAAACTAAAATATAAAAGAATAGAAAAACAATAGAACAGAATGGAATCAATTATAATATATATAATATTTTTTATTCTATTCTCTTGTTTTTCTTTTCTATTCCATTCTAATCTTTTCTATTCAAATTTGAATTCATTTTATACGAAATTCGAATTTCTAAAGGAATGAAATCAAATTTGAAAAGAAAAGATTATAAAAGATTAGTTTCATATTAGAATTTGATTTTTTTTGACCGAATTCCTAAAAAGTCGATCAAATTTGAAAATTTTTATTAGATTAGAAAAAATCTACTGCATTTGAAAAAATTCTACCGCATTTGAAAAAAATCTACCGAATTAGAAAAAAATACCGCATTTGAAAAAAATCGACTAAATTAGAAAAAACTACCACATTCAATTTTTTTTTACATATAACCAGGAAATGGTTATATATAGTTTCGTTTAAATGTGGTAGCATTATTTTGAATTTGATAATTTTTTTTGAATTCTGTAGATTTGTTTTCGAATGCGTTAGAATTATTTCGAATGCGGTAGAGTTTTTTCGAATGCGGTAGAATTTTTTTCAAATGCGAAATGAATCCTGAAAACGAATGTAATGAATGCAACGAACTTAACTAAACAAATTTAATCAAATAACGAATAGAAACGAAACAAAACACAGTTTTTCATCCTGCACATGTCTAAGTGTCACTGGTTCCCAAAAAGTGTCAAAAGTGTCAGTAAAGCCCTGTACACACGAGCGTCAGCACGCCGCTCCTCCCTAAGCCATTTCGTCACAGGGGCCCCTGGAAGAAGTCAGATTTGTGACGAAACGGCGTAGGGAGGAGCGGCATGCTGACGCCACTATTGTTTACCTGCTGCTATTCGGAAGGAACGAGCGGATAGTAAGAGCCGGCCGGCTGCAGCTAACGTACACGCGATTTTTTACCTAACAGCATGTGAGTGCAATGTTTTGTTTTTACAATAAATGCTTTTAGTGACGATATCACACTATATGCTATATTTCCTTCATTTGGGTCACTGCCACTGGGAGCCTTTGATTGAGAGAACTTAGGAGGATCGCTTAGAGAGACAACATACAGGAGATTCCAGGAACCGTTATTGGGCTGTTGCCACATGCATTTACGATCTCTTTTAGGGATCCATTACAGCTGGTAAGCAGATGTGAGATTAGAGGTGGAGGTTTCATCTATCTTTCCCCTTGGCACGGTCTTCTCCTGGATCTATCTGTCACTGCTGTCTAAGAATTTTTTGGGGAATTTCACCGAACTGGACTTTATGGACTAATTTGTATATTTATTTTATGATTATTCACAGTCACGGTGTCTTTTATGTCGCATGGTGCACTGTATGCACATATTATATGCACCAATTTTTACGTGTTTAAAGATTGTATCACATTATCTTATAATTAACCACGCAGCGCAGCTTAATTTTTATTTTATATGTAATTTGATGTTTATCTGACATTTTTCAGTTGCAGCAGCGTGATTCACACAATTTTTATATTCACTACTTTAGATCTGCGCAGTATTCTTTTTATTTAATGGTATTTATATACCATTGGTACATTGTTCACTATGAGCTATGAGTAAACACTGAAGTTAGTGTGAAACGTGTCAGGTTCCTAGGTTCCGTTGCTGTGATTTGTAGTGCCTGTTTCTATTTTTTTACATTAAAGTTACGTAGGATTGGAGTGCGGCTGTCCTGATCGTCTTTTGTTCTTATTGGTACATTGTTCACTGTACACTATTCTTAGCGCTACATATCACATCATCCTTTTTTTAATAATAGCTGGCAAATTAGCCTTGAAAAAGGCCAGAAAAAAATAGCAAGATTCGGCTCCTATAGACTTCAATAGGGGTTGGTGCAATGTTCCATATTTATGAACTTCAACGAGCTTCCTGAAAACCAAATTTAGTCCGATTCACTCGGCACTACTGTAGATATGCTATACTTTCCTTTAATAAATAAAATGCGTAATGAAAGCAAACTTTTATGGATGCACAGCCTTCCCTTTCATGTAAATAGAATACATTCAGCTGTGCGGAGGCAGCTGTCACAGCGCTTATTGGATTATCAGAGTGTCAGCTCCCCTCTCTGCAGGCTCCACTCTGGCTGTACACTGCCCTTTTTAAAATATTTGCATCCCACAGAGAACCTCGCCCTTGGCACATTAGCCTAATATATAGAAAATATGTTTGATCACACCAGAGGCCAGATGCTTTATTTTATTAATAGGTTAATTAGCTTCTGTCTAAATTGGCCCTAGTATGTGTATGTATAAATGTGAGATAGGGTTCTGAAGCCTCGTACACATGCATGGTTTTCTCGGCAAGAACATTGCCGGCAGAGCTTTCTTGCAGAGTAAACCGAGCGTGTGTACGAGGCTTTGAGGTTTCTCATCAAGAAAACTGCCCAGAATCTCGACGAGAAAAATAGAGAACGTCACGGACACCGGCGGGGCTTGCCGTGTCCATATGAGGGGCTCCTTTGCTGCGCCTTCATATCTGCATGCCGGCGGGACCTTACTATCTACCACACGCAAGGGCTGTTACACTTCCCTCTATCACTTCCCTCTATGAACCTGGGATTCTACAACCATCCACTGGGAGTTGTGATAGTTCCCTTCACGGGACATCTACATGCCGACGGACTGATGTTAACCTCTCCTTATCTGGATTCAGCAGTGGTATCGTTGTACACATTTTTTATACCAGTACCATACCTAGCTACATGTTTTTATGACTGCTTTTGCTACCGTTTGGTATTACTCGCACCATTTTTACAGTTTATGTAGCTACATCGATTTTATCTCCAGTACAATATTTATTTTGTTACCTACTTGAAGACTATAAAAGTTTTAATGCTATTCCCATTGAGCGCTGCCTTTGTGTGTTTTTTGTATCTTGCTATCCATTTTTCCCGTGGTTGGTAGCTGCACTGGAAATCAGCCTGCAAGGAGATCAGCTAAAAGTAGTTGGATCTGTATGTGCGTTATAATTAATCAAAATTAGTCGATTAATCGATAAAAAAAAAAACGATTAATCGAACACAAAAATTTTGATCAGTAACAGCCCTAGCTGTGTAAATTGTCGGCACTATATAAATGCCAATAATAGATACATATTGCATAAGAGAGGAAATTGTAACAGTTCAAGAATGGCAGAAGTAACAACTATAACTATCAAATCGGTGTTGATGCTGCGCCGGTGCATATGTTTTATTTACATATTAGCCACGGATTAGCTAATCATGACTGCAGCAGTTAATCATTATTGTGTATCTAAAGGGATAGCTTGGGATTACCTACCTTTTATTATTTGCACAACTATCAGTTCCAAAGTAGATGTGTGTATATTGTCACCAGTCTTCATGTCACACTTACAATCCAGCCGCTGGAGAGAAAATATCTGAAACACTAAGGCCCCTTTCACACTGGGGCGGGAGCCGCGGTGGCGGTAAAAATAGCGGCGCTATACCGTCGGATTTTCCGCAGGATTCGGCCACTAGCGGTGCGGTATTACCCCCACTAGTGGCCGATAAAGGGTTAATACTGCCCGCAATGCGCCTCTGCAGAGGCGCATTGCGGGCGGTATTGCCGCGGTTTCCCATTGTTTTAAATGGGAAGGAGCAGTATACATACCGCTCCTCTCACAGCTCCAAAGATGCTGCTAGTAGGAGATTTTTTTCTCTCCTGCCAGTGCATCGCCTCTGGCTTTCACATTGAGGTTGCTGGGCAGGAGTTTTTCAGGCGGTATAGCAGCGCTATTTTTAGCGCTGTACCGCCTGAAAAACTCCTCAGTGTGAAAGGGGTCTTAAGACTTGTTCACACTTGAACATTGACCTGTGGTTTTCTGTACTTGAAAACCCAGATTTCTGTGTAGCGCCTGGCTATTTTCAGAGCCGGTGCTATAGGAAATTTAGGGGAAAGTTCAGAGAAATAGTTGGCTCTGAACTAGTCTAATTGTTTAAAGTTGGGGTCTCTGCCCTATCTTGGCTGTGCTGTGTGCTATCCTTTTGTCCGGGGACTCCTGTCACCCCCGGATGGCAGGTGGCAGCAGTGGGGTCAAGTGTGTTTGAGTATCACTCCTCAGCAGCCTATCAGGAGGTTGGGCCACCTCGCTGTGCATGCTGGGGAGGGGTATTTAGGGGGCAGACGCCATTTCCTCAGGGTTCTCCCTCTTGTGGCGCCCACCATTGGGGTAGCCATTCCATGACACCCCTGCAAATGGCCCTCCTGGCCGGGGTGTGCATGTGTCCCAGTGTTCCTGGTTCCGGGACCACATTGGCCCGGAGCAATTGATCTGCTGTGTGGGCCCAGTGATCAACTGGGTCCCCAATCTGAAGGTGGTCCTGAGCTGTCTGTCCAATTGGAGGAAGCTGACCAATGAGGAGTCTGTCTGAAGGATACCAAGCACGAGGCTGGTGTTCCAGGAGGGGCCTGTCCATTCATCGAGGGACAACCTGGGATCTGACAGGCTGGATGTTGGTCGCCTGTCAGTTGCTAATTTGACCAAAACTGCCTGAAGGAGATCCGGGTGCTGAATCTACTGAGAGAGGATTCCGGACCATAATTGTCTCCAACCTTTAGGAGGGTCTGTGGCAGAGACTTAATCCTAAATTCAAGTGACACTCTGGGTGCCAGGCTAGTGAGAGAGGCCTGTCCAGATGCACTATACCCACTCTGGCTAGAGTGGCAAAGTGAAATTTTCGTTGGAAGCAGGACTGTTTCCCTAACCAGTTACACCTGAATTTGCCATTTCCTTTTCTCCTATCTCTTCACCCATTTCTACTATTATCGTTTTTACCCGGCTGGGTAATAAAAGCACAGAACAGACACCTGTTGTGTGGACATTCCCTTTATTACAGCTCTCATCAAGTACCCTAGACGGCGGAGATACAGAGGTAACGTGCCACCCAAAACAAATCAGCAGCTCCTTCGGGAGTAGTGCTACATCTGTAAGGATACACAGAAAACAATTGTTTTCTGTGTGCCGCGTTCACCTAGCAATGGATCTATCAGATGCGGAGCAGTGCAGCGTGGATAAATGCAGCATGTCCGATTTTTACAAGGTGCACCAGAGTGCTCTCTCTGCCCATGCATTTCTATGCTGAGCTTTTATTAAGGTAAAACAGAATCAACCTGGAAAAAAAAATGCCCCCCAGGAGCTACTGTACACCATGCTAGCACATTATGTCAGACTTACCTGGCAAGTGATCCCCCTCCCCCAGCTCTGCAGTGTCAGTGCTCTCAGCTGTCGCAGGCACCTCCATCTTCTCCCAGTCTTCATTCCCGGTCTTCAGCCACCTGATTGGCCAAGTCACGATTGACATCCCTCCCATGCATATGCCCAGAAATCATATCATCGTGGCAAAGAAAGACGCTATAAATATACCAATAAGCTCCCCTTCTGTCATAAAAATCCTACCTGGTGTAGCCCTGTTATAGAAGGGTCATATGAAGTTGCCCTCTCCACACAGGCTATGGCGCTAACCTGCAGGTAACCAAATGAGCCAGAACCTTCACTAAATGAAGAGTGGATTATGAATATATATTTGGCAGTGCCTCCACCTAGAACAGGGCTTCAGTGTATGTAGAGATGGTCTATTTCTATGACAATAACTAGTAACTCACCCAAAATAACTGACAGCAGTAGTACTAATACACCCAGCATAGATTTCTAAAAGTAAAGATATGCAGACATACCAGCATACTTGCCAACTTTTTGAGATGGGAATGAGGTACACCTATCAGCAAAAGTATGCAGGCATAGGACACACCTCTTACCATGCCCCCTTAAAGGAGAATTGTACAGAAGAAACAAGATTTGTTAAACCCACAAGTGCTTTTTTTTACCCCTGCTATTACTTATGTTGACTTTTGGAATTTGGGTCAGACAGATCATGTTAAAGGGGCCTAAGGCTACTTTTACACTGATGGTCTGCGGTCTACCCACACCGTGGATGCAGCGCAGTGCACCTGTGGCTTTCCTGCAGGTTATCTGTACTTTGCCATAGAATTCTACCATATCCTGCAGGCACTCACCAAACCCACAGGTAAAACCAGAAGCTCAGTGCAGGTAAGCCGCAGGTACACTGAGCTACACCTGCAGATCAGTTTGAAAGCAGCCCAGTAACCACTGCAGAACAGATATGTCCATATATACACTGTGGGCCAGATTCACAGAAAAAGTACGCCGGAGTATCTGCTGATACTCCGGCGTACTTTCAAATTTGCCGCGTCGTATCTTTATTTTGAATTCTCAAACAAAGATACAACGGCATTTGGCTAAGATCCGACAGGCGTACGGCTTCGTACGCCTTCGGATCTTAGAATGCAATACTTTGGCGCCCGCTGGGTGGAGTTTGCGTAGTTTTCCGCGTCGGGTATGCTAATTAGCTGTTTACGGCGATCCACGAAGGTACGCGCGTTCGTCGCATTCTCTTACGTCGTCGCTAGTCGGCTTTTCCCGTCGTAAAGTTGCGATTGCTATTTAGGTGGTGTAAAATTAGACAGCCCATGTTAAAGTATGGCCGTCGTTCCTGCGTCAAATTGTTATTCATATGGTTAGAAATTGTATTCATTAGCAAAATAAGGTGGCAATCCTAATTGTGTTCCTGGACAGCTAATATGAACAAGCCCTAAATGTGAAGGGTGAACACTCATCTGCTTTGTATGTGTCTCTTCCTTGCCAGCTAGATCAGCAAGGTGTCAATCTCTGGCTGCTGAAAACACTGCAGGATGTAATTTGCCAGCAAGAAACCGATGTCTAGTTCATTCAGCCACACATGCGAGCAGGTGAGCGGTTCATTACCTCTGTATGTCTTTCATATTGATTGTGCAGCTGGCGAGAAATTGCATGGACAATACTAACATTCAAATGTTAAAAAGCATCCTTCTTTGTTAAAACCCCCTCTTACTTAAATGGGAAGAAGAACTTGAACTATCATTCACCGACAAACGGTGGCAAAAAGCCATTCAACTTAATTACTCCTGCTCCAAATGTATAGTCCCACAGCTTATAAATCTTCTTTTTGCATTAAAATACTGCCACTATATACCTTTTTGGCTGATCTTTATACCACGGCCACATGATAAACTGCAGGGTCTGCTCGAGTGCTGAGTGTTCAGGTAGGAGGAGATTTCCACTATAGTCTGTGTCCTCATGCTTTTATGGAAGGCAGATCATCCATCAATCAAGATGTGACATCCCACCCACTGTGTTCTTTTTTAGCTACTGGGCTTGGAGGAGGAGGGAGGGACTGGACTGTCATTTAGGATCTGTATACACGCCCACATGTGTGATGTGAATATCATGTGACCTGAAAAGCTCAGCTCAACAAGGCAATATTCTCTCCAGCAATAGAGACCAAACTAAGCATGTGCAGGCAGTGCCGGATTTGCTCTCCCTGCCGCCCCAAGGCCAGGTTCTGCAATGCACCCCCTCCCTGCCAACCGAACCCCCCCCCCCACCCAAATCAACGGAGAATGGGCAGCACGTTTAGTTAATTTTTTTTTTTTTTTTACTTTTTTATCACTTTTTTTTGTAGCTTGTCGCTTACTTTTTTAAATTTTTGTATAATTTTCTTATTATTTTCCTTATTGTTTTTCTTATTCTTTACATTTTTATTTTATTAAATTATTTATTTATTTTTTATCAATTTTGTTCACTCAACTTTTTTGCTATCACACAGGAGAAAACATTTCCCTGTGTGATAGCAATTGGAGGTGACATGTTCTCTTTATTGACCCTGTCACCTCCAAAACAGGAGTCCTAGCACTGTGCTAGAACTCCAGTCACAGCTGAGATGGGAAGAGCACAGCTCACCCCTCTCACTGTGTACATCGGCAGCAGGGACAGGAGGCAGTGGCCGGGGGGAGGACGGAGTCCCGAAGACAGAGCCAGCAGTGAGAGGTATGTGGGGTGGGGGGAGAGGGGAGGACAGACGGGAGCACACATTTTACAAGTGATTTCAGCGACATCGCCGCAATCACTTGTTAACGAGCTTGCGGATTCCCCCATAACCTTTCCGCCCTTAACTGTATGTTCCGGGCGTCGGGGGACTCCATGCCACTGCTGCCCCTTGGCGCCCTGCCGCCCCAAGGCCTGGCCTCAGTGGCCTTGTGGGAAATCCGGGCCTGTGTGCAGGGGGACCACTCTGACTATGTATTATCTGGCCTTGCCCAGAGAGAGGATCAAACAGCCCTTTTACACAATACAGAGGTTTAACCCCATAAATTCTACAGGGATTATAACAAGCATGCTAGTCAGCATATAAAGACAGATTTTACTGTTGTGTATTTAGTAACACTTTAAGATGGTACCTGACCCCAAATTCTATCGCCAGATTTTTAAACTCTGGTGACAACCTATGTTGGAGAGGGTACAAGTGCGGACATTGAAACACATGTATGGTCATGCCTAAACATTAGGAGCGTTTGGAATGCTGTTTTCAACCTAATTTCTGCACTTACAAGCATAATTACTATAACAAATGTAGCACTGACTCTCTTAAGTGTTCATGCAGATACATTTCCACCTATATTCAGACCTATTGTCTTAAATATTCTATCTCTCTGCAGCATGCATTTTAATAGCCAGGAAATGGAAGTCACCATTTGTACCGAACATCTCTGAACTCAAGCAATATATGGACATGATATTAAGTTATGAACAAGTGATAGCATATAATTTTCATGTCACATGGGCACCTTGGCAACAGCTTAAATATTGTGCCATATACTGTAATCTACAGACATTGTATGCCACAATCCCAATGCCGCTATATTCTTGTAAAACCTTTCAGCTTTTCTTATTTCCTAGTTACAGAATATGCTGGAGATTTCTTGCTCCAGGGTTATCTGTTACCCTAAATGTTTCTTTATTGTAAGAATTAAATAACCCCTGTTCTATTCTGGTGTAAATCGAACATCTGTTTTCTCTGTAAACTAATATAAGTTATCTTGTTCTTCATACTTTGTAAAACTTTTAAATCTCTAATAAAAATGTATTGTGAAAAAAAGCATCCTTCATGCTTTCCTGATGTGAAGAACTAAAGATGCTTTAAATGCTATCACATACCTAATAGGGATTAGGATTGTCACTGTATTATTAAAGGGGTGGTTCACCCTAAAAACTACTTTTTTTTATTACAATGGCCCCCCACATTACAATACGATTAAGGCTATTAGTTTTTTTTTGATGCTGTACATACCTTTGTACAGCATATTCACCCATGGCTTCCGGGTTGCGAGTCCCGCGGGAGTGGGCGTTCCTAACATGTCTGTGATTGACGTTTTGACCAAAAACTAGCTCCCCCCGTCGCGTAAGCCGCGTCACGGTTGGCGAAAGGAGCCGAACGGCGAGTCGGCGCTATACTGCGCATGCGCATCGCTGTTCGGCTCCTTTCGCCAATCGTGACGCGGCTTACGCGACAGGGGGAGCTCGTTTTTGGTCAAAACGTCAATCACAGACATGTTAGGAACGCCCACTCCCGTGGGACTCGCAAGCCGGAAGCCACGGGTGAATATGCTGTACAAAGGTATGTACAGCATCAAAAAAAAAAGAATAGCCTTAATCGTATTGTAATGTGGGGGGCCAGTGTAATAAAAAAAAGTCGTTTTTAGGGTGAACCACCCCTTTAAGACAAATCCGAACACTTTTGCGGCGCAAAGGGGCAACACTGTGGACTCTGGTGTAAAGGGCAACTCTAATGTAAGGGTGTTTCTGCCCATCAAAGCCCCCACTTATATCAGAGTTCCCAGCATTCCCCTTTAAATCAGAGTTCCAAAAGTCCCCCTTACATCAGAGTCTGTAGAGCACCCCTTACACCTGTCTCCCTTACCTCAATGTACTCATTCGCTTGGAGGCAGCTCACTCACCCGAAGATGGAGGCTTAGACATCAACACCTTTCATCCACAATGTACCTGCCAGCTGCTGGGCTTCAAATTTCCACCACACACATCCCTTTTCTAAGGCACACAACACACCAGGGATTGGAGTGTGGGTTGGCAGACACAGAGGGGTAGGGGCAGGAGGACGAAGAGCAAATCAGGCCCTCTCTCCTCTCCCGTCTGTGGGGGGGGGCTGTGCTGGCTCTGGGCAAGACTCTCTCTGTGTGAGAGAGAGCGCCACAGACACTCGGCTAAAACAACTGCAACCAGCCCTCAGTTGGCCCACCTATGCACTTGGTGGTTGTGGTACTCAGTTACTTGGGGATTCAAAACTCAGACTGACCAGGTGAAACCTGGGTGGGTGGGAACCTTAGTAGGGATCTATGTTTTTGCCCTTTCTATATCAATACTGTATTATATGCCCCCGTTTAGGTGTTCTACTCTTAGCAACTGACCATGCTTGCCCTATTTTTGTTTAGTGTGTTCTATCTCAATCTCCCAACCAGTGTTTGGTCCTGGTTATAAGCTTTTTGACTTATTTGATACATGATCTATATTGAACTTTATGTGGCCCAGAAGCTGTCTCAACTCTACATTCTTCTGCGCTTACAATATACTCCCCTGAGGCTTTATAAGATGGGATACAACACAGAGCCACTGTAATAGATGTAAAAGAGACCATGGTGATTTAATCCATCTACTATGGCGATACCCCAAATTACATTTCTATTGGAGACAGGTGGAAAACACGGTAAATATGGTATTTAGGGTGAAAATCTCATTGGATCTTAAATATAGTCTACTAAAAGCACTGGAGGGCGCCGTCGGGGATCCTAGAATAGCTATTGGAAGGGCCCTCTTTCATGCCTGTAGGCAAGGTCGTATCCTAGCCTAGGCCAACAAGACCCAGGCCTAGGGCAGCACTTTGCAGGGGGGCAGCACGAAAAGAGTCCCCGCCGGCTTGTGCTTCACTGTTAGTGTAAGACAGACCGCTTCTAATTTTGACTGTCTTATCAGCCTGGACCACAAACCTTCCTCACTGTGCTATATGTTTTCTGCTGTACCATTGGCATGGTTATATCTTCTTAGTCCTCTCCATAAAATTATTAGAAATTTGTACTTAAAGTAGATCTATAGGCAACACTTTGTTTTCATGTTGGATAGAGTAAGGAAGGGTTATAGCCCATGTCAGTTTATTTTTGACCATCCATGTCCCATTGCAGAGATTTCCCTTCACTTCCTGCCCCATAGCCAAACAGGAAGTGAGAGGAAATCTATGCAAATTAAGGGAATCCATTGCCCCCCGCCAGGCCCTAAGAACTAGTGTACCCACTTGAAAATTTCAGGGTGGGTCTTAAACAGCAAGGGGTGTGGCCTTGACAGGAAGGGGTGGGTCATATTTAAATTAGGGGGTGCACAAGTTTAGTCAGGCCATGGGCAGCACAAAACCTAAATACACTACTGCCTGTAGGCTAATCTTATTACTGTGGAAATCCCCTGCCTCTCCCACGCATAAGTCTTGGGTGTCCTCCATAGGCTATTCTTTACTTTTAGAAAGCCATATTTATTCACATATGGGCTGTCTCGGGAAATTTAAAAAAAATTATGATGAATGTGGTTGGATACCACTGGTCTCAGCCATTGTGAACAAGTGAACTTGTTTACCAGAGACTGTATCTCAGTTTGTGTGAGTTGGTTCCACTGCTGTATTGTGTTGGCATATTATTGGAGATGGATGGATGGGCGCTTTTACCTTTACTTGACAATGATTATACTTTGAACCTGTATGTTGACTCAGTCTTTAATGTTTTAATAAAGATTGGAGTGTCAAACTCTTTTGCTTATTGCAATAAACTTTTTCTTGATTAAAAAATAAAATACAACATTTAAAGCAAGGGACCATCTATATAGCTTCACCCCTGATGTAGAGAGAAATGGAAGTTGTGCCAGTCTTCCGAGAGTCCACACATCTCTTTTGTCTTTAAATCCCACTTCTAATTATGCAAGAATCACCCATTGATGGCCCCAGTCATCCTAATGAGTGCTATATTACTCTGCATGTGTAGTAATTTAATAAAGGGGGACACTGTGAGCCTGGGGCCCAGAACAGGGCATCATCATGACTGAGGTCCAAGATGCGAGAGCAAATCCAGGACAGTTGTCATTTATGTAGACCATGTCACCAAATAAATTCTCAAGCAGTCAGATGATACTGATAGGCAAGCAGCAGTCTAGAATATTTTATTGGACATGGGAGGGTGACATTGTTTGTTGGCACTGGGGTTGCCACTAGACATGTGCATTTGTTTTCATCTGAATGCATTTTCGTTCCGAATTTCAGGTATTTTCGTTATCGTTTTAACAAACGAAAACGAAAGCACAGAAAACGAAAACCGAAGGATCAGACAAAAACAAGTGCTTTATATTGGTTTTCGTTGCGGTCGAATGTGCCTAACCTTAACTCTATTAGTCCAATATTATTCTACATAAAGAGAAAAGATTTGACATTATAGAGACATGAAGAAGAGTCGACATAGAGAGAAAAGAGATTTGACATAGAGAGAAAAGATTCGACATAGAGAGACATGAAGATTCGACATAGAGAGACATGAAGATTTGACATAGAGAGACATGAAGAGTGGAAATTTCTTTTCTTTTTTTAAAGATTCTATCGAATCTTCTTTTTTTTTTTCTTAGAACATTCGACAGACACTTATTAAGCCTTTAATGACAGATTTAATTTGGATTTTCGAACGAATGCATTTTTTTTACGAAAAACAAAATAAATAAAAACGAATTTCGGGAGTAACTAAATAAATTTATTTTTCAGACGAAAACGAAATTCCGAAACAAAATATTTCAGTGTGCACATGTCTAGTTGCCACCTGTTACATGTTCACAACATATGAAACCTACACTCTAGTCCTAGTTTGCTTGCACTGCTCCCTTGTCACCATGCTGGTCTCTGTCCTTTCCCTGTGCACCCTGTACCCCAGACACTTGCTCTGCTCTGGTGATTTATTGTATCTCCAATGGCCCAGAATACAGCTAGTGGTCTTATTTCATGACAGAGATTTTAAACAACTCAGTGCAGTTCCAACAAGTCAATTTGGTTAAAGTAAAATTCAAACTAACCATTCGAAATATTATTTTTAAGTTTATAGTATGAACAGCTAATTCATCTTATCAATATGATTTTAAATCAATACAAACATTAGCTAATTGGGTTAGCTCATGAAAAAAACATCTTTTGTTTAAAAAAAAATGAATTAGCATTACAGTACACACAACATATCATTAATTACCCAAATGGAAATAAGGCATTATTCAACTGAATACAGTACAAGTACAATAGCTACAAAGGAGGATTGATGAGAATGAACACAAAGCCATATCATCCTGAGCAAAAGGAAGCAAGGAATATAATAGTTTGGAGCCAAAACGGCCCCTTTCTCAAAAGTATGCCATTCATTATTTTCTACTAAGACTGATATTTTTTATGGGCTGTTGCAATATTCTGCCATTTTTTCTTATTCTTCTGCCAAGCTCTTATACGTTTTTGATTATTGCATTATGGCAGTCCAATTTTTCGATCCATAGCCCTTTATTTCAGTGCTATTACATACTGACAGCACTTTATGTCTTTGGCACTTTTTCAGTCATGTGATTTCAATTGCATGGTTTGCTGCAGGTATCATATACAAAGAAATACTTGGTTTTTGAGAATGGACTGCAGCACATTGAGTATTTGTTCTTTCAGGGATAGGCATTATGGCTAGCCTTATAAAAGGGACACTTGTCCTTGGTTGTCCTTAACCTTACTGAACCGCCACGTCCCACTCACTGCACATAAAGCTGGATATGAATTGATGTACTTTTCTCACTCTGTGCTCTTTACAGAAGGCAAAATGGTACTAAGCTCCTCAAACTTCAAAGCATAACAATTGTTAAAGTTTTTTTAATAATTGTTCCAAAATGGTTAAGCCTCTTTTATAAAGCAGAGGGGATAAAATGCACTTTCAGTATAATGGCATTCCAATCCATCTTTTCTTGGTTATGTCAGCAAAATTAGAGTCAAGGAGGCAAAACAGTTAATACTTTATAAAGGAACATCTTGTTTGTTGAGCTAGAAAGAACAGTGTTAAAGTGCTCAATAGTTCACCAAATAAATCAAGCAGACATGTATATCAAGAGCATAGTTATAAAGAAAACCTGGTCTTCCAATGTTCATGCAGTATATGTCATACAACCCCAATTCCAAAAAAGTTGGAATGCTATGTAAAATCTACATAAAAACAGAATGCAATGATTTGCAAATCTCATAAACCCGTATTTTATTCACAATAGAAAATAGTCAAATGTTTAGACTTAAAAATGTACCATTTTAAGAAAAAAAAAGGTAAGTTTGAAATGGATGGCAACAACTTCTCAAAAAATTTAGAATAGGGCAAAAGAAAAAAATTGCAACTAATTTCGTTAATTGGCAACAGATCAGTAACATGATTGGGTATAAAAATATCATCTTAGAGACTCGGAGTGTCTCAGAAGTAAGGATGGGCAGAAGTTTACCAATCTGTTAACCACTTAAGACCCGGACCTTTAGGCAGCTAAAGGACCCGGACAGTTTTTGCGATTCAGCACTGCGTCGCTTCAACTGACAATTGCGCGGTCGTGCGACGTGGTTTCCCACAAATAGAGCTTTCTTTTGGTGGTATTTTTTTTTTTTTTTTGGTGGTATTTGATCACCTCTGCGGTTTTTATTTTTTGCGCTCTAAACAAAAATAGAGCGACAATTTTGAAAAAAATGCTATATTTTTTACTTGTTGCTATAATAAATATCCCCCAAAAAGATATAAAAATTTTTTTTTTCCTCAGTTTAGGCCGATACGTATTCTTCTACCTATTTTTGGTAAAAAAAAATGCAATAAGCGTTATCGGTTGGTTTGCGCAAAATTTATAGTGTTTACAAAATAGGGGATAGTTTTATTGCATTTTTATAAAAAAAAATTTTTTTACTACTAATGGCGGCGATCAGCGATTTTTTTTTTGTGACTGCGACATTATGGCGGACACTTCGGACAATTTTGACACATTTTTGGGACCATTGTCATTTTCACAGCAAAAAATGCATTTAAAATGCATTGTTTACTGTGAAAATGACAATTGCAGTTTGGGAGTTAACCACAAGGGGGCGCTGAAGGGGTTATGTATGACCTCATCTGTGTTTCTAACTGTAGGGGGGTGTGGCTGTAGGTGTGATGTCATTGATTGTGGTTCCCAATATAAGAGAACACACGATCGATGATGGCGCCACAGTGAAGAACGGGGAAGTTGTGTTTACACACAGCTCTCCACGTTCTTCAGCTCCGGGGACCGATCGCGGGACTCCAGCGGCGATCGGGTCTGCGGGTCCCGCGGTCATGGTCACGGAGCTTCGGACCGGGCCGCGGGAGCGCGCCACAGGCGTGTGCCCACGACCCACGGCTTGGCACTTAAAGAGGACGTACCTGTACGTGCTTGTGCCCAGCCGTGCCATTCTGCCGACGTATATGTGCAGGAGGCGGTCCTTAAGTGGTTAAAAGCTGCATCTAAAAACTTTCTAACAATTTAAGAATAATGTTCCTCATTGTAAAATTGCATAGACTTTAAATACCGTATATATCATCATCATCTACAGTACATAGTATCAAAAGATTCAGAGAATTTGGAGAAATCTCTGTGTGCAAGAAACAAGGCTGAAACACAATATTAGATGCCTGTGATCTTCTGGCCCTCATACGGCACTGCATTAAAAACAGGCATGATTCTGTAATGAACATCACTTCATGGGCTCAGGAATACTTTCATAAATGACTGTCAGTGAACACAGTTCGCCTGCCATCCAAAAAAAGAAAATTAAATAAGAAGCCATATCTGAAAATGATCCAGAAACACTGTCATCTTCTCTGGGCCAGAGCTCATTTAAAATGGTCTGTTGAAAAGTGGAAAACTGTTTTATGGTCATATAAATCATATTTATAAATCACATTTGACATTCTTTTTGGCAACCATGGGCTCTGCAATGTCCAAACTAAAGAGGAGAGGGACCTTCCAGCTTGTTATCAGCCCTCAGTTTAAAAAGCCTGCATCTCTGATATTATGGGGGTGCTTTAGTGCGTTTGAAATGGGATGCTTGCACATCTGGAAATGCACCATCAGTACTGAAAGATATATCCATGTTTTGGAGCAGTATGTACTCCCATCCAGTTGAAGTATTTTTTGGGGAAGACCTTGCATTTTTCAGCAGGACAATGCTAAACCGCATACTTCATCTGACAGCATTGCTTCTTAGTTAAAGAGTCCGGCTACTTAACTGCCCTGCCTGCAGTCCACATCTTTCACCAGATGAAAATATCTGGTGCATTTTGAAACTAAAAATACAACAAGGAAGATTCAGGACTGTTGAGCAGTTAAATGGTTTTATTAGAAAGATTATACCTTCTCCTACAGTTACACCACAGACCTTAATAGCTGATAAATGCTTGCACATGCTTCTTAAAGGGGAGGTTCACCCTATAAAACATTTCTAACACTACATCCAGCCCAGTTCTGCATATATAATGACACTGACCTTTTTTTTTTTTTTTTGCCGTAGATAGCGTTTAACCGTGGAATTCACCGCGACTTCCGGGTAGGGAATCCCGCAGGAGTAGGCGTTCCTATTGACATGCCAATTGATTGACATGCTAAACGACGGCGCACACAGCGCGTCACGACTTCCCGAAGGAAGCTCGGGTCGGCTCGGCTCTATTCGGCGCCTGCGCACCGGCACTGAATAGAGCCGAGCCGACCCGAGCGTGACGCACTGTGTGCGCCGTCGTTTAGCATGTCAATCAATTGGCATGTCAATAGGAACGCCCACTCCCGCGGGATTCCCTACCCGGAAGCCACGGTGAATTCCACGGTATCTACGGCAAAAAAAAAAAAAAGGTCAGTGTAATTTTATATGCAGAACTGGGCTGGATGTAGTGTTAGAAATGTTTTATAGGCTGAACCTCCACTTTAACTGTAGTATATCCATGAGGCTGGACCCTGGGCCTTTTGCAAATGTAAGCCTAGCACACAGGAGCCAAATGTCGGGTGACATCGGCCGGTTCAATAAAAAACAGCTGACATTTGGCCTGTGTGTATGGCAGCCAGTCTGACAGAAGACAGACGACTTCTGTCTGTAAGCATGATGGAAAACCAGCAGCTGACCCTCTCCTGATAAATGCCCTAAGCCAATAGCCACTGACAGCAATCACATGTCAAAATGTGAGTACTTGACTTGAGTACACTTAGGCCGCGTACACACGATCGGTCAAAACCGATGAAAACAGACTGAAGGTCAGTTTTCAGCGGTCCAAACCGATCGTGTGTGGGCCCCATCGGTCAGTTATGCTTTGGTCAAAAAAATGAGAACTTGCTTTAAAATTGAACCAATGGACGCCTAACCGATAGGTCAAAACCGATCGTTAGTATGCAAAAGCATCGGTTAAAAACCTGCGCATGCTCAGAATCAAGTCGACGCATGCTTGGAAGCATTAAACTTAATTTTTTTCAGCACGTCGTTGTGTTTTACGTCACCGCGTTCTGACACGATCGGTTCATTAACCGATGGTGTGTAGGCACATCAGACCATCAGTCAGCTTCATCGGTTAACCACTGACAACGGTCCTTCGGACCGTTCTCATCGGATGGACTGATCGTGTGTACGCGGCCCAAGTCTTCCTATACATAAATTGAAGTTCAGCCGGGTCCTTTCTGAACCAGTCAAATTTCAATCCATGTATGGTCGGTTTACCTTGTTTCCTTTATATGAAAATCTTTTAATAAAAATGCATTTATTAAAAGAGTTACATATGAATTTGAAGCAACGGAAATGGTGCGATAGGTTAGCGTGCTGAATTAGAGGCAATGGTTTAAAGTGTAACTAAAGGCAAAACTTTTGTATAGAGTGGAGAGTGAATAGAACACCTATTAGTTGTACTTGCTGTCTGTCCCCCTATTAAGGAAATTCACACCTCTTTTTGTTCTGTTTACTGTTAAAGTTAAAGAAAATCCAAAATTTTGATCTGATCAAAACATCCGGTGACCCTCGGAACACCTTGAGATTCTCTCACTTTGGAAGGATTTCCTCCTACTTTCTGTTTTGGTTATAGCACAGGAACTGAAAGGAAATCTCCCTTATGGGACGCAGATGGTGAAAAAAAGGTGTTATAACCCTCTTTGCTCTATCTAAAAATATAATAAAAAATGTTTTTCATTTAGTCACAATTTAATAGTAGCACACTGTGAGAGTGAGAACCCTGTCTCTGAGAAAAAAAAAAAAAAATGGACACAGGACTCTCAAAGAATCATGCCGCGTACACACGGTCATTTTTCGGCATGAAAAAAAAAACGTTTTTAAAAAATGTCATTGAAAATGATCGTGTGTGGGCTTCACATCATTTTTTGGCTTCTGAAAAACGACAATTTTTTTTTTCGAACATGCTGCATTTTTTAACGACGTTTTAAACAATGTCGTTTTTCGGGTTGTAAAAAATTATCGTGTGTGGGCTAAAACGACTTTAAAAACCCGCGCATGCTCAGAAGCAAGTTATGAGACGCGAGCGCTCGTTCTGGTAAAACTACCATTCATAATGGAGTAAGCACATTCATCACGCTGTAACAGACAGAATAGCGCGAATCGTCTTTTACTAACACGGAATCAGCTAAAGCAGCCCCAAGGGTGGCGTCAGCCGCATGGAACTTCCCCTTTAGAGTGCCGTCGTACATGTTGTACGTCACCGCGCTTTGCTAGAGCATTTTTTTTAAACGATGGTGTGTGGGCAATGTCGTTTTAATGATGAAGTTGGAAAACCTTTTTTTTTCTACACGCCGAAAAACATTGTTTTTTTTCATGCCGAAAAATGATCGTGTGTACGCGGCATCAGTTTGAAAAGCTCCAGCAGAAGCTTTGTGAGCAGAGAAAATTATGTTTTATGTTTTTTCTGGATTTGGTAAGTCTCAATCAGTGCTGGAGATTTGAAGACTCCAAAGAGAATTGTGTGGGATGGAGTCTTCAGTCTTGTGTCCAGGTTTTCCAGAAATTCAACAAGTTGTGTGTGTGTGTGTGTCCAGGTGCACACATTCGTTATAAGGCAGATCTGAGCAGAGCTCAGGAAGCTGGAGTAGGGGTTGGTGTTGGAACAGTTGCTGCAGCCAGGGGGAATATGTGCTCCTGTTTAGGAACCAAGTCCATAACCTCTAGACTGCACACCATGTGGGAGAGGTTCCAGGTCAGTGGACTTAGAGTTGGGCCAGCTGAGAGAGTCTGGGAGACCATAGTTGAGACAACAGGAAGAAAGAGTCCTGGGGACCAGAGGGAACTTTGAGTTTCGGAGGAGTGGGAAAGCCTGGAGGGTCAGGAGAAACCCTTTCTAGAGGCCAGAAATGGGCCTGCGCAGCAAGGTACTGCGACCGAGACTGAGTGAGCCTTGAGAGCCAGGGGGCATGGCATTTTCATTTTGTTGTATTTTTTCTGGAGAAGAACCTCTGTGGGGGCAATCCATGCATGTATGAACTTTCATTTTTGTTACTTTTAATAAATGTGGGCTACCACGCCCTAAAACCTGAAGTTCCTGTTTGCTGTAAACTCACTGAAAAATGCATCTACAACTGAGCTAGATATCCCCCATATAACAACACATAATGCCATGTTGTTGAATATGGGGCAAACAGTGCTGTGGTTTGATAGTGACAGGTCTGCAGGGTATTAAATTATTTAGTAAAATACCGGTAATCCCTTATAGTGCTAAATTGACAATACTGAGGCAAAAAATACATTCTTGATATTACATGAAATGAGTAACAGATGGACAACAAATGGGCAAATTCTGACTCAGATTGTTGTGAAGCGATTATCCCTTGTGAGATCTCTATGCCTGGCCTGTATAAGATATAATCACTGAGGACAATCTTCATCAGATAGCTTGAACTCACCAATACTGTTTTCCATCCACAGAGGTGTTTTATTCTGAAACATCAGGTTACAGCAGATGACAGGCTACAACAGATGAATAGATTGTGGTATTTATGCGGTCAAAAGATGATATTGTCTGTAGCTTATTATGCATAATACATGTGCCCTGATACGTGTGGCCTGTTAGTTGCATCCATGATACAGGAAGTACAATCACAGGAAGAAAGGATGGAGCATTACATACAAAGGAAGTGTTTCATAACATCAGGGAAAGACATGGAAAAAACAAGTGCATTACCGCAAAAGGTCACTAGATGGCAGCATGTGGACTAAAACGTCCATAGAAAATGGTTCAGGGAAACAATGGCCCGGATTCACATACATTGGCGCATATTAATGCCGGCGTAGCGTATCTAATATACGCTACGCCGACGCAGCGCAGAGAGGTAAGCACTGGATTCACAAAGCCAGTGCTGCCAAATCTGCGCTGGGTTTCCTAGGCCTAAGCCGGCGTATGTGGAAGTGGGTGTGAGCCATGCAAATGAGGCGTGACCCTATCCAAATGATGGACTGAGGCTCAGACAGATACGTATAATGAACGGCGCATGCGCCGTCCCGTGAACGCATCCCAGTGCGAAAGCCATATTCGCGTCCAACGTAAACGACGTAAAGTACGACAGCTTGAGTTCCCTGGTGCAGACCTTTGCATGGATGCTGCTGAGTTACACCTCCTTTTATGGGGCATAACTTTACGCCGAACGTATGACTTTGCGCGCAGTGTGTCGGACGGATGTACGTTCGTGAATCGGCATATCTCCCTCATTTGCATATGTGAATAGAAAATCAATGGGAGCGCCACATGCGTCCAGCGTAAATATGCGCCCACGATACGCCGGCGTAGACAAGTTACGTCGGTCGGATGAAGCCTATTTTCAGGCGTATCTAGTTTTGTGGGCACGGCGCACAGATACGACGGCTTAGCTTTGTGAATCCTGGCCAATATATATAAATGATATGCCCCATTGGGGCGGCACAGGGCAGCTGTAGCATTATGTGAGTAACAAAATGACAGTTGATGACAGTATGTGGGCAACAAACAGGCAATTGTGACAATATTAGAGCAATACATGGGCAAATAGGACAACAGGCAGACAACATTTGGGCAATCATGAAAATGTGCAGCACTGATAATAACAGTGATGATATGAATGACAATAGTGGCAAATATTGAAACATTATAAAGTAAAATTTAAGTAAAGTAAAATAAAGAATTATAAAAGTAAAATAAAATAAAAAGAGAAAGATGAAATATACCTTTACACACACACACACACACACACACACACACACACACACACACACACACACACACACACACACACACTCACACACACACACACACACACACACTGATTGCACAATATGCATTAGGTAAGAGATTAAAGTGATTGTATGATTATAACGTCTCGTTTTTTTCTCTAAAAATAACAAACATGTCATACTTACCTCCTCTGTGCAGTTGGTTTTGCACAGAGCAGCCAAGATCCTCCCCTTCTTGGGTCCCTCTTCAGCCCTCCTGGCCCCTCCGTTCTGTTGAGTGTCCCCCCCAGCAAGCAGCTTGCTATGGGGGCACCGAGCCGAGCCGCAGCTTCCCGTGTCCATTCAGACATGGGGCCGAAGTTCGACCCCACCGCTTCTCTCTTCTAATTGGTTAACTGACTGTGAATAACAGCAGTGGAAGCCAATGGCATCGCTGCTGTGTCTCAGCCAATCAGGAGGGAGAGTCCCGGACAGCAGAGGCACTCGTGGACATCGCTCGATAAAGATGGGGCTCAGATAAGTATGGGGGGGGCAGAGGGGGGCTGCTACACACAGAAGGTTTTTTATATTTAAGATAAGGAACCTTCTGCTTTTACAACCCTTTTCTTTGGAGATTTCTTTGGAGAATAAAAAAAAATCATACCACATGCTAAAAACACATTGAAACTAAATGAAACATTTCTGCCCTTTCCAACTGTTCAAAAGGTTTAAAAAAAGAACATGCTTTTGATTTTTGTACAACAATCAGAATATTAAAGAGCTTGGACTTTTGTCGGCACAAAATTACTGTTGCTATTTCTCTAAATCAAGGCAGCCTTGGAAAATGACAGTTGGAATATTTGATTCTTAAAAAGTATAAAAAATATAAAAAATGACCAGTAACGGATGAATGCTATCTAATGATTTCCTACCATAATCATAAAAACGTAGTTTAGGAAAGCCGGCTAATGCTTGGGATTTGTACTTCCTGAAATAGTCTGTTTTGATTGGCCACATCAAGCTTTCACTGAGCGCAAAACTTGCATCTCTCAGCAACACCTGTCATGTATGGGAAAGAAGTCAAGTAACTCTACAATGATTATAAATTATTTTAATTATAGTTTTCATCCCCTGGCCTCTGCTGTGAACGATTCCCTTGCTTTGACATACTAATAGTGTGCAAATGTTAGAAAAATCTGGTCAGGACAGATTAGGTGCAAAGAAAAGCCATGGATGAAATATATTGCATTGCCCTTAGCAAAATGCTAAGGATTCATTATACATTTCCTGGGAAGCTTAACTTCACAGGGATGTTATTAAATGAACACTTTCCATGCCATGTTAAATATTTCACCCCTGTTTTTTTTTTTTTTTTAAGACATCCGCTCAAATTAATTTTCAGCCTGTGTGATACCACTAGCTTGGGGTCCATTTGTTCATGCAAGGCGTGCGTGAAAAAGTGTCTGACGACAGTATAATGTACTTGGTCTGTTTAGCTTTGTAAAATATTCTATATGGCTAAAAGTACATATTCAACCTCCCCGATAATTGAGTTCAGGGTTTTTGGTCTATCATACAATAACATGTTAGACAATTGGGCACTTCCAAACTTGTAGAGACAGTTTGGAAAACACCCTTAGTTCCAGATAGCCGTGCCTCTGTATACCAAGCCAGCTCCATAAGGACATGGTTTCATGAGTTTATTGTAGAGGAACTCAAGTGATCGCCATTCTACTGAACACCTTTGGTATGAATTGGAACTCCAATTGTGTGCCTGTTTATTTTAGTTGACATAAGAACCTGACACCACAAATTATCTTTTGGTTGAATAGGCAAAAATTCCCACAGAAACACTGTAAACTCTTGTGGAAAACCTTTCCAGAATAGTGGAGATTATTGTAGTTGTAAAGTGGGTGCCAATTCTGTATTGATGCCCTTGGTTTTGAAAAGGAGTTTCCAACAAACTCATGTAGGTATGACGGTCAGGTGTCCACAAACTGCTGACCATATAGTCTAAGTGAAATGTGTAAATATATTATCTATGTTATGTTTTGGTAAAAGGAGTCTGGGCCAAACAAATTTATTTTGTGGTGGCCCAGAAGAAAATTTGAACCCAATAAAACTGCAAATTGCTGATTCGTCTGAAGGGCATTTCAGAGCCACTACTCTGTGATGCATTGTAGAAATGTTTTGGAATGGCATTCACACCAAAGCATACAGTGCAACACCATGAATGATAATCCATGCATTTTTTTGAGCTGATGTGAAATGACAGCGGTTTTTACCCTTTCCCGACACTAATAAAAATAAATTATATATATATATTTATATACACACAATAAAGAGCTCATACACATAAAGCTTACAATCACCAAAACATTGCTGCTTCATTAACTGGTCATCACAGGCCTGGGTTATGGGACTCTTTACTGATGCTTAGGCACAGGGCACAATCAGTAGGCAGGCAGATGATCTATCTATGTTTGGCATTTCATCAAGGCTGTGCAACCAGGACTAGATTTAAATTCTTCGGGCATATGTTATTTAAAGCCTTTCCCCATCTATGTTGGGTTTAGAGGGAGTAGACCCCTCCCGGGAACCCCTATAGCACTGTAGCCAGGGAAAGGATGGTGCCCATAGTAATGATGATATCTAGCCAGGACTTACCACTGAGGGGCACAGTAGACTATGAAGGTACTTCATTGACTCTTCACTGCTGCTTCACCTGGCTTGCTATTAGATTTTCTTATCTACAGGAAGCCTATTCCACTGCCTGCCCTGGACATATTTAGCAGTGTCCAAAAGACAAAAAAGATGATGCATCTTGGTTCAAACGAGGTTTTGTGACTACCGAGGTAATCAGAGGAGTGGCCAAGTATGGCCTGCTTTTACACACTACTATTGGAATATAAAAGTGTCAAAGGATTGGTATCTTCACTTTGTTTTGCCACTGCATGGGTATGCTGCATGCATGAAGTAGTAAAGACAATAAACCCTGCATGATCCACAGTGACGATACAACCTATAACTTTAGGTTAGGCTTTAAGCAGCAGTCCACTCAGAATAACAATGCCCCTAGACAATCTTACATAGTCCCTTATTGGGAAATATCAGTAATATTAATGTTGTATACTGCTCTTTCTCTGATTAGCTAAGACAACAATACCCTGCTCACAAAGTTGTTATCTTTTGTTCCTCTCTTTGGATGCCTTCAACATTTGCAGCTTTGTTTTAGTTTTTTTGTTTTTTTGGTAGACCTAATAGTTTGGCAGACAATTTACCAGAACTCACAAAGCCTTTTATTAGTCTAGCCATGCTGAGAAATGCCCTTTCCCTTTAGCCTAGTCCTCCTCTGTGGCTACTGTACATGGCTCAACTCTGTCTATAACAGCCCTAAAAATCTCCTCTATTGCTTCTCACAATAAATATGGACTGAACATAGGTGGTGCCAGCCTGAACAGGATTCCTTGGTTTTTGGAGAGGATTACAAAGCAACACTTTCTCCACTAGTAATTGTGTAAATCACTTAAATTTTTATGGCATAGACTATTGCTAATAGGATGATCTCTTCCTGCATAGCATTTGAATAGAACCTCTGATGTGAACCCTTTTCTTTAAAGGAACTCTATTTTTGGTAGAGCTATTAGCAGACATGTTTAACCTTGACATATTCTGTAATTCTGAGCACCTCCTCATTCAAATGGATTCCTCAGTTCTTATGAGTGTCAGAAAAACACCCCAGTATTTATAGCCACAATAAAAGGTAGGTTATCTTAATACAATCACTATAATTTCATGAGATATGTCAAGATGTTGATTGTAGGCGGACATGACAGAATGTATGAAAATGCTAGAGTATGTTCCCAACACTCATCTTAACTTAGGAAGCCACTTGGACAATGGTGAAACTTTTGAACATTACCGAGCGTATCTGGTTAAATGTACAGTAATGCCGCATACACACGATCGGAATTTCCAATGAAAAAAGTCAGATGGAATTTTTTCATCGGATATTCCGATCGTGTGTGCCCCATCTGATTTTTTCCTTCGGAAATTCCGACGGACTTAGAAAGAGAACATGTTCTCATTTTTTCCAATGGAAAAAATTTCTATAGGAAATTCCGTTTGTCTGTATGGAACTCCGACGAAGGAAAAAAACATGCATGCTCAGAATCAAGTCGACGCATGCTCGGAAGCATTGAACTTAATTTTTCTCGGCTCGTCGTAGTGTTAGACGTCACCGCGTTCTTGACGGTCGGAATTTGGTGTGACCGTGTGTATGCAAGACAAATACGTCAAAATTTATCCCGACAGAAATTCCGATCGTGTTTACAAGGCATTAGTAACTACTATCGGCTATACCTTAACCTGAAAAAATGGAAGACATCAAAGACCCATTTTGGTACTACGGTAATTCTTTTCCTGCACATGTTCATCCAACCACTGAGTCTTCCAATGTCACACTGCAGCTCGTTTCTTCTCTTTTTTTCTTCTCTCTTGCTCTCAGCTTCCATATTGAATTCTTCCACACCTTAATCTATCATATCTCCCTTTTCTCTTTCTCCATTTTTCTTACTTTTCTCACTTTTTTATTCTTCGAAAACTTCTCCTGTCTTTTAAAATCACCAAGCTCATCTTTGCTAATGACAGAGTTTAAGACCAGAGAAAATTGGAAAGACAACAGCCATGATACATAACATTGTTTTAAGACCTTGGAGCCTGCCGCAAACCCAGGGAAACATTAGACTGGCCGTTAAAGGGAGAATTATTCAACATAAACATGGCTAGATAGGGAGCCAGCAGTACTTACATTTCTCATTGAGGAATGTTTTAATTATGCTTCCGGATCGTGTGAGGCGATCATGAGAATTGTGGATTAGAAAGGATTACAGAAAACATGTATCATCTCAACCCTCTCGAACATTATGCTTCTGTGCATATTAAACTTTTATTATTCTTTCAGTTTCAGCATATCTAAAGCACAATTAAACGTGTTAGTTGAAAGAGAGCACCACCTTTCCAGCAAATCTGAAATTGTAAGGCAAGGCAGGAAAATAACCTGAAAAATTGCTGTTATAACACATAGTATTCTCTTATACTGTGATAGGCCTCTAGATGTATTGCTTGTTCCCCAAGGGAAATATTCATATTTGGTGTGTGACAGAGGTAAAGAACCCCAGATGGATATTCATCATAAATAAATACATTGGTGAGCTATTTAACACCATACACACAAGACAACATACACACCTGCTGCAACCCTCAGAGTAGATGTTGCAGAGGACCAGTAAAATAAGAAAAACCAAGTACACATATCCTAATTTCTTCATAATATTAAGATACATACTTTACCCACCACTCTCACATAACATAGTTTAGTGTGACGTTTTCTGTAGACAGAGAGCATATGTCAGAGAACCAACCGTGGAAGAACTGGCAGACCTGTCTTGCACGGACCAATGAGCACAGTGCGCACGTTCTTTACTGCGCACGCGCGTGCACCATTACGCACGCAATGCGGGCGGGACTCCTGGCGTCAGTGCCCTATTTAAAGCTTGTATTCCTGTTGACGACCCGGCTTGCCTGACCAGACTTCTCCGTGCATGACCCCTGGCTTGTCTCTCGGCTCATCCTTTGTCCTGTTCCTGTCTGCTGGATCCAGTGTATGACCTCGGCTTGCCTTCTGACCTGTTCCAGTCACTTCCTGCTTCCTGTGTAAGACTACCGGCTCGGCTCCTGACTCTGCCCCTGGGTTTCCTGCCAGTCCACCTCATCTGCTACTTCCGTGGTACCCCTGCCTGTCTGCGTATCCTGGTCTACAGCTGATCTCCAACATCTACTCAGCAAGTTGCAGCTGGAAACTCCTGCATCTCTGGGCATAGCTCCCCCTGTGTCAACTCCAGGGGGCGTTCTGCACTTAGTCGCAAGGGAAGCCCTCTCAGCACTTCGGCCTCTGGTAAGGTACGTGACAGCATATCTACTATGACAATAGTGATGTGCTGTAGGTTACATCCTATGAACTATTCTACTCTGAACACTGTGCTGGGTGTCACATACTCCAAACTGCTCTATTCTGTATGCTATGAAGTACGTGGCATAATCTATACTAGTTCAATCTCAATGCTATTCTATACAATGTGCACAACTATTTTTTATTTTTTTTGTTTGTTTCGTATTGTCTCGTTCCGTAGATTCGTAATTTCGTAAGACGCAAGTTTTCCGTTCGTATTTTCGTAACAGTTTTATTTTTGTTTATACTGAATGATTCGTAATTCTGTCTAATTTATTTTCGTTAAATCGAGATTCGTAATTTTGTTAGATAATAATTTAATGGATTCGTAATTTTGTACTTTCTTAAATACATTGCGGCACGGTCATTTGCATTCTCCTATTTTAGTTTAATTTTCAACACGCGGTTAATCCATATTAAGATAGACTTTCTCTTAAGCCCTGTACACACGGTCAGACTTTTTGCCAACAAACTTCAAAATGAGCGTTTTCCAAAAAATCCGACCATGTGTACGTTTCATCTGACAAACTTTTTCGGTTTCAAAAGTCCGGCAACTCCCTTCGGACAAGAATCCACGGAAAAGTTTGTTTGAAGTCCGATCGTGTGTATGAGGCTTTACACTGTCCAATGTGACTCAGCACAAAAGAGATAAGCTGATTGGCTAAGATATTAAGTAAGATACATCACTCACTAACTACACTGCCCAGTTCCCATTCGAAAGAATGATACAAGTACACAAATTTACAGACAAAGAAAGGGATATACAAAACACACAAATGAAAATACGAACATACGAATGAAAATACGAACAGACAAAGGATTTAAAATACGGAATGCAAATCGTTCGTTATAGATGTCATTTTCGTTCTTTTGCTGTTTTGGTGTTTCGTATTATAGTAAGATTGTCCAATCGTACGTTCGTATTTTCGCTTGTTCGTTATTTTGCTTATTCGTAATTCCGTAATTTTTGTTTTTTGGTTCTTTCAGCTTTTCGGATGTTCGAATTCATCCGAATGTACGAATACTAACAAATTCATACGAAAATCCTTTTGTTACGAGCGGGAACGCACATGTCTACTATACAATACATACTTCAAATCTCTTAGCATCACACTATGTTATATATAAATTATTTGTGCCGGTTATTCATACATCTTGGACTTTTGAATTTCTCCCAAATAAAAAATTGGGCATGCCCCAACAAATGCCTATTGTTACTAATATCGTTACTAATTGTAATGTTTGTACCCTTCCATACTAATCTGCTTCGATTACATATTGTCATGATTGTGACCTGTATACTACCAATGTTATTCTTTGTTGTTCTCATTCCCCCTTTGGGGCATATTGCTGTATATGAGAAAAACGCAATTACAAATCTATGGGAAAAAAAACAGTAAAAAATAAACAAATTGGGTATGCTTTTGCTTGCACTTTAGTGGAGAGGATTGGTGACTTCTAAGTCCTTGTAAAACTTCACGGTCCACCTTCCTTTTTTCTCTATACCAGTGCTTCTCAACTCCAGTCCTCCAGGTGCCCCAACAGGTCATGTTTTCATGCTTTCCATTATTTTGCACAGGTGATTTGATCAGTTTCACTGTTTTAGTAATTGAAGGGGGGGTTGTAAACCCTTGTGTTTGTTCACCTTAATGCATTTTTTTGCTTTCCCCACGGCTTGTCAGCTCTTCATTAGATAGATTGATAGCAGCGCAGCCATTGGCTCCTGCTGCTGTCAATCAAATCCAATGACACGTCCGCCGGGGGCGGAGCCGAGTCATACACTCGGCGAGTGTACTCGGGAGAGCGCCCACAAGGTAACCCCCTCGGGAGAGCCTCCCAGAGGGGGTTAGCTATTGCGGGGAGGAGCCGCAAGAGCCACCGTGGGACCCCAGAAGAGGACGATCGGGGCCACTCTGTGTAAAACTAACTGAACAGTGGAGGTAAGTATGATATTTTTGTTATTTAAAAAAAAAAAGTTGAACCTTTAGTACCACTTTAACCTCCCTGGCGGTATGATTCTTTCAGAAAAAACATGCTGAAAGCGGTACCATTATTTGCAAGGAAATTTGGCGTTTCTGTTGTAGGTCTGTAATTTTTAGAAATAACTCACTTAAATCTGACCAAACAAGCTTCTAATAGGCATCCCGGGTATGACATTTTTTTAAAAACAAAATTATAAATTATAATATAATAAATAATTATAAATAATTATAACAAATAATAATATAATTATAATACAAATTATTCAATAATGTAATCAAATTAAAATCACTGAAATTTGCTCAGTTGCAGAATTGTCGCTGTCATTATTTTTTTTTTTTTATGACGAATTTCCCCACAAATCGCTATCGCACAATTCTGCAAGTGATTATAATTTATTATCGCTGTTTTTTAGCTGATCTAAAACTATTTTTGACATAAAGGGACACTTTTGGTTGCTATGGACAATCTACAGTTTGCAGGGAGAAAGAAACGTTTTTATTATATAAAATGACATGCATGACACAGGACAGACCACTAGGGACAGGAAGGGTGTGTTTTTTTTACATACAGTACTGTAATCTATAATATTACAGTATACTGTATGTAAGGTGTTTGTTTACGTTTTTGAATTTGGCGCCGTTCTCCGTCCCCGTGCGTCGTAACGTCGCAGGGAACGGAGATCGGCGTCACACGGAGGCACTATGTGAATCGAGCGAGGTCCCGCTCGCTCACACAGCGCGGTGGCATCGCTGGATCCAGGGACAAGGTAAGTAAAAAGTGCCTGTGGATCTAGCGAGGCAAGCCCGAGACCGACTCGGGGTTACCGATCGTAGCAGGAAAATCTAACCCCGAGTCAGTCTCGGGAACACCGCCAGGCAGGTTAAAGTAATTAAAGAGTTTAGAAATACTGCTCTATATCTTCCTATCTTTTTTGCAGTGTAATCCTCAAAAAACATACTCACATGCCCAGTGATTAAAGCGTTGTCCAGCTGTGTCGGTGCTCCGCTCTCATGCATCAGATCCATATTCCCTTTCCAAGTCATCAGGAGCCAGCTGTCTCTTATGGGTTCTTACAGCCAGCTCTCCATGCCCCCTTATAAACATGCAGGGCACGGGATGCATGGATTCCAATGGGTATTTTCTTTTTTCTTTTGAAGCACGCGATTAGAGCCAGAGACTCTAATAGGCTTAAAAAAACAATGTGACAATAGCAAATTAATAACTGGGGGGGGTTGCATTGTTTGCTGCCACCCCCCCCCCCCCCCAAAAAATATCACCAGCTGCCACTGCCCAGGGGAGAACAGGGCCAAGTCATTCTGGTCAACGCAAGAATGAAGCCAGGAGCGGGCCAGCGTAAAAAAAATGCAAACACAAAAATAATCTGCATTTTTAAATTGCAGAGGAGGTAGGGCTGCAGTGGAAAAAATACATTTGGAATCATTTTTTCATTTGGAGTGTCACTGTTTTGCATATCACATGAGAGCGTTGTTAGCACTTCTCTCATGGTCAAACATGGAATGTAGTACTTTGTTTTACCAAAGAATTTTATTAACAAATATATAGAAAAGAAGTGTTATGCCACGTACACACGGTCGGAATTTCCGTCAAGAAAAGTTCGATGTGAGCTTTTGGTCAGAAATTCCGACCGTGTATAGGCCCCATCAGACTTTTTCTGTTGGAGTTTCCAAAAATATGAGAGCTGGTTCTCAAATTTTCCGACAGGAAAAGTTCTTGTTGGAAATTCTGATTATCTGTATGCAATTCCGATGTGCAAAAAACACGCATGCTCGGAATCAATTTGACGCATGCTTGGAATTATTGAACTGAATTTTTCTCGGCTTGGTGTAGTGTTGTACGTCACCACGTTCTTGACGGTCAAAATGTTGTATGACCGTATGTATGCAACACAATTTGAGCCAAAATTCAGTCGAAAAAAAATCCACGGTTTCCTTGTCGGAATTTCCGATCATGTGTACGCGGCATTAAATGCATAGATGGTATACTGTATGACTGTATGACAACTGTGTGTTACAGAGGAGCCCCTGTAAGGGCAATTCTGCCCGAAGGAAAAAATAAAACACACACGGGGGCAGATCCACAAAGCACTTATGCCGGCGTATCTCGAGATGCGCGGCGTAAGTGTATATATACGCCGGTGTAACTATGCGCCGTATCCACAAAACTAGATACGCCTGAAAAGCGGCTTCTTCCGACCGAGGTAACGTTTCTGTGCCGGCGCATATATACGCTGGACGCACCATTGATTTGCTATTCAAATATGCAAATGAGGGAGATACGGCGATCCACGAACGTACGCGGGCTACTCGCGCCGCGCCTAAGTTGTATGTCCGGCCTAGGAGTCAGCGTCAAGGTAGTTGCTGGTCCCCCTCCAGTGCCCCTGGCATGAGCCCTCATCTTCGCCATCTTACCTTTCACCAAGCGCTCATTTCAATGGAACACGCCCACTTCCTTCCTACTTTGAATTACGCCGGCTTACGAGTAGGAATTTACGGCGCGCCGGTGCAATGTTGGGCGGAAATACTCTGAGGATACGGTACTTGCCTCTCTAAGGCCCCATACACACGAGAGGATCCATCCGCTGAAAAATCTCAGCGGATCGGTTTCAGCGGATAGATCCCCTGGTGTGTACGTTCCTGCGGATATTTATCCGCGGATATTTCCGATTTCCAGCAGATAAAAATTTGTAGACATGCTAACAAATCTATCTGCTGGAATCGGCTCCAGCGGATCGATCCGGTGGTCTGTACAGACCGTATCCACGGATCAATCCTATCGTGTGTACCAGGCCTAAGTTGAGCCGGCGTAGCGGAAATGAGATGCGCTACGCCGGCCTGTATATGCGCCGATGTACATGGATCTGCCCCACAGTCTGTAATCATATAAGCCTTCAGCAGGAATGTGATGCATTAATCAAAATCTGTTAGCTTGTCCAGGTAAATGTACACATATAATTAAAGTGTTCATTATCGTAAAACTCTGTCTATCAAGTCTACAGTCACGTATTTACAAGGTTTCTCAGTTCCACCTCTTGAGTAAAAGAAAAGTACTGGAGCAGAAAAGAGTTTAATACTTTCTAATAGAAAATTGAAAGCAATACATTGAATACTCCAACACTGGGATTATATTTGCATGGGATTTGTATGTAAGACATACTGTAGCTCCCAACTGTCCCGGATTTTAACCACTTCCCGCCTGGTCAATAGTGAATTGACGTCCGGGAAGTGGTTTCGTTATCCTGACTGGACGTCTATTGACGTCCTGCAGGATAACAGCCGCCTGGGGGGCGCACATCGCGGCGATCAGTGATGCGGTGTGTCAGTCTGACACACCGCTACACTGATCTCGGTAAAGAGCCTCAGGCGGAGGCTCTTTACCACGTGATCAGCCGTGTCCAATCCAGGCTGATCACAATGTAAACAGGAAAAAACGCTGATCGGCTTTTCCTCACTCGTGTCTGATAGACGCGAGTAGAGCAGAGCCGATCGGCTGCTCTCCTGACAGGGGGGGTTTGTGCCCCCCTCGGATCACTGAACAGGACCACCAGCATGCCACCCAGGACCACTAGGGATGGGCATCCACACTAGACCACCAGGTATGCCCCCTAGACCACCAGGGAATGCCAATCGATACCAAGGCAGGTGTCAATCAATGCCCAGGCAGCTGCCAACCAGTGCCCATTCAAAATCCCTGCCAGTGACAGTGCCACCAGGGATACCCATCAGTGCTGAATATCAGTGCTGCATGTCAGTGCCCATTAGTGCCCATGAGTGCCATGTAACGATGCCCATCAGTGCCGCCCATCAGTGTCGCCTATCAGTGCCCATCAATGCCCAGCAGTGCCGCCTATCAATGCCACCTATTAGTACCCACCATTGCAGCCTTTCAGTGCCCATAAGTGTCACCTATCAGTGCCAATCAGTGCCCACCAGTGCCACCCATGAGTGCCCATCAGTGCTGCATATCAGTGCCGCCTACCAGTGCCACATATCAGTGCCCATCACCTCATTGGCGCCGCCTCATCTGTGCTGCCTTATCAGTGACCTTCAGTGCCACCTTATCAGTGCCCATCAGTGAAGGAGAAAACATACTTATTTACAAAAAAAATTAACAGAAAAAAACTTAAAATAGCAAAAAATAAAAACCCCAGAGGCGATCAAATACCACAAAAAGAAAGCTCTATTTGTGGGAAAAAAATTATAAAAATTCTGTTTGGGTACAGTGTAGCATGACTGCGCAATTGTCATTTAAACAGCGAAAGCGCAGAAAGCTGAAAATTGGCTTGGGCAGGAAGGGACGTAAGTGCCTGGTATTGAAGTGGTTAAGGGACTGTCTCTGATTTGGAATAAAGTCCCTCTGTCCCTCTTTCATCTGGCGCTGCCGTGATGGATCTGAAATGACAGGTGCTCTTTAAATGTAAGGACCCATTCTTGGTGGTAGAATCTTTAATATTTGATATTTTCAAACAAAATGAGGGGTTCCTATTTAGAACAATAAGCTGTCAGGTTAGTAAAACAGCGATATCAGAACACATATTCAATCACATAGTTTGTAGTGTACATCGATTTGCAAAACAATGGGATAAAGGAATATTCCTGAACTATGTTTTATCTCATGGTCTCACTGTGACATTGTGCGAATACATTATTGCAGTGTATGTTATCTCAGCTTGCATTCATTTTTTTTGACTATCCTTTAAGGGGGCGTGGCAGGGGTGTGTCCTATAACTACATACTTTTGCTAATAGGTGTCCCTCATTCTATGTGTAAGATACCAGGCTTGACATCAGCAGCTTTTTGAAAGGTCCATAAAAGGCTTTAAAGCAGACCTTCGGCCTGGAAAGGGATATAAAGTACTGTATATGTGAACACTTACCTTGTTAAACAACCTATTCAGTTCAAAACAGAGAAAATAAAATTGAAATGCAAAATTGTGTGCATACATATAAAAAAATACACTATAAATACCCTTTTTCCCAAGTTGTCACAAACCCCCAGTTTTCAGCTGCATAAGGAGCTCAGAGAGCTAGGGAAGGAGAAACAGTAGCACACTAGTCTTCCCAGAGAATGGCTAGGCAGGGGGAAGGGGGGTCAGTAGAAGGCTGATCATTGGAGGACAGCACAGCCATAAAACTGACCACGCTGAGCTGCGGAGTGCCTTGCACAGGAGTCCTGTGCATCTTTGACTCTGTTTCAGGGCCGAATTCAGGCAAAAATTTGGCCCTGATTCGGCCCTAAACAGGGACACACTGGACCCCTGCTGTGAGCCGCATCCAGCATCAGTGTGAACCCAGACCAAGTCCCTGCCTCGGCTGCTCTCTGCTATTTATTTTTTATTTTTTTCTGGCTAATTTCTATGACCCTGCTACCCCCCACCCCTGCCATTCTTTCAAAGGAGTGTCCCACTCCAGCAGCCTCCTGAGATATCCCCTTTACATATCCCATAATTTAAAACAAAACAAATATATATATATATATATATATATATATATATATATATATATATATATATACATATATATATATATATATACACACACACACACACACACACACACACACACATATATATACTGTATATATATACAGTATATCAGTTGTGCCCATAAGTTTACACACCCTGGCAGAATTTATGATTTTCAGAGAATTTGAATAACACAAAAACATTTCTTGCACTCATAGTTAGTGTTTGGCTGAAGCCATTTATTATCAATCAACTGTGTTTATTCTTTTAAATTCATAATGACAACAGAAACTACCCAAATGACCCCGATCAAAAGTTTACATACCCTGGTGATTTTGGCCTGATAACATGCACACAAGTTGACACAAAGGTGTTTGAATGGCTTTTAGAGGTAACCATCCTAACCTGTGATCTGTTTGCTTGTAATTAGTGTGTGTTCATAAAAGGTCATTAATTTTCAGGACTCCTTACAGACCCTTGCATCTTTCATCCAGTGCTGCACTGACATTTCTGGATTCTGAGTCATGGGGAAAGCAAAAGAATTGTCAATGGATCTGCGGGAAAAGGTAGTTGAACTGTATAAAACAGAAAAGGGATATAAAAAAATATCCAAGGAATTGAGAATGCCAATCAGCAGTGTTCAAACTCTGGTAAAACCAAACCACGGTCAGGTAGACCAACTAAAATTTCAGACACAACTGCAAGGAAAATTGTTAGGGACGTAAAGAAAAACCCACAAATAACTTCAGGTGAAATATAGGACTCTCGAAAAACAAGTGGTGTGGATGTGTCAAGATGCACATTAGGGAGGCACTTGAAGAAAAATGGGCTGCATGGTCGAGTCACCAGAAGAAAGCCTTTACTACGCAAATGCCACAACATATCCTGCTTATAATACGCCAAATAGCACAGAGACAAGCCTCAAACCTTCTGGCACAAAGTCATTTGGAGTGATGAGACCAACATTTAGCTTTTTGGCCACAACCATAAACGCAGCATTTGTAGAAGAGTCATGGAGGCCTATGATGAAAGGTACGGAGGTGGTGGATCACTGATGTTTTGGGGATGTGTGAGGTACAAAGGCACTGGAAATTTGGTCAAAATTGATGGCAAGATGAATTGCGTATGTTATCAAAAAATAATGGAGGAACATTTGCATTCATCAGCCGGGAAGCTGCGCATGGGACGTACTTGGACATTCCAACATGACAATGATCCAAAACACAAGGCCAAGTCGACCTGTCATTGGCTACAGCAGAATAAAGTGAAGGTTCTGGAGTGGCCATCTCAGTCTCCTGACATCAATATCATTGAGCCACTCTGGGGAGATCTCAAGCGTGCAGTTCATGCAAGACAGCCCAAGAATTTACAGGAACTGGAGGCTTTTTGCCAAGAGGAATGGGCAACTTCACCATCTGAGAAGATAAAGAGCCTCACCCACAAATACCACAAAAGACTTCAAACTGTCATTGATGTTAAAGGGGGCAATACACGGTATTAGGAACTGGGGTATGTAAACTTTTGATCAGGGTCATTTGGGTTGTGTCTGTTGTGATTATGATTTAAAAAAGAGTAAACACAGTTGATTGATAATAAATGGCTTCAGCCAAACTAACCATGAGTGAAAGAAAAATGTTTGTGTTATTTTCTGAAAAATGGTGCCAAGAAATCATAAATTCTGCCAGGGTATATAAACTTATGAGCACAACTGTATAGTATATATATATATATATATATATATATATATATATATATATATATATATATTTATATATATATATATATATATTACATATACACACACACACAATACGGTGTATTTCATATACAAGGGGTCAGAAATTCATCAGGAAGTTTACTATACTGTATAGCCATATTAGAATTCTCACTGCAGTTCTTTGATGGAAAGTTTTTCAATTTTGGAAGACATTTTTTCTTTAATGTTTAATTAGAGGACATTTGCATTGTTTTATAAGAGTTAATTTTGTTCCCGCAGAGGTTACATCAGCACAGAACAATACAGTGTAATGAGCTGTCGTTCTCCTCTAGATTCTTTCCTCAGTGGGGACTCCTGGCATGGGCTAATGAGAATGAATCTCTGTTTAATGACTAATTTTCTTGTTGTGGGATTTGCGTTTGATGTTCATCATGCTGTGCACTTACCTTATAAATTCAGTAACCTTACTGTTCTCCTGGAGTCATAAAATAGCAGTCGCCTTCAATAAACGTAAGCTCCTCTTGCTGGGTGTAGGCTACATACTGTATTTCCAAGTTTAAATAATTTAAAGTGAACTTAATCTGGCCTTAAGCTTTTATAAAGTAGCGGCAGTGCTGATGTGCAGATACCTTGTGGGGCCTACAATTGGCTTTGTTAGTTTTTAAAGCTGTACTCCAGCCTTCCCTGTATTCTAGCACAGGCTCCTCTTATGTAATGAAATTACTTACTCTGATTTCACTGCACTCTGTGAGCTTCCCAATTCTTTCAATCATGGAGGCTCAGCATCACTTGTTGATCTTCTGCTACTCCCGTAGGAACCACAGGAATTGCTTGTCCAAGTCTTCTCAACTTCAGCCAGGCACACAACAGGCTCATTCACTCTTTCTCCAAAAAACAGTCTAGGGGATGTTATTTTTGTTGTTTTTAGTTTTGGAAAAACTTGGATAGGGATGAATAAAGTGGTGGGATACTCCAAAGATAAGAACTATGTACAACTGAGGACTTGGTTTTCCTTTTTCACTTAAGTAGTTGTAGTAGAGTCAACACAGCAAAGTAGGAAAGTGCCTGGACAGAGCTCTTCAGGAGTCGGACACCAGCCAGTGTCTCCATTAATATACCCACAGCTGACTATAACTAGGCACCCAAGGGTTAGCTAAAGCACAAGGCCCCCAAGATCCAATAATGACTGTACTCACAAGGCCCAACGACAGACGTATCCCTCCTTCCAATCTTCCAAGTGATGCCCTCCTATGATACCAGACAGATCAATGGCAGACAGCTCCCCTCGGTCAGCATCTTCCAAGCTCCTGGGTCTCGGCATCCTTCCCTCAGGTCACCCACCTGAGGCCTCTCATGGCAGCCTGTGCCCGAGAGGGCAGCGTGCCCCCCCTCACTCCTCCACTCTAGGACAAGACCCAACGCTCTGTGTGCTCACAGAATAAATACAGTCTTCCAGCCCATCTCCAGAGTCTGCCTCTCTGGGATAGGCCAGTGCTGCATCAATATTCATGCTACCATGTGCAAAGCTTCACACCTATCATCCAAAAGCTTCTCAATTTGCCAGGATACAGAGGGAGCTATTAGGCAAACTGGCAGCAGCAGAACAAACAGATCAGGCCTGACAAAACCATTCCAGCTCACTGAGTACAGTGAACCAAACTATTCTTTTACCTATCAAAAACAAACACTAACACTTATCTGGCACCTATCTAGGAGAGTGCTTCATTGATATTACCTAGAGTCATATCCATGCAAATGCACACTGCCGAGGGTTGCCCATTACTCTAGACTGACATCACCCATTAAAGCATTTTGATATTTGCATAACTCAACTTATCAAGAGTCTGCTCACTGCTTTCATCAGGGCTGAAGGCTCATGAGAGTACTGAGGCTGGGTTCAGTCATTTCAGGAAGCCTGCCTGCCCCTCGCAGTGGCCATGATCTGTCCACTTCGCAAAAAGAAGCAGAGAGACCCAATGATGATGGCACTGGGTCTAAAATAAGGTATATTATGAAAATGAAAAGGTTTTATTAAAAATGTCATTGGCATGTTGATAAGGGGGTGAGGAAAGGACCAGGGAAAGCAAAATAGAAGGAGATTAAACATTAGCTTTCAATCAGTTCCTGTGTCCATGTACAGCCTACTTGAATCTTGAATCTTGTGCCCTAGTCAAAATTTAACCCTGCACCTTCATGAATTTAACATTTGTGACATTAACCCAATGTTTTGGGTATTTTTGCTTCAGCCCCAGTGACAACTAAGCAATGGAACAGAGTATGTGATGCTAGAAGGGGAGAGTTAAGTGACCCTTGCCTTATGACTTTGCCCACTAAGGACAAAATAATAGTGCATCCTGATAGCCAGCCCCCCCCCTCAGTAATTTATTCTCACACATCTGGCAACCAATTTCAGTACAAGGGCTGATTTAAGCCCCCCTTAAATCAGAGTTATGCCTTACTTCCGGGTACCCATCAGAGTTTCCTCCTAGATCAGAAGTGCAGACCATAGGCAGCCTCTGCTAAGCCTAATTCTCAATCTGTGTACAATAAGGACATGCCACTGACCCCAGCTGCGGGTGGGATAACATTTAATAGTGGGCCAGAGGGGGCCCTTGATTGGAGTTTGAAGACCCTTGTTATAGCAGATCAGAGCTTCTGGGTGTGGAGATAGCCATATGACTTTTGTTTAGTGACAGTGCTCACAAACCCTTGCCGTTGTCATATGTGGGGGCAGTGACATCATCCACACAGATAAGCTTAAACATCATGCAACACAGGGTGAACTTCTGCAGTGTGGAGGCATTAAGAGGGCATGGATGATGGATGGGAGAGTATAACTTGCTGGGAGAATGGGCTATCGGAATACACTGTCACTCTACCCTAAACAACAGAATGCCCTGCATCTCTTTAAAGTATGACTGTGTGGGTGGTGATAGATTAGTCTTTTATAATCTAGAGCTGGAAGAGCCTGGGGCAGAATATCCTGTATATTCTATCATGTAAGCTTAAAACCTAAAGAAGAGATCCCTTTGGTGTAGGCCGTTATAGGCTCCATTGGCAAACCCACCTATGGGGACATACAGTGAGGAAAACTGGGAGAGCTGGTAGCGGCATCTTGTTCTGGGTACCAGTCGTCAGCAATCTTCATTGGCCAGCGTGGGATGACATAATTAATGCCGGAGAATGCTACAAGCAGGCAGGTAGGTGGATTTTATTGCAGAAGAGACATTGCATGACTCTTCTGCGATATGCAATAAATAGCCTGCTGCTCACAGTTTGTCACAGCGAGACTTTAGTTTCAGTTTAGGGATTCAGGCACGGCGCAAGTTAAGTTCTAGGGGCTTCCTTGGTCTTAGGATCACTTGCCAGAGGGGCGCTTAGGTGACTGTAGCATTTACACATGATCTCAGGAACAACACCTTCATGCCATAGATTTCCAGGCCTGAAGACTAATGCACCACCATTGCAATGCACAAAGCACCAAACATAAATGAAATCTGCAGTACCAAAAAAATATGCATTCCCCCGTGTGGCCTTATTGTAATTCTTCCTTTCTTCTCTGAACTGTTGCTTGCTCATCAGCCGAAGCTCCTCTAATTGAGATTCACTTCTCTAGTATGTGTGCTAAGAAATCTCACTAGAGAAATAGATTACTGCGGGACTTGTAATGTAGCAAACAACATCTGTCATCACACAAGCAGCCTTGATTTCTTATCAGAGATTTTCTTGTTGGATTCTGTTTGGCTGGGTCACTCGAGGACTCTGAATTTCTTCCTGATGAGACACTACGTGGAGGCTTTCATTTTTATTTGTCCCATTTTTTGTTGGATCCTTGTAAACAGTATGTGGTCAGTTGTAGAGGTCTATGGTCTCCAAATTATATAAAGTACTGGCTTATTGCAGTGCTATACATGAAATAAAAGCGTACTTGTTACATACACACCATACAGCGCATACACTGCACTCATTTACAAACATGACACAATCAAGAAAGCATAGGCACTCTACTAACATCTACCCCATGGCAAAATGTGTTGAGATTATTGAACGTGGGATCACAAGACTCCATGATCTGAGATTTGTACCTAAAGCTTCTATCAGTGAAAAGGGAAGTAGGTTGGTAAACATGGAAAAGTGGAAATGGATGGACAGCCCCACTCCAAAGGAACTTGAACAAGTAGTCTTTATTAATAAAAACTGGAAATGCAAATCCAAATATACAGTCACATAAGGGGACAGCCGATGCGTTTCGCACACAGTTAGTGCTTAATCATGGCTAAGCACTAACTCTGTGCGAAACGCGTCGGCTGTCCCCTTATGTGACTGTATATTTGGATTTGCATGTCCAGTTTTTATTAATAAAGACTACTTCTTCAAGTTCCTTTGAAATGCGGCTGTCCATCCATTTCCACTTTTCCATGTTTGCCTAGTGCATTGCCAGCACCTTGGATTCCTGGGAGGTTCCTTGATTTGTCTGCTAAAGATCCACCTGGAGCGGTGACTCCTTTTCTCGGAAGTAGGTTGGTGCTGTATGCAGGCAGGCAGAAAAAAAATATTTTAAATTTGTATGATTTAAAAAAGTGGCCAACCCTCTGTGTTCACAATGCATCAGGCCAGCCACTCAGCACGAGATCCAGAAGTAAGTAGGTATTACTGGTGTAGCGGTGTCTTTTTCAGTGACTGCCATCTTCTAGTGTTGAATTAAAATTCAGGTCCAGTCAGTAAAATATTCTTCCAGCAGAGGTTGGAATCACATGTTTGTGTGATGACTGCCTTGCATCCTCACAACCAAACAACTGCTTGTTAATTTGGGCTGCCCCTGCCCTCTGTCCAGAGCTGTCTTGCCTCCAGCTGTCAGCTCTGCAAGAATGGCAGTGGTGATGGCTGTGGGCAGAACGACTCCTAAAGGGTGGGACTGCAGGGGTCCGGATGAGATATTGACTCGGTCCGGATCTGGACCATGGTCCGCCATTTAGTGATGCCTGTCATATACAGTACATGCATGCTGGACCAATGTAGCTGTGTATAACACGCCAATGCATGGAGGTATTGTTTAAGACCTGACTGAGAACAGCTACAGATTTCAAGAAGAATTCCAAAATGTTACTTCTTAAATTCTGTTCTTTAGGGGACAAAGTGCATGTAGCACTGATAGAAGAGTGGGGGTTTCAAATCCTCAGACCACTGCCTTGGGCACTGACAGTTCTTTACTCATGGAGGTAAGTACAGTGGAAACCGCAATGGGGGGTGGGGGGTAAGGTGTTAGTTCCCTTTAAAAAAAAATGATGAAGAGATTACCTAAACCTTTAAGGACATTTCCTCTCATCTCTTTCTCTGGGACAGTAAGGGGACAGGCATCTTCAATAGAGACACGGACAGCAATATAGGCCTAATGCACAATAACCATTTGCCCAGCTCTTCTGGATGCCTTTTTGGCAGGGCAAAGCATCTGAAAAAACTTGCATAAAGCCACATTTTGAAAACGCATTTAGGTGCATCGAGCGTTTGGGAATTCATTCCATTAGCCTGAATATTCATTTATTCGGGCCATTGAAATGAATGAGCACTTAACCGTTAAACATACCTAGCGTTTAGGAGTGTTTAGGTACTTTGGGTTTGTTTTCTGCTCAAACGCTCCTCTCCTAAATGTGAAAGTGATGTTTTTTTTATTCGGCCCTGAAATTTCCTCTTTAAATACGCCTGTAAACACCTAGGCCCGGATTCGGAAAGAATCGCGTATCTTTAGGCGGGCGTAGCACATCTCATATGCGCTACGCCACCGTAACTTATTCAGACGAGTAGTGTATTCAGAAAGAAGTTGCGCCCGAAGTTACGGCGGCGTAGCGTATATGGGCCGGCGTAAGCCCGCCTAATTCAAACTAGGCTGGTAGGGGGCGTGTTGTACGGTAATGAATCGTGACCCCACGTAAATGACGCACCTAACGAACGGTGCATGCGCGTGCATGCTCAGTATCACGTTGAATGTTCTCCATAAATTACGCTGGCTCAATGTTTAGTCGACATGAACGTAACCTATGCCCATCCCCATTCACGGACGACTTACGCAAACGACGTAAAATACGATGCTGTTCCGACGTTTCCGACGTCCATACCTAACATGACTTACCCCTGCTTTATGAGGGGTAAAGTTACGCCGGTCAGGCGCCTTACGTAAACAGCACATTTTAATACGCCGGGCGCAAGTACGTTCATGAATCGGCGTATCTAGCTCATTTGCATATTCAACGCGGAAATCAACAGAAGCGCCACCTAGCGGCCAGCGTAAATATGCACCTAAGATACGACGACGTAAGAGACTTACGTCAGTGGTATCTTAGACAAATTCTGGCGTATCTGATTCTTTGAATCAGGCGCCGAGATACGACGCCTCACATTCAGACTTACGACGGCGTATCTGGAGATACGCCGTCGTAAGTCCTTTGTGAATCTGGGCCCTAGAAAAGGGTATAGAAAAGAATCGCCCCTTTTAAAATAATCACATTTTGTTGCTTTGCACCTTGAAATGAAGACAGACGCATTTTTTTTTTCATCCAGCTGTATTTACTAGTTAGTACAACGTATAACATCCAAGTGAAAGGTCTAACACTAGCATGTGAGAAAAAACAAAACAAAACAGAATCAGCGAGTTGGAAAAAGGATGTCCCCCATGTGTCCGTATTTTGTTGAAACACCTTTTACTTTAATTACAGCCTTTAGTCTGTTGGGATTTGTCTCTACTAACTTTGCACATGTAGACTGCAATATTTACCCACTTTTTTTTTGCAGAACTGCTCAGGTTCAGTTACATTTGATAGCATTGGTGACCATCTGTGGACTGCAGTTTTCAAATCATTCCACAGATTTGCAATTGGGTTTTAGCCCTGGTTCACATTGATGCTACTTTGAAATCGTGCTACAGTACTTCACTTGAAGTAGTGCGATTTCAAAGTAGCACGGTCAGCGCGATTTCAGCTGCTACTTGATAGACATCTGTGTGGCTTCATGCACAGATGTCTATTGAAGTCGCACCTGAAATCGGCAAAAGTAGTGCAGGAACAGTGCCATTGCCTCCAATAGGCTGATCTCTCAAATCACATGACAAATCTCACTAATGTGAACCTAGGCTAAATATGGGCTCTGGCTAAGCCATGCAAGGATATTCACCTTTTTCTCCTTCAGCCACTGTGTGGTCATTCAGGTATGATCCCAATCAAATCTATGGGGACTTACTACACAGAAGTGTTCAGAACTAAAAAAAACAATTCACCTAGAGGCGGTAAACGAGGGAGAAGGCTTCTGCGAGTTGAGTAAGCAGATGGCTGGGGGGGGGGGTTGCATAGGTTAGGACAGGGTTTTCTCAACCAGGGTTCCATGGCACCCCAGTGTTTCTCCAGAGGTTCGTAGGGGTTCTTTGATCTATAAGCAATATCTGCCTTTCAGATAATTTTCCATTGACAACAATGATCTTTTTAGTTATTTTTAGATGGGTAGTTTTACCCAATGACCACAAGTTTAAGGGGCATTTCTCCCTGACCACTTCCACTATTGTATCATGAGCAATTCTTAGCAGGGGTTCCCAGAGACCAGAAAGTTATTTCAAGGGGGTGTTGAAAAGGTTTAGAAAGGCTGGGTTAGGGAATTAAGACCTCTTTCACATTGAGGCGTGGAGCCGCGGTGACGATATAGCCGCGCTATTTGTAGCGCCGCTATACCCTGTCGTATTTACCGCGATATTCGGGCGCTAGTGGTGAGGTTTAAACCCCCGCTAGCATCGCGTTGCGAGCGGTATCACCGCGGTTTCCCATTGATTTCAATGGGAAGGCGCGGTATAGGAGCGGTAAACACACCGCTCCTATAACGCTCCAAAGATGTGGCTAGCAGGACTTTTGGAGCGTTCCTGCTACCGCACCGCTTCAGTGTGAAAGCCTTCGGGCTTTCACATTAAAGCCTGCAGGTCATGATTTTTCATGCGGTATAGCAGCGCTATCAATGTGAAAGGGGCCTTAGACTGGTGGATTAGTACATTTCATAAACTGAAAGTGCACTAGTCCTTTAATAAAGTTTGGAGTTTCACTTACAATAACTGTCAATGCAAAAAAAGGGCAAGCTAATCTAAAATGGCATGTTTAAAGAATTACACGCCAAACAAAATAATTGCTGCATTATACATACCGTTATATATTCCTCCACAATGATGTTTCTCCTTAATGACATATCGCATATTTCTGTCATTCCATGTAAGTCCGCAGACGTTTGCAAAGAACAATCTGTCTTAAAACTGTTCAAAATAAAATGAAAGATTTGTTTTTCCAGGGCGGCTGAAATGATTTATATTGCGGAACCTCATTAATCATGACGTTCCGCGCACTGCTAGTTAAGCGTTTATCAAATTGAATTTTAAAGACTGATTAATGCATTCAGCGTTGATGGGTTAATCACACTTCAGATCGTGTTTACAAATATTAAGGATTCAATGAGGTGATGTAGGAATATGTCACAATGTTAACCTCGAAAGTCCGTCTTAGCGATGACATTTACGTTTTTATTGTTACGTTGGTCTCTGGGTAAAACCAGAAAATGATCTTGAATACATTTATAATCCATTTTGCATATCTCCCTGGACCAAAAAAAACCATAACGAGGTTTATTGTAAAGCTCATTAATGCTCAATTCATTATTGATCGGTTGATTGTGGTAAAGGAAGGAAGGACTTTTAATTCATTCATGGTGTGGCATCACATCGATTAAACGAGGGGGTTAAGATAGGAAGTGCAGATTCATTTACATTCTAGAGGCAATCGTTTGTTGCTCTTTATATAGTCGTTACTTGATCATTGTTTAATGGGGAAGCGCACATTTAAAACTCATTTTGTAATATTTATATTTTCAAACACATTATCCAGTTTACAAGAAACAGAACAGTGAAGATTATAAATAGTTGGCTGCGGAAATGCCATTAAACCCATCAACGAGCAAGGCATTAAGGAACCATTTAAAGGCAAATGAATAATGTAATTAGTTCTTAGGTTAATGTGGGCAAGTTTTTAACATCACAGAATTGGCTACGCATACGCTTAAGCAGACCGTTCGAATGTAAGCTTCGATTTTTAATTCAAGTATTTGCGAAAATTAGACAATAAGGGCAAACAAAACAAAATAAAAGTAATAAATTGGTGTTTATCTGTTTAACTGTGGGAAATCAAAATAATGAGTGTAAGTCAGTGCTTAATGGTAAAAAGTAGAATAGCTGCGGGCTAATAAGTATAGATATACACTAGGGTTGTCCCGATATCACTTTTTTAAGACCGAGTACAAGTACCGATCCTTTTTTTCAAGTACTCGCCGATACCGAATACCGATACTTTTTTTTAATCTCATGTGACAGCAGCACATGTGTCAGTAGTTTTTTTTATCTTTAACAATTTTTTTTCTAATTTTTTACAATATTTTTTTTACAATTTTTTATTTTATTTATAATGGTTTTTTTTAAGGGGGGGGGGGGGGTTGGACAGTGTCAGTGTGTTTTTTCTTTTATTTTTTTATTATTTTGTACAATCATTTTTTTTTTATTATTCTTTATTTATTTTTTATTTTTTTCAGCCCTGTTGGGGGGCTTTGGTGAGATATTAGGGGTCTTAACAGACCTCTGACATCTCCCCTTTGAGACAGAGAAAGGGACTACATGTTCCCCTGTCCCTTTCTCAGCAGCAGCGCTGAAAATGAATGGAGTGAAGACAGCGTTTTCTCTTCATTCATAAACTGAAACATTGTAATCACAGTTTACGATGTTTCAGATATGTGAATGAACAGAGTCAGTGATCACTGACACTGTCCATTTGGAGCAGTAAGGAGCTGGATTTACCGTCTCCTACCCCGCTCTCCATCCTGACAGTTCCAGGGGGTGGAGGAGGAGCACGGAAGGGGAGAGAAACACGGCGGGATACAACGAGGAATACACAGAGGAATACACGGTGGGAATACACGATGGGAATACACAGCGGAATACACGGCGGGAATACACGGAGGAATACACGGTGGGAATAAACGGAGGAATACACGGCGGGAAACAAGCCGAATACACTATATATCGGTGATTGGTGCCTGTAAATTCCCCATGCACTGATCACCCCTGACAGTACAAGTATCGGGTGAAGCATTGGGAGCATTTGCTCGAGTACAAGTACTCGGGCAAATGCTTGGTATCGGTCCCGATACCGATATTAGTATACACTCACCGGAAACTTTATTAGGAAACATTCCTCAGAGATTTTGGTCCATATTGACATGATAGTATCACGCAGTTGCTGCAGATTTTTCTCTTGATACAAATCTCCCAGGCAGGATAGATCCATGCTTTCATGTTGTAATAAATAAGTAGTGCTGCGCTGTGTGATAGGGTAGATGAATTAAAGAAAATACACTTGCTATAACTGATATGTGAACATCAAAGAAAAAATAATACTCGCTGATATTGGTGATACAAATGACATCAAATCAAAAATATAGTGCTCAGTGATATTAAATTGAAGCATGCACTGCTATATGGTAGCAAAATTAAAACAACACACATAGGTGATAATAAGAGATTGCATCAGTGTCCATGCAGAAAAACAGCAAAAACAAATGCTGTTTAGAAGATCAAAATATCAAAGAAACAATCAACAATAAAGTTCTGGTGCTTATGCCGAAATATTCAGCGTGAAGGTGGTGCAGAGAAGGAATTCCAATATCCTTTTGAAGTTTAGTGAGGGTATCCCCTTACCTTACTGCTGCAAGGTAACAGCATGTATAATATAGCCAACGATGTTCCAGTTGTTTCAGAATGTAGTATGTCCCAGTGAACTGTAATCTCTCTCTGTGGATAAAGTCCCCCTCAGGAGTCACGTCCAATGGACAACAATGACCCTCACCCAGGAAGGTTAAAAAGCGCCATAGTGCAGTATCGTTTATAAGTTTTTAATATTAAAAAAGGCATACATTATGGTGCTCACATGGATGCAATAAAAACAGGCATAAAAACAAGTGGCGAGTTCGCAAGTGTCACCTCCGGTACCTCTTAGTGGACTCTGGACTCTTACGCGTATTCGTCACGACACGTGACTTCTTCAACACCTTCAGTGTTGCAGCAGTATTCCCTTCCTATCTTTCTCCTCCCCTCCCCCATCCCCCTCCTAACCCCTACCCCTCCCTCCCCTCCTCTTTGGTAGCGCGGTAATATCCTATCCACTATTTTCATGCTTTCATGTTGTTTATGCCATATTCTGACCCTACCATCTGAATGTCACAGCTGAAATCAAGACTCATCAGACCAGGCAATGTTTTTCTAATCTTCTATTGTCCAATTTTGGGGAGCCTGTGCGAATTGTAGCCTCAGTTTTCTGTTCTTAGCTGACAAGAGTGGCACCCGGTGTGGTCGTATGCTTCTGTAGCCCATCTGCTTCAAAGTTTGATGTGTTGTGCATTCAGAGATGGTATTCTGCATACCTTGGTTCTAAAGAGTGGTTATTTGAGTTACTGTTGCCTTGCTATCATCTCGATTCAGTCTGTCTATTCTGCTCTGACATCAACCAGGCATTTTTTGTCCACACAACTGCTGCTCACTGGATATTTTCTCTTTTTTGGATCATTCTCTGTAAACCCTAGAGATGGTTGTGCGTGAAAATCCCAGTAGATTTTGAAATACTCAGACCATCCCGTCTAGCACCAACAAACATACCACATTCAAAGTCACGTAAATTGCCTTTCTTACCAATTCTGATGCCCAGTTTTAACGTCAGCAAGTCATCTTCACCACATTTAAATGCCTAAATACATGGAGTTGCTGCCATGTGATTGGCTGATTAGCAATTAAACAGGTGAACCTAAGGCCGCGTACACACGGGCAAACATGTACGATGAAACCGGTCCGCCGGACCGTTTTCTCCGTACATGTCTGCCCGGGGATTTCTGTACGATGGCTGTACTAACCATCGTACAGAAATCCGCGTGTAAACAATACGCGGGGCGTGTCCGCGGCGTCGCCGCGACGATGACGCGGCGACGTGGGCGGCCCTGCCAGTTAAATGCTTCCACGCATGCGTCGAATTCATTCGACGCATGCGAGGGATGGCGGGCGCTCGGACATGTACGGTAGGTCTGTACAGACGACCGAACATGTCCGAGCGGGCAGGATTCCAGCGGACTGTTTTAAAACAAGTCCAGAAATATTTGCCCGCTGGGAAAAGGCCCGGCGGGCAAATGTTTGCTGGAATCCTGTCCGCTCGGGCCTACAAACGACCGAACATGTCTGCTATAACTGGTCCGCGGAAAAAAACTATTTCATAACATCCAGTGCAAATAAATATGTACATAAATGATTATAAGTATGCAAATCAGTGATGATCATAAAAAGAATAAAAGTCCGAACTTGAATTAATATGCAGAAAAATATTTTGATCCACTTTGGCAAATAATATCAAATCCTTCACCAAATAATCTTTCCGAGGTGCTGTGCCTCCACCAGTAGAAAAACAGAGGTGGGAGGAGGATATTGGACCTTTAACGAATGACCAATGGGATAGGATACTGGAACTGGGGATAAGGGTCTCATTAGCCCCGTCACAACGGGTCTCCCATTTATTTCTCCTACACAGGGTCTACTATACTCCAAAGAAATTATATGGATTTGGATGGAAGTTGGATGACAAATGTCCCAGATGCCAAGATACAGGGGACCTCATCCACATGATGTGGAAATGCCCAAAGTTGCATAGGTACTGGGTTGGAATCCTGGACACTATAAATGCAACTTTCGGCACCACTCTGGAACTTGAAGCTAGGGTCTGCCTATTAGGATGTATTGAGGAAGGAATGGGGCAGAGGGATACATTAGAAGCAGTTATAAGATGCCTGTTTCAGGCAAGGAAACTAATAGCACTAAAATGGCAAGCACAAAATCCACCCACAATAGAGGAATGGTTTAATGTAATTAATAGCACAATTGGGAAGGAAAGGGCAACTTGGATTAGAAGGGGCGACCTCAAAAAATTTAAAGCAATATGGGAACAGTGGTTAGGTAAAATAGGTCGCTCACTCTAAATTAAGGAAAAATGGGTAATAATCTAAGGGAAAGAATAGAACTAAAAACGTGTATGCACTTTAAAGTAAGATAGGAGGGAGGGAGGGGAGGGAGGGGGGAATGGAACGAATGGACGCTTTTAATGTTTGTAATTATTCACTTGTATGCACATAAAATGCACTAAGAATGGAAAAAAACGGATTTGTAAATTTTTCTTTGTATTTGAATGGAAACAATAAAAAAAAGTATTGAAGTTAAAAAAAAAAGAAAAAGTGCACACGTCACTCACCAGACTTGCTGGCTGTCTAGATTATAGGACAGCACAATGCGCTTTAAAATATTTTGCCACTCCTCCAGGAAATAATTACTCCATTCATTTAGCATCCCACAAGGATATTCCACTTGTTCATATGTATGGAAACTGCATCTCAGCGATGTTCACATCCAGCCCGAATCACCAGCAATAAAAAACGTATTGACCATAGTGTAGTATTTTTTAACAGAAGGGGGAGTTTTTGGGACTTTAAATGAAATGCGTTTTTAAGCAAAAGTAAGTATAAATAAAGTTGTATACGTAATAACCAGGCTCACACTTACCACCCAAACAGCAAACCAAATTCAACTGTCTAACTGTGTGCATTAAAAACAGAGGATTGGTTGCACGCATTTGCAAATACATGATTAAGCTGCAGGCCATCGCCAAGGCTCTCTGCATTCTGCAGTCCTAACTAAACTTTTTCAGTCTCCTCAATAGAGGCATATAAATACTGATGTGTAGATGGAGGGCAGGTGACTGGGGGTGTGTCACTGCCCCAACCTATGCTTGGTAAAATAGTAAAGAGCACTGGAAAAAAACGCATAAATGTATAAGGGTACAGAATGCAGAGAGCCTTGGCGATGGCCTGCAGCTTAATCATGTATTTGCAAATGCGTGCAACCAATCCTCTGTTTTTAATGCACACAGTTAGACAGTTGAATTTGGTTTGCTGTTTGGGTGGTAAGTTTGAGCCTGGTTATTACGTATACAACTTTATTTATACTTACTTTTGCTTAAAAATGTATTTAAAGCGGTGGTTCACCCTCAATAACAACATTCTAGCATTAAATTAAGCATAGTAGCGCGAGCTACAGTATGCCTGTATTTATTTTTTTTGCCCCGTACTCACTGTTTAATCCTATAGTGAAGATTCAGACTCCCCACGGGGAATGGGCGTTCCTATCCAGAGGGAAGATGATTGACGGCCGGCTATGGCACGTCACGCTCCCTGAAGATAGCCGGAGTAGGTCTCGGCTCTACACGGCGCTATACGGCGCCTGCGCACAGACTATGCGCAGGCGCCGTAAAGAGCCAAGTCCTATTTCGGCTATTTCCGGAGAAGCGTGACGCGCCAGAGCCGGCCGTCAATCATCTTCCCTCTGGATAGGAACGCCCATTCCCCGCGGGGAGTCTGAATCTTCACTATAGGATTAAACAGTGAGTACGGGGCAAAATAAATAAATACAGGCATACTGTAGCTCGCGCTACTATGCTTAATTTAATGCTAGAAAAAAAAATTATAGGGTGAACCCCCTCTTTAATTTAAAGTTCTAAAAACTCCCCCTTCTGTTATCCAACAGGGATGGAGGCGTATGTTTTTCATATGCCTCATTTAATGTCCCAATCTTAGTTTTCTTTAGTGTAGTATTTTATTGTTCCATATAGATATTCACAAAGTAAAAACAATAAAAAGTATCCTCAAAGATGAACACACAAGCCACTTGTGTCAACTTACATCCACAGATCCACAGCTATCTCTATTGGGCCACTAACCCACTCTGCCTTTTTTTAAGGCGGTTGAGCTCTGGGCTATAGGGCTGTAATAATAATAATATCAGTGCCTGATAAATAGATCAACAAAGGCAAAAAACAAAAGACTATACACAACCCAACTGAGTAAACTACAAATTTATTACCAGGAACACTATAAAAAATACGCTAGCAATGAACCCCCTAAAATCCCTGCAATCCCCCAGAAAAACCTCACCTAAACTCACCCAAGTACCCAGCCCTGCATACTGGAACAAAAACACCCCTTGTATATGAAACGAGGGGTGGGGGATGCAATCCAACAGGGAGCTGAGCCCACCCTCCCCAAACAGGTACACCCCATTTTAATGTTTTGGATTCCTGATATAAATAAAGACATTGCAGTGGGTTTCCACCCACGAAGGGAACAAAACAAAACATCCTATCCTGCTAGGAGCAGTGCAAATACATTTTCAAATTAAAATCTTATTGATAAATTTACAGATTAAAGTGGAGGTTCCATCAAAAAAACAATTTTGCTTTAAACTGTAGCTTACGACTAAAAAAGAAAAAAAAAAGAAAAATGTTTTTTTTTTACTCATCTGGAAATGCCTGTTGCTATGCCGTCCCACGAAATCTGCCTTTGAAACCACCTAGGATTCTGACATCATCTCCCTCTAATGCTCCTGGGAAATGTGTGTCATCATTTCCCAGGATGCAGTGCGCTGTCCAATTATCACTCCCCATCCAAGACTTCCAGGAAGTAAGTGCCTGTAGGCTTCACAATGCCCACAAGCAAAATGACAATGGTGTAGACCAGGGATATGCAATTAGCGGACCTCCAGCTGTTGCAAAACTACAAGTCCCATCATGCCTCTGACTGGGTGTCATGCTTGTGGCTGTCAGAGTCTTGCTATGCCTCATGGGAATTGTAGTTCTGCAACATCTGGAGGTCCGCTAATTGCATATCCCCGGTGTAGACATAGTTTTATAAACTATATTTTTTGAATATCTATGCGGATCGGCGGCGGATTGTAAAATAGTAAGTGACCAGATTTATATTATAAAAACGCAGGATGAAAGGACATACATTTAAAAAATGCTAATTGTGGTTGGAACTCCGCTTTAAATTCTCTATACAAAATCATTAGAAACATTCTTGATAGATCTGATTGACTTCATTACAGTCCAAGTGCCCTTGGGCAAACTTTAAGCGCCCATCTATATCTATGCCTTGCTTTGTTGGTTGCAGTGCACCAGAACATGCAAGTGTGAATGGACCCTAAAGCAATCCTGTCACGTGGACTCAAAAAAACAATAATATGCTTTATAAAAAATAGTATAAATCAGATTCCTGCATACTTTCAAGGTAGACAACAAAAGACTTAACTATGGTAATCTGTTTTAGTTGCATACATTTTCCACGTCAAGGTATCTCTGTACTAGGCTATTACTGCAATAATGCAAAGGTGGATTAGCACAATCAATATGGCTACAACAGAGGAGTCATCAATAATTAGAAGTTTTGGGAAAAATGCGAGAAATTTGCTCCACAAAATACCTCCAAAACTTTACCAGAGCATACAAGTGAATTACAAGGTAATATGAAAGTTGCTTTCCTTAAGCTAAAGAGAGCCTTCATTAAAGAGGTCAAACAATGGTGGGAGGTAACAGCTCTGAAGAAATACATCTATCCAAATAGCGTATTCCTCAAAGTTTAAGGATAAAGAAATGTCCCCCTTTTGAATTCTACAGCGATGAAATGAGACAAGCTTTGATTTCCACATTAAACGCATGGGCCTTTTCACTCATGCAAATGTTGATGGCAAATAGGGAATCTAAATTGAACAAGTTAAGAATGGATATTTCACAATTAGAATCTAATGCGCAAAGATATAAGAATAAACCAGACTTTTGCAAATTAGAAGTGGAGATTAATGACAAATTAGATCGTATGGAAAATGAAATTGTTAACACTAATAAGGAGACATTTGAAAGAGACAAAATGAATTTCAAAATATATACTGGGTATGTCTGAAAAAAAAAATGAAGAAAATGTGACAGAAGGAGAAAATCGAAGACAAATAAAAAAAAAAGGTTGATCTAAAATCAGGAAAGGAGTAGTTGGGATACTTTAGTCTGTGCAGGGACCGCCCTGTCAGATCTCGGCTCTACTCTATGGGGGAATCGGATGAACCCGATCCGATCCGCAGACGTATGGAAAAATAGTATTTTCCTCTGTTTGCAGAATCGGACCATAGCGGGGACAGATGAGATTAAGTGTCAGCGGATGTTCATCCGCCGACACCCGCTATCCCATAGGGATACATGTATGTCCGTATTTCATGTGAAAACGGATGGATGAAATACGGAAATACTGTCCGCGTGTGTAAAATGGGCAAAATGGGTAAAATTAGTTTATTTTTTTTATTTTTTTGTCTGGCTGTCTTGAAACTGTACTGGAGACCCTTTTGTATTGTTTTGTATAGGTTGTATTGCCTTGCTCGTGTGAACCGTTCCTTTTCTGCTAGTTTCAAACATATCAAATACCTGCCTTCAGGGGCAGTCCTATGTACAGGTATGTCCCATAGCTGGGATAGTTTATAGTAAAGGGTTGTACACACAATGAGAATATTGGACAAATGATCGGTCGTTTTTTTTTTTTTTTTTGCATGCTAGTCTCCATTTAACAAATGATTACTCAATTTCCGAAAAATTCTTGAATGACAGAATACAACTTTGGAAGTGATGTAATGTATTGTATTGCATTTCTATTGTATTTTTGTGCTGATTAAGCGAAAATCATACAAACAGTTACGGATGAACTATTGTGTTCGACTCTTGAAAGCTGTGCATTATCGATCATATTATCGTACGATCGTACAATTTTCTGATTGTGTGTATTAGGCCTTAAGGATCACCCTTATCATAGATGGGTTTAACATGTATTTTCAAATGAGTGCAAATTAAACCTCTGTTTTTAACCCAAGTAGTGGAAACGGATTAGTATTCATTGGTGACTAGCTTAAATGCATGTAGGCAGGTGCAGTTTTTTTTTCACTGCAGGTAGTGTTGTTTGACCGCAGCGGCAGTGCATAGGGAGGGTAAGTTGAGAGGAATATGGTTCCTCTATGGTTTCCTGAGTCCCTGTGGCATCGATCTATTTGTATGCTGGCTGCCCATGTGACTCTGGCATCAATCTTAGTTGTGGCAGAGTCTATTTAAGGCCCTGGCTCCTGGGTTTGGAGCACATTTAAGTGTGGGTAGTGTAGGGACAGGTTACCCATCTGTCAGGGACAGTATTAGCAGTAGGGAAAGGTTTCAGATGAGTAGGGAAAGCTTGGGGCTCCGCACGCTTCATGGACAGCTCTCCATTTGTACTGGCCAGGCTGCATTCTGCCCCTCCAGACAGAAGCTGTCAGTTTAATTAAAACCTGCTCTGCTAAACGCTTTTGGTTTCCATGAGTTACCGGTTGGGCCTCTTTCCACCATGTTTGTTGTGAACTGTTCTGTCTTTACTTCAATACAAGTGTAGTGCCCTGCTCCTGTTGAGTAGGCGCTATTTGTAAATTTAGTTATCTGAGCTGTAGTTTAGCTGCCAGATCCTGGCACTGTGAGCTGTGTAATTTCTTTGAACTTTGCAAAGTGTGTGTGTAGTTACATGATCCTGTGGCAGAGGACCGTGTAACGACGCAACAGCACTCATCATGTCTGTGGCAGAGACTTTTAAACGAGCTTCGCACCGGTTGCTAGGTCAGTGAGAGAGGCCTATCCGGTGGTTGCTGAATCCAGCGATTCATCCTCTGGATCCAAGATTATACCCGTGATCCGCAAAGTCTAGTACCTGAGTCCTCCCTACCCCCTTCACTCCTCTAATGGAACTTAATTAATAAAACCCTTGAAGAAAAAGAAAACAAAGTGTTGGTGTGGACATTTGTAACTCTTCAAGAAGGACCCCTAGGACAAGCATGGTGAACAGTAAGGTAACGGCAGACTCAAATCTAAACCAGCAGCTCCTTGGGGGGTAGTGCTACACAAGTTCAATTATTTTCACCTGGACTGTGTGTGTTATGTCACCATTCTACACCCACCCACAAGAAACCACCTAATTTTTACCACCCCTCAACTGATTAGGTTGATCTAAATGTATCCAAGGAAGGCCTTAAATACCTCATCCCTCTAAAACAGCAATAAGTATTTAGATTTTTTTAACTTTCTTGCTGAACTTTCAAAAACTTGTTGTCCGTCACTGTGAGTATGGCCCCTTTCAACCGTTTAGGTCAGTTTTTTCGGTGGACCTGAACGGACACTCTATGTAAGTCTATGGAGCAACGGATGTCAGCAGTGACCATGTCTGCTGACATCCAATCCGCTCTGATCCGCTAAAATCAGACGTATGGCCATACGTTCGCCATCCATCCTGACAGATTGAATCGGATGAGTTCTGATGAAAACGAACCTGCTGTCTGTTTTAGTGCGATCTCTCCATAGGAATTAGCAGCGCTCAACATGCCCCTCCCAGCTCAGTGAGCAGAGAGGGACCTGTCATCTGCCGACTCAGCGGAGATCCGAGAGATCTCCTGCTGAGGTGGTGGACTCCTCTGCAACAGATACGCCCCTTGTGGAAGGGGCCTAAGGTCTATCAGAATCCTACTGCACAGAGCAACACACCTGAAAGGCCCTTTATTTGTCATTCAGTACAACAGTATATTTTGATGATGTGATGATAAGTTTCCCAAGTGAAGGACAAACAGCACATGTAGTATAAGCATCACTTTCCAGGCTGGTGCATTTCTGAGTTCATTTTACATAACACGTTAAATAACTGTGTTTTGAGAGCTGGGTTTTTGGCTTCCGTGTGAGCATAATTACCTTCCCGATTTCTGCTCTGATCTACAAAACATGAGGGTGGAGAAGACCAAACACACTTTTTGGCATAGACCTTCAATGCAAAGTGGATTATGAGAAACATATCACATATCTGACAGTTTTCGCAAAAATAACACACTGCCCACCTTACACGACCTTACTGGAGCTCACAGAGGGGGTGGATTGCACTGGATCAAGCTGTGCGTGCCAGGTTTTAGTAGACTCTAGCGAAATATAATTAGAGACTTTAACATAAAATGAGATTGTACATTATAAACAAATGCAAACTGTTTGGTTGTGTAAAAAAATGCATGTATCAATAACTTTGTACAAGGTGTAACCAAATTTTTCCCTTTAAAAGGGCACTTTAGCTAGGCATGAAAAGCATTTAGGCTCACTCAAGGGACTGCACCTTTGTGCTGTTCAGCTCCTGTCACCTTCTATCTTGAAATGTATTTCAAGATAAAATGAAGAAATGTATGCTCACCTTCTGTAACGAGTTAGTGAAAGCAAGGCAAGAGTGTTCCCTGTTTCCAAACACCACCCTCTGTAGTTACCTGAAAGGGCAGTTGCACAGTGAAGACAAATATCATAGGAAGGTCTGTTCATGCTTAGAATCACTATGAAACTTTCCAAACTGTTACAAGTCAGAAACCAGAGACCGAGCTCAGAAGCCACTTCTATACAAATAAAGACTGCTAGACCAGGTATTGTGGTGTGAATGGCCGTGGCCCTTTGTTATTGGTGTATTGAATACAACTTACCAATACAAATTCTTTATTTATTTATACCAATACATATAATTACACTAACTAGACAACCAAATGAATTACATGTTTAAATATACCACTGGTTCAGCAATTAAAGCTTGAAGCCATAAACCTTATGAACAAATAAAACCAACTGTCCCCTTTGGCAGGAGGGACAAGGACCAAACAATAAAGGACCACGACAATAGGGGCGGTGGGAGGCATGTTTCCTCTTAAGCTGCAGCCGTTGATCTGACGTCTGCTCTAATTTTCTCTTTGTTGTTATAGGTTCCTTGGGTCACATGACATTCAACAGAACCTTCCAAAAGAGTGTGAAGTCACATGAACAGTAAGTAACAAATCACGAAAACGAAACAAAAAAAAAAACAATTTAACTGTCAAACAGAGTCGGTACCGGGTCCCATTGGTAGGGGGTCACTATTGTGCTCCCCCCACCTTTCATTCTCCTACTAATATATATCAGGCTTTAGTTTGCCATCTATAGTAATGTACTGTTAACCCTTCTCTAATCCTGGGAGTGAACCATAACTAAATTCTAGATACAGAATTTATATAGTACCAACAGCTATTACAATGCTTTACAAAATAAAGGGAGACAGTACAGAAACAATAATATTCAAAGCAAGAGGGTTCAGGGGGTTGGGTTCTGCTTTTGAGAGCTTACAATCTAAAGGGAAGAGCATGTGTTATAAAAAGTAAAAACTGTGGGCAAATGAGTTGTTCAAGAAAGTAAAATTCAGTTGTTAGCTAGAGGTTGGATAGGCCTGTAGGCAGATAGTGGTTAGTTAGGGATTAACTGCAGGAAGTTAGAAATTAAGTATAATTCCTGGGTTTTCTTTGGTGGGTTTTCTTGGGTACAACCCTCTGGTCCTGTGTGCTTTGAAAAGAGACTGGGGCCCATACATTGGGGGAAATGTTTCACATCACACAAAGAGTGATGTTCTTGACTGATGCTGTTGGCTGGATGGCCCATATCCCGCCGAAGCCGGAGCTAGACTCCAGACATGGATTCAACCAATATTGGACTTTTGCTTTAACATGTATGCTGGGGAAGCCACAAGCCAGTAGGTAGGGACTTGAAATGTTAGGAAATATTTGCACTTTATGTTGGACTGTCGATTGTCTCTGTCATCATGTTAACTTATTCTTTAAGTACAATTTTTGAAACTTTACCTTTGCCTTGTCTGAATTTACTAAGAGGGTGCAATGCAAGTAACCTTCAGGCGCAATCCTTCTCCCATAGCAACGGGAGCAGATCTGCACCACTGGGTTGGAACTCAGGAGGTACCCGCACTTCCTGGTTGTGCAACGGCATGCGTTCCAACAGGCACACGGGGAGAGTCAGGGGCATCCAATGCACCAGGATGCCCACTGTCTGCGGCCCCACCGATGCCCCTGTCGTCTTGCGAGAAGGAGCTGGCTTGGGGTAGGGATTTTACTGTCCGGGTGTGTGTGGAGTTGCTTACGGCCCATTGTGCTCCCCCTTTTCACTTTCCTTCCTCCTTCCCCCACCCCCAAAACCAGGGAGTTTATATTGCAGCTGGTTCCGGTCCATTAGAGGGGGCATATGGGGATACCTTTGGACAGCAAAGGGGGATCGGTGCCATGGTACTCTCACTTTGGCCACTACATTTGTACCTACCTTTTAGGGAGTGGGATTGTGGGAGATCCATCCCTATGGGTGGGTGGGGCAACATGAGAGGGGTGGGGCTTGCCAATCGATGGTCACTGGAGCTGGGGCCTTCTCTGCACATGTACACACATATATATAACCAAGGGCACACAGGAGAGAGTTACCATGGACCACCTAGGCTTTGAGGTAGGGGGTACGCCCCAGAAACGCATCAGCCATCCAGATGTCTGAGGTTCCACTGGCAGGTGCCGTGAGGTCCAGTCTAGCTGTCTGAAAGGTGCTTACCTAAGCTTTCTTTGTGAGTAGGATCTATTGTTATTAAATTTTAAGTAATAATGCACTAGGTCGGTGCGCCCTCCCTTTTTTTTCTTTCTTTCTTGAGGTGGAGATTGTGACATTGCTGTCCCACCTCTTCATCACGTTCAGTAAGAGACAACTTTCCGTTTTCTAAATAGCTCCCATACCAAGCAAGCAAGACACCGGTGACCAGATGTGGAAGCTAGTGGAGATCACTTTAGCACTACAATGATTTCCAGCTTCAATGGGGATCCCACAGGTATGGCACATACATACTTACATTGGACAAAGCTAGAGCAATGTAACTACTGTACAAAACTCCCAGACCTAATGTTCAGCTTTAACCTCTGATCCATATATCATTTTCTACTGTCCAACCCAACTGAGTCATCAACACTTGGAAACAGTCATCTGGGAAGGTGGTTTGCAGTTCCTGCTTCTCAGGCCAGGAGATTCCCCTATGTGGGTGGCTGGAAGGTTTATCCAGTTTTGAAGTGCTGTGCTCACTTCCCTTCCCAGTAAGCTTTATGCTGGTGAGATACTATAAGAACTTTATTCCTGCTTCCCTGAGAACACATCTCGAATCCTGCAGGTGCAAGACGGATTGTTTTTCTTGCAGGCGGAATCTAGCTGAGTCTGAAATTAAAGGTCCGTTGAGATGAGAGAATAAGTTCAAGAGAGACAAATCTAGCCCTTTTTTTTCCAGTGTCATTCTTCAGTCTCATGTATAATTCAAACACGCAGAAGCACTTACATTATCTATTCTTTTGTACAAATTGCCGAGACTGTTTTTTTTCTTCTTCCTCCCTCTCTTCTGATCACATAATAAGAAGACGAATTATCTGGTAGTTTTGAAGACAAATTGATGCAGTGATATTATTTGAAGGATACAAAATTGTTTCAATTGTAAAGCTTCCTTTTCACAGCTGCACCAGCTCGTTGTAAGCTTTTCAGCAGAATATTTATCTCCGCTTAGTAATGTAATGGTCCCTATCGGAAACTAGAATATATGTTTTTTTATATATTCCAAGATCATTTCTTTTCTCTAAGATTTAGCAAATTTTATAGCGTGAACAAGAACACTTGCAATCCGGTAGAAAGAACAGATGTTTAAAATGCCAATATTCTATTGGACTTAAATATTGAAGTATGGTATTTTATAGTCTTGGTTTGTTTAGTTCTTCTAAAGAGCATTATGTAAAATGATATCTTAATCCAAAAGTTCTGGATAAAGTTAGGCTCAGTTCACACTAGTGGGGCCCGTGTTTGCTCGGGCAAGGCAGCCCGATTATTTTAATGGGCTTCTGTGCTGTGTGAACCACAGAAAAAAGGTGCATGCACCTTTTTAAAAACGTGGCATCAGGGAAAACGCATGGTCTTTTTGACATACAGTTTCCCTCCGGTTCCCGCACCCACGATCTCGCTGCAGCCTGAGAATGCATTCAATGCATTAAGATAAAAATCTATCTGTGTGCAGCAGCTCCCCTCAGCCCCCCAATACTTACCCAAACCCATCTCCATCCAGCAATGTTGCACGAGAGTCTCGGCTGCCTGAGATGCTCCCTCCTCATTATCTGAGATGTAATTGGCTCCCACTGCTGTCAATCAAATTCAGTGAGCCAGCGAGTAGAGAGAGGGAGTGGGCCGAACCGTGGCTCTGTGTCTAAATGGACACAGGGAGCTGCGGCTTGGCTTGGGTGCCCTCATAGCACATATGGATGAGTGAGTTTGGGTGGAGGAACTTGACTGGCCTGCACAGAGTCCTAACCTTAACCCGATAGAAAACCTTCGGGATGAATTCGAGTGAAAACTGTGAGGTCTTCTCCTCCATATTCGTGCCTGACCTCACAAATGTGCTTCTGGAAGAATAGTCAAACATTCCCATAGACACTCCTAAACCTTGTGGATAGCCTTCCCAGAAGAGTTGAAGCTGTTATAGCTGCAAAGGGTGGGCCAACTCAATATTGAACCCTACGGACCAAGACTGTGATGGCAATAAATGTACATGTAAAAGCAGGTGTCCCAATACTTTTGGTAATATAGTGTATATGTACTGTATAGATATATATACGTATATAGAACCATAGAGAATAGCACACACATACAAAAATTCAAAAGGAGTAACTTTTAAATCTTACAAGGCTGCTTAAAATCACCCAATCTTAATGAGTAAATATGGGGATTTAGTCACATAATATTGCCATACCATGCTTAAGCCCACCACTGCGCCAAAGTACCCCAATATTCAGTGGGTCCTACACTATTCATAAAAAAGAACGATAAATCCCACTTCTCTTAACCATACTCACCCCTTACATGGAAGATGTGTGCCAGCTGCAGACTACACGGCTTAAACTGCACTATGAAGGGACTTTTCTTGGAGCAACTAATTAGTGGACATTGGCAATGAAGTACTGGTGTGAGAGGGAGGGGTGCTCCACCACTAGAGTCTGATCAGGACTCAATGTGTAACAAACAGACAGAGTTGTGGGGGCACACCCTAAACCTGAATATGTAAAGTTGGTGCTGCTATAAAGACCTATATATAAATAGAACCACAGAAAATAACGCACATACAAAAATGCAAAAGGAGTAACTTTTAAGATGATGTGATTTTAAGCAGCCTTGTGAGATTTAAAAGTTACTCCTTTTGCATTTTTGCATAGTTTTCACTTGTAGCCCCATTGCCTGATTCTAGTGTAGCAGTCTCCCTGACTTCCAAAGGCCTGATGGTGACTCACAGAGCCAGGGAGAACTGACATTTCTCCTCAGGGTGCAGGTTACTAGACATAGTGAGTATGGTGCAAGGTGAAAAGATTGGGTGCCAGTCACTTTTTGTAAAAATTAACAAACAGATTTTTATTTCTCTTAACAGGAACGGTGGGAGAGAGGATTAGGCCTCAGGACACCCATAGGCAAATGCAATAGCAATTAGGCAAAAAAAAAAGAAAATAGAACTAGGCAGACAGAAATGCAGAAGGCCTTTAAGCTGAATGCAGCCATCTGTATCTTGTAGCAACTACTGTCTCCTATAGCAACAGCTTTTCTCACAGTAATCCCACTGTAGATCTCCCAGTTTAACTTATAGTATCCCACTATAGATCCTCAAGCTTTACGCACAGCTACCCGCTGTATTCCTGGCAAGTCTTCACTGAAGCTTTATCACTTACTTTACCGCCTCGGCTAGTGAAGCATTTGCTCTGGTACTCCTTCAGAACTTCATCCCATCCAAACTTACCTCTGTTAACAGGAGTGGTCGTCCCTCCAGCAACTGCTTCTCCTTTACCTCCGGCAATGAACAGGATCCCCTTGGGCTGAGCCTCTAACACACGTGGTTCTTCGCCAGGTTTCGGGGGTTAACCTCTGCTACTCCTCCTTTGCAGACCCTTGAATTACTGGATATGCCTTACGTAAACCTAGCAGCCAGTAGGACTCCATGATAGGCTTCAGGTCTATCAGCCAGGAGCTGTTTGACACACATACACCCAGGCCGCAGCCCTGGGTGGGAAGAACCCCAATCACCTGACTCCTCCCAAATAAATAGCCTATCTCAGCAGGCAAAGCTGCCAAAAGAGACTCACGCTTTTTGGCTGAGAAAACTTCACTGTAATGCATCATCCTAATGCCAAAAGCAAAAAATGTTAACATAAAAACATTAAAGGAAAATATTAAAGAGCATATGAAATACAAAAACATCAATGATATGTTACATAAGGTAGTCCTCTAGATATTGTCTCATCAGCTGGGCTCAAAATGGCAAGAGAGAGCCATGAGGCTAATAGAAGCAAGAGAAAGCCAAGAGAGTGATTTCCTATCGGTGAGCACTTTTAAAATTCATTCATACACTGTCTAGACCCAACCCCATTGCCAGCCCATCTAGGTTTCTGATGAATCAAATTAGTTAAGAGGCAGGCCTTCTTACTATAACATTTTTCTGTTCGTCCTGCTGTATTGGCCTCTAGGGACAGAATTTGTCCATGTGTCATCGCTATGTGACCTGAGTCATCTTCAGTGACTGCTGGCCCTTTGATCTTATGTAGCCCACCTTATCAATCATCTTGCCAGCCGTGGCCCTCTTTGAAGCTTGCTTGCAGAGTGTTAATCAAGGATTTCAATCTTATCACACCAGTTGGTCAGGAGCCAAGCTTTTGTTTCCATACTCCTCCTGCCAGAGACATGAATTGACACCCTGTTGGGTCAACTTCCAACTTCAAACTTAAGTCACCTGGTTGTATCAACCAGAAAGAAAACTCCAGAAATATGATATTAAACCATGTTGCCTTCCAACAGCCATTTATTGACAGAAGAGACCAAACATTTAACTCAGACTTAGGACAGAAATCAGTGGATCAAAGACTACCAATTAGCCAGGCTAGTTACCACCTAGCACAACTAGATTTATCAGCAGCCCTGTTTAGGACCAGGGTGTTACAATAGTGTGAGCATTGTAAGGGACTATCCAAACGGGAGAGGAATTGGGCTATGTATACCCATACTGGTACCTCCACATTTAGAATTTTTCCTGTGAGATGCCCCTTCCATAAACGTGATGGTCTGTCCATTTTTCAGGCTGACCTGGTCATTCCCACCTACATCCACTAAGAGCCACTAAAATCGAACAGATGGGCGCCCACTCCCCTTCCGTCCAGTGGATTGGATGAAAGTCAGGTGTAAAAAGGCAGGAGATCCTTTACATCCGACCACCCATTGTGGCGTGCAGGCTGTGTCCGTGTCCTCTCTCCATGAGTGGAGCAGACATGAACCTGTCATCTGCCTGCATGGTGGATCCCCTGCTGAGCAAGCAGATTGTACCTGGAGTCCGCCCTGTGTGAAAGGGGCCTAAAAAAAAAAAAAAAAACCTTGGCTATAAATACAGGTCATGGTGAGAAGTAGAGATAAGTTTGGGCCAGATGCATATCCAGAATCACTGGTATATAGCACAAATGTAGCCTTATTATAGCGCCAAATTGAAAATTGCTCATTCAGGTTATGCTCCATATAACCCAAGCTTTTTTTTTTTTTTTTTACTTTATTGAAATGTCACAAAATTACATTTCATTCTTGTCAATGCAGTGAATTTTACATGTTGCATTTTTACACAGCCTACATAACCACACATGTATGGTATCAACAGTACACATAGGGAATGTGTATGTCTATGTGCCCTTGCATTAAGCCTGCATTGATCAGTGCTAATCAGAGCACCTGATGTGAAAGAGCCTTATGTTTTTTGCACCATTTTAAAATGTTGAACTTACATTTTCTTTTTCTAATTATTACATTGTGAACACAATGAAAGAGCTTTGTCATTGTCTGGAGGTGCTTCTGATCTTTACAGATATTGCTCAGCTGGCAGACAATGAACTATGTGTTATTTCAGGATCCTCTTAGAAAAATGCTTGTCACCTGTGCAGCTGCATCAAATCTTCTGCTATAATGGAGTTTAGTAAGCACACAGTTCTTTGTTGGCGTGGGAGAGCTGCTTCAAAAAAATAATCCAAAGAAAAAGTAATTTGTTATTTTACAGGTTCAACACTATAGACAGATACTCATGCCAATACGTCCCAATGGTTTTAGAACAGGGGGCTCTGCCTGTTCATGTTACATTACAGATTACATCAACCTTTTGAAGAGTGAGGGCCACTTAAGCAAATTGGCAACCAGTCACGGGCCAAAATGAGTGGAGCGGGAGGATGACAGGCCCATTTCCACACGTATATGCAGAGCAAACAGGGATACAGCCTACTCTACTCTATGGGCCATCCAATCTTCTCAAATGATGCCCTTTTGTAATGGATCGAATTGAAGGAAGCGGGTGTGAACGGTCTGTTTACATCTGGCGCTCCATAGAGGTGAATGGAGGGTCCGATTGGGTTGGATTGATCACGTGAAAGGGGCCTAAGGCCGCTTTCACACTGATGTGCTGTGATTTACCCACACCACGGGTGCAGCGCCGTGCACCTTTAGCTTTCCTGTGGGTTAGCTGCACTTTGCCATAGACTTCTATTATATCTTGCAGGTGTAGTGCACTTTCTGAAAGCGCACCAAAATTGCAGATGTGCCCTCTCCACCAGTCAAGCATACCTCTGCCACCTCACTCTTAGTGACAGAATGGCATCCCACCAAGCACATAGCAAAGACCTCATGCGTGCACTTACTTAAAGCGGAGGTTCACCCTCAAACTGAACTTTGTGTCTATCATATCTGCAGCCCTAATAAATACATGCATCGTTGTAATTTTGTTTTATGTCTGTACCCTTACCTGTATCCAGCATGACTTCCGGGTCTACTTCCCTGCGGGGAATGGGCGTGTCGCTCCTTTTCCCCGACGAGGAGCTCTGCGCAATTTCTCCTGGAAGTGAGTTATGAGAATCCCAGGAGACGCGCTGTTCTGTAATCCCGCGATATCTCGTGGGTCACGTGACGCAGCAAGCGGGTCATGTGACGTGGGCGGCTACGAATTCTCCATTTTAGGTATGGAGTATCCCGGAAGGACATCCTGCTGGGCTTCACAGTGCCCACAAACAAGATGGAAACGTCCATCTATGGATTTTTCTAAAATATCGTTTGTGGGAGAAAACAATTCCTGGCGCCCAGAAGATTAGGACACACGAGTTCCTTATTTAAGAAGGTAAGAGCGGCAGAAGGATTTAAAAAAAACAAAAGACCTGCGGAACCCCCGCTTTAACTCCTTCTGCTCTCCTGTACCATAAAGCTATGTGTCGCTATATCACGGGTTCAGTCCTGGATACTTTTGGGGGAACCAACTGCTAGGAAGGGAGGCAGAACACTGACTCCCTCATTACCAAAGGACCTGTCACCTATGTCAGGTATCCAAAAGAAGGTAGTCGGCAACTCCAGAATCCAATAATTACAGTCTTTATTGCTACATATAGGTTGGTAAAAACAGCTTACATGTTTTGTCTCAAAGCCTTGATTACATGATGCTGTAGATGCTGAAGATCCTTTAGCTTTGGCACCCAGCAGACAAACTCGATTCCATAATGGATGGAAGCTTCCCTTGCTGAGAGCACTGCTTTTTGTCTGTCTTACCACGCTTTATAACCGGATGCAATACACTTTCCATCAGTTCAGTTCTTGGTTACCTGTGGCAACTGCTCTCCATCTCCAACTCTCCTGCTGAGCCAACCTCACATAGTGGCCTTGCTTCATAACCCATGTGTGCTTTGCAAGCCCATTTCCTTCAATGCGCCATGTACCACCATTCACCCATTTGAATAACTTCAGACCAGGCTCAAGAACAATTTGAAAACTTTACATTAAAGGTGCTTTAGAAACATTAAAGTGTATTTCAGTCCATTTCCTAACTAACTACTCTGTGACTGTCCAGGCGTACCTGTAGAGGTGAGTGTTCCTAATTGGCGAATCCCTTGAGTTGGCAGACAAAGTTTACATCCCTGCAGATGACATGGACCCTCTACCTCCTATCAGGTCCAACTCAACAGAGGAGCCTATAGCCCAGCTATCTATCTATCTATCTATCTATCTATCTATCTATCTATCTATCTGGCAGGACCCCCCCAAAAAAAACTGGGAAACTGATGGTCAGAACTTAACTCTTACTTGTCCTGGGCAGTCTAATGCCCCGTGTACATGATCGTAAATTCCACCAGCAAAAGTCCAATGTGAGCTTTTGAACGGAAATTCCGACCGTGTGTATGCTCCATCAGACTTTTGCTGTCGGAATTTCTGCAAGCAAAAGAATAAGAGCCGGTTTTCAAATTTTCAGACGGAAAAAAAGCCTAATCATCTGTAGCAATTCCGACGCGCAAAATTCCGACGCATGCTCGGAAACAATTTGACGCATGCTCAGAAGCATTGAACTTCATTTTCTTGGCTTGTCGTCTTGTACATGTGTTGTTCTTGACAAACGAAAGTTCAGAGAACTTTTGTGTGACCGTGTGTATGCAAGCCAAGCTTGAGCGGAATTCCGTCGGAAAAAACATCCAATGTTTGTACTCGTGTACGGGGCATAAGATCACTTGCCACTGCAGAACATTCCCCTTGTGGATGAAAGCGGGAACCTAAGCCTATGGTTTGCTCTGGACCCATAGAAATGTAGCTTTGCTCAAGTTACCGCCCCATTGCTTACATGGGCAGAGATTCCAGACCTTCCAGGGCATGGGCATTATTTTCTTTCTTTTTTTTAAATCTCAGCATTGCCTTGGTCAAGGATGGGCTGATCTGCAGTGGGTCACTTACCCTGTAGAGACACTTCAGCTTTTTCAGACCCTCCTGCCAAGCCATGCCAAGCAGAGTGGAGCTGCCAGTCAATCACCTGAATGTTTCTGCAGGTGTTGCTGCCTTCAAGGTGGATCTGAATCTTGATTGACAACTACATAAGGACATATAAACTACTGTGACTTAGTCCGACCCCTTACTTAGGCCTTGCTCACATAGGTGAATTACTCAGTTAACCAAGACATGGCTCTACTGCACAGGTGTCAAACACAAGGCTCGCAGGCCGAATCCGGCCCTCCATGCCATTTTATGTGGCCCTCGCACCTTTCCTGCAGCTGTAGGAGATCTCCAGCCCTCCTCTGGTCCAGACCCTTATGCCGCGTACACACGATCATTTTTCAGCATGAAAGAAAATGTTGTTTTTCAGCATGTCTAAAAAACAAAGTTTTCCCAACTTCATCATGAAAATGACGTTGCCCACATACCATCTTTCTTAAAAAATGATTTAGCATAGCGTGGTGATGTACAACACGTACGACGGCACTTTAAAGGGGAAGTTCTATTCGCCTTGGGGCTGCTTTAGTTGATTCCGTGTTAGTAAAAGACGATTCGCGCTTTTTTGTCTGTTACAGTGTGATGAATGTGCTTACTCCATTAGAAACGGTAGTTTTACCAGAACGAACGCTCCCATCTTATAACTTGCTTCTGAGCATGCGCGGGTTTTAGCTCACACACGATAATTTTTTACAACCCGAAAAACGACATAGTTTAAAACGACGTTAAAAAATGCAGCATGTTCTAAAAAAAAAATTGTCGTTTTTTAGAACCTGAAAGATGATGTGAAGCCCACACACGATAATTTTAAATGACGTTTTTGAAAAACAACATTTTCTTCATGCTGAAAAATGATCGTGTGTACGCGGCATTACTTTCTGCTTTCAAGCAATGCATCCAGCTTATTCCCAGCAGCAGCATAAGGAAAGGGGGTGCACTGTGATGTAAGGAAGAGTGGGGGACTCAACTGCTGATGGTGGGGTGGCTCTTGACATCTAATGTAAAGGGAGGGGATGCGCTGGATATCTAATCTTACAGATACAACCGGCCCTTTTGAGGGCAATCATAATGCTGATGCGGCCCACAATGAAATGAAGTTTGACACCCTTGCTCTACTGAGTAGAAGAAGTGGAACAAGTGCACTGTGATAGCATCGCTGCAGAGGTTCTAAAAGATCGATGTCACCAATGATAAGGAAGGATGATCGATTGGCAGCATCATCAGCTAATTTATATATAAGGCTAGTTTATATACACAAACAAAGGATTAAAAAATATATTTGAAGGCTTTACTTTTTAAGGGGAGGTTTAACCCATTAATGCCTCTTGTTCTAATATTGGAACAGTAGTGACATGGGAGTTATTTATATTCTACTGCTCTAGGTAACATATGAATTTTAATGAGCAAATAAAATAAAAAAATCAACTTTAGGCATAAATGGGTTAATGACTTTTGAAGTATATACAGCCTTATAAAAGTTATATACACAACATCCCCTGATGTGGTCATCAAATCACAAGTACCTCTTAATTTTCTTACATTACCGGTACTTCCAATAAATTTTCTATAAATGATGTCTAAACTGCACATTACTGAAAACTGAAGACTGAAAGCTGGTAAATTTAAATTACTACTATTAGAAGAACAATTATCCCCCCCATCCCCTGGGGTACACACACTACTGTTTGAGAAACAGTGACATAGGGATCATAGTTGTATGACAGAGTAGTTATTTGAAAACAATTTTTCTATGTCCATGAAATGCCTACTATAATTTATTCCCATAAATTGAGTGTGTTTGCAGGACCTGCTGAGATCATTAAATGCTGCAACAGCATATGATACTACCCAACAAAAATGTATCAAATCACAACAGCACATATCGCACTGCCATGACACATTACAGTAAATCAAGCGACAACAGCAAATTATACAGCCTAGCGAAAGCATATCTTGCCACAACAGCACATTTTGCTCAATTCTGTGGATTATAACAATCATTTTTTTCAGCAATGAGTGTCAAGGGCGAACTAAAAAGTAACATGGCTGAAAAAAAAATGGTATGGCAAATATGCCTTATGGATTAGTGTATTGAGCCTGTTATACTATGTCACTAGAGAAGATGATCCCTAAATGCTGATAACAATAGATTTAGACAAAGTTTCTTAAATTTGGATGTTGCAAACCAAATTTGAATCTAATGCCGCATACACAAGATTGGACATTCCAACATCAAAACCGTGGATTTTTTTCCGACCGATTGTTCGCTCAAACTTGTCTTGCATACACACAGTCACACAAATGTTGTCGGAAATTCTGAACGTCAAGAACGCGGTCACATACAACACTACGACGAGCCGAGAAAAATGAAGTTCAATGATTCCAAACATGCGTACGATTTTTGTGCGTTGGAATTGGCTACAGACGATCGGAATTTCCGTCAAGAACTTTTGCTGTCGGAAAAATTGAGAACCAGCTCTCAAACATTTGTTGTCAGAAATTCCGACAGCAAATGTCCGATAGAGCATACACACAATTGGATTTTCCGACAACAAGCTTACATACAGTAGAACATTTGTTGTCGGAAATTCCGACCGTGTGTATGCGGCATAAGTGTTATTTTTGGCAATTGGATTTCCGAAAGGCTTCTTGTGGAAAGGGAATAGAGTCTGCTTCAAAGACTATTTCTGCCTTGTACTGTATTATTCTGCTGGTATTACCTGAGCAGCCAGCAGGGACCCTGGTGAGGTCCTCCTTGAGCTAGAGGCTTTGGCAAAGTTGGGAGATTGAAAACGAAAAGGTGCAATCAGAGCAAAAAATAATTAACTAAACCCCCCGTATGCAAGCTAAACACTATAGAATAAACACAAAATTCAAGTGCAATATTAACCAAATTAAATAAAATTAGAAAATGTGCAAATCAATATCCAATCAAAAAAGGAAATATCCAAGGAAAAAATTGTGATGTATATAAAAATATATAATGAAATATGAAAATAAATATAAATGCATATGTCAAGTGAAAAGTCCGTAATAGTGATCCACCAGTGCTGAAGAATTCACAGATTGTGACAATCCCTCCACCTTAGGTCTATCCGGGTACTCTCACCTTCCAGCATGGACCCCTGAATCACCAGGAAGTCATGCAAGCAGATAAAACCGAAGATCAAATGCCTCAAAGAAAAGTCTTCCAAATGTTGCTTAAGACTCCAAGAAATAAGCAATCTCCGAGGCAGGCAATGCAGGTATGCAAAAAAGAAGAAAGAATCTAAGTGCTCTCCATTTGAACTAAAACGGGCATTTATTAAAATAACACAGGCTACTCACATAGCGGCCGAAAACAAACAGCATGTAGTAATCACGTGGGACTGTAGATAGCAGCGGGTGACGTCATATGTAGCTACCTCCCCCGTACGCGTTACGTTCTGGACGGAACTTTTATAATAAAAGTTGGGAGATTGCAGCCACTTGTAGCGGCTTGATGAGCGATTTTACTACCTACACTTGTGAGTAGTTATATTTTATATTTGATCTTCAATACATTTGTTGTTGGATAATGCACTAGGCCATGCACCCTCTGTTTTTATTGATTTCATCTGGCTTAACCGACCATGCTATCATGTCTAAAGGAAGTGGCTAAGGCTGTTTTTTGCCCTATCATCTTATCATTTAGAGCTGCCAGGAGCTTCCCAAATCATCAAATCAAATCATCAATCAGATCACAATTTAGTATCATTTGCTGCTCTCTAACAAGAACATACCTAAACTCATGGCTCTGCGCAAGACTTTCTCCTTTCATTACATACAGACAACCCAGGTTCTGGCTACATCAGTCTGGGTTGATTTACTAAAACTGGAGGGTGCAAAACCTGGTGCAGCTGTGCATAGAAACCAATCAGCTTCCGTATTTTATTTTCAAACACACGACCATTTTTGGGGATGTAAAAAATTAAATTTTTAATGGTCTAGAAAAAACAATGTTTTTTTCAACCGGATTATTGTAAAACCGGCCTTGCCTACACACAATCATGAAAAAAAATGCTCTAGCAAAGTGCGGTGACGTACAACACGTACGACGGCACTATAAGGGGGAAGTTCCATGCGGATGGCGCCACCCTTAGGGCTGCTTTTGCTGATTTCGTGTTAGTAAAAGACGATTTGCGCTTTTCAGTCTGTTACAGCGTGATGAATGTGCTATCTCCATTACGAACGCTAGTTTTACCAGAACGAGCGCTCCCGTCTCATAACTTGCTTCACGTCGTTAAAGCCAACACACAACCATTTTTTACAACGTTAAAAACGAAGTGAAAAATTTGAGCATGTTCTAAATTTTTATGCCCATTTTTTACGTCGTGAAAAATGCTCTGGAGCCCACACACGATAGTTTTTAATGCCATTTCTTTACCCGAAAAACGGTCGTGTGTACGCGGCATAAGATATCTTTCACACTGGGTCGCTTTGCAGGCGCTATAAAGCTAAAAATAGCACCTGCAAAGCACCCTGAAAGAGCCACTACTGTCTCTCCAGTGTGAAACCCCCGAGGGCTTTAACACTGGAGTGGTGCGCTAGCAGGATGGTAAAAAAAGTCCTGCTAGCGGCATCTTTGGAGCTGTGAAGGAGCGGTGCGTATACCGCTCCTCCAATTGAAATCAATGGCAGGAGCATTCCTAGATGTTCCTAGATGTTGACCCCTTGTCTGCCAGTGTCAATAGTACAGTGACTGTGTATAGTATTAGCACTGATCACTGTATTAGTTTCACTGTTGGTGTCAGTTAGTCAGTTTCCACCCAGTGTCAGTTAGTGTCAGATGGTCTGCTACACTATCACAGTCCCACTATAAGTTGCTGATCATCGCTATTACTAGTATAAAAAATACATTTTTTGGATGTTGATTGACGAAACAAGGTATCAGGAAGTAGAAGCCAATTTTGATTCTTTTGTAATAGTAAATAGAGGGAATTGAGATATAATAATAAGGGATGTAACAAGTGGATGAATAGATAAATGGGTCTCAACTTAAAGCGGATGTCCGCTGAAAAAATATATATTAAAAGCCAGCAGCTACAAATACTGCAGCTGCTGACTTTTAATATTAGGACACTTACCTGTCCTGGAGTCCAGCGCTGTCCACAGCAGAGGACGAGCAAGCGCTTGTCACTCTGCTGCCCCCCGCCATCCTCGGTGAGGGAACCAGGAAGTGAAGAGCTCCGGCTTCACTGCCCGGTTCCCTACGGCGCATGCACGAGTTGCGCTGCGCCTGCTGATTGGCTCCCGCTGTGTACTGGGAGCCGAGTGTTCCCTGCACACAAGGGGGGGTGACGTAATGCCTGCAGTCTGCCCAAGACTGTGTGGCCGGAAGTGGGTGCAAATACCTGTCTTTAGACAGGTATCTGCACCCCCCCTTCCCCCTGAAAGGTGTCAAATGTGACACCGGAGGGTGGAGCTCCGCTTTAAGATGTTTAAGGCCAAAGGGGGGAGGTATTTCTCTCTGTATTTTTTTTTCCTTGTACTTTTTTTTTTTGGGGGGGGGGGTTTGCTAACCGCTTGCCGACCAGCCGCGCAGTTTTACAGCGGCAGGTCGGCTCTGCTGGGCAAGATCACATAGATCTACGTCACGCGCGACCCCCTCTCGCCCCTGACTTCCGTGCGCGTGCCCGGCAGGCGCGATCGCCGCCGGTCACCCGCGATCGCTCGTTACAGAGTGAGGACCGGGAGCTGTGTGTGTAAACACACAGCTCCTGGTCCTGTCAGGGGGTAAATGACCTATCGTCTGTTCATACAAAGTATGAACAGCGATTTGTCATTTCCCTCAGTCAGTCCACCCCCCCTTCAGTTAGAACACACCCAGGGAACATAATTAACCCCTTCCTCGCCCCCTAGTGTTAACCCCTTCCCTGCCAGTGGCATTTTTATAGTAATCAATGCATTTTTATGGCACTGATCGCTATAAAAATGCCAATGGTCCCAAAAATGTGTCAAAAGTGTCCGATGTGTCCGCCATAATGTCGCAGTACCAATAAAAATCGCTGATCGCCGCCATTACTAGTAAAAAAAAAATATTAATAGAAATGCCATAAAAATATCCCCTATTTTGTAGATGCTATAACTTTTGCGCAAACCAATCAATAGTTGCTTATTGCAATTTTTTACCAAAAATATGTAAAAGAGTACGTATCGGCCTAAACTGAGGAAACAATTAGTTTTTTTGATATTTTTTGGGGATATTTATTATAGCAAAAAGTTACAAATATAAAAAAAAAATCAAAATTGTTGCTCTATTTTTGTTTATAGCGCCAAAAATAAAAACCACAGAGGTGATCAAATACCACTTGTCAAATACTGGTCTTTGGCCAGCCAGCCAGCCAGCCAAATGGTCTGGGGCTTAAGTGGCTAAAGTACGCACGTACGTCTTTTTTTGACAATTATTTAAGAAGGGCTACATTTTGGAGTGCAGATTATATATTTTATACAGTATATTTGCTGCTCTGCACTACACACTTTTTTGAAGGCTGGTTAGGTTTTGATTGACTGCAATGATAATTTCAGTTCCAGAAATGTCAAATTTTGAACATTTGCTAATTATTTAAATATTCAGCTGAACCCTGGTAGAATTACATTTTCAGAAGTTCAATTATCTCTATACGGCACATGAACAAATGAAATCTTATGTCACCCTGCAAGAAAATATCAAAGACCATAATATGTCAGGCAATGGAATATTATATATATAGTTAGCATTGTAAATTGCCTGTTGGCATACCACACTGCCTTTTCACCAGCAGCATTTTACCTCCCCCTTGAACCAGTATATCATCTTATCAGAACTATATTTGCCAGACTCACTGAAGAACTTCACCAAATACCTCCATCAGTGGTGGCCGATGGAATTTCTTTTATTCAGGGGGGCGGCAAACAGAATGCCACGACACGACACATCCCCCCAGCGGTAGGTCGTAGCTCGCACTTACCGGCATTAATAAAAATGCCATAAAACTATCCCCTATTTTGAGGAATGTAGCTGTACAAATCTAATGCCGCGTCCACACGATCTGAATTTTTGACAAGAAAACCGTGGATTTTTTTCCAACGAAATGTTGACTCAAACTTGTTTTGCATACATACGGTCACACAAATGTTGTTGGAAATTCCGAATGTCAAGAACGCAGTGACGTACAACACTACGACGAGCCAAGAAAAATTAAGTTCAATGATTTTGAGCATGCGTAGGATTTTTGTGCATCGGAATTGCATATAGACAAAGAAGAACTTTTCCCGTCGGAAAATTTGAGAACCAGCTCTCAAATTTTTGTTGTCGGAAATTCCGACAGAAAATGTTCCATGGGGCCTACACACGGTCGGAATTCCCGACCAAAAGCTCACATGGGACTTTTCTTGTTGGAAATTCCGATCGCGTGTAAGCGGCATAAGAGAGGTCATATGGTCCCATCCAAATTAAAAAAAAAACTGTTAAAACATGTTTGGATTGGAGTCATACTTTAAAATATGACTGGCTAAATCATTCATTTAAATTTTTCATGCTAATAAAATGCACACAGCTGTATCTGTGTCGCTGTGCAGGAAATTCTTTAATCCATGTCAGCACTCCACTTAGTCCATCGTGGATAACAATTGCAGTCCTAATTGAGTAAATATACTTTATGTGACAAGCAGTAATCCACACTTCAAAATTCATGCACTGGGTATCCAAATGAGTAACAATAAAGTAAATAGCCAGACTCCAATTGTTATTAAAGCAGCTGTGTAATAGAATATGTAAGAGCACTTTGCAATCTTTGAAGGACATGTAAACACTATAACTAAAACCTCATATAAAATTAAACATTAATGTTAATTCCATTTTAATCCGAGTATTCAATAAACACTCCTAATTGCTATTGCAGGACACATTAAATAGGTATAGTCCACAATTGTAACCATCAAGAAAATAATCTTGAGAAATGCAATTGCCATTGCTGGAATGCAAGTATACATGCAAAGGCTGCAAAGGGTCTCCAAGAGATCAGCAGCACGGAGATGCAACAAATGAAAAAAAAAAAAAATTACATGTTTACAGGTTTACATCTTCTTATACAAACATCCTTAAAGCAGAGTTCCCCTGAAAAAAAAATATATATTAAAAGTCAGCAGCTGCTGACTTCTAACATACAGACACTTACCTGTCCTGGGCTCCCGCATGGTCGGCACCCAAAGTCGATCTCTCCCTCGGATCTCGGGTGCCATCTTCGGTAAGGGAATCAGGAAGTGAAGCATTGCGGCTTCACTTCCTGGTTCCCTACTGCGCATTCACGAGTTGCGCTGTGCGACCCCACTGGTCCTTGCTGTCTTCTGGGACCTGTGTGTCTCTCAGAAGACAGCAGGGGAGGGGGAGTAGGCGCCAGATATTGCGTAGATCACCGAGATCACCGCATTGATCTATGCCCGAAAGTGGAAGCAAATACCTGTATTAGACAGGTATCTGCTCCCTCCTCCCCCTACCGGATAAATAACATGACATCTGTCTAATTCCAAGAGGGTTTTTTGGTATCTGCTAGACTTAGGCTTGACTTTGATCCAGTCCTGTCCCCAAGCGCACCCCACTGGCTTAACCACTTAAGACCCGGACCATTAGGCAGGTAAAGGACCTGGCCAGTTTTTGCGATTCGGCACTGCGTCGCTTTAACTGACAATTGCGCGGTAGTGCGAAGTGGCCCAAAAACAAAATTGGCATCCTTTTTTTCCCACAAATAGAGCTTTCTTTTGGTGGTATTTGATCACCTCTGCATTTTTTATTTTTTGCGCTATAAACAAAAATAGAGCGACAATTTTGAAAAAAATTCTATATTTTTTACTTTTTGCTATAATAAATATCCCCCAAAAATATATATATAAAAAAAAATTCCTCAGTTTAGGCCAATACGTGTTCTTCTACCTATTTTTGGTAAAAAAAAATCGCAATAAGCGTTTATCGATTGGTTTGCGCAAAATTTATAGCGTTTACAAAATAGGGGATAGTTTTATTGCATTTTTATAACATTTTTTTTTTTTTACTACTAATGGCGGCGATCAGCATTTTTTTTCGTGACTGCGACCTTATGGCGGACACATAGGACAATTTTGACACATTTTTGGGACCATTGTGATTTTCACAGCAAACAATGCATTAAAAATGCATTGTTTACTGTGAAAATGACAATTGCAGTTTGGGAGTTAACCACTAGGGGCGCTGAAGGGGTTAAGTGTGACCTCATCTGTCTTTCTAACTGTAGGGGGCGGGGCTGGACGTGTGACGTCATTGATCGTGTTTCCCTATATCAGGGAACACACGATCGATGACAGCGCCACAGTGAAGAACGGGGAAGCTGTGTTTACACACAGCTCTCCCCGTTCTTCAGTTCCGGGGGCCCGATCGCGGGACTTCAGCGGCGATCGGGTGCGCGGGTCCCGTAGCCGCGGTCACGGAGCTTCGGACCGGGTCGCATGCGCGTGCCCGTGACCCACGGCTGGCCACTTAAAGAGGACGTACAGGTACGTGCTTGTGCCCAGCCGTGCCATTTTGCCGACGTATATCTGCAGGAGGCGGTCCTTAAGTGGTTAAAGGGGTTGTAAAGGAAAAAATAGTTTTCCCTAAATAGCTTCCTTTGCCTGTGTAGTCCTCCTTCACTTACCTCATTCTTCCATTTTGCTTTTAAATAGTTACATAGTTACATAGTTAGTCAGGTTGAAAAAAGACACAAGTCCATCCAGTTCAACCACAAAAAACAAAATAAAAAAACACAGTAAAATCCTATACACCCAACTCCATACCCACAGTTGATCCAGAGGAAGGCAAAAAACCCCAGCGGAGCATGATCCAATTTGCTACAGCAGGGGAAAAAATTCCTTCCTGATCCCCCGAGAGGCAATCGGATTTACCCTGGATCAACTATACCTACAAATCTTAGTACTCAGTTATATTCTGTACATTTAGGAAAGAATCCAGACCTTTCTTAAAGCAATCTACTGAGCTGGCCAGAACCACCTCTGGAGGGAGTCTGTTCCACATTTTCACAGCTCTTACTGTGAAAAAACCTTTCCGTATTTGGAGGTGAAATCTCTTTTCCTCTAGATGTAAAGAGTGCCCCCTTGTCCTCAGTGATGACCGTAAAGTGAATAACTCAACACCAAGTTCACTGTATGGACCTCTTATATATTTGTACATGTTGATCATATCCCCCCTTATTCTCCTCTTCTCAAGAGTGAATCAATTTAGTTCCTCTAATCTTTCCTCATAGCTGAGCTCCTCCATGCCTCTTATCAGTTTGGTTGTCCTTATTTCTTCTGAGAAATCCTCACTTCCTGTTCTTCTGTCTGTAACTACACACAGTAATGCGAGGCTTTCTCCCTGGTGTGGAGAAAGCCTCTTGAGGGGGGAGGGGGCGAGCAGGCAAGTCAGGACACTCTCTACTTTGCAGATGGAGAAAGGAGCTGTGTGTTAGTGGGCGTCCTGACACTCCTGCTCGCCCCCTCAAGAGGCTTTCTCCACACCAGGAAGAAAGCCTCTCATTACGGTGTGTAGTTACAGACAGAAGAACAGGAAGTGAGGATTTCTCAGAAGAAATAAGGACATTTAAAAGCAAAATGGAAGGACGAGGTAAGTGAAGGAGGTCTGCACTAAGGTAAAGGAAGCTATTTAGGGGGGAAAAAAAGAAATTCCTTTACAACCCCTTTAAGGTCAGCTTCAAATTGACTATTTTCTGCCTTCCTAAAGGACCGAGACCCAGTTTAGACAATTGACATTAAAAGAGGAAAAACCAAAACACCAGATGAGCCCCACATTTTGTAGCCAACTCACTATTCCACAGATGCCCAACCCCCCCAAAGACTCCCTACTTGCCAAGCTACCATGACAAATCTTTTATAATCTAATTTGGTCGACAGGAAATGATGCGACTGATGGGGAAAACTTTTCCTTTCATTCACACCACTGGAATGATTTCCCAGTCACTTCAGCCTCTACCCCTGCTGCTCCTCCCAAACACCTGACAATTAAATAAGGCCCCTTGCAGCCTCCCATCTTTTTACGGTTTAACTCTTTCTTTAGACTATTCCACTTCCCAATTACATAGCCCCTCCATCAGGGCCAGCCCTACCATGGGACCCGATGGTACCATTGTACCAGGCAGCACTTTCAGGGGGGCAGCAGATTTCCTGCCTGCACGCCATCCCATTCCGCCAGCTCCACTCTCCACTCCACTGTGGGGCTAATTGCCGCCCGACCGCTCCTCCCGTTCCGCTCTCCGCTCCACTGTGGGGTTAATTGCATGAATAGAGCCATAACAGGTCCCTTTTATACTCCTATATACATGTATAGAGCCATAACAGGTCCTTTTTATACTCCTTTATACATGTCTAGAGCCATGATAGGTCCACTTTAGTTATCATGATATAAAATAATGGATGTGGGGGAATTTTGGTGGGCGTAATTTTTTTGGGGGGGGCAGCATTTCATTCTTGGTACCAGGCAGCACAATGTCTTGGGCCGGCACTGCCCTCCATCATCTCTATTTATGTCTGTCTTTAAAGTCTATGGGGGTGAAATTTGCTATTTGAATCTAGCCATTTGTAGGGCTAATAGGCAAGTTATTGTAAAAAAAAAAAGGAATGTGATGCAAGATATACCATGGGGGTCATGTGTAAAAAATAAAGATATCTTTCCAGATGCAGAATTCTTGGCTCTTTCTAACAGAGTCGACAATATGGCTGCTATGAGCCAACCACTTTACAGAAATTAGAAACGTAGGCCCCTTTCACACGTGCGGACCGTATGTCCCTTTTTTTCATCCATCCGTTTGCGAATGAAAAAGAGACATTGGTCCCTATGAGATTGCGGGTGTCAGCGGATGAACATCCGCTGACACCCAATCTCGTCCGCCTCCGCAAAGATCCGATTTTGCAGACGGAAGAAAATCCTATTTTTCCTTCCGTCTGCGGATCGGATCGGATGAACACAGACATACGGTCCGTGTTCATCCGGGGGATGCCCTGTCATCCGTCGGCTCAGCGGGGATCAACAGAGCGATCCCCGCTGAGCATACGGAGCATACGGAGGCAGATGATTACTGATCTGCCCCGTGTGAAAGGGGCCTTATGCAGGTTATCCATTCCTTCCAAATTATTGACTCTCGTGACTTACCTGACCAGGAGCAAAGGTTCTGGATTATTCCTTATATCTGGTGAACCTGCAAAGTTTTTGGCCAAAGGTTTATCATTCTTGAACGTTTGAAAATCCTGTGTATTTTCCATGGACCCCTGATATTGGCTAACTGAAGCCTCAACCCCCTTTGATTCTCTCTCGCTGTGTCCGGGGTACAAGAAACCCTAATGCCCCGTACACACGACCGTTTTTCGGGTTGCAAAAAATGTAGTTTTTCAGGCTCTAGAAAAAAAGTTTTTTTCAACCCGATCATTAAGACGGCCTTGCCTACATACGATAGTGAAAAAAAAATGCTCTAGCAAAGCGCGTTGACGTACAACACGTACGACGGCACTATAGGGGAAGTTCCATGCGGATGACGCCACCCTTTGGGCTGCTTTAGCTGATTCAGTGTTAGTAAAAGACGATTTGCGCTTTTCTGTCTGTTACAGCGTGATGAATGTGCTTACTCCATTACGAATGGTAGTTTTACCAGAACAAGTGCTCCCGTCATAACTTGCTTATGAGCATGCACGAATTTTACACTTCGTTAAAGCCCACATACGACCATTTTTTACAACCCGAAAAATGACAACGTTAAAAACGTAGTTAAAAAATAGAGCATGTTCGAATTTTTTTTTTTGCCCGTTTTTCAGAACCCGAAAAATGCTCTGAAGCCCACACACGATTGTTTTTAATGACATAAAAAAAAACATAATTTTTTACAACCCGAAAAACGGTTGTGTGTACGCGGCATTACAGTCTTAGGCCCCATACACACGATAGAATCCATCCGCTGAAAAATCCCAGCGAATGGGTTTCAGCGGATAGATCCTATGGTGTGTACACTCCAGCGGATCTGTTTCCGCGGATATTTCTCCCCTGGGATGGATTCCAGCAGATCGAATATTCGCTGACATGCTAAACAAATCTATCTGCTGGAATCCATCCCAACGGATGGATCCGCTGGTCTGTATAGACTCACCGGATCCATCCGTCCGAAGGGATCCCCCGCATGCGTCGTAATGAATCGACGCATGCGTGGAATTCCTTATATGACAGCGTCGCGCACGTCGCCGCGTCATAATCGCGGCGACGGCGCGACACGTCATCGCCAGAGGATTTCAGCGCGGATTTCAATGCGATGGTGAGTACACTGAAATCCTCGAGAGGATTTATCTGTGCAAACGGTCCGCTGGACCGTATTCGCGGATAAATCCTCTCGTGTGTATGGGGCCTAATATCTGTCCTTATATTCAGTATACTCTGAGAGCAGAATTGTAATAATGCCAAGCATGGCTGGTTGATTATCTTAGCACTCCCTCCATATCTGAAGGTAGATGGTGTGGATATTGTGGGATTCACTGATGGGTTGACATTATTGAAGAACAATTTAAGTGTTGTTTATACATTATAGAGAATCACTATCTGGGAAGAGGAAATTGGTGTCCCTTTTTTATCTGCTGCATTAGCCCATCTTTTCTACTCTTTATCAAGCCCCCTGGGGTGGACACAAGGCTTTGTGTTCTACTCATGCACTCAGCCTCGGCACAGATTCATCTTTCCCCTCCTGCCCACCCCCTGTCCTGGCCCTGCATGCACTAGTCTGGAACTAGTGTAATGGCTTGATTCTGTAAGTAGAATATATCACAATTGGTTATCTCTTTATGCATATATTGTTGAATTCATTACCCTTGATTTTGAATATATTTTCTTCTAAAATAAAAAAATGTGATTTAAAAAATAATATTTGAATGTGTTATTGGTACCATGAAAAAAAAAATTCCCTGAAGTTTGTCCCTCATCGACTCAACAATCGCTAATATTGGTGTAAGATTGATGATCGGAAGCCGTTAAGCTATCTTCAACAATAGCTTCTTAAAGTTGGGGATGCATTGCCCTCTACTGCCGTATAGATAATTTGTGCCTTTTCCTTTTTATTCTTGATTCATGAATACTGATCAAGAGTGAGTTCTGTCTCTGGAGGCCGAGACGCCTGGTTTGAGTTAGCCATACCACAGTTAGATCTCGGTAGGGGTGGCGGGCCTGCTCCCCAGGTCTCCCGATGCTCCATTACCTTAAAGTTATGGGCTCAGACTCACATTAAACGCCTCGATCAATGCTTAGAAGTTGTCATGCACATTACATTTCTTTTTTCCTGTGCACTAAGTGCAACATCGTTCTTCTTATTCCTACTTCAATATCTGGCCATGTTGGCCGTGACTCGAACATTTATCTTTTACATGCTTTTGTACTCTATATTGTAAAATCAATAAAGATATTGAAAGGAAAAAAAAACCCTGCTTCATATTAAAAATATAGGTAGTTTTGGCTGATGATGTGCCTGACTTCTGTAGTTTTAACCCAGTTCCCAAACTGGACATAACAGCACACATTTCTGAGCCCTACCTAGATGGCTTGAAGCAGTGGTCCTACTGTGTGTGCTTGGCTACTCAACCAAGTGCAAAGAATCTAAATAGTACCAAGTCCTTATGAGGTTCTTCACATTGTACTCATTAAACCTAACAAGGGCAACCCAATACAGCTTTCCTTTCCTTTTTTGTATATTATGGGCCAGATCCACGTACATCGGCGAATATATCCGTCGCCGCCGATACACTACGCCGCTGTAACTTATTTTTATTTTTTTAATACTCAAAGAATGCGCGCTGTAAGTGTAACTTTCAATGGATGTGATGGGGGGGGGGTTTATGTAAATACGTTTTGACCCAACGTAAATTACGTTTTTTTTAACTGCGCATGCGCCGTCCGTGGGGGTATCCCAGTGCGCATGCTCGAAATTAAACCGGAACAAGCCAATGTTTACGACGGTGACATCATTCTACGCAAAGCCCTATTCGGGAACGACTTACGCAAACGACGTAACATTTTTTAAATTCGGCGCGGGAACGACGGCCATACTTAACATAGGATACGCCTCATATAGCAGGGGTAACTATACGCCGGAAAAAGCCAAACGCAAACGACGTAAAAAAATGCGCTGGCCGGACGTACGTTCGTGGATCGCCGTATCTAGCTAATTTGCATACTCGACGTGGAATTCGACAGAAACGCCACCTAGCGGCCAGCGTAAATATACACCTACGATCCGACGGCGTACTAAGACGTAAGCCTGTCGGATCGATCCCTCATTCCGTCGTATCTTGTTTTGTGGATACAAAACAAAGATACGACACGGGAACTTTGAAATTACGCGGCGTATCTATAGTTACGCCGGCGTAATTCGTTTGTGGATCTGGCCCTATGTATTTTGTCCTGTGAAAAGACAACCACTCAAATGTAAATAGGCAATACAAAAGACCATGCAGGTAGACTTTTGTTTCAGTAACATCTTGTAAAACAGGAGTTCTACTCTGCCAGTGCCAACCATTGCTGAAATGACAGAATGGGTGACATCTCCAGACAGAGAAAAGGAATCAGCAGGTTTAAGCTAACATAAGTCAGGACAGAAGGGACAGTCACAGGCAAGTAGATGATACAGGGAAATATCAGGAAGTTTCTTAAGAAAAACTTAAGGTGTTACACTCAGCACTTTTCCCATAGAATATATTAAATAAACTGGATAGTCATGGGATTAAAAGGAGGAAGTGGGTCAAGTTTGTATTAGATATCAAAGAGTAGCGTACTAGGGGAGAGTTAAATAAGAAAGAAAAAAAAAAGCAACCCACGCAATTTAATAGACAAAGCCTTAGTAATCGGGTCACGTCTCATATTTTTGTATGGCATATGAAATACTAACATAGGCGTAAATAAAAATAACTTTGTCTTCTAGCAAAATCTGTATAGTGATGTATATATTTTAAAGTGGGTAACAACTTCAACTATAGATGTATCCATATCACTGTTGAACCATTGTGTTTAAATTTTAAAAGGTTCAACGTTTCTCAAAGATGTGTGTTTCCATGGTATCACCTGTCCTAGATGAGCCATTCTCATTTGTGTTTGGCAGAGGTTAGGCTTTTAGCTTGAGTGTAACAAACAAAGGGAGGAAAGTGTCTACAGACAGAATGTTACTCTTCACTGTACTGTATGCGTTGGAATATTGTCCTATCTAGACAGACCAGGCATTCTACTTAAAGTAATTTTTTAACCTATAAAAATAATAAACATGTTATACTTACCTGCTCTTCTGCAGTGGATTTGCACAGAACAGCTGCATCCTACTCTTCTCGGTTCCCTCTTAAGTGATCTTGACCCCTTTCTCCTGTTCGGTGCCCCCCACAGCAAGTAGCTTGCTTTGGGAGCACCCGAGCTGAGTCACACCTCCCTGTATCCATTCAGACACAGAGCCCTGACCTGGCCTCGTCCCTTCTCTCCCCTGATTGGCTAGCTGCCTTTGATTGACTGCAGCGGGAGCCAATGGTGCCGCTGCTGTGTCTTACCCAATCAAAAAGGAGAATTTTGGACGGCTGAGACACTTGTGAACATTGCTGGACAGAGAGGGACCTGGGGTAAGTGTTAGGGGTTATGATGAAGCACCCATCTGTGGCGAGAAACGCGTTAGCTTCCTGTCCTGTACCTCTGTGACCATATGTGGTTACTTGGATTTGGATTGCATTGGAGTGCAGCCATCCAGCTTTTTCTTGGTTCTTCTAAGTGTTAGGGGGGCAGAGGGGGGCTTCTGCACACAGAAGGCTTTTTATCTTAATGCATAGAATGCATTAAGAAAAACAACCTTCTGCCTTTAAAGCCCTTCTCTAGGAAAAAGATAATCCCCACCCCCTGTAACTAATCACTGTATTACAAAAAAAATGTTAATGCCCTTTTCATTTACCAAAAGCCATGGACGCTTGATTCTGCGGTCATGAATCTCCTTCCTTTTCTGTTTATTTCAGGCAGGGTCCTTTTACAGCACAGGAATATCTGACTTTGCAACCAGAAATGGTGGTAGTGTTCGATCAAGTTCTCCAACCCGCCAGAAACTCCAACCGCTTAACTTCCGATTTATTTAAAATCAGCAGTAACTGGAGTTTTTGACAAATTGGTGATTGGACACAACACTGGCAACCAATTAGAGTCCGGTGCTGGATATTATGGGCGGAGATTCTTACTCCGTTCCGATACTACCTAACAAAATGTAGGTGACAACTTTGTCCTTGTTATCCACTGTACAGCTTAGTCTTCCTGTACCAGACTCTATTCGGTTGTCGGTGCTGTAGCCAACCACCAATTCGTCAAAATCTCAGATTACTAAGGTTTTAAATAAACATAAGTGACGTGATTGGAGTTTCTGATGGGTTGGAGATATTGACAGGACAGTGGCAAGGGACCTAGATAAAGGACCATAGGTGTGCAAGGTGTGCTTTGGCACACCCTAATCACCCGTGTGGTACAGATTCCCCCTGTTTATATTTCACCAAAGCTCCCTAACAGGGCTCCTAAAAATATTATAAAGAAAATAATAATATATATAATATAATATTAAGACTATATAAGTGGAAAAACACATAAAAGTAAGCCTGTGAGCTTATTTTACCTTTTAAAGTAGACCTAGACCTATCAAGCAGATGCCTCCATATGGTGGCTTAAATGATTAAATTATCTTCAGCACACCCTACAATATCACAACCCATGAGCTCTGTAATGTAATTATTGGTCAAAGCTTTTGGGTTTGAACCCTGGTATGCAGGGGTCAAGTCCTGGGGAAAAAAGTGTGGGAACTCCCACCCAAGATCCATTCCCCCACCAAAATAAAAAAAAATATATGCTCATATGCATAATTACTAAACCGCATGTTTTTTTTCTTTTCGATCCACTGTACCTTAGTAATCCTTTATGTTACTGGCCGATTCCTGTATATGGATTCATTGGGTAGTGTGTGGGTCACTTCCTTGATGCCGCAATGTCTGACACTACCCGATGAATCCATATACATGAAGCAGCCAGTAACATAAAGGATTACTAAGGTTCGCCTGCCCCTGACAGTGACTCGAGCTGGGCATCGCCGCTTAGTTAAAGATTGGCTCGGGTGGCTCGGCTGCTCTAGTCCTGCAAAGGGAACTGCGTTTCTGATGTGAAAAAAGTGCAGGAACTCCGTTCCCACGCGTTCCCGCAGGACTTGAGCCCTGCTGGTATGTCCCTTCTCTCCCCCTGAACCTTCTTAGTAATCCCACAGACTCTTATGATGTGGTCAAGAACTAGCTGAGGTCTCATTTGGTCAACAAATGGAAAGCCATGTTTAGTTGTGGGAGAGTGCAGAAGGAAGTAGGCCAAAACTCAACTACTAAAGCTGTGATTAACATTTGTATAATATAATTCTAATACTGGGGGGTTGCTCTGTGGATAATCATCCAGGGGTACCTGTTCTGTGGTTCTGGAAGCACTTTATAATAAAAAGGCACCTACAGGTTTTTTTTTAATTTGTCATAATGCGTCAAATTAAAAAGTTTTACACCAAGTTTGTTCAGTGAACAAATACAAAGACAGAAATGTTTATTAGTTGATGGAAGTTCTTGCAAAGTGTAGGTGGATAGCCTTAATTTGTAGTATATAAAAACCTGCGGCAGAACAAAACGTACTGAGCGGCGCCAGAACACAAAGGCAGAAAAAGTGATCTAGAGGAAGAATGTAATTAAAACTGTGAACAATGAATTAAAGATATACAGAAATCATAATGTGACTGAGAGCAGCTCAGAGCTCAGACAAGAAAACCACATCCAAGCACAATAACAGGGTAACATAGTAACACAGCTGTAATAATGTCTTTAGCATTAAAAATGTAACTGGTGTGTTCCAGAGGAAATAGAGTATCATAAAAATCTGTACAGGAAGACGAAACTGGAGACTTTCATGATGTGAGCTGAAAAAGGCCATATAAAGGCCACAAACTCAAGTTAAAGCTAAACCTGCTTATATTTTGCTTTCCCTGGTTCCTCCTTTACCCCCTATTCCACAAAATAATGACCTTTTTTAAATAAAACGTCTCCGTTTTCAATTCAAATCATATTAAAGACCCAGTGACATCATCACAAGGTATGTATGCTTCGCTTTGAAATGCAGGCCAATTCTGGCCGATAGGAGGGGTCAGCTTACAAAAAACGTCCTCTACTCCTCTCAAGAGCCCAGGGATGGATCCTGGGGGAAGTTAGAAAGATACCAAGACACCTTGATGGGTAGATTTCAGTGTGGAAGAGTGGGTGTTCCTATTCTAGTAGAAGTTTCCTGGCAGGGAAATGTTGCTGTATTTGGTACCTATAAGAATCCAGAGAGTAACCCTGCAGCTATGTACCATGTACAGCATATGTGTGCGCAGCCTATTGCATTAGGGTGTGCACACCAAAGCTAAAACACACATGCGTGTGTAATATACCATATATGGCAGTGGGCAAGTCAGTAGGGCTTTGTCAGCAGAGCAGAGATCAGTGTCAGTAGTTTATCTTTATTTGTATTATTATTTTTTATTTTTACAATTTTATTTTTATTATTATTTTTTAATATATATATATTTTTTTTAGGAGCCCTGTTTGGGGGCTTTGGTGAAATATCAGTGGTCTAAACAGACCCCTGATTTCTAACTTTTGAGACAGAGTAAGGGACTGAGGACAGAGATTCCCCAGTCCCTTTCTCTGCAGCCAGGCAGCAGGGGGAATCTGCATAGTACAGGGTGATTAGGGTGTGCCCAGGCACACCTTACACCCTATGTGCGCACGCCTATGATGTACAGTAATACCTTGGATTGCGAGTAACACAGTATACAAGCGTTTCACAATACGAGCTATTTAAAAAAATAATCCTGACTCGATTTGGGAGCGTTATCTCAGAAGATGATCAGGATTCAAGCCACTGGTGTATGTTATTAGCTCACGTGGCACTGGTGGCTCAGGGACGCTCAGAGACACTCAGAGATGTTCAGAGACACTCGCAAGTGTCTCTGAGCATCTCCAAACGTCTCTGAGTGTCTCCAACCATCACCAGCGCCCCCGCACCTCTGGCCACATACAGTACTGCATACACCAGCAGTGGTTGTGGAATGAATCATCTGGGTTTCCATTATTTCTAAGGCAGAAACTTGCTTTTATATACTAGTGCTTTGGATTACAAGCATGCTTCTGGAACAAATTATGCTCATAATCCAGGGTATTAGTGTATATCTAAAATATTATTTTTGGGTAGACTGGTTCTTTGGGTTTAAAATATTGGTGTAAAAGTGAATGTTAAGGTAATAATAATAAAAAAAAGTAAACATGTCTATACTTGTGTAGTGCCTGGCTATTTTTAGAGCCGGTGCTATTGGAAATTTCGGGGAAAGTTCAGAGAAATAGTTGGCTCTGAACTAGTTTAATTGTTAAATTTGGGGTCTCTGTTCTATCTTGGCTGTGTGCTATCCTTTTGTCCGGGGACTCCCGTCACTGCCAGATGGCAGGTGGCAGCAGTGGGGTCAAGTGTGTTTGAATATCACTCCCCAGCAGCCTATTAAGAGGTTGGGCCACTTCGCTGTGCATGCTGGGGAGGGGTATTTAGGAGGCAGGCGCCATTTTCCTCAGGGTTCTTCCTCGTGTGGCGCCCACCATTGGGGTAGCCATTCCACGACACCCCCGCAAATGGTCCTCCTGGCCGGGGTGTGCGTTTGTCGCAGTGTTCCTGGTTCCGGGGCCACGTTGGCCCGGATCGATTGATCTGCTGTGTGGACCCAGTGATCGACTGGGTCCCCAATCAGAAGGTGGTCCCGAGCTGTCCATCCAATTGGAGGAAGCTGACCAATGAGGAGTCTGTCCGAAGGATACCAAGCACAAGGCTGGTGTTCCAGGAGAGGCCTGTCCATTCATCTGACAGGATGGATGTTGGTCGCCTGTCAGTTGCTAATTTGACCAAAACTACCTGAAGGAGATCCGGGTGCTGAATCTACTGAAAGAGGATTCCACGATATAATTTCTTCAACCTTTAGGAGGGTCTGTGGCAAAGACTTAATCCTAAGTTCGAGTGACACTCTGGCTGCCAGGCTGGTGAGAGAGGCCTGTCCAGATGCACTACACCAACTCTGGCTAGAGTGGTGAAGTTTTGAATAGAGAGAGCAGACTGCGCAAAGGACAAAACAATAACAAAGCTGCTGAACACTGAGGGTCAATAAGTCCTTGGTCAGAATATGTAAAAAAAGCAGTGCAGCGCTACTAACAAAATGATGAAAGTCCAAAAAACAAATAATTAATCAAAATGAAGAGAGGATAAGGGTGACTTCTGGAACCTCAATAGGTGATCGGATGAAGACTCCTTATAAAACAGTCAAGTATCCTTAGATAAAAGTACAAGCCGCTCACCTTAGCAGATGGACCTGTGGGTGAGCAGCAGGTCAAATGCGCTGTCCCTCTAATAAGGGGGTATTATAAGATGATAACGGTGCCTCCTAGGTCGATCCTTTTCTCCAAACCGACTTTCAGTGGCGGATGGTCATCTGGTATACTCTCATGTAGTTGAATGGCATGAAAAAGTATAAAGTAGACACATAGTGCTCTCCGTATAGTAACCAAAATGCAATAAGTTTATTTAAAATAAAAGTACTCACAAAAGAGGCACTATATCCTAGTGCGTAGAATATGAGCATATATCGATAAAATACCAAGTAGGTGGCTGTCCTGACATCAAAATTGGAAGCTCACCCACAGGTCCATCTGCTAAGGTGAGCGGCTTGTACTTTTATCTAAGGATACTTGACTGTTTTATAAGGAGTCTTCATCCGATCACCTATTGAGGTTCCAGAAGTCACCCTTATCCTCTCTTCATTTTGATTAATTATTTGTTTTTTGGACTTTCATCATTTTGTTAGTAGCGCTGCACTGCTTTTTTTACATAGAGTGGTGAAGTGAAATTGTCATTGAAAGCAGGACTGTTTCCCTAACCAGTTACACCTGAATTTGCCATTTCCTATTCTTCACCTATCTCTTCACCCATTTCTACTATTATCGTTTTTACCTGGCTGGGTAATAAAAGCACAGAAAAGACACCTGATGTGTGGACATTCCTTTTATTACAGCTCTCATTAAGTACCCTAGACGGCGGAGATACAGAGGTAACGTGCCACCCAAAACAAACAAGCAGCTCCTTCAGGGGTAGTGCTACACCTACTTTATCTGTGCAGCACAGAGTGGTCACGAACCTCCTCTTCTCGAATCCCCCGCTGGGACTCTTGGCCCCTTCTCCCTGTCCACTTACCTCATGTGCAGCCACTTGCCACGGGGGGAAGCGTGCATGCTCGCTTCTGAGTCCCCTGCTGCATCCATTGACACAGACAGCAGGACTTTATCCTGCCCCCTCATCACTGGCTTTGATTGACAACACTGGGAGCCTGTGGCTTCCAGTGCCCCAGCAAAGCCAGTGAGACCCGGAAATAAGAGGAAAGAAGAGCTGCAGATGTGCACAATGCTGGATCGTATTAGGGCTCAGGTAAGTAAAAAAAGGGGGAGGCGGGGTAAAGGGGGATAATGATGCCTAAATTTTTTTTACCTTAATGCACAGAATGCATTAAAGTGTCTCTAAAGCCTTAAGCCCTGAACACACGATCGGTTTGTCTGAGGAAAACGGACCGATAGACCGTTTTCATCGGACGAATCAGTCGTGTGTGGGCCCTATCTTTTTTTTTTCAATCGGTGAAAAAAAATAGAACCTGTTTTAAATTTTTCTTATGGTTAAAAAAACGATAGAAAAAAACGATCGTCTGTGGGGAAATCAATTGGTCAAAAATTCACGCATTCTCAGAATCAAGTTGACGCATGCTCGGAAGCATTGAACTTAATTTTTCTCAGCACGTCGTAGTGTTTTACGCCACCGCGTTGGACAGACAAAACTGATGAAAGTCAGCTTTATCGGATATCCGATAAAAAAATACATTGGATTAGATTCCATTAGATATCCGATTGTGTGTACAGGGCTTTAGGGTTTTTCACCTCAATACATGATGAAAAACCTTCTGTGCTGCAGTTCCCCCCTTTTTCTTACCTGATCCCGATCTAGTGATGTGCACGACAACAGTAGCTTCCACCGCTGGCTCCCTCCTCATTGGACCGATTGATATGAGCAGAAGCCATTGGCTCTCGCTGCCGTCAATCAAACGCTGTGACATGGGAGTGGGTCGAGTCAATGGATGCAGCAGCAGAACTCAGGAGTGAGCGCGCACTGGTGCCCACAAGGAAAGCAGCTTTGCATGGGGACAACCACTGAAGAGGAGGGGCTCGGAGTGTCAGTGGGGGACCCCAGAAGAGGAGGATCGGGGCTGCTCTGTGCAAAACCATTGAAAAAAATGAAGGTTTACAACCACTTTAAGGAAAAAAATGTAGGCTTTCTAACCACTTTAACTTTAGAGTTAGATTTAGTTCCTGGGCGGGGTGAGAAAAGTGTTAAAAATTAAGTACTGAGGTCCCACCAAGGGTGGGGCAAAAGTTACTTATGGTTTTGTCACTGAAACCCCCATGCCAAAAAAATAAAAAATAAATACAGAATTGTTTTTTCGATGCTGAAAACAAACAAATTATTTTGAATGTTTGTTTTTTTCAAGCTCACAGCAGTAATTTATTTGTTTCTAATCTCAAATCAGAAAACACTTAAAAAGTTAAAGTTATTAAAAAATGTCCCTATTTAATCCCATTAAAATGTAATGACATTAAAATGTTTATTATTTCTTTAAGGAAAAGAAAGACAAGGTCAAAACCCATTTGTGTTTTTGCAATGCTTAGAAAACAGTAAAGTATAATTTGTCTCTGTTGCACAGTCTGCAGCCACCAGCATATGCGTAATAAATGGAACATCTGCATAATAAAAGGAAGCAGCAAAATTCACATTACTGGTTATATCTTCAGTATCAATGGGATTTTTTTTCACATACTTTTAAACTGAATCTATTATTTAAAGATTTTTACATATATTTTTTAAAGGGAATCTAAATATTTAAAGTTTTAGATATACTGTATAGAGGATGCCCATAACCCAGTCTGTGCATACGCATTACACGGGAAATGTGGGAGGCTTCCATTGCACGGCTCCTTAAAACTCTAATTGCCTGGCTTTCAATATTTCCTGAGTCACTTACCCAGAAAAATCATGTCAGCATTCATCTGAAAATGTGTCCCGGATCCAGTTCTCAGAAAACACCGAAGCCAGGAATTGAGCATTGCATATTGCCATTACTCCCACGACTGGTGATTTTATGACTGGTGGAGTAATAAGAAGCAGAAGAGGTGGACGAAGCACAGATCCACAAAATAAATGAAGCAGGGACATTCTTTGTACTGTAGATCATCAGGTACAGCTTCCAATTAAGGAGGAAGAACAGTGAACACCATCACACGGAACATCTCCCAATCCCCCTCATAATCTCCTAAAATTAGCAGTCAGAGGCAGCAGTGCCTTAGGCCTCGTACAAACCATCGAACATGTCCGATGAAAACGGTCCGCAGACCGTTTTCATCGGAAATGTCCGCTGGGAGATTTCGGTCTGATGGCTGTACACACCATCAAACCGAAATCCCTGCGGACAGACAGCGCGGTGACGTGGCGGTGACGTTGATGCCGCCACGTCACCAAACCAGGAAGTACAATACTTCCACGCATGCGTCTAATCCATTCGACGCATGCGGGAGATATCTGTCCGCTGGTTAGGTGTACTAACCAGCGGACATGTCGGACGGACGGGTTTCCAGCCGACAAGTTTTAAAGCATGCTTTAAAACTTTTCTGCTGGAAAAACCTGTCTGCTAGGCTGTACACACGGTCGGATCAGTCCGCTGAAACTGGTCCGCGGACCAGTTTCAGCAGACATGTTCGATCGTGTGTACAGGGCCTTAGATGATCTCACACTGCAGATATACAGCTATACTTCTGTATATCAAGTTTGCATTTGCATTTAACAGTGGAGTGTATATTTCCATTAACACAATCATGGTAGAATATTTTTTACTGACAACAGTTTGTAGAATCCAAAAATACAGCACTGCTCTGAAGGCTCCAACATTCTTCTTTAGCCATGGATGTATCTGGTGGTAGCTGAGCGAGCCAATGGGGGAGACAAGCACTACTGTTCTGTAGTATCCACAGAATCACTACCAGTACTTCCAGTTCCCATGATACTTGCAGAATCCCTGCCAGTGCTTTCCATGGTACTAACACTGCAAGGACTTCCAGAGTTCTCAGAAGCAATGCTGATCATGCTTCTGAGTCCTGACCCAAAACGTATTTCAATTCCTGGATTTAAAGTGGCTGATGATGTGTCTTCAAACCAGCCACTTGTTACCTGTTACTGGTAGCCCAAATTGCCTACTGTTCTCACATCTTCTACTTTCTTCATTGCTGACCCAGAGTGTCTGACTACCCTTTGCTTGCCTGTGATCAAGGTGCAGCATGCTGTGGTGGGCAGTATGCGCACAGGGCCCAAGTAAGGAAATAAAGTTATATTGTAGTAGACATGTGCACAACAAAAATTTTTGTATTTTTTTTGGTTCCGTTTCGTCTCGTTCCGTAGATTCGTAAAGATTTGTAATTTCGTAAGACGCAAGTTTTCCTATTCAGGCCCGTTCGTATTTTCGTAACATTTTTATTTTCGAATTATACTGAATGATTCGTAATTCTGTCTAATTTATTTTCGTTGATTAGAAATTCGCAATTTTGTTAGATAATAATTTTCGTATAACTACTTGCCGACCGCCCACCGCCGTTATACGTCATCACTTTAGAGATGAATATCTCGGTAACGGTAGCAGCTGCTGCCACAATCGAGATATTCATCTCTTCTGTGGGCGGCCGTGTTAACGATAATGGCGGTCTCCGCGGCAAATCCGCCGCGAGATCGCCGTTATCGGTGGCGGGAGAGGGGCCCCCCCCTCCCGCCGCTGTTCCGCGCCCTCCGCCGCTTACCGGAGCCGTCGGTAGCGGCGGAGGAGATCGCGACCATCCGGCAGCTGAGCGGGGACGAGACTGAAGGAAAAATCTCCTTCGCCCGTCCCCATAGCTCCGCTGGGCGGAAGTGACGTCAAAACGTCAGTCCCGCCCAGCGTCTTAAAGAAACATTTTTTTTTTGTCATTTGAAAAAATGACATTTCCAATTTTTTTTTTTTTTTGCATTTAAGCCTAAATATGAGATCTGAGGTCTTTTTGACCCCAGATCCCATATTTAAGAGGACCTGTCATGCTTTTTTCTATTACAAGGGATGTTTACATTCCTTGTAATAGGAATAAAAGTGATAATTTTATTTTTTTATTTTTTTTCAGTGTTAAAAATTGTAAAATAAATAAAAATAAATGCGAAAAGCAAAAAAAAATGTTTTTAAAGCGCCCCGTCCCGACGAGCTCGCGCGTAGAAGCGAACGTATACGCGAGTAGCGCCGACATATGAAAACGGTATTCAAACCACACAAGTGAGGTATCGCCGCGATCGTTAGAGCGAGAGCATTAATTTTAGCCCTAGGCCTACTCTGTAACTCAAAAAATGCAACCTGTAGAATTTTTTAAACGTCGCCTATCAAGATTTTTAAGGGTAAAAGTTTGACGCCATGCCACGAGCGGGCGAAATTTTTAAGCGTGACATGTTGGGTATCATTTTACTCGGCGTAACATTATCTTTCACAATATATAAAAAAATTGGGCCAAATTTATTGTTGTCTTATTTTTTCATTTAAAAAAGTGAATTTTTTCCAAAAAAAGTGCGCTTGTAAGACCGCTGCGCAAATACGGTGTGACAAAAAGTATTGCAATGACTTCCATTTTATTCTCTAGGGTGTTAGAAAAAAAATATATAATGTTTGGGGGTTTTAAGTAATTTTCTAGCAAAAAAAAATGGTTTTGTCTCGTAAACACTGACTCTGAAAAACAGGCCCGGGGCTAAAGTGGTTAATGGATTCGTGATTTTGTACTTTCGTAAATACATAGCAACACGCGGCTAATCCATATTAAGATAGACTTTCTCTTTAGCCCCGTACACACGGTCAGACTTTTTGCCAACAAACGTCAAAATGAGTGCTTTCCAAAAAATCCGACCGTGTGTACGCTCTATCGGACAAACTTTTTCAGTTTCAAAAGTCTGGCCAACTCCCTTCAGACAAAAATTCACGGAAAAGTTTGTTTGAAGTCCGATCGTGTGTATGAGGCTTTACACAATGTGTACAATGTGACTCAGCACAAAAGAGATAAGCTGATTGGCTAAGATATTAAGTAAGATACATCACTCACTAACTACACTGCCCAGTGCCCATTCGAAAGAACGATAGAAGTACACAAATTTACGAACAGACAAAGAAACGGATTTACAAAACACACAAATGAAAATACGAACAGACAAAGGATTTAAAATACGGAATGCAAATAGTTTGTTATAGATGTCATTTTCGTTCTTTTGCTTTTTCGGTGTTTCGTATTTTAGTAAGAATGTCCAATCATACGTTCGTATTTTCGCTTGTTCGTTATTTTGCTTATTCGTATATCTGTAATTTTCGTATTTTGGTTCTTTCAGCTTTTCGGATGTTTGAATTGATCCGAATGTACGAATACTAACAAATTCGTACGAAAATCCATTTGTTACGAATGGAAACGCATATGTCTATATTGTAGCAAGATTGAATACAACTTATTCAGGCTTGGCGGGTAGGCAAAGCGGTCTGAAAATTCCGTCAGCATCTGCAACGAGGAGCAGAATGCATCCTGGCCGGTTGTCAGGGCTGGGCTCAGCCCTTCCTTCTCTGAGCTGGCCACTCAGCTGTCAGCTAATTGCCAGCTTTTTTCTCTCCACAGTGACTCACCTGTTGATGATCTGCTTGTCAGTCCTGCCTACGTAAAGCCTTCCAGCTCACTTCATCTCTGCCTTCGCCTTTGTCAACATCACAGAGACTTTCTCCTGCATTCCTGTTGTGGACTTGCTCGGCTGGTTCCTTCTGGCTCCTGATCCTGCTTGTTGGACTATTACATTTATCTCTGGCTCTCTGACAATGGCTTGGCCGTCTACCCGATCCGGTTACTGAACTCTGACTATGTTTGACTATGCTTACTCTGTTTACCTTTTTATTATTATTATTATTATTATTATTAAACAAGTGTGATTTAACTGTACTTCTCTCATGGTTTCTGACACCGGTCCACACCCAAAGGGTAGGCTTCCTGAAGAGAGGAAAATTTAGTCTCTGCACTATCTCTACTCCTCTGGAACTTTTACCTACCTCTAAGCACTGTTGCTGCCAGACAGAACCCATCCTTACGCTAGCCACTCTAATAAAGCTCCCCAAACCCAGGAGCTGGAGTTTTAAATAGATGCCACCTGACCCAAGATGGCCACTGGAGTCACATGGTATGGCAACATCCAATCAGACAGCTGTCTCCTTGTGACCACAGGAAGTCAAAGAGGAACCAAGTTCCTCACAACTTCCTTCCTCTTCTGCTTTGATGCATCCTGCCTACATGCCGCCTGCCAAAACCCCTGCCTTAACCTGACTACTCTCTCATCTGCTGCCTAGTTTACTGACAACTCGTTGACATCCCAGACGCCATTCCTTCACTCTGCTTGCCACCTTCCAAGTTCCCTGCTTGATCCTGAATACACTCTGGTCCCCTGCCTCCACACTGTAGCACCACTGCCTGTACCGGATACTCCCTAGTAAGCAATCCAAGAGGCCATGAGCTGGTGTCAGTTGCAGTGAAGAGAGGTTTTCGGAAAAACTAAGGCTTCTGGTCCATCTCCACCATTAGGAGCTCTGGTGAAGATGTAGAATCCATGCCTTGGGATAGCCTGCGTCACCTGCCAGATAGTGTCGTAAAAAATTACATATAATTATAACTGGCATTATAAATAAATAATTATAAAGGATATTAGAGATGATATAGAATCCTCTTTCTTACTTCACCTCGGTGTGGTCATGCAGAATAATGATTGTAGAAGTTCCATTGTTATTCTGTAGCATCAATGTATTTTCATGGGTTCATTCACTATGTTAAACAATGTTCTGGAAAGGTTATCTGTGTTTATATGTCAACATCTATAGGTTATCTGTGCTTACTTGTCAGGATACATAAATAAAAACAAGATATTAAAAAATGGATGGCCTTTAGCTCCCCAATGCTGAGTTATTGTGACATGTCAGACTCAATAGTACATCTAATGTACATGTAACGCGGACGGGGAGGATGAACATTAAGATACAGACTCCCCTCACTTTCCAAACAACATTCATCTTCTCTGATAGCAATCTCTTATTACAGGCAACAGCTAATGTACAACATTAATCTTACACAACATTTCCACTCATTTTTCCTTGTTTGGTTTGTAACACTTCTTTTACAAACATTTCTAGTAAGCATTTCGATAACTGCCTTAATGTTGACGGGAATATGCATATTAAAGTTGACCTGTAGCCATCTATAAAATGCCAAGTCAAGCCTCTGGGTTAATTTTTTTTTTCCTGAAAATGTTGTTCTCATGTTAAAGCAGAATTCTGAGATACAAAATGGCTTAAATAGAAGAGAAGCGTATTTTACTTGAATTTTGATGTGCTTGGTTTTCTTTTATATCACAGGTGTCAAACAAAAGGCACACGGGCCAAATCCGGCCCTCCATGCCATTTCATGTGGCCCCTGCACCTTTCCTGTAGCTGCAGGAGAGCCTCAGCCCTCCTCTGGTCCTACTCCAGACCCTTACTTTCTACTTTCAAGAAATGCATCCAGCTTTTTCCCAGCAGCGGGATAATGTAAGGGGGTGCACTGTGATTTAAGGGAGAGCTGGGGACTCAACTTCTGTTGGTGGGTTGGCTCTTGACATCTAATGTAAGGGGAGGGGATGCGCTGGACATCTAATCTTACAGATACAACCGGGCCTTTTGAGGGAAATCTTAATGTTGATGCGGCCCACAATGAAATTGAGTTTGACACCCTTGTTTTTTATATATATTTTATGCAATATGCATAAAATCGAAATTAGACAGGTGCATAAATTTGGGCACCCTTGTCATTTTGTTGATTTGAATACCTGTAACTACTTGGCAGTGGCACTGATTAATTGGAACACACAATTGGTTTGGTGAGCTCATTAAGCCTTGAACTTCATAGACAAGTGCATCCAATCACGAGAAAAGGTATTTAAGGTCGCCAATTGCAAGCTGTTGTTCTCTTTGACTCTCCTCTGAAGAGTGGCAACAAAGATTGTTCTACATTATGGTTTAGGAGAAGGCTACAAAAAGTTATCGCAGAGATATAAGCTGTCAGTGTCCACTGTGAGGAACATAGTGAGGAAATGGAAGACCAATGGCACAGTTCTTGTTAAGGCCAGAAGTGGCAGGCCACATAAAATATTGGAGAGGCGAAGGATAGTGAGAATGGTCAAAAAACACCTCCAAAGACCTACAACATCAACTTGCTGCAGATGGGGTCACTGTGCATCCTTCAACAATTCAGCGCACTTTGCACAGGGAGAAGCTGAAATAAACCTAATTTCACTACTGAAATATTACTGTGTCCTTCAGTTATTTGATAGATCAAAATGAAATTGCTGATCCAAACACCCAAATATTTATAAATGACAACCATGGAAATTGTCAGGGGTTCCTAAACTTTTGCATATGACTGTATAGATCTATGAATATATAGATGTTTAATTTTTCTCATTTAATTTCTTTCAGATCTGTGCAGTTACCCAGTGTGAAGCCTTGTCTTTGAGCAGTATATTCCTCTAATAAAGACCAGTTACTGCTGCCATCTTTTCTTCTCCAGTTCTCTGCAGGCAACCTGTAAAGGGCAGGGTAAGCAGATTCCCAATAATGTAATATGTGCAGGAAAAGATTGAGGAGGTTTTGCAGGTGGCCAATATGTGCAAGAGATGAGTGTAGAGATTATGACAGTAGGCAGCATGTGCAGGAGAGGAGTGTGGGGGGTATAACAGTGGGTGGTATGTGCAGGAAAGGAGTGTGGATGCATATGAGTGGGTAGTATGTGCAGGAGACGAGTGGGGAGGTATATGAGTGGGTGGAATGTGCAGGAGAGGAGTGTGGGGGTATAAGAGTGGGTTGTATGTGCAGGAGAGGAGTGTGGAGGTATAAGAGTGGGTAGTATGTGCAGGAGACGAGTGGGGAGGTATATGAGTGGGTGGTATGTGCAGGAGAGGAGTGTGAAGGTACAGTTGTGTGAAAAAGTATTTGCCCCCTTTCAATTTTTTTTTATTTTTTGCATATTTGTCACACTTAAATGACTCAGATCATCAAAAAAAGATATTATTTCACAAAGATAACTCGAGTAAATATTAAAAGGAGTTTTTAAATGGTTTAATTTATTAAGGCAAAAAAGCTGTCGCAACCTGCCTGGCTTTATGTGAAAAAGTAATTTCCCCCTAAACCTAATAACTTGTTGTGCCACCCTTGGCTGGAAATGAATCTTTCACATTGCTGTGGAGCAATTTTGGCCCACTCTTCTTTGCACAATAGTTTTAATTCAGCCACATTGGAGGGTTTTGACGCATGAACGGCCTTTTTAAGGTCACGAATCACGATACAGCATCTCAATTGGATTTAAGTCTGGGCTTTAGCTAGGCCTCTCCAAAACCTACATTTTGCTTTGTTTGAACCATTTGGAGGTGGACTTGCTGTTGTGTTTCAGATCATTGTCCTGCTGCATAACCCAAGTGCACTTGAGCTTGAGGTCACAAACTGATGGCCGGACATTCTTCTTTAGGGTTTTCTGGTAGAGCTCAGAATTCATGGTTGAATGAATGAATGAATGAAGGACTTGTATAGTGCAACGCATGCGAACTGAATCGCCTCTGGGCGCTTTTTCCAGCCAGTATCTGCTTGGCTGGTGCGGTCATTTTTACCCCGTAAGATCATGACACGCTAGGGACACACAGTCATACACACATATATACTGGGCCAATTTGGACGAGATCTAATTTACCTACCAGCATGTTCCATCAAGTATGGTAAGTTGTCCAGGTCCTGAAGCTGCTAAGCAGCTCCAGACCATCACCATGTCTGACTGTTTGTATGATGTTCTTGTTACTAAATGCTGTATTAATTTTATGCCAGAGGTACGCACACCTTCCAAAAAGTTACATTTTCGTCTCATCAGTCCACAGATTATTTGCCTAAAAGTCTTGGGGATAATCAATATGTTTTTTGGTAAATGTGAGATGAGCCTTTGTGTTATTTTTGGTCAGCAGTGGCTTTGGCCTTGGAACTTTCCCATGGATGCCATTTTTGCCCAGTCTCTCTTATTGTTGAATCATGAACACTGATCTTACCTGAGGCAAGTAAGTCCTGCAATTCTTTAGATGTTGTTCTGGGTTCTTTTATGACGTTCTGTATGAGTTGTTGTCATGCTCTTGGAGTAATTTGTGTAGGCCGGCCACTCCTGGGGAGGTTTGCCACTGTTCCAAGTTATCTCGATTTGTGGATAATGGCTCTCCCCGTGGTTCACAACCCTTCCTAGACCAATACATGTTTGTTTCTGTTCTTGATTTGTTTTAGATTGTGGCATGATTTGTGGCTTTTTTTTGGCTAACAGATCGTTAGCATGCTTCACTTTGTCAGACAGCTTCTATTTATGTGATTTCTTAAATCAACAGGTCTGGCAGTAATCAGGCTTGGGTGTGGCAAGTGAAATTTTACTTTGCTTCCCAAAGAATTGTGGTTAATCACAGTTCATTCATGATTCAGCATGGGAGGAGGCAATTACTTGTTCACATAGGGCCAGGCAGGTTTGAACAGCTGTTTTCCATTAATAAAATAAATAATAATTTAAAAACTGCATCTTGGAATTTCTTGGGTTATCTTTGTGTATTGTTAAAATGTTTTTATGATCTAAATCATTTAAATGTTGAAAAAGATGTAGCTCATGTATAGAGGCATAATGTTGCCAACATCCCTATGTCAATACAAAAAATGGATACCTCTAGAGGAGGTGGGACTTTTAGGGCAACAACAAGTATGGTGACAACTGGGTCATAAAAATATAGAAATTTATTACAAAATAGTATTACAAAAATAGTCAAAGAATAAACACTTCACAGTAGTATGTCAACATCTAAAAAATTGGAAAAAAAAAGCTGCTATGAGATCATCATGTACCCCAGCACAAAACTGGGGGTATGGATGGTCGTTTCCAACGCGTTTCAAATGCTTTTAGTAATACATCCTTCTTCAGGGACCATTAGCAGTGAGGTTTTTCTGAAAGATGAAATATAAGAAAATACATATATACAATGAAAATACTTGTTACCAGACACAGACACTGCAGCATGTGGACAATAGGGGGGAGGAAATGGGAAGCTCAACATGCAGGGGGGAGGAAAAGGAAACTCACCCTCTCCCTAGCTTGGAGTGCCCAGATCGTCCCCAGAGAGCCCGTGTGTGTGCCGGATCCAATGCGGCCAAGTCAGATGGTATGCTCAATGCCCATAGGTCTCCCCCACTCCAAGAGGGCTCCAAGACCATGAGGGGTGTGTGAAATAACAAACGTATTCACATAAAAAGTGTCAGCAGCCAAGAATGGATATGAGGTATCACAACTAAGGGAAAATTTAAATAAACACAAAAGGTCATTAGACCAATACCCAGCAACAAAACACAGAGTGAAACAAAAGAGCACCAAAAAGTACTCACCACTCCTAATCAGTAGGCTCAGCAGCCAAGAATGGATATGAGGTATCACAACTAAGGGAAAATTTAAATAAACACAAGAGGTCATTAGACCAATACCCAGCAACAAAACACAGAGTGAAACAAAAGAGCACCAAAAAGTACTCACCACTCCTAATCAGTAGGCTCAGTATGGATAGACCAGCATTCCAAGTGGAGATGAAAAATAAATCAAAAATAAAAGAAAAGAAAAAGGTGGTCAGAGACCAAAATGACCTCCCTCTCCAACAGTGGAGGGTAGGGAAATGATTGCTGGACAAGCCCCTCTGACTCCCTTATAAACTTACCATTGATGATGCAGCCCCAGGTGAAATGAATGATCTCCTTGTAACAGAGCAGCTGTCATTAGTGATCAAATCACTAGCGAGGAAAGCCTAACCACAATAGTCCCTGCCTTCTCCAGATCAGCTGAGCCTGAGAGTAGAGCATTCGATGCAAACACCTATGTCAGCTGGCCGTGCTGCAACCAATAGGAAGCGCAGCATTCCAGCTCGACGCTTGGCGTCACCCATCTAGTGCGTCATTCCGCTGGGACCTGAGCATATCTAGTTGCATCCAATGATGCGTGCGGCCACGGCGCAACCAATCAGGTGCGTCGAAGGTCGCTCGGTTGTGACGCGCCGGGAGTGCGGGCTGAAGTCAAATGTTCGGCGCGTCTCTAGTGACGCCGCCTTACGCGCCCATTCGACGGATCATGGCCGGACACAGAACGGAACCGTATCCACCAACAGGGGGCAGCCCCCGCCGCACATGACACACCCAAAAAGGACACACTCAAAGATAAGCAATAATAAACAAAGGACATGGTACATGCCCATTGGGAGGAAACGAGGCAGCCAAAGGGCTGGTGGAACAGCTCACATGTATATAGGAGTAGGAAAAGGGGCCAAATGTGTCCCAGCACAATTCCACCCCAAAGGGAAGGAAATAAAACCACAAACGAACTCCTAGATGTGATACTAAGGAGTTCTATATGGTTATGTGGGACCCCAGTATCTTATAGACTGACAGGCAAAAAATCTGTCAGTTGCAATAAGGGGATATAAAATATATAAAATCCCCTTATTGCAACTGACAGATTTTTTGCCTGTCAGTCTCCACTTGGAATGCTGGTCTATCCATACTGAGCCTACTGATTAGGAGTGGTGAGTACTTTTTGGTGCTCTTTTGTTTCACTCTGTGTTTTGTTGCTGGGTATTGGTCTAATGACCTCTTGTGTTTATTTAAATTTTCCCTTAGTTGTGATACCTCATATCCATTCTTGGCTGCTGAGCCTACTGATAAGGAGTGGTGAGTACTTTTTGGTGCTCTTTTGTTTCACTCTGTGTTTTGTTGCTGGGTATTGGTCTAATGACCTTTTGTGTTTATTTAAATTTTCCCTTAGTTGTGATACCTCATATCCATTCTTGGCTGCTGACACTTTTTATGTGAATACGTTTGTTATTTCACACACCTCTCATGGTCTTGGAGCCCTCAGGGAGTGGGGGAGACCTATGGGCATTGAGCATACCATCTGACTTGGCCGCATTGGATCCGGCGCACACACGGGCTCTCTGGGGACGATCTGGGCACTCCAAGCTAGGGAGAGGGTGAGTATCCTTTTCCTCCCCCCTGCATGTTGAGCTTCCCATTTCCTCCCCCCTATTGTCCACATGCTGCAGTGTCTGTGTCTGGTAACAAGTATTTTCATTGTATATATGTATTTTCTTATATTTCATCTTTCAGAAAAACCTCACTGCTAATGGTCCCTGAAGAAGGATGTATTACTAAAAGCATTTGAAACGCGTTGGAAACGACCATCCATACCCCCAGTTTTGTGCTGGGGTACATGATGATCTCATAGCAGCAGTTTTTTCCAATTTTTTAGATGTTGACATACTACTGTGAAGTGTTTATTCTTTGACTATTTTTGTAATACTATTTTGTAATAAATTTCGATATTTTTATGACCCAGTTGTCACCATACTTGTTGTTGCCCTAAAAGTCCCACCTCCTCTAGAGGTATCCATTTTTTGTAAATCATTTAAATGTGAGAAAAATGCAAAAAATCAGGAAGGGGTAAATACTTTTTTACAGCACTGTATGTGAGTGGGTGGTATGTGCAGGCAAGGAGTGTGGAGGTATAGGAGTGGGTGGTAAGTAAAAAAAATAACAGTCCCAGAACCCTATACTGGGCGTAGCCCTGCCTAAAGGGAGTGCTACCACAAGTAGTTTTTCAGCAGTTTATATTAAACTCTTTTTTCCCCTTGCTGGCCAGCACATTGGGGCCCAAACTGATGGTGGAGAGCTCACTGGTAAAGCTAACATGAGAAATGCTGTTTCAGGGTATATTGGGGCTGGCCAATAACCGTTCACTGACTCTTATGATGACAGTGGATCACCTTTCTCTAGTCTCAGTTTGCAACATCAACACACTCTCTCCCTATTAGCTGGACACCAGACTTGGTCAGTGACAAACTCCAGTATCAAGGGTTTCCTCTCTGGTCCCTCCCTCCCTCCCAGATTTACAATTAATGTTTCACCAGTGACCACAGACACTCTCTCTCTTCTCTCTCTCTCTCTTCCTCTCTCTCTTTCCTTATGTCTGCCTTTCCTCTGTCCATAGCTCCATTTAATTAGGGATCTGTAGTTTATTTGCTCAGTTTGCCAAGTCAGCTCAGTCTGTAAAGAACTAAACCATCTACAATCCTCTATTCCTCCCAGCATTCCTAGCAGTCTACATCCACTTCCTCTATAAATTTGCTGTTGGGTGGAGGGTGGGCTTAACACTCACTGTACACAGTTCTTTAATAGCCGTCCCTTCTTAAAGCTGTACCTGTGCATAGTCTCTGTCGCTGATCAGACAAAGAATCCTCTCTATAGAAGCATTTGACCACTATATCCCTCTGCAAACATGAACATGGGAAAAAGCAGACACAATGAACCTGCAGCGGCTCCTCTCCACCAGTATTGCAGACCGGGAATACATTTAAAATGGCCAAGTGTTCCAAAATGTGCCTTTTGATTCCTAGCAGTGCTACAAAGGATTGTGGATCTGGGACAGTGGAGCGCAGGTGGCTGGGACTACAGAACAGTGATAATGGAGATTGTTTCAGAGTCTTTTGTGGGAAAAAAGCAGAGATAGGTGGTACAGCTTTGTACTTACATGAAGAATTCAGTACAGGAACGTTGGAGGCATTAAGCTTTTCTGTGCTTGCTTTGCCCTTACTCTGGTCCATCTTTGGTCACCCCTGGGCCAGGCCACAGCTGTTGTCTATAAAATCCTTCTGTACCTCCTCTGGTCCATTTGATGCAGCTCTGAACAGTGAATATTGTATATTTGTGAAATTCCTTAAAGTGTAACTCCACTTTTGTTGGGAAAAATAAATTCCCCTTGGGGTAAACTATGTATTGCAAACTTTATTGCAGATTCCTACCTTTTGAAGAAATACCTCTATGTTTGTCTGTGTCTCTGTTCTGAGTGGGTCTAATGGGAGTGGTTTTATAATTAACTGTCAGGTGTGCAGCTGCAGAACACTAATGAGGAAATCTGCTGGGCCTGCATCCCTTTAGACGTGCTCTTATTGAAAGTATCTCACCAAAAATGTAATTTTTGTTGCAGGGGATGCCTGAAATCTGACTTGTATCTTAGTGCAGACTTCTGAGAAAATGGGTGAGCCAATCAAACAAGCAGAAAATTATGTTTCTGGGGAGTGGTCAGTACACAACAACTCCATGTAGCCATATTGCATTGCATTCTCAGAAAATTACAGCGGCTTCAGATTAAAAAGGAAAGGTAGTTTTTAATAACATTCAATTACAATATGATTAGTGTTGCAATTATATGCGCTATATTATTTTTTCTTTATTTACTATTTTTTATCCCCACAAAAGTGGAGTTACATTTTATTGCTTAAGAAGTAAATAGATTTGGTATCAGGTGATATATGAAGATTCTCCAATAGATTTACCAAATAATTTTTCAAAATAGGTAAAAATATGTCCACTTTTTCAATATTTGATTTGGCAAGATTTAAATATACAAGATTTACAGGTCTGCTGCCTGTATAATAAATAGGTTATAAATATTGCTAGAAACCGATGAATGAATCCTATCAAACCTGTTTGGGTGAATATTCACTGGGTGAATTTTTCCAGGAATCTTTGCTAAATACACCCCTCTGACACCTTTTCTACTCTACCCAGCATATTGTCATAGATACGTAGGGGTTGATTTATCGAAGGCAAATAGATTGTGCACTTTGCAAGTGCAGGTGCACTCCCTTTCCTGAAGTGAAGCTTCACTTTGTAAAGAATACCCAATCTGGTGCAAGAAAAAAAAAAATTGTTTTTGCTTGCACGATGGATGACTGGATGATGGAAATCAGCAGAGCATTACCACATTTACTAAGCTCTGGGGAAAATGAGTGCAACTGCACTTGCAAAGTGCACAGTCTATTTGATTTTAGTAAATCAACCGCATAGTGACAGGGTCTTGTTTATGTTTTTAAAACCTTGTTTTTATGCAGATTTTATAATTATGTATAAACACGGGTGCCACCATATTTGTTCTCACTGCTCTCTTCACTCTATATGATGTCAACCACCTATATTGTACCTGCTGGCCAGAGAACATGTCATTGTTGTCTCAGTTGTAGGTGACACCAGTGGTGTTTTTAGGTTTTGTGTTGCCCTAGGCCTGACTAAACTCGTGCACCCCCTAATTTAAATATGACCCACCCCTTCCTGTCAAGGTCACACCCCTTGCTGACCTGCCCTGAAAATTTTGAGTGGGAACACTAGTTACAAGTGCCTGGAGGGAGGGGGGGCAATGGATTCCCTTAATTTGCATAGATTTCCTCTCACTTCCTGTTTGGCTATGGGGCAGGAAGTGAAGGAAAATCTCCGAATGGGACAGGGATGGTAAAAAATAAACTGAAAGGGGCTATAATCCTCCCTTACTCTCTACAAAAATAAAATAAAAAGTGTTGCCTATAGTTCTACTTTAAGCACACATTTCTGATAATTTTACGGAGAGGACTAAGAAGATATAACCATGCCAATGGTGCAGCAGAAAACATATAGCACAGTGAGGAAGGTTTGGGGTCCAGGATGGTAGGACAGTCAAAATTAGAAGCGGCAAACCCCCCCCCCCCCAGTTGCGGAATGCTGGCCGCCCACATACAGGAAGCAGTGCGGCGGCTTTATGGGGGGGCGCTAGACTAATTTGCCTAACAGTGTGGCGCAAGCCGGCGGGGACTTATTTCGTTCTGCCCTAGGCCTGGGCCTTGTTGGCCTAGGCCAGGATACAGTGTGGGGTGACACAGAGAAGCTTATGCCGCATATACACGATCGGTCAATTCGATGAGAACGGTCTGATGGACCGTTTTCATCAGACCAAACCGATCGTGTGTGGGCCCCATCGGTTATTTATCCATCGGTTAAAAAATTTGAAACTTGTTTTAAAATTAAACGATCGTTTGTAGGCACGTCCATCGGTTAAAAATCCACGCATGCTCAGAATCAAGTCGATGCATGCTTGGAAGCATTGAACTTTGTTTTTTTCAGCACGTCGTTGTGTTTTACGTCACCGCGTTCTGACACGATCGTTTTTTTAACTGATGGTGTGTAGGCACGACTGACCATCAGTCAGCTTCATCTGTTAACTGATGGAAAAATCCATCAGACCGTTCTCATCGGATTGACCGATCGCGTGTACAGGGAATAAGAGTAAAACATTTTTTTCTTCTTCTTTTTTTTTTTTTCAAATTGGGAAAAAGGTAACTTTTTTTATTAAAAATATATATATATATTATTAGGCAATGTTGACATGTGCCTACTGATTTATGTGATGTGTAGTTTTTAATGATGGGTCTATTTTAACAATGAAAGCATAGCGGGACAAAGGTTTGTTTCTAATTATTTGTTACCCGTACTTTCAAAGATTTTCACATGCCAAAACTGAATACTCATTAAACTGGTTGAAAGATCATCCGACGAGTAGCGAGCAACAGAAAGCCTCTCAGAACAAGTTATCTAGGAGCTCCCTGTCACTTTTACATTTCGTTATAATTATAATATCTCACAGATGTGTTGCCTTGCATTAAGATGTGTAGAAATAGCGCAAGCCCTTCATTTCCATGAGGAGGCTATATGTGTGTTGGGTTTTCTACTTAAAGCATATCAAAAGCCATGTTTTCTATCTTTTTTTTTTTTAGTTATGGGTGGATTGTGGAAGGATTTGTCACCAGGACAGGTAGTAATGGGAAATTCAGTACTGTAAAGTTGTCACTGGAACAGGAGTAGAGAGAAAATCTTCCGGTGAGGACACCTGTTCCTGTCGAAGAGGGAATTTTTTTTCCATCACTTTGGAGATATGTGTCATCTCATTACCTGGAAAAGAAAAGAGGGGATATCTCCTCAATGGGGCACACAGTAAAAGAAAAACTTGTCAGAGATTTTAACCAATTCCTAATCTCTCCAAAACATAGTTTTGGCTTTAGATACAATTTAGCCTTAAAGGGGTTGTAAAGACAAAAATATTTTCCTCTTAAATTAAAGTCTGACAGTAGCTGATAAAGTAAAAAGTAATGTTTTGCATTATAACTAGTTTGATACCTGTTGAAATCGAGCCGTTTTATTCACCTCTGTCACTCCTGAATTGTTATTCTCACGGGGCTGGATTCAGATACATTGGCGTATCTGTCCACCCGCGTAACGTATCTGAGACACGTTACGCCGCTCTAACTTTGGGCGCAAGTTCTTTATTCAGAAAGAACTTGCGCCCTTAGTTAGAGCGGCGTAGCGTATGTGTTGCGGCGTAAGGCCGCGTAATTCAAATGGGGATGTAGGGGGCGTGTTTTATTTAAATTTTTGTTGACCCCGCGTTTTTTACGTTTGGTTTGAACGGCGCATGTGCCGTCCGTAAAATATCCCAGTGTGCATTGCTCTAAATGACGTCGCAAGGACGTCATTGGTTTCGACGTGAACGTAAATTACGTCCAGACGTATTCGCGAACGACTTACGCAAACAACGTAAAATTTCAAAACTCGGCGCGGGCACGACGGCCATACTTAACATTAGCTACCCCTCATATAGCAGGGGTAACTATACGCCGGAAAAAGCCGAACGCAAACGACAAAAAACAAATTCTCATTAGCATATTCCTCACGTAAAAACACGGAAGCGCCACCTAGCGGCCAGCCTGGAATTGCAGCCTAAGATCCGACGGTGTAAAACACTTACACCTGGCGGATCTTAGGGATATCTATGCGTAACTGATTCTCTGAATCATTCGCATAGATACGACCGTCGGAACTCAGAGATACGACGGCGTATCAGGAGATACGCCGTCGTATCTCTTTCTGAATCTGGCCCACTGACTTCCTGGTTTGCGGTGCGCATTCATTCTTGCTACATCACGGCCTAATGGGAACTACAGTTCCCATTAGGCTTAGCCTCCATGCCTGTGAGGGATAAGAGAGCATCTTCACGTAGGGCTGTAGTCATAGGGAGGGGGTGAGCACATTCTGCTTTCCACCATGCAAAACGGCTCAGATGCTGGTGGAAAGCAAGAAGAGGAGTGACAGGAAATGGCATTTTCAAACCTGGATTACTGTATTTTGGAGGTCAAAAGGAAAAACGAGGTAAGTGATATTTAAATGCTCTCGCTTACAGAAATCATCTGATCTAATAAAAAACGAACCTTTAGTGTTCCTTTAAAGATCTCTTGTGAGCAGTGTTGCCAACCTACCAGATTAAAATTTACTGACAAAACACCCAAAACTCACTGGCACAGCCAAGTTTTTACTGGCATTTCCAAAAGTTACAAAAATAAAATTTTAAGTGCAAATTAGAGTATTTATGCTACAAACAAATACAATATGCAATTAGCAATATGATTTAAGGTAGATAATAAGGAAAAAAACATATTTCTTATTTTATTTTTGATATAGTAAGTAAGTAGCTCAGAGACCGGCCTCAGGAGGGCAAGAAATTAGGATGGGCGGCACACACACATAAAATTTACTCTCACAGTGACACTGACAGCAGTGTGTAGCCGCACAGATGAAGTCGAGACCTCACTGACACAACACATCCCCTCCTGAGTCACAGCGACAGTCTCTCTTCAAGACAGGTGGTCCCTTCAATCCACTCCAATCGAAACAGCACTGACGGTCCCGGTCCCAGCCTGCCTTGCTCCCATACCGCAGGCCCACACACAAGGCTCTGACCGCTCACGCACTGCCTCCACCAGAGCCGTCCGATCACACTGTGGCAAGCACTCGGATGGTCCTAGCCGGCTCCGAACCAAATCGAGTGTCACAGACATATTTTTTACTGGCAAACCTTTTACTTTTACTGGCATTTACTGGCAGGAGAAAATTGCCTGTTTTTTACTGGCTGCCTGTAAAAATACTGGCGGTTGGCAACACTGCTTGTGAGGGCAAAAATATGGCAGCTGCCATTGCTGCAGCTTTCATGGTTGTCATCTACCTAGTCAATCATTGACCTAGAACCAGGATGTATGGAGAAATTTATACTTTTGGGGTTTTTGCTGGCTGCAAGTTTATTCGGATCAGCAACTCTCTTGATAAATTACAGGGTTAGTTCATCTTTGATGGTTATTTACCAAAAAGTTTCCCATGCATTTCCCGCAAACCCAACACAATACATATCACTCACTCTTCTGCTATTCAAATACTTTCTTCTGTCCCCCTCCATACATGTAGGCTATGTGCTATATTAATTAGTAGCTGACCCCCATGTTAAGGCTGGACAGGCTGGACATGAGAAGTGCCCCCCCCCCCCCAGTGGCTACTCTGCTCATTAAAACAATGTGCTCCTTCATTGCAGCAGTGGTTCAGCCACTGAGAGAACACACTAGGGTAGATTTACTAAACCTGGAGCACTCAGAATCTGGTGCAGCTGTGCACGGTAGTGTAGCCGACAGCGGGCTACAGTTATCTGGCGCTGCAGACTTACCCTCTCCCTTCTAAAGCCTTGTACACACGATCGGTTTGTCCGATGAAAACAGACCGATGGATTGTTTTCATTGAACAAACCGATAGTGTGTGGGCCCCATCGGTTTGTTTTCCATCAGTGAAAAAAAATAGAACATGTTTTAAATTTTTCCTATGGATAAAAAAACTATAGAAAAAATGATTATCTGTGTGAAAGTCCATCGCATGCTCAGAATCAATTCGACGCATGCTCGGAAGCATTGAACTTCATTTTTCTCAGCACCTCGTAGTGTTTTACGTCACCACGTTTTGGCAGGGGCGGATTTTTGACTGATGGTGTGTAGGCAAGCCTGATGAAAGTCAGGCCGAGTACTCACGACCAAACATGTTCGCTCGAAATGTCCGACGGGCTGTTTCCGGCGTACAAGGCTGTTTTTTAATTTGGCCCGCTGGCTTGTACACACCAGCGGACCATATTTCCCTGCGGACTTGAACGCGTGCACGTAATCCACGTTTGACGTCACTATAAAGGGAAAGGCCAAAGTCAATGGCGACGCCCTCTGTTCCGCTTTTGCTAGTTACGGCTTTGCTCGTGTTAGTGAAGGTTTGGTTAGAGCTGATTCGCGCTTCTCGGTCTCCAGGCTTTAGCAGGTAGTATTTTCTCGTTCAGTGCGTGTGCTTGTGGGTACGTAGTTGGCATTCGGGTACAGGCGTGCAGTTCGTTCTGCTTTGCAGATTCGTACTGTGCGTTCGTATCTGTGTGTCGTGCGTTCTTTGCAGGTACCGCTGGATTTGATTGTGCTTTCTGTTGGAGTGTGTTCTTGACTGACCAGCCGGCCGGTTTGAAGCCATGATGGAGCAGCAGCGTCAATTTTCGCGAGTTGGTGCTGTTTATGGGATGGCTGCTGGATATGTTCATCATTCCAGTACTTTGGCCAGAAACAGGGGGCGGAGGCGTTTCTGGACCAAGAATTGGTTGCGCCAGCGTGACCAGTTCTCTCATATGCCTCTGCTTAGGGAAATCCAGGAGAATAATCCTAATGACTATAGGAATTTTCTCCGCATGACGGACCCCGTATTCAACAGTCTGCTGGATCTTCTGTCCCCCTATATCACGAGGCAGGACACTGTGATGCGCCAAGCCATCACGGCCGAGCAGAGGCTTATTGCCACGTTGCGGTACCTGGCGACTGGGAGGAGCCTGCAGGACCTCAAGTTCTCGACAGGCATCTCTCCGCAGGCGCTTGGGGTCATCATACCGGACACGTGTGCTGCCATCATTAAAGTTATGCACGAGGAGTATATGAAGGTAAGTTTCCTCATTTTAACCTCACAATGTGTCTTTGATAATGTGGCAAACTAACTTTTTATTTTATTTCCCAGATATGCTGTGTGTTTAACTAACGTTCCCTTTTCTCCCTATGCATGTTGATATCAGCTTTTACATGTTCTTTTTATTTTGGCCTACCTGTATATTTTGATCTTACCCAATATTAACCTGTCCAGCATGCTATCTTCGGGCCAACCCCCACCTTGCCACTTTTTTTTTCTAAAAACAGTTTAAACACCCCCCACCCCCCCTTAAAAGTGTTTTTGTCCCCATCAGAGGGCTGTGGAGTCTCTTATTAATTAAGTGGGCCTATCTATTTGTGCCCCGAAATTCTCCCTTCATAATTTGAAAATGCTATTTTAAAAATGTAAAGTTGCACAAGGATGCTTGTAGGATTATGTTTGCAATGTTTATGTGCCAAAGTACTAAATCTCTTTTTTTGTTTGTCCCCACAGCTACCCTCCACACCACAGGAATGGCAGTCTGTGGCTTCCCAATTTGCCGAGCGGTGGGATTTTCCTAACTGCGGTGGAGCAATAGATGGGAAACACGTCCGCATTGTGCCCCCACCCCACTCGGGGTCCTACTATTATAACTACAAGGGTTATCATAGTATTGTGTTCATGGCGGTGGTATCGGCACAGTATGAGTTTCTATATGTGGACGTGGGGAAGAACGGCCGGATGTCAGATGGGGGAGTGTTCTCACGGACTGATTTCTATGATCGTCTCCAAACTGGTGGTCTGGCATTGCCACCAGATGAAGATAATGTGGAAGGACTTCCGTTTGTGTTCCTAGCGGACGAGGCTTTCGGCCTTGGACCTCACCTAATGCGGCCTTTTCCCCAGAGGACCCTCACCTTAGAGAGGAAGGTGTTCAATTTTCGGTTGTCCAGGGCTCGGAGGGTAGTCGAGAATGCCTTTGGGATCCTCAGCAACCGGTTCCGCCTGTTCCTGACATCGATACATTTGGCGGAATATGAATTGAACACCATTATATTTGCCTGCTGCATTTTGCACAATTTTCTACGCAGGCACTCCCAGACGTACCTAGCCTCCATGGGCTCTGAGGCAGGACTACCCTCAGAGAACATTCCTGGCCTGGACACTGGTCGCGCTGGCTTGGCCCCCCAATCTGCTCGTGAGGTACGCGACAAATATGTTGAGTACTTCATGGGTCGGGGGGCCATTGCTATGCCAGATCATATTTCTTTCTAATTCGGCCCCCCAAAGAAAGGAATATTCTCACAACTAATAAATAATTAGACCATTGGACTTTATACAGTTGTTTGTCATTACTGCTTTTTCTCTATTTTCCTGTCTTCCAGGTTCTCTCCAAAAATAGTGCACTTCTAGTGCCAAATTTACTTACTCAGATGTATTAACTAACCACATTTGCACATTATTCACTCATCTACTAACTGGGTATTCAGTCTAGAAATAAGAAGCCACTCATTTTGCTGCTTTTGATGTCACAATAAAAATTTTTTATTGTAGTCATTTTTCAACAAGAAATGTGTATTTTTTTGCAGAAAACATTTCCTGCAAATTTTTGTTACAAAATATTGGCTTTGAATTATTTATTTTTTTGTCTTTATTGACAGTGATTAGCAATAATACTGATCGAAACACAATGTAAGAATAATTTCACTGAAACTATACGCCAGAATTTTTGGGCTTGTCTCCTATATATCTATCTCTAGAGATATATATATATATATATATATATATATATATATATATATATATATATATATATATATATACACACTTCTAAACATAAGTGTTTTAGACTTTGGTTCAAAATTAAACTTATTATTTAGTTTGGTTTTCAAGAACCCAGAATAATTTATGTAGAAATTTTTTTGGTTATTTTTTAATGTTTTTTTTTTTTTTTTGTATTTGTTTCGAAGACATTTATTTACATTTAGAAATGTTTGGGTATTGTTTTTATACAAAACTTTTTTTGGTTTTGTATTTGTTTGTGTATAATTTTTTCAACAAGATTTTAACCCAACAAAATTTTTTTTTTTATTTTAAAGAAAATTCGTTAACTTATTTCTTTAGGTGAGATTTCTTGTTCGTTTTGTGATCTGAAACTGTAAACATTTACAAACCAAAAAAGATCAACACCAAACAAAAATTTTAAAAAAGAACAGCAGTCAGTCATGGATGGTGTGCTTTCACACTGGAACACGCCAAAATTTCTAAATGCACACATTCAGTGAAAACTCGCCAAATGTCATTGGTTAAACAGACAAATGGCCACATGTGCTATCTGACATCATGGGTGATCAATGTCTGTGTTTTGTGGGAGCAAACCCTTCTTCCTCTCAACTACTTGAGGATCGAGGAGGGGTTTGTACCCACAAAGCACAGACAATAGATAGTCTGTGATGGCAGATAGCACATATTGGCACACTGTGTGTGTATTTAGAAATTTTGGCGTATTATAAAGTCCAAAAATTAAAAAGGGTTTTGTGGGCGGGGGATGGGCGGGGGATGGGCTTCTGTGGTTCAGTCTTTGACACGGCCCATCATGTCAATGATATTTTTGTAATTCTGTTCGATGACTAGCATCCTTTTGCGCATGTTGTCCATTTCCGTGCTACACTCTGAAATGACATTTCGCACATTCTGCTCCATGACTAGCATCCTTTCCCGCTGCACTCCATTACTTGCTGTACAATTATAGAAGCACTTGCACGTGAAAAATGTGCTACACCATCTTCATCCCCTAAAAAGAAACAAATTGGCATTAAAAATATGTAAATACTTTCCAGCCTATCTGCATATGTTTGGCATATGTTTGGCCCTATTAATATAGGGGTGACACTGACCTGATGGCCTGATAATTTCCACATCCCCAATTTCTTCATCTTCTATCACTCCTCCTTCTTCCACCACCTCCCCATCATCTTCTATCACTCCTCCTTCTTCCACCACCTCCCCATCATCTTCGACTCCTCCTTCATCCATCAATCCACCTTCTTTCAATTCGCCAAATTGTTCTTCCGCCACTTGCCCTTCATCTGCTATAAATTCTAAGTCCAAAATTACTTCTTCCTCCTCTCTTCCTTCCTCCTTTCTTCCTTCCTCTTCTCCTTCCACATCCTCTTCTCCTTCCACATCCTCTTCTCCTTCCACATCCTCTTCTCCTTCCACATCCTCCTCTCCTTCCACATCCTCTTCTCCTTCCACATCCTCCTCTCTTCCTTCCACAGCCTCCTCCTCCTCAACATGTGGAGGTGTTTGATTTTGTGGGTGTCTGGCCCTCTCTGCCTCCTCCAATTGCTGGCGTCTTCTTTCCCCTATAAGAAATAAGGAAAAACAAAAGGTATACTCATCAGCACACAGATATTGGATATCATAAATCGCACACATTGCATAGACGAGACATTTATGATGATTTTTGTTTGTTTATTCTTTCAGCAATCCTCCATTTTTGGCGTAGTTCTAGGCCAAGCTCTGATCCTGCCCCTTTTTTGCAAAGAAGTGACACACATGGATGTCCCCCCAAAACATTAATTCTCGTCGACCCTCCAAATAAATATACTTTGATTATTGAGACACAGGTGCTTTGCATTTCCAGATGTTAAAACATCAGCTTTATTTGCATTTTGGAGAATGAATCTTGTTTTCCTGTCACATGCACTCAATTTAATTTCTGTGATTTTGCTATTCAACAATGTTGGAAAACCAAGTTTGGGGCCAGTCAGCCATGTCCAGGTGTGTTGTTCCTGGAGTAACGTCGCATTTTTGCTAAACAATGTCATATTACGCGTGTTTACTATTTCACGAAATTTGGTAAGGGTTGTTATTTGACATAAACACAATACAGTATCTACACGTGTTCAAAAGTACAAGCAGGCCAAGGAGGCAGATGTGAAAAAATACATGTCAACACATTATTGCAGACATTCCCCCCCCCCCCTTAAATAATATGGACTTACTTTTACGCAGAATTTTGAGGATCTTCTTCATGTGATGTGGCTCCCTCAATTTTAAATCGGACCAACGCTTCCGGAGTTGCTCCTTTGACCTGGTGACACCAAACATTCTCCTCATTCTCCTTGCCACCTTGTCCATTATGTGTGACTTTCTACGGTTCGGTGTTTTGTAGGGCCCACATTCACCATCATAATCCTTCCTCCTCATGATGTAAACCAACTCCACCATTTCTTCGAAAGCCATATTAGTGGCTTTATATCTTTTGGGCCTGGATCGGGACGGTCCTGCCTCTGTCCCTTCACTTGCGCCATGAGAGCTCCGTGCCCGCTCGTGTGACATCGCCATCTTTCCTTCCCACAGAGATTAGGGGCGTGGAAACGAGGAAATGTCCCGTCAGGGGCGGAGATGAGGGCGGGGATTCTTGCATATGCGGAGTGTCGCGAATGCCAACAACGTATTGACGTAGGTTACGCGGAGAATATTCGCGCGATTCCAGAACCTACACAGTTAACGCCATATTTACTTTTTCAATTGATTAGGGGCATGGCAAAGGTGACGAGGGCGGCGTTTCATACATACGCGGAGTGGATAAAAGGCGCTTGACGTGATTACGTAGGTTACGTGTTAATTCAGCGAGCGTAACAAACGAGGATTTTGAGAGAGGCAGGTAAGAAATTTAAACATGGGATCAGCAGCGGGCTATAAAATGTAGAGCCATGGGATGGGGGTTTGGTCTGTTGGTTGCACAGTTTTATTAAGCTATTATGTCTCTTGGATACCAGAATGTGATTTTCGTACCCAAATGCTTTTGTAGACATCACAAAATAGAGAGGTCAAAAATGCTGTGACTCATTATCAATTATGTAGGGTGTATTCAGATCAGGCCAAGTATTGTTCTGTGTTGGTTGGACAGAGGTCATTAGGAAGTTTCTTTCAGGTAATCAATGCTGAGGGGCAGGATATCTACACATGCAATAGTGCCTTGATGAATGCTGTCATTTGTAATAATTGTGTATGGTTCTAGATTTCAATTATTTACTGCAATGTAACCAAAGGGGCGGCATGTATAAAAATAATGTTAGCTACAACCAACCAATGGGGCCAAGCTGGCCAGCATTTTCTAAACAAGAGACACTGTGTTTGTATTTCTATATAGGTACTACTTTTTAAACAACATATTCTATCAATGTAAATGCTGAGGCTTTTTTTAATTGTGTTTTTGGTTTATTTTTATTTTTTCAATCTAGAATAAAAATCACTAAATCAACATTTCCCAATGGATCTCCTGCAGACCCAAGAGATTATCCAGCACTTGCTGGATAAATTTAGGGAAATGCCCATCCTGTGGGATTCAAAGCAGCCCACCTACCATAACAAGGACGTACGAGCGGCAGCACTTGAACAGCTAGCAGCATACATGAGGACATGGGTGCCAGAATGCAGTGCCAACATGGTGAAGGATAAACTTGCCAACCTCAGGGGCACATATAGGAGAGCGTACAAAGCTCACCAAAAGCAGCTAAGATCTGGAGCAGCAGCAAGACCACCAAAGGAACCCAAGCTGTGGTATTACAGCCAGATGTCATTTTTGCGGGATCAACTGGAAGGCAGGCCATCAATGTCAAGTCTGAATCCCAACCTTCCCTCTACGCTACCTCCCAGCGGGACTTCCCCAGATCACAACAGCCCTGCAGAGTCGGATGAAGAGGGCCTGGCTGACAGAGAGGCAGATCTGCGCCTCTACGATGATGAGGTATAGTAGTTTCATAACTATTTATGTAATAATATTAATTATTGTTTGATTGTTGACTTGATATTGGTTAATAAAATACAAGCTGGGAAGTAAAAATCTAAAGTCGTGGGCAAACAAATAGGTGTCAGGGATGACAACTGCAGGGGTCAGAGGGTGAGTCTGTTTTCAAGTTTAAATTCAAGGCAAAAAATAAGATTCAAGCATGAAAATGTGAGTGATTATATTCCTAAATATATTACAACATGTCCCTTTTTTTGACACAGGAAGAAGAGACCAGCCAGGAGGTGGCAGATCCTCTCCTCACTGACAGCCAGGCCGAAGGGGTCAGTGGCAGCCAGGAGGAGGCCGGGCCCAGTGGCGTTGAGCAGCTCCCCAGGACAAGCACCACCAGCCAGGCTTCTCCCCTTTATATTAGGCCACCAGGCCGTAAGAAGAAATTGGGGGCAGTGGAGGAAGCCAGCCTCCAAATGATTAGGGAGGCGAGTGCCATCATGAGGGCCCCCCTCAACCCCACTGAGGCCTACAGTGCCTCCGTGGCACATGATCTCAATAAAGGCACGGAGGAGCAGAGGCAATTGGCCAAGGGCATCATCAACCAGGCCCTTTGGTGGATGCAGAGGGAGCTGCTGACCCCAGACACTGGGCTATGTGACCCGGCCCGGCTTGCTGAACATCATACTCCTGCTGCCACATCATCCCCACCTGCAAGGGCCCAGGGAAGACCCGCTGTAAGGCAGCCTGGAAGGAAGGTTGCAAGGAAGAGGAGACGTTGATGCCCTGCCTTCCATTTGATCCCCCACAAATGGCATCTTGTTTGGACTACCACAGCTTGGGTTCCTTTGGTTATGTGCTGCTGCTTCAGATTTTAGTTTGTGTGCCTCCTGAGGTTGGCTAGTTTAGCCTTCACCATGTTTGAAATGCAAGTTTGCATGTATGTTGCTAGCTGTTCAAGTGCTGCCATTCTGTTTTTGTTCCTTTTTATCATTTGCTAAAATAAAAGCCTTTTTGTTGATTTGAAAAACGTGCCTATTGTTTGTAATACTGTGGGTATTATTTTAGGCATCAAACATTACAAACAAATAAAATGTTTAATCTAAAATATTCACTAACTCATGGGGGGGGGGGGGCATTTGGTGTGCCAACATGGTAGACAATTTAAACAACCTTCAAAATAATCCAGTTAAATATACAAACAAAAGCAAAATCAAAACTATTTCCTATTAAAATATTCTAAATGGTGACATAACTATAAACACATAAATAAAGTGGGAAAGATAAACATTAAACATTAAAAGCAAAAAATTAGACATGTGGAGGACCACTAAAAATATGATACGTCGGGCCAAGAAAAGATTGCTAAAATCTTACTACATCACAGCTAACAAATGTCACTTTTCAGTATGGAACAACTCAGTTGAAATAACATGAGCTAAATAACTGATTATTTATAGCAAGAGAAGAATGAATAAAACGACGGCATCAAGCGTTGTTTATTGTGTGGTTTGCTTCAGTGTTCTATTGCTAGAATTAATCTTTCTATTGACGAATGTGCCATATCCCAAACAAACGTGAGTTTTACCTGAACGAGCGCTCCCGTGGCCTCATTTAGTCTGAGCATGCGCGGGGTTTTTGTACGTTGGTTTTGTGTACTCACCACCAAACATGTCCGTTCGGACAGGATTTGAGCGGACGGTTTTAAAACAAGTTTGCAAATAAATGTCTGCTGAAAAACGGCCCGGCGGGCAAATGTACGGTGAAATTCTGTACGCTCGTAACTACACACGACCAAACATGTCTGCTGAAACTGGTCCGCGGGCCAGTTTCAGCAGACATGCTTGGTCGTGAGTATGGGGCCTCAGATTCATTGGATATCCGACGAAAAAATCGATCGGATTAGATTCCATCAGATATCCGATCGTGTGTACAAGGCTTTAGACTGCCTCTGTGTTCCCCTAGAGCTGGATTACATGCATCATATTCCAAAGCCAAGCAGAGAGCATTGTGGGAACTTTAGTCTCCCTGACCTGTAGAACTACACCTCCTAGAAGGCCATCTGCTCTAGGGAGAGAACTCTGGGAGAGGCTATAAAGGGGTTAGCAGATCAGGCCCAAGCCCTCTTGCTTCCCGGATCTCATCCAGAAAACATCTCCCAGCTCCCACCCAGGTGAGTCTGACGCCACTAGCTACATGAGGGGCACCACCGCAGCATCGCTAAATACCACCAGGACCGGAGAATTCACTGTTCCAGCAGCCAGTCCGTCATCTCTATACCCTGTTATGAGACTCTCCTCTTGATTAGTAAAACTTGAGATATATACTTTGTGTCAGTGTATTATTTAAAGGTATATACAACATGTCTGAACATAGAATGTCAGGGGGGCTTGAAGGTTCACAGGGTGGCGCAGATGAACATGCAATTCTAAGCAACCCCCAAGGGGGCAGTGCTACAGTAGCCAATTAAGCTTTGACAATAAAACTTGGAAGATGATGGTTTCTATGCAGAAGTGAGCCTGATTTTTCTCTCTCCAGCTTTAGTAAATAAACCCCGCCGTGCAGGTACAGTGTTTGAACAAGCCAGAGCAGCCACTGGAGGTGCGATTTTAATGTCCAGCTTGTCCTAGCGCTCAGCTACTAAAGACTTTTTTCGAACAGGCTGCTCAACTGAACAGGGGTGGAATGGTATGTCATGTAATATGCTGGGGATGCTGAAATGCATAGGGAATATTTTGGAAAATGGCTATTCAAGGTGAACTAACCCTTTAAATTCAAAATCAATAGTTTTTAGGGCAGTCAAGATGGGGTTTCCATGAAGAGTGACAACAAAAGCAGTGTGGTGGTATGTGAGGCCAAGGTGGTGGCCAAGGTAGGTGAGGTCAAGGAGTTGGCCAATGTATGTGAGGCCAAGGAGGTGGCTTTTTTTATGATGATATTTTAATAAATAGTTTTATACTATCTGATATTTTGGATTTTTGAAGTGCTCTACATACAGAAATGGACAGAGGAAGGCTTCAGGCAAGAACACAATGGCAGACTGTTGCTGACATCTCTTGAAGGCAGCACAGGACACCATTCCATGGAAGGTCACAGTGAGAACATACTGGTGGTATGTAAGGCCAAGAAGTCGGTTAAGGAGCAATGGTACTATGTGTTCCAACATGTGTGTCTGGTCATAACTAATCAATGTATGGTGGTAGTCATTAAATGCGTCTGAATTTTACACGTTGGAATTGCTACAGACGATCGAATTTTCCGTTAGGAATTTTTTCCGTCTGAAAATTTGAGAACCAGCTCTCAAGCTTTTGTTGGCAGAAATTCCGACAGCCAAAGTCCGATGGAGCATACACATGGTCGGAATTTCTGTTCAAAAGCTCACATCAGACTTTTGCTGTCGAAATTTTTCGATCGTGTGTACGGGGCATAAGAGGCATTTTTCCCACTGACAGCCACCATAAGTAGAGCATTCTGCCCACATTGTCTTAATATAAGGAACACTCTTTCTAATGAATCATTTTAAAATGGGTTCCCTGAGACAAATTGTTTCAAGGGTTCCTCTAGGTTTAAAAAAAATATAAAAATGTTGCTACAGTATGATCTGTCCACATTTACAGGTATTAAGCCCTGTACACACGGCCCGGATTCTCGTCGTTCTTCCTGACGAGATTCCTGGCAAGATTCTCTTGCCAGCCGAGTTTACACACACACCATTCAAAAGGACCGCCATTCTTTTGAATGGCACGAACGCGGTAACATCATCGACTATTCGATGCCGTTGCCGCCATCTTGCTTCACCCTACCTATGCTATTGTGCATGCGTCAAAGTCATTTCAAGCATGCGCGGGTTTCCATGGAGAGGTTAGTATACACATGCTCTGGTTTTTCGGCAGGAAAACACTGCCGAGAATCAACGAGAAAATAGAGAGCAGGTTCTCAATTTTTCTCGTCCAGATTCTGGGCAGTTTTTTAGACGAGAAACCTCAAAGCCTCGTACACACGCTCTGTATACTCGGCAAGAAAGCTCTGCCAGCAGTTCTCTTGCTGGTTCTTGCTGAGAAAACTGTGCGTGTGTATGAGGCTTAAGAAGACATCAGCAATGGCAGCCTGCATATTTCTTGAGCACAGGTCTTTTTTTTAAAGCTGGTTATAGATGGATCCATTTTTTTTCATTTAACAGAAAAAAACTGACCCGATTCCCCCATCCACACATTATATCTGGATGGGGGAATCCTCCCCAATGTCATTATACTCTGATAGCGGGGAGACACACCCCCCTCTCCCCCCGTCATCAGAATTCACAAATCTGATTGAGAGAAAATATACCAAAAGTGCAAATGAACAGAAGACAATTAGTTCAACCACAGTGGCCACACATGGATTGAAATTCGGCCAGTCCCTGCTGGACTAGACGAATTTGGATCCATGTATGGCCAGTTTAAAGTACAGTGAACTTTTTTATTGGACAATTGGCAACATCAGCTTTATTTGGTACGGTTTATTTAACTACGGTTACTAGATGTAAATACAATTTTTTTTTTTAATATTTATTATTTTTATTCTTATTCTTATTATTTTTTATTATTATTTTTATCTTAATAATTTACAGACTTTTGTCTTTTTGCCGGGGTCTCCAAACGCTCTAATATCTGCACATTGGCTAACCCAGTGGATCTGACTACCACTGGTAATTGCCTTGGCACTTTGTTCTTCTCGCTATTGGGACCTCCTGGGCTGCGTTTTGGTATATTGAATTCAGTTATTGGCAGAGTTGGTACCCACACAGTAATAATGTTTTCTTTACTGATATGAATATGTAATGTGCTATATTATTTTGTTTGATGTGTATTAATGGCGTACTTTTATGTCATACACAGACCACACAATTCAAAAAAAGAAAAGTTGCAAGGCCCTGACGAAGCACATCTGTGCGAAACTTGTTGGCTACCTGCACACTATCACTTATCCTGCTTTTGTAACTACTGTGGTCCATATTAATCTCTGGAATTGTTTTTAATAATTATTACATTTTGATATATTTTTTCAAAACAATCTTTTTTCAGCGTGTTTACCTTTTAATAACATCTGACATCTCTCACTTTATAATCCCTTAATCTGGGTGAGTGATTATCTCTCCCAAATTGTTCTCTCTTTTTCAGCTTTATTTGGTGTTTTAAAAGCCAAGCTTTAACCTATCTTATGCTGGGCTGAGCTGACGAGATACCAGGTTACTTTTTAAGGGTTATTTCTTTTTTTAATGACTATAGTCTTTTTAACAACATCTGCAATACTGTTGGTTTGACCCTTTTATTATTTGAAAACAGCATTGGATATGCTGGAATGACTCAGTAACTTCAAATGTTTACTAGCCTTGCTTTTGTAGCTATTGAATGTGTTTACTAGCCACTTCAAGTAATGAGTCACCCATGTAAAACAACATCTAAGAAAGCAGACGTCTTTTACCATCTCCCTGCTATTACATACGTCACAGTGTGGTAAACTGCTAACGTAGTCTCAACAAAAGCGACAGGCTGACCACACATAGATGGGACTTGGAGACAATAGAACCACTTTATGCTTTCATCTCATCTACCCATTCATTGAACATGGCAGGTATTACTATACCTCATTCACATTGCTTGGTGGTTTAATACTTTGACATCACAGCCTTTTATTGTATTTTGTGAACGATACCTAGTGAATGTTTGTATTTAGCAATAAAATTCTAATAATGGAACAATGGCAGACAGTGTTTAAATTCAGAGCACACGTAATTCATGCCATGGGAAAGATTCATTGCCAAAATTAGATTAATGCGCTCAATAGGATTATAATCACATATGGAAACATCCAATATTCGTAATTAAACGTGCCCATAAACAGGGTATCAGTGATTTAAAACAGTAGTAAATTTTTTTTTTGCAGTAAAGACAATTCTGATGACGCGTACACACGACCATTTTTCATGAGGAGAAAAATGTAATTTTTTTAATTGGTCATTAAAAACGATGGTGTGTAGGCTCCAGAGCATATTATCACTCTCCCCGTGAAGCCACTCCACACACTTCACTAGTGGTGACTAGTGGTGACAGCCCAGGTCATATGGCCGTTGTCTGGGGAATGCCACAGACCAGGACTACACAGTTTTTTTGGTAACAATGGAATTCAGCTTGTCATTGCATTGGACCTGTATTGATTAACAGAGCCCAACAAACATGGCACACATGGGCTGTTAAATATTTGATGAGGTTACAGCTTATTTTTTTCTTTTGCCCCAATTCCCCCATGCCAGCCTCTGTGCCCATCAATTTCCGCCACCGTGCATATTAATTTCCGCCACTGTGCCATCAAACGCAGCCACTGTACACATAAATAGCCACCACTGCACCATCAAACGCAGCTACTGTGCCCATCAAACGCTGCCACTGTGCACATCAAACACTGCCACTGTACCCATCAAATGCTGCCACTGTGCCCATCAATTGCTGCCAGTGTGCCCATCAATTGCCGCTAGTGTGCATACCCCGCCCGCTAAGTACCCTTTATTGGTGGGGCAGCAGGTCACGGCAGCAGTATCCTCCATGCTCCTCAATGTCTTCTCCCGTCCTCTCTTCCCCTCCTCTGCTATAATTGGATGCCTGATTGGCTGAAACAACAGGCGCTGTGATTGGACGCCTATCAGGTGACAGGTAACAGACCTGAGCACCTGATTGACGGAGAGGTGGTTCAGGAAAGGAATATTCATTTGCTTTTCTAACACACAGCTGAGGAAACTGTGAGCGCCCAGCATGGCACTCACCGTTCACCTTTTTTTACACCGATTTAATCAGGTGCTTCAAAAAAATACCCCGCCACTGTAATTCAGGCTCCCGGCGCCCGAAAAGGGGCCAGGCACCTGAATAGGGGGTGGCAGCTGCGACCATAGATATATTCATGCAATGCATGAATCTATATAGATTGGTGATAGAGGGGTGGCAGGAGAGAGGGGGCAGCGCCCGTGCACCCCTTATGGACGCACTGCCACTACAGACAGGTATCATGCACAAAGCAACTTGTTAAAATCTTCTACGCAGTGCTGTACACTCTCATTCATTCCTATGGAGCCAGTGTTACTCTGCTAGAAGTAATTACGCTCAAAGTAATATATTTGTAATATATTTCACAAAGTAAGAACAAAAGTTGAAAATAATAAGTCAAATGTTTGGATCACATCGACAAAATGTAAGCAAAGTAGAGCTAAGGTACTAATGAGTCTCCTACTATGCATACACACAGCCCTTATGCCGCGTACACAAGATCATTTTTCGGCATGAAAAAAAAACGACGTTTTCAGCATGAACTTCATCATTAAAACGACGTTGCCCACACACCATTGTTTTTAAAAAATGCTCTAGCAAAGCGCGGTGAGGTACAACACGTACGACGGCACTATAAAGGGGAAATTCCATGCAAATGACGCCACCCTTGGGGCTGCTTTAGCTGATTCCGTGTTAGTAAAAGACGATTCGCGCTTTTCTGTCTGTTACAGCGTGATGAATGTGTTTACTCCATTACGAACGATAGTTTTACCAGAACGAGCGCTCCCGTCTCATAACTTGCTTCTGAGCATGCGTGGGTTTTTAACGTAGTTTTAGCCCACACACGATCATTTTTTACAACCCGAAAAACGACATTGTTTAAAACGTCGTTAAAAAATGCAGCATGTTCGAAAAAAAATGTTGTCGTTTTTCAGAAGCCGAAAAATGATGTGAAGCCCACACACCATCATTTTAAATGAATTTTTTTTCATGCCGAAAAATGATCGTGTGTACGCGGCATTAGATAGCCTACAGTGCTTAGCAGAGACCCTTTATATTACACTGCCGTAAGTTCAGATCTTTCTGCTTTTATATTTATTTTTCCTGCTGTGGCACTTTACCAGTTTTTATTTGCAATGCTCTATTGCTTTTCCTCACTGTTTCTATTTTTGTTCTTATTTTATTTGCTGCTGAACAGCTCCATTGATTTTCCCGTTTTTTCCACTGCAACATACTAATAGCTGCGCTATGCCTTTGATATCTCTGCCCCTCTGTTCTACAGTTTTTCAGTTCAGGTATAGGTGTGGAGATTACGGCATTTAGGGCCCAGCTGTAGTCACTTTCCATAGTATTCATCCATCACATCGTATTTTAGCAGTTTGATTATAGGGCTTAAAGGGCCTAAAGGAAAACAAAAAAATTGCCTTAAATTAATGTCTGCAAGGTAGACAGACAGAATAGTGTAATGATTCTGTTAAAAAAACGAGTAAATACCTATTAAATTCCTTCATTTATATCACCTCCGGCATTCTAGTTTTTGTTCTCTCATTCACTTCCTGGTTTGCATCGCTCGTTCATGTAAGAACTACATTTCCCAGTATGCATTGCGGCATGTCCAGTAATTCACACCTCCTTGACGTCTCTAACACGTAGAGAGCGTCCTGCTGCACAGATGTAGTTCCCAGGAGGGGGTGAGCACGTCACTGACCACCACAGTAAAGCCTCCCATCACGGTGGTGAGTAACAATCAGACAAGCAGGAAGTGAACAGAACAGAGAAGAAATAGAGCAACTTCTGAGCAAAAATGAACAATGAGGAGGTGAAAAGAGGAATGTCTGCAGGTAAAACAAGAAAAACACAAGCGGCGCCTTCTAAGCGTAGCAATTAGGTAATTTATTTAAAAGTGCAAAAACATATAAAGAACCTACTCACAAAGCAGGTGTAAAATCAGGCATATGTGCATGAATGGTGTCATCCGCGGAGATCCGGGTGGAGGCAGTCATCACTTTCACTGGATCGCAGCTACTTCCTTGCCACAGGCGGCAGCGGCGGCAGGGGACCGAACGCTCTCGGAACAGACGAGAAGGGAGCTGGTTTCCGGGTGTGCTGCAGTTGTTGACGTCACTTCCGGGCGCGGGAGGATGCGCGCGTTCGGGACATTCGTGTGCCTTCGTCAGGCAGTGAAATGGCCATTTTGGTAAAGGGCAATATAGCCATTAGTTGGCCAGCCCATGTCATTCTTATTGGCTGATTCATTTAAGAGGAAAACAATGATACCGCCAACAACCCATGCTTGAAAATCAAAGAAGTTGTCGGGGAATAGAGCATATAGGTTGTCAAGGGTAACATATTTGGAAGACTCAACTTCCAATATGATTTCCATATCCAATTAAATGTTGCCAAGATAGAATAAAATAAAAATAAAAACAAATATAAAAATTATATAGAAACGTGTAGTAAATAATGTATCCAACTATATGACAACTATACACAACATAGAGGCATCACGGGGTGGCTGCTCAATAAAACTTCAAAAGCACAGAGACAAAAAACAAATAATTGAGCGCACTCCCAATGAATACCTATGTAAAATAGTGGCTCCTGGGGAAAAAAGGTAGGGAAAGGGAGAGGTGGAAAATGGTATAACGGTAGTTTTACCAGAATGAGCGCTCCCGTCTCATAACTTGCTTCTGAGCATGCACAGGTTTTTAACTTCATTTTAGCCCACACACGGTAATTTTTTACAACCCGAAAAACGACATTGTTTAAAACGTTGTTAAAAAATGCAGCATGTTCGGAAAAAAAAAAATTGTCGTTTTTCAGAACCCGAAAAATTATGTGAAGCCCACACACGATCATTTTAAATGACATTTTTTTAAAACAACGTTTTTTTTTTAATGCCGAAAAATGATCCTGTGTACGCGTCATAATACTGAGCACCCGGCAAGCCTGCTATTTCAAAGAACTCAGGCACCAAACCAATTAGTAAAAACAAATGTACTATATTGTCACCCAACAGAGTTAGTTACAGGTAAGCAAAGATAAAGAGTAAAATAAATAAAATGGTAATAACACACTTTAGTATACAGAATCAGGGCCGCTGATAGGCCAGTACAGCCAGCCCTGGCGTACCGGGCCCGGCGTTCAGGGGGGGCCCGGGCAGCCTCATAGACAGAAGTAAAAAAAAAAATGTTTCTTCTAAATTACACCCCTGCTTAGCCACTCCTGCTAGCTTAGGGGGCGGGGGTATTGTGGCTATTTTTCGGGGCCCTCCTCTCTGATTATGTGGTGGTGGGAGACTGGAAGTGGAGGGACTTTTTTTTCTGTTTCGGGCGCATGTGCAGTGAATTCCGCGCCCCGCTCTGCCGCTTACAGTTCCGGGCGCCAGCCTGCTGCTGCTTTTCAATTTCCTTCCCTGGCGGAGTGATCTTGCTCCCCTTAGCAAGATGGCGAGAGAGAGGCTGCGAGGTGCGCGGCGGAGGTATCAGGCAGCTGACAAATTGCCGAAGCAGAGGGGAAGCTGGAATTTGTGGCTGCTGCAGCACGGGAGTGCCTGGAGGTGGGTTAGTGCTGACACAGAAGGGGGAGCATGTTTGTCTGCACCTGGCACTTTGGAAAATTGCACGAGTCATTCAAAATTGTCAATGTATGGACTTGGAGATAAATGGACACAGACTCATATATAAATTAGATTTGCTTATTATTTTATGTATTGTTTTACACTAATTTCACAGGTAATTGGAACATTTTTGTTAATGGATATATGATTTTTAAAATTTTTATGATTTATCCAGTATAATACAAAGAAATAAATACCGCGCTAAAAACAATCGAAATCACTAACAGAGCTGCAACAACAAAGTGTCATACATACACAATACAAGCAAGGAAAAGAGGAGATGTTGCGCTGATTAAATGTATAAATCTAAACAATAAATTTGATATGAAATAAATACATAAAATTGAAGCCAGTAAACCCAAACCGATGGGAAGCTATAAAAAGAAAAACTCAGTCCCAGTATATCCGGTATAGTTCATATTAAAGTGAATAATTTTTTGTAGAAGAGCATGTGCGATAACCACCACCACGAAATGATAAAAATTTGAGGCTTACCACATGGCAAGCAATAAATGCTTGCGGCTGCAAACCCCAGCCAGGGCCTTTAAGCGATCCTCACGGGGGGGGGGGGATGAATGTTGAAACCTCCAACGAATCCACGGTGTTGAAGCGTGTCACAGAAAAAAACACTCAATGGTGAAGTATGACAAGAACCGGCACACACATGAGGTATATTGTGACTTATGGAACCACCACCACAATTATAGGGTGTTGGTGGTGGTGGTTCCATAAGTCACAATATACCTCATGTGTGTGCCGGTTCTTGTCATACTTCACCATTGAGTGTTTTTTTCTGTGACACGCTTCAAAACTGTGGATTCGTTGGAGGTTTCAACATTCATCCCTCCCCCCCGTGAGGATCGCTTAAAGGCCCTGGCTGGGGTTTGCAGCCGCAAGCATTTATTGCTTGCCATGTGGTAAGCCTCCAATTTTTATCATTTCGTGGTGGTGGTTATCGCACATGCTCTTCTACAAAAAATGATTCACTTTAATATGAACTATACCGGATATACTGGGACTGAGTTTTTCTTTTTATAGCTTCCCATCGGTTTGGGTTTACTGGCTTCAATTTTATGTATTTATTTCATATCAAATTTATTGTTTAGATTTATACATTTAATCAGCGCAACATCTCCTCTTTTCCTATCCAGTATAATAATGTTAATATTGTGGGGATTCATTAGGCAAAAAAACAAACAAACATATACACAGGCAATTTAAAAGCAGCAGCTTATCGAGGATTCATTCACATAGGATTTAATTGTGTTGGCTATTTCACCTAAGAGTGGTTATTGGTATTATAAGAATATATCACCATCTATAACACACAGGCAGTGTGTTATAGATGCTGATGATCTTAAAGAGGAAGTAAACCCTATTATTTATTTATTTATTTTTAAAACACCCTGCAAGGCATAGCATACTAGCTCATTATTAAGTACTTACCTGAGATCGAAGCCCCTGCAGTGGTGCTCGTTCCCCTCCTCCGTCGCCGCCATCTCTGCACGATTCACTTCTGCATATCATGGCTCCGGCGCTGTGACTGGCCGGAGCCACAATGACGTCACTCCCGCTCATGCGCGCTGGTGCCGCAACTAACGGCATGATCGCCGCTAGTAACGGCACGCTCAATGCGCCTGCGCGCCGTTGTCTATGGCACATGCGCCATAGACATTGGTGTCTTTCTTTTGCAGATCAGACACAGCCTGCTCTGCTTTAAGGGTAGCTGGTGTAAACAAATCGACTATCCATTTATAACCAACTGCCCTCCAATCCGATCTGCTAGACAGCGGGTTACAAATCCCTTTCTGTTTTGTTAAGAGAATCAGATTGGAGGTAGGTGGGTGTAAATTAACATAAGTCCATTTAGATCCATCGCTCTATAGTAATGAATAGAGGGTCAGATCAGGTCCACCTATAAAATGGACAGGCGGGCCCTATCAGACCCGTTGTGTGAACCCACCCCCAAACTGCTTGCGCCCACCCTTTGGCAGGGTGGCACGGACAGGCTGGATCACATACATGTACATCCAGCCTGTTCCTACACTTTATTTCAAGGTGCGGTGAAGGGAGGGGGCGGGGCAATGGATAGGGTGGGGCTGAAGGGGGGGGCCCCGTCAGGTAGGCTGTACGGGGCCCCATGATTTCTATCAGCGGCCCTGTACAGAATAATTAGCAGTAAGGACAAGGTGTAGGATGACACTTCAGCAGTAACAATGCCACCTGAAGTGCAGCAGTGGAAGAGACTTAAACTATAAACCACTAAAGTACACTTATGGTGACTATGCAAGGCCTAAAACTATCTGGTAAGCACCGTCAATATTCAAGATGACAATAATGAGTTGGGGGGGGGGGTGGAGGGAATTTGCGGGTATATTTAGTGACAAGGGCAGGCCTTACATTTCTTCTGCCGGCTATCGTTGGGGCCTTTTACCACTTCATTTATCCTGACTGGGCTTCATATGATGTCCAGCAGGATAAACCTGCTGGGGGGGGGTCTGCGCTAACCACCACACATTGATAAACAGGTATGCCCCCCATGGCCACCAGGGATGCCATACAGTGTCCTAAAATATACCAATCATTGCCCACAAATGGTGTCAGTCAGTGCCCACTATGAATGCCTCAGGCCCCATACACACGAGAGGATTTATCCGCAGATACGGTCCAGCGGACCGTATCCGCGGATAAATCCTCTCGAGGATTTCAGAAGATTTCTATGCGATGGCGTGTACACACCATCGCATTGAAATCCGCGCTGAAATCCTCTGCCGATGACGTGTCGCGCCGTCGCCGCTATTATGACGCGGCGACGGGCGCGACGCTGTCATATAAGGAATTCCACGCATGCGTCAAATCATTACGACGCGTGCGGGGAATCCCTTTGGACGGATGGATCCGGTAAGTCTGTACAGACGAGCGGATCCATCCGTTGGAATGGATTCCAGCAGATGGATTTGTTGAGCATGTCAGCAAATATCCATCTGCTGGAAATCCATCCCAGGGGAGATTTATCTGCGGATAAATATCCGACGGAGTGTACACACCATAGAATCTATCCGCAGAAACCCATTTGATGGGATTTATCTGCGGATAGATTCTATGGTGTGTATGGGGCCTCAGATGTCTCCTCATCAGTGATGCCCAGCAGTGCCACCCATCAGTGTCCATCAGTGCCAACTATCAGTGCCACCCACAAGTACCCATCAGTGCCACATATCCGAGTCCCCATTAGTGCCGCCTATCAGTGCTCATCATTGCCGCCTATCAGTGCCCATCATCAGTGCCACCTCATTGGTGCCACCTTATCAGTGCTGCCTTATCAGTGCCTGTCAGTGCAGCCTCATCAGTGCCTGTCAGTGAAGGAGAAAACCTACTTATTTACTAAATTTTATAACAGAAACAAAAAAACTTTTTTTGTTTTTCAATTTTTTTTGCTGTCACAGGGATGTTTACATGCCTTGTGACAACAATAAAAGTAATAAAAAAAAATTAAAGCAACAGTTTAAAAATAAAAAAATATAAATGAATATTTTTTTTTTTTAAAGTGCCCCCCATCCCCATGGGAATGCGTGCGTCGATCCCGAACGCACTCAAACCACGATCGTCCCACACATGTGAGGTATCACCATGAATGTCTGATCACGGGCAGTAATTCTAGCACTAGATCTGCTCTGTACATCTAAAGTGGTAACCTATAAAGGCTTTTAAAGCATCGCCTATGGATAGCAACATTTAGGTTGTTTGTCGCCATTGTGCGGGCGTGTGCAATTTTAAAGTGTGACATGTTTGGTATCTATGTACTCGGCGTGATATCATCTTTTATATTTTACAAATTTTTTTTATTTTTCTGCATTAAACAAAAAAAGTGTATTCTTTTCCCAAAAACTGCATCTGAAAAAACACTGCATAAGTACCATGTGAAATAAATAAAAAAATGCAAAACTGATCAATTTATTTTTAGGGCCTCTACTTTAAAATATATATATATATACTGTTTGGAGGTTCTAACTAATTTTCTTACAAAAAAAATAAATATATTTTCACATGTAAACAGAAAGTGCCAGAAAATGCCCGGTCTTCAACTGGTTAATATCACTTTAAAGCCACTTGATCATTGACTGTAGGCTAGTGGACCACACTTTGTGAAACACGAGTCTAAGCAGATGACAATCTCTGTTTATGACCTGAGAACAACCGCTCTTAATGGCCAAATTTCAAGAGCTGTTTGGATCAGAAATGTCATAAAGTGATCAAATGTGATGAATATTGATTCACCGGATGTTTGGTGCCAGATGCTTTGGTGTGTTATCCAATTTAGATATTGCCAATACACAAAAAATTAACACGTGGAATGGCTCCATTGTGGGGCACAACGGACTAACATCTCTTATGTTTTAGGATTTTGATTGTAATAATTGGTAATTGGTTCTTTGCTTTGCTTGATGTTTGATTTGAGTTAGTTTTAGGATTTCAGTGTTAAGACGGGTAGTCATGAGACTATAGTCATGAGATATTTTGACCTATGTTATTTTGGTAAACTCTTGCTATCATTAATAAAATTGGGTCCTATAAAGGCAGGGACTGTATGCACAGCTGTTCCTCTGTATAATGATTTAGTATTACCAGATTGTTCCAGATCTGTGCCCTTGTTGACCTATAGCCTAGGTTCACATTGATGCGATTTGACATGTCAAATTGCATGTCAAATCGGCAGCTATTGCTGGCAATGGCACCATCTGAATTGGTGCGACGCTGCACCGATTCCCAAAAGTAGCACAGATGTCTCTGAAATCGTCCCCAAAGTTGGACTGACATGCGGGAATGAAGTTGAAACTCACATGATTTCAATCCTGCTGTCAGGGTGAACCTAAGTTTAATACTACATGCCCGTCTCTGGATATTCTGACTTGATGGTGTATTTATTCCCACTAAACATCTCCTCACAATATTTCAAACATGCAAAGTTTATCATACCCATTAAAGCAGTGAATAAAGCAGGTGCAATGCAATCAGACCATCCCATATAGACCATATATACAGTACAGACCAAAAGTTTGGACACACCTTCTCAATCAAAGAGTTTTCTTTATTTTCATGACTATGAAAATTGTAGATTCACACTGAAGGCATCAAAACTATGAATTAACACATGTGGAATTATACATAACAAAAAAGTGTGAAACAACTGAAAATATATTTCATATTCTAGGTTCTTCAAAGTAGCCACCTTTTGCAGCAGACACATCTCTAGAAGTGTTAAGAGGAGACTGTGTGAATCAGGCCTTCATGGTAGAATATCTGCTAGAAACCACTGCTAAAGAAAGGCAACAAGCAGCAGATTTGGACAGTGATTGGACGTGGGGCTTGAAGGAGAGTTCAGAGTCCAGGACTACTCCTAGGACCTTGGCATGTGGGGATGGTTATATGGTATATAGTGATTATACTCTAGCAGTGGCGGCTGATGAAGTTTTAGGATTGGGGGGGTGCAAGACCCAGCCCCTCCACATTTGGTCCCTCCCACTTCTCATAAGCCACACCCCCTATAGAATACACCCACTCCGTCCCATGTATTCCACTTGCTTCCACTCATAGTGTCAGGAGTATACAGCTCAGCATCACAGCACAGAGTATATAGCCCCAGCATCACAAATCATGGTATACAGCGCAGCCTTACAGATCGGCGCAAACAAACTAAAAAATTACACTTAGTTATGAAGGACTCTAAATGGGCATGAGATTATCAGAGACTGCGGACATACTGCACGAGATTACCAGAGACTGCGGACATACTGCACAAGATTACCAGAGACTGCGCACATACTGCACAAGATTACTAGAGACTGCGCACATACTGCACAAGATTACCAGAGACTTCGGACATACTGCACAAGATTACCAGAGACTGTGCACATATTGCACAAGATTACCAGAGACTGCGGTCATACTGCACAAGATTACCAGAGACTGCGCACATATTGCACAAGATTACCAGAGACTGCGGTCATACTGCACAAGATTACCAGAGACTACACACATATTGCACAAGATTACCAGAGACTGCGGTCATACTGCACAAGATTACCAGAGACTGCAGACATATTGCATTACTTGTCCTGTGACTTGGGACTTCAACTTGCATGACAAGTCGTACCGCATGATTTCCAATGAGAACCGTTCATATCTGTGCGACTTCAAGTCACAGCGACTTCAAAGTAGTCCCTGCATTACTTTGGTCCCACTTTGATGCAACTTGAGGTCCATAGACCATAGACCTCCAGAAAACAGACTGTGTTAGCCTGAAAGTCGCAAGATTCTGCCACAATTTTTTGCTGCGATTTTGCATCAACTTGAAGCAATGCCTGTGTATTCTGGAGGTCTATGGACCTCAATTCACATCAAAGTGGGACAAAAGTAATGCAGGGACTACTTCGAAGTCGCTGTGACTTGAAGTTGCACAGATATGAACGGTTCTCATCAGGTCCGACTTATCCTGCAACTTTCCAGTCCCAAGTTGCTATTTCCACCAATTAAATATAAAAAAAATTAAATAAGCAGGGGGGAGGAGGAAGGGGTTCTATTCCTGCCGCTATTTTCCACTAATTAAATAAAAAGAAAACCATTTGAATAAGCGGGGTTTCCATTCTGGACGCTATTTTCACCAATTTAATATAAAAAAAACAATTGAATAAGCAGGGGGGGGGGGGGGGGGGTTCCCTTCCTGACGCAATTTCCACCAATGCAGATATTTTCGCCCAATGTTAAATAAAAAAAAAACTTTTAACAAGCCCGTTCTGGCCGCTATTTCCACCGATTAAATAACAATAAGCGGGGGGGGGGAGGAGGTGGCCGTCACTGCCGCTATTTTCGCCTGATGTTAAATAAAAAACATGTTTTTGACAAGCCGGGGGGGGGGGGGGGGCGGCGGCGTCCTTCCATTCTGGCCGCTATTACATAATATAAAAAACTTTGAATAAGCAGGGAGGGGGACTAGCACAGAGACGGGCGGGTGCACACCGAAAGTGTGCACCCGCCCAGCCATAACAATACAGTCCATTGCGCCGGAAGCAGTGGCGCGATGGAGAGCACCACAAAGGCATTTTTTTGCTGGCAATGTAGCACCTCGTCTGCAATCCCGTGATTGCACAGATGTGGCACTACCCACACTGCACTGTGCCCGGCGCTTGGATACAGTGCACCTAAGGACCTTTTTTGGATTTTTTTTTCCTTAAAGGGACATGTTTAAATAAAAAATAAAAAAATTACTGACTGGGAGAGGGGCGGCGGTGCCCGGGCGCCCCCTATGGACGGGCCGCCACTGTACTCGAGTATATACGATATGCTACCAAAATTACTGTGTGATGTAAAAAGAAAAGCCATAAAAATATCCCCTAGTTTGTAGACGCGATAACTGTTGCACAAACCAATCAATATACGCTTATTGGGATTTTTTACCAAAAATATGTAGTAGAATACATATTTGCCTAAGTTGATGAAGACATTTGTTTTTCTGCATTATTTTTGTTGGATGTTTTTTTTATAGCAGAAAGTAAGAAATATTGTTTTTTTTTTCAAAATTGTCAGTCTCTTTTTGTTTATAGCACAAAAAATAAAAACCGCAGAGGTGATCAAATACCACCAAAAGAAAGTTCCATTTGTGGGAACATACTTTTTATGATTTTTTTTTTTTGTTATTGCGTTGCATGACCGTACAATTGTCAGGTAAAGTACCTCAGTGCCATATTGCAAAAAAATGGCCTGGCCATTAAGGGGGGGGGGGGGTAAAACCTTCTGGGGGCTGAAGTGGTTAATGTTTTACAAAGCTATACCTGTAAAATGGGCCAACCTGAAGTGATCTAGCAGGACTTTATTTTCTGACTAAAGTTCCACTTTAATTTACATAGTTGAAACCAATCAAGAATCATGTCATTCAAGTAGATCGCTGAAGATATATGGTCTCTCTCAACATCAAAAGAGGAAAAAGTCCCAATTCATCCTATATGGAACTATAACAATAAACATGTAGAAGTTTATGAAGCATATATGAAAATTACAGTTATGCCCTGTGCACACGATCGTTTCGTCTGATGAAAATGGTCCAATGGATCGTTTTCATCGGACGAACCGATCGTGTGTGGGCCCCAACGTTTTTTTTCCCATCGGTGAAAAAAATAGAACCTGTTTTAAAATTTTCTGATGGTTAAAAACCCGATAGAAAAAAACGATCGTCTGTAGGGAAATCCATCGGTCAAAAATCCACGCATGCTCAGAATCAAGTCGACGCATGCTCGGAATCATTGAACTTAATTTTTCTCTGCACATCGTTGTGTTTTACGTCACCGCGTTGGACATGATCGGATTTTTAACTGATGAAAGACTGATGAAAGTCAGCTTCGCCTAGGTTCACACTGCTGCGAATTCAAAATCGCGGTAAAATGCGCGATTTTACCGCGATTTTGCTGCGATTTGCCGCGATTTCGGCCGCAATTTAATGTAAATCGCGGCCCGAAATCGCAAAAAGTAGTACAGGAACTACTTTTTGAAATCGCAGATGCGGCGTCACACTGATTAGGACAGTGCCATTGCCGACAATTGCCGCCGATTTGAGATGCGATTTGACATGTCAAATCGCATCTCAAATCGTTCCAAATCGTACCCAGTGTGAACCAGGGCTTCATCGGATATCTGATGAAAAAATCCATCGGTCCGTTTTCATCGGATGAACCGATCGTGTGTACATGGCATAAAAGACCACGTATGCCAATATAAATATTCCATCCATGATAAGTTGGTACAGTTACCGGTAGCCAGTCATTTTGTATGTATGTATTTATAGCTTGTTAATAATTTTAGGTTTTGCAGGCCTGGACTTTTATTTTATTTTATATATATATATATATATATATATATATATATATATATATATATATATATATATATATATATATACACACACAGTTGTGCTGATAAGTTTACATACTTTGGCAGAATTTATAATTTCTTGGCCATTTTTTAGAGACTATGAATGATAACACAAAACTTTTCTTTCACTTATGGTTAGTGTTTGGCTGAAGCCATTTATTATCAATCAGCTGTTTTTACTCTTTAAATCAAATTGACAACAGAAACTACCCAAATGACTCTGATCAAAAGTTTACATACCCTGGTGATTTTTGGCCTAATAACATGCACACAAGTTGACACAAAGGGGTTTGAATGGCTATTAAAGGTAACCATCCTCACCTGGGATCTGTTTGCTTGTAATTAGTGTGTGTGTATAAAAGGTCAATGAGTTTCTGGACTCTTAACAGACCCTTGCATCTTTCAATCAGTGCTGCTCTGACGATTCTGGATTCTGAGTCATGGGGAAAGCAAATGAATTGTCAAAGGATCTGCGGGAAAAGGTAGTTGAACTGTATAAAACAGGAAAGGGATCTAAAAAGATATCCAAGGAATTGAGAATGCCAATCAGCAGAGAATGAGGGGTTCTGTTGAAACCAAACCACGGTCAGGTAGACCAACTAAAATTTCAGCCACAACTGCCAGGAAAATTGTTCAGGATGGAAAGAAAAACCCACAAATAAATTTAGGTGAAATACAGGACACTCTGAAAACATGTGGTGTAGCTGTGAAGCCCTCAGAGGTTGGTTAGAGAACCTTAGGCCGGGTACACACGGACAAACATGTATGGTGAAAGCGGTCCGTCGGACCGTTTTCACCATACATGTCTGCCAGAGGGCTTCTGTACGATGGTTGTACACACCATCGTACAGAAGTCCGCGCGTAAACAATACGCGGGGCGTGTCCGCGGTGTCGCCGCGTCGATGACGCGGTGTCGCCGCGACAATGACGCGGCGACGTGGGCGGCCCGCCTTTAAAATGCTTCCACGCATGCGTCGAAGTCATTCGACGCATGCGAGGCACGGCGGGCGGCTGGACATGTACGGTAGGTCTGTACTGACGACCGTACATGTCCGAGCGGGCTGAATTCCAGCGGGCTGTTTTAAAACAAGTCCAGGAATATTTGTCTGCTGGGAAAAGGCCCGGCGGGCAAATGTTTGCTGGAATTCGGCCCGCTCGCGCCCACACACGACCAAACATGTCTGCTGAAACTGGCCTGCGGGCCAGTTTCAGCAGACATGTTTGCTCGTGAGTATGGGGCCTAAGAGAACAAACAGCATCATTGTCAGAAACAAATGTAACCAGAACTGTGTGGACTGTGACAGAGTGAACCAACACGTTTAAAGTGAAAAGTAATGTAATTTCTTACAAAACAAGTAAATGAACAAAAGTAAACACACCTCCAATGTGACAAACAGTGATTAACCAGCAACCAACCCCAGTGACACACAACAAATAACTGCCTAAACCAAAAGTATATACAGGAATAAGATGTAATTCTAATTGTAAACAAGCCAGGGTCATACACGGAAGATCAAGCAGATTGGACTGGAAACAGGACAGGATAGGGAGAGGGTAACAGGAGACTGGGGGAACAGACAGAAGGTAACAGGCTGCAAGGCAGGGGTTCAGGAACGGGTACAGGGTCACAGGATAACAGGATACAGGAACACAGGATCGCAAACACAGGTCAGGGCTCAAAGCCATGTGGGGACACAGCAAAAATGTGGAAGAAGGTGCTCTGGTCAGATGGGACCAAAATTTAACTTTTTGGTCTAAAAGCAAAACGCTATGTGTGGCGGAAAACTAAGGCCCCATACACACGAGAGGATTTATCCGCAGATACGGTCCAGCGGACCGTTTCCACGGATAAATCCTCTCAAAGATTTCCGCAGATTTCGATGCGATGGAGTGTACACACCATCGCATTGAAATCCGCGCGGAAATCCTCTGGCGATGACGTGTCGCGCCGTCGCCGCGATTATGACGCGGCGACGGGCGCGACGCTGTCATATAAGGAATTCCACGCATGCGTCAAATCATTACGACGCGTGCGGGGAATCCCTTTGGACGAATGGATCCGGTAAGTCTGTACAGACGAGCGGATCCATCCGTTGGAATGGATTCCAGCAGATGGATTTGTTGTGCATCACAGCAAATATCCGATCTGCTGGAATCCATCCCAGAGGAGATTTCTCCGTGGAAACAGATCCGCTGGCGTGTACACACCATAGGATCTATCCGCAGAAACCCATTTGCTGGGATTTATCTGCGGATGGATTCTATCGTGTGTACGGGGCCTTACACTGCACCTCACCCTGAACACACCATCTCCACAGTGAAACATGGTGGTGGCGGCATCATGCTGTGGAGATGCTGTTTTTCAGCAGGCACAGGGAAGCTGGTCAGAGTTGATGGGAAGATGGATAGAGTCAAATACAGGGCAATCTTGGAAGAAAACCTGTTATGCTTCGTACACACAACCGTTTTTTCAGATGGGAAAACTGAGAGCTTTTCGTCGGGAATCCCAGCCATGTGTATGCACCATCGCAGTTTTTCCGATGGGAAAACTGACGGACAAAAAAAGACAGCAGGATCTTTTTTTTCCTGTCAGGAAAAAATCCTGGTGGGAAAACCGCGTTCGTCTGTATTGTTTTTCGACGGGTAAAAAACGTGCATGCTTGGAAACAAATCGACGCATGCTCAGAAGCATAGAACTTTATTTTCTCAGCTTGTCGTAGTCTTTTACATCACTGCGTTCTTGGCAGTCAAAAGTTCACCGGACTTTTGTGTGACTGTGTGTATGCAAGACAGGCTTGACAGGAATTCCGTCGGGAAAACCGTTGTTTTTTTATCCAACGGAAAAACCGATCGTGTGTACTAGGCATGAGAATCTGTAAACCACTTGAGACAGGGGCAGAGGTTCACCTTCCAGCAGGACAATAACCCTAAACATACAGCCAGAGCTACAATGAAATGGTTTAGATCAAAGCATATTCATGTGTTAGAATGGCCCAGTCAAAGTCCAGACCTAAATCCAGTTGAGAATCTGTGACAAGACTTGAAAATTGCTGTTCACAGAAGCTCTCCATCCAATCGGACAGAGCTTGAGCTATTTTGTAGAGAAAAATGGACAAAAATTTCACTTTCTAGATATGCAAAGCTGGTAGAGACATCCCCAAAAAGACTTATGCCGCGTACACACGATCGGAAATTCCGACAAGAAAACCGTGGATTTTTTGTGACGGAATGCTTGCTCAAACTTGTGTTGCATACACCCGCCTGCTCTCAATATCTTCTTGGCGGAAATTCCAACAGCAAAAGTCCGATTGAGCATATACACCGTCGGAATTTCCGACCAAAAGCTCACATCGGACTTTTCGTGTCTGAATTTTCCAATCGCGTGTACGCGGCATAACAGCTGTAATAACAGTGAAAGGTGGTTCTACAAAGTATTGACTTGGGGGGGCTGAATACAAATGCAGCCACATTTTTCAGATATTTATTTGTAAAAAATTTTTTTTAACTATTTATCATTACTTCACAATTATGTGCCACTTTGTGTTGGTCTATCACATAAAATCCCAATAACATGCATTTATGTTTTTGGTTGTAACATGACAAAATATGGACAATTTCAAGGGGTGTGTATGCTTTTTCAAGGCACTGTATACACAGTATGGACCGACAGTATGGACCAACCCAACTGGGGTGTCCCTACTCTAAATTCAGTGCTGTAACTAGCCTGTAGTCAATCTGAGCTCAGATTGAAATTGTTTCTGTGTTTTCTGGATTTCCCCTAAACTGAGATTATTGTTTGCTTCTACCTGCTGTTTGTGATGACCTTTCAGAAGGGCCCTTCCCTCCTGTGTGAGGATAGGGGCCTGTGCTAAACGTTGGTGCCTCCATCTGGAGAAGAATGGACCAGCTGAAGGTTGTCTTGGGAAAACTTGGTACAAGCTGCTGTCAGTGAACACCGTAGAAAGTACTATTTGAAGGTGCTCCATGGTCTGATGTGTAAAGGTTGCTGGTGTGCTGTAACTGATTGCTTGAGTTTGCTCAGAACCAAAGGCGTAGCTATAGCCTAAGCAGACTATGCAACTGCTATGGGGTCCAGAGCTGTCTGCCTTCATAGTGTTTTTTTGCAGAAATGCAATACATTTGGTAATCTTTATGCCATTGCTACTATAGACCATAATTATTCTTAGATCTGTCATTGAGACAATGGTTACCGTGATCCATAGTTATTTGTTTGAATAGCTAGGGATCACGGATAGAGAGAAGCTATGTGGGCACAGTGGACTATGTTGCCATGTGCCACGTACGAAGGATTGGCATTGTGATAAGTCCATGGTTTCCTGCCCATAAACTGGGGGGTATAGCACTATGTATGTGGGAAGAGTGGCCATGACTGTTGGTGTCTATAGGGTCCCTAGTAGGACACATTATGTGTCCAATGACAGATGGACACAGTGGGCGAAGCCCACTCTGGTGGGTGTGGCAGACTGTGGTGGGTGTCTACCTAGACTTGTGAATGTTGAGAATTTATAGAGGGTCCTGGGGAGGTCTTGATACTATTGCTGTGGCTTTGAGAAAGAAGGTCCGCCCTCGCAAAGCGTAAGCCGTGAATGATGCAGTTTGGTTCCCCCGGTCATCTGGACAAGGTCGCAGACATCTAGAGACATCGGCCTGGATTCAGATAGGAGTTACAACAGCGTATCCCTGGATATGCCGTCGTAACTCTGAGTGTGCGGGGTCGTATCTATGCGCCTGATTCGTAGAATCAGTTACGCATTGATTTCCCTAAGATCCGACCGGCGTAAGTCTCTTACACTGTCGTATCTTAGGCTGCATATTTACGCTGGCCGCTAGGTGGCGCTTCCGTAGATCTATTTATGTGAGGAATATGCAAATTAGGTAGATACGCCGATTCAGAAATGTACGTCCACCCGGCGTATTTTTTTACGTCGTTTACGTTAGGCTTTTTCAGGCGTAAAGTTACCCCTGCTATATGAGGCGCATCCTATGTTAAGTATGGACGTCGGGCCAGCGTCGAATTTACGTTTACGTCGAAAGCATTGGCTTTTTGCGGGTTAATTTGGAGCATGCGCACTGGGATACGTTCACGGACGGCGCATGCGCCGTTAGCCAAAAACGTCATTTACGTGGGGTCAGCCATCATTACCATCATTACCATACAACACGCCCACTGCATGGAGAATTTGAATTCCGCGGGCTTACGCCGGACCACATACACTACGACGCCTTAACTTAGGGCGCAAGTTCTTTCTGAATACGGAACTTGCGCCCTAAGTTACGGCAGCGTACGTATCTGAGATAGGTTACGCTCGCCGATAGATACACAATTGTATCTGAATCCGGGCCCCTATTCGCTACTGCCGGAGGGTTGTTAAGCCATATTTTAAAGCTTGTTTGTGAGTAATTATTTTATCTGTATAATTATGTATGAACCTTGCCATAGGTAATGTACAAGGTCAGTCATGATGGTGTGGATGGGTAAAGATGAAGAGTGGGTTCCTCTGAATTCTAGTAATAATCATGTTTGGTGGAATAGTTTGTTGTACAAGGGGCCAATGACAGGTTAAAAAAAAGAATAAAATTTAATTAAAAACATTGATGATGGTGAGATGATTACATCTATACACAAATGTGGGTTGTGAATAGACAACATCTTGCAGCATACGGTCATGCGGTCATTCCGGAGCCATTATCTGTTATCTCACACTCCCTCCAACCATTCATTATCCAAATGACAACATAAACCACAGATTTTGCTGAATAATTTCTAGGCCTGGGACACTTCCTGCATTACAGCAAAAACTCATCAGACTCAGCATAAATCTCTAGTCTAATAACTACAGCAATTAGGAAAAAATGATTTAATTGCATCTCAAGTTTTCATTTAAAATTCTGCCAGCATCCGTATTGGCCTTGACTTCACATGCAATCGCAAAGAGGTACAAGCATGAGGTAACAGCAATTATTGACTTCGGCGTATAATTTTCATAGCTTAGACGACCTTCACGTTGATGAAATATGCGAATCCCGGCTGTGAGGACAACAGCAAAAGAAAAGTTTGAGTGGAGTTCGGTTCAATTTCAGCTGCAGGAAGTTCACCGGGACAAGGTGGAATTCATTTCTGGGAAAATTGTGTTCCTAAAGCAGAGGACCATCAATATTCATGCTGTGAGCAGGCAGAAAGAGTGACTGAGATTGATTGCTCTATTTTTTTTGTTACTGTAAATATGTTTTTATCGATGGCGTTGGTGACAGTATTGAAGGCTGTGATCAGTAAATTCTGGAATTCCGTGATTTGTCTTTGCCGAACAGCAATATTTTCAAATAATTATTTATAGTCACCGAAGAACCTTTAGGCCTTGTGCACTCCTCCGCTTGTGGTCAACAGGAATTATCTGCGGGAGAATCATGCCCTGTACACACGATCCATCAGACCGTTTTCATCAGACAAACCGATCGTGTGTACGCGGCATCAGTGGTGTTCCTGCAAATATCTGCGGCCGGAATGCCCCTTCAAAGCAATGAGAGGCTGAGAGCACTCGCGGCCATTTACCGTTGATTCCATGTAATTGAAAATTAAGCGATTAGCTGTATATGATTGGTCTCGAATAGTGTTTTGGCGAACGGTCTGGGCCGAGCAAAAGTTTGGCCCGAACTTCGCCCGTTTGGGTGTTCATCGAACATTCGGAGTGGGGACTGGGGGGGACCCCACACCGTTTTTTTTTTCTCTTTTTTATAGAGCCCACTGACAGCTGATGACTTATCCATTGTTAAGGACAGGTTCCCCGTCCTTAACAACATATTGATTCCCTCTGTCCTGCTGATCCCCAAAACCACAGCCCAGGTTTGTCAGGAAGAGACCCTTGACCCCATCAACATGGGGACAAGGTGCCAAAAACACTCACTTCCCCATGTTGAGGGCATGTGGCCTGGTATGGTTCAAGAAGGGGGGTGCTCGCATATCCCCCACTTCCTAACCTGCCGGGCTGCATGCTCGGATAGGGGTCTGTTATGGATTGTGTGTGTGTGTGGGGGGGGGGGGGGGGCACGCCGTTCCATTCAAAAAAATGTTGGTGCGGACAATTGCAACCATGAGTTAATTTAAATGTGATTTGACTCTCATTTTTTTTTTTAAAGAAATTACATTTTTGCTGCAGCATGTTCTATACACTGTACCATTGCACCACTTTACATGCAGACTAAGGGGGGCGATATTTAAATATTTTTTTTCATTTTTATTGTTTCACTTTAAGCATCATTAAAATCACTGCTCCTTTAAAAACAATTGTTTTAAAAAAAAAAAATTGCATTGGTACATGTCCCCCAGGGCGATACCTAGACCCCCCATACCCTTTTTATGGACAATTACTGTACTTGCATATAAGCCTTCAAAATGGGGACTTTTGATTTCTCATGTTTGGCTTTTATAGACATCAATGTTTGGGGAGTTCTGCTGCAAACCGAACAGGGGGGTGTTCGACCTATCTCTAGTCCTGGATGCAAACAGTCTGCGTCCATGGCCAATCTTTCACAGGTAATTGCTGCACATTCGACTACATGAGAAAGATTGAAAATGGCTATGGGTGCTGTCAGCCTGTTATTGCTTTAAATGGGGCTTCCTGTCCCGCAGCTGTTCACAAGAAACACCAGAATCTCCTGCAGGAAATTGCTATTGCCCACAAACACAGGCTTGAATGATGAATGATGTTGGATTAAAAAACAAGCATGAAACTTTTTGGCCAACACTTTTACATTAAACATTGTGGCAAACCTGATCACAGCCTTAACCACTTAAGGACCGCAGCATGCTGATATACGTCGGCAGAATGGCACGGCTGGGCACAAGGACGTATATATACGTCCCCTTTAAGAGCCCAGCCATGGCAATGAAATCAAAAATACATGCCACTGCAGAACGGACAGAACAGTTGACACGTTTCACACTAACAAACAGTGCTTAGTCATGACTAAGCACTGTTTGTGTCAGGGAAATGGCCGTGGAAGTACTGGCAATCTTGCCAGTAGAAGAAATGGCCGCCAGAGGCACATCATGTCACAGGTGGATAAAAGGCTGCCACTGTCTGACCCAAATTGCTGGATTGTCGTCAGCTTCCTGTGTCTGTTTACCTTGTAACTCCTGGCTTGACCTCTGCTTTTGGCTTGACCTGTGATCCCAATTATCTCCTCGCTCTGACCTTGGCTTGGGTGACTATTCTTCGATCCACTGCCCACTGTTTATGACCCAGCTTTCTCCTGTTTGCTCTTGGACTGTCTCCTGGTATATGACCTCTGGCCTGGCTGCGAACCCTGCTCCTGGTTTATCCTGCATACGCCTACTCAGGACTTTTTCTTGCACGGCTACTGACATTACTACCCAGCGCACCCCTGCTACATTCTGCTTACCAGCCTGTTGCAGCACTACTGACAACCCGTGTACCTTTGGGCACCGCATCCCCTGTATCACTCCCAGGAAAGCGCTGCACTTAGCCGCAAGGGACGCCCTCTCTGACACTCGGCCTCACATCAGAGACTTGACAGTTTGTTAGTGTAAAACGCATCAGCTCTTCTGTTCGTTCTGCTGTGGCATGTATTTTTTATTTCATTTTTTGAATAAAAGGCAAAAAAACTTTTTGGGAGTGCGGCTGTCCAGAACTTCTTCCTGTTTTATTGCTGTATGCATTGCCAGCACCTGGGCTTCTAAACTGGAGGAAAGGTTTTTACCTTTGTTTGACCCACCTGGAGCGGTGATATCCCCTTCCCTACAAAGGCAGCTGTACAGGCGTTTACACATTCTGTCACATTTGACAGGCAGCACAACCCTCTGGGCTCATCCCATTCAAATGAATAGGGTCGTGATGCAACTGCCTGGTTAATGCACCCCTGCAGTGCAGTGGCGCATGATTTTAGGGGTTAAACCAAGCAGTAAGCAGGCAACCGCGTCTCCTCACTCTTGCCTCCATTATCAGCCTGTATAAATGGACAGCTGACATGGTCACATGGCAACCCATGAATAAGTCACGTGTCCAGTGACGATACGCGTGGGGGAGGAGCCGAGTGACGCGATCGACGGGAGATCCGTCCACCTGAGGAGATCGCTAAAGCACTGAGCGGCGTTCTATGACTGTTACAGCTGAGCCTGATTGTATCGAGGTTTCCGTGAGTGCAATCATTGCATTGCAGTCCTTCTTATTTATTTACCAAACGTTATTTGCACCATATCTGTTTTTCTTTTCTTATATGAGCTGCATTGCCCAGAAATGGATCAGGCAACCTAGGGGGTGAAGTCTCCACTCATTGAACACTATACAAATCCAGGACTGTGTCTTTTTTGCTTTGCTTCCTGACAGATTGTGTACTGGATGCTGTGTTTTCTCCCTATGAAGACTACATGCTGGTTCTCATTAGGACTCTTTTATATATATATATATATATATATATATATATATATATTTCTTTTTCACTCTTAAGCACCTTATGTTTTTTTTGGCTTGTTTTTTTGCACATGTGATACCCTTATATGAGTTGTAAGGGGTTCTCTTATATGCATTTTTGTACTTAGGAATAAGTTAATATTAGCGCAACACACACTTTCTTATTGTATCACTTTTGGTTTTGTACACCTTTTTGTGTCTGCAGCTGTATTATTTAGTTTTTTATTCCTTATGGTTTATCCTTATTAATTTTAGTAGTAGCGCTGTAGTACCACTTTTTACTACGCGTCTCCTCACTGCTGTCAAACACCCTTTGAAAAGCGATCCAATGCAGATTGCTCTTCAAAGAGCAAGACTTGTGTAAACGAGCTGTTAAGTGGAATTGCTGTAAGCCCACTCATGTCCTACATTATACAGTATATAGCAAGGTCTCACATTGTTCCACATCCACTAAGCATCTGTCATTGATCAAAGGAATAGAGTGCACTCTGACATTTGCCTAGAGCTGCTATTACAATAAATTCCACTCCAGACTCTCCAGTGTAGAGAGATCACATAAACTTTGGGCCTTGTCCCATATTTCCAGCCAGAGGCGAGTTTGTTCCCGACTGATAATGGCAATGGTTGGGTCTGACTTGGATCTATAACATAGGAGTAAAGCAGAGAGAAACGGAAAAAAATGATTTTCTGCTCACAAGCCCCTGTGTTGCAGAACGGATTGATTTAGACACGCAGCTGGCCAGACATTGGAGACAATCTGTCATTTCAGATTAGTGCAGTTGAAGAGGACAGTTTAGGAATGTATGTGAGGGTGCATGTGTTAAATGCATTTGCTGTTTAATGGGGTTTGATATGTTTGATACCTGTAGATTTATCCAATCCCTTCCGCTCAGGATTCCATAGTCCTGCAGTATATGAACTGTATACAGGCTCTTCAGCCTACTTACCAGAGATTTGGTCAGAGATTTGATAGTCTACATGTTCTATACACACTTCAGCAGCTCAATCTGTATTGCTAGGCATTGGTGTACTTAAAGATATTGTACTCCAATGTTCCTGTCCCTTGTAGGGGGGAGGGGGGAGAGATGTGGTAGTCCTTTAATGCTGACATCTTGAATCTTCAGCTAGCTGAAGATGAAGGGGCCCAAAGTACTTGTGAGATAATGACATTCAGCAGTACAATCAATGTGTGTTTTAGATGTCTCCTTATAGAGCTCTAATGAGGAGGGCAAAGTAAAGGTGTCTGGATGCAGTGTCCTTGGGTGCAAAGAGGGTGGGCACATTCCCGCTCACCAGTCCAAGCGATACCAACCTCAGGAGGGATGTTGTGAAGATCCTACAGCAGGCCTCTGCAAATAGTGTTCTCAAGGGACGGTCCATGACCCCGTACCTCCCAGCGTCACAGCTCAGCGATGCGATGCATGTGATGTGGGTGACCTCCAACAACAGGTGCATCCACACACGCTCTCTGGAGACTCTCCCTTGCTGCCTAGGCCACAGCTCAGCCGCCTTCTCTCTGTCTGTCGGATCACTTCTACCCAGATGAGGGCCCTGGTCCTAAGAGACTGACTCCTCCCCAACACAGGCTATTTATCACCTCTCTCAGCATCTTGTCCTCTTCCTTCAGGCAGCTGAAACTTGTAGTCCACATTGATCCGAGTCAATGTAGATTTGAGCTCTTTGGACTACATGCACCAAGATCCTCCTCTCCTCTGTAAGTTTTCACTCACTTTGCATTCAGGATGTGACAAGGCAGATCCCAGGCTGAGCACTAGAGGGTACAGCCTCACTATGGTAAATACTGTAGAGTGTCCTCTGATAACACAGGCAATTTAGCCAGCTCCTGGCTACATTGGTTTAGGGCAGGGATGCCCAACCTTTTGAAGAGCGGGGGCCACTTAATCGACTTGGTAACCGGTTGCGGGCCATAATGAGCAGAGCAGGTGGATGGCAGCCCACTCTACTCTATAGAGCCCACTGAGCTCTTTTTTTTTAGCGGATCGGATTGGAGGTAGGCATTTGTAAACAGACACAAGTCCATTTACATCTGCCACTCCTTAGAGGTGAATGGAGGGTCAGATTGGGTCGGACTGACCATGTGAAAGAGGCCTAATGCCCTGTACACACGAACAAAATTTCCAATGGAAAAAGTCTGACTGACTTTTTCCATCCAAAATTCTGACCGTGTGTATGCCCCATCGGAGTAATTCCATCGGAAATTATAATGAATTCCATCAGAGTTTACATAGAGAACATGTTCTCTTTTCCTCCGATGGAATTCTGTCGGAATTTCCGATGTGAATTTGGTTGGACAAAGGTCTGATCATGTGTACGGGGCATAAGGATGCTTTTACACTGATGCACTGTTGTTTACCCCTGTGGCTTTCCTGCAGGTTAGCTGCACTATACCATAGACTTCTATTATATCCTGTAGATGTGGTGCACTTTCAGAAAGCTCACCAAACTCGCAGGTAATAGAAGTCTATGTGTTGGTCAGCAAGTCACGAGCACCTATGCTTGATGTCCCACCACTGCACTCATATAAATAACTAACCTTCCCTAGAGCTGCCACTTAGGCCGGCAACCCATGAATAAGTCAAGTGGCTATAGACGATACACGTGGGGGAGAAGCCGAGTGACGCGATCGACGGTCGACGGTCGAATCCGTCCTTCTGAGGAGATCGTAGCACTGAGCGGCGTTCAATGACTGATTGCAGTTGAGCCTTTTTACCATCGAGGTTCCGTGAGTGCAATCATTGTATTGCAGGGTTCATTTCCCATTTTATTACGTTATTTGCACCATATATCTTTCTTTTCTCCTTATGAGTGGCTGATATCCTGTGTTTAATCGGGGAGTCCAGAAGGGAAAGGTTTTTTTTTTTTTTTTGCTATAATGACAGCTGCACACCAGAAAACTGTGGATCTCACACCTGTCTCCTATTAGCCTATGTACTGAACTGTGTTTTTTCCATGAACTATTTTTGCTGGTTCTATTAGAACTTTTTCACATTATAGTTTTTTAGTGGTTTTTGTTTATCTTTTGCACATATACCTCCCTGATTTGAGGTGTAGGGGGTTCTTATTTATGTATATGGTATATATATATATATATATGTATGCAATTTTTTACTTGATTATCAGCGCAACACAATATTTTCTTATTTATTCACTTTGGTTTTGTGCACCTCACGTGTCTGCAGCTTATCTTTAGTATTTTATATGGTTTTAGTAATAGCGCTGTAGTACCTTTTTACAAAGTAGAAGGAAGTTCACTATTAGAACAAACTAGAAGGAAGTTCACTATTAGGAAAAACTAGAAGGAAGTTCACTATTTTCATAAGAAGATTTGTCACCAAGTTAATCACTTGAAACACATCACCTTTTATGGACTTTGATTGCATTTTTTTCATCTTTTTCATTTTTTATTTTGTGTTATACAATCTTTATAGATTTTGGAGTTGTTTCAGCTTCACTATCACTTGGTGTTATTTGAACTAGATGTGTTTCTCTTGATTATTGTGATCACAGCACCATTATTTTTCATTTAAAATACGTTAAATTCATTTAATACACTTTTTATGGACTTTAATTGATTTTTTTTCATATTTTTCATTTTTTATTTTGTGTTATAGATATACAATCTTTATAGATTTTGGAGTTTTTTCAGTTTCACTATCACTTGGTGTTATATGAACTATTTTAGATTTGTTTCACTTGATTATTTTTTTTATTTTTTTTATTTAAAATACGTTAACACCTTATACAATGGTAGTCGATGGCTCAGTGCAGGTAACCCGTAGGTGCACTTCTCTTCACCTGCAGATCAGTTGAAAGCAGCCCAGTAACCACTGCAGAACAGATATGCCCATATATACACTGTGATTTTAGTAAAAAAACTGACCTTTAATAACAGTCTTCTATTCTATTCCATCCCAGAGCAGGAGGTCGCGGGCCACATCAGAGGGCTCCACGGGCCACTGGTTGGGCACCCCTGGTTTAAGGCATCTACACAAATTGTTACTTTATTCATGGTTATCCCCAAAATTGTTTTAACAATTGCAGTTTAGAAAATAATTTCTGATTTTGGTAAAATCTCGTGAAACTAGCAGAGGACAATTTATGAAATCAATAGTAGTTCCAGCTCCCACCATGTGCACACCCCACTCCAATGTGTTTCATCCCACAAACGACTTACTTATGGAAACACAGTGCCTTAGACCAGTGGTTGCCAACCAGTGGTCCGTCGACCACTGATGGTCCACGAGAACATTTTGGTGGTCTGCTGCAAGACAATATTGTGGCTGATGTATACCACCCAATGTTGTTTCCAGTTTTGTTCTCAATGCATGCTGACAGTCAATACTGTCAGCGCACATTGATAACTGATGCCTCCTCTGAAGTTCCAGGTCCTGTGAACTTATGCCGCGTACACACGACAGTTTTTCGGGTTGTAAAAAATGACGTTTTTTTTTATGTCATTAAAAACGATCGTGTGTGGGCTTCAGAGCATTTTTCGGGTTCAGCCAAAAAAAAAATTCGAACATGCTCTATTTTTTAACGACGTTTTTAACGTTGTCGTTTTTCGGGTTGTAAAAAATGGTCGTGTGTGGGCGTTAACGACGTGAAAAATCTGCGCATTCTCAGAAGCAAGTTATGAGATGGGAGAGCTCATTCTGGTAAAACTACCATTCGTAATGGAGTAAGCACATTCATCACGCTGTAACAGACAGAAAAGCGTGAATCGTCTTTTACTAACACGAAATCAGCTAAAGCAGCCCAATGGGTGGCGTCATCCGAATGGAACTTCCCCTTTTTAGTGCCGTCGTACGTGTTGTACATCACCGCGCTTTGCTAGACCTTTTTTTTTTTCACGATCGTGTGTAGGCAAGGCCGTTTTAATAATCGGGTTTCCAAAAAACTTTTTCTAGAGCCTGAAAAACGTAATTTTTTACAATCCGAAAAACGGTCGTGTGTACGCGGCATTAGAGTGAGGCTCTGGGAGTAGTGCAGAGAGTGGGAGGTGAAGAAGGAGGGGACTTCTAATTGCAACGCTGTTCACAGAACTGTGGGAGGGAGCATGAATCTTGAGCACATGGCTGGATAAATGAGATCCAATGAGTCTACAGTATAAGCATGTAAAATTTATGTTAATTGTCTGTGGGATTCAAAATTTTGAGTTTAGTGCTCTGTTATGTCCACAAGATTGGTGACCACTGCCTTAGAAGTTTACATATTGCAGATATACAGCTACGAGGCCATATGCACAGAAGAGGTTGTGCACTGCTAACTATCAGGAGGAATTTCAGGAAAAATGAATCTGGGTAGGGTAATGCTTGGCCACATTTAACATTAAGTGTCTTTGTGTGTGAATAAGCCCTGAGAATTTATAATGATCTATTGATAGCGCCACCTTAACATAAGCCAGATTCTCTTAAAATATATGCAAGCTCTAACTGAATGATTTTAAGTTTGCCAAAGCACTATGGGCCAGATTCAGGTACAAAAGCGGCGGCGTAACGTATCGCATTTACGTTACACCGCCGCAAGTTTTACGGGCAAGTGCTTGATTCACAAAGCACTTGTCTGTAAAGTTGTGGTGGCGTAGCGTAAATCCCTCCGGCGCAAGCCCGCTTAATTCAAATGGGGCGTGGATCATTTAAATTAGGCGCGTTCCCGCGCCGAACGTACTGCGCATGCTCCGTTTTGAAATTTCCCGCCGTGCTTTGCGCAAAATTACGTCGCACCGACGTGATTTTTTGAACGTCGACGTGAGTTACGTCCTTTCCTATTCACGGACGACTTACGCAAAAAAATAAAAAATAAAAATTTGACGCGGGAACGACGGCCATACTTAACATGGTACGTCTATCTTTACGCCTTAGAATAGCAGCTTTAACTATACGTCAGGAAAAGCCGACTAGCGACGACGTAAGAGAATGCGACGGCCGCGCGTACCTTTGTGAATCGCCGGAAAAAGCTAATTAGCATACCCGACGCGGAAAACTACGCAAACTCCACCCAGCGGGCGCCAAAGTATTACACCTACGATCCGAAGGCGTACAAAGCCGTACGCCGGTCGGATGGAAGCCAAAAGCCGTCGTATCTTGGTTTGAGGATTCAAACTAAAGATACGACGCGGCAAATTTGAAAGTACGCCGGAGTATCAGTAGATACTCCGGCGTACTTCTTCTGAGAATCGGGCCCTTAGTACAGTATCAAAAAGTGATAATAAAAAAAAAAATTGTGTTTAGTGTTAAGGTCACTTGCTAATGGTTGCAGCTTTTTAATGTGTCTTTTTAGGATATTATATTATTATTTGGTATTTATTTTGTAGTGGACTGACTGGAGGAGGAGAGAGATTGCTGTTCCTGTTCATTAGGGGCAGTAGATCTCTCTCTACTTCCCTGACAGAGCAGGGATCTGTTTGTTTACATTGACAGATCCCCGTTCTGCCTCTCTGTGGAGCAAACGAGGGTGGCCGATGGACATCGCGGCCCCCGGCCTCACGCATCATCTCCCCTGTCATGCAGCGCGCGCCCCTGCTACACCTGTTTAAAGGGCTGATGTACAGCTACGGCGATTCGCGGGAACAAATCGACCTGTTGCATGACGATGGCTGGTCGGCAAGTGGTTAATGTATCAAAAAGAATTTCCTTTTTTTTTCTTTATAAAATATTTGTTATCACCTTTCTTCATCCTTTGTTGCATCTTAACACGGCTGATCTCCTGCTGACTCCATGCATCCACTTCCAGTCTACATGCACTTTAGTGACAGCTGAATGACATTTTCTAGAATGGGTTTCCTGATGGTGACAACAATGGACAATGACTTGGTGTTAAAGTGGCCACTTGTAGTCTTCATACGGAGCTTATGTGACAATGAGACACCACAGGAGTACAATTAGGCAAGAGGGCAGAGTGTGGTCCCCCTATACCAGGATGGCACTAAAAAAGGACGTTTATGGCAAAATCACCAGGTTTTATGTTATTAAAGTCTACAGATTTAAAAAAAAATGAAAATAAATGTATGTAATTACATTAACATGTTAAAGCTCATATAAGAATTGAGTGATGAATTTTACATATATTTTAACAAAGCACGACAGGCTATCAATGTTACTAACTTTTATGCTTTTAGCAGCTAAACAAACTATCATTCTTTCTTGGAAGAAGAAATTTCCTTGAGGCAATGAAGAGATCTGATGGCTTAGTGATTAATGGAAAATTAATGAGCCTGATGAATGACAGTCATTCAGAATGTTTAAAAAAAATTGGAGACCTTGAATTTTATATAGACATTCAAATTTAAATAATCAAAGTGTGAAGTATTTATGGGATGGCATTGGCTTGTTAGTCTCTAGATGACCTCTCCCCTTTTTTCCGCTCATTTTATTTCTTTCTTTCTCTTCTAATTCTGGTCTGATTAATTAGCATTTCCATCATGATTTTTCATAATTATAATTTAGTTAAAAATTTAGCAGATTTTAACTTCTTGCTGCCCGTCCACAGTATTTGTACTGCATGCGGGCAGCAGTTCCAGGCTAGGCGATGTACCTGTATGTCATGGCCTTTCTCCTTTCGCCTGGGTTCTGGGCACACATGCTCGTGCCTCCTGCTGACCCATCCTTGTTGTACACAGCACAAGTATGGCAGCTAATTTTAGCCAACAATTTTGGCTGAAGTCAACTGATCGACTGTGACATGAGTTCTGTCTACTGTGAACAGCTATCTAGCTGTTTCTTCTCCCTGCAAAACAGAGAGAAAAAACAGACAGATAGAAATGTAAATGCAGCACATATTACACATTGTTAGGCATATGGTTGACCCTGTGATTTCTAGATGTGAACCCCTTCCCAACCAGTATCATTAGTACAGTGACAGTGTACAGTATTAGCACTGATCACTGTATTAGAGTTACTGTTGATGTCAGTGTCAGTTAGTGTCCCTCCTAGCCAGCATCAGCTAGCATCCATATGCATGCGCAAGGGGTATGCCAGATGTGCCTGGGCACACCCTAATCCTGCGGTTGGCAACATGTCAATGGTGGGCAGGTGACAGGTAAATCACAATCCTTCCTTGCAGACCCTCAGAACCTGGACAGGAGGGTTGGTGGGGGTGGAATTTAGTGGAACCGATCTGTATTTTCCTCCTGCGGCAGCTGAAAGTAGGCTTCTCCTCCTCTCCCTTTTGTCAACATTCAGCTGCCACAAGTTCCCCCCTTCCTCTTATTTTTTCAGGATGGAGAGCGGGGAAGAGGAAGGAAAATATGTCAAACGCATATGTGTTGGAGCTTTTTGGAGTGCACACCCTAATACAATAGGCTGCACACACCTATGCTAGCATCAGACTCCCTGCCACAATATCACAGTCCCACTATTAGTCCCTGATCACCGCCATTACCAGTATATTGTCAGAGCTGCATGAATTCCTGTATATATACCATAGTTTGTAGACGCTATCACTTTTGCACAAACTAATTATTATACATTTAAGCCTCGTACACACGATCAGTCCATCGATGAGAACGGTCTGAAGGACCGTTGTCATCGGTTAACCGATTGAAGCTGAATGATGGTCCGTCATGCGTACACACCATCAGTTCAAAAACCGATCATGTCAGAACACGGTGACGTAAAACACAACGACGTGCTGGAAAAAAACAAAGTTCAATGCTTCCAAGCATGCGTCAACTTGATTCTTAGCATGCGCGGGTTTTTAACCGATGCTTTTGCATACTAGCGATCGGTTTTGACCTATCGGTTAGGCGTCCATCGGTTCAATTTTAAAGCAAGTTCTAATTTTTTTGACCGAAGGTTAAATAACCTATGGGGCCCACACACGATCGGTTTGGACTGATGAAAACGGTCCTTCAGACCGTTGTCCTCTGGCGATCCTATCGTGTGTAAGAGGCCTTATTGGGACTTTTTTTCAAAGATATGTAGCAGATTACATTTTGGCCTAAATGTATTGGATATGTTTTATATCTATTTAGATAGATAGATAGATAGATAGATAGATAGATAGATAGATAGATAGATAGATAGATAGATAGATAGATAGATAGATAGATAGATATTATAATATAAAGTGGAAAATATAGTTTTTTGTTTTTTTAAGTGTTTGTCTTTTTTCATTTATTAAAAAAAAAAAAAAAACAGTGGTGACCAAATACTGCATCATTAAAAAATCTTCTATTTATGTTAAAAAAATGTTTTATAAAATTGTAATTTGCGTAGTGTTGCATGACTGCAATTGCCAGTTAAAGTAGCTCGATGCTGAATAGAAAAAAATGCTCAGGTCATTAAGGGGGGCTCAGGTGGTTAAATATTAATTCCAGGTAGGAGTTGTTTTACATAGTTACATTGGTCCATACCATACCTGTGGGATCATTGTGGAAGTTGGAAATCACTGTAGTAGGCACTATTACATTGTCCGAATAAATGCAAAAAGTTCTGGACAAGCTGGATATCCTAATGTCACTGCTCCGCCTATGTACCTCAACCAATGAGAGAAGGCTTTGCATTCATTAGGAAAAGGCAAAGCATTCTCTGAATGGAGTCTGTGCTGAGCAACCTCCTGTTTTCATTGTGCAACAGGGTAGCCACATGGCTCGGGAACAGGAAACTAGTGGAGGTGACTGTAGTATCAGGGTCTACTACAGGGATTTACAGCTTCCATGGGGATCCCACAGGTATGGTCCAGCTTGGACAAATGTAACTATGCAAAAAATGCCATACCTGGATTTCCATTTTAAAACTCAACTCCGAACTTAGCCCAACCCCTTGCACCTTAGTGACCCAGACACCTCCCCTCCAGCCATATATAAAATACTGATTTTTACAAAAAAAAATCCAAAATGTTCAGGCAGGTCACAGGGCACACAGGGTCTTCTTCACCAGCAGTGGAAGGTCCTTAATGATGCAGTCAGCAGCACAGATGTGATGACATCAGTGTTGCTCTCTCCACCTTTAAACAGTGAATGATAAGCATAATAATTACACCCATTAGGGAGTGGGCCTATGACTCCCTCCACACACTGGAGATCCTTACTCTTTTTGATTGAGTGACACTGGGTGCCATTACAAATGGAGGACTGGGGACATCTTCCGACCTGGCATTCAACCTTATTAATATGTACTTTTTTGGGGAATCAGTGCTTTGCCCATGCAACTTAAAGCAGTAGCTTTATTTTAATGCTGGTTCCCACATCTACTTGTAATTACCCTCCCATCACCACCTCACCATTCCGTTTACCAGTGGGAGTAAATAGAAGAAGCCCTATATACGCTACAAGTCACTGGGGCCTCTTTTTACCACTTCTGAGTGTTTCAGCAGCCAATCACCAAGCACCAGACCTGTCATGTGGGACAAAGTGGAAGAAGTCACATTCTTGCTAGATTGAACCAGCACCTTTGCTCTGGATGGGAAAAAAAATAAAAAAAATAAAGTTTACTTTAAAAATTCAGTAAAAATATGAAACCATTATTTTATACCTTTAATACACTTTATATACATTTTATACATTCATTAAAAAAAATGTTTATACTTGCTGTATTTGTATCTGTATCTAGATATTGGTTAGTGGGCACCTCAAGTAGAGAAGTGTCCCCGTTCCCATCATTGCAGAGAGTTTGCAGATGCAGTGAGGGTGCAAGAATAAATAAGTATACTTTGCTGGGGGAGGGGGTGGGTAGGGTTTTTTATAGTGATATACTGTCACTTGATCCCAAAGAAAAGCATAAGTAGACTCTTGTTCTCTTAAATCAAAACAGCTAACCAAAGCCAACCCTAAACCAAAAATTAACCCTTCCTGATAGTCCTGTAGTGTGGCCAGTCTCTTCCTCTTGACCAATGAGGCTGTCCATCATAGCGATGGGCCAAATGGAATCTCTGAAGATGGGTTTTAGCAACAAGCCTAGACATGCCTCTCAACTTTCTGGGAAAGAGGCACACACACCTTTTAACACATAATATTTAATGAAAGGACACACCACCTAACATTCACCACCCGTTTGCCCCAACTATGGTCACTTTAACCCACTGGGGATTTTTTTTAGGCCAGCTTGCCTTTATATTAGCATTTATATCTAATGCAATATAGATTTAAATGCAAATAAGTATAAAATAAACAATGTTTGTCAGTTAAATATAACAGTTGTTTATGTTATAGCAAAAAGAGAGACAATAGAGGAGGAAACAGAGATTTCATTTCAAAAGAATGAAAATCCCTCCAATGCAGGGACAGTTAGGAGCCATGAAAAGGATCATCATTTCAACACAACAGAGGGGTTTGGGAGGCTGGTGAAGGGGGCCTGCACTTCATACCCTCAGCAGTTTCCCCTGGTCCCTCCAGTGACAGTTCCAGATTCTATATCCCATTTCCTTCCCCCCAGCTGTTATAAACCAAGGTGAGGTACAGTAGTTCACTCTTTCTGGTGTCAAATGAAATAAAAAAATACTTGAAGAGTCAAGTGACACCTTTGTTAAGGCCACGGCCAGTGGACAGAACTGGGAACCAAGAATCTATCCACTTTTTAAGAAACTTTTATGCCGCGTACACACGATCAGTTCATCCGATGAGAAAGGACCGATGGACCGTTTTCATCGGTTAACCGATGAAGCTGACTTAAAAAAACGATCGTGTCAGAACACGGTGACGTAAAACACAACGACGTGCTGAAATAAACAAAGCATGCGTCGACCTGATTCTGAGCATGCATGGATTTTTGACCGATGGTTGTGCCTACAAACGATCGTTTTTTTCCCATCGGTTAGGAATCCATCGGTTAAATTTAAAACAAGTTGGCTTTTTTTAACTGATGGTTAAATAACAGATGGCGCCCACACACGATCGGTTTGAACCGATGAAAACGGTCCATCAGACCATTCTCATCGGTTTAACCGATTGCGTGTACGCGGCATAAATGGTGAATTCAAGCGTGAAGTGCATTGTCTATATCAGCTTGTGATGTACAAATTGACGTGACAAACTGTTCATAAAGCAATCTGTATTCATTTAGTCTAGTTACTGTGTAATTAACTTTTTGAAAAGGAATAAGAATGAAGAAGAAGCCAGTGTTGATTTCTTTGTTCCGTTGCTGCTGTTCATTGTAAAATGAAATGTACATGTTTTTAATTTCCACAAAGGGTACTTCGGAATCGCTCCTTAACAAGAAGCCACTGCCTCATAATAAGTTAGATTTCACTGGGTTCTGTTCTCCATACTGATCTTCATGTTAATTGTTTCATTGCTTGTTCATTCAAACATTTCACAATCTGACACAATGCTCTCTGGACCTTCAGTGCTGAGGCTGGCCCACCCTGTTTTAATGATAGATTCTATCATTCCTCTTTTCCATTTCACAAAAATGCAGTAATTATACAGGTCGGTCATGGTGAATAATCAATAGGTCCTGTTATGTGAAAAATAAATTATAACTGTGGAGGATATAGGCATATCATAAATTCATATAATAAAAGTGTTTGAATATTCAAGGACATGTTGTACAAATGCTATCCAGCACACACTGTAGATCTGCTAATATAGCCCCAGTCTGCGGTCTTCCCACCCACTGCTGCACAGATTGGGCTGTCAGGAAGGCTGTAATTACCTCTATAGCCACCAGTAGGGATGAGACGAACACCCCCCGTTCGGTTCGCACTAGAACCTTCGAACGGACCGAACGTTCGTGCGTACATTTAGAACCCCATTGACGTCTATGGGACTCGAACGTTCGAATTCAAAAGTGCTAATTTTAAAGCCCAATATGCAAGTTATTGTCGTAAAACATCTTTGAGAACCCGGGTCTTGCCCCAGGGAACATGTATCAATGGAAAAAAAGTTTTTAAAAAACGGTCGTTTTTTTCAGGACTGCTGAAAAAAAAGGCAGTTTTTAAAACTTTTTTTTCCATTGATACATGTTCCCTCGGGCAAGACCCGGGTTCTCAAAGACGTTTCACAGGCATACTTTAGACACCCAGCAGGTACAATATTTAAAGGAATTTTTAATTTATTTTTAATTTTTTTATTTAAGCATCATTAAAATGACTGCTCCTGAATCTTTAGGTGCAAACTACAGAGCACATGGCCAATACACACCAAGTAGCTTTAGGTGCAAACTACAGAGGACACAGGCAATAAACCACGTAAGAATACTGCAGCTAGAACAATCACCTGCCTGCCAGTAAATTAGGAAGAACTGATCTAGCTAAACTATACAGTGTATAAATATATGTACAACACCTGGGATGTATATATATCCTCTACACACTGTAACATTAACTGACTAGCCTGCCTGCCTGCTCTATCTACCTGCAAAAAATGACACTCTCTCTGTCCTCTCTTAACCACCGCAACACACTACACAAGGCCGACCTTCAGGCGGCCTTTAATAGTGTGGGGCGTGTACTAAACCCCCTGAGCCATAATTGGCCAAAGCCACCCTGGCTTTGGCCAATTATGGCTCTCCGTTTTTTGCAAGCTGTGATTGGCCAAGCATGCTTGGCCAATCATCAGCCAGCGATGCCGCAGTGAATTATGGTCTGTGAAACGTAACTCGAAATTGGGCGCGAACAACCCGTTTTGTTCGTATTTCGACGAACGATCGAACATACGATGTTCGAGTCGAACTCATGTACGAAGCTCATCCCTAGCCACCAGCGCAAAAATTTCTCCCTCTCCTTGGCTGCCAGTGAGAAGAGAGGGAGGATGCAGGATACTGTTAAGGTTGTGTAGCATGCTCTAGTGTGCTAGAAGTATAGTACTATGTTTTTTTATAGAGTAGGTACATTTCCAGGCCTGGCTGGTAGCCAAACTTGGGTGTGTTTAGATCTGGGTTGGGAGTAACTCAGGGAAGAGCTGGTTGACTCACAGACAGCATCACCATGACCTCCCACTTCTTTCCAGAATGTTCTGGTGTTTTCTGGAAAGGAAGGATAAGAGGAGAGGTGGAGCTGCTTGGGGTATTCTGTGGAGCCCTGACAAATTCCCAACTTTGATTGGAAGGGTGCAGGCCTTCTTAAATACCCAGGGTCAGCCCAGCTGGGGAGGAGTTGTTTGGGAGGAAGCTGGAGATGGAGTGATAATCTGTCATGGCCTTTGAGGGAGCTCCCCAGTCTGGGGGGTGATTTCAGGCCTGGGCTTGTGTTCAAACAGGGTCCTCTAAGAAAACATGGAGGTGTCCTGGACAGGAGGCACAGGAGGAGCAAAAGAGGACAGCAGTGCTGGGCAAGTCTCCAGGGAGGAACAACAGGTTGCAGCCAAGAGGGCCAAGAGGGCCCTCTGATTGTCAGCCACTGACCTACCTACTTACCCTCACATGAGAGTGCAGCTCCTATGGAGGTTGCCTCCTGTCCCCCTCAACCCCCCTTTCCCACCCCCATGGCTTCTAGGGATTGTTAAATTCCTGCTCCCCTGCTGCACTTGATGGTTAGATCCGCCATTCTCTAAAAAAAATGCTGCCCTTTTAAAGAAAAACTTTTATATTTCCATTGTTCAGTGGGCAGTTTGTTCAATGTTCACTCTCCTTAAGAGCTTAGTGCTGACACTTCTGGGTGTGTCAAATAGAGTGTCCCCCACTGGGCACTGTGGTTCCTTCCACTGGTCATTATCCCGCTACTGAGTCCTAAGGTCACACAGCAGCTAACAGGATAAACCACATCACCCAACAGGGAACATTTGTGCCCAGAGCTCCTCAAGAGTGTAAGGACTTTACACACTGCCTACTGGAACATTAAGAATATAAACTCTTCTTTTATGGTTTCTCTCTGGCTTTGTGGTTAGCATCTCTGCTGTGATCCATTGTTTGAATCCTGGTCAGAACACAATCTGAATGGAGTTTGCATGTTCTCCTTGTGCTTGGGTGGGTTTCCTCTCGAGAAACCGATAATTGGTTCCTGTCTAAATGTGCTACATGCATGTTAAGCCTCATACACACGATTGGATTTCCGAAGGCTGTGAAGTTGTTCTGCATACAGACGACTTTTTCAGCGTAGTTTTGTGTATGTTGGCTGAAAAAGTCGTTTTTCAGCTCTTTAGCGCCACCCTTTGGGCAACTTCTGCTAATGTTGTCTGATAGTTAGCATTGGCTCGGAGCATGCGTGTTGGTACTTTGGATTTTAGTCCGACGGATTTGTGTACACAATTGGATAATCCGACAGAACACATTTGTTGTTGGACAATTTGAAAGCATGAACATCCAACATTTGTTGTCGGAAATTCCAACAACAAATTGTCCGATGGAGCATACAGACGGTCGGATTATCTGACAAAACACATCTATTGGACAATTGTTGTCGCAATATCCGATTGTGTGTACGAGCCTTTAGATAGGGACCTTAGATTGTAAGCTCTAAGGGCAGGGACTAATGTAAACATTCAGTATGTAAATCGTTGGAGATATATATATATATATATATATATATATATATATATATATATATATATATATATATATATATATATATATATATATATATATATATATATATATATATATATATATACTGTATTTGCTGGCGTATAAGACTACCTTTTACACTTAAAAAAACTGCCCAAAAAGCAGGGGTCGTCTTATACGCCGGGTCAGCTGCTCGGCTGCCTGCTGGATGTGCGGTAATACCGCTTAGCCAATCCCGGTGAGCGATGTATTCAAATGAATACAGAGCCTGCTCAGATTGGAGTAACAACCTCTGGCAATCCGAGTGCCTACACACAGTAGCCTGCTCGGATTGGCTTTGAGAGTCAGAGAGGTGTCAGCTGATGATGTTACAGCCTCTGCCAATCCAAGCAGGCTTTGTATTAATTAATAGAATACATCACTCGCCGTGATTGGCTCCATCTCCAGCAAGAATGAAGAAGAATATGGCTCCAGAAGAAAGAAAATGTGAAGCATCGGAATAGGGGTTGTCTTATACGGTGAGTACAAGCAAAAAATTCTTAAAAAAACTGCAAAATTAGGGGGTCGTCTTATACGCCTGGTGGCCTTATACGCCGGCAAATACGGTATATATATACCTATGTTAAATAACACTAATAGAGATTCTATCCCTTATCTGCTGGGGTTGGGATTTAATATTCAGTGTGGATTTTGTTAGTGTGAGCATTCTTGTACAATATGCTTGGGAATGTAAATGAAAATTCGAGGATGTAACAGTCTGCTGTGTAACAGCTTTTAGGACATCCCAGCGAAGGAAAGAATTTAATTGCATTCTGCAGATCCTGGCGTAAAGCTGGAATATCTCATTACGATTTAAGACTCCTAAACACACTTTGTATGACACAGATGTTAAGAGTGTAGGATCTGCATCTGAGCTCAGCCTCGCAGTGTATCCTGTTGTGAAAAAACAACACCTGCTTCATGAGTCAAAGAACATAACTAAACTAACACTAGGAAACAGCCATTTCACACGCGGTTAATGAGTTTATTTTAAGGAGCTGCTTTTAATCGGATAGTCCGGAATTAGTTCATTTGGCACTTAGCGGCATCGTTTACCCAAACATGTGCGTGTTGTAATTTATATTCAGGAAATAAATATATATATTTTTATGAGATTTAGTATTTTTTCATTATATATTTTAAAAATATATTTACTGTTTAGGTTTTGGAACATAGCTACATAATTAAGTGTAAATATGGGCAAACAAATATGATGTAATCTGTCACCAACAGAGCAGTTTTTTCGTTTTTATGAGTCTTCTCTTAAAGGGGCTGTAAAGGTTAATTTTTTAATTTCTAAATAGGTTCCTTTAAGCTAGTGCATTGTTGGTTCACTTACCGTTTCCTTCAATTTCCCTTCTAAATGTTTTTTTCCTTTGTTTTCTTTGTCTGAATTTCTCACTTCCTGTTCCTCCTCAGTAAGGTGTTCAGTAAGCTGTTCTAAATGACTTTCCACCGCTCGGATGATGGTGGAAAGCTTATTGAGGAGAAACAGGAAGTGAGAAATTCAAACAAAGAAAAAAAACATTAAGAAGGGAAATCGAAGGAAAAGGTAAGTGAACCAACAATGCAACAAGAGGAATGGAGGAGCTCAGCTATGAGGAAAGATTAGAAGAACTAAATGTATTCACTCTTGAGAAGAGGAGAATAAGGGGGGATATGATCAACATGTACAAATATATAAGAGGTCCATACAGTGAACTTGGTGTTGAGTTATTCACTTTACGGTCAACACTGAGGACAAGGGGGCACTCTTTAAGTCTAGCGGAAAAGAGATTTCACCTCCAAATACGGAAAGGTTTCTTCACAGTAAGAGCTGTGAAAATGTGGAACAGACTCCCTCCAGAGGTGGTTCTGGCCAGCTCAGTAGATTGCTTTAAGAAAGGCCTGGATTCTTTCCTAATTGTACAGAATATAACTGAGTACTAAGATTTGTAGGTAAAGTTGATCCAGGGTAAATCCGATTGCCTCTCGGGGGATCAGGAAGGAATTTTTTCCCCTGCTGTAGCAAATTGGATCATGCTCTGCTGGGGTTTTTTGCCTTCCTCTGGATCAACTGTGGGTATGGAGTTGGGTGTATAGGATTGTACTGTGTTTTTTATTTTGTTTTTTTTATTTTTTGTGGTTGAACTGGATGGACTTGTGTCTTTTTTCAACCTGACTAACTATGTAACTATGTAACTATGTAGCTTAAAGGAACCTATTTAGACAATAAAAGACGAACCTTTACAACCCCTTTAATCCCAAATTGTATTATCTGTTCTCTCTTATTTTTCCACTTCCTGTAACAGGGTGACAACCCTGTTTGTGCGTAGCAAAATATTGCACCAGCATTGTCACCCTGTGGATAGAGTAGTCTTAATATGAAGCGCTTACCCCCAAAGGTGCAGTTGATGGATGGGTCCCCTGAGTCCAGATGAAAACAACTTTGTCACACCAACGCTAAAGAACAAGGCTTTATTTTTGGAGATACTCCCTGCAAAATAACATACAGAATGGCAATAGCAATGAGAGATAATCATTTTGTACAATATCACAAACAATGAGAGGACCACTTTAAGTGTCTGAACCCTGCATCTAAAGAGATCCTAACTAAAGGGCAATACTGGAAGCTAAAAGGTACTTCAGTCTCTCGAGTTCCACCCACTGGCCAGTGTTGTATGAAATGTTGGGGCACAAAGTTCCTGCGTTGGTTTAAAAGAGATGGGTTCCCCAAAAAAAAAAAAAAAACATACACACTCTTCAGGGTGCGTGGTTTTGTGGAGACATGTAGGTGAAGGCCACTCTTTATCGTGAGGATAAATACTGAAGCGCTGATATGAATATTCAATATGGTGATTAATTGAAGATAAATAAATGATTTAAGCTGCAACCATTAAAATTAGTGTTCTGACACCGTGAATATGTGATCAATTGTATTGCAATAGTGCGCTGCAATCAACCTCCTATTTAAAACACAAAGTGAAATTATATAAATAGTGATAAAATAGGGACTAATCTCCCGATGTGCATAAAAATAAATACATAGATATAATACTGGTGAAAGGGACTAGCCCAGTGTGCACCATATAAATAGATAAAATGAATACACCACCAATTCGTTAGCCTGTACGGATATTGAGTTCCCAATTGGTGGAACTACAAAGAAACACTCCTGCCAGCAATCAGTTTATCTGCCAATGATCATGTAATATCTCTTTAATTTTCCTTTGAATTTCCTCCTATGTGTTGGTTCTCATACAAAACAAAAGAAATACATTGATGCGCAATGCTTAAAACTGACATTAAGGTCTGCGGTGCAAAAATATCCACTCACATTTACACAGATCAACCAGCGCCTATTGTAAACGTTCAGGCACATAAAGCTTGTATCCTCCTCACTCCGCATCCAGTGTATTCAAACGCAATACAGTATATGTTGTCACTTGGCTCCTCCCGACGCGTTGCGTCACATGTCACGTGACTTTTCCAAGGGTCCCCTTGAAAAAGATTGCAGCGCACTATTGCAATACAATTGATCACTCTTAATCGTGTATTCACCTGGACTGGTCAGGAGTAGAAATGATCCCTTGATCTATACATTTAGTAACCCCCTGGATTGGTATTAGGACAAACCTGCACCCCATGTTCTGGGACACAGGGACATGCTTTCGCCTCTACTTTGAGCAGCGCCAAAAGCAAATCAAATAACAATTTTTTATTACATCTTTAGAGATTTATATCACAAACAACCATTAGAAAAGGAAAATTTCTAGTAGCACATACCTTTTAAAACAAAAATGCAGGTATGAACAGTTGTTTTTGCCTCTCAGCCACCCTTAAAACATAAAACTCATTTAGACGTGTGGTTGGAGGTGGTAAAAATGTGCAGTCCCCCCACCCCTTAAGCTGCAATAGCCAGTGGATGGGGGAGTTTATGTGCCTTGGTCGCGATTCCTTGCTTCACACCTGTGGCAAATACTACCCAATATGCAGCAATCAGCGAGTGGCAAGCCCGCTGAACCTAACCCATTGGACGAATGAAAAATAGCCAAAACACCCTACAGTTGCATTCAATGCATGCGGCTGCAGTGTTTTTGTAGGCAAAAAATTAAAACAACCTTGGAGTCCCTGAGAAGGCATCACATCGCCTCTGAGGACCGCGTGTCTAAATCTATCCTTACAGTGTGACAATATATCTATCTAGAACATACTTATTTTAGAAGTTCACTTCACATATGTAGCATAACAAGGCAGCTGGCTGTTCTCAAACCATTTCAGTGGCTGTATCCTCAGGAAAATGAGGCAATACAGAGTAAAGGATTCATAGTTCCGTACAGTGGTCCAGCGGAATCAAGACCCCGCCCACAGCATAGTGGAGACATTCCCTCTGTGTGGTGCCGCCAGGAGTAATTGAGCACAAAAATTACAAATTTGAAGTCCCTGGATATCAGTATTATAGCTTTCAGTAACATGGAGGCAAGTGGGATGATTTTGGATACCATTAAACTTAGAGGAGCAACACCAGCACCAGCAGCAGGATGGAGCAAACTTTCTGTGGGTGTAGGACTTTGATGGCTGTAAGATACAATTAAGTTTTAGGGATATAACAATGCAGAGCATATGTGCTTGGATCAAATAGATGTACATTCCCAATAATTTGCCAGTAAAATGAATAAACATCTCAACTTATTTTCAGTTTTATTTATTTTTCACATATCTATTTAACCTATGTTTAAACTTGCCATACTGAATACATGGACCCCCAAATTCAAGGTGCCATAAAATTCAGTTTACTGTATAATCAGCGGTTAACATCATGCATGGAGATATTTAAAGGTCTATGATAGCCTGTCATGAGAAAAAAAAGTATGTAATGCCTCGTACACTCGATCGAAATTTCCGATGGAAAAAGTCAGACAGACTTTTTCCATCGGAAATTTCGACCGTGTGTATGCCCCATTGGAGTAATTCCATTGGAAATTTCAATGAATTCCATCAGAGTTTACATAGAGAACATGTTCTATTTTACTCCGATGGAATTTAGTCGGAAATTCTGAAATGAATTTGGTCGGAAAAGGTCCGATCGTGTGTACAGGATAGAGAATTGTTTTCTTCCTAATGTTTTCTCTTGGCTGCAGAAGAGTTTAGCAAAAGTCCATGGCCAGCTCAGTTACTTGGTGGCATCTGAATCCATCTATTATCTTGTCCAAGAATACATCTCGGATTGTGATTTTCATAAATACAGGAAGAGTTCAACTTTCCGTTAACCCCTACCACCATTTAATTATTCACTGGTAGACACTGCTAATCATATATTAATAACAGGAAACTGTTGAAATGACTTGGTTGTAGATCTGTAAATGGCTTTCCAAAAATAAGGCTCAGAGATAAGGCATTCTGCACAAAGTTTACAAGGAAGGAAGGTGAGAAATAAGGCATTGAGATAAGCCATTCTGTAGAAAGTTTAGGAGGGAGGAAACAAGAAAGGAAGATAGGGAAGGTTGAGAGTAATTCTCCATTCAAGTAATGTCACAAACCAACAGACAGGACTAATCTGGGAACTTAAAAAATTATAATTGTTGCTTAAATCAACTATCATTTTTGGGTCAATAGTTTATTCCCTGGGAAAGTGTCAGACTTGTTCTGTTCTCTTTATTCACAATAAAAAATGATCAATTATAATGTAAATTATTAATAAAAAAATGTCCGTTCATATATTTATCATTAAATCTTAAACTGTAAACTTAAAACAAGACATTAGACTCAGTTCAGATAGCTAACACACCAGAACACAGGTGCAACTAGAACCTTCAGGGCCCCAGTGCAAGAAACCAAGAAACGCCCGCCTAAACCCCCCCTTCTATCCAAACACTAGGCTCCCAGTTCTGGGATGGTGTCCATCAGTGGCGACCCGTCCATAGGGGATGCATGGGCTCCGCCCCCCAAATCTAGTGAAAAAAAAAGGCCTGTGAGTACTTTATGTGGTTCGTCACCTTTGTATCAAGGGGGGACTTTATTATACGTTGATAGTTATGTTTTGCTTGAGTCGTTATGGTCAAGCATGATCTGTTTGTCATATGAGAATATAATGGATTTATTTGTTATTTGCTAAATGGTCTGAATTTTGAAACCAATAAAAATGCCACGGCCAACTTAACGCAATTTTCTGTGTTCTGTGTTTTCATTAGTATTAACATGGTAGTATTTGGTATGTTTTTATTTTTGGTCATTTGTGCACAGTGCATTCTTATGTCTCCTCCTGTGTGTGCACCGCAGGAAGTGTGAAGCCCAGCAGCTGAATGATCAAATTCAGATGCTAAGCTTCACACTTGCCATGCACACAGGAGGAGAGGGGTGGGAGGAGAAGGAGCAGATTGATACTCTCCCATCTCTGCGAGGGAGGTGGGAGGGGTAAGTGTCAGTGCAGACTCTGGGCTGTGTGGGTGAGAGAAGCTCTCAGCTCACATCACTGCAGCCAGCAACCCCGCTGGGGCCCCCCGACAGTCGTGGAACGACAGAGCCCGGTCACAAGTGTGACCTTTGCGACCCTGGTAGTTTCCGCACTGCTCCAGAATAAGGATACCTATGTTTAAAAAAGTGACAGTTATTTTCAACCAAGTCCATCGAAATTTGAAAATTAGAGTCAACTAGCAAAATGTGACCATTTATTGAATGAGCTGAATACAGAAAGGCATATCACTGCAGTAGCAGAGCACAGAAGTTTACATTTGTACAATGAGTGCTTAGAAATGCAGTGACAGGGTGTTGGTGCAATTGTGAGTGAAGTGGGGGCATCCTGGAAAGGTGGGGAGAGCAGGAAAAGAGAATGGATGTCAGGCAAGGCATGAGAGTTGGTGTGCAAGTGTGGGTGGGGATCAGAACGCCCTGTTCGCCCTGGATCAGAACGCGATGACGTTAGCACTTTCCGATCCAGGGCGAAAGAGCGGTCGCTATTGCCGGTCAGCTTTTGATATGACATGCGGTTTTTATTCCTTCTAATGTAAGATGTTCATGATTTTTGAACTCTATACCTTTACCTATACCATACCATTTTCTTTTGTTGGTCATTGCACCTGTTTGGTTATTAATATTTTGGCTACATGTGTTATTTTTCTGTATTTGGTGTGTATTTTCACTGTTTAGCTGCCGCTTTTGCATTTATTTTGTTTTTTGGGGTGTTAGCGCGGTACTCTCCAATTTCTATCCATTTCATATAGGTTTCCTGATCCCTGGATGGACTTCTCTCAACCTCACCATATATTTTCTAAAACTAATCACTTAGAACAGATCTCTCCTGTGTCATTTTATCCTTTATTTTTCCTCAACAACAATTTCTGACACATTGTTTGGATTACATTTGCATGTCTGTTTCAATTTACTTTTATGGGAAACAAAAGTTCTTCCAATAGGATGGCTCCCAAGTTTTCAATTTTTAATTTAAATAGCAACCAATTGCAAAAATTGAAAACAAAAAAAAAATCTTCCAAGAGAATGACTCCCAAGATTTCCCTTTTTAATTTAAAAAGTGACTAATTGCAATTTACTGAGTTTGCTAGAAGCAGATTTTTTTTGCGATGTTCATCTTTAAGCGATACTAAACACATAGGGGCAGATCCACATACATCTGCGCCGGGCGCAACGTATCTAAGATACGCTACGCCGCCGTAACTTATCTTTTTTTAATCTGAATCCACAACTAATCCGCGCCATAAGTTACGGCGGCGTAGTGTATCTCTCGCGGCGTAAGGGTGCGTAATTCAAATGGATTTAATGGGGGCGTGTTTTATGTTAATACGTCGTGACCCAACGTAAACAACGACTTACGCAAACGACGTAAAAAATTCAAAATTGTACGCGGGAAGGACGGCCATACTTAACATTGAGTACGCCTCAGTATAGCAGCTTTAACTATACACCGGAAAAAGTCGAACGCAAAAGACGGAAAAAAAAGCGCCGGGCCGACGTACGTTGGTGAAGCGCCGTAAATAGCTAATTTGCATACTCAACGCTGATTTAGACGGAAACGCCACCTAGCGCCCGCCAAAAAATTGCATCTAAGATCCGACGGCGTACGAAGACGTACGCCTGTCGGATCTAGCCGAGATGCCGTCGTATCTTGTTTTGAGGATTCAAAACAACGATACGACGTGGGAATTTTGAAATTACGCCGGCGTATCAATAGATACGCCGGTGTAATTTCTTTGTGGATCTAACCCATACTGTTTGATTTACATTATCCCTTCTCTTTCTTTAAATGGATAATGGCACTAAAGCTATTTTAATAAAACAAAGAGTTAAAAACTCCTTTTATAAATATTGTATTGATAATTCATATGCTATTATAATTTGATAATGTGCTGCTAAGAGCCGGTTCACACAGGGGCGACTCGTCAGGCGACTCAGCCACCTGACAAGTCGCGCTCCGCTCTATTCAATAGAACCATTATAATAGGAGCGACGCAAGTTGCTCCGACTTAGAAAAATGTTCTTGTACGACTTTGGGGGGGACTCGGGGCAAATTGCATTGACTTCAATACAGAAGTCATTTTGCAAGTCGCCTTTCAAGTCGTCTTGAGATCGCCATGTCGAGTCGCCATTAAAGTCGTGCCACCCCTGTGTGAACTGGCTCTTAAGTCCCATTAGATTTTTTTTCCCTGTGTTTTCCAATACAGTTACAATTGGGGATGTTGGCCCAATTACCTTATCGACTATACCCACATAGAGTATGAACTATCAAAACAATATTTATAAAAGGAGTACAAATTTTATGAGAAAAAACACTAAAATACAGTTAAAGGCTGGTGTATAGTCAAGCCAACATAGTGCAAAATTACATTAGTGCATACAGTTCTACATGTTCCTAGTGGGTGTCCTCCATGTATGTTCTACCATGGTGTCTTCATCATGGCAGCTCTTGGAACATGTAGAACTGTAAGCACGTATGTAATTTTACACTACATTAACTTGACTATTCAGCCCTTAACTGTCTTTTAATGATTATTCTAATACAATTTGTACTCCTTTTATAATAATTGTTTTGATATTTCATACTCTTTTATGATTTGATAATGTGCTACAGGCCGCTCAAGTCCCATTAGGGTTTTTTCCTGTGTTTTACAAAATAAAAAAAAAACAGTTTGGGATACAGAATAAAAATAAATAATTAATATCGGTTTACTGTTTTAAATTGTCATATACTGAATATATATTTTTTAAATCAAATCTTTATTATGTTTGGCAATAACATGGGTGTGGGTGAATTTCTGCCAGTCACAGGCTTCACGCCCCTCCAGCCTGTGTCTTAGAATAAGAGGGAGGTGAAGCCTCCATCAAACAAAACGTAATTTGTGTTTAGCTGGTTAGTGGGCTGTCATTTACCACTGTGTATACACTTGCATGTGTGACTCTATAGTCACACGGGCTGCTCAGATGTGATAGGGAGGAAATGCTCAGGGTAAAAAATACACTAAAAACTGAGCATGTGCAATAGCTGCCAACACTGCTCTACAAAATCCCCAACTGCAGTGGGGACATGGACAGGAGGGGGAGATGGATAGAGAACAGCACGATCAACCAGGTTTTTTGCAGAATAGAGAAAATTTATCTAGTAGTGACTGAGTATGTATGAACAACATGTAATACACCATTTATTGATAGCTTTTAAAGATGCGGGTTTTATGACACTTTACCATTGAAGGTGTATGTTCAACCACCGCATTTGCAACCCTGCTCCTGTTAATCCTGTTTGAAAATAGTTGCCTCGTGTTTGTTCGAAAACTCACATATCAATCCTGATTAACACTCTTTTAGAGCTGAGGTTATACACAGGGAATAAAACTTACCTTTGCAACTGTATTTGTAATTGTTGTGATTTATGGACTTCAAGGTTTTGCTCTTTTTTTATGTGGCATTTCCTTTAATTTTTCCGCCCACTGTATGTTATTACCGGCACAATATGTAATATCCTAACCCAGCTGTTAGCTTCTGAACATAGCTAGGAATCCATGAAGCTTGATTCATTAGGCAAGTAAAATATATATTGTTCCACCAGGACATTTCATTATCCAGAAAGCATTGAGGCAATGCTTTTTTTCCCTAGAACCACCCATTCACATCAAGCCAAAGCCTCCCATTATATATGGCTGTAAAGTCTTTAATTCACTTTGGTTTTCCACCGTCATTAGAACAAGGTTTTATGTATGTTTTTGGAAATATTTTTTTTCTTCGACATTTTCGAAAAGCTGTTCAACTGTGAGTCAAATGTGTGTGCCGGGGACACAGACAATGGGCAATTAAGGTATTTATTTGGGGAAAATAGCTTGTCTCCAATTTGTGTACAGTTCCAGGCATAGTAAACAGAAAATGGCACAGCATTCACTGACGTGCATATGAAACTAATTGCCCAGCTAATAGAAATCATTACATTTTCTCCTATTCAAGTAAGGTGTCTGTAGCTAAGCAACTGACACAAGGTGTGATGTCAGTGATCACTAAGAAATATGCTGGCATTTTGGGTATATTCGGATGCAGAAAAGCCAAGGAAATCGTTACGTGCTCATCATAAGACTGCTGAGGAATGTAAATATTTTATACTTACTATAACTGCCTATTTGTATAATAACATGATACTGCACACCCTTCCAAATAGGAAACCACAAAGGTAAGATTAACAAAAGTAAATATAAACATAACCACACAAAAATAAATTGCCTTTTAAAATGGCCATTAAACTGGATTTGGGGTTACAAAATCAATAACAGCATTTCAAATAATAAAGTTTTATAACAATACAGTAGTTTAACCGCTTCAATACTGTCCACATTTACCCCCTTCCGGCCCAGGCCAATTTTCAGCTTTTAACGTTGTCACACTTCGATTGACAATTGCGCAGTCATGCAAAGCTATACCCAAATTACATTTGTATAATTTCTTTCGCACAAATAGAGCTTTGTTTTGGTGGTATTTAATCACTGCTTGTTTTTGTTTTTTTTCTGCAAAAAAAGAAAAAAGAGGAAGTATTTACACAGAGGAAGGAAGCAGCAGACATAAATGACACTTAGTGCTCTTAATTGAGACAAGTACATACTATAAAGGGATATGCTTTGTTCACATTTCATATCTAAAGTTTACAACCACTTTAAATCAAAGCAGGGGAGTGAGTAGGTAGGCAACTCCATGGGGCCACAGTGTAACTGCCAAAGTTTGGCATACTTGTGAACTAGGTGCAGCGTTGTGCGGCTGGCAGTGAGCATACAGAGTCCAGGTTTGACAACGGCAATGAAGGCCTCTTGAGTCCCTTAGGGAAAGAGAACCTTGAATGATGGGGGCATGGCCAGGTACAGAATAAGTCGGCTCTAAGGATTGGTTGCTAGGGGGAATGGGCTGGGCCTGAGCTCTGAAAAAGTATTGCCCCAGAGAATTCTGGGTCTTTTAAGGAATGTTGCTGAGAGAGCTTCCCACCCCCTTTTTTCTCTGGTATGCTACAGCTTGCTGCAGTTTCTTGACCTTGCCAGCATAAAATGGCTGTAATGGGCTATGCCCTTGATGGAAATCGGAAGGAGGCGGCCTGTCCAGCACTTATGGGCCCTCCCCCTTTTGGAATTGTGTGCTCACAGTACAACTGTGACTGTCACTGGTTTAAAAGTGTTCACATGTTATGTTTGGATTTAATAAAGCTGTGTCCTTGCCATTTCCAACATAATGGTTGTAAGTGTATTTATTTAACGGGGTGAAGGGGCAAGGAGTAAGGTTTTTCTATACAACTATGTTACAGTTAATTGTACCTGGGCTCATTGCGCCTCAGCAGTCATGTATGTAGAAAAGTTCAGCAAGTACAAACAGGCCCTTTTTCTTATAAGTGTCTTAGGTCTTTTGCCCCGTGACCACTCTGGCTAGGTTCATCCAACAATGTCCTCTACTCCTGCACTTTATTTAGCAGTAACATTAGTGAACAGCCTTCTGGGTCAAATGACCAGCTTCTGTCGGACAAGCTGCCATACACACGGGCCGAATGTCAAACGTTTTTTTTATTGAACCGGCCGATGTCAACCGAGATTTGACCCGTGTGTACTGGGCTTTACTTTGTGCCACCACCACCCAGTTCAGGGAGCTGAAGAAGATTGCCATGACATTGTGCTATATAGAGGAGCATGTGACTCATCCCATGTGATAGTGCTAAGTTAGTCAACGCTGAGAGCGCGCAGCCTTTGTAGGAAAGCCAGTATGTGCCACTAGAAAGGTACCTGTTGCTATGTTCTGCATGGGCAAAACACAGGTTTTCTTTAGACTCAGGCCTCGTACAGACGGACGGACTGTCCGCTGAAAACGGTCCGCCGGACCGTTTTCAGCGGACATGTCCGCCCGGAGATTTCTGTCTGATGGTTGTACACACCATCAGACAGAAATCCGCGCGTACACGAGATGCAGTGACGTGGCCGCGCCGTCGCCGCGATGATGACGTGGCGACGTGCGCGGCCCTGGAAGTTCAATGCTTCCACGCATGCGTCGAATCACTTTGACGCATGCGAGGGATGGCAGACAATCGGACATGTATGGTGAGTCTGTACAGACGACCGAACATGTCCGATGGACAGGCTTCCAGCGGACATGTTTCTTAGCATGCTAAGAAACATTTGTCCGCCGGAAAACGGACAGTCCGCCGACCAGTTTCAGCAGACATGTTTGGTCGTGTGTACGGGGCCTAAGGTGCACTACCTCCTAAACCTTACCATTGGTCAGCAAAGCTATTCATAATAATAATAATGACATGTATTGTACACATCAGAAATTTTTGTTTTGTATCAGATGCATTCGTCCGTTGATGAATTTCATTATATTCTTTATGTTGAATTGATTCATTTTCAGAATTTGTTTTGTATCTTCGCCATTTGTTTCATATATCTGTTGGTCCGGTGGATTCGATAAAATGTGTTTTTTACGGAGGATTGCAATATATTATTGAATCCGACGAAGTCGAATTGGAGGGATTCGCTATTTGCGGACGCTTATCCAACTCACCAAGAGAAATGGCATGAGCTGATTGGACATTATTGACTAACTAAATTATCTAACAAATGTTAAAGCGGGGGTTCACCCTATCAACGCAAAAAAAAATTTTTTTTTCTTTTACCATAAAATCAGGCATTGTAGCGCGAGCTACAGTATGCCTGTCCCGATTTTTTTACCCCCGTACTCACCTTGTACTCGTAGATCGAAGATACCAGGGAATGGGCGTGCCTATGGAGACGGAGGATGATTGACGGCCGGCTCTGGCGCGTCACGCTTCTCCGGAAATAGCCGAAATAGGCTTGGCTCTTCACGGCGCCTGCGCATAGCCTGTGCGCAGGCGCCGTGAAGAGCCGAGACCTACTCCGGCTGTCTTCGGGGAGAGTGACGTGCCAGGGCCGGCCGTCAATCATCCTCCCTCTCCATAGGCACGCCCATTCCCCGCGGGAGCCGAAATCTACGATGTCCGATTACAAGGTGAGTCCGGGGTTAAAAAAATCGGGACAGGCATACTGTAGCTCGCGCTACAATGCCTGTCTCGATGGTAAAATCAAGTCAGTGAGGGTGAACTACCGCTTTAATTCATTTCCTCATGAACTACTATTGCATCATGCGACATCATCCTAATGATACAAATGCATTTTTTTTGTTTTTTTTCCCAGGTTCATTGACATTTGTTAGATTCCTACACATCCAAATCTCTGAAAATTTAATTTTAATTATTATTATACAGGATTTATATAGCGCCAACAGTTTGCACAGTGCTTAACAAAATAAAGGCAGACATTACAGTTACATTACAATTTGGTACGAGAGAAATCAGAGGGCCTTGCTCATTAGAGCTTACAATTAGAGTTGAGCGGACACCTGGATGTTCAGGTCCGAACCCGAACTTTAAAAAAAAAATTGTAGTCAATGGGACACGGACTTTTAGAAAAAAAAATGCGCGGAGGTCCCCGCAAATTCAATAACCAGACCCTTTAGGTCTGGTATGGATATTAAGGGGAACCCCGCCGTCAATTTAAAAAAAAATTGACGTGTGGTTCCCCCTAAATATCAGGGGAACCCCGCCGTGAAGCTGTGACATTACTTATATAGAGGAGGCAGGGCCACCCGTCACGTGACCCCACCCCCTCTGATGTACCCTCTGCTACGTCACTGGGCATCCCCATTACCATTTCACACAGGGGGGGGTCAGGATCTGGGGGTCCCCTTTGTTAAAGGGGTCTTCCAGATTCTGATAAACCTCCCGCCCGCATACCACTGGGCAAGGGTTGTGGGGATGAGACCCTTGTCCCAATGTTGAGGGCATGTGGCCTGGTGCGGTTCAGGAGAGGGGGGGAGCCGCACTCTGTCCCCCCCTCTTTTCTGCGGCCGGCCAGGTCAACGTGCTCGGATAACTGGTCTGGTTATGGATATTTAGGGAGAACCGCACGTCATTTTTGTTTTAAATTAACGGCGGGGTTTCCCTTAATATCCATACCAGACCTGAAGGGTCTGGTTATGGATATTTAGGGGGAACCGCATGTCATTTTTTTTTTAATTGACGGCAGGGTTCCCCTTAATATCCATACCAGACCTAAAGGGTCTGGTTATTGAATTTGCGGGGACCTCCGCGCATTTTTTTTTTCCCGAACTCCAATCCCGGACCCAAACTTTTTATTTTTATTTTTATTTACTTTTTAATTATTCGGGTTCAGGTCCGGGATCGGGAAAAACCCAAAGTCCGTACCGAACCCAAACTTTAAAGTTCGGGTTCGCTAAACCCTACTTACAATCTAAAGAGTGTCAATTGATACAAAAGATAATCGCTGTGGGGGATGAGCTGATGGAGGAAGTAAATCAGTATATTAGTTAGAAGCAGGATAGGCTTCTTTAAAAAGAAGGGTTTTCAAGGATAGTCTAAAGATGGATAGATTAGGGGACAGTCAGACAGATTGGGGCAGGGAGTTCCAAAGAATGGGAGAGCTCTGGAGGCGAGCATGAGAGCAGGTGACAAGGAAACAAAATTAAACGCACGTCTACCATATTTGCCGGCGTATAAGACGACTGGGCGTATAAGGTGACCCCCTAATTTTCCAGGAAAAATTTTGGCTTTGGGATATACTCACCATATAAGACTACCCCCTTCTTACTAGTCTTTCTGGAAGCTGAGGGGTAGCCCGAACCACTGACAGAAACAGGCTTTTTTCAAATCTCACTGTGCCATTACATTACATGCCCCCACTGTGCCATCACTTGTCCCCACTGTGCCATCACTTGCCCCCACTGTGCCATCACTTGCCCCCACTGTGCCAACAGTGGCATCCACTCACTATTTGCTGATTTGTTTCCAGGCCGGTGACAGTCTCCGTGCTGCGAGCGTCCATGATTTGAAAGCCGCGCCTTCTTCTCAGCGTGTCCTGTGATAGGCGGAACACAAATTTTCCCAGCAGCGCCTCTGTTCTGTGTTCGGCCTATCACGGACGTCCTCTCGTCCGAGGATGAGAAGGCATCTGTGATAGGAGGAACACAGAACAGAGGCGCTGCTGGGAAGATTTGTGTTCCGCCTATCACAGGACACGCTGAGAAGAAGGAGCGGCTTTTAAATCATGGACGCTCGCAACACGGAGACTGTCACCGGCGTATAAGACGACCCCCGACTTTGGATGCATTTTTTTGCATCCAAAAAGTCGTCTTATACGCCGGAAAATATGGTACTCAATATAGTGATTGGCTAATAAAGAGACATAAGAGGTGAGAAGGAATGGACATGCTCTCAAATTCAGTTCTTGAAGTATTTGCATAATAAGGCAACATGAGGGTTGAGGTGCTTTTCAGGGTATGTGTCAGCACCTCCAAGTCCATACACCAATAAAAAAACGAATCAATGTGCAAGTCTTCAAGTGATCCCTTAGTTCTTAGATGCAAGAGTCATTCAAAATGGGATCAAACAAAACAGTGGTGCTGCTTCTCTCCAAAAACACCCACTGGGAGGGGGGCAAATCTGAAATAACACAAAAAGAGAGGGGAGCTCAAGCCGCCCTAGTGTAATTCCATTTATTAAACTTGGCTAAAAGTAGAAATCACTCAGTGCATTCACATGATACCGTAAAGCAGTGGTTCCCAACTCCTGTCCTAAGGACCCACTAACAGGCCAGATTTTAAGTATTACCTTGGGGAGATGCAGACTAAAATACTGCAACCACTGAGAAGCAAATTATATCACCTGAGATGTATTTCAGTTATCTTGCAAACCCGGCCTGTTAGTGGACGCTGTAAGATCAAATGGTGGATTGTGTCCAGTCCAGACTTGACAAAGGAGGTCACGTTTCCGAAATGCATCATCTTGCCTGCTTGAAATGTTGCACATTTCCATCTGGTTGCCTGCTTCCTGGTGTTGTGGAGGTCCGTGACAGAGCCCAGCCCCAGCTAGACTGGGCACATGCGCAGTAGCCACTGCACGCCAAGGCTCAGTTGTCAGCTGTCAGTGAGGCTCACTGGACGCAATCTACCATTTGATCTTACAGCGGCCATTGTGGAGGATTGGCTTTTATGACACATGCTCAATCCTTTATGGTATCTGTAACGGTCACCACCGTTAACGACCTTACATCCACGACAACAGCTCATCTGACACACAGACAGACCAGCAGGCATCCCATTTTCCCAGAATCAAGACGAGACACGCAGCTCTGTACTTGTTTCAAATGTAATGACACTTTAATGGTTTCTTCTCAGCTTTTTATACAGTACCAGGCATTAAAGCAACAATGAGATCTCCACCCCCCTAATCATACACCAAGGCCAATTACTAAACATTCCTTAACCAACAGCATAACAACAAAACACCTTCACCCACTCCGTCTCCGCACACAGCTTGACACCTCTGAGCATCAATAGGCTAGGCTCTAGACAGTGTTATCACACGTAAGCAGTATTTAGTATGCATAATTAGAGTTCTGGGAGCAGACCTGGGATTAACACCTGTCCGTTACAACACCTTTACACAAGGACAATGGAATGTCTTCCAAGCCCTGATGCAATTAGCATGTCACTAGAAATGAGTCACTATTGACTGGTTGGGCCAACAACTTGCAATCTCTCAAGATCCTGCAATATGAACTATTATTGATGTCCTATCTCATGTAATACATGAATTATGATTCCCTTGCCACCCCATGCCCAAAAGGCACAGGGTGGACTCAGACCCAAGAGTTATCAGTGACGCTGACACAGGAGTATCCCCCATCCTCACAAAGTCTCTGGATGTCCCGGGTCATTCCATTACAGTATCATTTGAGTGCATTGAGTTATGTCTACTTCTAGCCAAGTTTAATAAATGGAATTACACTAGGGCAGCTTGCGCTCTCCTCTCTTTGTGTTATTTCAGGTACCTCCAATCGTCTAACTTCCAGTATACCTGCAGTTTTAAACTTCTCACTAATAGCAGTTTTATTCTATTTTAGTCTCTGACAGATTTCTCTACTTGTCACCTTTTTCTCATGCAATTTTTTTTTCAGTTAGGGCTCATGGGAGTCTGTCTTTATTTTTTAAATAAACTGCAAACTGATTTTCCAACAATGTGTAAACTTGTGCCCACACTCACTCTGCTTCTCTTCTCTAGCACTGCGCGGCTTGCTTCTAACTGCAGTTGTAACAGCTTGTGTCTATTTAAACATATCATGTTATTAGTGCCTAACAGTATTCATTACCAAATACTGAAACTGATGGAGTATAATTATTGGTTTAGAGCAGGCTGGATTGTAGCATGCTGAATGGCTTTTTTATCTTCACCTTCATTCTCCCCTTGTATGCAGCTGGCATATGATTTTGTGATATCTGGAGAATCTTCACCATGAGTAAACAAATTATAGACCCCACTTTGTGACGATAATGAGGTCTGATGAGCGCCAGACTGAGTGGGGAGAATGGGGAGTTGTATTGCACACAGTGCCACCCTCCTTTCTTCAAAATTTGCAAGTCAGTGACAAAACAAACAGATTTAGATGTGCTGTCTGGGGTGAACAGTCAGAGTTGGTATAACACATCAATACAAGCATAGTGTCCCATTGGATTAGAACATTCCGGTTAGAGCATTTTTGACAGGACACAGGCCCAGGACCATTTAGTGTTCACCTAGTGTCCTGCTGAATAACTTCAAGCTGGCCCCTTATGCAGGTATAGCTATGTAGGACCCTGGAGTTTAGTCAGGGTTGTTCCTCAGAATTTACTTCCCAGGACTAGTCATTGTGGCTAATTGTTAAGCCTTGTACACACGGTCGGACCAAACCGATGAGAATGGTCCCACGGACCGTTTTCATTGGTTCACCGCTGAAGTGGCCTGATGGTCTGATGTGCCTACACACCATCGTTCCAAAAAACGATCGGGTCAGAACGCAGTGACGTCAAACACACGACGTGCTACATAAAACGAAGTTCAATGCTTCCAAGCATGCGTCGACTTGATTCTGAGCATGCGCGGGTTTTGAACCAATGCTTTCTGTACTAACCATCGGTTTGGACCGATCGGGCAGCGGTCCATCGGTTCGGTTTTGAAGCATGTTTTAAAATTTTGGACCGAAGGAAAACAGACCGATGGGCTATACACACGGTCGGTTTGGACCGATGAAACTGAACCTCGGTCCATTCTCATCGGTTTTGTTCGACCATGTGTACGGGGCCTTAGAGATTTCTCCCTAAGTTTGGCAATGTTGCACTTTTTCTTTTCTGCCACTAGGTGGCCGGGTACCTGGTGGTGCTAGATATGAAAGGGACAATGCAGGAATCATTAAAGCGGAGTTCCACCCAAAAATGGATCTTTTGCTTTAAGTGACCATGACCCCCTGACATGCCACATTTGTCATGTCATTTCTTGGGGGGGAGTGGATACCCTCTTTTTAGGGGTATCCAGCTCCCACTTCCTCCCGTGGCTCTGCAATGCTGAAAGAAAGTTCACCTCTCCCCCCTCCCGCCAGTCTTCTGGGACACATCACAGGTCCCAGAAGATTATTCGGCCAATCACAGCGTGCAGCGCAGCTCGCACATACGCAGTGCATGCCCGGCTGCGAAGCCACAGCCAGGCGCCCACATTAGTGACTTCGGCGCCGCAGAGAGGAGGGGGAGAGGAGGGGGGCTTTGTTCGCCAGCATCGCTGGACTGGGGGACAGGTGGGTGTCTGATTATTAAAAGTCAGAAGCTACACTTTTTGTAGCTGCTGACTTTTATATGGGTGGAACTCCGCTTTAAGTACTGGCACTTCTCACTGCTAATGCTTTTTTTTACGTTTTCTATTGTTTCTATTGTCTGTTTTTGCAATCTCTTTAATAACTAGTGTCTTGCACCACATTTTTTTTTCACTAAACAATATTTAAAAATCATTAAGCTTCATCTCTAAGTGCTCTAAGCTAATTAAAGGATTACTGCCTCTTTAAAGACAGCCACCATATTTAGAAAAATAGGAAACTGAGAGGAAGACCTCGATGAGAGACCCTTATTTTGTAGACCATGTAGGTCTGGCACCTAATCCTAATCAATGATACTCAAAATAAGGGACCCTAACAAAACAAACTAAATATAAGGACTATAATGGGACCCAATTTATATAAAAAAGTATCAAAACATATTTATTATATGATAAAAATTGCACATGTATATATATATATCATGAAACATACAAAACACACAAAAACTGTGCATAGAACATAACCAAAGCCATCTAGTACTCCTTAAATACAGGTTCTTGATGGCTCCCGTATGGTGGAGCACAGAGAGTTGCTGTAATTTTGATGCAGTTTGAGTTTCACAGGAGATAACCCGCTTCTTCAGGAAAAGTTTTAGCAAGAACACTCACGGTTAATAGTCAACAACATCAAAATAGAAACACATTGAATGGTCCTCCTACAAATGGTCATTGTCACCCATATAATGCCACAGAGAGGTCCTCCTCATTTTCCAAGATAGTCGTTAGTTCCTATGTGATTGGAACTAGGTATCGTATTGTGTGCACCTAGTGATATACAAGGTATTATATTAGGTAAGTAACAAGGTTCCCATCATGTCGTTCCTCAGATCAGCGTGAAGTGAGATAGAGAATCCATCTCTCTCCTCGCTGATCTGAGGAACGATATATAATACCTTGTATATCACTAGCTTTTAACCGTGAGTGTTCTTGCTGAAACCTTTCCTGAAGGGTTATCTCCTGTGAAACACAAACTGTGTCAAAATTACAGCAAGTCACTGTACTCCACCATGGTTGAGCCATCAAGAACCTGTATTTAAGAGGTACTAGATGGTTTTGGTTATGTTCTAGGTGCAGTTTTTGTGTGTTTTGTATGTTTCTTGATACGTATGTACAGTATACATGTGCAATTTGTATCATACAATAAATGTTTTTTGATACCCTTTACGTATATAAATTGGGTACCGTTATATTCCTTAAATTTAGTTTATTAGGGTCCATTACTTTGCATATTTAAAAAATGATTACCTTCCTGTCTGGCGTGGCAGCGAGTGTCACAGACATTTTTTTAAGGTCAGAATTGTTACAGCAGATGCTGTGAACGATGCTAGTTCATACGTGGCAACTACTGTTTGTGTTTGTAAAGGGTTAACTTGTGGAGTTACAGTACGTGACCTAACTGCTGACTACTTACAGTCTGCTACTGCTTTGATTGTTGCCCCGCAAGCTGAAAAATCTCCCTGCAAAGTGAGTCTGGGAGCACAGTCATCAAATTCTGATCACAGCAGTGGGATTTTTGACTGCTGCTGTCATACATTTCTCAACTACATAAAAGATATAAGCTGCTGTCCAGTTGCTCGGTGCTCAGGATGTTTAAGGTCACCTTGATTCTTCAAGCTGTGATAGCACTTAAAGCGGAGCTCCGCCCTACAAAAAATACTGCAGCTGCTGACTTTTAATATTAGGACACTTTCCTGTCCTGGAGTCCAGCGACGTTGGCAGCAGAAGACGAGCAATCTCTCATCACTCTGCTGCCCCCACCGCCATCCTCGGTGAGGGAAACAGGAAGTGAAGCATTGCGGCTTCACTACCCGGTTCCCTATGGTGTATGCGCAAGTCGCGCTGTGCCATGCTCACTGGTCCCCACTGTGTTCTGGGAGACAAGTGTTTCCCAGAACTCAACAGGGGGGATGGGATCTGGCGTTCTGCCGCAGTCTACCTGCAGACTGGCTGGAAGTGGGTGCTAATACCTGTCTTTAGACAGTTATCTGCACCCCCCTCCCCCCTGAAAGGTGCCAAATGTGACACCGGGGGGGGGGGGGGTTCCGATTAGCGGAAATTCCACTGACCGTGTGTATGCCCCATCTGAGTTTTTCCATCGGGAATTCCGACGGACTTGTTCTCTTTTTTTCCGATCAAAGAAATTTCTAGCGGAAATTCCGTTCATCTGTATGGAACTCCGACAGAGAAAAAAACACGCATGCTCAGAATCAAGTCGACACATGCTCGGAAGCATTGAACTTCATTTTTCTTGGCTTGTCGTAGTGTTGTACGTCACCGCATTTTGGACGGTCGACATTTGGTGTGACAGTGTGTATGCAAGACAGCTTGAACGAAATTTGGTCAGAAAAATCAGTCGGAGTTTATCCTGACGGAAATTCCAATCGTGTGTACGGGGCATTATACGTAACTAAAATAGAAAAAAAAAATTGGCCTGTTACGTAGTCCTTTGTCTTGTTCTCTGGCATTGGCGGTAGGCAGAGAGCAGTGCTGGCTTTATGAAGTCACTTAAACAGGGCTTGCTTTAATACATGAATCTAAGCTCCAGATCTCAGCTAGGATGGAGTAAAAGTCAAATACAAAATGACTGTGACAAAAGATCTTGTATATTCTTCCAACACCCTGGCAACCCTTTCATGACTCCATAGAAAGTTGAAGTATCCTTTGAACACAGATGGTTACTGTGCCCCAGTGAACTTGATTCAAAACCAAAACACATTCTCTTGATTTGAGTTGCTGTTTAAAATAAATTCATTTATTGCACTCAGAAAGACCAGATCTTTTCCCAGCCTGGTGTGAGAATTGCTTAAGTAAACATATCTTTGCAAAGAAAATGGTGTGAGATACTATGTGATTTGAGGAATGCTTCAGTATAGGCCAAATATTTCCTCTTCTCTTCGTAAGGGTGGAACTTGTAGATGAAACGCGGTGGGGAGTTTTTCAACTCCTGGGTATCAACAGCATGTTTTTCATTGAATGCATTCCTTGTTGTTGGCGACAATGAAAGGGTGGGATATATTAATACCAAACAAAATGATTCCTCCCATCAACCATATATATATATATATATATTATATATATATATATATATACATATATTATTCAGGGAAGAACATATGGAAATATTTGTTCCATTGCATAAAATAATCAAATGCTAATAAATTAATAATATAGTGTCAATACTGTATATTCCACAGCAACTGGCAAAAAGTATTGCATTATTCACTAGTACAATCCTAGTAAAGTTTTCAATTAAAAGTTTAAACCCAATCACTAAAACCTCATATAAGCTTTAATGCACTAGGGCCAGTTCACACCACATGCAGTCCGTTTTTTTTTTCTGCATCAAATACGCATTGCAAAGTAGGTTATATGGTTTTTAATAGCATAGTTCACACCAGTGCTTGCAGTTCCAGTGCGTTCCAGTTCCTGAAAAAAGTAGAACATGCTTCATTTTTCCTGCACTTGACGGTACTGGAACACTGTAAAACGCATAAAAAATGCACCGGAACGCACATGAACGCACCAAAAACGCACTGGAACACACAAATCTTTATTTAAGGTTGAGAAAAAAAGAGGGGGAGGAGGGAATGCACTGGACTGAATCAAAAACGCACTGGAACGCATCAAAAACACAGATGCAGAAAAGCATCTGGAACGCATCCGGACTGCGTTATTGTGGTGGGAACTGGCCGTTAATGTAATTTTAAAAGCTAGTGTTCAATGTTTAACCCCTTCACACCGACCTCACACAAATATGGTGCCCCACTGGACTGCGCTGTTTTCCGTGAGCACGCATATTTAGCAAATTTCCCTTTGTGATGGGAGCGCTCCGCACGTTGTGCTTCCAGCACAGAGACTGGAGTCTCACGGAGAGCCCTGGGCCCTGAACCCCCAATTCTGGGTCACCTGATCACTGTGACAGCCTCTGATTGGGTATCACAGTGATCAGTCACTGTGAAGCCTGCCCCCCTGTTTTTTCTTTGTGAATAGAGGAGAGAGATACATCGTATCTCTCTCTTCTTGCAGAGTATAAAAAATAATAATAATAGAAAATAAAATAACAAAAAAAACCTAGATCAAGGTTTGATCTAGGTCAGTGCCAGGGTTAGTTTTTGGGTCAAGGTCAGTGTCAAAGGTCAGGGTTTGTATTTTTTTGGACAGGATTTTTTTTAATTAGGATTAGTGTCAGTTAGTGTGTTTTAGGTAAGATATAAAAAAAAAAAAAGCAAAATGCGCTCTATTTTGGGCTGTACTACGGGATACAAACATCAACTAATATACACATATGTGGTATGACTGCTATCGTCCAGAGTAGGAAAATGTAATTTGGGTTGTCCTATGGTGAAATATTATGGTATTGGCGAAAAATATGCAGCTAAATGAAAAAATATTTTTATTTTTTACTATTTTGGGCCAGTTTTCCTATGATAATAAGAAAATAAAATCAAGAGATATGCATTAACATTTACCACCAAACGAAGGCCAAATGTGTCCTGAAAAAGACGCGGTATAATCCATCTGGATGCACAAAGTAGTTGTGATGATATGTACAGTTTACATTACACATGCCAAAGTTGCAAAATTGTGCTCAGGCATTAAGATTTGTTTTACCCTTAGCTGTGAAGGGGTTAAATCTGGAGCTTTTATTAAATAAGATTGAATAACCATCATAATGACAAGCGCTCACTGGTCAGTGCAGCCACATGACCATGCTGGCTAATGCGCATCTGATCCTTCTTCTTTCAGTCAGTGTTAATTTTCAAATTTCAATTTGTTTTAGTTATAGTCTGTTGACTAAAATTCCATTTTCGTTTTTGTCATATTTTAGTCATTTGAATTGTTTTAGTCATATTTTAGTCAACTAAAATCTCTGGGCCAGATCCTCAAAAGAGATACGGCGGAGTAACTGCTGTTACGCCGTCGTATCCCTTGTCCTAACTATGGAACTGATCCACAGACTCAGTTTCCCATAGTTAGGACGAAGATCCGACATGTGTAATTGAATTACACTGTCGGATCTTAAGGATGCAATTCTAGGCCGGCCGCTAGGTGGCGAGGCCATTCCGGCCGGCGTAGAATATGCAAATGACCAGTTACGGCGATCCACGAACGTTCAGACGGGCCCGTCGCTCTAAATCTACGTCGTTTACGTCGAGTTCCGCCGCGTAAAACTAGGGCTAAGCCCTAGTTGTCTTAAGCCATGTTAAGTATGGCCGTCGTTCCCGCGTCGAATTTTAAATTCTACGTCGTTTGCGTAAGACGTCCGTGAATGGCGCTGGACGCCATTTACGTTAACGTCTAAGCAAATGACGTCGGAGCGACGTCAGTTAGCGCAATGCACGTCGGGTAATTTACCCGACGGAGCATGCGCAGTACGTCCGGCGCGGGAGCGCGCCTAATTTAAATGGGACTCGCCCATTTGAATAGGAACGCCTTGCGCCGGACGGATTTAAGTTACAGCGCCGCAAAATTCCAGGTAAGTGCTTTGTGGATCGGCACCTAACTTTAGAATTTTGCGGCGGAGTAACTTAAATCCGAAAAGTTACGTTGCGCCGCGGCTTTGTGGATAACCCCCTCTGTTACATTTTAGTTGACTAAAATCAAATGGGGTTAGTTAAATTGTAGTGCATTATTCAAGCTATTTTTTTTTAATTTCCAAACTCATTATATACACCTGGAGTAAAAATCTAAAAACATGTAGGGGATGGGGAAGTAATTGGGAGTGAAGGAGTACAGAGGGCAGAGAACTGGATGGTCTTGGGAGGCTGTTATTTAACACAGTGCTAAGCAAGCACTGCTACTTTTCTGGGAGGGGAAACACTCATTACGTGGTTTGCAGGGCATTGTTCCAGAACTCCCAGGCAGACAGTGGCAACCTGCGTCTCTCATCCAATACAGATTGTCAAAGGGCTGGGGCTTTCACAGACAGGCAGAGTGCCGAGGTAAGCCAAAGATCAGGTGGGTAAATATCCCTCCCTCACAGTTTTGTTCGGTTTTCGTACGTTGACAAAGATTGGAATTGTTTTTTGTAATAGTTTTCGTCAATTGACTTAATTCTAATTTTATTTTCATTTCGTTTTTATCACTGAAAACATGCACCTGACAAAAATTATGACGAAAATATTTTTGTTGACGAAATTAACACGGATTTCAGTAAGGTGTCCCAGTTTCTTATTAGTCAGCCTGATCACATGGTCACACTGGCCAATGAGCTTTTGCCATTATGAGCATTATACTCACAATGTACAGACAGGTATCACTAGGCATCATGGCTGCTATGTGCAACGCGGTCTGGAGGGATGGCCAGGATATGTTAAGTTAGTTTACCTTTTATTGGGGGAAAGCTGAACTTATTCTTTATTAACCACTTCCCGACCGCCGCATGTATATGTACGTCCACAGAATGGCACGTACAGGCAAATGGGCGTACATGTACATCCTTGCCTTCTAGCGGGTTGGGGGTCCGATCGGGACCCCCCGCTACATGCGGCGGTCGGGTTCCCTCTGGGAGTGATCCGGGACGACGGTGCGGCGATCGCTCCCCGGAGCTGAAGAACGGGGAGAGCTGTGTGTAAACACGGCTTCCCCGTGCTTCACTGTGGCGGCGTATCGATCGAGTGATCCCTTATATAAGGGAGACTCGATCGATGACGTCAGTCCTACAGCCACACCCCCCTACAGTTGTAAACACACACTAGGTGTACCCTAACTCCTACAGCGCCCCCTGTGGTTAACTCCCAAACTGCAACTGTCATTTTCACAATAAACTGAGGGAAAAAAAAATGTTTAGATATGTTTTTGGGCGATATTTATTATAACAAAAAGTAAAAAATATTGCATTTTTTTCAAAATTGTCGCTCTATTTTTGTTTATAGCGCAAAAAATAAAAACCGCAGAGGTGATAAAATACCACCAAAAGAAAGCTCTAATTGTGGGGGAAAAAGGACGCCACTTTTGTTTGGGAGCCACGTCGCATGACCGCGCAATTGTCTGTTAAAGCGATGCAGTGCCGAATCGCAAAACCTGGCCTGGGCATTTAGCGGCCTAAAGGTCCGGGGCTTAAGTGGTTAACAAGAGGGCTGGAGCAGAGTTTGAAAACTTCAAGCACGATTCACAAAACTGTTTTGCGAACAAACCCAAGCAGACTTCTTCATCTCAATCAGTTATGCTATTGGTGGTCCGCATCACAGTCAGTTATGTCTTTGGTGGTTTTTATTTATCCACCAAAGCAGCTTAATTTTAGCATACAATGAACAAAAAAGTCCATAACCTCTGGTATAAAACAAATCTTTGGCTCACCACCAGTGTACACTGTCCCACCACAAAGTTTTAATGCCCCCACTCCATGGGTCCCGAAAGGGTCACAATAGCCCGGCAGTGTCTCAGCAGACCGAACAGCCACAGGTTTCGCACAAGTGTGTCCTACTCCAAGCAACACCTCATGAATCTGCTGGCTGCTTTCTGCCTTTTTCAGGCCTATCTCACAGGTCGGTGTAATCCCAAGTACTAAAAAAACAGCTCATTATCATCCCCCTTAAAGGGATCATAACCCAAATAATGGTGATACATATCTAGCAGCCAGGACCCATCCCTGGTGTCCTGTACACAGTCTATATATCTGTGCGCACTGTACATTACAGCAATATTTTTTTTTGGCAGCAGTAACGTGTGAGATATGTGTCTCCAGCCTAATGATGCTCCAAGATTCCTGTCACCCGATTAAGTTTCTATTTTCATTTCTTGTGCAACTGCTGGATCAGCTTACCTGACATAGTGGAAAGGATACATTCAATGAGCCCCTGCATAGTAGCTCAGATGAGATGGAATGCAGACACATTGTATAAATACAGCTGATGACATGACTTTTAACGGTTTTATCCTTAATGGGTCACGTGTTGAAAGACGCACCATATGGCGTGAAAACTTTAATCTTTTCTACCTTCCCCAAGTAAATAGGTCCGTCTTTCTCTGTCAGCCATAAATTACAGTATGGAAACAGACTCAAAGAAAGCCATAAATGGACAGGAATAAATGACTGTATGTGTTCAGAGTGATGAAGATGCTGAATGAGTGACCTTTGTTTTATTTAGTGCCACATTTTGGGGGAGGTTTTACTTCACATTTAGGATGCAAATGTGAGAACTCATCATCGGTGTACAAAATACAAACTGTCTGTTACTTTGCAACCACCAGATTCAAAACCTCAATAAAGTGCATCTATAGTCGAACATTCATTTTTGTTTTTTTTTCTTGAATGGAACAGGGAAGTGTTAAAATGCCTGCCCATTTTTTTGCTACACAAAGCCATAGGAATGTTTAGACTTGAATTGAAAAATTCAAACATGCTTAAATGCTATGGTAATGTGGCTTCCACACAGCAAGGCTTCCCCTGGTGAGCACCCAGCAGTAGCTGAAGCCTTAAAATTACCAAAAGCAGACTAAAGTCAAATGACAAAGTCCAAGCTAATTTTAATTCTTGTTATAAAAAGGTCATATAAAACAGCCAAAGTGTTTCGTGGGCAACACCACTTTCCTTTTATTGGAGCTCAAAAGAAACTTGAATGCACTCAGAGAAAAGAGTGACTTCACAGATCTATAGTGGAGCCAGTATTGAAATCATTCCATAAAGCAACAATTTTATGGCAGCTTCTGAGCAATGATGGAAGAGCCATCGTCACTGAAACACAAAATGATAGGAAATCTAACATTTTACGGTTTTCTTCGGCACAGGAATTAAGGTGAATTCTTTTAACGGTGACACATGTTTCGTGAAATTTGTCTGAGAGATTTCTACTCACTTTCTCTTGTGGAACTGGAATTGGGTTTTAAAAGATAAGTTCACTTTTAGTGAACTTGTCCTTCAAATCAATTCCCAACCTAACTAGAGCCTCCCATGTTACAGCGATCTTCCTTGAGCGGAACAGCCTAGTACAGTAGAATACAAAGTAAGTTGCGCTAAGTGAAAATAATATAAATGTGGATGGATGGTAAAGTCCAAAAAAAAATAAGTCCAATTCCTTGAAACATATGCTGAATAAAGTGTTGACTGCTGTGAACTCCAAATGGTATCCTTCACCAGGTGAATCACCAACATAAAGTAAGGCTGTACTCTTACCCCACACGGTGGACCATCTGTTATGGAAGGTCAGACAACCATAGGAAACTGTCAGCTCCTGGCATCAAGGGGAAACGGTGGTATAAGTAATATACCAATCTCCAACAGCTCCTCTAGATGACTGGATCAGAACCTCATGTCCGCCGAACAGATTCCCAAAAGAAATAGGAAGGGGGGCTTCCAATAGTGTAAAAAAACTTTTAAGAGGTGTTTTATTCAGACACTATGCACAACATAAGATACACAGTGCATATAAAGCATAAAAACTGCAGTTTAAAATTTTAAGTTTGATTATTATGAATTGAAATGTATTTAAATTATTATATTTCTGCGTGCTATTGACTTATTTCTTGCTAATTTAATACAAATGTATGTATTTATTTTATTGAAAATAAACTTAAATTTGAATGAAAAAAAAAAAAAAATTTAAGTTTAAAAGAACTTGCGGTGGCGTAGTTGGCGTCTCGTCGCCTGACCGGTTTCGTCACTACAAGGACTTCTTCCGGGGCAGTAGAGCTTTTCAATTACACAATTCCTACCAGCTTGTTTTTTAAAGGTAATTGAATTGAAGTATTGAAGTACAGTACACTCATAGTTATGAACAGGGATTCCCTGGGTGACCCATTACCTTCCAATGGACTTTGACGAGTCTTTATTGCTCCATAAAATATGCAACACTATTTATTTGGATATTGAGGCGTTGAAGCCTCCTTTTTATAGCAGCCTCCTGTGCTTCCTTCCTCTTTTACCCCATTATTCTAGACCCCCTCCATTTCTAAACCCTCATGTCCCTTTTCTTTTCTCTACTTTTGTTCCCAAGATATTCTTATTCTTTTCAGTACTCTCTTCTTCTTGTTCAAAGGGCCACCAGGGCCAATAACCTTTACATGCACAGGCATGCTACTGTAATATTTGAATTTCCTCTACCGTAACATTTCTACAAGTCAGTTTTAACTATTTACTATATGTATACCAGTCTCATGTGGTTGATCATATATCTCCGAGATGTTATCTTTTTAATTCTTCCAAGTCTTGCACCTGAGAACTACATTCTACGAACATCATTCCAGTGTACCCCGATGGCTGCTTTCGTACTTTACTACAGAATGTTTTATTTTGATCCATTGGTTGCATTATCTTGTTCCCTGTTCTTACCCCAAATACGAATTAAACAAGGAATGAACAGGGATGTTTTGTGAAGCTACTATCAAGTCCAAAATCAGATCGTAGTGGGAATGGACTTTCTGCTTGTGACTGCTTAACACCATGTTGCCATTCCTGAGAAATAATCAGTGGTAAACCAATGGATTTGGCATGTTTTATAAAAATGTTGCTAATAACAGAAAACTGCATAAAATCAGGATTTCACAATACTACAATGTGCCTGGACACTGCAGAAAATGATTCTCAATAGCTACAGCCAAAACTAAAACATATATTACAGCCTTTCAGATTCTTTCACCCCAGGGGAACCATTGAAATAATTTTGAGGTCTCAAGGAACTCCTGCTATTAAAGAATTATATCTACAGGTCATGGTACATTACCAGGATCAGTAAGCTTTAGAATACTTGAAATAGAAAAATAAAGAAAATGGCATTGCTACAGTATTTGACACTCAGCGTGTATTATTTTACAACACTCCCCTTTTCCCTACGGCAATAATAATTAAATTAAACAAATAATAATGACCAGAAAATAAACTGTGAAAGCTGTAGTGACCCCGTACACTTGCTGTCAGTGGAAAAGAGTCTGTTACATTGGTGGTCAAGAGGAAAAGGACCTTTACGTTGGTGATCAGTGTATAAGTAACCACTTATGTTGGATGTCCATGGGAAATTGCCCCTTACATTGGTGGTCATTTGAGGGGAGATCAATTTTCCAAAGCAGTGTTTTTCAACTCCAGTCATCAAGGATCTGCTGTCTGGTCTATTTAGTGAACTGCTGTATAACCAAAAGTTATTTTCTGTGGGATACCCTATAATTAACACTTCAAGTAGTCAGTTGATAGATTTCATGACTCAACCCCAGTTCCTTGATTTGCCACCTTTTCCAGCTGTTGCTGGCTAACAGTAGATCATAAGTGTCATGCAATTGTCAGGTTAACTTTTGAGTTCAAAAGAGCAAATTTTCTCCATTCCATGAAGTTGGTCTAATGAAACCTCAAATGTAAAATGCTGCACAGTAGTGTTGAACCCCTATGGTGGTAATGGATTTTCACTTTGATTGCAAGCATTTACTGAAGTTTTATCCTATTATGAAAAAAAACAAAACACTTTTAATCCCACCAAGATCTACAGTTTTGCTCCTGTTGATTATTTTCTTTCTAGGTCCTTTTTTTAAATTTTTTCTTTTCATTTAGAGTAGGTCCTATTATACTTGTAAATGCTGTATTTTGCTCAATAACGGGAGAAAAATTCAATAAGAACAAATGTATTACAGTTTTTTTTTCATTCAAGTTGTACAAGCAAGAATATCTGCAGTTATTTCCCTGGAATGCCTTATATTTATTCCATGACAGAGGCAAGTCATCAATGTACTGCCTAAAAAAATCTTTATGTTGGAAATAAATATGGAAAGCAAATACAAACGTTTTAATTCCAGACAAGCAAACACACTGTATGGTTCTTTTTAACTTCTATTTTCCATCCAGCCATAGGGCACCCATCAGAAAATTTTGGGGCCCCTTACACAGCTTGAGGCCTGCCCCCCCCAGGCCTGCCCACTGGCCATCCCATCTTCTCCTCCAATCCCATCTCCTCCACCCGATGTACTCCTCCTCATACAAGTTCTATCTCATCAATCCCATGCATTTCTTCTCCATCCCATGTCCTACTCCTCCAGTCCCATTTCCTTCATTCCATGTCCTCCTCCTTTTCCATCTCATCCATTACATGCCCTTCTCCTCCATCCCATGTCCTCCTCCTACTTCAGTCCCATCTCCTCCATACTATGTTCTCCTCCTCCTTCTCTGACCTAAATCCTTAATAACATGCCTTCCTCCATCCCATGTTCTCCTCCGCCTCCTCCAGTCCCACCCACTCCATCCCATGTTCTCCTCCTTCTCCGGTCCCATCTCCTCCATCCCATGTCTTCCTCATTCTCCAGTCCCACCCCCCATCCCATGTCCCTTATGGGGGTGGTGAGAGGCAGGGATTGAGAGAGGGATGGGAGTGAGAGAGAGAGGTAGGGTAAAAACAGAGAGAGGGGAGACAGGGGGTGAGAGAGAGAGAGAGGGGAGTGAGAGGGAAAGGGAGGGGGTGAGAGAGAAGGAGTGTGAGAGAGAGGGATGAGAGAGAGAGAGAGAGAGAGAGGGTGTGAGAGAGTGTGATTGAGATAGAGAGGAAGATAAGAGAGAGAGAGAGGAGGTGAGGTAGAGAGAGAGGAGGTGAGGGGGTGAGAGGGGTGAGGGTGGATGAGGGAGAGGGGTGAGAGAAAGAGAGGGGGTGAAAGAGAGAGAGAGGGGGAGAGATGGGGTGAGAGAAAGCGGGGGTGAGAGAGAGAGAGGGGGGGGTAAAAGAGAGACAGGTATGTGAGCGAGAGAGAGGGGTATGAGAGAGGGTGGGTGAGAGAGAGAGGGGAGTGAGAGAGAGATGGGAGGTGAGAGAAAGGGGGAGGGTGAGAGGGGTGGGGAGGAGGATGAGAGAGACACCTCGCCCAGTCCCTATTTGCAATACCTCCTGTGCCCGCCAGTCCCAGTCTTTATCTGTGGGTAGGTGACTATGTGTGATGTCCGGTACCTTCATGTCGTTCATGATGGCCAGCAGCGGGCAGGGCTCATTCTCCTTCTGGGTGACAATGAGGGGGCTTTGCTCCTCTCAGTGGATCCCTGGCTTCCTGCGCCTCCCACCAGTCCTCCTCTGGGCCGCAGTCACTGTTGATGGAGCCAGGAGTGCAAAGGGGGTTGGAGGAATCCAGGCTCTGGGAGGTGCCGGGTATGCTGCACCCACTGCTGCTTGTTTCTTATGTGGTCAGGGAGGCGGTAGAGGTCTTCTCTCTCCCAGACCCTTGCTCCTATCTGCCACCTATTTGCCGTGTGCAGATGAGCAAGGTGCTATTTTCCTGCTTGTACCCCAAGGGCACCGCTGTTTGCTGCCCCGCTCCCACCACCCACAGACCTGGTTGGGGCCCAGGACCTCTGGGACGCTTGGACCCCCTACATGTGAATGGACCAACCCCCTGATGGTGGTCCTGTAGCCCAACCCACATTAGTCCTATTGCTGGAAACGTGGTGTTCTGGGAACGTCACCTCACCAATGATGAGTGCAACAATGATTACCAACAGGGCTGAGTAGAGTGGAATTTGCGTGAAAATAAAGAAAAATATACTAAAAAAAAAACATTTAATGTGAGATGGGTAGAGTGATTTCATATCGTGTTCTCTGTATTTGTGTTTTTTTTTTTTCATATACATTTTTTTTAGACTTTTTTGGCACCAGAAAAGGTTGTGGGAATTATTTCTAGTGTCATTTAATTATTACAGTTACTTATATAGCAGCACTTTACATGTATATTGTACATTCACATCAGTCCTTGCCTTCAAGAAGCTTACAAACTAAGGTCCCTAATTCACATTCATACATACACATACTGGGGCCAATTTAGACAGGAGCCAATTAACCTACCAGCATGTCTTTGTAGTGTGAGAAGAAACTGTAGTACCTTGAGGAGACCCACACAGGCACAGGGAGAACATGCAAACTCCAGGTAGGTAGTGAAATGGTTGGGATTCAAACCGATGACCCTAATGCTGCTAGGCATAAGTACCAACAACTTAGCCACTGTGGCTTTAAGAATGCAGTCCACTCATCAAAAGCTTTTTTGCCCACTTTTATTTAGAATAAAGTTCTAAAGATCACACAAAGTGTAATCCATGCAGGGGTTGTTCAGTATCGTTCTGCCATAAACAATTATTTCAACTTGTTGGCTTTCTAAAAGGGTCAAAAAGACAAAGTAAGGCCTGAAGCGAGAGAAAATAAAATGAAAGATAGTGCAGGGTCTGCATGACAGTGTGAGAAGGGGAAGCAACTATGGGGTTAAGGATTTTAGGTGGAGAATGGGGGAGAGGTGGATTGGTTCGTGCAATAGGATGAGGAGGGGTTTGTGGTAGTTATTAAGGGATAGGTGGGGTTTCCTGGACAGCAGAGAAGGGGCGGGTGACAAGCAGGCAGTTTCCCACCCACCCTCCCTGTGTTTTGTTTTGTTTGCTTTATCTCTTTGCAGGTGCAATATGAGCAAAGGACGTCATGGCAGCTGATCGTGTGGCGGTGGTTGGTCTTTTGACGGTGGAAGAAAATATGGTTGAGATGGAAGTGTGGGAGGTTCATCGGTGGTATGTGCCCTTCTGGTGTATCCCAGTTACTAAGGTTAGCTGGAATACGGTAATGGTTGCACTGTGGGTTTGGGTTGACTCCGAGCTGGTGTATTACGTCTGGAGGTCTGGTATGGTAAAAGGTCCCGCAGTGTTACAAGTGGAACAAGTTGGAATTCTGGGTGTCGTCATAGGACCAACAGGCTGACAAGTTGTTTTTGTTAATAAAAAGACTGCTATGGCCATTTGTACTCCAATTCATGTGTGGTCTCATTAATTTAGTTAATAGCAAGGGGGATGGTGAATACTCATGGTCGGGCAGACACAAAAGAAGGTGGCACATCTTATCTACACTGGTCAAGGGTTTATGCCCACCTGTACAATCAGTGGGGGCTGGTTGCCAACAAAACATGGACTTAGGGTTAGAGGCTTCATCCCACTCAAGGTTCTACAAAGCCTCTTGGCTCTAGGACTAGGACCAGGATTTTCCAATGTGAGAGAAAACAGAACAGCCAGCATGTATATACATGCATCCTGGAAACCCCACAATCTGGATGGGTGAAAACCCTAGGTGGCACCAAACTGTTTTCAAAACCTGTAATTCTTCACCTGCAAAACTGCTGCCTAAATGCAATATTTCACCGTTACATGGTGTCATCCTGTCACAAGGTTAAAAACAATTGAATGTGGCTTCCCTAACCCTCAAGAGCTATTTAAAGACCATTGCTTCCTTAACCACCTCAATACCGGGCACTTTCACCCCCTTCCTGCTCAAGCCATTTTTCAGCTTTCAGTGCTGTCTCAATTTGAATGACAATTGCGCGGTCAAGCAACACTTTACCCAAATGAAATTTAAATAATTTTCCCCCCACAAATAGAGCTTTTTTTGGTGCTATTTGATCACCTCTGCTTTTTTTTTTTGCTATAAACAAAAGAGGAGCGTCAATTTTGAAAATAAAGCAATATTTTTTACTTTTTGCGATAATAAATATCCCCAAAATATTATACTAGTAATGGCAGCGATCAGTGATTTTTATCGTGACTGCGATATTGCGGCGGACACACCGGACACGTTTGACACTATTTTGGGACCATTCACATTTATACAGCGAACAGTGCTATGAAATATGCACTGTTACTGTGTAAATGTGACTGGAAGGGAAGAGGTTAACCACTAGGGGGCGATCAAGGGGTTAATGTGTACCCTAGTGAGTGATACTAACTGTAGGGGGAGGGGACTGACTGAGGGAGGTGACCGATCTGTCTCCCTATGTACAAGGGCCACACCATCGGTCTCCTCTGCCTGACAGGACGTGGACCTCTGTGTTTACACACAGAGATCCACGGTCCTGCTCAGTTACTGGGCAATCGCGGGTGCCCGGCGGACATCACGGACGCCGGGCACACGCATCGGGTTCCCAGTAACGCGGCGGGTGCGCGCGCCCCCTAGTGGCTTCGCAAGGCGAGGACGTCATATGACGTCCTCCCAGAACAACAGGATTATCAATTGACGGCGGCCGGTAGTAAAGAGGTTAAAGACCACCCAAACACCTAATTTTATAGTTGACTTCACAGTTGCCAAATTAGCAAAAAAATCATTGTAACTTCCAGATTTTTGGCAACATTTTTGGAACAATTTAATTTTGCCAATCTCCAACTACAAATCCTTCTTATTTTAGCTTTTCTGCCTGAATGAAAAGGAGGGGAAGGGGGAAAGACAATCATACTGGGGTTGTCACCCTTTTATGGGCTATCCACCCAGCACTTCTTCCTTGTGTTCATTCTTTGCACCCAGTTCTACTTGTGGGGAGGTGCAGCATTGTAGGGGGGCAGTAATCACTCAGAATCCAGCTGCGGAAACAGAAAAGTAATGAAATTAAAGTTCAGCGAAGCATAACTAGCCCGGTGGGAAGGCAACCCGAGTGGCACACTCACAGAATGTACAGCGATGAGTTTAGCAGTAGGTCTCAGGTGTGCCAACAGCATCTGTCTCGAGAGGCAGAATGCGGCCTGGCCTGTCCATACCCAAGTGAGGAGTTTTCCAGGAAGGGTGGCATGTCCCTGCACTTTCCCTACTCAACTAGAACCTTTCCCTGTTGCTAAGCACTGTCCTTGACAGACAGGTGACCTGTCCATACGCTATTCACACAAGAAATGTGTGCCAAACCTGGGAGCCAGGGTCTTAAATGAACTCTGCCTAACCCAAGATGGTCGCCAAAGTCATATGGGACGCCAGCATCTAAGCGGATGCTGCCTCTTAGTGACCAAGAAGATCATAGAGGAACAAGGTTCCTTTCGACTTCCCCCCTCCACCTGCAACGCCGCTGCGGATGAGTGCTACCTTCAATGGAGAAAATAGACTGCGACTGCCCACACTCTTCAGCCCCCGCTCACTCTTATCACCAAGTGCCAAGAATAGGCAATATTTCTAATGCCTGCTGTAATCACTCTTCGGATTAGATTTCAACCTAGGCCCCGTACACACGGACGGACAATCCGCTGAAAACGGTCCGCTGGACCATTTTCAGCGGACATGTCCGCCCGGAGATTTCTGTCTGATGGTTGTACACACCATCAGACAGAAATCCGCGCGTAAACAATACGCGGGGCGTGGCCGCGACGATGACACGGCGACATGGGCGGCCTTGAAGTTCAAAGCTTCCACACATGCGTCGAATCAGTAAGACGCATGCGAGGGATGGTGGTCGGTCGGTCGGACGTGTCCGGTGAGTCTGTACAGACGACCGAACATGTCCGACGGACAGGTTTCCAGCGGCCAGCATGCTAAGAAATTTTTGTCCGCTGGAAACTGTCCGATCCGCCAGACAATTGTCCGGTCGGGCCTACACACGACCGGATCTGTCCGCTGAAACTGTCCGTCGGACAAATATCAGCGGACAGATCCGGTCGTGTGTACGGGGCCTAAGAGACTAGCCAGCTGGAACTGGGAACACTTCCACGCGGTAAGCAGACTTCGACCCCCCCCCTTAAAAGGTAACTGCATTTGAATGGCAGTTTTTAGGTATTTAGGAGGCAATACTGCCATCTCCTGAATGCCTTTTTTTTTTATCCCACGGGATTATCACAGAACAAGTGTTTGGTATGTGTTTGCGGTGCACTCCTATTGACTTCAATGGGCACGTTTGGCAATGACATGTCAAGTTAATTGCCGCAAAGCATCATGGCAATGTGAACAGACCTGAGCAGCTGCCATGTTAATTTGTAAGTAGAGGGTAAGGGAGGGGCAGGGGGCAGTAAAGATGCAGATCAGCTCAGCCATCATGTTTACCACCCCTTCATAGCCTATGACAGTGATGGCGAACCTTGGCACCCCAGATGTTTTGGAACTATATTTCCCATGATGCTCAACTACACTGCAGAGTGCAAGAGCATTATGGGAAATGTAGTTCCAAAACATCTGGGGTGCCAAGGTTCGCCATCACTGGCCTATGAGAATCTAGGCTTAGATCAACACGGCAGCCAGACAAGTAGCATTTTCTGCTACTGTACATCTTATTTTCTTAGTACAGTTTTTCTTTAATTGTGAGTTGTCAAGCAGTTAAAGAACTGTCTGAGCAGTGTTGACGCTGTCGTTGTCTGACTCACAAGCTGAAAACTAGCCGGCAGGGCTCTCTCTCAGTCCTCTGACAGATCCTCCGCTGCTTTGGAAATAGAATGCAGCTTCTGGGGCAGATAACGGCAGCTTCCATCAAAGGCTTTTCAGACAGGTGTTTAGCTTGATGGCAAAATTCTTTTAAACTCTGTGGTGGATATTGTTCAGAGACAATCAGATATTTTAATCACTAGCTCATTTATTGCTTTGCCAATGTTGTGCTAGGACGATTGAAAGTGATGTAAAAAGAGAGAAAAAAGCTATCAGCGCAGTACAATGGTTACAATGCCAAATCTGACTGACAGATCTGATGCCTAAGCCAAAAGACCCTGGAGCAGTATAGAATTAACATTAGTTCATTCTAGACAATCAAAGTACTGTAATAATAAATCTGCAGAGACAGAAATGAATATTTTATTATTATAAGCTTTAACAGAAAATTATGAGTTTGGAGAATGATACAATTCCTATAGATGATTCTGTCTTTCAATAGTCGTATATCATATGATGAGTTTTAGAAGGGACTTACAAAGTTACCTGGCCTGTAAAAGTTAGAGAAGATTGGAAAAACTAATTGAAGTGTATAATCATTGTTTTCCAGGCTGTAACCATGATCTATTTTCAATTTAAAAGGATCGTTCCACCTAATGCAATTTTCAAGATGTAATACTTTGATGGGTGTAGCATAAACCCCAAACCAGGCCGGCAGTTTTGTTCCTGGTTTCATTCCCTATGAGGTACACGTCAACCAGGCACACAACAGTTCTACAGTCTCACAACTCAAGAAACAGGCAGTACGTTTCTTTTTGTAGTTTAATGCTGGTTGAACTTGGTTAGGGTCTGGGGCAAGCCTTGGGATAATCGTGCAAAGTACAAAAGAGGACACTCTTTGACTATAACTGACTCTTCAGGGTACAACTTGAAACTAGTGGTAGGTGAAAACAGATCAGGAAACCCCAATGCATGAGCAGATCTGAGCCAGCAACTCTGGGAAACTCTCTGCAAGGGGTAACAAGGACAGTCACTAGGATCGCTCTCTCTCAGGCCTTTACTCACTGTCCCCTGGGTACTTGAGTGCGCTCCTGCAGTGCCAGTTGGCCTCTGTATTGTGAACCTCCAGGCCAGATCCTCTAGGACAGTGATGGCGAATCTTGGCACCTCAGATATTTTGGAACTATATTTCCCATGATGCTCATGCACTCTGCAGTGTAGTTGAGCATCATGGTAAATGTAGTTTCAAAACATCTTGGGTGCCAAAGTTCGCCATCACTGCTCTAGGAACTTCCTCCAAACTGCTTCCAGCAGCTTTAGACACCTCAGTTCTCCCGGAGCAGGGACCCCGATGGCCTCCTGCAAACTTTAGCTAAGTGACCCAGAGGGTCACAGCTCTTAGACTAGGTCTTCTCCCACAGGACAATGACCCTGCTGTTTCAGGCCCCAGCCTATGTATACATACATGGTCATTCTTGCAACAGAGACAGTATCGGGTATATTGACACCAGAATGAAATAGTTAACTGGAGGACAGTTTATTGCTGGGGTGTACATGGAGCACTGTGCAAGTAAAGGTACAACATGTTTAAGGCAGTGATTCTATCCAAAGTGACTAGCGTCCCCAGGAAGAACCCACCCCCGGGTTAGGTCTCTTATGTGACCCACACTTAATGCTCAACAAGGAGGGAAACATAGAGGAAGTGCCACCTCAGCCCCCTACTGTTTATTCTTCTTCCCATGGATTGGCTGAGGCTGTATAAATTTTAGAACTCACTAAAAACCACATGGAAGCAGTTGAACCTGCAACCAGCAGAACTTAGAACAGCCAAAAGCAATCAAACTTTGCTCCACTGACTACAGAGGAACCAAAAAACAAAATATGCCTTAATCCTGCCAACAAGCTAACTAGGAAGGCGATTCAGTTTGCATGTGTTGCGCTTTACAAGTCTCTCTCTCTCTCTCTCTCTCTCTCTCTCTCTCTCTCTAGGAGGGTGTTACATAGGATATATTTTACATGGAAAGCATTTGTATTTCTGTCTTTCTATTCTGATATTTTCACATCCCCATAAAAACCAGGTGGATGAGGCCACATACAGAAATACAATGGTGTTCTCCTACCACCCCCAGCTTTCTGATTCGACAGTAAAGTAGAAGCAGCAGACTGGGGAAGTCATCCCTCTGCTCACTCTGCTCTCCTCTCTTCTTTTATCAGCATGTTCCTTCCCAGCACATTTGCATGCAGCATGCCTGATTGGCCACCAGTTCTGCCTTTCCCTCTCCTTGTCTGAGCCCTGCTATACAAGGGATTTAGTAATGCTGATAGCAAATCTACAAAATTATACCCGTTACAATTATGAAAGAATACATTTAAAAATGTATTAAGGGATACAAAGTTGCAATAATTTCTTTGTTTTATATTTTCCTGAAGTTCATTTACCATTTGTCGACCGTACAACTTAAAGTGGAAGTAAACCCTCCTATCATTTTCAGCCAAGGAAGCTGCCATCTTGGCCATTGTTTAATCTTCAACTGCCATGATGCTGCACGTGTGATCAGTTATGACACCAGCCATTGGCTAGTTTGACAGTTTGGTTGAACGCACAAGCAATGTGACAGTTACATTCCCGGCATGTGCCGGAAATGTAACATTTTTTTGAAAGTATTAAATCGATGGGTTTACTTCCGCTTTAAATATATTGCAGCAAAGTGGCACGGCTGCCTAATACTAGATCCGACACTCCCAGGCCTGGGGCGCACATGCGGGTATCCCTGGTTTTCACCAAAACTAGTGTTCTCATTGGAATATTTCCCCTCTATTCCTGTTCTAGTAACAACCCAAGCAATTGGGATTTCCTTTCACTTTCACTTTGATGATAGGAGTCGCCAAAACAAATGGGAAAGGTGAATATCCCTAACAGGAGCACAGATGGCAACAAATATCTAACAGGCGCTTTAATCCCGCTCTGCTCTATCCAAAACTAAAATAAAAAGTTTTGCCTTTAGTTATGCCTTTATTTACTGGTGGGTGGTGGTAGACAGAATTTCCTATTGTCTTGCTTCTCAAAGTCTCAAGTAGCAAGATCACACTGCTGGAGGTGGAAGATCGCTCCCATCCAGCACAGAGTCCCAGTGTTCTTGCTGCATTCTCTTTCATGTAGAATGAAAAGTACAACAGGAAGAATATGACCTTCTTATAATAATGGCTATGGCAGTTGGGTGGAGTTGGGAGCTACGGCAAAATTCGAGCAAATCATTTGATTCATCTGATGATGCCTTATACAGAATGATGATACCAGCACTCTATACAAACACAAAATTCCTGGTGCTCTACCCGAATATAGCAATATAACAAAAGGTACAGTACGTACTCAGGGGTCTTCCACAAGAGTGTAAGGCCTAATGCCCTATACACACGGTCTGAATTTCCGATGGAAAATGTCCGATGGGAGCTTTTCATCGGATATTCCGACCGTGTGTATATCCTATTGGTCTTTTTCCATCGGAAGCTCCGACGGACTTAGATAGAGAACATGTTCTCTATTTTTCCAACTGAAAATCGGAACATCCATTCGTCTGTATGGAATTCTGACGGGAAAGAAACACGCATGCTCAGAAACATTTTCGACGCATGCTCGGAAGCATTGAACTTAATTTTTCTCGGATTGTCATAGTGTTGTATGTCACCACGTTCTTGACGGTCGCAATTTGGTGTGACTATGTATGCAAGCCAAGCTTGAGCGGAATTCTGTCGGAAAAACCATCCATTTTTTTCCAACGGAAAATCCATTCGCGTGTATGCGCCATTAAGCACACTGGTCACTGGGCTGCCTCTAAATACCCCTCCATGTTAGTCTGTGGGGTTTCTTTACTAAAGGCAACTTGGAAAAGTGCAGTTGGTCCAGAGCTTAGTAAATGAGATAAATCTTCACTTTGCAAAGAATACCAAATCACTAACTAAGGAACCTAAACAGCCATTGGTCCTAAAATCCAACAAGAACCTGTGTAACAGTTAAGACAAAGGACCCAACCAAATTAGAGCTTATGTAATTTGGTATTATTTGAAATGACACAGCTTCTTTCTTGTGCTAAGACAAACCCATGATTGACTGTCTAAGTGGGAACGGAAGGATTGAGTCCTAAAAAGGGTTTTAGTTTGTTCTGGGAGTGTTCCATACGAAAAAACATATTACTACTAGATGTTAGGATAAATGTCTAATGCCGCGTACACACGATCAGATTTTCCGGAATTCTGCTCAAGCTTGGCTTGCATACACATGGTCACACAAAAGTTCTCTGAACTTTCGACCGTCAAGAATGACACTACAACAAGCCGAGAAAATGAAGTACAATGCTTCCAAGCATGCGTCAAATTGTTTCCAAGCATGCGTCGGAATTGCTACAGACGATTGGATTTTCCAATAGGATTTCTGTCGGAAAAATAGAAAACCAGCTCTCAATCTTTTGTTGGTGGAAATTCCGACAGCAAAAGTCAGATGGAGCATAAACACGGTCAGAATTTCAGTTTAACCACTTAAGCCCCGGACCAATATGCTGGCTAAAGACCCAAGGTGTTTTTACAGTTCGGGACTGCGTCGCTTTAACAGACAATTGCGCGGTCGTGCGACGTGGCTCCCAAACAAAATTGGCGTCCTTTTTTCCCCACAAATAGAGCTTTCTTTTGGTGGTATTTGATCACATCTGCGGTTTTTAGTTTTTGCGCTATAAACAAAAATAGAGCGACAATTTTGAAAAAAAATAATAATAAATATTAATAAATATCCCCCAAAAACATATATAATTTTTTTTTTCCTCAGTTTAGGCCGATACATATTCTTCTACCTATTTTTGGTAAAAAAAAATCGCAATAATCGTTTATCGGTTGGTTTGCGCAAAATTTATAGCGTTTACAAAATAGGGGATAGTTTTATTGCATTTTTATTTTTTTAATTTTTTTTTACTACTAATGACGGCGATCAGCAATTTTTTTCGTGACTGCGACATTATGGCGGACACTTCGGACAATTTTGACACATTTTTGGGACTATTGTCATTTTCACAGCAAAAAATGCATTTAAATTGCATTGTTTATTGTGAAAATTACAGTTGCAGTTTGGGAGTTAACCACAGGGGGCGCTGTAGGAGTTAGGGTTCACTTTGTGAGTGTTTACAACTGTAGGGGGGTGTGGCTGTAGGTGTGATGTCATCGATCGTGTCTCCCCTATAAAGGGGATGATGCGATCGATACGCCGCCACAGTGAAGCACGGGGAAGCCGTGTTTACACACGGCTCTCCCCGTTCTTCAGCTCCGGGGACCGATCGCCGCACTCGAGCGGCGATCGGGTCCGCGGGACCCGCGGTCCCGGTCCCGGAGCTTCGGACCCACGGCTGGGTACAAGTACAGGACGTATATATACGTGCTTGTGCCCAGCCGTGCCATTCTGCCGACGTATATGTGCAGGAGGCGGCCTGAAAGTGGTTAAAAGCTCACAGCCGACTTTTGCTGTCGGAATTTCCGATTGTGTGTACGGGGGCATAAGAGCTGGGCGGTGGAAGGGGGGTAAGGATAGAGGTGGTGTCATCTCCTCAGTCTACAAAAAAGGCAGGACAATACAATCTATTTGACAGAAAAATTATGTGTTGGGAAGTTCATGACTGGAGACCATAATATATATCTGCTCATGATAATTCTCCTTGATGGGGGGCCTCCCATATTCATTCCTTGGGTAGGGGCAGGAGGCCCTTTGTCTAGCGTTAGAGATAATGAAGGCCTCTTGAGCCCCATTAGGGAAAGAGAGCCTTGACTGATGGGGGCATGGCCAGGTACACGATAAGGCGGCTCCAAGGATTGGTTGCTAGGGGGAATGGGCTGGGCCTGAGCTCTGGAAAAAGAATTGCCCCAGGGAATTCTGGGTCTTTTGAAGAACGTGGTTGGAAAAGCTGCCCACCCTCCCGCCCTTTTTTTCTATGGTATGTCACAGCTTGCTGCGGTTTCCTGACCTTGTCAACATAAAATGGCTGTAATGGGCTATGCCCTTAATGGAAATCGGAAGTAGGCGGCCTGTCCAGCACTTATGGTAAGGACAGGCTCCCTCCCCTTTTTGGAATTGTGTGCTCACAGTACAACTGTGACTGGCACTGGTTGAAAAGTGTTCACATGTTATGTTTGAATATAATAAAGCTGTGGCCTTGCCCTTCCCAACCTAATGGTTGTTAGTGTGAGGGGGCAAGGGGGAAGGTTTTCTATAATCTATGTTACAGTTAATTGTACCTGGGATCATTGCTCCTCAGCAGTCATGCCTGGATATAAGTTCTAACGTGAAAAGTCAACTGGTTATTGTGGGGGGTTGGCAGGGTTCAGTCCCATCAGAGTTAAATATCTGTTTATGGTTTGGAAATGGGTCAAGATCACCATTTTTACCACTTGAGCAGTGGTATGTAATGTGCTGGACATCCTGGAACACATAGGAGGTTTTGTGTAAAAAGGAAAGGAAAGGCAAACTAATCATTTCAATCTTTATATTTTTAAAGAGCTCTATACATTGGATCAAAAAGAAGGACTGAGGAATTTGTTTCCAAACGAGAGACCAGTCTCTTTAAATGAGAAACAGTTGACAGCTATGCATGCACCGTGGTTAGACGTGGCTGGTACACTTTAATATACATTTGTTCTTATATAGACCATGCAGCTAATTAATAGTACCAATTTAGCATCACATTTTAACATATGCCAGAAAATATAAATAAATTAATACATCTGTTAGATGAATTTGACCTTTTAGCCCTAGATCCTACACGACAGATATATGATGTATAATATCACATGGTTTGTGTAAGACACAAAATGATATAAAACGAATGAAGGCTTCATAAGGCAGACCGTCAGAACAGGGTGTCTTGCCAGACTGATGTCCTCATCAAGCAGAAATATGCAATCAGAAGTCTAGCAGATGCTGGATGGAGCCAGACAGCGTTTAGGAAATTGTGGTGGAACACAAAGTTTCCATTTTAACAGCTTTTTTGAACTTTTATTTGTCACTCAAAGTTCACAAGGTTTTCTAAAGCAGAAAGGATCACAACACTTCTGGACCTCAACCCGCAGAGCATTACCGGCTACAGATAATACTTTATCAGAATGTGAATTATAAAAGCTTCAAAAGCAACTCTATACAAAACTGTTACACATTTTTTTTAACTGTGAATGAAGCTGAATGTATAAGTATTGGATATGAAAAACCCATTAGAGTCCAATTGAATTCTCAGATTCAATCAAATAAATACATTCCAGGTGCATCAAACTAAAGGTGTTGAATGTTATACTGTGTTTTTTTTTTCTTTCTAAAGCAGCTACAACTCTAGTAAAACAGTCTGCTTGCTGTCAGCATGCTGCAGAGAAGGGGCACATCTCTGTTTGGAAGCAGTGGTCTCTCTGGAAAGGTCTGGTACACCGCCTTCTAAATCAGAGCTCTCCAGTCAGCACAGAACAGGCCTAACTCAGAAGGATGCATGTAGGAACTCTGCAGACAACTCACTGCTTTTAGAGAGGTCCTTCTCTGGAACATGCTGGCAGTAAGCAGACTTTGCTACTCAGGGTGTGGACTATTTTTTAATAACAAAACTGTAAAGCCTCGTACACAGGACTGGTTTTCCCGGCAGGAAAACTGCCAGGAGAGCATTTGGCCCTGTGTATGCTCCCTAGCAGTTTTCCCGTCAAGAAAACAACCGAGAATCCCAATGGGAAAATAGAACCCTGCTCTCTATTTTCCCGTCGGGATTCCCGGCAGAGTGTTTCCTGCCGAGAAAACCAGCCGTCTGTATGCTTACCTGTCCCAGGTAAACCCATGCATGCTCGATAAGAGTTCGACGCATGTGCGGTAGCATACAAGTTTAGTGTGAGGTCAGGGTGTAGCAAGATGGCGGTGACGGCATTGAATGTGACGAGCGCCGACTCGTAGTAGTCGATGACGTCACCGCGTTCTTGCCATTAAAAAGAACGACGGTTCTTTTGAATGGCCGTCTGTATGCACGGCTTTGCAAGACAAGCTTGCCAGGAATCCCGTCAGAAAAAAACTTTGGTTTTCCTGACGGGATTCCAGGCCGTGTGTACAGGGCCTAAGACTTTGCATGCTTTTTGTTATGATGTCCTTGGAATGTATTTAAAGTGTCATTAAAACCCAAATCATTCTAAACTGTTGTGTTTATAATGTGTAGCACAGACCCCAGACCAGTCTCACTGTTCTGTTTCCTATTGGATGCACAGCAGCCAGGCACGCAGCAGTTTCCCAGTCTCGCGACACAATAACCTGTCTTTTTTGTAGTTTAATGCTAGTTAAACTTGGTTTGAAAGCAGGATAAGCCTTGAGATACTCCAAATTTAGTGCAAATTTTCTTGTCGGAATTTCCGATCATGTGTACGCGGCATTACTCACTGTGCCCTGTGTACTTGAGTGTTTTCCTAGAGTAGTCCTAGAGTACCAGCCAGCATCTGTACTTTGAGCCCCCAGGCCAGATCCTCAGTGGACTTCCTCCAACTGCTCCCAGAAACTTTAGACATGGGTCCCTCAGCTCCCCCTTAAGTTGGGATCCCGACGGCCTCCTGAAACTTCAGCTGAATGGTGCAAATTTCAGTATTTAGGCTAGACACAAGTACAATATACAATTAGCAATGTGATTTAAGGTAGATATTAAGGCAAAAAAACATATTTCTTATTTTATTTTCAATATAGTAAATAAGTAGCTCAGGGACAGGTCTCAGGAGGGCAAGAAATTAGAATGGACACACACATGAAACTGTCTCTCACAGTGACACTCACAGCAGTGTGCAGATGATGATGACAGCCCCCCGATATGACACGTCCCCTCCTGAGTCACAGTGATGGTCTCTCTCCATGCCAGGTGGTCCCTCCAATCCACTCCAAATAGCACTGACAGTTCCGATCCCAGCTTGCCTTGCTCCCACTTTGCAGACCCTGTCACAAGGCTCTGGCCGCTCCACTCCCTTTCACCATGACATCACATAACATGCTCAGGCACCGTCTCTGCCAAACCCGCCCCCTCGCCCGCTGGCACCACCTCAACACACTGAAACAGGCACTCTGATGGTCTCAGCTGGCTCCAGGCCATAACTGCGCATGCACAGTCCCAAGCTGAGCATCACAGCCATATTTTTTACTGCCAACATTTTCTTGTTACTGGCATTTATTGGCAGGAGAAAAGTTCCCATTTTTTACTGGCATCCAGTAAGAATACTGACGGTTGACAACACTGGGTCCCAGCCTGTAAGCAAGTTGAAATGCTGGTTAGTGAGATAGCTAACACCCTAGCTAGGAGCAAAACAGTTAACCTAATTTCCCACTTGTTCCTTAGCGCTGCCTCTCTCCCTGTGTGTGCTGATAATAACAGGGGGGAGGGCTCTGCCCAGACAATCAGTCTGCTACATGGGTAAGAAGATACAGACAAGCCACATCATGTAATCTCCAGTTGCTTACAGAGACAAATGGAAGTAGTTCAACTTCAGAAAGCATGCCTGCCTCCTGTCACACCCACCATGTACTGTAGGTGAATTTCTGGGACCTGCAGTTCTCCCTGAAGATACCAGTTCTGGAGTTCTGCCACTATGGACTCTGAACTAGAAATTAGGGACGTTGGGAACAGATTGTTTTGGAACTCTTATGCTGGGAGTTTCCAGTAAAGCTTTTCAAACTTTGTCCTTGCCTGGTCTGAAGTTACTAAAAAGGTGTAATGCAAATAACTGGCACACATGTGTATTTTCCAGCCTGGGTCAAAAAGCACATTGGGGTATGAAGACAGCACTGCAGGAGTAACGTGGCGTGGAGTACAATAAGTGGTTACCAAGGGTAATTGAGGTTTACCAAGCAGCCTGTTGTGAGTGTTCCGTCTCCCATAGCAACGGGAGTAGATCAGTGCCGCAGAGGCTCTCAGCTTGTGCACAGGTATAGAAAAGAAAGAGTTAACGTAGAGCATGTATAGAGTTCACTCTAGGTGCCCAGCCTGACCTCATTCCGATATTGGTAGTGAGGTAGCGGAGTGGAGAGGGTATAGGCTCAATGTGTCCCTCCTAAATGCAACAGAGCCTGTATCATATATATTGACATTATAATTAAATAGTTAAATGGAGGACAGTTTGTTGCTAAAGTGTACATGGAGCACAGTGCAAGTAACGGTACAACATGTGTAAGGCATTGACCCTATCCAAAGTGCCTAGCATACCCTGGAAGAACCCACCCAAGGTTAGGCCTCCTATGTGACCCACACTTGCCCAACAAGGAGGGAAACATGGAGGAAGTGCCACCTCAGCCCCCTACTGGTCATTCTTCTTCCCAGGGATTGGCTGAGGCTGTATGGATATGCAAGTCCAGGGTCTGCCTTTCCCAACCCACTACATTTCTAAAACTCACTAGAAACCAGTAGGAAGCAATTGCAATCAACAGAACCCTGAACAGCCAAACATCAAACTTTGCTCCAATGGCTAAAGAGGAGCCAAAAACTAAATTTGCTTTAACTCTAATAGCAACCTAACTAGGAGGGTGCTACATATACTATATTACTGTAGCGCCCCCTTACTTTCAGTATGGGCACTACGCTAAAGTTAGTGGGGAATGGGAGAGTTACTTTGCTCCCATTCACAATTTACTAAATTGGGACTTCTGTCATTCCAGAAATGTCCACTGGGTCAGTCTGTGCTCCAGGGATGTGGTGCCATCCCTGGCCAGCAGGCAGTTGGCGCCAGAGGGGGTTCTGGCAGAGCAAGTTTTCTCCAGCAGCCAATTAGAGGTGTTTTTCCCTCACAGGGCATGCTGGGGGAGAGTATATCTGTGACAGATGTCATGTGCTGAAAAATCTTTGCGGGGTCCCGGTTCCAGGTGCGACATCCACCTTCAGGGTGCGCGCATCCATGGACCCCGCCGGCGCGGCCCACCTGGCCAAAGACACAGAGCCTCATCCGGAGGTGAAAAGGGACTCCAGTGACTTACTGGGTCCCCAGTTCTATTGAGAGGATCCCAGGCTGGGTGCCGTGCGATTGGGGAGTCGGCTTGAGGAGAACCCGGAGGCAGGTTGTGCAACAGCGTTTGAACGAACCAATCGGGGATCTGGTGACTGGAATGCTGACAGGTACGCTTTGCTGTCATTCGGTGACCTACACTAAAACCTACTGGGAGAATTCTCTCCATTTGTCTATTTAGCTCACTCTAAAGTAATAGGCCTGTGGCAGAGGCCCTAGAGCCAGGTCTGTGAGAGAGGCCTGTTCCTCCGAGCAATTTAAAGTGACACTTTGGCTGCCAGGCTTGTGATAGGGGTCTGTCCGGGGGCACTTCACCCACTTTGGCTAGAGTGGCGACGAACAACAAATTTTATACTACTGAGAGCAGGACTGCTCGGTTCACATCCAGGCCTGATACTGCAAAGTTCTTCCTTTCTCTTCATCAACCTTTTCTTCCTATTTGAAGTTGATGTTGGCCGTGTTGGCCTGGAAAATAAAGCATTGGAAAACCTTTATTCACTGTCTGGACCTTCGCTCACTACTTTGTTCTCCAACTACATCCCTAGACCACATCAAGGTAACTTAATATGCCGATCCCAACCACAAATCAGCGGCTCCTGCGGGGGTAGCGATACATTACATTGTGTTTATACTCAGTAGAGCAATTGTTTCCTGTTGATTGCAAAAATAACTGGTAGATCCAGTTGTTCACTGTCCCTCCCCCCTTGTCTATGACCCCACTGCAGCTTAAGATTGTATAGACCTGCCAATGCCACCAGGGCCACCATTAAGGGGGTAGCACCGGTCCTCCTATACCAGCCTGGACCAGCAGCAGGGGAATTGGATGTGTGCAGGAGAGGGGGTGATCCGTGTTGCTTTCCCATGCTGAACTACAGTCAATCACAGTGTCCCGTATCCTGGACAGTGGGTGGGCTCTCTTCCAGACATAGCCGTGACTGCAAATGCAGCCTTATAGAAGTACCTATGTCCTCTGGCTAACTCTTTCTCCTTCCCTCTTTTCCCCGTATTGCCAGTTCTCTGCTCATTAATGGCCAGGGAGAGGGAAAGGGCTGTAATACTGGCAGCTGTGCCAACGGTCACAGTCCAATCTTGGTTGATGTGGCTGGGAAGAGTGTCAGACCAGGGCTACATTCAAATTAAAGTTTTTGTGCCTGGAATTCAGCTTTAACTGATTCTAGTTAAAAAAGTACAAGCATTCCATGTATGTCTGCAGGCAAGATAGTGGCCAAGAGGTTAGTACTCTTGACTTTTAGCTGCAGGTTACGAGTTTCCACCTGGGACACTATCTGTATAGAGTTTGTTTTCCTCTATGTTTTAATGGGTTTCTGAACACAATTCATAAAACATACTGGCAGGTTAATCACCATCCTCCCAGACTGCCTCTAGTGTGGAAAAGAAATTAGATTGTGAGGCTACATAAATACTGGAAATAAATATTCCATCCTCCCGGTGAGTCCACCTGCTAATTGGTCATTCTACCATTGAAAAGAACCCGTAGTGCATGGAGCTATACAAAGATATTACAGTGAGAATCAAAAGCTGACTTCCCTGCTGCTGGACTGATTCAGGCAAAGACAACCGTGCAAGACACAAAGCCGAGGGGGGTTTGCCTAGTCCCAGAACAAAGATTATACTACATTACAAAGACACATTTCAAGTAATTACGCTGGCTGAGCTGAAAAATTATTTCATGACATTGCGATGAATACATGAGTGCCACAAAGGGCGCTTTTTATATATATTAGCCTGCAGTTCAGTTTTTTGATATTGTTTTTTAGGCTTCATTTGTAATGTTTCTACTATAAAAGAGAACAAAACTAAAGTAACAAAGCTGTAAATCTGAAACTCGGCAAGCTGTGAAGAAATGTTCAACTGAGAGATAAGGAAATATCGTGCTTGTAACAAGGAATATGAGGCCTATGATTGTTGGATGGTGGTATGTTGGCAGCCTCCAATGCACCCAAAGAACAGAATATCCATTCAAGTGGGTGGCAGAGCAAGGAGTGAGGCAGCGATTCACAAATCACTCACTCATCTCTGCATTAACTGCCAGCTGGTTACCTCCAGGAGAACCTTTTTAGACGACTTACTTGTCCTCTACATCCCAGTGGCCACCTTGGGGGAGACTATGTCTGATTGGACACAGAGCCCAGTGTTGCCAACCATCCATATTTTTACGGATAGTTCATAAAAACGGGCAATTTTCCCCAAGTTCGTAAATGTCCGTGGTTTGCGGGAATGTGGCAGTAAAAATAGCCGAGATCGGTTCGGCTTGGAACTCTGCATGGAGATTGAAGGCGATGATGGCTGCGGTGGCACTGCAGAGGGGGATGGAGGCAGGGTGAGATTGGAGGCAGGGTGAGATTGGAGGCAGGGGGTGATTGGAGGCAGGGGGGGTTGGTGGCACCGCAGAGGGGGATGGTGGCACCGCAGAGGGTGGGGGATGGAGACAGGGGTTGTTGATGGCACCGCAGAGAGGGTTGGAGGCAGGGGACGATTAAGGCAGGGGGTGATTGGAGGCCAGGGGGAGATTGGAGGCAGAGCGAGATTGGAGGCAGAGCGAGATTGGAGGCAGAGCGAGATTGGAGGCAGAGCGAGATTGGAGGCAGGGGAAGATTGTGGCACTGCAGAAGCGGGTGAAGGCAGGGGGTGTTGGTGGCAGAGGGGGATAGAGGCAGGGGGTGATATGACTAAATAATTTGCCCTTATTATATAAAAAATAACAAAAATATGTTTTTTTTTTTACCTTAATATCTACCTTAAATCATATTGCTATTTGCCTAGCGTACTTGTTTGTAGCCTAAATACTGAAATTTAGTAACTTTTGTGAAATGCCAGTAAAAACGTGGCTGTGCCAGTAAATTTTGGGTGCCGTACCAGTAAATTTCAATCTGGTAGGTTGGCAATACTGAAAGAGCCTCCCTAAGATATGGACAGCCACCTTGGAGCCAGAAAGGCTATATACTGTACAGCCACTGTTGTGTCATTTTGGCACACTTACAGGGGGAGATTTATTAGAACCAGGGAGTGTAAGATCTGGTGCAGCTCTGCAAAGAAACCAATCAGCTTCCGGGTTTTAATGGCAAAGCTTAATTGAACAAGCTGAAGTAGGAAGCTGGCTACCATGCCCAGCTATACCAGATTCTGAGTGTACCAGTTTAATAAATATCCTCCACAGTGAGAAGATTGGAGATAGAAACAATTACCTGCTGATTGGGAAGAGGATTGGCTTAAAGCGGCGTTCCACCCAAAAGTGGAACTTCCACTTTAAGAACTCCCCGCCCCCTTACATGCCACATTTGGCATGTCATTTTTTTTTGGGGGGGGGGGTGGGACTTCCTGTCCCACTTCCTCCTTCTGCCCAGGGATCGCCTCGGCGACTTCTCTTCTCGCCTTTAGGCGATCTCCAGGGACATGTGACAGGTCCCACTCATAGAGCACAGCGCGACTCACGCAAGCGCAAGCGCTGTGAAGCCGAAAGCTGCCCACACTATGAATCAAGGCGCCAGCTGGAGAGGGGGGGAGGGGCGACGCTCCAGGCGGCCGCGTCGCTGGACCATGGAGCAGGTAAGTGTCTGTATATTAAAAGTCAGCAGCCACACTTTTTGTAGCTGATGACTTTTAATAAACACTAAAAGGCTGGAACTCCGCTTCAAGCAGCCCATAGAATATGTGATTTTCTTTCCCTCAACCATGGGTGGAAGGAAAGAAAATGATTCAACTCCTGCATCAACACAGTCAGTGTTGGAGCGGCAATCATCCAGCAGAGCTATTGCATAGCTCCCAACTGTCCCTGATTTCAAGGGACTGTCCCTGATTTCGAGCAACCTCTCTCTGTCCCTCATTCCTCCTCATTTGTCCCTCATTTTGGTCTGATCTATATAGATGTATATAAAATACACTTTATCTAAAAGTGTTTCCCAGTGCTAAACCTTTGATCTGATTTCCAAATTGTTGCATTTGTAAATTCCAAAAGCCAATATAAAGGAATAGTAGTGGTAAAACAAAGCACTTGTGGGTTTAACCAAGAGGTGTGCCCTATGGCTGCATACTTTTGCTGATAGGTGTCCTTCATTCCCATCTCAAAAAGTTGGGAGGTATAGCTATTGTGTTCTGCTTGCTGGGTGCCTTCCAGGTTGGCAGAACACCATGATAATTACTAGTGCCTACAGCCACCGTCAGTAATCGCATTTAAAAAATCCAACAGGCTGGTTGAACCCAAGTCGCTCAATGGATCGACTTGGTTACAACGAGCCTGCTCGTAAATGGCCATCAATGGCTGGCTGTAGCCTATAGCGGGGTTTCAGAAGAGAAGGGAGATATTAGGGTTGTCCCTATAAACTCCCCTAGAGGCTAATTGGCACTTGGGAAGGACCTTTGTGTATCCAACCTATTATCTGAAGTGATTCATTTATTTTGCTCATCGTCCTGCTAGCAAAGCAACCTTTCCACCCAGCCAAAGGTTATCAGCCTGAAAAATAACCCTGTAAGTCTTGCATTGTTAAAGGGGTTATGGGTCTGTATGAGTGCCTTAGGCCTCGTACAGACGGACGGACTGTCCGCTGAAAACGGTCCGCCGGACCGTTTTCAGCGGACATGTCCGCCCGGAGATTTCTGTCTGATGGTTGTAAACACCATCAGGCAGAAATCCGCGCGTACACGATACGCGGTGACCTGGCCGCGCCGTCACCGCGGACCAGTTTCAGCAGACATGTTCGGTCGTGTGTACGGGGCCTCATTGTCCAACTTTGAGTGCAACTTTTTGAAAGCAAACACATTGCTATAACCAGTACTACTACCTGAACAAGTAAATCTAAAGAAGTTGCCCCACCTGACCCCAGTGAGTCATAGCTTTGTGGCTAGCAATTATTACTTACATTAGCTCCCAGAGATAAGCTATCATGGTGGCTGCAACTCCTATTTGTAAACTCCCACAACTTCAGTGCTGTAGCCTCTTTGGCTTTGGCATTTTCACTGCACACTGTTGGTTCTTTCTCTGGAGCTAATGATTCTGAGTTCTGTAGTGATGTACGAGTGGGGGGAAGAAAGTAAATGATGTAGAACATCTCAGAAATTTCAAATGTCAATGAGGCTTAAAGAGGAACTTTACATCTCTTTTAAGTTTTTTTTCTTCTTCTCTTACCTTGAACCCTGGGTTGTCCTCCAAAACAACATACTCCTAAAGCCAGTGAATCCAGAATTGTCTGGTAAAACCTTCTGCTGCTCTCTTCTTACGTCATCAGGGTTTGGCTGTCTCTTCTTGCAGTCATCCCCCTGATGTTGCACTGTTGTATATGTGTAGTGTGCTTGAAATTGCCTGGTAGTCTCCTGGATGGGAGACATGAGTATCCCAGGAGATTCCTGGAGGGGAAGAGATGTTATTCTCACCCAGGCATGAAAGCAGCAAGTGTGGGGCGAGGTCCTACAGATAAGGGCCCGGATTCAGATACAATTGTGTATCTATCGGCGGGCGTAACGTATCTCAGATACGTTACGCCGCCCTAACTTAGGGCGCAAGTTCCGTATTCATAAAGAACCTTCGCCCTAAGTTACGGCGTAGTGTATGTGGTCCGGCGTAACCCCGCCTAATTCAAATGTGGATGATGTGGGCGTGTTTTATATAAATTAATTGTGACCCCACGTATTTGACATTTTTTACAAACGGCGCATGCGCCGTCCTTGAACGTTTCCAAGTGCGCATGCTCCAAATTACGCCGCAAACTGTCAATGCTTTCGACGTGAACGTAACTTACGTACAGCCCTATTCGCGAACGACTTACGCAAATGACGTAATCGATGGAAAATTAGACGCTGGCCCGACGTCCATACTTAACATTGCGTACGCCTCATAGACCCAAGGGTAACTTTACGCCGGAAAAAGCCTAACGTAAACGCGGAAAAAAAAATGCGCCAGGCGGATGTCCTAGACATCCTTCCATACTGCTATTCCTCCACAGCTCACAATTTTCCAAAGGCACAAGTATTTGTTGACAATGCCTAGTACAGGGGTGCCCAATCAGTGGTCCAGGGGCTACATGTGGCCCGCGACCTCCTGCTCTGGGATGACAGATTGGCAAGCCCAGATTGCAGGTTGCCGACCCGCCATCCCAGAGCATCAGTGTTGTGAATGAAGCCGGTGGTAGAGGAAGCAAGCAGCTGTGGAGCAGAGGCCCATAAGCCAATGCTTCCTGTATAGCGCTGGCTCCTGTCATAGGCGGAATGATACCAAATGCACTCTGCCTTGTACAGTAACAGATGCAATACCTGAATAGAAAACTGTTATCAATTGCAAGTTTATTACTAAAATCACAGTGTATATATGGGCAAAACTATTCTGCAGTGCTTACTGGGCTGCTTTCAAGCTTATCCACAGGTGCAGCGCAGTACACCTGTGGGTACCTGCACTGAGCCACAGACTTCTGGTTTTACCTGCCGGTTGGGGTGCTTTCAGAAAGTGCACCACACCTGCAGGATATAATAGAATTCTATGGCAAAGTGCAGCTAACCCACGGGAAAACCACAGGTGCACTGCACCTGTAGCGTGGGTAGCACCCTGCTCCCAATAAGTGGGTGCTATATGTTAAAATTATAGTTGTCTGAATAGTTTGGCTCAGAAAGATTGTTTTCAAATTGTGGTTCTGTTTCAGTTCAGCTGGGTTGCACGTTTTTCCACTTGAAAGTAGGTACCCTGGAACTTCTTTCAAGCTGCTGGAGAGTGGGTTGCTAGATAGAGAGAGAGGGATATTGTAGTGTATAGTGATAAGATTGCAGTGTGTATGTGTTAAATCTTGTATCTTCTTATTGCCTTACCCCTCCCTTACCCATCCAAGTTTTTTTGATTCAGGTATCAACCCTCAGGACTGAGGGTCAAAATATCCTTGACAATGGGGACATCATCTGTTGTGGCGGGAGAAGTATGTAGCACCCTGTTTTCAATGAGTAAGTGCTATATGTTAAAATAATAGTTGTCTGAGCAATAGTTTGGCTCAGAAAGATTATATTCAAATTGTGGTTCTGTTTCAGTTCAACTGGGTTGCACGTTTTTCCACTTGACAGTATATAGGTGTCACTGTCACCACTGGTCAATGTTGGAAATGCAACAGGTTGAATGTATTGGGTATTTCTTTTTCAGAAGTGGCTCAGAGGGCGTGGTCAACCCGCTGTGCATTCTGGAATAGAGTACTTATGGGACAGACACCATTTTGTGGGTTTGGTTTTTCCTGATCCAGACCTGAGGGCCCTCGTGGCCTCAGGGATGTATTGGCAGCTCCCGCCTCGGGGCCACGTTGGCATGAGGCTCCGTTACTGAGATGTAGGCCCAGGAGCTGCTCTGGCCTACTGATCCAGGGATGGTCCTGTGTCGCCTTTCCTGCTGGAAGGGACCGAACAATTGAGGACTCAATTGGAGGATGCATCCGGATCAAAATTTACCTTGCAGTGCTGCTGGACTAGCTGAGAGATCCTGGCACTGTGAGCTGTGTTCTTTTCTTTTTGAAGTTAACCCAGTGCGTGGATACACAAGTCTGTGGCAGAGACTATTGAACCAATTCTACTTTCACCAAGTCTGTGGCAGAGATTATTGAACCAATTCTACTTTCACCAAGTCTGTAGCAGAGACTTTATTTTGATCGAGCTTCGCACCGGCTGCTAGGCCAGTGAGAGTGGGCCTATCTGGTGGTCGCTGAGTCCAGCGTGGAGACAGTTGTTCCTCTGGACCTAGGAGAATATCCATGATTTGCAAGTAAGATGCCCGAATCTCCCTTAAACCTCCACCCCTCTTTTCTGAAGTTTACTTTAATAAAAACCCTCTCTACAAGAGGGAGAAAAAGACTGGGTGTTAGGCGCATACATTTCTTTCTTTAACCACCTCTTCAAGGAAAACCCCTGAGACGAGTGCAAGGAACAGTAAGGTAACGGCAAGTCCAAATCTAAACCAGCAGCTTCTTCAGGGGTGCTACAAGTGTAAAAGCAGTCTTAGGCCCCTTTCACATGATCGTCCGACCCAATCGGACCATCCATTCACCTCTATGAAACGGCAGATGTAAAAAGACTTATGTCCATTTACACACACCTCCCTCCAATCCGATCTGCTAAAAAAACTGAAGTGGATCCGTCCCCTTCCATCTGATCGGATCAGAGGACCCATAAACAAGAATGGGCTGTGTCTTTGTCCGCTATGCATATTCAGAGTGGAGACGGACCTGTTATCCACTCACTCCACTCATTGTGGCCCGCGACTGGTTACTAATACCTCGTTTCCACGGAACGGTTCGGGTCGGTACAGTTTGGAACGCTTAGAATGGTCCGGTCTATTCTGGTGAGCATTTCCACTGCAAGTCAGACTGTCGGGGGCATGGACGTCCGCTAAAATCTTTTCAGAGGGGGGCGCTTCGGCAGCAGCGATACACAGGCACATTTTACCCTTTCTTCGACCGCTAGCAGGGGATAAAAGCGCCCCCCAATGTTAAAATGTAACAACACCCCACTGTGCCCCCTGCATCTTTCAATATCTCTCCCCTGAATCACTGGCCCCCTTTACATTACACAGCACCCTGCATCAATGGACCCTTTACATTACACAGCACCCTGCATCACTGGCCCCCTTTACATTACACAGCACCCTGCATCACTGGACCCCTTTACATTACACAGCACCCTGCATCACTGGCCCCCTTTACGTTACACAGCACCCTGCATCACTGGCCCCCTTTACATTACACAGCACCCTGCATCACTGAACCCCTTTACATTACACAGCACCCTGCACCACTGGACCCCTTTGCATTATACAGCACCCTGCATCACTGTGCCCCTTTAAATTACACAGCACCCCTTTCCCTTGACTGAAACACTACACTATATTGACAGTATATTTATTTCAGGTCTAAAAGAGGATCCTTTTGGAATGAGGGACAAATGGATTTGATTCCAGAAGAGGGACAGGCACTCTAAATAAGGGACAACTAGAAACTATGCCGTAGGCTACAATTCTGTGTTGTGTTTGCTCTGCGTTTCCAGACTTGCTAAAAACACATCAGAAAATAGTCTAGTGTTACCTGTGGCAACAGATGTTGGAACAAACAAAGCACAGGCCTGGTAAACAATATCAAACGGCGATCCCCTCCCTCTGTCCTCTGGCGCTCGTATCGTATGTGACGGAGCTGGGTCTGTGTGCAAGGTCCCACCCCCCTATTTCGGCTCGTGTGACAGGCGGAACACTAGAAGACTATCAGATGAGCCGAACTAGGGGGGCGGGACCTTGCACACAGACCCAGCTCTATGACATACGATACGAGCGCCGGAGGACAGAAGGAGGGGGCGCTGCAGTCACCTCTTAGAGCGGCCCCAGGGCCAGTTTGGCCCTGCTCCTGGCTCTCCCTGGCGATTCCAGGGGGGCAAATGACCCCCCTTGCCCTATGGAGCGGACGCCCATGGTCGGGGGCCATACAGGGTTTAGAAAAAAAGCCTAGCGTGTCCACCAATCAGTGGAATGTATTGTAGCTCCGCCCTAACCGAACGGTTCCATTTTCTATGGGCCCACATCTGAAGCGGGACCCAGAATGGTGTGGTACAGTTTGGTTTTATGGCACACTTTCATAATGGAAACACCCAAAATAGTGTACCGTACCAAACCATACCAAACCGATCCGCTCACGAGGCATTAGTCAGTTATGTGAACCTCACTCTTCAAAAGGTTGGGCACCCCTGGCCTAGTACAATCCACTATTGCATACTGATACCATTTCCAGCTAAGGAGTTGCTGGAAATGGCCCAGCTTCTTTTCCCAGCAGATTGCCCCACAGTCAGGTGCACGTTCACAGTCACTCTTTGACTTAATAACAAGCCAAGTTCTTTTTGCTGTTTTTATTTTTGGAGAAACTGGGATAGAGTTCAGGAAATTGAGTGGGATTCTCCAAAAATGAGAACTACTGTATGTACAGGTTGAGGACAGGAAACTCCTTTCTGAAAAGTTGAACCAGCAGTCTATGCAATAGCAAACTGTGGACTTGGCTTCTAGTAGAAGCAGTTAAAGATAGGCTTCTTCCTTTAGAGCAACCAGAGCAGATTCCTTTTACAAAGAACTAGATAGACTAAGCTCTTCAGGACACCAGCCTCTTTGGTCAAACACACAGCTGACTCTAAACCACAAGAGGGGTGCCAGCAGTCCAAAAGTCTCTAAGATCGCTCGCAGACGTTTGTACTCCCAAAATGTCAAAGGACAGTTGGTTGCCTTCTACCAACTTCCATGTGACACCTTTCTCCTATGATAGTAGACTAGATCTTCAGATGACAGCCCCTCAGTCAGTTCTCTGTAGCTTCAGCATCCAGGCCCCCAGGTTACCCACCTGACATCCTATGAACAGCAAGCACATGGCACCATTAACCTGGAGGGCAACAAGCCCTCTAGGCTAAACCTTCTGTCAGGAAAGGTTTCACCTGCTGGTGGCACTGTCAGATCTTTGGGCTGCAGTACTGGTGTCCACCAGCGGGTGTCTCCTAGCAGTCTGGAGCTGTCAGGAAAGGTTTCACCTGCTGGTGGCACTGTCTGATCTTTGGGCCGCAGTACTGGTGTCCACCAGTGGGTGTCTCCTAGCAGTCTGGAGCCGACATCTCCTGCAATCAGACATCACCTGAGACTGTCTGCAGGAGACGTGTATTTATACCCGGCAAGTACTCATACACTTGCCTTGGTATTGTCCTTGAGCCCTGACCTGTAATCCTGTGAACCTGAACCTGTATCTGTACCCAAACCTGTTCCTGTCCCTCCTGTGATCCTGTTATCCTGTACCCCTACCCTGCAGCCTGGTCCCTTCCACCTTCTCCCTGCCCTGTCTTGCTCCTTGCCCCATCTGCTGATCTCCCGTATATGACCCTGGCCTGGCTATGATTATAATTCTGGTATTTCCTATCTGATGTATATACTAGTTTAGACTGTTCTTTGTGGGTCACTGTTTGTTTGGTTGTTTGATTTGTTTTACACTGTTTGGTATTGGAGGTGCATTTATATCTGTATTCACTTATCTTTATAAACTACAGGCCATATTCTTGTACATTTTCGGCGTAAGCCATTTACACTACGCTGCCCCAACCTACAGGAGCAAGTGCTGTATTCCCCAAACACTTGCTCCGTAGTTTGGGGCGGCGTAGTGTAATTGGCCCGGCATATCCCCGCGTAAATCCAAGGGGGCGGCTTGTATTTAAATTAAGCGTGCCCCCGATTCGAACGAACTGCGCATGCGCCAGGCTTAAAATAGCCCAGTGCGCATGCTCCAGTTCTCGGCATAAAACGTCAATGACGCCGACGTGTGCGTCATTGACGTAAAGTCGTATTCAAGAACGACTTAGGGAAACGACGTACCCGACGGGAAAAGATGACGCAGACCCGACGCCATACTTAACATGGCGTACGTGGGACTGGCGTAAGGTTACCCCTCATATAGCAGGGGTAACCTTACGCTTACACAAACGACGTTAGGGACAGTTACGCGACGCGAAATCGGCGTATCAGGCTCATTTGCATAAACAAATGAGACCTGAATGTAAACGCCACCTAGCGGCCGGCTGGGTAATTACATTTAAGATCCGACAGTGTAAGTGACTTACACATGTCGGATCTTAAGCGTATCTATGCGAAAATGATTCTAAGAATCACTCGCATAGATACGCGGCCCAAAAAAGAGAGATACGACGGAGTATCCTGAGATACTCCGTCGTAACTATACTCAGAATATGGCCCTACATTACTTTTTCACCTTACATACATTTGGTTCACTCTGTTGCAGTATACACAGTTCAGGTCACACCTCCTGGTTATGCCACCTTCCCTCTGTAGGCAAAAACCCAGCAGCCCTGTGTCTCAGAGTATTTATACAGACCCCAAGCAGCCTTCAGGACCACTCTCCCTGGGATTGGCTACTGCTATTTGCATTGCTCCACACCTATGTTACAGCTCTTTGGAAAGCAGAGGAAACAGGCAAACCAGCAACAGCTGAAACACTGAGCAGACCTAACTAATCACATACAGCTGCACTGATTAAAGTGAGCACAACTAAATTTTACATAACACAGCAATTACAACCACACAGGTTAGACAAGCCATATTTACCTAACAAAAATGCAGGTCCACTGAACACAGTGAGACAGCACTAAATCTAACTAATCCTAGACACCTAGGTAGGAGAGTTCTACACTGAATAGCACACTCAACCCTGCCACCTTGTGAGGCCTGGTGGCTGGTCTTTCAAGCATTAGAAAATGTTACAAAAAAAAATCTTCCTGCAAGGTAATGTCATATTCACTGCATACTAGTGTATCACTACCCCCGGAGGAGCTGCTGGTTTGTTTTGGGTGGCACATTTACTTCGTGGCTCTGCGAATTTCTAGGGGTGTATGGTAAGGTGACCAGATTTTTAAAATTAAATCCGGGGAAATTTTTTTTAATTTACTATTGATGGTGGCAATCAGCAACTCATAGCTGGACTGCAATATTGCGGGGGACAAATTGAACACTAAGTGACACTTTGTGGGAACCAGTGACACTAATGCAATGATCAGTGCTAAAAATATGCACTGTCACTGTACTAATGACACTGGCTGGGAAGGGGATAATATCTAGGGCAAAGGGTTAAATGTGTGCCTAACAAGTGTTTTCTTACTGTGGGGGAGGTGCTTTTACTTAGGGAAGGAATTGATCCCTGTACCTTTTTTGCAGGCACACAGGATCAATGTTTTCCATACTGACAGAACGATGATCTGCCTTGTTTACATAAGCAGACCACCGTTCTGCCTATGTACATGACGATCAGCAGGTACCGGTGGACATTGAGTCCGCCGGAGCCGCTGATTGGCTCCCATACTCAGAAATGCAGGATCGCGTATATATGTGATCCTGCACAGCGCGATCGCCCTGTAGCACTAAATCTGCTATTAGGCGATCAGCAACTGGTTAACATCATCAGCATTATAACTCACAGGCAGCAGGCACTCTATCATGGTGCTGATTTTGTTATGTGACACACTGTGATAGAGCCAGCCATGATAGAGTGCCTGCTGCCCATGAGTTATGATACCATTCATTATGCCAGAGAGACACTGGCAGCCCCAAGATCGGATCCCCTTCCCCTCTGTTGTTGCTGCTGGACATCGTCAGCTGAGCTCAGATGCTTCTCTCTGCCCATCGCCGCTGCCATCTGCCCCACAGCCTCTCAAGTCTCACTCTCCGGGCCCCGGTTACTACTGGGTGGGGAGTGGAGGAAGATCACTCCACTTGAGCCAAGGCAGAGGAACATGCGAGCGGAGCTGAATTGGAATGCGCCCGAAACCGAAGAAATGGTCCCTCCGCTCCGACCAGCATATGATCATCAGAAAGAGGCACAATTTTAATTCTGCACTGACTGACAAATCCAGGACAAAACTGGGGACAGACTTGGTCCGGGGACAGTGTCCTCAATCTGGGGACTGTCCCTGAAAACCGGGAATGTCTGCAACAGGTGTCTTTTGCTGTGCTCTTTATTACCCAGCTGGGTAAAAACATAAAACTTTGTGGTGAAGAAGGTAGAGTTGAAAGAAGAAGGAGAATAGCAAATTCAGGCGTAGCAATAGGGAAACAGTCCTGCTCCCACGTGTAACACTTCTTGCGCCACTCCTGCTTGAGTGGGAATAGTGCACCCGGACAGGCCTCTCTCACTGACCTGGCAGCCAGAGTATCACTCGAACCTTTGAGGATAAGTCTCTGCCACAGACCCTCCTGGAATGAATTCAGTGAGTAACCTCTGCCACAGGCCCTCCTGATTGTGGTTACGGAGATGAACCTCCTTGGTAGAATTCCGCCTGGATCTCCTTCTAGTTGCTTTCAGGTACCGACTGACAGGTGACCAGCCTCTCATTGTCCAGATACCTCGATCCCCGGTGGTTTGTCGAAACCCTATTGGATCGCCAGCCTCTCATTGGCTCTCCTCAGATGGACTCCCCACCGAACAGCTATACCGCTTGGGATCTTTAGAATTGGGAACCCAGTCCTGAAGATCCCTACCACAGCTTAAATGTTCCGGACCAACATGGTCCCGGAACCAGGAACTCCACGTGGCACGCGAGCCCCGGCCCGGTAGGCCATAACGCCGGGGCACCGTGGTGCAGACACCCTAAAGGTGGATGTCAAACTTGAAGAAGAAGACCCAGAACTAATGGCGTCTGCCCCATAAATACCCTCCCCCAGCATGCACAGCAAGGCTCAACCCTCCTGATTAGCTGCTGGGGAAAAGCACCCAAACCTTGACTCCACTGCTGCCATCTACTGCCCTGGGGTGGGAAGAACACCCCAGCACAACAGACCGAGCCCACAGCACAGGCAAGCTGAGACAGACACCCAATTTGAACATATCAAGCAGATCAGAGTTTAACTAACACTCTGATGTCCCTCTAAATTTAAATAGCACCGGTACTTTGAAGTAACCAGGTGCTACACAAGCACATTATAAAAGGACTTACCTTGAAACGGAAGCCATCCATTGGCGCTGTCAGCGCTTCCATCTTCATCAGTGTTCCTTCCGGCTTCACAGGCTATGGCTGTATGTGTAGCCGGGAGTCTTGCCTGTGGCACATAGCTCTGAAGGAACTGCATGAGTATGCCATTCCTTCAGAGCGTATGTGCTGGTGATGTCATCGGCTGCAGAGAAACTGAATATCTCCTAAACGGGGCATTTTTAGGAAATATTCCTTGTACCTACTGGTATGCTTTATTATAAGCTTACCTGTAGGTACAAGTGTCTAAACTGAGTTTATTACAACTTTCAGGCCTCAAACTTTGCATTGTGGGTGACATCACTTGCACCTGCATACCCGCAAACATTTTTACAGAGCAATATTGGTGATCACAGTGATTGGGGAACAGCAGGAGAATAGTCATCCAAGGGTAAGAGCCGGTTCACACAGGGGCTTCACGACTTTGGGGGCAACACGGCAAGGCGATCTCAAGACAACTTGAGAGGCGACTTGCAAAATTACTTCTGTATTGAAGTCAATGCAAGTTGTCCTGAGTCGCCCCCAAAGCGAATTGAGTCGCTCCTATTAGAATAGTTCTATTGAATAGAGCGGAACGCGACTTGTCAGGCGGCAAAGTCGCCTGACGAGTCGCCCCTGTGTGAACTGGCTCTTAGGTATTTCATTTGATGTAATACACCTTCTTTTTGCAACATTTTTGTGTATCTGAAAAAAGCTGTACCCAAAGTAGAATGCAATTTTCTGTGTACCAGGCCAGAAATCATGGAGTTTGTCCCTCCGTCTGCCTTCCTATTCTCAGCAGATGTCTGTGTTCATAAGTCTACCAATACTACCCAGCACCTGCCAGTATATCTAAACTGCGTTCCCCGAATCTGTATATTGGAAGTACTTTTGCTGTTTGTGCGAGGGAGGAGATGAAATATCATCTGTCATAGTTTATTTTTAATCTGAGCTACAGGGGAAGGTCATGCTAGGGTTGAATTTTGCATTTTAACTGCCAATATGAGAATTTCACATTCAAGGTTGTCCTTTCCAATGACATGAATTGGTAATTCTATCATATTATAACCTCTGTTAAATAATGCTGCCAAACTATTTGCATCTAAACTTGATATATAACAAAATATGCAAACCTAAGAAAAATAACGCTTTATGAAAAAATATGCCATTCAGATTTCCCCATTCTTCTAACAGATATATGTAGAAGTATTTGCATAAATGACAGCTGAACTCTGTTCAAAAATGATTTTGCGTTTGCACCGTAATTATAGCTTGCCACTAATGAAGTGCCATGTGTGTGCGGTGCTGGGAATTTTATTCAGCTCACACAGTACAGTTATCACCAAACTTTTATGATTTTGTGGAAGTGGAATACTTCCAGAGACCAAGTTTGTATAGAGAGTATGGTGGCTTGCTGCCTTGAGGCTTGTGTACTTTTGCAGTTGTGGGGGGGTGAGGGGGGTGGTGGGGTGAAGGTGTGTTCAGAAAACCCGGCAGATGACCTTCAGTCAGGGTGTACATATGCCGCAGCATATACTATACCCACTGTCGTATTTTTTCGACAGCGCTGCTACCAGACTCAACCCATTCAAGTGAATAGGACCAAGCTGCTGAACTTTGAGAAAAAGATGCTTCACTTTTGAGATTGAGGACACAAATTCCTCAGTTGTCTTCTCCTTTGCAGCCCCGGACTCTCCAACAGTGAACATCAAAGTGCTCAGTACAGACCGCTCCTGTGTTTATTTGCAAACTAAGGGCCAGATTCTCGTCCAGCGGCGTATCTTTGCGGCGGCGTAACATATCCGATTTACGTTACGCCTCCTCAACTTAGACGGGCAAGTGCTGTATTCTCAAAGCACTTGCTCCGTAAGTTGCGGCTGCATAGCGTAAATCGGCCGGCGTAAGCCCGCCCAATTCAAATTTGGAACATGGGGGCGAGTTTTATGTAAAATGTTCTGTGACCCGACGTGATTGACGTTTTTCACGAACGGCGCATGCGCCGTCCGTGGAAATCTCCCAGTGTGCATTGCTCCTAATACGCCGCAAGGACAAGGACAAGGACATTGATCTCTACTAGCCTCATGTAATACATTCCCAGTTTCATATTGTCTTTTGGAGCATATCCCCAATCAAAAATGTAGCATGTCCGCACTCTCTGAAACTCATTTCCTTTAGTAGGTCGTCAGTTTCTGACAGTCCTCTCCAGCATTGCATATAGTGAACGTTATGTATGGCACTTCAGTAATGTCAGGGGTCACATTTGAGGCCCCCTTTAGCTCATAAGTTGACGACCACCATAAGTAAACCATGTGAAAATTGAAGGATCATTAGATACGAGGGACATTTACCGATTCCCTCCTCGTAGGGATGCCACCTTTTATTCAAGCCAAATCTGAACACTAGTAGGCACTCAGCAATTTATTTTTGTAGTATACAAAACAAATAAAAAACAAAATGTAGTGCAAATAGATGTAAAAACTGTATAACTTTTTAAAAATTGCGATGCACCAAAACGCATGATACTTTGTTGCCATACGTTTTGCTGCAGGTGAATGAGCACAAAAGCAAGGTGTGTGGTTGTACCATTAAGACTTAAAGTGACTGTAAAGTCTTGTTTAAAAAAGAAAATAAAATAACAAACATGTTATCCTTATCTGCTCTGTGCAGTTGGTTTTGCACAGAGCAGCCTGGATCCCCCTCTTCTCAGGTCCATCTTTGCTGCTCCTGGCCTCTCCCTCCTATCAAGTGCCCCCTCAGTCCTATAGGGGCACTGGAGCCGAGTCAAGCTCTAGGTGTTCATTTAGACATGGAGCCCTGCCCCTTCTATCGCCTGATTGGCTAACTGACTTTGATTGACAGCCACAAGAGCCAATGGCGCCGCTGCTGTATCTCAGCCAATCAGGAGGAGTGTCCCGGATGGCTTAGACATTCGTAGACATCGCTGGAGAGAGATGGGACTAAGTAATTAGGGGGGTGCTGGGGGGTTGCTACACACAAAAGTTTTTTTTATCTTAATGCATAGAATACATTCAGATATAAAACCTTCTGCCTTTACAACTCATTTAATGGCACCACTGCACACCTACAAAAGGGCTGTGTGTTTTTCTGCATTGTACGAATGTCCACTCAGGGCAGGGGTAATAAATTAAAATTCAAGGAGGTTCGGTTGCTACAATTTTCTTCCAGCTGAGATCCGAATTGCTCTCTAATATAACATAAAAGTAGGCCAATCACATCCATAGTTTAAGTAAAAGAAAATAAGACCACCTCACATCCGGTGTCCCCATCAGGGTTCCTCCTTACATCTTGTGTCCCCAGCAGAGTCCCCCTATACATCTATTGTCCCCATCTGAATCCCCCAACATCAGGTGTCCCCATCAGATTCCCCTTACATCAGGGGTTGACAGTAGAGTGCCCCTTACATCTGGTGTCCCCATTAGGGCCCCTCCTTACATCTTGTGACTGGGTAGAAGAAGTAAGGGTTGCTTTCTTTGCAGTTTGTGATCTGTAAGTACACAGGGAAAGGGAGGACAAATCTGATGTGTGGATGGACACTTGGTGTAAAGGGAATTGTGATGTGTGGAGGGACACTGATGGGGACATCTGTTGCCCCTAGAGTGCCCCTATACATCTGGTGTCTCCATCAGAGTCCCCCTTACATCAGGTGCCCCCAGTAGAGTGCCCCTTTACATCTGGTGTTCCCATCAGAGTCCCTCTTACATCAGGTTTCCCCTGTAGAGTGCCCCTTTACATCTGGTGTTCCCATCAGAGTCCCCCTTACATCAGCTGTCCCCAGTATAGTGCCCCCTTACATTGGATATCTCCATAGAGTCCCCCTTACATCTGGTGTCTGAACCAGACTCCCCCCTATACATCAGATGTCCCCATCAGAGTCCCTACACACATCACAATCCCCCTTGAACCAGGTATCCCTTCACACATCAGATTTGTCCCCCCCTTTCCCTCTGTACTCACAGATCACAAACTGCAAAGAAAGCAGCCCTTCCTTCCTCTCTCCAGTCTCCGTCTTTACTGCCCCAACCCCCCCCCCCATAGTGTCGCACTAAGGGGAGTGCTCAGTGCCGTCTCTCTATAACCCCCAGCAGACTGGAGAAAGGAGAATGCCTAAGGACCCTTTCACACGGGGCGGATCAGTAATGATCCGCCCCGTGAACCTCCGCTTGCTCAGCGGGAAACGCTCCGTTGATCCCCGCTGAGCCAGCAGATGACAGTGTGGTCCCCACACACTGTGCAGGGACCGCCCTGACTTTTCTCCGCTCTCCTCTATAGGGTGATCATGTTCCCCTGATCCGGAGACTAATGGAAAAATACGGTTTTCCTCCGTCTGCAGAATCGGAGAAATGTGGAAGCGGGCGAGATCGGGTGTCAGAGGATTTTCATCCGCTGACACCCGCGATCTCATAGGGACCAATGTATGTCCCTTTTTCATCCGTACACGGATGGATGAAAAAACGAACATACGGTCCGCCCATGTGAAAGGGCCCTAATCCTCTCTCCAGCTATCTTAGGGAGTCACGGTCCGGTCTGAATAATGTGTCTGGTTTTCGGGCGGACTGAAAACCAGACAAATGATTCAAGACCCGGACTGTCCGGGTGAATCCTAGACAAGTGGCAGCCCTATCTCCACGCCATCCTGAGTGCATCAGATCCCTCCTGCTGTGTCCTCTCCACAACTCACTGTCTCTGCTGACACAAGGGGGCTCAGATTTTTAATAAAAGGCTGCGATCAGTATGAAATAATGTAACATGTATCCATCTTTTCCATCACATGATAGTTGCCCTTTAAATTATCAGCACCCTACACCGAGAAATTGTTGTATACCGACCTACATGCAAAAACCATCCTGTTTGTGTATTTTATAACAGCAGTTTTGGGTTACAAGCAAAAGCTCTGCAGAATTGCCTACTCCAGATAATACAAGCTTTTGTAAATATGGGTACCACAAGATATAAACTTCAATCATTTCCACACTGGAGGTAAGTGGCGTGATGAGCTAATTTGTATAATTCAGGATGTGGTGAAAGACTGATCTGATAACTACTCATTAATTTTTTTACCCACTGTTCCATGATGTAGCTAAAGCATATAACATTACATAACACACAAAAAGACACATTCTGGGCATGTAACAGTGCTGGAGGAGAGAGCTACACCCATCCGAGGTTATGCTCAATAACATATAAAATGTGTCTTATGTCTCTAGATGTTGTTCATTTGGCTTTGCATAGTTGATTTTTTTCTGGTATTTTGTTAACCCAGTCACTGTAAAGTTGATCTAGGAACCGAGGAAGAATTCTTACTGCAGATGTGTAGAGATTAAAGAGCACCTCCGTGCAACAAAGAAAATCAGCTTGGTAATGTAATCTAAGAAACACTGCAACTATGCTAAAGAAAGGACACCGCTTTCACCAATATAGGTTTAGGTCCATTGCCAATAGTAAGCTTCGCATTTGTGTTTCTTTTATCACAAAATATTGTGCACTTTCTATTTGACTCTTTTTCACCCTGTCTCACTCCATCTGAGACAGCAACAGGGCTGTCTTAATGAGAGGGCACACCTGGGCACTGCCCAGGGGCCCCAGCTGCTTGGGGGGGGCCCTGCACTTTCCCCAAAGCAGCTGGTCCTTGAGCCCACGCTGACCCAAAATTGGGGGCCCCATGAGAGTGATAGATACACAGGGGAGGCAGCCTGCCTCCTACCTACTTGATATCTGTTTACCTGCACTGTCATCATTGTAGGGGCCCCAGAGCATTACCTTGCCAGGGGCCCATGATGCTATTAAGACGGCTCTGGACAGTAGGGATAAGCCGAACACCCCCCTGTTCGGTTCACACCAGAACTTGCGAACACTCCAAACGTTCGTGTGAACTTTAGAACCCCGTTAAAGTCTATGGGACTCAAACATTTGAAATCTAAAGTGCTAATTTAAAAGACAAATATGCAAGTTATTGTCCTAAAAAGTGTTTGGGGACCTGGGTCCTGCCCCAGGGGACATGTATCAATGCAAAAAAAAGTTTTAAAAACGTCAGTTTTTTCAGGAGCAGTGAATTTAATAATGCTAAAAGTGAAACAATAAAAGTGAAATAATCCTTTAAATTTCGTACCTGGGGGGGGGGGGGGGTGTAAAGTATGCCTGTGAATTAGCGCATGTTTCCCAGACTTAGAACTGTCCCTGCACAAAGTGTCATTTCTGAAAGAAAAAAAGTCATTTAAAACCGACTTGCGGCTATAATGAATTGTCGGCTCCCGGAAAAAAAATGGCGTGGAGTTCCCCCAAAAATCCACACGAGACCCCTTATCCGAGCACGTTAACCTAGCTGGCCGCAGAAAAGAGGGGGGGACAGAGTGCGCCCCCCCCCTCTCCTGAACCGTACCAGGCCACATGCCCTCAACATTGGGAGGATGTCCCCATGTTGATGGGGACAAGGGCCTCATGCCCACAACCCTTGCCCGGTGGTTGTGGGGGTCTGTGGGCGGGGGGCTTATCAGAATCTGGAAGACCCCTTTAACAAAGGGGACCCCCAGATCCTGGCCCCCCCCCCATGTGAATTGGTAATGGGGTACATTGTACCCCTACCATTTCACGAAGGAAGTGTAAATAGTTGTAAAAAACACACACATACACCGTAGAAAAAAGAAAAATGACTCAACCACAGAAATTCTCCCCCACAAAGTGTTCATTACCCTGGGATCCTTGAATGATCTCTTAATAATAAACAAACTACAGGAAGAGAAGCAGAGTACTTTAATGGAACCTGGAGGGGGGGGGGCTCTCTGATGGACACAGAGAGGGCTTCTGTTAGAGAGTCTAGTCTGTTAGAAAGACCTCACCAGGCATACTACAGACATGATATAGGACAGGGATATGCAATTGGCAGACATCCAGCTGTTGCAGAACTACAAGTCCCATGAGGCATAGCAAGCCACAGCCACAAGCATGACACCAAGAGGCAGAGGCATGATGGGACTTGTAGTTTTGGAACAGCTGGAGGTCCGCTAATTGCATATCACTGATATAGGAGATGGTCAGGGACTGCAGACATGATACAGGAGATGGTCAGAGACTGCAGACATGATATAGGAGATGGTCAGAGACTGCAGACATAGTACAGGAGATGGTCAGAGACTGCAGACAATAGTACAGGAGATTGTCCATTAGACCCCTTCCACACTGGAGGCATTTTTCAGGCGCTTTAGCGTTAAAAATAGAGCCCAAAAAAAGCCTCATCTGCAATCCCAGTGTGAGAGCCCGAGTGCTTTCACACTGGAGCGATGCGCTGGCAGGACGTAAAAAAAATTCTTTGAGGCGCTTTAGTGTGTGTATACATCGCTCCTAATGCGCCCCTGCTCATTGAAATCAATGGTCAGTGCCTGCAAAGAGCCTTGGCAGTGGCGCTTTGAACCCTTTAGTTAGCCGCTAGTGGGGGTTAAAAGTACCTCTAAAACTATAGAGATTGAGCACTGCCAGAAGGAGGGGAGAACTCTGGCACTTCAGCGCCCCCACCTCTGCAGGCGCCTGGGTGCAAAGCACCCTGCGCACCCTGCGCACCCTGCCTAGGATCGGCCCGGACTGCTCCCGAAAAAAAACGTCATTGATACATCCCCAAACACTTTTTAGGACAATAACTTGCATATTAGCCTTTAAAATTAGTACTTTAGATTTCTCCCATAGGACTTTAACAGGGTGTTCCGCGGCTTTTCGAATTTGCCGCGAACACCTCAAATTGTTCGCCGAACAGGCGAACAGGCAATGTTCGAGTCGAACATGAGTTCGACTCGAACTCGAAGCTCATCCCTACTGGACAGCAAGTCTCATGAAGGGTGGAGTCAGGGATACTTGTCCTGCGCATTCACAAGGCTCAGAAATCGGTGTTCTTAATAACAACGAGTATTAGGACAGACACCCTTAAATCATAGGGAATATCGCGACTATATCACAAAGCCACAGAGATGTAAACATTTCACCAGGCCTCTAACTTCATTTGAAACCATATGCTTTATGGCTACCACGTCAACAAAGAATATTTCTTTAACATACACTTGGTTGCAGACCTACGATTTACAGGAACCTAGTGAACACAAAATATTTTGGGAAACAGCCTTAAACATGTCTTTTACGAAAGACCAATGGCTTCAGGCATGTGTGCTTGCTCACAAATTCGCAATTAGCGTGAGATTACAAGAAACATCATTTAAAGCGGAGCTCCACCCTAAAGTGGAACTCCCGCTGATCGGAACCCTCCCCCCTCCAGTGTCACATTTTACACCTTTCAGGGGGGAGGGGGGTGCAGAAACCTGTCTAAAGACAGGTATTTGCACCCACTTCCGGCCACACAGTTTCGGGCAGCCTGCGGGCATGACGTTACCCCCCCCCCCCCCCCCGTTGTGTTCTGGGAACACTCGGCTCCTAGTACACAGTGGGAGCCAATCAGCAGGCGTAGCGCGACTTGCGCATGCGTCATAGGGAACCGGGCAGTGAAGCCAGAGCGCTTCACTTCCTTGTTCCCTCACGAGGATGGCGGGGGACAGCAGAGTGACGAGCGATCGCTCACCCTCTGCTGCGGACGGCGCTGGACTCCAGGACAGGTAAGTGTCCTAGTATTAAAAGTCAGCAGCTGCAGTATTTGTAGCTGCTGGCTTTTAATATTTTTTTTTCAGCGGACCTCCGCTTTAAGCTTTTAACGAATTGGTACATAACACCAAGTAAATTACATAAATGGGTTACTACAGCTCCTGACCATTGTTGGCGATCCAACCAAGAAAAAGGTCCACTATACCATATATGGTGGGAGTGCGACTTGATCAAATCTTTTTGGAGGCGGGTAATCGAAACCATAAAACACATAACAGAAACAAGGATCCAACTAAATGCAGCATGCTGCCTCCTACACATTACCAACTGCTCAATAAGAAAATACAAGAAATCGCTGACAAGATTTCTACTCAGTCGCAAAAGCAGTGATACCAGGGCTCAAGTCCTGCGGGAACGGAGTTCCTGCACTTTTTTCACAGCAGGAACGCAGTTCCCTTTGCAGGACTAGAGCAGCCTTGAGCAGCCGAGCCGCCCGAGCCAATCCTTCACTAAGCGGCGATCACCAGCTCGAGTCACTGTCAGGGGCAGGCGAACCTTAGTAATCCTTTATGTTACTGGCCGCTTCCTGTATATGGATTCATCGAGTAGTGTGCGGGTATTCCGTCACTTCCTCGATGCCGCAATGTCTCCTGGGAGCTTTTATCATTGTTCCCAGGAGACATTGCGGAGGTCTGCCGCGAGTTATCGCGGGATTTAGAAAAAACTTCCTCAAAGTTGTTTCTAAATCCCGCGATAACTCGGTTTAGTAATTATGCATGTGAGCGTATCATTTTTTTTTTTGGTGGGGGAGTTGATCTTGGGTGGGAGTTCCCACACTTTTTTCCCCAGGACTTGACACCTGAGTGATATCCAGATATTGTAGAAGCACCACCACCCCTACGATTAAGGAATGGCTAGAAGAGGCGCATTTCTCTATAAAATGGAAGAGATCAGGGCAATAGCAAAAGGAAACATAGAAAACTTCAACAAAACCTGGCAACTGTGGGTTATTTTCAAACATTCTGAATCCTTTGACTCTTTTATACAAGGGCACCTTTCTAGGGGCCAACATTTTCTTTCTTCTTTCTACCCAATTATTGGAACTATGCATACGAATTTAGAGTATTTTCCGACTATAGATTTTGGTTTTGAGATTAGCCAATCTATTAGGATATGCCTCATCTTGCTGAGGTATAGTATTTACTATGCTAAAGTTTAATACATTTTGAGGCCGGAAGTGGGTGCAAATACCTGTCTTTAGACAGGTTTCTGCACCCCCCTCCCCCCTGAAAGGTGTAAAATGTGACACTGGAGGGGGGGAGGGTTCCGATCAGCGGGAGTTCCACTTTAGGGTGGAGCTCCGCTTTAAATGATGTTTCTTGTAATCTCACGCTAATTGCGAATTTGTGAGCAAGCACACATGCCTGAAGCCATTGGTCTTTCGTAAAAGACATGTTTAAGGCTGTTTCCCAAAATATTTTGTGTTCACTAGGTTCCTGTAAATCGTAGGTCTGCAACCAAGTGTATGTTAAAGAAATATTCTTTGTTGACGTGGTAGCCATAAAGCATATGATTTCAAATGAAGTTAGAGGCCTGGTGAAATGTTTACATATCTGTGGCTTTGTGATATAGTCGCGATATTCCCTATGATTTAAGGGTGTCTGTCCTAATACTCTTTGTTATTAAGAACACCAATTTCTGAGCCTTCTGAGCCTTGTGAATGCGCAGGACAAGTATCCCTGACTCCGCCCTTCATAAGACTTGCTGTCCAGTAGGGATGAGCTTCGAGTTCGAGTCGAACTCATGTTCGACTCGAACATTGCCTGTTCGCCTGTTCAGCGAACAACGAACAATTTGAGGTGTTCGCAAGGGGCGCTCCCATTGATTTACGATTTGAATATGCAAATGAGTGAGATACGCCGATTCACAAACGTACTTGCGCCCGGCGCATTAATATACTCGGTTTACGTAAGTCGTACGTCTGGCGTAAAGTTATGCCTCATAAAGCAGGTGTAAGTCAGCAACATAAATGCAAATGGCTGCACCAGGGAACACAGCAGTCGTTTTTTATGTCGTTTGCGTAGTACGTGAATAGGGCTAGTCGTAGGTTACGTTCAAGTCGTAGGCAGTGATTTGACGTAACTTAGGCAGTTTCGACGGGATTCTGAGCATGCGCACTGGGAAGCGTCCATGGGACAGCGCATGCACCGTTCGTTATTCATATTTTGATGGCGCTCGGCCCATCATTTACATGGGGTCACGCCTCATTAGCACTACGTCGGCGTAGCGTATATTCGATACGCTACGCCGGCATAACTATACGCCAAGGTATGTGAATCCAGGCCTATAACTTTTGCGCAAACCAATCAATATACACTTATTTACCAAAAACATGTAACATATTGGCTTAAATTTATGCATACATTTTATTTTATACATTTTTTTATTGGATAGTTTTTATAGCAGAAAGTAAAAATTATATATTTTATTTTTTTATTTTTAATGGTCTGTTTTGTTTATAGCACAATAAATAAAAAATGCAGAGGTGATAAAATTGCACCAAAAGAAAGCTCTATTTGCGGGGAAAAAATAACAATTTTATTTGGGTACAGCGTCGCACGACCGCGCAATTGTCAGTTAAAGTAAGGCAGTGCCGTATCCCAAAAAATGGTCTGGTCATGAAGGGGGTAAATGTCTTGGAGGTCATCTGGTTAAGCATATCAAGCATGACAAGACAAGTATATCAGCGTTTCTGCTGCCATTATTTAAGATTTGTCTATTTAAAATAGTATTAAAGCTTCAGCATTTTTTTAGCTTAACACAATTATTACAATAAAAAAAAAAAACATTCCCCAATTAACTATTAAACCCTTTTCACACTGCCAGCGAGCCATGTTAGCGGTAAAGCAAAGCTAGTTTTGGCGGGGCGCTTTATCGTTGTTTTAGCTGCACTTTTCGGCAGCGGCGCTACACGGGCGCTATTAACCCTTTTTCGGCCACTAGCAGGGGTTAAAAACACCCTGCTAGTGACAGAAAAAAGGGTTAATAGCGCCCGTGTATCGCCGCTGCCGAAGTGCTTTGCTGGCGCTTCGGCAGCGGTGCCCATTCATTTTAATGGGCAGGGACGGTGGAGGAGCGGTGTATACACCTCTCCTTAACTGCTCCAAAGATGCTGCTTGCTGGACTTTTTCTATTGTCCTGTAAGCGCACCGCTCCAGTGTGAAGTGCTTTACAGTCGTCCTTTAGCGCCTAAAAAACGCCTTCAGTGTGAAAGGGGTCTTGGTAAAAATTCTTACACCAGCCATTGCATTTTACAAATTTTAAGGCTGCTGGCTCCTGCTCTCTCATTTCTGCTTCCCTGAACTTCCGGTCTTCACAGGAAAAAGTTACCAGTAGACAGCGTAGTCTCCAGCCAGTTTGCTAGCTTGGAGAAGGAAGGAAAGAGGAGAAGGAGGAGGAGGGAAGGACAGGGGAGTGTCTTGCCACTCCAAACTGGCTGGATGTTTTGTTTGATGCTAGCCTAGATGATAGGAGAACTCAACTCTAGTCCAAGGAAGACGCCAAAGGATTCTGCAAGAGAAAGAAATCACCATGAAACAGGAAGACTGGGGCAGTGCTCATGCCACTAGCTTAAACTGGAACATAGGCAATGATTCAGGCCTCATTTATACTTGTGGTTGGGGAGTTGATAAGACCGCCGCACAACCACTTCTGCTAAAGCTGCAAAGTGTTCTGTTTCGTATCGTTCCGTAGGTTCGTTTCCGTTCGTTTTTCGTAAAACGCCCATTTTCCTGTTCGTTCCCGTTCGTTTTTCGTATGACGAGATTTTTTCGTATTCCGATCGTTTCGTATTTTCGTTACCGTTTTATTTTCGTACATGCGGGATGGTTCGTTATTCTGTTTAATTCATGTTCGTTACTTGTTAGATAATAATTTTCGTGAATTTCCGTCAATGATTTGCATTCTGTGTTTTGGATTCCTTTTTCTGTTCGTGTTTTCGGTCGTGTGTTCGTGTGACATTTATGACAATTTGTTGTGGATGTCATGTGGGCATGTGACTGAAGATACGAACAGAAAAAGGATTTTCGTCATTTTGTACTTTCGTAAATATATCGCAGGATTCGCGGCACTTTCAACACGCGGCTCATCCATATTAACTATTGTTAAGCCCCATACACTTGGTCAGACTTTAACAACAAACAAAAACGATCGTTTTCCGTTCGTTCTCAGAAAATTTGTTCGTTTTTAAACCCCATCAGAAAACCATTTTTGGGTTCAAAAGTCTGGCCAACTGATCTCCCTTCAGATGAAAATCCACAGAAAAGTTTATTTGGCTTTACTGTACTACTCAGCACAAAAGAGAAGCAGCTAACTACACTCACTGCCCATTCAAAAAAACGAAAATGACATCTGTGGCAAGGGGTTTGCATTCTGTGTTTTGGGTCCTTTTTCTTTTGGTGTTTTCGGTCGTGTGTTCGTGTGACATCTGTGGCTAAAGATTTGCATTCTGTTGAATCCAAAATACGAAAAGAAAAAAAGAATTCAAAATACAGGGTGCGGGTCTTTTGTTGTGGATGTCGTGTGAGCATGCGACTGGGGATGCGGACAGGGAAAGGATTCAAACAAAATGCAGAGTGCGGGTCTTTTGTTGTGGATGTCATATGAGCATACGACTGAGGGTGCGAACAGAGAAGGGATTCAAACAAGATACAGAGTGCAAATCTTTTGTTGTGGATGTCGTGTGAACATACGGCTGAGGATACGAGCAGAGAGGGGATTCAAACAGGATACAGAAAGCAAATCTTTTGTTATAGATGTCATTTTCGTTCTTTTGCCGTTTTCGTTTTGTCGTATTTTCGTCGGATCGTTCGTTCATATTTGTGGTTGTTCGTTATGCGGCTCATTCGTAATCCCGTCGTTTTCGTATTTTGGTGCTTTAATTTTTTCGTATGTACACATTATTCTGCGTGTACGAAAATTTAAATTTTCGTACGAAAATAACAATCGTACGAACGGGAATGCACATATCTAGTGGCCAGTACTGTCCACTGAAAGCAACCAATCCAACTGAATGGGGGTATGTCACAACTGCCCCATAACCGTGCGCAATATGGTTGTTGCACGCGGGTTTAAGGGGTTGGGAGGTGGGAGAGAGGTGAAATAACAGCTCAATAGCAGACATTTTCAATGTCAAAAACCCTCTGTAGAGAAAATTACTCTTTGGAGGGCCCCGAATGTGTAAACAAAGCCTAATGCCCAATACACACAATCGGAAATTCTGACAGCAAAAGTGCGATGTGAGCTTTCGAACGGAAATTCCGACCGTGTGTGTGGTCCATCTGACTTTTGCTGTCAGAATTTCCACTAGCAAAAGATTGAGAGCTGGTTCTTAAATTTTCCCGGAAAATCCGATCGTCTGTAGCAATTCCGACGCGCAAAATTTTGACACATTCTAAGAAGCATTGAACTTCATTTTCTCGGCTCGTCGTAGTGTTGTACGTCACTGCATTCTTGACGGTTGAAAGTTCAGAGAACTTTTGTGTGACGCTGTGTATGCAAGCGAAGCTTGAGTGGAATTGCGTCGGAAAAATCATCCAAGGTTTTTCAGACGGAAAATCCCATTTTATTTTATTTTTTATTTGGTGCCAATGGCTGGTATTGGTAATTTTGTTATGTCTTTGTATCTTGTTCTGTTCATTGTTGTGATCTTGTGTTGTCTTTGTTGAGTGTGGCTGTTGCAACAATTTTCCAGTTTCCCTTTGTTATTAATAAAGTAAAGTATATATGTATATACATTTAGAAAAATGCAAGGCATTCTGGGAATAGTGACCATGCAGAGTGACCATGCCACTGTGTTCACAATGCAGGTGTGCAGCCCTTCGGCATGTGATCCAGAACATTGTAGTAGTGAATTGTTACCTTCCACAGGTATCCCACAAGTATGACACATACAGTACCTACTTGCATTTGTCCAAACTGAACCAATGTATCTATGCCAATAAACAACATACCTGAAATTCAGTTATACAATGACCACCAATTGTTTTAAAGGAATATTAAACTACCTGTCAAACCTGCCCATGAAATTTAATTTCCAAATATCCTTTACCTATTGCTTGTTTACTCAACATAAACATGCTTGCAAGTCTAGGAAATCCTGCTTTGTCCTCCTCTCACCTGTGGCGGCCAGTGGATTTTTTTTCGGAGGGGAGCAAGCAGTATGCCACCCCCCCTCCTGGGTCAGTCGGTAGCACTTACCCTACCACCGGTGACTTCCCCTGCTTAGCGGCGGCTTCCCCTGCTTGGTGGCCTCCCGTTCTCCTGCTGTTCTCCTGTGGCCTCTCATCCTCTGGGTCATCACGGCGGCTTCCGTTTCCTCCCTCCTCCTCGGCAGCCAATCAGGAGTCTTTGCTTTTCGTAAAATCGGAAAACGGGTCTCACACCCACTTCTGATTGGCCGGATTGAGGATCAGTGTTTCCCACACCTGGGTGGAATCAGAGAAGATCCTCTGCTTCCCAAGCCCACCCAATTTTGAATCATATCAGAGCCCCTGGCTCTAATCATGTACTTCAATCAGGCAACTTTTCCAACATTTTCACATTGAAAAAATTAATCCTTTAAGCTCCCTATTGACCCAGGAAGAGCCTTGACAGTAACATAGCGTGAGTTCACCCATTAAACTATTTTTTCAAACAATCCCCTTAGATTAATGCTCGTTTTGTCTAGGGGAATCGGCTAGTTGTTTTAAAATATGAGCCGTACTTACCGTTTTCGAGATGCATCTTCTCTGTCGCTTCCGGGTATGGGTCTTCGGGAGCGGGCGTTCCTTCTTGATTGACAGTTTTCAGAGAGGCTTCCGACGGTCGCATCCATCGCGTCACTAGTAGCCGAAAGAAGCCGAAGCTCTATACTGCGCCTGCGCACCGACGTTCGGCTTCTTTCGGAAAATCGTGACGCGATGGATGCGACCGTCGGAAGCCTCTCGGAAGACTGTCAATCAAAATAGGAACGCCCATTCCCGCAGCCCATACCCGGAAGCGGCGGAGAAGATGCATCTCGTAAACGGTAAGTACAGCTCATATTTTAAAACAACTAGCTGATTCCCCTAGACAAAACGAGCATGAAGCTAAGGGGAAAAAGTGTCATGTGCGGGTGAACCTCCGCTTTAAGCGTTTTATTGAGCCTACTGCCAACATTGAATCCTTTGACCCATTCATTTGCAGACGCCAACATCAAAACATTTTTATATTGTTTGGAAGTATCTTTTTAACTTTCCATATTACCTCACTGCCCCTTCTACATTTCATAAGATAACCTAACTCATTAACATACTAATAAAAAAATAGGAATATGTTGACGTGTTTGCAATGTTTATCCTCATCTATTTCTCTGGCTGCATTCAGAGAATCCCAGTCTTGAAAGCATTAAGCTGTATCAAACAAAAACAAACCGAGTTGACTATTTCAATATTTTAGAGGCAGAAATTGTGGGAAGGGTTAGCAGAGATTGTCATAAAACTTTCCCTGGAAGGCTGTTTTTCTTTGCATGTGCTTGTCCAGCACGCCGTGCTCTCCACACAAGGTGTAATATTTCTCATCTGTGTTCCAACCACAAAGAATTCTTAAAGAGGATTCCTTATTTTTTTCCATAGCAGTGAGCGGTAAACCCACATAACTGAACTGCATGTGAGTCTTCCGGAAAAAGAACAGATTTTGGCAGATGGTTAGAAAGCGTGTGGTGGACACCAGGTAGTATCAACAAACTAATGGGGAACTTGAGCAGAATACCTCCTAGCTGGAATACTTTTTCCGTCCTTTGATTTCACACCAAGTAACCATGATATAAAACAGTGCTATGACATTTACCAAGGGAATAAATTCAATACCGACTGCACTGATAATGAGACTTATGCAGAGCATTTACAAACGGAGCTACAGTTTTTGGTAGTGGTACAATCATGGTCTGGTGCCAACTGAAGGCTATCATTCCTTTAACCTTTGGAGGTTAATTACGACTGATGTTAAGTGAATGTATAAAGTAAAGAAAACAATAATGCAACATAAACCCAATCACTAAAATCTTATATAATCTATAACTAGTGAGGAGCCACATATTCACTGTTCGGAGAAGATCCATTAATGTAGACCTAAAGGGCCAGATTCAGGTACAGTGGGCGTATCTGTGCAGGGGCGTAACGTATCCAATTTACGTTACGCCGCCGCAAGTTTTTCAGGCAAGTGCTTTATTCACAAAGCACTTGCCTGTAAAGTTGCGGCAGCGGCGTAGCGTAAATCACCCGGCGGAATTCAAATTCGTCGGGTAGGGGGCGTGTATCATTTAAATGAAGCGCGTCCCCGTGCCGAACGAATGGCGCATGCGCCGTCCCTAAAATATCCCAGTGTGCATTGCTCCAAATGACGTCGCAAGGACGTCATTGGTTTCGACGTGAACGTAAATGACGTCCAGCCCCATTCACGGACGACTTACGCAAACGAGGTAACTTTTTAAAATTTTGATGCGGGAACGACGGCCATACTTAACATTGGCTGCGCCTCATATAGCAGGGGCAACTTTACGCCGAGAAAAGCCTAACGAAAACGTTGTAACTTTACTGCGTCGGCCGCGCGTACGTTCGGGAATTCGCGTATCTAGCCAATTTGCATACTTGATGGGGAAATCGACGGAAGCGCCGCAAAAAAAAATATTGCAGTTTAGATCCAATGGCGTAAGAGACTTACGCCTGTTGGATCCAATGGATATCTATGCGTAACTGATTCTAAGAATCAGTCGCATAGATACGACGGCCCAGATTAGGACTTACGACGGCGTACATGGCGCTGCGCCGTCGTAAGTCCTTTGTGAATCTGGGCCATAGTCCACACTTTTTTTTTTCCATTTGGGATAGAGTAAGTGAGGATTATAACCTCTGTGTCATGACCTTGCAGTAATACTTTCATGACCTGTCTGTCTCGTACCTGGTCTGTGTATCAGCCTTAGGTTTATCCTTGTCTGCTTGTCGTTCCGACCTTTAGCTTTTCCTTCTATAACCTAGTGTGAGCTGGGAGACCCTGGGGGCCGTGACCTGGAGTCAGCTGCAGAGAAGTCCATCTGTCACCTGGACTCAGGTGACCTGACACCCTGTTCGATTTTTTTCAACATCTGTGTTCCAGTGCAGAGATTTCCTTTCACTTCCTGTCCCATAGACAAACTGGAAGTGAGAGGAAATCCCTGCAAATTAAGTCCATTCCTTTGGGGACACCCAGGTCACCAGAACTAGTGTCCCCATTGGAAGGTTTCCCCCCAATTACTTTTCTAGGGATAACCCAAAATTTGTGATTTTCATTCGATATATGTTGGCAGAATGGCACGGCTGGGCACATGGACGTATATATACGTCCTCATTAAGAGCCCAGCCGTGGGCCGCGAGCGTGCCGCCGGCCGCGCGATTGCAACCCGGTCCGAAGCGCTGTGACTGTGACTGCGCCCATGGGACTTGCGGACCCGATCGACCCGGGTGTCCTGCGATCGGGTCACAGGAGCTGAAGAACGGGGAGAGGTGTGTGTAAACAAACCTTCCCTGTTCTTCTCTGTGGCAGTGTCAGTGATGATCTGTTCCCTGATATAGGGAACGACGATCACTGACGTCATGCGTCCAGCCCCGCCCCCTACAGTAAGAAACACACATGAGTTCACACTTAACCCCCTACAGCGCCCCCTAGTGGTTAACTCCTTCACTGCCATTGTCATTTTCACAGTAAACAGTGCATTTTTATATGAAAAAATGATACTACCGCGCTAAATTAAATAATCAAAATTATACCATTAACAAATCACCAAATAGTAAACGCAGCAAAAATAGTGTTGTGGGTCAAACAGAGTGAAAAGTAAAATTATATTATTTGCGCTGAATACTAACTTAAATAATGCCAACCGTGCTTATAAGTGATTTAAGCTCTGAGTATAATAACACAGAAAAAACAATGAGTAAACAAATCCACAATAAATGTCCAATTGTGCTTAAGATGTACACCAGTGGTTCAAATGGGAACAACACCCAGTTCAGTGTAGTGATAGGAAATGCGATGTGATCACAGACAAACTCCTGCTTCACAGGTAAAGGGATCTCCTCCACATAGACACCGCTCATGGAAAAAAAGAGAGACAACTCATAGCGCAGATGGTAAAGCACCAGATATACAAGAGACACTGATCTCTAGCAATAACACACTCACGATACCGCCGTTCAAACAATGCATAAATCCACAGTGCACCGATCCTTCATAGAGCCGCTCAGCTGATGTTTCCTCTCCTCATTCGGATCCACTATCCGTCCCGCTCGTAACTCCTCCCCCACGCGTTACATCAATGGTCACTTGACTTAGTCATGGGTCACTTTTTTTTTATAGCACTTTTCGCTGTGAAAATGACAATGGTACCAAAAATGTGTCAAAAGTGTCCGATGTGTCTGCCATAATGTCTCAGTCATGGAAAAAAATGGTAGAAGGATACGTATCGGCCTAAACTGAGGGGAAAAAAAAACATTTTTTTTAATCTTTTTAAAATCTTTTTTGGGGGGATATTTATTATAGCAAAAAGTAAAAAATATTTCATTTTTTTCAAAATTGTCGCTCTATTTTGTTTATAGCGCAAAAAATAAAAACCGCAGAGGTGATCAAATACCACCAAAAAGAAAGCTCTATTTGTGGAAAAAAAAAGACGCCAATTTTGTTTGGGAACCACGTCGCACGAAAAACATTTGGCGGTAATCCACTTTTCCCAGTTGCCCAGCTGGCCTTCTTTTTTTTGTAAAAAACTGCATGGAAACCCCCCAACACACACCCTCTTGGTGAGGGTCTTCTATGTATTTTGGGTGCTTTTTTTGTTTTTTTTTTACAAAATAAAGGAAGCTTGCAGGGAAGAGTCAACTACCAGCAATTTAAACAGCATCTTTTTTTTTGTAATTGGAAGTTTTGTTGCAGTAGGTTGTTTACATTGTACAGATTCACTTCACAGGCTGATTAAGGGCCCCCAGGCATGTTACCCAAAGTAATTTTGCATTTTAATGTTTCTCTTTAAGCATTACTAACTTCAATGTTCACTGCACAACTGTATTAAAAGAAATGCCCTTTTTTTTTGCAAATAATGTACCTTACATATTAGTCTTTAAAATAGAAATACTTGATTTGATGGATTCAGCTCATTGACTTCAATGGGGTTTGGATTCATTGTCTGAATGTATTATTTGTTTACGGTCTGGCTCATTCCTATCTATAGCATGTTAAGTAGATTCAAAGGTCATTTTCAATATTTTAAAATATGCAGCTTAAAATAATACATGGTGACACTGCCGTTTGGGTCCTTATTCAGGCATTTCCTGTTAAACCGACCATACATAGATCAAAATTCAAATTTCGATCCATGTATGGGCAGGGAAGTTGTACAGAAGTCGATCTACTCATTGGCTTCTGTACAACCACCCTGTGGGATTTTCCCTGATTGATTAGCACTGCAGGTTACAACTGGCAGCGCTGATCAGTGTATTCTAAAGGCGAGGAAGTCTCTCCGCTGTCAGAATACAATGACACAACAGGACGACTCCCTGGTCCACCTTGAATGTGTGGATGGGGGGATGTGTATCAGTTTTTTTTGTTCAACCGGTAGGCTGAACAAAAAAAATAACGAATCTATGGGCTGCCTTAAAGGTTGACAATGCTCTGTGGTTGTCTCAAAATTTTTCTCCCTTCTTGTCATCGCATTTTGATGGAGACTACAATTTCAACACACTTTACTCGGGCATGGCCACTGTCAGAATCAGGAGACACTACAGGAGTTATGGAGTGTATGGAGATTGAAACATGGTTGCAAAAAATGGCAATTGTTTTCTGATATGCAATATTTTTTAAAACTAAACATCATTAGGGTTTACATTAACTTTAAAGGGGTTGTAAATCCCTAAATAGCTTCCTTGCTAGTGAGATTCACCCTCCCTATTTATCTTGGTGACCATTGTCCTTGTGACAATTTGAAAGGGAAAATCCAAAAACTGGAGGTGTAACCAGACCAGGAAGAGGGTCATTCTTCTAATAGGGACACATGTCTTGACAACTGTCTAGATGAAGATCTCACCAACTTTGAAAAAATGTCCTCTCACTTCCTGTCTGTGATACAGGAAGCAAAGGGAAATCTCCCCAATGACTCGGGAGGCCCACTAAGGCCTCGTACACACAATAGGATAGCCAGAGGACAACGGTCTGAAGGACCGTTTTCATCGGTCAAAACCGATCGCGTGTGGGCCCCATAGGTTATTTAACCTTCGGTTAAAAAAATAGGAACTTGCTTTAAAATTTAACTGATGGACGCCTAACCGATAGGTCAAAACCGATCGTTAGTATGCAAAAGCATCGGTTAAAAACCTGCGCATTCTCAGAATCAAGTCGACGCATGCTTGGAAGCATTGAACTTCATTTTTTTTTTAGCACGTCGTTGTGTTTTACATCACCGCGTTCTGACACGATCGGTTATTTAACCTATAGTGTGTAGGCGTGACGGACCATCAGTCAGCTTCATCGGTTAACCTAAGACAACGGTCCTTCAGACCATTGTCCTCTGGCTATCCTATCGTGTGTACGAGGCCTTACACACAGCTCCTTTCTCTATCTGCAAAGTAGAGAGCATCCTGACACTCCTGCTCGCCCCCTTAAGAGGCTTTCTCCACACCAGGGAGAAAGCCTTGCATTACTGTGTGGAGTTACAGACAGAAGAACAGGAAGTCAGGATTTCTCAGAAGAAATAAGGACATTTAAAAGCAAAATCGAAGGATGAGGTAAGCAAAGGAGGACTGCACTAAGGTAAAGGAAGCTATTTAGGGATTTTTTTTACCTTTACAGCCACTTTAAAGTATATCTAAAGCATTAAAGTATTATCTTTTTAGGTTTGGATAACATAAATTATGTTTAAAAACCCTGTTGGGTTATTTTGGTTGCCACCATTGGCTCATTGGGGAGATTTCTTTTTGCTTCCTGTATCACAGACAGGAAGTGAGAGGACATTTCTCCAAAGTTGGTGAGATCTTCATCTAGACAAGTTGTCAAGACAAGTGTCCCTATTAGAAGAATGACCCTCTTCCTGGTCTGGTTACACCTCCAGGTTTTGGATTTTCCCTTTCAAATTGTCACAAGGACAATGGTCACCAAGATAAATAGGGAGTGTGAATCTCACTAGCAGGGACATAGAAACTTCAAAGAAGAACTAATAGATTGGTTGTAGCTTGTGTGTTACAAAAGAGAAGGAAAGATAACCAGCACCGATACCTGTCAATTTCTGAAAAGAACCTTATTCAGCGAGCAATATTTTACTAAATTAGAAATGCTGGCGAGGATTTCTATATTAAGATTAGTGACGGATGAATTCTGATGGGTGGCTATGTGTAATTGTACTTCACACATCATCATTGATATGACTCATTGAGCTTAGTATTATCTTTTTTAAGTTAAAGTATACATGATGCCATCTAATACAAAACACTATATGACAATCTAAAATCATTTCTAATTGTCAAATAATGAATTTGCATACTTTTTTTTTCTTATATAGTGCAGTTGCATGACCACATGTCATTTCCGCTTGTCCCTCTTCACTAGTGTGTGGTATGTCTGCATTGCCTGAAGGTGGGCAGTGTAATGGAGTAGGGGGCAGTGGAGAAGTATGTTCAATGTCTCCCTTTGTTGTGATCTATAATGCTGCTGTGCTGTGCTGTTCTGTGCTGGGACCCACTGTCAACCAATCAGAGCTTGGGCAGTGGACATGTCAACCAGACTGTGATACTATAGGCAAGCTGTGTGGCAGCACAACATCCTGTAGCTCTGATTGGTAAACTGTAGAACACAAACTGACCCAACCAGCACAGATCTTCTTTCAAGTTTTTTTTTAATCAAAACATTTTTATTCATTTCACATAGTGACTGTACATTAAATCATGGAAATAGACATTTTGAACGATACAAAGCATAGATCGCACACACGATTCAGATAATAGACAGTCATGTAATACGCAACAAATATATAAAAAAAACAGTACTCGTAAAATATTTTATACCAGGAAGTACACCTTTTCAGCTATTAAATGCAAGTAAAATTAGCACGTTAAAAAAAAACTGTGACTCTTGATGGGTTAGAGTCATAAAAGCCTATCCATCACTGACAAAAAAATGTACTGCGCTATTTCAATAAATGGTAAAGCGGCAACTGGAATGTTATACAACACTAATAATAATCAAGTAAAAAAGCTGCACTCTAGTGGGGCAAGACTAGGATTGTCTAACCAAACCTGCCAAATAAGATTAAACTTTGATGCAGCATTCACATGGACTATAAGTCAATTGTTCCCTAAGAATGAGGGCATTAACATAGGTATTCCATTGTTTTTTGGATGGCACGGTGGATGCTATCCAGTGTCTTCGAGCGTGAGTTCGACTCAAATACGAAGCTCATCCCTTGCCAGGAGGCACACCAAAAGCTCTAGAAAAAGTCATAGGAAGTAAAGGGGGATTGATTAATTTGCCCTTAGTAAAAATGGCCACCGTCAAAGAATAGAGAGGTAAAGAAAAAAAATGGTATGCAAAGAATACAAAGCCTGCAATTATCTATATGTGTGTAGCACACCCCATATAGGAGCTGCAGATAAACAAGGATCCCCCATTCCTACACAGTCAGGCACACCAAATCTTCACAGGCACAAAAAGTGCCCATATAGGCAAGAACTCACAGTTCCTTAGAAAAGCACATATGGAGTGAAACAGCGTGTAACCTTTCCTTCCGCTTCCTGTGGCCACTGATTACAGCACCACTTCTTCGGGCAATGCTAGCCCATCTGGCTGCAGCTGCCTCTTTCACCAGCCCTCCTGGCTGCTTCTACACCAGCCTACCCAAAGGACTTTTTTTACCAGTACAACCAGCTGACTCTCTGGAGATCTCTCAGGGAAATGTAAAAGAACTAAGACCACCACTGTCTTTAAGGGAGACTGGCTACATGTGGCAGTCTAGCCCCTTTTGTTAGTCCTATCAGTGTTAAATTACTCACCCTGTCCTCTCTTTGCTCCCGTGCTTTCAGGAAAGGCTCCTCCCTTTGGGTCTTTGGCATGATCCTATTAACACCAGAGCCCCAGCCCAAGCAGGACCCCCCCAAGACTAGAGGGTACCCCTCAGGGCCACCGGCAACCTCTTCAACACTGCATCTTCATCTTCCACCTGACTGCCCCTGCTGGCCTGGCCCATGTCTATTTATGGGGTAGTGTCAGCCCCCTGCCCGCTCACATCTAGGGATTGGCTGAGGCCCCACAAATATTTATGGCAGCCCCTCCTAGCCCCAGCCTTCTAGCTCTAGAAGGTTCTCCAACCTTCCAAGCCAGGGGGAGGCATGAAAGAGCTGCCAAGATGTGTCATCCAGCCCTGGCCTCTAATTATGCTGATCCAATTCCATGACTCCATTAGGCTCCATTCACACCTTGGCGATTTGGATCATGGGCGGAATCGCAGCGATTCGTGCCTTGCCTCTCTCGGAAAGTGTTGGATAAAGCCCACTCCCCTTCTTAGTTGTGCGCTTTCACAAAGGAGGAGCCATGGGCGTTAGCCAGCCCTGTTTTCCCACCTCCTGCCACTGAAATCACCCCCAGCCGCCCGTGTTCAGCGTGTCTTACAGCAGTGGGTGTCCAGAGTGTCCAGACTCCCAGACAGAATACTGGACACTGCAGTGTTCAGCCCTCCCCCTCAGTGTGTTACAGACATCAGGTACATTAAGTACTAGTAGTTTCCTATGGCTGAACTTAGTTTTGTGCGTGTGCATTCACTGCATTGTGCATGGATTTGTACATATCAAGTAGGGGAAGCTCATTTTAGATTTGTCTCGAGGCTTAATTTCTTCCAATTTTTACTCTAGATCCCTCAGATCATTTGTATTCCTTTTGTAGTCTAAAGTATGTTTTTTTTTTATATGCAACTTTAGTGCCTTACATATAAATAGCATTTGTTTAATGTATGTTAGCCTAACATTGAAACAATTACACTCTTTGAATCTAAGTGACTGCCTGCAACTGCAATTTTAGGCTAACGTACATTAACCGTTTGCTAGCCGCCTTCCGCATATATACTGCGGCAAGGAGACTCGGCTGTGCAAACCAAACTACCTGTACATTGGTCCGAGCATGTGGTAGTGTGAGCGTGCTGTGGGGTCTGGTGGACTCGATGGGGATCTGCCTATGTGACAGGAGACAGAACTAAGATCTACTGTTCCTAGTGATCAGGAACTGCAATCTCTGTGTTGTCCCAGTAAGCCCCCCCCCCCCCACACACACACAGTTAAAACACACCCAGGGAACACAGTTAACCCCTTGATTGCCCTCTAGTGTTAACCCCTTCTCCGCCAGTGTCATTTATACATGGATTAGTGCATTGTTTAAGCACTGATCAATGTAATAATGTCACTGGTCCCCAAAAAGTGTCACTTGGGGTCAGATTTGTCCACCACAATGTCGCAGCCCCACTAAAAATCGCATATTGTCACCATTACCGGTAAAAACAATGAAAAAATAAATAAAAGGTCCTAAATCTATTCCATAGTTTGTAGACGCTATGGCCCAGATTCTCGTAGATCGGGCGTATCTCTGCGGCGGCGTAACGTATGTCATTTACGTTACGCCGCTGCAAGTTTTTCATGCAAGTGCTTTATTCACAAAGCACTTGCATGTAAAGTTGCGGCGGCGTAGCGTAAATCACGCGGCGTAAGGCCGCGTAATTCAAATTCGGCGGGTAGGGGGCGTGTTTCATTTAAATGAAGCGCGTCCCCGCGCCGAACGAACTGCGCATGCGCCGTTCGTAAAAAATCCCAGGGTGCATTGCTCCAAATGACGTCGCAAGGACGTCATTGTTTTCGACGTGAACGTAAATGGCGTCCAGCCCCATTCACGGACGACTTACGCAAACGACGTAACTTTTAAAAATGTTGACGCGGGAACGACGGCCATACTTAACATTGGTTGCGCCTCATATAGCAGGGGCAACTTTACGCCGGGACAAGCCTAACGTCGTAACTTTACTGCGTCGGCCGCGCGTACGTTCGGGAATTCGCGTATCTAGCTAATTTGCATACTTGACGGGGAAAACTACGGAGGCGACACCTAGCGGACAAAAAAAAATTGCATTTAAGATCCGACAGCGTAAGAGCCTTACGCCTGTCGGATCTAATGGTTATCTATGCGTAACTGATTCTAAGAATCAGTCACATAGATACGACGGCCCAGATTAGGACTTACGACGGCATACATGGCGTTGCGCCGTCGTAAGCCCTTTGAGAATCTGGGCCTATATCTTTTTCTTATTTTTTATCTTTTTCGGAAGCCAATCAATATACACTTATTGCGATTTTTTTTTATAGCAAAAATGCATGGAAGAATACTTATTGGCCTAAACTGATGAATAAATTCATTTTTTATATATATTTTTGTTGGATATGTATTATAGCAGAAAGTAAAAAATATTATTTTTTTCGATTTTTTTTTGTTTATAGCGCAAAAAATAAAAAACGCAGGGGTGATCAAACACCACAAAAAAAAAACTCTATTTTTTGGGGGGAAAAATGTTTGTTTGGTTACAGCATTGCATGATCGCGCAATTGTCAGTGCCGTATCGCAAAAAAATGGCCTGTTATTAAGGGGGTAAATCATACCGGGGCTGAAGTGGTTAAACAAATGCTTTCTAAGGCACTAAAGTGCTCTTGAGAGCATGGCCACCCGTCATCTGCGTTATAAGCCAAATGACATTTTTAAATACGTAAAGGGCAGGGCCACCTGGCGATGTCACTTGGTGGCACCGCCCCTCGTGATGTCACCGACCGGTGCATGCTAGGGGGGGTGTCTCTGAATTGCAGTTTGGAAATGTAGTCACCCTAATTGTGACCATAGATACACTTTAAAGGGAAAGCTTCTCCAATAGAGACACAAACCACAAGTTAAAGCACATCCCAAATCCATTTGGTCCACCTTTGGCTGGAGTTGGGCTTTAATACATACGGTGAAGAGGTGAGGTCCTGTTTACGTCTGGTTGTGTCTTTCGATACACATCAATTCTCAGAAAGTTTTTCACTTGTACAGTATATATTTTGGAACCTTAGCAATGAAAAAGCGATACCAACTGTGGAAAAATCACTGCACACCCCTGATAGAATTTGAGAAAAAGAAAAAGTACACCTAGGGACTTTGAATTGCAAAAAATAACAAAATGAACAATGGGTGAAAATTTATATAAAAGTATAAAGTTTATTTGAATTCAAATGGTATCAAAAAAATATATGTATAAATGGTAAAAAAATAAATCAGTGGAGACTGGGTCTCCTGGGTATGTATACCTTGGCAGTGATGTCATTATATATCAGTGATGTCATTATATATCAGTGATGTCATTATATGTCATGTGTGCGCTGCTTGCAAAAAAACGTGTATATAATGTTTAATATATATGTATTTTATTGTAGTACTTATGGTCGCAAATCTCTTTCCCCCTGAAGAAGACAGCAACTTTTGTAAAAGGTCGAAACGCGCTGGGGCCTTGCGTCCTCAGTAATCATTTTTATGTTATACTTATTTTCCATGGCTGCCTTTTGTATGTATTAGCCCTTGTATTATGTTTCTCCCTGGAGCTTATGTCCTGATTCCAATTAGATTTTTTTTTACCATTTATACATATATAGCCGGATTCACATAGACTTACGCCGACGTATCTAGTTATACGCCGTGTAAGTCCATGGATGTGCCGTCGTATCTATGCGCCGTATTCTCGAAACCAAATACGCCTGAATTCTGGCTCCATCCGACCGACGTGAGTCTCCTACGCCGAAGTATCTTGGGCACATATTTACGCTGGCCACAAGGGGCGCTTCCATTGATTTACGCGTCGAATATGCAAATGACCAAGATACGCCGATTCACGAACGTACTTGCGCCCATCGCATGAGTATACGCCGTTTACGTAAGGCGTACGTCCAGCGTAAAGATAAACCACCAAATAGCTGGTCTAAGTCTGTTAGGGTATGGACGTCGGAACTGCCTTCGGATTTTACGTTGTTTACGTAATGAGTACGTGAATGGGGCTGGACGTAGGTTACGTTCATGTCGTTGCCATTGAGCCGTCGTATCTTAGGGCGTAAATTCGACGTGATTCTGAGCATGCGCGCGCATGCGCCGTTAGTTCGGCGCTTCATTTACATGGGGTCACAATTCATTTTGAATTCGGCGGAATTAGGCGGGCTTACGCCGGCCCATTTACGCTACACCGCCGTAACTTACGGAGCAAGTGCTTTGTGAATACTGGCCTTGCCTCTCTATGTTACGTGGGCGTAGCGCAAATGAGATGCGCTACGCCGGCCAAAAGATGCGCCCTCTACGTGAATTTGGGCCATTTTTCTTTGGTACCATTTGAATTCAAATAAACTTTATACTTTTATATAAATTTTCACGCATTGTTCATTGTGTTATTTTTTGCTGCAATTCAAAGTCCCTAGGGGTACTTTTTCTTTTTCTCATATTTCGGAACCTAAACAAAAGTTTGAGTTACTCACAAACTTAGCCCATGCGGACTGAATGGAGTTGCAATTTCCTGCTGTTTCTGACTAATCCTTCTGATGTTTCATATTTGACCCAACAAAAATGTTATCAAAAGCTCGGAACTATGCTGGAAATGTCACAGCCTTCTAAGAATAGAAATAAACAATTAATAATAATAATAGAAAAAATTGGAAACAGCTGTTGCACTTTCATCTTTCTGATAGGATTTGTTTACTGGCAGACATATCAATTATTTGTTTTCCATTTTAGAGCAACAAAACAATCCGGCAACAATGATAAATATTCAAATGTACAACCTATTGCTCAGTCATATCTTACCGCAACTGATTAGGTTATTACTTGGTGATAGATACATCCCCGGCACAATACAGTAAACACATTAGTGGTACATTTGCATGATAAACCGTAAAATAGCAATGAAAAGGAATAGCGGAAGGAATGACGGTCTTGTTCTTTGTGTTCTCATCATTGAGCTGCTTTTGCAAATTATCAAGGCTGTTATTTTTAAAGCGGGATTAAACCCCAAACCAAGAATGTATTATATTGCAGCATACCAATCATTAGATAAGATGGCTGCATACATTTTCTTTTCTTTGGCTTTTGTAATGAACCTCCTCTATTATACAATTGCCACTCTGAATGAAGGAGCACAGAAGGCACAGCAAACAGCAGCAGTGTCAGTCTGGGGGACAGGGGAGTGTTAATGTGTTACTAAACCCACATCAGTAAAATCAATCTGTATAGGTAGTAAAGCATGCTTGTAATATTCACTATCTAACCTAAGGGGTTAATTTTCTGCATTATGTAAAAAGGCTGTCCGCTTATGTCTTCTCTGATCCTCCCCTTCTTCCACAGTCCCCAATCTATCTGCTGATAGAACAGAACCTTGGGGACAAGCTGCACATACTCAGTTTGCTGTGTTTTTCTTTTTTTTTTTCCTGGAAGGGGCATGTGATTAGCACGGGGCCAATCAGCGCTGTCCAGAAAGAGGGTCAGGTGTCCTGCAGCCTCATAGGACAGGCAAAGGAGAATGATATTTCCTCCTACAAGCTTTAACCAGACACTGACAGAAGTCACAAGACTGCTATATACTGCTGATGAGAAAATGTATTTAGCAGTTTATATTTACTAAAATAATTGCATTTCCATGTTCTGTGTACTGTGGGCAGGGCCGGCCTTAGGTGTTCAGGCGCCCTGTGCGAGCTAATCCTGTGGCGCCCCCCCCCCCAGACCGATACACAATAAACTACCCACAGACCGCTACACAATACACACACTGACCGCTACACAATAAACTACCCACAGACCACTACACAATAAACTACCCACAGACCGCTACACAATACACACTGACCACTACACAATACACACAGACACTACAGCATTGGTGCATTTTACTATAGAGGCATTGGTGGACTACAAGGCCCAGCATTTTACTATAGGGGGCATTGGTGGACTACAAGGCCCATCATTTTACTATAGGGGGCATTGGTGGACTACAAGGCCCAGCATTTTACTATAGGGGGCTCTGGTGGACTACAAGGCCCAGCATTTTACTATAGGGGGCTCTGGTGGACTACAAGGCCCAGCATTTTACTATAGGGGGCTCTGGTGGACTACAAGGCCCAGCATTTTACTATAGGAGGCATTGGTGGACTACAAGGCCCAGCATTTTACTATAGGGGGCTCTGGTGGACTACAGGGCCCAGTATTTTACTATAGGAGGCATTGGTGGACTACATGCAGCTTCCCTTTTTATCTCGTCGAGATTCTTGCCTGATTTCCAGATGAGAAACCTGAATGCCTCGTACACACGAACGTGAATCTCGGCAAGAAGCAGTTTTCTTGCTGTTTTTTGCAGAGAAACCCGGTCGTGTGTACGAGGCCTATCTCATATATTAGTTTCACCTTTTAAGTTGCATTGAGAGAGAAGATCACCGCTCAAGGTAGGTCTATTGTAGGGTCGTTTCACAAATATAGGACTCCAAGGGTGCAGGCAATGCACTAAGGCAAATATTGGTATAAAGATGAGGGATGGACAGCCGCACTCCAAAACAAACGGGTTGTCTTTATTCAAATCAACAGCAAGAACACAGCAGATCACAGCAATAGGAACAGGAGAATACCGACGTTTCGCACTGGCTTCAGTGCTTATTCATGGCTTTTAAGTTGCATTAGTGAAATAAATGAACTTTTGCACAACATTCAAATTTTTCAAGTTTCACCTGTAAGTAAAAAGTCCAAGTGTAAACTCTGTATAAGAGTATCTATGGCATGTAAACCAATCCCAGATAATACCGTGACAATCAAATGCAGTTAAGATGAGTGGTAAATCCCTCCACTGTGAAAGCAACGGCCGATGCCAGGCCAATCCACTGTAGTGACACCTAGATGTGTACAAGCCCCTCACCTTACTGCTGAATCAATCAAATGCAGCAATCGGCAGAGGGTCCCTCTTTGATGGTTCCAGAGATGGATCGTAGTATGTGCTTCTTCGGTAACAGGATCAGTATGGGGGGGGGGGGGTGTAAAATGGAAGAGAAATCCGAATAGCGTAATCCCGTTTAAAACAAGCCAATTTATTAGAGTAAAAATGTAGATTCAGTCACTTTTGGTTAAAAAATACAGATAGTGCTCCACGAGCACCGAGCTCGTATGTTTCCGGCACTTTCTGGTTTCGCCTATTGCTCCAATCCCAATGTGGATCATCATATCACTTCATCAATGTATCTGCTTGCACTGGTCTAAATCATTTGGTGGAGAGGGGTTTATGGTGTGGAGTTGTTCTTTAGGGGTTGGGCTTGGCCCCTTAGTTCCAGTGAAGGGAACCATTAAGGCCCCGTACACACGACCGGATCGATCTGCTGAAACTGGTCCGCCAGACCAGTTCCAGCGGACAGATCCGGTCGTGTGTAGGCCCGAGCGGACAATTGTCTGGCGCATCGGACAGTTTCCAGCGGATACAAATTTCTTAGCATGCTAAGAAATCTTTCCGCTGGAAACCTGTCCATCGGACGTGTTCGGTTGTCTGTACAGACTCACTGGACACGTCCGACCGACCGCCATCCCTCGCATGCGTCATACTGATTCGACGCATGCGTGGAAGCATTGAACTTCCAGGGCCGCGCACGTCGCCACGTCATTGTCACGGCGACGGCGCGGCCACGCCCTGCGTATTGTTTATGCGTGGATTTCTGTCTGATGGTGTGTACAACCATCAGACAGAAATCTCCGGGCGGACATGTCCGCTGAAAACGGTCCGGCGGAGCCTAAGGCGTCAGAATACCAAGACATTTTGGACAATTTCATGCTCCCAACTTTGTGAGAACAGTTTGGAGATGGCCCCTTCTTGTTCCAACACACCAGTGCACAGAGTCCTGACCTCAACCAGATAGAACACCTTTGGGATGTATTAGAACAGAGACTGTGAGCCAGGCCTTCTAGTTCAACATCAGTGCCTGACCTCACAAATGCGCTTCTGGAAGAATGGTGAAAAAATACAAATAAACTGTGAAATGATAGGACAGCATGGAATATTTCCAGGCTATGTGTACATACTGTATAACCACAAAAAGCACATTTGCTACCTTTGCAGCCTTTTTTACAATTTGGTCATTTGGAAAGTGGAAACCGTTTCTGACAACTTTTTCACGTTCCTTGTCATTATCAGGTGGCATGACGCTATTTCCCTTTCTGTTTTGGTTGATCTGTTCCCCCCTTTTTTCACTGCCCTTCATGTGGTACACCTGTATATTTCTTCATAGCAAAGGTTTGAATATAATGGAAAATGGGTTGGATTTGATGTTGTATATTTGATCAATATTATTATTAGTATTCGTTTTTTACAGGTAATATTGGTTACATTTTATTACAGGTTATGTTGTCCTTTAGGTAAGTAGAGTTTTCTCTACAGGTCCAAAATGAAAATCTTTATAATCTCTATCAAAGGTGTACTTCTGCCCTAATTAAAGATATGTTGAATTTAATTATATATATGGCAATCTAAACTAATACCTCATTAATTATGTTTCAGTTGGAATGGATTTATTCAAATATGCGCTGAATTTAAAATATAATCTCTAAAGTAACTCATTAATTAATGATGTGACCAGGTTAGTGGTTTTCTTTTTTTGTACCTTATCAAAAAATTGCAATGTTTTTTGTTGGGCAATTAAGGAAAAAATCATCACTTTTGTATGCAAAGTAAGTATTCATATTTGGCACTTTTACAATCCAGCCTAACATTTTCTTATATTTCTTTATTATACGTTTTCATCATTACAAACCAAAAATACATTCTTAATAGAAAATATAGGGCCAGACTCACAGACGAGATACGCCGGAGTATCTACTGATACTCTGGCGTATTTTCAAATTTGCCGCGTCGTATCTTAATTTGTGATTCACAAACAAGATACGACGGCATTTGGCTAAGATCCGACAGGCTTACGGCTTCGTACGCCTTCGGATCTTAGGCTGCAATTCTTCGACCGCCGCTGGGTGGAGTTCGCGTCGTTTTCCTGCATCGGGTATGCAAATGAGCATTTACGGCGATCCACAAAGGTTTTCGCGTTCGTTATGTCGTCGCTAGTAATTTTTTCCCGTTGCAAAGTTACGGCTGCTTTAACATTGCTTAAATTTAGACGAGCCATGTTAAAGTATAGCCGTCGTTCCCGCGTCAAATTTTTTTTTTTATTATTTTTTGCGTAAGACATCCGGGAATCCAAAAGTACGTTACGCACGTCGCCGTTCAAAAAAATTACGTCACTTTGCGCAAAGCACAACGGGAATTTCAAAACGGAGCATGCGCAGTACGTCTGGCGCGGGAGCGCGCCTAATTTAAATGGTACACGCCCCATTTGAATTAGGCAGGCTTGCGCCGGACGCCTTTACGTTACACCGCCGTAAGTTTACAGGCAAGTGCTTTGAGAATCAGGCACTTGCCCATAAAACTTGCGGCAGTGTAAATGCAATACGTTACGCCGCCGGAATTCTACGTGAATCTGGCCCATAGTGCCTATCTCATTATTCAACTACTACATAAATTCCTTATTTCTAAACCTCACATAGGGTCAGTCCGAAGCAAGTTCTGAAATTTTCTTTCCTTTTCTTGCTTATATCCACTATACAACATAAAAAAAGCCTAACATTTTACTATTCAGCTGAAACCAGAGATCTTTTTATGGCTAAAGGCATACAAGGTGTGAATGGTAAAAAAATAAAGGTGGCATAAATGGGCCATTTAACCACTTGCCTACTGTATACTGTATATATTTGGCGGCAAGGCGCCTCTGGGTCGGGGGCACACGCAGCCGTCGACTTGCTCCTACTGTGTTCAATCACAGCCAATCAGCGGGTTCGGTGGATCAGCTTATGTCCACCGGGACTCGCCAATCCTTTCCGAGAGAAACAGAATGACGGTCTGCCGATGTAAACAAGGAAGATCGCTGTTCTGTGAGAAGAGGAGGTAGTAATCTCTGCCTTCTCACAGTACAAGCACCTCCTTCATGGTTAGTAAGCACTCCCAGGAACACAGTTAGTAAGCACTCCTTAGGCACACATTTAACCCTTTCATTGCCCCTAATGTAAACCCTTTCCCTGCCAATGTCATTAGTACAGTGACAGTGCATATTTTTATCACTGTATTGGTGCCACTGGTTTCTCAAAAAAGTGTCAAAAGTGTCAGTTAGGCCCCTTTCACACTAGACGGACTCCGTCTCAGCTGACAAGTCCCTCTCTGCTCACTGAGCGGGAAGGGGCTTGTGCAGCACCGCTGTGTCCTACTGGGAGAGATCTGATGAAAGCGGACATGTCTCCGCTGACATCCGATGCTCCATAGAGATGTATGGAGCGCCCATTCAGGTCCGCCGACAAATATGACAGGCAGACCTGAATGGTTGGACCGTGTGAAAGGGGCTTTAGTGTCCAATTTGTCCGCCGCAATGTTGCAGGTATATAAGTCGCTGATCGCCTACTAAAAATAAAAAATTAAATAAAAATTTCATAGAAATATCGCATCGTTTTATTTTTTTACCAAAAATATATAGCAGAATACATATTGGCCTAAATTGATGAAGAAATTCTAGTTTTTAAATTATTTTATTGCATATGTTTTATAGCGGAAAGTAAAAAATATAGTTTTTTTTCTAAATTGTCAGTCTTCTTTTGTTTATGGCACAAAAAGTAAGAACTGCAGAGGTGATCAAATACCACCAAAAGATAGCTCTGTTTGTGGGGACAAAAAATACATACATTTTATTTGGGTACAGCGTCACACAACTGTGCAATTGCCAGTTAAAATAATGCAGTGCCCTATCGCCTGGTCATGAAGGGAGCTGAAGTAGTTAATATGTAATCGGCTCACAAATATTCAAATGTAACAGTGCCAAAATTCATTATATTTCTACATTTAGTGTTATACTTGACCAGGGTAGTTCAGAGCTCACCTTTTTAAAGCGGAGGTTCCGCAGTCCATCGTTTTTTTTTCTTTCTGTTTTTTCAATGGTGTTTCAGATTACATCTTAGTACTCACTTGTTTGGTGCTGTAAATCATCCCCGTCCGTTTTCGTATAAAATATAAACTTTTAAAAAACGATCCTGCCATTTTCCATTTTGCTTGTGGGCATTGTGAAGCCCACAAGCACAGACTTCCGGGAAGCGGTGAATGCTCGTCTCCCGGCATGCACTGCTCTATCTCGTGCACTCGCCGTCAACACTTCCTGGTTGCCATCTATTCACCTCTGTGCCCTGATTTAAGATGGCGGAATTGGATTCGCCCTCGTCACGTGACCGGCTTGATGAGTCACATGACGAGTGAAATCTCGAGAGATTTCGCTGGACGGCGTTCCGCATTGTCTCCTGGGAATGATGACACTGCTCCCAGGAGACATCCCAGCAAACACAGCGGCATCGGGAGAAAACAACAGTAACACCTACTCCCGCAGGAGGAAAACCCAAAAGCCCATCTTTAGACATCTGAATCAGGGTAATTAAAACAGCGCTATAAAAAATATTAGCCATATGTGTATGTACTGTATATGGTGCAATGATATGGATAGAATAAAGTTGCTGTTTTGGGTGAACCTCCGCTTTAAGTTAAACTTCAAACCACACTCCCCAAACTCCACCCTCCTCCTTTAGAAAAATAACTACACTACTCATACGTGGAGTTAACTGGCTGACACGGCTTTTTATTAAACAATAGGCTTTAAACAAACATAACATAATCCAGCTAAACCTGGTTTCAGGTCCTAGATGGAACCATACTACTACACATTTTGTTGCTGTGGCACCATTTAGCAGGGTTACGCCCTACCCCGGGACTAACCAAGCCGACCTCAGACACTCACCTTTTTTCCCACTGCTTGGTCCTCATAGCTTCTACCATGTAGAGGACACCATACCTCGGATGCGTCCCCACTGTTTTCCCCAATAAGACCAGCTTTTAGACCCCCGTCAAGGACCCCAAACCGCCATAGCATACAAAAGAAGACAATAAATTGGAGTACCTCAAACAATAAGGGAGACGTTCTTCCAATTATTTCTAATCTGAGAGTGAACGAAAAAACACTCCTCCTCCTCGCAACCATACTCTCCACCTCCACCCCATCACCCCATCTGCCCAACCAATCAGGTAAAGGTTAGTAACTGACCATCTACTTTTAAATAGTTAACCCCTCCATCTTGGTTCCCCTTCCACCCAGTCATGTATGCCCTATAGTTAATTTGTTCCTCATTAGCACCAGGCATATCTGAAGTGCTATTCATCTACCCTTTGAGGTTTAATAATTGGTGGCCTTGTAAGGGAAAGCTGGGATGACTTAAGAAGCCTCTACAGCCTCATACACATGATGAGAATACCGGATGAATGACTATCCATTTTTTTGCATGCTAGTCTCATATTGAAAATAAAGAGGTTACTAAACTTTCGAAAATTCTCATACAACATGAACCAACTTCAAAGTGATGTGATATTTTGTATTGTAATGTATTCTTTCATTTCCGAGCATGCATGGTCTTGGTCTTATGATTTTTTCTGGACGAATACTGTACTGATTAAATGAAAATCATACAATCTGGTATTGTACAAGACATTTTTTCGTGTTTGTCCCTTTGGATAGTTTAGGATGAACTGTCATGATCGGCTCTTGAAAGCTGTGTACTAACGATTAGACATGTGCACACTGAAATATTTTGTTTCGGAACTTTGTTTTTGTCCGAAAAATACATTTAGTTAGTTACTCCCGAAATCCATTTTATTTATTTTGTTTTTCGTTAAATGCATTCGTCCGAAAATCCAAATTAATTAAGGTTGGATCTGTCATTGAAGGCTTATGGTGTCTGTCGAATGTTCTAAGAAGATTCGACAGAATCTTTAAAAAAAAAAAAGAAGATTCGACGGAGCAGCGAAACTGTACGATGCTGCAATCGTACATTTCTGGTCGAATGTTCCGCCTACAAGCTATAGTAGAATTCTAATGTTGTATGACTAATAATAATTATATTTATTAATTATTATTACTAGTCAACCAACATTAGAATTTTTCTATAGCCTATGGGCAGAGCATTTCACGCATGTTTTTAGCTACTTTGTCGAATTTTCATGTCTCTATAATGTCGAATCTTTTCTCTCTATGTCGACTCTTCTTCATGTCTCTATAATGTTGAATCTTTTCTCTCTATGTCGAATCTTTTCTCTTAATGTAGAATAATATTGGACTAATAGAGTTAAGGTTAGGCACATTCGACTGCAACGAAAATGAAATTAAAGCATTTGTTTATATCGGATCTTTCGGTTTTTGTTTTCTGCACTTTCGTTATTGTGTGTTAAAACGATAACGAAAATACCTGAAATTCGGACAAAAATGCATTCGGACGAAAACGAATGCACACGTCTGCTAACGATCAGATTACCATACAACTGATTCAAAAGCAGTATTCTTCGTCCGATTTTCTGTTCATGTTTACTAGAATTTAGTGTCACGGCTTCAGTGTGAAAAAATTAAAGGGGAGAGAGTTGGGAGGCACAAACTATAAAAAAAAGATGGCTGAACCTAAGCAGAACCTGGTTAGAAACTTCTGCAAAGTATCCAAGTGAACTGATATAAACCTTTTCATACATGCATACAGTAAGTAAAGAGTTTGTCAGCCTTTGTCCTTTCAAATAATTACATGGACTGCGTGACATTGGTTTAAATGGCCACAACAGCCATTTGATTTAAAAAATTTAATAAATAACATCTATTAACATAACAACAAAACAATAAACTATTTTGACAATGCAACTGGAAGGGGGTTCTTGGGTGTCCCTAAAGGCACAATTTATAACTAGGATTGCCCATGTCCCCAGCCAGGACATAAACTGCTTCAAGACGTTACAAACTCACACACCTAGCTCCTGGTAGAACCACCAATAACCAACACTGTGTAAGTGCCATACCCCAGATGGGTCCCCCAGTTTTATAACCCCTGACCAGCCAAGCTGCTGTGACATTTTTTTTTTTTTTTTATAATTAATACATCCCTCTCCACAACCCTTGACTTACAATGCACTCTAATTCTAGGTAAGATTGGTGGGGAAACCTTGTCTTCGCTGAACTTTCTGGAACTTTCCAGAATGAATACCCAGCATCCTTCACACAAACAAAATTTGCAGCCCCTCCCGTCTGACCTTCAGCCTCCAATCTGGTAGGGCCTATTTTGCACAGGTCCAAGTGCTACTCTGTGACTGAAATATAAATCTGCCCGTTCCTGGTTGGGAAACCTGAGTAAAATAAAAGTAATGCCTTTTATAACTGTAGACTATCTCTGGATGGCGAGAACAGGATTGTATCCAAATATGAGTATAGCGTATTGCTAGTGAGCACATCATTTGTATACCTATTGCTGTATTCACTTGCTTTCAGGGTCCAAACTCTGTGTATGACGGTAGCTCATCTCATGGATGTTCTCCTGCCTGATGTTTGTGCATTCTTGGAAACTGGTAATTTGCAGAACTCTGTAACTTTACCCCAGACCTCAAAGTGGACTTTCCATTCCTCTCCCTCTTCACAATATATAACAGCATTTTTTTTTTTTTTTTACTTTTTTGGTCTGCCACCCCCCTAAGCCTCTATTCTCTCCTAGGCAAGGATGATGTTTACTCCACTTTGATGCCTCCAGTGATATGCTTGTCATATATCCATTGATATTTCATGTTTAATATTGTAATTTTTATCAGAGTTTTAACAGAAATAAGAGCCAAACAATGGCTGAAAAAATATAACAGAGGTTGAAATAACATGTATGCAATCCAATAAGCATTGCATGAAAGCATCAGTAAGAAGCACCAATATACATGAGTCCCAACATATACATCCCTATACAGAGAGGTTGAAATAACATGTATGCAATTCAATAAGCATTGTATGAAAGCATCAGTAAGAAGCACCCATATACATGAGTCCCTACATATACATCCCTAGACTTAGGCCGGCCATACACAGAGAAATTGTATTTCCTGCAACCACGGGTTGCAGGATGGAAATTCACCTAATTTCCCCCATCAACACAGATGTGTTGATGCAGGAATCCCTCCTGCCGGGCCATTGTTTTCTTCCAGGAGGTGCGGGAGGGCAGGGGGAAGCCTTCCCCGCTGGTAGAAGACAGTGAATATTGCTAGTGACTTTGGCAGAAAATGTAAGCTACCTTTTTTTTTTATAAAATATTAAGTTTTCAAAGACTTCAACCCTACACAGAGTTAAAGTGGTACTAAAGGTTTGATTTAAAAAAATAAGAAAATGTCTTACTTACCTCCACTGTGCAGTTCATTTTGCACAGTGTGGCCCCCGAACACCGTCTTCTGGGGTCCCTCGGCAGCTGTCTTGGCTCCTCCCCGCATGAGATAACCACCTCTGGAAAGCGCTCTCCTGGAGGGTTACTTTGCGGGGGCACTCCCAATTCCAGCAGTGGCATCCATAGACACCAATGCCGGACTTGGCCCCGCCCTCTGGGACCCGCGTCATTGGATTTTCTTGACAGCAGTGGGAGCCAATGGCTGCGCTGCTATCAAACTATCCAATGAAGAGCCGAGAAGCCCAGGCCGAGATCCAGCGTATTCTCGACGCAGGACTTTTGAGGGCTCAGGTAAGTAAAATGGGGGGCTGGGGGGCTGGTAATTATCAGATGTTTTTTCACCTTAATGCATAGGATGCATTAAGGTGAAAAAACAAGAAGGTTTACAACCCCTTTAATTATTTTAAACAAATTGGCCAACTCCTATGCCTGTATTATGAGAAGACGTAGTAAAACATAACCTGTGTGTAACTCTGAAAAGCAGATTATGCAATGAGCAAATATGGCAGCTCCCAGGAACAACCTCTTACAATTTAATGTTTTACTTTTCTTTTCTTTTTCCTTGAACTATTTAAAAAAAGCATGGTTTAAGCAGTAGCTCCCCTTTAAAAAAAAGTTTAGATGCATTATTTCGAATGGAGTATGGTTAGAAGTGTTACACCCCAAAATACTTTTTATGACTTGTGGTAGGCATGCTATAATTTGCCTAGGCAAAATCCCATCCTGCATTCTTTTAGCACATGCTCTAACCATACTGAATTGAACTGATACGTGTTTGTAAAGTATACCTTGCTCTTTCCATTCAGCAGAGAATCATTGCCAGCATACTTTGTGGAAACAAAAATTTTAAGCATTCTAAAAATTGTTGTCATAAGGCTGCACCATTGTTGAAGTAACCACAAAAATGTGGCACTTGACATAAATTAAACACATGCACATACATCAGCACCTCCGTGTCCTGCAGTTCCAGTCTTGCTGATGTTTGCTTAGTCTTTTGGAGCTATTCTGAAATATGGGATATGCAAGGATAGCCACTTTAATTAGTCTCTGTCGTTTAGATTCATTAAATGCTGATCTTACTTGTTAGTTTAATTATTCACACTGCCAAATGCTGTTTCTTTAAAAGAGTATCAACCAGAGAATGTGGGTTGTTTCAGAGTCTTAGAATCTGACTTTCATTATTACATAGCAGGCGTCTGATAGTAGTATATATGAGTATTCATGTGTAGTCCACTGGCTTGGTTAAAGTGAAACTATAATGATTTTCGGTCACAGTTATTTTTCGTTTTTTTATTTTATTTAATTGTATGTTTTCTAAATTGCTTTAATACCCATTTTATATATGTTTTTACTATATGTATGCAGTGTTTTATTAATAATCTTTTAATGCAAAATAAAGGATTCTGAGAGCACTCTGGTTTAGCTAAAGAGACAGCACATCACCATCCCTTTTTAGGCATCGAAACCTGGGACTGAGCTATGTGGTAAGGGATAAGTCACTGTGATGTGTATGTATATATATATATATATATATATATATATATATATATATATATAGATATATATTCACCGGCCACTTTATTAGGTACTTCTTGCTAGTACCCGGTTGGACCCCCTTTTGCCTTCAGAACTGCCTTAATTATTAGTGGAATAGATTTAACAAGATGTTGGAAAAATTTCTCAGAGATGTTGGTTCATATTGACATGATTGCATCACACAGTTGCTGCAGATTTCCCTTCTGCACATCCATGATGTAAATTTCATGTTCCACCACATCCCAAAGGTCTATTGTATTGAGATCTGGTGACTGTGGAGGACATGGAATTATAATGACCTCCTTGTCATGTTCATGAAACCAGTGCTGAGATGATTTGAGCTTTGTGACATGTACATTATCCTGCTAGAAGGAGCCATCAGAAGATGGGTACACTGTAGTCATAAAGGGATGGACATGGTCAGCAACAACACTCAGGTAGGCCGCGGCATTTAAATGATGCTCAGTTGATACTAAGGGGCCCAAAATGTGCCAAGAAAATATCCTGCACACCATTACACCACCACCACCAGCCTGAATCATTGATACAAGGCAGGATGGATCCATGCACTCATGTTGTTTACACCAAATTCTGACCCTACCATCTGAATGCTGCAGCCGAGACATTTTTCCAGGTTTTCAATCTTCTGTTGTCCAATTTTGGTGAGCCTGTGTGAATTGTAGCCTCAGTTTCCTGTTTTTAGCTGATAGGAGTGGCACCCGGTGAGGTTTTCTGCTTCAAAGTTCGATGTGTTGCGCATTCAGAGATGGTATTCTACATACCTTGGTTGTAACGAGTAGTTGTTTGAGTTACTTTTGAATTCTATCATCTTGAACCAGTCTGCCCATTCTCCTCTGACCTCTTACATCAACAAGGCATTTTCATCCATACAACTGGATATTTTCTCTTGTTCAGACCAATTAACCCTAGAGCTGGTTGTGCATGAAAATACAATTAGATCAGCGGTTTTGGAAATATTCAGACCAGCCCCATCTGGTACCAACAACCACGCCACATTCAAAGTCACTTAAATTATGTATATATACACACACCGATCAGCCATAACATTATGACCTCCCATCAATGGGTGGGAGGTAATGACTAAGCGCTAACATTTGCACAAAACACATCTACCTCTTTGTCCCCTGCTCCATCTGTTAACCACCTGTCACATGAAGCTTCAATTAAGAGGATTTTTGGAAGTGCAGCTGTCCAGAATCTTTGCTTCATGATACACAGTATCGGAGCTGGGCTAGCAGCTGACTAATGTGTGTGGAAATTAACTGGAGACTCATTCACCTGGAGCACTTTCTTCATCCCACCATAACCTATTGTGGCATGGACTCCACTAGACCTCTGAAGGTATGCTTTGGTATCTGGTACCAAGCCGTCAGTTGCAGATCCTTTAAGTCTTGTAAGTTGCAAGGGGGGGGGGGGCTCCATGGATTGGACTTGTTTTTCCAGCACATTATATATAGAATATATATTTATAGAATTTTAGGTACTTGGTCTTGATCTGACCCTTGGAATCTTTACCTACTTTAAGTAAACACGAGACAGGCTCCCTTTAAACAGATGGTGTTTGAGGTTAATGTTTCTTTAGTAAAACGGAGGTAGATAAAGACATACCTCAGATAAATGTGTATCAGGTAAGTTGCCTAGCAACAACATCACAATGACATTTCAGCCGTAATAGTTTGTACTTCAAAATGTTAATGAGATTATACTCAGAATCTAAATGTGCGTCCCTCGGCAATTAAATATACTTAAATATTGAACCAATGCTAGATACAAGGAAAATATTTCACTTTTTATCATAACAGAATTGGGCGATCTGAGATTTGAAGTTGGCCGTGGACGGCTCAAGAGAATGGCAGAAGAATCACACAGTGTTAAAGGTCTTAATTAACATAACATTGAGTTCACAAGCTTACTGGCCAAGAACTGACAGCAAGTTCAGCTTTATTCCAGAGGTGTTCACATTCAGCAAATGAAGAGGTGCAACATATGACCCTGCAGTCTCGTCAATGCTGTGAAATGCCCTTTGGCTACAGTCACTTTGAAAATGCTGTGATATACTATCTATACATTATTATAGATACTGTACATTTAAAAGTGAAACTCCTTAAAGAGGAAGTAAACCCTCTGCAAAAAAAACAAAACACCCTGCCAGACAAAGGCATAATGAGCTAGTATGCATAGCATACTAGCTCATTATGAATTACTTACCTGAGATTGAAGCCCCCACAGCGGTCCTCTTTCCCCTACTACATCGCCGCCATATCTCCCGGAGTGACTTCCGGGGTACCGCGGCTCCAGCGCTGTGACTGGCCGGAGCCGTGATGACGTCACTCCTGTGCATGCACACGGCAGCCGCCATGATCGCCACGATCGCCGCTAGAAATGGCACGCTCAGTGCGCCTGTGCCGTTGTCTACTGCGCATGCGCCATAGACATCGGTGCCTGTCTTTTTTTGCAAATATCTCCTAAACCTTGTAGGTTTAGGAGATATTTCTTGCACCTACAGGTAAGCCTTAATCTAAGCTTACCTGTAGGTAAAAGTGGTCTGTAAGGGTTTACAACCACTTTAAATACAAACACTAGATTATTGAAAATCGGCTGGGTTTATAATGTGACATGTAATCAAAAACACATAATAAAAATTTAAAGCCCAACTCCATATTTAATCCCCATGCCCCCCTTCCTCATCCTTCCCTTCCCGGCACCTCATTTAAAAGAATTCTGAGCATACGTACCTTAATGCCTAGTCCCATCAATGTGCTCATCTGATGAGATGGGGTCCTTCTTTACCCTTTGTGCTGGTGGGGGGTGGTCCTCAATTATGTATAGAATGGAATTCCCATGTTACAATGCGCTTTGCAGTATTCCACTGTTAATAATAGTTTTGTGACAATGCATCCTCAGGATTGTGTAATTGACAGTCATGGCTTTACCGAACATAGAGGACTAGCAACCCAGTGGTGAAGGTGGATGCTAAGTTCAGTGCTGGACAGGGTGATTAGTGCGTTTTAATTTAATTTTTTTTTTTTTTTTAACATGGTGGAGGGACCAAAGGGCAAAGTTTGAGTGAGTTAAGCCCAGAAGGTTATGACAAAAAATAAATAAAAGCTCTACAATTTACATAAGACATCAACATTTTTTGGTCTTTCTGACCAACAAAAAGGGATTCCAAATATCAACCACAAATATGGCTGAGGCTCGCATAATAAGGTTCAGGGTGGGGATACCAAGGCTCTCTAAAGATAAAGAAAGGATGCAGATATCTAGGGTTACCTTGTCTATGGGCTGGGAACCCACAGGTTACCTTTATATAGAGAGGCATAAAGCAAGATAACAGCTCCAGAGCTTTAAATTTTAAAATACAACTATAGGCAAAACTTTTTATTTTTAAAGGGAGGGTTTTAACCTCTTGTAATGTGTTTTTTTTTTTTTTTTTTTACTATGTGTGCTACATTGGGGAGATTTCCCTTCACTTCCTGTCGTATAGCCAAAACAGGAAGTGAGAGGAAATCCCTGCTAAAGTAACCACTTCCCACAGCCTATAAACAATGGACAGGAAGCAGCGTCAATGCTAGTTAACATACCTGTACATCATCCCGCATCTGTGGCTCCTGTGGGGATCACAGAACTCACACCCGGGAGCCCAATGATCCATGTGTCCCCCAGACATAGCGGATCACAATACAGCTGTGTCCAGGTGATCACATGGTATTGTACCATGTAATAGCTGTGTCCAATCACAGCAATCACATAGTACTCAATAGAAACCTAAAGAAATCATAAGTTCTCTCTGCACTCACACAGGTCAACTGTGAGACCAGAGAACCACGGCTGCAGCCTGTGAGTGTACAGAACCCTGCCACAGTGCATGTACATTTACTGATCACCGCCATATGCCATATCAGTGCCCTGCTCACCGCCACTCACCAAATTACAGCATCCTGATCACCTTCATAAACCATACCAGCATCCTGATCACCACCACATCATACCAGCCTCCTGATCACTGCCACTTGCCATACTAGCGCCCTGATCACTTCCATACACCATACCAGCATCCTGATCACCACCACGTCATACCAGCTACCTGATCACTGCCATATGCCATATCAGTGCCCTGATCTCTTCCACTCACCATGCCAGCATCCTGATCACCTTCATACACCATACCAGCATCCTTATCACCACCACATCAGACCAGCATCCTGATCACCTCCATACACCATACCAGCATCCTGGTAACCATCACGTCATACCAGAATCCTGATCACCGCCATATGCCAAATCAGTGCCCTGATCTCTTCCACTCATTGTGCCAGCATCCTGATCACCTTCATACACCATACCAGCATCCTGATCACCACCACATCATACCAGCATCCTGATCACCACCATATGCCATATCAGTGACCTGATCACTGCCACTCACTATACTAGCGCCCTGATCACCTCCATACACCATACCAGCATCTTGATCACCACCACGTCATACCAGCATCCTGATTACCGCCATATGCCATATCAATGCCCTGATCACTGCCACTCACCATAACAGCATCCTGATTACCTTCATATAAAATATCAGCATCCTGATCACCACCACATCATACCAGCATCCTGATCACCGCCATATGCCATAATGGTGTCCTGATCACTACCATAGGCCATTTCATAGTTTGTAGACTATCAAACTTTAACATAGACTAAAAAATAAACACTGTTTTGGGTTATTTTTGGCCTAATTTATGAAGAAAGTCTATTTAGTTGCAAAATTTTCAAAATGTTTGATATATTTTTGTTTATATAGCAAAAAATAAAAACACGGTGGTGATTAAATTCCACCAAAAGAAAGCTCTACCAGTCTACATATTTCTAAAAAATTATAAAAATTTAATTTGGGTTCACTAGTGTCCTAATTGGAAGATTTCCCCTCTAATATTGTTCTGGGGTCAACCCAAAATGTGTGTTTTTCTTTTACTTTCCCTTTTGATGATAATGGTAAACTGAACAAATAGAAAGGATGAATTGGTGTTCTAATCCCTCTCCACTGTGTCCAAAACTAAAAAAAGTTTTGCCTTTAGTTATATTTCTATATAGCTTCTAACAGGATATCCTTATAATACAATCACAAGTGAACAAAAAAAATATAAAATATGGTAAATAAATAGAAAAATAAAAGGATGGTGTATGAAAGCATAGGATAGATAGATAGATAGATAGATAGATAGATAGATAGATAGATAGATAGATAGATAGATAGATAGATAGATAGATAGATAGATAGATAGATAGATTTCATGCAGTGCATATAGGGGTGGTACTTGTATGATATTACACATCTCTGATAAAATATTTTAATAAACATTCTTAACTTGCTGTCTCTGCAGAATGGCTGCCAAATTGCTAAGACGCACATTTCTAACACAAATTAATCTTGCATGAATCCGCTTGGAGTTAATCACATTGCCGGTCATGCCTCATTAGTGGCCAGTTCTAACAAGTGTAAATTAGTGGCCATTTAACGCCCATATAATTCCATACATTAGCAAACCGTGTAGAATGGATCAGAGGTGTTTTTTAATCTGTCTACAATGTGTTCTATGTTCTCCGAGAATTCAGACCTTTTCCTAGGTGTACAACCACAGTGGTCCCAACACCCTGCAGCTCATTACACCTACGTCTGAACAGACACAGGATATCACTAGTGCTTATCCCAGTGTACAGAAGCATGTACATTAAAGATTTCCTCTATTTACTTGTAGATTTATGCAAACCAATCTAGAAAAATGAAGCTTATGTGAAGCAATTTGCAATGGACATCTAGGGATGGTTTCAAGGCTGAAGAACTGTACAAATGGAATCTTGACCTGTAGTTTAATCTGTCTGTTTCATCCAGGGCCCACTGTTGTGCACCAGTTAACCCAGCTCCATTTAAATAATATGTATATTTTAGTATTCAGTGCCTTTAGTATACAATGTACACTATAATACCAAAAGTATATGGGGGAAGGGAGTTACCGCTCCAGGTGGATGTGCTTATGTGATCAATGTCCTCTCAGGAAATCAAGGGTGCCAGCAACGCACAAGGCAAATGGTAGAACAAATATATGGACAGCGGCTGTCCATATATTTGTTCTAACATAATACCAAAAGTATTGGGACACCTACCTTTACACGCACATGAACTTTAATGGCATCCCAGTCTTAGTCCGTAGGGTTCAATATTGAGTTGACCCACCCTTTGCAGCTATAACAGCTTCAACTCCTCTGGGAAGGCTGTCCACAATTTTAGGTGTGTGTCTATGGGAATGTTTGACCCATAGGCGCGCGCACAAGGTGTGCCAATTTTTTTTTTAAAAAGTAATAATAAAAAAAATATTAAAAATAAACTACTGACACCAATCTCTACCCTTCTAGACAAAACCGTTCATGGCCTTACTGATATATATATATATATATATATATATATATATATATATATATATATATATATATACACAGGTGTGTTTGAGCTTTGGGGTGCACACCCTAATGCAATAGGCTGTGCACACCTATGGTTTGACCATTCTTCCAGAAGTGCATTTGTGAGGTCAGGCACTGATGTTGGACAAGAAGGCTTGCCTCTCAGTCTCCGCTCTAATTCATCTCAAAGGTGTTCAATCTGATTGAGGTCAGGCCAGTCAAGTTCCTCCACCACTCATTCCACAAAAAAAACCTGTGTGTTATTCAGCCTTATGCCGCGTACACACGATCGGAAATTCCAACAACAAAACCGTGGATTTTTTCCCAACGGAATGTTGGCTCAAACTTGTGTTGCATACACACCGTCACACAAATATTGTTGGAAATTCTGAACATCAAGGACGCGGTGAGGTACAACCCGTACGACGAGCCAAGAAAAATTAAGTTGAGACTGAGAGTCAGGCTTTCTCATCCACATCAGTGCCTGACCTCACAAATGCTATTCTGGAAGAATGGTCAAACACACCTAAACCTTGTGGACAGCCTTCCCCAAAGAGTTGAAGCTGTTATAGCTGCAAAGGGTGGGCCAACTCAATATTGAACCCTACGGACTAAGACTGGGATGCCATTAAAGTTCATGTGCTTGTAAAGGCAGGTGTCCCAATACTTTTGACAATATAGTGTATATATGCCTTTAGCAAATCAACTTCAATGTGTTTCTCAATAATATTCTTGTGTAAAAACATGCAAAAATGCCATAGATCAGAGGTGCTCAGTCAATTTTTAATAAGTACATCTAGTGGCATTTTAGAAGATTCAATTTAGCATTGCTCTTTTTCTTCAAAATCCTCTTATTTTAATATATTTATTTTTAGTCCAACTTTTTCTTACCCATTTTGATGTTAATTAAAATGCATAAATAAACAAAGTATATTACAGCAGAACACCCATTACCAGTTTTTACGTAATAAAGTCTGCTGTCATTGTTCAAGAGATGATTGAACATTAAAGCAATGCAGTGTTAAACCCAAAAGCAAAAATGTAACATATTGTAGTTTACCAGTCATTAGATGCAGTAGTTTTTTGGGGGTGTTTATTATGCCGCGTACACACGACCATTTTTAATGGTCTAGAAAAAACTACGTTTTTTTCAACCCGATTCCTGTCAAGCCTGCCTTGCCTACACACGATTGTGAAAAAAAATGCTCTAGCAAAGCGTGGTGACGTACAACACGTACGACGGCACTATAAAGGGGAAGTTCCATGCGGATGGCGCCACCCTCTGGGCTGCTTTTGCTGATTTCTTGTTAGTAAAAGTTTGGTGAGAGATGATTTGCGCTTTTCAGTCTTTGTGCTTTTGAGTCTGTTACAGCATGACGAATGTGCTATCTCCATTACGAATGTTAGTTTTACCAGAACAAGCACTCCCATCTCATAACTTGCTTCTGAGCATGCACGTTTTTTTCACGTCGTTAAAGCCTACACACGACCGTTTTTCACGATGTGAAAAACGACACAAAATAATAGATCATGTTCTAAATTTTTAATGCCCATTTTTCACGTCATGAAAATAGCTCTGGAGCCCACACACAGTCGTTTTTAATGTCATTTTTCACGTCATGGAAAACGGCCGTGTGTACGCGGCATTAGGCTTTTTCCCCTCTGTTTTTCAGAGGGTAACCTGGCCAGTAAGGCCTGATTCACACCTATGCAGGTTGTGGTTAATGTATTTTCTGGTGCACTTTGCATTTTTTTTTTCACATGTGTTTTTGATGTGTGTCAGCTGCGTTTCTCTTGAAGTTTATGGAACCAAAAACGCAACCTGCTACGGGAAAAAAAAGTCCCTGACCATTTTCAACAAACGTAACAGTCAAAAAAGAATGGGGCAAAGTGAACATGCCCCATAGGAAACCATGTTAAATGGACTGTAGTGTGTTTCTGGTCTGGTATGGGGTAAGAAAGCTCTATTTGTGGGGATAAAAATAGTTTGGGTACAGCGACGCATGACCACGCAATTGTCAGTTAAAGTGACGCAGTGCCGAATCACAAAAAGTGCTCTGGTCAGGAAAGGGGTAAATTGTTCTGGGCTGAAGTGGTTAATAGACTCGAGGAGCAGATACCAGGTCACCATTAGACTTACTTATTGAAAGGGAAGTGGATAGAGAAAAATAATGCCAGTAAAAAGGGAAACAAGACCTTGGTTGATCCAGCTTACTAAAGGTCTGGAGATCTGTAAAGATGCCATGTTCAGTGAGACACACCCCAGGGTGGAGCCCAAACGTGTAAAGGGTCCAAGCAGGGCCGCCATCAGGAACTTTGGGGCCCCTTACACAGCTTCAGGCATGGGCCCCCTGGAGCAGAGAACCGGGGGGGGGGGGGTGCTGCCGCCGCAAATTGGGGAGCGGGGGGCGAGTGTCGCAAGTTGAGAAGGGGGGTGCCGCGAATTGGGAAGCTGGGGGCCGCCACCGCAAATTAAAGTTGGGGGGCTCCGTCCGGGGCCCTGGAATTTCGGGGGGCGGGTGGGCTTTGGGTGCTGACGAAAAAAAACAAAACAAAAAAAACAGGGGGATGCCATCTGGGCCCCTGGGGACCACCGGGCAGGGCCACAGGGCCGTCTTTTCGCATGGGCATGCTGGGAAGTTGCACGGGGGCCCCACTTGCCTGGGGGGCCCCATCTGCCCAGCGACCCCAGCCAAGCATCATTCAGATGTCACAAAGTTTGCTGCGCATTGTGCCAGTGATGTGCGGTGCGGCTCCCTCACAGAGACAGAGTGCCACGTGATCAGTCCCGATATCAGTCAGCGACTCAGTGGCGGGCAGCGTGCAGTGTGAGTAAGCTGTCACTGTGAAGAACAGAGACAATGCTTTCTGTGTAGTTCCACGCCAGCATTAATACCCACCAGCAGTACCCACACTAGCATTAATACCCACCAGCAGTACCCGCACCTGCATTATTACCCGCCAGCCATGGACGTGCGCACTCAAGTTGCGTGCACTGGCGGAAGCCCTCCCCCGCTTCTCAACTTGCGGGAGACCGGCGACCCCCCCCCCCCAGTTCTCAACCTCACAGGAGATTGGCGCCACCCCCCGCTTCTCAACTGGGGGGCCCCCCCTAATGTTATGGGCTGCGAACACAAGTGCCGCCAGCAGTAAAAAATTAGCTTCACAGCACAATGGGGCAGCAGCATTTGAACTGACTTTCAATCATGTGTATAGAAAATTACATCCTAAAAACCACTGACTTCAAGCCAATTATAAAAAAAATTCTCTACAAAGAAGTATCGCAAATGTAATAAATAATTTGTGCTTTTGTACTGTCCATTTCAATCTGTGATTTCTTGTTTTTCAATTTCTTGCTTTTCAAGTTGTGTTATATTGTCCAAACGTTGTGTTAATGTTTAAACACTGATTTTGTTGGAAGTACCAATAAATATATCCTTATTGATAATTTGCATTTTTATTCTGATTGTGTAGACAGGGCCCGAGTGCACGTAATGCTCTTAATATGACACTGCCACCGGGCCTCTTAGGCCCCGTACACACGAGAGGATCCATCCGCTGGAATTGATCCGCGGACCGGCTCCAGCGGATAGATCCCCTGGTGTGTACAATCCAGCGGATCTGTTTCCGCGGATTTTTATCCCCTGGGATGGATTTCAAGCGGATAAAAATTTGAAGACATGCTTTCAAATCTATCCGCTTGAATCCATCCCAACGGATTGATCCGCTGGTCTGTACAGACTCACCGGATCAATCCGTCCGAAGGGATCCCCCGCATGCGTCGTAATGATTCGACGCATGCGTGGAATTCCTTATATGACAGCGTCGCGCTCGTCGCCGCGTCATCATCGCGGCGACGGCACGACACGTCATCGCGAGGGGATTTCGGCGCGGATTTCGATCCTATGGTGAGTACACTCCATCGGATCCAAATCCGCTGAAATCCTCGAGAGGATTTATCCGCGGAAACGAAAATCCTCTCGTGTGTACTAGGCCTTAGAGGTTGGGGGGCTTTGGGTGCTGGCGGGAAAAAAAAAGGCGGATGCCATCTGGGCTCCTGGGGACCACCGGGCCCCTTACAGGTGTACTGCCTGTACCCCCCTGATGGTGGCCCTGGCACTATTTTACTGGTTTACTAAGTGAATTGATCTGCCTGACAAATAGCCAATACATATTACCATTTATTGTATTCATGGGCAAAGCATCCTAAAGTTCACTTTAATGCAATCAACAGATTGGTTGATATGGGAGATGGGAGACCCTAATTCCATTTCTTCGGCTGTGCTCTTTTGACTTCATTCTGTTAACCTCCTTTCCTTGTTGTATTCCATATATGATGCAGAAGATAATTATTGCCTGGCATTCATTGCCAAACAAAGCAATAACATTTCACCACTGGCTAAAAATTTCTCACCTGTGAACACCTGAGATTTCCGTTTTCCAAGAACATGCACCAAATATATCCTTTTAAGGTCTTCTGTGGATGGCAGTTCAGCTAAAATTGTTCATGGTTCGGAATGTCCTAGAAAACTGCTAAATGTAGGCAGAACAAAGAATTCTCAGACTGAAGGTAAATGAGAACAGAGACAGAATCCCAAAATAAAAAGTAAACAGGATCAAATAAACACAAGTTACTCAAGTGATAAAGTTGGAAGTAAATGTCAAAAAATGAGAACAGAAAAGCAGAGCCGTGTACATTCCTGAGCACCTAAAACTTTATAGCTTAAGTAGTAAAACTCTGTGACTGCAACCTTAAATAGCAGTTGTAGTAAAACAAATTCTTAACCATCTAGATAAGTTAATTTGTCATCTCTTGTTAAAAGGGAGAATATCTATCCATCTATGTGCAATGTGTACATTTGGCCTCCAGGTAGAGAAAGTTTGATTTTGTTGGCCCATGCCACTATACTAATTATGCTACTAAAAAAATTGGATATTTATAACACATTGAGCATAACTATATTTAATTAGCTTCTCCTCCCATTCTTATATTAGAACATGAGCAAAACTTTTCATTTAGTTTTGAAGAAAATAGGTGTAGCGCTCCCCCCTCAGGAGCCGCTGGTTAGATTTGGGACGGCATGATTATGTTACCTCTGTGATGTGTCTAGGGATGATGATGAAGGAGAGGATGGTGATGAGAGCGAATGACGGAATGTCCAGACAGCAAGGTGACGTTTTCTGTGCTTTTATTACTGATTCAACATGACCAACAGTCAACTCGAGGTAGATAGAATAGGTTGGTGAAAGGAGAGAAACTTGCAGATTTAGGCCTCTAGATAAGCGAAGTAGTCCTGCTTCAGGATAATAGCTCTTGCTTCGTCGCCACTCCAGCTGGAGTGGGTGTAGTGCCCCTGGACATGTCCCTCTCACAGGCCTGGCAGCCAAGGCATCACTTAGAACTTCTGGGAAGGAACAAGGCTCTGCCATAGACTTGGCTCTAGTACTCATGAACATGGACAATAGAGCGAATCCTCCCAGTAACACAATTTCGCCTGAATCTTCCTCAGGTAGACTTGTTAGCTTGGGGTCACCGACTGACAGTTTGCAGCATACAACCTGTCAGTGTCCGGTCACCCAGATCCCCGATGGATCGCCTAAGCCCTATGGGATCACCTGCCTCCGGGTTCACCTCAGACCGACTCCCCACCGAATAGCACAACTCGCTTGGGATCTTCTCAACAAGAGGTGGGGGACCCAGTAAGTCACTGGGGCCCCTTGGCAGCATCAGCCGCTCTGGGCCATGAGGGCCCAGAGTCAGGAACTCTGCGTGGCACGTGCGCCCCGGCCTGGTAGGCCATATCGCCGGGGCCCGTGATGTTCGCACACCCTAAAGGTGGGTGCCGAACCTGGAACCAGGAATGGGCGAAGACCCCACAAAATGGCGTCTGTCACAGAAATGCCCTCCCCCAGCATGCCCTGCGAGGGAAACACTCCTCTCATTGGCTGCTGGAGAAAGGCGCTCCGCCTGGACCCCTCTGGCGCCACCTGCAATCCAAATGTAGCGCTACCCCCGCAGGAGCCGCTGATTTTTTTGGGATCTACTCTCTTTGGCTTGGCTCACCCCTATTTAACAGACTCGAACCGTCCCTTTACACATCAGAAGTCTGGTGGGTAAGGTATTGTGACCTCTGCTGGGCTGGGGTCACAATAGAAGGCACACAACATGCAGTGATGATATGACAATAATATTACCTGCTTTTTAGGATGGTCCCTCCAGACGAGAAAATACACTTCACACGATAAATATATTTAAATCAGAAAGTTTACTTTGTGTGAACTTAAAGCGGATCTCCACTCTAAAGTGAAGTCGCGCTGATCGGCACCCTCCCCCCTCCGGTGTCACATTTGACACCTTTCAGGGGGGAGGGGGGTGCAGATACCTGTCTACAGACAGGTATCTGCACCCACTTCCGGCCACACGATACGGGCAAAAGACGGGTTTTTTCCTTACTTCCCGTCCGTCCCCCGTTGTATGCTGGGAACACTCGGCTCCCAGCACACAGCGGGAGCCAATCGGCGGGCGCAGCGCGACTCGCGCATGCGCCGTAGGGAACCGGGCAGTGAAGCCGGAGCGCTTCACTTCCTGGTTCCCTCACCGTGGATGGAGGGGGGAGCAGCAGGGTGACGAGCGATCGCTCGTCATCTGCTGCGGACGGCGCTGGACTCCAGGACAGGTGAGGCCTAGTACACACGAGAGGATTTATCCACGGATACGGTCCACCGGACCGTTTCCGCGGATAAATCCTCTCGAGGATTTCCGCGGATTTGGATCCGATGGAGTGTACTCACCATCGGATCGAAATCCGCGCCAAAATCCCATTGCGATGATGTGTCACGCCGTCGCCGCGATGATGACGCGGCGACGTGCGCGACGCTGTCATATAAGGAATTCCACGCATGCGTCGAATCATTACGACGCATGCGGGGGATCCATTCGGACGGATTGATCCGGTGAGTCTGAGTCTTGGATTCAAGCGGATAGATTTTAAAGCATGTCTTCAAATTTTTATCCGCTTGAAATCCATCCCAGGGGATAAAAATCTGCGGAAACAGATCCGCTGGATTGTACACACCAGGGGATCTATCCGCTGGAGCCGGTCCGCGGATCAATTCCAGCGGATGGATCCTCTCGTGTGTACGGGGCCTAAGTGTCCTTATATTAAAAGTCAGCAGCTGCAGTATTTGTAGCTGCTGGCTTTTAATATATTTTTTTAGTGGCACATCCGCTTTAAAGAAACAAACATATAGTTGAATCACAAAAAAACAACTGTTAGGTAAAGGCTCACTATGATTCTGCAAGGGCCCTTGCAGGAATCGGCAATTAACATTAATGAAAATGTCTAAACTAAGAATGGTACCATTCACTTAAACTAAGGTAGGCAGTCTATGCTCACGAGCGCCCTCTAGCGGGCAGTCCTGCAGAACAGTTAAGGTCCACGTTGCGGCCGGTCGGTGCACATTAAATTTATAATCCACAAGTGGTGAACGATAAGAGGAAGTTAACCAAACAGAGTATTTTAGATGGCAAACGTTGGTGAACTGATCGCTTGCCAGCGTCAGTCAATTCTGCATAACACTATCAAACAGTAAAGGGGCCTCTAAGTTTTAACTGAAGGCCCAACATGTGTCTCCGGTCTGTGAGGCGGCACTAGAGTGTCTATCTAGAATGAGAAGTTTTAGCTGAGCGTGTGCTCTCTCACCCGACAGGCCTGGTCCGCCTGAGCTCTCCTCAGAAGGCGCGTTGGTAAATAGCTGTTCCACAGCACAAGGATCACGGACGAGGGTGCTCCACTGTTTCAGTTGTCAGCTGGGCTGTCTCTCCGATCTCCGGGAACACGGACTGGGTACTGGAGTCTTGCTTCCTTCTGGATGGCTGGTCTCTCGGTGGGTTTAGGCCCAGGCTTCTGGCCTAGCAGCACGGCTGTGCTATGTCAGCAGCTCCGCAGAGGAGAAGACAGCAGGTCCAGAGAGAGCGAAGGCTGCCACTCCCCTTCCTTAAGTAACCTCCCCCATAAGTCTGTGCGGAGGTGTCACATGGTCAAATGATGCATGGCATTGTGGGAAGTATAGTCTGTTTCTCCTAAGAGTCAATGGAGTCCATATCTCCGGCTACTTGAAGTCCCACAATGCATAACTTCTTAAAGGTATCTTACATATTTACAAGCGTGAATAAAGTCCCAGTGGGGATGGCCTGTCATTAGACTCTGACAGGATGACCCCGCTACACAAAGATGGGAAGGTATCTTTGGAACATACTCTGACACCACAGGACAGCCCAGGACTGACAGAAACCCAACTTAACAGATCAAAACGGATGAAAGCAAGGTAACTCTCTCATCCCCCAACTAAATTCGACTGAAAAGTACACAGGCGCTACACAGGTAAGCGGAAACAATCTTCAGCTAGGTTTTAAGCGCTGTGCACGTCCATCCCCACTGGGGAGATTGCTTCATTTCTTTTGAGGTTACCATAAGGGGGAGATCTCCCTAATAGGGCAAACTAAATATAAACAGAAACTGACATAGGTTCTATTTCCAAAACTAGAAAAATATTTTTGTTCAAGATAAACTTCAAAGTTATGCTAGTGAGCATGAACCTCATTTTCCGAACCAGACCAGGATGCATGCTTTAAACTTTGGGAGGGTACCTTGCTAAGGAGGCAAACAATACTCCCTCTTCCTAGCTAGGCACATTGTTTTCTTGTTGATAGGGACCAGTTATGAGCCTGGATGTTATTGTTGCACCCTCTACCATGGGTAGGTGTTAGAGATAGGTGTTTTGGGTGATAGCTGCCAGGCAGGTAAATTTAGGCAGGCTTATGCTGCATGCTAGGCCTGCTTGTTTTGATCTGGGGGGGCAGGGAGTGGTTAGTTTAGCAGTGGGTGTGACCACCTGTCTTTCGGTTCTGGGGCGCCTCCTCTGCTTCCAGGGAGAATTTTCTGGAAGAGGGGCAGGGCTGGGAAGTGGAGTGACAGGGAGTTCATGTAAGGAGCCCCGACTAATCCCCAACTAGTATTGGAAGGGGGGAGGCTTCCTTCATAAACCCAGGTCCAGCCCACTGGAGGGGAGTTGTCGGGTGGGCGAAGTGAAGAATGGAGTGTTAGACTGCAGCAGAAGGCTCACCCCCATCTGTCACAGTCATGAAGAAAGTGTCCTGGAACAGGAGCTGGAGAAACACATGGTCCGAGTAAATTCTTCACAAATGACTCAGGGCAGGAGAAGTTCAATGAGTGAGGCACAGTGGAAATCTGGAAGAGGCATGCCAGGGGACCTGGGTGCAAGGCCAGAGGAGAGACTGTGGGGTTCTGTGGGGTTCTGGGTCAAATTTCTGATAAATAACTAGGTCGTCAAGTAGAGGTACTGCAGTACTCAACAAGTTCAGCAACAGCCAGGGATTATTCAGAGTGCTCCATGGTACAGTTCAAGTTGATGGGGCAGAAAGACTTACACTGTGACAGGGAAGTTTGTGCAGGAGGAGAGTCCTGGGAGTAACAGTCTGCAGGAGTTGTGCAGAAAAGGAGTAACAGTCTGCAGGAGTTGTGCAGAGGAGAAGTGTAAAGCCAAAGTCTGTCAAGGTTAGAATCCATCATTTTTTCTAAGCACTCTATCCAAAATATGCAAAGTGCAACCACTATAGAAAATTCTTAAAGTAAATATGGCAAATGTAATCCGTTCTATGGGCATCCCATATCCTTTCCCCAACCAAGTTATATCCCCCAAATGAAAAAACAAAACAAAAAAAAACAACGCAAATGACTGTTCATTGTCTACTGTGTGAGTGTTGTATGGAAGTATGGCAGCGGAGTGAATATGTGCGGATGACAGTAACTAGTAGCAACCACCTGCTACATTATTGAAGTGTAAGTGCCATTTCTGAACCCCCCTTCTTTTTTTTTATTCAGTATTTTTTTTATTTTTTTCAAAAATACAGATTAAGACATTTCAAATTCATACATTTCCAGATACAGTTAACATACACATACTTCAAATTTCATCACCCCCCCCCCCCCAACCAATCTAAGTAAAAAAAAAAACACACAGCAAATTCCTACACTTTTGTGTTCTCCTCTCATACCCCTCTATCCTCTCCCCCCTTCTCCCCTCCACCTCCCCCTCCCCTTCTAAACCATACGCACTATGCCCTCAACTTTAGGAGGGTACCTTGCTAAGGGGGTAATACATCCTCCCTCTTCCTGGACGAGGCACCTTGTTCCCATGTTAACAGGGACTAGTAATGAGCATAGGCGTGCACACAGGGTGTGCCAGGTGTGCCTGGGCACACCCTTATCACCTAGTGCCCATTAGCATTGTCACTTTGGGTGGCAGCGGGGAGATGGGAAAGATTTCCCTCTTTATGATTCCGCCAATAAGATACGTTCTTACACACTTCTCTTTCACTGTGCTGGAAGGGAGATCAATGTGTCCGACCATATGTACAGTATGTAGACCAGGGCTGCCATCAAAAATTGTGGGGCCCCTTACACAGCTTTGGGCCTGGGTCACCCGAGCCTGACCACCAATATTCCCCAGGGCCCGTCCACTGGTTGTCCCACCAAATCTGCCCACTAGCCATCCCACCAAGTCCTTCAATGCCTTAGCCCCCCTTACACCTGTATGCTCTCAGCCCCACTCACACGGGCATATATTACACACACGTACACACACAGGCATGTACACACACACACAGCCACCCCCTCACTTGTACAACAGCCCTTACTTGTAAGGTGATCCGCCTAGTCCCAGCTCTTGTCTCCACATGTGGCTGAGACACAGATAGGAGCTGCAGTCCAGCATACAGTACACTGAGTACAGGCAGCTCACATGAGGGGTGCACATGCAGGAAATGGCCAGAGGTGGCAGCAAAGAGCCTGATGCGAGCTCAATGACACAGAGCATCACCTGTCGACTCACACACATACATAAGCATTCACGGAGCTCTTCTGCCCCCACCCTTGCCTTCTCACATCCCTGCCAGTCGGCTGGGCCCCTCCAGATGCTTGGGCCCCTTACAAGTCTATGGGCTGTACCCCCCTGATGGCAGCCCTGATGTAGACACACACGCAGATGTGTTTGAGCTTTGGGGTGCACACCCTAATACAATAGGCTGTGCACACCTATGGTGATGAGCCAAACGTACCTGGGTGTTATTGCAGTGTGAGTGCCAATTCTGAACCCCCCCTTTTCTTTTTAAACCATACCCACTTTTGGCACTTATGTACCAAAGCAAGAAAAAGTATTAAAATATTCTATTTGCCTAAAGCACAACATTAAAAATTGAAAAATCCTTTAAAGGCTAAGTTAATTTGAAAAACAAAAAATAAATGCACATTTTATCAGGTAAAAAAACGTGAATATATTATTTTTTTCTCTTAGGAGCCTGCAGAGCATACAGTAGCACTCACATCCAGCATATTGTGGGTGCAATGTTAGGTTCCTGAAGACTCCCAGTACAGTTGTCTGCGCATAACTCCCATTTGGGAAGACAGTTATTGACTTGCAGGAAGTGTCAATGAACTAGGAGAGCGCGCACCAGCACCCCCACAGTTCATTGAGAACTATAGGCTGACTGCTGTGGTGGAAGATGGGACTTTTAGTTCATTCATTCACGAATCTGTTTCAACAGAATGAGCTCTGCACAGAAGTGCTGTTTTTAAATTGTGACAAGGGGTGTGGGGAGAACAAAATAGGTAAGAGAGTACTTCACTGTAGAAGGGATGGACTGCACCTAAATAAGGAGGGTGCATATCTGCTTGGAGTAAAGATGACCAAAGGGTTTTTTAAACTAGGTAACGAGGGGGAGGGTCCAGAGGTAGAGATAGCCAGTGTGGAACATAGTCCAGAGGGTAGTATTGGGGGCATTAGTGGTAGGTTGAGTAAAGTGCATAAACCCAAGTTAAGTATAGTAACAAATCCTAGTTGCAATCTCGGGAACACCAAATAAGAGGATAGTATGCAACCGGTCTAAACTATGTGGCATGTTCACCAATGCCAGGAGCCTGGCGGACAAGATGGATGAACTAGAGATACTGTTTTACGAGGAGTATTGGCTGGCAACCATTCAAGGGTATACCCTTTATTGCAGGGATAGAGGGGGTAAAAAAGGGGAAGAGGTATGCCTGTATTTTAAGTGAATGTGAGAGATGACATCACTAAGGGAGCTAGGGAGGAGGTGAAATCCTTATGAGTAGAGCTCCAAAGGGATGAAGCTAAGATCAAAATAATACTGGGAGTATGCTTTAGGCCCCCTAACCTGAGGGAGGAGGGGGAGGCGGACCTCCTATCACAATTTGGATTAGCAGCAAGGATGGGAAGTGTTATCATAATGGGGGATTTTAATTATTCAGACATAGACATCTAAGGCTCGCCAGTTCCTAAATGTCTTGCAGGTCAATTTCATGGGTCAGATGGTGGACGCACCAACTAGAAATAAGGCGTTACTAGATCTACTGATTACCAGCAATACAGACTTGATCACGGATGTGGAGTAAGGGGCAAACAAGTAGGCCTGGTAGTCAGACTGGGTCTACGTTTGCAGAATGGTCCTGTGCTGTCCATCCTGAGGGAGGAAGCCACTTGATGAATAACCTGTCTTAGAGAGCACCGAGCAAGAGGCTGGTATCTCAGGAGAGGCCTTGAACTTCATCGAAGGATGCACTATTACTGAGAGGCTGAGTGATGGTCGCCTGTTAGTTCTGAGTCCACAAGAATTTATTCAAGAGAGATCCGGGTGCTTAATCCTGTGCTGAGAGGATTCTTGACCGAATATATCTCCATCTTTGGGAAGGTCTATGGCAGAGACTTTTTCAAGTTCCCATGTGATATCCTGGCTGCTAGGTTAGTGAGAGTGGCCTATCCAGGTGCACAATGCCCACTCTGGCTATAGTGGCGACGAAAGCTACGTTGCTGGAAGCAGGAGTGTTTCCGAACAAAAGTTATACACCTGAACCTATTACCTATTACCCTTCCACCTTTTCAACTACTACTTTTATTCTTTTACCACGTTGGGTAAATAAAGCACAGAAAAAGAAGCCTAAAGTGTGGATATTGAAGTTTTTCTCAACTCTCATCTAATACCCTAGACGGCGTAGAAATAGAGGAAACGTGCCACCCAAAACAAACCAGCAGCTTCTTTAGGGGTAGTGCTACCCATATAAAAGCAAAAGAGAAGGCCTTCAAAAAATACAAAGTTGAGGGATCATCATCAGTATTCAAACTTTTTAAAGAATGCAAAAAGAAATGTAAGGGTGCGATTAGGGCGGCTAAAATAGAACACGAAAGACACAATAGCGGAGAAGAGCAAAAAAATGGTGGATGGTGAACATGATGTACACATCTTTCCTATCCCTCCACTTCACAGCCAACATGTCCTCGTTCCTTAAGCTTGTCAATTCCCCCCTTTGTAGCCTTGTGGTGACTAGACTCTGTGGGAAGCCCTTTCTGTTTTTCCATGCTGTACCGTAGGCCAAAGTTTATTTTAGGTATAGGTGGCGGAAAAGGGGCAAACTGGTTTAGTAGTTGTCCATGTAAATGTGATGCCCCTTTTTACGAGTGGGAATGCCAACTTCCAGACAATTTTTCTGCTTATTCCCATGTACGATGGACACTCAGGGGGCTGGAGCTGGGAGTCTTAGCCTTCTTACATGTGGAATGAGTGCACATATCCGGTGGAACTTTCACAGAGCTTGCTGAGCTTCAACATGTACCTCGCCTTCTTACTAGGGTTATATTGCTTGATTGCCTGCCGGCCTGTGAAATAGACCAAGGATTTGTCCACAGAGATGTTCTTGTCAGGGATATAAAGTTTGGCAAACCTCTTGGAGAAAAAATAAATTAGGGGGCGAATTTTATACAATTTATCAAAGTTTGGGTGATTTTTTTTTGGGGGGGGGGGGCACTGTGAGTTATCACTGAAATGCAGGAAGCGCATTATAATTTCATATGGAGACCTGGACATGACAGAGGAAAAAATTGGAGTGTGGTGGATAAGGATGATAGACCAATATGCATGCACTTCATTTTTCTTGTAAGCCCCATGTTGAGCGTTAGGCCTAAAAACAATTTAAGCTCCTCCACTGTTAGGGGTCTCCATTCAAAAGGGCGGGCATAGCTTGAGCTAGGGTTGTTTTCAATAAAATTGTTGGGCAAAAAGATTGGTTTGGTCCACGATGCCTTGAACTAATTCGTCAGGGAAAAAAAAATCAGTTTCGGGAAAACCTTCAGTGTGGACCTGCACACCTGGTTGTGCTGTGAAAGTGGGGATCGTGGCTGACCCAGGGCTAGAAGGCAGCCACAATGGGTTTGCCAAAGCATCTGGTAGCTGGGTTTGGGTCCTAATTCTTTGGCATGCAATTCCTGCACTTGTACTGGGCCTTTCCTCCTGGGGTCTAGCACCGTTGGCACTGCTGGTAGCTGCCTGGTGTTCAGACCGTCTTCTTTTTGGACGGACTACTTCCTCCTCTGATTCAGGTCCTGCTGTGCTGCCTTTGACTGGCTCATATTCTGAACCAGAATCAGAATCAGAACTGTAACTTGGTGATGAGAGCTCCCTGTTGCTCTCATCGGGTAGACTCAGTATTTGGTATGCCTCTTCTGGCGTGTATACCTTTCTGGGCAAAGTGGCTGTATGATGTGTGACACTGATGGGCTGCATGTCAGGGACTAATGGAATGCACGTCAGGGACTAATGGGCTTGACGTCAAGGGCTAATGGGCTGAATGTCAGGAACTAATGGGCTGCACCTTGGAAGTAATTGGCTGCAGACAGGTACTCTGATGGGCTCACGGGACAAGTACTCTGATGGGATGACAGGTACTTTGACAGGATTAATGGACAGGTACTCTGATGAGCTCAGACAGGTATTATGACAGATACTGATAACAGGTATTCTGACTGGTACTGATGACAGGTACTCTGATGGGTACTGATGACAGGTGCTCTGACGAGTACTAATAACAGATACTCTGACGGGTACTGATGGCAGGTACTGATGACAGGTACTCTGATGGGTACTGATCACAGGTACTCTGATGGGTACTGATGGCAGGTACTGATGGCAGGTACTCTGACGGGGTACTGATGGCAGGTACTCTGATGGGTACGGATAACAGGTACTCTGACGGGTACTGATGGCAGGTACTGATGGCAGGTACTGATGACAGGTACTCTGATGGGTACTGATGGCCGGTACTCTGATGGGTACTGATGGCAGGTACTCTTTATTCACTGGGCAATCTGGGCACAGTAATGTCACAGTAAATGTGTAACTCACTGTTAGCTCGATCTCCTCCTCACACTGGATCGGAGTGTGAGGAGGAGAGCCCAGCAACAGCCGTTACACTGCGGTTTGTTGACATTTGTGACCGGCTGTGATTGGACACAGCCGGTCACGTGGTAAAGAGAGATTTCATTGGCTCTTTACTCTGATTGGTGTTGGGCTTTGACCGAGGGAAAAGCCTCTACCCTGATCAGCGCACACGAGCAGCGTGCACGTCGCTCTGCAAAGTGTCCAGCTGTGACTGGATACAGCCGGTCACGCTGCTTCCTAGGCTCATTACCCTCATTACCCTCATTGTGGAATGGCTGGATCTCCGATTGCCATGATGTGGGCTCCCGGGGGCCCTCAGTAGTGGCGGGACGAGGACGTCATATGACACCCGCCCAGGATGGGATATCCCATCTGCGGATGTCATATGACTATGGCTGGGTAATGAAGTGGTTAAACCTATTGTTCTAGGAAAGATAAAGAATTAAGGAATGATTAGTGTAGCACACCCCCTTAAGGACCACAGATGAACTGGGATTCCCCACTCTGCACAGCTAGGCACACAGAATATTTACAAGCACACTTGAGACAGAGAACAGTCTGTGACTTTGTTTCTTCCTTTTTATTAAGAGTAATAACTTGGATAGGGATGGGGGGTTATGGGATGCCCATTGACTTCAACAACTTTAGGGACAACTTCCTATATACAGTCTCTATATATAGCCCATCTTTTTCCTCCAGCACTCACTTGCTTGCAGAACCCAGCTGGATCACTGCGTAGATCTGACAGTCACTCAGTCAGATTAAAAGCGACAGCCCATTACAGGTAGGAACTCGAGGCCCCTTGTTGTGTAATAAGAATTACAGTGTTTGGCTTGTACTATTCTTCATGTGGCTACTGATCCCAGCACCACCTATTCAGGCACTGCCAACCCACCTGGCTGCAGCTGCCCCTTTTACTAGCCCTCCAGGCTAACTTCTCCCCACAGACCTCCAGACTGACACTCACCAGCCCACCCTGGCTGACTCTCAGGAGGTCTACCAGATGTGCACCTGCTGTCCTCTCTCCTTGCTACCATGCCTCCAGGAAGGGCTTCCTCTGTGTATTATGGTAGGGTCCTTCCAGCACCTGAGGTCACCTCCCCCCAGACAAGGATCACCTCCTTAGTACTCCATCTCCATCTTCCACCAAACTGCCCCTTGCTGGCATGACTCATGTCTATTGGCTGAGGTCTACATAAATATTCCAAGCAGTTCCTCCTAGTCTTCACCCACTATATCTAGAACATTCTCCAGAAAACAGGGGGAGTCACCAGAGAGGCTGCTAGAATGAGTCAACTGAACTTAAATATCCTTACACTGACATTTACACTAACAACCTAGCACACTAGAGGGTACTACATTAGCAAGAACTGTAACTGAATTACAGAAACATATTACATTTTTTCAGCATCTTTATTGGAAAAATATATGGACTAATTAAGAGACATTTTTACATATGCCTGGAGATGTCCTTTAAATCTTACTAGACAGCATCTGCTAAATTATAACAAACCAGAGAGGAGCCTAAAGACGCAACTGTCTTTGCTTGTCTATCCTGACCTGGAGCCATCCACAATTTAGAAACTGTCTAACTCTCACAAAAGAACAATGCAATCTTTGATTCTCTGCCATTTCTTGCCTCGGGTTAATAGGCCGATCCCCACCTACTCAATTCTGCAACAATGAAACTATACAAAAGGCCTGTTATTGCCATTTCTGTGCAGTTCCTCTGCTTATGTTTCCCATACACCTGAAAACATATTCTATTCTGCTTCATATGCTCTGCTGTCATTACTGGAAAACTATATTATCATTTACGCCTTGACAGCAGACACAAATAATTCATAGATGCTACATTTACAGAATTAAACCATCAAATTATATAACGGAATTTAATATATATTTTATTTGGATATTTTACCTAGTTAAAAGTAGAATTTCATCCTAATCCTAGCTAGTCTTAAACATTTCCCTCTCCCCACCTATGCTGACTAACCTGTTCAAAAACAAAATGTGTATACTTACCTATGTTCAACCCATTCCAGTCCAGTCATGTGATTCCATGTGTCAGCCAAAGGGGGCTGCAGGGGAGAGAAGAAAATCCTCCAACAACAGCTAGTAAAGCCTAGAATGATCACCCATAGGCTGCCATGTCCCAGGCATTGTCAGTGCTTCCTCCTCTCCCCTGCAGCTGCGGTTTTCTGGACACCAGGTGTTCCTCTTCATTTATCCAAGTGTTCCCTGCGGAAATGGCCTCATTGTCGTTATCTGAAAGGTAGCAGCCCTAGACCCCAAAGGAGTTTATTACTTACCATCTACATTTGGGGCACAACCCATTGGAAGTAATTCCCTCTATACCCCTCACATAATGCCTCCAGCGGCACCAATTCAGCGCTGTCTCGCACCCAAACTTGATTTTCATAGGGTGCCAGATACTGCCCGGTTGTTGTGATTGTACAGTAGATCTGCCTTTAATGATCTTAGACCTGTTAGGATCAATTATACAAATCTTTTGTTCTGTTATGTATTTAATGTTTTTGCATTTTGTATTTAATTCCGTTTGTTGTACTTTAAATAAAGGGCTGCTATAGCCATTTGACTCCAAATTAATAGTGATCATCTGGTCTTTTTTGAGGAGGGAATAAGATTTGGTGTTTCAGAGTTTGAAGCCACTGTAATGCTGGCTATACGTTTGTAGAGTTTGGTTATACATTTTTCTTTGTAAGAACGTACATTTTCTAATCTTTAGTGGGGTCAAGTTGATGTTCATTTTCAGTTCGGTAAATTCCATTCATTCCAAAATTCAATGTTAAAAGCAAACAAAATCTTGAACTACTTTCGAACGATTTTTGAATGTTCTGAGAGTAAGGCCGTGTACACACGGGCAAACATGTACGATGAAACCGGTCCGCCGGACCGTTTTCACCGTACATGTCTGCCCGGGGATTTCTGTACGATGGCTGTACTAACCATCGTACAGAAATCCGCGCGTAAACAATACGCGGGGCGTGTCCGCGGTGTTGTGGGCGGGCCTGCCAGTTAAATGCTTCCACGCATGCGTCAAAGTCATTCGACGCATGCGAGGGATGGCGGGCGCTCGGACATGTACGGTAGGTCTGTACAGACGACCGAACATGTCCGAGCGGGCAGGATTCCAGCGGACTGTTTTAAAACAAGTCCAGGAATATTTGTCCGCTGGGAAAAGGCCCGGCGGGCAAATGTTTGCTGGAATTCGGTCCGCTCGGTCCTACACACGACCGAACATGTCTGCTGAAACTGGCCCGCGGACCAGTTTCAGCAGACATGTTTGGTCGTGTGTACGGGGCCTTAGACATGTGCGGTTCATTTCATTGTTTTTGTTAAGCCAATAGGTGACTTAGAGAGTCATTGTAATCATTTGCTGAAGATCTTTATTTTGTTTGTTCACTTCGCCACATTCAAATCAAAAAAAAAAATATAAGATTTTCGAATTCAACAGATTAGAAATGTATCGATTCAAACGTTTCAAATCAGAAAAAAAATGGTAAATTCGAAAAAAGACAAAACTAATTCCAAATACGAATTGAAGGAATCAACTAAATTTAACTAAACTAAATAACTAGATTAACTAATCTAAACAAAACAAAACACATGCTTTCGTCATGCACATGTTTACTGAGAGTTTTCTTCCCAACTTTCCTAAGAATTTTCATACAAATTTTAAATTCTTCTAGTGTGTACCCAGTTTAAACCTCAATATCTGCAGTCATTCATACATAGGTCGGCCATACACAGTGCAAATTTATTTCCTGCAACCACAGACAGTGTTCACAGGGGCATCAGCAATTTCCTTATCCTGACGGGGGGAAGCAGGGGAACCTGTCCCTGCTGGGAGAAGACAGTGATCATTGCCAGCAGTAATAGCAGCTGCTAGCAACAATTGCAAGAGAATCCGGCAGGCTGGTTGTACCCAAGTTGATCAGTTGATCGGCCTGCCCAATAACGGTTTGAATCCCGGCAGGCTCCTCCTGAACCAACTGAGATTTGAACCCTGCAGGACCAGCCATACTGTAGATAACCCAGCCACAGCAGCCATATTGTCAGTGTGTATTGGGAATGCTGGGGAGAGCTAAAAATTCAGAGTTGAAGTAGAGATATATTTTTATCTATGTATTTATTTTGGAATTGGTGCATGTCCACAATAGACATGTGCACTGCCGAAAAATGTGTTCGTTTTCGTTTCATTTGTTTTTCGGGTCATTTGTTATGATCGAAATTCGTAAATTCATAAATTCTAAAATTTGAAAATTAGAAAATTCATAAATTAGAAAATCCGAAAATGAGGAAGAAAGTCTGAGAATTCAAAAGATTAAAAATCCGAAAATTCTAAATGTGAGGGCAAAGATTGTCCTCTGGGTTCAATTGGTTACTTGCAGGTCTGTAGTGGGCTTCTCTGAATGTTTGTAGTTTCTGTCAGTCAATGTCACTGCTGTTATCTGCCCTGGACATGCGCATGGACAATTCAAAAGACACCAGAGACAGTTTGATGCTTAGAACTCTGATTGTATTATTGGGTGGGTACAGCATATATACAAAAACTGAGTGGTCAGTTTCAAAATGTCACGCCACCCTTGGAAGTCCCCCGGATCTTTATCCCTTGAATCAATACACACTGTCAGCAGTATGAAAGTCTAATTCTAACTAATTTTGCCTCAAAACAGATTTAAGCTAGTATTCTCTAAAATGAATGCTATATGATCAAAAATGGAGTAGGTATTGTTCAATTATAATCCCAACAATTCCCTCCTTTTATCCCTGAAAGGGATAAATTCTACAGTATAATCATAAGTCCAAGGTACTGTCCACAAGAACAAAATCTGTTAGACATCTTTGTCCCAACATTGTCCCAACAAAGTTACAATGGACTGATGATATGGACAAATCATATAAGACTCTAAAGAATCTTCTTGTTGCATCACCATGTCTTAGCATCCCACTTCTGACACCAGCTGTGAGGGCAACGATTGTCCTCTGGGTTCAATTGGTTACTTGCAGGTCTGTAGTGGGCTTCTCTGAATGTTTGTAGTTTCTGTCAGTCAATGTCACCGCTGTTATCTGCCCTGGAATAATAACTAACTAATAATAACTAACTAATAATTTATAGGTATTAGTTACGAATTATATGAAATAACGAATGCCACATCTAAACTAATGGAATGGAATGAATTAATAATATTAATAAAAAAATATATATTATTAGTAAATTGTTTAGATACTGCATTCGTTATTTCGGATAAATTTGTAACTTTGGATAAATTTGTATTCATTGCGTTCACTAACAGCCAAATTTGAAAGGAAATTCCAATACCTACTATATTATATATTTATATATATTTGTAAAAGAAAAAGATGAGAATGGTGCGCTTATTCAATAATGTGCCATAAAGTAATATACTCAAAGAATGAATATGATAAGTATCCAAACATACAAATAAATAAATGTGAATAAAAGTCCAACCAACGTCCAATGGTAGGAGTCAGTTCATATAAAGATAAAACATCTCATAGGGATGACTTGATAGAAGAAAAAACAGATAAAACATCAATTCAAACATCTACTGCTAAATTTATGAATTGGCCGCTCACCTCCAACAATGACCCAAAGGTCAAACAAGGCTCATCAGATAGTCAGATAAGGAATCCTGCTAATGGATCTGTAAAGGCATCCAGGTTCCAGGAGAAGACGAACAACTATGTCCAAAACTTGGCATCAAAACATCTTGACAATTCCATTTATAGAGGAAACAGCTCGCTCCAAGTCATGGCACCTCTTGTATAAATGGCGCTCAAAGGAAACAAAGAACAACCATAGTGCAATATTGTCAAATGAAAAATAAATGTATTTAGTAAAAGAAGCTGCTTACATCAAGTAAGGGTAAAAACTGTGGTAAAAAGCAATGGGAGCAATGACACACTCGTCTTCTCACATCACTTCTGTAAAACACCACCGGAACTGATGTCACAAGGCTCCACCCAACGCGCTGCGTCACTGGTCACCTGACTTCCTCAGGGATGGCTGATATTTGGCCCATGTATACCGCAGACGGTCCAACAGAAGCCGGTCGTTTGGCCTGCTTTTGTCGAAGGGGCATGATTGAAAAAGGTCTGCTGATGACTCCCGGTTAGGGTTGCCAACCACCAGTAAATTTACTGACTGTTTGTCAATTTTCCATGTTTTGTAAAAAAATGCTGCGGGAGCTTGGCAACCCTGCTACGGTTCAGCGCACTGACCAGATAGTTCTTGTGGAGGGGCTGTCCCCCTGTCAGAGCACAATACAACAGCGGGGGAGATCGCTGTACTAACATTGGTTTGTTAGTACAGCGGCTTCAACCTAAGATGTTTTTTCTTTCAGCTTTTTCCAGTGTGTCCTACGATTTCAAAAGGGAAGGAGATGATATTATAACCACTTGAAATAAGAATTACTAAATAATAATAAAAAAAGTAAATCAACACAATATTACAAAGAAAAGAGAGAGAGAGAGAAAAAAGAGTAAAACAGTCCCCTTTATTTAAAGTTAAAAAACTAGTCACAAAGTCTAAAAACTTAGAACATATTAATAAATCTCATTCAAATGGCTAGTAATCTGACTGCTACGTAATCAGCCTTTTGGATGGGTTCACTTGAGTTATTAGTATATTGTGACAGCAGTGATTTGGTATTATTTAAGATATAAGGTTATATGTTAAATTTGTTTATTTTCAAATGTAAATTTCTATGTAATTTATTCACAGTGCGGAGTAGGGCGATTTTTATATTTAGTGATATACTGATACACTGAGAGAACTGGATTTAATTAGCAAATTTCTGGATTTCAGATAAAAACAGAACTTATCTTTTGAAATAAATGAAACAACCGTATAAATACAAAAATGATCCAGATGAGCAGAGTGTCAGTAGCCTGGGATGGCTCTGCCTCTGTTTTTCTGATATAACTCTGAAACCTTCTCACAAGGAACAACGTGTCCTTCTTGCCACCGTGAAGACAATTACAAAGGGCCAACGTGCACAGTTTGTCCCAAGATGACTTCAAGTTATCTTCTTTCCAAGAATTCCTGTTTAATTGTTTTTGTTCTATCGTGAGTTCTTCTAATCTCTTTCAATTACACATGTTCCTATTCGGTTCATTTTGCAGCAGGTGGTTAGTCTTTGAGCCAGCATGGAACGGAGCCACTGCATGTGCTGGGCACTGCTGGACGATGCCCAGCTGCAAATCCAAGCAAGCCTCAGTAAACATGGGTCAGCAAGTTTATAGAAGAGTTTGTTACCGGCCTAAAACTGGCATAAACCTGACACTTAAATGAAACATTATGAGCCTTACAGGGAAGTTTTTATTGGAAAAGGAAATGAAAATTGTTGAGTAGAACTTTGATTTTTCTTACAGATCTTACAATAAATTTATTGCTGTCCATACGCTGGCAAATCATTCACCCTTATCTAATATTAACAACCAGAGGCAAGGTCACGACCTAGCTGACAAATATGGAGGGATACTAATTGTATTTCTTTATCAAATGCTAATTTAAAACCACATTATGTTTTAAAGCAGGGGTCTCCAAACTTTTCACCATGAGGGCCACATTGCATGATTGACAATATTTGCAGGTCAAAATGCCCATCAAAGTTCCCCTTACATCAGAGTCCTCCCCTATGTTGGGGCCCATATCAGAGTCCCCTCTTACATCAGAGTCACCATCAGAGTTTACCTTACATCAGGGTCTCAATTAAAGTCCCCCTTACAAGGTCTGGGTGATGGTTGGAGAGGTTGAAGCATGGACCATAGGCAGCCTCTGCTGACCTTAAAGGAGTTGTAAAGGATTTTTTTTTTTGATGATGTCACAATGTAGAGAATAAGATTTCCTGTCATCTGTGCCCAGTCTTGCCACACAGAGTTAATCCAGCTCTGAGCAATCCTCATTTATTGTTCAGTGAAAATTAACAGACTTCCAGATAAAACCCTGTCTAAATTAAAAGTCAGAAAGCCTCTCTCCTTGCTTTGAGTGACAGGTTATTTACATATATAGCTTGGACATGTTTATCATATGTTATGTTATGTTTATCATAATATGAGGGGATTCACAGTATAAAAAGTGAGAAATCCACCCCTCCCCCACATAACACGTCCTGGTAATATACAATGACCTGTGGATCACCTCATATTATGATAAACATAACATAACATATGATAAACATGTCCAAAATAGATATGTAAATAACCTGTCACTCAAAGCAAGGAGAGAGGCTTTCGGACTTATAATTTAGACAGGGTTTTATCTGGAAGTCTGTTCCAGCTCAGAGCTGGGTTAACTCTGTGTGGCAAGACTGGGCACAGATGATAGGAAATCTTATTCTCTACATTGTGACATAAAAAAAAAAAAAAATTACATCCACTTTAATGTCATCTATGCATTAAGGTGAAAAAACATCTGATAATGCCGCCCCCCCCCCCCGGAGCCCCCGTTTTATTTACCTGACCCCTTGAAAGTCCCGCACTCGTTCCCGAGATCCTCTTTGCCGCTAAACCTGGCCACTGATTGGCTAGAGTGGATGGATTGAGTGCAGCGCAGCCATTGGCTGGCGCTGCTGTCAATCACATCCAGTGACGCAGCACGCTGAGGGGCGGGGCCGAGTGATACAGTGAGCGGCTATGGCCGCTGGCTGTGTCACGGGAGCGCGCCCGCAAGGACTCATCACCATGCAAGCTCTCTCGCATGAAGGTGATAAGTTCTTAGGTGGAGGACCAGAGACAGCCACCGAGGGACCCCAGAAGACGAGGATCGGGGCCACTCTGTGCAAAACGAGCTGCACAGTGGAGTTAAGTATAACATGTTTGTTATTTTAAAGAGAAAACATTTTTTCCTTTATTAACCCTTTAAAGAGGAAATAAACCCTCACGATTTTTCTTTTTGTTAAAACACCTGCAAGAGAAAGGCACAATGAGCTAGTATGCACAGCATACTAGCTCATTATGTGGCTACCGACGCTGCCATGTCCTGTCTACCGACGCCGCCATGTCCCCTGGAGCTTCTTCGTGTTTTCGCCGCTCTGGCGCTGTGATTGGCCAGAGCGGCAAGGACGTCACTCCTGTGCGGGACCAGCAGATCCCAGCGCATGCGTGAAAACATGAATAATGCCATTCACAAAAACAGCACGCTCAGTGCACCTGTGCCGTAGACATCGGTGCCTGTTTTTGTGAAAATATCTCCTTAGCTCATTATGCCTTTGTCCTGCAGGTGTTAGATTTTTTATTTTATTTTTTGAAAAGTGGATTTACAACCACTTTAAAGTGGTTGCAAACCCCAGTCATTAAATTTTAACTTAGCACATACAATATATCTGCAGTGTTACGTATCTCTCTCCAAAGCTCTAAGTGTTGTTTCTTTCTGGTGCTTCATTCCTCTGTCACTTATGAGAAGTTTTGCTGATGCATGAGATAAAATTTGTGTAGGGGGAGGGAGATAAGCACACAGCTTGTCTATTCAAAATACGGCTCTGCAGCATGATCATTCATTCCTCTGCCTATGTGGAGGGGGGGGTGTCCCTTTCCTCCAATCAGCTCTCACACAGTGTATAAGAGCTGTGACTGTAGTTCACCACCCCCTTCTTCTGTACACCTCACAGATGCATAATGATTTTAGCAACAATCTGCACTTTTGAATGGTTTCTACTGTAGACAGAACAACACTGCAGATAAACAAGTACATCTTTTGTTTCATCTCTGTGTATCACCTGAGGCCAGTCACTTCACTGGGTATATGTGAGGGTTTACAACCACTTTAACCACTTAAAGACCGCCCCCCCGCACATATACTGCGGCAGAGCAGCTCTATTGCGTGAAACAATGTAGACATGTGAACAAGGCAGATCCCTGTTCTGACAGGGGACAACATAGAGATCTGCTGTCCCTAGTGATCAGGAACAGCGATCTCTGTGTTGTTCCGGTCAGCACATCCCCTACACAGTTAGAAACACACTGAGGGAACACATGAAACCCTTTGATTGCCCCTGTAGTTAACCCCTTCCCCTGCCAGTGTCATTTATACAGTGATCAGTGAATTTTTGTTACTGTATTGTGTCACTGGTCCCCAAAAAGTGTCACTTAGGGTCAGATTTTTCCATCGCAATGTCGCAGTCCCCGACACTGGTCCCCAAAACGTGTCGAAAGTGTCAGTAAGTGTCCCAACTGTCCGCCGCAATATCACAGTCCCGCTATAAGTCGCTGATCGCTGCCATTACCAGTAAAACAATAAACAAATAAAAAATCCATATATATATAGACTTTTGCGCAAATCAATCATGTAGCAGAATACATATTGGCCTACATTGATGAAAAAATTTGATTTTTTTTAATTGTATTTTATACCAGAAAGTAAGAAATCATTATTTTTTTTCAAAATTGTTGGTCTTTTTTGGTTTATAGCACAACAAAGGTATAGCACAGAGTTGATGAAATAACACCAAACGAAAGCTCTATTTGTGGGGGAAAAAAAGGTCATACATTTTATTTGGGTACAGCGTCACACGAAGTTGTCAGTTAAAGCAACGCAGTGCCATATTGGAAAAAATTGGCCTGGTCATTAAGGGGTGTCTTCCAAAGCTGAAGTGGTTAAAGTGTATCCAAACCGAAACATAAACATTTTATATAGTATAGCTAACCAGTCCTTAGATATAATGGTTATATTTGTGTTCTTTTGCCATACTTCTTATCCTTTATTTTCACCTGGTGATCCTGCCAGTAACACACTTCTTGTGTTAGGGTCTAAGGGTAAAAACATTCACTCACTGTACTCTATAGAGGAGCAGCATTGTCAAACTAGGACAGGACTACAGAAAAACTCCCTCTCCCCTTATTTCCATAACATACAAATAAATGTTCTGTAGTTCAAAGTGGATAGCTGGAAAATCTGATAACGTTGTTTGAGATTTCAGTTACCAGGACTCAAGAGGAATTTTTTTGTGTTTACAGAAAATCTATTTAGTCTGAAAAGAAGGGAAGTAATACCACATCTAAGGACCGGTAAGCTGCAATTTATTACATTTTTTTCTTGGGTTTGGATGCAAAAACATTTTCCAGCTCGATGCATGAGGTTCATTGGGCTTTATTCAGCATTGGAAAGGATAAACTATGGAGGCTGCTGTTGCTGACCTATCCTGAAAATGATATTGTCTGGCTTTTCTTGTCAAATTTGTTTATTGAATTTTAAGAATTAGCATATATAAGTTAGACATGTGCATGACGGAAAAAAATTGTTTAGTTTAGTGTCGTTTTGATTCGTTAACCACTTAAGCCCCGGACCATTTTGCTGGCCAAAGACCAGGCCACTTTTTGCGATTCGGCACTGCGTCGCTTTAACTTAAAATTGCGCGGTCGTGCGACGTGGCTCCCAAACAAAATTGACATACTTTTTTCCCCACAAATAGAGATTTCTTTTGGTGGTATTTGATCACCTCTGCGGTTTTTATTTTTTGCACTATAAACTAAAATAGAGTGACAATTTTGAAAAAAATGCAATATCTTTTACTTTTTGCTATAATAAATATCCCCAAAAACAATATATATATAAAAAAAAAACATTTTTTTCCTCAGTTTAGGCCGATATGCATTCTTCTAAAGTCATCTTAGGTAGGAGAAACAATAGATATGGAAGAAACTAATAAGATGAGGTAGGGGTCCCCATGGTAATAACCACACACCATGAATACAGAGAATGGAAGTATAAATCGAGATTACCAAGGTCTGAGGCCCCGTACACACGGCCGAGGAACTCGACGTGCCAAACACATCGAGTTCCTCGGCCAGTTTAGTCCTGGAGCCGCCGAGGACCTCGGCGGGCCGAGTTCTCCCATAGAACAACGAGGAAATAGAGAACATGTTCTCTATTTCCTCGCCGAGGTCCTCGTCGGCTTCCTCGGCCGAAATTGTACACACGGCCGGGTTTCTCGGCAGAATTCAGCCAGAAACTCGGTCGGAAGCTGAATTCTGCCGAGGAAACTGGTCGTGTGTACGGGGCCTTAGTTGGAAAGCATCAAAATCGGAAGGCAAAAAGTGAGTCACCCAGGGATTCCATATATTCTCAACGTTGGATATTTTATCTTGAGTTGTAGCCTCTGTTTTGGCGTGGATCATTGCGTGATTGACTCTATTTTTAGTTTCAGCAATTATTAAGGACGGGATTTCCAAGCTTTGGCAATTGTTTGTTTCGCGGCTGTAGTGATCTGTAATAGGAGATTGAATTGTATTGTATTGTATTATCAATCCAGTTACTTCACTATCTGACCTAGAAAAAAGCAGGCAGATCAGGAGGCCTGACTTTTTTCCTGTGAAAAAAGGGGAAAAAATTGCGCTAATGTGCCAAAACAACCCGCGTGACCACGGGTTTACAAAGATGCTAGTGAAGCAAAAATAAAGCTGCGACTTGCTGTGTAACATTAAACAGTGATCAAGAATAAAAAAAATAAAGTTGTGTTAAAAACTCATGAAAATAAATACAAACAGACTTTTTTCCTGACTTCTATGTTGCGTGTTTGTTATGAGATGATGATGGTTAATGCTTAAAGTGGTTGTAAACGCTCTAAATAAAAGAACAACCCGCAAGCCAAAGGCATAACAAGCTAATATGCATCGCATACTAGCTCATTATCAAATACTTGCCTTAGAGCGAAGCTGTTGCAGTGGTCCCCGTATACCGTTGTGACTGGAAACATGTCTCCTGTAGTTATTTCTGGGTTCGCGGGCTCCGGAGCCGTGATTGGCCGGAGCCGTGATGTCATTACTCCAGTGCATGCGTGCAGGTACTGCCAGTCACGACACAGCTACTGAAGTAACGGCGCAAGCGAGGCGTTTTTTCACTTTGCATGTGCCGATGACATTGACACATGCGGATATAGTGAATATCTCCTAAACGGTGCAAGTTCAGGAGATATGCACAATACCTACAGGTAAGCCTTATTATAGGTTTTACAACCACTTTAAGGACCACCCCACGTACATATACTGTGGCAGGGTGGCCCTTAAGTGCAAAAACACATACTGTACCTGTGCATGATTCCTCTCTGTGGCTCTGGGGCGATGGCGCGCACGGATAAAGCCAGAGCCCATCAATGCAGCGTATCAGTGCCCATCAGTGCAGCCCATCGATTCCCATCAGTACAGCCTCATCAGCATACATCAATGATGGAGAAAAATTACCTGTTTGCAAAATTTTGTAACAAAATGTAAAAAAATATATATATTTTTTAAAAAAATCTGTATTTTTTTTTTAACAACAAATTAAAACCGCAGAGGTGAGCAAATACCACCAAAAGAAAGCTCTATATGTGGGGAAAATTTTGTAAAAATTTTATTTGGGTACAGTGTTGCATGACCGCGCAATTGTCATTCAAATTGCGACAGCGCTAAAAGCTGAAAATTGGTCTGGGCAGGTGGGGGGTTTAAGTGCCCAGTAAGTGTTTAACCACTTAAGGACCGCCTCCTGCACATATACGTCAGCAGAATGGCACGGCTGGGCACAAGCACGTACAGGTACGTCCTCTTTAAGTGCCCAGCCGTTGGTCGCGGGCACGTGCCCGCGCGCACTCCCACGACCCGGTCCGAAGCTCCGTGACCGTGGTACCCGCGGACCCGATCGCCACTGGAGTCCCGTGATCGGTCCCCAGAGCTGAAGAATGGGGAGAGCTGTGTGTAAACTCAGATTCCCCATTCTTCACTGTGGCGCTGTCATTGATCGTGTGTTCCCTTATATAGGGAATCACAATCAATGACGTCACACCTACAGCCACACCCCCCTACAGTTAGAAACACAGATGAGGTCATACATAACCCCTTCAGCGCCCCCTTGTGGTTAACTCCCAAACTGCAATTGTCATTTTCACAGTAAACAATGCATTTTAAATGCATTTTTTGCTGTCAAAATGACATTGGTCCCAAAAATGTGTCAAAATTGTCCGAAGTGTCCGCCATAATGTCGCAGTCACGAAAAACATCGCTGATCGCCGCCATTAGTAGTAAAAAATAAAAAAATAATAAAAATGCAATAAAACTATCCCCTATTTTGTAAACGCTATAAATGTTGCGCAAACCAACCGATAAACGCTTATTGCGATTTTTTTAACCAAAAATAGGTAGAAGAATACGTATCAGCCTAAACTGAGGAAAACATTTCTTTTATATATTTTTGGGGGATATTTATTATAGCAAAAAGTAAAAAATATTGCATTTTTTTCAAAATTGTCGCTCTATTTTTGTTTATAGCTCAAAAAATAAAAACCAAAGAGGTGATCAAATACCACCAAAAGAAAGCTCTATTTGTGGGGAAAAAAAGGACGCCAATTTTGTTTGGAAGCCACGTCGCACGAATGCGCAATTGTCAGTTAAAGCGACACAGTGCCGAATCGCAAAAACTGGCCGGGTCTTAAGTGGTTAACCAGTAACAATTCTAGAATTTAAGATTTTCACTTTCTGTGACAGAAGCAGTGCTGGGGCAAGGTCATTCAGCACCCAGCACCCCAGGTGGAGGGGCAGTGCTAACATTGAGCAAAATGTATGTTATGTTTGTGAGAAATAAGCACAGACAGGGTACAGGAGTTAGTAGAACCACAAAAACACAATTTTATTGAATAAAGCACAATTACAAGAAAAAAATCTTGATTGAAGGCATACAGAACTCAGAGAAGAGACAGCCGTCACAAGATGATTCAAAGACAGTGGTAGACGAGCTGGATATGCAGCAGTGTGGGTACTAGCAGCGCCAAACAAAGCCAAAAACTGGCGGGCAAGCCAGCGGCATCTATGGCCGCAAGTTATGGAGCACCAGCTGTCAGATCTTACCAGTGATGTCAGGGATGAGCTGGCCACTACGAGTTTCAGGGGCCTCGCCCCCTTTGTCAAGCAGCCTGAGCATGAAGAACAAGCCAATATTTAATATTTACCTCCCAAAGTGGGAAGTAGCAAGTGACAGAACTGACTAATGATGCTGCATGGAAGCTCAATAGAACAACAGCAATCAACATGGCTTGTTATGCAGACTACAAACATTGTATACTTACACGTTGTAAATATTTATACATTGTAAATGAAAAATGACACAATTAAATGATGATAAAAATAATGTGCAGCTAAAAGAATCGTAAAGCCAAACAATGTTAAGTAATTGATTACAAAAGTATCATAATTATATATAAACATTGAGGAGATTTGTAATTGTTCAAACTAAATGAGAATAAAAAAAAAAAGAAGAGATATCCATATAAAATAGGTTATATTGAAAATATGAAAATGTAATACAAATATTAGAACGTGAAGGACTGCCTGGGAAGAATACCTGTCTAGAAATAAATGAAACATATATAAGGGATATATAGTTTCATACATGTATGTGTCCCTAAAGATCATTACAGTTAATGAGATGTTAGCAAGCTGTGTGAAAATAGTCGCAAGATGCACGCTATTCCATTATATGGTAATTAAGTAAATGAACAAACCAAGAAAAATAACTGAAATCAACATAAATGCAAGAGAATAGACATACGTTTATGAAATATTTTGCCTCAAACCCTCAAATAAATGGACAGAAGGACAAATAGAAGGGCAAAAAGATAAAAAAAAATAAAAATGAAGGAACAGTGAAGATGAACAAAAATAAATAAAATTAACAAAAGGGATGCCAACAGGGCTTTTAAGACCGTGTTCGAGCATACAGCTATCATTGCCGCCCCTCTGAAAAACAATCCATGGCAGATCAATTTTCGGAGGGCATTTCATAGTCAGTATGGAGATGATGTTTCATCTTCATGTTTTGCTAGCAGTACCACCAAATGATCACGAAGTATGTAAGTGAATGGCGCTGAGCTGCAATGCATGCAGTTTTGGCACAATGGAGAAGGATTTTAAGGGGTTAAAACAGGTAGTGAGGAGGTGACGAAATGTGTCCTCACCATCAGACAAATGCTTTTTGAAAAGTAATCCATTGTAAATTGCTCTTCAGAGGGATACTGCAAGTGTAAGCTAACCCCAAGGCTCTATTCACACCTCTCAGCAGTGACAGAGCCTGTGTGTTTTTGCACAACACAAAGGGCAGTCATTTCATTGTAATGTGCAAAAAACGCACAAAAGAAACTTTCTAAAAAAAAATGCACTGCACTAAAATGCATGGTACTTTTGTTACCATGCTTTTTGGCCCGGGTGACCGATTGCAAAAGCAAGGTGCGTGGGGGTACCATTTAGAATTAATGGTCCTACTGCATGCCTGCTGTATTTTCTTTGGCCCAGATTCACAACCGAGATACGATGGCGTATCTCCAGATACGCCGTCATATCTCTGAGTTGCGCCGTCGTATCTATGCGCCTGATTCTTAGAATCAGTTACGCATAGATTTCCCTTAGATCTGACAGGCGTAAGTCTCTTACGCCGTCGGATCGTAACTGCAAATTTACGCTGGCCGCTAGGGGCGTGTACGCTGATTTACGCGTCGAAAAATGTAAATCAGCTAGATACGCAAATTCACAAACGTACGCCCGGCCGACGCAGTACAGTTACACCGTTTACGTTAGGCTTTTACCGGCGTAAAGTTACCCCTGCTATATGGTGGCGTAAGTGCAGCGTAACAATGTTAAGTATGGCCGTCGTTCCCGCAACGAAATTTGAAAATTTTACGTCGTTTGCGTAACTCGTCCGTGAATGGGGCTGGACATAATTTACGTTCACGTCAAAACCAATACGTCCTTGCGGCATATTAGGAGCAATGCACACTGGGAGATTTCCACGGACGGCGCATGCGCCGTTCGTGAAAAACGTCAATCACGTCGGGTCATGGTTATTTTACATAACACACGCCCCCCTGTTCCAAATTTGAATTAGGCGGACTTACGCCAGCCGATTTACGCTACGCCGCCGCAACTTACGGAGCAAGTGCTTTGAGAATACAGCACTTGCCTGTCTAAGTTGCGGAGGCGTAACGTAAATCGGATACGTTACGCCCGCGCAAAGATACGCGGATGTACGAGAATCTGGCCCTTTGTGTTTTGCAGGAGAGTACACAATTTTGTGCACATTCCTGCAATGCACAAATGTCAACCTAGGATAAGAGAGAGGAGGCTAAGGGAGGTCTGGGGCTGAGTTGTTCCCCTGCACCTTCCCCCTGTGTACTCGCTAGACATGTGAAATTCGTTTCGTTCCAAATTAGTTTTTTTAACGAATTTCGACAAATTCATTAATTTGGAAATATCAAAATTAATGAAAACCTATTTAATGATTTTTTTCGAACATTTGTAAATGCTTAAATTCGTACATTCGTAAATTTGTAAATTTGTTTATTCGGAAATTCAGGAAATCTGAAATAATAATTAACTAATAATAACTTAACTATTACTAACTATTAAATTATAGGTATTGGAATTTCCTTTAAAATTTGGCTGTTCGTGAACGTAACAAATAAAAATGTATCCAAAGTTACAAATTGTTTTCCGAAATAACGAATGCTGTATCTAAACGAATAGAACGTAATTAATTAATAATAATAAATAACAATAATAATAATAAAAACTTTTTATTATTATTTATTATTAATTTGTTCCATTCCCATTTGTTTAGATGCAGCATTTGTTATTTCAGGTAATTCGTAACTTCAGATAAATTCGTATTCATTACGTACACTAACAGCCAAATTTGAAAGGAAATTACAATACCTATAATTTAATAGTTAGTTATTTCAGATCTTCAAATTTTCGGATTTTTGAATATCGAATTTCTAAATTTCAGATTTTTCTAATTTCCGATTGTACAAATTTACGAAGTTACAAATTTACGAATGCACGAATGTACACATTTTCAAATGTACAAATTTACGAATAGACGAATTTACGAATGTACGAATTTACAAATGTACAAATTTACGAATGTACGAATTTACAAATTGCGATCATAACGAATGACCCGAAAAAAAGGAATGAAAAGAAAACTAACACATTTTTGGGCAGTGCACAGTCTAGTACTCGCGGATCACAAATACAGTTCCCATCTGCAAGAAAGAGGCAGCTTCTTCTTCCTCTCTCAAGTCATGTGATAGGCCACATGATAAGGTGCAAGAGAGAGTGCTGTACTCACTTCACGGCAGGCTTAAAGGAGAGAAAAAGGCAGAAGTAGCTAAACACTGCTCTTTCTGGCAGGAGTGACACTGCAGTCACTCCTGTCAGTGAGGAGCAGGACAAGCGGCCATATTGCCAGCCCACATGCCCCTTCTGCCTCCTCTCCCCCAGCCCCTTCTCCCAGCCCTGAACAGAGGCAAGGGTCACCGGGACAAATAGAGTGAATTTCTCCAGTGGGGACATAAACAGCAAAAAACCTGAACAGAGTTTTTTTTTTTCATTTCTTCACTCTAAAAACTATTCAACACCGCTCAGTTAATTAAGTTGCTTCTAGTATTATAATTTACTTCTGCTTGCAAAATTAAAACACAACGTTATATCTTTGTCATCTGTCACCTCGTCAGTTTATACTTGATCATATAAGCAAATTGTTAGCGTTTGATGAAAAATGAGGGGGCTTCATGCTGCAGAACATTGTGCTCGCTCCACAAAACAGTATTTATTTTAACCATCCTTCAGATCTTTTCCTTCATTATTTTGGTGTCTGAATAATGAAGAAAACATTAACCTGCCACAATGCAAGGCAAACCAAAGTTAATTGCATTTACCTGCAGGGCACAAAAAATATAAATATCTTAAATCGAATATTATTCTATTATAGTCTATAAAAAGATCTGCAATAGGATGACAGAAAATCTTTATGCATATATTGAGATTTAGCATCTCCAGGGACTGGTGGTGTGGAAGAGTTTGATGTCAGCCAGCATTGGTGGGGGTTTCATGAGGTCATGCCCCTATTTTTTGGTCTCATCTCAGTAAAACCCTGTCCAGTGCTCAAAACATAGGGGGGGGGGGGCTTGTTTGTAGACCTTTCTCTATGGGCTCTTTCGGCAGGAAGCTGAGCTGCGGTTATACCACTCCTTGACCACCCACCTGAATTGTAGCAATTCAACTCGCCAATTGAGTTCAGTGTGGCTGCACTGCAATGTAATATCAGCAATAAAAAAATAAAAAAACAGGCATTCAGGAGGTAGCAGTAGTGTCTCCTGAAAGCCTGCCAGCAACTGCTATTTTGCCCTCTAAAAAGCGGTCAACTGTGGACCAGTTTTCAGAGGGTGGTAAGTAGTATTGAAAATGTGAAAGAATCCCTAGGGAGTATCGGCTTGTATGGCTAATGCCCCTTACACACAACCGGAATTTCTGATGGAAAAAGTCAGATGGACTTTCTCCATCGGATTTTCCGATCGTGTGTAGCCCCATCAGAGTTTTTTCATCGGAAATTCCGATGAATTCCATCGGACTTTAGATATAGAACATGTTCTATATTTTTCTGATGGAATTCCGTTGGAATCCCAAAGTGATTTGGCCAGGCAAAAGCCCGATCATGTGTCCGTGGCATTATAGTACTGGTTGGTAAGGCTGGTATCATTTGGATGGGAATGTTGCATTTTTTTCTTTCAATATAAGAGTTAACAATAATATAAAACTACTTACGTAGGGAGGTGCATTATGCATATAATATTCATACATAAAATCAGAACAACACACTAATTAAGGACACACTAAATAAGTAAAGGACCAGAAGTATGAAATTATATTTGGATAAAAGTACATTGCAACCAAAGGCAATATACTCCATTTAGCTCCCCATGATGGGATAACAGAAAAAAACAAAGAGGTAAAGAGATTAGGGGGTAAAGAAAGGGGGATGAGAAGAGAGAAGAGGAGAGGGATCAGAGAGCATAGTTGAAGACATTATAAAATAACACAGGGAGCAGTCCAAAACTTTCAACAGTCCAATGTTATAACAGCGCTAATTATTGGATAAGTGTCCACATTACAATAATGACGATGTAGCAATTGGATCTATAGTGGTAGGTAATCCTAGGTAACAGTCTGTATGTGCACCCTACATCAATTTCCAGTCTTCACCACGTGAGGCACTCTTCCCCCTCTTCCCCTTTACGCATTTCATCATATCTGACTTCTACGGAGGGCATGGTGCCCTCTGTAGAAGTTGATATGATGAAACGCGTAAGAGCATTACTACCACGGCTAAACCGGAAGTGACGAGTGCGTCTCACCGTCAGCTGTTCCCGACCAGCAAGTGATCGTGAGCTCCGTGTATGCAACACGATCGGTCTAAGGGGATGGTGAATCGGTGACTACACTCGTTCTTTACCATGCTTTATTAACAGTTTGTTTTGTACGTATATTTGAAGGAGGGTATTTGTATTTGGGGAAGCTTTAATAAAACAGGATTACACTACAGTAGATGTTGCCGAGAATGTGTTTCTAGCACGACAGCATCGCGCTGATTCTCGGCGACATGGTGCCGACATCTCGCGCTCGCTGGAATAGACAAAGCACATTCCAGCGAGCGTGTCATAGAAGCGACGGGGATCCGACTTGGATTCCCGCCAATTCTAGCTGCGGCATCTGGTATGCATTCCTGAGAGGTTTAAATAAAAACCTGACATGGGTTCCCCCCCAGGAGCATACCAGGCCCTTAGGTCTGGTATGGGTTGTAAGGAGACCCCCCTACGCCGAAAAACCGACGTAGGGGGTCCCCCTACAATCCATACCAGACCCGTATCCAAAGCACGCTACCCGGCCGGCCAGGAAAGGAGTGGGGACGAGCGAGCGGACCCCCCCTCCTGAGCCGTACCAGGCCGCATGCCCTCAACATGGGGGGGTTGGGTGCTCTGGGGCAGTGGGGCGCACTGCGGGCCCCCCCACCCCAGAGCACCCTGTCCCCATGTTGATAAGGACAGGGCCTCTTCCCGACAACCCTGGCCGTTGGTTGTCGGGGTCTGCGGGTGGGGGGCTTATCGGAATCTGGGAGCCCCCTCAAATAAGGGGGCCCCCAGATACTGGCCCCCCACCCTAAGTGAATGTATATGGGGTACATTGTACCCCTACCCATTCACCTGGAGGCAAAGTGTTAAAGTAAATAAACACACAACACAGGGTTTTTAAAATAATTTATTAGTCTGCTCCGGGGGCCCCTCTGTCTTCTTTAGCTTTTTCACCAGGGGGGCTTCTTCTTCCGCTCTCCGGGGGGTCTTCTCCGCTCTCCGGGGGTCTTCTCCGTTCTCCGGGGATCTTCTCCGCTCTCGGGGGGTCTTCTTCTATCTTCGCCGCTCTCTGCTGTTGACTCGGCGCACCCCGGTTCTTCCTCCCGCTGTCCGGTGCCTTCTCCTTCAGGGCTTGCCGCTGCTATCTTCGTGTGTTAGCTCAATTACTAGCGGCGGCCAGCCCGCTGTTCTGTGACGTCTTCTTCTTCTCTTCTCTTCTTCTCCCTTCTTCCGATGTTGACCCGATGCCTCTTCTCGCTGCAATGACGGGTGCGCGGCTTGCATCCGACTTATATAGGCCTCACAGTCCCATCATGCTCCGGTACCTACCCACGTGGGTAGGCACCACGTGGGTAGGTACCACGTGGGTAGGTACCGGAGCATGATGGGACTGTGATACCTATATAAATCGGATGCAAACCGCGCACCCGTCATTGCAGCGAGAATAGGCGTCGGGTCAACATCGGAAGAAGGGAGAAGAAGAGAAGAGAAGACGTCACAGAACAGCGGGCTGGCCGCCGCTAGTAATTGAGCTAACACACGAAGATAGCGGCGGCCAGCCCTGAAGGAGAAGGCACCGGACAGCGGGAGGAAGAACCGGGGTGTGCCGAGTCAACAGCGGAGAGCGGCGAAGATAGAAGACCCCCCGAGAGCGTAGAAGACCCCCGGAGAGCGGAAAAGACCCCCGGAGAGCGGAGGAGACCCCCCGGAGAGCGGAAGAAGAAGCCCCCTCCTGGTGAAAGAGCTAAAGAAGACAGGGGGGGCCCCCTGAGCAGACTAATAAATTATTTTAAAAACCCTGTGTTGTGTGTTTATTTACTTTAACACTTTGCCTCCAGGTGAATGGGTAGGGGTACAATGTACCCCATATACATTCACTTAGGGTGGGGGGCCGGTATCTGGGGGCCCCCTTATTTGACCCCCTATGTCAGTTTTTCGGCGTAGGGGGAGGTCTCCTTACAACCCATACCAGACCTAAGGGCCTGGTATGCTCCTGGGGGGGGAACCCATGTCGGTTTTTTATTTAAAAATTGGCGTGGAGTTCTCCCTCTCAGGAATGCATACCAAATGCCGAAGCTAGAATTGGAAGGAATCCAAGTCGGATCCCCGACGCTTCTATGACGGCTTTTTCTCCATCGCGATGGGGCTCGTAGGTGGTCAATCTCGCCGAGAAAGGGAGCGAGATTGACACAATATTGCGGTCACCTACTGTATGTTAGCATTCTTTTGTATTTTATGATCCCGACTGAAGTACATAATTTACTTACCGACTGCATTTGATAATGTGAATCTGGTTAAACGATATCATTACTTAAGTCTGATATTTTTCAACGTTTTGGTGAGTTTAACCCTTCTAGGGGCAAGAGTGCCTCATGTGGTGAAGACTGGGAGTCGATGTAGGGTGCACATACAGACTATTACCTAGGATCATCTACCACCATAGATTCAATTGCTACATCTTCATTATTGTAATGTGGAGTTGGACGCCTATCCAATAATTAGCGCTGTTATAACATTGGACTCGTGCAAGTTTTGGACTGCTCCCTGTGTTATTTTATAATATTTTTGTACCATTATAACTTTTAAACAGCTTCTGTTTTATCTATTCACCCTTTGATCTATTCAGCGGATAAAGTGTTTCTATTTATATACTTATTCTGCACAAATCTTAAGGTGACTCAGGAAGAGTAGGATTATTTTGCGCTGAGCAGTGTACTATAGGCCTGATTTGTACACTATTTTTATATAGTTGAAGACATATATACAATAATCAAGTATAATTTGCTAGATGCAAAGTCTGAGATGCTTTCAAGAATTACTGTACTGTACAATTAGGATGATAAAGACAGACCAAGTAATTTAATATAATATTAGTTGAGTTTTTTTTCATTTTTAGTAGCTTTTGAAAAAAAAAATCCAAACACATAAGGCATTGAAGGTATAAAGTTTGCCATAGTACAAAGCAGAAAACAAGCTTTACAGGAGCATAAGATGGATTCAATGTTCATAATATACAGTGGGTGACCGCGATATTGTGTCAATCTCGCTCCCTTTCTCGGCGAGATTGACCACCTACGAGCCCCATGGCGGGGTTACGCTTAAACATGGTTAGCATTGATTAATGTGAGATGTTGTGTTTGGAGGACACAAGGGGTAGGGTAGAGAAGGAATGGGGAGGGGGAAAGGGGAGGGGGGTGGAGAACGGTAGGATAATAGGTAAGGTGAGGGGGGAAGGAAAAAGAGAAGGGTGAAAAAGCTGTCACTAGATAACCCCTTATTGATAACATGGGGTATGACTAGGGATGAGCCGAACATACCCGGGTTCGGTTCGCACCAGAATGTTCGAACAGACAAAGCTGCGAAGGGCCCCCCAAATAACTAGAGGCCCCGCCTAGTAAGAAGTAATTTTCGCCCCCTCACCCTGCTTCTCAACTTGCTGACTGCATGGGAGAAGAGGCAAGAAGTCAGCACCCCTTGCTTCTCAATTTAATGTAAGATGTCATTTCCGACAGCAGAACACCCCCTCCCCCCACTTCTCAACTTTCTTTAATGTGACATGTCACTGTCGTCAGCGCCCCCCGCTTCTCATTTTTAATGTGCCATGTCATTTTGCTTCGGGCCCCAGGGAGGTCAGGTATGGCACTGAGTGTTGGTCACAAGAACAACCTAGTTAGCGTGATCCAGTGTATACTTGTTGTTTTTCCATGTAGGAAACTTGTCCAAAGATAGAGAAATGCAGCAGCTTTGGTAATGGATAAAATCCTGTGTTAAACTTAGAAGGATTGTAAAAGCAGACAATTGTACCACACTTTTTAAAAAGAATGATTGATATTCCTCTTTCAGGCCTCTAATCTTTTTGATTCATCTATCCCTTTTTTTACAATCTCATAGGCCGCAATCAAGCTGCAGAAGTGGAGCCGACCAACCCCACACAGTGCCAAGCCCCACCCTCGCCGGATGTGCAGGAAGTGCAAAATGCCACCACATCAGGTCAGTGTCATACAGCACAGCTTCAGGTAATACATGTAGGCCTGGATAATTTTAATACATGTTTTTTTCCCAAATTTCAGGTGTACGAGCTGTTGGTGGCGGCTTAGACACCTATAGTGCCTAGGTGCTAATTGGGGAGATAATGTCCTGCAGGGCACAAATAGAGAACACAAACATCGCCCTCGAGAAGATCATAAAGAACAACAGAAAGGTGGACCAAAACCTCAAGAATCTTATTGATGTTCTGGGGAGGGTTTAAAAAAAAAATATAGATGTAGACAAGTATTTAAAAGCAAAAATATAGTTATTAAAAAAAATTAAAAAAATAAACAATTTTTATTAAGATATTTTTTTAAATAAATGAAAATTACACATTTTAAGTGTGATACAATAAATATTTTTGGATACTCAACAATGTCTGGCTCTTATTATATCAATGCTGCCTAAAAGAATAAATCTAGATTTGTGGTGTTTACATTGACAACGATGAGTATTAAGTAAAGGGAAATAAACATGACACTATGATAACATAGGAGAAAGCTAGAATGAACTCAAATTAGAAAAGAATCAAACCAAGAAAATTACTAGAACAGGGGCAGAAAAATTGGGCCTTAGGCACTGGTGGCGGTGTCACAACACTGCAACCCCTCACAGATACTGTAATTGGAGCTCAGCAAAGAGCCACATGCAAAGTATTGCATTAAAAATTGTTATTAGACGCCCCTTTTAAACAGGTGCAGAAACATTGGGCTTTAGGCACAACACAACACTGCAACCCCTCACATACTGTAATTTGAGCACATAAAAGAGCCACATGCAAAGTATCGCATTAAAAATTGTTATTAGATGCCCCTGTTAAACAGGGGCAGAAACATTGGGCCTTAGGCACAACACAACACTGCAACCCCTCAGATACTGTAATTGGAGCGCAGAAAAGAGCCACATGCAAAGTATTGCATTAAAAATTGTTATTAGATGCCCCTGTTCAACAGGGGCAGAAACATTGGGCCTTAGGCACAACACAACACTGCAACCCCTCAGATACTGTAATTGGAGCGCAGAAAATAGCCACATGCAAAGTATTGCATTAAAAATTGTTATTAGACACCCCTTTTAAACAGGGGCAGAAACATTGGGCTTTAGGCACAACACTACACTGCAGCCCCTCAGATACTTTAATTGGAGCGCATAAAAGAGCCACATGCAAAGTATTGCATTAAAAATTGTTATTAGACGCCCCTGTTAAACATGGGCAGAAACATTGGGCCTTAGGCACAACACAACACTGCAACCCCTCATATACTGTAATTGGAGCGCATAAAAGAGCCACATGCAAAGTATTGCATTAAAAATTGTTATTAGACGCTCCTGTTAAACAGGGGCAGAAACATTGGGCCTTAGGCACAACACAACACTGCAATCCCTCAGATACTGTAATTGGAGCACAGAAAAGAGCCACATGCAAAGTATTGCATTAAAAATTGTTATTAGATGCCCCTGTTCAACATGGGCCGAAAAATTGGGCCTTAGGCACTGGTGGCAGAGCCCAGAAACAAACATTTTCTTACTAGCTATCAGCAAGATCAGTGAGGAGGTAAAGGATATTCAGTCAGCAGCATAACAGGACAGTCACAGGACAGTCACTCAACATCAGCATAGGCAGTCTCCAAGGGATCTGTGATTTAAAAAAAAAAATTCAGTTACATCTGACAAAGGGGCCCTGCGAGGCTCTGAAACGTTGCACTCTTTTTGTGTTGTGATCGTGCAATAAATTATCCGTTTGGACGCTATTTACGCCATTCCATGGTGTGCTGGCAAATATTTCTACTGTAACGTGCACCAGTATCTGTTGCTACGAGCACCCAAACCCAAGAGCTTATCCAGGAATGTGTGCGATGGGAATATGAAGTATGCTGGTTACCCAGCGCTCACCTCTCCAAAGCAAACCAGGAAGAGATATTGATTGGGCTTTGCATGCCCACAATCACGATGGCAATGGCCACAACAGGAGGGAGAATATATTGAGTAGGTAATTTATATATTTTTTAAATAATAATAATAATGAACTTTGTATAATCATTAATGTATTTAATTAGTAATAATGCTAGAATCAATAAAAAAAAAAATTTGGGCCGGAACAATGCTTTAAGTTTGTTTGAGGTAATACTTCTCAAACAAATGCCTTGGTAACAATTACTTAGGCTATCCTCAAACAATGGGAACTTAGATACCATTGTTGCATTTCAGTTGTCAGTTGGAGCAGTCTATTGTTCTGTAACTATAGTAAACAAGTTTGTAACCGTGGTCAACAATAGCTTGACAACCTGACATATATGACCTATGGTATGTATGTTGCCATAGTGGCATCTTGAGGTAGAATTTGAGAATGCTTCTCTAATTGAAACACACGTATTGGAAAAGGGGCCACACCCATGGGAGGATGGTACATTTTTCCAAATAAAAGTTTGTCAGGCATAATTTGAAAACAGGACTCCATAATACCTTAACACCAAGGAAGGTCTGTACCAGCCGGAATAATCTATACCTAAAGACTCTTTTGTCTGATCTCCAGCAACTGCTATTAAGTCTGGGGTCCTCGTTGTCAATGTAGAACATGAACCAACTCTAACCTGAGTTTAGTAACTTTTAAGTGAACTTTTACTGTGTACAGACCATAGGCTGTTTATTTGCTAGGAAGTAGGTAGCATCTTGCTTGTTATAGGTACAGTTTATCTGTCAATCTTGTGTTGTATTCCTAATATTGTAATAGTTTTGTATGTAAAGCATTTTTGTTTAGTAAAAGCACATTATTACACTGCAGAGGTCTGAGCACCCTTGCTTATACCACACAGTAAGCTTAATAGACACTCAAGCAAAACACCTGGGGACCAGGCATATTTACTGTCTCATTAGCTTCTTTGGCACTGGTTCCATCACCATCTAGATAAGTTCTCCTGTGTCTGGAGCCTATGAGAGAGGACCAAAAAACTGGAAGAGTTGCCTCCGCCAATAGAAGGTGTCCACATCACACAGACAGTGATGTGGACACCTGAAGAAAGGATTGTCACATGATTGTGGATTCAGGTAAGTAGAATTGACATTTGGATATTTGTTTTTCATATCAGTGGTATTTAGAGGGAGGTTGAGGAAGGTATGGCAGGTGGTTGTAGTTGTTAAAATTCTGGAGCTGGACTTTAAAGAAAAGAATATGCAGCAGAAAAAAAAGGCTTTTAAATCTGAACTTAGAATAAAGCAAAACAAATACAGGAGCAACATAATGATCAAAACTGGAAATAATTGCATTTTTATAGTTGGAGATTGTTTATAATGCATTCACTTCTAGGTCCAATCATATATGGGACCACTGCACAGCCATTGTCTGACATTGGACATTTCCTCCCTTCAATTACTGATAATTGACAGCCTTTCTCTCAAATTGTGTTGCCTAATGATAGACAGTTCTTCCATCCAATTACCTTGCCTGATGATTCGGAATCTTCTTCACATCACAATGCAGAAGCAGATTACTAAGAGAGAGTTAAATTAATTTATTTTTGGAGACCCATTGAGCTGCAATGTTAGTAGAAATTGGCTTACCAAACACTTCCTGCCACACTCCGTTCCTCCTCCGCTGATGCATTTCATCCCATCAGGGACTTAATCACAGTGGCCTCTATGAACAATAAAGCTTATTGAACTGAAAAAAGTAAAGAAAATAAAGCTTTAGAGAATGTTTGTTAAACATTGAATGTTATGGAGGAATGCTTTAATACATACCAACTTTCGATGTTTTCATTAATTCTAGCTGACAAAAGGGGGATAAAAGCAAAAAAAAAAAAGACATGCATATACAATTAAAAAAGAAAAGGAATAAGGTGGCAGCAATTCAGTTACATTTCCATTTGTGCTGCCAAATAATTTCCATACACTCCTATTTTTATCTCTGGTTACTTGTAATCAAAAATAAACTGATGACAAATTGTAAACTAAATGTCAGTTTGCTGATTTTTAAAATTTTGCCACCCTATACTTGTGTCTGTTATCGTTCCACAGATTTAGGACTTAGAATAAGTGGCAGTTTTACAATGTGCTATTGTGCTGTACAGTCTATCCAGAATGATCTTCAGATAGGGGTAGGCAAGAATTACATTGGACATGAAGTATCTTTTATGGGTTTTTATACAGATGCCACTCTTAAAGGAAAGCTAGGGAATCAGAATAAGAAGACAGTGATCTAGATAAGTGATCACAAGAGTAAGACATGTATAAGAGAGTATATTCAGGTACTAATGAACCTTACATTGGACATAAAGTACATGATTATATTAACAAAAGTATTGGGACAGCTTTACAGGCACATAAACTTTAATGACATCCAATTCTTAGTCCTTAGGGTTCAAAACTGAGTTGGCCCACGATTTGCAGCTACAACAGCTTCAACTCTTCTGGGAATGCTGTCTACAAGGTTTAGGAGTGTATCTACGGGAATGTTTGACCATTATTCCAGAAGCGCATTTGTGAGGTCAGGTACTAATGTTGGATGAGTCTCCACTCTTGTTCATTCCAAAGGTGTTCTATCGGTTTGAGTTCAGTGTGCAGGCCAGTCAAGTTCCTCCACCCCAAACTCGCTCATCCATGTCTTCATGGACCTTGCTTTGTGTTCTGGTGCACAGTCATGTTGAAACAGGAAGGGGCCATCCCCAAACTGTTCCCACAAAGTTAGGAGCATGAAATTGTCCAAAATGTCTTGATATGCTCATGCCTTAAGAGTTCCCTTCACTGGAACTAAGGGGCCAAGCCCAACCCCTGAAAAACAACCCCCACACCATAATGCCCCCTCCACCAAATGATTTGGACCAGTGCCCAAACAAGGTCCATATAAACATGGCTGAGTAAGTTTGGGGTGGAGAAACTTGACTGGCATGCAGAGAGTCCTGACTTCAACAATAAAACACCTTTGGAATGAATTATAGTGGAGACTGCGAGCCAGGCCTTCTCATCCTCACAAATATGCTTCTGGAAGAATGGTCAAACATTCACATAGACACTCTCCTAAACCTTGTGGACAGTCTTCCCAGAAGAGGTGGAGCTGTCGTAACTGCAAGGGGTGGGCCAACTCGATATTGAACCCTACGGACTAAGGGGGTTATTTATAAAGGCAAATCCACTTTGCACTACAAGTTTAAACTACAAGTGCACTTTAAAGTGTAGTCGCTGTAAATCTGAGGAGTATATCTAAAATGAGGGGGAAGCTCTGCATGTCCCCCTCAGATCTACAGCGACTGCAATTCCAAGTGCACCTTACACTTGTAGTGCAAAGTGGATTTGCCTTTAGTAAATAACCCCCTAAGACTGGGATGCCATTAAAGTTCTTGTGCGTGTAAAGGCAGGTGTCCCAATACTTTTTTCTTTTTCCAATTTAGGCCATGGACCTAAATTGGTAAGCAGTTTGACACACTCTTTTTTGACATTGACTGCATACAGTATATTTAAATTACTATATTATCTTATGTATTTTATTGTTATGCTCTTGCTAGTTCATTGTATTGTATTATTTATATAGACACTCCTCCGCAAAAAACGGTTGAGGTTTTCGACCTTCCTCCACTACAACAGACCTCTGACGGGGCTCCGTCATTAACAACTATTGTTCTGATTGTGGGCTTCGACTCAAATGATTTTAGTTTTGTATAGTTTGATGTATAATAAATTATTTTATATTATTCCTGTGTTTTGTTATCAGTACCTTGAAAGTCCAATCAACCTGTTCTTTCTAGGTGACCATTCATGGGTATAGGTAGTACTAGCATCTACCACCCTATGCTCACCTAGTCCAATGATCTTTATGACTTATATCATTTTTACAAATTTCATATTTTTTTATATGTCTCCCATGTCAATAAACACATAAATTATTTTTGCATACCCCTACTGTGCCGAGAGCCTCATTTAAAGTCCCAAAACTCACTTTCTTTATTCTCTAAAATTCTGTAGTTTTCACTTGGTTTCCCGTGTGTAAATAATAGTTCAGTAATGCACTCCCTTGTATTTCTACCATTCAAGGAGCAGATATAATTTGTCAGTAAATAATTAAATCCATCTGCAGCACTATATAACATGCAAACTTCCGTGCTAACAGAATGCAAAATGAACACTGTCAAAGATGATTCCCCACCATGGTTATTAGTAGACGGAATGCCTTATCCAGCCATAACATTATCGCATTACGTAGTGTATAGTGTGACCAAGCCTCCCCTCCAGTCATTCAAGTAAGCAATCAATGTGTACAAATTAACATATGCAAATTGTGCAAAATACAGGAAGAGCAGATCTGTAAAAAATTGATTACTGCTCTACAGGATGTGTAAATCATGAACAGACCCTTAGAGCTCTGAAAGCACAAAATCTTAGTTAGGGCCAAGAGCCAATCAGTACAGTCCCTGGACAGATGATTAGCATCATAGCCAATCAGTGTTCACTCTCAAAAGATCTTTCATAATCACAGCTCTTGTCTAAAGATAGTTTTATTCTCAACCGTATTTATATCTATGAAAAAACACATTAGCTCAGTTTTGTTGTAGTAAAAAAAAAAAAAAGAAGAAAAGTGCGTCACGTTATATGTAATATCTTTCTAAGGCCATAAAACAAAAATGTACTATTTCATATGTTTGCAAGTATTTTATAATTTTACTAAAACATTAAATTATGCAGTTTCTATATTTTTGTTTTTCTCTGGAAATTATTTGAAGCTGGAACTGTGGTTTGAAGATAACTCTTTTACTGCAGGCATGACTGGGAACAGAGATTAGAACAGAATGACAAATGTACAAAAAAAAAAAAACCTTAGTGTCGCTATTGTGTCATTAAAAAGCACATTGAATAAATGCTTAAAAAGAAACTATGCACAATATACAGTATATATAGTATCTCGCAAAAGTGTAAAAATTTTATTATATCTTTTCATGTGACAACACTGAAGAAATTACACTTTGCTACAATGTACAGTAGTGAGTGTACTGCTTGTATAAAAGTGTAAATTTGCTATCTTCTCAAAATAACTCAACCCACAGCCATTAAAGTGGAGGTCCACGCGCTGTCTTCTGGGAACTGTGTGTATCCCAGAGAGCAGCCGCCCATTCATACAGCGCCGTGAGACTCGCGCATTCGCAGTAGGAAACAGGCAGTGAAGCCGCAAGGCTCCACAGCCTGTTTCCCTTAGTGAGGATGGCGGCACCGGGACCTGCCATGATCAAGGGATCGGCCTCGGAGGGCCGACATCGTGGGCGCCTAGGACAGGTAAGTGTCCTTATTAAAAGTCAGCAGCTACAGTGTTTGTAGCAGTTCAGTTAAAAAAAAAAAGTTGTGGGTGGAACCCTGCATTAATGTCTAACCCCCTGGCAACAAAAGTGAGTACACCCCTAAGTGAAAATTTCAAAATTGGGCCCAATTAGCCATTTTCCCCTCCAGGTGTCACGTGACTCATTAGTGTTATAAGGTCTCAGGTGTGAATCGCTCTCACTCTCTCATACTGGTGACTGGAAGTTCAACATGGCACCTCATGGCAAAGAACTCTCTGAGGATCTGAAAAAAATAATGGCCTAGGTTATAAGAAGATTGGCAACACCTTGAAACTGAGCTGCAGCACAGTGGCCAAGACCATACAGCGGTATAACAGGACGGGTTCCATTCAGAACAGGCCTCGCCATGGTCGATCAAAGAGGTTGAGTGTATGTGCTTAGCATCATATCTAGAGGTTGTCTTTTGGAAAGAGACGTATGAGTGCTGCCAACATTGCTGCAGAGGTTGAAGGGGTGGTGGGTCAGACAGTCAGTGCTCAGACCATATGCTATACACTGCATCAAATTGGTCTGCATGGCTGTTGTCCCAGAAGGAAGCCTCTTCTAAAGATGATGCCCAAGAAAGACTGCAAACAATTTGCTGAAGTCAAGCTTATTTGGTTCAGATGGTGTCAAGCGTGTCTGGCGGGAAACCAGGTGAGGAGTACAAAGAAAAGTGTGTCTTGCCTACAGTGAAGCATGGTGGGGGGAGAGTCTGCATGAGTGTTGCCAACACTGGGGAGCTACAGTTCCATGAGTAAACCATGAATGCCAACTGTACTGTGACATACTGAATACTCCCTTCGGAGACTGGGCCGCAGGGCTGTATTACAACATGATAACGACTCCAAACACACCTCCAAGATTACCACTGCCTTGCTAAAGAAGCTGAGGGTAAAGGTGATGGACTGGCCAAGCATGTCTCCAGACCTAAACCCTATTGATCATCTGTGGGGCATCCTCAAACAGAAGGTGGAGGAGCGCAAGGTCTCTAACATTCACCAGCTCTATGATGTCATCATGGAGGAGTGGAAGAGGACTCCAGTAGTAATCTATGAAGCTCTGGTGAACTCCATGCCCATATGGCCGGGTACTCACGACCAAACATGTATGGTGAAAGCGGTCCGTCGGACCGTTTTCACCATACATGTCTGGCAGAGGGCTTCTGTACGATGGTTGTACACACCATCGTACAGAAGTCCGCGCGTAAACAATACGCGGGGCGTGTCCGCGGTGTCGCCGCGTCGATGACGCGGTGTCGCCGCGACAATGACGCAGCGACGTGGGCGGCCCGCCTTTAAAATGCTTCCACGCATGCGTCAAAGTCATTCGACGCATGCGAGGGACGGCGGGCACCTGGACATGTACGGTAGGTCTGTACTGACGACCGTACATGTCCGAGCGGGCAGGATTCCAGCGGACTGTTTTAAAACAAGTCCAGGAATATTTGTCCGCTGGGAAAAGGCCCGGCGGGCAAATGTTTGCTGGAATTCGGCCCGCTCGCGCCCACACACGACCAAACATGTCTGCTGAAACTGGCCTGCGGACCAGTTTCAGCAGACATGTTTGGTCGTGAGTACGGGGCCTATGGGTTAAGGCAGTGCTAGAAAATAATGGTGGCCACAAAAAATATTGACACTTTGGGCCCAATTTGGACATTTTCACATAGTGACTGTGTTGAGTTATTTTGAGGGGACAGCAAATTTACACTGTTATACAAGCTGTACACTCACTACTTTACATTGTCCCAAAGTGTAATTTCTTCAGTGTTGTCACATGAAAAGATATAATAAAATATTTTCAAAAATGTGAGGAGTGTACTCACTTTTGTGAGACACTGTATATATAGTCTGTAGGGTTCAATATTGAGTTGGCCCACCCTTTGCAGCTATAACAGCTTAACAGCTATAACAGCTTCAACTCTTCTGGGAAGGGTGTCCACAAGGTTTAGGAGTGTGTCTATGGCATTTGTGAGGTCAGGCACTGATCTTGACTGAAAAGGTCTGGCTCACAGTCTCTACTCTAATTCATGTGCAGTTTGTTTCATTCCAAAATAAAATTCAGACGAATTTTCATTATTCAGAAATTCGGACATATCTAAATTAGAATAGTACAGAATTTAAACAAATCCAAAATAACGAAATTCAAGTGAAATTCGAATTTGAATAGTTTTAGAATAGTTTTCTAATACTTTTCAATTCGAATCGTTTTAAAATTTGAAAACATTTCGAATAGTTTTCCAAAAAGAATAAAATAGAATAGAAAATAAAGGAATAGAATAGAAAAATATATTTTTTTTCTATTCTATTCCTTTATTTTATATTCTATTTTATTCTTTTTGGAAATTGGAAAACTATTTGAATTGGAAAACTATTTGAATTGGAAAACTATTCTAATTCGAAAACTTTTCAAATTTGATAACTATTCCAAATTGATTCAAAAACTTTTTGAATTTGAAAACTATTCAAAATTGATTCGAAAAAATCTCTTAAATCGATTTGAAAACGAATAAACGTAACTAATCCCAAAAACAAATTAAACGAATGAAACAAATTAAACTAACCAAATTTATGTAAATCACAAATTGAAACAAAAAATTTTTTCCGTTCTGCACATGTCTAGTTACCAAGAAATTGAACAGGCGTACCTAATAAAAGTGTCCGGTGAGTGTATATTTCCAACCAATGAGATGAACTCATGATGTCACTAATAAGTAGTGAAACCCTGGCAATTTTTCAGGCGTTATCCGAAAATCTGCATAGCGCAGAGGGAGAATCAAATTGTCATATTCTGCCTCGCTCTCCACTTAGGCGGCTTCATATGTGGAAAAACTATTGTTGTTGGGTGTGTTGCAGGGCGCATCTTGCACGGCGGATTTGGGGACAGATTTTGGTAGCAAGACGGTGTCAAGTCTTGTGCAATGCGCAGAGACAGCGAGGCAGAATACAGTTTGAATCTAGGCTGGTTCAGCAGGAACCGGCCGAGATTCTAACCTTTAGTGGGCAGGCTGAAAGTACCAAGTTGATAGTCGATCAACTTAAATACAACCAGTCTGCCGGATTCTTTTGCGATTATCGGCTTCCCCTGCCTAGGGACATCTTAATGCATGGGCACCACTGGGCACTGCCCGGGGCCCCCAGGTGCATTGGGGCCCCATCAGAGACTGAACTAGGGGGGTTCTGTTGTGGGCTTGAATGAAGGAATCCCTTTTTTTGAATTGGTCCATTATGTAAACAATAAGATTACTCTATGGGCATCTTTACTCCTGACTCCTGCACTCTATATATAGTATACATTACATAGCCCTGATTAAAGTGTCCATTATCTCAAAAGTTACTGCCTTAAATAAAGTTCTTTAAGGCTGCTTTCACACTGAGGCGATTTGCAGGTGCTATTGCGCTAAAAATGGCACCTGCAATGCACCCTGAAAGAGCCGCTTCTTTCTATCCAGTGTGAAAGCCTGAGGGCTTTCACACTGGAGCGTTGCGCTGACATGACGCTAAAAAAAGTCCTGCCAGCTGCATCTTTGAGGCACGGTAGAAGCGGTAAAAATAACGCTCCTATAGCACCCCTGCCCATTGAAAACAATGGAGTTGCGCCCCCAACCCACCTGCAAAACGCTACAAAACGGAAAACGGCAAAGCAGCATTTTTGCAGGGGTTTTTAACCCTTTTCCGGACGCTAGTGGGGGTCAAAACCACAACGCCGAAAAACACTGCGGCCTGAAAAACACGGCAAACACAACGCACACTCAACGCCTCAGTGTGAAAGTAGCCTAAGATAGGCTGAGTCAGACAAAAATTGATCTTTTTGTGTGCAGAAAAGCGTATGTAAATGAAAATTGTTATTTTTTTAAATGATCCTTTGTGCTAAGGTTTATGTGTGTTTGTGATACTGTCACTTGTAGCACAGTAAGAAGTATTTTGTGGGTACAAGGATCTTGGCATATGTGTAGAGCTGGTACGGGCCCCAGTGTATTACTTTGCCCAGGGGCCCCTGATGCTATTAAGACAGCCCTGCCCCCGCCAGGAGAGGACAATTGCTGATTTGCCTGTCAGCACTGTCTGTGTTGATGGGGGAATCAACTGCTCTCCTGACGGGGGGGGGGCTGTGCTGATTGTTTATTAGCGCAGCCCCCCTTGGATGCCCGCCCATGACCACAAGGATGCTGCCAGGACCACCAGGGATGGCCACCACACTGGGCCACCAGGTATGCCACCCTAGACCATCAGTGCCACCCATAAGTACCCATCAGTGCAGCCTTTCAGTGACCAGTGTTGCCTATCAGTGCCCATCAGTGCCGCCTATCAATGCCCATCAGTCCTGCATATCAGCACCACCCATCAGTGCCGCCTTCCAGTGCCCATCAGTGCCGCCTATCAGTGCTCATCAGTGCCACCACATTTGTGTCATCTCATTGGTGCCACCTTATCAGTGCCCGTCAGTGCCGCCTCCTCAGTGCCCATCAGTGAAGGAGAAAACGTACTTAGTTACAAAATGTTATAACAGAAACAAAAGAAAAAATATATATTTTTTTCAAAATTGTCGGCTTTTTTTTATTTGTTTAGCTAAAAATAAAAACCGCAGAGGTGATCAAATACCACGAAAAGAAAGCTCTATTTGTGGGAACAAATCGATAAATTCTGTTTCAGTACAGTGTAGCATGACCACGCAATTGTCATTTAACCACTTAACCCCCGGACCATATTGCTGGTCAAAGACCAGAGTACTTTTTGCGATTCGGCACTGCATCGCTTTAACTGACAATTGCGCGGTCGTGCAACATGGCTCCCAAACAAAACTGGCGTCCTTTTTTTCCCACAAATAGAGCTTTCTTTTGGTGGTATTTGATCACCTCTGCGGTTTTTAGTTTTTGCGCTATAAACAAATATTTTTCCTCAGTTTAGGCCGATACGTATTCTTCTACATATTTTCGTAAAAAAATCACAATAAGCGTTTATTGATTGGTTTGCGCAAAAGTTATAGCGTTTACAAAATAGGGGGTATTTTTTTTTCGGTACTGCGACATTATGGCAGACACTTCGGACACTTCACATATTTTTGGGACCATTGGCATTTTTATAGCGATCAGTGCTATAAAAATGCATTGGATTACTATAAAAATGCCACTGGCAGTGAAGGGGTTAACACTAGGGAGCGGGGAAGGGGTTAAGTATGTCCCTGGGTGTGTTCTTACTGTGGGGGGGGGGGTGGCCTCACTAGGGGAAATCACTGATCTTCTGTTCATACATTGTATGAACAGAGGATTAGCATTTCCGCCCCCCCCTGACAGGACCGGGAGCTGTGTGTTTACACACACAGCTCCGGTCCCCACTCTGTAATGAGCGATCGTGTGTGCCCGGCGGCGATCGCGCCTTGCCGGGCACGCGCACGGGAGTCGGGGGTGAGCGGGGGGCGCGCGCGCGCCCCTGGTAGCCTGTGAGAGAGCCGACGTAGAGCTACGGGCTCTCGCGCAGGAGAGCCAACCTGCCGCCGGCGGCAGGTCGGCAAGCAGTTAAACAGCGACAGCTGAAAATTGGCTTGGGCAAGAAGGGGGTGTAAGTGCCTGGTATTGAAGTGGTTAAACAAGAACTCCCTAAATAGTCGATGTAGGCAACAAGGTCACAATAGGCATGTATTGCTGAGTACATACTGTACACACTGCTTACTATTATAAATGCAATTTGTGTGTGTATATTTTTTTCTAGATACATCACAGAAGAGAAGCAGCGATAAGCACGCTTCAGAATAAGATCTCCAGATAAGAGCTCCAGGGCTGACATCTCATCCCTTTAATTAGAACACTTACAGTACGAACAACATACGTATAGCTGTTGATTGCATGTAGATAAGCATTGTCTAAATTTAATTAACCTCTGAACCTGTATAACTGAGATACCGCTTAGAATGTATGCCAACCATAGATAACACCATGAGACAAACTCGAGGTGACAACACGTTTCCTTCCATCACCCTGCTCTTCAGAAGCCAATGTGGAGGAGGAGAGAGAGAGCACGAGAGGCGGAAAGTACAATGTACAAAGAAGACTATTTTAGGGATTAAAGTAAAAAGAAAGAATATCCTTTTTTATTTGCAACATAAAACTACAAACAGGTCCGTCAGACACTCAGGTTATTGAAAGAGAATGTAAACCCTAACAATGAACTTCAGTTATTTGCTCCCTTTTGGTCTTTTAAATATAATGGCCCAGATTCAGGTAGATTCGCGCAATATTTGCGTGGGCAAAGAGCAAAAATTTTTCTCTGCGCCCACGCAAATATTGCGCTTTGCCCGCGATTCACGGAGCAGTTGCTCCGTAAATTGCGCGGGCGATATGCTAAACAGCCGGGCGTAAGGCTGCCTAATGTAAATGATCCCGCCGGGGGCGGGAATCATTTAAATTAGGCGCGCTCCCGCGCCGAGCGAACAGCGCATGCTTCGTCGGGAAACTTTCCCGACGTGCATTGCGGCAAATGACGTCGCAAGGACGTCATTTGCTTCTAAGTGAACGTGAATGGCGTTCAGCGCCATTCACGGTTCACTTACGTAAACGACGTAAAATTTGAACGTCGCGAGCGGGAAGCGCAGCTATACTTTAGCATTGGTTGCGCCTGCTATTAGCAGGAGCAGCCTTATGCTAAAGTCGCCATACGGAAACTCCGTACCTTGCGTGCGCAGGGCCCGCGCAACTTTTGTGAATCGGTGGTAGTATGCAATTTGCATACTATACGCCGATCACAATGGCGGCGCCCCCTAGCGGCCTACGCAAGAATGCAGCCTGGGATGTGAAGGCATAAGGAGGCTTATGTCTGTCACATCCTAGGCTGCAGTCGGTGTAACGAGGTTCCTGAATCAGGAGCACTCGTTACACCGGAGCAAGTAAGCCCTTGCGCCGCGCAACCTATGGTTGCGCAGGCGCAAGTGCTTCTTGAATCTGGCCCAATATGTTTTGTTATAGCTTTTCAAAAAGTGCAAGAAATACTTTTTGAAGAACTTCATTGAGATTGTAACTTTCTGTGGATTCTGCCTGTGCTGTATGGTATCAGCATTGTTTCCAGTTCTCTCTGAGAACTACAAAACACATCCCTGTGTTATGGAGAAGGAGAGGTGTACAGTAATCCTACCATACGTCCTGTCCCAGGGTGATAGCGCTGCTTCTCCTTTAGGCCTCATGCCATACCTCCCAACTGCTTGAGATGGGAATGAAATCAGCAAAAATATGAAGGCATAGGACACACCCCTTGCCACGCCCCCTTAACCACTTCAGCCCCGGAAGAATTTACCCCCTTTCTGACCAGAGCACTTTTTGCGATTCGGCACTGCTTCGCTTTAACTGACAATTGCACTGTCGTGCAACGTTGGACCCAAACAAAATTGACGTCCTTTTTTTCCACAAATAGAACTGTCTTTTGGGGGTATTTGATCACCTCTGAAGTTTTTATTTTATGCACTATAAACAAAACAATTGTAAATGTTGGAAAGAAAGCAACATTTTTTACTTTTTGCTATAATAAATATTCACAAAAAATATATAAAAAAACGAATTTATTTCTCAGTTTAGGCCGATGTGTATTCTTCTACATATTTTTGGTAAAAAAAAGTGCTTATATTGATTGGTTTGCGTAAAAGTTATAGCGTCTACAAAATATGGGATCGTTTTATGGCATTTTTTATTATTAATTTATTTTCATTAGTAATGACAGTGATCAGCGATTTTTTTCGTGACTGCGACATTATGGCGGACACATCAGACACTTTTGACTATTTTGGGAACATTTTCATTCAGGTTCGGGAATTGATATGACTATAGACAGGCAGTGCTGCTTGGGATTAAGCCCGCAGTTATGCCACTAAAATAAGTGGCTTCCTATGGTGGCACACCAAGAAGAGGAGAAGCCAGGAGTGGCAATCAGGGGGGCCCGAGAAGAGGAGGTTCGGGAATTGATATGACCACAACAAGTTGAAATTTTCTTGACTGCTGTCTATAGACACAGGCAGTGCTGCTTGGGATTAAGCCCGCAGTTATGCCACTAAAATAAGTGGCTTCCTATGGTGGCACACCAAGAAGAGGAGAAGCCAGGAGTGGCAATCAGGGGGACCCGAGAAGAGGAGGTTCGGGAATTGATATGACCACGACAAGTTGACATTTTCTTGACTGCTGTCTATAGACACAGGCAGTGCTGCTTGGGATTAAGCCCGCAGTTATGCCACTAAAAGAAGTGGCTTCCTATGGTGGCACATCAAGAAGAGGAGAAGCCAGGAGTGGCAATCAGGGAGACCCGAGAAGAGGAGGTTCGGGAATTGATATGACCACGACAAGTTCACATTTTCTTGACTGCTATCTATAGACACAGGCAGTGCTGCTTGGGATTAAGCCCGCAGTTATGCCACTAAAATAAGTGGCTTCCTATGGTGGCACATCAAGAAGAGGAGAAGCCAAGAGTGGCAATCAGGGGGGCCCGAGAAGAGGAGGTTCGGGAATTGATATGACCACGACAAGTTGACATTTTCTTGACTGCTATCTATAGACACAGGCAGTGCTGCTTGGGATTTAGCCAGTAGGTATGCCAATAAAAGAAGTGGCTTCCTATGGTGGCACACCAAGAAGAGGAGAAGACATGAGTGGCAATCAGGGGGGCCCGAGAAGAGGAGGTTCGGGAATTGATATGACCACAACAAGTTGACATTTTTCTTGACTGCTGTCTATGGACACAGACAGTGCTGCTTGGGATTGAGCCCGCAGTTATGCCACTAAAATAAGTGGCTTCCTATGGTGGCACACCAAGAAGAGGAGAAGCCAGGAGTGGCAATCAGGGGGGCCAGAGAAGAGGAGGTTCGGGAATTGATATGACCACAACAAGTTGACATTTTCTTGACTGCTGTCTATGGACACAGGCAGTGCTGCTTGGGATTGAGCCCGTAGGTATGCCATTAAAAGAAGTGGCTTCCTATGGTGGCACACCAAGAAGAGGAGAAGCCAGGAGTGGCAATCAGAGGGGCCCGAAAAGAGGAGATTTGGGAATTGATATGACCACAATAATTATTTTTCTTGGTATTCAAATATGACATCCTAAACACACATTTTGATTGACCCTATAGCTATTGTAAAGAACAGTAAGGTTATAACCCCTATCAGTTTTCTTTTGTCATCAATGGCTTCCTCTGCTGTCAGTCAAATCCTGAGATGACAGAGCAGGGGGCTGGGCATGAGCCACGCTGTCTGTGTCTATGGACACAGGCAGTGCGACTCAGGATCGAGCCTGCAGGTGTGTCACTAAAAGAAGTGGCTTCCTATGGTGGCCCACCAAGAAGAGAATAAGCTAGGGCATGAGCCACACTGTCTGTGTTTATGGACACAGGCAGTGTGGCTCAGGATCGAGCCCGCAGGTGTGCCACTAAAAGAAGTAGCTTCCTACAGTGGCACACTAAGAAGAGAAGCCAGGAGTGGCAAGCAGGGGGACCCGAGAAGAGGAGATTCATGAATTGATATGACCACAATATTTTTTTTTTTTTCTTGGTATCCAAATATGACATTCTAAACACAACAGCAACAACAACAGCAACAACATAACAGTAAGGTTATAACCCCTATCAGTTCTTTTGTCATCAATGGCTCCCTCTGCTGTCAGTCAAATCCTGAGATGACAGAGCAGGAGGCTGGGCATGAGCCACGTGTCTATGGACACAGGCAGTGTGGCTCAGGATCGAGCCCTATGGTGCCACACTGAGAAGAGGAGGAGCCAGGAGCACTGGTGGAGGACCCGAGAATAATTGAGTTTACAATCACTTTAAAGCAACATATCTGCATAAAAATCCCAAAAAGCTTTATTTTAATCAAACATACTTCAAACATGGACTGCAATATATGTATTTAACCTGGGTGGATGCTTTAGGTGATCAGCTTTAGTTAGGTGCACTCATACCAACCATCAAAACGAAAGTTGCTTTGTTGTGGTTTCTTCCTGTTCTCTGCATTTCAGATCATAACCATAAAATCAGCCCCAGCAAATTATTTTTTTTAAGTAAAAGTTTTTCCAATGTAACCTCAATTTTTTTTATTTTATTTAACTCTAATGCCGTGTACACACGGTCGGAATTTCTGACAACAAATGTTCGATGTGAGCTTGTTGTCGGAAAATCCGACCGTGTGTAGGCTCCATTGGACATTTGCTGTCGGAATTTCCGACAACAAATGTTTGAGAGCTGGTTCTCAATTTTTACAACAACAAAAGTTCTTGTCAGAAATTCTGATCGTCTGTAGCCAATTCCGACGTAGAAAAATCCTATGCATGCCCGGAATCAATCCGACGCATGCTCGGAATCATTGAACTTAATTTTTCTCGGCTCATCCTAGTGTTGTACGTGACCGCGTTCTTGACGTTCGGAATTTCCGACAACATTTGTGTGACCGTGTGTATGCAAGACAAGTTTGAGCGAACAATCCGTCTAAAAAAAATCCACGGTTTTGATCGTGTGTGCGGCATAAGTCCTTATTACTTTGCTTCCTCCTCCTTTTCTCTTATTTCGCTTATTTATATATATATTTTCAATTTGAATGCAATATTTTTTTTTCTATGCTAAAAAATATTTTGTTCATTGTATTAAAAAATACATAAAAAAGCTTTTATTTCTTTTAAAAATATCTGTACCAGAAACACAATCGTAGTTTTGTTATAAATGGACTAAATCTCAGAATAACATTTGTGTTTTTTTTTTATCTACAATCACAATGGTTATTTTAACATTATTATTGTTAGTCATGGGAAAAGAATGTATTTTCTTTTATGTAGTTTTGTCTTTAGAATATACAGAAAATAAGATATCATATATGATACCGCCAAATAAAAAACAAACAAAAAAAAAAGCAATAAATGTATTTCTTTGGTATAAGAAGTAATGGGAAAAAAATTGCTTAATTATTAGGCTCATAGATAAAATGTAAAAATTGTTTTGGCTGTGTACAGCTCAAGTGGAAATAGTGCCTTTAGCTCCAGCCAGAAGTGTTGAATATAAACATTATATTACGTAGTGCTTTCCGCTGCACTCTATACGCTATGTTGTATGTTGCATAGACCCCTAAATTGTACTTTACATTTGCATTGTATACGCCATATTATACAATACAAAAGTCTGATTAAAGTGTTTATTAAGTGATTACTAAGTAGTTCACAACTGTTAAACAGCTCTTTTTCACACAGCTGTAATTTACAATGTATGGGCATACTGGGTAAAATACAGCTGAAGTTGTGACACCCAGGAGCCACAGCTGCAGCATATTTTTGCCCATAGGAAAACGCTTTGCTCTCCTATTTATGTGCAGCCTCTGGCACTGACGTTTACTCGTACACACATATCGTATGTTTCATGCAAGCAGTTTATAAATTATACCCAAATGCGTAAGCGAGTAAAAGCCAGTGCCTGCGGTTATGTGCGCAGTTTCTTCATTTCTTTAATGATCAACGTTGGAAATTATTCGATGCGATGTTTGTGTTACCATCAACACTTTATGAATTAAGTTCATATTCTAAAGCCCTGACCCGATGGACCGTTTTCATCGGACGAACCGATCGTGTGCCGGCCCCGTCGTTTTTTTATCCATCTGTGAAAAAAAAATAGAACCTGTTTTAAATTTTTCTTATGGTTAAAAAACTAATAGAAAAAAACTATTGTCTGTGGGGAAATGCATCAGTCAAAAATCCATGCATGCTCAGAATCAAGTCGACGCATGCTCGGAAGTATTGAACTTCATTTTTCTCAGCACGTCGTAGTATTTTACGTCACCGCGTTGGACACGATCAGATTTTTAACTGATAGTGTGTAGGCAAGACTGATGAAAGCCAGCTTCATCAGATATCTGATGAAAAAATCCATTGGATTAGATTCCATCAGATATCCGATCGTGTGTACAGGCCTTTAGTGTTGGAAATGAGGAGTGTGACAGACTCACCCGGGACAGAGGCTTTTGGAGGGGACTGAATGCTGGCCTCTTGCCTACCGATTGTGGGCCCTGGCATTTGGAAGAACAATGCTCTTTGTGCACTGTATGCCTGAGGACCCTTGATGTGGTGTTACTTTGGATTCAGGTCCATGTCTCCCAAGAGACACAGACTCTGGGAACCCTGTATATGCCATGTTAGAAATAGTGACTGATTCATAATGTTGGGACACATACTGTTAGAAGATGCTGATGTGAACTCCAGCCACCTGTCTGTCTGTTGTCTGCTATAATGTAAATGAGTCTAGTATGGCTTCTAAGTGTCTTTCAACCATTGTTGGTTGCGCTAATCAACTGTATGAAGGAGTTCTGCGTTGATATGTATGAAAATGTATGAAAATGTGTATTGAAGTTAGGGAGTCACATTGGCTGTTTTAAGGGATTAGTTAATTAGCTCATGTTAATTTATGTTTCTGGTTACAGGTGTATTGTTAGAGTAATATGAGCAGGAGGGGGGAACCTCCTCTTTAACTGTATTTAAGACTGTATTCTTGTTATAATAAACAGTCCATGTTCAGCAAACAAATGAGTATTGTCTTGTTTTGTGCTTGTCAGCGGTTGGATTATCTGATATCTATATTCAGACTGGGAGGAAGTGGTATATGACGAAAGCGGAGTGTGGGACGTTTCGTTGCAAGGAGTGTTGATCTAAATATTATGATATATTGAGGGGTTTATGTTCTGTATTGAGTTCTGCTGGGTCTTGCTTTTAGGAAAGGGGGTGATACATCCCCTATTTTGTTTTAATATTTATATTAAATTATTATTATTATACAGGGTTTATATAGCGCTAACAGTTCGTGCAGCGTTTTACAACATGGGGACAAGCAGTACAGTTATAATACAATTAAATACAGGAGGGATCAGAGGGCCCTGCTTGTTAGAGCTTACAGTCTAGAAGAGAGGGTCAAGTGGAATAAAATGTAACAGGTGTGGGGGATGATCACATGGAGAAAATTAAAATAATGTTGTTAGGTGTGGGTAGGATAGGCTTCTCTGAAGAGGAGGGTTTTCAGGGATCATCTAAAAGCGAATAGAATAGGAGACAATCGGACAGATTGGGGTAAGGAGTTCCATAGGATTAGAGAAGCTCTGCAAAAGTCCTGGAGGCAAGCATGGGAGGAGGTGATGAGAGAGGTAGAGAGCAGGACTTGAGAAGAAATAGAACAATTAGGTTGGTATTTTGAGTCTAGGTCAATGGAATAATATAACTATAATAGTGATTTGTTGTTTAAGTCAGTTGTGAGGTTTTTCCAAAAGACCACCCAGCTTTAAATGCCACCCTTTTGAATATCAAGGGTTTTCCGTGATTTAGGCAGGCCAAAGACTGTTCAAATCCTGACTGGTTCAGCAGGAACTGGCTGAGATTCGAACCGTTAATGGGCAGGCTGAATGTACCAAGTTGATCGATCAACATGGGTACAGCCAGCTTGCCGGATTCTCTTGTGCTTATTGCTAGCGGCTACTATAGCTGCTAGCGATAATCATGGTGCCCCCCACACTGATAATCACTGTGCCCCCCTCCCCCCTTGGCAGGAGGGATTCCCCTGTCTGTACTGTCTGTGTTGATGGGGGAGTCATGTGAATTTCTTTTCTGTAACCAGTGGTTGCAGGAAAGAAATTAGCACCGTGTATGGCCGGCCTAAGATACTAGTACTGCTGGAACAGACAAAGACCTTTAATTAACTGCAATATATCTTTACCTAAAAGAGCAATCTACAACCAGTGGTGGTCCGTCCATTAGGGGCACCCAGGTGCCGCCCCCCATCCACTGCTGCCCTGTCTATCACAGAGCATTGTGCTACGACCCCACCCAGGTGCGTTACATATATATTCGCTATTGAAACACTAATCCTCCTTCCAGCCAATCAGGAAGTGGGTCTGAAACCCGTTTCCCGATTGACTGAAAAGAGAAGCGTCCCGATTGGCCACCGAGCAAGGGAAGGAGAAGCCGGCACTTTTATGCCTGTGGAGAGCAGGGGAAGATCACTGTTTGCCACCCCCCCAAAAAAAATTACCACCGGCTAACAATGTCTACGACTACTGGTGTCAGATAGCCCCAAGCAAAGAAACTTTCCTGTTTTTAGCTTCATCTTAGTTTGCAGCCATATTACATTATTATTTGTGCCACCAAGGTCAAAATGTCCTGTGTACAGCACAAACAGTTCACAGCAGCAATTTAAAATTCGACTTTAGACACAGTCCAATAATCAGACATAACAAAATGCATAACAAATTGCATTTGGATATTTTTTATATGTTTATTTATATTTATACCTATTTTATACAGTAGATCAGAGTCCGTTCCTGCACTTCAGGTAACTAATGCACAGCGGGCCTCCTCTGACCACCATCCACCATCTTCAGTAGCCTTGTGGTATGCGTAGCAGACTGGAACTCACCAGCTTCCTCCAGGGCGTGGCTCCGCCCCTTTCTCTCAGTCTGCTCGGCGCCTGAGGAACTGATAAGCAGGTTCTGTGCTGTATACGCTGTACTGACCCCTACTGGCAGAAGCTGAGACTAGCAGGCTCTGTTAAGGCATGTGTCCCAATCACAGAGGCTGAATACTGAAGGCAGGCAAACTGTACAGCGATTACCCTTGACAACAATAAAGTCTCTCTCTCCAACATCTCAACGCATAGGACCGACATAGCAGAATCCCACCATAGACACCCCCTGGTTGTGTTCCGTTACTAGGGGCAACAGTAGACATTCTCACTCCCTCACTACTGTGTCAAGCAGGATTTTAAAGAAAGTTCAGGTGGCCTGCATAGCAGTGTGTAATGCCCACGCCGTGCAGAGCGCTGGACATATTTTTAATCCATGAGTGCGATCGCTCGCCATGTTTGCCACAGGTAACGGCAAATGTTTTACAGTCACTGAGTTGCAGGGCTAAGTACAAGTAGCCGCCCCAGAGCTGGCTGAAGTAATTAACTAGTGGGAAGTAGTGTTGAGCAGAATATGCCATATTCGATTTCGCGATATATCTCGAATATATATTCGAATATTCGAGATATATTCGCTAAATTCGAATATTCGTGATATTTTATCGAAATTAATTGAATGCGATTTTTCGCTATTGCGAATGCGAAAATAATTGCGATTTTTTTAATAACTGCGGTAGGAGCGCTCTGATTGGCTTAGAATATTCGTGATATTTTATCGAAATATCGCAACATGCGAATGCGATATTTATTGCGCAATTTCGAGATATGCTGGAGGAGCGCTCTGATTGGCTCAGAATATTCGTGATATTTTATCGAAATATCGCAACATGCGAATGCGATATTTATTGCGCAATTTCGAGATATGCTGGAGGAGCGCTCTGATTGGCTCAGAATATTCGTGATATTTTATCTAAATATCGCAACATGCGAATGCGATATTTATTGCGCAATTTCGAGATATGCTGGAGGAGCGCTCTGATTGGCTCAGAATATTCCTGATATTTTATCGAAATATCGCAACATGCGAATGCGATATTTATTGCGCAATTTCGAGATATGCTGGAGGAGCGCTCTGATTGGCTCAGAATATTCCTGATATTTTATCGAAATATCGCAACATGCGAATGCGAAATTTATTGCAGATATTTCGAAAACTGCTGTAGCAGCACTCTGAAATCGAATATGTATGATATTTTAACCAAAATACATATTGCGATTGCGATTTTTCGATCGCGCATGCGCAATTGCGCGAACAACACGCGACCATTTCCTGGAGCCTTGCCAGTTTCCCAATATTACAGCAACATGGTGGGAAGCAATTTCACAAAGTCTGAGGAAAAGTTGCTGATTTGTGTAAGTATTTTGACCACTGTTATTTCATCATCTTCAACTGCATTTAAGTCTAGTTTAAAAGTTAGTATATATGATCAGATATTAGTATTTAACCAAAAATGTGTCTCCTGCTTTTACAAAACTACAAGTCCCAGCATGCCTGGACAGCTGCAGACACCCTGGTTGGCAAATGTGTATTTAGGCACTTTTCCTTGTTATTTAGCATAATGAATTTAAAATTTTTTTGGACATAGGACGTATGCGAACGTCCTGACTTCAGTGTCCTCAAGGCCCAAGGACGTTCGAATACATATTTCCCTTTAGATGTTGCAGAACTACAACTTCCAGCATGCCTGGGAATGCTGGCACTTCTAGTATTGTAAGTTCTGCAGGCCCACATTTTTCAGGCCTTTATGCACGGGTCTCTAAACTGTGGCACCCTAGATGCAGCAAAAGTAAAATTCTTAGCATGCACTGAAAGACCGTGGCTGATGGGAGTAGTAGTTTTGCAACAGCTGGAGGTGGACTGGTCTTGAAACCCAGAGTTAGGTAACAAACCCGTAGTGTTTTGCAACCATTCTGCCTCCAGCTGGTTATTTTCTGTTGAAAAGCCTGTGGCGTGCAAAACACAACCCAAAAACTCCACCCGGTGCAAGGAAAAATTTGCACACACCTAAAGAGTGACATCACAAAAAACTGCGACGGTTGCATACGTCAGTGGTCCTCCGAAAAGGTCCCGTCTCTGACCCCCCGGGGCGTTAGGCTCCTAGGCTCCTGACAGGGAAAAGAGTTACTGTGGTCCATACAGCCGAAGCCATATGGACCCATCTCGGTCCAAGCAGCGCAATCAACACGCGAACAACACGCGACCATTTCCTGGAGCCTTGCCAGTTTCCAACTTATGATCGCAGCGCAATCACACAGCAACATGGTTGGAAGCAATTTCACTAAGTCTGAGGAAAAGTTGCTGATTTGTGTAAGTATTTTGACCACTGTTATTTCATCATCTTCAACTGCATTTAAGTCTAGTTTAAAAGTTAGTATATATGATCAGATATTAGTATTTAACCAAAAATGTGTCTCCTGCTTTTACAAAACTACAAGTCCCAGCCCAGCCCAGCATTTAAGTCTAGTTTAAAAGTTAGTATATATGATCATATATTAGTATTTCACAAAAAATGTGTCTCCTGCTTTTACAAAACTACAAGTCCCAGCATGCCTGGACAGCTGCAGACACCCTGGTTGGCAAATGTGTATTTAGGCACTTTTCCTTGTTATTTAGCATAATGAATTTAAAATTTTTTTGGACATAGGACGTATGCGAACGTCCTGACTTCAGTGTCCTCAAGGCCCAAGGACGTTCGAATACATATTGCCCTTTAGATGTTGCAGAACTACAACTTCCAGCATGCCTGGGAATGCTGGCACTTCTAGTATTGTAAGTTCTGCAGGCCCCCATTTTTCAGGCCTTTATGCACGGGTCTCTAAACTGTGGCACCCTAAATGCAGCAAAAGTAAAATTCTTAGCATGCACTGACAGACCGTGGCTGATGGGAGTAGTAGTTTTGCAACAGCTGGAGGTGGACTGGTCTTGAAACCCAGAGTTAAGTAACAAACACGTAGTGTTTTGCAACCATTCTGCCTCCAGCTGTTTTTTTCCTGTTGAAAAGCCTGTGGCGTGCAAAACACAACCCAAAAACTCCACCCGGATGCAGTGAAAAATGTGCACACACCTAAAGAGTGACATCACAAAAAACTGCGACTGGTACATACGTCAGTGGTCCTCCGAAAAAGGTCCCGTCTCTGACCCCCCGGGGCGTTAGGCTCCTGACAGGGAAAAGAGTTAGCAACGCATATCTCCCCTATACGTGTATCCTGTGTTGTTAATAATATATTCATAATTATGCAAATGATAATGGCTGCTATATTTATGCAAAAAAGGTGGCGACCGAAATGGCAGGATATAAAATCTTTCATGTTACCCCTGTCATTGATTAATAAGGCGAGAATGCTTCCAATTGTTGAATAGCATACATTTACGTCATATATCCATAAGGCTGTCAACAGAAGTATTACAATATACTTTGTTCTTCATCTTGCAGAAGTTCCTGGAAACAGGATACGATGATCTGCGGCGGCAGCCACAGAAAAGGGCTGTGGTCAGCGCCCTAATCGCTGACTTTGGCGGCCAACATGACCACAAGGCCATTGTTAAGAAGTGGTCTGACCTGAAGAGGCGCCAAATGGGTAATGTCAGACGTCTTCGGGCTAAATATCATCCAGGTAAGTTATTGTTGACAGTTATGTTTTTTTTTTAAAAAGTGTATTTTGTGCGTGAACTCGAAAGAGAGAGGAGCCGGCCTGCAGGAGTTGGGAGGCCTCCCCCAGAGGCAATCTGCCACCTTTCTCCATGCCCCGGTTGGCAATGGCGGGTGTGAGGGGGTCCTCCCAACCCAACCTCGCATAGCACACCCACCAGTGGCGGGGCTGAGACCACCAAACTCAATTCACAGGTAGCCGAGAGCGGGATCCGAACCCCTAGCTGCAGAGGTGAATCAGTTGTCAGTGCAGTGGCAATCGCGTGGAGCCACCGCAGCTCCTTTGGTGACAGTTATGTAAGGTCATATGTAATTCATGTAAGGTCAGATGTTGTTAACCAAGATGCCATGTTGTGCTAACATATATCACCACCGGCCAAGGTATTCATAGTACTGTTGAAAAAAGACATGGGGCAGCAGACAGGAACACAGAAGTTATGTGGGAACATAATTTTCCCATTGCTTTGCATGGGACTTTAAAGAAAAACCCCGACCATGGCAAGTGGGGGTGGGTAAGGTTTAAACCACCTATCCTATGTTTGTGGCTGACATATAAGTAACCTGTGTGCCAAGTTTCATATAAATATCTTTAGCCGTTTGTACGTGATGCTGGAACATACATACATACATACATACATACATACATACATTTATGCACACACACACGTTGAGTTTTATATATATAGATTACCACTAAATTCCTGTGTTAGGAGTGGGGTTGTTATAGTAATCCCGTGTGCTCCATCAGGCCCTTTTTTTAACATGAGATGGTCTGAACAAAACAAAGTAGACAAAAACAGCTCATTTTAACATGGTTGCATCCCAGCTCACGCTCAGTCCCCTGTAGTGCCCACAAGACCCTTTAATATAACATTGTCCCATTGGTTAACTGTCTATATAAATCAATTTGTATTCATATACAATACAGCAGAGTACACAGAATTTGCATACGTCATTAGAAAACATTTTTATAATATATGAACATTGTGTTATTATAGGAGCTCCAATGCCAGTTATCCGCGCCAAGCGCAGAAGGCGCCAGGCCGATGAGGAGGAGGAGGAGGATGCGGCAGAGGAGGATGCGGCAGAGGAGGAGATGGATGAAGAGGAGCAGCCAGGGCCCTCCCACTCCCCAACCCCAGCTCCTGCTGAGGAGCAAGCTGAGGAGATTCCCCCCCCCACCACCCCAACTTCTCAAGCGGAAGAGCAGGAGGAAGAGAGCGGTCCTGTGAGCCTCGCTCAGGAAGGTAAATATGTGCACAATGATTAATAACATTTCAACAACAAAATGTAGATATAAAAATGGACAACATATAAAGCGCACCTGTCAGATTGTAGAACCATAATATGGTATTGATGCTAGAAGTATACAGGTCGTGCATAATTATTAGGCAAGTTGTATTTTTTGAGGATTCATTTTATTATTGAACAACAACCATGTTCTCAATGAACCCCAAAAACTCATTAATATCAAAGCTGAATTTTTTTGGAAGTAGTTTTTAGTTTGTTTTTAGTGTTAGTTATTTTCGGGGGATATCTGTGTGTGCAGGTGACTACTATTACTGTGCAGAATTATTAGGCAACTTAACCAAAAAATAAATAGATACCCTTTTCAATGATTTATTTTTAACAGTGAAACCAATATAACATCTCAACATTCACAAATACACATTTCTGACATTTAAAAACAAAACAAAAACAAATCAGTGACCAATATAGCCACCTTTATTTGCAAGGACACTCGAAAGCCTGACATCCATGGATTCTGTCAGTGTTTTGATCTGTTCACCATCAACATTGCGTGCAGCAGCAACCACAGCCTCCCAGACACTGTTCAGAGAGGTGTACTGTTTTCCCTCCTTGTAAATCCCACATTTGATGATGGACCACAGGTTCTCAATGGGGTTCAGATCAGGTGAACAAGGAGGCCATGTCATTACTTTTTTTTATTTAATACCCTTTCTTGCCAGCCACGCTGTGGAGTACTTTGACACGTGTGATGGAGCATTGTCCTGCATGAAAATCATGTTTTTCTTGAAGGATGGTGACTTTTTCCTGTACCACTGCTTGAAGAAGGTCTCTTCCATAATCTGGCAGTAGGACTGGGAGTTCAGCTTGACTCCATCCTCAATCCGAAAAGGCCCCACAAGCTCATCTTTGATGATACCACCCCAAACCAGTACTCCACCACCACCTTGCTGGCGTCTGAGTCGGACTGGAGCTCCCTGCACTTTACCAATCCAGCCACGGGCTCTTCCATCTGGCCCATCAAGACTCACTCTCATTTCAGCAGTCCATAAAACCTTAGAAAAATCTTTCTTGAGATATTTATTGGCACAGTCTTGACGTTGCAGCTTGTGTGTCTTGTTCAGTGGTCATCGTCTTTCAGCCTTTCTTACCTTGGCCATGTCTCTGGGTATTGCACACCTTGTGCTTTTGGGCACCCCAGTGATGTTGCAGCTCTGAAATATGGCCAATCTTGTGGCAAGTGGCATCTTGGCAGCTGCACGCTTAACTTTTCTCAGTTCATGGGCAGTTATTTTGCACCTTTGTTTTTCCACACGCTTCTTTTGTTTGATGATCACGCTTCAGAAGCTTTGCAACTTTAAGAGTGCTGCATCCCTCTGCTAGATATCTCTCTATTTTGGACTTTTCAGAGTCTGTCAAATCCTTCTTTTGGCCCATTTTGACAAAGAAAAGGAAATTGACTAATAATTATGCACACCTGATATAGAGTGTTGATGTCATTAGACCACACACCTTCTCATTACAGAGTTGTACATTACCTAATATGCCTAATCTGTAGTAGGCTTTCGAGCCTATACAACTTGGAGTAAGACAACATGCATAAAGAGGATGATGTGGTCCAAATACTCATTTGCCTAATAATTCTGCACTCCCGGGATGTGTTAGACACATAACAAGTGTATACACATGATAATGATTGATTAATAAGCAAAAAAAAAATTTTATTTATTTGGTAACGTTATTTTAAATCCAATTTTTTTTTTATTATATCCTAACAGTATCAGGAAAGATGAGGAGGCAGACCGCGCTGATAAAGACAACCCACCAGAGGATCCAGGCAAATCAGCGCCAGATCCGCTACCTTATTCAGCAAAATGTGCTGCTGGAGCAGCAGCAATTAAAAAATATTGAGAAGCTGGAGCGCCTTCAGAAGCTCAATCAGAGTTATATCTGAAATTATGTTTTTATTAATAAATATTATTTTTTGGAAATGTTTCATTTCTTTTTGAGATAGATTTGTAGGTTTTTCAACACATCTAACTTAACATCAAACAAATCAACATCAACACATTTAACTTCATAATAAGCAAAAACATTTTATACTATTATTTTATTTAACAGTAACCTAGGACAAACTAAAGCACACGACACAGACACGACGAACACAAAATAAACAGTTGAAAAATGAACATAACAAAAGCAACAATATATATATATATACAAAGAGAGAGAGAGGGAGAGCAAGAAAGAGAGAGAATGCAGATGAGCTCTTGCAGACAGCCCAATGGTTGCAGTATAAATGCCGCAAAACAGTGTTTAACATAAGGTTCATTGTTATAGTTACACTTGCTGTTTAGATCCGGTCTGGTAGCTTGTAGCGGAGGCTGTTGGTGGATCCGCTGTGCCAGAGAGGTCATGAAGCTTTACTCAGCATGGAGGCAGCAGCAGGAGTATTAAAATATAATATAACTAGACAATGCATTTCCTGAGGAAAATGCGAGTGGGAATGCTGAATAGCTTAATTGGTGAGCCCCTTGCCAAAGACATTCACCATAACCACTACACTATCTTTAGGACACACAGCTTCTTTCTCTATCTGCAAAGTATAGCGTATGCTGACTTCCTGGTCGCCCCTCCCCCCTCAATAGGTTTCCCCTCCCCCCCAGGTCAGTGAGGAGGAATATTGCACTGAGGTCAGGAAAGTGATTTATAGAAAGAAATAACATTACAAACGCTTTTAATTCACAGATCTAATACATGATTTAAGCCTCCAAACAAAGCTTAATAAATCCTCAAACGTACATGCAATTGATACAACGACTACACCGTTTGAAATACACGGCCCTTGTAAACGCATCGATATGAAATTTATGTAGATAAACTTAAAAATGTGGCCATGTCTGCGATTTAGAAAAGAGCGTCTTTGTGAGTTCTGCAGCAACATTTTTTAGATAATTTAACATGAGAGTCTATGAGACATAATTTCTGGCTGTTGCTCCAATAACTAAAACTAAAATACGTATCGCAGACTTGATCACATTGCCATAAACCAGACAAGCATAGCTACGTTTTGATCTAAAAATTGTGTATGAAAAGTAGATCTTGTGGGCGTGAGACCAATTTGTTTCCCCTTTTTGTAAAGATATTTTTAATTACAAAGATCTAGAATGTTAAGGTCACATGACAGACTCTAAATCCCCTCCATAGGATTACATTATAACCTATCGCATTTTTGTGAAAAATTCGCAAAACGTAAATTGCGTTTTCACCAAAAAATTGTAAACGCTAACTATCTGAAAAGTCATAGCCGGATAGCTAAATATTTTGTGACCGCTTTACAGTTTTTTCAGTGTCTGTAAGTGAAAGTATGAAGTAGCTGAAACTTTTGGCAGGGCATGTGAATTCAAAGGGGAAAAGGATGTTCTCATTGACTTCAATGTTAAAAAAAGGGTCTTAAAAGCTAAAAATTTATAAAAGTGTAAAAAGTAGGAAAAAACTTGAACAAGTCCCATCATTTGCTGAAAGAGACGAACATTTTTACAGTTGAATGGTCTCAATAGCTGAAAGTATGCCGAAGTTACGCTGAACCAAAAAACGTAAGGAATAATAAGATTACTAAATTTACGGATATCAATACTGGAAATGTTTATTAAAGCATTCACACTAATTAAGATTAATACATTTACGGGTATCCATACTAGGAATGCTTATTAAAGCATTCCCACTAAGTATCACACAGGCACGATTTACAAGCAGTAGTGGTAATAGTAATACTTAGCATAAAAACACTTGGGGAATACTTTACAGCATTAGTAGTGGTCATAATAGTCAATAGTGTACCAAAAAATTGGGACACAGGTGTCTTGACTGAGCTGTAATAGTAGTAGTAGACATTGACAATACAGTGTCAAATCACTCGGGCAAGAGGTGCCATGATGAACAGCAGTCTTAATAAGAGTATATAGGGTGTGAAATAACTGCTGACATAGGTGTCTTGACTGGGCAGCAGAAGCAGCAGTAGTAGTATTAACAGTAGTAGTTGATACAGAGTCATATCACATGGGCAGGAGGTGCCATGATGTACAGCAGTCTTAATAAGAGTATATAGGGTGTGAAATAACTGCTGACATAGGTGTCTTGACTGGGCAGCAGAAGCAGCAGTAGCAGTATTAACAGTAGTAGTTGATACAGAGTCATATCACATGGGCAGGAGGTGCCATGATGTACAGCAGTCTTAATAAGAGTATATAGGGTGTGAAATAACTGCTGACATAGGTGTCTTGACTGGGCAGCAGAAGCAGCAGTAGCAGTATTAACAGTAGTAGTTGATACAGAGTCATATCACATGGGCAGGAGGTGCCATGATGTACAGCAGTCTTAATAAGAGTATATAGGGTGTGAAATAACTGCTGACATAGGTGTCTTGACTGGGCAGCAGAAGCAGCAGTAGCAGTATTAACAGTAGTAGTTGATACAGAGTCATATCACATGGGCAGGAGGTGCCATGATGTACAGCAGTCTTAATAAGAGTATATAGGGTGTGAAATAACTGCTGACATAGGTGTCTTGACTGGGCAGCAGAAGCAGCAGTAGCAGTATTAACAGTAGTAGTTGATACAGAGTCATATCACATGGGCAGGAGGTGCCATGATGTACAGCAGTCTTAATAAGAGTATATAGGGTGTGAAATAACTGCTGACATAGGTGTCTTGACTGGGCAGCAGAAGCAGCAGTAGCAGTATTAACAGTAGTAGTTGATACAGAGTCATATCACATGGGCAGGAGGTGCCATGATGTACAGCAGTCTTAATAAGAGTATATAGGGTGTGAAATAACTGCTGACATAGGTGTCTTGACTGGGCAGCAGAAGCAGCAGTAGCAGTATTAACAGTAGTAGTTGATACAGAGTCATATCACATGGGCAGGAGGTGCCATGATGTACAGCAGTCTTAATAAGAGTATATAGGGTGTGAAATAACTGCTGACATAGGTGTCTTGACTGGGCAGCAGAAGCAGCAGCAGTAGTATTAACAGTAGTAGTTGATACAGAGTCATATCACATGGGCAGGAGGTGCCATGATGTACAGCAGTCTTAATAAGAGTATATAGGGTGTGAAATAACTGCTGACATAGGTGTCTTGACTGGGCAGCAGAAGCAGCAGTAGCAGTATTAACAGTAGTAGTTGATACAGAGTCATATCACATGGGCAGGAGGTGCCATGATGTACAGCAGTCTTAATAAGAGTATATAGGGTGTGAAATAACTGCTGACATAGGTGTCTTGACTGGGCAGCAGAAGCAGCAGTAGCAGTATTAACAGTAGTAGTTGATACAGAGTCATATCACATGGGCAGGAGGTGCCATGATGTACAGCAGTCTTAATAAGAGTATATAGGGTGTGAAATAACTGCTGACATAGGTGTCTTGACTGGGCAGCAGAAGCAGCAGCAGTAGTATTAACAGTAGTACTTGATACAGAGTCATATCACATGGGCAGGAGGTGCCATGATGTACAGCAGTCTTAATAAGAGTATATAGGGTGTGAAATAACTGCTGACATAGGTGTCTTGACTGGGCAGCAGAAGCAGCAGTAGTAGTATTAACAGTAGTAGTTGATACAGAGTCATATCACATGGGCAGGAGGTGCCATGATGTACAGCAGTCTTAATAAGAGTATATAGGGTGTGAAATAACTGCTGACATAGGTGTCTTGACTGGGCAGCAGCAGCAGCAGAAGCAGCAGTAGTAGTATTAACAGTAGTAGTTGATACAGAGTCATATCACATGAGCAGGAGGTGCCATGATGAACAGCAGTAGGAATAGGAGTATATAGAGTGTCAAATAACTGCTGACATAGGTGTATTGACTGGGCGGCAGCAGCAACAGCAGAAGCAGCAGTAGTAGTATTAACAGTAGTAGTTGATACAGAGTCATATCACATGAGCAGGAGGTGCCATGATGAACAGCAGTAGGAATAGGAGTATATAGAGTGTCAAATAACTGCTGACATAGGTGTATTGACTGGGCGGCAGCAGCAACAGCAGAAGCAGCAGTAGTAGTATTAACAGTAGTAGTTGATACAGAGTCATATCACATGGGCAGGAGTTGCCATGATGTACAGCAGTCTTAATAAGAGTATATAGAGTGTGAAACAACTGCTGACATAGGTGTATTGACTGGACGGCAGCAGCAGCAGAAGCAGCAGTAGTAGTATTAACAGTAGTAGTTGATACAGAGTCATATCACATGGGCAGGAGGTGCCATGATGAACAGCAGTAGGAATAAGAGTATATAGAGTGTTAAACAACTGCTGACATAGGTGTATTGACTGGGCGGCAGCAGCAGCAGAAGCAGCAGTAGCAGTATTAACAGTAGTAGTTGATACAGAGTCATATCACATGGGCAGGAGGTGCCATGATGTACAGCAGTCTTAATAAGAGTATATAGGGTGTGAAATAACTGCTGACATAGGTGTCTTGACTGGGCAGCAGAAGCAGCAGTAGCAGTATTAACAGTAGTAGTTGATACAGAGTCATATCACATGGGCAGGAGGTGCCATGATGTACAGCAGTCTTAATAAGAGTATATAGGGTGTGAAATAACTGCTGACATAGGTGTCTTGACTGGGCAGCAGAAGCAGCAGTAGTAGTATTAACAGTAGTAGTTGATACAGAGTCATATCACATGGGCAGGAGGTGCCATGATGTACAGCAGTCTTAATAAGAGTATATAGGGTGTGAAATAACTGCTGACATAGGTGTCTTGACTGGGCAGCAGCAGCAGCAGAAGCAGCAGTAGTAGTATTAACAGTAGTAGTTGATACAGAGTCATATCACATGAGCAGGAGGTGCCATGATGAACAGCAGTAGGAATAGGAGTATATAGAGTGTCAAATAACTGCTGACATAGGTGTATTGACTGGGCGGCAGCAGCAACAGCAGAAGCAGCAGTAGTAGTATTAACAGTAGTAGTTGATACAGAGTCATATCACATGGGCAGGAGGTGCCATGATGAACAGCAGTAGGAATAAGAGTATATAGAGTGTTAAACAACTGCTGACATAGGTGTATTGACTGGGCGGCAGCAGCAGCTGAAGCAGCAGTAGTAGTATTAACAGTAGTAGTTGATACAGAGTCATATCACATGGGCAGGAGTTGCCATGATGTACAGCAGTCTTAATAAGAGTATATAGGGTGTGAAATAACTGCTGACATAATTGTCTTGACTGATCCAAAGGAGTCATGGGAGAAAATCATGTGGTCAGATGAGACTATAATATAATTTTTTGATCATAATTTCACTAACCGTGTTCGGAGGAAGAATAATGATGAGTACCATGCCAAGAACGCCATCCCTAATGTGAAGCATGGGGGTGGTAGCATCATGCTTTGGTGGTGTTTTTCTGCACATGGGACAGGGTGACTGCACTGTATTAAGGAGAGGATGACCGGGGCCATGTATTGCAAGATTTTGGGCAACAACCTCCTTCCCTGAGTTAGAGCTTTGAAGATGGGTCGAGGCTGGGTCTTCCAACATGAGAATGACCCAAAGCACACAGCCAGGATAACCAAGGATTGGCTCTGTAAGGAGCATATCAAGGTTCTGGCGTGGCCTAGCCAGTCTCCAGACCTAAACCCAATAGAGAATCTTTGGAGGGAGCTCAAACTCCGTGTTTCTCAGCGATAGCCCAGAAACATGACTGATGTAGAGAAGATCTGTGTGGAGGAGTGGGCCAAAATCCCTCCTCCAGTGTGTGCAAAGCTGGTGTAAAACTACAAGAAATGTTTGACCGCTGTAATTGCAAAGAAAGCCTACTGTACCAAATATTAACATTGATTTTCTCTGATGTTGAAATAGTTATATTCAGCACTGTAAATACATCAGGTCCGGGGCTTCATCAGGGAATGCATGGCAAGGGACCCTTCAGCGCCCTGAACCGACGACGGGTGCCAGAAAGTCACCGCCGATCCAGGACTCATTCATCTTTATGAATGTGAGTCTGTCCACGGAGTCTGTGGACAGACGGGTCCTCTTGTCCGTGACCACCCCACCTGCCGCGCTGAATGTCCGCTCAGATAGTACGCTGGAGGGGGGGCAAGACAATAACTCCAGCGCATACTGAGCGAGCTCGCGGCAGGTGTCCAATCTGGCAACCCAGTACTCCATGGGGTCGTCGGTGCTCATACTGTCAGAAGCACCGACGGACGCCATGTAGTCTGCCACCATGTGGGCCAGCCGCTGGTGGTGACTGCTGCTGCTGCTGCTGGTGGTGGTACTGGGTCGCTCGGTTTGGAAGAACATCCTCATCTCTTCCATTAGGTCCCCTGCTCGGCTGCAGCTGGGTGCAGCCACCTGCTGGGTGAGATGAGGGGGGACAACTGGAGGCCGGGGAGTTGCCTGCTCCAACCGTCTGACAATGGCTGCCTGCAGTTCCTCCATCCGGTGCTGCCTCCGGCTGGCTGGGATGAACTGCTCCAGTTTCCCCTTGCACCTGGGATCCAAAAGGGTGGCCATCCAGAAATCATCCCTCGTCTTGATGGTCTTAACCCGGGGGTCCCTCCTGAGGCATCTCAGCATGTGGGCAGCCATGGGGAAGAGCACAGCCCGCTGTGACTCCTCAATGCTGGCCAGGTGAATGAGGTGCGACTCTTCTTCCCTGAGGCGCTGCTGGTCAAACTCAGACATGCCCAACCCCCGGACTATCGGTGCCCCCAACACCGGCTCTCCCTCCTGACCAGGCCCTGACTCCGGGACGACACCAGCAACCACCTCCTCCTCCTCTTCATCATCATCCTCCCCCTCCTCCTCCTCCTCCTGGTCCTGGCCCTGGTCTCGGTGGAGCATTGCTGACTCCTCCTGCTCCACCAAGGCACTCTCCCCAGCCTCGAGCAGGCGATCTAGTGTCCTCTCCAGCATGAACAGTATTGGCAGCACGCTATTGAGGCCAATTTGCTCACTGCTGACCATCTTGGTCGCCTGCTCGAAGGAGGACAACACTTGGCAGACCTGGTTTATCTGCCCCCACTGCGCACAGGCGATGAAAGGGAGTTGTGGTGAAGCCCTCTGAGTGCCTAGTTCCATCAGGTACTCCCTCACCGCCCTTTGCTGCTCCCACAACCTCTTCAGCATGTGGAGGGTGGAGTTCCACCGCGTCACACTGTCCACAATCAGCCTGTGAAGGGGCAGATTGTACTTCCGCTGCAATTTGGACAGGGACGCGGTAGCGGTTGGGGAGCGCCTGAAGTGGCTGGCAATCCTACGCGCCTTTGCCACAATGTCACTCAACCCTGGATAAGTGCGCAGGAACTTCTGCACCACCAGGTTGAGGACATGTGCCAGACAGGGCACGTGCGTCAGACTGCCAGCATGGAGGGCGGCGAGTAGGTTGCTGCCGTTATCGCAGACAACCATACCTGGCTGGAGCCTTCGGGGTGTCAGCCACTTCTGGACCTGAGCTTGAAGTGCTTTCAGCACTTCTTCTGCAGTGTGTCTCCGGTCCCCTAAACTAACAAGCTGGAGCACGGCCTGACAGCGCACGTGCCCCACACTTGAGTAGCTACGGGGGCGCTTGCTGGGAGGCTCAGCAGCTGCGGAGACAGTGGCTTGAGGGAGACCAGCAGTTCTCCCCTGGACACCCCGGGGCGGCACCACAAGATCGGTTGCCGACGATCCCTCACCGACGCCTCGGAGGGAAACCCAATGGGCCGTGAAGCTGATGTAGCGTCCCTGCCCATGCCTGCTGGTCCAGCCATCCATTGTCAGATGAACCCTGTCGCTGACAGCGTGATCCAGCGACAGGGTTACATTCTGCACAATGTGCTGGTGTAGGGCAGGGACACCAGTCCTGGCAAAGAAATGGCGGCTGGGGACACGCCATTGGGGTTGGGCCTGCTCCAACATCTGCCTGAAGGGGTTGCTGTCAACTATGTTGAAGGGCAGCAGATGTTGGGCAATAACCCTTGCCAGGAGCCCATTGAGGGAACGCACACGTCGGTCTCCAGGGGGGAAGGGAGTGGTGCGGTCAAAGGCGTCTGAAATCGACGCCTGGCGCCGGACGGCAGTGCGGGACACAGACGTGGAGGGTGCTGTGGAAGTAGAGGTCTGGCTGCCGGTACCAGTACCTCTACTAGAGGGAGCGGGGGGGCATGACCTGCTGGAAACAGATGAAGATGTGGCAGGGGCTGCTGTACCCTGCTCACTTGTGGTGGTGGCGCTGCTACCACCACCACGCTTCATCTCCTCATACAACGCCCAGTGGTTTATCCTCAGGTGCTGGTTCAGGGCTGTGGTACCCACCCGAGCCAAACACTTCCCTCTCTTCACCCTCACTTTACAAATCCGGCAGATGGCCACGGTAGGGTTGTCTGCCACCAGGGTAAAGAAATTCCAGACAGGTGACTTCAGCACCGCCCTCCTGTCAGATGGGGTGACGCTTACTTGCACCTGCTGGGATTCGGTGCGCACAGGTGGAGCTGCCTGCTGCTGCTGCTGCTGCTGCTGCTCCTCCTCCTGACACCTCCTGCTGCCATCACCAGTGGAGACCCTGACGATGGTCTCCCTGGTGGTGACCTGGCGCACCGTTTCACCAGGGTGCCTACCTTCCCCGTCGTCACTGACGTAGTGAGCCGACGCGTCAGATGGCAACCATGATGGGTCACCCTCTTCGCCCCCAGAGATGTCAGACCAAGGGCTGAGATGTGTTGGTCTGAGGGAACCACGTGACATGGAGCCTCTAGCCTGGCTCCGCTGTCCCCTCACCCACGCCTGGGTCTGACTAGGTGCTGCTGTTTCCTGCACCAAAACAGCAGCACCAGTTTGAAGGGATGTCTCTGGGATACTGCCAGCAGGTATCCCATCCTCCTCATCCATCCCTTCAAAAAGGTCCTGACCATCAGGACAGAGCTGGAGGTCTGCCTGATGCATGGCCTCCCCCAAGAGATCCCTATCACTGTCGCTGTCGAACAGTAAGATGCTGGACTCTTGGGGGCTGGGGGGGGGGTAGTACAGGCAATGGTGTAATGGTGGTACTACTGTGAGTCGGGACCGACGACTCAGTGGCACTGCTGTGCCCCATGTAGTCCACCACTACTTGAGCCTGAGATGGCAATATCGGGCGGCTGCCCGATGGGAAGAACTCCCGGATCAGGCGTACTCCCCTTGCACCCGATCCTCTACCACTAGTAGGGGCACGAGAGGTACCCCGTGCTGGCAGCGATCCAGCACTGGGAGTAACTCCCCTACCCCTACTGCCACGGCCACGGATGCCGCTCATAATTGCTGATATGTGTGTGGGGGGGTTAAACTTTATTGGGGGGGAAAATGTGAACAAAATGTGTTTTTGTGTTTTTTTTACAAGACAGGCACGCAGACAAAGACGTACACAGACAGCTACTAAACTATAAGAAAAGTAGTACACCAGACAAGGACTACAAAATTAAAGAAAAAAAAAAAAAGCACTAAACAAACACTAACTTTTTTTTTTTTTTTTTTTTTTAAACACAAAACACAGACACTAAACACACACTAAGCTAAGCTAGATGAAATAAATGTACACTAACAGTGTGTACACTTACTACACAAAATTTAACTAAACTGAACACAAAACTTAGCTTTTATAAAAGCTCTTTAGGGAAAACTAAACAAAATTTGAACTGAGATGCCTATCAAATATCACTGAACAGCGAACCTGCAAGATCTGACAGTAACACAAGATGAACAAAACTTAGCTTTTAGAAAAGCTCTTTTATAAAGCTCAGATCAATATGTGTTCTGAAATCTCTTGCAAATATAACTGAACAGGGAGGATTGCAGGATCAAACAGTAACACAAATGAAAAAAACAGCACAAAACAGCACAAAACGTAGCTTTGAAAAAAGCTCTTGGGTCTATTGCTTTGAAAAAAGCAGTTGATATACTGGAAAAGATCCACTGGAATCACTAAATAGCAATGCTGGTGATGATCTAAATCAATCAAGAACAAAGACACAGGAAACCAGGAACACAGAAACAGCCTCCACACTCTATAGCCAGCTTCTGAATCTGCAATGAAATGGTGCTGGGAGTGAGCTTATATAATGTCCATGCAGGCAGGTTCCTATTGGTTGCTAACCTGTGACGAGTGTGGAAGGAGAACTCTGATTGGCTCTGATGCAAAAGGGCGGAGCAAATAATCGCGCAATATTCCTATTGCCGAATATTCGCATTGCGAATATTCGGCAATATAAAATGATCGCTTCAGCTACTCGGCCCAATGGCTCTAATCATACCAGCAATGCTTTCAGACGTCTATGGAGATCACTAGGATGTGATCTGTTTTAAAAATGAAACTGTAAAAATCGCTCTGATGCGGAAGATCGGGGCGAGGAAAATAATCGCGCGATATTGCGTTTGCCGAATAATCGCATTGCGATCTTTCTGGAAAATTCAATGAACGCTTCAGCTACTCGGCCCAGGGTCTCTAATGATACCAGCAATGCTTTTAGACGTCGATGGAGATATCTAGGATGTGATCTGATTCAAAAAAAAAATTGTAAAAAATCGAATATTCGGAATTGCGAATATTCACCGCGAATTTCGAAATATAGCGCGATTTCTCGAATATGCTATATTCGAGTCGAATATTCGCAATGCGAATATTCGTGAGCAACACTAGTGGGAAGCAATAATAGTTCACCCAGCCGACAACTCCTCCCCCAGCAGGCTAACTCTGGGTATGTGTAGAAGGCCTTCTCCCTGCCATTCCTAGATGGGGATTGGTCAGAGCTCCTCACATGTACCCCATGTCACTCCAGTACTCAGCCCTGTCCCTTTTCCAGAACATTCTCCTCTGGAAACAGTGGAGGCACCCAAGAGCTGAAGTACACGTCAGTCACCTACTGCTACACTAAACCACCCCCTGCCCCCAGATCAAAAATAAACAGGCCTAGCTTGCAGCATAGGCCTGTTTAAATTTACCTGCACTGGCAGATTACACAAAACCTCACACTTAGAACCTACCTAAAGGTAGAGGGTGCTACATAAAATGTTGTAGTTTCTTTAGTAACCAGCAGCAAATTTCTTTTTTGATGGAGGGTATGTTGGGAGAGATCCGAAAACACTTGTAGTGTAAAGTATTGTTCTAGATTATGTTTGCGAAAAACTGCCAAGATTCTTTCCTTCACTTGATAAAAGGGGATTCTCAATATCACATCCCTCGGCACATTGTCATATAAATGCAAGGGCAGAGGAATGCAGAGTACCCTATGGACTATCAATTCCACATCAGCTACCGTGAGTAGGACAGATCTAAAAAGATCGTGATCATAGGTTGGAAGCTGAGCCAGTTGGATAGCCTCGGGGAAACTTCTGGTTTTAAGGTTATTGCTTTGAGATTTGTACTCTAGATCCAATGCCACCTTAGTTTTCAGCCAGAAAAGTTAATTCACAGTTTTGTTATTAGAGTCAAGTAAGTTATTTAAAGTGGATTTCCACCCAAAAGTGGAACTTCCACTTTAAGCACTCCTCTCCCCCTTACATGCCACATTTGGCATGTCATTTTTTTGGGGGGGGGAGTGGGGGCTTCAGTAGGACGGGACTTTCTGCCCCACTTCCTACTTCCACCCAGGTGCCGCATCCGCGACTTCTCTTCTCGCCTTAGGTGGCCCCTCCCTTTAGGCGATCTCCAGGGACACGTGACAGGTCCCTTGAGATCGCCTGTCCACTCATAGAGCACATCGCGACTCGCAAATGCGCAATGAGTGCCCAGCCAAAAGCTGTCACGACCGGGTGCCCACACTATGAATGGAGGCGCCGGCCGGAGAGGGGGAAAGAGGAGCAGAGCTCCGGGCAGTCGCATCACTGGACTGTGGTGCAGGTAAGTGCCTATTTATTAAAAGTCAGCAGCTACACTTTTTGTAGCTGCTGACTTTTAATAAACACTAATGCCGTGTACATACGATCGGAATTTCCTATCGTTTTTTTTTTTCATCGAAAACATTTTAAACATGTTCTATTTTTTTACACCGATGGAAAAAAGTCAGATGGGGCCCACACATGATAATTTTTTCCGATGAAAAAAGTCGATGGACTTTTTTCATCGGAAAAAATTATCATGTGTGGGCCCCATCTGACTTTTTTCCATCGGTGTAAAAAAATAGAACATGTTTAAAATTTTTCCGATGAAAAAAAAAACAATAGGAATCAATCAGAATCAAGTCGACGCATGCTCTGAAGCATCAAACTTAATTTTTCTTGGCTCGTAGTAGTGTTTTAGATCACCGTGTTTTGGACAGTCGGAATTTAGTCTGACTGGCCCAGATTCACAAAGTAGATGCGCCGACTTAACTCGAGATGCGCGGCCTAATTGAAAAATGCGAAGCGCGTATCTTTGCGCCGTATCCACAAAACGACATACGCCTGAAATCCATTTTTTTTCGTCCTACCTAAAAGAATTACACCGGTGCTTCTTCGCGCGCAAAATACGCTAGACACGCCGCTGTTTTGCTAGGCAAAGATGCAAATGAGGGAGATAAGGCGATCCACAAAATTAAGTGTGTGCGGCGTAGATTACGCCCTGTGCGCTTCTGCTTCAGTTTCATTGTGTAAAATTACACTTTATAAAAGCAGCCCTAACTTTGCACCAGCCGTGTAAAGGTCAGCTAAAGCAACACCATTAAGGAAGAGCTGAGCACACACACTTGCAGGACAACAATCTGTATGCCAACATGCCAGGGGCATCCATGCTCATAACTATACTAGTGACTTTAGTAACCGAGGGTACCCCCTCTTCTGAGGGAACAGCAGCCAGGAGACGCCTCGCAGAATGCATCTTTGCACAGTAAACACACACATTAATCATGTCACAATGAGAATGCATGCATGCACACCCACTGTGGTCCATAGCACAGACACATCACATGCACATCTAATTGGATTAGATCCAAGTACCCCCAATGGTACTTGGGAGCAGTAACGCCACGCCACGGCTCCAATTATGTCACTGTGCATTCATACACCATTCACATGGACCTGGGATCATTTCTCCCTGGTCCTGTGGATCCCTACTCCACCATAACTGAGGGTGACACCCCTTATTTAATCAGGAATGCCACCCCCACATTCATACATCATTCACACACATAAAACAAATCATAAGTACAGTATAATAAAAATAAAATAAATAAAAAGTACCCCAAAAGTTAACGGCGGCGGCGAGAGCTACGCCTGGGCTGGCCACGGCCACAGCCAACAAGGGGAGACTCCTGGGGGGGGGGGTGAGCAGGGGAAGAAGGAGACACATGGGGGGGTGAGCAGGGGAAGGAGGAGCCTCCCCTGGTGACTGTCCTCCTGCTGGCCTGTCCTCCAAGGCCACTGCTATCCTGTTCAGACTGATTGTGAGGGCAGCCGTATTGGCCTGGACAGCCCGGGTATTGTCCTGGACAGCCTGGCATAGGGCACTCACCTCCTGGGCCATTGTCCCTCCGCAGAGTGGCCGGCAGACACTCGGCCACCCCCCTGGTCTTCTGGGTAGCCCTCCTGCCTGCAGCTGAGTCTTGTGGCCTGGGAGGAGGGGAGAGAGAGACCATTGTGGGGAGGCCTGTTGGGGGAGGAGTGGGAGGGGCTACTCCTGATGGTGGCCTGACTGCTGCCAGCCTCAGGGGTAGCCCCAGGGGGGAAACACATCCGAGGCCAAAAGGACTTACCTGGCAATTTCCATATCTTCATCCTCAGCCTCCCCCCCTCATCCTCCTCCCCCTCAACCTCCTCATGAGGGGAGGTGTGGCCACTCCCCTCCCCTGGGGACTCCTGCCCTTCTTGGGGCTCTTCTGCAGCCTGTTGTCCTGGGGATGGTGCAGCCTGGCCTGATGGCCCAGCAACCTCCTGGCCTGATGGCCCAGCAATCTCCTGGCCATCTGTGGAGGACACAAAACAATCACAGGTTGGAGGATCCACACACTTGGCACATCTTCCCTTCCCCCGCCCACACATGCTAATCACCAGATAGAAAAACCCAAAAATGACCTGTCCTCACAGGAGAATCAGATTGAAAGCCAGGCAGGCCCACCACCTGCTGGCTATGGAAACACCGGGCTACTGCCCATTCCTCCTCAGTCAGCCTGACGGAGCAGGGTGGGCCTCCTCCAGTGCCCGTGGCAAGGGCATTTATTTTGGCCATCTTGTCCCGGACCAGGCTCCTAAGATCGTTGATCTTCTTTTGAATCCCATCGGGGGTCCTCGTCTCCCCCCCCCCCCCCCGCCGCATTGATCTGATCAGTAATTTTTTTAATGATCTCCTTCCTCCTGGCTGGGGGGGTGTTCCGCTTTTCAGGGTCGTGCAAATAACGCCCGAAACGGGTGATGGCCCTAGCAAGTATCTGCTTTTCTGTGTTGGAAAAATTAAGCTTCCTGCGCTTCGGTGCCATAACACCCAACACTCAGCACCAACAAAAAACAAACACAACAAACAAACACAAATACTCACACAACAAACAAACACAAATACTCACAGAACAAACACACACAAAAATCAAACCACACAAGCAGACAGCTAATACAAATTCAAAAACAAACAGAAAATACACTCAGGAAAACAACAATCAGAAAAAAAAAAAAAAACAGAAAATACAATCAGAAAAAACACACAGCTACTACACTCTACTACTCCTCCAAATCTTTTAACTAACACTAAACTCACCAACACACACCAACAGACGACAGAGCAGAAGTAACTTGCTCTAGGAAAGGGGAACACAGGGATGTACTTTTGCAAGGGAAGTGTGTTTGTCTGGGGCTATTTATACACAGGGCGATTCTCAAACTAAGTACGCTTGGCCTTTTACCTATCTCACTGATTGCGCCGAGCCGAGTTCTGCACATGCCCAGTGAGGTGCAGATTCGTGCGCGCATGCGCAGTACGGCCGGCCCTTCATTTGCATGGGGTCATGGCTCATTACAATGGAGCACGCCCACTTCCTTCCCACTTGCAATAACCCCGCCTTACGCCTCGGGATTTAAGTTACGCTTGCGCAATTTTGGGCGCAAATGCGCTGTGGATACGGCACTTACGACACAAAATTAAGGCGCCGTAACTTAAATGACATACGTTTAGAGTAACTTAATTTGCGCCGCTCTACGTGAATCTGGGCCACAGTGTGTAGGCAAGACTGATGAAAGTCAGCTTCATCGTAATTCCAACGGAAATTCCCATCGCATTTTATTCCATTGGAAATCTGATCGTGTGTGCGTGGCATAAAAGGCTGGAACTCCCCTTTAAGAATGAGACAAGTATTGCCATATTTTGCTTTGTATGTCCCACTTTGTTGCCCAGGTCTTGAATGTCCTCTTTAACCGATTAATGACTGCCGCACGACTATTTACGTCGGCACAATGGCACGGCTGGGCACATGGGCGTACAGGTAAGTCCCCTTTAAGATGCCCAGCCATGGTCCTGTCCTCCGTGACAGCACCCGCGGGACCCGCGGACCCGATTGCCGCCGGTGTCCTGCGATCGGGTCACAGGAGCTGAAGAATGGGGAGAGGTGAGTGTAAACACACCTTCCCCCTTCTCTGTGGCTTGTCACTGATTGTCTGTTTCCTGTTATAGGGAACGACGATCAGTGACGTCCAGCCACACCCCCCTACAGTAAGAATCACTCCCTTAGGGCACACTTAATCCCTTAGCGCCCCCTAGTGGATAGCCCCTTCACTGCCATTGTCATTTTCACAGTATTCAGTGCATTTTTATAGCACTTTTCGCTGTGAAAATGACAATGGTTCCAAAAATGTGTCAAAAGTGTCCGATGTGTCCGCCATAATGTCGCAGTCACGAAAAAAATCGCTGATTGCCGCCATTAGTAGTAAGACATTTTTTTATAAAAAAGCCATAAAAATATCCCCTATGTTGTAAACACTATACCAATCAATAAATGCTTATTGCAATTTTTTTTACCAAAAGTATGTAGAAGAATACGTATTGGCCTAAACTGAGGAAAAATATTTTTTGGGGATATTTCTTATAGCAAAAAGTAAAAAATATTGCATTGTTTTAAAATTGTCGATCTATTTTTGTTTATAGCGCAAAAAAATAAAAACCGCAGAGGTGATCAAATACCACCAAAAGAAAGCTCTATTTGTGGGGAAAAAAGGACGCCAATTTTGTTTGGGAGCCACGTCGCACAACCACGCAATTGTCAGTTAAAGCGACGCAGTGCCGAATCGCAAAAAGGAGCCAGGTCCTTTACCTGCATATTGGTATGGGTCTTAAGTGGTTAAATTGCCTCATACATGATGACAGGATTTGTAGCTTGATTCCCCTATTATGGCTTTCAATGAAAGACTGGATAGTTTAGGTGGATTACTTTTTTGAGAAGGAGTCCAAAATTCATAATATATAAAGTTGACAGATTGTAACAATTTAACCACGGCTCCTAAGCTTCTTTTTTTTTTTTAAATCAGAAAGGTGTTTATTGAACATAGACAAAAAGAACAAACAGCACAATTTTCCAATGCACAGACAGATGTTAGATCCACCAAAACATACAGTATACATGTATAGACATTTGCCCCTCACTGTACCCACATCCATCATCCCCCCCCCCCTCCACCAGGTATACATGACAGCCCGCCATAATACATGTCAATACAACTCGTATTCCTTCATAATAACAGTAATACACCCGTTTACAGACACCTTAGAAGTCTAGTCATGACAAGTTCCCTGGGACTCAGACCTGGCGTGTCCAGCCACATTGCCCATCTTCTCTCAAACCTGCCAGAACACCCTCTATGCTGATAAATATATCTTTCCATAATTAACGCATTTCCCACATGGGTAATCCATGAGGAGTGGGTTGGCGGAGTGGCAGACTTCCATCCCATTAAGATTAATTTCCTGGCTTGGAACAATACTCTAGAGATTGCTACCCTGGTCAACTCCTCGGGAACTGCATCCTCCAGCACCCCCAATAGGCAGCACATGGAATCAATAGGAATCTTGGTCTGGAAAACAGAGTTAATTGTCCCCACCACCCCATTCCAGTACCTGTGCAGCTTCGGGCACCGCCACAGGAGATGTATAAGGTCCCCATCATGCTGCCGACAACGGGAGCATAACAGGTGCGCCAGCCTACCCATCCTATGTAACTTCACCGGAGTGTAGTGCACCCTCAACAATATATACAGTTGCAAAACTTTTTGTGCTACGTTCATGGAGCAAGAAGTTAGGGAATGAAGAGCCTCCTCCCACTGGTCACTCGTAATCTGACCTAGGTCCTGTTCCCAAGCAGAATGAGCCCTACATGGGTACGCGCCCAGGTGTTCAGACAGTAACATCTGATAGCATTGGGATATAATTCCTTTGATCTCAGAGGTAGACTGCAGCAAGCGAAATAATGGAGTGGGCGACTGTTAGGCCCCATACGCACGACCGGATCTATCCGCTGAAACTGGTCCGACGGACCAGTTTCAGCGGACAGATCCAGTCATGTGTAGGCCCGACCGGACAATTGTCCGGCGGATCAGACAGTTTCCAGCGGACAAAAATTTCTTAGCCTGCTAAGAAATCTGTCTGCTGGAAACCTGTCCGTCGGACATGTTCAGTCGTCTGTACAGACTCGCCGGACACATCCGACCGGCCGCCATCCCTCGCATGCGTCGTACTGATTCGACGCATGCGTGGAAGCTTTGAACTTCCAGGGCCGCCCACGTCGCCGCATCATCGTCGCGGCGACGGCACGGCCATGTCCCCGCGTATTGTTTACACACGGATTTCTGTCTGATGGTGTGTTCAACCATCAGACAGGAATCTCCAGGCGGACATGTCCGCTGAAAACGGTCCGGCGGACCGTTTTCAGCGGACTGTCCGTCCGTGTGTACGGGGCCTTAGATTTTAAATTTATTAATATTTATTATGTGATAAATGTTTCTGAATCATTGGTTTAAACATGGTAGCTTTTGAGGACAAGGTCAGTTATAGGACGACAGTACATCTGTTGTAGTGTAGACCACATCTATTCTTGAAGACATACGTCAATACAGTGGATGGAGATGTTACTTAAAAATACATAAGTGGGTGTTAACGTTCATCACCAACCTTCCATGGAGCTAATCTATATATGAATTATGCTAAGTTTGGCTTTTAAACCAGTATAAAAACACATGTGGGTTGTGTAGTTAGGAGGGAGACAGGAAGATGAGGGGTTGGAACCCAACCTTCTGGAAGGGACGTTTCCCAGCAGAGAAGATGAACCATCATTAACATCTATTTCCTTCTTCTGTAACTGTCTGAATTGCCACCCTGCCATGATGTCTTACCAACTGTAACAATGTAAGCATTAACTGTCTTGCTGTCATATCTTTGGAAGAATAAACATCGCATAATGAAGGAAACCTATGTCTGTATATTGAGAACCCACAACGCCTGGGAGAAGGAGAGTTTTGACATATCGCATGACACGTGTTAGAGGAAATTGTCCCCTCTGTCTCTCTCATCTTTCTCTTCCCCCACATTCTACAGCGACAATGTCCATTCCCCCCGCATCACCCTGCGCCGCCACAGCGTGCCTAAGCTGGAGATATGAGAGCCACATAGTGGCCGGCAAGTCAAAGCGAGCCTGCATTTCAGAAAATGATAGCAATCTGCCATTACGGAATATATGAAACAGCCATTGGAAATAATAGTGCCATTTGTACTACTATAAATTATATGATTTAAATTAAATTTAAGTGTTTGTTCACCAATGCCAGAAGTCTGCCAAGCAAATCAGGTGAGTTGGAAGCTCTGGCGCATGAGGAGAGCTATGATGTAATCGGTATTGCTGAAACTTGGCTTCAATCCTCACATGACTGGGCTATTAATATTCCTGGCTATGCTCTCTTTCGGAAAGACAGGGTAAAAAGGAAAGGTGGAGGGGTCTGTCTCTATGTGAGAAGTGACCTCAAAGCAAGCGTGAAAGAGAACCTGGTTGATGGAGAGTGTGATGAGGCTGAAGCATTATGGGTGGAACTGCATACAGATGTGCGTAGTTCAAAATTAATCATTGGAGTTTGTTATAAACCACCCAATGTTAATGAGGAGGTGGAGACTCAGCTCCTTGCACAGATGGAAAGGGCTGCAAGGGCTGGGACGGTGATAATAATGGGTGATTTTAACTACCCAGAAATTGACTGGATTAATGGCACTTCTGGGACAGTTAAAGGACAAAAATTTAAAAACCTATTGCAGGACAATTTTATGGTGCAGTTTATTGAGGCCCCAACTAGGAATGATGCTCTGTTGGACCTGATAATCTCAAACCATACAGAGCTTATTACTAATGTTCAGATAAAGGAACACCTGGGTAGCAGTGATCATAACATGATTTCATTTAATGTTAACTATAAGCAAGAAATACATACAGGAAATATTAAAACACTAAATTTTAAGAGAGCAAATTTTCCAAGGATGAGGGCTGCTCTCCAGGACTTGGACTGGGAGGGACTATTGACACCGATGAACACAGAACAGAAATGGGAATTCTTCAAAAAGACTGTGTGGAACCTCACAGCAAAGTATGTTCCCATGGGCAATAAGTTTAAAAGGCTAAAAATAAAACCTATGTGGCTCACGGTCAAAGTTAAAAAAGCTATAAACAATAAGAAAGTAGCTTTTAAAAAATATAAAAACGAAGGAACACTAGTGTTGTTTAAATGTTACAAAGAATATAACAGGATATGTAAAAAGGAAATCAAGGATGCAAAAATTCAAAATGAACGACAGCTTGCAAAAGATAGTAGGACAAACCCCAAAAAATTCTTTAAATATATTAATAGTAAAAAGGTGAAGTCTGAGCATGTAGGCCCCTTACAAAATAATCTAGAGTGGGTGACTGGGGACAAAGAGAAGGCAAATTTATTAAATGCTTTCTTTAGCTCTGTGTATACAATGGAGCATGGGGGAGCTCATGTCCAAAATGGGGGTGGGAGTGACACAGCCCCAAATCCACAATGGCTCAAAAGTGATATGGTCCAGAAATATTTAGACAGAATAAAGATGGATAAAGCACCTGGACCTGATGGCATCCACCCACGGATCCTAGGTGAGTTGAGCTCTGTCATTTAAAAGCCACTGTATCTAATATTTAGAGACTCATTAATGACAGGAATAGTACCACTGGATTGGCGTAGAGCCAATGTGGTGCCTATATTTAAAAAGGGAACAAAGTCTTTACCAAGTAACTATAGACCTGTTAGTCTAAATTCTATAGTTGGGAAGATACTGGAACGTTTAATAAAAGACCACATGGATGAGTTCTTGCTGGAAAAAAACTATTTAAGCAGCAGACAACATGGATTCATGAAAGACAGAAGTTGTCAGACAAACCTGATTTCCTTTTATGAAGAGGTAAGTAAAACCCTGGACAGAGGTGTGGCTGTGGACGTGATATATTTGGATTTTGCAAAAGCGTTCGATACAGTTCCGCACACACGGCTCATGTGTAAGGTAAGGTCTACAGGATTGGATATATCAGTTTGTAAATGGATAGAAAACTGGCTGAAAGACAGAATTCAGAGAGTCGTGGTTAATGATTCTTACTCTGAATGGTCCAATGTTATCAGTGGTGTACCCCAAGGTTCAGTGCTGGGACCCTTACTTTTCAATATATTTATAAATGATATTGGGTCTGAGATCAAAAGTAACATTTCTGTCTTTGCAGATGACACCAAGCTATGCAGTGGAATAACGTCCTTGCAGGATGTCGCCAATTTACAAGCCGACCTCAATGCTCTGTCTAATTGGGCGACTGAGTGGCAGATGAGGTTTAATGTTGATAAATGTAAAGTTATGCACTTAGGGACTAAGAATATGCATGCATCATACATACTAGGGGGAGTACAACTGGGGGGATCTGTAGTGGAGAAGGATCTGGGGGTCTTGGTAGATCATAAGCTCAATAATAACATGCAATGCCAAGCTGCGGTTTCCAAAGCGAGCAAAGTCCTTTCTTGTATTAAGAGAGGTATGGACTCCAGAGACAGAGATATAATTTTGCCCCTGTACAAATCATTAGTAAGACCTCATCTGGAATATGCAGTTCAGTTTTGGGCACCAGTTCTCAAAAAGGATATTGGAGAACTGGAGAAAGTGCAGAGAAGAGCAACCAAACTGATAAGAGGCATGGAGGAGCTCAGCTATGAGGAAAGATTAGAAGAACTGAATTTATTCACTCTTGAGAAGAGGAGAATTAGGGGGGATATGATCAACATGTACAAATATATAAGAGGTCCATACAGTGTACTTGGTGTTGAGTTATTCACTTTACGGTCAACACTGAGGACAAGGGGGCACTCTTTACGTCTAGAGGAAAAGAGATTTCACCTCCAAATACGGAAAGGTTTTTTCACAGTAAGAGCTGTGAAAATGTGGAACAGGCTCCCTCCAGAGGTGGTTCTGGCCAGCTCAGTAGATTGCTTTACGAAAGGCCTGGATTCTTTCCTAAATGTACATAAAATAACTGAGTACTAAGATTTGTAGGTAAAGTTGATCCAGGGTAAATCCGATTGCCTCTCGGGGGATCAGGAGGGAATTTTTTCCCCTGCTGTAGCAAATTGGATCATGCTCTGCTGGGGTTTTTTGCCTTCCTCTGGATCAACTGTGGGTATGGAGTTGGGTGTATGGGATTGTATTGTGTTTTTTTATTTTGTTTGTTTATTTTTTTGTGGTTGAACTGGATGGACTTGTGTCTTTTTTCAACCTGACTAACTATGTAACTATATATGTAACTATGTAACTATGTAACTATGTAACAGTATTACCCCATGGGCGTTCCAACGGGGCCCCTGTTGCTCCTAAGCGTCTTTAAAGTAGAACTTTTTTTTTTCATTTTGGATAGTGTAAAGGAGGATTATGACCCCTGTCAGATTTTTTTGGGCATCTGTGTTGGGGAGATTTCCTTTCACTTCCTGTCCCATAGCCAAAACAGCGAGTGAGAAAAAATCCCTGCAGATTAAGGGAATCCCCTGGGGTCCCCCAGGCCACCAGAACTAGTGTCCCCATTGAAATATTCCCCCTCTATTACCTTTCTGGGGACAACCTAAAATTTGGGAGTTTATTTTACTTTGACTTTCAATGATAATGGTAAACAGGACAAATAGAGTGAGTGGATCTCTCTAACAGGAGCACAGACAGCAAAAATCTAATAGGTGTTCTAATCCATCTTCATGCTATCCAAAACTTTAAAACGTTTTGCCTTTAGTTATACTGTAAATAAACTGTTGCAAAAAGTCTGTTTAACTGTCAGGTCATTTAAATCAGAAAGGTGAAGAGAAGCCCAGAAGCAGAATACTCTGTACCTTATAGAGTGGGTCATGTTAAAGGTTCTCACATGCCTATTAAAAAAGAAAATAAAATGCACAAAAGGGCATTTAAGGTTGTCTGAAAGCATATGGATTAACACATTACACAAAGACACACTGCTAAAAGCTCATAGGTGAGAAAAATCCCATTAAGCTGAATTCCAAGTACAATGAAAAATGGCCACACTTAATACAGTCATGCACTGATTTAAAATCTGAAAATAATTAAAGCTGATATACACATTTATTTTTTCATGTTGGATATGGTGTAAAATATAGGGTAAAAAAAAAAAACCTTTGTTTAAAATTTGAATTTAAATTTAAGTTTTATCTGTATTTTTTTATTTTAGCCCATGTATTACCTGAATGTGTTGTTAATCTTCTGCACAGTAGACCTCTGCAGGGAGAGGGAAAGCCAGCCTAGGAGCCAATCAGTCTCTGCAGCAGTGCACATGGGCTAACAGCAAGGAAGAGGGGGGGCAGACCTCGGGGACAGGGGTCATTTTCCCTCTGGGACATTACTAATAATGCTACTTTCACACTGAAGCGCTGGGTGCGCTGGCGGTAAAACACTGCAATTTTTAGCTGCGTTTTACTGTTTTGTTTGCCGCGATTTTCAGCCGCTAGCGTTACGGTTTTAACCCCCACTAGTGGCCAAAAAAGGGTTAAAACTGCCCGGAAAAATGGGTTGGAGGCACTACCCCATTGTTTTCAATGGGCAGGGGAGCTATAGGAGCGGTATTTTTACCGCTCCTACCGCGCCTCAAAGATGCGGCTGGGAGGACTTTTTTTTGCATCCCGCCAGCGCAACGCTCCAGTGTGAAAGCCCTTAGGCCTTCTTTTCTGGTGCATTGCAGGCGCTACTTTTAGCGCAATAGCGCCTGCAAAGCGCCTCAGTGTAAAAGCAGCCTAAGATATGTTGGGCTAATGGATCCGAGTACACATGCTTCATCATTTTAGCTTCAAACTGCGCCACTTTACTTCCACAACATATCCAAAACAAAAACTTAAAATAAAAAAACAAAATGAAGCCGTGGGACCCAAAGTCAGTGACACATGATTGTTGTCATTATATAGCTACCCCCTTCCCTGTTTACACCTGTGATCACAACAAGGTAAGTCTTCCTGCTTTGAATCCTTTTGTGGCTCTATGAAGTGATCAAATGTCTAAAGCTGCAAAAGAAGTTGGTAAATGTGAAAAGGCGTGTCACAATAAACCATATCCTTTAGCAGTGATGGCGAACCTTGGCTTGGAACTACGTTTCTCATGATGCTCATGCACTGTGCAGTGTAGTTGAGCATCATGGGAAATGTAGTTCCAAAACATTTGGGGTGCCAAGGTTCGCCGTCACTGTCTTATAGGAACAACGGACCCTCTTATGTGTAGATCACCCTGTGTCTCTAATAGGGGCACAGGGTGAATGAGAACCCCAGTCTGATCGATGCTAGTCAGATTCCATGCTGTATACCGGTACATTGTATACCGTATTTTCTGGCGTATAAGACGACTTTCTAACCCCTTAAAATCTTCTTGAAAGTCGGGGGTCGTCTTATACGCCAGTAACCTAACCTTACCTTATCCTAAAGACATGCAGAATCGCGGTCATATGTTTTTTTAAAAGCCGCGCCTCCTACGTCTTCTGTTCCGTGATAGGCGGAACACTCAGCTTCCCAGGAGGCACTGTGTTCAGTGTCCGCCTATCACGGAGGCCCTCTCGTCCTGTGTTTAGTGTCCGCCTATCACGGAGGCCCTCTCGTCCTCGGATGAGAGGGCCTCCGTGATAGGCGAACACTGAACACAGTGCCTCCTGGGAAGCTGACTGTTCCGCCTATCACGGAACAGAAGACGTAGGAGGCGCGGCTTTTGAAAAAACGTACAGTACGGCTGCGATTCTGCATGTGGATAAGGTAAGGGCACAGCGAGGTAGGACACGGAGCGAAGTGCGGACGGGGAGAACAGCACAATGGAGGGGTAATGTAATGTAATGGGGCACAGTCTGGCATGTAATGGGACACAGTCTGGCATGTAATGGGACACAGTCTGGCATGTAATGGGGCACAGTCTGGCATGTAATGGGGCACAGTCTGGCATGTAATGGGGCACAGTCTGGCATGTAATGGTGGCACCGTGAGGCGAGGCATGACTAGTAGGAAGGGGGTAGTCTTATACGATGAGTATATCCCAAAACCAACATTTGATGTTGCCTTTGTCTGGATAAGTAAATTGTGTTAATCTTGTCTGAGATTCACCTATTATTAAGTGTGCTAATGAACACTTGTTGTCTGCTAAGGGATGTATTGACACTCAGAATTCTGTGTATTGGGAGCTCGTCATATAACCATTGTGTGATGTTGTGGGTGGATCCGGGTCATTGTTCATGTGGTTACTGCAGTATTCTCAAGTGTATATAAAGAGCCTGTATTCCTTCCAATAAAGTTCATATTCCTGCTTGAACCTCAACACGGAGCTTTGTCTCGTATTTGGAGGAGAATTATTCGTATGGGGTCTTATTCAGCTGGTTGGAGTGTCTGGTAGCTGCCTTGTGTTCGGGAATGGAATATCCTAAACTACGTTAACCCCTTTCATACTCGGGGTGTCGTTACAATAGTAAAAATGATCACATAAAAATGATCATATAAAAACCATATATAAAAACAATACTGTAGCATCCTACAGTTTTGGCATTGACATCTCCAACTCCAATGGCTAGGATAGATTGTTGCAGTAATAAGGAAGCGTCCTTATTACTACAATAATCTATCCCAGCCATGCTGAGTACCACCAGAGTCAACAGATCCTATGGATCAGTTTTTGTTTTTACTATTGATGCCTATAAAGTCCATGTTTCTCACTCCAAATACATATTAAAGCGGAGTTCCGCCTTTTTAAGTCAGCAGCTACAAATACTGCAGCTGTTGACTTTTAAAATAAGGACACTTGCCTGTCCAGGGCGCCCGCGATGTCGGCACCCGAAGCAGATCTATCCCTCGGCTCTTGGGTGCTGCCGCCGCCATCTTCCGTAAGGGAATCAGGAAGTGGAACCTTGCGGCTTCACTTCCTGGTTCCCTACTGCGCATGCGCGTGCGCGGCTCTCACTGGTCGCTGTTGTCTTCTGGGACATGTGTGTCTCCCAGAAGACAGTTGGAGTGACGGAGAAGGCGCTGGAAGTGGCATAGATACCTGTGGGTGGCTCGAGTATCTATGCCCAGAAGTGGGAGCGATATACCTATATTACACTGGTATCTGCTCCCCCTTAAAGGTGCCAAATGTGGCAACTGAGAAGGGGGAGGGTTCCAAAAAGCGCAAGTTCCATTTTTGGGTGGAACTCCGCTTTAATGATATTAGGATGTGGCATCTGTTAACACATTTGCATGCACCCACAGTACCATCCTGTGTTGGTGTAATTGTCTAGTTGGCTACTATTCTGTCAAGATGCCTTGATCTAAACAGAATTACAAATCCTTTGGTAGTTCATATATACAGTAAGTATTTCAGCTGTGTGTTTCACTGCTTGTCTGAAGTTTAGCTTTAGGTTGACCTTCCCATCTGCAATAAATGTTCTAGCAACTCTTTCTAATTAAACTTGTATATTATTATTATGTCTACTTCAGATCTAGCAGCGTAAAATACACTTTGGGGGGAAATCCTTCTCAGGGTCTGGAAATTTGCAGGGACATTGAACATGTAGAAGTGTACAAGATAGAAATAACTACACCAGTGGCTTGGGGCCCAGCTGCCCAGGAGCAAGCTAGCAACATTTATCTATATGCAAATTCCAGATCTGAAATTCCAGTTGTGTCTGGCCACCAATCCATCAGTCTGATCTTGGTATCCAAAATTCCCTCCTGAATTCATATGGAAAAATACATTTGAAATGTATATTTTTCTTGAAGAAGGGGAACATGGAAACTTCAACATATTTGCGTGAGAGGTAACATTTGTTACTTAAATGTTAGCAATATTGCAATTCCAAGCTTCTGTTTTGGTAGAATTAGATGTCACACAGGAACGAATAAATTAAGAATAGGGTGGTCAACGTATGTTTCAAAATACACATTCAGTGCCTTGAAAAAGTATTCATACCCCTTGACATTTTCCACATTTTGTCATGTTAAAACAAAAAACGTAAATGTATGTAGCGGGGTCATCCTGTCAGAGTCTAATGACAGGACATCCTCGCTGGAACTTTATTCACGCTTGTAAATATGTAAGTTACCTTTAAGGAGTTATGCATTGTGGGATTGCAAGTAGCTGGAGATATGGACTCCATTGACTCTTAGGAGAAATAGACTACACATCCCACAATGCCCTGCAGCATCGGAGCATGTGACACCTCTGCACAGACTTATGGGGGAGGTTACTTAAGGAAAGGGCGCGGCTGATTTCGCTCTCTCGGGACCTGCATTTTCTCCTCTGCAGAGCTGCTGACACAGTCCAGCTGTGCGACTAGGCCTGAAGCCTGGGCCTAGATTCATCGAGAGACCAGCCATCCAGAAGGAAACAAGACTCCAGTATCCAGCCCGTGTTCCCAGGGATCGAAGAGGCAGCCCAGCTGACAACGGAAACAGTGCAGCACCCCCGTCCGGAACCCTTGTGCTGTGGAGCAGTGTTTCACAAACGCACCTTCTAAGGAGAACTCAGGCGGATCGGCCTATCGGGTGAGAGAGCACATGCTCAACTTTTGACTTCCACTTAGACAGACACCTTTAGTGCCACCTCACAGGCCTTAGACACCCGTTTGGCCGCCAGCGGAAACTTAGAGGCCCAGTTAACGGTTTAAATGTTTCATAGACGTGACTGACTCTGACAAGCACTCAGTTCACCAATGTTGCTGCTCCAGATACTTTGTTGTGTGACTTCCTTCACTGATTGCCACTTGTGGATTACAAACTTTACGTGCACCGACCGGCTGCAACATGAACATTAACTGTTCTGCAGAACTGCTCGCTAGAGGGAGCTCACGAGCATAGACTTCCTGCCTTAGTTTTAAAGAATAGTACTATTCTTTAGTTGAACTTTTTTGCCTACTGATATTAATTGCTGATTCCTGCAAGGGCCCATGCGGAATCATAGTGGGATTGTGTCTAACAGTTATTTGTTTGTGATCTGAATCTATGCTTGCCCTTTAAATGCATATACAGTAAACTTATCGTTTCTTGATTCAAATATATTCACTGTGTGGAGTGTATTTTTCTCGTCTGGAGGGACATTCCTCGAAAGCAGGTACTGCTATTGTTGTTTTGTCACTGCATATTGAGTGCCTGCTATTGTGACCCCAGCCCAGCAGAGGTCACAATACCTTACCCACCAGACTTCTGATGTGTCAAGGGAGGGTTCGAGCCAGTAAATAGGGGTGAGACAAATTAAAAGAGAGTAGATCCCAACAACAAATCAGCAGCTCCTGCGGCGGTAGCGCTACATGTATTTTATTGGGATTTTATGTGATAAACCAACACAAAGTAGCACATAATTGTTAAGTGGAAGGAAAATAATACATGGTTTACAATTTTTTTTTACAATAAAATATGTAAAAAGCTTGACATTCATTTGTATTCAGTCAACATTGAGTCCATACTTTGTAGAGCCACCTTTTGCTGCAATTACAGCTGCAAGTCTTTTTGGGGATGTCTCTTTTTGTAGACTCTTATGCCCCGTACACACGATCGGAAATTCCGACAGCAAAAGTCCGATGTGAGCTTTTAAACGGAATTTCAGACCATGTGTATGCTCCATCGGACTTTTGCTGTCGGAATTTTCGCCAACAAAAGTTTGAAAGCTGGTTCTCAAATTTTCCGACGGAAAAAATTCCTATCAGAAAATCTGATCATCTGTAGCAATTTCGACGCGCAAAATTCCGACGCATGCTCGGAAACAATTCGATGCATTCTCGGAAGCATTGAACTTCATTCATTCTCGTCGTAGTGTTGTACATAACTGTGTTCTTGACAGTCGAAAGTTCATTATGCATTATGCATTAAGGTGAAAAAAAACCATGGACCTTTACAACCCCCTTTTTTTTATTGCACTTACATGGATGAGGCTCTGAAGACTCATACATGTCTGTATGAGTAAATTATCTGTAGTAGCTTTGTACATACTGTATTTGCATGTGTCATTTATTATGGTCAGGAATAAAAAATGGATTTTTATTTTTTTTGCATAAATATGCAATATTATATACTAGAAAGATGCAGTACCTACATCAATAATAGGGACTTTAATTGAGCCCACAGGGAAAAATTAACAATACAATGGAAACCAAGTACATAGACATAAAAGTAATTTTTTATTTACATATTAATAATACAATTTTCTACATCAGAAATTAAAAAGATTTATAAAACTTGCTAAAACATGTACTGTAACTTCTCCTGATTGAATCAGTCCATTCTCTACCAATATTCTATAATGCCCATGTTCTCTGATAAGTATTGCGGTTTAAAGGGGTTGTAAAGGTAAAAATTCCCCTAAATAGCTTCTTTTACCTTAGTGCAGTCCTCCTTCACTTACCTCATCCTTCCATTTTGCTTTTAAATGTCATTATTTCTTCTGAGAAATCCTCACTTCCTGTTCTTCTGTCTGTAACTCCACACAGTGATGCAAGGCTTTCTCCCTGGTGTGGAGAAAGCCTCTTGAGGGGCGAGCAGGAGTGTCAGGATGCCCACTAACACACAGCTCCTTTCTCTATTTGCAAAGTAGAGAGTGTCCTGACTTGTCCACACCAGGGAGAAAGCCTCGCATTACGGTGGTGAGTTACAGACAGAAGAACAGTAAGTGAGGATTTATCAGAAGAAATAAGGACATTTAAAAGCAAAATAGAAGGATGCGGTAAGTGAAGGAGGACTGCACTAAGGTAAAGGAAGCTATGGAAAAAAAAATTACCTTTACAACCCCTTTAACCTCTTCTTCGGGGTGGGGCAAAAAAAAAAAGACACAATAGTTCTCAGATAGAGAACAATGCCATAATATTATAGTATAATAGTAAATACAATTATAAATGCAAAATCACAAATATATTTTACTTACTACATAAACATAATATTTTAAATCAACAGGTAGGTACTGCTGATACCATGCATCTGTCCTTTACATTCATGATGCAGCCCCAAATGATGGTAACCCCTGATCACCAGGTAAGTAAAACAATAGCAGACTATGCACCAAAAACAGAAAGCCAAAAAATTAAAATAAAAAAGGTAACCCTCTGGAACTTATGGCTCTCTTGGCCTGGGGGGAGACCCTAAATATGATCTGTGAAGGATATGCTTCAGTGTAATTCTCCCTGCTTGTTTAATGCTGTGTGTGTGTGTGTTAGAGGGAAGGTGATTTCAGGTGGGACTCACTCCTCTGCTAACAGGCTGTTGAAATGTTAATGACCCTTCTTCAGCCAGCTCCCTATTTTCAAAGGGTAATTGATCTATTGTGTGTGTGAAGGAGACCTGTGTTTACTGTTTACTGTGATTAGAAGTGGCTCATGTTAATTATTCTGATTGCTTCATTGTGGTAATTATCTCTTCTATATGCGGGGCCAGGCTGTCTAGATAATGTATTCTGTTACAACTAGTAATTACCTTCACTGATGTCATTATCTAAAGAAATGTCTTCAGGGTCGACTCCGAAGTGTCTGCCTATCATCTGTATGGGAGCCCCCACTGTGTGAGGGGGCGGAGATTGTCATTGTAACAGTTTTGTAAATTACATATAAGCTGTGTGTTGTACCATTAAAATCTGTCTTGTTCCAGCAGTAAGCTTGACCCATGTGTGGCTTATTGGGTGATTCCAGGAATATTCCTCCTCGTGGAATATCGGGTGACTTTCTTTATGGGAAGAAGGGAAGACTTTGACAGGGATATCATTCTAATACCGTCACAACTGGTTGGCAGCAGCGGGATTTTCCCTTCTACTCTCCTTTACACCCGGATTCCAATCAGACACTGGAAGAACTACTGGAAGTTCGTGGAAGGATTGCTAGCAACAAACCCAAGCGGGTCATCATAGCGGAATTAATGGAGCTAGACCAGGAGAACTTGGTTGCAGCAACGCCAGCAATACAAGAGATGGAGACACCAGTGATTCAGGAAGAGGAATCACCAGCCAACAAGCTAATGAGAGAGAAGCTAGCATGGTTCATTCCGAACCCAGCGGTGGATGTGGTGCTGAAAGTGATGGACCTGTTAGCAAAGGCAGAACTACAGAAGGATAAACAAATAAGAGACGCAGAACTACAGAAGGATAAACAAATAAGAGACGCAGAACTACAGAAGGATAAACAAATAAGAGACGCAGAACTACAGCTAAAACTGGCAGCAGTCCAACAAGCAGCCGCACATTCTCCAAACAGTGAGTACAGCACAGCAGACACAAGGAAGATTCCATTTAGCGCTTTTAAAGCTTTTGATGAAAAGGACTGTGAGATTGATAACTACCTGGCAGATTTTGAGCGACAATGTAACCTGCACCGAATAGCTAGAGGAGAGTGGGTTGCAATATTGTCAGGCAAACTGTCAGGCAAAGCTTCTGATGCTTTCCGGACCGTGCCAGATCAGGATATCCATAGCTACACCCGGGTTAAAGAAGTGCTCCTGGCTCGTTATGCAGTAACCCCAGAGTCCCACCGACAGAAGTTCAGGGACTCACGAAAGACTCTTACACGGAATGGGCATGCCAGTTATCCCTGTCGGCCTCTAACTGGGTTAACAGCAGCCAGGCCACCACCGCAGAGGACATTTTGCAACTAATGCTCCTGGAGCAATTTTACAATCACATCCAGACGGACATCAAAGACTGGGTGAGAGATCGCAGGCCCATGACTCTACCAGAGGCTGCGAAGTTGGCGGATGAATATGCGGATACTCGCAAGACAAACCAGGTCACACCACGGGTACAACCTGCACGACCAACGGCGCCCTCACACCCACCAGCCGCTAGATACCAACCTCCTAACAGACCGATGACATCTAGCCATCGCTATCCACGCCAGGAGGACAACGAACAACGCTGCTTCCGGTGCAAACAGCTGGGTCACTTCAAGCAGAATTGCCCCCTGAATGACAACACCAGGTCAAATTGGTCTCAACCTGGGTACCGCCCACCAGCAGCAGTCCATTGTGTAGACTCGGCTTAGGATCCTCAGGAGCTGGGTCAGGAAGAACCATTGGGCACCCCTTACGAAGCCCTCATGGTACAATCTGTTATTACTGACAACAGGGAACACCATTGTCAGCTGGTCATGGGCGACAGCCATGAGCCGGAGGGGCCCTGGAGGGAGCTGGGCAGAAAGAGGCACCGCCGGCTACCCTCCAAGAAGAAGAGGTCCTGGAAGCCGTATAACAAGCTGACCTGGGAGGAGAAGAAGCGACTGGAGGAGAGGGAGTCGCAGCGGGCGTCCCAGATGCGGGCCGAGATGTTCGCCAAGGGCCCACCGGTGGCCCCTTACACCACCACCCAGTTCCTGATGATGAAGGACCACGTGGAAAGCCTGCAGGACATGAGCAAGCAGGAGCTGATCCGTGAGTACATGGAGCTGGAGGAGTGCATAAGCCGCATGGAGGAGGAGAACAACCGCCTGAGGTCACAGCAGACCGACCCCCCCAGGCTCCATGAACTAGAGATGGAGCAGGAGAAGCTCAAAGAGGAGAACCGGCGGCTGCGGAGGGAGCAGGGGGTGGCTGACCCTATGGGGCACTGATTACCCCCCCCCCCCGGACTCTGAGCACCAGTGCTACAGCATTTTAACAAATATCAATTTTTTTTTATGAATCTCCTGTGATTGTCACTTCAGAGCCATAACCTGCCCCCTCCTATAGCGGGACACCTAGACGGTGGCGCACAGACCCATTCGCCGTCTTCACACTGACTTCTGGTGACTCTGCAGATCGCACAAAGACTTGGGGACTGACCGGCGTGTGATCTGACGACCCGGTGGCATACCTGAGTCGGAAGCAGTTGCCAAGGGAGGTCAGTCATGCCAAACGGAGTTAACCTCGGACTAAAAGCTCTGAACCCGTCAACCCTACTGGACCAGGGAAGGTCCAACCGGGTTGCCGGAGCAGGGAGAAAAAGGGGGGCCATTGTGAAGGATATGCTTCAGTGTAATTCTCCCTGCTTGTTTAATGCTGTGTGTGTGTTAGAGGGAAGGTGATTTCAGGTGGGACTCACTCCTCTGCTAACAGGCTGTTGAAATGTTAATGACCCTTCTTCAGCCAGCTCCCTATTTTCAAAGGGTAATTGATCTATTGTGTGTGTGAAGGAGACCTGTGTTTACTGTTTACTGTGATTAGAAGTGGCTCATGTTAATTATTCTGATTGCTTCATTGTGGTAATTATCTCTTCTATATGCGGGGCCAGGCTGTCTAGATAATGTTCTCTGTTACAACTAGTAATTACCTTCACTGATGTCATTATCTAAAGAAATGTCTTCAGGGTCGACTCCACTGTGTGAGGGGGCGAAGATTGTCATTGTAACAGTTTTGTAAATTACATATAAGCTGTGTGTTGTACCATTAAAATCTGTCTTGTTCCAGCAGTAAGCTTGACCCATGTGTGGCTTATTGGGTGATTCCAGGAATATTCCTCCTCGTGGAATATCGGGTGACTTTCTTTATGGGAAGAAGGGAAGACTTTGACAGGGATATCATTCTAATACCGTCACAGGATCGCTGGCAAAAAAACATTTGATTTGATTCTATGTAAATAGGGGATTATTACATGTGTATCATTCCTCCTCAGAGGCACTAAATATGGGGTCAAATGATGTCCTGGACCAGCCTCAAATGATGCATACATATATTATATTACCAAAAGTATTGGACCACCTGCACATGAACTTTAATGGCATGCCAGTCTTAGTCCGTAGGGTTGAATATTGAGTTGGCCCACCCTTTGCTGCTATAACAGTTTTAACTCTTCTGGGAAGGCTGTCCACAAGGCTTAGTAATGTGTCTATGGGAATGTTTGACCATTATTTCAGAAGCACATTTGTAAGGTCGGAACTGATGTGAACGAGGAGGCCTGGCTCATGGTCTCTGCTCTAATTCATCCTAAACTGATGTTTACAGACCTCAATAGCTCAAGCTGAAATTAGACATGCAACCGAATGACTCATTGCAGAGACTTAATGGACTTTTTTTTTTGACATTTCAGGCTGATGTTCAGGCAGTGGTTTTCCTGTAAGCTAAACCATAGTGCTTTAAGGAGGACTATAGACTATAGACTATTGCAGCCTTAACTATATATTTTTAATTTTTTTTTTTTAACACCTGGGGACATGTATTAAAAAACGACTCCAGAGTTGGACTTTAAAGTGCTGCATAATAAGTTGACATGAATAAAGTAAAAAAAGAATCGTGCAAAGCAATATACTTTCTCACATTCCTGTTCTCTTTTTTTTCCTATCCAGAGAGCAAGACTTTTTATTTCATTTTGGTATTTTCTTTTTCATTTTGGCCTCCCAATTAACTATATAATGTAGCAATTATTTGCACAAAATCATTTATTACTAACACATCATTCAGAGGAAGGTAAGGAGTTGTTTACATTTACCCATAATGTCTTTGCACGCCTTGACTGGTATGCACACGTTTTTCATTATTTGTCGACCTGTATGTGTAACTCACCATGCAAAGCACTTGTACAGTTCTGTTATACAGCATGTCTGAGAGGTGACCTTCAATGGGTGTATTCATGTAAACACATTTCACTGATACTTTACAGATGTCAATGTGCCTGTTCCCATCACAGCAGGATGTGGTTCTATGTACAGCCTCAATGGGTCCTTCAAAAGTGATTATCATTCTAAAGCAATTATTTAACAAAAGCAAAGACAATACATAAGTAACCACAAGGATTTATTCCGTCCAATAAGAATGCTGTTTGAAAAGCAAGTAATATCAGTCAGAACCTATGAAACCCATGCTTGACTCAAGAGCATTCTAGAGATCTCAAAAGAGAACAATGCCCAAAACAAAAGTGGCTTTCAAATGTATTTTTACATTTATTAAAGCCGAATTAGTGGCAGATATACTTTAAAAGACACAAATTATTGCAACTCTGTAATCATTAAAGTGATTGTAAATCCACTCCCATCATTTCTAAATTACTTCCATAGTGCTGATCTGTAAGGATATACATGCCTCCTGCATGTATCCTTACCTGTCAAATATCTCTCCTTTAGCTCTTTTGAGCCCTGCAATACTCTGGATTCTGTGGGCGGGTCTGTTGTCTTGAGCTCGTGGGTGGAGTCCTGATGTCAGTAGACTCCCCGCCCACATCTACACTCCCCTTGGCCAGGCATCAATATTTCTTACACTGAACTTCTGCTGGTCTTGTGGATTATGGCCCATGATCACTAACATCCAGGCAAAACCCAGGAAAGTCACCACATGACTTCAAAATGCCCAATCATGCTGAGGTGTGGATCAGCCAATCCTGGGACAGCTGGAGAAGAAAGGAGGGGAGATATGAAGTACACAGAATGCCTATCTCAGGCACCTGCATGAAATAAGGAAATCACCTGTCACTCACAGCAAGGGGGAGAAACAAACACCTATTTCTCGGTTTGTCTGTTTTTATCTTACTGAAGAAATATAAGAGGACTGCTCAGAGCTGGATTAACTCTTTGTGGCAAGACTGGACACAGATGAAATTACATCCTCTGCTGTAACAGATATGAGTCTTAATTAAAACTTTTGTTGGGGGTTTACATTCACTTTAAGTGGTTGTTAACCTCTGAAAACAAAAACAAAGCCTATCCTTCTATGGTATGTACTTGTCTCTATCCAAAGCAACTTTGCTATCTACATGAATCACTTCTGCCAGTCAATGCCCTCACCAGACAATCCCAGACGACTGTCTTGCCCACCCCTCCAACACACAGCGGGTGATTAACAGTCTCAGATGTGCATGTGTCCTTATGAGACTGTGTAAAGAGGGGTGTGTCCATTCCCTCCACTCAGGTCTCAGATTACACTCAGCTTCCTGTTCTATGCTGTGCAAGGTATGACATCAGATCCCCACCCCCTGCCTTCTTGAACTGAGAGATACTGTGTAAATTTGGTGCTTAGATGAGATGCAGAGGAGAGAGGGCTTAAAGGGGTGTTCCGGGGGGAAAAAAAATATTAAAAGCCAGCAGCTACACATACTGCAGCTGCTGGCTTTTAATAAATGGAAACTTACCTGTCCTGCAGTCCCTCGGTGTCGACACCGCAGCTGATGCTACTACCAGCTGTCGGGTGCTGCCGCCGCCATTGCGGTTAAGGGAACCCGGCAGTGTAGCCTTTAGGCTTCATCATGAGAACCCTACTGTGCATGCATGAGGCCCCGCTCCTCTCTCCTATTAGCCTAGCGGCCGGGGGAGGAGGAGGAGGGAGCCCCGCGGTGACATCACGACCGCTTCACAGGAATCATGTCCCCCCTCCCCCCGACAGGGGCCAATTGTGGCACTGGAGGGGGGGAGGAATCCGATAAGCGGAAGTTCCACTTTAGAGTGGAGCTTCACTTTAAGATAAACAGGTACAACACGTGTAGGAGGGTTTGTTTAATCTCTGTGTATCACCTGAGGCTAATCACGTCACTAGTTATATGTACCAAAAATATGTCAGAGTAATAATACTACAACATTAGCAGAGCTATTAAAACTATCAAGAATAAAACGTAATAAATATATAAAAGATGTATATATGAAATCTGGAGAAATTAGCATAATATAATCTTCAAGTCTGTTTAAAATATCGTGATTCACTTGGTAAACAGTCCATAAAAAAAGATGCATACAAAAGGTGAATGTGATATAAATCATCCAAATAGGAAGGTATAAACACTCATTCCAGCTTGATACGATTTCCTCCACCACACCACTTTGTGTTCACGCCCTATGGGAAATCCATTTACACAATTGCACTGGTGTGTAAGCCTATCAGTCCAAGAAGATAGTCACAGGATACTAGGCATTTCCATCTGTATTATGAGCCATAAACATAAGAGTTCCACATAGTGTGATACTGTACAACACTAATTTATTGATAAGAATTCTCACGATAAAACACTCACATCATGTGCATAAATATAGGGCATGTAACAATGATACAATCATAGTCGTCTACTCCCGTCTAACCTGTCACCGCTCCCACGGTGTTAACGTGAAGGAGAGGTGAGGAGATGCCTACCGAATGGGTTGCTGCTTTTTGTAGGTAGCAGAGGATGGTTGTCGAGCAGGAATGGCCATAGGTGGATCAAATGTCAGATGCCAGCTTTGTAGGTCCACACATCTACAGAATAACTGGAGATCTTTGTTTAGCTTCATGATCTTTGCTGAAGAGGTGGATTAGCCAGTTTGAACTCAGAGATTACACAAAAAAATCTAGATTTTGGGTCATGTCACAAGCACTGGAGAAGGCCTGGAGCAGTATTTTCTCCAGGATAGGTGAGTATTTAATCTCTTCAATTACTTGTAGCATCCTCTAGTGCTAGAAGTGTAGATAGTTTTTCGTGTGTGCTTACTGTAGGTACATTTGTGCAGGCTTGGCTGGCAGCCAAGCTGTCTGTGTTTATTTCCTGGGTTGGGCAGAGATCCAGGGAGAGCTGGATGACTCACAGACAGAATCACTGAGACCTCCCTCCTATTTCTAGAATGTATTTCATACTTCTAGAAGAATGGGAGGGGATGTAAGGTGGAGCTGCCTATAGTGAGTAAGGGCCCTGACCAATCCACAACTTGGGTTGGCAAGGGGCAGGCCCCCTCAAATAGTCAAGGTTATAGTTGCGGTGGAAGTTGGAGATGGTGTTCTAGGCTGCTGTGGCCTTTGAGGGAGCTCCCCAGTCTTGTGGGGGAGGGTGACCTTCGGCCTGTGCTTGAGTGCTGACGGGACCTTCTCAAAATCCACAAGGGTGTCCTGGCCAGGAGGCACTGGGAGCAAGGAGAGGACAGCAGGAGAACACACTTGGCAAGTCTTCAAGAGGAACAGGAACAGCCAAGAGGGTTGGTGAGTGACACACAGTCAGGAGGACTGGGAGGCATGCCTGAGAGGCCTGAGATGGAGCAGTCTGTGATGGATGCAGGACCAGTCAGGAGGACTGTGATGGCACAGGCAGTGGAAAGGGGCAGCTGCCGCCAGGAAGGCTGGCAGTGCCTGAAGAGGTGGTACTGGAAGCAGTAGCCACAGATAGAACAGCTAACACCAAGACTTCAATTTTTGCTGCACCATAGGGGCCCGCGGTCCTTGCCTGCAAAGGGCATTCAATCAGACCCAGTTGAGATTGTGTTGGGCCTAAAACCTGTGCTAGCTGGTCCTGGGAGTGATAGTCTGCAAGGAAGTGTGTGCTGGAGGTAGAAGAGGAGAGAATGTACTGTATGTACTGGAGTGTATAACGTTCAAGTCCCTAAAGTGTTTCATTGATCAAATGGGCATCTCATATGCACCCTTCCTAATTCAAGTTCAGTACCACTAATAAAAATAAAAAACAAAAGCTGCAAGGACTGCTTCTTGTCTCTGAGCGACTGGAAATTCATGTGCCTGGCTATACAGGGTGGGAGACGACCACATTCACCAGCGGCCCTTACAGGGGTAACGCTACATACTCTTTATTTATCTATCATAGCAAGATTGTCAACATTGTTTTATTTTAGTATTGTTCTGCTTTAAGAAGATGAATATTTACAGTAGATGGTCTATATGAAAAATTCACAACTTGAGTGTTTAGCTTAAAGCTAACCTGCGGTCATACACAAATATTCACCTGTCACTCACATGTCATAACAGGCACTTCCAGTCACTTGGATGCATCTGCTATTGCAAGTTTATGATGGTTAAATACGTTTATGATGGCCAGCAGTACATTGTAAGGTCAGCAAAAAAAGGACATCCCTTAAACTTAGTAAAATGGAAATTTAAACTCCAGATGTGTTTTTACCGTAAAAACAGTGGAATTCTCTTCAACTTATTTTAGCAGAAAACTTAGTCACACAAAAAAAAAAAAAGGATTTGAAATAAATGTTCTAGAACATTACCACCGCTGGATTTTTTTTTTGTTATTATTTTTTAATAAAGGACTTTTACACTTCCTTAGTGAATTGGTAGAGGTACAATGTACCCCATTACCAATTCACATAGGGGGGGGGTGGGATATGGGGGTCACCTTTGTTAAAGGGGTCTTCCAGATTCTGATAAGCCCTCCCGCCTGGAGACCCCCACAACCACTGGCCAGGGTTGTGGGGATGAGGCCCTTGTCCCCATCAACATGGGGACATCCTCCCCATGTTGAGGGCATGTGGCCTGGAACGGTTCAAGAGAGGGGGTGCTCTCTCGTCCCCCCTCTTTTCTTCGGCCGGACAGGTTAACGTGCTCGAATAAGGAGTCTGGTGTGGATTTTTTGGGGAACTCCACGCCATTTTTTTTTAAATTTGGGGGTGGAGTTTCCCTTAAAATCCACACCAGACCTGAAGGGTCTGGAATGGATATTTGGGGAGAACCCCACGTCATTTTTTTTTTAAATTGACGGCAAGTAGTTAAGGGGGAACTAACCTTAACTACTTGCCGACCGCCCACCGTCGTTCTACGTCGGCACTTTAAAGATGAATATCTCGGTAACGGCAGCAGCTGCTGCCACAACCGAGATATTCATCTCTTCAGTGGGCGGCCGTGCAAACGATAATGGCGATCTCCGCGGCGGATTCGCCACGAGATCGCAGTTATCTGTGGCGGGAGAGGGCACCCCCCCTCCCGCCGCTCTCTCGTGCCCTTCGCCGCTTACCGTAGCCGTCGGTAGCGGCGGAGGAGATCGGGACTATTCGGCAGCTGAGCGGGGTTACGAGTGAAGGAAAAATCTCCTTCACCCGTCCCCATAGCTCTGCTGGGCGGAAGTGACGTCAAAACGTCAGTCCCGCCCAGCCTCTTAAAGCAACATTTTTTTTTTGTCATTTGAAAAAATGACATTTTCAATTTCTTTTTTTTTTTTTTGCATTTAAGCCTAAATATGAGATCTGAGGTCTTTTTGACCCCAGATCTCATATTTAAGAGGACCTGTCATGCTTTTTTCTATTACATGGGATGTTTACATTCCTTGTAATAGGAATAAAAGTGATAATTTTTTAATTTTTTTTTATTTAAGTGTTAAAAATTGTAAAATAAATAAAAATAAATACGAAAACCCCCCAAAAAGGTTTTTAAAGCGCCCCGTCCCGACGAGCTTGCACGCAGAAGCGAACGCATACGCGAGTAACGCCCGCACATGAAAACGGTGTTCAAACCACACAAGTGAGGTATCGCCGCGATCGTTAGAGCGAGAGCAATAATTCTAGCCCTAGGCCTACTCTGTAACTCAAAAAATGCAACCTGTAGAATTTTTTAAACATCGCCTATCGAGATTTTTAAGGGTAAAAGTTTGACGCCATGCCACGAGCGGGCGCAATTTGTAAGCGTGACATGTTGGGTATCATTTTGGGTATCATTTTACTCGGCGTAACATTATCTTTCACAATATGTACAAAAATTGGGCCAAATCTATTGTTGTCTTATTTTTTAATTTAAAAAAGTGATGTTTTTTCCAAAAAAAGTTAGAAAAAAAATATATATAATGTTTGGGGGTTTTAAGTAATTTTATAGCAAAAAAAATGTTTTAGTCTTGTAAACACCGAATCTGAAAAACAGGCTCGGGGCTTAAGTGGTTAATATCCATACCAGATCTAAATGGCCTGGTAATTTGGGGGGACCCCCACGCTTTTTTTTTCTGAATGAATTTTCTCTGAATTGCCGGGAGCTGACAATTCATTATAGCCGCGACTGATTTTTAAATGACTTTTTTTCCTTCAGAAATTACACTTTGTGCAGAGACCGTTCTGAGCACGGGAAAAATGCGCTATTTCACAGACATACTAGACACCCCCCCAGGTACAAAATTTTAAGGAATATTTCACTTTTACTGTTTCACATTATTAAATTCAATGCTCCCGAAAAAACGTCAGTTTTTAAAACTTTTTTTTTGCATTGATACATGTCCCCTGGGGCAGGACCCAGGTCCCCAAACACTTTTTAGGACAATAACTTGCATATTAGCCTTTAAAATTAGCACTTTAGATTTCAAATGTTCGAGTCCCATAGACTTTAACAGGGTTCTAAAGTTCACATGAACTGTTGGTCTGTTCCCAGGTTCTGTGTGCAAACCAAACGGGGGGGTGTTCGGCTCATCCCTAGTGAGCAGTATATTTGCCTTTAGTAAATCAACTACCGTGTTTCCCCGAAAATAAGCCCTACCCCGAAAGTAAGACCTAGTGCAATTATCAGGGTGGGCTGCAATATAAGCCCTACCCCGAAAATAAGCCCTATCAAAGTTAAAAAAACCACTGTAATCCATTACTGTATACTGGTGCAGTGTCTCCGTTTATTACAGTTTAATTATATGTTTAACAGCCACTGGAGGTCCTCTTATTGTCCCGGCTGATGTCTGCAGCCCCTTTCTATTCAGTGTACGAGCGGGCTGACGTCAGCGGGATCTCGGCTTTCATCCTCTCCTCCCCGCTAACGTTGCCTGGATCTTGGCTCTTCTGTCTTATCCTCTCCCCCGCACTGATGTCTGCAGCCCCTTCATCTTCAGTGTATGGAGCGGGCTGACATCAGTGGGATCTCGGCTCTTCTCTCTCTCTCCCACCCCCCCCCCACTGATGTATGCGGCCCCTCCCTCTGCCATACACGGAAGGGGCTGACGTCAGCGGAAATCTCGGAGAAGAAGAGCAGATCACACGTGAATGCCCAGGGGAGCTGTAAAAGGTATTTGATAAGGACTTTGAGCAAGATGTTTTTTTTTTTAATAATTAAACTGACTTCTTTCCTGACAGTGGGAGTGGTGGGGGGTGACACAGGAACTTTTTTAATTTCTTATTGATTTATTCATGATTGATTTTTAGAACATGGAGAGGGGTAAATGATGCAGCACATGCACTGTGCTATCCATCATGCTTTAAAAGGAACTGTTTTTTTTGTTTTGTTTTTTAGGGTTACAACCACTTTAATGCCATTATTAAATAAGCCCTACCCCGAAAATTAGACCTAGTGTGTTTTTTGTAGCAAAAATTCATATAAGACCCGGGCTTATTTTCGGAGAAACACGGTATGTTTGATTCAAAATGCTTGATGTGTTAGGCGCATTTAGAGCTTAAACTTTAATTAAATTCAATGGCCAGAAAAAATTATTATTCTGCCCAATTAAATGAATAAATGTCCAAGTGCTTGACGCGCCTAAACAAGCCTAAACACTTTAAATGGGTTTACATTTGTCAACTATTTTTTCTGCCAAAACTCTGCTGCCATGAGGAAAGGAATCTAGGACACTTAGGAATTTGGTATTTGTATATAAGTCCATGAACTTGAACACTTAGTTTTGACAGTGCAATTTTTACTTAATACCACATGCATGTATCACATCCCACCAATCCTGATTCGCCTTCAGAATAGGAAAGTTTTGACTGCCGGCTTCAAAACGTGGCAAAATCATGGAGTGATTTGGCCATATTTTGCATTTACCCGTGACTGGTGGTCATAATAGGCTATGTCTACATGAAGCTTTGGTCAGCTTCTAACGCTGCATACACACGACCATTTTTAATGATCTAGAAAAAAACTAAGTTTTTTTCAGCCCGATTCTTGTCAAGCCTGCCTTGCCTACACACAAACGGGGAAAAAAATGCTCTAGCAAAGCGCGGTGACGTACAACACGTACAACGGCACTATAAAGGGGAAGTTCCATTCGGATGGCGCCACCCTTGGGGCTGCTTTTGCTGATTTTGTGTTATTAAAAGTTTGGTGAGAGACGATTTGCGCTTTTCAGTCTTCGTGCTTTTCAGTCTGTTACAGTGTGATGAATGTGCTATCTGAATTTCAACGCTAGTTTTACCAGAACGCCGTGAAAAACAAAAACGTGAAAAACAACGCGAAAAAATAGAGCATGTTCTAAATTTGTAATGCCCATTTTTCACGTCATGAAAAATGCTCTGGAGCCCACACACGATTGTTTTTAATGACACTAAAAAATGTTTAATTTTCCACGTCATGAAAAACGGTCGTGTGTACGCGACATAACAGCTTTTGAAGCACTTGCTCTTTGTTTACGTTAAAAGGCTGGTAAACTGCCAAGATTATACTGCAATGAAAATATAAAAAAAATGTGTTTTGGGTGACTCTTTTATGAACTTTAAAGATTAATTTCTCCACAATGTCTATAGCTACAAGGGAATGAGAGCTTGTTTTAGTGTGCTATTTACTGCTTCTTTAACCTCCCTGGCAGTATTACTCCTTCTGGTTTTAGGTGCTGAAAGCAGTACATTTATGGAAATTTGGCGTTTTATATTTTAGGCCTGCAATTCTTAGGGATAACTCACGTAAATCTGTCCAAACCAGAGTCTAGTAGACATCCTGGGTATGATAAAGTTTGAAACAAAAAATCATGAATTATAATATAATAAATAACTATAAATAAGTTTAACAAATAATAATGTAATTATAATAAAAATTATTCAATAATGTAATCAATCAAAAACACTGAAATTTGCTCAGTTGCAGAATTGTCGCTGTCATTACTTTCAGTGTTTGATGATGAATTTCCCCACAAATCGCTATCGCTCAATTCTGCAAGTGATTCTAATTTATTATCGCTGTTTTTTAGCTGGTCTAAAAGCACTTTTGATGAAGGGACACTTTTTGGTTGCTATGGACAATCTCCAGTTTCCATGCAGAAAGAACAGTTTTTATTATATAAAACTACATGCAGGACACTGGGCAGACCACTAGGGACAAAGAGGGTGTGTAATTATTTCATACAGTACTGTCCCTGTGCGTTGTAACGTCGCAGGGAACGGAGCTCGGCACTCAGGCACTGTGAATCAAGCAAGGAGACACAGCGGAGAAGGTAAGTAACTTCCCCCTGTATCCTGCAATGCAATCTGGCTCTGGGATACCGCTTTTGGTATGAAAAATTCACCCCGAGCCTGACTCTGGAATATCGCTAAGGAGGATATAATAGGTAAATGCTTTAAAGGATAAGTTCTCCTTGCATTCCCTAAATGTGGGATTAACATGCAACATGGTACTGTAGGACCAGGCCCCACACGCTCCCTCCTTCGATCCTTCAATGTGGCAACTAGCAGGGGATTTCTACCCCCACTAGCTTTCACAATTAAAAAGAAAAACCCCACCCGTGAGTGTCTACTCCTGCCGTGTAATTCATTCACAGAGTTCTGTGAATGGGAAACAACAAGTAGCAACAGCCTTTGAAACGGTCGGCTTGTAGTTCTCACTGAATTTTCTCGGCTCTGTTGAGCGCGGTGGGTGGTAGTTCAATGATTGTTCCTATTATATTAAAACGAGTCTCTTTTGATATAATAGAAGTTTGACTGTATAGTATCTCACGGTGGAGTTGCTGCTCTTCTTCAATTTTGGTTATTGCAAATTTAGCTAATAGCACAGTTTCTTTTTTTGAAATTTACATTTATTGTTCCTTTCAGTGTAAAACTGTCAGCCCGTATGATGTAAAGGCTGACAGCTCACACTGACAGGCTGCAGGAGACCCGCATGATATCAGGGATCTGCTGATCGCTGGTGCAATCCTTTCCAGGCTCCAAAACAAAAAGTAGTAAATGCACATTTATTTATTTTTTTAAAGCAAACTTATCCTTTAACTCTGGAAGTGTTAATTGCCTGGTACCCAGTGCCAATCCTGACCTCCCTGGGGCCCTAAGCAAAATGACATGGCACATTAAAAATGAGAAGCAGGGGGCGCTGACGACAGTGACATGTCACATTAACCACTTCCAGACCTGCGCACGACGATGTACGTCCTATTTTTAAAGACGGATATCTCGGTAACGGCAGCAGCTGCTGTCACAACCGAGGTATCCATCTTTAGGGTGCGCGGTCTGGAATCCGATAATGGCGGTCTCCGCGGCGGATTCACCGCGAGATCGCCGTTATCGGTGGCGGGAGAGGGGCCCCCCCCCCTCCCGCCGCTCTCCCGTGCCCTCCGCCGCTTACCGGAGCCGTCGGTAGCGGCGGAGGCGATCGGATGCTGTCGGCTGGTGAGCGGGGACGGGACTGAAGGAAAAATCTCCTTCGCCCGTCCCCATAGCTCGGCTGGGCGGAAGTGACGTCAAAACGTCAGTCCCGCCCAGCCTCTTAAAGAGACAAATTTTTTTTTTGGTCATTTGAAAAAATGACATTTTTTATTTTTTTTCTATTTTTTGCATTTAAGCCCAAATATGAGATCTGAGGTCTTTTTGACCCCAGATCTCATATTTAAGAGGACCTGTCATGCTTTTTTCTATTACAAGGGATGTTTACATTCCTTGTAATAGGAATAAAAGTGATAATTTTTTTTTTTTTTTTTTTTTCAGTGTTAAAAATTCTAAAATAAATAAAAATAAATGCGAAAAGCAAAAAAAAATTTTTTTAAAGCGCCCCGTCCCGACGAGCTCGCGCGTAGAAGCGAACGCATACGCGAGTAGCGCCGACATATGAAAACGGTATTCAAACCACACAAGTGAGGTATCGCCGCGATCGTTAGAGCGAGAGCAATAATTTTAGCCTTAGGCCTACTCTGTAACTCAAAAAATGCAACCTGTAGAATTTTTTAAACGTCGCCTATCAAGATTTTTAAGGGTAAAAGTTTGACGCCATGCCACGAGCGGGCGCAATTTTTAAGCGTGACATGTTGGGCATCATTTTACTCGGCGTAACATTATCTTTCAAAATATATAAAACAATTGGGCCAAATTTATTGTTGTCTTATTTTTTAATTCAAAAAAGTGAATTTTTTCCAAAAAAAGTGCGCTTGTAAGACCGCTGCGCAAATACGGTGTGACAAAAAGTATTGGAATGACCACTATTTTATTCTCTAGGGTGTTAGAAAAAAAAAAATATATAATGTTTGGGGGTTTTAAGTAATTTTCTAGCAGAAAAAAATGTTTTAGTCTTGCAAACACCGAATCTGAAAAACACCTAAGGTCTGGAAGTGGTTAAAGAAAGTTGAGAAGCGGGGGTAGGGGGTGTTCTGTTGTCGTAAATTACATCTTACATTAAATTGAGAAGCAGGGAGTGCTGACTTCTTACCTCTTCTCCCATGCAGCCAGTTGAGAAGCGGGGTGAGGGGGCAAAAATGATTTCTCACCAGGTGGGGCCTCTAGTAATTTGGGGGGCCCTTCGCAGCTTTGCGGGGCCCTAAGCGGCTTGCATAGTGAGCCTATAGGGCGGATCAGCCCTGCTGGTACCCCTCTGCATTCAATGGTTATCATGTTTGCTGTGTCCTTTAGTAATGTAGGAGCCGAATGGGAGAATCAGAGTGCATGGTGGGCGACGTAGTCATCCAAAGCACCTAAAAGCATGTTGAATGTGAAGAAAATTGCAGTTTTGTTCAGAAATTGAGAGAAGACTCCTCTAATGATCATCAAAAAATGTACATTTATTCCTTTACAGTTTTTTGTACATCTTTTATTTCATCAACCGAGTCGCTTTCTTCCAAATAGTTAGCAACAACCTTTGTACAATTATAGAATAAGGTAAATAAAAAATAAAGCTGAAAAGTCATTATTTCAATCCGTTTCGATTTAATGCTTGTACACAAAGGTGTAAATTCATTTTAAAGTCATCAGAGAGATTTAGCTGAAAACAAAATATCTTCCAAAATAGCCAAGCAGATGGAGCAATCCTAAACGACTTAACGTTTATGACTGTCAGTGTGATGTATTGCCTTGTTTTTGTGGCCTATACCACATTCTGGGTAAAATATTTCTACAATTGATCTTCCTGCACAGGACAGAAGACCTGAAAGTTCATGGTCTACGAAGATTTGTAACAAACCCACCCAGTTTCAAATGAAAAACACATGTGTGCTTGTGTAGAAGTTGCCAAACAAAAGATAGACATTCTTTACGTTGTTTAATTAATTGTGATGGGTACCCATTCTATGTAAACTTAACAAGCCAGCAAGTTTACTTTTCCATACAGTATTCATAACAATGAGTTTTGTGCTCCTATGGTATACAGTAAGTTATGCAAACTTTAAAGGGAGAGTGTGGGAAACGTCTCCTCCAAGTAAATTCCTGCACAGCATGTGTAAATAGAAAGTACCAACAACATAACCATTGCTTATTACAGCATATTACATTTAAAATGTATCTAAAGCCAATACATTTTTGAGTTAAGGATAGAACGAAAAGAGTTTTTAAAGTAGAACTATAAGCAAAACTTTTTTTTTTCATTTTGAATAGAGTATGGGAAGATTATAATCCTTGTCAGATTTTTTTTCACCATCTGCGTCCCATTGCGGAGATTTACCTTCACTTCCTGTCCCTTAGCCAAACAGGAAGTGAAAGGGAAATCCCTGTAAATCAAGGGAATTCCTTGGGGACCCTCAGCTCACTTAAACTTTTCTCTTACTTTCACTTTCAATGATAATGGTAAATAGGACAAAAAGAGAGGGGAATCTCCTTAATGGGGGCACAGAGAGCAATACAAACTTTAAGGTGTTCTAATACCTCTCCACTATATTCAAAACAAAACAAAAAAAGTTTTGCCCTTAGTTATACTTTAAAGGGGTTGTAAAGGTTAGTTTTTTATTTTCTAAATAGCTTACCTTAATCTAGTGTATTGTTGGTTCACTTACCCTTTCCTTCCATTTCCCTTCTAAATGTTTTTTTTCTTTGTTGTCTTTGTCTGAATTTCTCACTTCCTGTTCCTCCTCAGTAAGCTGTTCAGTAAGCTGTTCTAAATGACTTTCCACCACTCGGATGATGGTGGAAAGCTTACTGAGGAGAAACAGGAAGTGAGAAATTCAAACAAAAAAATTTTTTTTTAGAAGGGAAATCAAAGGAAAAGATAAGTAAACCAACAATGCACTAGCTTAAAGGAACCAATTTACAAAATAAAAGACGAACCTTTACAACCCCTTTGCCAAAGCTGATAATGTTGTTTTTTGTCCCTGCTAAGAAGATTCATCATCATGATTGTCTTGGTGACCCCTAGAGTGGAAAACGAGGGAAATCCAAAGTTTATAGTTGTCAGCAAAACAGTCACAGAGGGGAAAGCTTATAATAGCGACACTTGTTGCAATGGCAGGTGTCTCCGAGAGGGTTTCCATCACTTTGGAAAGATTGCCTCTCATGCCCCGTACACATGATCGAAAATTCCGACAGCAAAGGTCCTATGTGAGCCTTTGAACGGAAATTCCGACCGTGTGTATGCTCCATCAGACTTTTGCTGTCGGAATTTGCGCCAACAAAAGACTGAGAGCTGGTTCTCAAATTTCCCGACGGAAAAAAATCCTATCGGAAAATCCGATCGTCTGTAGCAATTCCAACCCGTAAAATTCCAGCGCATGCTTGGAAACAATTTGACGCATACTTTGAAGCATTGAACTTAATTTTCTCGGCTCATTGTTTTTGTTGTACGTCACCGCGTTCTTGACCGACGAAAGTTCCGAGAACTTTTGTGTGACCGTGTGTATGCTAGGCAAACTTGAGCGAACTTCCTTTGGAAAAACTATCCAAGGAAAATCTGATCATATGTACGCGGCATCATTCCCTGTTGTGTGGGGTTTAACACAACAGAATCACTTTCAAGGCACTCTGCCTAATGCATAAGTGTATTCAAGGAAACGCCCCCCAATATCTATGCAAAAAAATAAAAGCTCATAACCCCAATCGCATTCTGCGATCCACCAATCAAAACCTCCTCCAGATACCCAAAGCCAGATACAAGTCCAAAGGAGATTGAAGATTTGCAGTCCAGGGACCTCGCCTGTGGAATGCACTACCAACCACCATCCGACTGGAGTCGGACCACAGGAGGCCTTCAGGAGAAAGATTAAAACCCATCTCTTCTGAGGTCAAGGGGTTTCTTACCCATGAAATGGATACAGCGCCCAGAGGCGATTCAGTTCGCATGTGTTGCGCTTTACAAGTCTCTCACTCACTCAACCTCCCTAGCGGTATGATTATTTCAGATTTTAGGTCCTGAAAGCGGTGGCATTATTTTGCAAGGAAATTTGGCGGTTTATATTGTAGGCCTGCAATTCTTAGGAATAACTCATTTAAATCTGACCAAACAAGAGTCTAGTAGACATCCCGGGTATGATGAAGTTTGAAAAAAAAATATTATACATTTTAATATAATAAATAATTATAAATAAGGAGAGCAAAACACATAGTTTTGCTCGTCGAGTTCCTTGTGAAGCCGCCGAGGATCTCGGCGAGCCAAGTTTCCCCGTTGACTAACGAGGAAATAGAGAACATGTTCTCTATTTGGCCCGACGAGATCCTCGTCGGTTTCCTTGGCCGAAAGTGTACACACGGCCGGGTTTCTCGGCAGAATACGGTTCCGATCGAGTTTCTGGCTGAATTCTGCCGAGAAACTCGGTCGTGTGTACGGGGCCTCAGGAGCATTTAGAGCTTGAGCGCTAGCTAATTTCAAAGGCCAGAATAAATTATTATTCTGCCCAATAAAATGAATTAACGTCCAAGTTCCTGACATGCGTAAACGCGTTAAATGGGTTTAAAAGCGTCAACTGTTTTTTTCTGCCAAAACTCTGCTGCCACGAGGAAATTAATCTAGGAGACTTAGGAAAACATCAAGTGTGAATGAGGCCTAAGAATGATAAAGTCTGTGGTCATCCGCTGAATGTAAACAAAGGGATGGGATGCTGACTGGTGTCAATGACCAAAAAAAGCTATGGGAGTATCTGAAAAAAGATTTTAAAGGAGCCTATAGCTCAGTCTGTAGAATATTACAGTGCACAATCTTCTTTTTTATTATTTCATATTTCCATATATACAACACTATACATTCTCTCTAAGAAGTCATCACCATTGTGATTGTCATTGTGCATGGTGATTTGGACAGGAGCAGTTTCACTAGTCATATTCCGAGGGAACAATCTGTATTAACAAAGAATAAAGTAAGCATCTCTCTGCTTTACATCCCTCCTTGGCAGGGCTGGACTGGGACACAAATTTGGCCCTGGACTTCATCCAGACTGGCCCACTTTGACAGGTCTCTCCCTTGGTGACGGGACAACCCCCCCCCCCCCGGCCACCCAAGCCCCCTCTCCCCCTTCACTAGCCACTAGCCGTTCTACTTTATTCGAGTAGAACGGCTGGTACTGGTACTTTTATAGGCAGTACCAGTGGGGAAACTAGACATTATTTCACCTGGGGAAAATAATCAGTTCGGTGCCCCCCCTTATGGGACAAGATTAGGCAGAAGTGAGAAACTCCCAGGCCATAGCTGTTGAGTCAGTTCTCTGTCCCCTCCCCCATGCTCCTCTGTCGTCCCCCCTGCTCCTCTGGTCCTCCCCCTGCTTCTCTGTTCCCCCGGTAAACGTTGCGGGGAGGGAGAGGAGGTGAGTGCTGCGGGAAGGGAGAAACAGAGGAGCGGAGAAGGGCGGCGGTCTGCTGTCACTGAAGGCGGCCCACTGAGCCATCGGCCCACCGGGAAACTCCCTGTAGTCCCAATGGCCAGTCCATCCCTGCTCCTTGGCTAGAAAAGCATTTAAACCTTGTTATCTGGGGTGGCACATACTACCATTTTTATAGCTGATGGAACTTTTTTGGCTTTAAGAAGCGTGAAGAAGCCATAATGTTCTACTAATGCATTCTACTGTGCCTTCCACGTATTTTACTTATTTTCCTTTAAATAAAGGATCCAGTCTCATCCATTTATCCCATTTTCTTGATTGAGTTATTAGCTGACGATACTAATGTACTTCTTGATCTAGTTCCTTTCTAATGACAGACGCTCTAATCTAATTGTAAGTGTCGATATGTAGTTAAAGACAAATTCAATGAGCTTCAGAGATAATTAAAAGAACATAGAAAAGCCAAGGGTAATAGAAAGCATGCATGCAGTATAGGTGAGAGGTGATGATGAGCTGTTGTGAAGAAGAGATATCGCATAATATAATATATCAAAGCCCCTCAATATGAATAGAAATGATGAATGAATGTTTTAAGGTACAAAGAGGTAATCTGGGTTTCAAATTAATTGAAGGCTGAAAGTACATACTTATATATTTCATTTTAATATAGATACTTAAAGGAAATAAATAAAGGACACGTTAAGAACTTTTCCAGATTCAGGATTTTTATTTATTTTTACTGACTACTCCTGCCTTTCAAATCCAATTCCACATTTAATGCCCCTTTAAATAGTTACTTTGGGCCAAGCTGATCCAAACAAACTATTTACTGCAATAACAGGTAGACATGTGCATTCGTTTTCGTCCGAATGCATTTTCGTCCGAATTTCAGGTATTTTCGTTATTGTTTTAACAAACGATAACGAAAGCACAGAAAACGAAAACCGAAAGATCCGACATAAACAAATGCTTTATTTTCGTTTTCGTTGCGGTCGAATGTGCCTAACCTTAACTCTATTAGTCCAATATTATTCTACATAGAGAGAAAATATTTGACATAGAGAGACATGAATATTTTTTTTTTTTTCTTAGAACATTCGACAGACATCATAAGCCTTCAATGACAGATTCGACATAGAGAGACATGAAGATTCGACATAGAGAGACATGAAGAGTCCAATTTTTTTTTTTTTTTTTAAGATTCTGTCAAATCTTCTTTTTTTTTAGAACATTCTACAGACACCATAAGCCTTCAATGACAGATCCGACCTTAATTTGGATTTTCGGACGAATGCATTTTTTTTAACGAAAAAACGAAATAAATAAAAACTAATTTCGGGAGTAACTAAATTAAAAAGTATTTTTCGGACGAAAACGAAATTACGAAACGAAATATTTCAGTGTGCACATGTCTAAAAACAGGTGGCCTTGCTAGGTACTCTGTATTAACTGCAGTGGGATGAGGACTTCCTGGTCCACACTCAGAACAAGCACTGCTCAGCCATTCATGGGAAGTTTTGTACTGTATTAAAGCCTAACTCCACATCTAATGTCCCTTTAAATACATTGTAGTTTAATTGGACCAACCTGGCCCAAACAAATTATTTACTGCAATAAAAGATGTGCTTGCTGCATGCGTTGTTTTACCTTTATGTAGCCTCAGCTCCATACAACATACAGCTCTATGTTCCAACAGTGAAAGAAAAGATTTCCAATCCCACTCCTGCACTAAAATAGAGTTAGGATTAGAACTGCAGAGTCATTTCACAGGAAGCTTTGTATTGTCTGAATGAATTCTCATCTTCCTCTGATTGGGTGAGGCAGAGAGGTAGGGGGATGACATCACAACCTCTGCCTCAGCCAATCACGCTTTGTATTAGAAAGTTTATCTTTTATGAAGAGGAGAAGAATAGATGTTAGTATCTCTGTCCTAGGGTGACAACGCTGCTCCTTCATAGGTACACTACAGTGAATGAGCATTGTAATCCTAGGACATGAAGTGCATTTATTTTTATTCTTTCTTGCTATGATGGACATTCAGCAGAGATAAAGCAAGAGAGAGACTGCTTTCACTGCTGAAGAGGACCCACCCCTAGCAACAGAGCAATGGAGGATGTCTGATTGGTCATTGGTGGCCACTTAGCCAGGAAAGTTAGGCCCTGCCCACTAACAAGAAAGAGTCAGAGGTCTTGGACACATGGGGGGGGGGGACCCACAGGACCAGCAGTACAGAGTGACAAGGGACAGGGCTAAAAGTTGGTAGTGTTCCCTGAGTATTCCTGGAGCCTATGTGCACAGGTACTTAGGGCTGCTGCCAGAACTTTTGCTACTGGGTCTGCTGTGTTCAGTGTCAGAAACTCAGGACCACACATTGCTGTTGATGTATTGTATGGAGGCCTTCCTGGACAAAAGATGCTGAGGACTGTACTACTAAGAGTCTTATGCCCCATACAGACGGTCATTTTTTGTGATGAAAAAAAAATGAAGTTTGAAGTGATGAAAAAAAACGACATTTTTGAAACTTCATTTTCAAAAACGATGTAGCATACACACCATCATTTTGAAAAATGATGAACAAAGTGACGGCACTCTAAAGGGGAAGTTCTATTCGCCTTGAGGCTGCTTTTAGCTGGTTACTTGTTAGTAAAAGATGATTCGTGCTTTTTTGTCTGTTACAGCGTGATGAATGTGCTTACTCCATTATGAATGGTAGTTTTACCTCCCGTCTTAAAACTTGCTTCTGTGCATGTGCGGGTTTAAAAACGTCGTTTTGCCCACACACTATCATTTTCATTGACACAAAAAATGACATTTTGAAAAACGACACAAAAAATTCGAGCATGTTCGAATTTTTTTTTTGTCATTTTTCAGAAGACATAAAATGACATTTTGCCCACACACGATCATTTTAATTGACATTTTTAAAAATGTCATTTTATTTCATCACAAAAAATGACCGTCTGTACGCGGCATCAGGGTCAAGTGCTGCAGCTTTTCCAAATGTATGTGGTTCCAGTGTTCTAGAATGTTGTAATGGTACTAGAGTTTCATGTATCCTGCTGTTTGTAGTCCCGTTCCCGTGAGAGATTGCAGCTGAGTTCTGACGATAGACAGCAGCTATCTAGATGAGACTTTACCTTGACCTTAAAGGGGTTGTAAAGGCAGAATGTTTTTTATCCTAATGCATTCTATGCATTAAGATAAAAAAAACTTTTGTGTGTAGCAGCATCCCCCTAATTACTTACCTGAACCCCTTCTCTCTCCAACGATATCCGCAAACGTCTAAGCCATCTGGGACACTCCTTCTGATTGGCCCAGACACAGCAGCGGTGACATTGGCTTCAGTGGCTTTCCATCAAAGTCAGTTAGCCAATCAGGGGAGAAAGGGGGCAGGGCCAGGTCATGACTCTGTGTCTGAATGAATACACAGAGCTCTGACTCGGCTCGGGTGCCCCCATAGAAAGCTGCTGGCTGAGGGGGCACTGGACAGGATGGAGGGGCCAGGAGCAGCAAAGAGGGACCCAAGAAAAAGAGGATCCAGGCTGATCTGTGCAAAACCAACTGCACAGAGGAGGTAAGTATAACATGTTTGTTATTTAAAAAAAAAAAAAAAACTAGTCTTTACAATCACTTGGAAGAGGATTGCCTGTTACAGCTGCTGGGTGCCAGTTTGAGATAGGAACTTTTTGCTGGTCTTTGCAGGACTGCCTGAGACCAAGGACCAACTCCAGTAGTTAGAAGCCTCTTGGCCACTATCTTGCTTCATTTCAATTGAGAGCTCCATCACAGGTTCAGAGCCCCAACACCAATAGGTCTGTGTTGCAGTGTATTTTGCAATAGTCAATGGAGAATAAGTAGACTGGGCCTCTTGCTCACAGACTTGGCTATTTTTATTCCAATGTGTTTTATAAGGCTTTACTCCTTTTAACTCCTCATTTTACTCCTTTTAACAAAGCTGACTTATATGTTTCCAGATGTATCAATGGTCACTCAGGTCTAGGAGCAAAGCAAGTCATCACTGGAGTAGGACAGAGTAACCTAAACAATCAAGTTGCTCCTTCAAGGGGTAGCACTACAGTTAATTTTCTGTTCTTGGGTTTAGATATGATTTAATGAATACAAAGCTGCTTTCTTTTGTATCGTTTATATATGGCTGGATTCCAGTTCTAATTACTTTGGAGATTAGTTTCAATAACCTAAAACAAGTATGAAGATCAGAATTTTTTTTTTATAAGCAAGCTTCCCATATATATTTGATTCATGGTATTGGAGCAAAAGGACCAGTATGACAGCCAAGCAGCTAGCATCTTCAAACAGAGAATTCAGCAATGGCAGCCTCAAATTTTATCTCATGAGTTTTTTTTTAAATAATATACTTCAATAAAGCAAAATTTACAAAACTGTTAAAACACAAGAAAATTGTACACCTTTCTCGGATCTCCACCTTTCTTTTAAAAAGTGACAGGAGCACTTTACGTCAACAACAGTTTGAAAGGAACGCATATTTTCCAAAGCTGTATTTTCTAACGCAACAGGAAGATATATTTTTGGATTTTGAGCTTTTTTATATTTCTGTTGACATATATTTTGTTCAGTATTTGAAATTCCATTTTCATACGATTCTTGCATTATTTTCTCTCTACATCATTTTTGTCAGTTTGTTTTTCTAAGGTTGAAGTAAAAATTGAATTAAAAAAAAAATCTAAACGCTATAAATAATTCATCCTCGATTTCCACTGAAAGCAAAGAAGGATTTATAAATCTATTTTATGACTTTATGTCTTCCACTGACAGAGCCTGTCTTTTTTGACTATTTTTGTTTAAATGAAGTGAAATAGATTTTTCAAGTTAAAATATTTGTAAGAGTCTCAAGGCGTATTTCTATTAGTGAAATTGCTGTGCCTTCACCAATAACCTAATTCATAATTCTAATAATGCATTTAATTTATATAAGTGTCTTTGAGCTCTTGTGTTCCAGAGTCAGGAGAGATTGTTCTCATACCAGTAATGTTTACCTCAGGCTACAAAGTCATCTTTGGAGTTTCAGCAAATAATAAATCATATATAAAACAGATATCAGTAACTAGCTGCAGTTATTTAAAACGTAATGGAGTTTTCAAAAATAAAGAAGAACAAAAAGTTAGTACTTTTAATAAACACTGTATACTATGTCAAGGAATATGTTCTTTAAAGCAGTGGTCCCCAACCTTTTTGGCACCAGGGACTGGCTGCGTGGAAGTAAATTGTGCCAAGGCTCGGCGAGGGGGGGATGTACGCACACATGGGGGTAAGCAATTTTTCACTGGCAATTTATCGGGACAAAAGCTGGTGTTCTGCTGTTGGTGCTTCAATCATCACGGCACCTTGGTTGGTATGGTGTCAGAATGATTGAAGCGCATTATTTCTTATATTACATTGTAATATAAATGAACTGGTTCAACTCACCATAATGCAGAATCAGTGGGAGCCCTGAGTGTGTCACTTGCCACGTCGCCTGCCATGTCGCCTGCCACCAGATGCAGCTTGTCACTTGCCACGCTGCCTGCCACCAGATGAGGAATGCCACTTGCCACGCTGCCTGCCACCAAGTGAGAAATGCCACATTTGCCACGCTGCCTGCCACCAGATGAGGAATGCCACTTGCCACGCAGCCCTCCACCAGATGAGGAATGCCACTTGCCACTTTGCCTGCCACCAGATGAGGAATGCCACTTGCCACGTTGCCTGCCAGTGCCATCAGATGAGGAATGCCACTTGCCACGTCCCCTGCCAGTGCCACCAGATGAGGAATGCCACTTGCCACGCCACCTGCCACCAGATGAGGAGTGCCACTTGCCAAATCACCTGCCAGTGCCACCAGATGTGGGTTGTCACTGCATTGGTGGCACTGGTTCAGTGGTCGTTCTTGAGTGAGGGCAGGAGAGCAGAGATGCGGGGCAAGCAGTAAGAGATGATGTCATCTATCTGCTCCCTACGGCACCTCCGACATTCCGCACACTGTGAGGGCAGAAGAGCGGTCATGCTAGGCGTGCGGAGAGAGATGATGTCTCTCATTCGCCTGCCCACCTGCCTCTCTCACCCGCCCTCTTTAATGTCATGCCGTCGCCACGGCTCAGCTGCTGCCCGCCGTGGCCTGAAGGTTGATGTCCCCTGCTTTAAAGTGAACTTAACTTCAGATTTATATTTTTTATATTAACACGGACCTAAAAAAAAAAAAGGGTATATATATATGTATATTATATATTGTATTTTTTCACTTTAACAGTGAAGTGAAGCCTGCTTGGTGCATGCAGGCATTTGTAAGAAACTTTAATTAATGCACACAACACAAAAGTAGGGAATCATCAAAGCTACTATTCCAGGTATGGAATATGTACTGTATACTTACAGTACACTGGTCTGACCAATAAAACTATGCAAAAAAAAAGCGCGTCTGGCCTTCGGTTTTAATTTAAGTAAGGGAATCCTAGAACCTCCATCAACTTTTTGTTGATGTTTGTTATCCTTTTGCAGATTCTTTATCACTTTTGGAAAACCTTTTCCCTCAGAACAGAAAAAAAAAGTGAAATCTTTCTAACGAATCCACAAAGAGAATTAAAGCCTGACAGGGTCCATTCTATAAAAAAAAAGAAAGAAAAAATATTTTGGATTTAGATATCCACATATGAGCCACATACCCTAATGTTCATAAAGTCCACCTTTATATTTCTTGGCTTGCCTAGGATACTGCCACCTGTGTTCCATCCCATCTAAATTCTTCTCACTTAGCCTGGTCCATGTGGTTGGTTTAAGACACTGAACTGTCATACAGAGATAGGCCGCGTACACACAACCGTTTTCCTCGACAGAATCTATCAAGAAACTTAGTGGCAGAACTTTTTTTCAGAGGAAAACGGCCGTGTGTATGTTTTTCGTAGAAAAAACTGTTATGGAACTCGACGAGAAAAAAAGAGAACACGTTCTCTTTTTCCTCGCCGGGAGTCTCAATTTCCTTGTCGTGTTTTTTGTCGGGCTGGTTTACGATGAGAAACACGTTCGTGTGTATGCTTAGAAACCCACGCATGCTCAGAATAAAGTATGAGATGGGAGCGTGCCTTCGGTAAAAGTAGGGTTTGTAATGGAGATAGCACATTCCTCACGCTGTAACAGACTGAAAAGTGTGAATCGTCTCTCACCAAACTTTTACTGAACATGCAGTAACATGAGATTAGCAAAAGCAGCCCCAAGGGTGGCGCCAGTGGAATCAAACTTCCCCTTTATAATGCCGTCGTACGTGTTGAACGTCACCTGTCAATGGTAAGAGAAATGTAGAGCGTTAGGATCAGGCACACCAAAAGAAGAGTGTGACTCAAGAGTCTGATGCCCCGTACACGATCGGAATTTCCGATGCCTAAAATCTAATGGAATTATACGTCGGAATTCCGTTCAAGCTGTCTTGCATACACACTGTCAGACCAAATTCTGACCGTCCAAAACGCGGTAACGTAAAACACTATGAATAGCCGAGAAAAATGAAGTTCAACGCTTCCGAGCATGATTCTGAGCATGCGTAGGTTTTTTCTTCGTTGGAGTTGCACACAGGCGATAGGAATTTCCTATCGTTTTTTTTTTTCCATTAGAAAAAAATAAAACATGTTCTATTTCTAAACACCAACGGAAAAAAGTCTCATGGGGCCCACACACGATCGGAATTTCCGATGAAAAAAGTCCATCAAACTTATTTCATCGGAAATTCCGATCGTGTGTACGTGGCATGAGACCCACATGTGTATGCCATGTAAGGTGCTTATGGAGAAGTATCTATTAGAGACCTCTATGATAGAGTTACCACTAGAGAAGGCCATAAAGTAGGGGTGCCCAAACTTTTGAAGAGCGAGGACCACTGAAGCGAATTGGTAACAGGTAGCGGGCCACAATGAGTGGAGCGGGAGGATAACAGGTCCGTGTCTACGGACACAGCCCACTCTACTCTATGGGCCCTCTCATCCAATCCGATTCGCCCAGACAAAAGGGGACAGATCCCTTTCTATTTTTTTTAGGTAGGTGGGTGTAAACAGACACAAGTCTGTTTACATCTGCTGCTCCATAGAGGTGAGTATTAAGTCAGATTGGGTTGGACTGATTATGTGAAAGTGGCCTAAGGCTGATGCGATTTGCCCAAACCGTGGGTGCAGCGCAGTGCACCTGTGAATGTTTTGTGGGTTAGCTGCACGTTGCTGTAAACTTCTATTTTATCCTGCAGGTGTGGCACACTTTCTGAAAGCACAACAGGTAATAACAGAAGTCTATGGCTCAGTGCTTGTTTCCTCTACCAGAGGCTTCATTCACAAAACTGCTGCTCTGGGATGGCGGGTCGGCAACCTGTGATCTGGGCTTGCCAACCTGCCACCCCAGAGCAGGAGGTCGAGGGCCACATCAGAGGGCTCCGCGGGCCACATGTGGCCCCCGGGCCACTTGTTGGGCACCCCTACCATCATTTCCCCATAAACCACTGTGATATGTGTTAAACTCCCATTATAGCTCCATCATTACATAGAGTGGCTGTGGACATCACTTTCTAGGTTATTTGGTTTTCTTTAAAGAAAACGACTTTTATGTTCTTATATTTTATGGCATAGCATCTTTTTCATGTTAGATCTTAGAAGCAAATGATCTCTCAGGTGATTTCTGCTTTACTGTGACCTTGTCTGTATATTAAAGGCTTGTGAAAAAATGAAAAAAAAACCCATTTACATTATGAGGTCACATTCTATTTGACTTTAAATAGCCAACAATTCTACTTCATTTTTTTTTTACTGGAAAGAGAGAACATTATGTCATGATTTCTCAATAAAAACATTATTTTCAGTCAACCTGTCCAAATATTTCACAAAGGGAAGCAATAAAATATAATTTCCCAACTACAGAGTAAAGCTGTGTGTACACACATGCAAAAACAAGCTATATCATCAGCCTTAAATAATATTAAAAAAAAAAATAGGGATTTATTTCATCCTCTGTAGAAAACAAAAACAAAAACACCTCTACAGATGGTATATAGAACCAGTTACCAATTTTAATTTCTAATAATCTACATCACCACCTTTGAATTACTAAAATTGCACAGCCTTACCTCTTAGGCCCCATACTCACGACCAAACATGTCTGCTGAAACTGGCCCGCAGGCCAGTTTCAGCAGACATGTTTGGTCGTGTGTGGGCGCGAGCGGGCCGAATTCCAGCAAACATTTGCCCGCCGGGCCTTTTCCCAGCAGACAAATATTCCTGGACTTGTTTTAAAACAGTCCGCTGGAATTCTGCCCGCTCGGACATGTACGGTCGTCAGTACAGACCTACCGTACATGTCCAGGCGCCCGCCGTCCCTCGCATGCGTCGAATGACTTCGACGCATGCGTGGAAGCATTTTAAAGGCGGGCCGCCCACGTCGCCGCGTCATTGTCGCGGCGACACCGCGTCATCGACGCGGCGACACCGCGGACACGCCCCGCGTACTGTTTACGCGCGGACTTCTGTACGATGGTGTGTACAACCATCGTACAGAAGCCCTCTGGCAGACATGTATGGTGAAAACGGTCCGACGGACCGCTTTCACCATACGTGTTTGTCCGTGTGTACCCGGCCTTAGCGATTGCTTGTTTTTATTTTTTATATTTTCTTGTATTCTCCTGCCGTCAGAGTAGAAGTATCAGGCCATGAGACAACCTTTCAGTAGTCTCTGTTCTTTAATGAAAACCCTTTAATGGCTCAGAATAGTTGCTGTCTTCATGTGACAAATAAAGGGCACATTTTGAGCAGGTTGTTTTGCTGGTGACACCACTTTTCATCTGCTGATTATGTTACAGCCTCACTATCTACTGCTGATCATCTATTGTTGGGGTCTTGAACGGGCGTAGAGTCTGACAGAAGTCAGCTGGCCTTCTGTTGAAGGGTCTTGACTGAAAAAGGTCTGTCAACTGTCTCCTGGTGAACACTCTCAGCCAGGGCTCTGTGCAGGCCAGTCAAGTTCCTTCACCCCAAACTCGCTCATCCATGTCTTTATGGACCTTGCTTTGTACACTGGTCCAAATCATTAGGTGGAGGGGGGATTATAGTGTGGGCTTGTTTTTCAGGGGTTTGGCTTGGCCCCTTAGTCCCTGTGAAGAAACTCTTAAGATGTCAGTATACCAAGTCATTTTGGACAATTTCATGCTCCCAACTTTGTGGGAACAGTTTGGGGATGGCCCTTTCTTGTTCCAACATCACTGCACACCAGTACACAAAGCAAGGTCCATAAAGACATGGATGAGTGAGTTTGCAGGCCAGATAGAGGGGGTGAATTGTCCTAGGGGTCTGTACAGATGGAGGACGTGAATTGTCCTGAGGGTCAGCACTCCTGGTGGGTGACTTGTCCTGGGGGGTCTTTACAGATGGAGGGGGTGAATTGTCCTGGGGGTCTGTACTCCTGGGGGTGAATTGTCCTAGGGGGTCTGTACATATGGAGGGGGGTAAATTGTCCTGGGGGTCTGTACAAATGGAGGGGGTGAGTTATCCTGGGGGTCTGTACAGATGGGGGGTTATCTTGGGTGGTCTGTACTCCTGGAGGGGGTCTGTATAGATGGAGCGGGTTGAGTTGTCCTGGGGGGTCTGTACAGATGGGGATGGTTTGTCCAGAGGGATCTGTACTGATGAATGAGGGGGGTGGTTTATCCTGAGGGGGTCTGTACTGAGAGAGGACTATGGGAGGAGGGGGTAACACCATGTTTTTCCACATCTGGTGATACCAACCCTAGTGACGCCACTGGTAACTGGGGACAGCTGAAGTAAGGAGGGACTCTGCTGGGGGCATCTGAAGTAAGGAGGGACTCTACTGGGGGGCACCTGATGTAAGGAGGGACTCTACTGGGGCACCTGATGTAAGGAGGGACTCTACTGGGAATGCCTGATGTAAGGAGGGACTCTACTGGGGGCATCTGATGTAAGGAGGGGCTCTACTGGGAATGCCTGATGTAAGGAGGGACTCTACTGGGGGCACCTGATGTAAGGAGGGACTCTACTGGGAATGCCTGATGTAAGGAGGGACTTCGCTGGGAATGCCTGATGTAAGGAGGGACTGTGCTGGGAATGGCTGATGCAAGTAAGGACTATGCTGGGAATGCCTGATGTAAGGAGGGACTCTACTGGGGGCACCTGATGTAAGGGGGGACTCCGCTGGGAATACCTGATTTAAGGAGGGACTCCGCATGGAATACCTGATATAAGGAGGAACTCTACTGGGAATGCCTGATTTGAGGAGGGACTCTGCTGGGGGCACCTGATGTAAGGAGGGACTCTCCCGGGCACACCTGATGTAAGGAGGGACTCCACTGGGGACACCAGATATAAGGAGGGACTTTACTGAGGACACCTGATGTAAGGACGGATTCTGCTGGGAATGCCTGATGTAAGGAAGGACTTCACAGGGGACACCTGATGGCATCTGGTGGCAGGCGATGTGGCAAGTGACAAGCTCAGGGCTCCCAATGATTTGGCATTATGGTGAGTTGAACCTATTTCATTTTATATTACAATGTACTATAAGAATGCCGGGATGATTGAAGCGCTAACACCTGGTGTTTGGAGTATCTTTATCTGCTGATTGTTAAACTTTCTGGAATACACATATTTCTATTGTGGTGTAGGATCTGCTGTCCCTACATCCCTCTTTCTTTCCTTCTCTCTCCTTCCCTCCCTATTTTTATTTTTTTCCTTCTTCCTTCGTCCATCCCTCATTCTTGAGAATGTTGGTGTCTTCTACGTCACCGCGTTCTCTGTCCGCGGGGATTTTGGTCTGATGGTGTGTATACACATCAGACCAAAAGCTCCCAGGAAACATGTCCGATGAAAACGGTCCGCGGACATGTGTACATGTCTCCTCGTGTGTACGGGGCCTTAGACTCGAACAACACACCTTTGAGCCACGCCATTTAAGCCACACCCACTATTCAATTTCAGCTACGCCAAGTTTTCGCCTGCCGGCAACCTCACACTTGCGAACAAATGCCCCGCCCCCTAATTATAATAAGACCCCGCCTAAAGACAAAAAAGTGTCCCTATACATTTTAGGACAATGTTGGCTACTATACTAATGCATAGAATGCATTAAGATACACAAACCTTCTGCCTTTACAACCACTTGTAGTTGAACTTAAAAAAAACAAAACAAGCATGCTGATTTATTTTCAAATGTCAATAAGCATTACCTCCAGTATAAAAGAACCCAAAAAAGAGTTTATAATTATACTTGGCCATTAACCTGTTCCGGACTGCCCACCCTATACAGTATATACTGTGGCAGGGCGGCCCGGATGCGCAAAATCAAGTACAGGCACGTGATTTTGTGCACGAGATCAAGGGGGCGCATCGCTCCCACTGTGATTGGACACAGTGGGAGCCAATCGGTGGGTCCGCCGATCGTTGGGAAGAAAGGAAGAACAGCAGTCTGCCTATGTAAACAAGGCAGGCCGCTGTTCTGTAAGAGAGATCCTTGTTTCAGGATCTCTCTTTTCCTCAAGTGCATCCGTCCCCCACACAGTTAGAAAGAATCCCCTAGAAGCATACTTAACCCCTTAATCACCCCTGGTGTTAACCCCCTCCCTGCCAGTATCATTTATACATTGACAGTGCATTTTGTAGCACTGATCGCTGTATTTCTGTCACTGGTCCCCAAAAAATGTCACTTAGTGTCAAATTTGTCCACAGCAATGTCGCAGTCCCACTAAAAAAATCACTGATCGCCCCCAATACTAGTAAAAACAATTTAAAAAAGTATATAAATCTATTTCATAGTTTGTAGGCGGAGTAACTTTTGCGCAAACCAATCAATATGCGGATTTTTTTTTACCAAAAATATGTAGCAGAATACATATTGGCCTAAATTGATAAAATAAATTAGATTTTTTTTAAATGTGTTATTGTGAATCTTTTATAGCAGAAAGTAAAAAATAATATATATATATTTTTTTTTTCAAAATTGTCGCTCTATTTTTGTTTATAGCGCAAAAAATAAAAACCACAGAGGTGATCAAATTCCACCAAATGCCACCAAAAGAAAGCTCTATTTGTGGGGAAAAAGGGACATCAAGTTTGTTTGGGAGCCACGTCGCACGACCGCGCAATTGTCAGTTAAAGAGACGCAGTGCAGAATCGCAAACAATGGCCCGATCATTGGGCAGCCAAATCCTTCAGGGCTGAAGTGGTTAAACCCCCTTCCTGCCTGGGTCAATGTTCAGCTTCCAGTGCTGTCACACTTTTGTCGGTCTGTTTTTGTTTATAGCGCAAAATATTAAAACTGCAGAGGTGATCAAATACCACCAAAAGAAAGCTCTGTGGGAAAAAGGGACATCAATTGTATTTGGGTGCAGCGTCGCACAACAGCGCAATTTTCAGTTGCCGTATCGCAAAAAGTGGCCTGGTCATGAAGGGGGGAACCATCCGGGGCTAAAGTGGTTAAAATACACCATCGCCGGCTTATTGGAGTGACTCTAGAATCTGTTGCATCACTCGTGGCTGGAGTGTACAGCCATTATTACTTCTACTGCTGAACATTTTTATCATTGTATAATTCAAAAAATAGAGTTTATAGCTTTGAATCAACACGCTGCATGTTCGGAATATACAAACCTTTCGAATCCTTTCATGGCATGGCAATCGTTCCACACTTGTGATAAGAGAAAATCATTTGTATGCTCTTCCTAACTTTTGCTTCCCAAAACTATTCGAAATAACAGTTATTTAAGCCAATACATTATCTAACCCCAGCGCCGTCTTCTGCTGCAGTTTTCCTCCTCTTCTTCCCTTTTGCCGTTTGTGCCCTTGCATCGAGCTTTCTCCCTTCAGAGCAATTTATGTATTTTCTCACTGAAATGATTAATTTCACCTTTCCTATGTATTTTGAGTCAACCTGTCAGACAAATGTCACACACTTGATATGACAATCTGCATTGCACTCATATTTAATTAATATGGCTTTCCCCATTCATCATCCCGCTGTTTGGTTCTTGGTTGTTCTTTCTTTCAGACGCCGGGCTTTCTTGACAGAAACCATGATGAAAACACAACCATATTCATCTATTTCTTGCACTTCTTACATTGCCGGCATTACTCACTGTGCGCCCATTCTGTACTTCAATGAAGCTTTATCTGAGAATATTCTTTTGTAGAGTCTCCAATCATGTCATTTTTACCATGTGAATTTAATTACATTTTTTTTTTTTTTGTATGTAACACGCGCTTATCATTTCCGGGACATGCACCGAGTTTGCCGCAAATTATGAACATGCTCCCCTCTATATTCTAGCAATAAGCAGAACAATAAAACATCTCAGGCCATAGAAGCTAGTTAATAATAAAGGGATTCGCGCATCCAGCGATGGAAAATAACGCTGCATTGCCGTGTACAACAGAATACACGTTTTCACAATATGGATTTATCAAGTAGATGTATTCTTGCCTATAGAGATGTAAAATGAATGTATGTGAAGCTGAAAGACTGGATAAGAATTGCATGAGTGATTTATGAAAGCAACACAAAAAGCAAAACAGCTGCGCCCTTTATCATTAAATAACATTCCTACCGCTCCAGTCAGACGATTTTTGCTTTGGCTGAGATGTTGCCATCAGTCTGCTGCAGGCAAGAGGAAGCAGTTCCTACCAAGTTATTTTTATGTGTTTGAGGGGTTTATGCAGGGCCGGCCCTACCATGGGACCCGACGGTACCATTGTACCAGGCAGCACTTTCAGGGGGGCAGCAAATTTCCTGCCCGCACGCCATCCCATCCCGCCAGCTCCACTCTTCACTCCACTGTGGGGCTAATTGCCGCCCGACCGCTCCTCCCGTTCCGCTCTCCGCTCCACTGTGGGGTTAATTGCATGAATAGAGACATAACAGGTCCTTTTTATACTCCTATATACATGTATAGAGACATGATAGGTCCACTTTAGTTATCATGATATAAAATAATGGATGTGGGGGCATTTTGGTGAACGTAATTTTTTTTTTGGGGGGGGGGGGGCAGCATTTCATTCTTGGTACCAGGCAGCACAATGTCTTGGGCCGGCACTGGGTTTATGCCTGGTAATGCATGGGTGAAAATGCTGTGTTTGCCCTTTTTGGTAAGTGGTACTACCCATAGTGGGGATATACACTCACCGGCCACTTTATAGGTACACCTTGTTAGTACCAGGTTGGACCCATTTTGCCTTCAGAACTGCCTTCATTCTTCATGGAATAGATTCAACAAGTGTTGGAAACATTTCTCAGAGATTTTGGACCATAGTGACATGATAGCATCACACAGTTGCTGCAGATTTCTCGGCTGCACATCCATGATGCAAATCTCCACCACATCCCAAAGGTGATCTATTGGATTGAGATATGGTGACTGTGGAAGCCATTGGAGCAAAATGAACTCATTGGGGAGTAATTTACTAAAGGCAAATCCACTTTGCGCTACAAGTGTAAAGTTTACTTGAAAAATTTAAAGGGCACTTGAATGTGCACTTGGAAGTGCAGTCGCTGTAGATCTGAGGGGGACATGCAAGGAATATAAAAAACAGCATTTTAGCTTGCACATGATTGGATGAAAAAATCAGCAAGCCTAATACACACGATCATTTTTCAGCATGAAAAAAACTTTGTTTTTAAAAAACGTCATTTAAAATTATCGTGTGTGGGCTGCACATCGTTTTTCAGGTTCTGAAAAACGACAATTTTTTTTTTCCGAACATGCTGCATTTTTTAACGTCGTTTTAAACAATGTCGTTTTTCGGGTTGTAAAAAATGATCGTGTGTGGGCTAAAATGACGTAAAAAACCTGCGCATGCTCAGAAGCAAGTTATGAGACGGGAGCGCTCGTTCTGGTAAAACTGCCGTTCTGAATGGAGTACGCACATTCATCACGTTGTAACAGACAGAAAAGCGTGAATCGTCTTTTACTAACACGGAATCAGCTAAAGCAGCCCAAAGGCGAATGAAACTTCTCCTTTATAGTGCGGTCGTACGTGTTGTACGTCACCGCGCTTTCCTAGAGCATTTTTTAAAAACGATGGTGTGTAGGCAACATCATTTTAGTGATGAAGTTGGGAAAACTTCATTTTTTGGACAAGCTGAAAAACTATGTTTTTTTCATGCTGAAAAATGATCGTGTGTACGCGGCATTACCCTTATTTCAGATCTACCTCTTAGATTTAGAGCAACTGCACTTCAAAGTGCACTTGTAGTGCAAAGTGGATTTGCCTTTCGTAAATAACTCCCATTGTCATGTTCAAGAAACCAGTGGTGAGATGATGTGAGCTTTGTGACATGGTGCATTATCCTGCTGGAAAGAGCCATCAGAAGATGGGGACACTGTAGTCATAAAGGGATGGACATGGATAGCAACAATACTCAGGTAGGCAGTGGAATTTAAACAAGCCTCAATTGGTACTAAGGGGTCCAAAGCGTGCCAAAAAAATATCCCCCACACCATTACTTCACCACCACCTGAACAAGGTAGGATGGATCCATACTCTCATGTTATTTACACCTAAGTCTGAGCCTACCAACTGAATGTCGCAGATGAAATCGAGACTCTTTAGATGTTTTTTCCAATCTTCTATTGTCCAATTTTGGTGAGCCTGTGCGAATTGTAGCCTCAGCTTCCTGTTCTTTGCTGACAGGAGTGGCACTTGGTGTGGTCTTCTGCTGCTGTAACCTATCTGCTTCAAGGTTTGATGTGTTGTGTGTTCAGAGATGGTATTCTGTATACCTTAGTTGTAACGCGTGCTTATTTGAGTTACTGCTGCCAGTTACTGCAGAGGAGTCTGCTCATTCTCCTCTGACCTCTAATGTTAACAAGACATTTTCATCCACTAACACTCATTGAATATTTTCTCTTTATTCGGACCATTCTCTGTGAACCCCAGAAACGATTGTGCGTGGAAATCCCAGTAGATCAGCAGTTTTTTAAATAATCAGACGAGCACTGTCTGGCACCAACAACAAATGCCATGTTCAAAGCCACTTAAATCCCCTTTCTTCCCCATTCTGATGCTCGGTTTGAACTTCAGCAAGTCGTCCTTACCACATCTAGATATCTAAATGCATTGAGTTGCTACCATTGTGATTGGCTGATTGGCTGATTAGAAATTGGTGTTACCAAGCAATTTAACAGGTTTACCTAATAAAGTTGCTGGGGAGTGTATATATAGTGATAAGAGGGTTGGGGCAGAGAGGCTGTTAGTACTGGGAGTTCAATTATCATACACGTGGATATATAGTGTGGCACCAAAAGCAGGGAGACCCTTTAGTGGGACCCAGAAAAGGGACTAAAGGTTAAAGCCAAACTACTACTGGCTGGAAACTAACACTATCTGGAAGGTACAAGCACCAAAGCACAGGCCAAATAAGGGGAAGAGAACTGTATTTGCACTGCAAACTGGAGATTGTACCAAACCTTATAACTTTATTGAATTTACTAAAGACTGAATACTTGCTAAGTGACTTCAGTAATAGAAGTGCTGGTTAGGAACAATGTTTGATTTTAATTTACTTGATGAAGCGCTATTTCAAATTTAAGGAAGTCTGTGCCAGTATTTGGGCCCAGATCTGTTTGATTAACACGAATTTGCCTCTATTCTGGCTGTGGTACTACTTGGTAGTTTCCCTTGTTGCCTGCAGGTGGTGTTTCCATCTCGGCCCTATGTTGGAACACGGGTGTACCATGGTGTATTGGGTGTTCTTTCTCGGCAGCGGTACAGTGGGAGTGGTGACCTCGCTGTGCATGCTGGGGGGGGGGGGTACTTAAGGGGTCCTAATGACCCTCCTGGCATGAGGTGCGTGAGCCCCACTTCGGGGCCACGTTGGCCCGGAGTTGCTTCGCTGTTGAGTAGGCCCAGCTTTGCTGGCTGGGGCCTACAATCCTAAAAGGGGATCCCAAGCTGTCTGTCCATTAGGGAGGAAGCTGTCTTAATGAAGGAAACAGGGGGAGGCCCGGTGACCTAATTAAGGAGGGATCCACTACATTGAAAGCCCTGCAGTCTTCCGGTTCAGGCTTAAAGGCTATTTTACTGCTCGGCTGGAGGTTCGGGACTTTGAAATCCTGTGGCAGATGATTCCTGGACGCATCCAAGTTCATTCAAAGGTCTGTGGCAGGGACCAAGTTCATTCCCAAAGGTCTGTGGCAGAGACCATCTGGACATTAGCTTGTGCATCGTCACGGTTGCTAGGCCATGTGAGAAGGGATTTCCGGGTGAGCAATACCCACTCAATAGTTGAGAGTGGAGACTGATTGACTATTTTGAGCATTCTGTACTGTGTGCCTGAATCTTCCCCTACTATTTTCCTCCCTTCTACTTTCTCTACTTCAAGTTACCTTGCAGCAAAAATAAAACCCAACTGTTGAAGGTTTTACATCTGTTTGGACATTGCATTTATTATGGACTTTCTCATCCTGACAACGAAGCTATAAAGGTAACGTGCAAACCCAAAATATAACCAGCAGCTCCTTCGGGGGTAGTGCTACATATGTTTAGTAACTACAACCACTGTCATGTACCTAACTGTGGAACATGAGATGACGAGGGTGACCTTGTACGCAATTCCCATTCAAGCACCCTTGGTAGTGGAGATAAGGACTGGAAGGGAGCAGGTGCCAGGAAGCTGTTGTAGTGAGCTGAAGCTTGGAAACACAGGAGCCCTTCCAGTGTTGGTATCAAGTCAGGACACAAGACTTTTTCAGCAGCAGCCAGGATGACAGGTGCAGGGTCAGGATCAAGTTCAAAGTCAGAAACAGGCAAAAGTCAGTACGTTTCTGGCAACAAAGTACCAAGTTAGGATATGGAGACATAGTCAGAAATTCAAGCCGAGGTTGGTAACACAAGCGAGCAGCATTAAAATTTGTAAATTCAAATAAATTTGTATTCGTTACTTTCACTAACAGCCAAATTTAAAAGGAAATTCAAATACCTGTCATTTAATAGTTAGTAATAGTTAAGTTATTATTAGTTTGTTATTATTTCAGATTTGCAAATTTTGAGGTTTCCGGATTTCCGAATTTGCAAATTTACAAATTTTAGAATTTAAGTTTTTCCGAATTTCCGAATTTTCAACTATTATAATTTCTGAAAATTCGGGAAAATTTGTTAACCTTCCTAGCGGTATTCCCGAGTCTGGCTCGGGGTGAGATTTTTACCAAAAGCGGTATCCCCGAGCCAGACTCGGGCTTGCCTTGCTGCAGCCAGAGACAAAGTTACTTACCTTGTCCCTGGATCCAGCGATGCCACCGCGATGTGTGAGCGAGTGGGACCTCACTCGATTCACACAGTGTCCTCCTGTGCCGCCGATCTCTGTTCCCTGCGACATTTCGACGCACGGGAGCGGAGAACGGCGCCAAATTCAAAAACGTAAACAAACACATTACATACAGTATACTGTAATCTTATAGATTACAGTACTGTATGTAAAAAATACACACACCCTTTGTCCCTAGTGGTCTGCCCTGTGCCCTACATGTACTTTTATATAATAAAAACTGTTCTTTCTGCCTGCAAACTGTAGATTGTCCATAGCAACCAAAAGTGTCCCTTTATGTCAAAAATGGTTTTAGAGCAGCCTAGAAAACAGACATAATAAATTATAATCACTTGCAGAATTGTGCGATAGCGATTTGTGGGGAAATTCGTCATAAAAAATAAAAGTAATGACAGCAACAATTCTGCAACTGAGCAAATTTCAGTGATTTTGAGTTGATTACATTATTGAATAATTTTTATTATAATTATATTATTACTTGTTATAATTATATTTATAATTATTTATTATATCATAATTTATCATTTTGTTTTTAAAAAAATGTCATACCCGGGATGCCTACTAGACTCTTGTTTGGTCAGATTTAAGTGAGTTATTCCTAAGAATTACAGGCCTACAGTATAAAACACCAAATTTCCTTGCAAATAATGGTACCGCTTTCAGCACCTTTTTTCTGAAATAATCATACCGCCAGGGAGGCTAAAAAAGTTTTCGTAAATTTGGATATTTCTGAATTAACGAATTTGTTGAAATTAGTTTAAAAAACGAATTCAGAAGGAAACTAATTGCACATGTCTATTGCTCAGAATTGTGTCATCTGGGGTAGCAAACCCATAGTTTCATCTTCATTGTACCACCGGATCTACTGTATACAAGGGAAATGGTAAGATAGAAAGGTAGGAAGATATTAGTGGTATAATTATGGAGAATTTTCAAAACTCCACAAAAGGTTTAAAGCAGTGTAAGGCAGCCCAAAAGCAACCATTTATTACACAGTCAGCTTTTGAACCGACGTGATACGTCAAGACGTGTGGCGCATCAAGCTTGACTAGGAACTAGGAGAGAGAGCTTCCAAAATAGAGTGTTTGCAGTGCCGTGTAGCGGTGAGAATATCTCTGGCTGATCGTAGGTCCGCCGTGACCATTTTTCACCAGTTGAGGATTTTAAGGAAAATTGTGTTGCTGTGATTCACTGCTGGATTTTTAATTTTGTTTGTGAGTGCAATTTTTGAAGATTTGTGCGTGGTGTTGTATTAAAACTGACCATACGGTATTACACTATTGTGCACTTCCTTTTTTCTTATTATTTATGTGGAGCTATTTGGATCACACTGTTGGGAATGGAAATCCTGTCTAAACCTATTGGAGAGGTCTTAATTTAAGCTTTTTAGCCTAAACACGCGAGTGTGATGCCGCGTACAGACAGTCGTTTTTTGTGATGAAAAAAAACGACGTTTTAAAAAACGTCATTTAAAATGATCGTGTGTGGGCAAAATGTCGTTTTATGTCTTCAAAAAAACGACAAAAAAAAATTCGAACATGCTTGAATTTTTTGTGTCGTTTTTCAAAACGTTGTTTTTTGTTTCACAGAAATTGACAGTGTGTAGCAAAAAACGACGCTTAAAACAACGTTTTTAAACCCGCGCATGCCCAGAAGCTAGTTATGAAGCGAGCTTCAATGGGAAAAAGTAGTGAACGTAACCTCGCTTTGCTAGAGCATGAAAAAACGATGGTGTGTAGGCAACTTCCAACGTCGTTTTATTTCATGATTTAAAACGTTGTTTTTTTTCATCACAAAAAACGACCGTCTGTATGCGGCATGAGGCATATTGTTCTGGTGAGTGGCCATTTTGATGGGTGAAGGAATCAATGAACACATTTGGTGTGGTGGAAGATTCTGAAGATTTCAAGATTACTTATCACTTATGAACTTTTTTTATGCTTTTCAAGTCATTTATTTATTTTTTCATGGGTTCATTATTATTTATTTTATGTCCTTTATAGAATTTCCTTTCTTGAAAGCTATTTTCACATGAGTTACATTCATTTATGTATTCATCATTTGTTTTTACTTGTTTAGAAGAACATACACTTATTCACATAAGCGTTGCTAAATATTGCTGACACTTCTAAGTGGGTTCAGTCACTATATTTATTCTTTACAACCATTTATTATATTAAAGTTCACCAATTCTTAGATGGAATGGCTGCATTCATTTTCTTTTTCAAGCTTTATTTTCTTTATTTTCACTTGGTGATCCAACCAATAAGTCTGTTTTTTTTTTTTTTTCAATAGAACAAGCTCTTCTGCAGATATGTCAGTTAGGCCCCGTACACACGACCGAGTTTCTCGGCAGAATTCAGCCAGAAACTCGATCGGAGCCGTATTCTGCAGAGAAACCCGGTCGTGTGTACACTTTCGGCCGAGGAAACCGACGAGGTTCTCGTCGGGCCAAATAGAGAACATATTCTCTATTTCCTCGTTAGTCAATGAGGAAACTTGGCTCGCCAAGATTCTCGGCGGCTTCACAAGGAACTCGACGAGCAAAACGGACGTGTGTACGGGGACGTGTGTACGGGGCCTCAGAGTGTTCAGACAAACCATTCACCACTGACAGGGATTCTTCCAATGTTCAACTTTTATTTACTTATGAAAAACCTTTTTTTCAAAGCAACAAAAGAATTGTTGCTGTAACTGATTTTAAAGTGTAAGATGGAGTTAACCTTTAAATTGTTAGTGTATCTAAATCTGCTAGTCCATCCAACACTCCCCTTCCAAAAGACTGACAATGCTGCTGTCCAAAGGTGCCCCTGTGCTCCTTCATCCAGATTGGGAGCACTCTAACACAGGAGTTTTGGGCTTAAATGTCAGTAAAAAATAATGAAAAAGAAAACTGAATAATCTATTAAAATAAAATAAAATGGCAGCTGATGCTGCAATACTCACCGTCAGTCTGAAGGTGAAGGTCAGTACATCCTTTCCATCCATAGATATTCCCAGTCTTTGGGGTTGAATGACTGCCAGCATAATTTAACCAATTTCCTCGGAGCCCAGGTTGTTAAGGGCCACTATAAGCCTGTGACTGGACATTAAAAGGAGGAGCAGCACAGTGATAAGCTAATCCCTCCATTCTCTCTGTCACTTAGCATGTCCCTTGTTAGCACGTGAACTGATTAGCCCCTTGTACTGCTTCTTCCAGTCTGAGCTATGCAGTACAGTAATTAAAAGAGGCTGATATCAGTGATACCAAGTCAAGGGTAGGTACTTACACTCCTTTCTTTAAAAAAAAATATTATTTTAATTACTGTATTTATCGGGGTATAGCGCGCTCCCGCGTATAGCGCGCACCCCTAAAGTTGCCCCGAATTCCTGTGGAAAAAAGTTTTTTTGTACTTACAGTTTTGGTGTCTTGCGCGGTATCTATCGGCGGCCTCGTCGGTTCCGGCGTCCATCTGCGGCTTCTGGTGTCCTCTTCGTCGGGTCCGGCATCCTTCTGCGGCGTCCTCGCGTCCTCCCTGCTCGTTTCCCGCGCCGAGTTTGAATACTGCGCCGACATATACAGAGCGCAGTACACTCGTGTATAGTCGGGCAGGCTCGGCAACTCTCGCGATGACGTCCTGTATGTCCAGGATATCAGCGCGAGAGGACCCGAGACTGCCCGACAATAAACGAGTGTACTGCGCTCGGTATATGTCGGCGCAGTATTCAAACTCGGCGCGGGAAAGCGGGTATCGGCGTATACCGCGCACCCACGATTTTGCCCTGATTTTCAGGGCAAAAAAGTGCGCTGTATACGCCGATAAATATGGTATGTAATAATAAATGCGGAACATGTCAGACAATTCTAAAATGATCCAAAGTTATGTATTCTCATATTGTATCACAACTGAAGTGCATTATATCGGGCAGTACTTATGCATCAATTCATAAGATATCTCTTACAGGAGCTGATGAAATTAAGGAGTATACCAGCCACATCCACACCAACCCAAATATCCCGGCTCCAAAACCACAGAGCTTCTAAATTCAGGCCCATATTGGTCAGAGCCACATCCTTTTGGATATAGAAAGTGTAGGACTGTACAGTCAGAAAGGATTGGCTTTGTCAAGTATGATAATATAATTGTTGACATCTGTTATTGACTAAACAATATATGCTTTGCCAGTGAACACAATGTAAGAATTAAGCAATGCAAGTGAGACACTTTGTGCTGACATGATGTATATGCCAATGCATGGACCTAAAGTCTTAAAACATTTCCACGTTTTCAGCTAAATTAAAGGGGTTGTAAAGGTAAAAAAAAATTCCCTAAATAGCTTCCTTTACCTTAGTGCAGTCCTCCTTCACTTACCTCATCCTTCCATTTTGCTTTTAAATGTCCTTATTTCTTCTGAGAAATCCTCACTTCCTGTTCTTCTGTCTGTAACTCCACACAGTAATGGGAGGCTTTCTGCCTGGTGTGGAGAAAGCCTCTTGATGGGGGAGCGGGCGAGCAGGCAGGTCAGGACGCTATCTACTTTGCAGATAGAGAAAGGAGCTGTGTGTTAGTGGGCGTCCTGACACTCCTGCTCGCCCCCTCCACCCTCAGGAGGCTTTCTCCACACCAGGGAAAATGTGTTGCAATCTGGGGATTGGCTGGGGTACTCATCAATACTCCAAGCAGCCCCACCTAGGCTGCCAGCCAAGTCAAATTAACCTACACTAATAACTATGTACACTTATGCCGCGTACACACGATCAGTCCATCCGATGAGAACGGACCGATAATCCGTTTTCATTGGTTAACTGATGAAGCTGACTGATGGTCCGTCGTGCCTACACACCATCAGTTAAAAAAACGATTGTGTCAGAACGCGGTGACGTAAAACACCACAACGTGCTGAAAAAAACGAAGTTAAATGCTTCCAAGCATGCGTCGACTTGATTCTGAGCATGCGTGGATTTTTAACCTATGGACGTGCCTACAAACGATCGTTTTTTTTTTCTAGCAGTTAGGTATCCATCGGTTAAATTTAAAACAAGATTGTTTTTTTTAACCTATGGATAAATAACCGATGGGGCCTACACACGATCGGTTTGGTCCGATGAAAACGGTCCATCAGACCATTCTCATCGGTTTGACCGATCGTGTGTACGCCGCATAATACCTAGCTAGAGTGTGTTACCTATATACAATGGATATCAAAATTCTACACACCCCTGTTATAATGTCAGGTTTCTGTGAGGTAAAAATTGAGACAAAGATAAACCATTTCAGAACTTTTTCCACCTTTAATGTGACCTATAAACTGTACAGCTCAATTGAAAAACAAACAGAAATCTTTTAGGGGGGAAGTAAAAACTAAAAAACTAAGAGAATGTGGTTGTATAAATGTGCACACCCTCTTATAACTGGGGATGTAGCTGTGTTCAGTATTAAGCAATCACATAAAAACTGATGCTAACTAGGAGTCATGCCACGTACACACGATCATTTTTCGGCTTGTAAAAAACAAAGTTTTTCAGCCTCTAGAAAAAACAACGTTTTTTCCAACTTCATCATTAAAACGACGTTGCCCACACACGATCGTTAAAAAAATGCTCTAGCAAAGCGTACAACACGTACGACGGCACTATAAAGGGAAAGTTCCATTCGGATGGCGCCACCCTTTGGGATGCTTTAGCTGATTTAGTTTTAGTAAAAAACGATTCGTGCTTTTCTGCCTCTTTTCAGCGTGATGAATGCGCTTACTCCATTACGAACGGTAGTTTTACCAGAATGAGCGCTCCCGTCTCATAACTTACGCGATCATTTTTTACATGCCGAAAACGACATTGTTTAAAACGTCGTTGAAAAATGCAGCATGTTCAAAAAAATTTTGTTGTTTTTCAGAACCCGAAAAATTATGTGAAGCCCACACACGATCATTTTAAATGACATTTTTTTTAAACGTCGTTTTTTACATGCCGAAAAATTATCGTGTGTACGCGGCATCAGTACACACCTGCCATCATTTAAAGTGCCTCTAATTAACCTTAAATAAAGTTCAGCTGTTCTAGCAAGTCTTTCCCGGCCTTTTCTTAGTTCTTCCAAAGCATCAGAGGGATCTGATTGGTAAAAGGTATCAGTCAGAAGAAGGGTACAAAAGAATTTCCAAGGCATTAGATATACCATGGAACACAGGAAAGACAGTCATCATCAAGTGGAAAAAATATGGCACAACAGTGACATTACCAAGAACTGGACCTCCCTCCAGAATTTATGAGAAGCGAGAAGAAAACTGGTTAGGGAGGCTGGCAAGAGGCCTACAGCAATATTAACCACTAGCCGACCGTGCACCGTCATTATACGGCGGCAGGTCGGCTCTCCTGGGCGAGAGCCCGTAGCTATACGGCGGCTCAAAGGGGGCGCGCCCCAGCTCGCCCCCGACTCCTGTGCGTGTGCCCGGCGGGCTCGATCGCCGCCGGGCACACGCGATCGCTCGTTACAGAGCGGGGACCGGGAGCTGTGTGTGTAAACACACAGCTCTCGGTCCTGTCAGCGGGGGAAATGCTGATCTTCTGTTCATACAATGTATGAACAGAGGATCAGTGTTTCCCCTAGTGAGGCCACCCCCCCCCCACAGTAAGATAACACACAGGGACATACTTAACCCCTTCACTGCCAGTGGCATTTTTATAGTAATCCAATGCATTTTTATAGCACGGATCGCTATAAAAAAAATGCCAATGGTCCCACAAATGTGTCAAAAGTGTCCGCCATAATGTCGCAGTACCGAAAAAAAATCGCTGATCGCCGCCATTACTAGTAAAAAAATATATTAATAAAAATACCATAAAAATACCCCCTATTTTGTAAACGCTATAACTTTTGTGCAAACCAATCAATAAACGCTTATTGCGATTATTTTTTTTACGAAAAATATGTAGACGAATACGTATCGGCCTAAACTGAGGAAAAAAAATGTTTTTTTATATATTTTTGGGGGATATTTATTATAGCAAAAAGTAAAAAATATTCATTTTTTTCAAAATTGTCGCTCTATTTTTGTTTATAGCGCAAAAAATAAAAACCGCAGAGGTGATCAAATACCACCAAAAGAAAGCTCTATTTGTGGGAAAAAAAGGACGCCAATTTTGTTTGGGAGCCATGTCGCACGACCGCGCAATTGTCAGTTAAAGCGGCGCAGTCCCGAATCGCAAAAAGTCCTCTGGTCTTTGGGCAGCAATATGGTCCGGGGCTTAAGTGGTTAAAGGAGCTGCAGAAATATCTGGCAAGTACTGGCTGTGTGGTACATGTGACAACAATCCCCCGTTTTCTTCATATGTCTGGGCTATAGGGTAGAATGGCAAGATGGAAGCCTTTTCTTATGAAGATAAACATCCAGGCCCAGCTAAATTTGGCAAAAAGACATCTAAAGTCTCCCAAAAGCATATGGGGAAATGTACTATGGTCTGATGAAACCAAGTTTGAACTGTGTTTGGGGCAAAAACATGTGCATCACTAAAAGAACACCATACCCACAGTGAAGCATAGTGGTGGCAGCATCATGCTTTGGGACTGTTTTTCTTCAGCTGGAATAGGGACCTTAGTCAAGGTAGAGGGAATTATGAACAGTTCCAAATACCAGTCAAAATTGGCCTAAAGCATTCAGGCTTCTGCTAGAAAGCTGAACATGAAGAGGAACTTTCAGCATGACAACGACCCAAAGCATACATCCAAATAAACAAAGGAATGGCTTCAGCAGAAGAAGATTAAAGTTTTGGAATGGCCCTGCCAGAGCCCAGACCTGAATCCCATTGAAAATCTGTGGGGTGATCTGAAGAGGGCTGTGCACAGGAGATGCCCTCGCAATCTGACATATTTAGAGTGTTTTTGCAAAGAAGAGTGGGGAAATATGGCCAAATCAAGATGTGCCATGCTGATAGACTCATACCCAAAAAGACTGAGTACTGTAATAACATCAAAAGATGCTTCAGTTTGTTGTTCAACTGAGTTGTGTAGTTTATAGGTCACATTAAAGGTGGAAAAAGTTCTGAAATTATTTATTGTTGTCTCATTTTTTTTACAAGCCTGACAATTTAACAGGATTGTGTTGACTTTGTATATCCACTGTATACACCCTTTGGGGTGCACAATCTAAACATCAACCTTAACATTACATAGAAGCTAAGTAGGATGTTTAACATTTGTAAACAGTAAGGCCCCATTCACATCTATTTGACTCAGAATTGCGGGGGGGATCTTTCAGATTACGCTAAAAATACACCAAAATGCCCAACACTTGTTTGGGTACTATTCATTTTTAATGGCATCTCAAACACGTGTAAGAAATGGGCAGTGTGGATGTGGCAGCAGTCAGGACCATCAGCAATCTCTTACCCCTTCATCAGGTCTGCAGCTTCTCCAAGCTTGATTGCTCAGGCTTGTCTGGCCATCTATAAGCAACCCCAGACTTCAGTGAGCTGTCACCATTGCAACCCAGGAGGCGGCACAAGTGCTGGGAGAGAACGGGGATTCAGCTGAGCCTAACCGGAGGATAGCGGGAGGAAGACAGGGGTGAGGAGCGGAGAGAATGGGAGTCACAACCGGGGCCGCTCCAGTAGCCTCTGTGATGTTATTGAGGTAGTTCAGCACTGGGTGGTGCAATGTGAAAGGACTTCACCGAAGGTAGCATAACTCAGTTTAGGCTGAGAAAAATCACTGTGCATGCTGGATGATTAGGGTGTGCCCAGGCATATCTGACACACCCTGTGCGCACACCTATGCAGACAGTTATCCAACCTTCAAGGCATTTTGATATTTGCCCAACTCCTCCCAAGAACCAAAACACTTCTTACAATAGGTAGTGTACTCATATATATGTATATTTTTTTTAGGAAGCTATGCACAACACCCTGCTGGCCCCTCCCATCAGCTGTAATCTGCACAAAGAAGCAAACAGATCCAATGATGATGTCACTGGGGCTAAAATAAGTTGTGTCATGCAAATTAAGGTAGGGTAATGTATCAAAGGATTACTTTTATTTAAAGAAGGAGGGAGGGAGGAATCGCGGAAGGAAAATGCAAGAAAAACAAACGACAGCTTTAAGAAATAAATTTCATGCTATAGCACAACACACAGTGGAGCAGTTAATATAGACAACATTCTGGAGTGAAATTTTCATGGTCTTGCCATAAGTAATTCCCCCCAGTACAACTTTTGCTAGATTTAGGAAAGGGGAATTGTTTAGAAAGCTTTACAACTTAATTGTCTACAGCTAGCACTGAGCAAATGCAAATAGATGAAGCTATAAAGCATTCCTTAGTTTTTGTTTCTTTTTTTTATATAGCTTTTATCTCCACCTGCTCTCTTCTTTATTTTCCAAAGCTTTTGAAAACAGAAATGCTCCTTTGAAATTTGCCTATTTTTCTGTGGAATGTTTATGATAATGTGTGAATGGCAAAAACATTTTAACATTCTGGTAAAGGTACTACATTTTCTGAAAACTATTGCATAAATACGAGGTGCAGTGCTAAATGTTTTATAGTTGCAAAGAGTATTAGGATGGTGACACTTAAATTGAGACCTGGTGGAGAGAAAATGGACAGAGGGGCTGCATGACCAGGGGAGGAACAGGTCATAAAATGGTTAAAATTAGAGCTCTGTGTGTAGGGCAGTGGTCCCCAAATTTTTTGGCATTGGGGACCGGCAGCGTGGAAGAAAATTGTGCCAAGGCTTGGCTAGGGGGGGGATGGACACACACATGGGGGTAAGCAATTTTTCACGGGCAATTTATCAGGGCAATAGCTGGTGTTCTGCTGTTGGCACTTCAATCACCATGGCATTATGATTGGTACTGTATGGTGTCAGAATGATTGAAGCGCATTATTTCTTATATTACATTGTAATATAAATGAAATAGTTCAACTCACCATAATGCAGAATTAGTGGCAGTGCCACCAGATGAGGAATGCCACTTGCCACGCTGCCTGCCACCAGATGAGGAATGCCACTTGCCACGCTGCCTTCCACCAGATGAGGAATGCCACTTGCCAGGTCACCATCCCGGGGCCACCAGATGAGGAATGGCACTTGCCACGCCACCACCCAGTGCCACCAGATGAGGAATGCCACTTGCCAAATCACCTGCCAGTGCCACCAAATGTGGGTTGTCACTGCATTGGTGGCACTGGTTCAGTGTTTATTTTTGAGTGAGGGCAAGAGAGCGGAGATGTGGGGCAGGCAGTGAGAGATGATGTCATCTCTCTGCTTCCTGCCGCACCTCAGACATTCCGCATGCTGAGAGAGCAGAAAAGCAGAGATGCTAGGCACGCGAGAGAGATGATTTCACCTCTCTGCTCACCTCCGTCATTCCGCACGCTGTGAGGGCAGAAGAGCGGTGATGCTAGGTGGGTGGAGAGAGATGAGGTAATCTCTGCTCGCCAGCCTGCTTCTCTCATCCGCCCACCCGCCTGCCTCTCTGATACACAGGCTCTCTCACCCACCCTCCTTAATTTCATGCCGCCCGCCGTGACCCAGATGCAGAGACGCTACGGCCCAGTAGTGGGCCGTAGCCCGGGGGTTGATGACCCCTGGTGTAGGGGGTAAGGGTTTTACCTGATTGGAGGCTAGAGGTCAGATGAGCAGGATGGAGCTGCAAGAATACTGGGCAGTCATTCCGGAAAGTTCAGGTAGTTTCCCCCATCACCTGCACTTGCAGTTCATTGTAGGTCTGGGGTAGTTTGGAGAATATTTATTTACACCATAAATAACTATGTATATAGAAAAAGAGGGTTAGTTAATACTTGAACTGTTACTATGGGTCTCATCTACTGTATGGCTCTTCCACTTGATTGATTATTAGTGTTTCTTCCAGGAGATAGGTCCCCTGGGGAAAAAAAAATAAGTGTATGAGTTTGCATCATCTTCAAGCTGGATGTGGCAAGGCTGAGGACTGGGTAGTTCTAGTTACAAAATGATTGCACTGTCAAAATTGTTTATTGAACCCTTCATGTTAATGTTATACGTATTTATTTTTTAAAATAAAATGGCTGCTGTGGCCGTTAAAAACCCATATTGTGCAGTCTATATTGTGTTGTTCTTTTTAAAGGTGTAGTAGAGGCAGAACAATCTCTAATCCCCAGTGTAGCCGGCTGGAGTAGTGCTGTGTGTTTTTTTCCTCTTCTTCATCTGCCACTGTAATGTCAGCTGCTGGAGGAGAGGACTATCAGCCAGCTTTCACTCATGGAGTGATGCAAGGAAGAGGGATAGGCCTGGACATTTAAGAGATGCTATTTCCAACACCCCCATAGAGAAAACTGGAGATGTCTGCTCCTGTGTTGAGTCATACTATTCAAGAGAGAGGTTTCCGTCAATTTCCAAGACATTGTCAGAAAATTTGTTTGGGGCACTGGGAAAAAAGGAAACACCTTCGCTGTGATTCTAGTGCTAGTGGAAGGGATTTACACAAGAGCTCTTCTTGACTCAAGTGACTTTGCTACCTTGAGAGTTCTACAACAAACACTGAAGGATATGCCTCTGGAAAAGTTGGAAGTATCTCTGTGATTGTTACTTGCAGATTAAGTTGTTACTTAATCTACCAACTGTTGGATAATCTGTGACCTTTAACACACTGGTGTGTTCTCAGCCACCAGATTGCATGAGAAGTCCCCTGACCTTGGGGATAAACACAAACATTGTTAGGCAACTGTTGGCCCCTGTTGCTCCTAGAAGAGGTTTATTGGAAGAGCATGGACAGAAAGAATTGTTTATTCCACCAGCCAAGAGGGAGTAAAGAGAAAAAATGGCTATCTGTCCACTCCAGGGACTGAACTAGCCCTCATTGGGTGAGAGGTTTTAGTAAATTGTCTATACCCCCTAAGAACTCAAGAAACACCAACTCCACTCCAATTTCAAGGGGGGTAGACCCTTACTCAACCCCAGACACATCCCAGTGGGCCTTGCCAATATCAGTGGTCTATGGTCGAGGCAACTCTTTTCTATCTGACAAATAGTGGGGGGTTCCCTTGCCAGGTTCCTGCTTAAATGCTAATCATTTACTTTTGAGTGACTACTAACCTAATTTTGCAACGTATAGTATGTTCCAGGTTATGGTCAAGGTTATGGACAATTGTTTGTTGTTGGAGCTTGAGTTCCTCTTTTGGGGACCAAAGTTTTTCTGGTGGGGGACAGTGTAGTTGGGTGCCTGCCAGCTGGATAAGTGGTGTGCCCTTTCTCTCCCACCCACCCACCACTGTAATGCATTGCTGGCTGCTGGAGGAGCAGGCTGTGTACTACTGTGTTTACTCTCCTCCTTTCTTCTCCCGATGTTGTGTGGCTAAAAAACAGACTCTGGATGTCTGCCTGCTCTCTTTCTTTTCTCCTCCACACCACACTGTGTATAGAGGGGCTGTGCTGCAAGCTTTGTGTCATTCTCCCATCCGCTCCTGTTTCTTCTTCCCCCCTCCTGGCAGCATTGGTGGCGGACCATTCAGCAAAAAGGGGGAGGATCATGGGACGTGTCGTCCAGAGGGTACAGAACCTGTGCCACATGGAATACAGTTAAAAATTGTAATACCCTGGATTCTTGTACACTAGGGGAGGAGATCACAGAACTTTTCCTGGCCAATTCTGCGGAGATCGAGCAGCACAGGACAAGGAATGAGAGAGTGGGCACATGTTGCTGTCGGGGTCTGTGCTTCTATTAAGAGAGAGAAGGAGGACCTGTCTACAACAGAGGAGAGGGAATGAGCCACTGAAGATTAGGGAGTTGAGAGACTCGGCAGACCGATTTGTTTTGAGCAGACCCAACTGTAATTAACCCTTTAATGTCCACAGTTACGGCAAATAGGGACTGCTCCTTAATTAACAGCTCATCAGCCACTCATTGCACACTTTCAAAGGGACAGCTTCACATGTACCACCTTACAGAAAGGCCCCAATGATAGCTGGCTAGTACTGACAATTAGGCGCCAGGAACTTTGTAGCCACCTCCACGGGTAGCACTTGTCAGGAACTTGTACATGTACCACCTAAAGGCAGAGTGCACTTGAGGACATCTGTTTTTGTGCAATTAACACTGTTATATGTTTCACCATTTTTAGCAGTTAAAATGTGGTTAGCCTTGTCACATTTATTTGCCATAGTATAGGCCAGTGTTCACCTTATCTAGTATGTTATCTTTAACATGGTCGGTTGCCTGTCTACTAATTCCTGCATTGTTTAACTGCCTTGCCACAATTCATCTATTTAATCTACCATCCAGTTGCTTGTGGCCTATTTTCTGTGTACTCTTATTATGTGGTAATATACTTAGGCATACGTTACACAGGCGTAAGCGTCTCTCAATCTCTAGCCAAGTGTCTCAGATGGGACTGACAAGTTTAACGAGCCATGTCAGTAAAGATCACCCATCAAAACCAAGTGTCTCCTCCGGGGGTAGCACCATACAAGCAACTTTTTTATTTAGATATTTTAGTTTTTCTTTATAGAGACCCTGTCCGCCACATTTATGCTTCAGGGGAGCGGGGCTACAGTGGCTGTGCATAAATGTACAGCTGGAGTTTTGCTTTATGTTAAAAGCACCTTTCAATCTTCAAATTAGACCAATTTTTTGAAAAAAACAATATGCAAGGTTGTCTAGATATAAACACTGCAATTTTGAAGACAATCTAACACTTCAAGGAGTGTTTGATCCCTGGGTTTCACTGTCTGCCCTTTGTATTTGGGGGATAAGAGTATCTACATCTCCATGGTTAGGCTTTTGCTGCACAGAAAATATCATAGTTGTTTAATACGGCTCCTGGCCATCTATAAAATAACTTCTTACTGAGCCTAACCCTAGCAGAGATCTGTAAACAACCCATGTTGAGTACTTACCTCTGTACCCCATATTCTTGTATAGCCTCAGAGTGCTTCCTTTGAATGCTTTCTCGTTGATTCCCAACCCTGTACTAGACTTTATGCCCAAAATGTATAAGGAAATAAGAAATGGCAGCCAAACTTCACCATCTGCACGTTGTGGAGTTATGGCTCTTATGTATGTATGTATACAAAGGAATAATGGCTATAAATGTTTTCTGAAGACATGCTAATACCTAAGAAAATTAAGTGTAGGCCTGCTTACAGTGACCCTGTCACTAGAATCACAAAACGCCAAAGTAGCATCCCAATACACCCCTGGGAGCAGTTAGGGATCCGCAGGGGTCAGGTGGACTGACATTTACTCCAATTTTGGGTCATTGACTTATAGTGAGGTTATGAACAGATGGATGGCAGTCACTTCTTAAAAAAAACATTGAGTTAATTGGACCCTAGTAAACTCCTGAGTGAGAGGGTTAGAACACAAAACATGTGAAAGTGGCAACCTCCAGAATGATACTTCCAGTTTTCACAGTTACCTGGCTGTAGTGTAGATGCAACAAGAATTCCCTAAATACAAGACTTATTGGTGTCTTTTTCTGGTGAATTTGTCCAAAACAGATTCTACCTTGTCAGGCACCTATAACAGTAAAAGTTCCTCCCTGGTGTTCTTTCCCAGACCAGCTACACTCTTTTCTAGGAAAACCACCTCCAGCAAGGAAGTACAAGCTTAGGTGTCAGATCCAGACCTTTCTCCTTACAGCATAGATTATTTGGCCAACCCGAGCAGCATAGTAGACCAGAAACAGTGACACACCTCCTGCCCAGGCAAAGAGAGGGAAGAGCTTCCAGGAGATTCCCTTAAATATTTTTACCCTTCTTCAGCATTCACCCCTGCCAATGGCCATATTTTTATCCTCCTCCAGCATGCAGCATGCACACCAAGTGGTTGGCTACGGAGATATAAATATCCACAAATCTGATTATTGGATCTGGTTATGCAATTGCCAAGGTACTTCTCATCAGCAGGTAGGAGCAAAGAATAACTAGGGCTTTGGCAAAGTCATTAGTTAAAAGAAATATCAGCTCAGAGTCACTCCTGCTTAAAGGAGTTGTAAAGGAAAACATTTTTTTGCCTAAAATTAATGTCTGCAAGTTAGACAGACAGAATAGTGTAATGATTCTGTTAAAAAACGAGTAAATACCTATTAAATTCCTTCATCTATATCACCTCTGGCATTCTAGTTTCTGTTCTCTCATTCACTTCCTGGTTTGCGGCACTCGTTCATGTAAGAACTACATTTCCCAGTATGAATTGCAGCACACCCAGTAATTCACACCTCCTTGAAGTCTCTAACACGCAGAGTGCGTCCTGCCACACAGATGTAGTTCCCAGGAGGGGGGCGAGCACGGACCACCGCAGTAAAGCCTCCCTTCACGGTGGTCAGTAAAATCAGACAAGCAGGGAGTGAACAGAACAGAGAAGAAATAGAGCAACTTTTGAGCAAAAACGAACAATAAGGAAGTAAAAAGAGGAATGTCTGCAGGTAAAGGATGCTTTTTATGAAATTTTTATTTTATTTTACAACCCCTTTAGGCATTGTAACTACACAAATACAACCATCTTGCAAAAAAAACAAATTGAATGCTTAAATTATAAATTGAAAGCTTTAAGTAAACTGTTTTTTTTTTTTTATTAGATTTACTGTATATGAGTAATGTGGGGAACCACCGTTGGGTTTTTATTGCCGTCTGTATCCTTGTTAGGGAGAATAATCATTTCAAATTGTCCTAATCACCAATATTACCAGAAATAAAAGTGAGGGTGAAAGGAAAATCTTCCAATAAGGACACTTATTCCCATGACAACTGTCTAAGAGGTAAAAACTTTGGGCCAGATTCACAAACGAGATACGACGGCGTATCTACTGATACGCCGTCGTATCTCTGTTTCTAACTATGCGACTGATTCATAGAATCAGTTACGCATAGCTAGCCCTAAGATCCGACAGGTGTAATTGAATTACACTGTCGGATCTTAAGGATGCAATTCTAGGCCGGCCGCTAGGTGGCGAGGCCATTGCGGCCGGCATAGAATATGCAAATGAAGACTTACAGCGATCCCCGAACGTCCCGAACGGCCCGTCGATCTAAATCTACGTTGTTTCCGTCGAGTTACGCCGCGTAAAACTAGGGCTGAGCCCTAGTTGTCTTAAGCCATGGTAAGTATGGCCGTCGTTCCCGCGTCGAAATTTAAACATCAACGTCGTTTGCGTAAAACGTCCGTGAATGGCGCTGGACGCCATTTACGTTAACGTCTAAGCAAATGACGTCGGTGCGACGTCAGTTAGCGCAATGCACGTCGGGTAATTTACCCGACGGAGCATGCGCAGTACGTCCGGTGCGGGAGCGCGCCTAATTTAAATGGGACTCGCCCCATTCGATTGGGCCCGCCTTGCGCCGGACGGATTTAAGTTACACCGCTGCAAATTTCCAGGTAAGTGCTTTGTGGATCGGGCACTTAGGCAGAAAATTTGCGGCGGTGTAACTTAAATCGGAAAAGTTAAGTTGCGCCCGGGCTACGTGAATCTGGCCCTTTGATCCCTTTCAAAATATAGGCACCACATTGGACTTATGCCAATCCACCTTGAGTATGCTGTCTAGTTTCGGTCACCAGTCCTTAGGAAGAATGTACTTGACCTGGGTAGAGTTCAGATTAAGGCAGCAAAGCTAATAAGGGCATAAGCAGGTGTAGTTTGCTAGTCAGTCGCTTGCCTTTAGATATATGTTATATAACTTTTTGATAGACGTTTTTTCAAAATGGTTTTTATTGTACATGAAAACATTCTCCTGTACAATTTAAATATCTATTAGATTAACTGTAGACGTCAGCATACAGACAAAACTCTATTATGCCCCCAGAGCTCATTGTAAGAGGAACATTTCAGCATATTTCTTATGAAGGTTGGTGGACAAAAAGTGAGATAAATATAAAAATACTTAAAAACATGCAATAGACTCACTAGATAAACTGTAATCCTATTAAATCTTAAGAAAGACATAGCCTTGAAAACATCACAGAGCCCCTTGTTGCTACCAGTTTATAAACAGGTCTGAAGAACATTAATGGAGAAGTTACCAGGGACAGAATCTATGCGCAAGTCTTAATGTAACTTAGAATGCTTTGACTTCAAAGACAAATTGACTCACATGTACGTGCTTTTGCTCTGAATGAAAAGTTGGCCTTTACAAAGGAAACAAGGTCGACCCTTTAGTGCGGTAAAGAGACATTGATATTCAGAAGTTTAAAAGGTCCTCCATAGTCAGAATAAAAAAAGAGATAGATTTCACTGGAGGTTATTAAGAAAGTAGTGAGAGATACTGTAACTGTCTTTGAGCAAGAGCTCGCATGAGTTACCTCAAACAAAGGGAGAGTGTTGGATCGGGGAGAATTCTAATCAGCAGCGTGCAGTTGAAAAGGAAGTAATTCCAATAGAAAAATACCTAGCCAAGCAAATCTAGGAAACATGTATGTTCTTACAGTAGACTGCAATTGCTATTTAGGAAACATAGTCTGCACTCTCTGTTTATTTCCATCATACATAATCCTGGTCAACTTCTCACAGAGCTTGCAGCTTACCTTGCAAGCTCTTGTTACATGATTATGTGCTGTGCAACTTCCCTCTGTGCCCATCAATTGAAGCCACTGTGCCCATCAATTGCAACCACTGTGCCCATCAATTGCAACCACTGTGTCATCAAATGCAGCCACTGTGTCATCAAATGTGTCATCAAATGCAACCACTGTGCCCATAAAATGCAACCACTGCACCCATCAAATGCAGCCACTATGCCATCAAATGCAGCCACTGCGCCCATAAAATGCAGCCACTGCACCCATAAAATGCAGCCACTGCGCCTATCAATTGCAGCCACTGTGCCATAAATTGCAGCCACTGTGACCCCCCTGGCAGCATTTAACCAGCACCCCTGCAAGACACACACTGCATGGGCCTATGTGCCAATGCGAATGAGCCTTAACTGGATCAAATAAAATAAAATGATGTATTATAAACAATTACCACTTTATTTAAAGTGTCCTTTTAGCCCAAAAAAAATTCCTACGCCTTCTTTACATAGTCGTTTAGCTGCATACACCATATTCCAGTGGCAAGAATCAATGGATTCTTACGCCTGGAATGACCGGTGGCGGCTTCTCAGCCTATATAAACTAATGAAAGGCTTACAGTGGCTGCCGCTTCTCACATGTAGTTGCACACCATGGGGTACCTGCAGTTAGGGACAGATGTCTGATCCTGGTAGTAGTCAGACTACATGCAAACAGTGGCGGCCGCTCTCAGACACTCATTAGTTTATATAGACTAAGCATATTCTCCACTGATGCTTGCCACTGGTGTATTCAGATAGACGACTATGTGAAGGGGGGCTTAGTTTTGGATAGCATGGGAAATAATTAGAACCTCTTTCAGGATTTTACTGTTACCTTGGGCTCTATTAGAGAGATTTACCTTCACTTCCTATACTGCTGACAACATTTTATCAGACAGGAAGTGAGGAGAACTCTCCAACAACAACATTTCAAAAATGCTAGAACCGGGGGGGGGGGGGGGTTTCCGAGCCACGGAGCTGCATGACAGCCTGATCCGGGAGCTCCACTGATCCCTGGCCTCTCACAGCAACCCAGAGCTATCACTTGCACCCAGACACCCACCGCCATCTCGGGTAACACTGCTCAACACAGAGGGGGATCCAGATCGAGCATGGAATGAGTCCAAGATGGCGCCAGCACACAGGCAGCTCTGTTTCCAGGTGCACAGCTGCTCTCTCCCTCTGACACACTGGAGGAAACAGACCTCACAGATCCACAATCTCTACAGAAGGATCCCCACAAATGACCAGCCTCCTCTCCACTGCAATCCCCATACTCCATGTAAGTAAAAAACTAAACATGTCCTCTGCACAAGCAATGCCGCTGATTATAGAGTTAAACACCCTACTTGAGTTCTCAGCCACTGACAAATCTGCATCTGCCCTAGAACTAGAAATGTTACAATCCCTATATAAGGACATTCAATGTAACAGAGACAGAGCGATTGGTCATACACAATCAAAACAATCGCAGATTGCAGAACGCACAGACGACCTGGAGTTAAAAGTAGGGGAAATCGTAACAGCCCACAATGACCTGGTAGACATATATCAAGACCAGTCACGCAAAATTCAGTGCCTTAAAGACAAAACAGCAGATCTCGAACAAATCATTTCAAAATTAGGGGCATACCCAAAACCATGATGCAGAAGGGGGTAATCGGATACCTGTAATCCCTATTTTAAAAAATTCTACTGTCAGCCTCAAAACAAGAGCTTCTTATTGACCGAGCCCATAGCCTTGTAAAACCAAGCTATCTTTCAGCATCAATGCCATGCAATGTTATTGCAAGAATACATTTTTTTCACATTAAAGATATGCTAATGTCTACAGTGAGAACATTTTTAATCATTTGATTCGCCATCTTCGCTGACATATCACAGTCTACCGCAGTGAGACGCATGGAGTTCAGACCCATAACAGAAACTATGAGAAGTCAACAGATCAAATACAGCTAGGAACACCCTACAAAACTATTGGTGACTCACCAAGAAAAAATCATCTCCATAATGACCCCCAAATGATGGCCTCAAATACCTGGCCCAGTGAAGTCCTAAAGCAACCACCCGTCCATCCAACACAAGGAATCGCAGTTCCCAGCATCTCACTAAAGATTTGGAGATGGTGCTTTTTTTAAATTATTTTTCATCACACTTTTGGTAGATGTTTATCCTTTCTCCCACCTACCAGCACCTAAGAGATGTTGAGGTTACACGAGAACCCTAATGTTAGGTATTAACCTTACACCCCCTGGTTGACGAGTCTGCTAAGCAAACTCATCATATTTTTTTTTCTTTCTCTGTTTACTGTCTGTCTTTTTCTATAGTGCAGACGGCTATACTTACCTGCTACAGTTACTCCGTAGCTTTTTATATCTGTATTGCAATGTTAGCCTTTGTGTTTACACTCATCTCTAAGCTGAAGTACCGAAATTTATTGAGTCACCCTCTTTTCCTATATGCATCTGGTATTAGTTCCTCTTTAGACACCTCCAGGCATCCCATTACTGAAATGTGGTTAAAATCACCTCCATAAATGCCAAGAGCCCTAATAAGCCCTATAAACGATCGGTTTTATGGAAGGGAGCCACACACCTCCACACAAATATTTTATGTATCCAGGAGACCCATTTACCCATTAACCCATTTTTGACCCATGCTTAAACCTGTGGGTCTTCAATTGGGTCATGGGTTTACTTTAGGTCAGGATGACTCATACAGACAACTCTCTGGTGCCTCCCCCTGGTTTTGGAAAGTTGGAGAACATGCTGGAAACTGGAGAGTGGAGGTTAGGAGGGTTGTTTTGCATACTTTGGGGAGTTTAGACGATCCCCGGGCAGTGGGCCTTGCATGGGGTTAAGCCAACCCATAAATATGAATATGAGTCATGCTGGCAGGAGAGTCAGGTGGTAGATGGAGATAGAGTGCTGAGGGGACTGTTGGTGGCCCTTAAGGCAAATCCCATAGTCTGGGGAGGACTCTGCTTTTTGCATTTTGCAGGTTTACACTACAGACCATTTAACATGGTTTCTTATGGATCACGTTCTGTAGAGCAAATCTGCAAAATGCATAGGTGTGAATCCAGCCTAACCTTGCCCTGGGAGGTCTCTAGAGAGTCTGTCGGGTAGAATGGTGAAGAGTCAGTTGGGTAGACTGGTGAAGAGTCAGTAGTAGAGCTGGGATCAGTGTCTACAAGAGAGTTGGAGGTACTCCAGCATGCAGTTTACAACCCTTTGTGCTACTTCCTAAAGGGAATGAGAGTTCCTAGCCCTTACAGGGCTCTTACTTTTCTAACATAGACTGTTAGCTGCCAAGGAGAGGAAGCGATCGGATTTCTACAAGGAAAAGGAGAATAATCAATTGGAGTTGTACATAGGGAGGAAGTTGTCCATGAGTTTTGTTGCTATCAAGTTGGGCACCCAATAATTCCTATTCCCCATCCAAGTTATTACCCCCTAAGAAAACATGAACAAAAAAAAAAAAACAAGATCAAAGACTGTTACTGGTCTCTAGATGAAAGCTGAAAAATACAATTTGCCTGGTTATGTAGGAGTGGTGAACACAGTCATTTGCAAACCCCTAAGTCGGTAGTGCTACATCAAGATGGGTATCCTGAAGGTAGCAACAATGGACTATGCCTGTATATGTGTGTTGAGATGATTTTTATGCCGGCATACGAGACACGTTTCCATTGGCAACCCGTGTGATAGGGTGACAATGCAGTTGCACAACAGGAAGACAGGGACACCTTGTCCTCATCCCATTACTGGAAGTGGTCTGATCAGAGACCTTTATGGTCAGATTAGTAGATACTATTTTAATGAAAGCTGCAGATTCAAACATTAAAAAAAAAAAACATTTTGAAATGGCATTACCATGTTAAATCTTACATGAGATCTTAGTGACTGGGTTTTCATCATTAAATCTTTCAGTGAAAAGTATTAAAAAAAAAAAAACAGTACAAATAATTGCGACTATTCCACAAACTAGCAGGGAACCAATATTCTAGACTAAAAACACTATCATTCGTCAATGTTTTATGTTAGAAATAAAAAAAATAATTGTCTATCCATCTTCTGCTATCTCTTAGAGTCGAACCATTTCTCTTTCTGTCTGAAAGACAGATGAGCGATGTGACAGGAATCCGGCACTACTTTTATATGCTTGATCCCAGTTTTGGATATTTTATATGGTTCAGAATTGTCCTTAACGACTGTAAATTGTAGGTTACAAAGCCAGAGAATGTAATTCCCCAATGGGCACGCTGGGTCATGGCTACAAGTTGTGTGGAGTTTGCAGAAAGATTTTAGTGGGCACACAACAAAACCTGTAATTGTGGCTTCACGGAAGGAAAACGTTGTGTCTGTTTTCAATAAGGACTCATTGCCAGCTGAATCTTTTGAACAACTTGCCGAAGAAAATATCAATCCTCTTCATAAATAATTACACTTCATATAAGAGGCTCATAAATAGTTTTGGTGAATAAACACAGAAGGATGGTTGTAAATGTATCCTGCCAAAGTAGGCATTGAAACCATACTTATTTTGGCAAAAGAACACCCAGAAGTATAGGGGAAAAGTATGGTGCGTGTAAAAGATTTATTTATTTTATAACTAATGTAAACCATTCCTAAAGTTCACCACACGCATTGCAATGTTATTTTATCCTTATTCATTCTTGCTCCTCTTACATTTACATGATATAGCCAGAATTCTTTGGATATCTCACCATCATGTCCATATGAACTTGTTGAACATCCCATTCTAGAAATATGGGCATTAATAAACAGCTGGACCCCTAGGTGGTTGTAACAGCATATTTGGATCATTAAAGTGATTGTAAATTATCACCTTGCAAAACATCCTATTCAGCTTATAATTAAAACATTTGTGTATAGATATATATAAAAAAAAAAAAAACATTATAAATATATTTTTTCCTATTTTTATAAGTGATCACATTCCCACTCCTTCCTCTCTTCTCAGCTGTGTAAGAGATGGGGGGAGGAGAAGCAACAGCTTACTGATCTTCCCAGTGAATGGCTGTGCAGGGGGGGCGTGTCAGGACAAGTCTGGTCATTGGAGGAGAGCACACTAGCATTGCTAGAGAACTCACCATGCTGTGTTATCTAGCATAGAGTGAGTAGTTTCTAATAGGAATGCAGAGGGACTGGCAGAAACCGGTAGGGATTTCGCACCAAGAAGCAAAAAAAAGAGAACAGGAGACTTTCTCATACAAGTACATGGTACAGCACGCACATATCAGGAATATAAAATGCTAGGGTAACAAACACTTCAAATAAAAGATTTTTGTGGGTTTAACTATTTGACAGTTTAACTTTAACTACACCTTTTTTCATTTTCCTCCACAGTTAGTGGTGTTAAGTCCACAACTATTTTTTTTAAGGGCTGTTTTTTTCAGATATACTCCCCCACTATATATAAGATAATCTAGAACAGGTCAAAGATGTGATATTTTAGGATATATGTTTATAACAGCATCCACTTCTCTAGAAATGTGTTTCACAAGGTTTCAGAGCATGTGTCCATCCAGCCAAAAGAACATTTTTGATGTCATGTTGTAAGCAGGTGCAGTCTACTTTCTCCAATGCAGTTGGAGCTCATCTTCAGCGGCATTGCATCTATGTTTTCCTGGGTCACTGGGGAGGCAATCCGGTTAGATATTGCAGCCTATGATTCTATTTAAGACTCTGGCTCCCGGGCTTGGTGTGCATTTCATGTGTGGATAGCGTAGGGACAGGTCACTTGACTTCCAGGGGCAGGTCACTTGACTGTCAGGGACAGTGAATAGCATTAGGTATAGGTTTCAGGTAAGTAGAGAAATCATAGGAACATGCCATCCTTCTTAGAAGCCTCCCTATTGGGGCACAGACCTGACAGACCACATTCCGCCCTCAAGACAAATGCTGTCTGCACATCTGAGACCTGCTCTGCTACACATCGCTGTTAAATCCTGTGAGTGTTCCCAATCGGGTGCCTTCCCGCCAGGCTTTTTCTGCAACTACACACTTAAGCCCTGTACACACGATCGGATATCTGATGGAATCTAATCCGATGGATTTTTTCATCGGATATCCGATGAAGCTGACTTTCATTAGTCTTGCCTACACACCATCAGTCAAAAATCCGATCGTCCCGAAATGTGGTGACGTACAACACTACAACGAGCCGAAAAAAATTAAGTTCAATACTTCCGAGCATGCGTCGACTTGATTCTGAGCATGCATGGATTTTTCTTCGATGGAGTTCCTCACAGACGATCAGATTTTTCTATCAGTTTTTTATCCATAGAAAAAATTTAAAACATGTTCTATTTTTTTTCACTGATGGAAAAAAGACAGATGGGGCCCACACACAATCTGTTTTCATCGGACAAACCGATCGTGCGTACACGGCTTGAGTGTTTACTGCCGCTGCACCACGCTGTACCTAATAATTGGCCTTGTCTGTACCATGTGATGACTGTGACCAATCCCAGAGCTCATCACAATCATGTGATCTGCTGTGATTGGCCACAGTGATTAATTTTAGGTTGTTCAAGTAAGCTTTGACAATACAACTTGGAAGCAGAATGGTTTCTATGCAGAGCTGCACCAGATTTTGCACTCTCCAGTTTTAGTAAACCAACCCCATTGCTTTTATGATCAACTGTAGTAAGGAGTGCTTTTATGGTAGTGGTGCTAATGGGGGAGTAATCTGGTCCTGGGCTTTAGTGGATAGAAAACTGTCCTGTACTTTTCTGGATCCACACAGAACCAACTCACTATCTGAGTAAAGTGACAATTTGCTCAGTTGTTCTAGGAGTTGGTTTTAAGGTCATACAGAGTTAGACAGGCCATTGTGTTAGAAAGAGGTAGCACCACGTATCTTAGGGGGAATAAAATATAAATATAAGACCATGGGGGTTATTTACTAAAGGCAAATCCACTTTGCACTACAAGTACAAACTACAAGTGCAAAGCACACTTAAAATTGCACTGAAAGTGCACTTGGAAGTGCAGTCACTGTAGACTTGAGGGGGACATGCAAGGGAAATAAAAAACAGCATTTAGCTTACACATGATTAGATTATAGAATCAGCAGAGCTTCCCCTCATTTTGGATCTACCCCTCAGATCTAAAGCGACTGCACTTTCAAGTACACTTTCAGTGCAATTTAAAGTGCACTTTGCACTTGTAGTTTGCACTTGTGCAAAGTAAATAACCCCCTAAAGTGTTGATGGGCTTTTGTTCACCGCAAGCAAGTTTCAAGTGACTATTTAATTAAATTGGAGGGATCCGCGCTTAGGATAAGGGGATGTTAAGCTGCTGCCTCCCTGACAAGTCTCAAAGAAACCTGGAAATATTAAATAATTGGAATAGAGGGTGGTGGCGCTGCTTGTATTTAAAGTATCCACAAGATGTCCTATGTGTAGTAAGATGTTGTATTTGTAGGGGAGCTCCAATTACTAGGAGAGACCAATGGGGGTGGGTCTCCTAGACCTGCATGTCGTTTGTCCAAACGTCCAGGTGCTACCCCCTATTATTGCTTATAATCAACACTGGTGACCCAATGATCTGTTGGTTCTTCCAGTGAAATTGATGTATATGTTTCAAAGGAGTAAAAAGGCAGCCAGTAGATTAAATTTCAGTTCTGATGGTATCCTATGTGCTTGTGTCTAATTAGGTAGATGTATCCAATTATATTCAAAGGTGTCTCAAGTGGTCCCAAAGCGTAACCTTAAAATAATAAGATGTGCAATAGGTGTACAAATCCAATGTTCCGTGAGATCCAAATGTAAAAAATATATAAAACACAAAAAACAAAAAAATATTAATGAGAAGTGTCCCCCAGGGCACTATAAGTGATAGTTCAGGGTTTAACACCCTAGAATAGCTGTGAGATAGAGTGTCAAACGAATTGTATATAAATTGTTAGTGCCTTAGGCCAGGACACTGTGCAGGCGGAAAGTAAAATTAATACTGTCGCCTTAGTGTGGATCAACTCTAACAAAAGGTGAGTTGAAAAATAAGTGTGAAGAAAAAATAAATAAAAAGAAACAATAAAAAGAAACAATACAGTCTAATTAGGACCCCCAACAAAAATTGTCAGGTCTTAAACCAAATTAAGTGCAAAGCGACAATTGATTAAATGTGAGTATATACCGTCCCTCGATTGTCGCTTTGCACTTAATTTGGTTTAAGACCTGACAATTTTTGTTGGGGGTCCTAATTAGACTGTATTGTTTATTTTTATTTATTTTTTCTTCACACTTATTTTTCAACTCACCTTTTGTTAGAGTTGATCCACACTAAGGCGACAGTATTAATTTTACTTTCCGCCTGCACAGTGTCCTGGCCTAAGGCACTAACAATTTATATACAATTTGTTTGACACTCTATCTCACAGCTATTCTAGGGTGTTAAACCCTGAACTATCACTTATAGTGCCCTGGGGGACACTTCTCATTAATATTTTTTTGTTTTTTGTGTTTTATATATTTTTTACATTTGGATCTCACGGAACATTGGATTTGTACACCTATTGCACATCTTATTATTTTAAGGTTACGCTTTGGGACCACTTGAGACACCTTTGAATATAATTGGATACATCTACCTAATTAGACACAAGCACATAGGATACCATCAGAACTGAAATTTAATCTACTGGCTGCCTTTATACTCCTTTGAAACATATACATCAATTTCACTGGAAGAACCAACAGATCATTGGGTCACCAGTGTTGATTATAAGCAATAATAGGGGGTAGCACCTGGACGTTTGGACAAACGACATGCAGGTCTAGGAGACCCACCCCCATTGGTCTCTCCTAGTAATTGGAGCTCCCCTACAAATACAACATCTTACTACACATAGGACATCTTGTGGATACTTTAAATACAAGCAGCGCCACCACCCTCTATTCCAATTATTTAAAGTGACTATTTAAGTCTATGAGAACGCAAAACCCTCTTAAAGCAGGTTAACTACAGTTCAAAAGGAGATCAACTGCAGGCCAACTGCACTTTTCAATGAATTCTAAATGATCCTAATTATATTTCAGACAGGAGGCTTCGTATCTTGCATTAATCTTTCTTTTTAATGCTCATAGCAGAAACATAACATTTATTTCTTTAATAAAAATGTAGAAAAATTTCTTCAAAACTACAATACCCAGCAGCCCCGGGGACCCCTCCCCCTAGGCCACAGTCTCTATATAAGGGGCTGTCTGGGTCTCCTCCTCCTCTTTCTTTCTGCTCATGGCAAGATAAGTACCACTCTATTGTTTGTTATATATATTTTGTCAATTTTGTCTAATAATCATTGTCTAAATAATTGTATATTTAATTGTATATTGATTGTATTTTTTTATTTACACATGGGTGACAGGTTATTGTCCCTCTAGGACCGGGATACTGCGTTTTATCGCTATCCCGGTTCTATTTTACTTTCTGTCAGCATAGTGCGTTTCTCCTGTCTTGGTCTGACAGGCAACCTGGCCCCTCTGCAGCGTCTTCCCCCGCCCCCCCCCCCGTGCGCACCGCTTCGCGGGCTTTCTCTCTCTGCCTGAGGGCGCGGCTAGTGACAGGAGAGCCTACGTCACGCTGCAGTCCTCAGGCGACCAATCACAGCGCTCCCGGCCGTGATCTCGCGAGATTACGGCCGGGGATTCCACAAGCAGTACCCTCTCTCCTCCACTGTCGTAGCAGACGGAGACAGAGGCACACTGCTGGCTGGCAATAGCGCTACCGCTCCCCCCCCCATCGGAATCATTAAAGACACAGGTACCACTGTATCATTCTGGGGAACATCTCTCCCCAAATACCTCAGGGACCGCTGCATAGCTTGGGGGAACGTCTCTCCCCTACCCCCATTGCCAGTATACTGCACGACTGTGCTGTATACTATTACACCAAGTTTCCCTCCAATTGTTTTGACAGGTCTCCCTTGAATCCCAGTGACTGTACTACTGTACGGTACACTCATACCACATAAAGATAAATTAACCCTTGATTGATTGTCAGTGATTTATCCCTGACGATCTCTGAATTAGAACCTAAAATAAATTGTACTAAAATAAAATAGCAAATCTGGGAATGGCAGCGGACGGTCACGCATCCGGCTTTTCTGGACTGGCTGAGGAGGTGGACCTGGATGTTTCACACCTGATATCCACGACCCAAATACAGGACTTGATTACCAAGTCCATCCAAGCAGCACTGGCTGCCAATACTGTAAACCAGACCGTACCGTCCACCTCGGGATGCCACCCTCCTAAGGGAAAAGCAACCCAGAAATTAAAGCACTTAACAGTGCACTTCGACTCCCCGGCAGGGGAAGATTATAATGTGCCCCAGGCAGGACCCGAACCGGTCTGCCGCACCCCGCATACAAATGACCTAAACCGACCCTTGAACCCCAAGGAGTTTAAAAGGGGACAAAAATCCGCCAGGCGGATTAAACCGGACTCATTTGAGACGTCCGAAGACGAGTCCGAGGTATCTGACAGAGCCGAGACCTCTGACTCAGACCTAGAGGACGAGGATGATGCGGGGTTTACGGCGGAATGTCAGGACGCCAACACCGAGGTGCAACAAACGGCCATTCTGGATTCGCAGGGTCAATCTCTTTTTAACCCTGACGAAATATCACACCCCCGCTCAGGGGATTGGGCCCCATTACCCCATGTGGCCCAATACCTCGAACTATGGACCAGACGCTCCTTAGACAGAGCAAACCGTAACAAACTACGAGCGGAATGCCCCAGGCCATACCTGGCAAACAAGGTGGCGAGCACCCCGGAAATAGACCCGGTGCTCCTAAAATATCTTACTAGATCTGGAAAGTACTCCAAAAAGGGCATTGAGAGGTCTTTCAAAGCCATCCAGGACCGCATACTGGACCTACTAGGTCCACTCACTAAAATACTAAACTTATCAGAGCAAGCGGCTTCAACAGCCCAACCTATAGACCTGATACAGTTGAGAGGTTGGGCCCAACGCGCAATCTGCCTATTGGGTACCGCAAACACAACCTGCTCAGTGGAGCGTCGCCGCTCCATTCTGATGAAATTGGACCCTCAACTTAGCCACCTAGCGGAAAACGAGCCAGGACCATCCGCAGAGGGTCTACTGTTTGGGGATGATCTGATCAAGAAGATCAATAAATTCATCAGCCTTTTCTCAAGCTTGGACAAGGCACAGACCTCGCTGAGGAAATCACAACCTGGAAAGGTTTTTGGGAAGGCCGGTAGAAGCAGAGGGCGTTCTACCGGCCGCACTGCCCCATACAGGCCCTACTCTAGACCACCTAGCCAGCAGTACACGCCTGCTCCACAACCATACGCCATGCCTATGGCCCATCCAGCTCCCTTCTTCCCGCCACGAGGACGTCCCTGGAGAGGACGTGGGGGACGTGGATTCCCAAGGTCTAGACCTCCGACCGGTGAGTACACACCTACACTCAATTCCACACACACTGGTGGGGGGCAGGCTGATGTATTTTTCCCACGTCTGGTCCACGATTTCGGCAGACGCGTGGATTCTCAATACGGTATCAGGATACCGGATAGAACTCTTATCTCACCCGACCCTGAATGTGATACCCCAACCCATCCATTTTTCTTCCCAAAATGTGGACTTAATAGACGAAGAACTCAAAGAGCTTCTGTCCAAAGGGGCAGTTCGGGAGGTAGATCCCTGCTCGCCCGGGTTTATCAGCAACATATTTCTGGTCAAGAAGAAGGACGGTGGCTACCGCCCCGTCATAAATTTAAGAGAACTCAACCAACATGTGGCCTACCGCCATTTCAAGATGGAGGGTATCCATCTGCTACGCGACCTCCTCTGGCCAGGAGACTGGCTAGTGAAGATAGATTTAAAAGACGCGTACCTTACGGTCCCTATGCACACCGAATCTCAATCCTTCCTAAGATTTCGGTGGAAGGACCGAATGTGGCAATTCACCTGCCTCCCATTCGGATTGTCATCAGCCCCCTGGTGTTTCACCAAACTCCTCAAACCGGTAGTAGCCGCTCTGAGGAGCAGGGGCGTTCGCCTAATTATTTATCTGGACGACATGCTAATTTTGGCACGTTCCAGACGACAAGCCTCATTACACAGCCAATGGGCGGTTTCACTATTGACGGAACTCGGGTTCCTCATCAATTTCAAGAAGTCTACCCTGGATCCCTCTCAGGAAATGGAATTCCTGGGGTTTCTAGTAGACACCAAACAGGCTATGCTTCTCTTGCCCAAGTCAAAATTGGCGTTGATTCGCAAGGAAATCAGAGCCACGCTACGCAAAGGCTTAGTATCCCTACGGGTGATAGCTCGCATAGTAGGCCTCCTATCGGCCTCTATTCAAGCAATTTTCCCGGCCCCCTTACATTATCGAGCTCTACAGAGACTCAAAACATTACATTTACGCCAAGGCCTACGATACGCGGACGAAGTTCCGTTGGACCCAGACGCCATAGAGGAATTGCTATGGTGGCTTCGCCACGCTGTGGCATGGAATGGCAGGACGATTTTCAACTCCTACCCCGACGTGATCTTAGAATCCGACGCGAGTCGCCAAGGCTGGGGTGCCCGATGCGGACACCTTACCACCGGAGGGAAATGGTCCGAGAGAGAGTCTCTTCTCCATATCAATGCCCTGGAACTCCTGGCAGCATATTTTGCGGTCAGGAGTTTTATTCCTCATACGGCCAACAAGTGCGTACTTTTACGCATGGACAACGTGGCAGCGGTACAGTATATCAACCGCTTGGGAGGCACAAAATCCAAAATTCTGGCGGACATTGCGTCCGAGTTTTGGCAATACTGCCTTTCCATAAATGTCACCCCAGTAGCAGAATACCTTCCAGGCATATCCAACACGGTTGCGGACTGGAACTCGCGGTATCTTACAGACTCCAGCGACTGGTCACTGGATCGTACGGTTTTCCTATCATTACAAAACCTGTGGGGTCCTTTACACACGGACCTCTTCGCTTCCCGCCTCAACCGGCAACTACCACGCTTTTACAGCTGGAGGCCGGATCCAGAGGCGACAGCAGTCGACGCGTTCCGACAATTCTGGACGCGGGGGACGCATTATGCGTTCCCTCCATTCAACATGATCACCAGGACACTCCTCCAGGTGGCAAGTCAGATGGCGACAGTGGTGTTGGTCACCCCTTGGTGGCCGACTCAACCATGGTTCCCACTTCTCCTGGGAATGGCGATCGATTACCCTCGACTACTTCCATTCTCTCATCATCTCCTGTCCAACACATCCGGAAGTTACCATCCACTGATACTGGACGGCAACCTGCATCTCCTAGCGTGGTTGGTTTCGGGGTCGCAGACACCGATTGCGATATTTCACAATCGGCTAGAGACCTCCTCGCCCTGGCCTGGGCCCCAGGGACTAGATCGGCGTACAGATCTGCCTGGTCCCTATGGGTTCGTTGGTGTGATCGACGGCAAGTTAATGCCGTTCATGCACCTATATCAGACATAGTCAACTATCTAGCTGATTCTTATGAGACCGGTAAATCCTACAGTTCATTGAATGTCTATAGATCAGCCATTTCGGCTTATCACTGCCCTGTAGACACTTTGCCTGTAGGCAGACACCCCTTGGTTTGTCGGCTTCTACGGGGGGTGAAGTTCAAACGCCCCCCTCAGCCTAGATACCAAGTTACGTGGGACGTCAACAGGGTTCTGGAACTTTTCAGCACTTGGGAGGACAATGACGCCCTCTCGTTGAAGAAGCTTTCGATTAAACTCGCTACCCTTCTATGTCTGATTTCCATCAAAAGAGTTTCAGATGTTAGGGCATTAGACATATCTCGGCGTCAATTCTCGCCAGAAGGGGTACGTTTTTCCGTGGTTCGTAGGACAAAGACGGGAATTCATACAGTATTTTATCCATTCTTTCCTGACCATCCACATATCTGTGTGGTTCGATGTCTTCAACAATACGAATCAAGAACTGCATCCCTGCGGTCACTTGATCATAATCAATTATTGATCTCATACGTGAAACCTCACCTCCCAGTGTCTTCAGCATCATTAGCCAGATGGGTGAGAACGGCCATGCAACTGGCCGGGATCGACGTATCGCTCTTTGGAGCTCACTCCTCTAGAGGTGCCATGGCTACCAAAGTGGTCACATCAGGTGGTTCACTTTCGGACCTTTTACTAGCAGCAGATTGGTCATCAGAAACGACCTTTCGGCAATATTATTTCCGACCACAGGACCATGTCTCCACTTCTATACTTTAAGGATTGTGTATTTACATGTATGATAATGTATGATAGCTTTAAACTTGCAAGATACGAAGCCTCCTGTCTGAAATATAATTCGGGATTTTCCTAGTTATCATGACGGAAAATCTGAGTTATATGATGACAGGAGGCGAGTATCTTCCCACCCGACCCACCCCTATCACGATACCTTTTTATCATTTCAGGTTACTGAAGGGTGGAGACCAAACCTATACGGACGGTAATACAAAGTTCTGCAGTTCCCGAATGATGGGTCTTCTGTTTTGTTCCAGTTGAACACTGTTCTGACGGTATATTAGCCGACCTGTTGAAAGTTGAAGGGCCCAGTTGGTCCGGTTTCCAGCATCGGAGGAGGAGTCCCCGAACAACACGGAACGAAGTTCAAGTCGACAAGCTTACGAGATGTCAAAGATCGCACAAAGAAAGAGGAGGAGGAGACCCAGACAGCCCCTTATATAGAGACTGTGGCCTAGGGGGAGGGGTCCCCGGGGCTGCTGGGTATTGTAGTTTTGAAGAAATTTTTCTACATTTTTATTAAAGAAATAAATGTTATGTTTCTGCTATGAGCATTAAAAAGAAAGATTAATGCAAGATACTCGCCTCCTGTCATCATATAACTCAGATTTTCCGTCATGATAACTAGGAAAATCCCGAATTGGATGCCGTGGACACTAGCCCACAGCCCTTCAGCACCCATCTCTTAATCTGGTAACTGCTACCTTCACTTTTAAAAGAGCCTACATTTTGGCCACGCACAACGTTATGTGTGAAGCCTGAAATAGCAGCGGTTCCAAAAACCTACAATGGGAGCCTATGCTGAGAAAGGTACGAAGGGGAGTGACGAATTTTCTTCAAAGCTAATGGACACCACTGTTCTATGCTTCATAAAGTTTATTTTAGAACCTGTTGAATTCACTTTTTACCCTGTGGTTTGTATCTAATCATTTTTGGCTTTGAAGTGTAAGAACACTTGAGAATAATCCTTCTTTTTACAATGTTCTACCTGACTATTTTTATCATACTTAAATTGAAATCTTTAATCTTTTCTAATCTCCTTATTCTCCTGTTTGCATATAGTTTCTGTATTCTTTTCATGATTCTGCTGGAAAATACATACCTCGTCTGAAGACATTAGAGAGCACAAAGCAGATGTTCAAAACTGTTTCTTTTTTCAATGCTAAAACAGATACTTCTCTAACTTCTTCTTCTTGATGGTAGTAATTTAAGCAAATTATTGATGAGATGATGTTTATCGCACATAGAATGGCAGTTTTTTTTTTTAGTAAAGGTGTAATTCGCAAAAAAGTTATCCATAAACGCTTTGAAAAGAAATCATTAGGCATTTTCATCGGGTATTAAAGTGTAATGTATTTTTTTAAGTATATACAGTATATTGAATTATTATGCTAAAATGTATATAAGCTTATAGGTAGAAGTAAATTTCACTTCTTTACTGGCTTGCCATTACCCTTTTTATTTTATTTGCTGTAAAATCAGTAGTCACCTGTATGCACTAATACTACAGTAATATAAATACAGTACATTTTAGAAAATTGTGTCCCTTGTGGCAATATGTTAGAGGAAGTAGTGTTCTATACCAATATGATTGTGCCCTAATGCACACAGCCAGGTCCATTACAACATGGTTTGATGAGTTCAGTATGGAGGAATTTTAGTGGCCTGCACAGAGCCCAACCCTACTGAACACCTTTGGGATGAACTGGAATATCAGTTGTGAGTCAGGTTTTCTTACCCATGCTCATTTGACTGAATGGACACAAATCTCCACAGACACCCTCCAAAAACTTGTAACAAAACATCCCAGAAGAATACATGAAAAGCTAGTAAGAATACAAAGGCTAGTCCATCAATATACAGTATGTTAATACCAATATCCTGTTATGCAATATTCAAAATTATACTAAAACATGTATTTTTTTCTTAAAAATATAACATATCTGTAAAGTCCATAACACAAATAATTATGAAAACTTCACTGTGCTCTTGTGTTGAAAAGTGTGATAACCTTTTTTTCTTTAAATATATGTAGCGCTCACCCCCGAAGGAGCCGCTGAATAGTTTGGGATCGGCGTATTAAGTTACCAAGTTCTCTTGTCTAGGGGTATAACTTGTGAGTGTGGATAAGGAGCAAATGTCCAGACAACAGTGTGGATTTTCCAATGCTTTATTCCAAGGCTCACATAACACACAGTAGAGAAAGGGTTGATGAGCAAGAGGGAACTGTGGTATCAGGCCTTGGATATCAAAGCATGGAGAGCAAGCCTGCTCTCAGTACAAATAGCTACCGGACAGGTAGTTAACTTTAGCCTGGCAGCCGGTGGGTCACTTGCAAATAAAGTCACTGGGAGGAAACAGGGCCTCTGGACAGCCTGATAGGTATTTGAAAATGGTTAAAGTTTAGGACTGACAAATCCTCCCAGTAAGCACAATTTAGGGTCACCCATGGACAGTTGCAATGTACCTGTAGTGTGGCGTGGTGACCGGATCCCCGATGGTACGTCCCAACCTCGCAGACAACCTCTGTATCTAGGTTCTCCCGAGCAGACTCCTCATCATACAGCTCCCAGCTTAGGATCTGGAACCCAGCAAGCCACTGGGGTCCCTCTCAGCATCAAGGTGAGACTCTGCCTGGTATGCAGCTCCGGTCAGTTGAGCCTCGATGGCGGGGCCCATGGATGTGCGCACCCTGAAGGTGGATGCCGAACCTGGACTCGGGCCCCGCATAGCACTTCTACTCATGGTGGCTGCCACAGATATACCCCCTGCCAGCATGCCCAAAAGAGTGAAAAACTCTTCTGATTGGCTGCTGGGGAAAGATAGGTCCATCAGAACCCCTCGAGCGCCAACTGTCATCCAGGGGTGACAACACACCCCTGGCACGCAGACTGACCTAGGAGGCAGTCCCAAACTGGCAACAGCACAAACTAAACATCTGTGAGTGGGAGCAACTTAAATCTCCCACTCCACTAACTTTAGCGTAGCACCCTACTAACTAAAAAACAGGGGGGGGGGCGCTACATATAAATAATTGTTTTCCCCCGTGCCCAGGTAAAGTGTACACTCACCAGATATATGTGGCTGACAAAGCAGCCTACACGCCTTGTGGGGTGAATCCTGTAGCCATGTTTTTAGATCTTCTCCTTATAGATTCCAATGTCTCCCAGCTTGAAGGTCTCACTAGTGTAAATTATCATTCAATCGTAATAGTAAATAAGAAACCCAGATGTAGATCATAGGGTATTCAGTTTATTTTAAAAAGTAAACAGACAAAGTATAAAATTACCTCTCATATTCTGTGGGTGCCAAAAGGGCACCAACACACCCAGCTCGACTGTTATTTTTTTCCTGCTCCGCCGCTTGTATTCCCAGAGCGGGCATGCATTCCAAGGGCCGGATATGATGCAAATAGGAAATCGAATATGGTGTATGCGGCTTAGCCTCTATGCATTTCATGCACAGTACATCTTCAGGAAAAGATGCAGCACACTTTTGGAAAAGAGTCAGGGACTTTTTTTCTGTGTTTCATTCAAGTAGGTCATCTCATTAAAATCAATGGGCTGCCCTATACAGCATGAAGGCATAGAAAACGTGCAGAAATGTGCCCACGCTCAATCACACTTACAGTATATGGTGTCAACCGAGCCTAACAAGGTCACAGACAAAAGAAAACACATTTTAGTAGGGCGGAGAAAGTTTTTATTGTTGGCTGCGCATTCTTTTCCCATGACAATTGCACTTCAATTTCTTACACAGGTGTCACAAGGACAGGAAGTAAAACACACTCTTCCTAGTAGGGTTACAAAGGAAGAAAAATGATCAAAATCTTAACTTTTCCACAATCTGTCAATTAAAATGTTAGGAATAGATGAGGGGGTTATGTTTTAGCACCTAATGCATACAACTCGGACCAATAATTTGTTTTTATTTGTTTTTCAAGGACTAAAATGTGTTATTTCATGTCTATAACCCCATTGTCAGGATTTCCTGGTCCAGTGATGCAACAAGAAGAAAGTAAATCTTCTCAATGGGGGCAGAAAGAGCAAATAAACAAACAAAAAACTGAAAGAGGTTCTAAGAATTAAACACTTCAGTAATTAAATTGTTGTGTCTCAGATTGGTTTGTTCCTTGTGTTCCTAATGTTTCTTGGTTTTTAATAATTACTGTGGTCAAATCGACATTCCTTTTAGACTGCAGTGATGAGAAAATTTAAAGTAACAGGATGGAATTTTTTTTGAACAAACAATTGTCTAACAGTGAATGTAGTTTTTGTTCTGTAAAGTCCATTCGCTACAAAATCGATCAATTTTTAACTACTATCAAATGACATTTGTCAAATGTACTGAGAATTTTAGTATGAATGTTCTTTTTTTCAAAATTGTATTTTTTTTTTTTTTTATTGAGTTATAGAAAACAAAAAAAAAAAACAAGTAAGACCTTACAATATTATAAGATACAAAGTATTGAAAGAATCAACACAATGACAATATCGAGATTGTACAAAGAAAGAACATGGAAGTATAAAACATATACATAGTGTCCACGGACGCAGAACACAGGAGAGGTCTGCATGACTTAACAAGATCATATAAAACAAACAACTCTTAGGCAAATAGTGGAAGAGCAAACATAATACATACACTAGGGCGAGGGCAACGACACCGGGATCCCATATCTCGAGAGATCCCAGGGTTCCCAGATTTTATCAAATTGTGGTATGGAATCGTTAACAGAGGCTGTCAAGTACTCCATCCTCCGGATTTCAGCAACCAGGTGGAGAAATCTAGGCCATGGAGGCGGGGCATCAGACAACCAACACACTGGTATGAGCCTCCTGGCGGCCAATAAAATATAGGCGGCCAAGCGGTTAGCACCTTTGGTCAGACCTGGGAATGGGAGGCCCAAAAGAAAGTGTAATGGATCAAACGGAAGGGACACTTCTATCACCTCCTGAGCCAGCTGTCTCACCTCTCGCCAAAAGGGTTGAACTCGGGAACAGTTCCAAAAAATATGAAACAAAGTGCCAATATCATTACCACAACGCCAACAATGCGGCAGAACTGAGGGAACATAAGTGTGTATGATATCAGGGGTTTTATACCAAAACATGAGAATTTTAATGGACGTTTCCCGATGAATCACACATTTAGAGGATTTAAAGGTAGAGGACCAAATCTTATCCCAGGATTGGACCGTGATAGGCTTACCCAATATGTGTGACCACTTTCTCATATAAAGATGTGTGGTTTCAGAAAGAGGAATTGACTCATGGAGGATACGGTGGATAGAGGATATTAGGTGCAATTGGTGAGGGCCCTGGGCACATAAGTACTCAAAAGCCGTTGGTTTATCAAGGGTCAGGGTGGAAGATTTGGATTGAAAAAAATGCCTAACCTGCAGGTAAAAATAAAAGAGGTGATTGGGTATGTTGAATTTTTTACGTAGAACATCAAAGCTATACAATCTCCGTGTGACAGGATGGACCAGACTTCGAAGTTGAAATAGTGGTGCACTGAGCCACGGAGATATCCTACCTAATGAGATGCTATCAGGTATATCTGGATTAAACAAAACATTCGCCAATGGAGGACAGGGTGAGGCAAGGGAGTGGCTTTTGAGACACCTATGCCAAATGGCTAAAGTAAAAGCCATTGGAGCCGTGCATTGTCGTTTAAATATAGGGTCTAGGGGGAGAGGGGCGCCCCAAATCAACGAGCAAGGGTGGATCGGATACAGCACCCCCTTTTCAATAGCGGCCCATTGATTCGGAGCGTGTAGCGAGGACCAGGAAACAACCGCTCTCAAGTGCGAGGCATGATAATATTTTACAATATCCGGAGCTCCCAAACCACCCCTACACGTGGGAGCAAATACCACCGAGCTCGCTATGCGATGAGCCCCGCCGCCCCATATGAACCTTAGGAAACTACGCCGAAGCACTTTCAGCTGGGAAGAGGGTATAGCGACCGGTAGCGTTTCAAAGTGGTAAAGCAATCTGGGTAAGACGGACATCTTTAGAACGTTAATCCTGCCAAGAAGGGAGAGAGGGTATTTCGTCCAGGTCATCAAAGATTTATTAATGTCTAAAACTAAGGAGGGGTAATTGACAGAATAAAGAGATGAATAGGAGGGAGTCAAGAGAATTCCCAGGTATTTAAGGGACTCAGTACACCACCTGTAGGGATATGATCCCTTAAGTTGAGACAGTAATGTGGGCGGGATATGTATGGGGAGCGCTTCAGTTTTGGAAGTGTTAACCTTATAACCGGAAATGGCACCAAAGGAAGATAGTAATTTATGTAGAGATGGGAGAGAGATCAGTGGGTTGGTAATAGTAAGCAGGATGTCGTCCGCAAAAAGCGACAATTTATATTCCCCCTGTCGCATCACCACCCCACGAATGTCTGGATGAGATCTAATGGACTCAGCAAGGGGCTCCAAACATAAAATGAAAAGCAATGGAGATAGGGGGCACCCCTGCCGAGTCCCATTTGTCATGGGAAAACGAGGCGACAGGAAGGACGACATCCGCACTTGGGCCGTGACTGTTGAATACAAGGCCTCTAAAGCCTTCAGAAAAGGGCCCTTAAAACCGTACAATTTAAGAGTGGCAAACATATACGGCCAGCTCAACCTATCAAAGGCCTTTTGAGCATCTAAACTTAAAACTAGTGCCGTGCGGGAGGTTCTGTCCAGAAGATCAATCAGATCCACGGTACGACGGGTGTTGTCCCCCGCATGTCTACCGGGGACAAATCCCACCTGATCCCTATGTATTAGTTTGGAAATGAGCCTAGACAATCTGGAAGCGAGAATCTTGGTAAATATCTTATAATCTGAATTTAAAAGAGCTATGGGTCTATAGTTATCTGGAATGGAGGGGTCCTTACCAGGCTTCGGGATAACTGAAATGTAAGAGTGGGAAAAGTGAGAATGCGGGGGAGTGCCTGTAAACAAAGAGCTGTAGAGGGTCTGCATATGGGGGATAAGATATCTATAAAGGTTTTATAGTAGAAATAAGATAAACCATCAGGGCCAGGGGATTTATGTAGGGGAAGATCCTTAATTATAGCCAAAAGTTCCTCAGCTGATATCGCCGCATTCAATCCGGCTAGGTCTGCTGAAGCTAACTTTGGAAGTTTAATGTCAGAGAAAAAGGACTCAAACTTATCTTGGGTAAAAGTAAATTGATTCTCTGGGGTCAGACAGTTGTACAATTTACTGTAGAATTTGCCAAAAGTGTCTGTCATCTCGCGGGGGCAGTGCGTCCTAGATCCATCTAGCCTGAGGAGAAAGTCAGGAAAGGAATGGAATGGGCGTGGATGTAGTTTGTTGACTAACATTCTGTGTGGTTTGTTGGAGAACTCGTAAAATTTCTGTTTTGACCAAAGCAAGGACCTAGCCGCCCTACCCATTTTCAATGACTTGATTTGCTCCCTGAGGGAGGTGACTCTACGTAATTTCGCCACCGTGGGTGCGCACAACAGCCTCCGCTCTGCGAGAACCAGAGCAGATGTCAAGGACTGAAGATGTCCATTGCGATCTTTTTTAAGCCGAGAGCTTTCAGCTATGCATATGCCACGAAATACGGCCTTGTGTGCCTCCCACAGTGTCGAAAAATCAGAAACTGACCCCACATTGAGCTGGAAAAATTCCCCCAAGCCCTTGGCTAAAATTGAACGAGAAACCTCAGATTGCAATAAATGATCATTAAGACGCCAGTGACAAGTCTTAGCGTGGGCCTGGGAAAGCATGAGATCCAACACAATGGGGGCGTGATCAGACCATGTGATGGGTGAAATATCCGACTCGACCACATAGGGGATAGTCGGGGCCGATATAAGAAAGTGGTCTAAACGAGAATACATTTTATGGGCTGGAGAGTAAAAGGTAAACTGTTTAGAAAGTGGGTGCTTGATCCTCCATGAGTCAAAAAGTTGGTGAGATCTAACACACCTGCGAAAAGCGTTGGTCTGGGACGTGAGTCTTTTGGATGGAGAGACATTGAGAAGAGTTTGTCTATCTCTAGTGGGGGACATAACCAAATTGAAGTCCCCACCTACAATCATAAATGGCTGTGCACGATATTGGGGGGAATCAAAAAGTTTGTTAAGGAAGGCTATCTGGCCAGTGTTGGGGGCATAGAGATTGACCAGGGTGAACGATGTAGTCAGAAACTCACAATCCAAAATGAGGAATCTTCCGTGAGGATCTGCATACAAGCTTTTCACCTTAATAGGGCATGATCTTTTCACCAGGACAGCCACACCCGCCCTCCCCGTTGAGTCTGAGGCAAGGAAAGAGGTGGGGAAAAATCTGAAAGCAAATTTAAATGAACCTCCCTTACGGAAGTGGGTCTCCTGGATCATTATAACATCTGCGCCAGAGGCCCTGAAGTCCTTCAGGGCCATCCAGTGCTTGTGGACAGAACCTAAACCTTTCACATTATATGACAAAATCCTTAAGGCCATGAATGTAGGCTAGATAGACAGGCTGGTGTAAAATATATTGAAAACAGATACAAGTACAAAATAAAGGGCATGAGCCTAATAAAGGCGTTGCGATACACATAAACATTTCTAAGAAAAAAAAAACGTCACCTCGGGACCTGCAAAGTAATAAGTGTTTCCTGTTTAGGAAATTCAGTGAGACTATAAAACAAAGACCATGTAACTTCAACCTACAGAGTTGATCTACATATGTGGACACAGAAAATACAGATAATAAAAATAAAAAAAATATGAAAGAAAAAACGACCAAAAAAAAGAGAAAAAATTCTAAACTTTGAAAACCTGAGTTGTAAACAACACTCAGGAGGCCCTGGGCAAAGCCCGGGGTCAAGCAGGGACGTGAACGGACTTCCATCAGGAGACTCCGGGTGAGGAGACAGGGAAGGGTCATCTGCACATCTTATGAACTTGGTAGCTACCAAAAAGCGTGAAGTAGTCCGAGATCCATAACTAATGAAGGGGTAGAAAAAAAAATCAGCACATGTACATGGATGACTGACAACATGAGTATATAAAAAAAAGGAACAAAAGTTAGAGCTTAGAACTTATCCCATGGGCTGGGAAAAAGATCCACCCCGAACCAGGAACAGGGTGGATACAATATCTTGAAAAAAAAATATATAAAATTGGCCAGAAAAAGAGATTCTCATAAGACGAAGAAGCCAAAATGTAGGATACATGGAGCACCAGGGTATGGATCCACAAGGGAAAAACCCAGAAAGGGCAAAGAAAAAAAAAAAAGACAAAGGGGGGGATAAGGAGAGTTCAAGGGGGTTGATTGGAGAAACGTGGACGTTGTGGAGTGGAGAGATGTTTCTTTGATCTTCCCCTTACGGGGGTCCAGATGCGGTTAGGAGTGTTGGGTAGAGGACGTACTGAAGCAAAGGGAGGATTCAAGTCGTCTTCCGGAAGAGGAGGCAGACCCAGACTTTTCAGAAACGCTTCTCCTTCCTGTAGCTCACGCAGGGTATGTTGAACTCCATCTTTGGATACAACAAGGCGAAAGGGGAATCCCCAATAGTAAGGAACCTTGTGGTGTTGAAGGTGGGATGTGATTGGGCGCAGTGATCTACGCTTAGCAAGGGTAATAGGGGATAAGTCGCTGAAGATTTGCAGTTTAGCCCCCTTATATGTAAGTTGGGACTTGTTGCGCGTTGCCAGGGTCAACGCCTCTTTGCTTTCAAAAAAGTGGAACTTCACTATGACATCTCTAGGTCTGGCTCCAGCCGGAGGCTTAGGGCCCAGAGAACGGTGAGCCCTATCTAGGCGCCAGTCTATGTCCACCACAGTGGGGGCTGAAACATTGAAAAGACCCAGGAGGTAAGCACGTAATTCAGAGTCACTCACCGTTTCCGGGATACCCCTGAAGCGCAGGTTCTGCCGTCTTTCCCTGTTCTCCAGGTCCTCCTGTTGCAGTTGTAGTTGGGAGACAGAAAGGCGGAGGTTGAGGTTTTCCTCCTCTATGGCTTTTACATAGTTGATCATCTCATCAAATTTGTTTTCAAGGGTGTCTGTACGTTCTCTAATTTGATTAATCTCTCCTCTAAGTTCTGAAGCTAGCTTGCTCACCTCAGCCGAAACATTATTTGTAATCTGTCGGAGCAATAATTGCAATTTGGCATCAAGCTTGGCATCTAGGATGTCTGGGGTGAGGACTTCGTGTGGAAGCAGGGGACCAGGGTCCGAGCCCTGGGAGGGGGATGGCTGGGAATTGTTAGCAAGCTCCGAATCCAGGGATGGATCCATTGTGGCAAAGGGATCTGCGGTATGACTGGAGGCCGCAAGTTGTGGCCTAGTGACAAAACGTTCCATGTTTGATCCCTTAGAGTATCCAAACAGAGGTTTATAATATCGCTGCTGCTGACCAACTTTGCCCATGGGACGTCAATGAAATGGCAAGAAGAGAAAGGGCTTACCCCCGAAGCTATAGGTGGTTAAGAACGCATCACGAGGGTCTCGGTGTGCAGATGAATCCCTGTGGACTCTTTAATGGCAGACTACATAGCCAGAGGGGTAGGAGTTAGTTCGCTGCACATGTATCAAATGTTAGCATATAAATGGATCTGGCCAGGCTATGAGAGCAATGTGTGAAAAGGTGCCAGGTAATGAGAATCAATTGTTTGTAGCAATAGGAGGGGTTGGATGTACCTGGATTAGCAAGATGGCTGCCAGCTTCCAGCAGTAGGCCGAAGCCGCGGACTTTCCTGAAGTGTGGATCCGGCCAATAGAGCTTCAAATCCGAACAGAATCAGGGCTTCTCCCCTGTGCAATGATCGGAACCTCAGAGCTGGCTGGTGGGCCGGGGATCCGGTACTCACTGTGGCCCAGGAGATGGAAGTGGTCCGGTCCGTAGGCCGCAAGTAGACGCCGCGGAGCACCGCAATCCACGGGAGGACCCTCCGGAATTTCACCCACAGCAGGGTGGAGATGTCACGTCCTCCGGGGGTGCAGCGGTGAGGCAGATAGCGGGGATCCAGTGACCAGATCACCGGAGGCAAGAACGAAGCGCTCCGGAGGTACAGGCCGCAAGATGGCGGCGGCGGCGTGGAGCGGAGCGGGTCTCACCCCCGGCCTCAGAGAGGGACAATCCGTCCAGAAGTCGGCCGAGATGAAGGCAAGAGTGGGCCCAGCGTAGGTGATAGAAAAATGGATCCAAAAGTCCAAGATAGGGGCTGGGATGGCAGTGGATGCAGTCTGCCTGTGTGGAGCTCAGCATCCACACGTCCTCCTTGCTGTACGTCCGGACACGCCCCCCAGTATGAATGTTCTAATTTAAAGCCTAACTAAACTTTCAGTTTAATTCTGTAAATACATTCTGGATGCACCATAAGAATAGGTATTCAAGTAGAAAAACCTGTTCCCTGTCAGCATACTGTGAAGAAGGACCCTTGCTGTGAGTATGGAAGCAATGGACTCTCTGTAGTGGTCTGGCGTGCCTCCTGCTGAGTTGAGTCAATGAATTGGCTCTCCAATCAGCACACACATACACTTCCTCACTCTCTCACTCGCACTCTGCTTTGCGGTGTATACTCCAAAATGACTAGTCAAAGCTTATCCAGGGCTATGGACTCTTTCACTGCCCCCATGTGACAGTTCTGGGGAAATTATAAGGCACCAGAGAAGGGGAATAAGTACCATGCCCATCCATAAAACAAAGAGCAGAGTTTACTCTGTTGTTGGTGGCTGGGGGTACCTGCACTTTACAGGCTGTAGAGAATGTAAATCAGATTGCTTTTTCTGATTGTACCTTAACTGTACAAGGACCCCCCTTGCTCATTGCTTTCACCATAGTAGGACCCCTCTAGGTTCAGCTCATTCACTTTTGACCAACAGATATTGAGTTTCACTGATATTAGCATGTGTGCATGCTCTACCTTCTGTACACCACTCAATGACTGCTACCTGGAATTACCTAACCAGACAGAAAGGCTTCTTCTATGCTGGGGGATTGCATTTCATATAACTGCACCAGCAGGGAAGGACTGAGAACCATTGGCATTAGAGGGAAGGAAGGGGGCAAAACAACTTCCAAATGGTCCTTTCATAGTATGGACAGATTTTTGCGGGATAGAAAAGTGTACCCCACAAAATAAGCCATGGTCCTTTACTAGTAAGCATGAAAATGGGAAAGGAGGGAAGCCTTTGCTTGCTTCAAAAGCTCAAGGAGTTTTGGCTATCTAATATTTTTTAACATGTAGGATCTCTTGCCACGGCAGCATATTGGGACCAGTGTTGCCAACCATCAGTATTTTATACTTTTAGTAATGTCAGTGACAGGAAAAGGTCACCAGTAAAAAAATATGGCTGTGACACTTAGCTTGAAACTGCACAGTTTCGGTCTGGAGCCAGCCAGGCCCATCCGAGTGCCTGCTCTAGTGTGTTTGGGTGGTGCCAGCAGGTGGCCGTGCCTGAGTGGGTCATGCAAGGGAGCAGAGCAGAACAGGCGGAGCCTCGTGTCTGGGTCTTCAGGATAGGAGCAAGGCAAGCCGGCAGCGGGACTGTCAATGCTGTTTGGACTGAAGTGGACTAAAGGGATCACCTGACGTGGAAAGAAACTGTCACTGTGACTCAGGAGGGGACATGTCATATAGGTGAGGTGTCATCACCATCTGTGCTGCTGCACACTGTTGCCAGTGTCACTGTGAGAGTTCATTTCATGTGTGTGTGTCTGCCCATTCTAATTTCTTACCCTCCTGAGCCCTGTCCCTGAGCTACTTATTTGCTATATCAATAATGGAATAAGAAATATATGTTTTGTCTTTATATCTAACCTAAATCACATTGCTAATTGCACATTGCTCTTGTGTGTAGCCTAAATACTGAAATGTGCACTTAAAACGGTAATTTTGTAACTTTTGGAAGTGCCAGTAAAAACTTGGCTGTGCCAGTAAATTTTGGGTTTGTAGTGTCAGTAAATTTCAATATGGTAGGTTGGCAACACTGATTGTGATATAGGGGCTGATGGGTGAAATCAAAGCATCCAGGGACGAACACACTTTACAGTATACCCTAAAACAGAAATCACTAAATGGCGGACCACAGTCCAGTTGCGGACCCAGTAGTCATACTACCCATACGGCAGCCTCGCCAAATAGTTGCCTGTGTGTCCTTTCCCTCCCGCCGCCGGCTTGCCTGCCTGCCGCTGCTATGTTTACAGCATGGCAGGTGCACAGGGTCCATTTCTTTGAAAAGATCATTGCACTGCCCTCTCCTTACACTGCCGGTCTTTTTCACACAAGATGCAAAGCATGGCCGCTCTGGACAAAGGGGCTGACTTTTTAAGTCAATAAGCAGGTGATTAGTAGCTACGCAGCGGGGCGGTTCGAGCAATCAATCACCCACCTTTAGCGTGAACAGTCTTGTTTGAATAAGGTAGGGATCCGTGGGGAGTGCTGTGCAGGACAGAAGTCTACTATCAAGGGGGGTCTGTGATGGGGGGCTCAGTCTGTGATGAGGGGTCAATCTGTGATGGGGGTCAGTCTGTGATGGGGGGTCAATCTGTGATGGGGGTCAGTCTGTGATGGGAGGTAGTCTGTGATGGGAGGTAGTCTGTGATGGGGGTCAGTCTGTGATGGGGGGTCAGTCAATGATGGGGGGTCTGTGATGGGTTAGTCTGTGATGGGGGTCGGTCAATCATGGGGTCAGTCTGTGATGGGTCAATCTGTTATGGGGGGTTAGTCTGTGATGGGGGGTTGGTCAATCATGGGGTCAGTCTGTGATGGGTCAATCTGTTATGGGGGGTTAGTCTGTGATCGGGGGTCTGTGGTGGGTCAGTCTGTGATGTGGGGTCAGTCTGTGATGGGTCAGTTTGTGATGGGGGGGTCAGTCTGTGATGGGGGTTCAGTCTGTGATGGGTCAGCCATGCTTACTAGTATAGGACCATGGCTTATTTTGTGGGGTACACTTTTCTATCCCACAAAAATCTGTCCGTACCATGAAAGGACCATTTGGAAGGTCATTCTGTGATAGGAAGTCTGTGATGGGTGTCAGTCTGTGATGGCGATCAGTCTCTGATGTGAAGTCTGTAATGGGTCAGTCTGTGATGGGGGTCAGTCTGTGATGGGGGTCAGTCTGTGATGGGAGTCTGAGATGGGGCCTGTGACGTGCACGGGAGGCTGCGATGTGGAGGATATCATGTGGAGTCATAGCACCAAAATGACGGATATCTGCTGAAAGAATTTTTTTCTGACCAAACCCCAGTGAATTTTAATTCACTACCCCTGCCCTAAAGTGTCAGACAGCAGCGGCACCCAGAACTCTTGAAGTGAGCAAAGGTTTTCCTTGAGGCCCACCAGGCAGTTGAATATTAAGCCAGATCACTTACAGGATACCTATTATTTAGTTATTTAAAGGGTAACTCCACTTTCGTGAGAAAAAAAAAAGCAAATATATAATAAAAAAGTAATATAACACATATAATTGTGACACTGATCACATTGTAATTTAATGTTATTAAATATTATCTTTCCTTTTCAATCTGCAGCCGCTGTACTTTTCTGAGAATGCATTGCAATATGACTACATTTTTCTGTACACAGAATGTGTACTGACCAAGCCTCAGAAACATAATTTCCTGCTTGTGGGATTGGCTCACCTATTTTCCCAGAAGTCTGCCTAAGATATAAGCCAGATTTCAGGCATCCCCTGCAACAAAAATGTCATTTTTGGAGAGATACTTCCAATACAAGTACGTCTAAAGGGATGCAGGCCCAGCAGATTTCCTCATCAGTGACCTACAGCTGCACACCTGATAGTTAATTATGAAACCACTCCCATTAGACCCACTTAGTCCAGAGGCAAAGACAAATACACATGGATTTCTTCGGAATAACAAAAGGTAGGAATCTGCAACAAAGGTTGTTATAATCCTTGCAATGTACATAAATCACCCAGAATGTTTTTTTCTGAACAAAAGTGAAGTTACAGTTTAAGGATAACAACAGGGTCACTTTAAGAAGGACATTGGACACCCCATATTATACTATAAATGTTTCCGTTTATTTTCGAAAACGTATGTACAGTATAGTTGCCCTTTAAGAGGTGAATGATAAAGAAGAAAACGGATAACAAAAGAACTTTTAATGTGAGGTTTATATAATCGCCGAAACAAGAGTGGTCACTAGTACAAAATGAACTTTTGACATGCAGCTCAATTAACCAGCTCATTAAACAAGAATAATAAGAACGGTAATTGATTCCATTCTTTCGTCCTGTGATATCTCACTGTCAACTGCATTTCAACAAAATTTCAACAATGCTTCTTGTGGAATGACAACACGCTGCAAGGCTGAACATAATTAATTCTCACTGTACAATACATGAAACTGTGCTCCCCACAGGGCCATGTATCGGGCACCACAAAAGAGAGAAAGAAAGTGCGTACAAAGCTGCATTATTTCTTTATCAAACATCAGCACATTCATCCATTCCATACATCTCAACATCTGTTAAGGATATAGAACTGCTCAGAGCAGGTGCTGCTGATAAGAGCTTGTCCTCTAATGCCAATAGCATAACTGCCAATCACCCTTAAGCTACTGACAGACATATAATGATGGACAGACATTCAAGCTCAAACCATAAATTAAATGATAATTTTTCAAAGAAATTATGAACATGCATAATGGTATTGTTGAATAGAGATGGGCTATCTGTTTGGGTCAAACATGAGTTTGACTCGAACATTGCCTGTTCGCCAATTTGCTGAACAGCGAACAATTTGGGGTGTTCGTGGCAAATTCAAAAAATCACAAAACACCCTATAAAAGTCTATGGGAGAAATCTAAAGTGCTAATTTTAAAGGTTAATATACAAGTTATTGTCATAAAAAGTGTTTGGGGACCTGGGTCCTTCCCCAGGGCACATGTATCAATGCAACAAAAAGTTTAAATTTCATACCTGGGGTGTGTGTGTATAGTATGCCTGTAAAGTAGCGCTTGTTTCCCGTGCATAGAACTGTCCCTGCACAAAATGTAATTTCTGAAGGAAAAAAAGTAATTTAAAACTACTCGCAGCTATAATGAATTGCCGGGTCCCGGCAATACAGATAAAAGTAATTAAAAAAAACAGCATGGGTCTGGTATGAATATTAAGGGGAACCCCAAAAGAAAAGAAAAAAAAAGCGTGCCCTCCCCCCCCAAATTCCATATCAGGCCCTTCAGGTCTGGTATGGATATTAAGGAGAACCCTGCGCCATTAAAAAAAAATGGCGTGGGGTTCACTCCAAAAATCCATACCAGACCCTTATTCGAGCTCGCAACCTAGCAGGCTGCAGGAAAAGAGAGGGGGAAGAGAGAGCGCCCTCCCTGAACCGTACAAGGCCACATGCCCTCAACATGGGGACAAGGGCCTCATACCCACAACCCTTGCCCGGTGGTTGTGGGGGTCTACGGGCGGGGGGCTTATTGGAATCTGGAAGCCCCCTTTTAACAAAGGGAAACTCCAGATCCCAGCCCCCCTATGTGAATTGGTAACAGTGTACATTGTACCCCTACAATTTCACAAAAAAAGTGTCAACATTTTAAAAACCAGGATACAGTCCTTTATTAAAAAAAAAAACCTGACGCTACAAACAATACCGCCTTCATAGGAGGCGCCCGGCTGAATGACGCTCGCTTGGTGTGACAGCTCTTTTATAGCTGAGGGTGGGGCCACCCGTCACATGGGCGGGTGACCCCACCCCCTCTCTGACGCAAGGAGAAAGCCCGGGTTACTCAATGAAGTGTACGGTGACCCCGCCCCCTCTGGCACATCGCAGGTTTTTACAATGCTGGCTCTTTCTGGGATGGGGGTATTTTTTTAATATAGGACTCATCAAATGCTTGTGTGTGTTTATTTACAAATTACTTCTTTTGTGAATGAGAAGGGGTAAGTCCTCCCTTCCCATTTCTTCACAACCATTGGGCTGGGGTTGTGGGGAACCCTTGTCCTCATCTTAATTGCCCCAATGTTGAGCGCATGTGGTCTAGCATGGTTCAGGATTGGGGGGGGGGGGTCCTATGTCATTTCTTTTTTTTGTTAAAAAAAATGTTGCACCTGTTTAGCTACTTTTGCTGCTTTTCCTTTTCCGAGATTGGCTGTACAGACCAAACCAATGCTTTAGTGGCTTTGTGAGTAATGTATGCACACTCTGTTATGTAGCATGTAATGTGAGTTTTTTTTATACACTTTATTATATTACATTTGTTATAACGGTAACACACTAGGCTGGTGCTCCTTTTTCTTTTCTTTTCTTGCATTGATATGTGGCACTGGTGGGCACTGCTTAGCTGCAGGTGCTCACCATTTGCGGGACTGGTGTCCCTCTGACAGAAGCCGGTAATCGTTTTTTCCACACGCTGTCAGCATGAGAAAAAAAAAAGCAGATTATGTTTTTTTTGTTTACACGTCATTGGCTAACAGCTGATCAAGTAGTAAGTGGCCACGATCAACCCCTTATTTCGATCTGTAATCAGCCGATTCTCATTGACTCGCTGATCACAGAGCGTGCCGTGTGGGCCCTGCAGGGGGAGCGCAGGCAGATCATGCACATGAGGACATACATGGATGCCCTCCCGGCAATTTAGGCCCGCGCTGTAGCTGTCTATCGGTTATAGTGCAGGCAGGAAGAGGTTAATACGAAGCTGTAATATTTTTTATCTTTTATTCCTACATGGAGTTCAGCTTTAAAGTACAAATTATTAACACGAAAAAGGGATATACTGTACATTTATATATTTTTTTTACCGTAATCCAAGTACTAAACATGATCAGAGTTTGAAAAACATTTAAGCGATGAAGTGAAAAGTTATACATTAAGCTATCTCAAGTAAAGGATTGACAGATACATTACCAGCTTTTGTCAAATTTCATTAGACTTTTGCTAAACATTGATGTGCTACATGCATTAACAGTTAGCACAGCCTACACATTCCATCAGTAACTCTGAAGACGGCTGTTTCATCACTTCATTGTGATTACATAGAAAACATTATCTAAAATGTACTTTAATACAATGTGTAGGAGCTTGGCAAATCAATAGATAACAATTCCATCACAGAATTCTCAACTTTTGTAAGTAAAGTCTATTGAAATAAAGTTAACATTCTACCTTTGGAATTTATTAAACTATGTGAGTCACTATTGAATGACTATCTGCTTAGACAGAACCCCAAATATGAGCAGGCAGATTCACTAAACCATAATTAGCCAATTATCTGTCAAGCTAGGGTGGTATGACTAATGCGTTTCACTACTGCATAGGGAAACTTGCTAAGAAAATTAGAAACACATACTTTGAAAATGTAGCCTTGTGTAAGGTGTTGGTTAAGGCATTAGCTCTCAATCACTAACCTAGAAGAAGCATTAGGCATGAGAAATCAGAACATGATCAGTATTCTTGTTCCAGTTTAGTGACTCTCTAGGATAAGCGAGAAAGGTAATTGGCATTTTCAGAAGGAGGTTAGCAACAGCAGATTCTATATTTCTTAATGGCATCAAATCAAAATCCAGTCTCTGTGCAAGAAGAAATGCATTATTTACCTTTAAACCAGACCTTTAACCCCAACATTAATAATCCTAGGTATGTGTAACTGGGAATATTGCTCCCAAAACATCTTCAATACATTTTTTTTAAATCAACTATTTACTTGGTTATTAATTTTTTTTGCATTCACCTCCCGTTTTCTTAAGGCATTGGTGACATAGCCTCCTACAAAGAGATTTTATTTGCAAACTACAAGATCTTGGGAGATTTTCCATAATCTCACGGGATCTCAGGAAAAAAATCTTCTGCTGTTACTAAAATTGTCCACTGAGAAAGAGTGCTGGGTTTAAAAAAGATTAACAAATTCAAGGAAAGAACAGCCAGCATTAAACAGTAAATATGATTTTTTTATATAATTTCAACAAGTTTAATAAGGTGTCAATATTTTTTTTAAGATGCAGGTGAAGGTCCATTTAATGGTGGGTGGTGACTTCAATCTTTGATCTTTTGAAGCTCTACTGGTGCCATCAGTATCTGACATTTCCAGGTGTGCCATGCACCTCAACCCCACAGGATGCTGTGTTAACTTCTGCTGGCCAGTACATCCCAGTGACATAGAGGAATAGGCCCCAGCACCTAATAGAAGAACAATGGGCCAGATTCAGATACATTTACGTTGCTCCACGGCAGCGTAACTTATCCCATTTATGTTACACCGCCACAGGTTTACAGCGTAAGTGCCTGATTCACAAAGCTCTTACCTGTAAACTTGCGGCGGTGTAACGTAAATCTGCTTGGCGCAAGCCCGCCTAATTCAAATGGGGCGGGCACCATTTAAATTAGGCGCGTTCCCGCGCCGAACGTACTGCGCATGCTCCGTCAGGAAAATTACCCGACGTGCATTGCGCTAAATGACGTCGCACGGACGTCATTTGTTTAGACTTTAACGTAAATGGCGTCCAGCACCATTCACGGACGACTTACCAGATTCAGAAAAGAGATACGACGGCGTATCAGGAGATACGCCGTCGTATCTCTTTTGTGAATCTGGCCCAATGTGTCTAAATTTTTTAAGATGCAGGTGAAGGTGGGTGGTGACTTCAATCTTTGATCTTTTGAAGCTCTACTGGTGCCATCAGTATCTGACATTTCCCAGTGGGCCATGCACCTCCATCCCACAGGATGCTGTGTTATCTTCTCCTGGCCAGTACATCCCAGTGACAAAGAGGAACGGGCCCCAGCCCTATTGGAGAAACAAGTATCTAACACATCCAAAAGTGTTATATACCGGCGGCACCTGTAGGGCTTTGAGATTGCAGTCACTGCTTGTCAGAAACGTATTAAATGTCTTCTTTTATAGGGTAGTTCAGGGTTTTGGCTTTATAACCAAAAATGTATGCATTATGTCATATAATTAAAAAAAATCATACACATTTTCTAATATTTAGAATGGCCTGAATGTTTTAGGATCCCACAAACAACACTCTAATGCCAGAATTTCCAACAACAAATGTTCGATGTGAGCTTTTGGTCGGATATTCCGACCGTGTGTAGGCTCCATCGGAAATTTTCTGTCGGAATTTCCAACAACAAATGTTTGAGTGCTGGTTCTCAATATTTCCGACAACAAAAGTTCTTGTCAGAAATTCTGATTGTCTGTAGCCAAATCCTATCCACAAAAATCCTACAATTCCTACAATCCTAAATTTTTCCCGGCTCGTCGTAGTGTTGTACGTAACCGCGTTCTTAACGTTCGGAATTTCCGACAACATTTGTGTGACTGTGTGTATGCAAGATAAGTTTGAGCCAACAATCCATCGGAAAAAAAAATCCACGATTCTGTTGTTGGAATGTCCAATCGTGTGTACACGGCATTACAGAGTTTTTAAAACAAGGTTCCATGGAACCCTAGGGTTCCTCCAGAGGTTCCTTGAGCAATGAGCAATTTTTGCCTCTCAGATAAGTTACCACTGACCCCAATAATCTGTTTAGCGATCTGTAAGGAGGTAATTCTTCCTAATGTACACAAAAGTGTAAAGGGCATTCTTTGCACTGATCATCACACTAATGTATCATTAGTTTTCAATATAGTAATTTTTAGCAGGGGTTCCCCGAAACTGGAAAGTTATTTAAAGGGTTCCTCTATGTTGAAAAAGTTGAGAAAGGCGGCTCTAACGTAAAAAAATTATAACTAAAAATAACTTAAAAATTATCCAACGACTAACTTTTAGATGGCATTTTTCCAATGAGAAAACATCAATAAATACATTTTGAGTTTTCAGCATTACTGTTTACTTTACTCACAGGGAACAGTAAAATGGAAAATATCTCTCTTGGTCAAGTTATATTGTATTTAAAGTGGTTTGAATTGTATGGTCAAGTGGCTATGATTTGTAACCTTCCAAACATTTCTGCACCAACCCACAAACCAAATTCAGAGCTATAATTTTAAAGCTTTTAAACCGTATTATCCACTAAAACAAAATGAACACTGAACAGATAATGACAAGCCTATTTGAAAACAGCTGGAATCTGGGTATGAAAAACAAAACAAGTTCCTGAAGGAAGTTTACTTATGTCGTTCTACCCTGGTAAATTTCAGATGTTCATCAAATCACTGTTTTTTTTTCCGCAGCTGAAATAAGTCTTGTCTAGGTTTTCGTGTTTAGATGATAAGTATTTTCATTTTGACTACAGCTTTATTGTCTGTATGCACTGTACTTATTTCTAACATTTTATGTTATTTAAAAAGAGAACACCAATTTTCTTAAAAATGTACATAAAATGTTGCAACAAGCTGTTTTGTAATTAAATTTTATTAAACATTATTTTGTATACTTCATTCTTTAACCAGACATGATGTTGTATAATTGGAAGAAAATATCTGGCTTACTATGGCAACTCTCTTCAGTTTATTTTAGATTTTAATAATATGCTTATTCTGTTGCTCTTGTTATTGGTTTACTTGCTATCTCAGAAGTCTACAAAATGCTTCATGTCAAAGTCCAAGTCCAGGTTCCAGGTGCATCCTTACCCTCCACATGCCCTCAGCATTTATTTTATACTTTAATATATACTTTTTTATACTTAGCTTTTCCAGGTGTCTTCAGATTGGTCAGGGTCCTACTTTTCCTTTGATTCTTCTCAATGATGCAATGAGTGATATTGACATGATGACATCAGGGCTGTACCATTACAGTGTGAGTGTAGGCTTCTGTTGTGATTTCCATTTTAATTTACACATCCATGTAAAACCTTGTACACACGATTGTATATCTGATGGAATCTAATTTTTCGTTGGATATCCGATGAAGCTGACTTTCATCAGTCTTGCCTACACACCATCAGTCAAATATCAGACCGTGCCAAAACGCGGTGACGTAAAACACTACGACGTGCTGAGAAAAATGAAGTTCAATGCTTCCGAGCATGCGTCGACTTGATTCTGAGCATGCGTGGATTCTTGACCGATCCACTTCCACACAGACAATAGTTTTTTTTCTATCGTTTTTTTTTATCCATAGGAAAAATTTAAAACATGTTCTATTTTTTTTCACCGATGGAAAACAAACCGATGGGGCCCACACACGATCGGTTTGTCCGATGAAAACAGTCCATCGGTCTGTTTTCATGGGACAAACCGATCGTGTGTACAGGGCTTAAGACTACCCTGTCCACAGGGTGACATTGCTGCTGCACAATTTCACTTCAGAACAACAGCATTGTCACCTTATTACATGAAAAATGTAAAAATAATGCATATACTGAACCAACAGGTAATAAATGTTAAAGAAGGACTCAGAAATACAAATGAATACTGTGGTAATTCTTTTGACAAACAACATCATATGTAATTTTTGTTTTTATCCCATGGTTACACTTAAAGGCATTATAAATCTTACTTTGTGGGACTCAGGGCTTTTTTTCAGGGGAAACTTGGGGGAAATCAGTTCCACCACCTCTGGCTCAGACCCTTTGGTGCCTGCTCACCACAATCTCTTGTAAACACAGAAGTCTGGTTTATGTGTTTACAAGTGACAGCTCTGCACTCTGTGTGTAACCCCCTGAACTCTGCACTATGTATGTAATGCAATCCTGGTATTTAATGCCCCTTTAAGACCCTTCTGTTTTTTAAATCTGAACGGGGTCGTGGTTGAGTTCCTGCACCTATTTTCTGAGAAAAAAAGCTCCCACTGGGACTTATAAGGGACTTGTCAAAAAAGCATCAGTGAGTTTATTTACTGTTTACATTTCACATGGAGCTACCCCCTTATGGTTAAATGAGAAGTATAGAAAAAAATGTGATCAAACAATGGCGCCCTATTGATTCACACCTCTGCGCTCAGGACAACAACAATAGTAGAAATCACAGCTGCTGTTCTAAAAGTGTCAATATGAAAAAGTATATATAACGTGTTTAAACCAATAAACCAAAAATTATATATAAAACAGCGCTCAAGTGTGTGTGATCCACACTGTGATGAATAATAAATAATAATAATCCCAATATAAATGCAAATGAGTCAAAAGCCTGTGATAAAAGTGTTCATAGAAAAACATAAAGTTCATGGAAGAGCGAAAAGGAAAAACACTTCTTTCTCTCCTTCAAGGTGTAAAATCTTCAAAACATATTCAAAGAAATCTTCCACCACACCCGATGTGAAAAAATAGTGAATCCTCCACCTTCTTAATTTTTTAAGTGTATCCACCATTATTTAAACAGTGAATCTCAGATGTATTACCTCATTCCATGAATAAGTCAAATTTTACGACGAAACATGTCGGAAGCTTGGTTATCATCTGATCAGTGACCAATTGCTAACGTGAGAAGATAGGCCAGTTGCGTGTTTGTTCGCCAGTGACCGGCGTTCGGTTTTTCGTTCACGCCAGCTTCAATTTCACTTCCAACACAGTGTGGGGATCGAGTGGTGTGAGTTGCCTGGGTTTTATTTTCTGGGTCCGCCAAGACCGTTGCATTTCAGCCGCACAATACAGAGGAATCTTTGCTGTGTATTTATCACGCTTTTTAATTTTGGCATTGTGTGAGTGCATCTTTTGAAGATTTTGCTTGTGGTTTGTGATTAAATTACTTTTACGGTTTTACACTATGTCACACTTTCTTCATTTATGAGGATCTTACTTGTCCACCTGTCTGGGAACGGAAGCTCGCCTGCTGATGTAAACTAACTATAACAAAGCTACTGTGCCAAAACACGAGAGTGCTAGGCATATAGTTCCGGTGAGTGGCCATTTCTATTGGTGGAGGATTCACTATTTTTTCACATCGGGTGTGGTGGAAGATTTCTTTGAATATGTTTTGAAGATTTTACACCTTGAAGGAGAGAAAGAAGTGTTTTTCCTTTTCGCTCTTCCATGAACTTTATGTTTTTCTATGAACACTTTTATCACAGGCTTTTGACTCATTTGCATTTATATTTGGATTATTATTATTTATTATTCATCACAGTGTGGATCACACACACTTGAGCGCTGTTTTATATATAATTTTTGGTTTATTGGTTTAAAAGAGAAGTATATCAACTCCAACACAGTGCTGTGCTACTAGTAAAAAAATCACAAATCTAAAACATAATATGAACAGTGATAAATAAGTCCATATATAAAACATCAAACAATTGTAGCATCAAAAAATTGCTTCACCAAATATTATCCAAAGTGCAAGTGGCCCTCTTATGACTCACCCCCTACCTTCCTGGCAAACTCTCAACGGGAGAGAGAGAGAGAGAGAGAGAGAGAGAGAGAGAGAGAGAGCTGTGCATGATGTCATAAGCCTAGGCTTTTTACCAGACAGAGAACAGGAAGTGGGCTGTAAAAGGTATTTACTGGCAGAAAAAAAAACATATTTTACTAGCCAAAGTTAAAGCAACAAGGGCAGAAAATATAATAGATGGAAAGATGAAAAAATGACTGAAGGTCCCCTTTAAGTGCTTTACCTGTGAGTACTATGTATGTTGTTTTAACTGGAGCAATACAAAACTTTTTCAAGTAGAGAGCACTAAATCTCCCATTTTGTTCCTCTCTATAACCAATAACTCAGAGGGAGACCTGAGGCTTATGCCTAGTGCACACATACGGGATTCCCGGGGGTAAAAAGTCAGCCGGGAAAACCGAGAACCTTCTCGCTAAGTTTTTCCCCCTACACACGAGAGATTTTCCCGAAAGGAAAACTGTGATGGAGCTTTGGTCGGGAATCCTGGCCGTGTGTATGCTCCATCGCAGTTTTTCACATAGGAAAACTACCGGGAAATAGACTACCGGGAAAAAGACCACGGGAATCGCGGCAGGAAAAAAGAGAGCTGGTTCTCTTTTTTTTCACGGCAGTTTTCCTGTCGGGAAAACTGTGATGGAGCATACACACAGCCGGTTTTCCCAGCCAAAAGCTCTCATGGCAGTTTCCCAGATGGGAAAACCGGTTGTGTGTACGAGGCATTAGTAACCCATTATTATTATTATTATTATACAGGATTTATATAGCGCCAACAGTTTGCGCAGCGCTTAGTGCAGAAGAGGGAGATACAGAGGATCAGTACACCAACAGCACACCAGATCAGTCTCTTGATTCCCCCCCCAGAGGGGACATGCTGTTTTTGACCCACTGGTAAAACAGGGGTCATAATGTGAGGTGAATGGCCAGAGCACACTGGTGGGGGTGAGCACTTGCACTTTGGATATTATTTGTGCTCGTTTGGTGAAGAAATTTTTTGCTGCTAAAAATTTTCAATGCTGCAATTGTTTGATACTGGGACTTTATGTATGGATTTATTTATCACTGTTCACATTATATGTTTTAGATTTTAGATTTTTTACTAGTCGTGCAGCACTGTGCTGAAGTTTATATACATTTAATGTTGAGTGCAGCAACTAGGAGTAAAAGAGAAGTGGTTTTTTTTTGGAATCATATTTACCTTGGTGGATGCTGCATCTGTCCCCTGCCGACTCTAATGCCGCATACAGACGGTCGTTTTTTGTGATGAAAAAAAAATGACGTTTGAAGTGATGAAAAAAAACGACATTTTTGAAACTTCATTTTCAAAAACGATGTAGCATACACACCATCATTTTGAAAAATGATGAACAAAGTGACGGCACTCTAAAGGGGAAGTTCTATTCGCCTTTGGGCTGCTTTTAGCTGGTTACTTGTTAGTAAAAGATGATTCGTGCTTTTTTGTCTGTTACAGCGTGATGAATGTGCTTACTCCATTATGAATGGTAGTTTTACCTCCCGTCTCAAAACTTGCTTCTGGGCATGTGCGGGTTTAAAAACGTCGTTTTGCCCACACACTATCATTTTCATTGACACAAAAAATGACATTTTGAAAAACGACACAAAAAATTCGAGCATGTTCGAATTTTTTTTTGGTCGTTTTTCTGAAGACATAAAACGACATTTTCCCCACACACTATCATTTTAAATGACGTTTTCAAAAACGTCATTTTTTTTCATCACAAAAAACGATCGTCTGTATGCGGCATTAGACTAAGAACTGAGCACTCAAACACCATTGATTGCTCAATTCTCAGTGAGTGCTCCTTGGCAGAGAGCTGGCTACTGTCAGTCACTGCTGTCTGCTGTGCCTCACCCCCATGCTCACTGGAGAGCTGGGCCATGAGGGGGTGGCTGGCCCAGGCTCTCAGCAGCTCGCTAAGAGGCTGAGCCAGGTGCTGGTCCAGGCTCCTGGGTGGATCCCAACCATATGGTCGCGATCTTCCCCCCACCTGGTCTGGCTCTGTGAGTTCAGCTGACAGCGGGCTTCAGCCCATTGTATGCTTAAAATGGGTCACAGGAGTGCAGAACAAACTGCTAAATGGCAGCCGAAAGCATGCTTATCCCACTGTCTGCTGAATATGGGTCACAGGAGTGCAGAACTAAGTGAACTCATGTGACCCATCGAATAAGTAGTGCCAAAATAGCTTTGTCCATACTTTTCATTTACATATGCTTAAAATTGTTGCTCCCTGCCAAACTGAATAATGTATTTGGTACATGCATTTTGCTTTGGTATATGCTCCCCAAGGTAGCGTTCATCGGAGCTCAGACTCAGCACCTGAACTTCAGTAATGTTTGGCTCATCCCAAGTAACCAGCCTGAGGAGGTCTGCGAGATGGGGACACTAAGAAAAGGAAAGTCAACCTGGAGCTGAGTGACCCATTAATTAGTATACAAGGAAGGGTGCTTGTGAAGATGTACCTGGGATTTGATTCCACTTTCCTGTGGCATGGATAGTATCATCAAAATATAAGCAATTAAAAATCTGCACCATTGTTTGGTGATATCGTTTTTGGCAGCATATGCTGCTACAATACTTGTACTACCCAGTGTTGACCTGGAAATGTTTTTATCTCCAAATATACCCTGCATTTGGCTGTAAGTGATTTTTCTCTGTGATTAAAGACCATGTTGCTGATCTGATGCTAGTTAGACTTAACAGATTGGACCATTTGAACCATAACAGATTGAACCATTTTTGTATATTTCTTAGGGACTCTGGAACAGAGATCCATAAATCTGAGTTCCCAGCATTAGCAATCTTATTTGTTGAAAGCATGCACCTCCTTTGCTATTGTTGAGAAATGTACTGCTCTGCCTGGCTGTCATCCATTTTATGTGATCAAAGTAAGAGTGATACTTTGAGCTAAATGAATACATTAAAAAACACTAAATACTAGTGTCATTAGCCATAAAAATAAATCAATGATATAAGTAAATAATAATAGTCCATAGGAGATAAACGTATAGAGTTCATAAAGCCCCGTACACATGATCGGAATTTCTGATGGAAAAAGTCAGACGGACTTTTTCCATCGGAAATTCTGACCGTGTATGTCCCATTGGAGTAATTCAATCAGAAATTCTGATAAATTCTATCTGAGTTTACATAGCGAACATGTTCTATTTTACTCCGATGGAATTCCATCGGAATTCCGATGTGAATTTGGTCAGACAAAGATCCGATCGTGTGTACAGGGCATAAGCTTCAACCTCTGCAGTACTGCTTCAAAAAGTTTTAAATATGTGCTTCTTAGCACTTGGCACTTTATTTTGCACATATTGAAACCTTTTTAAAGCAGTACTGCAGAGGTTGAAGCTTATGAACTCTATGGGGGTTATTTACAAAGGCAAATCCACTTTGCACTACAAACTACGGATTTCCCTGCATCCAATTCGCATAACAGGAGCCGGTTCACATAGCTCCGTGGCGGTCACGGTCCACACAGGGAAAGGGTCCTGTGTGTCTTTGGCTCTGTTTTAAGGTCCAAATTCAGGCAAAAAATCGGACCTGATTCTCCCCTGAAACGGAGAACGGTAATGCACCAGACCCAGTCTCACCGAAGATAAAACCTATGTATTTCTGAATGGCTTAGCATGGCTTGCATATTCCCAAAGCTGTGTTTTCATCCTGCTTTGTTTTGAACCAGCTCATGGCAGACAGGATGCTAATGAAGTTGAATAAAGTTGAGGTGTCCTGTCTACAAACAGCTCCACCTAAAATTTTCGATAGTTGTTGACAGCAAAGCAGGATGTAAACATAGGCCTGGAAGACTGCAGGCCGTGCTTGCTGGAAAATGGACTTATCTTCAATAAAAGTAATCCATCATACTGACAGTGGGAACAAATTCATATTTTATAGTAAAGTACATTTATCCTTTAAATAGCACCTTTTTTAAGACTTTTTTTTTTTTTTTTTCAGTAGAAGACATGTTCATGCGGAAAAGGCTTTGATAAACCCGAAATAGATTCTCCAGGAAAGTTGACAAAACCTAAATACAGAATGTTCAATTTTTTACACTAAAAATGTAATGTATTACCAAATGGATTATAAAAAAGCACTTGTCCATGTTAAAGCACCTGAGTCGTAGAAAGAAAATTGCCTATTCTTACATATGGAAGATATTTGAATCTCTGCATTTCAAAATGACAAATCTGGTGGTTTTTTGAAAAGGAAATATGTTCTATTTAAATGCTACCAGTCCTTAAAGCCTATGAGAGCACTGTCAGATACCATCATAATTCATGTTACGGGAATTGAGTTATGTGTATTCAGGTTTGTAGAGATGATAAATTATATAAATAAAAGAAGGCTTATCTGAGATTCCTTTTAGATTTCCAAGAACCACAGATGCAGGACACATTACGGTTGCTTTGTGTGGTTGCTAGGAAACCAGAAAACAGAACAGACTTTATATAGGAGCAAGTGGATTCTCTAGTCATACAACTTCAAAGCAATATCATGATGCCCCATTTCATTCTTATGTTAAGTAAGATTCCATTGTAAGGAAGAGAATAAAAGATTTTGTTGCATAATTTCAGCATATGTTCAGACTGTCTTTTGAATTTGTAATAACACCCAAAAGGTGGGTTCTACCAAACAGAAAGTCTGCTGATGGAAGGTGACTGGTATTCTTCCTTCCTTCCTGTTACCGAATTATGGTTCCTTTTAGGTTGCATTTACAGTGGGGGTAATTGAAAAGCAAGAAAATATTCCAATCGCCTTTTTGCCTTACATTGCTGGCTCCTGTGTTTTCGATATTGCACTTTAAATTTGAAATTCTGTTAACACTCAAAAATGGTTTCTACCAATAAGAGTCCTTTTGCTTTCCCTTTTCCTTTACCTTTACCTTCCTCCCTGCTATTGAGTAGCTAAAATATATTTCCTTTCGGGTTGTACTTGCAGTGGGGGTAACTAAAAAAACAATTATAAAATCAGTGCTTGGGAAAATGTCCCCCCAAAAATCAATTAAGCAACTAAAAGCCAAGCAAAAATTCCTGGCCACCATCTTTTTGCTATACTTTGCTGGCCTCTGGATTTTTGTTTGTAATATCTTATACTGCAAGAACTGTCCTTTAAAAAAAAAAAAAAAATCTCTCATCCACCCCACTGGCACTGGTGTACCTTCCTTATATGCCTGTATACCCCTTTTGTTTTCAGCATTGTTAATTTTATATTTTCTTTCTATGTTTCAGTACAGTGATCCATATGCTTTCTTATCATTCCACCTAAGGAAAGTTTTCTGTACCACTTTAATCACTTAAGCCCCGGACCATTATGCAGCTAAAGGACCAGGCCCCTTTTTGCGATTCGGCACTGCGTCACTTTAACTGACAATTGTGCGGTCGTGCGACGTGGCTCCCAAACAAAATTTACGTCCTTTTTTTCCCACAAATAGAGCTTTCTTTTGGTGGTATTTGATTACCTCTGCGGTTTTTATTTTTTGCGCTATAAACAAAAATAGAGTGACAATTTTGAAAAAAAATCTATATTTTTTACTTTTTGCTATAATAATTATCCCCCAAAAATATATAAAAAACATTTTTTTTTCCTCAGTTTAGGTAGATACATATTCTTCTACATATTTTTGGTAAAAAAAAATGGAATAAGCGTTTATTGATTGGTTTGCGCAAAAGTTATAGCGTCTACAAAATAGGACATAGTTTTATGGAAATTTTATTAATAATTTACTTTTTACTAGTAATGGTGGCTATCAGCGATTTTGATCGTAACTGCGACATTATGGCTGACACTTCGGACACTATTTTGGGACCGTTGTCATTTTTATAGCAAAAAGTGCTATAAAATGCACATTGTGTAAAAAGTCTGTTTGGTCCTGTCTTCTCCGATCCTCCCCTTCTTCCACAGTCTCCAAATCCATCTGCTGATAGAATAGAGCCCTAGGAGGTACTCTGCACATGCTCAGTGTGGTGTGTATTGCTAGAGAGTTTTTTATTCTTGGGAGGGTGCATGTGATCAGCACAGGTGTCTAGTACCAGTCTGATGGTTCCAGAAGCGGACATTCAGGAGCAAAGGAGGTGGTCACAGCCAATGATTCCCTGGAGGTACTGGCAGATTTTAACAGGTGGAAAAGTAGAGACAACTTCAGAAGTCAGGCCGGGGGTCAAACACAGGAAGTCAATCTGGAACAGGCAAGAGCAGGTCCGTGAAACAAGCTGGGTTCAGAGCCAGGAGAGAAGCCAGAGCAAGTCAGGGTAAGCCAGGTAGGGAACAGGTAAACAGGAGAAAGAAACACAGGAACAGAAGATACACAGCTGACGATAATCCAGTGATTTACAAGATCAATTGGAGCCCTTATATAGGCCAGAAAACACTGGTAATAAGTACGTTTTGCGTTTGCTTTTGCGTGCTAGTTGCTAATGCGCATGCGCAGATTAGTGTGGCCATATTGAATATTGGCATTGCTGCCAGTTCTTCTCCGGTTTCTTCCCTGATCACTGTCCAGACAGAGGGTCAGGAGTCCTTCAGCTCCATAGGACAGTCAGAGGAGAACCGTTAACCAGTGCTCAGCCAGACACTGATAAAAGTCACAAGACTTCTAACTGCTGAATGAGAAAAGGTATTTACTAGTATTAAATTAAAATAATTGCATTGCTGTGTTCTCTGTACTGTGGGAGACAAGATATAGTGAATGCAGGGTCCTAGGTTTAGTAACACTTTAAATCACGGATCTGACTGGTTTTTAGATGCAGCCAGGCTAAGCAAGGCCAACTCAAGTTTTTCCAACGGATTGCAATGTGTTCCTATTCCAATAGGATATTTAATTCTTGCAGGATGTGCTGGGACTGCCACAGTGCCTCTTGTCTGCCAATCAGACATTCCTGGAAAAGCTCCAGTGGGAACCAGCCAGGTGGCATTTCTTTGAGTTGCCCAAACAACCTCAGCTGTTTTCAATCAATAGAAAGTAAAAGAAGCCCTACTTTGGATATAAACTAACAAATTGTTCTCTAGTAAAACAGGCACTCGCTTTTGGCTGTTGTGACCTTTGCTATTTAAGCAATTAATGTAAAATCTATCCTGCTATTGGCTGGGTGAAGTAAATACAAATATTCACTCTACCAGGACAGGTTAATTAACCTGTCATATTAGTTAACTTGTAAAAACTTACCCGTTTTCTGAGATCAGAGTGTACAATGGCACCCATGCTCAAAGCCATCCACCCATCCCAGTTAATTGAGTCTGGGAGGGCCCCTTTTGATAATTCACTTGCGAATACTTCTGCAAGTTTTGGGGCTATTAGAGCTCCATATTTTTTATAGAATTCCACCGGAATTCCGTCTGGGCCTGGTGCCTTTTCTCCTGGAAATATAAATGGATAATGTTCATGATCTCCTCACTTAGAATTGGGCAGACCAGTTATTATATTTACCAGTTTATTTTATTATTGTTATTATTTATTTGAAGGACAAGTAACTTCAAGATACACAGTAATATATCATTTGGTTTTACAGGCCCTTTATAGTGTCAGAAAAATGTAAGAGGAAAAAATCCCCCGAGTGTGCCACTGCGCCACAATGCTGCGTGTCTAGCATTGTTTATGTTGATTGTTTGTCTGATTTACTCTGCAGATGTTTTCTTTACATCCCATAGAAGGCAGGTAAAGAGTATGTGTCCATTGTAATTACATTCACTATACTTCAGTTAAATGGTTTTGTTTTTGTGGTTGGCTGCTTTTCTCCTTGAAGTCACGTTTCAGAGATTGTATTAAATGTGACCTTGATATCGTCAGGAAAGGCACTCAGACTGCATAAAACAAGCTGGGACTTACAAGTACCTTTTGAGATGGACATCAAACTGGTAGCATGAAATTCTCTGGGGTTGTCCCAAATTGACTGCTAGTTCCCCACTGAAGCTTTTTGTAGATATATAAATGGAGCACTCATAGGAAACCGACATTGGGGTTTATTTACTAAAGCTGGAGAATGCAAAATTTGTCTCACTTATGCATAGAAACCAATCAACTTCTAACCTCAGCTTGTTCAATTAAGCTTTGGCAATAAAACCTGGAAGCTGATTGGTTTCTCTACAGAAATGAGCCTGATTTTGCACTTTCCAGCTTTAGTAAATAAACCCCATTGTGTGATATGCTTTATCAATTTTACTTTTAAGCAACCTAAGCCTTTAGCAGATAAAAAGATGGAAGTCAACACTTTAAGGAGAACGTGCTGAGCACAATTTCATTAAAACTGACAACATTGCAAAATAATTGATAACATTATAATTTTAGGCCTTGAAAATAATAAGAGAAAGCACTCACACACATGGCCACATCCATGAATAGTTAATATAAGGAGAAGGGAGGGAAAGGGGTACCAAAATGGTAACCCGTAGGTCGGACTTTAGAGGCACAATGAACAAATTGAGAATATTGGGCCAGATTCACAGCCAGCGGGCGCAACGTAACTTTTCTGATTTAAGTTACACCGCCGCAAATTACACAAGTTAGTGCCCGATCCACAAAGCACTTACCTGGAAATTTGCGGCGGTGTATCCTAAATCAGTCCGGCGCAAGGCGGGCCAATTCAAATGGGGCGAGTCCCATTTAAATTAGGCGCGCTCCCGTGCCGGACGTACTGCGCATGCTCCCGACGCTATTTTCCCGACGTGCTTTGCGCAAAGTTACGATGCGCCGAGGTTTTGTGAAAAAAAATTGACAGCGACGCGGGAAAGACGGGTACACTTTTACATGGTGTACTAACTTTACACTTTGTAAAAGGTACCCTATCTTTGCGACGGCAAACTAACACTTACGGCGACTTAAGGAAGGGAAAAAGCTTTGTGGATCTCGGTAAGTGCTAATTTGCATAACCGACGCTGGATTACGACGAGAAATGCCCCCAGCGGCGGCCGCGGTACTGCATCCTAAGATCCGACAGTGTAAAACAATTACACATGTCGGATCTTAGGGATATCTATGCGTAACTGATTCTATGAATCAGCCGCATAGATAGAAACAGGGATACGACGGCGTATCAGCAGATACGCCTGTGTATCCCTTTTGTGAATCTGGCCCATTAGGCGTTGTAATGGTAGAGGAGGGCACAGACACAAATATGCCTCCTGCTGACTCCCAATAGCTATGACTAAGCACTAGTTTCAGTGCGAAATGCGTCAGAAGGTGGGGTTCCATTTTACTTTGCTGTGACTTGTAGTGCTGTCCTTTTTTTAATAAAGGCTACAATATGTTCAGAGTGTGACTGTCCAGAGACAATTTTTGTTCCTGCTTTGCTAAGTGCATTGCCTGCACCTGAGTTGTCTGCAGCGGTGGATGTTCATTTGGGTTCCCACCTGGAGCGGCTATTCCCTTTCCCCTTGCTGACTCCCAATGGTTTGAAGGCATGGTAGACAGTTACATGAAATCATGTTGGGAGATCAGCTGTTGTGGATATGGTGTCCCCTCTGGCCAGAGCAGAGAAGAGAAGAACAGTTTATCTAAACCAGAAACATAATTTTTCAGTGACTTGGAATTATCCCTTGAAATGTAGGATAGTTAAAGCGTTACTAAACCCAGGAGTCTGCATTCACTATATTTGGTCTTCCACAGTACACAGAACATGGAAATGCAATTATTTTAGTAAATATAAACTGCTAAATACCTTTTTCTCATCAGCAGTATATAGCAGTCTTGTGACTTCTATCAGTGTCTGGCCAAGCACTGGCTAAACCTCTCTAGTGGTACACACAAAACTGAGCATGTGCAGAGTGCCTCCTAGGGCTCTGTTCTGTTCTATCAGGAGACAGACCGGGAACAAGCAGGGGAGGATCAGAGAAGACAGGATCAAACAGCCCTTTTACACAATGCATAGGATTAACACCTTAGGTTCCACAGTGAGAATAACAACCATATTTACTGCATATACAGACTGGTTTTACTGTTGTGGGTCTAGTAACAGTTTTAGTCTCTTGTAATGACTTTGGAATGAGTCCCTAGCAAACGAAAAGTTCTTTAGTTTAGCTGCCAGGCACCCACTTTGGAAACTAGGTTACACAATGTGGATCACAGTGGTGATACAAGAAGCACAAGGGTCATGTCTGTATTTTAAAGTGGTGTTGGTTGTACATATTTTTTATGTATTGTGACCATGCAAAATTTAGGGTGCCACTTTAGACATACATCCAATAGTCCAGAGACTCTTACTGTATGAGTTTAGGCAGAATAAAGAGCTTATCTTGGCTCTATGCAACTCCAAGTGAAAAAACATCCAACCACTACACATCAGCTCAGCCCGTGTCTATAGTAGTAAATGGTTTCAGCCTGGCTCCATCCAGGCCATGCACCAATGTGATTTTTCCCGGACACAGGGTATAGTCTTGGAGGTCTATGACTAAGCCCTGTTGGCAGGGTGAAATGCATCAGGGCGCGTGGCCTGAATGGAGCCGGGCTGAAGCTATTTAGTTTGCTATTTTAACATTGCATATGAATATTATGTAGTCTTTTATCTAATCAACACTCTAGGATCCTTTCAATGTATGTTTACTGCGGCAGGTCGGCTCTATTGCACAAAATCACATACCTGTACGTAATTTCATGCAATAGCCACTGGGGGCGCACAGGCCACCAGAGATGCAATCTCACGCTGATTGGAAACAGGGATGGAAATCAGTGGGTCCAGTGGACCCGATGTCCACCGTCCACCCGCAATCGTTCCCAGGAGAGGCAGAATGTTGATCTGCCTATGTAAACAACAAATAGGGGAGAAGATTAAGATCTTGTGTTCCTGCTAAGCAAGAACATCTATCTCAGTCTTCACCCAGTCAGAGCAACCCCCACACAGTTAGCAAGCACCAGCTAGACTCGCACTTAACCTTTTAATCGCCTCTGATGTTAACCCCTATCCCTGCCAGTGTCATTAGTACAGTAATGCCGCGTACACATGATCGGTCAAACCGATGAGAACGGTCTGATGGACCATTTTCATCGGACCAAACCGATCGGGTGTGGGCCCCATTGGTTATTTATCCATAGGTTAAAAAAAAGCAATCTTGTTTTAAATTTAACCGATGGATACCTAACCGATAGAAAAAAAATGATAGTTTGTAGGCACGTCCATCGGTTAAAAATCCATGCATGCTCAGAATCAAGTCGACGCATGCTTGGAAGCATTGAACTTCGTTTTTTTCAGCACGTCGTTGTGTTTTACGTCACCGCGTTCTAATACGATCGTTTTTTTAACCAATGGTGTGTAGGCACGGCTGACCATCAGTTAGCTTCATCGGTTAACCGATGAAAATGATCCATTAGACCGCTTTCATCGGATGGACCGATCGTGTGTACAGGGCTTTACAGTGCATATTTTTTAACACTGATCACCTTAACAATATCAATGGTCCCCAAAAAAGTGTCAAAAGTGTCAGTTAGGTATCCAAATTGGCCGCTGCAATGTCACAGTCCCAATAAAATCGCTGATCGCTACCATTACTAGTAAAAATAAATACAAATATTGTTATATTATAATGCATATTAATATTGCATAAACTCCTAAATGTCCCTGATTTGGAACAAAGTCCCTCCGTCCCTTACTCCTCCTCACTTGTCCCTCATTTGGGTCTGATCTATATATATATATATATGTATATAAAATGCACGTTTTATCTTTTAAAAAAGTGTTTCCCAGTGCTAAACCTTTTATCCAATTTCTAAATTGCTGCAGTTGGGCATTTCCAAAGCCAAGCTAAAGGAATAGTAGTGATAAAAAAAAGCACTTGTGGGTTTAACTAATCATTTTTTTTTATAATTCTCGTGTAAGGGGGCATAGTAGGGTGTCCTATGCCGACATACTTTTTGCTAATAGGTGTCCCTCATTCTTATCTCAAAAAGTTGGGAAGTATGGTTATTGTTCTTAATAAAAGTACATGCTTCTCGTAGCTTTTTTTTACTTCAGATATATGGTTAATTAGATAATAATGCATTACGATTTTTAAAATTGTACTTTTATTTTTACGGTAATTGTCAAAGCAAGTGAAATCATTATGTTTTTCATATCAGGGATCATGTTATAATGCATGAGATGTTCTTAGCAGTGACATATTCCATTTTAATTAACAGGATATTTTTAAACATGCTTAGATATATCAGAGAACGTTTTCTCATTATTGAAGTTCCCTGTTATGCAATTACTGTACTTACACATTTGACCTTAAAATGTAAAGAAATGTGACACATAAAAACCAACTGGTTAATGTACTTTTTTTTTTTTTCTTAGTTAACATTGTGTGTTAAAGGTGAACTTGGAAAAAAAAAACCTGCTAAATAAATAGCTGGAGCTCTTTTATATGCGCAAGAATTGGTGATCCCATCCAGCCTGTCCTAGGATTTAGTTCACACCTATGAATTTGTTGTGCTTTTTCAGTTTTGCAGAAACACACTACAGTCCATTTAACATGGTTTCCTATGGATGTAGTTCACATCTGTGCATTTTATGAAACGGGCCACGGACTTTGTTCTGGTTTTTGGTTCCATAGACTTCAATGTGTATTAAAAAAAACGCAAGACACACCTGCAGTATGCAAACTGAAAACTGCATAGATGTGAATCAGTGCTGGTCTTCCCTTTTCCCAGTCCTAATGTCTTGAATCTGAGCCATAAAAATACAGTCAAGCCTGTTCCCTTGCTAAAACAACATCTACTTACTGATCCTTAGGCTCGATTCACACCTATGCATGTTGCTTTTGAGCATTTTTGCAGTACTTTTTGCAGTGCTTGCTGCGTTTTTTGACTATCGTTTTTACGGCGATTTTTCCGCGATTTGCATTTTGCGTTAAAAAATTTTTTACAACAATTTTAATGTTTTTACATTTCATTTAAAAACCAGGTTAAAAAAAAAACGCAAAACGCAAATCACGGCAAAAACGTGTTAAAAACTCGGTAAAAACGCAGTACTTGCGTTTTGGATGCGGGTCCATTGACTTCTATTACATGCAAAACGCTGCTTTTTGCGGGAAAAAAAGTCCCCGACCCTTTCCAAAAACGCAGAGGCACAAAAAAGCATTAATGTGAATATGTTCCAGAGGAACATGGACTGTAGTGCAAATCTGCAAAATTTAAAAATCACTAAAACTGCATAGGTGTGAATCCAGCCTAAGGCCACATGACCGAGTTTCTCAGCAAAAACCAGCAAGAAATTTGCTGGGATTTTTTTTTTGCTGAGGAAACTGGTCGTGTGTACATTTTTCGACGAGGAAACTGTCGAGGATCCCGTTGAGCCAAAAAGAGAGCATGTCTTCTTTTTCCTCGGCGGGAATGGAGAAACTTGCCTTGTCGAGTTCCTCAACAGCCTAACAAGGAATAGACAAGTGGGTGACTAAAGCGCTAGCCAACAGTGAAAATTAAAAGTGACCAGTGAAAAACAAAATGCTGCTCAAATCTAAAATGTGCTAACAACAAATATCTGAATAAAGAATGATGAGCGCAAACTGAAAATCTAAAAGTGAATATAAAGACAGTCCATAGGGGACTGATAACAATCAATAAAGATATGCAGTGAATTCAAAATTAGTGAAATAACCCAAAACTGATAATAAATCCAAAAATAAAAGTCCAAATATATAAATCAAAGTTTGGATAAATCAATCTAGTGTGCCAGTGATAAACAAAACTTCTGCACTTCGGGCATCAATGTGGACAATCTTGATAACTCTTTGCTTAGCCTGGGCTCGCAGTGCGCTTACCTCCAGACACTAGGTCATGCGTGTCAACGAAATCCTCCCAAAACTGGAACAGAATCCAAACAGTGGGTAACACGTGTTGCACGGAATCTTCCCAGTGCTGAGATAGAATCGAGGGGCGTTCTCTGTATCAAATACCAGTATAGGTCCAGGCGCAGCGAAGTCGACTCCACAGGATAGCCACAAGGTGTATCAGGAGCAAATGTAAAAATAAAAAGCTCTCATGGTGAAGTATGCAAGCACTTTAAAATTTAATAAAGGTAAAAATGTGCTTACATTGAAAAAACGAATAAAACGCCAAACAGCGGCACTTCCGGTGGACGGTCAGGGTGTCACGTCACTTCCGGTCACATCTAACCTTATGCATTACGTCACGACACGTGACTTCATCGGAGTCATCGTGATGAAGTTTATTTATTTTTACATTTGCTCCTGATACACCTTGTGGCTATCCTGTGGAGTCGACTTCGCTGCGCCTGGACCTATACTGGTATTTGATACAGAGAACGCCCCTCGATTCTATCTCAGCACTGGGAAGATTCCGTGCAACACGTGTTACCCACTGTTTGGATTCTGTTCCAGTTTTGGGAGGATTTCGTTGACACGCATGACCTAGTGTCTGGAGGTAAGCGCACTGCGAGCCCAGGCTAAGCAAAGAGTTATCAAGATTGTCCACATTGATGCCCGAAGTGCAGAAGTTTTGTTTATCACTGGCACACTAGATTGATTTATCCAAACTTTGATTTATATATTTGGACTTTTATTTTTGGATTTATTATCAGTTTTGGGTTATTTCACTAATTTTGAATTCACTGCATATCTTTATTGATTGTTATCAGTCCCCTATGGACTGTCTTTATATTCACTTTTAGATTTTCAGTTTGCGCTCATCATTCTTTATTCAGCCTAACAAGGAACTCGACGAGGAAAACAATGTGTTTCGCCCGTCAAGTTCCTCGGTCGTGTGTACGAGGCTTTAGTGTGAATCTAGTCTAAGACATCTTTGGATAACGTTTAATTGTATACTATAGACCCAAAAAGCATGAAAATGTATACAATTCCACACAAAATTGCATTCCATGAAGAATTATTACAAATATTTTTAAAATGCAACAAATTGTATATATTTTCATCCTCTGTCCAGCAGTACGCTGGGCAGAGGATGAAAATATATACAATTTGTTACATTAAAAAAAAAAAAAAATCTTCATGGAATGCAATTTTGTGTGGAATTGTATACATTTCATGCTTTTTGGGTCTATAGTATACAATTAAACGTTATCCAAAGCTGTCTTATGCCGCGTACACACGATCGGTCCATCCGATGAGAACGGACCGATGGACCGTTTTCATCAGTTAAGCGATGAAGCTGACTGATGGTCCGTCACGTCTACACACCATCGGTTAAAAAAACGATCGTGTCAGAACGCGGTGACGTAAAACACAACGACGTGCTGAAAAAAACGAAGTTCAATGCTTCCAAGCATGCGTCGACTTGATTCTGAGCATGCATGGATTTTTAACCGATGGTCGTGCCTACTAACGATCGGTTTTGTCCTATCGGTTAGGAATCCATCGGTTAAATTTAAAACAAGTTGGCTTTTTTTTTAACCGATGGTTAAATAACCAATGGCGCCCACACACGATCGGTTTTGACCGATGAAAACTGTCCATCAAACCATTCTCATCAGTTTAACCGATCGTGTGTACGCGGCATTAGGATCAGTGAGTAGATGTTGTTTTAGCAAGGGAACAGGCTTGCTTGTATTTTCATGGCTCAGATTCAGGACATTAGGAAATAAGGATACCAAAATAAATGAGATGTTAGCAGAACCACTGCATTAGTTTAAAGCAGAGTTCCACCCTAATTTTTTTTTTCCATAATCAGACTCCTTTATGTATCATCATTTCCCAGGAGTCTGTGGGCAGTACTGTGATCTAAAATCGTGTTTTTTCCTGACAAGAATTTACGCAATTTAAGGCGGTACACATGACACAGGGCGGGACCTTCCTCTGTCGTCGCCTGTTGTTATGGCAACTTTAGAAACAATCGGCGCTATGGCCGCCGGTGAATCGCGCATGCGCGAGATCGAGAGGTGCATGCTGGCTACATATCATGCACCTCTCCAACGCTTATCACGGAAGAGTTATCAATTGGGCTTCACGTGCCCACAATTATGATGGCAAAGGCCACAACAGGAGGGACAAACTTGTGAGTAGTACATTTCTATTTTAGCAACATCCACTATTAACCTTGTATAATATTTTTTTTATTTAATAATACATTATGCTCGGATCAATAAAAAAAAAAAAAAAGTGTCTGGAACTCTGCTTTAATCTAACCACAGAGTTAAAATGTAATGTGTTGGAAGTAACAGTGTCTGAACCTGCCATGGGAGAAATATGGAAGTTGCCTTTTGCTTGCCCATTTGTGATGCTGATTCTCTGGCTTAAAGTGGAGATCCATCCAAAAGGAGAAGCTCTACTTGTCTGCCCCCCCCCCCCCCCTTCACATTTGGCACCTTTTGGGTGGGAGGTTTTGACAGGTACCCGCTCCCACGTCCAGCTAATTTTGCTGTGGCGAACTCCACCAGAAATTTGGCCTCTCTCCTCCTTCCCCGCAGTCGACCCAAAGTGCATGTGCACTAGGACACCAACTATGAAGCCGCAGGGCTTCACTGCCAGTTTCCCTTAGTCGAGATAGCAGTGGCAGCACCCAATAGCCAATTTAAAAGTCGGCTCGGGTGAGGACACCGCTGGATTTCTGGACAGGCAAGTTTCCCTAATAAAAAAAAAGTCACGAGCTACAGTATTTATATAAAAAAAAAAAGGGAAATGTTCAGCAGAAAATTCATTGCAAACATAATGTATTAATAAAAAATACTAATCACTTCCCCAGAGCAGTACAATGTTACAACATGAACATTATAACACATTAAAGGGTCACTAAAGGAAATTTTTTTTTTTGCTGAAATGACTGTTTACAGGGCATAGAGACATAATAGTTAACTGATTCCTTTTAAAAATGATTAAAAATTGATAAAAAAACAATCATATAATGTGCCTGCAGTGTAGTTTCGTTTTTGCTGTTGTTTGCTGGTTCTCTGATGTACAGAGAGCCACTAGAGGGCAGTCAGCCAATAGAGAGCAGTGATACTTTGTCTAAAACTCCTCAGCACCAATCCAGTTTCGTTTTACTCACACCTCCTTGATTAGTGACCACCGTGAGAAATCTCCCAGTACTGTGGTCATCAGGAAACAGGCAACCAGGATGTGTCCAAAACAGAGAGGATTTACAGCAACATGAAAGCAAAAACGAACAATGAGGACATGAAACCAGGACTGCAGCAAGGTAAAGGAAGCTATTTAGCTAAAAAAAAAAATTCCTTTAGTGACCCTTTAAGTGTGTTAAAACAATATACAAAATAAAATAAAAAATTATAATATGTATATATATATATATATATTGTTTATATATATATATATATATATATATATATATATATATATATATATATATATATATATATATATATCAGGAATAGAGTGCAACACCAGGCCTAGTGGCACAACTCAGCGCCTTGGTGCGAAGCAATTTCTGATATGTTGATAAATTGATCAATCAATCAATTAAATTAATCATATGGGACAACAGGAATTATCTCAGTAAGTCAATGCACGTACCGTTAGTAGGCACCGCCTTGTAGTCCCGCCTTTAGGGCGGGACTACAGCGGCGACCCGGAAGTGACGTGTGTGTTCCATGTGTACGCTCCACTGGCGTCTCATCCAGTAAGGAGTCCAGCGTTCTGTGCTGACTATTATCCTCTGGGGAATTGGACACCAGTCGGAAGACACTACCACTTACCTATACCATGCTTGTTTACATCTACTAACGGTACGTGCATTCGGAGCGGGGGTCTCTTATTGTGAAGGGATTGTTTCTTTTAAAATAATAAACGGGATTACACTATATCTGGTACCCTTTTGTGTTTTTATGTGGAGCTCTGCCCTCATTGACCCCAGCTTGAGAACGGATGATCCAGTGCAAAAGATACCTTTTACTGCCTATATTATCTAGCCTTCTGGTGAGTGAGTACCCCGAAGGGGAGTTTGCCCCACGTGTGGTGTATTTTCTGGGAAAAGGTGTAGGATACGCTATAGACTGTCTTCACTTATATGATCTTTAAATCCGTCACCAGATGAATGCTCCATATGCAATTGGACATTATTAACCAATAACCAAGCGCTGCTTATCATTTTGGACTATTTTGTTCTCTTTGTGATTTTTTTTAAATATATATATATATATATATATATATATATATATATATATATATATATATATTATTATATATATATATATATATATATATTATTATATATATTATTATTATTATTATTATTTTTAAATTTCTCAATTTTCACCAGAAAAACTTCTAAAAACTTGGCATGCCTCTTTCTAAATACCTTGTGATATCTACATTCCAAAAGGGGTCATTTGAGCGATATCTGTACATTTTTGGGCCTCCAGAAATGATATATATATATATATATATATACCATAGTTTGTGGTTTAACTTTCCTACAGACTAAATAATATACACAAATTTTGGTTATTTTCACCAAAGAAATGTAGCAGAATACATTTTGGCCTACATTCACGAAGAAAGATTATTTATATGCAAAATGTTATAACAGAAACAAAGAAAAACATGTTTAAAAAAAAAAAAAAAAAAACCTTTTCATATTTTTTAATTACATTTAAATAAAATCCCAGTGGTGATTAAATGGCAACAAAAGAAAGCTCTATTTGCGTGAACAAAATGATAAAATTGTAGTTTGGGTACAGTGTCAATTCAAAGTTTGACAGTGCTGAAAGCTGAAAATTGGCCTGAGCAGGAAGGGGGTAAAAGTATCCGGTATTGAAGTGGTTAAGGGTCACTATTTCTTGTCCGCACAGGGTAAAGTAACAAGTCATTGATTTTCCCTCTGCTTAGCAGCACGTGATCACCCCCACCACAACCACCGCTCTATTCAGCTGCTTGATACAAACTGAATAGGTCAAGTATGAGGAACCATGTTACTCATGCCTCTTCTCGCATGTGACATTGCCTTAGGTGTAGGGACTCAGTCCATAACCATGCATAAGCTCAGACAAGTCAGTTTGGAGCTTGCACAAGACTTTTTTTTCTGACTCTCAACGGCTGAAAGGATCTCCTTTAGCTAATCTAAAGTATTTTTTTTTCTAACCTAAAACTCACATGACAGAATGGTTGCTGATTCTTCTGACTTCTGGTACAAGAAAACTCGGTACAAAGGCATATGTCCATTGATGTAACCTTTAGTCCATAACAAGCAAAAACCTTATTAATACAGCTGATGTTTTTAAACCTACAAAAAAAGTCATCATGATTGACTAGGGCATTTTTTTAGGCTGCAACACATCAGCAGTAATGCAAACATTTCACAAACTATGGCAAAAGGACTTTTGTATGTGTGCCAGAATTTCTTGTTCCGCTACATGTACACTATATTACCAAAAGTATTGAGGCGCCTACCTTTACACGCACATACATTTTAATAGCATCCCAGTCTTAGTCTGTAGGGTTCAATATTGAGTTGTCCCACCCTCTGCAGCTATAACAGCTTCATCTCTTCTGGGAAGGCTGTCCACAAGGTTTAGGAGTGTGTCTATGGGAATGTTTTCCCATTCTTCCAGAATTGCATTTGTGAGGTCAGACACTGATGTTGGAGCGAAGGCCTGGCTCGCAGTCTGAGCTCTAATTCAACCCAAAGGTGTTCTGTTGGGTTGAGGTCAGGTCTCAGAGCAGGCCAGTCAAGTTCCTCTACCTTAAACTTGCTCATCCATGTCTTTATGGACCTTGCATTGTGCACTGGTGCACAGTCATGTTAGAACAGCAAGGGACCATCCCCAAACTGTTCCCACAAAGTTGGGAGCATGAGATTGTCCAAAATGTACTGGAATGCTGACGCCTTAAGATTTTCCTGCACTGGAAATGAGGGGCCAAGCTCCACCCCTGAAACACAACCCCACACCAAAACCCCCCCCCCTCCACCAATGGACCAGTGCACAAAGAAAGGTCCATAAAGACATAGATGATCAAGTTTAGGCTGAGTGGAGGAACTTGGCTGGCCTACACAGAGTCCTGACCTCAACCCAATAGAACACCCTTGGAATGAATTAGAGCGCAGACTGCGAGCCAGGCCTTCTCTCAAACATCCGTGCCTGACCTACAAATGCGCTTCTGGAAAAATGGTCAAACATTTCCATAGACACAGTCCTAAACCATGTGGACAGCTTTCCCAGAAGAGTTGAAGCTGTTATAGCTGCAAAGGGCAGGCCAACTCAATATTGAACCCTACTAACTAAGACTGGGATGTAATTAAAGTTCACGTGTGTATAAAGACAGACGTTCCATTAGTTTTGGTAATATAGTGTATGTTCTTACAGGAGCCCTTTCGAACACCAGAAAAAACAGTTCCCCTAAAGGAGTTGGAAGGTTGAGTGGATTTCATGTTTACATTGTTTGTTCGCTATCGCCTAGTCTGTGGTGTGGAATAGACCTTTTTACAGTGCCAAGGTCACTTCCTGGCTTATGTGGACGCTAGTCATTGGACAACAAAGGTCAAGGTCCCTTGTCCTTAGAAAGGTGGTGTCCGTGATCGTGATATTTTGCTTTAACAAAATGCACTGAGGACGGTCACATGATGTTGGACTCATTAATATAAAACATTTACTTTTGGAGTTTGAGTTTTGGAGTTGGAGTTTTCTTTTTTTAAACTTAAAGTGCTACTAAAGGTTAATTGAAAAAAACAAACATGTCGTACTTACATCCACTGTGCAGTTCATTTTGCATAGAGTGGCCCTGATCGTTCACTTCTGGGGTCCCGCGGCGGCTCTCTCGGCTCCTCCCCGCAATAGCTAACACCCTCTGGGAAGCTCTCTCCCGAGAGGGTTACATTGCGGGTGCGCTCCCGTGTCATACACTTGGCATCTATAGACACCAAGTGTATGACTCGTCCCGCCCCTGGCAGCCACGTCATTGGATTTGATTGACAGCAGCAGGAGCCAATGCCTGCACTGCTATCAAGCTATCCAATCAATGCCAAGACTATGTGGAGAAGAGGACACCGGGGACGAGCCGAGCAGGTGAACGGGCTCAGGTAAGTAAAACGGGGGGGCCTGTGATTGCCAGGTGTTTTTTAACCTTAATGTATAGGATGTATTAGGGCGAAAAAACACGAACCTTTACAACCCCTTTAAGGTATAGATAGCAACAATGGGTAAAATAAACTGGGAGAGATTATTTGTTGGGGATGGGCTTCAGCATCTATAAAAGATAAATATCAGTTTTGGAAGAAATTACACCGATATCTAATGCCGCATACACACGATCGGTTTGTCTGATGGACCGTTTTCATCAGACGAACCGATCGTGTGTGGGCCCCATCGGTTTTTTATCCATCGGTGAAAAAAATAGGAACTTGTTTTAAAATTATCTGATGGTTAAAAAACCGATAGAAAAAAAGATCGTCTGTGGGTACGTCCATCGGTTAAAAATCCACGCATGCTAAGAATCAAGTCGACGCATGCTCAGAAGCATTGAACTTCATTTTTCTCAGCACGTTGTTGTGTTTTACGTCACCGCGTTCTGAAACAATCGTTTTTTTAACCGATGGTGTGTAGGCACGACTGATGAAAGTCAGCTTCATCGGATATCTGATGAAAAAATCCATCAGACCGTTTTCATAGGATGAACCGATCGTGTGTACAGGGCATAACTGGTCTTCCACCATTGTTCGTCATAATAATCGGTATAAATGGTTTTTCCTATACAGGAGAATGAATTCCCAGCTTTCGCCAGCAGTAAGCTTATTTTGTGTTAAACAATGAAGCAATGAACATTACATGTATAATGTGGCAGATGTGTCCATCACAAGCTGACTGACAACTGCACTTTCCTTTCCCATTCCAGTATGTACATTATAGAATTCTGTTGATATCAGTCATGTTGTTTCAATGTATGACATATGCTGCTTTGCTCAGCCGGCTGAAAAAGTTTATTTCAGCAGAAGCAGTCATGGGTGATAGTGCAAGATTAAGTCTTCTATAAATATTATTTGCGTTTACTATTCAGAGATTGAAGAAGTTTCTGTGCACTCTTGCAGACAGACACTGAGTAAATCATGGCTGTAAATCTCTGACTCGCAGTAATACATAAAATAGCAGGTACAGCATTGGGATAGTTTGGCATCTATATACATTTCAACCATCTAAAAGCCTCTAATCCAGAGGTAATAACAATTTTCAGCAACCTCTCTAGAGATCTTTGAAATATTCAATTTTGTTATGTAATTGAGTAGCAGTTCCTGCTTAAAATATATATCATGAAAAAACTGACGCAATAGGGTTCATTTAGGGCAAAACGTCTTCACGTGACACAGTTCTTAAAGGGGAGACCACTCAAAAATGTGATAGAAGCTAGAAAGTTAGGTCACCTGATAAATGCTTATATGCTGTAGTATCTATTGGGAACTACACTATATTACCAAAAGTATTGATAACATTACTGGCATCCCAGTCTAAATCCCAGTCGTAATAGTGTTCAATGTTGAGTTGGCCCACCCTTTGCATCTATGAGGCCCCGTACACACGACCAAGTTTCTCGGTAGAATTCAGCCAGAAACTCGATCGGAGCCGTATTCTGCCGAGAAACCCGGTCGTGTGTACACTTTTCTCTATTTCCTCGTTAGTCAATAAGGAAACTTGGCTCGCCGAGATCCTCGGCGGCTTCACAAGGAACTCGATAAGCAAAACGATGTGTTTTGCTCGTCGAGTTTCTCGGACGTGTGTACGGGGCCTAACAGCTTCAATTCTTCTGGGAAGGCTAAGCACTTGCTTTGTGTACTGGTGCGCAGTTATGTTGGAACAGGAAGGGGCCATTCCCAAACTGTTCCCACAAAGTTGGAAACATGAAATTGTTCAAAATGTCTGGATATAAGAGTTTCCTTCACTGGAACTAAGGGGCCAAGCCCAACCCCTGAAAAACAACCCCACACCATAATCCTCCTCCACTAAATGATTTGGACCAGTGCACAAAGCAAGGTCTATAAAGACATGGATGAGCGAGTTCGGGGTGGAGGAACTTGACTGGCCTGTGCAAAGTCCTGATCTCAACCTGATAGGACACCTTTGGGATGAATCAGAGCAGAGACTGCGAGCCAGACCTTCTCATCCACATCAGTACCTGACCTCACAAATGCGCTTCTGGAAGAATGGTCAAACATTCCCATAGACACACTCCTAAACCTTGTGGACAGCCTTCCCAGAAGAGTTGAAGCTGTTATAGCTGCAAAGGTGCTCTGCCCCCCTCCCCCAAAGCACCTTTCCCCCAAGTTGATGGGGACAAGGGCCTTATCCCCACAACCCTGGCTGGTAGATGTGGGGGTATGCAGGCAGGGGGCTTATCAGAGTCTGGAAGTCCCTTTTAACAAGGGGGCCCCAGATCCCCTCTCCCCTATGTGAATGAGTATGGGGTACAGAGTTCCCCTACCTATTTACCAAAAAAGTGTCAAAAAGTAAGAAAAACACACAGACAGTTTTTGACAATTCCTTTATTAAAAAAAAAAAAAACAGTGTTCCACCGTGTGGCGGTTGGCGTGATTGACAATAGATTTACATTTTGGGACACTGTTTTTTCATTTTTTAATAAGGAAATGTCCAAAATTGTCTCTGTGCTTTTATTACTTTTTGGACTTTGGAAAATGGGTAGGGCTATGTACCCCATACTCATTTACATAGGGGAAGTGGGATCTGGGGGCCCCTTGTTAAAGGGCGTTTCCAGATTCTAATAAGTCCCCTGCCCGCAGACCCCCACAACCACCGGCTAGGCTAGTGGGGAAGAGACTCTTGTCCCCATCAACATGGGGACAAGGTGCTCTGTCCCCTGCCCCATAACACCCCCCGATGTTGAGGGGGGTGTTATGGTATGATTCAGGAGGGGGGGTGCTCGCTCGTTAACCCCCTTTCGTGACCTGCCAGGCTGCCAGCTTGGATTAGGGTTTGGTATGGATTTTGGAGGGGACCCCACGCCGTTTTTTCCTTTATTTATTTTTTCAAGAGCAATTGCAACCACAAGTCAATTTAATTGTGATTTTTTTTTCTTTAGACATGTGATTAGCATCAATAAATTCACTGCTTCCGAAAAAAAGACAAATGTTTTTAAAACATTTGTTTGCATTGATACATGTACCTGGACCCCCTTACCTCTTTTATGGCTAATAACTTGCATATAAGCCTTTAAAATGGGCACATTTGATTTTTCCTGTTCAGCTACCACAGACTTCAATGGGGTTCGCCGTTTGGGTAAAAACTGTTTAGGAGTTCTGCTGGGGGTGTTCTGCCCATTTCTAGCTGCAAATAATGTTTTGTCTGATTGGTCCTGTTATGTACCACGTACCTTGTAGCCAGAGCCTGGTCGCAGGAGAAGGCCTCTCTTACGGCTCCGGCTCACGAGCTGCTCGAGTGGGAACAGCAGGCTTGTGAGCACGGCGGGGTAGGAGTGCCAGTGTAGCGTATAGTAGAAGATGGGGTGCTGGATCCCTCTGGAGCGGTAGACTGAAACACCACTGAAGCGGAGGAAGTGGGTCAGCGACCCTATCGGAAGATGCAGGTACAACGGCAACAAGCTGGTAAGGTAAGCTGGTTAATGGACAGCAGGTGATAGCAGAGTCAGACAAGCCGGGTCACAATAGGTAATCAGGTAATCAGGAACGGAAGACTGAGGCGTAGTCGTGATGCAGGCAGGAGGGTCTGGCAACGGTGGATCAAGCAGAGAAGCAAGGTCAATGGAAGCCGAGGTCAGAGGTTGGAGAGGTACGGATGGTCAACAAGCCGGGTCAGAAGGTTCAAACAACAATCAGGTCTTCAGATACAGATAAACACTCAGGAACTGCAGATCAGACAGCAATGTGCTGAGGACACCAGCAAGCTTTTAAAGGGAATTTGGCGCCAAGCCAGATTAACGTGCATGCGTGCGCGCCGTACCGCCGTGCACGCACCGTTGCCGCACGCGCGCACAGTCACAGGCGAGCGCTGCTGTCTCAAATGGATGGTGGTCCGGCGAGTTTGGGAGGTAAGTCCCTGACAGGTCTCTTGTTCACCTTGTTTCTCTTAGGTCCCTTGCTCTTTGTAAACAACATGTATAAACTTTAAATCCAATAAAAACTCAATGTTGAAGTAAATTAAACGTAAATAATTATGATGCAAATACAATGGAAAAAGTATTCAGTGCCATTAAATTGGTTTGTTTAGTGCACATATATAGTAATTTGCTCCTCCTACGCGCACCTCTCTATTTAATTATTAACTGACGAGCTGCTTGCCATTTCTCTTCTTGCATTAATTTACATTGACTTAAAAGATTATAAAAAATCTGAAAAGCCATGAATCAACTTTACAGAAAGAAAACTGAATTAGTGAATCTATTATCAGAGCTATCTTTGAGCAGCTGGTGTAAGGGAAGAACACATGAACAAATGTTGTGCAACTGCATCCAAAATGTCAGGAGACAAAAGTCTAAAATTGAAGATTGGTTCATTAAGTGAGATGATAATGTGGACCACTTATCAGTTCAAGGTTTAAACAGAAAATATATTCTTCTGCGCTAGTGCAGGGGGGCCTTATTAGGAGGTGGTAGTATTTTCTGGGGATATAATAAATATAAAGTGATCATGCGAGCCCCCTGCCTAGGCTGACTAAAGGAAGTCCAAAAGCTATGTATGAATGAAGAAGAAAGGCACGTATTTAATGCATAAATCACAATAAAAAAGTTTATTCTAAACAAATTGGTATATACGAAGAACCATACTACGTATTCATGAATAAATAATCTACAATGTTCTCACTTGATAAAATAGTAAAATTTATGCCCATACAAGGGATAAAATAAAACGTGTTTTGAGTTGTTTTCTTTTCATCAGAGCCTTGAAAAGCCAAAACTGGCCTGTATACGGTGGTAGGTCTATATAGAGAGAGACAACTGGATGGGAGGTGTATCACATGATGGATGGTATATACTGAGAAACGAAGATGAGTAAATCTAAGGACAGTGGGGGTCTTGAAGACCAACGCTAGCTATCAATAGATGAAAACATCTGTATACACTTTTCCTTACGATGCTAAGAGTGCTGCGATGTGGGAGGAAATGCTACTACAGTAAAGGAGAATCCACTTATAAAAATGTACCATCCATCATGTGATACACCTCTCTCTCTATATAGACCCACTACAGTATACAGACCAGTTTTGCCTTTTCAAGGCTCTGATGAAGAGGAAACCCCTCGAAACACAGGATTCCAAATGGAGGGAGCCTATTCTGTCTTTGAGTATGAGCTTCGTTCTGGAGTGAAACTACAATTAGTACATCGGGCTACTTTTTACCATTTTATAACAAAAGATTTGCTACAAAGAGTAATGGAATCCAGTCGGCCAGATTACTGGTGAAGCAACATTTCCATTACTTGCACATCTCTAGCTAGACCATCATAATGTGTAATTTTAAGTAGCTCAATTAAACTACTAAAATCTATCAAGTGCTAACTAGTAGTAGCATTTGTTTGCTAAACAGATAAACTGAATGCTTCCAATGGTGTAATCCATAAAAGCAAAATATAGGAGCATTTAATTGTGTATGACTGCACAAAGTTCCAATTTTGAATGATTAATCACTATCATACACGTAGCATGTAGTAACATGCAGTAGCATATAGTAGTGATCAATCACACAACTGGACCATTGTGCGATCATGTAAGACTAATTATTTTGCATGCTGCTTGTTTCTGTACAATAGACAGCTATGTATTCTACATTTTTAGTAATCAATCGCTACACTTAGAAATCAATTGCTAGTAATTGACTTCTTTACAATGTTGCACCCTAACTTAATATTTTGCACATACTGTACTGAGTGCTAATTGACCATGGACTATTTTCCATGTAACAGTCTGAAGCTAATGATATATAGAAATTCCATAAACACATTTACACTCAACCAAGGCCTCATTTACAGTACTTTCTGCTTAGAAGGAAATTAGTTATAATCGGGATCCTCCATTAAAGGGGTTGTAAAGGATTTTTTTCCCCCTAAATAGCTTTATTTACCTTAGTGCAGTCCTCCTTCACTTATCCAATGCCGATCCTGACCTCCCTGGGGCCCTAAGCAAAATGACATGTCACATTAAAGTTGAGAAGCAGGGGGGCTGCAGAAAATAAAATGACATGTCACATTAAAGTTAAGAAGAGGGTCGGGGGGTGGGCGCTGCCGACAGTGACATGTCACATTAAAGATTAAAATTGAGAAGCGGGGGGAGGGGGTGTTCTGCTGTCGGAAATTACATCTTACATTTTAAAGTGAGGCGTGGGGGGTGCTGACTTCTTACCTCTTCTCACATGCAGCCAGTGAGTTGAGAAGCGGGGTGAGGGGGGCGAAAATGACTTCTCACCAGGCGGGCTTCTAGTAATTTGGGGGGCCCTCTGCAGCTTTGCGGGGCCCTAAGCGGCTTGCATAGTGAGCCTATAGGGCGGATCGGCCCTGCACTTACCTTTTCCTTCGATTTTGCTTTTAAATGTCCTTATTTCTTCTGAGAAATCCTCACTTCCTGTTCTTCTGTCTGTAACTCCACACAGTAATGCAAGGCTTTCTCCCTGTTGTGGAAAAAGTCTCTTGAGGGGGAGGGGGCGAGCAGACAAGTCAGGACACTCTCTACTTTGCAGATAGAGAAAGGAGCTGTGTGTTAGTGGGTGTCCTGACACTCCTGCTCGCCCCCTCCCCCCTCAAGAGGCTTTCTACACACCAGGAAGAAAGCCTTGCATTATTGTGTGGAGTTACAGACAGAAGAACAGTTTCTCAGAAGAAATAAGGACATTTAAAAGCAAAATCGAAGGATGAGGTAAGTGAAGGAGGACTGCACTAAGGTAAAGGAAGCTATTTAGGGAAAAAACATTTTTCCTTTACACACCCTTTAAAGGAAACCTGTGCTCCAATATATATGCATATGCATCCCAATAATGGTCTCTCTTTATTGTGTATTCTACCTACCAGTACCATCTCCAGTAAAACCAATCTTCAGCATTCAAAAATTCCTGGAGTATTGGATGTCTACGTCTCTACCCTGCTCCATATGGTTCCATATGGTTCCACAGGCTGTCCACTAAATCACCAGTGTGTCCCTGCAGCTGGAAGATAGCTCCGAACAACTGGGACCACAGCATGCAGTGTGAAACCTTAGGCAAATAGAACTTTTGAAAGTGCGCAGATTATATTCATTTAATGTTGCGTAGACCCAACAGAAAGTATTTCTTAAGTCTCTCTTAAGTGAAGGATGGCTGTCACTGGAACACGTATGACATTGGAAGACTACAATTCTTCTATTCCTGTTCTGGTGTCACTCAGAATTTTGGATTTTCCCTCAGATTCAGCCCAAGATACAGTGCTCATTAGAATGAATACAGAGAGAGTAATGGCCGGCTCACACCAGATCATTTAAATGGCCTGCATAATGCACAAGAGCACAGAAAAAGTAATGCTTGCACTACTTCTATACTGTAAGTGCACTGCACCTAACCGCTAAGTACTGCGGTACAGTGCCTTGAAAAAGTATTCATACCTATTGAAATTTTCTACATTTTGTCATGTTACAACCAAAAACATATAAGTTGTTTTATTGGGATTTTATGTTAAAGACCAACACAAAGTGGCACATAATTGTGAAGTGGAAAGAAAAATGATAAATGGTTTTCAATTTTTTTTTTTACAAATAAATATGTGAAAAGTGTGGCATGCATTTGTATTTGTATTGATACCCCTAACTAAAATCTAGTGGAACCAATAGCCTTCAGAAGTCACCTAATTAGTAAATAGAGTCTACCTGTGTGTAATTTAATCTCAATATAAGTACAGCTGTTCTGTGAAGCCCTCAGAGGTTTGTTAGAGAACCTTAGTGAACAAACAGCATAATGAATACCAAGGAACACAACAGACAGGGCAGGGATAAAGCTTTGAACATCTCATGGAGCACTGTTCAATCTATCATCTCAAAATGGAAAGAGTAAAACCTACCAAGACATGACCGTCCACCTAAATTGACAGGTCGGCAAGGAGAGCATTAATCAGAGAAGCAACCAAGAGGCCCATGGTAACTCTGGAGGAGCTGCAGAGATCCACAGCTCAGATGGGAGAATCTGTCTACAGGACAACTATTAGTCGTGCACGAATCTGGCCTCTATAGAAGAGTGGCAAAAAGAAAGCTATTGCTGAAAGAAAGCCATAAGAAGTCCAGTTTGCTCTTTGTGAGAAGCCATGTGGTGGACACAGCAAACATGTGAAAGAAGGTGCTCTGGTCAGATGAGACCAAGATTTAACTTTTTGGCCTAAAAGCAACATGCTGCACCTCACCCTGAACACACCATACCCATCAGGAAGCATGGTAGGGGAAGCATCATGTTGTGGGGATGCTTTTCTTCAGAAGGCATAGGGAAGCTGGTCAGGGTTGAACAAAAGATGGATGGAGCCAAGTACAGGACAATCTTAGAAGTCCCATTTGCAGTTTGCGAGAAGCCATGTGGGGGACACAGCAAACATGTGGAAGAAGGTGCTCTGGTCAGATGAGACCAAAATGGAACATTTTGGCCTAAATGCAAAATGCTATGTGTGGTTGAAAACTAACACTGCACATCACCCTGAACACACCATACCCACTGTAAAACATGGTGGTGGTAGAATCATGTTGTGGGGATGGTTTTCTTCAGCAGGGATAGGAAAGCTGGTCAGGGTTGAACGAAAGATGGATGGTGCCAAGTACAGAGCAATCTTAGAAGTCCTGTTTGCAGTTTGGGAGAAGCCATGTGTAGGACACAGCAAACATGTGGAAGAAGGTGCTCTGGTCAGATGAGACCAAAATAGATTTTTTTTGGCCTAAATGCAAAATGTTATGTGCAGCGGAAAACTAACACTGCACATCACCCTGAAAACAACATCCGTAAAACATGACAAAGACTTGCAACTGTAATTGCAGTAGAAGGTGATGCCCCAGTTGAAATCCCTCTAGGACAAAATTGCATATTGCCCCTTTTATATTTTGTGATCACTTTTTATGTATTTGTTGGTTTTATTCAAATAAAACCTATATTTTTTTTACCTGAACCATTGGGGCTGCATTTTTCTTCTCTCCTCCCTGGAGCCTTCCATTTCCATTCCATCTTACCCCTCAAGGGGTTCACCATTATCCCCCCACATCCACTCTTGCGAGCGGACATCTTGGGATAATCAGTACATCTATCCAGGACATCGTACCTCCATGGCCCTCTACTGAAGATCCATTCCACCTTCGAGCCAGTCCGAGGAAGCCGAGCAGAGTATGCCCCGTGATTGTTCATGCCTCATTGATCTGCTGTCGCTGACAGGCAGATCCACGCTTTCTGGTAAGCGCAATTTTATCTTCATTTAGAAAGTGATATTTTGTCTCTGAGGATCTACGTGCTCATTTTACCATCTATTCATCTCACCAGTTTTGGATGGACTTTCTAGTGTTATATTATTTCATTATTTTTGGTTGTGTTTCATTACAGAACCAGTTTTTTCACTTTTTTCACTATTATTTCATTGTTTATGGTACTTTATCACTGTCTCAGTACAGTGATCATTAATATTTTCCAAGAGAAATCACTGTCTCTATGGTTTCACAGCACTACATTTTTTTTCTCACATCACTGTTCAATATTTGTCATATTGTAGTGTGGCTGCTTTAGTTTTAATTTGTTTCGGTTAGCGCAATATTTTCCCCCCTGTTTCTACAAAGTATTGACTCAGGGGGGCTGAATACAAATGCACGCCACACATTTCACATATTTATTTGTAAAAAATTTGAAAACCATTTATCATTTGTCCTCCACTTCACAATTATGTGTTACTTTGTGTTGGTTTATCACATAAAATCCCAATAAAATGCATTTAAATTTTTGGTTTTAACATGACAAAATGTGGAAAAATCAAGGGGGTATGAATACTTTTTCAAGGCACTGTGCCCGATTTGGTGTCCGCAAACGCTCTGCGTTTGGGTGCCATTAATAATACATTTACATCCGCATGCAGATCACAAAGGCAGGGTGTTCACCTACAGTGTGGGAAACACGCAAAGAATGCTCCTTTCCAGCACTGTGTTCTGGTGTGAACCGGCCCTGAATCTTCTTAAGCTGGCCATGCACCAGTAGAATTGTATTTGAACCTTTGTATGTAAATTCAGAAAATTGTTTCTTGAAGCATTTAATCTTGTCATCATTGACTCAACTAATTTTGCTTGGAATCCCTTTAAAATTTCATCCAGACCTGCCACTTGAATGAAATGCCAGATGTATTAAACATGTTTCTTTTATGCCTAGAACATGTACATTACAATTTGTATGAATGAAAATCACATTCACAGATAAAATTTGGTTTAGTTTCCAAAAAAGTCTTTATTTTTTTCAATTTTCTCAAACAAAATCGATCAAAAAGCATTAAAAAATGACGTTATCTAAAAAATGTTGCATACACTTTGAATAAATACCATTGTTAGAATACACGTATCCTAAATAAAAATGCTATTTCTCATTTTCAAACTTTTGTTTCTATAAATTACAGAACGGATTAAAAAAAAAGATTATGCCATAAACATGTGGAATGAATCATGAATAATTATGATGCAAATCAAGAAGACAGCATTATATAAAAATAGTGATCACTGCCTACAATGCATTGTAAATTGGCCCAGAATGTTTTGTTTCAGAAATAGAATGTAATTATCACCTAGAACTATATTACCTTTCTGAGTATATTTTCTTACAAAAAAAACTGCTGTGTTGAAACATGGCTATTACGAACCATTAAAAAGGCATATGTTTTTTCCCCTTTAATTGAGCAATCCCTAAGTGCTTTAATCTAGACATTTAGATGACCTTAAATGCATGTATGGCATGGAGCCACCACGCAGTCATCCCCTGGAACAGAGAAAACTTGGGATGCCGAATGAGTGAAGCCTTTCATCTAATCATTTGTTAGATGATTTGACACAATGCAATTGGAACATGTGTTTTTGTGCTGCGGTGATGTGTTAAGGGATTGTGCGAGCAGCATTTCACATTTAAGTATCTGCAGCTGTCTTCTGAATCATCGAAAGACTTTAAGTAACTGAAATATAGTATACAATATAAAAATGCCAAGGACATCTGGAAATTAAGTCACATAGTGGCAATATAGATGATACTGGTTGAAACTTCGAATCATTTTCGTGTAATTACCTCTGCTCTGGACCACGGCCTTATTTAACTCCTGAACATCACCATCCTAAAGCTGATTGTTGTTTCGACATATCATGACATTATTCCCCCGCTTTTTCTTTAGTAACACTGAAAGAGGATTTTTTTCACCTTTTGTGGAAAACGTTGACTTGGGATCGAAATTGGGAGATGAATAAATAAAAAAAATGTATAGCCATTTATGTTTCTTTGGAATGTTCTTGAGGTATTTCCTATGATTTAAATTATAGCGTTAGGTGGGTTGCTGGCGTCTTTTCTTCTCAGGCCTCGTACACACGTCCGAGGAACTCGACGGGCAAAACTCATCGTTTTGCTCGTCGAGTTCTGTGTGAAGCCGCCGAGGTTCTCGGCGAGCCAACTTTCCTCATTGAACAACGAGGAAATAGAGAACATGTTCTCTATTTGGCTCGACGAGGAACTTGTCTGCTTCCTCGGCCGAAAGTGTACACACGCCGGGTTTCTCGGCAGAATTCAGCTCCGATCGAGTTTCTGGCTGAATTCTGCCGAGAAACTCGGTCGTGTGTATGGGGCCTAACACCCAGAATTTTGATGTATGAACAGAGTGGTTCTACATACTGTAAGTTGATCTACCTATTGACTTCTGTACAAATTTTATTTGCTCAATCAGCACCGCTGGCTATAGCCAGCAGAACTGATCGATGTATTCTGATTGTCAGGGAAATCTCCCTGCTGTCAGAATACAATAGCTCAACGGGAGGATTCCCACTCAACACTAATCATCTACGATCAACCTTACAGCTTTTAGCTTTCTGCTAAGCTGACTGACATATTCTGTAGAATAGTATAATATTAGGTTGACAGGAGGCAGTATAAACTGTCTATACCCCAGTGGCAGCCAATCCACAAGGGGCACATAGGTACCGCTCCCCCAGCCCGCACAATCCGCCCATTTGCGTGGCCGTACACAGTGCGGGGCACCGGACCAACAGGTCTCTAGTCACGTGCTTGTGAGGGGGTCCACCACCCCCTTACAAGCACATGACTAGAGCCCAAGGTCCCAATTGGCCTGTTCGTGTTGTGCCTAGAACCCTCCCACCCTGCGATACCAGTGAATCAACACTCTCCATCAACTTCTGGCTTCCCACCCTGGCCAATCAGGGCAGGACCACTGGAGGGCTCTGCCCGTAGGGTGAGTGCAAAGCTGGTGGAGACTGCCCACGCCAATTAATATTTCAGTCTGCAAAACACATATACTATACGGCACTGTGTTACTTTAACTGACAATTGAACGGACATGCCATGCTGTACCCAAATAAAATTGATCTCTATAGAGCTTTCTTTTTTTGGTGGTATTTAATCACCTATGCGGTTTTTATTTTTTGCTCTATATACAAAAAAAGACAGACAATTTAAAAGGGGGGCAGTCACAAGGGGGCGTTCAGATGTGAATAAGTACCCCTATTCATTTAACACAAAAGAAGTATAAAAAAAGACAGGAGACAGCTTTTGACAAGCCCCCCCCTTTTCTGACCTGCCAGACTGCATGCTCGGATAAGGGTCTGGTATGGATTTTGGGGGGGACCCCAAGCCATTAAAAAAAAAAAATCGTAATTTTTCATTGCCGGCAATTCTTTTTTTTTTTTTTTTTTAAGCTGTCAGCGAGCAACCCACTGCTTAACAACCATGACAGTTACTGGTCGTTAAGGATGCTGACTGCCAGCCGCTCCCTAACGACGTGGTATTTAGTACTACTACTACATGACTTCATAAAATAACTCATGCAGTATTTTAGTAGCGTTTTTTAGTGAATGGCAAAACACTTTTTTTAAAAAGCCATGCGAAAATTTACTTTGCACTCGGATGCAGTAAGATACTGCTTTGGGAGCGCAGCCAAATATTAAGTTTGTTTTTTTAATTAGTTTGGTTCTTGTGTTCTTTAAAATAGAATTATTATCGGGTGCCAGTGTTATGCCCTCTACACACGATCGGTTCATCTGATGAAAACGGTCTGATGGATTTTTTCATCAGATATCCAATGAAGCTGACTTTCATCAGTCTTCAATGTCAATGCTTCCGAGCATGCGTCCACTTGATTCTGAACATGCGTGGATTTTTAACCGATGGACGTGCCCACAGACGACTTTTTTTTTCTATTGTTTTTTTAACCATCAGATAATTTTAAAACAAGTTCCTAGTTTTTTCACGGATGGATAAAAAACCGATGGGGCCCATACACGATCGGTTCGTCTGATGAAAACGGTCCATCAGACCGTCAGACGAACTGATCGTGTGTATGCGGCATTACTGTCAGTCCTTTCTCTGTGATACTGTGTGTTTGTGTACTGGTGTGTCACAGCGGTTGAGGTCTTTGAAAAGGTCAAGCCCAGGAACCGGGGACCCATCTTAACCAGCAGCAACTTCAGGGGTAGCACTACACAAGCAATCAGAGCCTTTCATAGACTAAATTCAGAAACACAACACCCTGGTTAACATTTGATAACAATCCGATCGTTACTCATGATTATGTTTTTGTAAGCTATGTAACCTCCTGTTGTTTAGCTGTTCTTGACAACAAGGAATAGCTACCAGCAGATGACATTTTGACATTGTCATTTTGTACTTCCAGAGAAAACAACACTTTCTATGTTGATGGGTATTTTATTTAATTTTTTAAGCATGTTCAAAATTGTTTTTGTTAAGAGAAAGACTGACAAAAACAAGTTAAAGGGGTTGTAAAGGTAAAAGTTTTTTCACCTTAATGCATTCTATGCATTAAGGTGAAAAAACTGCAAAGAATACCGTCCTCCCCAGCCCCCCCGTTTAATTACCTGACCCCTCGAAAGTCCTGCACCGTGAACACGCTGGCATCTTGGCCGGCTTCCCGGCTCATTCATTGGTTGATTGAAGCAGCGCAGCCATTGGCAACCACTCACAACCAATGACGCGGTGCGAGATGGGGCGGGGCCGAGTAATACAGTCGGCGGCTATGGCAAGGCAAGGACTCCACACCATGCAAGCTCTCTCGCATGAATGTGTGGAGTTCTTGCGGGGAGGACCAGAGACAGCCGCCGAGGGACCCCAGAAGATGTGGATCAGGGCCACACTGTGTAAAAAAAGATGCACAGTGGAGGTAAGTATAACATGTTTGTTATTTAAAAAAATTAAATATTTTCCTTTACAAACCCTTTAAAGTGTATGTAAAGACAAGCAAAGGTAGTACACATTATGCCAGACTATCTTCTGACAAGGCCTGTGCTTGCAATCCACACTGTAAAAAATCACATTAAAGGTCCAATTCTCATTGTTGTCAATCAAGCCCTAAAAGAAAGGGGCATCTTGGATCCTGAAACGCATTGGATAGTTTTGGATTGTCCCTCTGGCTTTTATTGGAATAAAGTTGTATCCGGAACTCTTTGAAACTTTCTAGTTGCAGAACCACCAGTTACTTTATTAACCACTTAAATACAGGGCATCACCCCCTTCCTGCCCAGACCAATTTTTAGTTTTAAGCGCTGTCGCACTTTGAATGACAATTGCGCGGTCGTTCAACGTGGCTCCCACACAAAATGTACGTCCTTTTTTCCCCAAAAATAGAGCTTTCGTTTGGTGGTAGTTGATATTATCTGTGGTTTTTATTGTTTGCGCTATAAACAAAAGAAAAGCGTCAATTTTGAATTTTGTTTTTTGATTTAATAAATATCACAATATTTCAATAAAAAAAAAAGAATCCTCAGTTTAGGCCGATATGTATTCTTCTACATATTTTTGGTAAAAAAAAATCACAATAAGCGTATATTAATTGTTTTGCACAAAAGTTATAGCGTCTACAAAATAGGGGATAGTTTTAATGCATTTTTATTTTTTTATTTTTGTTACTAGTAATGACGGCGATCTGCGATTTTTATTGTGACCGTGACATTGCGACGGACATATTGGACACTGTTGAAACATTTTTGGGACCATTCACATTTATACAGCGATTAGTGCTATAAAACTGCACTGATTACTGTGTAAATGTGAATGACAGGGAAGTTGTTAACACTAGGGGGAGCTGAAGGGATTAAATATGTTCCCTAAGAAGTGATTCTAACTGTAGGGGGAGGGGACTCACAAGGAGAGGAGACCGATCTGTGTTCCTCTGTACTGGGAACACACATCGGTCTCCTCACCTCTGACAGGATGTGGATCTGTGTGTTTACACACACAGATCCACAGTCCTGCTGTAATCACGGGCAATCGCGGGTGCCCGGCAGACATTGTGACCGCCGGGCACGCGCACCGGGTCCCAATCGATGCCTAGACGGCCGGGAAGCCCAGGAAGTCATATGACGTCCACCCAGGATGGGAGATACCATCTGTAGATGTGATTTGACTATGGGTGGGTAGGGAAGTAGTTAGGGAATTGTACACTTTTGAATATGTCAAACCAGTTTTTTAAACCAGGTATTAGTTTACTTATACTCACTGTGCTGTTGTTTGCCTTACCTTGTCATGGTGAGCTCACATGTTCTGGCTGCAGTTTGTTATGTCATGGCTGATTGATTCCACTATGTCCATGTAATCAATCATCTAGCTTTTTCCTATTTGTAAAAGGGGCAGGGAACGGCTTGTTCTGGGTCAGTGTCCAATCCATGCCTCACCATTTTCTCTGTGTTACCTCACATGAGCTTGAGTGCTAATGTGAATAAAACACATCTCTACCAACATGGTGATCACTCTGTTAGTGTCTCCGAATGTTGGTGTATGTGTCAGATCAAATTACTATTTAGCTTTTACCTGCAACAGTGCAGTGTAGTTTCTTCATAGACAAAGAAAGCTCTATTTGTGGGGAAAAAAGGGACGTCAAGATTGTTTGGGTACATTGTCGCACGCCCGCGCAATTATCACTTAAAGCGACGCAGTGCCGTATCGCAAAAAATGGCCTGGTCATTAAGCAGCCATATCTTCCGGGGCTGAAGTGGTTAAGCTGCATCAAAGAGATTATTCTGGGTTTTTTTGTAGTAAGGAACTTACTATTTTTCAGGTGACGTCACAAATTCCACCTTGTCCAATAAGAGAATGCATTGTATTCATTGAAAAAAAAAAACCACAAGGAATTTTGTCAATGCCAGCAGTGTCAAGCAAGTGTAGTCAGTTCACAGTTGAGAAGCCAGTTGGCACAGGACCTGAAAGATTGTGGCAATCATTGTAATAACACCAACAACTGCATTATTTGTCAGCTTCCACAGTGGTCCTTCAGGTATGAGATATGCATACTTACAGTGGTTGAAGCATAATGTAAGTATGTAATTAAAACGATACCTGGGGTCCAGCATTAAGCTTCCAACCAACAGATGCCTGCATCCCCTGCTGTTCTCTGTTCACTGACTCCTATGTCATAAAAGGGCATGGTAGTGACGTATGAACATGTGGAGAATTTTTTTTTTTTTTCCATGACCTGGATAGTGATAGAATTCCTTTAAGAATTCATAGCTGTATTAATATTTTTTGTATTCATTTTGTCTATCAGCCTTTCTAATGAGACATCATGAGTTAATGTTTCTTGTCACTTTTCCAATCTTACTTCATTTTTGCAGCTGAAAGGTGGAGGCCCTGAAACAAATGCAGCAAGCATGTCATGGTTTGCCCTCAGCCAACATACTTGTGCGTAAATAAACCTAGCGTGGTGGGATTCATGAACTGTGGTCCAGCTCACTGGAGAACAAATACAGCTAATAAAAACCGAGTCCAGGCTTTAGGTTTACTTACTTTATGGGTCTTATATAACATAAATGTAATGCCTAGATACATTACAGATCAAATTCACAATGATACATGCCAGTGAAGGGTGACATATGACCTCATGTGAACTGTAAGAAGTCACTAGGGGGTTATTCTACTAAAACATAACGTAAGCTGTTATTTATGTTGTCACAAATTATTCTAGAGGGTCTAGAAATATTCTAGAGGAGTTTTGCTTCTCAAAATAAAGCTGTCGCTATAGTACGTGTTTTAAAGTAACGCAGATCTGTAAAAGAACAACGTAAATCAGTGGTGGTCAACTTACTTAACCACTTAAGCCCCAGACCATTAGGCAGGTAAAGGACCTGGCCCCTTTTTGCGATTCGGCACTGTGCCGCTTTAACTGACAATTGCACGGTCGTGCGACGTGGCTCCCAAACAAAATTGGCGTCCTTTTTTCCAAAAATAGAGCTTTCTTTTGGTGGTATTTGATCACCTCTGCGGTTTTTATTTGTTGCGCTATAATCAAAAATAGAGCGGCAATTTAAAAAAATGTTTTTTTACTTGTTGCTATAATAAATACCCCCAAAATATATAAATATATAAAAACAAATTCCCTCAGTTTAGGCCGAGACGTATTCTTCTACATATTATTGTTAAAAAAATAAGCGTTTATTGATTGGTTTTCGCAAAAGTTATAGCGTTTACAAAATAGGGGATAGTTTTATGGCATTTTTATTAATATTTTTTTTTACTAGAAATGGCGGCGATCAGCGATTTTTTTCGTGACTGCGACATTATGGCACATCGGACACTTTTGACACATTTTTGGGACCACTGTAATTTTCACAGCGAAAAGTGCTATAAAAATGCACTGATTACTGTGAAAATGACAATGGCAGTGCAGGGGTTAACCACTAGGGGGCGCTAAAGGGGTTAAGTGTGTCCTATTGTGTGTTTCTTACTGTAGGGGGGCGTGGCTGGACGTGTGACGTCACTGATCGTCGTTCCCTATGACAGGTAACAGACGATCAGTGACAAGCCACAGAGAAGAAGGGGGAAGGTTTGTTTACACTCACCTCTCCCTGTTCTTCAGCTCCTGTGACCCGATCGCGAGACACCGTCGGCGATCAGGTCCCACGGGCTCGGTCACGGAGCTTCGGACCGGGTAGGCGGCGGCACGCTCGAGGCCCAAGGCTGGGTTCTTAAAGGGGACGTACATGTACGCCCTTGTGCCCAGCCGTGCCAGTCTGTCGACGTATATCGTTGTGCGGCGGTCCTTAAGTGGTTAATATAGGGGGTTCATGTGCAACTCCTGATATGACCAAAAGGCCTCATATTATCATAGCTCCCAACTGTCCCTGATTTCGAGGGACTGTCCCTGATTTTTAACAAAGTCCCTCTGTCCCACATTCCTCCTCATTTGTCCCTCATTTTGGTCTTATATATATAGTTGTATGTAAAATGCACTATTTATCTACCAAAAAGTGTTTCCCAGGCATGCTAAATGAGACTGCTAAAGATTAGGTAGAAGCTCAGGAGTGTCCAGACACGAGTCTGAACCCACATGAGCTATCCTGCCGGGAATCTGTCAAAGCCGACAGCCAATCATGGGGCAGAGACATTCCTTGCGCTGCAGTCGTATGTATGCCTTCCCCTTGAATGTGTGCAACTGGGTGGTGAAGAATACATTTGTGGGACTTTGCTGCCTATCATTGGCTACAGTCCTTGACAGCTTCCTGGCAGAATAGCTTAGCCTGGTTCGGAGTCGTGCCTGCACCCGCATTAGCTCATCCCTGCTAAAGATCACTACGCTGAGCAGTGGTGGCTGGTGTTTTTTTTTTTTTTTGTTTGGAGGGGGTGACAAAAAAATACCCCCCTGGTGGCACCCCAACCCCCCCACCCTTGCTGTCTGCCAGTCCACTGGCACTTCCCCCATCTAGACAGTGGGCACATCGGACAGAGGTGGGGATCGGGCATCGACACGCACATCGGGCAGCGGCGGGGATTGGGAAGTGTCTCCTGTGTCTTCTCCTCCTCGCTTCCGCCGTGCATCTCATCCCCCCCTCCTAGGTGTCCAATAGGATCGCCTGTCCTTTCACCCAATCAAGTGATGTGTATCAGACCCGCTTCTCGATTGGCCGGGAGGATGATCAGTGTTGCAACAGTGAATTTTCATTTGTTGTAACTAGGGTTGTCCCAATACCGATACTAGTACTTGTACTCCCGCAAATGCCCCCGATGCCTGGCCGAATACTTGTCTCTCCCCCCCCCCCGCCGCCGCAAACCCGCCGCCGCAAACTGCAAAACCGCCACCGCGTTAATCAGCGTGCGGGGAACGTTACAGCTTTCGTTGGAATAGCTGTATCCGCGCCGCGTATAGACACTCCCCCTTGTGCGGGATTGGACGGATGATCTGTCCAATCCCGAGCAAGGGGGAGTGTCTATACACGGCGCGGCGGGGATACAGCTATTCAAACGAAAGCTGTAATGTTCCCCGCACGCTGATTAACGCGGCAGCATCATCTAGGTATGGGGGACATGGCTGGAAATATGTGGGGCGACATGGCTGCAATATGTGGGGGACATGGCTGCATTATGTGGGGGACATGGCTGCAATATGTGGGGGACATGGCTGCAATATGTGGGGGACATGGCTGCAATATGTGGGGGACATGGCTGCATTATGTGGGGGACATGGCTGCAATATGTGGGGGACATGGCTGCATTATGTGGGGGACATGGCTGGAATATGTGGGGGACATGGCTGGAATGTGGGGGACATGGCTGCAATATGTGGGGGACATGGCTGCATTATGTGGGGGACATGGCTGCATTATGTGGGGGACATGGCTGCAATATGTGGGGGACATGGCTGCAATATGTGGGGGACATGGCTGCAATATGTGGGGGGACATGGCTGCATTTGGGGACACATTTAAAAAAAAGTATCGGTACTTGTACTCGGTCCTAAAAAAAATGGTATCGGGACAACCCTAGTTGTAACACTTGGGTGGGCTCATGACGCAATGCTCTGTGCCACAAGCCCACCCTATTTCGAAGCCTGTTAGAGCCTCTGGCTCTAATCAGGTGCTTCAAAAAAACACCCCTGCCGCTGTAATTAATGCGCCCAGCGTCCTGAAAGGGGCCGGATGCATGAATATGTGGTTGTGGCTGTAGATCATAGAGCATTAATTAGGGTGTGGCGGCTGTGGATAGAGGGGGTGGCAACCGGGTGCCAAGGCTGGTGCATTCTTTACCTTAGATACTTGTGCATTCTCAGCCCATGGGCTTCACAGGGTCTTGGTAACCAGTGATGGAGGGGAATAGGGATAGCACCTGCAAAGATGTATACACGTTGCTGACCCTCCATGTAGCCTGTTTCTGTATGCCAACATACAGTTGTGCATATAGTATTTCAAGGTCAATACGCAGAAATGACAAACGTTTTCTAGGTTGTCTGTATTTCAAGTATAACAATGTTCTCCATACAGAAATCATATACTTCATATATATATCTATATATATATATATATATATATATATATATATATATATATATAGATATATCTATATATACATATATATCTATAGATATAGATATATATATCTATATATCTTTTGCGATTCGGCACTGCGTCGCTTTAACTGACAATTTCGCAGTCATGCGACGTGGCTCCCAAACAAAATTAGTGTCCTTTTTTTCCCACAAATAGAGCTTTCTTTTGGTGGTATTTGATCACCTCTGCGGTTTTTAGTGTTTGCGCTATAAACAAAAATAGAGCGACAATTTTGAAAAAAATGAATATTTTTTACTTTTTGCTATAATAAATATCCCCCAAAAATATATTTAAAAAAAAAAAAATGTTTTCCTCAGTTTAGGCTGATACGTATTCTTCTACATATTTTTCGTAAAAAAAATCGCAATAAGCGTTTATTGATTGGTTTGCGCAAAAGTTATAGCGTTTATAAAATAGGGGATAGTTTTATGGCATTTTTATTAATATTTTTTTTTTACTAGTAATGGCGGCGATCGGCGATTTTTATCGGTACTGCGACATAATGGCGGACACTTCGGACACGTTTGACAGATTTTTGGGACCATTGGCATTTTTATGCTATAAAAATGCATTGATTACTATAAAAATGCCACTGGCAGGGAAGGGGTTAACACTAGGGGCCGAGGAAGGGGTTAATTATGTTCCCCGTGTGTGTTCTAACTGAAGGGGGGATGGGACTGACTTGAGGAAATGACTGATCGCTGTTCATACATTGTATCCAGGCATTTCTCTCCCTGACAGGACCGGGAGCTGTGTGTTTACACACACAGCTCTCGGTTCTCGCTCTGTAATGAGCGATCGTGGGTGCCCGGTGGTGATCGTGCCCGCCAGGGGCACGCGCGTCGGCATCAGGGGCGAGCGGGGATCGCGCGCGCCCCTATTGGCTGAACGGCGAGATGACGTAGATTTACGTGATCTCGCCCAGCAGAGCCGACCTGCCGCCGTATAACTGCGGCAGCTGATCGGCAAGCTGTTAAAGGCAAATAGACTTTTCACTGTGCAAGGGAAGTTGAACTTTGCAAGAGAATTATCCCCAGAGCTTAGTGATTGAGGAAAAGCTCTGCTGACTTTCATCATCCACTCAAAAATTGGATATTCTTTGCAAAGTAAAATATCAGCATACATTCCTTGCAAGTGCAACTTTCCTTGCATAAGGAAAGACTATTTGCCTTTAATAAATTAACTCCAGTGTGTACTAACTGATGTATATATGACAAATATAGAGAAACAGGGTGGCATCTATAATAACATATGAACATCTGAGAACAATAAATTTCAGCAGCTGCAAACTGTGAGGCCTCGTACACACGACCGAACATGTCTGCTGAAACTGGTCCGGCATTTCTGCTGAAACTACACACGACATGTTCGGTCGTGTGTAGGGCCGACCGGACAATTTTCCGGCCGACCGGACAGGTTTCCAGCGTACAAATGTTTCTTAGCATGCTAAGAAACATGTCCGCTGGAACCATGTCCGTCGGACATGTCCGATGGTCAGTACGACTCATCGGACATGTCCGCTCAGCCGAAATCCCCCGCATGCATCCTCGACGCATGCGTGGAAGCATTGAACTTCCAGGGTCGCGCACGTCGCTGTGTCATCGTCACGGCCACGTCGCGGCCACGTCACCGCGTTCGCTGTCCGCGGGGATTTTGGTCTGATGGTGTGTACACACATCAGACCAAAATCTGGCAGCAGACATGTCCGATGAAAACGGTCCGGCGGACCGTTTTCATCGGACCGGTCCGATCGTGTGTACAAGGCTTTACAGCGACAGCAGAGAACAGTCATTGCACGATCGTATGCTTTGGTTTTCTGAGTTGCTGCACTTTGCAGTTTAGCTTTGCCCCTATGCTCTGCTTTATTGAATATGCCTGATTATGTTTCATTATGCACATTTGCTGAATTCAATGTTTAATCGTGACATTTGCTGAGATAATTACATTCTGAATCCTAATTAGTTTCTCAGCTCAACCTGCAGTCGTAAAAATAAAAAAAATAAAAATCTGGAGAACCTGAAACTTTGTTGAATCATCTTTCTCGTCTCAATAAATGAGACTTTCCTTTATTTCACCCATTGGGTTTAGACACATATATTATATTGGACACACCTAAAACTTCACATGACTGCCAATTCAGACAGAAGACACCGAAACAGGAAATCCATTAATAAAATTTGCTGAAATGTTGGAAGTAACTACTGGAGGCTTTAACACAGGAATATGCAACCTACGGCCATCAACAGTCGAGTACCTCCAAGTTCCAGGAATCTGGGGCCCATCCTTCGATTTATTTATTTTTTATTCATTTTATATAGTTCTTCCTTTTTGCTGAGTTTTCTTAAAAAACAACAACATCCCAGCATCCAGTATGTTTACTCACTGAGGCCCTACTTTGACAGAGCAGGGTAACAAGCTGTCCTAAAAGTGTCCTGGACCAGGGCTGGACCTAGCCTGATCTGGGGGGCAGTTAAAAAAACTCAGGGGTCATAATGTCAAGGATGGCGACAAGGACGTAGGGAATTCCCTGTACACTCAGCTTGCTTCTGTACCACAAGTCATGACCCGGTAGTACAGAGATGGTGCAGGAGTGAAGAGGGAACACTAGTATGTAATAGGCTGTCATTAGATTAGGATGATTAAATAGAACACGTGCCTCCTTATATCAGGTGTCCCTATCAGAATCTCCCACACACACACATGTGCCTGGTTTTCAAGCCGCCTGAAACCCGGGCACATTTTTTCAATTTTTTCTTTAAATTTTTTTTTTGTTCAGCTGTCCGTCCTTTTTTTTTTCTTTGTTCAGCCGTCCGTCCTGTAATCAGAGGCCTCAGCAGCCCGGCTGCAACAGAGCTGCACATCCCGAATCAATCGATTCCCGTGGCCGCTCAGTGCCCCCTTACATTAAAAGCCCCTCATTAGAGTCCCCTTTACATCAGTTATCACTGTGTGACTGTCTCATAGATCGGTGCTTTTTCTGAAAGTCCCTTATGGAGGACTATTGGTGCACTTTCAGAAAGTGAATTAAAACTGTGGGATATAATAGAAGTCTATGGGAAAGCACAGCTTACTGGCAACAAAAAAAAACAGGTACACTGCACTCTACCCGCACTGCAAGAAAAACACAGTGGATCCGTGTGAAAGGGGCCTTACCTGTCCCTGCTCAGTGCCATACAGCCTCCTTACGACGATCTACCAGTGGCAGCTGGTGGTGTATTTTTTGGGAGGCAAACAATGCACCCACAGCCACCCTCCCCCCGATCTGTCAGGTCACCCGCAACCCCCTCCCCCCTGTGGGTTGGTCACACAGCTGTCATCACCGCAAATTGAACTGCACACCTGACAACTGCAGCACCATATCTAGAGAGGTCATGCAGTGCTTGTGGATGCAGGATGCGGTCCTGGGGCGTGTAGTCCCCCTGGGATAGTGCAGGTCAGGCTCAGTGTACACATCGGGGATTATCGCTCCTCTCTGCCCATACTCTGCACGGCTCTGACCAGCAACTCCTCCTTCGTACAGCTCCGCTCTCTCCCGGTGGCCACAACACTCTCCAGCAGCTCCAGCACCCAAACCACTGGCGGGACCACCCCAGACACGGACCCTGGGCCGTACTGCTCAGTGAGGCTCTGCAGCTTGGAGCCCAGGCTCTTGGCCATGCTGTACACATCCTCCAAGAACAGAGCAGCAGGAGCCCGCTGCCATCCCGTCTCCACCCTCCTCCTCCCTCCTCCTCCTAGGCCAATTGGCTCGGTTCTCCTTTCGGCCAATCGAGAAACAGGGGTCTCAGGACCTGCTTCCTGATTGGCCGGGAGGAGAATCAGTGTGACAATAGCAAATATTCATATTTATTTACTATTGTCACACAACTGGATGAGATCAGGGCGCAGTGCTCTGTGCCCTCAGTACACCCTTTTGTAAAGCCTATTAGAGCCTCTGGCTCTAATCATGTGCTTTAAAAAAAAAACATTGGAATCCATGTGTCCGGCACCCTGCATGTAGATTAGGGGGGGTGGATGCATTGATAGGGAGGTGCATCCCTAATGGATGGGCCTCCACTGGCAATTGTAGGGCTATATGCACATGGCCATACAAGGGCCACACAGCATGCAGAGTCTGTGTATTTACTCTCCCACCCATTGAGATGAATTAGAAGATGTGGCTGTATGCTGTTATGCACAGGGGGTTGTCTAGAGCAGTGTTTCTCAACCTTTTTGTTCAGTCATAGCACCCTTTAAAATTATGCACAATCTCAAGATACCCTCCAAAATTATGGACAGTCTTGGGGCACCCCATTCTAAAATGTAAAAACGATGCTGATAGTTTTACATAATGCAGCAACATCAATACACGTATGAGCCTAACGTTATTCTTCCAAAGCAAATACACTTTTGCAAACTGGTACTGACTAGTATTCCAATGTTTCTCTTCTCCCTTCAGTTTTTTCTCCATCACTCAGCTAGTGAGAACCCAGAGCTGATAGAGAGAAGCAGGGGAGGAGCAAACAAGAATATGCAGGCACCTGACATCCTCCTTATCAGCTGATGATGTCATCGGTCATTAGGAGGTTGGCAGCTAAAAGGTTGTAATGGTGTACAATGAAAACCTGTGGCTTTGTGTAACTAAGAGGCAGATTTCACCCACTCACTGGCTTGTATACAATTTTGGGACAATTTTTATGCATTTTGCCATGGCACCCCTGAAGAAACCTCAAGGCACCCCAGGGTGCCTGGGCACCCTTGTTGAAAAAGGCTTAAGCTTTGCACTTACGCTATGTACTTTTTCATCCATGCATGTATACGTTTTATGCAACCTTTGATGCACAGCAGTCGTATCTTTTTATTCATCTTAATGGGTGGCTGTACTTGGCAGCTGAGAGTAATTACACAGACTTGGGCATACTGTACAGCTGTGTTCATGAAGCCTGAAAGCTTGTGCTCCTATTTTGCCTGTGTGCTGCAATCTCCATTCATTCCAAAGGAGAATTCATATTGTAGTGTGCCCATTGGAAGATTTAACCCCAACTCTTGTTGTTAAAGGGGTTGTAAGGCTTTTTTTTTTTTCTTTAAATAACAAACATGTTATACTTATGTAGCGCTACCCCCGCAGGAGCCGCTGATTTATTATTGGGATCGGCACATTGAGTTACCTTAGTGTGGCGTATGGGTGAGGTTGGAGAACAAAGCAGTGAGCGAAGGTCCAGACAGTGAATAAAGGGTTTTTCAATGCTTTATTCCAGGCCAAACACGGCCAACATCAACATTAAATGGGAAGAGCAGGTTGATGAAGAAGAGGGAGAACCTTGCAGTGGATATTAATTAAGCAGTCTTTGCTCAATAGAGTACCAAATTATTTTTCGTCGCCACTCTAGTTGGAGTGGGTAAAGTGCCCCCGGACAGACCCCTCTCACAAGCCTGGCAGCCGAAGTAGGATTTGCTGGGAGGAACAGATCTCTCTCACAGACCTGGCTCTAGGGTCCCTGCCACAGGCCAATTACTTTAGGTGTGCTAGATGGATAAATGGAGCGAATCCTCCCAATAGGTTTTAGCATAGGTCACCAGATGACAGCAAACGTACCTGTCAGCATTCCGGTCACCAGATCCCCGATTGGTTCGTTCAAGCCCTGTTGGACAACCTGCCTCCGGGTTCCCCTCAAGCCGACCCCAGCTGGCTGCTGTGTTCTGGACGACTTGTAGACGCGACATCTGGTATTTGGGTAGTCCTAAGTAGAGGGAGCTTGCTTAGTCGAGTCGGGAATTGATGATTGTTCCCACCACTACTGCTGTATCCTCTTCTGGGATGAAGGGGATAAGTCTGTGCAGCAGGCGGAGAAGATGGTGAGAACTGCTGACTACTGCTCCTATTTGTGCATCCATCGTCATGTCTGAGTCAAAGATGACTCAGAGGCTTTTGACTTTGTTGCTTGGGGTGATGGTTTGTCCAAGGATGGTGGGTGGTGTCCATGTGGTCCTAAAATTAGATTTCCGATTTGCGTGAAGGATAAGGAGTTCTGTTTGAGGGAGCTTTCCGTCATCCAATTATGGATCAGAGTGAGGCATTTTTCTAGTTCCTGATATTGGTCTTTTTTGTTGGTGATTCGAAAGTAAAGTTGCGTGTCATCAGCATAAGAGTGGTAGCACAGGTCCTGCAGCACTAGGAGACAGGATTCTCCGTCATCTGCTGCTTCGAGGGCATCATCCCATATCTTGAGGAGTGCCGTTTCTGTCCCGTGGCCTGGGCGGAAACCTGATTGAAGCGGGTCTAGGAGTTTGTGGGAGTCCAGATGGGGTTGTAACTGTTGTACTACTGCTTTCTCCATGATCTTGGAGATGGTGTTCAGGCTTGTTACCGGTCTGCCATGGTTTGGCTCTTTAGGGTCGAGGTTGGGTTTCTTTAGGAGGGGTTTAATTATGCCTTGCTTGAAGGGGATCGGAACAAACCCTTCTCTGAATGATTGGTTTATGATGTGCGTTATGTTGGGTCGATCGTAGACTATTTGTGGTGATTACTTCTTCTTGCTTTGTCTGAATGGGGTTGGTTGTTTTTTTCTGTTGAATTATTACACGAATATTTTCAATTTTGTCAATAAAAAAATCAGATAGTTCATTGCAGAATTCTTGAGTTTCACTTCCAGGGGGCTCTAACCAAGTAGAGTTCATAGTCTGAGCGACAAGTTTGAATAGTTCCCGCGGACGGTTTAGGGCTTTTGAGATGGTGTTTGAGAAATGATCTTTTTTTGCTTTAAAGATCGCTTCGTGGTAATTCTTGGTGAGGGATTTGTAGTTTGTGTGGTTTTCTTTTGATGGGTTTCTCCTCCAGGCTCCTTCCGCTCTTCTGCATTCTTGTTTCAGTAGAGTGAGGGTGTCGTTAAACCAGCCCAAGTTGTTTTTCCGGATAAGAGCTCTGCGTTTCAGAGCGACTGTGTCAGCTGTATGTAGTAATGCTTTGTTTAAGGCGTTGAGTGTTTGTTCTGTTGAGTGGTTTAGATTTGGTATTTCTATTTTGGTCGCTAGTGTGGTTTTGAAGAGTTCAAAGTGTAGTTTCTTCTGTGATCTTGCCCAGTGTATTGTTGTTGAGAGTTTTGTTTTTTGGAGGATGGTATTGGTGGTTAATATAAATTTGATGGTGTGGTGGTCCGTCCATTGTAAAGGCCTGTTGTCCAGAGTGTTGATATTCATGTTTTGTTTGAAGATGAGTTCCAGAATGTGGCATGCGTGGGAGTCTTTATCAGTTGCTACAGACCTAGGGACAGATTCTCAGAAGAGATACGACGGCGTATCTCCAGATACGCCGTCGTATCTCAGATTTGCGCCGTCGTATCTATGCGCCTGATTCTTAGAATCAGTTACGCACAGATTTCCCTTAGATCCCACAGGCGTAAGTCTCTTACGCCGTCGGATCGTAACTGCATATTTACGCTGGCCGCTAGGGGCGTGTATGCTGATTTACGCGTCGAAATATGTAAATCAGCTAGATACGCAAATTCACGAACGTACGCCCGGCCGACGCAGTACAGTTATGCCGTTTACGTTAGGCTTTTCCCGGCGTAAAGTTACCCCTGCTATATGGTGGCGTAAGTGCGGTGTACCAATGTTAAGTATGGCCGTCGTTCCCGCAACGAAATTAGAAATTTTTACGTTGTTTGCGTAAGTCGTCCGTGAATGGGGCTGGACGTCATTTACGTAAACGTCTAAACCAATACGTCCTTGCGGCGTACTTTGACGCAAAGCACACTGGGATATTCCACGGATGGCGCATGCGCCGTAAGTGAAAAACGTCAATCACGTCGGGTCATGGATAATTTACATAACACATGCCCGCCTCTTCACAATTTGAATTAGGCGAGCTTACACTGGCCGATTTACGCTACGCCGCCGCAACTTACGGAGCAAGTGCTTTGAGAATACTGCACTTGCCAGTCTGATGCCGCATACACACCATGGCCCAGATTCAAGTAGAATCGCGCAATATTTGCGTGGGCAAAGAGCAAATTTTTTTCTCTGCGCCCACGCAAATATTGCGCTTTGCCCGCGATTCACGGAGCAGTTGCTCCGTAAATTGCGCGGGCAATATGCTAAGCAGCCGGGCGCAAGGCTGCCTAATGTAAATGATCCCGCCGGGGGCGGGAATCATTTAAATTAGGCGCGCTCCCGCGCCGAGCGAACAGCGCATGCTCCGTCGGGAAACTTTCCCGACGTGCATTGCGGCAAATGACGTCGCAAGGACGTCATTTGCTTGTAAGTGAACGTGAATGGCGTCCAGCGCCATTCACGGTTCACTTACGTAAACGACGTGAAATTTGAACGTCGCGAGCGGGAGGCGCAGCTATACTTTAGCATTGGCTGCGCCTGCTATAGCAGGAGCAACCTTATGCTAAAGGCGCCGTACGGAAACTCCGTACCTTGCGTGAGAAGGGCCCGCGCAACTTTTGTGAATCGGCGGTAGTATGCAATTTGCATACTACACGCCGATCACAAAGGCCGCGCCCCCTAGCGGCCAACGCAAGAATGCAGCCTGGGATGTGAAGGCATAAGGAGGCTTATGTTTGTCACATCCTAGGCTGCATTCGGTGTAACGAGGTTCCTGAATCAGGAGCACTCGTTACACCGGAGCAAGTAAGCACGTGCTTCTTGAATCTGGGCCCATCACTTTATGTGATGAAAAAAAATGACATTTTCTGTGAAGTAAAAAACAACGTTTTTGAAACTTAAATTTTCAAAGACGAAGTTGCCTCACACCATCGTTTTTTCACAATGCTCTAGCAAAGAGAGGTTACGTTCACCACGTTTTTCCATTGAAGCTCGCTTCATAACTAGCTTCTGGGCATGCGCGGGTGTAAAAACGTCGTTTTAAACGTTGTGAAGTAAAAAACGACATTTTCGCATTGGATATCAATGCTTAGTCATAGGCACCCATTGGTTCCTGAGTGGACATTGATTGTTCTAGTGTGCTCACCTGGAGCGGCAGCCTTCCTACCTGTTTGTTGATTCTTAGTAGTTGTTCTTTCCGTAGTGTTGGAGGTTAGTAGCTTTGAGGCAAAATTTCTTAGGCTGCGGAGGGTGTCAGCTGAGTACTTGATGATGAGCATGGTGGGAGAGGGCTGTTGGTGATGTGATAATACGGTGATCCTACCGATGCAGTGACAATAATGATGAAGTTAGGGTGTCCCAATGATTATCTGCATACATATGTCCGTGATCATCTGCAGACAGGTCAAAAACAGGGTCATCAATAAATACCACCAAAATAAATCTCTATTAGTCTGAACAAAATGATAAAAAATGTAATTTGGGTACCGTGTTGCATGACCGTGCAATTGTCATTGAAAGTGCGAGAGCTGAACATTGGCCTGGGAAGGAAGGGGGCGAAAGTGCCCAGTATTGAAGTGGTTAAACATACACAACTAAGGTAAGATATATAAAGTCCAATAAACAGTACAAATATCAAAATGCAGTTATTGTTATTGGTCAGAATTCACTTTACCGAAGCTAGACCAATGGATTCAGATTGGTTGATGTGGGTATTTGTCCTTCGTTCTGTTTTTACTGAGTAATCCAGCAAGTCTCATATGAAGTGTAGATATGTTTTAGATTTTCAGCATTCCTGTGCTTTTTCCTCAAAGATTCATTTTTATTGCTGGAAACATTTGTTTCAATCAGAAGTATATTTTTAGGATCTGCGTTAAGTGATTTCTCATACTTTACAATGTAACACATGTTTTAAAATCAAAACACACAGTAATCTTGCCTTGCAAATTTGATCTGACCGGCTGTGCAACTGTTTACAGTGAGGCCTGTTTTAAGCAGCACGCTGATGTACATGATAAGCTAACCTCAACTGGCATATGTATCAACAAGTCGGTTAAATCTAAATTAGCCTAAGTGGAAATAGAAAAGGATAATAATAAGATTCTATGATAGTCCACTAAAGGGAAGCTATAATGGTTTGGAGTTAGTCTTATTCTTATTTTCTTTAATATGTATATATAATATATATATATATATATATATATATATATATATATATATATATATATATATATATATATATATATATATACATACACACTATATTACCAAAAGTATTGGGCCGCCTGCATTTACACACACATGAACTTTAATAGCACCCCAGTCTTAGTCCATGTGGTTCAATATTAGGTTGGCCAACCATTTGCCGCTATAACATCTTCAACTCTTCTGGGTAGGCTGTCCACAAGGTTTAGGAGTGTGTCTATGGGAATGTTTGACCATTCTTCCAGAAGCGCATTTGAGTGAGTTCAGGCATTGATGTTGGACGAGAAGGCCTGGCTCGCAGTCTCCGCTCTAATTCATCCCAAAGGTGCTCTATCAGGTTGAGGTCAGGACTCAGTCAAGTTCCTCTACCCCAAACTAGCTCATCCATGTCTTTATGGACCTTGGTTTGTGCACTGGTCCAAATCATTTGGTGGAGGGGGGATTATGGTGTGGTGCATTGGTGGCTGGTTTCGTTTTAGGATGGGGGGGGCGCCAGACCCCACCCTTCCTTTTTGACCCCTCACACTTCTCATGAGCCAGACCCCTTATAGATTACACCCACTCCATTCCCTGTATTCCACCCATATTATCAGGAGTATACAGCCCAGCATCACATACAGGGTATACAGCCCAGCATCACAGATATGGTATACAGCCCAGCACTCTCTCAGATCCTACTAATCCAACCGAGAGATCAAAGAAAGTGCAGCTCGAGCCAAGTGTTCCATCCATGGAGCCGACAGGTCACTTCCAGTTTCCCACTGGCACAGAGAAACCAGAATTGATGCCCCGGCTCCGTGGAAAGCACCGCCCATGTCCTATGGAGGTGCCAATAGGAAAGCCACACAACAGGGAGAATGACCAAAAAGGGAGTGTTGTGGCACATTGCTTTGCACCACAAGCACTCAACTAGGCTAATTAAGCGTCTCTCCTGCAATCACTTGATTGCATAGACGTCATGCTGCCCATAGAACACTGTGTGCAGTGCCTGAACACAGTGCACTTAAAATACTTTTTTTTTTTAAAGGACCATTTTTTTGTGACTAGCTCTGGGAGAGCAGCACCCGTGCGCTCCCTATGTATGGGCCACCACTGATGTGGGGTTGTTTTTTAGGGGTTGGCTTGGACCCTTAGATCCAGTGAAGAGATCTTTTAAAAGAGTTATAAAGGCAGAATTGTTTTGATCTTAAAGCAGAGTTCCACTCAAAAATGGATCTTCCGCTCTTCGGATTCCTCCTATGTGTCACGTTTGGCACCTTTTAGGGGGGTGAGGGGAGGGTATACATGTCTAATACAGGTATTTTCTCCCACTTCTAGCGAATGATCGTCACAGAATCTGAGGCAATATACGCCATGTCCGGCCCCTCCTCCACCCCCCCCCCTTTGCTGTCTTCTGAGAGACACACAGGTCCCAAAGGAGAGCAGGGACCACTCAGAACGCGCAGCGTGACCCGCGCATGTGCAGTAGGGAACCAGGCTGTGAAGCCACAAGGCTTCACTTCCTGATTCCCTTACTAAAGATGACGGTCCCTGCACCCAGGAGCCAAGGGACAGGTCAGCTTCGGGTGCCGACATCGCGGGCACTCTGGACAGGTAAGTGTCCTTATTTAACAGTCAGCAGCTGAAGTATTTGTAGCTGCTGACTAAAAAAAAAATTTTGGGGTGGAACTCCACTTTAACCACTTAAGACCCGGACGAATATGCAGGTTAAAGACCTTGCACCTTTTTGCGATTCGGCACTGCGTCGCTTTAACTGACAATTGCGCGGTTGTGCGACGTGGCTCCCAAACATAATTGGCGTCCTTTTTTTCCCACAAATAGAGCTTTCTTTTGGTGGTATTTGATCATCTCGGCGGTTTTTATTTTTTGCGCTATAAACAAAAATAGAGCTATTTTTTTTGCTATAATAAATATCCCCCAAAAATATATAAAAAAAAGTTATTTTTCCTCAGTTTAGGCCGATACGTATTCTTCTACCTATTTTTGTTAAAAAAAAATCGCAATAAGCGTTTATCGATTGGTTTTCGCAAAATGTATAGTGTTTACAAAATAGGGGATAGTTTTATGGCATTTTTATTAATAATTTTTTTTTACTACTAATGGCGGCGCTCAGCAATTTTTTTTCTTGACTGTGACATTATGGCGGAAACATCGGACAATTTTGACACATTTTTGGGACCATTGTCATTTTCACAGCAAAAAATGCTATAAAAATGCATTGATTACTGTGAAAATGACAATTGCAGTGTAGGAGTTAACCACTAGGGGGCGCTGTAGGGGTTAAGTGTGACCTCATATGTGTTTCTAACTGTAGGGGGGCGGGGCTTGACATGTGACATCATTGATTGTCTTTCCCTATTTTAGGGAACAGATGATCAATGACACTGCCAAGAACGGGGAAGGTGTGTTTACACACACCTCTCCCCGTTCTTCAGCTCCTGTGACCGATCGCGCGACCCACGGCTGGGCTCTTAACAGAAACGTACATGTACATGCCTGTGCCCAGCCGTGCCATTCTGCCGACATATATGTGCAGGAGGCGGTCCTTAAGTGGTTAATGCATTAAGATAAAAAGCCTTCTGTGTGCAGCAGCCACCCAGCACCCCCTAATACTTTACCTGAGCCCCATCTCTATAAAGCAATGTACACAAGTCCCTTGGCTGTCCTCCTGGCTGAGACAAAGCAGCAGCGCCAATGGCTCCCCTGGCTGGACTCAACCAATTATGGACTTCATATGAGCAGGTATGCTGGGGCAGTAGCAAGCCTTAGTTAGGGAATAAAGATGTTAGGAAATTGTTTGCACTCATTTTTGGGCTGTTGTTGTCATTATGTTAATTTATTCAGTAAACCTTTTAAAATTTGCTTTGTCATGTCTGAAGTTATTAAAAAGGGATGTAATGCAAATAACTGGCACACACTTTAGTCTCGTACAGTACACACGATCGGAATATCCAATGAGAATTGTGTGATGGCAGGCTGTTGTCGGAAAATCCAACCGTTTGTATGCTCCATCGGACAAATGTTGTCGCAATGTGGGATAGCATGCTTTAAAATTGTCCGCCAACAAATGTGTGTTGTCAGATTATCCGATCGTGTGTACACAAAACTCCAAAGTACAAACACCATAACACAACATTAGCAGAAGTTGCCCAAAGGGTGGAGCTAAAGTGCTGAAAAAACACATAGTTTTGTGTTTGTTGGCTGACAATTCTTTGCTACTTGTATCAGGGGTCAAGTCCTGGGAAAAAAAGTGTGGGAACTCCCACCCAATATCCACTCCCCCACCAAAAGAAAAAATGATACGCTCAGATGCATAATTACTAAACTGCATGTTTTTTTTCCGATCCACTGTACCTTGGTAATCCTTTTTTACTGGCCGCTTCCTGTATATGGATTCATCGGGTAGTGTGTGGGTATTCCGTCACTTCCTCGAGCATTTGTCATTGTTCCTGTAAGCAAGCTCTTTCTAAATCCCACGATAACTCGCGGCAGACTACCGCAATGTCTCCTGGGAACAATGACAAAAGCTCCCAGGAGACATTGTGGTATCGAGGAAGTGACGGAATACCCGCACACTACCCGATGAATACATATACAGGAAGCTGCCAGTAACATAAAGGATTACTAAGGTTCGCCTGCCCCTGACAGTGACTCGAGCTGGGCATTGCCGCTTAGTGAAGGATTGGCTCGGGCGGCTCGGCTGCTCTCGGCTGCTCTAGTCCTGCAAAGGGAACTGCGTTCTTGCTGTGGAAAAAGTGCAGGAACTCCGTTCCCACGCGTTCCCGCAGGACTTGAGCCCTGACTTGTATGCAATACAAGTTCCTGGCCAGCGCCCATCGGAAAAAAGTCCTACGCTTTGTCTGATGAAAATCCGATGTGTATGAGGCTTTAGTCTACATTGTGAGTCAGATAAAGCACATTGGGGTATGAAGACAGCTTCGTAAGAGTTAAACACAAGCACGTAGTTACCATTTGACTCCGGCTGTTCCTCATCCGACTCCGGCTTTTCCCCTTTTGTTTTACATTCTTCACCCCCCGAGAACAGACCCCCCTGTTCCTTTTATAATACCCAACCGGGGCAATGTGAACAGGCAGCCGCAACCCCTACCAGCCTACAGGGTCATCACTATTCTTCAGGTCAAAATTATGAGATTAAGCCTCTAAACTGGGAGCACAAAGAGCAAAAACATCAAACTCTTCCCTACCATAAAGTTTTGGCTTGGGTTATGCTCTCATTTATCCATCCAGAGCTGCCCGGGATCCTCCAAAACGGAATATGTAAAAGAGAGTTTTTGATGCTTCTTAAGATACACATAGGCATATCCTCATGTTAAAATGTCAAGCTTGCTGACCTGGGCACTAATGAAGGCTTTACCTATTTTACAATAATAACAAGTGGAGACAAAGCATTGGAGGGGAGGCGTCAAGTGTTCTGGGTGACTGGATCTCTCGATGTATTGAACTGTAACTCAACCCAACAGGTTTGTTTCAATGTCCACAGGAGAGCTCAGGGCCTGTGAAATCTGACCCTTATCTGCAATCAGCTCGAACTTTCTAATAGTGCTGCTTCAAATGCCTCGTACACATGACCGGTTTTCCAGACGGGAAAACTGCAAGGAGAGCTTTTGGCCGGGAATCCCGGCCGTGTGTATGCTCCTCACAGTTTTTTCGACGGGAAAACTGCCCAAAAACCGCCGGACAAAAAAAAGAGAACCAGCTCTCTTTTTTCCCGCCGGGGAAACCGGTGGACCTTTGTCCGGCGGTATTTGGCAGTTTTCCTATGGGAAAAACTGCGATGGAGCATACACACGGCCGGGATTCCCGGCCAAAGCTCCATCGCAGTTTTCCTGTCAGGAAAACCGGCCGTGTGTAGGGGCAAAGACTGCCAGAGCAGATTCTCTGCTTTCCCTTTGGGCTTTCCGACTGGAAATTTTCCCGTCGGAAATCCTGCACGTGTGTACGGTAGGGTGACCACATTTCCAAACTGCCATTCAGGGACACACCCCCTCTCTCACCTTCCCCAAAAAAAAGATGAGGGGGGGCGTGTAGTCTTGGGGTTGATGGGGAATTTGGTGGTGGATTATTTGTCAGGTGAATGTGCCACTTGACACCAGATACAATGCCGCTTGCCACCTATAGCCTGCCAACAGATGCAGTGCTGCTGTCACTCCCTCTGCATGAGCCGCATGCATAGAAGGAAAGGAGTGGAGTCACTATCTGGAGAGTGAAGATCACACCAGTCCCTGCTGCTTGCCGCTGGGTGCCGGAGAAGGAGGAGGTGCCAATGTGGGTGGGGACAGCAGTGCTGCACTAGGCGCAGGCCTCGCTCCCGGTCTCACTGTCTGAGAGTAAATTGTCACTGGTTGTAAGATGCCAGGCAGTGCCGGCCCTAGCAACCAGATCTGGAATTGTATTTAATAGCTAGTAGGGGGTGGCTGTGTCCTCTATTTCATTCCAGGACACTGTATTGTCCCGGAATGAAGGTGCCCGGGACCCGGGACAGATATGTCAATTGCGGGACAGTCCCGGGCAATCCGGGACACGTGGGCACCCTAGTGTACGGGGCAATAGGCCCACAAGTGTATGTTGTAGACTTTTATGCTTATCCCTTACCCTTATCTGAGGAACAAGTAGGCTGCTTTATACAAGTTGCCTTGCCTGATCCAGTACAGAATATCAAAACGCTTCTGCAATAGGGCTTATTTTACTGGTAACCATGTGTGCATACAGTATTTATATTTTTCTAAATGAAATGTGATGTGCACTTCATCAAATGTTTTCTGTTAATCACAATTGTATGACATATATGTGGCTACATATCAAGGCGGTGAACTGCTTTTAGCATGCTAATAAGAAGGCAAACAGAACTAACTAAGCATGGAAACAAAAGCCTCATATGAAACTCACTGGCAGCATGATGATATGTCCGCAGGCAGTCGCTCACATCTGCCGCTCACACATTGTGACGTGTTTCCCTGGAATATTCAGGACAGATGTCCTTGGGATAGAAGGAACAGCACACACCTCGCGGGGCTTTTTTGTTTCATAATAAGGGCGTTTTAAGAGGAACGGCGGTATCATAGACAAATGTGCTGTAATCTAAACGATGGCTTTCATTTGCTGCACCTGGGCGTCCGTTTATATAACTGTCCTTTTTTGTCTCTGAGAATGCAGACACTGATTTTACAAACATCTTCGCTAATAAACCAGTATAAATTACACCACTTAGAGGAGCGCACCTGCTACGCTTTGGAGCCTCTTGTATAAAGCTCAATGTATTTTAGTGACATCTCAAACCTGAACACTGTTTATAAAGTCAAGTTACTCATTGAGTTTAGATTGAAATGCTGCCTACTCTGTAGATAATAAAATGTTATAACTGCGCCCAGTCTCTGCATTTCATTAAGTATTTGTACGTTTTATAGACTTCCTTTCACTCATTCTTGTTTTTCCTTCTCTCTACTGAATCAGTTGTGATCTACATTGTGCGTGACCTTGATTGGATTTTTTTCTTGCACATCTGTATATCTCCTGAATGATGATAACTAAAGTGTGTGTGATACCACTGGACTGCTAGTGAAAGTTGATTCAAATCAACTGTAAGATGATTATTCCTTAAAAAAAAAAAAAAAAAACATATCTGTGGTTGGGCTATAATATAAGTGGACCCTATTCCAGTCCTAGGTTGCTCTCTCTCTGATAGCGCTTGGAAGCACTCGCCAGACAGTAAATTCTTAATATGTACTGATGAACTTTTGTATCAGACACTCCTCAGTACACATCTATGAATGGTGATGAGAATTTTTCAGGCAGGGAATTTGGATCATACTGTGGGTCTACAGGGAGGATCGTGCTTCTTTTTACTTGTAGAAAGCATAAGGATGATGGGAACAGTAGGGTGTAAAATTACCCACACACACATACTGAAATATACACAATATGGAACACTGCCCTAATAGGAAAGTATAGGGCTACTTTATTGTTTTTCATAGGTATTGGGGAATTCCAACTACTTGTAAATACAGTATTCCCATTGGATCCTGAGATTTCATGGGCTGGAGGGCCACGGATTGCGGTGCCTACCTACTACTTCTTATTATACTTCTTCCTAAAGTGGTTGACCTCCATGTCTGAATAACTCGGGTCAGGTGCTCCCATAGCAATCTTCTTGCTGTGGGGGCACTCAACATAAGGGAGGGGCCAGGAGCACCGAAGAGGGCTGGAGGGCTACGGATTGCGGTGCCTACCTACTACTTCTTATTATACTTCTTCCTAAAGTGGTTGTAAACCTTGGTCATGAAATCTGAGTGTTGTTTCTCTCTGGTGCTTCGTTCCTCTGTTATCAGCATGAGTCACTTCTGAGAAGTTTTTCCCGACACATGAGGTAAATTTGTGTCGGGAGGTAGGTAGGAAGCTCAGCATACAGCTTCTATATTCAGAGCCTATCCTCCAATCAGTTCTCACACATTGTAACTTCCGCCTCTCCGCCCCCTCCTCTCTGCTCCAGACAGATGAAGAAAGATTTTAACACTTTTCTGCCCCTTTGAAGGGGTGTAGAGAGGAGAAGACTACAGGTAAACAAGTAAAACCTATGTAGGAGGATTTGTTTAAAGTGATCGTAAAGGCAGAAGGTTTTTTATCTTAACGCATTCTATGCATTAAGATAAAATGCCTTCTGTGTGCAGCAGCCCCCTTCCGCCCCCCTAATACTTACCTGAGCCCCCTCTAGATCCAGCGATGTTGCACGAGACACTCGGTGGGCTGGCACTCCCCTCCTCATTGGCTGAGACAGCAGAGCGGCACCATTGGCTTCCACTGCTGTCAACCAAATTCAGTCAGCCAATTTGGAGAGAAAGGGGGCAGAGCAGTGCCGGGGCGGGCCATGGCTCCATGTCTGAATAGACACAGGGAGCTGTGACTCAGCTTGGGTGCCCCCTTAGCAAGCTGCCTGCTGTGGGAGCACTCAACAGGAGGGCGGAGCCAGGAGCACCGAAGAGGGACCAAAGAAGAGGAGGATCTGGGCTGCTCTGTGCAAAACCATTACACAGGGCAGGTAAGTGGTTTTGGACTTGCATAAACCCTTCATCAGGCAAAGAATGTTAGACCACTTTCACATGGGCATCAAGTCTGCATGTCAGTTTTTCAGGCAGACCTGCTCTATGTCTATGGGCAAAGCATATGGACATGTGTCCATTTACATCCAGTTACCTCTGAGTCCTTCCAGGTGAGGATTTTTTTTAAAAGGTCAAATCAGAGCTCTGATGTAAATGGTTGCGGCCCATATATGTATTATGGGTCCAGAAAGCTACTGTATGAATATCTTGTAAAAAAGTGAATGGGCATGATGTCACAAAAGTGCTAGCCATCCAGTTTTGTGCCGATATAGTAGGGGATCCATTCACAGATGTCCTACTGATTGGACCAAATGGCTCTCATGTGAAAGGAACCTTTTGACACGAAGGGCTCACACCAGCCTGAAACTTCACCTGTGAAACAATGTTATAAATTCTTCTTCTTCCTCTCAAATTCAAATGAGCTTTACTGACAAGACTAAATCTATTTTAGCTTTTGTGGAATTATTATGAGTTGGATGGGGAGTGAAAGGTGAAACTCCTAGGACATTATTAAGCATAATGTAAAGAGAATAGGTGAGTCCAGGAATATTATTAGGTTAAAGCGGGAGTTCACCCATAAAACAATTTTTCCCCTTAGATGGATGCTCGTTTTGTCTAGGGGAATCGGCTAGTTGTTTAAAATATGAGCTGTACTTACCGTTTTCGAGATGCATCTTCTCCGTCGCTTCCGGGTATGGGTCTTCGGGAGCGGGCGTTCCTTCTTGATTGACAGTCTTCCGAGAGGCTTCCGACGGTCGCATCCATCGCGTCACTAGTAGCCGAAAGAAGCCGAACGTCGGTGCGGCTCTATACTGCGCCTGCACACCGACGTTCGGCTTCTTTCGGAAAATCGTGACGCGATGGATGCGACCGTCGGAAGCCTCTCGGAAGACTGTCAATCAAAATAGGAACGCCCAGTCCTGCAGCCCATACCCGGAAGCGGCGGAGAAGATGCATCTCGTAAACGGTAAGTACAGCTCATATTTTAAAACAACTAGCCGATTCCCCAAGACAAAACGAGCATACATCTAAGGGAAAAAGTGTTATGTACGGGTGAACCCCCGCTTTAAGTGATATTACAAAGGAGAATACAGGTTGAGGTCATATAGGGGATTTATAAGCCCAGGTTCTCTGCTCTTCATTTCTCTTCTCCTTTTCCTTCCTTTCTTTTTTCTCATCCTTTCTCTTCTCCTCTTTATTCCTTTCTTTTTTTTCCTCTTTTTTTTCATGTTCCTTCCTTTTTTTTCTATTATCTTGTCTTTCTTCCCTATTTTTTTTCTCTTCTCTTTCTCTTTCTTGTCGTTTTCTTTCTTTTCTCTTTCTTCCTTTCTTATTTTCTCTTTTCTTTCTCGTTCTTCCTTTCTCTTCTTCTCTTCTCTTTCTATTCCTTGCTTTTTTTCCTTCTCTTTCTCTTCCTTCTTTTCTATTTTTTTCTTCTCTTTTTCTTCCTTCCTTTCTTTTTTTCTCTCTCTTTCTCTTCCTTACTTCCTTTTTTTCTCTTTTCTTCTCTACTCGTCTCTTCCTTTCTCTTAATTCCTTTCTATTTTATCTTATCTTTCTCTTTCTTCCTTTCTGTTTTCCTCTTCTCTTCCTCTTCCTTGCTTTCTTTTTTCTCTTCCTTCCTTTTTTCTCTTCTCTTTCTTGTTAGGGTCTTCTAACAAGATCTGAAAAATTCATCCTTCCCAGAATCCCACCATACTGTAAATACCCTGGCATCACCAGTGCTGGAGCTTGGTGAAAGGTTCAGATATTTTCTAACTTTTCTCCACTGGAGCATTTTGTTACACCTATCACAAGCCATTTTTTACATGGGGTCCAAAAGCATTAAGTGGACCTTTTAGTGCAAGGTCCACTTTATCAAAGCCTAGTCGTGGCTTCCTACTCCCCCGAGAGAATTTTTTTAATGTAAAAAAAAAAAAATCCTTGGGCAATCCATCTAAAGAGAGTGACACTTTGCTATTTCCTTGTTAATGAAAGAGGAACGGACATAAACTATGAGAAAATCTTACAATGGAATATTTAAAAACATATAATTATCCAGCACGAGATTCAACTTGCACATGTCCATTCAAAATCAAAAGGTCTATTAGGCTAGCTTTGGGAGATATGGGTCTTTAAATAGTTCTACAGATTTAGTTACACCTCTGCAAATACATTAGTATGATACAATCTGCTGAAAATGCACTCTTACTCATTTTTCATCTGAAACTGTGACATACAGACAATTCTCACTAGATGTTATTTTTAGATAAATATCACCGGACTTGCTTTACACCTGATATGTGAGATATTACTGTGTGCTGTGTTTTTTTTTTTCTTACCCCGGCTGCCCACGCAAAGCAATAATTGCTCGATATAGAGAGTCTTTCTCCTTTTGTATCTACTTCTCACTCACCTCGGTTGTGTTTTGTGCTGTTGGAGGTGAGACTGTTAGTTAAACTTCAGAGCATCAAACCAGAAGTGGACAGGAATGAATGATGGACTGTGGCGCACGACAGACATGATCTATCAGCTGCACTTGTGCGATGAGCCTGGAGCTTCACCTCTATCAGATTTTTTGATATTCTAGGATGCTCTGTATTTTTCCTTACTGACATACTAAACTAGAACAATGAAAACTGCTAATGGGAAACCAGCATGATCACACAGTGCCAGATAAAAGCTCTTGCCTTAAATGAAAACTTCACTTTCATGAAAAAAACATCTATAACTTCAACATTTGGCAGTTTGTAATTGAACTAGCAAAACTGTGCCTATTGCAGAATGGGTAAGGATACATTTTAGACATAATACTAATGCCGCGTACACACGACCATTTTTCGGGTTCTAAAAATATATATTTTTTTTAATGTCATTAAAAACTATCGTGTGTGGGCTCCAGAGCATTTTTCACGATCAAAAAAATGGGCATTAAAAATTTCGAACATGCTCTATTTTTTCACAATGTTTTTAAGGTTGTCGTTTTTAAGGTTGTAACAAATTGTCGTGTGTGGGCTTTAAGGACGTGAAAAAAACATGCATGCTCAGAAGCAAGTTCAACATCGGAAGAAGAGAATAAGGCAGAAGACGGCAAAGAAGAGCGGGCTTGCGCCGCCACTAGTAATTGAGCTAAAACGAAGAAAGCGGCGGCCAGCCCTGAAGGAGAAGGCACCGGAAAACGAGCGGGAGAAGAACCGGGGAGCGCCGAGACGACAGCGGAGAGTGGAGAAGATGGAAGAAGACCCCCCCGGAGAGTGGAGAAGACCCCCGGGGAGCGGAGCAGACCCCCAGAGAGCGGAGAAGATGAGAGCGGAAGAGAACCAGACGGCGGTGAAGACCGACACACCACCCCACCGAAGACGTCAAAGAAGAAGGCCCCCCTCGTAAAAGAGCTAAATAAGAGAGGGGGGCCCTGGAGCTGACTAATAAATTACTTTAAAAACCTTGTGTAGTGTGTTTCTGTTACATTTTTTTTCCGCCAGGTGAATGGGTAAAGGTACGATGTACCCCATATTCATTCACCTAGGTTGGGGGTCCGGTATGTGGGGGCCCCCTTATTAAAGGGGGCTCCCAGATTCCGATAAGCTCCCCGCCCGTAGACCCCGACAACCAACGGCCAGGGTTGTCGGGAAGAGGCCCTGTCCTTATCAACATGGGGACAGGGTGCTCTGGGGTGGGGGGCCGCAGGGCGCCCCCCTGCTCCAGAGCACCCAACCCCCCCATGTTGAGTGCATGCGGCCTGGTACGGCTCAGGAGGGGGGGGCGATTGCTCGTCCCCACTCCTTTCCTGACCGGCCAGGCGGCGTGCTTTGGATACGGGTCTGGTATGGATTGTGGGGGGTCCCCCACGCCGTTTTTTTCGGCATAGGGGGGTTCTCCTTACAACCCATACCAGACCTAAGGGCCTGGTATGCCCTTGGGGGGGAACCCATGCCGTTTTTTTAATTTAAAATTTGGCGTGGAGTTCCCCCTCATGATTCATACCAATCGCCACAGCTAGAATTGGCGGGAATCCAAGTCGGATCCCCGTCGCTTCTATGACGGCTTTTTCCCCATCGCGGCAAGCCGGCTCGGCGCTGGCTCCCGTGATGGGGCTCGTAGGTGGTCAATCCCGCTGAGAAAGGGAGCGAGATTGACACAATATCACGGTCACCCACTGTATATACAGTATGTTCAATAAACTGGGAGTATATATTATAAATATTGTTTTGGATCATAGATGCATTTTTAGAACTTTGTACTGAATACAGCACATAACAAATTAATGGGAAACTGAAAATAATGCATTGGTGAAGGGTCACCATACCCAAGAGCACCTTGTGCTGAGCTAATGTCAGATTCCCACCAAACTGATGGACTAAGATGTCAAGCCTGCTTCTTCTTTTAAACCCACTCTATACATCTATCTTCTTAAAGGATTGCACTGTCTACGACCCGCAACTTTACCGGAGCTTGTGTTTATTTGGAAAATGATGATTCAACTCTTTCACTCTCATTTATATAACAAATATTAAAGGTCTCTTTCCGTTCTTAAGTTCTGTTCTGCCCTTCATATCAAGAAAGTCCGTCTTTGATGTTAATTGCATCATTGTTATTGTCTCTGTGCGTCTTTATGGCCCTGTATGAATTGCACAGGGAAGGAAATCACTGAATCAGTTGCCAAAAAAATAAATCATGGCATTTCTGGTCTTCTTCTGACCTCTGGAAATGAAGCTAGGGCATAAATCTTTGCTTTCCCCTTGCAGATCTTCACTTTGGAACTGCTCAGAATAAAAGGAGAAGCAAAACTGCAAGGCGGTCCCTTTTTCCCAGTCTCTCCTGACTGCACAGATAGATAAGGACAAGGTGAGCCATATGATTAACAGGGACTGGCTTCTGCCTGACAAGCATGGCTGCAGTTATGCTCCCTTATCTTTCAGTCCATTTTGGAGAAGCAGTTTAAGTAGGTCACTTCTAATAACTGAAGCTTCTCAAAATGTGAATATTAGCAGCATTTTCCATATTTCAGCACTATTGGGCTCGCTTTATTTTCATGGAAATTTGTTTCAGCAAAAGGGTGTGAAGAGAACAGCCCATTTGCAAAAATACGGTATTGCCTTAAGGAAAACAAAGCAGATCTTTGTTAAACGTCACATTTCACCTTCAGGTTTAGTGGAAAATTGTTTGCCTATAATACTGACCATCAGCCACAATCATATACAAAAAAATGATACCTAGCATTTGTAATTTGTATTTCTTGTAATTTATTATTATTATTATTATTATTATTATTATTATTATTATTATTATTATTATTACCATTATTATACAGGATTTATATAGTGCCAACAGTTTGTGCAGTGCTTTAAAATATACAGTGCTTCGAAAAAGTATTCATACCCCTGGAAATGTTACACATTTTGTCATGCTACAACTAAAAACGTATTTTTTGGGGATTTTATATGATAGACCAACACAAAGTGGCACATACTTGTGAAGTGGAAGGGAAAATATAAATGTTTATCTGAAAAATGTTGTGTGTATTTGTATTCAGCCCCCTTTACTCTGATACCCCAAACTAAAATCTAGTGGAACCAATTGCCTTCAGAAGTCCCCTAATTAGTAAATAGAGTCCACTTGTGTGTAATCTAATCTCTGTATAAATACAGCTGTTCTGTGAAGTCCTCAGAGGTTTGTTAGAGAAGACCAAGGAACACACCAGGCAGGTCAGGGATAATGTTGTGGAGAAGTTTAAAGCAGGGTTAGGTTCTAAAAAAATATCCCAAGCTTTGAACATCTCACGTAGCACTGTTCAATCCATCATCTGAAAATGGAAAGAGTATGGCACAACTGCAAACCTACCAAGACATGGCTGTCCACCTAAATTGACAGGCCAGGCAAGGAGAGCATTAATCAGAGAAGCAGCCAAGAGGACCATGGTAACTCTGGAGGAGCTGCAGAGAACCACAGCTCAGGTGAAAGAATCTGTCCACAGGACAACTATTAGTCATGAACGCCACAAATCTGGCCTTTATGGAAGAGTGGCAAGAAGACAGTCATTGTTGAAAGACAGTCATAGAAAGTCCCATTTTCAGTTTGTGAGAGGCCATGTGGGGGACACAGCAAACATGTGGAAGTAAGTGCTCTGATCAGATGAGACCAAAATGTAACCTTTTGGCCTAAAAGAAAAATGCTATGTGTGGTGGAAAACTAACATTGTACATCACTCTGAACACATAATCCCCACCGTGAAGCATGGTAGTGGCAGCATTATGTTGTGGGAATGCTTTTCTTTAGGAGGGATAGGGAAGCAGGTCAGAGTTGATGGGAAGATGAATGGAGCCAAGTACAGGACAATCTTAGAAGAAAACCTGTTGGAGTCTGTAAAAGACTTCAGACTGGGGTGGAGGTTCACCTTCCAGTCGGACAATGACCCTAAACATACAGCCAGAGCTACAATGGAATGATTTAGATAAAAGCATATTCATGTGTTAGAATGGCCCAGTCAAAGTCCAGACCTAAATCCAATTGAGAATCTGTGGCAAGACTTGAAAAGTGCTGGTCACAGACGCTCTCCATCCATTCTGACAGAGCTTGAGCTATTTTGCAAAGAAGAATGGGCAAAAACTTCACTCTCTAGATATGCAAAGCTGGTAGAGACATCCCCAAAAAGACTTACAGATGTAATTGATGTGAAAAGTTCTACAAAGTATTGATTTAGGGAGGCTGAATACAAGTGCACACCATACTTTTCAGATACTTTTTCAAGGCACTGTAAAGGGAGAAAAAACAACAATATAATTCAATACAAGAGTGTTCCAAAGATTTATCACAAATTATCCACATTTTTTTTGTAGGAAAGGATAAGAACCCCTCTTCTGGGCTCCCTAACAACCACACATCAGTAAGGTGCTATGTTTCGAGGCCACTTAGGACCTCTTCTTCAGGCATTTAATTAACATCAAATGGGTCCTGCGTTGCCCTGAACTGTTGCACCTTTCCTCTTTGATGTAACTTTCTCAAATACATGTTTGAACATTTATTTTGACTATCCATGGTGTGCTAGTGATATATACTTTGATCTATGGTGTCTCCAGTCTCAAGTCTCCACTTACTCTATGGCTTTTTCCACTGGGAATATTGCACACTGTTCAGGAAGCTGTCACATCTATAAGTAGTATTGATTCTGCTGCTAAATGTTTCACTGCAGCTGAAGATTCGCTTGGCCGATCACCCATTCATTCAGTTGTTTGTACAGGAATCTCAATAGACTCTGTACACAGTGCAGAGGTCTCCCTAATAGTTTTCCCCCTGCTGGTTGAATGTTCTTAGCCTACAATGTTAGGCTATTTTCTCTATTGGTTTGTAAACCCTTATGATCAAATGTTCTTATGGCTATTTTCTCTTAGGATTGAATTATAATAATGATAAGAATTGCTGTATCGTTGTTTGAATTATGAGACATTCACAATCACATTTTTTTTTTATAACTGTCACAGTGACAATATTTTCACCAGACAGGAAGTTTGGAAGAATTTACAACAGGGACACAAGCAGCAATAAAAATCCATCATCCAGTCTAGAAATCCCCTAGTCTCCTTTTTATTTAGTCCCTGATGCAAATTATCCCTTTATTTCTGTCTGGAAAATGTGTCACCTGAACAATAAGTGAAGGGATATCTCTATAAAAGAGCCCCAGACAACTTTAAAACCAAATAGGGATTCTAATCATTCCCTACTCTGTTTAAAAATGTACACTTTAACTATTTTCTGAACATGCTATAGCCAAAGGATGGCTACAGCACGGTCGTCCAGTGTCCATGAACGCCCTCCCAGAACCCTGCCACTGGTGTGCCTCCTGTGGCACACATCCGGTGCACTCTTTAACCACTATGTCCTTTGGACACAGCGGATCACAGATCATGGTAAAGGGCCAATCACAGCGGCCCTTTACCATGTGATCAGCTGTGTCCAATCAATGTAAACAGACTTGACAGTTATCAGCAGTCCTTTCCTCCCATGCTGTGTTTCTGTGAGGAAAGGAGAGCCGTTTACCAGCAAGCATATCAGCACATCGTTTTCACTGATAATCAGGGCAGCCCTATTAGTGCCCATCAATGCTGCCTATCAGTGCAGCATCATCAGTGCCTCCTCATCAGTGCCCATCAGTGCCACCTCATTAGTGCTGCCTCATGAGTGCCCATTAGTGCTGCCTCAGCAGTGCCCACCAGTGCAGCCTATCAGTGCCCATGAGTATAGCCTCATCAGTGCACATCAGTGAACAAGAAAAATTACTTATTTGCAAATTTTTATAACAGAAACCAAGAAAACATTTTATTTTTTCAAAATGTTTGGTGTAGGTTTGTTTAGCAAAAATAAATAAAACCCAGTGATAATTAAATACCACCAAATATATATCTATCTGTCTCAAAAAATGATAACAATTTAATTTGGGTACAGTGTTACATGACCGCTCAATTGTCATTCAAAGTGTAACAGTGCTGAAAGCTAAAAATCGGCTTGGGCAGGAAGGGGGTCAAAGTGTCTGACCCTTTTGACAATAAAGATGACATCAAGATAAGTTGGAGTTCCAGTGTGCGACCGATTTCTTGTTTTATTCGTCTTCCACGGTGGTGAGCCGAGGTCTGCACCTGTGATCTACCTTGCACCTGATTCTGCCTGGAGCAGTGTGCTTCTCCTTGTTCTTTTCAGGGGGTGAAAGTGCCCTGTATTGAAGCGGTTACAGCCTAAGTTTAGTTTTATTTTTTTCAGCACAATTACATGTGAAGTGTCCCTTATGCTGCTTTCTGGTCTCTTAGTTGAAATTCTAAGTCCTCCTTTTAAACTGACAGCGGTTATAACCCTCTTCTATTATATACAAGAAAATGATAAAAAGTTTTGTCTCTACTATTGGAACTTCTGTCTGAGATGCTTCATCTGTTCTTACAAATACCACACTTGCCAGATTGCTAGTCTAGGCCTGGCTGATAATTTGAAATGGATATCATTTTCCATTTCTTCACTTTTATGGATTTAATGACACACTGAGCATTACAAAAGATATTTTCTCTATTCACAGTTCTGGGTTTTTCAATGGCCTGCATTATTAGATCTTGTACACTGACATTGCTACCTTAACGCTGTTTTGTTCTTATCTACATAATGGTAACCATAAGTAATGAGCAAGTCAACATGGAATGTATAGCTTAACAATTGCATCTACTATAAAAACCAATGGCAGAAATATCAGGAATTTTTTCCTCTGTGGTAAAGGATGTTAAACTTCATTGTGATAAACTGCACTGAAGATGCAATTAGAATGAATGGAAATTCTGTATTCTGTTTGTAAGCTGGTACGGAGTGGGAAAAGTATTGCGTGTTACAGCTGAATATAATTACGGTAAATTTTAGCAGATGCCCTGACAATGTGGTAGACTTCTTCCATACTTCATAAAAAATACCACATTCTACTAGCTTGTAATATGCAAGTGAATATTCTTGTCTTTCCTTTATAGGCCAGTTCTACCCAAAACTGACATCTCTGTTGTCTATGGCTGGCCATTGTCCACGTGTCTGCAGCTACAAACTATAGACAGATGCTCTGTGCAACATGAGTAGCTAATTAAGTTGCAGATGATGAAGCTAGCTTAAAGTGATACTAAAGTCTTGTTTTTTTTTTTTTCTTTAAAAATAACAAACATGTTATACTTATCTGCTCTGTGTAATTATTTTACACAGAGCAGCCCAGATCCTCCTCTTTTCAGGTCCCTCACCGGCACTCCTGGCCCCTCGCTTCTGTTGAGTGCCCCCACAGCAATCAGCTTGCTAAGGGGGCACCATAGCTGACCCAGAGATCCCTGTGTCTATTCAGACACAGAGCCACGGTTCAGCAACGCCCCCTCTCTCTCCTGATTGACTAACTGACTTTGATTGACAGCAGCGTGAGCCAATGGCACCTCTGCTGTGTCTCAGTCAATCAGTAGGGAGAGTCCTAGATGGACGTTTGACATGTATGTGCAAGGTTTGCTCACAATGTCTTGGATCATTCTGTCATTAAACAAAGCAGATCGCAGACAAAATGAAAAGATTCAATACGGATGGTTCTGTACCTTGTGATCACTGTGATCCAATGATAAAGATCATAAGTTTAACCACATGCCGACCGCCTCCTTTAGGAGTGCTCTCCTGCACTGGATCACATATCTAGTACGTTATCCAGCACTTCCGAGTAGGAAGTGATTAGACACAGCACAAGCTGATCAACGGATCCCGACCAATGATTGACTCCTGGCCCCCGCCGATCGATGAAAAGGATGACAGGACAGAGCTCTGTGAATGTAAACAATACAGAGCTCTGTCCTGTCAGCGGGGATGTGCCGGTTTTTGCTTCCCTGTTAAATAAAATAAAAACCAGCACGTCCCTTAGTAAAAGCACCTCACAGTGAATGCACCAAGCACTATTAGGCACACATTTAACCCCTTTGTCGCCCTAGATGTTAACCCTTTCCCAGACAATGTCATTAGTACAGTGACAGTGCATATTTTTAGCACTGATCACTGTATTAGTGCCACTGGTTCCCACAAGGTGTCAAAAGTGTCAGTAAGGCCACGTACACACGGTCGGTCAAAACCGATGAAAACAGACTGAAGGTCCGTTTCATCGGTCCAAACCAACCGTGTGTAGGCCCCATCGGTCAGTTATCCTTCGGTTAAAAAATTTAGAACTTGCTTTAAAATTCAACTGATGGACGCCTAACCGTTAGGTCAAAACCGATGGTTAGTACGCAAAAGCATCGGTTAAAAACCCACGCATGCTCAGAATCAAGTCGAAGCATGCTTGGAAGCATTGAACTTAATTTTTCTCTGCACGTTGTTGTGTTTTACGTCACCGCGTTGGACTCGATCGTTTTTTTTAACTGATGGTGTGTAGGCACATCAGACCATCAGTCAGGTTCATCGGATGGACTAATCGTGTGTACAGGGCCTTAGTATTAGATTGTCCCCCATACTATGTCAGCCCCAATATAAGCCATTATTCACTTCCATTACTAGTATATTAAACATTCCAGTATATATTCCATAGTTTGTAGACACTATAGCGTTTGCTCTAACGAATCAATATATGCTTATTGAGATTTTTTACCAAGCACTATACATATTGGATTAAATGTATGAAAAAATGTGTTCTTTGTTTTTTTAAATGTATTGGATGTTTATAGCAAAAAGTAAAACATATTGTGGGGTTTTCTTTCAAAATGTTCTGCATATTTTCACTTACAGCGCAAAAAAAACAAAAACTCAGTGGTCATCAAATACCAGGAAAAGAAAGCTCAGTTTGTGTGAAAAAAATTATATAAATTTCATTCGGGTACAGTGTTGCATGACTGTGCAATTGTCAGTTAAAGTAACTCGGTGCCAAAAAGCAAAAAATGGCCTGGTCATAAAGAGGGGTAAATCTTCTGGATGGCAAGTGGTTACACATAGGCAGCCCTCCTCTTCCTCTTACATGGGAAAGGAAGAAGAGGGAGGATGGGTTCTTCTTTGTACAGTGACCTTTTTATTTGTAAATTTACCAGCGCTGATTTTGAGTAAGCACAAGAGGATGGCAGCAGTAACACTGGCCACCATGGATGGGGGTGGGGTTAAAATGTAATTACCCATCAATGATTGGGGGGGGATTTTTATAATTTTTTATTTGTTACATCAAAAATAATTCCTCAATACTAATTGATCCACTTATACTTAAAGGGGTTGTAGAGGTTCATGTTTTTTCCTCCTATGCATTAAGGGGAAAAAATATCTGACATTTACTGGCCCTCCAGCCCCCTGTTTTACTTACCTGAGCCCTGGAAAGTCCTGCGTTGTGAATGCGCTCGATCTTTGCCCGGGCTTCTCGGCTCTTTATTGGATAGATTGATAGCAGTGCAGTCATTGGCTATGTACGCCGAGTATCACACGGGAGTGAGCCCGCAAGGTAACCCCCTTGAGAGAGAGCTTCCCAGAGGGGGTTAGCTATTGTGGGGAGGAACCGAGACAGCTGCCGTGGGACCCCAGAACAGGAGGATCGGGGCCACTCTCTGCAAAGCGAACTGCACAGTGGAGTTTAGTATGACTTGTTTGTTATTTAAAAAAAAAAAACTTTACAATCACTTTAACTGTTAAATACTTCCCTGCTGCTCCTATGGTGTTCCTCTTTGAGGACTTGGAAAATACCTGGTACTTCTTGGAATGAGGGAGCATGTGTTCTCCTCCACTTTGTCCCAAGAAACTCCTAGATCCTCTACAATCAGGTTTTCGCCCAGGCCACAGCACAGAAACGGCTCTTCTCAAAATATGGGATGACGCCCTCGAAGCAGCAGATGACGGAGAATCCTGTCTCCTAGTGCTGCTGGACCTTAGTGCAGCCTTCGACACGGTAGACCACAACATATTGCTCACACGACTCAAAGAAGTAGCTGAAGTCTCTGACGCGGCCCTACCGTGGTTCGCATCTTTCCTAGAAAATCGCACTCAGACCGTGAAACTTGGAGGTTTTACATCAGAAACACGGACCATTACATGCAGAGTCCCGCAAGGATCGCCCCTCTCACCCGTACTCTTCAACATCTACATCCGCCCGCTCCTCAAAATCATCAGCAAACAGGACCTGCGCTACCACCCCTATGCGGACGACACACAGCTTTACCTTCGAATCACCAACAAAAAAGACAGATTTCATGAATTGGAAAAGTGCCTTACACTGATCGACAATTGGATGCCTGAAAGCTCCCTCAAACTCAACGGATCCAAAACAGAACTGCTCACCCTTCACGCAAATAGGAAATCCATTTCTAGGACCACATGGACACCACCTACCATCCTCGGACAAACCATCGCGCCAAGCAATAAAGTCAAAAGTCTCGGAGTCATCTTTGACTCAGACATGACGATGGATGCACAAATAGGATCAGTCGTCAGCGGTTCTCATCATCTGCTCCGCATGCTACGTAGACTCATCCCCTTCTTCCTGGAAGAGGACACAGCAGTAGCGGTTGGAACCATCATCAACTCACGACTCGACTATGCAAATTCCCTCTATCCAGGACTACCAAAATACCAGATTTCACATCTACAAGTCGTCCAGAACACAGCAGCCAGACTGGTAACAGGTAAAAAGCCGTGGGAATCAGTCTCCCCGGTCTTGAGGTTCCCTTCACTGGCTGTCCGTACAGGACAGGGTGACATTCAAGACACTCTGCCTCACCCACAAATGTATACACGGGAACGCTCCCCAATACTTAAGCGAGAAAATAAAACCCTACGTCACCAAGCGCATGCTCCGGTCAACCAACCAAAACCTTCTCCAAATTCCTAAATCCCGCTACAAATCGAAGGGAGAACGTAGATTTTCAGTCCAAGGACCACAGCTCTGGAATGCTTTACCCACTACCATCCGCCTGGAGGAAAACCATCGGGCCTTTAGGAAAAAACTAAAGACCCACCTCTTCTGAAAAGACCGGTATGACTCTGAAAGCCAGCGCCTTGAGGCGATTAAGTTCGCATTTGTTTGCGCTATACAAGTTACTCACTCACTCAGGATGCAGTGCTGAAAAGTCAATCATCAGGCCTGAACTTGGTTACACAAGAAGAGGAGGACATTTATCAACCCTATGTACTGTAAGCTTCAACATCAACCGGAACCAAGCTCACACACGGTTTGACCTGTAGAATATAAAGTCCGTGGAGCACAGTAAGGATGAGTAAGTTGAGTAAGATGAATAAATGGGTGGGGGTTTGTTCTTTTAAAAACTCAGTTGTACTTTAGGTCCTAATTTGGTGATGATACATCTGCACAGAACAGTGCTCATATAATGTGCTCATAGAGTTCTGCTATGGGCAACAGTACTGTGAACCAGGTCAGCGTAATAATAAGCCCCTGAAGGCGTGTTCATGAAAGCCTAAGCTTAATAACCTCTTTAGGACCAGGCCTTTTTCAGACATGTGTTTTTTATAAGTAAAAATCTGTATTTTTTTGCTAGAAAAAATATAATATATATATTTTTAGCAGAGACCCTAGGCCTAGAGAATAAATAGGTGGTCATTGCAATATTTTATGTCACACTGTATTTGTGCAGCGGTCTTTCAAACACTTTTTTGGTTTTTTTTTTTTAACCACTTCCCGCCCGGCCTATGGCCGATTTACGTCCGGGAAGTGGTTCTGAAATCCTGACAGGACGTCCATGGACGTCCTGCAGGATTTCATGCCGCGCGCGCCGATCGGTGATGCGGGGTGTCAGTCTGACACCCTGCATCACCGATCTCGGTAAAGAGCCTCCGGCGGAGACTCTTTACCACGTGATCAGCCATGTCCAATCACGGCTGATCACGATGTAAACAGGAAGAGCCGTTGATGGCTCTTCCTCACTCGCGTCTGACAGACGCGAGTATAGGAGAGCCGATCGGTGACTCTCCTGACAGGGGGGGTTCGCGCTGATTGTTTATCAGGGCAGCCCCCCCTCGGATCACCACACTGGACCACCAGGGAAGCCCACCCTGGACCACCAGGGTGGGCCAAACAAAAAAAAAAAGCCTGGAAATAAAAAAGCCTAAAAAAAAAGCATTAAAAAAAAGATGCCAATCAGTGCCCACAAATGGGCACTGACTGGCAACCTGGGAAAATCAGTGCTGCCCCAGTGTCCATCAGTGCCACCCCACAGTGTCCATCAGTGCCACCCCACAGTGCCCATCCATGCCCAGTGCCCACCTATCAGTGCCCATCTGTGCCACCCATAAGTATCCATCAGTGCCACCCATAAGTGCCGCCCATGAGTGCCCATCTGTGCCGCCTATGAGTGCCCAGTGCCGCCTATGTGTGCCCATCAGTGCCGCCTATGTGTGCCCATCAGTGCTGCCTATGTGTGCCCATCAGTGCCGCCTATGAGTGCCCATCAGTGCCGCATACCAGCGCCGCCAATCAGTGCCACCCCATCTGTGCCCGTCAGTACTACCTCATCGATGTCCATCAGTGCCATCTCATCGGTGCCCATCAGTGCCGCCATATCAGTGCCTGTAATTGAAAGAGAAAAACGTATTTACAAAAAAATGAAAAAAAAAAAAAAAAAAACGTATTTAAAAAAAAAAAAATTCAGTCTTTTTTTAGTTGTTGCGCAAAAAAAAAAATCGCAGAGGTGATCAAATACCACCAAAAGAAAGCTCTATTTGTGGGGAAAAAAGGACGCCAATTTTGTTTGGGTACAGTGTAGCATGACCGCGCAATTGCCATTCAAAGTGCGACAGTGCTGAAAGCTGAAAATTGGCTTGGGCGGGAAGGTGCGTAAGTGTCCTGTATGGAAGTGGTTAATGAATAATAAAAAAAACTGTAAAGTTAGTCAAATTTTTTTGTATAGTGTGAAAGATGATTTTACACCAAGTAAATAGATACCTAACATGTCATGCTTTAAAAATGCACACGCTCGTGGAATGACAACAAACTACAGTACTTAGAAATCTCCATTTACATTTTACATTTTTTTACAAGTTACCTGTTTAGAGTTACAGAGGAAGTTTAGAATGATTGCTCTCACTTTAGCGATCGTGGGCATATTGCGGGCGTGACTTACGTATGTGTTCACTTCTGCGCGCGAGCTCGGAGGGATGGAGTGCTTTAATTTTTTATTTCATTTTTATTGATTTTACTTTTTTATTTTTTCACTGTCCCTTTATTTATTTTTTCATCGCTTTTATTCCTATTACAAGGAATATACACATCCCTTGTTATAGAAATACAGTAAAGATGGCAGGTCCTCTTTAATGAGAGATTTGGGGTCAAAAAGACCCCAGATCTCTCATTTACTTTAAAAGCAAAAAAATCTAAACTTTAAGGAAAAAAAATCCTGTCTATCTGCCCCAGTACCGGAAGTGACTTTGGAGGTCAATCCAGTCCTCCAAGCACACAGAGCTGAGTCGGGGTTATCTTGCCCTCATTTGGCTTCCTGCCTGGCCATCAGTAGCAACGGATCGGATCCGAGCTTACCGATGGCTCTGGTAAGCTTGGAATTGACTAGGAAGCAGCAGGAGGAGAGGACACCTCTGCTGCTGGGACCACTTTTATCTGAAAGCCAGTCGCCCAAGGGAAAAAACAATACCGGGTTATGTCAAAGTAATGACGTACATTTACAGTTAGGAGGTCGGCAAGTGGTGTGCAGGGCGATGCTGGGCATCAGAGTGGTGAGTCTGCAAGGGAACTGAATAGGTCAGTGTTTCAGCAAAAGCTACTTTTCTATTTTAACGCAATGGGGTTGATTTACTAAAACTTAAGGGCCTGATCCACAAAAGGGATACGCCGGCGTATCTACTGATACACCGTCGTATCCCTGTTTCTATCTATGGAACTGATCCACAGAATCAGTTTCTCATAGTTAGGCAGAAGATCTGACATGTGTAAGGGACTTACACTGCCGGATCTTAGGATGCAGTACCGCATCCGCCGCTGGGGGCATTTCTCGTCGAAATCCAGCGTCGGGTATGCAAATTAGCACTTACGGAGATCCACAAAGCTTTTACGCTTCGTTTTTTCTCCGTAAGTATTAGTTTGCCGTTGCAAAATTAGGGCTGCTTTTACAAAGTGTAAACTGTTTACACCTTGTAAAAGTAGACCCTTCTATCCCGCGTCGCTGTCATTTTTTTAAAAAAAAAATGTTTTTCCCGCCGCAACTCTTTTTTTTTTTTTTACGCCCGTCGGGATTCTCAAAACCCGGTGCAACGTAAATCCGCGCAAAGCACGTCGGGAAAATAACGTCGGGAGCATGCGCAGTACGTCCGGCGCGGGAGCGTGCCTAATTTAAATGGGACTCGCCCCATTAGATTAGGCACGCCTTGCGCCGGACGGATTTAAGTTACACCGCTGAAAATTTCTAGGTAAGTGCTTTGTGGATCAGGCACTTAGGTAGAGATTTTGCGGCAGTGTAACTTAAATGGCAAAAGTTAAGTTACGGCCGTTTTTTGTGGATCAGGCCCATAGAGTGCAAAATCAGGCGCAGCTGTAAATGGCAGCCAATCAGCTTCTAAAAGCCAATCTAGCTTCTACGCTTTGACAAATAAACCTGGAAGCCGATTGGTTTCTAAGCAGGGCTGTACCAGATTTTGCACTTCCCAGTTTTCGAAAGTCAACCCCAATCTGGAAAAAAACGTTTTTTTTTTTTGTTTTTTTTAGCAAACGGTGGAGTTGGGTTCTAATATTATTTCAGATGAGGGGACATGTAGAATACCAGTTTCCCGGGCTGTGACATCGGATATTGGTATGAATAATGACTCTTTGTGATAACACACATATTTTTCATTGCAGATTTGCAATTTTGTACTTTTTTTTTTTGAGTGATTGAAAGAAGAGAATATATTGTACTTTAAGATCAAACAGTTCAGAGAATATTTCTATTACTTTGTGCCTATTAATGATGAATATACGATAACATGATAATTGCCTTTCCATTATACAGACAGGTCTATAAGTGACAGTAGTTAAATGATTTAGAAATATTTGGCATTGCTTCCCTCACTATTATGTCAGACCTGAAAGCACCTCCTGTCAGTGATTAAGAAAGCTCTAAAAATAGGATTCTTTATGTTAGGATAATGGAAAGGGTCTATTGTGAGCGCTGCTCGCTGAGAGTGTACCCAGCTAATAGCTCATAGCTGTGTTTGTTTTTGTGTTTTACGAGAAAGACAGCATTATCATCAGCTTGCATTGCTTTCATATCTGTTCACTTACTGTGGAATTTTAACCTTGTAAAAACGTGTCGCTGGAGCATGTGGCTTCAATTTTGCAAAATGCTGACTAGCATTCAGTAAATAAAAATTGTCTGATTTCCAGAAGAATACGTAGGGCAGTAGGTATAAGTTTAGGGTTCATGGAAAATACGTTTTCTTCACCTTCACTGTGGTAAATGTACCATTTCTTTAGGCCACAGGAAACCTGAGAATAGAGTTATAGGGGCAGATTCACGTTGAAATCTGTTACACTGCGGAGGCGTTACGTATCCCATTTACGTTACACTGCCGCAAGTTTACAGCGTAAGTGCCTGATTCACAAAGCACTTGCCTGTAAATCCGCTCGGCGCAAGCCCGCCTAATTCAAATTTAAATTAGGCGTGTTCCCGCGCCGAACGTACTGCGCATGCTCTGTCCCTAAAATTACCCGACGTGCATTGCGCTAAATGACGTCGCAAGGACGTCATTGGTTTCGACGTTAACGTAAATGGCTTCCAGCGCCATTCACGGACTACTTACGCAAACGACGTGAATTTTCAAATTTCGACGCGGGAACGACGGCCATACTTAACATTGGCTAGACCACCTAGAGGGCAGCCTTAGTTTTACGCCGCGTATCTTGATGGAAAATACGTAAATTTAGAGCGACGGGTAAAGCGTACGTTCGTGAATCGGCGTAACTAGTCATTTGCATATTCTACAACGACCGCAATGGAATCGCCACCTAGCGGCCCGCCTAGAATTGCAGCCTAAGATCCGACGGTGTAAGTCAATTACACCTGTCGGATCTTAGTGAGAACTATGCGTAACCTGATTCTTTGAATCAGGTGCATAGTTACGACGGGCGGATCTCAGAGATACGACGGCGTATCAGGAGATACGCTGTTGTATCTCTTTTGTGAATCTGGCCCATAGTGTCTTCACGCATCACTACAGAGGAACCTTGGTTTACGAGTAACGTGGTTTACGAGCATTTTGAAAGACAAGCAACTTTTTTTTTTTTAATCCTGACTCGATTTGCTAGTGTTGTCTCGCAAAACGAGCAGAATTCAAGCTGTTGGTGTGTGCAAGTAACCGCATTTGGCCAGAGGTGCATGGGCTCCGGTGACACTCGGAAAAGGTTTGGATCCGTTTGGAAATACTCCGTTCCCAAGTGTTTCCAAACCTTTCCAAGGGTTTACAAGTTCAGCCGAGCTGTCTCCGAGTATTTCTGAGTCTCTCCAGTGCCCCCCACCTCTGGCCACATGCTGTATTGCATGCAATAGAAGCCACTGCGGAACGAAATATCTTAGTTTCCATTGACTTCTATGGGGAAACTCGCTTTGATATGCTGTGTTGGACGTGCTAAAATGAAAATGTTATTTTATGTTATGATTAGAATCACTGAAATATTTCTCTTTCTATATTCCTTATACTGTTTATTTGTTTTTATACGCATTATGCATATGTATGTATGGGAATGATCAATACTGCTTGTTTTCCTTGATAAGATTTGTCAGATATGAAATTAAGTTTTAAAAGTAATGAACTCAGCATTGAAAATACGAAGGATTGTTGAAAGCAGCTCCATCCCCCCCTCCATTCTACTGCATTCTAAAGTGGAATTCAACCCCCCCTCTTCCTGTCTTCATCTGACCAGAGGATTTCATCCAAATAAGGACTTCCATCTCCTCGCTCCTAGCCCAAACCACGGTCTGAAATCAAGATGGCTTTTGGACTTTAGCAATATGTGCCTTGTGCTACAGAGTCACAGAGTGGGTGGGTGAGTGGGAGGGTAATAAAGGGCTGGAATGTATAGTGTGAACCTATCAAATGTGCTTGTGTGTGTGATGTCATATTGTTTATAAAAAGACCAATAAATGGGTTTGGCCTCGCTATTGGGACTGAGCTGAGAAAAGGTGAGGATGTGAAATCTTTTTGTCTGTAGATTGCACTCACCACAGTAATTTGAATCAGGCGGCAGAGATGGGTTAGCCCTGAGATTGTCAGGAAATCAATTAATTAGTCCACATCAATGCGAGTGCTTTGGATTACAAGCATTCTCCTGGAATGGATTATGCATGTAATCCAAGGTTCCACTGTAATTTACTGACTGACATATCAGTCTGGATGTCACACCACTTCCTCAAACTCAATCTATCCTCATAATATTTTCTCCACCACGTGCCTCTTCCTCTGACATCTATGTCAAGAACAATGGCACAACTAGAAGTCAGTCCACTCCCCACATGCCAGGGTGCTAGGTGCTATCCTGGACTCTGAACTCTCCTTTTAGCCCCACATCTAATAACGTTGTAAATCTTGCTGCCTCAACCTCTGCAACATCTCCAAACTACATCTCTTCCTAACCAACAACACCACAAAGCTCCTAATCCACTCTACTTGACTACTGCAAGTCTCTCCTAATTGGCTTGCCATAGGCTATGCCCCCTTCAGTCTATCACAAATGCTGCTGCCAGACTCATCCACCTTACCAACCGCTCAGTGTCTTTTTTTTCGTTTCTGTTATAAAACATTGTAAATAAGTATGTTTTCACCTTCACTGATGGGCACTGATGGTACTGCACTGACGGGCACTGATAAGGTGGCACTGATGGGCACCGATGAGGTGGCACTGGTGTGGTGGCATTGATGGGCACTAATATGCTGCACTGATGGGCGGCACAGATGGGCACTGATAGGCGGCACGGATAGGCGGCATGGATGGGCATGGATAGGCGGCACGGATGGGCATGGATAGGCGGCACAGATGGGCACTGATAGGTGGCACGGATGGGCATAGATGGGCACTATCGTATGTGTTGTACTAATAGATGCCAATCAGTTCCATACAATGCCTGCCAATCAGTGATGCCCATTGTGGGCACTGATTGGCATCCATTGCGGGCACTGATTGGCATCCATTTTTTGTGTCATTGTCATCCCTGGTGGTCTAGGGTGGCATACCTGTGTTTCTTTTTTGCATCCCTGGTGGTCCAGTGGGCATCCCTGTGGTCCAGTGGGCATCCTCGTACTTTTCCTGTTTACATCGTGATCAGCCGTGATTGGACACAGCTGATCACGTGGTAAAGAGTCTCCATGAGATCGGTGTTGCGGGGTGTCAGACTGACACCCTGCAACAACAATCACCGCGATGCACGCCCCCGAGGGCGCGCAGCGGCTCAATATCCTGAGGACGTCATATGACGTCCACTCAGGATATTGAAACCACTTTCCTGACGTTAATATGTCATTGGCGGGCGGCAAGTGGTTAAGGCTAGATTAATCCCTATAGTAATGTCACATCTTTTTCTATCCCTGTAGTAATACAGTGTACTGTTTGACAACTGACATTATTAGGTTTGTCGTGGATCTCATATTCTCAGGTACATATACATATATAACTTCTCATTATCCTTTATTAACTTTTTAACATATAAACTGTTATTGTAGCAAATCTTTACTCTTTCTATATAATATATATCATTTAGCCCTATTGGGGTACAATCTATTGTTTGTATTTATTATCTTATAATTTTAGGGACCTTCATCCCAGTCCCAGTATATCTCTTCTGGTTGGCCCACCGGCTTCTCGATCTTTGGAATAATTTCTCCCTAACGGGATGAACACCTGTTTCTTATAAATGTCAAACCTGCATTAATTGTGAATTCTGATACCCATTTCTTGCTTGACTGGCAACCTCATTGACAGAACCCAGCGCGCTGTTTATATTTTCAATGCTTTTAAAAAATCCAATGAAATATTCATCATCCTTCTACTACATTTATAATACGTAAGTAAATGATTACATGTATATACATCATATATAAAGAATACTTTTTCTATATATTTAATAATAATGTTCTAAATGCATCTAATTAACTTTATGTATTTTTATGCTTAGATTAATTAATTTTCCTTCTCCACACACCCCTGAAGAAGGTTACCCCAAAACGCGGTCAGGTGTAAAGAAGGCTCTCATGTATTTACCTATATGGTGACAATCTTTGGAACTGTATATTTTAATTCAATATTTAATTTTTTTGAAAAAATATGTATAATTGTGAATAAAAACTCTATTTTTACCTCAATATCTCGTATATTTGGAATTAATACTATCAGTGCCTTAAACATCCACCCAGGGGAACCCCTTTTTTCTTTTCTGATGTGCTCACTTGGATCTTCTTTGAAAGCAATTGCGCTGGTGGTCTTAATTCATATAATCAAAGTGGACTATATTTCACCATATAGACTTCACAGTTTTGATAATTTTTTTGTTGTTCACTAGAGTTTAATACTTTTTTGCATGTTATTTTGTGATTATCAAATAATGTAACAGTTTGTATGAGCAGTAAAAACCCATGAGAGGTAAGCTGCAATGGCAGTAAACCAACAAAGAGTCTCAGGCCTCGTACACACGACCGAGGAACTCGTCGTAAATGAAACATTGTTTTCCTCGACGAGTTCCTTGTTACGCTTGTGGAGAAACTTGACAAGCTTTCCTTGTGTACACACTGTCAAGACCAAATCTCGTCGTTCTCAAACGTCGTTCTCAAACGCAGTGACGTACAACACGTACGACAGTAGCGGAAGTTCGATTCCACTGGCACAACCCTTGGGGCTGCTTTTGCTAATCTCATGTTACTGCGTGTTAAGTAAAAGTTTGGTAGGAGACGATTTGCGCTTTTCAGACTTTTACAGCGTGACAAATGTGCTATCTGCATTACAAACGCTACTTTTACCGAAGGTGCGCTCCCATCTCATACTTTATTCTGAGCATGCGCGGGTTTCTAAGCATACACACTAACGTGTTTCTCGTCGAAAACCAGCCCGACGAGGAACACGACGAGGAAATTGAGACTCCCGACGAGGAAAAAGAGAACTTGTTCTCTCTTTTTGTCGTTGAGTTCCTCGACAGTTTTCTCGATGAAAAAGATACACACGACCGGTTTCCTCTTGATGGATTCTGTCGAGGAAAATGGTCATGTGTACGAGGCCTCAGGGGAGTCTGGCTTACCACCACCTGCATGATTCATCTACGTGGGCTGTTCTCTCCTGTGTGGGCTTCTAGCAGCTTTTCTGCCTGGATGGTTCTCACCGATCACCTCTAGCGTCCAGCCAATTAGAGTTCTCCTCTACCTGGCCATTGTTCTGTCAGCGGTGGGGAGACACAGGAGGGATTAGGGCAAGGGTGCTCAACATTTTGAAGAGTGCAGGCCATTGAAGTGATTTGGTAATCGTTCAATGAAATGAAATAGTTCAGAATTATTTTTAAATAGCATAATGAAGATTTTAAACAACAATCAAAATCATCATTTTCGTGGGACCAATTCCCATTGGATGTTTACTCACTGTTGATTAACAATCACAAAAATCAAAGTTTTTCACTGACCAGATGACCATTAATCCCACTCTTGTGCTCAGGCGTGACCAGCCAAAAAAGCTCAAACCAGTGTTACAGCCTTTACTATATCTGGATCTTTGCAGCCATCCCATGAATTGCCAAATGAAGGACTGTGGACAATCTGGACAATCTAAAAAAACTACAGACCACGAAAGCGCATACCCTAGTACCACCATACTGTAAACTTCTTTAATAATCACTTTAATTCCGCATGGTTTTATCCCCTTCTTGACCAGGCCATTTTGTGCGAAACGGCACTGCGTTGCTTTAACTGATAATTGCACGTTCATGCGTCAATGTACCTAAATAAAACCAATGTCCTTTTTTCCCACAAATAGAGCTTTCTTTTGGGGATAATTGATCACCTCTGTGGTTTTTTACTTTCTGCTATAAAACATATCCAATAAAAAAAATGAAAACATCTAATTTCTTCATCAATTTAGACCAATATGTATTCTGCTTCATGTTTTTGGTAAAAAAAATCCCAATAAGCATATATTGATTGGTTTGTTCAAAAGTTATAGCGTCTACAAACTATGGGATAGATTTATAGACTTTTTACCTTTTACTTTATTTTTTTACTAGTAATGGTGGCAATCAGTGATTTTCTTTAGGGGGACTGCAACATTGCGGCGGACAAATCAGACACCTAACTGACACTTTTGACACTTTTTGGGGACCAGCGACACCAATACAGTGATCAGTATTAAAAAAAAAAGCACTGTCACTGTACTAATGGGACTGGCAGGGAAGGAGTTAACATCAGGGGGGATCAGAGGGTTAAACGTGTTCCCTGGTAGTGTTTTCTAACTGTGTGGGGGATGGTTTAACTGTAGGAAGATAGAGATTCCTGTTCCTGCTTAGCAGAAACACAAGATCTCTGTCTTCCTTACTAGCAGAACTGCGACCTGCCTTGTTTATACAGACCACCGTTCTGCCTCTCCCCGCCAAACCCGCTGATTGGTTCCCACTGTGTCCAATCACAGCAGAAGCAGGGCTCTGGACGTGCACGTGCGCCCCAGAGCCCTTGAAAAAATCACATACAGGTGAACTCACATGCTCTTGGGAATGACACCAAAGTCATCACACAACTGTGAGAATCCACCTTCAGGACCCCTGTATGGATGCCACTAGATGTATTCCACTCGGCTAAAGGCTCCTCTTCCCATCTGTGTGTTAAGAAAGAAAGAGAAAATTGAGGAGTGAGCTGCAATAGTGTCTTGTGTATGACAGCCACTGGGATTATGGAGGACCGTCAATCATTTAGTAGAGCAGTGTGCAACAGAAGGAGGCCGTGCCGTTTGCCATAGGTTTGAGTTTTGCGGGCCACATCAGATGGCTCCATAGGCCACAGGTTGAGCATGTTTTCTGTAGGGGAAATGTGAACCCCCATATCCATATCTACTCTCTTAGAAAACAGCTATAAATGGCTGCTTCTATAATTTAATGTTGTGGCTATAGGACAGAAAATTGTGAAATATCACTAATGGGCCAAGAAAAAAGAAAACATGAATGGGGTTAAAATTCACCCCTACTCACCCCTGCTCCCCTACTCTCTCCACTTATACTTTAAATCCTCTGGCAGTGATGATGAGTGTCCCGTACACCTTCAATGATGTGTGAGCACCGTTCTGGACAACAGTGTGAACCAGACCGATGTGATGACGAGTCCCCAAGGGATTTGTTTCTAACAGTCTAAGCTCACAGGTAGCATGTTGGATGATGTTGGGCATCATTCAACTGGGAGAACCGGTGATGGAAATCAGACTACAAGGTAACCGCACTAGATAGGTTAGTATTAAAGACAAAAAGTGCTTTTTTTGTGAAACATATTTTTAGCAAAAAGGTGGAGTTGGGTTTTAATATTGCATTATACAGGCAGTCCCCGAGTTACGAGTAAGCGAGGGACTATAGGTTTGTTCTTAAGTCTAATTTGTTCATAAGTCAGAATAGTAACTTTTTTAAGTGTAACTCCAGCCAGGTAATTCTGACTGTGCAATGTGAGGTGTCCCTGGTGCTTGTGGGCATGCAGTCCTGTATGTGGGGCATGCAGTACATGTAGTACTGCAGTGTGGGATGTGTCCCGTTCTACTCTGCGATTTGCAGTGTTCTGTCGATATGTGCCCATCGTCGAAAAGTGCTTGTGCATGCGTTCTGCGCATGCGCAGGCACTTTATTGACGGAAGGTGAGTATCAGTAGAACACCGGGACCAGCGTGGAGCGCAAGCTACCGGCAGCGCCGTTGCGCCGTCTCCGATTGTAAGTAGGAGTCGTTCACAAGATACTCTATCTATGCTGTATCCTTTTAAGTCTGATTTTACTCTATTCAGTAATAGTAAATATTTGTCTTCATAGAAGTATCTTTCTGTGCTGGAAAGGTATATACCTAGATATTTCATCCTCCTCTGCTTCCATTTAAATGGATAGAGGACCTCAAGCTCCCTACGATCCTGTGGACTTAATGCTATACTTAGTATCTCCGTTTTTTCTTTATTAATTTTGAGGTTTGAGATCTCACCATACTTTTCATATTCCGCCATTATTTTAGGCAGCATCTCCCTAGGGTTAGATACAAATAGCATCATGTCATCCGCGAATGCAGATATCTTATGCTCCCTTCTCTCCAGTTTTATCCCTTCTATTTCCTGATTCATCCGTATTGTTTCCAATAAAGGCTCCAATGATAGGACGAATAGGAGAGGCGATAGCGGGCATCCTTGCCGGGTCCCATTAAAAAGTGAGAAGCTGTCCGAGAGGGTGCCATTCACCCTCACCTGAGCCGAGGGAGCCGAATACAGAGCTCCTATCCACCTGAGCATACTTGGGCCAAATCCTATATGGGATAAGTTTGCTATCATAAATTCCCATTCCAACCTGTCAAACGCCTTTTCTGCATCTAAAGACAGGAATACTACTGGTTCTTTATTCTTTTTTGCTTTCTGCAACAAAAATATCACTCTTAAGATATTTTCTCTCGTTTCTCTCCCGGGTATGAACCCTGCCTGGTCATTATCTATCAAGCCTATTAAGAGTGGTCTTATTCTCTCAGCAAGGATTTTTGAGTAGATTTTTATGTCCACATTTATTAAAGATATCGGTCTGTAGCTGGCACACAGGGATGGGTCCTTGTCTTCCTTCACTATCAAAGTTATGTGAGCATTCAGGGCCTCCTTACGCATTACCATACCCCCTCCTATGGAGTTCATATATTTCTGAAAAAATGGCACTAGTATCTCCCCAAACCTTTTATAATATAATGACGTGTACCAGTCGGGGCCAGGACTCTTACCCATTTTAATACTCTTAATCGTTTGGCTTATTTCCTCTTTTGTTATTTCTTTTTCTAGGTTACTTATTACTTTCTCTGCCAAACCTGGGATCTTAACCTTCTCTAGATATTGTTTAATTTTTTCCCTTTTATTCTGGACATCTGCATCCCCTTGCCCCTTATTAACATTATATAAGTCTTGGTAGTATTCGTAGAATGTTTTAGCTATCTCACTAGTGGAGTGTCTCATATCTCCATTCCTATCTTTTATTTTCAGAATAGAGTTCTGTGTGTTTCTTGATTTTATGGTCCTTGCTAACAGTCTCCCCGGTTTATTACCCAACGCGTAGAATTTGTTGTTCACATTGTTAAAAACCCATTTTGTTTCCTGCTCCAGGAAGTCACGGAGCTCTTCTCTTTTACTAGTTAGTGCCCTTAGGACCTGCTCTTCCTGTAGTTCTTTATGTTTCCGTTCAAGGGCCTGAATTTCCTCTAGTAATGTTTGTTTCTGTGCCTGCCTGATCTTCCTCCGCTTGGCTTTTTCTGCTATCAACCTCCCTCTCATAAATGCCTTATGCGTTTCCCAAAGCGTTATTTTCAGTATCATTTTCTATAAAGAAAATACACATATCCTTTTCTAGGTCATCGGCTGTTTTGGTGTTATTTATTAGGGACTCATCTAATCTCCATACATGCTGTCCAGCCGGTATCTCCCCTGAATCTAGGGACACTACCACTGGAGCATGATCGGATAGCGTTATAGATTTTATTTCTATCCTCATCAGTCCCTCAAGCAGCCGATGATCTAGCAGGACATGGTCGATTCTTGAATATGACCCATGAACCGATGAAAAATATGTGAAGTCCTTGTCTTTTGGATGGAAGATTCTCCAGGCTTCCACCAGTTGCATCTGATTTAATTTATGTTTAATCATTCTGAGATATTTCCCCTCTGATCTCAATGAGATGGGTTGGGTGTCTAATAATGGGTCAAATACAAAATTTAGGTCGCCTGCTAGAATCACCATACCCTCTCTAAATCCTTCTAATTTGTTCAAAATGTTTCTCAGGTATACAGCTGGCCTTACATTGGGGCAGTATACATTTACCAATGTGTATCTCATATTTAAAACAGTGCCCTTGACGAATAGGTATCTTCCGTCAGGGTCTATTTCTGTGGCTTCTAGGGAAAACCGTGTGTTCCTATCGAACCCTATTGCAATACCCTTTGCTCTATTGTTAGGAGAGTAACTGTGAATCCATGTAGGGAACTCCTTTGAGTTTAGTCTAGTTTTTGATGTTATTTTTAAGTGGGTTTCCTGAAGGAACACTATATTGGCCGAGAGTCTCTTCATCTCCTGTAGTATCTGATACCGCTTGCTTGGGCTATTTAACCCTCGCACATTGTACGTAACAATCTTTAATGCAGCCATTTATTATATTTCATTCCCCCCCCCCTAATTGGGAGCACGCGTCGTATCCCCACAGGACATGAGAGACTCCAGGCCCTTTCTCAATATATAGAAAATCTAAATCATACTCCTGATTCAACATCAGACTAATATTATTCCAGGAAAAAATCTCAGCCAAAGTACCTTGAGACCACACAAACAACATATACAACATATATCCCCCCTCTCCCACCCCCCCCCCAGCGCATTGATCCTCAATGCTAAGACTCACTCGGTCTGTGCCCTTCCAGGCCACTTGCCGAGTGGGCCTTTCCTCGGGACGTCTACTATGACCCCCCATTTCCCAGGCCCCATCCACTAAAGTGGGACGGCTCCTGGTCCAGGGACGGCATATCAGCTCCATGTTTCCCCCCTCCCCAGGCAACATCCTTTATTCTTCCTCTGGGTTCTTGACCTTACTGACAACCTTTATTACAAAAAGAACGGGCCGAGGGGAGATCAGAAGCAGGGGACAATCCCCGCGGATACCTGATGGCCAGCCACCCTTGTCCCCCATCCTCCCATCCCACCCTCCCCACGTCCTAGTCCCCAGAGAAAGCACCCTATATCAAAAATGAACCTAAATAGACTATGCCCTATTCCATTCCTGTTCTCTCCATCTTCTCCAGGCTGGAGGTCTCTTTTCCCAATTATCTATTTGCATCGGCTGGATATTCAGCTTTTTGCAAAATTCCTTTACATCTTCAGGGAAGCGAATAACCGCTGAGACCCCCTGATTCTTAACCAACAGGCAGGCTGGGAAGCCCCATCTATATGGTATGTCCTTTGTTTGTAGATGACTAGTTAGTGGTTTCAGCGCCCTTTTTCGTGCTAGTGTCTCTGGTGAGAGGTCTGAGAACAAGAGTAACTTGACCCCCTTATACTCCATAGTTGCTGAATTCCTTGTAGTTTGAGATACCAGTTCTTTTTGGCTATATTCCAGGAATCTGACTATAGTGTCCCTTGGTAGGTCTCTTTGTGTGTTAAATGATTTTTGTATCCTGTGGACCCGTTCAAAATACATAGGGGCTGTCACCTCCCTTTTTAGAGCTGTATTGAATATCCCTCGCAGCACCTCCCCCAATTCTATATCTTTAACTTCTTCTGGGAGGCCTCTTATACGCAATTTTTTTCTTCTGCTGCGGTTCTCTTGATCCTCTAGTTCAGGGATATGCAATTAGCGGACCTCCAGATGTTGCAAAACTACAATTCCCATCATGCCTCTGCCCTTGGATGTCATGCTTGTGGCTGTCAGAGTCTTGCTATGCCTCATGGGACTTGTAGTTCTGCAACAGCTGGAGGTCCGCTAATTGCATATCCCTGCTCTAGTTTATATCGGGCATTTCTTATTTCAATCCAGTCCATATCAGCTCTATCTCTTAATTCCGTTATTGCATTTCTATGTTCCTCTAATTGTTCCTCTATCCCTTCCACTCTCTATAGCACACTCTGAATATCTCTTCTTGTTGCCCCCATTTCCCCCTTAATAGTTCTCTCTAGACGTAATATCATTTCTGACATATCCATCATATCCTGTCTAGTTGGTGGGGCTTGAGTGTCTTCAGGGGGGGTGTCAGAGAACATGCTTGGTTGTTGTTGTTGACACTCAGGGGTCTTTAACCACTTAAGCCCCGGACCAATATGCAGCCTAAAGACCCAAGGGGTTTTTACAGTTCGGGACTGCGTCGCTTTAACAGACAATTGCGCGGTCGTGCGACGTGGCTCCCAAACAAAATTGGCGTCCTTTTTTCCCCACAAATAGAGCTTTCTTTTGGTGGTATTTGATCACATCTGCGGTTTTTAGTTTTTGCGCTATAAACAAAAATAGAGCAACAATTTTGAAAAAAAAGCAATATTTTTTACTTTTTGCTGTAATAAATATCCCCCAAAAACATATATAAAAACATTTTTTTTCCTCAGTTTAGGCCGATACGTATTCTTCTACCTATTTTTAGTAAAAAAAATCGCAATAAGCGTTTATCGATTGGTTTGCGCAAAATTTATAGTGTTTACAAAATAGGGGATAGTTTTATTGCATTTTTATTTTTTTTTATTTTTTTACTACTAATGGCGGCGATCAGCAATTTTTTTCGTGACTGCGACATTATGGCGGACACTTCGGACAATTTTGACACATTTTTGGGACCATTGTCATTTTCACAGCAAAAAATGCATTTAAATTGCATTCTTTATTGTGAAAATGACAGTTGCAGTTTGGGAGTTAACCACAGGCGGCGCTGTAGGAGTTAGGGATCACTGTGTATGTGTTTACAACTGTTTGGGGGTGTGGCTGTAGGAATGACGTCATCGATCGTGTCTTCCCTATAAAGGGAATGACGCGATCGATGCGCCGCCATAGTGAAGGACGGGGAAGCCGTGTTTACACACGGCTCTCCTCGTTCTTCAGCTCCGGGGAGCGATCGCGACGGAGCGGCTATAAACAAATAGCCGCGCCGTGGTCCCGGATCGCTCCCCGAGCGGACCCGACCTCCGCATGTAGCGGGGGGGGTCCCGATCGGACCCCCCACCCGCTAATAGGGGAGGACGTACCCATACGCCCATGTGCCTGTACGTGCCATATTGTGGACGTATATGTACATGGGCTGGTCCTTAAGTGGTTAAGACTTTACTTTGGCCTTTCACTGTGTTGTAATATTAATATTGATATATAGGTGTAGATTATATATATATATATATGTATATATATATATATATATATATATATATATATATATGTATGTATGGGTTGGTGTCATATTATTGTGTTATAGGTCTAACATATACAGGCCGGATTTCGAACCTGTAACCTGTAATTCAAGGAAGGGTCTCAAACATTACTCAATCAGTTTAATTAAATTAAATGATAAGTCTAGTTTACACATCAGGCCTGTGATTGCATGTTGCAAGTCAAAAGAGGTTTGTCTATTGTCAAAAAAGGCAGAGACAGGATGGAGCCGTTTTTACATATCGAACCATTATTCAGATCACATGCAATCTAATTACTTATTAGAGGGGGGCTTATTAGTATGCAAGGATGCATACTAATTAGTGACTTCGGCTGAAGTCACATCCTGTCTTTTAAGAGTGGCAGGTAAATATGTCCTGCTGTCTTTCAATTAAGAGACAACCAATCAAATTGGTCAGCTATTCAAAAGAAACAATATATAATGTTGGGAATTTCTGGCTACCAGTTAGAGAATGTACCCCCACGTATTCTCTGCATGAACATGTGAAGGCACAAGTCTAGTCTTGTCTTGTCACTCTATGATGAACATTACTCTGTTGGATTCTTGTATCATCTGTGGACTTTGTATGTTATTGGAAGATCCATTAAATGCGTTCTCTGGAGAACCTTGTGTGAGTTGCTGCGGAACAACCTAATTTACTCTCTGACTTCAGTACATTGGATCTTATGGTTCTGTGTTGGACACTATACTAGATTACTACATTGGTGCCGTTCAAGAGACCAGAAGCACATTTTCAGGACAGAAGTCGGTGATGATGAAAAATCCTGTGAGTTGGACAGAAGTCTGATGGAGACCCAAGAGCTGTGCTGTGACCTCTATTGTCTGGTTGTGACATAAGAGAGTCTGATATACAAGACTATACAAGTTTGGAACCCCAGAATTATTCTCTGGAGACTGGAAACTGAAGAAAGAAGGGACTGCCGTGTACTAGAAGACGGGAACTGGCAAGGTGAAGCTTCAAATGCGGTGAGTAAAATATTTCCTTTATCTTAAATTATTAGTACTTTAGTCAAAATGCTTACTCAGTGTGAAGCTAGTGTCAGTTCTGATAAAGTTAACAGATGGGTATTAAAATGTATTAAGCGTCATGGCGGTCCTTATGAAATGCCAGAAAAATGTAAGCAGACGTGGACTATGATGAAGGAATTTTTAGAGGAAAGTGTTTTTGATAGCAAAATTTCAGAAAGTAAAAGAAAAGGTTGTATTGTGCAGGGCTTGTTATCTTGCTGTTTAAAAATGGAAAGTTCTTTGAATGATAAAGTTGAGGAAATTGCGCAGTTACAGAGTGCAGTTGATAATAGCCTTAAGGTTTGCAAGAGGTTACAACACCAATCAGAAACTGAGACAGTAAATTTAAAATTGCATGCAGTTACCATTGGTGGAGCTTTGCTTGAGAAATCTAAACGTTGTGATGAATTATCAGAGGAAAATGAGAGATTAAAATTAAGAATAATGGAATTGGAGAAGAGATCTCAGGAATGCAGATGTGCATCAAATCTTGGATTAAGCAATCTGCAGCAAAATACAAACTTTCTATCAAATGAAACAGAACCTCATATTAAATCTGATAATTCATTGCCAGCCGCACCCACTGTGACCACCACGGTTTATAACAATAACAATAATACAGGTGAAGTTCAGCTTATAATGAAGCATTTGAAACCAAAAGAACTGGATGCAATTCTTAAAGAAATAGGAATGGTTCCCTGCCATGATTTAAACAAATTTTTAAAATGGTTTTGTGACTTGCAGAATGTCAGAGATATGTACAATCTCAACCCATCTGACTTAGAAAGAGTTTTGCAACATTCTATAGGGAATGGTCTTTGGATGAGAATCAAACAGATCTGTCTTCAGCCTCTGAGGACAAGGGACATATTACTGGAGTTATTATGTGTTTTGTATGGAGTGCGTTCTGATGTTACGATTCATGGGAAGATTGAGCAGATGCAGGGTGAATCTCCCTATGAATTGTCGCACAGGATATATACGGTTATGGAATTGTTGGTCGGTAATAATCTTGCATTTGAGCGGGGAGGCTCGATCCATATCAGTATGTTGCTAGATGCTTTGCATGAAGATATCAAACAAAATATTTTATTAGTTACCCCGAATCCTCATGATTTAAAAGACGTATTATTGAGAGCAGATCATTTATGGAGAAGGTCAAATGAGCAAGCTGTCAGAATTGATGTAGCCACATTGTTTAGGACAAACACTGAACAGAAAGATCAGAAGATAATATCTAATGATCACATCAAAAGGGGAAACTCTGGGTCAAACATAGGTGATATTAACATGATAAACAGAGCTGACCAAAATAATAATAAGAAAAGGACCTGGATACCATTTCCTCAGATAAAACAGAAATATGACCACCTGAAGATTGAGTATGATAAGATGAAAATAGAATATCACACATTATTAGAACAGTTGAATGGTACAGATCTGTTTTTGAATGAAAATGACACTTCTATAGCAGTGGGGGTGAATTAGCTTTAAAGTGTAAACATGTAAATAGTTCTTTGTTTAAGGTCCTTGCTAATGAGATTTTGTCTGAGAGTTTTTTGTCTTTCAGGTACGTTGCTGGAGATAGGCGTTTGCATGTGAAAAGCAGGAGTAATTGCTGACTAGTGGGGGAGAGACACTGAATGGACAATGTCACTATACAAGAAATTATAAAGAATTCATGGACACTTTCTCAATTTTCATCAAGCAATGGACTTTTTTTTTTGAACATTCAAATTTTTTTTTTTTCTTCTTCTTCTTCTCGTTTTTTATTTTATTTTCAATGGACTTACCCAACGTCCTATTTTTTTTTTTCATTTTCTCCCTTTCCCCGATATATTTTGCTTTTTTATTATGTTTTATTTCTTGAACTTAATCTTAAAACCAGAGCAAAGCATTTAAATCTAGAATAATTTTATAACATCTGTACATATGAAATAATGCATATTGATATCAATATATTTACATCTGAGGTGATGTTGCACAAATGGCTGGGCATAGCATACATTATAGTAGGTTGGGTGGTTTTCCTAAATTTATAAGAGGGGTGAGGTAAATTCATCACTCTAATCATGATTTGAAACATTGTAGAATCAGTTATTTATAATATGCTGAAGGCTATGACACATATGGATGAAAGAGACCTTTCTACTCTTCATAAAAAAAATACTGTCAAGAATTTCCACTGCTGATTTGTCTGCACGGAAGATCTGATAAACACTGATGTCAAGCTGATAATATCGAAACCCTCGCATGGGGGAATATATATATGTTGGTATACCATTCTGTGGAATTATGGACTGAATGATACAAAACAGCTCTATTAAAGGCAACAAGGGTTCGGCCTACAGCACGTTACGAAAGCAAATTGTTGCTGGCAATCAACAAATTATTGGTGGATTAATGATTGAAGGTGTCAAGAGCAAGGAAATAGTTTGCAGCACAGAATTGTTACTGCCGGTCCGGATTCAAACCTTTTTGACCTTGAAAGGGACTGCTGATACATTAATGGTTCTTCTTACTACAAAGATGGAAGATGGAAGAATTTTAGGAATTGCTGGTGCTTGTGTAAAAGCATCTTTAAAAATGAAAACTTTGAGCCTGGAGATGAGAGAATCCTGGACTTATGTGGAATTGACCTCCCCAGAACATACCAAGCTTTACTTTCAGTGAGATGGTGAGAGATGTGAAGTCTGAATGGACTGTGACATCAGCTCGGTTTTGCACAATATTCAAGATCGTGATGTGATTTACAAAACAAGGAGCAATCTTTGAAATAAGGGCCTAACAGCTATACTGGCCACGAATGTTTACTGAATCCTTTTCCAGTCATGGTCTAAAGTTATATTATCTAATAACTGTTTCATGGGGATATTTTAGAGGTTGGTGAAGAGAGATGTAACCAGTCTGAACTTAATATTTCATATGAGCCGTTGTAAAGCATCCAATACCTCAAACCATAAGTTTAATGTTTGATTTATGAGTCAGTTCTAGTAGTTAGAACCGACTCAAGTGGGGGAATATGTTGTAATATTAATATTGATATATAGGTGTAGATTATATATATATATATATATGTATATATATATATATATATATATATGTATGTATGGGTTGGTGTCATATTATTGTGTTATAGGTCTAACATATACAGGCCGGATTTCGAACCTGTAACCTGTAATTCAAGGAAGGGTCTCAAACATTACTCAATCAGTTTAATTAAATTAAATGATAAGTCTAGTTTACACATCAGGCCTGTGATTGCATGTTGCAAGTCAAAAGAGGTTTTGTCTATTGTCAAAAAAGGCAGAGACAGGATGGAGCCGTTTTTACATATCGAACCATTATTCAGATCACATGCAATCTAATTACTTATTAGAGGGGGGCTTATTAGTATGCAAGGATGCATACTAATTAGTGACTTCGGCTGAAGTCACATCCTGTCTTTTAAGAGTGGCAGGTAAATATGTCCTGCTGTCTTTCAATTAAGAGACAACCAATCAAATTGGTCAGCTATTCAAAAGAAACAATATATAATGTTGGGAATTTCTGGCTACCAGTTAGAGAATGTACCCCCACGTATTCTCTGCATGAACATGTGAAGGCACAAGTCTAGTCTTGTCTTGTCACTCTATGATGAACATTACTCTGTTGGATTCTTGTATCATCTGTGGACTTTGTATGTTATTGGAAGATCCATTAAATGCGTTCTCTGGAGAACCTTGTGTGAGTTGCTGCGGAACAACCTAATTTACTCTCTGACTTCAGTACATTGGATCTTATGGTTCTGTGTTGGACACTATACTAGATTACTACACACTGCTGGGGATTGATCTTTATTTTTCTCCTTCTTTTTCCCTGGGGTCTCCCCCTCAGTCTGTCCCTTGTTTTTTACAGGTGTCCCAGGTATACCATTATCCCCATCTCCTTTGGGACTATCCGGTATCCGCTCCAGTCCTTCAGACACAAGATATGACCTCATTGTGCTGCGGCCAGACCCACCACCCTGCGTGTTTTTTGGGGCCTTACGTACCATTTTGCCCTTTTAGTAATTTTAATGGAATATCCACCCCGCACAGCCCTATAACCGCTTTACTTGGAGCTTCACCCCCGCTCCCAGGGGCTTCTATGCACTTAAGGGCTCTGTCTGTGTGTGCAATTCTATGTGGTTATAGCCAGCATATTTCCTTTATCAGGGTATAATTTCCGCTCAAAAGAAAAAAGAAAAAACAAAAGGGTTGCAAATAGTCAGGCGGCAAACTTATTTCCTTTAGCAGGATGTCAGCAGTTAACATTCATTGGTACTTATAGCCACTTCACCCAAAGCAGACCTTCAGGGCTTTTTACAGCACAATACAGCATATTTCTATTGATCAGGTAGTAGCCGTTTAAAAAGAACCCTTGTTGCCACATTGATTATATCAATCCTTTAACCCCTCAGTTCAGACACAACTACAGGGTCTTTCCGGAGCCTCCTTGTGGGCTCTGTATGCTGGATAACTCTTATGTGTGCACGGTTGTAGCCAGCGGGGCAGAATGTCAATCAAAAATACATAGCTGTAGAACACCAAATAACAGTCTTATTCCTCTTACCACCTCCTCCACGCTCTTGACTCTTGACTTTTTCCTCACGTTCCCTCTTAATTGCAACAGTCTACAGCACTCATAGGGAGGGAGGGATTCGTGCGTTTAATAGATGCTATGAGGACGTGGCTTGGCACTGCTAGGTTCTCCCTGGTCCCTGAGATCCCCACAGCCGGCCCTTCCGCGTTCTCCTCCGTGAGCGTCCGTGAGCGTGCGAGTGTCAGCGTCTGCAGCGGGACCTAGCGAGGTCTCGTGAGGTATCCGCTCTTCTCACTCCGTCCTTACACCTGGTGGTCTGGCACTCCACTCCGCCTAGTGGTTGGCAGCCGACACTCCACCCGATTATATCCAGGGTGACGCACCTCTGATGCACGCGCACACCCCCCGGGGCTATGGCTAGTAGCTATAGCTGGTCTACGATCCAAGCCGTACGCACGCCCGGCCCAACTGCAATACAGGCTCGGCTGCCTTCAGCCCCACCCGGTAGGCCGCATGGATACAGATTGGAGACACCGGATAAGATGGGGGTGGTTCGGCTTCAGCGTCCCGGTTGTCTGATCACCTGGGGAGAAGCATGGAGCTGCTGCTGTTACCGCCCAGGGTCCTTACGGCGCCATGTTGTTAGGCCACGCCTCCTCCCATGTTCCAAAAAAAAAAAAAAGTCGTTCACAAGTCGGATGTCCGTAACTCTGGGACAGCTTGTTTGTGGTTCTGTTCCAAATCATTTTTCAGTGACATTGAATGAATGAATTAATCTGAATTCATACATGAATATTGACTGATGATATCACACACATTTTTTATTGCACATTTCACAGTTTGTATTTTTTTTTTTTTCGGACTTATTGAAAGAAGAAAAGTACAGGAGCAAATAGTTCAAAGAATGTTCCTGTTACTTTGTACCTATTAATGATGATGCAATAAGACAGGTATATAAGTGACAGTAATTATATGAAATCGAAATATTTGCCATTGCTTCTTTCACTATAATGTCAAGGCTGAAAGCACCCCACTGTCAAAAATTAAGTGAGCTCTAAAAATAGGATTACTTTATGTTGAAATGGAAAGGTTCTATTGTGAGTGCTGCACACTGAGAGCGTACACCGCTAATAGCTCAGAGCTGTGTTTGTTTTTGTGTTTTACGAGAAAGACAAAATTATCATCAGCTTGCATTGCTTTCATATCTGTTCACTCACTGTGGAATTTTAACCTTGTAAAAACATTTGTCGCTGGAGCATGTGGCTTCAATTTTGCAAAATGCTGACTAGGGTCCAGTAAATAGATCTGACTTCCAGAACAATAAGGAGGGTGGTAGGTGTAAGGTTAGGGTTTATGGAAGAGCAGCTAAAAGTGATCGTCTTGGTTTAAAAAAAATAAATAAATAACAAACATGTTATACTTACCTGCAGTGGTTTCGCACATAGCAGCCCGGATCCTCCTCTTCTTGGGTCCCTCGCCAGCGCTCCTGGCTCCTCCATCCTACTGGGTGCCCCCACAGCCAGCAGTTTGCTGTAGGGGCACCCAAGCAGGCACACTCCTGACCCGCAAGTCTGTGTGTCTATTCACACGCGGAGCTGTGGCTCGGCCCCGCCCCTCCATTTCCTGATTGGCTCACTTGCCCAATAACTCCCGCTGCTGCCAAAAGCCAATCAGTAGTGTGAGTCAGTGTTGAGGCAAGGCTTTTGTGGACATTTCTGGGGGTGCTGCGCACAGAAGGTTATTTACCTTCCTGCATAGAATGCAGGAAGGTAAAAAACCTTGTGCCTTTGCAACCACTTAAAGGCTGGGTTCACACATGTGCAGGCGTGGGTTTGTGCATGGGGTCCAGTGTGTCTGTTCACCGGTTCAGGTGTGATTCAGGTCCGAATTCTTGCCTAAATCTGAACCGGAACCAAAACCTGAAAACCGGATCCAAACACACATCGGACCCTTTTTCAATCCGGACTGTGGCTGCCCCGGACATGTGTGAACCGGCTTTATTGAGAGCTGGTCACACTTACCTGTCATGTGAATTGGGAAACTCGCATCCAATTCACACAGTATGTGTGAGCCAAACCTTAGCCTTGGCAGGTTCAACATTGTACAGCTGTCTGTTCTACAGAAGCCGGTCTTACGAATGCGCAAGCGCTGATCAGTGTGTTCTGGTTGGGGGGGCAGTACCCCTGTCAGAACACTAATGCACAGCAGAGGAGATTGCCGCACTAACATCTCTTGTGTTAGTACGACATTCTGCCAGTTTTTTTTTATTCCGTCCGCTGGGTTGAAAAGGCAAAGAAAATTGAGCATGTGTACCCAGATTTACTCTTCACTCTGCCTTGCTACAGATTCCAGCTCTTCCAGCTTTTGTGACAAAGAATGTGAGCCATTCCCGTGAACTGGTATATGTCCCCAACCCACCTTCTTTTTTATCTAAAAGAATAGGAATGAGCTTCAGGTTGACTGTGAGTTCAACCTAAACCCACGTTTTTCAAAGGTCCCTGAACAGGTAAACCATATAGCCAGATTTGGTCTGTTCACACACCTGAACCTCTGATTGAAGGTCAGTAATTTAGTGGTAGTACTACTACCACTACTAAATGTAAGTCATTGGATTTTTCACATTTTAAAAAAAGCCGGAGGGTACCCTGGGAGACTTCATTGAACAAATATGGCCAGAGATGCTGGCTGGTGTCATGACCATTTTTGGTCATTGATATTAGCTAATCATTTTTTACAATCAGAAGCCTGCAGGGGAGCTGTCATTTGAAGGAGCAGTAGTAATGGGTAGAGATTATCAAAATGGTGATATTGGTGGGACATTTCTCATAACAACATTATTGATGTTCGATTTACATCATGGGACATTATTTTATTTTAAGGTAATTTTCTTTCACTATTTTTTTTTTTGTAACAGGGGGTACTATCATGTAACCCTTACTCATTGATGTAGGGGGAAAGGCTGGATATCTGACAGATCCTGTATTTTAAAAGGACTTACAGATTTAAAAAAAGACACCCCCCCCCCCCACAGAGCCTTGCATCCACCAAGCTAGGGTTGTGGGAATGAGACCCTTATAAGGAAAAGGTGCTTTGCTATGGAAACCCCCCCTCCCCCATTCCTGGCAGAGGAACCCAGGTTTTTTTTTGTCCTTTTGTTTGTTCTTTTTTGTTGTTGTTTTGCCTCAGGTCTCCCTCTGTTTTTATACCATAAGATAAGGAGCTGCCAACCCATCTGTTGGGGATTGGTCAGGGCCCTCATGAATACTCCAGGCAGCTCCACCTTACCTACCCTCCTATTCTTCTGGAAGTTTCTAGTAAGTCTGAGAAGGAGGGGGAAGGTATCAGTGATGCTGCCTGTGAATCACCCAGCTCTCCCTGGATCTCTGCCCAACCCAGGAAAAATCTGCACAAATGTACCTACATTAACAAACAATCTAAGGCCTCGTACACACGATAGGTTAACCAGAGGATAATGGTCTGATGGACCGTTTTCATCGGTCAAAACCGATCGTGTGTGGGCCCCATAGGTTATTTAACGATCGGTTAAAAAAAAGCCAACTTGCTTTAAATTTAACTGATGGATTCCTAACCGATAGGTCAAAACTGATCACTAGTAGGCACAACCATTGGTTAAAAATCCACGTATGCTCAGAATCAAGTCGACGCATGCTTGGAAGCATTGAACTTCGTTTTTTTCAGCACGTCGTTGTGTTTTACGTCACCGCGTTCTGACACGATCGTTTTTTTTTAACCGATGGTGTGTAGGCGCGACGGACCATCAGTCAGCTTCATCGGTTAACCGATGACAATGGTCCTTCAGACCATTCTCATCGGATGAACTGATCGTGTGTACGAGGCTTAACTCTAGCACTCTAACAACATTAGGGGGTACTACACACGTGTCCAGTAAAATAAGAATAAATGATCTCTTTCAATCTTTTGGAATTTGGGTACATAAAGTGAACAGATTAGAGTATTTGGATGCATGGGGTTATAAGAAGGTATGGCAAATACATATGGGTGGAGTAGGGTTTGGATAAAGTAAAAAAAAAACACATAAGAGCCCTGGTTATTTACTTTAACCTGGCCTAAGAAGTTTCAAGCTAAACAATGGTCATAAGCATGTTCTTTCCCTAAATACCTGTTGAAGAAGGCACATCAACGACAGAGGGATATCAATGTATAAACAGAGGGCCAGATCCACAGAAGAATTACGCCGGCGTATCTATTGATACGCTGCGTAATTTCAAAGTTCCCGCGTCGTAGCTCTGTTTTGTATCCACAAAACAAGATACGACGGAATCTGGGCTCGATCTGACAGGCGTACGTCTTAGTACGCCGTCGGATCTTGCATTTTTCCGCTGGCCGCTAGGTGGCGTTTCCGTCGAATTCCGCGTCGAGTATGCAAATTAGCTAGATACGGCGATCCACGAACGTAGGTCCGGCCGGCGCATTTTTTTTTACGTTGTTTGAGTTCGGCTTTTTCCGACGTATAGTTACCCCTGCTATATAAGGCGTACTCAATGTTAAGTATGGCCGTCGTTCCCGCGTCGAATTTTGAATTTTTTACGTCGTTTGCGTAAGTCGTTCGCGAATAGGGATTTGCGTAGAATGACATCACCGTTGTAAGCATTGGCTTGTTCCGGTTTAATTTCGAGCATGCGCACTGGGATACCCCCACGGATGGCGCATGCGCTGTTAAAAAAAACGTAATTTACGTCGGGTCACAACGTATTTACATAAAACAAGCCCCCATCACATTGATTTGAATTGCGCGCCCTTACGCCGCCAAAATTACACTATGCCGCCGTAACTTACGAGGATAAGGAAAATACGCTGTAAGTTACGGCGGCGTAGTGTATCAGAGATACGCTACTCCGGCCGCAACAATGCGCCGCGCTACGAGGATCTGGCCCAGATTTTTTATAGTAAGAATGGTAAAACCGTAATATTCCCTGAAAGATGAGGAAATAATAATACAATCAATAATTTTTTTTTTATTGGAACTGACGGTATGCACGGCCATACTTATGATGGAAAGTATGGTAACATTTTAATCTAGGAAAATGATTAGGAAGAAATGTTATTCTTATGAAGAAAACTATTACCATGGGACGGTGGAAGATTGTCTTCCTCTGGACTTAATATGCTGAGGGATTGAACATCATCAACGTTCTTCTGCCCTTTTTCACCCTAGTTAACAACGTAACAGTTTTTTTTCCACATAACAGGACCACAATACAGTGCTGATGGATGGCACAAGCCACACAAAATAGTTCTACAAACAATGTTTAAGCCTTTGGGCTTACTTATCGTCTGTAGAATGATAGAATGCAGCTACAAATGGCTGCTCCTATAATGTAATTTTAAGCTTGCTTTAATTGCTATGTTAATATTTATATCATTAAGGTGCTTGGAGCAGTAAAATGCCTTTGAACAGTTGAATTAGCGAATGAAGCAGCTTTACTCTGTTAAGTCATTGACATTATTACTAAATACAGAAAATTAATGTTTCTGAGCTTGATACATATTTCATGGACGAAAATTAAAAACATAAATATTCTGTAATTATTGAATAAAATATTTAATTAAAAAAATAGACTATAGTACATAAATATTGTTTAATTATCAAATGCAATATGTATATACGTGTATTTACATTTTATTTAGTGCTTAATTTAAAAATGTGATTAAAGGGGTTGTAAAGGTTCGTGTTTTTTCACCTTAATGCATCCTGTGCATTAAGGTGAAAAACGCCTGGCAATGACGGCCCCCCCAGCCCCCCCCCCCCTGTTTTACTTACCATGAGCCCGTTCACCTGCTGTGCACATCTCCGGCATCCTCTTCTGCATGGAGTCTGGGCGTTGATTGGCTAGATTGGATGTATTGATAGCAGCCCAGCCATTGGCTCGCGCTGCTTTCAATCACATCCAATGACGCAGCGCGCCGAGGGGGGGGGTTGTGAGGTCCAGTGATACAGTCGGCGGCTGTATCACGGGAGCGTGCTTGCAAGCTAACCCCCTTGGGAGAGCGCTTCCCATTAAGGGGGTTAGCTCTTGCGGGGAGGAGCCGAGACAGACGCCGAGGGACCCCAGAAGACGAGGATCGGGGCCACTCTGTGCAAATCGAACTGCACAATGGAGGTAAGTATAACATGTTTGTTATTTAAAAAAACAAAACAAAACAATTATAAAGTATATAAAGATGTTCCAATAATTTACTGTCATTTTTAATAAAGCTGAATCTTCAAATGAGGGCTATAAAAGACATCATGGGTATTCATGCATGACTCCATGATTACTCCACTGAATCTGGATTGGTGATCTGCTTGTTTTTTTTTTATGGCAGAGCAATTTCAGATTCTCTGGCAAATCTGAATGTGTAAAGGGATGCTTTGAATTCTCTTCGCTAAGCAGATATTTCCTTACCCTTTCTGTTGTTTTCAGGAGAGCAAGCGAAGGGGAAATCCCCCTTATTGTCATACAATCAGTAAAAAAATAAACTGACCAGAGTATTAACCCTTCCATACACCATATATATATATATATATATATATATATATATATATATATATATATATATATATATATATATATATATATATATATATATATATATAAAGAATGGCTATACATCTATCAGCCACCTTAATAAATCAGTTTGTAGATTTTTCATGAATTGCACTTTAACCACTTCAGCTCCGGAAGGTTCACCAGCCCCCCCCCCCCCCCCCCTCCTGACCTGACAATCTCTGCTATAAAACACATCCCATAAAAAATCACGAACAGTAGGAGGGTCTTAAAGGGGCATTAAATACCAAGATTGCATTACATACAGAGTGCAGAGTTCAGGGGGGTTACATACAGAGTGCAGAGCTATCACTTGTAAACACAGAAACCGGACTTCTGTGTTACCAAATGATTGTGGTGAGCAGACCCCCCCCCCCCCCCCCAAGGGTCTGAGCCTGAGGTGGTGGAACTGAGTTCAACCAAGTTCCCCTTGCAAAAAAGCCCTGCTTCTACTAGTAAAAACACCTCCCCCACTACACTGGAAATTTAGCTAGGCACACATTTAATGCTTTGATTGCCCCTGATGTTAACCTCTTCCAGTGGCGGCTGGTGTTCAATATTTTGGGTGGAATGGGGCAGCAAGCCAATGCAACCCCCCTACTGGAAACGTATGGAAAGACAGCGATCACCCCACCCCCCAAACCCACCCCATGGAAGATTTATGAATAAGGATGCATCCATCAGAGGCCTCCTTACCTTAGAAGGCAGATGACGAGTCCTGGGATGACACCCTGATCTCCCCTCCTCTCCCATCCATTGTCCAAGTCGGGGAGTGCTGGATGAGGCTGAAGGTCAGCTGTCCATGGCTGTTCGGCTTTCCCGGCCGAACAGAAAGTGGGCCTTAAGTCTCCCTGGCCAATTGGGAATCAGAACATGCTTCCTCATTGACTGGGAGGAGAATCAGGAAGACAAGAGCGAATATTAATTCCCTATTGTCACACAACTGGGTGGACTTAGGGCGCAGTGCTCTGCGCCCCGAGCCCACCCTTTTTTGAAGCTAATTAATCATGTGCTTCAACAAAAAAAAATTGGAATTCATGTGTCTGGCACCCTGCATGTAGATTAGGGGTCAGGCACATTGGATTAGAGGCCCCCCTAATGGATGGGCTGCCATGTCTGCTTCCCTGCCAGTGTCATTCGTACAGTGACAGTGCATATTTTTAGCACTGATCACTGTAAGAATGTCACTGGTCCCCAAAAAAGTGCCAGTAATAAAAATAAAAATAAAACATTGTTTGTAGATGCAATAACTTTTGGAACAAACCAATTAATATACGCTTATTGGGATTTTGTTTTGGGATGTAGCAGAATACATATTGACCTAAATTGAGCAGAATGTAAAAAATATTATTTTTTTCAAAATTGTCCATTGTTCTTTTTTTATAGCGCAAAAAAAAAATGCAGATTGATCAAATACCACAAAAAAAAGAGAAAGAAGGACATACATTTTATTTGGGTACAGTGTCACAAGACCACACACGACCTGTTGAAATGAATGGTGTGACAATATTGTCACACCATTTCATCTTTTTTTTGTGGTATTTCTCTAAATTACAGATTTATTTATTTATGTATGCGTTTGTTTATTCCAGGCATTTATAAAGTGCCAACGATTTACGCAGCACTTTACATACATTTTATATATTGTACATTCACACCAGAGTAGTAATAGAGGGGAAATCTTCTGTGACGGAACCGTCCAGCACCGAGCTTGGGTGCTTCTGTCAAGATATGGCATCCTCCAGTCTGGACTCAAGATCCAGGTATTATAGCGGCATATAGGACCCAAGATATTAGACAGCACTAGCTCAGGTACAAACTGGAACTGGAACTCACTTCACTGGAAACTCGTGCAGAATTTAAAATACACACAACTTCAGAAAGAGCCTAATCACATTACCCTGACAATACAAATTGCAAAATTAGGTTACTTTGAGCTGATGATACCACTTGAGACCCGCACTATTGACAAAAGACGTCAACAGCGCGGCTCTCAAGTGCCAAGTGGATGTCTTTGGACGTCTTTTAAAGTGCATTACCCGCGCGCGCCTCTGGGGGGCGCGCAGCGGGTAAACACTGTCCAGGCGCATCGCTGAAGAGATGATGCGTGTACCTGGCGGCAGCGATGTCCGCCGGGTACACGCGATCGTCGGTAACACAGCAGGGATGTGGAGCTCTGTGTGTAAACACAGAGCTCCACGTGCTGTCAGAGGAGAGGAGACCGATCTGTGTCTCTTGTACATAGGGACACAGCATCGGTCACCTCCCCCAGTCACCCCCCTCCCCCCACACAGTTAGAACACACCCAGGATACACATTTAACCCCTTCCTCACCCCCTAGTGTTAACCCCTTCCCTGCCAGTCACATTTATACAGTAATTAGTGCATTTTTATAGCACTGATTGCTGTATAAATGTGAATGGTCCCAAATTTGTGTCAAAAGTGTCCGATACGTCCGCCGCAATATCGCAGTCCCAATAAAAATCGCAAATCGCCGCCATTACTAGTAAAAAAATAAAAAATAAAAAAAAAATCATAATTCTGTTCCCCATTTTGTAGGCGCTATAACTTTTGTGCAAACCAGTCGCTTATTGCAATTTATTTATTTTTTTACAAAAATACGTCGAAAAATACGTATCGGCCTTAACTGAGAAGAAAAATAGTTTTTTAAAAAAAAAATTGGGATATTTATTATAGCAACAAGTAAAAAAAAAATATATATTTTTTAAATTGTCGCTCTTTTTTTGTTTATAGCGCAAAAAATAAAAACAGCAGAGGTGATCAAATACCACCAAAATAAATCTCTATTTGTGGGGGAAAAAGGACGTCAATTTTGTTTGGGAGCCACGTCACACGGCCGCGCAAATGTCAGTTAAAGCGACGCAGTGCCGGAAGCTGAAATTTCGCCTGGGCACGAAGGGGGTTTATGTGCCCAGTAAGCAAGTGGTTAACACCTGATCAGAGTATCACAATCTAAAGCAGTCATTGCTGGGCATAGAGGCCCTAAATATGTATCTGGGTCCTCCATTTTCCCAGAGTGTGTGTTTTGGGGAGACATGGGCTCACCTCCCAAGGGGTAGTGTTCCCTTAAAAGCCAGGGCCCATGATCATTAGGCAATAGGACACCCAGCAGTCCCCTCCAAAAGCCCCTGCCCTGGTTGGGTTTGTCACACCTTCTAATTGGGTTCTGGTGATGTCCCAGGATTTCCTCATGTTGGAAGGAAATTCCTCTCACTTCTTATTTTAGTTATTTGACATGGAGTGAAGGTAAATCTGCCCATTGGGACACATATGGCAAAATAAATAAAAAAAAAAGACAGGAGTTATAACCCTCCCTAATCTATCCAAAATGAACTAAAGTTTTGCCTTTCGTTCTACTTTAACATTAAGCAACATTCACTAACAAGATTCGTCCTTCCCCAGCTTCCATTGACTTTAATGGAGTTCACAACTAAGTTTTATTATTTTTTTAAGTTTTTGTATAATCTGCTTGAATTTGCTTGAATTTTTGATCTCTAAAAACTATTTTTTTCTTCACGTTTAAAATTTCTACTAGTCAAAGGGAGCTGAGGCTTCTGACTAAACACCTACTGATACGAATAAGCAATATTTTATATTCTCCTAAAAGATAATAGCCAAAAGAAATAAAAAAAAAATTAACAAAACCACAATACAGTCCATGTAAGAGCCTGCCTGTCGCAGAACCCTATTTTTATGTTCTGCCCACTAAATGTGATTCTGCATTATAGAATATAAAATAGAGATCTGGCAGCCGTATCACACATAATTTTATTGGCAATCGCGGCACATTTGTCATTATTTTCTTTCTAATGGTTATACCACAAATGATTTTATTAGACTATGCAATCTGTTTGCGCTTCATTTGCAAGCGTATAAATCTGGCACATCAAACACTAAAGTCCTGTGTTGCATTACTGCAGTATTTTTCTTTATGTTAGTCCATAAAAAGTTATGACAAGCTACACGCTTGCTCTCTTCAACACAAGAAAATAGTTTTTACAAGAAGTGCACAGCTTTTTGTTTTAAATCTTGTGTTCTTTTCGAGAGAATAACAAGAAGCAGCAATGAATTAGACACATACAATATACATTCTGGTCCCCCGAGAACAACATTTATAAAAGTGGACAGAGTACTTCTGAAGTGTGGGACTACTCAGAAATGACTTTATCGATGACATAACCGGAGTGAGTAATGGTCACATGTTCGACCCAGGAAAATACTTGTCAAGGAAATATATAAGTGGTAACTACAAAGCTCTAAAAACGATAGTGCAGATGTATAAAAGTGTTTGGTTTTATCACCTTCTGACATACAGGTATTAGGAAGTATCCCAAGACACATAAAACTTGCCTGCTCTACTTTCCTTATAAATATGTCATGCTAGATGTGCCCACTTAAAGATTTTAACATAGCTATTCGGGGCAAAAAGACACATTCTCTTTGTGGGGTACCCACTGATTCTCACATTTGTTGTGCTCCCCAAATTTTCCCTTAGAGCCGTTTCTAATCCCTGTGTAAGCTAGTGTGTCTCTTTTGCAATAAAGGCTTCCTACGTTCCTGACTCAGTTTACCTTTTGCATATACAATGAACAGTGGCAGGACAAGATCATCTGGAGCCCAGTGTCACAGTTCCTACCGTGCCATGCAAACGGCCAGGCGTGGCCACCCCCCGGGTGGCTCAAGGAGGTTTTGAACCCATGACTTTCTGGGTACTGGTTCTGCTGTATTGCCTCTGAGCTACACCTCAACTCATTATTCAGCCTGGTTTACAACTATGCCTTCTCCTGCATGCAGCACTGAGGGCTATACTCTGGATCTTGATTCGCAACTGGCACCTGTCACTTGTGGTTCAGTTGAGGCAGTTTATCAAATCAGCTGGGTATAAAACACTGCTTCAGCCTGAGGGCTCTTGTATTGCTCTTGTATTGCCAAAGGTTCCTGTTTTGCTGTGTTCTTGTCTTCAAGTTTTAGTGTTCCAAGACTGACCCCGGCTTCGGACCCTGGCTCTGATCCTCGTTAACTCTGACTTCTGGGATCCCCTGACTACGGCTTCTCCACAACAATCCTTTGACAATTTCCCTGTTTTGTACTACATATCCAGATCCCTTTTCCTGTCAAGCCCCTGTGCTCAGATTCACAGCCCAGGTAGCCTTTTCCCTAGTTACCGTGGGTTGTGTGTATTTGCAAGGGTGAGAATACATCTCTGCACTATGGACTCCAACCTGTGTGTATTTGCAAGGGTGAGCATTCATCTCTACACTATGGACTCCAACCGAGGTAAGCCATTACACCCAGGGCAAACATTCCAAACAGCGACCCCCCCTCCCAAAGATCTATGAGCATTATGCATCAGCAAAAATCTCTCCACAAAAACACTTACCCCCCAAGCATAAATTCCCCCTCCTCTCAGTACAAATGCACCCCCCGTTGAAATCCCCCATCTTAGCTCAAATCTTTGCCCCCCCATCCCCCAAATCCCCTGGCAAAAAAAAATCACCCCTCCTAGCCAAATCCTCTACCCCTAAAATTTTCCCTCGTTGTATACATCTTCCTCCCACTTCAATTCCCCCTCCCAATACAAATTGCCCCAAAACAAATCTCCCTATATCACCACTTTTACCCCCCAATTTCCCCTCCTAGAACAATACTTACCCCTGTAGCCCACCAAATTCCTTCTTTTAACACAGACACAGGGTGAAGCCGCTGTGATGCCGTGAAGCCGCTGAGGAGGTGGAGAAGCAGGGTGAAGCTGCCGAGGAGGAAGTCACTGAGGAAGAGGAGGAGATGCAGGGTGAATCTACAGAGGAGGTAGCCACTGAGGAAGAGGAAGACACGCAGGGTGAAGCCACAGAGGAGGAGATGCAGGATGAAGCCACCAAGGAGGAAGCCACTGAGGAGGAGGAGATGCAGGAAGGAGTCAAAGCTGCCCGCAACCTAGATGGAGTAAGTGAGAGGTTGGTGGGTGGTCGAGCGAGTGACGGGGGTGTTTGAATGAATGACTGACCGACCAAACTTTGTTCTGGTCGGTTTGTTTGCTGCCCCCCTCCAAAAAAAAAGTTGAGCGCCAGCCACCACTGATTACAAGCCTACCAGGCTATTCCTCACTGTTGGATTGTTGTACTTGCATGCAGAAGAGTATTCAGTCTCTTGTTTTCCAGTGATCTATGTACGAATCCTGCTGTGCATTACACAGTGATTATTCTTACTCCTATTATAAGACTTCACTATTGTCAAATCACTTTCTGTGAATCATTTCTGAGATCAAGGGGCACCAATTACAATTCCCCTGGCTGTGGGTGAGAGTTTAGTGACCGGGCTGGCTGAGTGAACCTGGTCAATACATAAATACCATTTGCAACATCGATGATCTCACTGCCCTCTTTTGCAATGTCAGACAAGTTAAATACGCTTTGAGGAAGTTTTGTGCCTACACTACAGGGTCATCAACGTCCACCATAAATCTATTTTGAAAGTTAAATGTTAACTAATGCAATAAACAGATTGCACAATTACTTGGAATCTCATGTCATTACCCTAATGGCAAATTCATTTTTTCTACATATCCATGTAATAAAGTAATTACTTTCCAAGCCGGATTATTAAAACTGCCGAAGAAAACATTTATCCTAAACATCTTCCATTAGAAGAATTCATGCTGATTACTATGAGGGGTTTAGTAATGACCTCAATATGCTGATGAGGTGACAGATGACATATACGTTGATGGTGCTCATTATGGATGGAAGGGTGAGGCTGTTCTTTACAATTCCAGCAATGATGATGGCAAGTCCCTGAAGACGGAGCCAATAGATATTACCACTAATATAATAAAAATTGTTGCTGTTTAGAAGTTTGTGGCTGAGTAGCTATTGAGTTTGCCAGATGGGATTCACAGGCTCTTTTTACATGTGGGTGCAAAGAGGAATGACAACCTACACAGTGCATATAGCACTAGAGAGATTATAGATGGCTAAATTTTGCACAGCAATTTGTAATGCCTCAATAAAGAGGATTTAACCATTGCCTACTCTAACCAAATTAAATATATTTTGGTTTAAATGTAATGTAAAGTGTTTGTGTAGCAGGTACTTCTCCAGACTGATCTAATCTATTCGGGGACATCTGTCTGCTGCAGCATTGTGAGCTTTTTCGTTCCTGCACCCCATCAGGAGAGCACCTCCTGCACTCTATGTGTGTGTGGAATTGCGGCCTACCAAGGGGCACACAGCCTGAAACTCCAGCCCTGAGGAACATATTGTTCATGCAGCTCCAGCCCCGAGGAACAGATTGTTCATGCAGCTCCAGCACCGAGGAACAGACTGTCCATGCTAAAGAAGGACACCCTGCAACAGATCAAAAACTGAATGCCACTGCGACACACCTGCATCTAAGAGCGATCGATCGCTCAGGGGAGGACCGCTGACTGTGTACAGGATTTGGTGAGGGGGCTTTGCCCAGGAACCTTTAATTCTTTTCATAGAATACCACATCCAAATATTGTCCACAGAGCTCCTACATTGCTGGTGAAGATAATAAAATGCAAAGCTTTGCCTCCAGGACATTACCGCGGTTGCTCTTAAAGGGGACACACCACGGTATTGAGATCATTTTACTGGGTGTGTACTGGAGGTATCGTAGGGCAGTCTGGGGTTTCCCTTTAGCCACAGCATCCCAAACACACACCAAAAGTTATTGGGGAGTCTATTTAATCTGTATATATTGTTACCTATTTCTTTCGTTGTTTGCATAGTGTTCCGGACTGTTTTCTTTAAACAGTTTCAACCAAGTTCTGGGTATTTACACAGGTCCTGGCTGACTAATGTTAACCTGAACTTTACTTGGGGGTGTTTTTTTTGGCCAACTGAGGTGAAGCAGGTGCTTCGATTATACTCACTACCTGTTCCAGATATACATTGGATTATGATGATCAATGGCCTTTCAATCGGGACACTCTTAGATATTCAATAATTTCAGGCTTATCTGGTGAGATGTTTTATTTTGAACACATATGCCTTTACAGTGTACCGTATATACTTTCGACATTTATATCGCCCTTTTGCTGTCTGTTCCATATAGTGGTGGGCTACTCGCTTTGAGAACTTTTTCTTGGTAATTTCATATTATCATTAAAGGTATGATTGGTTATAAGGTTATATCTCAATGCAGATTTACTGTTAGCTATGTTAGAGCTCACCAATTCACTGAACAGTGACATCTAATATGACCTAATTGCATACTCATTATTTATACACATGTATTTGTATATAATGTTTTGAAGATGTTTACTTATACTGCTTTCATATTGGTTATACAGTGAGGGAAAAAAGTATTTGATCCCCTGCTGATTTTGTATATTTGCCCACTGACAAAAAATGATGGCCCAGATTCACATACATTGGCGCATATTTATGCCGCCGTAGCGTATCTCCTTTATGCTACGCCAACGCAGCGCAGAGAGGTAAGCACTGGATTCACAAAGATTTTTTTTTTTTTAATAAAGGACTTTTTTCCATGGTGTATGTGTGTGTTTTTTTCAACTATTTACACTTCCTTCGTGAAATGGTAGGGGTACAATGTACCCCATTACCAATTCGCATAGGGGGGGCCAGGATCTGAGGGTCCCCTTTGTTAAAGGGGTCTTCCAGATTCTGATAAGCCCCCCCGCCCGCAGACCCCCCACAACCACCGGACAAGGGTTGTGGGGATGAGGCCCTTGTCCCCATCAACATGGGGACATCCTTCCCATGTTGAGGGCATGTGGCCTGGTACAGTTCAGGAGGGGGGGCGCTCTCTGTCCCCCCCTCTTTTCTGCGGCTGGCCAGGTTACGTGCTCGGATAAGGTGTGGATTTTTGGGGGAACTCCACGCCATTTTTTTTTTAATTTGGCGTGGAGTTCCCCTTAAAATCCACACCAGACCTTCAGGAATGGATATTGAGGGGAACCCCACATCGTTTTTTGTTTTTTTTTTAATTGACGGCGGAATTCCCCTTAATTTATATACCAGACCTGAAGGGCCTGGTAATTGAATTTGGAATGACCCCACGCTTTTTTTTTTTTTTTTAAGGAATTCTCTCTGAATTGCCAGGAGCCGACAATTCATTATAGCCGCAAGTCAGTTTTAAATTACTTTTTTTACTTCAGAAATTACACTTTGTGCAGAGACAGTTCTAAGTACGGGAAACATGCGATATTTCAAATGCTAACTTTACACCACCCCAGGTACGAAATTTAAAGGAATATTTCACTTTTATTGTTTCACTTTAAGCATTATTAAATTCACTGCTCCCGAAAAAAATGTTAGTTTTTAAAAAAAAAATTTGCATTGTCCCCTATAACTTGCATATTAGCCTTTAAAATTAGCACTTTAGATTTCAAACGTTCGAGTCCCATAGACTTTAACGGGGTTCTAAAGTTCACACGAACATTTAGTGTGTTTGCAGGTTCTGGTGCGAACCGAACAGGGGGGTGTTCGGCTCATCCTTATTCCTGACATCCTTGGACAGCTCTTTGGTCTTGGGCATGGTGGAGAGATTGGAATCTGATTGCTTCTGTGGATAGGTGTCTTTTATACAGGTAACAGGCTGAGATTAAGAGCACTCCCTTTAAGAGAGTGCTCCTAATCTCAGCTCACTACTTGTATAGAAGACACCTGGGAGCCAGAAATATTGCTGATTGATAGCAAATCAATTTGTAACTTTTTTTAAATGCATTTTTCTGCATATTTTTGTTGTTATTCTGGCTCTCATTGTTAAATTAAACCTACTATTAAAATGATAAACTGATCATTTCTTTGTCAGTGGGCAAACTTACAAAATCAGCAGGGGATCAACCACTTTTTTCCCTCGCTGTACATACAGTATCTCACAAAAGTGAGTACACCCCTCACATTTTTGTAAATATTTTATTCTTTTCATGTGACAACACTGAAGAAATTACACCTCGCTACACTGTAGTGAGTGTACAGTGTACATTTGCCATCCCACTCAACACACAGCATTAATGTCTAAAGCTCTGGTAACAAAAGTGAGTACACCCCTAAGTGAAAATTTCCAAGTTGGGCCCAATTAGCAATTTTCCCTTCCCAGTGTCATGTGACTCCTTAGTGTTACAAGGATTTAGATGTGAATGGGGAGCAGGTGTGTTAAATTTGGTGTTTATCGCTCTCACTCTCTCATACTGGTAACTGGAAGTTCAACATGGCACCTCATGGTCATGGCAAATAACTCACTAAAAAAATTAATTGTTGCTCTACATAAAGATGGCCTAGGCTATAAGAAGCTTGCCAAGACCCTGAAACTGAGCTGCAGCATGGTGGTCAAGACAATACAATGGTTTAACATGACAAGTTCCCCTCAGAACAGGCCTCACCAAAGAAGTTGAGTGCACATACTCAGCGTCATATCCAGAGGTTGTCTTTGGGAAATAGACGTACTGTATCAGTGCTGCCAGCATTGCTGCAGAGGTTGAAGAGGTGGGGGGGTCAGCCTGTTAGTGCTCAGACCATATGCTGCACACTGAATCAAATTGGTCTGCATGGCTGTCATCCCAGAAGGAAGCCTCTTCTAAAGATGATCCACAAGAGAGCCCACAAACAGTTTGCTGAACACAAGCAGACTAAGGACATGGATTACTGGAACCATGTCCTGTGGTCTGATGAGACCAAGATAAACTCATTTGTTTCAAACCGTGTCAAGCACATGTGGCGGCAACCAGGTGAGGAGTACAAAGACAAGTGTGTCTTGCCTACAGTCAAGCATGGTGATGGGAGTGTCATGGTCTGGGACTGCATGAGTGCTGCCGGCACTGGGGAGCTACAGTTCATTGAGGGAACCATGAATGCCAACATGTACTGTGACATACTGAAGCAGAGTATATTCCCCTCCCTTCGGAGACTGGGCTGCAGGGCAGGATTCCAGCATGATAACGACCCCAAACACACCTCCAAGATAACCACTGCCTTGCTAAAGAAGCTCAAGGTAAAGGTGTTGGACTGGCCAAGCAGGTCTCCAGACCTAAACCCTATTGAGCATCTATGGGACATCCTCAAATGGAAGGTGGAGGAGCGCAAGGTCTCTAACATCCACCAGCTCTGTGAGGTCATCATGGAGGAGTGGAAGAGGACTCCAGTGGCAACCTGTGAAGCTCTGCTGAACTCCATGCCCAAGAGGGTTAAGGCAGTGCTGGAAAATAATGGTGACCACACAAAATATTTTTGGGCACTTTGGGCCCAATTTGGACATTTTCACTTAGGGGTGTACTCACTTTTGTTTCCAGCAGTTTAGACATTAATAGCTGTGTGTTGAGTTATTGTGAGGGGACAGAAAATTGACACTGTTATCCAAGCTGTACACTCACTACTTTACTGTATGGTATACTGCATGTTTATATGCCATTGGGCATTTTATGATATGTCTATTTCATAATAAATATTTCTGTACTTTTTATATATCTTGTGTGGTGTGTTCTCAGAGGCACATATAAAGTCCCGCCCCCTTTTAGTGTTGATACAGTATACTGTACATGTCACCATTAAATGATATCTTCTGTTTCAAGGAGATCACATTTTCACAGTTTACACATTATGACATGTTGTGAGATAACAACTGTAATTCTTAATTTGTCATAATGCTGTGCATACTCTTAATTAATAAAGAATCCATTCATATGCTTGGATGTTATATTTGTCAGTCAATGTGCCATCTTACGGGAGCCGAGAAAATTATCAGCTTTTTGTGCTATTTTTACACACATCGGAATTGTTAAGCCGCTAATTGAAAGTGATAGTCAATCCTACATCACTTGGTAAAATTTGTTTTCACAATAAGTTAAAAAATGGCTTATGTATATCTCTGAACAAATGCCTCTCAGAAATGATCATTATGCAAAGAAGAAGAGAAAAATATACACGTACAGTAAAACCTTGAAGTATAATTCGCTCCAGAAACATGCTTGTAATTCAAAGCACTTGTATATCAAAGAGAATTTCCTCATAAGAAATAATAATAACTCAAATGATTCGTTCCACAACCATTTATTCATAAGTCCTTCAGTTTATAGTCCATATAAAAACATTATAGAAATGTCATAGGTTGTGTAAACATAAATAGCTGGATTTAGGTAGGGGCGCGCATCTTTGCGGCGGCGTAGCGTAGCGTATTTACACTACGCCGCCGTAAGTCAGAGAGGCAAGTACTGTATTCACAAAGTACTTGCCTCCTAAGTTACGGCGGGGTAGCGTGAATAGGCCAGCGTAAGCACGCCTAATTCAAATGAGGATGTGGGGGGCGTGTTTTATGCATATTAACTGTGACCCGACGTGATTGACGTATTTTACGAACGGCGCATGCGCTGTCCGTGTACATATACCAGTGTGCATTGCTCCAAAGTACGCCGCAAGGACGTATTGTTTTCGACGTGGACGTAAATTACGTCCAGCCCTATTCACGGACGACTTACGCAAATGACGTAATATTTTCAAATTTCGACGCGGGTACGACGGCCATACTTATTATTGACTAGTCCAGCTATTTGATGGAATAACTTTACGCCTGAAAATGGCTTACGTAAACGGCATATCTTTACTGCAACGGGCGCACGTACGTTCGTGAATAGGCGTATCTAGTGATTTACATATTCTACGCCGAAATCAATGGAAGCGCCACCTAGCAGCCAGCCTAAATATTGCACATTAAGCTACGATGGTGCAGGCTGTCGTATCTTAGCTAGGTTTAAGTGTATCTCAGTTTGAGGCGGCGTACACACCATCGGATCTGTCCGCTGAAAACGGTCCGCTGGACCGTTTTCAGCGGACAGATCCGCTGCGTCCGGCTGCCGGATTTCTGTCTGATGGTTGTACACACCATCAGACAGAAATCCGCGCGTAAACAATACGCGGGGCGTGGCCACGCCGTCGCCGCGACGATGACGCGGCGACGTGGGCGGCCCTGGAAGGTCAAAGCTTCTACGCATGCGTCGAATCAGTACGACGCATGCGAGGGATGGCGGTCGGTCGGACGTGTCCGGTGAGTCTGTACAGACGACCGAACACGTTCGACGGACAGGTTTCCAGCGGACAGATTGCTTAGCATGCTAAGCAATTTTTGTCCGCTGGAAACTGTCCGATCCGCCGGACAATTGTCCGCTCGGGCCTACACACGACCGGATCGGTCCGCTGGAACTGGTCCGTCGGACCAGTTTCAGCGGATAGATCCGGTCATGTGTACGGGCCTGAGAATACACTTAAACTTAGGACGGTGCAGATTCCGAGTTAGGTCGGCGTATCTACTGATACGCCGGCCTAACTCTTTCTGAATCTAGCTAATAATGTCCATCCACAAATGGAAACCTCCACAAGGGAATTAGAAGCAAAATCCAGTAGGAGCTACAGAGTATAAAAGAGAAGAGGCGAGTCTAAGTGTAGCAATATGTTGCAAAATGTTACACCTGCATTAAATGTAACCATATTGCTACACTTAGGCCTCGTACACACGATCAGTCCAAACCGATGAAAACGGACTGAAGGACCGTTTCATTGGTCCAAACCGATTGTGTGTGGGGACCCATCGGTCAGTTATCCTTCTGTCCAAAAAAATAGAACTTGCTTTAAAATTGAACCGATGGACGCCTAACCGATAGGTCTAAACCGACGGTTAGTATGCAAAAGCATCGGTTACAAACCCGCGCATGCTCAGAATCAAGTCGACGCATGCTTGGAAGCATTGAACTTCATTTTCCGCTGCACGTCGTTGTGTTTTACGTCACCGCGTTGGACTCGATCGGTTTTATAACTGATGGTGTGTAGGCACATCAGACCATCAGTCAGCTTCATCGGTTAACCGATGAAACGGTCCTTCAGTCCGTTCTCATCGGATGGACTGATCGTGAGTACAGGACTTTAGAGGTGCCTCTCTTCTCTTTTATACTCAGTTGTGACATGACGCTACTCTTATATCAAGACATCGCTTGTATATCAAGTCAAAATGTATTTAAAAAAAAAATCTTGTCTTGCAAAACGCTCTCAAACCAACTTACTCTCAAACCAAGGTTTTACTGTATATTAAAATTCAAATCATTTAAAATAATCAAAAGTAATCTAAAAGGCATTGATATTTAAAGGAGTCCTACATATATCACTTTGTACTATGCACTGCTTTAAGGCATATGTTTTCAATAGAGAGGAAAAAGGTTAGAGTGTTTTTGTCACACGTCCTGCCCCAAGACGCAATAGGAAGACAGATGAAAATTTTCCAAAATTTGCGAAAATTCCTTTTTTACACATATTGATGATTTCCCTTCACAGACAGCAATAACGATTAAGGTGAAAACAAAAGACATTCCAATACTCCACTCAGAAAGTGTCCAAATACTATACCAGCCAATAGTTGGGATGTTTTTTGAACAAATAATTATTTAACATTTAATGTTGGAGTAATGCGCTAAACTCTTCACACGTCCTAAAACTTCACCTTTATTCATAAATTCAATAAATATAATAAAATAGTACAAAAGCTCTGTCCATCTGCAGGAAACTTAGCATTACCACTATTTTATCTGTCAGCCTTTGCACTATTATTTTGAATTAATTAATAAAAAAGAAGATTTTGGTTTTTTTTTTGTTTTTTTTTTCACTTCTGACTCAACCAGAGTTGAAAAAATGAACAAAGAAACAAGGCGAGGACCACGCTCCTGGCCCACACTTCACTTGCCCGTATCATCTGCTCTATGGTATCGCATCATAAGTGGTTCATATTAATTTAATTAATATTTGATTTCCTTTCCTTTTTTTTTTTCTCTCATTCATTTTTTTTTTCTTTTTCCTTTCCCTTTTCCCTTTCCCATCCCCCCCCTTCTCCCTTCCTACATATTAATTATTAAAACAAGCAAAAGAGGGAGGACGAAGGGAAAAAAAGAAGACAAAACAAAAAAAAACAGCACAACAATCCTGATCCAAGTGGAAAATTAATAACATCTCTTCCCCTAACCCTCGCCTCTCCCCCCCACCTAATTACCCCCTACCAGCCTAATTTTTATAGTTTCGGTGCCTTATCTCGCTATACCTCCCCTCTACAGATTATATCTCTATCTCCTTGAATCCTGGTTCACACCGGGCTGCATGAGAGAAACCGCGCAAGCTCAACTGAACCCGCACTATCTCCCCCCGCTGATAGTCCCGCTTGCAAATCGAACCCAGTCATACCCGGTGCAACTCCGGGCCCCCCGATTAATGCATTATGCGCCTATAGCTTCAGCATATCCCATTGTATATTTAAACCTTTTCCATTTCTCCCACTTCTCTTCAAATTCTTCCCATTTCTCTTTGTCTCTGAATCTTAAGTATTCTAGGTTATACATTTCCTCTACTCTGTTACACCACCCTCTCAATGATGCACTCTCTGTTCCCTGCCAGTTACGCGCTGGTGTTTTGCCGCGTTCAATAGTTGTGGGACCAATGTATTCAAATATTGTTTTGTTGGGATTAGGGATCCATGCAATACGCATACCCATGGGTCATCCGGAAGTTCATTATTTGTGATTTCTCTGATTTTTTGTCTGATCTCCCTCCAGTATCTTCTTATTTTAGGGCAAGTCCACCAGACGTGGGCCATAGAACCGACTTCACCGCAACCCCTCCCATTTATCGAGAGATGGGAGGAGGAGCTGGGTTCACGGGTAAATGAGTTCGAGATTAATCAAATAATAACTAGGGTCCATGAGACCTCAATAAATAATGATACTAGAGAACTAAACTATAAATGTTTAGTTCGATGGTATCTTACGCTGGACAAATTACATAAATTCTCAGGAACCACATCACAACTATGTTGGAGGGGTTGCGGAAAAAGAAGATTTAGAACCAAGAGGGTTTAAAACTGAATATGATATGAATAAAACTGCCAGATGTCCATAACAGACATAATCCAATGTAATTTCATGGACCACCTTAGACTGGCTCCCATACATATATGGCGGCAGGTTGGCAGTCCTGCACAAATCGTACGAATATGTATGGCGGCTCCTTTAAGAGCCATACTGTAGCAGGCGCGCACGATCGCAATCGAGGGCACGGGAGCAGAACGGGGATTTGCTTGTGTAAACAGCCAAATCCCTGTTCAGAGAGCAGAGGAGAGACAGATTGGTTGTTCCTACTAAGTAGGAACAACAATCTGGCTCCTCCTCTAGTCATTCTTATCCCCTCACAGTTAGAAACACACCTAGGGAACACATTTAGCCCTTTTGATCACCCCCTAGTGTTAACCCCTTCCCTGTCAGTGACATTTACACAGTAATCAGTGCATTTTTATAGCACTGATCGCTGTATAAATGTCAATGGTCCCCAAAAAAGTGTCAAAAAGTGTCCGATCTCTCTGCCTTAATGACACAGCCAGGGATTTGGGAACATGGGAACAAGTGGAGCGTCTTGCCAGTGGAGGTCTCCCCGGCAAGGTACTCTCCCCATGTTGAGAGCAGGTGGCTTGGTATGGTTTGGGGAATGGGGGCTAATGCTTGCTTCTGCCCCTTAAAGCGGAGGTTCCGCGGCCAATCGTTTTTTTTTTGTTTTGTTTTTGTTTTTTGGTGCGTTCAATGAGTTTTTACATTGCAAAGTAATACTCACTGCTTTGGTGTCTTCAAATATCCCCTGTCCGTTTTCAAGTAATAGAAGAACTTTTAAAATCCGTTTCAGGCAGTTTCCATTTTGCATGTGGGCATTGTGAAGCCCATAAGCAATGATTTCCTGAAAGCGGTGAATGCTTATCTCCCAGCATTCACCACTCTCTCGCGCATGCGCAGTGTTTATGGTGAGTAGCGCCGTAAACTTCCTGGTTGCCATCACAACGGGCGGCGTTATTGAAAGTTCACGCCCCGTTGTGATGGTATTCACAACAATACGCGTCACTTCTTATGTGAAATCTCAAGAGATTTCACAGGACGGCGTTCCGCATTGTCTCTTGGGAAGCATGACACTATGCTCCCAGGAGACAATGCGGCGAGCTCCCAGGTGACATTGCGGCATTGGGGAAAGGAGTAGGAACGCCTACTCCCATGGAAGGGAAAACCCAGAAGTCAGTTAAAAAAGCTATACTACGGTATTTACACTTGAACAAAAAATGTTATGTGGCTATTGAACTTGTTGCTAGTGTTATGCATGTGATGGGATATACCGTATTTATCGGTGTATAACATGCACAGGCGTATAACACGCACCCCAACATAAAGAGGGAAGTTTCAGGAAAAAAACATTCCACAGCCCCTGCGTATAACACGCAGGCACAGTGTACCCTCTATTTTCATGGTAAAAAAGTGAGTGTTATACGCCAATAAATACAGTAGTTGTTTTTTGGGGTGGAACTCCACTTTAAGGTGCATCTATTCAATCTTAAAAATAAAAATCTCACATAAAGTTGGATACATACATCAAGGTCTCATTTGCCATTATTTAAAGCTGAGCCATCAGTTTTCAAATTTATTTCTTCAATTTCAGCAAAATACTAATATGAGTTCAACATAACTCTATTCAGGTGACCTAATCCTAACATGATAACCATTAGAGTTATCCGGTAATAAAAAAATATAGTTCTTTTAAAATGACTGCCTTGGTCTAGCAGAAGAAAAATAAGAACAAAAGTTCATTATAAATAATAAAGAAGATCAGCAAAGTTCATGAGGAGAGCAGATTTTCGAATGAGACTATTCTAGGAACACAAGGCCAAGATCGAGGAAAGCTCTCAGGGGTAATATGGGCGATACTATAAAGTTTGCTGAGAAAAGACTTTTGTTTTGGCCAAGACTTTTTAAACTAGAGGTTTGTGTGACATCTCCAATTACTATATATATATCAATAATGTCTCTAAGATACTACATTTTTATACAGTATAAATATTTTTTTCCCCTAATTTACTAATTCTGGGATTTTTAGAGCAGAATTGTTAATATTCAGCATACGTATTTAGTTGTAGAGCTTATGAGCTTATGTCCTTCAGTCTACAGCTAAATAAATATGCTAAGTATTAACAATTCTACTCTAAACATCTAATATATATATATATATATATATATATATATATATATATATATATATATATATATATATATATATATATATATGCTATATATAGTGAGCACTAGTCCACCCCAATCCCTACTGTTGTCAGCTAAAAAGCTGACAGAGAATTGGCATTTCTGATGGATATATAAAGAATAGGCATGCTGCAGTCACTTTGTATTATAAGTTCCAGCTGATGGCACCAATACATGAGAAATGGAAGTGTGGCCACACTTGTATATACGGTACATACTGTATAGCCACAGTTCCATTCTTATGTAGAATAATACAAAGTGACTGCAGCAATCTTCTTAATTTTGTAGCTGACAACAAAGGGTAGTGGGGTTGGATAAGTGCTCACCAGATTACCGACAACAGAGAATAGGGTGGATATGGTGCTCACCAGATTACCGACAACAGAGAATAGGGTGGGTATGGTGCTCACCAGATTACCGACAACAGAGTATAGGGTGGGTATGGTGCTCACCAGATTTCCGACAACAGGGTTCAGGCTCTCACCAGACTACCAATAATAGGGTGTGGGGTAGACTAGCGATCAACAAATTCCCAACCAGGGCCGATCCTAGGGTCACAGGCGCCTGGGTGCAGAAATATTTCTGGCGCCCTCACATGGGCATGGTCATCTTTCTAACTCCTCCCTTTACAAATGTTTCAACAACTCCACCTCTCCATCTGTAAGTCCCACCACTTTGCTTTGACAATAACTTAGTCAACTGACAACAGAGAATAGGGTGGGTATGGTGATCACCAAATTACTGACAACCGAGAATAGGGTGGGTATAATACTCACCAGATTACTGACAACGGAGAATAGGGTGGGTATGGTACTCACCAGATTACTGACAACAGTGGCTGCGTTTGATGGGCACAGTGGCTGCGTTTAATTGCCACAGTGGCTGCATTTGATGACACAATGGCTGTGTTTGACGGCACAGTGGCTGCGTTTGGGCACAGTGGCTGCATTTGAATGGCACAGAAAATTACTTACTGGGTGAGGCCGAGGGTCAGGTCAGGTGCAGTGCAGTCACTCATGCTCACAGCAAGGCAGGCTTAGTGAGGCAGCTCTTCTCAGCTCCCCTCCCTCTGAGCTACGCTGTCTGAGTATGGCAGAGGTGGGTGAAGCCAAGCTAGTTTTCCAGCCGTGGAGGCAGCGCACTCTGAATGCTGGGGTGGCCATGACACACTCTGAATGCTGGGGCGGCCGTGGCCTCTGACATCACTGTTTGCTAGGCGGGACGGGTGGACGATGATTCTAGCAACCAATGCAGTCGAGTGAGTGGTGTGCCTCAGCTTCGGCGCCCCTTCTCTGCGGCAGCTTACAATGCTGGGGCCCGGTGCACCCGCCTAGGATCGGCCCTGGAGGTGGGCATGGTGCTCAGATTACCGACTATAGGGAGTGGGTTTACAAGTTGCTCACCAGATTACCGGCAACGGGGGAGTGTGTGTATGTGTGTGTGGGGGGGCATTGTGCTCAACCAGATTACCAATAAGAGGGAGTGTGAGGTAGACATAATGCTCACCAAATTACTGAAGACAGGTAATGTGGTGGACTAGCGCTCACCAGAAATACAGTGTGACAGAAAGTATTTCAACGACCGCTATTTTATTCTCTAAGGTGTTAGAAAAAAAAATATATATATGTAATGTTTGGGGGTAATTTTCTAGCAATTTTCTAGTAATTTTCTAGCAAAAAAAAATGTGTTAACTCGTAAATACCAAATCTCAGAAAGAGTCCTTAAGTGGTTAACATGTTTCTTTCTCAAGATCATTTAACATTTCAATTTTTCAGGATAATAATAATAAAAAAAAAAAAAAAGAAGAAGGAGGAATACAGTTAAAACTGAATTTTAGATCACTTTCCAACCTTTCCACCTTCTTCATATTTAAGTCACTAGCAGCCTCTGACTGTAAGCATGTCTCTGATACAGACTGGCACTCATATAAAGTACTCTCCTTTGTTATTGAAAATTCTGATGAAAGTATGTCAGTCATGTGCAAGAGATTAAGTATCGAGGAGAAATAAGGAAGGGAGTGAAGCGCATCATGAATACATATGGCAGACGTTAAGGAAGAAAAATATTTGGATCGGTCTTACAAACCACTAACTATGAAGGGTTTTAAAGGACTAGCAAATCTAATTTGTTACATTTTTTGTAAAGAGCTATTAATATTATTTACTAATGTATACAAATAATCATGTATTTGTACACCATTTGCTATGTTTGCAGTCTTAGTTATTGCTGCTTATTGTCATGAGTGAAGCATAAAGGTTACCATTGCTTACCCCCTAATATAAATGCTGGTTCCCTGATTGCTATGCGGACACTTGCTGCAGTACTTTAAAGGGTAAGTCCACTTTCGTGGGAAAGACATACCATATTTATTGGCGTATAACACGCACAGGCGTATAACACGCACCCTAACTTTAAGAGGGACGTTTCAGGAAAAAACGTTCCAAAGCCCCCTGCGTATAACACGCAGGTACAGTTCACCCTCTATTTTCAGGGTAAAAAAGTGAGTGTTATACGCCAATAAATACAGTATATCAAAAGAAAAATAATATATATAGCATATACGATTGCTACACGAGACATATTGTAATTTAACGTTATTAAAAATTACCTTTCCTTTTTCATGTATTGGAGTTTCAAAAGTTGTAACAAGCCGTGGTTTGCCCACGCAGGGGCGACATTGAACAGATATGTAAAGAAGAAGGGCAGGAACGCGTAATCAATAACATTACAATAAACTATAACCGGGGCCGTAGGTTGAAAATAAGTCATGTGCCATATTTTACCCTTGAGTACAGCAGTCTACATTGCTAGCTTTCATATAAAAAAGCAATAAGAGTAGAAGGAAACAGGGGAAAAAAGTAAGATGGAGAAAATAGAGGCAAAAAGGAGCCACATGAGAGGGTGAATACCACGGACGCGGGACCTGCTGAGACAAGGTTTAAAGCTGACCATAACTTGTCAGGGGCAGGGATGGAAGGGAATAACTTATCCACGGTTTCCAGATTTAATTTTTTTTGCATGCAAATCCTTCAGTATACTGGACATCTGCTCATGAATCATCATAGCTGTCATTTTGGTTCTCACCTCCTGGAACGACAAAGTCTTCCAGGCCTGGGCAATGGCTCTTATGGCAGAAATAAAAAGGTTTGTGGCCAATTTCTGCTGGGGCATAAAGAGGTCCGGTATAGGACAATGCAAGAGAGCCAGTCGGGCATCCTTACGGATTGTCATATGAAATAAGGTCTGCAACAGGCCGAAGACCCTGGACCAGAAGCCGATCAAGCGTGGGCAAGACCACCATATATGTAGGACATCCCGACGTTGACCATAATTCCAAAAACATCTATCACTGCTGCCAGGATAAGCATGAGCCAGCCTAGCCGGGACCCAGTACCACCGCAGAAGCACTTTATAAGCGGCCTCTAGGGTGGAAGTGTTGAATGAACAATTCACAATTGATGTCCAGGCTTTACTCCAGTCCTCTCCCTCAATACCAGATCCAAGGTCTCGCTCCCATTGTGTCACATAGGAAAGGGTCGATAAAGATAACCTACCATTAAGAGAGGCATAAAACGATGAAATAAGACCTTTCCTTTTTAATCTGCGGGCGGCTTTAAATTTTCTGTAAAATTTTATGCAAAATGTTAACCTGTGGCATTCTCTACTCCATTAGTATACAGAATGTCCCCAGAAATGTTCTTTCCTGCTTTTGTGATTGGCTCACTGAATTTTCCAGAAGTTTGCACAAAGTTACAAGTCAGATTTTATGTACTCCCTGCAATAGGAATGTATGTTTTGGTGAGATACTCCCCAAAGACTAAGAGCCGGTTCACACAGGGGCAACACGACTTCCAGCATGACTTTGGGAGACAACTTGGACACGACTTGAGTATGAATCATCAGGCAACTTACAAGGCAACTTCAAGTTGCCTCCAGGACAGTACAAGGCAACTTCCAGGACAGGAGCCTTTCCAGTGGCCAATCAAACAACAATCAGCTCTGTGGGAGGGAGGGGGAGGGAGGGGTTTGCCTGAGAAATGTATGTTCTCTTCCTGTATTGTTGCTTTAGTTAAAGCGGGGGTTCACCCTAAAACATTTCTAACATTACATCCAGCTCACTCTCTACATTGACAGTATGCCGTTTATTTTTTTGTTTTTGCTGTATTTACCTCGTACAGCTATTTTCTTCCCCGGCTTCCGGGCCGGGACTCCCGCGGGAGTAGGCGTTTCTATCCAGCAGGTGATTGACGTGATGACAAAAACAACCTCACCCCATCGCATAAGGAGCGTCACGAGTTGCTGAAAGAAGCCGAACGGTGAGTCGGCAATATACGGCACCTGCGCATCGACGTTCGGCTTCTTTCGGGCAACTTGTGACACTCCTTATGCGACAGGGGGAGGTTGTTTTTGTCATCACGTCAATCACCTGCTGGATAGAAACTCCCGCGGGAGTCCCGACAAGGAAGCCGGGCAAGAAAATACTGTAGCTGTACGAGGTATGTACAGCAAAAAAAAAAAACGGCATACTGTCAATGTAGAGAGTGAGCTGAATGTAATGTTAGAAAATCGTTTTTAGGGTGAACCCCCGCTTTAAAACAGTGATCAGACTTCTGAGGCAACTTCCATTGAAATCAATGGGTACAAGTTGCCAACAAGTTGCCTAGAAGTCGGATTGAAGTAGTACAGGAACCTTTTCTGAAGTCGGAGCGACTTCAGTAGTGTGTATTAAGACGGCTCTATTCACTTCCATTGATTTTCTCAACCTCGGGACTTGGGACGACTTGGGGCAACTTCAAGTCGGATCCCAGGTCGCCTCTGTGTGAACCGGCTCTAAATACTTCTAAAAGGATGCAGACAGTGCAGTTTTTCTCATTAGAACATGGGAATATGGCTTGCAAAATCGTACAAATACATGTGGAATCCTTCCTTTTCTTTTTTTTTTGTTTCTATTTATCCACCAATTTACTTGCTCCAATATAACAGTTCCCAGTACCCTAACGGTCAATCTCTTCAATGGTAGAGGAGTGTGTCTCATGCTTCCTTTTTAGGAAGATCCAGGTTTCTTGCTCCCCGTGTAAGAATGGCATGCTGAGAGAGTAAAGGAAAGGTGAGTAAGGTAGAGTACATGTAAGCCCTAATTGAAAGACATTTAGGTTGCTAAAGCAGTGTACATTAACAAATTCAATACCAGACACTTTTACCCCCTTCCTGACCAGGCCAATTTTCAGCTTTCAGCGGTGTGACACATTTTGAATGACAATTGTGCGGTCATGCAACACTTTCTTTTCACACAAATAGAGTTTTCTTTTGGTGGTATTTAATCGCCTGTTTTTTTTTATTATTATTATTTTTCTTAGTTTCTGTTATAATATTCTGCAAATAAACAATCTTTCTTAATAAATTTAAGCCAAAATGTGTTCTACTACATTTTTTGGGTTAAAATAACAGTGTATAATATTTAGTCTGCAGGAAAGTTATATAATCCACATATACATCTGAAAATCAATCAGTCCTAGTGTACTGAGGCCTATCTCATTTCCTGAGGCCCATAAATGCTAGAACAGTACAAATATCCCCCAAATGACCGTTTTTTGGAAAGCAGACAATCAAATTTTTTTGGGAAAATTAAGAAATAAAAAAATAAATAATAATAATTTTTATTTTTTTTATTATTTTTTTCTTTTGTTTTTACTTTTTTTTTTTTTCTTTTTACATACAAAGACTTGCATTTAAAATCCTGACCACCTCCCCAGAGAAGTACAGTGTACATAGCTTCTCAATATAGCTTTCTTGATGATGTAGTCTGGATAAGAAGCGCATATGACATTGTGGCAACACAGGAGAACAATTGGGAACCACGGATAGAGTATTGTAACCCTTGGACAAGAGATGCCACATTCCCACATCCTGTCCCCCAAATTGTATACGTGGTTTGTGGGGGGGGGGGTTGTAGAACTCTGGAAGCAGCCTGCAAAATAAGGGGGCCCACAGATATCCATCTCCTCCCAGGGGAATGAGTGCAGGGGTACATTAGGTTCCCTTATTACTTGTTTTAAAAAAAGTGAAATTGTAAAACACATTGAAACCTTGAGAAACATGTTTTAATAAAATCACAGAAATAATGTAAATAATGACCTGTGATGTAGATCTATTATTAATCACGATGACCTGCCACCCAGCAATGTTTCACTTCCACCCAACAATGCTTCCCTTCTGCACTCCCATCACTAAGTGGCAGATCCCTGGCTGTTAGAATGTAAACAAACAACCAGGGATCCTGGGTGATGTCACTGACCATATTTGGTCATAAACAATTGTTTTTAATGATGTTAGCCAGGATCTCCAGCCCTGTGTTCATTTTACTGTAATGACAAAATTCTGTCATTTAGTGATAGGACTGCATAATTGTACACAGTGTCATAATGACGGTGGAGAAACCTTGTAGGCCAGTGGATTATCATGATAGTGGGGAAACATCATCAGGTGGTGGCTCAATGTGATGATGGATCTACATTATTGGATAACAAGCTTGAAAATGGATTTACCCCAGTACTTATTCCACTGGGAGGGGATATTTGGGGGCCCCTTAATTTAAAGAGGGCTTCCAGGTTTCTCTAAGCACCCCCCCTCCCAGAAACCCACACATCCTTTGGGGGGGCAGGATGTGGGGAAGAGGCCCTTGTCCCTCAACATGGGGTAATGGTGCCTTGCAAAAGAAGGAGAGTTCAATGGCCTTCCTTGCAAGGTACCTTCACAATATTGAAAGGCATGAGTCCCTATATGGTACAGGTAGGGAGGGCTGTATGCTCACTGCCCTCCCATTTCCTGGTCACCTGGGCTGCATGCCTGGATAAGGTTCTGGTTGGAATAAAGCCCCCCCCCCCCAACTTGTAAACCATTTCCCCAATGTTGAAGGACAAGGGTCTCCCGAAAAAAGTGAAGGTTTTTGAGGAGGGCAGACTTATGTAAATTATGTAAAATGTAAAAAACAAAACAAAAAAAAAAACATTCTGTTGCTCAACTAAGTCTCATCGCCACCATAATGACCCACTGTCCGATGATGTTGCCCTGCTGCACCACTACTAGTGCTGAATGACAGATATCTGGTTGCACAATGTAAATAAAACAAACGGGGATCCTGGGTGGTATCACTGACCACATATGGGCATAACCATATTTGCTCAATTATGTCACCTGGGATCCCTGGGGCTGTTGTTTGCATTACTGTAATGCTGGGAATCTGTCATTGATTGTCAGCAGTGTGGCAGAGCAAAGTTGGCATGGAGGAAGAGAAGCATCACCTGGCAGTGGAGAAATACGTAGAGTGGCGGGTCATTGCGATTGATGATGGGCCTACATAATTGAATAATATGATTAAAGATAGATTTACATAGAGGCATATTGGTTATACTTCCACCCAGTTGCAACCTAAGAAACTCATTTAAACACAATGCAAATAAAGGAGGGAACCATGTATACAGAACATTTGTTTGTTACAGAGTAACTTCCTCAGAGAAAATAAACACAGCAAACAGCCGTGAATAGATTTGACATAACAAATCCTGCAGCCAATGCAGCATAAAAATAAAACAATAAAAACAAAAATACAATACATATTTAAAACATAAAAATAATTTTCCATGGCTGAAGGATTCTTGGCAAAGGTGCCTTCATAGACAGAAATGTGATATTGTTTCCTGAGTGATAGAAAAACCAAGCCTGACATTACCCAGTTAGAGGAGAACCCAAGCAATGTCTATTAGTCTGGGAAAAAGGTGGAAATAAGGGCCGTCTAATTGAGCCACCCCCACTGCGCGTAACTGGAGAATATAAGTGAAAATATAGTGATATTGATAATATAAATAAACAAATTAATAAATAAATATATGTGAGCTGCTGCTCTAAAAGTTAAACAATCAAAATGTAATATGCAAATACAGTGCTACCTGATGTGAAAATATATTGATATATTGTTTCACATAGAGGGTGGATCACTCATTATTTTTCACTTAATAGTCTAGCAATATTATATGTGTGTTTTTTTTATTTTATTCTCTTGAGCGCTGCTTAATATCACATTTGATACCTTTTTTCACATCAGGTAGCACTGTATTTGCATATTACATTTTGAATGTCTATTAGTCACTTAACACTTTGCTGGAGGGCAACAGTTCTGCAGAATCCTCATGGATGTGTCTATATTGATTGCTTTCATCCTTCATCTTAGGATCCCAGTTAGGGCTCATGCTCAGAGTCCAAATACAAAGCAGCATGTCGTGGTTGTTGCATCAACCCTGCAATTTTCTGGAACGCTATCTTAAAGCGGGAGTTCACCCATTTAAAAAAAAAAAAAAAATCTCCCCTTAGCTTCCTGCTCGTTCGGTCTAGGGGAATCGGCTATTTATATTAAAATATGTGCAGTACTTACCCGTTTTCGAGCTGCATCTTCTTCCGTCGCTTCCGGGTATGGGTCTTCGGGAGCGGGCGTTCCTTCTTGATTGACATTCTTCCGAGAGGCTTCCGACGGTCGCATCCATCGCGTCACTCGTAGCCGAAAGAAGCCGAACGTTGGTGCGGCTCTATACTGCGCCTGCGCACCGACGTTCGGCTTCTTTCGGAAAATCGTGACGCGATGGATGCGACCGTCGGAAGCCTCTCGGAAACCTGTCAATCAAGAAGGAACGCCCATTCCCGAAGCCCATACCCGGAAGCGACGGAGAGGATGCGTCTCGTAAACGGGTAAGTACTGCACATATTTTAAAATAAATAGCCGATTCCCCTAGTAATAACGAGCAGGAATTTAAGGGGGAAAAGTGCCCTCTAAGGGTGAACCCCCGCTTTAAGTGAGATAAAACTTCACCTTACATGGGGAACACATCATTTTTTTGATAAACAAAATGTTAAAGTGTATGCTACCCCTAAATGTATAATTTCATATACAGTGTGTGTCTGTGCTTGTATAAGGTTGTGTGCAAATATAACCTGTTCTATTTATATTCTTTAGTGTTTATAGACAGGCCTGATATCCTGCTGTACTAATCTGACCACGTCAAGCATGAAAGCAGAACCATGCTGTCGTGGTCAGTTTGTGCATCATTCATTCCAACTTTGAGTTACAGGACTCGGTACATATGAACAGCATGCTTGTATCTTCATGTTCAGTTCATTACTATACCCCTTGCTCAGCCCCACTGTTCCGTGTTTCAATGTACTGGATGCAGTACAGTATCCAGTACACACTAATGTGTATACCTCTCCATCTGCCTCTCCGCCCCCTTCACTGCCTTCCTCTCCATCTGCCTTTCCACCAGCCTCACAGCCTTCCTCTCCATCTGCCTCTCCACCAGCCTCACAGCCTTCCTCTCCATCTGCCTCTCCACCAGCCTCACAACCTTCCTCTCCATCTGCCTCTCCACCAGCCTCACTGCCTTCCTCTCCATCTGCCTCTCCACCAGCCTCACCGCCTTCCTCTCCATCTGCCTCTCCACCAGTCTCAAAGCCTTCCGCTCCATCTGCCTCTCCACCAGCCTCACAGCCTTCCTCTCCATCTGCCTCTCCACCAGCCTCACTGCCTTCCTCTCCATCTGCCTCTCCACCAGCCTCACAGCCTTCCTCTCCATCTGCCTCTCCACCAGCCTCACTGCCTTCCTCTCCATTTGCCTCTCCACCAGCCTCACTGCCTTCCTCTCCATCTGCCTCTCCACCAGCCTCACCGCCTTCCTCTCCATCTGCCTCTCCACCAGCCTCAAAGCCTTCCTCTCCATCTGCCTCTCCACCAGCCTCACAGCCTTTCTCTCCATCTGCCTCTCCACCAGCCTCACTGCCTTCCTCTCCATCTGCCTCTCCACCAGCCTCACTGCCTTCCTCTCCATCTGCCTCTCCACCAGCCTCACTGCCTTTCTCTCCATCTGCCTCTCCACCAGCCTCACTGCCTTCCTCTCCATCTGCCTCTCCACCAGCCTCACCGCCTTCCTCTCCATCTGCCTCTCCACCAGCCTCAAAGCCTTCCTCTCCATCTGCCTCTCCACCAGCCTCACAGCCTTTCTCTCCATCTGCCTCTCCACCAGCCTCACTGCCTTCCTCTCCATCTGCCTCTCCACCAGCCTCACTGCCTTCCTCTCCATCTGCCTCTCCACCAGCCTCACTGCTTTTCTCTCCATCTGCCTCTCTACCAGCCTCACAGCCTTCCTCTCCATCTGCCTCTCCACCAGCCTCACAGCCTTCCTCTCCATCTGCCTCTCCACCAGCCTCACTGCCTTCCTCTCCATCTGCCTCTCCACCAGCCTCACAGCCTTCCTCTCTATCTGCCTATTCACCCACCTCACAGCCTTCCTCTCTATCTGCCTCTTGACCTGCCTCTAATGTTTATGCCTCCCAGCCCACCTCACCACTTTCCTCTCCATCTGCCTCTTGGCCAGTGTCTAATGTGTATGCCTCTAACCCTACCAGTCCATCACCTGGACTGCGTATATAATTTCCTCTCCGTCTGCTTCCACTCTCACTTATCCTCATGAAACCAGACTTGTCCCACAGGGCTGTAAGCAGAGATTGTTGAGGGAAGCCAATCATCCCTTTATCCAAGCCTACAGCCTGAGGACACTTTTGACCATCTCCATTGAGCTAAACAGCTCCTAAGACATGTGATGTCAGCACAAGCTGATGAACCTGATTTTAGGATCCAAACACAGCATCTGGAGCAGGGGGAGAGATGGGGGACATAGCAGAAATGTGACTTTTAGAAATAAAATACCGTATTTATCGGCATATACCGCGCACTTTTTTGCCCAGGGCAAAATCGTGGGTGCGCGGTATACGCTTGTGTATTGTCGGCAATGCTCGGCCGACAATACACGAGTGACACTCGTGTATTGTCGGCAATGCTCGGCTACCCGCGCTGACGTCCTGTATGTCCAGGACGTGAGCGCGGAAGTTCCCGAGACTGCCCGACTATACCCGAGTGTACTGCGCTCGGTATAGGTTGGCGCAGTATTCAAAACTCGGCGCGGGAAACAAGCGAGGACGCCGCAGAAGGACACCGGACCCGCCGAAGAGGACACCGGACCCGCCGAAGAGGACACCGGACCCGCCGCAGAAGGACACCCGAAGCCACAGAAGGACACCCGAAGCCGCAGAAGGACGCCGGACCCGCCGGAGAGGACACCCGAAGCCGCAGAAGGACGCTGGACCCGACGAGGCCGCCGATGGACGCCGCGCAAGACACCAAAACTGTAAGTACAAAAAAAACTTTTTTTCCACAGGATTCAGGGTCACTTTAGGGGTGCGCGGTATACGCTGGAGCGCGTTATACAGCAAAAAATACGGTACATAAATATTTTTTGAAGATTAAATGTCATGCTTAATCAGTGGATAAGCATTGCTATGATGTAATTTGTATATTAGGTTCACAAAAGCTTTAAAGTGGAAATAAACTTTTTCAATCAACATGAACTATTTGTAATCCTTATGCTGCTATCCATAGTATATTTGATAGGAGGGTGTATTATATTAACTTGTTTTACAACTTTGTTTTTACAATTCTTCAGTTGCTTCCTGGTTTCTGGCCTGGTCCGAAGCAATATCATATGTAGCACTACCCCCGAAGGAGCTGCTGGATATTTTCGGGTGGCATGTTACCTCTATCTCCTCGCCGTCCAGGGTATTAGATGACAGCTGAGAAAGTTCAATGTCCACACTTTACACTTCTTTTTCTAAGATTTATTTGCTGAACTTGACAGGAGGATGAAAGAAGTGAATGGTAACAGGTATATAGGTTCAGGTGTGTAGTTGCAATTCAGAAACACTCCTGCTTCCAGTGACACAGCTTTCGTCGCCACTCTAGCCATAGTGGGTATTACACACCCGGATAGGTTTCTCTCACTAGCCTGGCAGCCGGGGTGACACATGGAAAATGGTACAGTCCCTGCCACAGACCTTCCCATAAATGGAGACACTTTTTGGTGCAGAATCCTCACAGTACAGGATTCAGCACCCGGATCTCTCCAGAGTAACTTCTTGTAGAACTTGAGACTGACAGGCGATCACCATCAAGCCTTTCAGTAAATCATGCCTCCTTCGATGAAGTTCAAGGCCTCTCTTGAGACACCAGCCTCGTGCTCGGTCCCTTTCAAGATAGGATCACCTTTCCCTGTGTAGACCCAATCTGCCTACTGGGCCTACTTGGAAAATCACAACCCCGAACCAACGTGGTCCCGGAGCCAGGATCACAGAAACACGCACCCACGGCAAGAAAGGCCACACACAGGGGGTGGTGGGACGACAGACTCAGGATCGGGGCTTCCCCAGTGACGTAGCAGAGGGTACATCAGAGGGTGCGGGGTCACGTGACGGGTGGCCCTGCCTCCCCTATATAAGTAATGTCACAGCTCCAGCGCGTCATTGGCTGGGCTGTGTCCAGCGATGAGAGGAGGTCGGCGATGCTGCGCTCCGGATGGATGGATCTTCTCATCGCTGGAGCGGAGATCACCCGACGCAGGATCTTCTCATCGCTGAAGATCACCCGCATCCTCGCTGGATCGGGACAACGTTGGAGCAGGAAGCCGGGAACGAGTGTATTATCACCGCTGGAGTTTTTTTCTTTTTTTTTTTTTTTTTTTTATTAATAAAGGACTTTATTCTACGGTGTGTGTGTTTTTTTTTACAAGAATTTACACTTCCTTTGTGAAATGGTAGGGGTACAGTGTACCCCATTACCATTTCACACGGGGGGGTAAGGATCTGGGGGTCCCCTTTGTTAAAGGGGTCTTCCAGATTCTGATAAGCCTCCCGCCCGCATACCCCCACAACCACCGGGCAAGGGTTGTGGGGATGAGACCCTTGTCCCCATCAACATGGGGACATCCTCTCCATGTTGAGGGCATGTGGCCTGGTGCGGTTCAGGAGAGGGGGGGGCCGCACTCTGTCCCCCCCTCTTTTCTGCGGCCGGCCAGGTCAACGTGCTCGGATAACGGGTCTGGTTATGGATATTTAGGGGGAACCGCACGTCATTTTTTTTTTTTTTATTGCCGGCGGGGTTTCCTTTAATATCCATACCAGACCTGAAGGGTCTGGTTATGGATATTTAGGGGGAACCGCACGTCTTTTTTTTTTTAATTGCCAGCGGGGTTCCCCTTATAATCCATACCAGACCTAAAGGGTCTGGTTATTGAATTTGCGGGGACCTCCGCGCATTTTTTTTTTCTAAAAGTCCATGTCCCATTGACTACAATGGGGTTCAGAGTTCGGGTTTGGGTTCCCGAACCCGAACTTTTTTTTTAAAGTTCGGGTTCGGACCCGAACCCGAACATCCAGGTGTCCGCTCAACTCTATACATGAACCAACTTCCCTTAATCAAAATGGCCAAAGCTACAAATGCTAGAGGAGATTCAGAGTGATTTCTCAACATAATAAAGTATGGAAACATGGATGGATGGGAGAGTTAACTTTGAATATTAAAAATTATTTATACAGTGTTTTACCTTTGTGATGCTTAGATATAGTTCAGTTCTGCTTTAAGATTAGTCATAGGATTAGGGTACCACTGTTCCTAAATATCTAATGTCATGTTTCTAGCTAACATAGAGCCATTTTTTTGGTACAGGCATGGGGCCCAAATTTAGCTTTCCCCATGAAAGGTCATGGGGAATTTCACAAAAATGTCAGTAATGCTTTGGATCCTTCCTAATCCTTATATAAAAACGCATTCCCATCGTCTACAGAGAAAGGAACTTTTAGAATGTGACTGACTGCTTGGTGCCCCTCTGGGGTGCTTCCGTCAGTATACAGCTTCCTCCAGTCTGTTAACCAAGAACCAGGTATTATAGCTGAATATTGCACCCATGACTAGACGACACTAGCTTAGTTACAAGCCAGAACTGACTTTCTTGTAAACACACACTGAATATATACCACACAAAATCAAGTAAGAGCTTGATCACATTATGCAAACTGTAAACAGTAAGATAATTACCATAGCTAAGGAACAGCCAGCATAAGCAGTAAGCTTATTAAACAGTAAGCTTAATTAACAACTAGTCACATAGCCAAGCCTTGATAAGTCATGGGGTGCCCCAGACAATCCGGAAACAAGCCCACAACCCTGGATGCACAATGTACATTACACATTAACATAAACATGAGCACATAAACATCCCACAATGGTTCAATAACAAGGTAAAGTTGACACAAGACAAATCCCATCTCCAAGAGAATTGCCAGACAGGCAGAAACAAGAGGTGATGCCATTAACAATGGAAATCATACCTAGGTGGCACACAATGGGGGAAATTATAAAATTGGGAGAGACACCCTAGTAAACAGATTAGGTCTAGGAGGGGGTTGAAGCGGTCAATGCTGGTTTGGGCATAGAGGACCCAAATCTGTATCCGGGTCCTCCAGTTCTCAGAATCTGTGTGTATCAGGGAGACCTTGGGGGTTATTTAGGAAAGGAAAATCCACTTTGCACTGCAAGTGCAAACTACAATTGCAAAGTGCACCTGACATTGTACTAAAAGTGCACTTGGAAGTGCAGTCGCTGTAGATCCAAGGGGGACACGCAAGGAAAATAAAAAAGTATTTTAGCTTGGACGTGATTGGATGATAAAATCAGCAAAGCTTCCCCTCATTTCAGATATCTTCCCCTCAAATTTACAGCGACTGCACTTAAAAGTACACATTCAGTGTAATTTCAAGTGCACTTTGCACTTGTATAGGTAGATTCAGTAAGAGTTAGGCCGACTTATCAGTAGATAAGCCGGCCTAACTCAGATTCTACGCCGACGTATGTTTAAGCTTATGCTCAAACAGAGAAACGCTTAAACATATCTAAGATACGACGGCTTGCGCCGTCCTATCTTAGATTGCAATTTTTCGCATGGCCGCTAGGTGGCGCTTCCATTGCGGTCGGCGTAGATTATGTAAATTAGTTTTTACGCCGATTCACAAACGTACGCCCGGCCGCCGCAGTCGATTTACGCAGTTTCCGTAAGGCCTTAGGAGGCCTAAAGTTATTTCACCTATTAGGTGGAATAACAATGTTAAAGTATGGCCGCCGTTCCCGCCGCGAGATTCAAAATTTTAACCTTGTTTGCGTAAGTCGTCTTATGGGAATCGGGATTTACGTAGTTTACGTCCACGTCGAAATCAATAGGCCCGTGCGGCGTACGTAACCGCAATGCACACTGGGAAATGTAGTCGCCCGGCGCATGCGCAGTGACAAAAAAACGTCAAAAACGTGAGGTCAAGCCTCATTACCATTAAACACGCCCCCCCTAACCCATTTGAATTAGGTGCCCTTACGCCCGCCGCATTTACACTACGCCGCCCTAAGTAAGGAGGGAAGTACTTTGTGAATCATGTACTTGCCTCTCTTACTTAAGGCGGCGTAGTGTAAACACGCTAGGCTACGCCGACCTAGATTTGCGCGCCCCTACCTGAATCTACCCAGTAGTTTGCACTTGTAGTGCATAGTGGATTTGCAAAACTGCTCCAGAGGTCACTCAGGCGCACACCTAATAGAGCCCCCTCAAAAGCCAGGGCCTATAGTCAGTAGGCAAGAGGCTACCTCCAAAAGCCCCTGTCCCGGTTGGGTCTGTCCCATAGACATTCTCTGATGACAGTTGACTAACATGCGAACGGCTGTCAACATTTAAGGCTCACATATTTCCATTTAAATTGTGGTCAGGATGGAAGATACAAATAATAAAGAGCTATCTTAGCTTGTTTGATTTACTCATACATCTTGTTTTATTTTCATCTTCATAGTTTGGGACTTCAGTATCCACAAGTAAGTAATATTTGGACATCACCATTGAATGAGGCGCCTGTGGCTAGGAATGGAAAGCATTAGACTGCCCACACGAAAAGTGTTTGTCCATTGTTAGAAAGGTGCTTTTTCAGCATAAACAGCTTAGGTAGAAAGTGTCTCTGTGTAAACACTAAAGCTGATAGAGGGGACTTTTTGATTGTGAACATCAATCTACTTAGCAGTATTCACTTCCGGCCATGATCGTGCTTTACAATAGATAATAATTACTATCATCTTCATTGTCTGCTTCCTACACTCCTACATTAGCTCTTAAAACCCCAGGGAACCACTAACATTTATTACCCTATTAAATCCCTCATTGACCAACTATAAGCACCGAGATCTGTAAACACATTTGTCATTTTTTTTTTCAACTTTATTGCTGTATACAACCCGGAAAGCCCATACAATTTGCTCTCGGTGTCAGCTCACCCATCTGAATTGGCCATGACTGAGACGATATATCCTCCATGGCTGTACTGCCTCTACACTGAATCTCAGCGATGTTTACTGCTGGGCCATTCATACTGAGAACCACTATCTCACGGCAACATTTTTGCGATTAACAGAAGAATTATTCCTTTTAACATTTTGGCAGGCCCTGCGCCTCATTTAAGTGCTGACTCATTAAGCGGATTTATTGGATACTTGGGCTGGACTGCAGCGTGCAGTTTGGTTGAAGGATGGAGCTATTATCTGCTGTAGTGTGTTTACAGTATCTTATGGACCACGCATATTATTGACTTGATTGGTCAGCTAAAAAAAATGAATGAGCCACATTCACTAAATTGTACACAGTGGGAGTAGTCCACTAGATGAATGTAACGATTACCTTTCAGGCACTTCGATCTGTAACTTTATTTTCAGGGATTTTAAAAACGAAATTACAACTTGGATTAAAGAGCAATGAATTACATTTATAAATATGTATGAAAACATTTCAGGAACATATCGGATAATTAAGAGAAAGACTTTTTATTTATTTTGAAAGAAATGCTTTGCTACACCAAGCTGTTTTCTAGTAATATTAAAGTGGGACATTGTAATTTGCTACGGTCAAATGCTTTTAGCCTTTAATGTTTCTGGTGGTAACATAAGATAATAGACTGCACTAAGAAAAAAAAGTAAACCTGTATTAAAAGAAAACCTCTGCCAGTACTGGTCCTCTGGCTGTGTCCGGCTTCAATACTTCTGAAGGACTTTTTTTCAGCAGGAACGCATGAAAACACAGTTTTGACACCTCCAGCACTGACTGTATGCAATGGTAAGGGGTGCTGGGGTGTTCTGCAGGGTCTATTGATGTTGGCTGCTGGGGAATCTATTCTAGCGGAATCTATTTTTGTTGGGAGGTCTATTGTTGCTGAGGAAGACTGTTATTGATAGTGGGGGACCAACTGTTGCGGGGGGTGGTCTTACTGTTGAGGGATGGGTCTATTGTTGCTGGCTAATGGAGCATCCATAGATGCTGGCTGTGGGGAGATGTGTTGTTGCTGATGGGAGTCTATTGTTGCTACGGGGAAAATATGCTGCGGGTGGTCCATTGTTGTTGGGGTGATCTATTGTTGCTGGCAGAGGGCCCTATTTTTGATGGCTGCAGGGGATCTATTTTACGGCTTTTCTTATTATCATTAACAAATTCCATACAAATTACTTAGCACCATAAAATGATACGTGGTTCTGTATTCTCTAAAAGGGGCTGTACTGGGAGGTGGGTAGGAGGTGGGACTAAGGAAGGGTGCTCGGAGGTGGGTAGGGGGTGGAGAAAGGCAGACTCGTAAAGGGGGTGTTTCTGCACCCAGGGCCGGCCCTACCATGGATCCCAGTGGGTCCATTGGACCCAGGCAGAAAAATGAACCTCAGCCACCTCTCATTCTCTTCTATTTACCTAGCAAATTGACGACCAAGTTTTTTTGTTTGTTTTGTATGTCATGATGACAGCTGCCCCCTCCCCCCAGGCCGCTCTGCCTGCCCCTATACTACCCTAGCTCACCCCTATACTGCCCTAGCCTGTCTATATACTACCCCAGGTTGCCGCTGTACTGCTTTAGCCTGTCCATATACTACCTTAGCCTGTCTATATACTACTCTAGCATACCCCTATGCTGCCTTAGCCTGTCCATATACTACCCTAGCCTGTCCATACACGACCCTAGCATGTCTATATAATACCCTAGCCTGTCTATATGCTACCTAGCCTGCACTTATACTACCCTAGCCTGTCTACATACTGCCCTAGTCTGCCCCTATACTGCCCTAGCCTGCCCCTTGGAGTTGAACATAATGGTATGTCATATAATTTTGCATATAGACAAGGTGATGTTGCATGTAAATCTGACTTCCTGATACATTTATTTTTCGTTTTAATTATCATGATATAAAACAATGGATGTGGGGGCCGTTTGGTGGTCATGATTTTTTTAGGGGGGCATTTCATTCTTGGACCGGCCCTGCCTGTGCCTATTCTCTGAGAAAAAAAAGCCCTGTTTCTGAGTCACAGCTTTGGAAAAAGTGTGCAAATGAAAGTGAGTGAAATGTCAGATTTCTTTGGCTATACAATTCATTCAGCTCTAAAACTCAAACACAATTGAAGCCAAAGCATCGTTATGACATCCAGGCAACTAGCATTTTCAGGAGAAGCTTTGATAACAAAAGCCTCCATATTCTTCATGTTTACAGGAGCACCTTCATCATAGACACTGGAATACAACAAATTTGAGAAAAACATACAACTATTTGAAATTGTTAGAAATTTAAGAGCCTCGGAAAAAACCGGAGTTATGGCTGCAGCTATATGCTATAACCCTGGTATTTTCTTTTCCCTCAGGCTCTGGACCTTCAGATAAAAGTGATCCCCACATTCGGAGGGAGGGTGGTTTCGGGCTTACGACGTTAGCTATCGCTGAGCCCAGGAATCCATCCGATGCTAGTGGTGGCTTGTCATAGAGATAAGTGATGGCAAGATGGCCGTCGCTCATCCCTGTGCCCTTGGAGGACTGAAACGATGCCATGATGTCACTTCCGATTCTCAAGCAATGCAAATATGCCTTTTTTTTTTGTTAGGGCCAAAAACGTATGACAAAAGCTTCCCCCCGCGGCGCAAAAGGCGCGTCACCAGTTTCCGAAAAAAGCCGAACGTCGGTGCGCAGGCGCCGTATAGAGCCGACTCGTAGTTCGGCTTCTTTCGGAAACTGGTGACGCGCTGTATGCGCCGATGGGAAGCTTTTGTCATACGTCAATCACTTAGTCTCTGAATAGGAACGCACACTCCCGCGGGATTCACTACCCGGAAGCCGGAGGGGAAAATACCTATACTACGGTATGTAAATCGAAAAAATAAAACAGCATACTGTACATGTCGGCAGTATGCTGGATTAAATGGTATATACTTGTTTTTAGGGTGAACCTCCGCTTTAAGAAGTACTGAATTTATTAAGATGGAATTGTAATATGTGATGCAGCATTCCCTCAAATAGATATAATAAGAGAATCAAAAGTTTAAATGCAAAGCAGTCTGTTAAAAGCATCAGCTTTAACCTTTTCTGACTTGTCCAAACAATTTGAAACACAAGCACTTGCATTCCAAAATGACCTTGAATTATGTCTGGAAACCGCTATCTTATGTATCGAGTGTGTGTTTGTTATTGTGTGGATGCAAAAAAAAAAACAGTAACAACTGTACATGCATTACAGTAACTCCAATATGACCTCCGATAAGAAATGTTATATTATATTGTTTGCAGATGATCACTCCATTTCATGGACCCTGCATGGCATCTATTATGGTACATGCACACTGGCTTAAACATGGTGCTTCTACAGGAGTTTTGTGTTTTGCCTGTAGAAGCAACTCAATGTTATTGTATTTTTCCATGCACTTTAGGATGTTTAGAGGCATATTTTAAGCTCAGAGTTTAGAGACAGGGAAAAAAAACCTTCTAGTTTGCATTTTTGATTGGAGTTTTCTGACAGAAAAAATGCTAGACTCTCCTAAACATGCCTAAACTACAGTCCCCGGATTGAGGACACTGTCCCCAGACCAAGTCTGTCCGTGGTTTTGTCCCCGAATTGGATTTGAACAGGGGCTGGGGCAATTTCAAAGACAGTCAGTGCAGAATTAAAAAAAAAAAATCTAAATTACACACCCTCGCTCATGAGCCCTTCATGGTTTCTTGCACCGGGCCACTGAAGGTTTTTGTTACGCCTCTGGACTACTCTTAACATCCATAAAGCACCACACCTTGCCTGCAGTCCACTCTCTCACATTTATACCATCTGGAATCTCCCCTCGTACACACAACCAAGTTTCTCGGCAAAAACCAGCAAGAAACTTGCTGGGAGATATTTTTTTGATGAGGAAACCGGTCGTGTGTACATTTTCGTTGAGGAAACTGTCGAGAAACTCGACGAGCCAAGAAGAGAGCAAGTTCTCTATTTCCTTGACGGGAATGGAGAAAATTGGCTTGTCGAGTTCCTCGACAGCCTAACAAGGAACTCGACAAGGAAAACGATGTGTTTCGCCTGTCGAGTTCCCCGGTCGTGTGTACGAGGCTTGATAGTCTGCTGTATGTTACTACATGTACCAATTGGAGACAGGACTCTTATGCCGCGTACACACGATCAGTCCATCCAATGAGAACGGACCGATGGACCGTTTTCATCGGTTAACCGATGAAGCTGACTGATGGTCCGTCGCGCCTACACACCATCGGTTAAAAAAATGATCATGTCAGAATGCGGTGACGTAAAACACAATGACGTGCTGAAAAAGTTCAATGCTTCCAAGCATGCTTCGACTTGATTCTGAGCATGCGTGGATTTTTAACCGATGGTCGTGCCTACTAACGATCGTTTTTTTTGTCTATCTATCTGTTAGGAATCCATCAGTTACATTTAAAATAAGTTGGCTTTTTTTTAACCGATGGTTAAATAACCGATGGCGGCCACACACGAACGGTTTTGACCGATGAAAACGGTTCATCAGACCATTCTCATCGGTTTAACCGATCGTGTGTACGCGGCATTATGTAAATGCTTCAAGGACAGTTTAGATCTATCCCCTCTTTAAAAATGTAAACTAATGTGGTAACCCTTCTCTCCTTTGTTAAGCTGTAATCCTCTTAGTTATCAAGGCATTCAGCGCACTAAGGCCTCGTACACACGGGCAAACATGTACGATGAAAACGGTCCGCCGGACCGTTTTCAGCGTACATGCCCGCCCGGAGATTTCTGTATGATGACTGTACACACCATCATACAGAAATCCACGCGTACATGATACGCGGTGACGAAGCCGCGCCATCGCCGCGACGATGACGCGGCGACGTGCGCTGCCCTGGAAGTTCAATGCTTCCACGCATGCGTCGAAGTCATTCGACGCATGCAAGGGATGGCGGCCGCTCGGACATGTACGGTAAGTCTGTACAGACGACCGAACATGTCCGACGGGCAGGATTCCAGCGGGCATGTTTCTTAGCAAGTTTAGAAACATTTGCCCGCTCGAAAACGGTCTGGCGGGCAAATGTACGCTGGAATCCTGTCCGATCGGCCGTACACACGACCGAACATGTCTGCTGAAACTGGTCCGCGGACCAGTTTCAGCAGACATGTTCGGTCGTGTGTACGGGGCCTAAGAGTAAAAATAAAAGGGTGCTAAACCAGGTGTTAAGGACACCCCATTAATTGTGGATTCTTTTTCAAAAAATCCTTTAACTACTAGATGAAAAACAACATTCCTACAGCATCATTTGCAAGCTAGTACCTGTATTTACAACATATGGTTTTCAATGGACACGATGTTAGACAAGATGTCTTTCTTCAGCACACAGACACATTTTTTGAATCACAGTAAAGAATTCAAGCAGATCATTCAGCACTAAACTTGACCACCCTTTATCACGTCTCCATCTGCTAACTACACCCATCTCATGTACTAATGTTTCACCTGTTCAGCTACTGATAGAAAGAGTGTTGAAAAGTACTCTACCTGTAACAGCACAGATGTTTTAACCAAAAATATCTGGCAATGCCCACAAATATTCTTGAAGCAACAGTAGCTAGAGAGGCTATAGCCTAGAGAAGGAGGACCCACGGACCTGGTCGCTGCCGGTGTCCCGTGATCGGGTCACAGAGCTGAAGAACGGGGAGAGGTAAGTGTAAACAAACCTCTCCCCGTGCTTCCTAGTGAGCCTGTCACTGATCGTCTGATCCCTGTCATAGGGAACGATGATCAGTGATGTCACATGCCGAGCCACACCTCCCTAGAGTAAGAAACACACATTAGGGAACACTTAACCCCTTTAGCGCCCCCTGCAGGTTAAGCCCTTCACTGCCAGTGTCATTTTTTCACAGTAATCAGTGCATTTTTATAGCACTGTTTGCTGTAAAAATGACAATGGTCACAAAATAGTGTCAAAAGTATCCAATGTGTCCGCCATAATGTCACAGTCACGAAAAAAATGGCTGATCGCTGCAATTACTAGTAAAAAAAAATATTAATAAAAATGCCATAAAACTATCCCCTATTTTGTAAACGCTATAACTTTCGCGCTAACCAATCAATGAACACTTATTGCAATTTCCTTTCCCAAAAATATGTAGAAGCATACATATCGGCCTAAACTGAGGAAAAAAAAATGTTTTTTATATATTTTTAGGGGATATTTATTATAGGAAAAAGTCAAAAATATTGCATTGTTTTTCAAAATTGTCGCTCTATTTTTGTTTATAGCGCAAAAAATAAAACCACAGAGGTGATCAAATACCACCAAAAGAAAACTCTATTTGTGGGAAAAAAAGGATGTAAATTTTGTTTAGAAGCCAGTGCCGAATCTCAAAAAGGGGCCTGGTCCTTTAACTGCATAATGGTCAGGGGCTTAAGTGGTTAAAGGTTAAATTGTAAAAATAATAAACGATAAAATAGAAAGAAAACACTGATGTCGTCCACTTGCACCCCCCCCCCCAAAAAAAGAAGAAAACATTGTAAAAAAAAATAACAACAAAATAAAATATCATTTGTAAAAAATAATAAAAAATAAATAAAAAATACTGACACAGTCCACATCCATCAGTGCCATCTATCAGTGCCAATCAGTGCTGCATATATGTGCCTCCTCATCAGTGCCCCCCCCCCCATAAGTGCCCTTCAGTGCTGCATATTAATGCATCCTCATCAGTGCTGCCTCATTAGTGGCCATCAGTGTTACTTATCAGTGTCCATCGGTGCTGTATATTAGTGCCACTGTCACATGACTTTAAAAAAAAAAGTATCAGTAATTGGTATCGGCGAGTGCTTGAAAAAAAGTACCGAATTTATCGGCATATACCGCGCACTTTTTTGCCCTGAAAATCAGGGCAAAATCGTGGGTGCGCGATATACGTCGATACCCGCTCTTCCGCGCCAAGTTTGAATACTGCGCCGGTATATACCGAGCGCAGTACACTCGTGTATAGTCGGGCAGGCTCGGCTCCTATCGCGCTCACGTCCTGGACGTACAGGACGTGAGCGCGAGAGTAGCCGAGCCTGCCCGACTATACACGAGTGTACTGCGCTCGGTATATGCCGGCGCAGTATTCAAACATGGCGCGGGAAAGCGGGGATCGAGCGGGGAGGACGCCGCAGAAGGACGCCGGACCCGAAGTAAAGAACACCCGAAGCCACAGACGGACGCCGGACCCGACGAGGCCACCGATGGACGTCGCGCAAGACACCAAAACTGTAAGTACAAAAATCTTTTTTCCACAGGAATGCGGGTCCACTTTAGGGGTGCGCGCTATACGCCGGAGCACGCATTACCCCGATAAATACGGTATCTGTACTTGTAAAAAAAAAAATTTAAATCACATTCCAAAGTCCTCCCATGGCCCTGATTTAAAAAAATCTATGCACTCCAGTGATTTCTCAAAGCCTGTTGAAAAGAACGGCAATGACAGAACAAACATCCCATAAAATACTACTAATTTATGATTTAACCAGGTTAACTTATATTCTTTGAGTAATGTGATCATTTTATTGTTCTTGGCTGTTAAAATATTATATATTTTTTTTTATCTATGTTGATAGAAAAGCCTTTCTACCTAAAATACATTAACTTTCTACACTTTCTCCATTCGTCTGATAAATGATACATGTATCTGTCTGGAAGATTTGACAAAGCTGTCACCAAATGTTGATTAATCTTAAAATCATCAATCAGGTCGCTGGCCATGTTCTTGCAAGTGTCACTGGAACTTGACTGGGAATCATTGAGTTTGTGACACCCTGACCTAAGAAGAGATGTGAAATATTATTAAAAAATATATATAAATGTTCTAATACATTGTGAAATATATTGCATCTGAAATAACTGGTACAATGGTGTAATGTTCTGTTGCAAATATATCATTTGAGCAGCCTGTCCAGCTGTATATATCTATCTATCTATTTATCTATCTATCTATCTATCTATCTATCTATCTATCTATCTATCTATCTATCTATCTATCTATCTATCTATCTATCTATTAATCTATCTGTCTATCTATCTATTCTATATCTATCTATCTATCTATCTATCTATCTATCTATCTATCTATCTATCTATCTATCTATCTTTCTTTACGGGATACCCCTTAATGTATTTCTGTTGTTGTATTAGTTGTACACTGTAGCTACATAGTTAGTTCAGCCAACCCGGGATAGCTAGGAGTTTTAGATCTTGTCTCAGATCTTTTCCGAGGGGTTCATGGGTCCTGGAGTGGATCTGTAAATAAACAGGAGAGGGTTCAGGGAAGGGGGCTTCTTCCACATGGGATTACAGAGGAAGGATGGCTGCATCACATAGTTCTGCTGGAACATGTGGCCCCCTTCTGGGTCACCCTGCTGGAATTCTACCTGGAACCAGGGACATACCACTATTGGACTTTAGCTAAATGGACTTTTCCCTTGAGAAAGGTATGAGCTGGGCAGCCTGCATTAGTTAGTTAGGGTTGGACACTGCTTTATGTACTCTGTGCTGTTGGACTGTGTTACTGAATGCTCAGTAAAGTTTCAGTAACCGTTCCATGCCTGGTCTGAAGTTCGTCCAAAGGGGTGCATGTAGGATTACCACATGTCCCGGATTGCCCGGGACAGTCCCGCATTTTGCAGGTCTGTCCCGGGCACCTTCATCCCAGGACAATACAGTGTCCCGGAATGAAACTGACACAGCCATCCCCCCCCCCCCCCCGGGCCAATCTGATGCCCCCAAAAAAGGCCGCCACATCACCGCTTTACTCACTGACAGTACTAGTCCTGGCTGGGAATGCCTGGAGGAGCACAATCCCCGCCACCCTGCTTGTGATTGGAGAAATCATAAATCCCGCCTCTTGTGTCCAATCACTGTGCTGTGATTCATTACAGCACAAGCTGATTTTTGGGAAGGGAGGGTGTCCCTGAATGGTAGTTTGGAAATGTGGCCACCCTAGGTGCATGAGGGTATATGGGGCCAGATTCACAACCAGCGGGCGCAACGTGACTTTTCCGATTTAAGTTACACCGCCGCAAATTGTCCAAGTTAGTGCCCGATCCACAAAGCACTTACCTGGAAATTTGCGGCGGTGTATCCTAAATCAGTCCGGCGCAAGGCGGGCCAATTCAAATGGGGCGAGTCCCATTTAAATTAGGCGCGCTCCTGCGCCGGACGTACTGCGCATGCTCCCGACGCTATTTTCCCCGACGTGCTTTGCGCGAAGTTACGTTGCGCTGAGGTTTTGTGAAACGCGACGGGTAAAAAAGAGTTGCGGCGGGAAAAATAAAAAATTTAAAAAACAATTGACAGCGACGCGGGAAAGACGGGTATACTTTTACATGGTGTACTAACTTTACACTTTGTAAAAGGTACCCTATCTTTGCGACGGCAAACTAACACTTACGGCAACTTCACGAAGGGAAAAACCTTTGTGGATCTCCGTAAGTGCTAATTTGCATACCCGACGCTGGTTTACGACGAGAAATGCCCCCAGCGGCGGCCGCGGTACTGCATCCTAAGATCCGACAGTGTAAAACTATTACACCTGCCGGATCTTAGGGATATCTATGCGTAACTGATTCTATGAATCAGCCGCATAGATAGAAACAGGGATACGACGGCGTATCAGCAGATACGCCGTCGTAACCCTTTTGTGAATCTGGCCCTTGGTGTATCCAAAAGAACAGGGCCTGTAACACACAGACGAAGATGAAGAGAAGAAGCTAGCAGGTCAACAAGGAAGGGTTAACCATACAGAGGGGTTTGTGAGAAGACATGTTTAAACACTTCTGGACCGCCCCACACAGATATACTGCGGCAGGGCGGCCCTCCTGCGTGAAATCACATACCTGTACGTGATTTCTTGCACAGAGTCTGGGGCATGCGCCATCAGTGACCCGCTCCCACTGTGAGTAGGCACAGCGGGAGTCAATCAGCTGGTCCGGCAGAGGCGATGTCTGCCAGGACCCGCCGATCATTCTGAGGAGAGGCAGAACGGCTGTCTGCCTATGTAAACAAAGCAGACCGCCATTTTTCCAGAGAGGAAAATGGAAAATGGAGATCTTGTGTTTCTGCTAAACACAGATCTCTGTCTTCTCCCAGTCAAAGCACCACCCCCCACAGTTAGAAAGCACCCCCTAGGGACACATTTAACCCTTTGATTGTCCCTGATGTCAACCCCTTCCCTGCAAGTGTCATTAGTACAGTGACAGTGTCTTTTTTATTTAGCATTGTATTGGTGTCACTGGTCCCCAAAAAGTGTGCCTCGTACACACGGTCAGACTTTTGACCGTGCAAAAGTCCGCCGTGACCCCGTCGGAAGTCTACTATATCTAAGGTCCGTCGGACTTCCGACAAAAAAAGTGAAAAGGAGGCTACACACGGCCGGACTTTCCGAGGAAAAAAAGCCAGTCTGACTTTTTTTCTCGGAAAGTCCGGCCATGTGTACGAGGCATTAGTGTCAGATTTGTCCGCTGCAATGTCGCAGTCCCTATAAAAATTGCCGATCGCCGCCATTACTAGTAAAAAATAAATTAATAATTAAAAATGCCATAAAAATATCCCACAGTTTGTAGAAGCTATAACCTTTGTGCAAACCAATCACTATATGCTTTTTGGGATTTTTTTTTACCAAAAATTTGTATCAGAATACATATTTGCCTAAGTTGATGAAGAAATTTTGATTTTTTTTTTATTGGGTATGTTTTATAGCAGAAAGAAAACAATATTAGTTTTATTTTGGGTACAGCAATTGTCAGTTAAAGCAACACAGTGCCGTATCGCAAAAAATGGCCTGGTCATGAAAGAGGTAAAACCTTACGGGGTTGAATTGGTTAACATGTGATTGCTATGGGTAACAAGGACTGGTGAGAATGCTATGGCAGTCAGCCAGAGGGAGAGTGATACTGGGCATGGGTGATGGGTCCATTGGTTTGCAAGGGGATTGATGCTCTTACTCCCTCCCTAGTGGTTGGTGCTCTACAGCATTCAGGATCGAATCTACGTCATAGAGACCCCATGGTATGGTCCCAGGTATGGGAATGAAAGTTAACACACAAGGAGAGTTAACACACAAGGAGATCTGGGCTCAGTGCACTGCAGGATATGTAATCTCTAATTTGCCAAGGAGAGCTGAGATGGTGGAGCAGGGCACAGGCTCTGTGGTGTCTCCCTCAAAATGCTGCATGTGGAAGATAAGGTGTATCTGTGCAATGTGAACGGCTTTTTAAATCAGATCCTTTTTTTATTTTTAAATGCAAACAACATTAAGATAATACAGACAAATTATACAAACAAAATCACATTAACCTCGTGCCAACCGCCCGCCACAGTTTTAGGACGGCAGGTTGGCTCGGCAGCGCAAAATCACGTAATATAATATGATTTTGCATTTCAGCCACTAGGGGCGCGTGCGCACGCCCCCCGCTCGCCCCTGGTGCCGATGTGTGTGCCCGGCGGGCGCGATCATCGCCAGGCACCCGCGATCGCTCGTTAAACACACAGCTCTCGGTCCTTTCAGGGGGAGAAATGACTGATACAATGTATGAACAGCGATTTGTCATTTCCCCTAGTTATTCCCACCCCCCCTTCAGTTAGAACACAATGAGGGAACATAATTAACCCCTTCCTCGCCCCCTAGTGTTAACCCCTTCCCTGCCAGTGACATTTTTACAGTAATTAATGCATTTTTATAGCACTGATCGCTATAAAAATGCCAATGGTCCAAAAAATGTGTCAAAAGTGTCCGAAGTGTCCGCCATAAGGTTGCAGTACCGATAAAAATCGCAGATCGCCGACATTACTAGTAAAAAAAAAATATTTAAAAAAATGCCATAAATCTATCCCCTATTTTGTAGACGCTATTTTTTGCACAAAGCAATCAATAAAAGCTTATTGCGATTTTTTTTAATAAAAATATGTAGAAGAATACGTATCGGCCTAAACTGAGGAAAAAAATGTTTTTTTTATATATTTTTGGGGCATATTTATTACAGCAAAAAGTTAAAAATATATAAAAAAAAATAAATTGTCGCTCTATTTTTGTTTATAGCACAAAAAATAAAAACCGCAGAGGTGATCAAATACCACCAAAAGAAAGCTCTTTTTGTGGGAAAAAAAGGACGCCAATTTTGTTTGGGAGCCACGTCGCATGACCGCGCAATTGTCAGTTAAAGCGACGCAGTGCCGAATCGCAAAAAGCGGCCTGGTCATTGACCAGCCAAATGGTCTGGGGCTGAAGTGGTTAAACAAAACACAACCCAAAAAAAAAAACGTTCTATGGCGCTGCTTCCGTAATAGTTTTGATAGCAGCAAAAAGGGTTAAAATTAGGGTTGTCCCGATACCACTTTTTTAGGACCGAGTACAAGTACCGATACTTTTTTTCAAGTACTCGCCGATACCGAATACTGATACTTTTTTTTAAATGTGTCCCCAAATGCAGCCATGTCCCCCCCATATGCAGCCATGTCCCCCCATATATGCAGCCATGTCCCCCCATATATGCAGCCATGTCCCCCCATATATGCAGCCATGTCCCCCTTAGAAGCAGCCATGTCCCCCATATATGCAGCCATGTCCCCCTTAGAAGCAGCCATGTCCCCCCCATACCTGGATGCTGCCGCGCCGCTTATTTAATACGGGCGGGGAACATTACAGTTTTCATTTGAATAGCTGTAGTGTTTCGCGCTGCGCTGCGTATAGACACTTCCCCTTGCTCGGGATTGGACAGATCACCCGAGCAAGGGGGAGTGTCTATACGCGGCGCGGCGGTGGCGACGGGGGGGGGGTATTCTATTTGGTATCGGGAGTATTTGCGCGAGTACAAGTACTAGCGCAAATACTCGATATCGGTCCCGATACCGATACTAGTATCGGTATCGGGACAACCCTAGTTAAAATCAATCACAACAACTTTAGTTTCGTTTTCCCATTGCCTCCAATACATTTATTCGAAATGGTGGAATTTCACTGAAATCTCCAAAATTTTGGAACATGAAAACTCAAATTTTTGCTCATAACTACCCCCACAAATTTCTACTACTCTAGAAAAACATACAGTAATTTCTATTTTCTTTCTTTTTTCCCACATTTAATATCTGAGCTCTGGGTATGATCTCACATCCTTTAACCACGTGCATCTCCATTTGTATCCCACAAGTGCAATGTGTTCTAATCACAAGCATTTTATAACTTGGAGTAACATGACCGTTACAATGATGTTTGCCAAGAAATAACATGTAAAGTCAAGTGTGGAGAAAAATCGGGCTGAACCAAAACTTGATCATCTGTGTTATCCAATTTCTTGTAACAAGATGCAGGTTATGTCATGGAAAAAATGTATATTTGACTTGGAACAGGCATAAACTAATTTGAAAACTTTGTAAACTTATGCAGATCGAAGACTGTTGTGTTTGTAATTACATAGAAAGACAAGAAAATATACAGGCTCCAGATATGACCTTTGCTTCTGAAAATGCTAACTAGTTGGCTGCCTCATTGATGGTTTCATTACATAAGTCACTGACCAAGAATAGGTATTGAAATTTTGAGTTTTGGCTTTGCTTACTGCATGCTTGATCCAAGCCAGTAAATTTGAGGTATTAAAGCTGAGTTCCAGGCAAAAAGCTCATTACATGAAATGCATAGATGAGACATTTTTTTTACCTGCCAGAGGATTTTTTTTTTTTTTTGCCCTTTTATTCAAACTGTATACAGTACACCGCTCTGTCACATAACAAAGCCAATCTGGAGAAATTACTTTTTGGACAGTGGAGGAAAAGCAGTAGACGGATTAGCTCCTTTTTCTGCCACTTTATTATTTTATTTTTCTAATTGGCAAGTTCTTTGTTCCTAGCAAATGAGAACTAAGTTGCTGCTGCCTCTCCTTCTTCCAGCATGAGAAGATAGCATGACAAATGCAATTACTTATGCTAGTTACTTTTAAAAATATGTTTGGCCGGGCAAAGTAGAACAAAAATGTAATAAATGCCATGCTTCTCTCCAAAGCAAGCATTTTAAAACTCTGCAAGTAAGTCCTAACTTCATGTAATGAGCTGACAGGACAGTGCCTCTGTTGTACAGAATTCCCAAACAGTGTAGTCAGCCCTGTCCTGTTCTCTTTTACTGCCATAAAGAACTCCTCTTCCTACTAATCTCATCTCCATGTCATAAGAGAGAGTTCTTAGAAGTCCCCAGTGAATGGGGTGTATAATAGATCATAGGGAAGTTCCAGCTTTGCCCCTGCTAATGCGGGACATTTAGTATAGGGTGACCAGACATCCCTGGTTTCAGGGGACAGTCCCCGGATTGAGGACACTGTCCCTGAACCAAGTCTGTCCCGGTTTTGTCCCCGGATTGGATTTGAACAGGGGCTGGGGCAATTTCAAAGACAGTCAGTGCAGAATTAAAAAATTAATAATTCTGAATTCCCCCCCCCCCCCCCCGCTCCGCCGCACCTACTAGCTTAGGGGGTGTATTTTTTTCCATTATCTGTGCCCAATTCTGATGATCATGTGCTGGTCGGAATGGAGTGAATATTTCTTCAGTTTCGGGTGCATGCCCATTCAACTCCGCTTGCATGTTCTTCTGCCTTGGCTCAAGTTCCGGCCAGCCGCCTGCCTATCTCCTTGCCTTCCCTGGCAGACTGATCTTCCTCTGCTCCCCACCCAGTAGTAGCCAGGGCCCGAGAGTAAGACTTGACAGGCTGTGAGGGGGGTGGTGACGGGCAGAGAGTCGCTGTTTGCCGTCATTACTAGTAAAAAAAAAATATGTCCCCTGATTTAATTCGAGAAATCTGGTCACCTTAATTTAGTAGTGGTTAGCAGTGCAAGGACCAAGGCATGCAAAGATGTGATCTTTTAGGTTTTAGCTTTCAGGGAACTTCCCCTTAAGTGGTCTACATGTGGATCAAAATGTGGCTGGTTCAGCAGGGGCTTGCCAATTTTTGATCCACCTCTGTGTGGGGAGGTGCCGCATGGTGCGGTGGCAGTAAATACTCAGAGTCCAGTTGCAGAGAACAGACCTTTAATAATTCACAACAAGCCCGGCGGGCAGTCCGAATACAATGGTACAGAGAGGAGGACTCCTCCAAAGTTTGGATGGGGAAATCTCTTGTTTTTTCTTTTAATTAGTGCCTTCACTGATCAAAAAAAAAACAAAGCATCTATGGACAGCGTGGTGAAGCTAGGATATGTGCAAGACTAATATGTAGGCAAACCCCTAAAGGCTTGAGCTGCTCCTTGAGTACAGAGTAAAAGGGTTTAGATGTATACTCTTTCTTCTTTTAACTTCAAGATGGAAACATCTCCTGGAAGAAAACAGATGCTGGATTTATATGCTGGTGGGGTCCATTGCTGTAAGGCCTGTATACGCCAAAGATAGGACGCTAATTCTACCACTTTATAAAACAATGTTTAGACCACATCTGGAGTATTCTGTCCATTTCTGGTTACCAGTTCTCAGAAGGGATGTGCTGGAACTGGAGAGAGTGCGAAGGACATCAAAACTAATAAGGGGACTGGAGAAAAACAAATTCTCGCTAGAGAAAAGACGATTGAGAGGAGATATGATAGCGATTTACAAATACTGCAATGGCGATCCCAGCATAGGAAATGTATTATTTAGTTTTAAGGACTGTAAGAGGACAATGGGCCACACATTGAGATTGGAAGAGAAGTGGTTTAACCTTAAACTGAAAAGGTTTTTTTTTTTACTGTCAGGGCAACAAGGATGTGGAACTCTCTTACATAATTGGCGGTGGCTGCAGGGAGTATTGATAGTTTTAAGAGACTCTTATGCCGCGTACACACGATCGGAATTTCCGACAAGAAAAGTTCGATGTAAGCTTTTATTTAGAAATTCCGACCGTGTGTAGGCCCCATCGGACTCTTTGGAATTTCCGACAGCAAAAATTTGAGAGCTGGTTCTCAAATTTTCTGATGGGAAAAGTCGGAAATTCGGACCGTCTGCATGGAATTCCGACACGCAAAAAAAACATGCATGCTCAAAATCAATTTGACGCATGCTCGAAATCATTGAGCTTCATTTTTCTTGGCTGGTTGTAGTGTTGCACATCACTGCGTTCTTGACGGTCGGAATTTTGAGTGACTGTGTGTATGCAACACAAGTTTGAGACAGTCGGAAAAAAAAACACGCTTTTCTTGTTGGAATTTCCGACCGTGTGTATGCGGCATTAAATGTGCATCTTAAAGTGGATGTAAACCCACTCTCATCTTTTCTAAACTACTGCCATAGTGCTGATCTATAAGGATATACATGCCTCCTGCATGTATCCTTGCCTGTCTGTTATAAGAACTGAAAAAAAATTATGTGGGTGGATCTGTTGTCTGGAGCTCTGTGGGTGGAGTAGTTATGTCAGTAGACTCCCCCCACCTATACACTCCCCTTGTCAACATGCATTTTGTCCTGTGTATTTCTTACACTAAATTTTGCTATGATCACTAATGTCCAGTCAAAATCCACAAAAGTAACCACATGACTTCAGAAAAGGAGTGGGGGTGGGAAAAGGCTAGTGCTTGAGATAAGTAAATAACCTGTCATTCAAAGCAAGGGGGAAGAACGGACAAAAGTTTTCTCCTGTTTGTCCGTTTATCTCACTGAAAAAAGAAAAGAGGATTGCTCAGAGCTAGATTAACTCTTTGTGGCAAGACTGGGCACAGATGATAGGAAATCTTATACACGGTCGTTTTTCGGCATGAAAAAAAACAACGTTTTTAAAAACGTAATTTAAAATGATTGTGTGTGGACTAAACGTACGTGTTGTACGTCACCGCGCTTTGTTCATCATTTTTCAAAAACGATGGTGTGTGGGCAACATCGTTTTTAACGATGAAGTTGGAAAAACTTCGTTTTTTGGACATGCTGAAAAACGTTGTTTTTTTTTCATGACGAAAAACGACCATGTGTACGTGGCATTATACTGTACTCTACATTGTGACAGCAAAATACGAAATACAGGGATATGGGAAATAATTATAGACACTGACACACGTGCACCCACACAGGTTGAACTGAGTGGACTATTTTCTTTAATCAACCTTACCTACTATGATACTATGAAGTATAAAATGCTTGTTATTTTAATTTAAAACATTGCTTTAAATACTGCTTGTAAGAATTCACGTGCTTCCACACCGCATAGCTGTACACATGGGGGACATGCAGCTCAGCATGCTTCTAGACCACAACACAACAAAGGATAATCTTCTGAATGGCACATAGTAAAAAATTAAAGTTTTGGCGTTTGATTCCAGGAAATTATATAAATGTATATCTAAGTTTTTAAGTAAGGAATTCTAATCACATTCCTCGATATACAGATAACCAAAAGAAGAAAGATTTTTCCTATTTGTTTATGAAATACAATAATCAGAACATGTGAAATTTGCATAAAAAAAATAATTAAATGAAAACGTGTAATTTTACTGTCAATACAATATAGTTTTCTTTTTTATGTGTTGAAAAATCGTATCCAGTGCAAAAGTCAAAAGTATTATTCATTTTATAATATCCCTATATAAGTATTTGTTTAAGCTCTCGTTCTTTTCAGTAAGACGGAAAAAAAAAAAAGCTGGCAACGCCTCACTTGGTCTGATCGCAAACATGTGCGGCTGTGTTCACAAAGTGTAAGGTGACATTTGATTTTGTTTTACATATAGGAGAAATATGAGATTATAGCTCTCAGCTCAGTCCGTGTTTGGCTGATGACATGTAGTATGTACAGTATATGTGAAGGCATGTGAAATACAAAAACAGCATAAAATGTAACCAAACTGAGGTCATGTTTTTTGGGTGATTTTGCACCACTCATGTCACACCCAACATCTGGATGATGTCGTACACTTTGCATAGTTTTTGGATATCATCATTATCTCTCATTTTTGTAAGCACCAAAATATGCTGTGTAATTGGATTGTGGTGAACAATAGTTTGAGGCTGAGAAAAGAAAAATAAGACAAAATAAAATTAATCCATCCTGACAGTTTCTAAGGGCCTCATTGGTTTGTAATTTAGGAATACATGGAAGGAGAGGAGATGGGGTGCAGCCAGTGTTGACATTTTTTCTTGTATGAACAACATGAATTTCTGTGCAGTATTAAAAAGTAGAGTCAAAGCCTAAAGCCTTATATACACGACTGGGATTACCGGCGTTATAAAGTCCGCCGGGAATCCCAACGGGAAAATCGAGAATGTACACATGACTGCGATTCCTGGCATTATAAAGTCCGCCGGGAATCCCAACGGGAAAATTGAGAACCTGCATACGACAAGGTTTCCCATCTGGAAAACTGCAGGGAGAGCTTTGCCCGGGAATCCCGGCCGTTTGTATGCTCCCTTGCAGCGTTTCCCCATAGGAAAACTGCCGGGTTTAAAACCGCTGTGAATCCCGGCGGGAAAATAGAGAGCAGGTTCTCTATTTTCCCGCAGAGATTCCCGGCAGTTTTCCTGTCGGGAAAATTGCGAGGAAGCATACACGCGGACGGTTTTCCCAGCCAAAAGCTCTCCTGGCAGTTTTCCTGACAGGAAAACCGGTCATGGGTACAAGGCTTATGAGTTTATTGGTTTGGATAAGGAGGGAAGGGATAGAAGCTCTGTCAGGTTTTTTATTGTTGTCTGAGTTTCCACTGGGGAGATGTATTGTCTTTATTTGTCCCAGTGTAGATTTTTATCAGGACTGCAAGTGAAAAGAAATCGCAAATTTTGAGTTGGAAACCTTCACACCTGTTCTAGTGACAGCTGTCAATAAGGGGCTTTCCCAAACTTTGGGGAAATATCCTCTTGCTCTCTGTTGTGTCTACCGGACAGGAAATCTACCCAATGGGATTATGTTCAAAAAAAGAATCTGCCTTTTAGATGTACTTGAAGAATAAGGATGAGCTTAAAGCGGATGTACCATGAAAAAAAAATATTAAAAGCCAGCAGCTACAAATACTGCAGCTGCTGACTTTTAATATTAGGACACTTACCTGTCCTGGAGTCCAGCGCCGTCCACAGCAGAGGACGAGCGAACGCTCGACACTCTGCTACCCCCCGCCATCCTCAGTGAGGGAACCAGAAAGTGAAGCACTCCGCCTTCACTACCCGGTTCCCTACGGTGCATGCGAGAGTTGCACTGCGCCACTGATTGGCTCCCGCTGTGCTCCGTGAGCCGAGTGTTCCCAGAGCACAGGGGGGGAGGATGGTAGGTGACGTTCTGCCTGCAGTCTGCCCGAGACTGTGTGGCCAGAAGTGGGTGCAAATACCTGTCTTTAGATAGGTATCTGCACCCCCCTCCCCCTGAAAGGTGTCAAATGTGACACTGGAGGGGGGAGGGTTCCGATCAGCATGAGTTCCACTTTAAGTTTAGTCTGTAACCAGAAGAAAGCTGTCAGTGCTGGCCAAATTAGCTGGATCAGCTGGGCCAATCAGTGGACCTAATAAGACCACATGGTCAGATTAGATCAAAGACATTGACCTAATCTGGGCAATATGGTCATGTTAAGTCACTGATGTCTGGAACTTCTCTGTCCCTTTGTAAATGCACAGCTGTGTGGTGGGGAATGCCCCAGCCGCAGCTGATTGGGCCAGCAGTGACACATTCCTTCCAGGTTTGGCCAAACATTGGTTCTGACTGAACTCAAGTTCACCCCTGTTGACATAGTATTTTATTTTTGGGTGTCTTGCATCACATACTTTGTAGTAAAGCCAGCACTCAATCAGTAATTAAACTTTATTGTCAACAGGGTAACAGACTCTGCACAGCCTACACGGATTAACTGTGTTTTGAGCAGGATGAGTTTGTTTCTATCATTGGACTGCCCTAAATCACGTAAGTAAGATACTGTATATGATCTAGCATTGTCAGCTAGAGATCATGGTGTAGCACCCCCTTTACTTTCAGTAAGGGCACTATGCTAAAGTTAGTGGGAGAATGAGAGAGATACATTGCTCTCATTCTTAATTTTGTTAAATTTGGCTGTCGCCAAATTCTGGATTGTCCTGTGGGTCAGTCTGTGTGTCCAGAGATACGGTCTCATCTCTGAACGGCAGGTGGCGCCAGAGGGGATCCAGACGGAGCCTCTTCTTCCCAGCAGCCAATGAGAGGGGTTGAGCCCCGCTGTGCATGCTGGGAGGGGGTATTTCTGTGGCGGAGGCCTTTGTTCTTGGTTCTTCGCGGGTTCCTGGTTCCGGGTGCGGCACCCACCTTTAGGGTGTGCGCACATCGCGGGCCCCACCACTATGGCCTACCTGGCCTGGGGTCGCGCACAACGCGGAGTTCCAGACTCTGGGCCCTTCTGGCCTGGAGCAACTGATGCCACAAAGGGGCCCCAGTGACTTGCTGGGTCCCCAATTCTACTGAGGAGATCCCAGGCAGGTTACCCAAAAGGGCTTGAACGAACTATCGGGGATCTGGTGACCGGAGCATTGACAGGTACACTTGCACTGTCAACCGGTGACCCTGACATGATCTATTGGGAGGATTCACTCTGCTGTTCACATTGTCAGCATTGAGCCTGTGGCAGAGGTTTCATCTGGCATCCTAATCTAATCAGAGCCAAGTCTGTGGCAGAGACTTGTTCCTTCCAGTAACGTTAAAGTGACGCTTCGGCTGCCAGGCCTGTGGCAGAGGTCTGTCCGAGGGCACTTCACCCATTTTTGCTAGAGTGGCGACGAACTGTACTACTACAGAAAGCAGGATTGCTTTCCTACTATCCAAAGCCTAATACCGCAAAGTTTCTTTACTTCATCAACGTTTTCTGTCTACCTCAAGTTGATGTTGGGCCAAGAAATAAAGCATTCAGAAAACTCTTATCTACGAATTGGACATTCGCTTATTGCTCTACTCACTACCTTCATCCCTAGACAACACATAAAGGTAACTTAATACGCCAATCCCAAAACAATCAGCGGCTCCTGAGGGGGTATCGCTACAATGGGAATACCAAGATAAAGAGAGAAGCACTCTCATAGCCACATCCTAATTTAGTATTGATTTCTATAGCTGACCCTTATGATTATCTGTCGATAGACCACTGGAGCTAGCCTTTTTGGATAGAACCTGTGTTTTTGCAATCTTGTGAACAATTCTGATTCTCCTGCAAGGTATCTCTGTTTTTGCACTTATGTGTGCCATGATTTTCGGCTTGAACAGAACAGTGTTTTTAAAGATGTGTGTTATTGTTATCATAATTATAAACACATATGTTTTTTTTTTTTATATACAGGGAGTGCAGAATTATTAGGCAAATGAGTATTTTGACCACATCATCCTCTTTATGCATGTTGTCTTACTCCAAGCTGTATAGGCTCGAAAGCCTACTACCAATTAAGCATATTAGGTGATGTGCATCTCTGTAATGAGAAGGTGTGTGGTCTAATGACATCAACACCCTCTATCAGGTGTGCATAATTATTAGTCAACTTCCTTTCCTTTGGCAAAATGGGTCAAAAGAAGGACTTGACAGGCTCAGAAAAGTCAAAAATAGTGAGATATCTTGCAGAGGGATGCAGCACTCTTAAAATTGCAAAGCTTCTGAAGCGTGATCATCGAACAATCAAGCGTTTCATTCAAAATAGTCAACAGGGTCGCAAGAAGCGTGTGGAAAAACCAAGGCGCAAAATAACTGCCCATGAACTGAGAAAAGTCAAGCGTGCAGCTGCCAAGATGCCACTTGCCACCAGTTTGGCCATATTTCAGAGCTGCAACATCACTGGAGTGCCCATAAGCACAAGGTGTGCAATACTCAGAGACATGGCCAAGGTAAGAAAGGCTGAAAGACGACCACCACTGAACAAGACACACAAGCTGAAACGTCAAGACTGGGCCAAGAAATATCTCAAGAATGATTTTTCTAAGGTTTTATGGACTGCTGAAATGAGAGTGAGTCTTGATGGGCCAGATGGATGGGCCCGTGGCTGGATTGGTAAAGGGCAGAGAGCTCCAGTCCGACTCAGACGCCAGCAAGGTGGAGGTGGAGTACTGGTTTGGGCTGGTATCATCAAAGATGAGCTTGTGGGGCCTTTTCGGGTTGAGGATGGAGTCAAGCTCAACTCCCAGTCCTACTGCCAGTTTCTGGAAGACACCTTCTTCAAGCAGTGGTACAGGAAGAAGTCTGCATCCTTCAAGAAAAACATGATTTTCATGCAGGACAATGCTCCATCACACGTGTCCAAGTACTCCACAGCGTGGCTGGCAAGAAAGGGTATAAAAGAAGAAAAACTAATGACATGGCCTCCTTGTTCACCTGATCTGAACCCCATTGAGAACCTGTGGTCCATCATCAAATGTGAGATTTACAAGGAGGGAAAACAGTACACCTCTCTGAACAGTGTTTGGGAGGCTGTGGTTGCTGCTGCACGCAATGTTGATGGTGAACAGATCAAAACACTGACAGAATCCATGGATGGCAGGCTTTTGAGTGTCCTTGCAAAGAAAGGTGGCTATATTGGTCACTGATTTGTTTTTGTTTTGTTTTTGAATGTCAGAAATGTATATTTGTGAATGTTGAGATGTTATATTGGTTTCACTGGTAAAAATAATTAATTGAAATGGGTATATATTTTTTTTTTTGTTAAGTTGCCTAATAATTATGCACAGTAATAGTCACCTGCACACACAGATATCCCCCTAAAATAGCTAAAACTAAAAGCAAACTAAAAACTACTTCCAAAAATATTCAGCTTTGATATTAATGAGTTTTTTGGGTTCATTGAGAACATGTTTGTTGTTCAATAATAAAAATAATCCTCAAAAATACAACTTGCCTAATAATTCTGCACTCCCTGTAGTGAGACCCGTTCTCTTTCTTGCCACCAACGAACCTTGAATGTGTCCTGACGAAGCTTAACAGCAAAACGTGTTGGCGCAAATGGGATCATAATAATATATATGTTTTTTTAACTTTTTCCAATGCTTTTTATATACCATGTACTTTTTTCAATAAATATTGTAACTTTTTTAAATATTCTTCATTGGTTATTGTGCCTCAAAAATTCAACCCTGGGTTACCTATTTCGGTACAGTACCACTTTTTTCTTGTTCCTCTATTATGGGAATACCATTTTTGTTCTAGTGGGACAAAGTATTGCGCTCCCTGCAAAACTGTTGTCGAAATGTTTGGGCTTCAAGAAATGTGGCCTCACAAGTTTGCTACATTTTTGATGCCTCGCCAGAGATTCAACATCTTCCAAAGGGCTTTGTTCCACAGTAACAGTTCTTTGCTGAGTGAATGGAGCAGTACAAGCACACTGATTTGTCAAATATGTTCCAGGATTGCCTATAAACATTACCCTCCCAGATTTATAGGAAGGTCTGCTCCTATTACAAGGTTAGAATTGTGTCTCAGGCAGTGTCCTCTAAGGGTCTAAGCTCAGCTATGTTCTCACAGTGCTTTACGACTCTAGTGCTGTACTGTTGCCATAGCCCAAATGTAATAAATGTAATATACGGAGGCTTACATAACAGCAGAGCCACGTGTATCTGATACAGGATGAGATTAACTGAACTGATGCAGAACTTCAGGGAACTGCAACAATTTAAACCCAAACAAATGGAGCTTTGTGTAATGATCTTGCATACTGAGTCCTTCTTTTTAATTACTGAACAGTGGTAGCCCTCCGAAAATGAGATGTGTGCAATTGTGCTTTGCAGTCGCTCGCTAGTAGAAAAAATAGCACATTTATCCATAGCATGCCGTCTGACTCTCTTACCTAGATGGTCCAGTATATTACAGTATATACCCTGAGGCCCGGAAAAACGTTATTACTGAAAGAGAAAAGTAAGCTGCTGGGTTTGGCACCTTATCACAGTCATCTCTCCACCTTACTAATTTTACTAGTCCAGATAACAATTTTGGTACATCTTATGCTGAGCACTCTCTTGGCTTTTGCTCCTTGCTAATCTTTAAAGGGGTAGCCAACTCTGCTTCCTGGTGCTGGCAAAGACCCCAGATGTCCCTCTCATTGCCAGGGATCACACAATACCACTAGAACCAGCAGTGCTTAAAGCTCTACTTCAGCCCACACGCCCTCCTGTCAACTCCCTCTGTCCCTCTCTCTTTCCTGGAATCCCACACATGTACAGCGGTTTGATAAAAATATGGAAACACCAGGTAAAAGAAGGACATTTTTAATTAATATGGTGTTGAATGGCCTGACTTCTCCTAGGAATTGACAAATATTATTGCGTGTCACAATCCTGTGCTAAGTCCTTTTGTCTGTTTCGGGCAGTTGATCACATCAGCCGCACTTACGCTTATCAGACAAAGTTTTTCCAGAAACTGTATATGCCGTCATAACCTTTGATACTGTACCTCGCCACACCCAAATACATTTCCAACTTAAATGGTGGGTTTTGGGATAGGTCAACAAAAAGTCACCTGATTGGGAATGTTCTGGGGGGTCCTCTGGAAAGGTCATTTAAGGTCCACTGACCCCCTCCTCCCCCCCCAGAACATTACAGAAACTCCAAGGACCCCTATTTAAGAAGGAGGGTGAGTGGGGTATTTTCCAGTCGCAAGAAAGCCCCACTAATTTTGGATGATATTGTTTACAGTTTTAAAGTGTTTATTAATTAAACACTTGCCGACCATGCGATAGTCAAATGACAGCTACAGCACAGCCGGCTAGTTCCTGGAGGCCATAATATAAGAGCCTCTCATGATCACACCTGCCGGGTGCCCGGGCCCCGCCTCTGGAGACTGCTGATCACAGATAAAGAGCCAATCAGCGGCTCTTTACTACATGATCAGCTGTGTCCAATCAAAGATGATCATGGATGTAGACACAAGCTGGTTATTGGCACTCCTTTCATCACACTGACAACGAGAGGGAAGGAGAAAAGAGCCGAGTTCTGTAAAAGGCACATGTCCACTGATAATCAGGGCAGTGATTATCATTGCAGTCAAACCAGTGCCCAAGAGTGCTGCCAATCTGTGCCCACCAGTGATGCTTAATCGGTGCCCATCAGTGCCTCCTCATCAGTGTCACCTATCAGTGCCACCTATCAGTGTCCATCAATGCCACCTATCAGTGCTTCCTTTCAGGTCTGCCTATCGGTGCCCATCAGTGCCTCCTCATCAGTGCCCATCAGTGCCACCTCATCAGTGTAGCCTATCAGTGCCCATCAATGCCCATCAGTGAAGCCTGATCAGTGCCTATCAGCGCACATCAGTGAAGGAGAATAATGACCTGTTTTATAACAGACTATGAAAAAGTTTTTTTTTTTTTCAAAAAATGTTGTCTTTAGTTGGTTGTTTAGCTAAAAATAAAAAATCCAGTGGGCAATTGTCATTCAAAGTGTGACAGCGCTGAAAGCTGAAAGCTAAAAATAAAAAAATCCAGTGGTGATTAAGTACCACCAAAAAAAAAAAAATCTCTAATTGTGTGAAAAAAAATGATAAAAATGTTGTTTGGGTACAGTGTTGCATGCTATTGTCATTCATAGCGTTAAAAGCTGAAAAATGATCTGGGCAAGAAGGTGAAGAGGTTATGGTGAATTGTTAATTGTTTAAATTTGTAAGAACCAATAAAAAAGGCTGCAACCATTATTAGTCCAATTTGGTGTGTCTAGTGTTCTTTGTATGTTTGGAGTTATTTTGGAGTCATCTACCTAATGTACTCAACATTGCTATTCATTTCCAGTCTCTGGTCTTCTCTTCCACACAGACGTAGCATGTCCTTTGTGGCAGATATCCATCTTGTGTCTCTTTCTGACACTCATGCTGCGTACACGTGACCATTTTTAATTCTTGTCAAGCCTGCCTTGCCTACACACGATCGTGAAAAAAAAAATGCGGTGAGCAAAGCGCGGTGACGTACAACATGTACGACGCCACTATAAAGAGGAAGTGCCATTCAAATGGTGCCACCCTTGGGGCTGCTTTTGCTGATTTTGTGTTAGCAAAAGTTTGGTGAGAGACGATTCACGTTTTTTAGTCTTCGTGCTTTTCAGTCTGTTACAGCGTGATGAATGTGCTATCTCCATTACGAATGCTAGTTTTACCAGAACAAGCGCTCCCGTCTCATAACTTGCTTCTGAGCATGCACGTTTTTTTCACGTCGTTAAAGCCTACACACGACCATTTTTCACGACGTGAAAAACGACAATGTGAAAAACGAAGCGAAAAAATTGAGCATGTTCTAAATTTTTAATGCCCATTTTTCACGTCATGAAAAATGCTTTGGAGCCCACACACAATCGTTTTTAATGACATTAAAAAAATGTTCACGTCATGCAAAACGGCCATTTGTATGCGGCATCATTCTCCTCCTTCAGCACACTTAGGGCCCTTTCACACGGGGCGGATCAGTAATGATCCACATCCGTGTGTCTGTAAGCTCAGCGGGGATCACTCCGTATATCCCCGCTGAGCCGGCGGCTGACAGGGCGGTCCCTGCACACTGTGCAGGGACCGCCCTGTCTTTTCTCCGCTCTCCCCAATGGGGGATCGGATGAACACGGACTGTGTGTCCGTGTTCATCCGATCCGCAGACGGAAGAAAAAATAGGGTTTTCTTCCGTCCGCAAATTCGGATCTTTGCGGAGGCGGGTGATTACGGATGTCAGCGGATGTTTATCCGCTGACACCCGCAATCACATAGGGACCCATGTATGTCCCTTTTTCATCCGCAAACGGATGTGAAAGGGGCCTAAAAGTCAGTCCCATCTATTAACTTTGCAGCAATCACTGATCAGTTCAGATTCCAATGCAACCAGAATTTAGCCCCAAACTTCTTGATCATGTACCCCTGTGGTGGAAACCTGTCACTCATCACATTTATTCTATCCTAATTATCTCAAAGTATCTAGCTCATTGCTAGCAGGTAAGACCACTTAAAAAACAAGGTGCAAATGCATACTAAAATATAGATATTGGGGTTGATTTACTAAAGGCCAATAGGATGTTCACTTTGCAAGAGAAGTTGTACTTTCCAAGGGCATTTTCTTTTGGCTTAGTAAATGACGTGACACTCTACTGACTACTAGTGTTGCTCACGAATATTCGTATTGCGAATATTCGTTACGAATATTGCATATTCGATTATTCGCGAATAACTCGAATATCACAGCCAAAATTCGCTATTACGAATATTCACATTTTTTCAAATTTATTTTTAAAACAGATCACATTCTAGTGATCTCCATCGACGTCTAAAAGCATTGCTGGTATGATTAGAGACCCTGGGCCGAGTAGCTAAGCTGAGGCGATCCTTTTATGTTGACGAATATTCGCTATCGCGAATATTCGTATTACGAATATTCGCGAATACTTTCTCCGCCCTTCTTTTGCATCAGAGCCAATCAGAGTTCTCCTACCACAGTTGTCAGAGGTTAGCAACCTCCATAGCAACCAATAGGAACCTGCCTGCACGACCAGTATATAAGATCACTCCCAGCAGTATTTCAGTGCAGATTCACAAGGTGGCTAGAGAGAGTGGAGTGTTTCTGTGCGTTTTTCCAGTGTATCACATCTTCAAAGAATTTTCCAACTTTTGTCCCGTGTCATCATTTGCATTTCACCTCTTTAATGAGAATAATAACTGTTTAACATAAAGACATTTAAGAGATGTCAACGTAAACGGTTTACTTGGCTTTTTTTTAACTCAACAGAATCAGGGGCCCCAGTGTGCGGTTGATCTTTACCTAACTCAATACAGGTCAGTCTAGAGGAGAGATCTGTATTTTCCAAATCTATGGTTATTCAATATTTATTAAACTAATCAATATACAAATTGGTCAAAGTAAACCCTCAAATCTATATAATAATGTATTTATTTTATTAATACCTTGTTGTTAGTTGCAGGGTCCATTACATAAAACCACACTTTTTCCAAAGGGCAGGTGAAATTGAATGTTTCAGAATTTCGCAATCAATTTCGCATTCGCATTAGCGAAATTTCTCAAAAAATTTTTTTTGATAAAATATCACGAATATTCGATTTTAGCGAATATTTCACGAATATTCGTCTATATATTCGTGATATATCGCGAAATCGAATATGGCGTATTCCGCTCAACACTACTGACTACCATCATCACGTGCAAGAAAAAATACAGCTTTTTAATTTTTATTTCATGTAATTGGGTAGTCTTTGCAAAGTGAATTTCTACCACATTCACTAAGCTAAAAATGGGGGGGGATTGGGACTTTGAATGAGGCAATTTGACAGTATGAAAAGTATATCATGTTTGAAATCATACAAATTGTATAAACTTAGCACATTGCAATAATTGCATGTGACATATTATTTCCATATATATATATATACATGACATATTACACTTTGTATAAAGACGGAATAGCAGCACATTTCCGGTTGGGGTAGAAAATTCATATATAGACAAGGCATAATACATACAAAACATAAATAGACTACAATACATGTATAATGCAAAGATGATCTAGCGGTCCAATCTGATTAACCATATGCAAGGCGATTTACTGTATGTACTCCATATTCTGAGAATGTTGAGAACAGCCAATGATATCGGGTGTAGGTTACATAAACAAGTACAAAAAAGGTGTCCACTACCTCCACCTATAACATAGTTACATAGTTAGTCAGGTTGAAAAAAGACACAAGTTCAATAATATAACTAGCCAGTCCGATAATATGCTGGCTAGTTTCTCCTGAGACAAGATCCAGGAGATCTTACGTTTGGCTGCTATGAGGGTTACCTTGGGTTGTTTCCAAGCTTTGGCCATCTTGGCCCCTAGCAACATAAAGTGTATTAATTTGCAGCTTGCCTTGGGAATATTAGAGAGATTTGAGTTCAGGAGAGCTATTGCTGGGGTTCTTGGGAGCTGATGGGTAGTCACTGTTTGAATCAAGGTAAATATCTTGCTCCAAAACAACCTAATTCTAGGGCACTCCCACCATGTATGGCCATGGAGCCTATAAGCTGGAAACCATGGAAACTGAGAGGACTCCCTGAAGGGAAAAAGTAGGTCAGCTTTGGGGGGGTGAGGTACCATCTGGTCAAGACTTTGATGCTATATTCAACTAGGGAGATGTTTCTAACCCCCTTGAAGGATCTGTAAAAGGAGGCCTGCCACCTCTTTAGGTCCCATTTGAATTTGGAGGTCATTTTCCCATGCTAACATGTAGGACGACTTGGAAGACGGGTAAGCAAGTGACTGGTAAATGATGGAGAATCCACCCCTCTGATCCATGGCCTGTCCACACCATCTTTTATAGGGTGTAAATCTGGGAGGGACTGGTTTCCCTTTCCAAAAGCTTGTGGAGAAAATGCTGTATCTGTTGGAATCTGAAATGCTCCGAGACCGGCATTTCCAGCTTCTGAACCCAGATGTTCTGGGTTCTCAAACCCGAGGGAGTGAATAAGTGCCCGATGCGATACAGCCCCTTGTCCAGCCACCATTTAAAAGACTTGATGTCTTGAACGGGGAGAAAGTCCGGGTTGTGTAAATATGGGCCAGGGGTCTACATTTGGAGGTCAGAGTGGCTACAGATCTCATCTTATCCCATAGATTCAGGTTTTGTGAAAGAATAGGCAATACTATTGGGGGGCGGCCTTTGGAGGGGGCCCAAAGTAGATAGTCTAAAGCAGGCATGTTCGAGGTCAAGCCCTGTGGGCCAGTTGCGGCCCGCGGTCCGGTTTTTTACGGTTCCCACTTGCAATTTTCTTTTATCACTTTTGTGGCCCCCCAAGCTTTGCACTGGGTAAGGATGACCTTGTTTAAAAAAAAAAAAAAATATATATATATATATATATATATATATATATATATTCTCTAATCCCCGAGTGCCTCTCACTGATAAGCTGGGCCGTGTTGCTGGTGCGTGTTCCAAAGCCTGTTGGGAAGCTGACAGCACGCAGCGCCAATAACAGACACTGAGTCATTTCCCGGTCCACAGCTTCAGAGCTCTCAGTGTCTCAGTGCCTGTCATTGGCAGCGGTCATTGGCAGTGATGCTGTGCACTGTCAGCGTCCTTGCCCAAGGTCATCCTCCGGCAAGGAGGCTCTCAACGATTTCTCTGGATAAGAAAAGTTTACTACTGTAACAGTTATAAAGCGAATTTTTTATATATTTATAAGAATTAAAAAAAAAAACAAGCTCATCCTTGCCCTGATCGGAGCTTGGGTGCCACAGAAGACATAAGAGCGAATAAGGGCAAATTATAAGTGGGGGCCAGCGAGAATAATAATAAAAAAAATAGCTCATCCTTGTCCTGAGTGGAGCTTGAGGGCCACAGAAGAGATGAAGACCAGATTTATCAGGGGATAATGAAGAGAAAATATATATTTTTTACAACCTGCGCCCATCCTTACCCTGAGCAGAGCTCTGGGATTTGTTGGGGGCCAAAGAGGAGATATATATTCACCACAAACAGCTACAAAGGCAGGGGAATTCTTTTTGGGCAGTGTATTAGTGCTCAGACGAACACACTTACACCAAATTTTAATGGTTCAAAGAATGTCAGGCAAAATGGTCAGCCCTCACGCACGTTCACTTCATCAAATCTGGCCCTCTTTCAAAAAAGTTTGGACACCCCTGGTCTAAGGTATAGATTAGGACAGCCTGTCTCTCTATGTAAACCCAGTCAGGTTTTTCAAGTTTGGAGTAGGCAATAGATAATTAAGCTATTCTTGCTGCCTGGAAGTACCAAAGCAGGCAAGGAAATCCCAACTAGACATTCGTTTTTGTCCGAATGAATTTTCGTCCGAATTTCAGTTATTTTCGTTATCGTTTTAACAAAAACGAAAATGAAAGCACAGAAAACGAAAACCCAAAAGATCCCACATAAACAAATGCTTTATTTTCGTTTTCGTTGCGGTCGAATGTGCCTATAACCTTAACTCTATTAGTCCAATATTATTCTACATAAAGAGAAAAGATTCGACATAGAGAGAAAAGATTTGACATTATAAAGACATGAAGAAGAGTCGACATAGAGAGAAAAGATTCGACATAGAGAGAAAAGATTCGACATAGAGAGACATGAAGATTCGACATAGAGAGACATGAAGATTCGACATAGAGAGACATGAAGAATCACATTTTATTTTATTTTTTTAAAGATTCTATCGAATCAAATTTATTTTTTCTTAGAACATTCGACAGACACCATAGGCCTTCAATGACAGATTCGACCTTAATTTGGATTTTCAAACAAATGTATTTTTTTTAACGAAAAACAAAATAAATAAAAACGAATTTCGGGAGTAACTAAATACATTTATTTTTCGGACGAAAACGAAATTCCGAAACAAAATATTTCAGTGTGCACATGTCTAATCCCAACCCACCTAGAGTCCTAGTTTGGAATAGAGTTTTTTGGGGAAGTTTGTGGCCCGATCCCCCCCAGATTAATTTAGTAACTTTGCTTGGAAAGGATTTTAGGTGGTCCTTTCTAATGTTGATTGGGAGGGATCTGAACTAGTAAAGCAGTCTGGGAAGGAGTGTCATTTTTACAGAATGTATTCTTCCTAGCCAGGACAGTCCCCCCTTATCCCAGTTTGTAGGGTCAGACTCCAACTTCTGGTACATGGGTGGGAAATTGCATAGGTACAAGTGCTCAATTTTGGCTGTGAGAGCAATCTCCAAATACCTAATAGAGGGAGGCGCTCCACTCAAACTTGAATGAGTTTTGCAATGCTGTGACTATTTCTGGTTTAAGGGATACATTTATTGTTTGGAATGTGGAGTAATTTACTTGGAGGCCTGAGATGATTGTTTAGGAGTTTTCAGAGATTGGGAAGGGTCATGATTGGTGAGATGATAAACAGGAGTATGTCATCGATGTGGACCGCTGGTTACTACTTGGATGTTTGGTTTGGAGCGTATTGCGATCGCCAAGGACTCTATGGCAATAGCAAAAATTAAGTGGGATAGTGGGCAGCCCTGTCTGGTACCCCTAGCTATATTAAGGGGTTTAGAGTGGAGTCCCTGTAGGTGTATCATAGCCTTTGGGGAGGAGTAGATGGCGTGAATCACCCCCATGATGCGCTGGCCAAATCCCCAGCGCTCCATGAGGGCAAAAATGTAAGGCCAGGTCACAGAGTCAAAAGCTCTGCAAATCAACAGAGAGCAACAATCCTTCCTGTTTGGGGCCCTTGTACCAGTGGGGTAGTGTCAAGCAGAAGATGAAAGACACTAGACCCAGCATTGAAGACTGAAAGCCACTATCAAAGCAACCCGGGCCTCCATAACACCTCAGCAGTGCCACTGGCTGATCGCCTCAATGACACACCGCATTGATGCAGTAATTCATGCAAAAGGAGCCCCTACCAAGTATTAAGTGCACTCTATACTGTACATGGACATACTTTTCAGTAAGCCAACATTTTTGTACTAAAAATTATTTTTTAAATTGGTCTTATGTAACATTCTAATTTTCTGAGATACTGAATTTCAGGTTTTCACTAGCTGTAAGTGTAAGCCATTATCATAAAAATTAAAAGAAAGAAATACTTAACCACCTCAATACTGGGCACTTTCACCCCCTTCCTGCCCAGGCCATTTTACAGCTTTCAGCGCTGTCACACTTTAAATGACAATTGCGCGGTCATACTACCCTGTAACCATGTGACATTTTTATAATTTTCTTCACACAATTAGAGCTTTCTTTTGGTGTTTTTTTCCCCTACTTATGGGCACTGATGAGGCAGCACTTATGGGCACTGATAGGTGACACTGATAGGTGGCACTGTTGGGCATCGATAGGTGACACTGATGGGCACTGATAGGTGACACTGGTGGGCACTGATGGGCACAGATAGGCGGCACTGGTAGGCAGTGATCGCGGGCACGGATAGGCGGCACTGATGGACACTGATGGGCAGCATTTATGGGCAACAGTGATGGGCAGCACTGAAAGCCAGCACTGATTGGCATCACTAATCGACACTGATTGCTGGCACTTGTGGGCACTGATTGCTGGCACTGGTGGACACTGGTGGGCACTCATTGCTGGCACTGTGGGTCTTTATTGTAATCATGTCATTGATGATCAGTTCCCTGATTACATACCTAGATGTCCATTGTGAGGAAATGCCACTGATCGGCTCTCCTCTCCTCACACTCTGTCAGTGTAAAGCCTCGTACACACGACCGAGGAACTCGACGGGCGAAACACATTGTTTTCCTAGTTGAGTTCCTTGTCAGGCTGTCGAGGAACTCAACAAGCCAATTTTCTCCATTCCCGTCAAGGAAATAGAGAACTTGCTCTCTTTTTGGCTCGTCGAGTTTCTTGACAGTTTCCTCGACGAAAATGTACACACGACCGGTTTCCTCTGCAAAAAAATATCTCCCAGCAAGTTTCTTGCTTGTCTTTGCCAAGAAACTTGGTCATGTGTACGAGGCCTGAGACGAGGAGCGCAGATTACCGGCATCTCCGTGTTTGGACACAGCTGATCACATGGTTAAAGAGCTGCGGAGATCAGGGATGCGTCGTTTCCTAGCAACATGGCGCGGCCACAATCGCCGTGCTGCACGCACCACGGGTGCGTGAGAGTGGCCGCTCTGGGCGCCGTCATATGACAAATGGACCCTGAACGAGAGCCGCACCACCCCGCTGCCATTTGACAGTGAGCGGGCGGCAAGTGGTTAAAATAAATCATCCTGTGTGTAACACATGTATATAAAATATGTGAGTTTCACTTTTTGAATTGAATTACTGAAATAAATAAACTTTTTGATGATATTCTAATTTTATGAGATGCACCTGTATATGCCAAGCCCTAGGAGTGAGAATGCTTACATTGGATGCCCCTATCTCTAGGTAGCAGGGAGGGCTAATTGTGTGGTAAATGTCAACTTTGGGAATGATTGGATATGGGATGTGTAAAGGCTTCATTAAACCATAAAAGAGAAGAAAGAGACATATGAAAGAGTATTGAGTTCAAAGGGAAAAAGCATAGGTAGAACATAGAGGAAAGGTAGAAAAAAGGATAGAGGGTATATTCTTAAAATTCTGCTTCGATTTGTTATATGTTTCTTGGTAAGTCCACTGTATCAAATGCTTTTGTGTCATAAAAATGGCCCTGATTACTGAATGAGAGGTGGGGCATTTTCAGTTTTGTATCGGGCCACACAATGCTTAGGAATGCTTCAGATTAAAGGTCTGTTACGTACACCCTCCGGGAAATCTGATAAATGATTAGAATTTCAAACCAGATCCTTCCTCCCAAACCATTAAATTTAAGAAGCAATTAATTATAATAGCAAAATAGAGCAAAAATACCATAAAACATGGGAGTGGGGGCAGTGAATTTTAAAGACAGTAACAAAATCCAAAGAGTAAGTGGGATGTTAGCTTTCAGGGTAAAGTTAAGTGCATGCTTTCCTAAGCGTTTTTTGCTTTATTTCATTGGCAGGATTCTCAAGGCATAGAAAGTCTTGCTTGATCCAAATGTAAATCTTAAAATGTCCTAAAGGTAATATAGGAGGAACTATGTAGCCAGCCCAGCTGTGAATACAAACGTATCATCTAGTGTTTCAAAGAGGAGATGGAAAGGCGGCAGATTAGCGCACGCACCCTTTTATCTTAAAGGAAATGGCACAGGAGACACAGCAAAGTCTTTACAAACTTCTCCGATTTCTTTCTCTCTCTTTTTTAAAAGGAAGGACTTCAAGAAAATGCAAGTATAAAAAAAAACACAATTAAGCCTATAATCTCCACTGAACAAAAATGCTAAACTTTTCTTTAAACAATGCTATGTGCAATTTCCTGTAATTTATCTTATTAAAGGGAAGATATAACAGTCTCTTAAGTACATATGTTTTTAAATGGATGCTTTATGACTTTCTTTGGTACTTAAACAATTAAAACAATTAAAACCCAACTCCACATTTTAAATAAAAAGTTAACTGTCTGACAGTGGTAAAAACAGATGCAGCTTTTACTGTAACCTTCAAGATCAATCTAGTGCTTTCCTCCACTCGTCCACTTCCTGTAAACCATCATGGACCCACCTAGTTGGTCTGATCTCAAACCTCTTAGGCCTTGAACACATGACCGAGGAACTCGTCGGAAAAGACACATCGTTTTCCTCGACGAGTTCCTTGTTAGGCTTGTCGAGAAACTCGACAAGCTTTCTTTGCGTACACACGGTCAAGACCAAATCTCCTCGTTCTCAAACGCAGTGACGTACAACACATACGACGGCAGGGGAAGTTCGATTCCACTGGGACAACCCTTGGGGCTGCTTTTGCTAATCTCATGTTACTGCGTGTTAAGTAAAAGTTTGGTGAGAGACGATTTGCACTTTTCAGACTGTTACAAAGTGACAAATGTGCTATCTCCATTACAAACGCTACTTTTACCGAGGGTGCGCTCCCGTCTCATACTTTATTCTGAGCATGCGCGGGTTTCTAAGCATACACACGATCGTGTTTCTCGTCGAAAACCAGCCCGACGAGGAAATTGAGACTCACGTCAAGGAAAAAGAGAACTTGTTCTCTTTTTTCCTCATCGAGTTCCTCGACAGTTTTCTCAATGAAAAGCATACACACAACCGTTTTCCTCGGCAAAAAAGCTCTGCCACCAAGTTTCTTGATGGATTCTGTCGAGGAAAACGGTCGTGTGTACAAGACCTGAAAGGGGTTGTAAAGGTTTGTTTTTTATTTTCTGAATAGGTTCCTTTAAGCTAGTGCATTGTTGGTTCACTTACCTTTTCCTTTGATTTCCCTTCTAATGCCCTGTACACACGATCGTGCCTTTGTTCCATCGGCGGAAAAGAGAACATGTTCTCTATGTAAACTCCAATGGAATTCATCGGAATTTCTGATGGAATTACTCTGATGGGGCATACACACGGTCGGAATTTCCGATAGAAAAAGTCAGTCAGACTTTTTCCATTGGAAATTCCGATCGTGTATGGGGCTTAGGTGTTTTTTTTTTCTTTGTCTGAATTTCTCACTTTCTGTTTCTTCCCAGTAAGCTTGCCCCCATCATGCGAGCCTGGAGGTTAGTCAGCCAGAACAGCTTACTGAGGAGGAACAGGAAGTGAGAAATTCAGACAAAGAAAAAAACATTTAGAAGGGAAATCGAAGGAAAAGGTTAGTGAACCAACAATGCACTAGCTTAAAGGAACCTATTTAAAAAATAAAAAATGAACCTTTACAACCCCTTTAACCAGTTAAGTACTGCCGCATGACTAAATACGTCAGCAGAATGGCACAGCTGGGCATATGGACATACAGGTACGTCCCCTTTAAGAAGCCCAGCCGTGGATCGTGGCACGCTCGTGACCCGGTCCTGTGCTCCGTGACCACGCCTGCGGGACCCGCGGACCCGATCGCCGACAGTGTCCCGCGATCGGGTCACAGAGCTGAAGAATGGGGAGAGGTAAGTCTAAACAAACCTTTCCCTGTTCTTCCTAGTGTGACTGCCACTGATCGTCTGTTCCCTGTCATAGGAAACGACGATCAGTGACATCACACGCCCAGCCACGCCCCCTACAGTAAGAAACACACATTAGGGAACACCTAACCCCTTTAGCGCCCCCTACAGGTTAACCCCTTCACTGCCAGTGTAATTTTCACAGTAATCAGTGCATTTTTATAGCACTGTTTGCTGTAAAAATTACAATGGTCTCAAAATAGTGTCAAAAGTGTCTGAAGTGTCCGCCATAATGTCACAGTCACGATAAAAATCACTGATTGCCGCCATTTCTAGTAAAAATTATTAATAAAAATGCAATAAAACTATCCCCTATTTTGTAGACGCTATAACTTTTGCGCAAACCAATCAATAAATGCTTATTACGATGTTTTTTACCAAAAATATGTAGAAGAATACGTATCGGCCCAAACTGAGGGCATTTTATATATATATATATATATATATATATATATATATATATATATATATATATATATATATATATTTTTGGGGGGGGATATTTATTATAGCAAAAAGTAAAAAATATTGTTTTTGTTTTCAAAATTGCCGCTTATTTATAGCGCAAAAAATAAAAACTGCAGAGGTGATCAAATACCACCAAAAGAAAGCTCTATTTGTGGGAAAAAAGGACTTTAATTTTGTTTGGGAGCCACGTTGCACGACCGCGCAATTGTCAGTTAAAGCGATGCAGTGCCGAATCGCAAAAAGGGGCCTGGTCCTTTAGCTGCCTAATGGTCCGGGGCCTAAGTGGTTAACCACTTAAGGACCGCCTCCTGCACATATACGTCGGCAGAATGGCACAGCTGGGCACATGTACGTACAGGTACGTCCTGTACTAGTACCCAGCCGTGGGTCGCGGGCGCGCGCCCGTGACCCGGTCCGAAGCTCCGTGACCGGGACCAACGGACCTAATCGCCGCTGGAGACCCGCGATCAGTCCCCGGAGCTGAAGAACGGGGAGAGCCGTGTGTAAACACGGCTCCCCCGTTCTTCACTGTGGCGGCTGCATCGATCGTGTCATCCCTTTTATAGGGGGGCACAATCAATGACGTCACACCTACAGCCACACCCCCCTACAGTTGTAAACACACTTCAGGGAACACATAACCCCATCAGCGCCCCCTTGTGGTTAACTCCCAAACTGAAACTGTCATTTTCACAATAAACAATGCATTTTAAATGCATTTTTTGTGTGAAAATGACAATGGTCCCAAAACTGTGTCAAAATTGTCCGATGTGTCCGCCATAATGTCGCAGTCACGAAAAAAATCGCTGATCGCCACCATTAGTAGTAAAAAAATGTTTTTTTATAAAAATGCAATAAAACTATCCCCTATTTGTAAACGCTATAAATTTTGCGCAAACCAACCGATAAACGCTTATTGCGATTTATTTTACCAAAAATAGGTAGAAGAATACGTATCGGCCTAAACTGAGTAAAAAAATTTTTTTTATATATTTTTGGCCGATATTTATTATAGCAAAAAGTAAAAAATGTTGATTTTTTTTCAAAATTGTCGCTCTATTTTTGTTTATAGCGCAAAAAATAAAAACCGCAGAGGTGATCAAATACAACCAAAAGAAAGCTCTATTTGTGGGAAAACAAGGACGCCAATTTTGTTTGGGGGCCATGTCGCACAACCGTGCAATTGTCAGTTAAATCGACGCAGTGCCGAATCGCAAAAAGGGGCAAGGTCCTTAAGCTGCATTTTGGTCCGGGTCTTAAGTGGTTAAATAAAACATTTATTTTCATAAACATTGAATTTACATGGCAAATAGCTTACAGTAAAGATAAGAGGGGATTTAAACTACGCTGAAAGCTACATAGGCTGATGAAACCTTGAACCAGTAGCTCTGATTTCTAATCAGCCAACCAATCAACAAACCAAGCGCTTTTTCACAAAGGACTCAACCCCCCAAAAAATCTAAATTTTTAAGAAAGTTTATGATTTTGTGTTGGGCTGCATTCATAGCTAACTTGGGCCGCATGCAGCCCATGGGCCTTAGGTTGGACACCTTTGTCATAAACCAAGAACGGCATAATCCTGGCATGATCCCATTCATAAAGTCGGGATGCTCAGTGCGCCTGCTCCATTGTCTATGGCATGCATGCGCCGTAGACATTGGTGCAGTGTTTTCTGCAAATATCTCCTTAACCGTGCATTTTTTTACGACGTTTGCGTTTCGGCTTTTTCCGGCGTATAGTTAAAGCTACTGTTATGAGGCGTACTCAATGTTAAGTATGGCCATCGTTCCCGCCTCGCATTTTGAATTTTTTACGTCGTTTCCGTAAGTCGTTCGCGAATAGTGATTTGCGTAGAATGACGTCACCGTCTTAAACATTGGCTTGTTCCGATTTCATCTTAAGCATGCGCAGTACGTCCGGACGGAGCATGCGCAGTTTAAAAAAAACGTTGTTTACGTTGGGTCACAACGTATTTACATAAAACACGCCCCCATCACATTACGCCACCAAAGATACACTACACCGCCGTAACTTACGGCACGAATTCTTTGTGGATTTGAAAAAGAAGAAATAAGTTACGGCGGCGTAGTGTATCTTAGGCTGCATTCACACCTGAGCGTAGGGCGTTCGGTCGTTTTTTCGGGCGTTTTTTTTCGCGCGTATTCATGCTTATTTGCGCGTTTGCATACAGCGTCGTGCGACGTTTTTGTACTTCGGCGTTTCTTATTTTAGCCAATAGGAAAAATTATCATCTTTTCATCACTTGTTGCTATGTTGGTAGATTTTTTTTAATCTTCTGCATGGGCGACAAGTTCTATTGATTAAAGCGACGAAACGCCCATAGCAAACGCCTGTTGTCGCGCGATACGCTCAATACGCGCGTTTCCCATTACTTTCTATGGGAAAAAAAAAAACGCTCAAACGCCGCTGTCGCGCGCTTCGCGCGACAAAAAAAGGTCCGGGACTTGTTTGAGCTTCGTGCGACAGGCGTTTGGGCGTTCAGGCGTTCAGGTGTGAACAGTCACCATAGGGAATAATGTTAATTCTCCCCTCTGGCGTTTGTGAGCAGTGCGCTTCAGGCGTAAAAACGCCTAGGTGTGAATGGGGCCTTAGATACGCTGCGCCCGGCGGAGAGAAGCACCGAGGTACGTGGATCTGCCCCAATATATGCAAACATTTTGATTTACCTGATCAAAATAGAAAACATATTTTTAAAAATATAATTTTAGTGCTGAAAAAAAGAATTATAAAACGTCATAATTATGTTTAAGTTATTTTATTTCAGTATATAGCAATAACACATTCCACTGGGCTTTTCACAGAATATCTACACACGTCTTTCTCCCAAAGGAGCTTATTTTCTAGCAGTTAATAATGAACAAATCAATCAAAGCAAATTAGGAAAATCGAAAATGTTTTCATTCTGTTAATATATGCGTGATGGCTTGTCTGGGCTGTTAAGAATTGTACAACTCATGAATCACATTTGTGAGTCTCCGCAGTTCTGACTGAGCTATATGAAAACTTTTATAACTCAAAGATTTGCATAGGCCATATTCTCCTGATCCATCACTACTAAATGACCATACCACAGTGATCTCTTGCTTTAAGGCACAGGCACACACATATGCTTAACCACTTCAGCTCCAAACGGTTTTACCCTCTTCCTGACCAGGCCATTTTTTGCAATATGGCACTGCGTTACTTTAACTAACAATTGCGCGGTCGTGCGACCCTGTACCCAAATAAAATGTATGGGGCAGATTCACAAAGATCTGCCCCGGCGCAGCGTATCTGAGATACGCTACACCGCCGTAACTTACTTTTTTTGGTTTGAATCCTCAACGAATTTGTGCCATAAGTTACGGCGGCGTAGTGTATCTCTCGCAACGTAACGGAGTAGGGGGGCTCGTTTCATTTAAATGAAGCAAGGACGTAATTTTTTTTAACATAGACAAGAATTACGTCCATTCTGATTCACGGACGACTTACGCAAAAAAAAAATCAAAATAAACGCGGGAACGACGGCCATACTTAACATGGCAAGTCTAACTATACGCCGCAAAACACCAGCTTTAACTATACGCCGGAAAAAGCCGACTAGAGACGACGTAAGAGAATGCGACGGCCGCGCGTACTTTCGTGGATCGTTGGAAATAGCTAATTTGCATACTCGACGCAGAAAACGACGAGAACTCCACCCAGCGGACGCCGAAGAATTGCATCTAAGATCCGAAGGTGTACGAAGCAATACGCCTGTCGGATCTAACCCAGATGCCGTCATATCTTGGTTTGAGGATTCAAACCAAAGTTACGACGCGGGAAATTTGAAAGTACGCCGGCGTATCAGTAGTTACGCCGGCGTACTCGCTCTGTGGGTCTGCCCCTATGTCTTTTTTCCCCACAAATAGAACTTTCTTTTGTGGTATATGATCACCACTGCGGTTTTTATTTATTAATAGATTATTATATTTCTATTATTATATAAAACCAACAACTTTAAAAAAAAAAACTATATTTTTTACTTTCTGCTATACAACACATCCAATAAATAAAAAATAAAAAATCTAATTTCTTCATAAATTTATACCAATATGTATTCTGCTACATATTTTTGGTAAAAAAATCCCAATAGGCGTATATTGACTGGGTTTGCACAAAAGTTATAATGTCTACAAACTATGGGATAGATTAATGCCCCGTACACACCATCACTTTATGTGATGAAAAAAAACGACATTTTATGTGAAGTAAAAAATGAAGTTTTTGAAACTTCAATTTTCAAAGACGAAGTTGCCTACACACCATCGTTTTTCTCACAATGTTCTAGCAAAGCGAGGTTACGTTCTCACCACTTTTTCAATTGAAGCTCGCTTCATAAGTAGCTTCTGGGCATGCGCGGGTGAAAAAACGTTGTTTTAAACTACGTTTTTTGCTACACACGGTCAATTTCTGTGAAGTAAAAGTTGACGTTTTGAAAAACGACACATAAAATTGAAGCATGCTTCAATTTTTTTTGGTCGTTTTTTAGAAGACATAAAACAACGTTTTCCCCCACACACGGTCAATTAAAGTGACGTTTTTAAAAACGTAATTTTTTTTCATCACATAAAGTGATGGTGTGTACGGGGCATAAGAGCCGGTCCACACTGGGGCGACTCGTCAAGCGACTCAGCCGCCTGACAAGTCGCGCTCCTCTCTATTTAATGGAACCGTTCTAATAGGAGTGACTCAAGTCGCTCCGACTTAGAAAAAGGTTCCTGTACGACTTTGGGGGCGACTCGGGGTGACTTGCATTGACTTCAATACAGAAGTCATTTTGCAAGTCGCCTCTAAAGTTGTCTTGAGATCGCCTTGCCGAGTCACCCCTGTGTGAACCAGCTGTTAGGGACTTTTTATTTATTTAAAATTTTTATTAGTAATGGCGATAATCAGTGATTTTTATCGGGACTGCGACATTGCGATGGACAAATTGGACACTAAGTGAAACTTTTTAGGAACCAATAACACCAATACAGTGATCGGTGCTAAAAAAAATGCACTGACACTTCATAAATGACACCGGCAGGGAAGGGGTTAACATCAGGGGCGATCAAAGGGTTAAATGTATTCCCTATGAGTGCTTTCTAACTGTAGGGGGATTATTTGACTAAAGGAAAACAGAGATTTCCATTTTCCTTTCTGGCAGGTGGTCTGCCTTGTTTACATAGGTAGAACACCATTCTGCGCTAAAGGGCCGTCCTGCCGCAGTAAATGTGTTAAAGTGGTATTAAACCCAAAAGCAAAAATGTATTATGGTACAGCTTACCAATTCTTAAATGTGATGGCTGCATTAGTTTTAGTTTTTTATAAAGCTATGGGCCTGTAGTTATTTGGTAATGATGGGGGTTTGCCAGGTTTCGAGAGAACTGTAATGTGGGAATGTAAAAATTGAGGGTGAGGGGTAATGCCCTTCTGTAGAGAAGTAAACATTTCTATTAAATATGGGCTCAGAATTGAGAGATAGGTTTTGTAATAAAGATAGGTTAAACCGTCTGGACCCAGTGACTTATGTAAAGGCAGCTCTTTAACAACTTCAGCTAGTTCTTCTGGCGTTATAGCAGCGTTAAGGGTAGCTGTTTGAGATGATGACAGTTTGGGCAATTTCAAAGGGCCACAAAAAGAGTTAAATTCATCTTGGTAGAATAGGTGCTTGGGGTCTGTGTTTAGACAATTATATAGCTTAGTATAAAATGTCCCAAAGACTTTGGACATCGTTTGTGGACAGTGAGTTGGGGTTCCATTAGCCTGGGTAAGAAATTTGGGGTAAGAGTGAAATGGACGCGGTTTGAGCTTATTTATAAGCATCCTATGAGGTTTGTTAGCAAATTAGTAGAATTTCTGTTTAGCCCAGAGTAAGGATTTGGAGCATTTGTTCATATTAATATATTTTAACCGCTCGCGTAAAGGAGGTGACTGTGCGCAGACGTATCACCTCAGGGGAAGCTTGTAGAAGACCTTCTGCTTTTCGTAATTGGGAAAGAATATAGAGTCTCTGAGCTGCAGAATCCCTCTTTAAGCGGGAGCCAGCTGAGATACATATGCCTCTAAAGTATGCTTTATGGGCCTCCCAAAGGGTGGACACATCAGCCACAGAGTTGTGATTCAGTTGGAAAAATTTGGTTACATTTTGAGACAATTGAGTTTCAGTGATAGGGTTTGCGTAGGATAGAGTCATTAAGTCTCCAATGGCAAGTTTTAGGTGTAGATAAGGAAAGTGTGAGATCGAGCTGAACAGAGGCATGGTCTGACCAAGTTATAGGGTTCAACTCTGAGGCTACAGAGGATGTGTTATGTACTGGAACGTACCTTGTAGCCAGAGCCTAGTGTGCAGGAGGAGGCCTCTCTTACAGCCCCGGCTCTGGAGCTGCTGGAGTGGGGACAGCAAGCTCGGGAGCGCGGCGAGGTAGGAGTGCCTGGTGATGACAGCAGTCTGGCACGGTTGGTGGTCCTTCAGGACGGTAGGTGCAGGAGACAGCGTCTCTGGAGCCGGCACAGGTACTGGATGGAGACAGCAGGAACTGGTGAAGCAAGCCGGGTTAGGTGCGGAACAATACTGATATCAGGGTCAACAAGCCGGGTCAAGCGGTAATCAGGTGGTTAATCTTGTGAGAGTAAGCGTGGTCAGATTTCAGGTGCAGGGTCTGGTAACGGTGGGCAGGAGAGCAGAGCAGAGTCAGAGCAAGCCAGGGGTCGGATTGGAGAGGTTCGGATGGTCAGACAGAGCCGGGTCGGTTTGGGTAGCAGGTTCAACAGGTCACAGGTTTTCAGGTACAACGCTGCAGATCAGACAGCAAAGTGTCACTGCAGCTTCTGGCTTTTTAAAGGCAGAGTGGTGCCAATCGCGCATTAACGAGCACGCGCGCGTTCCCGCCGCGCATGCAATCGTCGTGCACGTGCGCGTGTATTTGGCGCATATGCGCACATTTGGTGCACAGATGCGAGCATCTGCCACATGCCTGCGCACAGGCATAGATGACTGCTGCTGGTTCTGGCCATTAATATGTGTGCGCATGGGTGCACGCCGGAGCCTATTGGCAGGTCCCTGACAGGATGTTAGTAAGGGGGCCGTGACAAAAAGATAATCCAATCTGGAGTACATCTTATGTGGGAGGGGGGGGGGAGAAATTTGTTTATGTGTGGGGTGTTTGATTCTCCAGATATCCAGTAGGTTATGAGATCTGATGAGTCTACGGAAAGAGGTCAATTGGCGTTCTACTTTAGCTGAGGGGCTGGAAGAGAAGAGTGTGCGTCTGTCTCTTCTAGGGGACAAGGTCATATTGAAATCTCCCCCAACAATCATAAAGGGCTGAGCATATTTGCCGAGTTTCCCAAATACATCAGTGAGAAATTGGATTTGACTTGAGTTGGGGACATAGACATTGATCAAAGTGAAAGAGTGTGAGAGATAATCACAGTCCAGAAAAATATATCTACCCCGAGGGCCCATGAATGAGGATTTTACTCTTAACCTCCTTGGCGGTTTTCCCGAGTCTGACTCGGGGTAAGATTTCAATACCAAAAGCGGTATCCCTGAGCCAGACTCGGGGCCGCCTCGCAGCATCCACAGGCACAAGTTACTTACCTTGTCCCTGGATCCTGCGATGCATCCCCACTGTGTGAGCGAGCGGCGTCCTCGCTCAATTCACACAGTGCCTGTGTGCCGCCGATCTCCGTTCCCTGCGACGTTCCGATGCACGGGGGCGGAGAACGGCGCCAAATTCAAAAAAGTAAATAAACACATTACATACAGTATACTGTAATCTTATAGATTACAGTACTGTATGTAAAAAATACACACCCCCCTTGTCCCTAGTGGTCTGCCCAGTGCCCTACATGTACTTTTATATAACAAAAACTGTTCTTTCTGCCTGCAAACTGTAGATTGTCCATAGCAACCAAAAGTGTCCCTTTATGTCAAAAGTGATTTTAGAGCAGCTAGAAAACAGCGATAATAAATTATAATCACTTGCAGAAATGTGCGATAGCGATTTGTGGGGAAATTTGTCATAACAAATAAAAGTAATGACAGCGACAATTCTGCAACTGAGCAAATTTCAGTGATTTTGATTTGATTACATTATTGAATAATTTTTGTTATAATTATATTATTATTTGTTATAATTATTTATAATTATTTATTATATTATGATTTATGATTTTGTGTTTCAAACTTTATCATACCCGGGATGTCTACTAGACTCTTGTTTGGACAGATTTAAGTGAGTTATTCCTAAGAATTGCAGGCCTACAATGTAAAACGCCAAATTTCCATGCTAAATAATTGTACCGCTTTTGGTACAAAATTCCAGACATAATCATACTGCCAGGGAGGTTAAGGGGCAGGATTTTCTAATTAATACCACACTTTGCCAGAAGGGCCAGAAGCTATAAATGAAAGCTGTTTTGCAGCAAATTTAAAGGATTCCAACGAGTATTTTTTTTTTTTAAGGCTTACTTTCTTTTATTTTTACCTGGTGATCTTGCCAGTAAGTCTGTTGTTTCTCAACCAGGCAAGCTTCCCTACAGATGTTGCAGTTAGAGGTTTGAGACAAACCATTTACCAATGACAGGGGTACTTACAAGTCATCAGCTTTAATGTACAATCTTTACCCCAGAGGGAACAAAACTGTAACTGCTAAAAAAATGTTTTAGCTGGAGTTTGACTTTAATGTGTTTAGTGTATCTAAATCTGCCAGTATTCATATGCTTTGGGAGTGCCCCAAGCTACAGAACTTTTGGTCTGAGATCTTTGAACTTGTAGGCATTAATTATTGCATTGTCGGTTTCTATGTCTCCTGAACTGGTTCTGTTGGGTATCCCTGATGATGTTCAGAGATCACATCATAGCAAACTGCTGATCTCTTACTTACTATTCTATGCTTAAAAGGGCAATTATTTGCAATTGGTCCCCCACTGCTCCACCTACTCTGTCGTCCTAGGAGGCTATGCTAGATGCTCCGCTGCCTCTTTACAAATTGATGTACATCAGTCATGGCTGCCCCTGGAAATTTGACAAGGTGTGGCAGCTGTGGACCTCTCAGGAGAGCAAACTGCTGAATATGCAGGGTTTCTATACCTGTGCCGTTGTAATGCCTCCTAGACTTGGATATCTTGGATACCTCTTTCCTTCCCTTCCCCCTTCATTCCCTCCACTAAGTGCCTTCCCCTCCCATTCCAGGACCACCCCAGAGGATATGTAGCCCTTCCTATTGATGTACATATAACAATAGGTATTGGGATTGTATTAGAGCGGGCTTCAGTGCTCATCAGTGCCACATATTAGTGCCCAAATCAGCGCCATCTAATCAGTGTTTATCAGTGCAACTTACCAGTGCCACCTCCTCAGCGCACATTAGGGAAGGAGATAAAATACTTATTGTGAAGAAAATAGACTTTATTCTGTATTTTCTCATAGGTTCGTTTTTAAAAAAAAAAAAAACCTGGACCGATCTGGGTGAAATTTGGATATGTTGGTCCCCCAGATCGGGGCTATCAGGGGATATGTAATTGTAGGGATACCTTGTGTGGAAAGGGGTGTTCCAACTTTTGGGAAAATTGTGTGCTCTCTGCCTGGAGATAATTGGTTTATTCCTTAACTGATCTCAATATCTCCCAGGCAGAGAGAGGGCGGGTGTACTATAAAAGTTTGCTGTGGTAATGTCGTCTGCTACTGTCATGCAAATAAACCTTAGTCTGGCTCTCAAGAACCTTTCATTGTGTGATGCTAATTGACACTGTATTGTGTGAATTTCTATTGATGATAAATGTGTATTGTATAGCAGGTGAGAAGAGCTTATCTTGGAGTCACCTTGTCTGGGTAAATGATTAGTAATTAGCTCATGTAGATTATCTCGGAGACAGTATGTCTGTCTCCTAAAAGATGTGTATTGGAGGCTCGTAAGTACCCATTGTATGATGTTGTGGGTGGAGTGTGTCATTGTCCATCTGATTACTGCAAGTATTCTTTTTGGTGTATATAAGAGCCTGCCTTCTCAATAAAGATTGTCTATGCCTGGTACACCCTTCATGAAGTCTTGGCTCATGTTTGGGGGAATATTCTAACCATTGGGAAGAATCATCCTGGACACTGCATTCATCTCCACTATCCCTCTACCTCCTATCATAGCGATAATCACTTATGCTCGGCGATTGAGGTATGGAAAGAAGGCTGCAGAACCATAACCACTGCAGGTCTTAACACTTATTTACTAAATTTACTGACAGAAACAAAAAAAATACATTTTTAATTCTTTTTTTGCTTTGTAAAAAAAAAAAAAAACAGCAGTGATTAAATAGCACCAAAAGAAAGCTCTATTTGTGTGAAGAAAATGATAAAAAAATTCACAGTGTAGCATGTCCGCACAATTGTCAAAATGTGACAGTGCTAAAAAGCTGAAAATGGCCTGGGCAGGAGGGGGGTGAAAGTGCCATGTAGGCAAGTGGTTAGCTGTGTAATTCTTTTTTTAAAGTCAGCAGCTACAAACACTGTAGCTGCTGACTTTTAATAAGCACATTTATCTGTCCAATGTGTCCGCGATGTCGGCCGCCCGAGGCCAATTTGTCCTCCAGATCATGTGCCGGTGCCGCCATCCTCATTAAAGGGGAGTTTCCTGGCGTTTTTAATGTTTATTAAAAGTCAGCAGCTACAAAAAGTGTAGCTGCTGGCTTTTAATAAACAGACACTTACCTGCTCCACGGTCCAGCGACGTGCCGGCCGGAGCTCCGCTCCTCTCATCTCCCCCCATCTCCGGCTAGCGTCCTCATTGTTAGTGTGGGCACCCGGCCGTGACAGCTTTCGGCTTCACGGCCGGGCTCTTACTGTGCATGCGCGAGCAGCGCTGCGCACTGTGATTTGTCAGGTGATTGCCTGGGACCTGTCACGTGTCCCAGGCGATCGCCTACAGGGAAGTCCCGCCAAAAGGAGGAAGTGGGACAGGATGTCCCACTCCTCCTGAAGCCCCCACTCCCCCCCCCAAAAAAAATGACATGCCAAATGTGGACTGTAAGGGGGTAAGGAGTGGATTAAGCGGAAGTTCCACTTTTGGGTGGAACTCTGCTTTAGGGGAAACAGGCAGTGAAGCTTCACTGCGGTTTCCTACTGTGCATGCGCGAGTCGCGCAATGCTTTGTGAATGGATGGCTGTTTTCTGGGACACATACAGTTTTGTTTTTTTTTTTAGGGTGGACCTCCGCTTTAAGCAGTTATTCAAACATTTTCTTTATTCCTTTTGGGAAAAAAAGTTTTATTTAAATAAAAATAAGGTGCATTTTTGGGCACCCCTGTCATTTTTAAATGGCTTTCTCAACCCTCTAATCTCCGTGTTTGCTGCACAGCTTGGTCTGATAAAAGAAGTTGAAAACGAATGGTAGGATCAATGGGTAATAAGACTAAATTACAGGGGGACTCAGAAAAACGAAATCTGCTTTGTTAATGCTAGTGACAGACGACATCATAATATGTCATTTACTCATTTTTGATTTTGCTTTTAGTACCACTGCTTTCTCTGAAATGTTAAATGTACTTGTCCAGGCTTGGGAACAAAGTCAGCTTAACTGGTATCCACTGTGTGCCTTGGGCCAGATTCACAACGGAGATACTCCGTCGTATCTCGGATACTCCGTAGTATCTCTCAGAGTTACGCATAGATATCCCTAAGATCCGACAGGTGTAATTGTTTTACACTGTCAGATCTTAGGATGCAGTACCGCGGCCGCCGCTGGGGGGAGTTTGCGTCGTAAACCAGCGTAGGGTATGCAAATTAGGAGTTACGGCGATCCACAACGGTTTTTCGCATTCGCTACATCGCCGCTAGTGTAGTTTCCCGTCGCAAAGTTAGTCGTCGTTTTGGGTGCCTTAACTTTACACAGCAAACGTATGGCCGTCGTTCCCGCGTAGAAATTTAAAAATCAACGTCATTTGCGTAAGACGTCCGGAAAACGGAAGTTGGAAAAAATTACGTCACTTCGCGCAAAGCACGGCGGGAGTTACGAAATGGAGCATGCGCAGTAGGTTCCGCGTCCATTTAAATTGAATCAGGCACTTGCGATGAAAACTTGCGGCGGTGTAACGTATCTACGATACGTTACGCCGCCGCACTTCTACCTGAATCTGGCCCCTTGTGCTTATATGCGTTAATGCCAGGTCTAGGAAGATTGAAAACGATTCCTTGCAATGGGGCTGCACTGGCATTGCAAGGGTTAATAACTTGTTTTATCTTGAGCAAGGGTCTACAAACTTTCCAAACAAAGGGCCAGTTTATAGTCCTTCAGACTTGGGCAGAACTGTGGCCAGTGGGAGTGGAAATGTTTCTGGCAATAGTGGGAATAAACATGGCCACATTTGGTATTAGGGGGAGGAATAGTGTCTCATCGTTGGTATCATTGGGGTGAAGAGTGCCACATTGTTGGTGTCATTGGAAGGAATAGTGCCCCATTTTTTGTATCATCGGGATGAATAGGGCCCCATTGTTAGAATCAGTGGGAGGAATAGTGCCCCATTGTTGGTGTCAATGGGAGAAATAGTGCCCCATCATTGGTGTCAGTGGGAGGAATAGTGCCCTATCATTGGTGTCAGTGGGAGGAATAGTGCCCCAACATCAGTGGTGTCAGTGGGATAAATAATGCCCATCATTGGTGTCATTGGGAGGAATAGTACCCCAGCACTGGTGCCAGTGGGAGGAACAGTGCCCTATTATTAGTTTAAATGGGAGAAATAGTGCCCCATCATTGATGTCATTTGGAGGAATATTGCACTATTTTAATTGGTGTCAGTGGGAAGAATAGTACCCTATTATAGGTATCATTGGGAGGAATAGTGCCTCATTGTTGGTGCCAGTATGAGAAAATGTGCCCCATAGTTGATGTCAGTTGGCAGAATAGTGTCTTGTATCAGTAGGAGGAATAGTGCACCAAGGGCCAGATAAAGGCAAGCAAAGGGCCACATCCGGCCCCTGGGCCACCGTTTGGACACCACTGGTCAGGGGATAGAAGAGTTTTATTTATTTTATCCTTAGCTCCTCCAGCAGATGGTGCTTCCCCATGCTTCCTCACATCCAATGCACCGCTATGGACCCTCCTGCTTTGGTCTTGATGATGTCGGGATCCTAGACTACTAGTGTGTGGGGGAGAAATAGCCATAGTCATGTTTTGTTCTTCAGATCAAAACGAGTAATTAACTTTGCAGTGCACAGTCCCTCTGCAAGGGATACATTTGAAGTTGTCAGGGATCCGGCTTTGAGGTGACCATACATTGTTACTAATATTCAGTGGGGTCAAATCGACCTTTATTTCCAACCACGGTGAAGAAAATTTGAAGGAGCAAGATGGAATTTTTTTCTCAAACAAACTTCTAATAGTGAATGTGGTTTTCATTTGTGAAAGCTCATGTATCCCAAAATCAAATGATAAAAGCAAACAGAATTTGGAAGTACTTTTATGTCAACGCTTGTTTAAAAATCTACTGGTGCGTTGCCAGCGTTAGTCTTGTTGGGAACGGGTGGGGTTGTCTATGCATGTCAGAGTTCAGGCCCATGTCAGGGAGTGGGATACACACTATACAACTTTTCTTGTTCAATTTCCATTAGATTTACCTTCAACTATGTAGTGCAAAGGCCTGCCTGATTGCATACAAATTGAAAGTGTTTAGGTTGGACCTCATATTATATGGTTTTAGTAAATCTAACGGAGTCTATGGCAAAAATTTAAAATACATAAAATTTAGTTTCATACTTTAGGGAAAAGTATCCTTTTGAAAAAAAAAATACAGAAGTAAAAAAGGACTGTACTGTACCTGTTGCCGGGAATGTGTTTCCAGCACGACAGCATCGCGCTGATTCTCGGCGACAGGGTGCCGACATCTCGCACTCGCTGGAATAGACAAAGCACATTCCAGCGAGCGCGTCATAGAAGCGACGGGAGATCCGACTAGGATTCCCGCCAATTCTAGCTGCAGCGTTTGGTATGCATCCTGAGAAGGAACTCCACGCCAAATTTTAAATAAAAAAAACGGCATGGATTCCCATAAGGAGACCCCCCCCTACGCCGAAAAACCGACGTGGGGGGTCCCCCCACAATCCATACCAGACCCGTATCCAAAGCACGCTGCCCAGTCGGTCAGGAATGGGGGTGGGGACGAGCGAGCGACCCCCCTCCTGAGCCGTACCAGGCCGCATGCCCTCAACATGGGGGGGTTGGGTGCTCTGGGGCAGGGGGGCACACTGCGGGCCCCCCACCCCAGAATCAACATGTCCCCATGTTGATAAGGACAGGGCCTCTTCCCGACAACCCTGGCCGTTGGTTGTCGGGGTCTGCAGGCGGGGGGCTTATCGGAATCTGGGAGCCAACTTAAATAAGGGGGCCCCCAGATACCGGCCCCCCACCCTAAGTGAATGAATATGGGGTACATCGTACCCCTAACCATTCACCTGGAGGCAAAGTGTAAAAGTAAATAAACACACGACACAGGGTTAAAATAATTTATTAGTCTGCTCCGGGGGCCCCCCTGTCTTCTTTAGCTCTTTTAGCAGGGGGGGCTTCTTCTTCACCGCCGTCTGGTTCTCTTCCGCTCTCCGGGGGGTCTTCTCCGCTCTCGGGGGTCTTCTTTGCTCTGCGGGGATCTTCTCCGCTGTATATGAAAAAAATAAACACACACACACACCTATAGATGGGTTGATTTAATAAACCACTTGAGGACCAGGCCTATTTCTGACATTTGTTGTTTACAAGTTAAAATCAGTATTTGTTGCTAGAAAATTACTTAGAACCCCCAAACATTATACATATAGGCCCGAATTCAGATACGTGTTACGACAGCGTATCTCCGGATACGCCGTCGTAACTCTGAGTTTTCCGGGTCGTATCTATTCGTAGAATCAGTTACGCATAGATTTCCCTAAGATTCGACTGGCGTAAGTGTTTTACACCGTCGTATCTTAGGGTGCAATATTTACGTTGACCGCTAGGGGCGCATCCCAAGACTTCTGCCCTCAAATATGCAAATTAGGTAGATACGCCGATTCAGAAACGTACGTCCGCCCGGCGCATTTTTTACGTCGTTTACAATAGGCCTTTTCCGGCGTAAAGTTACCCCTGCTATATGAGGGGTATCCTATGTTAAGTATGGACGTAGTTCCCGCGTCAAATTTTGAAATGTTGACGTCGTTTGCGTAAGTCGTTCGCGAATAGGGCTGTACGTAAGTTACGTTCACGTCTAAACCAATGACGATTTGCGGCGTAATTTTGAGCATGCGCACTGGGATTTTTTCACGAACGGCGCATGCGCCGTTCGTAAAAAACGTCAAATACGCAGGGTCACATGTAATTTAAATAAAACACGCCCACATCATCCACATTTGAATTAGGCGGGCTTACGCCGGAGCACATATGTTACGCCGCCGTAACTTAGGGCGCAAGTTCTTTATGAATACGGAACTTGCGCCCTAAGTTTCGGCAGCATAGCGTATCTGAGTTACGTTACGCCCGCGGATAGATACGTAAATGTATCTGAATCCGGGCCATATTTTTTAGCAGAGACCGTAGAGAATAAAATGGTGATTGTTGCAATACTTTATGTCACATTGTATTTGCGCAGCGGTCTTACAAAAGCATTTTTTTGGGAAAAAATACACTTTTTTAATAAAAAAAAGAAGAAAACAGTAAAGTTAGCCCAATTTTTTGTATATTGTCAAAAGATGATGTTACACCAAGTAAATTGATACACAACATGTCACACCTTAATATTACACACGCTCGTGAAATGGCTACAAACTCTGGACTCAAAAATCTCAATAGACGACGCTTTCATTTTTTTTTACAGGTTACCTGTTTAAAATTATTTTTCTCGCTCTAACGATTGCAGCGATACCTTACATGTGTGTTTTGAACATCTTTTACATATGTGGGCGGGACTTATGTATGCATTCGCTTATGCGCACTAGCTCGGAGGGAAGGGGCACTTACATTTTTTTTTCTTATTTATTTTACTTTTCATTTTTTTATTTTTACACTGTTCCTTTAAAAAATGCTCACTTTTATTCCTATTGCAAGGAATGTAAACATCCCTTGTAATAGAAATAAGCAGGACAGGGCCTCGTTATTGTGAGATATGGGGTAAAAAAAAAACTCAGATCTCACATTTACACTTAAAAGCAATAATAAAAAAAAAAAAAAAACATAATAGCATTTTATTTTGACACATAAAAAAATTTGGTTCCATTAAGGTGTATGCGCAGTGCCGATCCTGACCTCCCTGGGGCCCTAAGCAAAATGACACAAAATGACACAATAAAGTTGAGAAGCGGATGGGGGGGGGGGGGCTGCCGAAAATGATGGGGGGGTGCTGACTTCTTACCTCTTCTCCCATGCAGTCAGCGAGTTGAGAAGCGGGGTGAGGGGCCAAAAATGACTTCTCACCAGGCGGGGCCTCTAGTAATTTGGGGGGCCCTCCGCAGCTTTGCGGGGCCCTAAGCGGCTTGCATAGTGAGCCTATAGGGCGGATCGGCCCTGTGTATGTGTATGCATTCGCTTCTGCACACTAGCTCGGAGGGAAGGGGTACATTATTTATTTTTTTCTTATTTATTTTCCTTTTTCATATTTTTTTTTTACACTGTTCCTTTAAAAAAAAAATCACACTTTTATTCCTATTGCAAGGAATGTAAACATCCCTTGTAATAGAAATAAGCAGGACAGGGCCTCTTTATTGTGAGATTTGGGGTCAAAAAGACCTCAGATCTCACATTTACACTTAAAAGCAATAACAAATAAAGAAATAAATAATATCATTTTATGTTTACACCGAAAGTAGCCGAACGTCGGTGCGCAGGCACCGTATAGAGCCGCACCGACGTTCGGCTTCTTTCGGCTTCTCGTGACGCGATGGATGCGACCGTCGAAAGCCTGTCGGAAGCCTGTCGGAAGACTGTCAAGTAAAATAGGAACGCCCAGTCCCGAAGACCATACCCGGAAGCGGCGGAGAAGATCGCTCTCTAAAACGGTAAGTACTGCTTCGATTTTAAAAAAACTAGCCGATTCCGCTAGACAAAATGAGCATCAAGCTAAGGTTAAAAAATTTTTTAGGGTGAACTCCCGCTTTAAGGTCTATGCGTATGTGTATGTGTATGCATTCGCTTCTGCGCACTAGCTCAGAGGGAAGGGGCACTTACATTTTTTTTTTAAATAAATATATACATGTGTGTGTAGAATTATACCATTTTCATTGTTATTTTTATTTTTATTTTTTATAAATATATACATGTGTGTGTAGAATTATACCATTTTCATTGTTATTTTTTTTTTCTTTTATAAATATATACATGTGTGTGTAGAATTATACCATTTTCATTGTTAGTTTTTTTTATATATAAATACAGTATATACATGTGTGTGTAGAATTATACCATTTTCATTGTTATCACTGATAAAATACCAGATCATTTTCGAGCATTTTTGTTCTGTTTGAATTGCTATGGGTGTGTTATTTTCTTGCAATATTTGTATCGCTGTTTAACTTTTTGTTTATGCTGACTTTCTGAAAATACTAAACCTCCAGTTTATAGCATAGTGCCAGACTTTTTTTTCCACTGCATTTTTATAAATCTCCTGCCAGCGCATAATTCGGAGTTGTGTTCATGGAAAAAACAAACTAGGAAGTATAAAGGGAAAAAACACAAGAGTACAAAGCTTCAGAAACCACAGTAAACCAGATGGTTGTTTTATCAGCCTTTCCATAGTCTATTATGGGGGAATATTTTAATATGTTAAGTGGTGCCGCTGTCAATCTTGCCACAAAAAAGAAAATGTCGGAACTGTACAGGCAGAGAGAAACAATAAACATTTTCAATGCCTATATCTTAATTGGATTTAAAAAAAAAAAAAACTGAATGACATTTGCTAAATCTCTGTGGGATTGATTTACTAAAACTGGAGAGTGCAAAATCTGGTGTAGCTCTACATAGACACCAATCAGCATTAATTATTATTATTTTTTTTGTCAAAGATTAATTGAATAAGCTGAAGTTAGAAGCTGATTGGCTACCATGCACAGCTGCGCCAGATAACTAAACAAAATAATACAGGGGGAAAGAGAGCACCATTTAAATTAGGCGCGTTCCCACGCCGAACGTACTGCGCATGCTCCGTCGGGTAAATTACCTGACGTGCATTGCGCTAAATGATGTCGCACGGACGTCATTTGTTTAGATGTTACCGTAAATGGCGTCTAGCGCCATTAACGGACGACTTACGCAAACAACGTTGTTTTTTAAATTTCGACGCGGGAACAACGGCCATACTTAACATGGCTTAGAACAACTAGGGCTCAGCCCTAATTTTACGCGGCGTAACTCGAAGGAAACAACGTAAAGTTAGATCGACGGGCAGCGCGGACGTTCGGGAATCGCCGTAACTAGTCATTTGCATATTCTACGCCGACCGCAATGGCCTCACCACCTAGCGGCCGGCCTAGAATTGCATCCTTAAGATCCGACAGTGTAATTCAATTACACCTGTCGGATCTTCTGGCTATCTATGCGTAACTGATTCTATGAATCAGTCGCATAGTTAGGACGGCCGCAACACAGAGATACGACGGCGTATCAGGAGATACGCCGTCGTATCTCATTTGTGAATCTGGCCCTAGGTACCCACCACCAACACCTAGACTATATTTGTCCGCTTTCCGACCAGCGCACGACGATATACGCCAGCACAATGCCACGGCTGAGCAAATGGGTGTACAGGTACGTCCCCTTTACATCGCAGCATAGTGGGCGCATGCCCGCTGCATGCTCCGTGACCATGCCCACGGGACACAAGGATTCGATGTCCCACGATCGTGTCAAGGAGCTGTTGTAAACAAGGCATTTCCCTGTTCTGCCTAGTGACAGGACACTGATCTACTGCTCCCTGTCATCGGGAGCAGTAATCGCTGTCATGTCAGTGGTAGTCCATCCCCACCACAGTTAGAATCACTCCCTAGGACACACTTCACCCTTTGATCGCCCCCTAGTGTTTAACCACTTCCCTGTCAGTGCATTTTTATAGCACTGATCGCTGTATACATGACAATGGTCCCAAAATTGTGTCAAAAGTGTCCTATGTGTCCGCCATAATGTCGCAGTCATGCTGATCCCCGCCATTACTAATAAAAAATAATTAATTAAAAAAATGCTATAAATCTATTCCCTTTCTTTGTAAACGATATAACATTTGCGCAAACTAATCAATATACGCTTATTGCGATTTTTTTGTACCAAAAATATGTAGAAGAATATATATCGAAATATATAAACTGAGGAAAACATGTTTTTTATATATTTTTTGGGGATATTTATTATAGCAAAAAGTAAAAAATATTGCTTTTTTTAAAAATTGTCGCTCTATTTATTGTTTAACCACTTCAGCCCCGGACCATATTGCTGGTCAATGACCGGGCCACTTTTTGCGATTCTGCATTGCGTCGTTTTAACTGACAATTGCGCGGTCGTGCGACGTGGCTCCCAAACAAAATTTACGTCCTTTTTCCCCCCACAAATATAGCTTTCTTTTGGTGGTATTTGATCACCTCTGCGGTTTTTATTTTTTGCGCTATAAACAAAAATAGAGCGACAATTTTGAAAAGAAATATATATTTTTTACTTTTTGCTGTAATAAATATCCCCCAAAAATATATAAAAAAACGTTTTTTTTTCCCTCAGTTTAGGCCGATACATATTCTTCTGCATATTTTTCATTAAAAAAAAAAATCGCAATAAGCGTTTATTGTTTGGTTTGCGCAAAAGTTATAGCGTTTACAAAATAGGGGTTAGTTTTATGGCATTTTTATTAATATTTTTTTTTTACTAGTAATGGCGGCGATCGGCGATTTATTTTGGTACTGCGACATTATGGCGGACACTTCGGGACACTTTTGACACATTTTTGTGACCATTGGCATTTTTATAGCGATCAGTGCTATAAAAATGCATTGATTACTATAAAAATGCCACTGGCAGGGAAGGGGTTAACACTAGGGGGCGAGGAAGGGGTTAAGTATGTTCCCTGGGTGTGTTCTAGGGACTGACTGGGGGAAATGACTGATCGCTGTTCATCCATTGTATAAACAGACGGTCAGGCATTTCTCCCCTGACAGGACCGGGAGCTGTGTATTTACACACACAGCTCCCGGTTCTCGCTGTATAACGAGCGATCGCGGGTGCCTGGCGGCAATCGCGCCCGCGGGCACGCGCACCGGGATTAGGGACAAGTGCCCCTATTGGCTGCTGGGAGAGATGACTTATAGCTACGTGATCTCGCCCAGTAGAGCCGACCTGCCACCGTATAACTGCGGCGGCTGGTCGGCAAGCAGTTATAGAGCACAAAATAAAAACCGCAGAGGGGATCAAATACCACTAAAAGAAATCTTTATTTGTAGGGGGAAAAAATACGTAAATTTTGTTTGGGTGCAACGTCGCAATTGTCAGTTAAAATGTCACAGTGCCGTATCGCAAAAAGTGCTCTGGTCAGGAAGGGGGTATATTCTTCCAGGGCTGAAGTGGTTAAAAAAGATTTTCTATATATGTTGTTTATATATAAGAGCAGCTGCGTCATGTATAAAGCAAGCAAACATCATATAACCAAACACGTTTGCAAGTAAAGTGCAAAAAGTGATAGTGGATTGGCTCACAGATCCCGGTGACAATCACCATGGCGTGTAGGGTTGTGGCTGCTGTTGGCTTCAATATGTGTATTGCGCCTGCACCAACGTGACATAATGCATCATCCGTGAGGTGTAGAGCGTCACTGTTGTGGTATCTTCCCTGACATGTTTCACCCAACCACGTGGGTTTTCTCAGGGACAGCTGCACAAGATGTCTCACTCTTTAGTTTTAGTAAATCAACCGCAGTGTATCAAAAATAACTGCCATGCTTTTTTCTTGTTTTATAAAATATATTTTTGTGTCTTATTGCTGCTGTTCTCATTTGGCCCTTTTCAGCCACTTCCTACCTACACGCAGAGATTTGGCTGCGCATCTTTGCTCTGAACTGACTTTCTGATAGTGACAATAGTGGGCCATGCTTAGGCAAGCAGGGATGCTTGGATTTATGTGACAAACGTTCTGGGCTGTATCCTGTCCATAATTCTTTCCCAGGTCATCTGAGGTTTTGTCACACTACATGATGGATTCACCTGGGCAACAGGAACATATAACTAATCATTTAGCGTAAACCATATGGTGTTCATTAATTAAAGGCAAACAGGCTGCTAAATCTACAAGCAATTTTTCCCCAGAGCTTAGTGAATGAGATGAAACTTCCATCATTCAATTACGTGTAGCACTAACCCCCGAAGGAGCTGCTGAGTATTTCGGGCGGCACGTTACCTCTATCTTCTCGCTGTCCAGGGTAATAAAAGAGAGTCTGAAGAATTCCAATGTCCACAAAATACACTTCGTTTTCTAAGATTTATTCGCAGTAGAAATGAAGTTGGAGGGGTGGAATGGTAAATACATACCTCCGACCCGTCCCGGATTTCGCGGGAATCTCCCGCGATTCGCGGTAAATCCAGCGGTCCCGTGAGCATTGCTATTGTCCTGCGTTTTCGCGCCCCCCCGCGATTACCGTGATTCGCGGTAAACCCCCCCCCCCTCAACAACTCTGATCCGTGGACCCCCCCCCAGCTCAACAACTTCAATCCGTGAACCCCCCCGGTCAACAACTCTGATCCGTGGCCCCCCCGCTCAACAACTTTGATCCGTGGCCCCCCCCCGCTCAACAACCTTGATCTGCGGACCCCCTCGCTCAACAACTTTGATCCGCGGACCCCCCCGCTCAACAACTTTCATCCGCAGAACCCCCCCGCTCAACAACTTTGATCCGCGCCCCCCCGCTCAACAACTTTGTTCCGTGGACCCCCCCCGCTCAACAACTTTGATCCGCGCCCCCCCCGCTCAACAACTTTGATCCGCGGACCCCCCCGCTCAACAACTTTGTTTGGGGGTATGCTCATTTGTCCCTCATCCTGAAGTTGAAAAGTTGGGAGGTATGTAAATAGGTAGGTAGGTTCAGCTGTATAGTCTCAAATAGGAAACACTCCTGCTTCCAGCACACAGTTCTCATCGCCACTCTAGCCAGAGTGGGTATTGCTTACCCGGATAGGTCCCTCTCACTGGTCTAGCAGCCGGAATGGCACATGGAATAAAGTACAGTCTCTGCCACAGACCTTCCTTTATGAGGAGACACTTTTGGTCCAGAATCCTCTGCCACAGGATTCAGCACCCTGATCTCTCCAGATTAACTTCTGGAGAACTTAGATCTGGCAGGCGATCACCATCGAGCCTCTCAGCGTACGGTGCATCCTTCGATGAAGTTTCCAGGCCTTCTCCCAAGATACCAGCCTCTTGCATGGTCCTCTCCAGCATAGGTCCTCCCCTGGCTTCCTTCATCGAGTGGCTTCCTCCCGCAGGACAGAAAGCACAAGATCACCTTGAAACAGCAGGCCCCAGTCTGACTGCTGGGCCTACCAGTGAAGCCCCAACCCCGAACCCGGAGCCAGGATTTAGGAACACGCACCCCAGGCCAGGCGAGCCACAGGGCGCGTGGGACGACAGACCAATGATGACCCCGCCCCAATGGCATCTGTCCCTTAAGTACCCCTCCCCAGCATGCACATCGGGAAGATCACTCATTGGCTGCCGAGGGGGGGCACCGAATACACCCTGACTCTGCTGCTGCCACCCTTGGCCAGGCAAACAATGGTGGTTACTCCCAGCACAGCCATGGCTGGAACAGAGGCTAAATTGCAAATAACGACTCAGGCCCCCTCTAAATTTACAGCAGCGCCTGATCAACAGGAGCAGGGCGCTACACATGTGCAAGCAAAAATGCATTTTTTTAAAAAAATCTTAATGAATAGAATGCATTAAGATAAAAAGCCTTCTGCTTTTAGAATAATTTTAAGGTAAGAAAAAAGGGATCGTTTTGGCCCCTCAACCCCCATTTATTACCTGAGCCCTCATGTGAGCCAGCGTTTTGCACTTCTGGGTCTCACTGGGTTTGCTGGGGCACTGGGGGCCATGGCTCCCACCACTGTCAATCAAAACCAGTGACGAGGGAGCGGGGTCGAGGCCGAGTCACACTGTCTGTGTCGATGGAGTAAGGCTCTGGAATGAGCCTGCATGACTTGCCCCATTGTACCAGGAGCGTCAGAAGGGGAACACAAGAAGAGGAGGATTGCGGGCCGCTCTGTGCAATTCCATCTCACAGAGCAGATAAGTATAGAGATGTTTGTTAGTTTTTTTTTTTTTCATTTACAATCAATTTAAAGTGGTTAAAGTGGTTCTGAAGGTAGAAGGTTTTTTTTTATCTTAAAGGAGTTGTAAAGGCAGAAGGTTTTTTTATCCTAATGCATTCTATGCATTAAGATAAAAAACCTTTTGTGTGTAGCAGCTGCCTCAGCAACCCCCTAATTACTTACCTGAGCCCATCTCTCTCCAGCGATGTCCATGAATGTCTAAACTCCTCCTTATTGGCTGAGACACAGCAGCGGTGCCATTGGCTCCCATTGCTGTTGATCAAAGTCGGTCAGCCAATTAGGGGGGAGAAGGGGCGGGGCTGAGTCAGGGATCTGTGTCTGAATGGACACACAGAGCTGTGACTCAGCTCCAGTGCCCCCATAGAAAGCTGCTGACTGTGGGGGCACTCGATAGGAGAGAGGGGCCAGGAGCAGCAAAGAGGGACCCAAGAGGGACCCAAGAAGAGGAGGATCTAGGATGCTCTGGGCAAAATCAACTAGAACTAGACTTTACAATCACTTTAATGCATTCTATGCATTAAGATAAAAAGTCTTCTGTGTGCAGAAGCCCCCCTCAGCCCACCTAATACTTACCTTAGCCCTATCTTGATCCAGTGATGTTGCAAGAGAGACTCGTCTGTCCAGGACTCTCTCTCCTCATTGGCTGAGACAGCAGGAAAGGGCATTGGCTCACACTGCTGTGAATTAAAATCAGTGAGCCAATGAGGAGAGAGGGGGTGGGGCCGGGCCACGGCTCCGTGTCTGAATGGACACACAGAGCTGCGGCTTGGCTCGGGTGCCTCCATAGCAAGTTGCTTGCTGTGGGGGCACTCAACAGAAGGGAGGAGCCAGGAGAACCGAAGAGGGACCTGAGAAGAGGAGGATCTGGGCTGCTCTGTGCAAAACTATTACACAGAACAGGTATGACATGTTTGTTATTTTTACACAAACAAAAATTAGACTTTAGTATCACTTTAAAGCGGTGGTTCCCCCTTAAAAACAACTTTTTTTTATTCCACTGGCCCCCCACATAACAATCGAATTAAGGCTATTATTTTTGTAGTCTGCTGTACATACCTTGATACAGCATCTTCACCCGTGCATCCGGGTTGCGAGTCCCGCGGGAGTGGGCGTTCCTCACATGTGTTTGATTGACGTTTTTCGGAAAAACGAGCTCCCCCCTGTCGCGTAAGCCGCGTCACGATTGGCGAAAGGAGCCGAACGGCGATGCGCATGCGCAGTATAGCGCCGACTCGCCGTTCGGCTCCTTTCGCCAACCGTGACGCGGCTTACGCGACAGGGGGGAGCTCGTTTTTCCGAAAAACGTCAATCAAACACATGTGAGGAACGCCCACTCCCGCGGGACTCGCAACCCGGATGCACGGGTGAAGATGCTGTATCAAGGTATGTACAGCAGACAAAAAAAAAATAATAGCCTTAATTCGATTGTAATGTGGGGGGCCAGTGGAATAAAAAAAAGTTGTTTTTAAGGGGGAACCACCGCTTTAAGCATTTACTCAAACATCTTCTTTTTCCTTTTAGTATAAAAGTTTTATTTAAATAAAAAGAAGGTGTATTTTTGGGCACTCCTGTCATTGTTAAATGGCTTTCTCAACCCTCTAATCTCCGTGTTTGCTGCACAGCTTGGTCTGATAAAAGAAGTTGAAAACGAATGGTAGGATCAATGGGTAATAAGACTAAATTACAGGGGGACTCAGAAAAACAAAATCTGCTTTGTTAATGCTAGTGACAGACGACATCATAATATGTCATTTACTCATTTTTGATTTTGCTTTTAGTACCACTGCTTTCTCTGAAATGTTAAATGTACTTGTCCAGGCTTGGGAACAAAGTCAGCTTATCTGGTATCCACTGTGTGCCTTGTGCTTATATGCGTTAAAGCTCAAATCTCAATTTTTTTTAAATGATTCCTTCAATGGGGCTGCACCGGCATTGCAAGGGTTAATAGCTTGTTTTGTCTAGGGTAGGGGTCTCCAAACTTTCTAAACAAAGGGCCAGTTTATTTTCATTCAGACTTTAGGGGGGTGCACTGTGGCCATCAGGAGTGGAAATATTCCTGGCATTAGTGGGAGTAAACATTGCCACATTTGGTATTAGGGAGTGAATAGGGCCCCATCTTTGGTATCATTGGGATGAATAGTGCTATATTGTTTGTATCATTGGAATAGTGCCCCATTGTTGGTATAATTGGGAGGAATAGTGCCCCATGGTTGGTGTCATTGTGATGAATAGTGCTCCATCTCACATTTACACTTAAAAGCAATAATAAATAAATAAATAATGTAATTTTATTTTTAAACACAAAAAAAAATAGGTCCATTAAGGCCGGAGGGCGGAAGTGATGTTGACGTTTGCCTGACTGTGTGTTTTTTTTTTTTGTAATGTGTATAGAATTATACCATTTTTATTGTTATCACTGATAACATATCAATATCCAGATAATTTTCAAGCATTTTTGTTCTGTTTGAATTGCTATGGGTGTTTTATACTGTTGCAATTCTTGTATCACTGTTTAACTTTTCACTTGAGATATTTTTGGGTATGCTTTGTAAAGCATTCACTGAGCCCTGGGGAAAATTCCAGAGCAAAGTGCAACTTCCCTTTCAAAGTGAACAGCCCATTTGCCTTTATTAACCCTCCTAGCGGTATTCCCGAGTCTGACTCGTGTGGAATTTTTATACCAAAAGCGGTAACCCAGAGTCAGACTCGGGCTTGCCTCGCTGCAGCAGCAGACAAAGTTACTTACCTTGTCCCTGGATCCAGCGATGTCACCGCGCTGTGTGAGCGAGTGGGACCTCCCTCGATTCACACAACGTCCTCCTGTGCCGTTGATCTCCGTTCCCTGCGACGTTACGACGCACGGGAGCAGAGAACGGCGCCAAATTCAAAACGTAAACAAACACATTACATACAGTATACTGTAATCTTATAGATTACAGTACTGTATGTAAAAAATACACACCCACTTTGTCCCTAGTGGTCTGCCCAGTGTCCTACATGTTATTTTATATAATAAAAACTGTTCTTTCTGCCTGCAAACTGTAGATTGTCCATAGCAACAAAAGTGTCCCTTTATGTCAAAAATGGTTTTAGATCAGCTAGAAAACAGCGATACAAAATTATAATCATTTGCATAATTGTGCGATAGCGATTTGTGGGGAAATTTGTCATAAAAAGAAAAAATAATGACAGCAACAATTCTGCAACTTAGCAAATTTCAGTGATTTTGAGTTGATTACATTATTGAATAATTTTTATTAGAATTATATTATTATTTGTTATAATTATTTATAATTATTTATTATATTATAATTTATAATTTAGTTTTTTAAAAAATGTCATACCCGGGATGCCTATTAGACTCTGGTTTGGTCAGATTTAAAAAAAACAAAAAATTACAGGCCTACAGTATAAAACGCCAAATTTCCTTGCAAATAATCGTACCGCTTTCAGCATCTTTTTTCTGAAAGAATCATACCGCCAGGGAGGTTAAATTAACACTTATATATCTACTCTCGATACCTAGGGATGAGGTATGGGTTCGGGTTTCACCACTACCGTGGTTTGAAAATCAAGTTTTGGGCTGAAAAGTGTATAGCCGTGGCCAAAAGTTTTGAGATTGATACAAAAATTCATTTTCACAAAGTCTGCTGCCTCAGTTTTTATGATGGTCATTTGTATATACCCCAGAATGTTATGAAGAGTGATCAGCTGAATTGAAATTAATTGCAAATTCCCTCTTTGCCATGAAAATGAACTGAGACCTTCGTACACACGACTGGGTTTCTCGGCAAAAAACAGCAAGAAAAACTGCTTCTTGCCGAGATTCCCGTTCGAGTGTATGAGGCATTCAGGTTTCTCGTCTGGAAATCTGGCCAGAATCTCGACGAGAAAAAAAGAGAACCTGCTCGAGATTCTTGTCGGCCTGTTTCCTGACGAGAAACCCGAGAGGGTGTATACATACCTGTCACCGTGGAAACCTGCACATGCTAGAAATGACTTTGACGCATGCACGGTAGCCTCCACAGCATAGGTAGGGTGAAGCAAGATGGCGGCGACGGCATCGAATGTGACAAGCGCATGCTCGTCGTACGCAATGACGACACCGCGTTCTTTCCTTTCAAGAGAACCGCGGTTCTTTTGAAACGAAAGTCTGTACACTCCGGCGGCAAGAGTTTCTTGCCAAGAATCTCGTCAGGGAAAATGACGTGTTTTTCCTGACGAGATTCTCAGACGTGTGTACGAGGCCTTAGGCTGCATTCACACCTGAGCGTCGGTCATTCGGTTGTTTTTTCCGGCGTTTTTTTCCGGCGTTTTGCGCGTATTCATGCTTATTTGCGCGTTTGCATACAGCGTTGTCCAACGTTTTTGTCCTTCAGCGTTTTTTATTTTAGCCAATAGGATAAATTATCATCTTTTCATCACTTGTTGCTATGTTGGTAGATTGTTTTAATCTTCTGCCTGGGTGAAATGCTCTATTGATTAAAGCGACGAAACGCCTGTAGAAAACGCTCGTTGTCACGCTAGTCGCTTGAATCAAGCGTTTCCATTACTTTCTATGGAAAATGGAAACGCTCAAAAACGACCAAACTGCCCGATACGTCCCAGCATTCACCGCTCTATCCCGCGCATGTGCAGTGTTGACGGCGAGCGTCGCCGTCAACACTGCACTGTTGCCATCACAACGGCCGGTGTACTGAGTAGGTTACGCCCGTTGTGAAGACATACGCTTGCCGAGTCACATGACCCGCTTGCCGAGTCACGTGATACACAAGATAAGGCGGGATTACAGCACAGCGCGTCTCCTGGGATTCTCATCACTCACTCCCAGGAGACATTGCGCAGAGCTCCCCATCAGGGAAAATGAGCGACACGCCCACTCCCCGCAGGGAAGAAGACCCGGAAGTGAGGCTGAAGACAGGTAAGGGTACCGATTTGAAAAAAAATTACAACGCTAGAGGCATTTATTAAGGCTGCATAAATGATAGTTAGAAAGTTTAGTTTGAGGGTGAACCTCCGCTTTAATGTGGGAATGCCCGCCGATTAGGAAATTCTGGTCTGAGGTCACAGCCCTTATCAGCTCCCTCACTCAGTTGCCTAACATTTGTAATCCCCTGAGATGCCTGCTAGGATATATAGACGATGAAAATATTTCTAAGAATGTACAAACTTTTCTAATAATTATCCTGTTTTATACAAAGAAAACAATAACTATCCATTGGACATCCTCACCTACTATAGCCTTCTGGCTCACTATGGTCAATCAAGCTATACAATCTATCAAGTTAGAAAGTAACAATGAAACTCCTCATTCACTTTGTACTCATTGACTGGATACCGTGTAACTGTACCTCATTGCTGAATAAAACACTGTTTGCTCCTTTAACGCTACATATGCATTTATGTTTTTGTCTATTATACCTTTAAAAAAAAAAAAAATCATATGTTATGTAACTGTGTTCTAGACTATTTACTAGTTACTAACAGCACAAAGTAGTTATACGACAACAACAACACAATTTGTATGCAATGTTTATTTCTGATAAAGCAGACACCAAGATGGTTGATTGCTGCGATCAAAAACTGGAATATGGATGAGTTTGGCATTTACGAGCGGTGATTAACACTGGTTATGTCATAGGTCTGTTGATATGAACTTAATTGCTTGACTCTCATTTTGAATTCCTAAAATACTGTTTCTACAGTAAACTGTACTGTACAGTAAAAATACAATCACATAATGTATAATTTTAACTTATATGTAAAATTTATAAAAGATATGTATGCAAAATAAGAATTAACCACTCAAAGACCAGACCTATTCTGACACTTCTCTCAAACATGTAAAAATCAGTATTTATTTATTTTTTGCTATAAAATTATAAATCCACCCCCAAACATTATATATTTTTTAGCAGAGGTCCTAGAGAATAAAATGGTCATCATTGCAATTTGTAATGTCACAATGCATTCGTGCAGCTTTTTTCAAGTGCAATTTCTTGGGGGAAAGAATACACTTTAATGAATTTTAATGCAAAAAAAAAAACACAATATATGCCAATTTTTTTTATAAAATATAAAAGATGATGTCACGCAGCGTAACTAGGGGCCAGATTCACGTAAGCCGGGCGCAGCGTAACGTAACTGGTTTACGTTACACCGCCGCAATTTTTCCAAGTTAGTGCCCGATCCACAAAGCACTTACCTGGAAATTTGCGGCGGTGTATCGTAAACACGTCCGGCGCAAGGCGGGGCCCAATCGAATGGGGCGAGTCCCATTTAAATTAGGTGCGCTCCCGCGCCGGACGTACTGCGCATGCTCCCGACGCAGATTTCCCGACGTGCTTTGCGCAAAATTACGACGCGCCAACGTTTTGTGAATCGCGACGTGAAAAAAAGACTTGCGCCAGGAAAAAGAAAAAATAAAAAAAAATTCAAAAGCGACGCGGGAAAGACGGGTATACTTTTACATGGTGGAGTAATTTTCCACTTTGTAAAAGGTGCCCTATCTTTGCGCCGGCAAACTAAAAGCTTTGTGGATCGCCGTAACTCCTAATTTGCATACCCGACGCTGGTTTACGACGCAAACTCCCCCCAGCGGCGGCCGCGGTACTGCATCCTAAGATCCGACAGTGTAAAACTATTACACCTGTCGGATCTTAGGGATATCTATGCGTAACTGATTCTATGAATCAGTCGCATAGATAGAAACAGGGATACGACGGTGTATCAGGAGAAACGCCGTCGTATCCCTTTTGTGAATCTGGCCCTAGATACCTAACATGTGACATGACATTTTATAGATAGGCAACTCCTATCCTCATATTGATTAGTGGTTCCAAATGCATAATAACTGCTGCAGTAGGGAACAGACACAAAAGATATACTCCACATCTTTTCAAATAACTGTTCTCCTTTATTATGACACAATTAAAGGTTTTTATACACATGATTACGTAAGTATCACATTAATATTACAATTGTACATTTATGGTAACAAGGGACGTAACATAGGCAGGGCTAATTCTAATCAGGACTTGAAAGAATGCAAACATGTAATGAAAACATGAGGTCAGTGTGCAAAACATACAAAATAGACTACAATTATATACAGAACTTACACATTTCCTTTACACATATCACGCCTAAAATTGCATCAACCTTTTTAGCTATGTACCTGAAGTTAAGCTTTAATCATCATGACATTCAAGAACAAACATAGACAAAATAGATAGAAATACATGTAAAGTAGATTACAAAACCTTTCTAATGCCATCCACTCTTATTGTAGATGACGTATATTTTTATTAATCATTTATAAAGTCAAACACCCTCAGTTGAGTTCCACATCTGAACGTGAATATTATGAAGAAAATGCAAGATGCCTTCCGACAGGGGCTCTGATGAGAGATATATTACAAGTCTGCTCAAGCACCTTTATTGACATCAAATTCGCTGCATTGTCAAGTCAGATTTACTTATATGTGTACGTGAAGAAAGTCCAGGTTGGGTAACGTCTCTGCGAGGACATATAAATATCACATTTTGACAAGAAACAAACAAGACACAAACAAGAAGCCAACTTGCATTTGTCAAAGTTGTGAGACAGAGCTCTGTGTTTATGGAAAGCTTTCATGCGTGACTTGTACTAGAACTAAATTCAGATATTCTTATCTGGATGAATGATATGCATTGAAACGTCATCACATATGTCTGCCAAGTCTATCCATGTTATTTAAGGTCTTGTAATGTTATCCATCATTTTTATATATTGCGGTTTAGGGTATTGGCATTTAGTGTTATGAAATCTTGATGGTATTTAGGCTATTGTGTTGATCGTCTCATAAGGTATTGTTTTTTTGCTGTAAGATAAAATGTGGCTAGCTTAGGGTATAGGTAGGTACAGTATATGGGTTTTTCCCACATTCCTATGAAGAATTTACCAAAATATTTATTTTTCCATAAAGACATGGATGAGCGAGTTTGGAAGAATGGTAAAACATTCCCATAGACACATTCCTAAACCTTGTGGACAGCATTCCCAGAAGAGCTGAAGCTGTTTTAACTGCAAGGGGTGGGCCAACGTAATATTGAACCCTACAGATTAAGACTGGGATGCCATTAAAGTTCATGTGCGTGTAAAAGCAGGCATTCCAAAACTTTTGGTAATATAGTGTATATAGTTCCATATATGCAATTCCTACAGGGTGTATGTAAGATACAGTAATATTTTATTACAACTTTTTTTTTTTGGCACTGAATGTAAAACCCATATGTGCAAATTTGAACCCCCAAGCCCTCTCTCCCCCTTTAGAAGGTTTTTTTTTTTTTTTTTTTAATTTTGAGTTGCCTTATGAAGCATTTTTGACCTAATCTGCTGCCTGTGTTCCTCAGCGACAGTTTACAGGCATGGTGACTGGTGATCCGGTATTGTAGTCTATTCCAACACCTTGACGTCATAACACTGGGGTCTCTTTGGGATCCTGACATCACTCAGACAGCAATGTGAACACCCAAAGAATGTCCCTCCCTGCTTTATAGGAAAAAAGATGGAAGACTTGGAACAGGAGCAGCATTGATTTCGATATTTGACACTTTTGGGTAGCTTTTTATTTTATTGTAAGGCAGTGATTAACTAGTGGGAATAGAGTGAGGTTTGGAAGATGGAGATCATCTTTATTCTCACAATCAAGATAGTCTCTTATTTACAATGTTGCTTCAAAATACAGTTAAAGTGGTAATAAATGGTTCTAAAGGCAGGACATTCCCTATGAAAATGTAATCCATAGGGGCTGTTTTTACTTTACATCCAGTCATTTTATCTACTGTACTCTTCACAGATTATTACAGACCACATGCCACAACCCATGCACACCTGTGGATGCATTTGGACATGGATGCCTGGTCTGCTCCTCTTCCCTTCCTGGTGTTTTTTTCACCCACTCAACCCCCCGGGGTAGACTTTCCCCAATGCCCCCCACCTGCAGGACTGTCCGACTCTTTCACTTGCCTTTTCCCTTATAATGAGCTGACATGTAAGTACTAGGGTTCTGTTTTCAACGTTTTGTAACATACCCATTGTATAATGATTATTTGGGTTCTCTTTATTACCTTTTAGACTCTACTTTCTGCATCTGCTTCTGAGAAAGTGGAGATAATTTCCTGAAACGCGTAGAGCTGTAGGATGTTCAGAAAAGTTACTATGTATTCCTCTTATTTGGTTTACAATACAATGTAATATGAATGTATATAAAGTACAATAAAATGTATATATGTTTATCCCAATATGATGATTATTTAATATGGTTCAGCTCTACAGAATGTTTTTACGTATATTCTATCATGTTTGTAAATTGTTTTTTTTTTTCTTATCATCATGTAATACATTCAATATTATAGGTAATATTGATTTTCTAGTGATCAGCCTAATTTAAAGTCTCCTGTCCAAGTTCCCCTTTTCTGTATATACAATTGGGATGGAGGCTCTTTCACTTCTAGCGCCATGGACCAAATTCTCTCCTTTCTTTCTCAGTAGGCATCTGTAAGGCCAGGATTGCACAATCAGTGCCCCATTTAAACAGAAAATGGAAAAAAAGTAATTGTGGGTAAAACCAAAAAAATGCATGGAAGCTAATGAATGTAAAATGATTTTTAAATTAGTGTGCAGATTTTATGTAATAGGGAATAAAGGCCAATTTTAAAGCCCAACTCAGCATAATTCTTTTTTTTTTTAAATCACTAGCCCTACCCCAGTGTTGCAGACTCACAACTCTGCCGTCCAGTGCCAGTCTTCTTCTGGGTTGCTTTCTGTAAGAGCAAGGCATTATATATCCACCATTTGGGTGGGGGTGGGGGGTCATTAGAGTATCCTGCTCTTACAGTACATTAAGGCAGAGAATGGCACTGACATCATACAACAGCAACAACCTCTACAGCATTGAGGAATGATCAGTACCAGGTAAGAGGCAAAGAGGACCCTGCATACCACATGAATGGCAAAGGGATATGGGGGTCCAAAGCTCAGAGGGTGGATCTAGATTTGGGCTTTAACTTCCAGATTCCAGTAAAAAGATATTTTCTTACATGGTGTGTTACAGGCCATGCTACCTCTTCCTTGTCGACTTAATTCTGCCAAGGCCCAAAGATTGTCACTTCGGAGCATTTGGATTCCATGTTGTAAACAGGGTATTGCCTTCGGGGCAAGTCACCACTAAGGGGGTTGATTTTACTAAGTACAGTTGCTCCAGAGCTTAGTAAATGAGCCGAAATGCTGTTTTTTTTTTTTTTTTCTGCACGTGATTGGGTATTCTTTACAAAGTGAAGCTTTACCTAATTTACTAAACACTGGAGCAATGGATTTTGCAAATTGCACATCTATTGTGTTTTTTTTTTTAATCAGAAAAGTTTTTATTGTGAAAAATAAAAAACGGTACAGTAGCAGTACAGAATACCAGGAATGTACAACACGGATAAGCAACACAAAGAAGATAAGCACCGCTCACAATACATAACTATTCAAACCCATAGCCTATGGATGATACACATTCCTGGTGACGGTGCCTAAAACAATATTTCCATAAACCTGGGCATTCCCTTCTGTAGGCACTACAAGCCTGAGAAAAATATAAGGCAGATAAACAATAATAAAAGTAAAGATCAAATAATAGGGAACAAAGAAAAAGCCAAAAACAAAAAAAAAGGGGGGGGAATCAGCCCCAGCCTGCTGCCCAAAGGCACCCTGTTTGTTACCCCATACATCTCATTAGCTCCTTGACTCACAGTTTTTAAAGAGATGAAACCCACCCACTTTTGCAATCCTCCAGGTCCTCAACCAAGCAGTAATCTATCAAGGACCAGTTGTGGGGGGGCCACCTTCCGGAGAACTCAGCCACCCCTGCCATATGGTGTCAAATTTGTGCGGTGCCCTTCCTATGCAAGTACATGTTCTTTTCTCTAATAAGAATTCTATTGACCTCCTGTATCCACTGCCGGCTCGATAGAACCCGGGCAGACAGCCAGTATCTCGCTACAAGCTTTCGTGCCAAATACAGAAGCCTAAGCAAGGCAGTGTACACAGGAGGCAAGTATAGGTCCTCATCAATACCCCCCAGCAAGCTTACCAGTGGGCTTGCCGGCAACCTGGACCTGATAGGTAGAATTAATGATTTTTGACCACAGCAATCCAGTACCTCACTAGTTTGGGGGCACCTCCACAGCATGTGAATGAGGTCAACCAGGGTGTGCCTGACATTTAGGACAAATGGGTGAATCACGTCTACCCCATTGGTGCAATTGTACTGGAGTTCGATATACTCTATGGAAAATGAACAAATGCGACAGTCTTTGGGCAGCTGAGACCGAAACCAAAGGCCCTGTACTCAATATCTGTTCCCATTGCTCCCCATCTATTGGTCCTATGTCGTTCTCCATTTCCCTCTACAAGGAAGAACATCGGGTGCCTGTAAGGGTGCCAGTAGTTGCAGGTACGCCCTAGAGATAAACCCCTTCTTCTCAGTGTCGTCAAAGACCGAACCCAAGAAGCGGGATTCCTCCCGTCGCAATGTGGAACAGTGACCCTGAGATCGAATTGCATGAGCTAGCCTGAGATAGTGATAGTGCGACCCTTCAATAAGGGGAATTCCTCCCTCAGCCTTTCAAAAGATTTCAGGGCCGTCCATCGAAGATCTGGCGTAAGTATTGAATACCCGCAGCCTCCCATCTGGAGCAGTCCTGAATCTTGACTAATTCGTATAGAACCTGTTCCTCCAAATGGGCGTGCTAGGCAGGAAACCAGTGATCCCCATCCTTTTCCTGACAGCATTCCACAATTTTTTTAAGAGGCAGACCGTGGGGCCACCGTCCGGGACCCCAGGGAAGCCCATCTCCATGTGTGACATTGCAGAGTACGAAGTGGTGGGGTCAATGAGCAATGTTCTAGAGGGATCCGTCACTGTTGACTGATTCCACCCTACAAAGTGCTGCAGTTGAGCCGCATAAAAGTACGTCTGGGCGTGGGGGACAGCCATTCCCCCCTGATCTTTAGGGTATTGAAGGGTTGAGGGAGTTTTATTCTGGCCACTCTGTTGTTCCAGACAAGGGATCGGAACTGGGAGTCTATTCGTTGAAACCAACATTTTGGGATCCACACCGGGGCATTATGTAAGATATACAACAGCTGAGGGGCCCAAACCATCTTAATCAGGTTTACCCACCCCGTCCCGTTACCGTCAGAGGCAGCTTACACCAGGCAGAACATTTAGTTTTAAATTTGTAGAGGCTTAAGATTTAGGGACACCATAATCTGTTGGGTCTTTGGTCACTACAATTCCTAGGTACTTAAAGGATTCTACAATTTGTATCCTAGACGCTATCCCTGGCAATTCCGATGGTGGGTCGTTCGAGTGGGAGGAGTAGTCTATTTGTGTTTAGTAAATCAACCCCACAGTAATCCTATTAATTGTTTACTAACTTTGAAATGTGAACATGGTTAGTGATAGAAAAAGAGGCAAAGGGAAGTGTAATCGCATGTATTTAACACCACAGTGATAAAATGTTAAAAAAAAAAAATGCGAAAAAAAATCTCAAAAATGAAAGTACTTTTTGTCTTTTTTAAAAAGCATAGAAAGGCAGTGAGGAATTGATTTAAAAAAAAACTGAAAAATAGGATGGTAACATGGAAAGGAAACATATGCACATGGCTGCAAATGATAGTATAGTAAACAATATGGCCTTATTTTCCCTGCCAGAAGTCATTATTAGCTTTTATCAACGGCAGACGGTGGCTGTATACATTCATTTACAAATAAAAACAACGTGGAAAACCATGCTTGTGTGACACCTAGAAAAAACAACTAAAAAGCTGCAAACACAACCATGAGATATTATTCACGGTAAATGGATTTGAGAAAAAGTGTTGCGCTAAAAAAATAAAATAATAAATAACACAATAGTATAAAGTCCTTCCATGAAAAAAGTAAGTAAATAAACAATTACTTCAATGTACAGAGAAGAAAAATAATAGTCTCTCAGGACCAGTGATGAAGTCTATACGTCCACCGTCATCCTTTAGGATAAAGACCCCCACAATAGAGAGTGAGGCCTCGTACACACGACCGAGAAACTCAACAGAATCCATCAAGAAACTTGGTGGGAGAGCTTTTTTGCCGGTCGTGTGTACGTTTTTCATCGAGGAAACTGACGAGGAACTCGACGAGAAAAAAAGAGAACAAGTTCTCTTTTTCCTCGACGGGAGGTCTCAATTTCCTCGTCGAGTTCCTCGTCGGGCTGGTTTTTGACGAGAAACTTGAGTGTGTGTATGCTAAGAAACCCACGCATGCTCAGAATAAAGTATGAGACGGGAGTAAAAGTAGCATTTGTAATGGAGATAACACATTTTTCACACTGTATCAGACTGAAAAGTGCAAATCGCCTCTTACCAAACTTTTACTTAACACGCAGTAACATGAGATTAGCAAAAGCAGCCCCCAGGGTTGTGCCAGTGGAATCGAACTTCCCCTGCCATTGTATGTGTTGTACGTCACCGCGTTTGAGAACGAGGAGATTTTATCTTGACCGTGTGTACGCAAAGCAAGCTTGTCAAGTTCCTCGACAAGCCTAAAAAGGAACTCGTCGAGGAAAATGATGTGTCTTTTCCGACGAGTTTCTCGGTCGTGTGTACGAGGCCTAAGATATACTCTAAAGCGCCTTCTACACTGGGCGGATCCATTGCAGCGTGTTCCTCCAGCTCAGCGGGAGATATCTCTGTTGATCTCCACTGAGCCGGCGGATGACAGGTCTGTCTCTGCTCACTAAGTAAGTAGGGGCCTGTCGAGTGCCGCTGATGCCTATGGAGAAATCTGAGGAAAATGGACAGCATGTCCATTTTCATCAGATCTCATCTGATCAGATCATCCAGGACGGATGGCGAACGTTTGGCCATACGTCTGATTTTAGGGGAGCGGAGCAGATCAGATGTCAGCGGACATGGTCACTGCTGACATCTGTCACTCCATAGACCTGCATGGAGCGTCCATTCAGGTCCGCCGGAAAAACTATCGGGAGGACCTGAACGGTCCCGCCCGTGTGAAAGGGGCCTTACTGGGATGTATGGACCTTCTAACTAAAGAAAGGTGAAATGAGTAGAAATTAGTCATCCAGAACATCCACATGGGGCAGTAGACATTGTGCTCCAAAATATTTCCCCAAGTACCAATATGGGCATGAAAGAAATACTGTATAGGAATCGCATAGTGTAAAACATGCTTAAAACATTTATTCTAATGTAAAAAATACCACTCACATGGAAAAAAGTAAATTGCACAATAAACAAACAAACTTGGCGGGCCCTTAAAATGGCGATTCCCATCACTTCCGGTACACGATGACACAAGTATGTTGCTCCACCCTATGCATTTTATCAACCAAGGACTTCGCCCAGGGCACCGGAATGGGGGGATGTTCCGGATGACTAATGTTGGCTCGTTTAACCGTTCTTTAATTAGAAGGTCCATACATTCCAGTAAGAGTACCGTATATACTCGAGTATAAGCCGACCCGAATATAAGCCGAGGCACCTAATTTTACCACAAAAAAAATGGGAAAAAACGTATTGACTCAAGTATAAGGCCTCGTACACACGTCCGAGAATCTCGTCAGGAAAAACCCATCGTTTTTCCCTGATGAGATTCTTGTCAAGAAACTCTTGCCGCGGGAGTATACAGACTTTCGTTTCAAAAGAACCGCGGTTCTCTTGAAAGGAAAGAATGCGGTGACGTCATTGCCGTACGACGAGCATGCGTTCGTCACATTCCATGCCGTTGCCGCTATCTTGCTTCACCCTACCTATGCCGTGGAAGCTACCGCGCATTGCGTCAAAGTCATTACGAGCATGCGTGGGGGTTTCCACGGCAACAGGTAAGTATACACACTCTCGGGTTTCCCTCGTCGGGAAACAGGCCGACAAGAATCTCGAGGAGAGAAAAGAGAAAATGTTCTCTTTTTTTCTCGTCAAGATTATGGCCAGATTTCCCCAGATGAGAAACCTGAATGCCTCGTACACATGGACAGGAATCTCAGCAAGAAGCAGTTTTCTTGATGGTTTTTGCCGAGAAACCCAGTCGTGTGTACGAGGCCTCAGCCTAGTGTGTCCATCTGCATGCCTCACTTTGTCCATGTGCATGCCTCACTGTGTCCATGCCTCACTGTGTCCATGCCTCACTGTGTCCATGCCTCACTATAACCCATGCCTCACTGTGTCCATGACTAGACTGACATGGGGAGTCCATGGAAGGGGTTGCCCGGATTTGAAAAAATTGGTGCTCCCCAGCCTTAGGTCTCCTAGACAACAAACTTTGCACACATGTAGAGGAGAAATGGGGCTACATGTGTGCCAAGTTCCTGTCCAGGGGACCTACGGCTAGACAGTACTGCATCTCCAAATTCCAGGAGATCAGGCGCAAAAAAGGTCACTCGAGTATAAGCCGAGGGGGGCATTTTTAGCAGAAATGTTTTGCTGAAGAACTTGGCTTATACTCGAGTATATACGGTATATCTTACTCTTTATGGTGGTGGTCTGTATCCTAAAAGGTGACGGTGGATGTATTAGACTTCATCACTGGTCCTGAGAGACTACTATTTTTCTTCTCTGCACATTAGAGGAATTGATTATTTACTTACTTTCTTCACGGAAGAACTTTTGAACTTTATACTATTGTGTTATTTATTGATTCATATACAAATATATGTAAAGCTGAGTGATGATAGGTGTATGAGGATGTATTTGCCAGATTGTCTGCATTCTGGGAGGTATATGCAGCCCTGTACCCATGTATCCACTCAGGTTTGCATGTACAGTATACACATAAAGCTGCCATCTGGCATTGATTTTCACAGGCTGATTGGTGGCTGTACACTGCTCCCAAAATAAAATATGGCCATATTTAGCCATTTGTGGTCTTGTATATGAAGCCTATTGTTACCACTTTTGTCATTAAACAATTTGCTCACAATGACATACAGTAACAACTACAGCTGGTCATGTGATTTGAAGAGAGGCTGGATTGGATATAAGACATACTTCCCAGCTACTCCGTTTCTAAATTGCTAAATTGTTTTTTTTTTTTTTTTTTTTTTTTTTTTAAACAAGAGCCCCCTTTAATATAGTCCTTGCCACAAATCCGATTTTTTATATTGAGAACCAATGTTTCTAGTTGAAAGCAATTGGTTTTGTCATTTTTGCAAATGTTTGGACATGTTGAGGACCTATCACATCATTTTTATAGGACTGTTGAATTTGAGATTCAGAGATTGAAAGGTCTTGCAAAATAGAGAATGGAACATTTTTCGCTAGAACTGTAATTGGAAGTGAAAACAACAGTCACTTTGGTTTCTCCAAGAAAAAATCAATAAGAAAAAGGGCAGTGTGCTCTACCGACGAGGGAAATAACAGATAACTGTTGAATTTAACCTCTGTGTATTGCCCTTTCTTCTGGAATTCTGCTCAGTGTTTCAGTGACACAGACTATTGCTAGACAACTATCAGGAGCCAGGCTTTTTAAAGTGTAAAGACATACTTTTTACTAAAAGAACAAATATGTTAACATCTATGGCTCCTGCAATCGTATTGCGCAGAGCGGCCCCTGATCCTCCTCTTCCAGGTTCCACCTGCCGATGCTCTTGGTCTCTCCTATTCTTTGTGCTTCACCATAGGAAGCTGCTTGCACACCTGCAGGCTTTCCCTAGAGTTTGGTTGTGTGCATCTAGAATTGTGCTATATTGTGCCAGCACATGCTTCAGTCAACTGCTGCAACCAACTAAAGATTCTATGTAGGTGTTGCCTTTTCAAAAAATATATATATTTCCATATGGTTAGGCATGCTTCCCCACCCCCCTTATGGTATTTATTAGGTCTAGCAGATAGTTCACTCAGGCATTGAATATTGCCTTATGGCATGTTGGAGTAAGAACGCATTGTTTGGCCCCCAGGGTTGTGGAAGACCAGATAACTACTACATATAACCATTAAACTATGTGGAAAGGCCCTTATAGGACTTGAATTTCCATCTCAATTCAATTCTTCTAGTCATACCAAATACTAATTGCTTTCATACAATTCTATATACATTCATGTGTTTTAAAAATATTTGCCAAAATCTACTACTATTATTTGTAAATCACTGTGTAGCCAGACAGTGGTGAGCCTCTCCGTCCTTCCAGGCGTGCTTGTTCCACATCAGTGCCTGAGAAAGTCCTGAACTAGTAACAGCCGGTGCACCAATATATTCAGGAAAATGTCAGCAATGACAACCCCCATTTGTACAGGTTTCCTTCATTGTCTTTTTTCCAAAGAAACAATTCTTGGCCTTCTGATGAGTTTTTATGGAATGCTTTATGTAGATGAAATGATTCCATATTTATGGCAATACCATATGTCATTGGAGTCTGTGTAATATACACCCCCCACCATTTACGTAACTTACTAAACTCCCATGAAACACAACCACTTAGTCATCTTGTACTGTATGAAATAGTTATTTACTCGTACCTCATTTTTGTTTTAGGGAGTGCCTTTTGTAAAAAATACAAATGTTTATTGGGATTCAGCTGGGATTGAAATACCAAGGTTCAATCCACATACATTTATAGGTTATTTTACTTGCATTTGTTATTGTATTGAAGATGAGAACTTTGTTTAAGTTTTGGGAGTCTGAGTCATACTCATTATTGGCTAACTTAGGGATAGTTCACCTTTACCACAAAACTGCCTACACAGATAAGGGGCATCTGTGATAAAAAAAGAACTGTAAAGCTCTGACTAAAGTTAAATACAGCTATTGCCCTATAGAAGTAGGCTCTTTACATACCTTATGAAGCCTGATGAATACCTCCAGGACATTGCTAAGTACTCCCAGGACATTGCTAAGTGAGGCCTAGTCATCACTGCTCACCCCCCCACCATCACAGGAGTGAGCTCTCAAATGCTGAGCTCAGAGCTATTACATCAGTGGAGAGGAAAAGTATGTGAGGGGGTTTGAATCAAAGAAAGAGCTCACTCCTGTGATGGTGGAGGTGCGCAGTGATGACTAGGCCCTCACTTAGCAATGCCCTGGGAGTATTCCAGTCAGTCTTCATAAGTAGGGGTGACCACATTTCCAAACTACCATTCAGGGACACCCTCCTTCCCCAAAAATCAGCTTGTGCTGTAATGAATCACAGCACAGTGATTGGACACAAGAGGCAGGATTTATTATTTCTTCCAATCAGAAGCAGAGGGACGATTGTGCTCCTCCAGGCATTCCCAGCCAGGACAAGTACTGTCAGTGAGTAAAGTGGTGATGTGGCAGCCATTTTTAGGGCATCAGATTGGCCCGGCGCGGGGGGGGCTGTGTCAGTTTCATTTCGGTACACTGTATTGTTCTGGAATGAATGTGCCCGGGACATACCTGCAAAATGTGGGACTGTCCCGGGCCCACATGGTCACCCTATTCATAAGGTATGTAATGGCCCTACACCTATAGCAAGGGTATTGCTCATCCTTAGTAGACCATGTACATTTTTTTTTTGCTTTGTTTAATCTCATTCCGTAGATTTTTTAAAGATTCGTAATTTCGTAAGACGCAAGTTTTCCTATTCAGACTCGTTCATATTTCGTATGACTCATGTTTTTTCCCCTATTCAGACCCGTTCGTATTTTCGTAACAGTTTTCTTTTCGTTGATTCTGAATGATTCGTAATTCTGTCTAATTTATTTTCATTGATTCGAAATTCGTAACTTTGTTAGATTAATTTTCGTTTAACGGATTCGTAATTTTTGTACTTTCCGGAAATACATCGCGGGCACGGTCATTTGCAATCTCGTATTTTAGTTTCATATTCAACCACGCGGCTAATCCGTATTAAGATAGCTTTCTCTTAAGCCCCGTACACACGGTCTGACTTTTTTGCCAACAAACTTCAAAATGAGCGTTTTCCAAAAAATCCGACCGTGTGTACGCTTTATCGGACAAACTTTTTCGGTTAGCATCGGACAAAAGTTCGCTCTGCAAACGGACAAACTTTTTCGGCAAACAAAAGTGCGGCCAACCCCTTCAGACAAAAATCCACGGAAAAGTTTGTTTGAAGTCCGATCATGAGTATGAGGCCCCGTACACACGACCGAGTTTCTCGGCAGAATTCAGCCAGAAACTCGGTCAGAGCTGAATTCTGCCGAGAAACCCGGCCGTGGTGTACACTTTCAGGCCGAGGAAGCCGACGAGGACCTCGGCGAGGAAATAGAGAACATGTTCTCTATTTCCTCGTTGTTCAATGGGAAATTTCAGCTCGCCGAGATCCCTCGGTGGCTTCACAAGGAACTCAACGGGCCAAAACGATGTGTTTTGCCCCGTCGAGTTCCTCGGTCGTGTGTACCGGGGGCCTGAGGCTTTACACTATCCAATGTGACTCAGCAGAAAGAGATAAGCTGATTGGCTAAGATATTAAGTAAGATACATCACTCACTAACTACACTGCCAGTGCTCATTCGAAAGAACAATTCGAGTATCCAAATTTACGAACAGACAAAGAAAACGCATTTACAAACACAAAAAAATGAAAATACGAACATGCGAATGAAATACGAATATACGAAAATTAAGAACAGACAAAGGATTTAAAATACGGAATGCAAATCGTTCATTATAGATGTCATTTTCGTTCTTTTGCTGTTTCGGTGTTTCGTATTTAGTAAGTTTGTCCAAACGTACGTTCGTAATTCCGTAATTTTCGTATTTTAGTACTTTCAGCTATTCGGATGTTCGAATTGATCCAAATGTTCGAATACTTACAAATTGTTACGAAAATCCATTTGTTTCAAATGGAATCGCACATGTCTAATCTTTAGTCTGAGCTGCACATTTTTGTTTTAATCAACAAACATCCCCTTACCTGCATAGGGCAGTTTTTTGTAAAGGTGAACTATCCCTTTTAAGCTATTAAAAATGCAAAATTCCTGAAGAGGGGATCGAAAGTTATCCAAAATCTAGCATCTTTATTAAAATAAAGTGGATCCTTTAGAGCCAAGGAAGATGCCATTTTAACCTCTGTTTGACCTGCAGCTGCCATGGTGCTGGACATGTGATCGATTATGACACAAGCTGTTTGATGGCATGACAGTTTGGTTTTGGGCACAAGCTATAGTGACAGCTATCAATCACAGCATGCCTTGAAAGTAACTGCTTTGGAAACAATTAACTTGGTGGGTTTAGTTTAGCGTTAAAATAAAACAAAACCCATGGATTTAACTGCCAAAACAGTTTAAATTGGCTAAATGAGTGGCTAAGATTGCAACGTCCGTGGCTTAACATTTGAATTCAAGTGGTTTGTAACCGAGGTGATGCCTGCAGCTGCAGGCATCATCCCGGTACCATTCTTAGAGTCAACAGTCGGCTCTCTTATAATAGCAACCGGAAGAGGCTAACTAGCCACTTGGTTGTTATTACAAGAAGCGGGAAGGGACAACACCCACTCCTGCCGCCTTCTGCAGCTCTCTCTGGCTTTCTCGTCCACCAAAATACTAGCCGTCATGTCCGGAATCTACTTTTATTGTGCCTCTGCTATAGTAACCCCGGAAAAGCGATAAATTGACTTGACTTTCGGTTTAACGGGATGTCAACAGCTCCATTTTTTGAAAATCAAAAGTATTCAAAAACACGATCTTGGCGTTTTTGAATGCTTTTAAAATTGCAAAGGAGGGAATTTGGGGTTTTATTGATCCCAGATCCCCTCCATAAAGAGTATCTGATGTTTAAAATTTCTTGTTACAGCAAAAAAAGTGATTTAAAAAAATAAATAAACCGTTAGTGTAAAAAAATAAATATAAAAAAATGAATTAATAATTAAAAAAGTGAGCTATGGTTAACAAGGTACAATACTCTACCACTCTTATGAAAATATTCTCAACAAGCCATTCACACATAGATTTGAAATCATCAATGTGAAATTGTTATTTAACTACCGCAACCCTAAGTCTTTATTAGTCATGAATCTGTATCTTATTTTATGAATTTTGTTTAATCTTTACTATAAAAGGGCCCATATTTTGCTTTCCTCATAGAACCTCTACAATTATAAACCAAGGGGAACTAGTGATACTTAAAAAAAGTAAAAGCCTTTGTAATATTATTATTTTTTAAAGGACTTTTACTTAAAGCTTTTGTTAACACAAAAAACAAAAACATAAGATCCTGTTCCTTTAAAGCATGTCATACAGCAAGGTGCTTGTGCTGTGTTATTTGGTCCCCAGTATTACCTGTAATACCTGGCTGATCCTGCCTGGTTTTGTCCTCCTCTTTGTACACTGACCACGATTTATCATGGCTGTTGAGCCCTGACACCCTCCTCTTTTAAACTAACCATGATTTATCATGGCTGCTGAGCCCTGACCACCCTCGTCACCTGCAGCCCTGCTATCTTTCTCCTCTCTGCTTTCTTCCCCCTCCCCTTCCTGCCCTGTCAGCTTGTGACAGTGCCCACCCCCCCCGCAAACTCCTACTGCTCAAATACTTGAACATCTTCATAACATCCCCTCTGTATTCTAATCCTGTGTGAGTGATTTATTAAAAAAAGCCTGCTATACCTAATTTTCACAGCTCTTTCCAGCGATCACATGATCAACCAGCTCTCTCTCTCCTCTCTTCCTCCTTTCCCGAGTGTCGTCAGGGGGAAGCAGGGGAATCTCAGCCCCCACCCCACTGCATCTGTCAGACGGGGAGAGAGGAGAAAGCTAACCAATCATCTGATCGCTGAGAGTTGTGAAATGACGTATAGCAGGCTTTTTTTTATAAATAACTCAAGCAGAGGCACAAAGAATTAGAAACACAGAGGGGTAGGTGTAAAGATGTGAAAGTGGCTTAACAACCACTTTAAAGGGGTTGTAAAGGTTTGGGGGGTTTTCAAATTAAAATAACAAACATGTTATACTTAGCTGCTCTGTGCAATGGGTTTTTGCACAGAGCAGCCCCGGTCCTTCCCTTTGGGGTTCCCCCACTGGTGCTCCTGGCTCCTCCTCATTATCGGGTGTCCCCCAGGGAAGCCGCTTTTCCCTGGGGGGCACCAATTTCAGTAAATGTCCCCCACTGTATAATAGCTCCTGAGAGCGCACAATTGTTTCAAACAAGCAATATTGTTAGGAAAAATTTAGACAATGGTGTGGCTGTGTTGTTTTATACTGCATATGTACTTGGGAGTTAGGAGGCAATGGACTTGATTCTACTGAATCAAATTAACAAAAGCAAGAATACATCATCACGGGAAGCTTGCATTGTGGGCTCTTATGCATGCAGATGTCTTCATTACATAGCAATCGTGATCTCTACAGCTATTTAGTCTCTCTAGCTGATTGTACATTGATTTTCAATATGCAGAGGTTCTAGTTTGAGGTGCGTGTTGTTGAACATCAAAATAATGAATCATGCACTGGGTAGTTCTTGATGTATGTGCTTACAAACAAATGGAAAGAGGAAATATGGACAGCCGCACTCCAGGAAACCTTGATGGTTGTCTTTATTTAAAAGAGGAAAAATGCACTACAAATCACAGCACACGACACAGGGTAAAACAGCTGATGCGTTTCGGCACTATTAGCTAGTGCTTAATCATAGCTGACAATTATAAAACATCACCATCTAATATATAGTAAACTTTCAAAAACATGTGATCAATGCTGGCCCCTGATAGGTCAAAACTAATTAACCAATGCGGTTGCCCAGATCTAAGGGCCAGATTCACAAAAGATGATACGACGGCGTATCTCCTGATACGCTGTCGTATCTCTGTGATCCGCCTGTCCTAACTATGCGGCTGATTCATAGAATCAGTTATTCATAGATAGCCCTAAGATCAGACCAGGTGTAATTGACTTACACCGTCGATCCTAGGATGCAATTCTAGGCGGCGCTAGGTGGCGAGGCCATTGCGGTCGGCCGGTAGAATATGCAAATCACTAGTTACGGCGATTCACGAACGTCCGCGATGCCCCGTCGATCTAAATTTATGACGTTTCCGTCGAGATACGCGTCGTATAATTGGGCTACCTCCTAGGTGTTCTAAGCAATGTTAAGTATGGCCGTCGTTCCCGGCAGGTCAAAATTTTGAATTTCACGTCGTTTGCGTAAGTCGTTTACGTTAACGCACGAAACCAATGACGTCCTTGCGACATTTAGGCGCAATGCACGTCGGGTAATTTACCCGACGGAGCAATGCGCAGTACGCTAGCACGGGAACGCGCCTAATTTAAATGGTGCCCGCCCCATTTGAATTAGGCGGGCTTGCGACGAGCGGATTTACGTTACACCACCGCAAGTTTACAGGTAAGAGCTTTGTGAATCAGGCACTTACGCTGTAAACCTGTGCGGTGTAACGTAAATGGGATACGTTACGCCGCCAAGGAGTATCGTAATTGTACCTGAATCTGGCCCCTAAGTCCCTAACCACATATCATCTGTGTATGTGAATAGATCTTAGAGATCACTGAGATTTAATCCCGGAATGTCTGGATCATTGGAAACAAAAATGATAAAATGTTACTCATATAGAGAATTCATATAAATGCAAAAATATAGCTCATATTTAAAGAAAAAATAAAATGGCTAGTAATATAATGAATTCATCTGTAAATATAGTGCTACCGTATCAAAAATACATGAAATTAAATTGAATAGATATGTGTATCTAGTGATAAAGACTATTGTTATAATAACAGTGTATGCACACCTGTTAACTAATAAATAAAATGCCCTTTGTGATACGATTTTGTAGTGAAAATATATAATGTGTAGGAAATGAAAATTAAGCAGTAAAAAAAACTACCAGTGATCTTGTTCGCTTCAGGAACCTAATAAAAGTTATTTAGTGATGTGTATTTATAGATGACCAGTTACTGTACCAGCTAAAATGCATAACAATGTTAAAATATTAAAATATTTCTAATGTGATGTAATAAAAAGTGAAATAGAATGAAAATTAAAATATAATGTGTGTTTTATACATTTTAGTTTTTGTGTTTTATACATTTTATGTTTTGTGTTTTATATAAATCATGTAAAAGGCCAATTAAGTGGCACTAATATTATAACATGAAAATGATTATGCAAAATGAATTAAAATGTCTTAGACAGCCCGCACTCCAAAAATAAATTGCTTTTATTTTAAAATCAAAAAACACACAAAAAAGCATGCACAAGCAGACGGGGTAAAATCTGACGTGTTTCACACCAAACTTTAGTGCTTATTCATAATAAGCACTAAAGTTTGGTGTGAAACGCATCCGATTTTTACCCCGTCTGCTGTGGCATGCTTTTTGTGTGTTTTTTGATTTTAAAATAAAAGCAATTTGTGAGGAGAGACTTTCTGATTAGACTTTCTGTAAGTATCCGTAGAGCGGCGATTTCTCTTTTTCATGAAAATTATTATAATGAATACAATTATAACACATGAGGATATAAATGTAGATGTGATGGAGTATAATGAAATGTGTTGTAATAGATAATAATAGGAATTGGCAAATGGCAAGTGAAAATGCACACACGTATAACGATGTGAGCGTTCCAATACGTGTATGATTGTATAATTATCTCCCTTTTATATGTGTTTGCCAAAACTATTTCCAGGCACGTAAACACCCAAAAAACCTGGTGAAAGGTTTATATAAATATAGAGAACATGTAAGTCTCCAACATAGTAAAAAGGGGCGATTAAAAAAAAGCATGCTCTGAGGACCCGACGGAGCATGCTGGGGACTGTGACGTCATAAGAGGCCTATATAAATCGCTGTGCACTGCACACCCGGCATTACAGCAGGAGGGAGCATCGAGTCAACATCGGGAAAGAAAAGACGAAGGCAGAAGGTGGCAAAGAAGACCGGGCTGGCCGCCGCTAGTAAGAGAGCTTCAAAGAAGCCCCGAAGAAGGCACCGAGAGAGCGAGCGCGAGAAGAACCTGGGAGCACCGAGACAACGGAGAGACGAGAAGACGGAAGATACCCCCCCGTAGAGCGGAGAAGACCCCGGAGCTGACTAATAAATTATTTTAAAAACCTGTGTTGTGTGTTTATTTTATTGACACTTTTCCTTCAGGTGAATGGGTAGGGGTACAATGTACCCCATACTCATTCACCTAGGGTGGGGGGCTGGTATCTGGGGGCCCCCTTATTAAAGGTGGCTCCCAGATTCTGATAAGCCCCCGCCCGCAGACCCCGATAACCAACGATCAGGGTTGACGGGAAGAGGCCCTGTCCTTATCAACATGAGGACAGGGTGCTTTGGGGTGGCCCCCTGCCCCAGAGCACCCACCCCCCCCATGTTGAGGGGCATGCGGCCTGGTACAGCTCAGGAGGGGGGGGTGCTCGCTCGTCCCCACTCCTTTCCTGACCGGCCGGGCGGCATGCTCGGATACGGGTCTGGTATGGATAGTAGGGGGGGTTCTCCTCACAATCCATACCAGACCTAAGGGCCTGGTATGCTCCCAAAGGGGGGAACCCATGGCATTTTTTTTATTTAAAATTTGGCGTGGAGTTCCCCCTCATTCATACCAAATGCAGCGGCTAAAATTAGCAGGAATCCAAGTCGGATCCCCGTCGCTTCTATGTTGGCTTTTTCCCCATGGCGGCGAGCCGGCTCGACGCTGGCTCTCGCGACGGGGCTCGTAGGTGCTCAATCTCGCCGAGAAAGGGAGCGAGATTGACACAATATCACGGTCACCTACTGTACAAGCAAAAAGTTATCATACAGAATGTTGATTATTGGAAGGTAATACAGTTTGTGTGGTTCATCTGATAAAAAAAAGTGGAACTTCCTATTTAATTACTCATGACCCCTGTAATGCCACATTTGGCAAGTCATATTTTTGTGTGTGGGGGGGGGGGGGGGGGGGCGGGTACCCAGTGTCAGGTCACCCTGTGGCCAGGTGACAAGTGCACCCTGTAGGGGTCAGGGATGCACCACAGGGAAGTGAACCCTATAGCCGACTACTGCTGGCAGGGAGGAAGCGTACCCCCAAGATCACCCAGGGCGCGGAGTCTAAGACCCAGTTTGTATTCACCAGAGCCCTTGATGGTAGGGATGGTCTTGGCCGCAACTGGGTCCAGGTCGCGTTCCCGGGATTCCTCAAGTCACACTCCGCAGGGAGAAGGGGGAAGCAGCCAGCAGGACAAACAGTGGTGATGGACAGGCCGAGGTCAGGGCAACAGGCAGACAAGGATAACCGTGGAACATGCAAATAGTCAGGGGCACAGGCAGACAAGGAAGTCGGGGACAAGCCAAAACGGTACACGGAAGATGATCGTAGCACTCTGCAAACAGGAACTAGCAATACACTGCAGACAGGAACTAAGCATAGGAACACTGTTGAACAGCACTGCAGACCTGTAGAGCAAAGGTTTAATATAGGCTTCCTGGGATGGACTAGGGTGGAGCCATACAGGAAGAGGAAGTGATAAGAAGGGAAACCAGAACAGGATCTGCCTCTAATGAACACATGGAGATCAGGTAGGCAGACAGACTTGATGCATATTCATGACAGTACCCCTCCCTCTTACGAGGCCTCCCCCTTCCCCGCCTGGGTCCGGGTTTAGAGGGAAACTTCAGATGAAAATTCTTCAATAGACGAGGTGCAAAGACCTCTGATGCAGGAACCCAAGACCTCTCCTCAGGACCAAAGCCTTTCCAATGACAAGGTACTGAAGAGCGCCTCTACAGAGTCGGGAATCCAGAACTTGACTGACCTCATATTCCTGATTCTCCTCAGAGACTGGTGCCGTGGTGGGGAGAGGACGAGAGAACCTATTAAGGACTAAAGGCTTCAGAAGGGAAACATGGAAGGAGTTAGAGATTTTGAGGTTTTTGGGAATCTGAAGTTTGAAACAAACTGGATTCAGCTTAGCCATTATGTGTATGGACCAATGAATCTTGGAGCAAAACTTCAGAGAAGGAACTCGGAGCTTGATGTTTCTGGTGGAGAGCCAGACTTTGTCCCCTGGTTGAAGAGAAGGGGGTTTACGCCTGCGGCGGTCAGCAAAAGCCTTTGAATTTGTCGGCAGCTGCCCGGAGGGAATCATGGACGTCGCTCCAGATGGAATTGAATGACTCTTGAGCTGAAGCCAAAGCTGGGATATCCAGAGAACAGGTCATGGGAAGTGGAAGTTGAGGATGTCTTCCATAAACTGAGAAAAAGGGTGTTCTCTGCGAACTGGTATTTACATGATTGTTATGGGAAAATTCCGCCCATGGAAGTAGAGAGGACCAATCGTCATGATGAGCGGAGACTAAGGTACGAAGAAAAACCTCTAACTCCTGATTAACCCTCTCCGTCTGCCCATTGGATTGAGGATGGTAAGAAGAGGAAAAATCCAAAGCAATATTGAGGGATTTGCAAAAGGCTCTCCAAAAACGAGACGTAAATTGAACACCCCTGTCCGAAACAATATGAGAAGGAACCCCATGAAGACGGAAAATCTCTCGAACAAAAATGGGGACCAAGGCAGGAGCAGAAGGCAGACCAGGAAGGGGAACAAAATGTGCCATTTTGGAGAACCGATCGACTACCACCCAAATGACCGTATTACCGTCAGACAGTGGAAGCTCGGTGATAAAATCCATGGCAATGTGAGCCCCGGGCTCCTTGGGAATGGGCAAGGGCATGAGGACGACCCAGCAGGAGCTTGTGTGGAGGATTTGAACTGAGCACAGACATGACAAGCCTTGACAAGTCTTTAACCTCTGCAGCGGAGATTTGGCCACCCAATAGTGACGACTAATGAGTAGGAAGGACCAGAGGAACCACCAGCATGGGCCCGCCACCTTGGAATCATGTCCCCAACGAAGGATCTTGACTCTTAGCTCAGTGGGGACAAGGTCTTACCAGGAGGAATTTTTGAGTCCCAGGGTGGTAGAATGGGCAACAATGCATGAAGTTGGAATGATCGGCTCAGGTTCAAGAGTGAGATCTTCGTCCAAGGTGTCAAAGGACTTAGAAAGCGCATCAGCCCGACCGTTGCAGGAACCAGGTTTGTATGTAATCGTGAAACTGAAACGGGGAAAAGAAGAGACTCCACCCTGGCCTGTCTGGGATTCAGACGTTTAGCATTCTGTAAGTACTGTAGATTCTTGTGATCCGGTGGAAGATCGTTATGGAGTGAGGAGAACCCTCCAAAAGATGACGCCACTCTTCTAGCGCCAATTTATTGCGAGAAGTTCCGGTCACCGATGGCATAATTTCTCTCTGCCTGAGAATTTTTTTGGAAAAGAACGCACATGGTTGACGTCTCTTCTCAAAAAGTTGAAGAAGCACCGCTCCCACTCCCACTGAAGAAGCGTCCACTTCAATAAAGAATGCCTCCTCAGGATTTGGTCTCCTCAAAAGAGGTCCAGAGACAAAGGCCTGTTTCAGATCGTGAAACGCAGAGACAGCTTCGGAGGCCAGTCTTTGGCATTAGCACCCTTCTTGGTCAAAGCGATAATAGGCGCGGCAATGGAAGAATAATTCCTGATGAACTGCCTATAATAATTTGTGAAACCAAGAAAGCGCTGTGTGGCCTTGAGGCTAGCAGGAAGAGGGCCAATTGGTAATGGCTAAGACCTTCCCAGGATCCATACGAAGGCCCAAGCTTGAAACAAAGCATCCTAGAAACAGGACCTCAGAACATTCAAAGGAGCATTTCTCCAGTTTGGCATAGAGATTATTCTCTCTGAGGCGCTGGAGTACAGTGCGGACATGGTTCCTGTGGACACGCAGATTTTCCGAAAAGATTAGAATGTCATCCAGATAGATGACAACAAACTGGTACAGCAGGTCCCTGAAGATTTCATTGACAAAGTTTTGAAACACGGCTGGGGCATTACATAACCCGAAAGGCATGACCAGATACTCATAATGGCCGTCTCGAGTGTTAAAACGCAGTCTTCCACTCATCACCTTCTCGTATTCGAATGAGGTTGTACGCCCCTCTGAGATCCACTTAGTGAAAATGGAGGCAACCCCTCAACCTATCGAACAATTCAGATATCAAGGGTAAGTGGGTAACGATTCTTAATAGTAACAGCGTTAATCCTCGATAATCAATACAGGGTCTCAAGGTGCCATCCTTCTTGGCAACAAAAAAGAACCCTGCTCCTGCAGGCGATGACAATTTCCGAATGAAACCTCTGTCAAGGTTTTCCTGCGACATACTCAGACATGGCCTGGGTCTCTGGGATGGACAAAGGGTATGTGCGACCCCTGGGCAGAATTGCTCCAGGAACAAGGTCAATGGCACAGTCAAAAGATCTGTGGGAAGGGAAGCACCTCAGCTGATTTCTTACAGAACACATCCCGGTAATCGCTGTAAGCAGTGGGAAGATCCGAAGATACTGATGTGTAGCAACCGGAAGTTCCCCCTTAGGAGTCCACTTGGAAAGACATGACGAGAAACATGAAGGGCCCCAAGCCAGAATCTGCCCAGAAGCCCAGTCCACATGGGAGAGTGGAGCTGTATCCAAGGAAGGCCCAATACAATGGGAGTGGAGGCTTCAGGTAGGATGAGAAAGGATATCCACTCCTGGTGGAGAATCCCTATCGACATCCTAATGGGTAGTGTCTGGAGCGAATAGGACCCCCTGGGAGAATAGTGCCATCAATTGCCGAGGACTACCACGCGGCGTAGTGAGGGGTGAAAGGGTAAGCTTCATAGAAGAAGCAGTTCTCCAGTCCATAAAGTTGCCGGCAGCCCCGGAATCCAGATATGCAGAGATCGATAGGGGAGAAGTGCCCTACATGAAGGGACACCGGAAGGAGCAGACGGGATGTGATGTTTCTGGGTTCAATACTCCACCTTCTAAATGTATTAGACCTGAGCGTTTCCCCCGGGCGAAGGGGCAGGAGGGCACGAAGATGGCCCTTGGCCTCCACAATAGAGGCACAAGCCCAGAGTTCTGCGTCTAGCACGTTCTTCGGGTGTTAGTCTGGTCCGGCCCAGCTGCATAGGTTCCTCAGCAGGCAGAGGATGGTCACGGGACGAAGTGAGGGAAGCACAGACTGACTACGACCTAGGGAGTGCTGGTGTCTTTTCTCAATGGACCCTCTCCTGAAAACGAATATCGATCTGATTGCACAGGGAGATGACATCGTCCAGGACCGACGGGGATGGTTCTTCCCGCTAATTCGTCCTTCACTCGGTCAGAGAGGCCATGTAAAAAGGTAGCAACCAGGGCCTCATTGTTCCAGCTCAATTCAGCTGAGAGTATACGGAACTGAAGAGCATATTGACCCACTGAACGAGATTCTTGGCGGAGACGTAGCAGAGCACTGGCTGCTGAAGAGGCCCGAGCCGGCTCTTCAAAGATGTTCCGAAAGAGCTTTAGGAAGTTGAACAGGCTGGAAACTACCAGATCATTCCTCTCCCACATAGGGGCAGCCCAGGCTAAAGCTTCACCGGAAAGGAGGGAAATAATATAGGCTAACCTTTGCCCGATCAGACAAGAAGTTTTGAGGCTGTAGTTCAAAATGGATGGTGCACTGGCTAAGAAACCCCCTGCAGGCCCTTGGAGTCTCCAGAAAAACGGACTGGAGGTGGTAGCTTCAGCGAATGCGACTCTGCGACTGGTGCGACGGGCGCAGCCGCTGCCTGTACTTGGGGTTGTAGATTCGGGGCTCCCAACGAGGTCTGAAGCTGATCAAAGCGGGAAGCCAGATCCTGAAGGAAACGCATCACCTGAGCCTGATTAGCTTCATGCGTCTCGAGTCTGTGAACAACGCCCTGTAATGGGTCATCTGCAGGAAGCGGCACGTCGGCCGGGTTCATGGCTGTTCAAACTGTCAGGTCACCTGTGGCCAGGTGACAAGTGCACCCTGTAGGGGTCAGGGATGCACCACAGGGAAGTGAACCCTATAGCCGACTACTGCGGGCAGGGAGGAAGCGTAACCCAAGATCACCCAGGGCGCGGAGTCTAAGACCCAGTTTTGTATTCACCAAAGCCCTTGATGGTAGGGATGGTCTTGGCCGCAACTGGGTCCAGGTCGCGTTCCCGGGATTCCTCAAGTCACACTCCGCAGGGAGAAGGGGGAAGCAGCCAGCAGGACAAACAGTGGTGATGGGACAGGCCGAGGTCAGGGCAACAGGCAGACAAGGATAACCGTGGAACATGCAAATAGTCAGGGGCACAGGCAGACAAGGAAGTCGGGGACAAGCCAAAACGGTACACGAAGATGATCGTAGCACTCTGCAAACAGGAACTAGCAATACACTGCAGACAGGAACTAAGCATAGGAACACTGTTGAACAGCACTGCAGACCTGTAGAGCAAAGGTTAATATAGGCTTCCTGGGATGGACTAGGGTGGAGCCATACAGGAAGAGGAAGTGATAAGAAGGGAAACCAGAACAGGATCTGCCTCTAATGAACACATGGAGATCAGGTAGGCAGACAGACTTGATGCATATTCATGACACCCAGCTCGCCACTTTCCTCTCCTGGCGCCAGAAGGAAGTTCACCTCTCCCCCCTCCCTCCATGCAATCTTCTGGGACACGTCACAGGTCCCAGAAAATTGGCCGGCCATTCATAATGTGCAGCACGGCTCGTGCATGTGCAGTGCACGCCCGGCTGTGAAGCCACATCCAGACGCCTACAATTGCAATGTCGGCACTGCAGAGAAGAGGGATAGAGAAGTGAGGCTTCGGGCGGCCACATCGCTGGGCCGTGGGACAGGTGGAGTATATGTGTATTAAAAGTCATCAGTTACACTTTTTTGTAGCTGCTGACTTTTAAATGGGTGAACTCTGCTTAAAGGTAATAGGTATTGTAAGGAGTTGTAAAAGGTTCATCTTTTATTTTCCTAAATTGGGTTCCATTAAGCTAGCGCATTGTTGGTTCATTTACCCTTTCCCTTCGATTTCCCTTCTAAATGTTTTTTTCTTTGTTTGAATTTCTCACTTCCTGTTTCTCCTTAGTAAGCTTGCCCCCATCATCCGAGCTGTGGAAAGTCATTTAGAACAGCTTACTGAACACCTTACTGAGGAGGAACAGGAAGTGAGAAATTCAGACAAAGAAAACAAAGAAAACAAATATTTAGAAGGGAAATCGAAGGAAATGGTAAGTAAACCAACAATGCACTAGCTTAAAGTAAACTATTTAGAAAATAAAAAACAAACCTTTACAGCCCCTTTAAACATGGTGAACAGTGGGACCATTTACAGTTTACATTTTACCAGTTCTAGATTCCTTGTCAAACACCCATTCTACCTGAGTAATTTAGAGTATAATAAAATGAAAATAAAAAATAGAAATAAACTGAAAAAAAATATATATATATATTTTTTTTTTTAATCGAGCAGTGCTACACTGTTGTTTAGTTTATAACTTTTTGGAGGGTTTACAGTAATAAAAAATGCTGATTTTTAACATGTGTGTAAAAAATTGAAACAGTTTCCCAAGTAGACAAATGCTTAAAGTGGTTGTATATCTGTGGTGTTTACATATCTCTCTCCAAAGCTCTAAGTGCCATTTCTCTCTGGTGCTTGGTTCCTCTGTTATCAGCATGAGTAATTTCTGACAAGTTCTCTGACACAGAAGATAACAGTAGCTGGAAATTTGTGTTGGGGAGGGAGCTTAGAGCAGTGTTTCTCACTCCAGTCCTCAAGGCGCACCAACAGTCTTGTTTTCAGGCTCTCCATTATTTTGCACAGGTGATTTTATCAGTTTCACTGCCTTAGTAAATTACCACACAGTTTCATATGAGGGAAATCCTGAAAACATGACCTGTTGGTGCGCCCTGAGGACTGGAGTTGAGAAACACTGGCTTAGAGTACAGCTCTGCATGTTCCTTTGCTCCTCTGCCTATAAGTAGAGGGGGAGGGGTGCCCCTTTTCTCCAATCAGCTCTTACACAGTATAAATCTAGACTCCCCACCCATTCCTATGTGCTGCTGAAGGAGGAAGAAAGATTTTGACACGATCTGCACTTTCCAAACATCGTAGACAGGGGAAACTGGCAGATATACTAAAACTTATGTAGAGAGATTTGTTTCATCCCTGTGTATCATTTGAGGCTGTTCACTTCACTGGGTATATATGAGGGTTTACAACCACTTAGGCCGCGTACACACGGTCGGTCCCAAAACCGTGAAAACGGACTGAAGGACCTTTTCATCGGACCAAACCGACCACGTGTGGGGCCCCATCGGTCAGTTATCCTTCGGTCAAAAAATGTAGAACTTGCTTTAAAATTGAACCGATGGACGCCTAACCGATAGGTCAAAACCGACGGTTAGTATGCAAAAGCATCGATTAAAAATCCATGCATGCTCAGAATCAAGTCAACGCATGCTTGGAAGCATTGAACTTCATTTTTTAAGCACGTCGTTGTGTTTTACGTCACCGCGTTCTGACCCGATCGGTTATTTAACCTATGGTGTGTAGGCACATCAGACCATCAGTCAGCTCCATCGGTTAAACCGATTAGAACGGTCCGAAGGGACCGTTCTCATCGGATGGACTGATCATGTGTACAGGGCTTTAAAGGATAGCTATTTGCACGTGATGCTATATTATTTCAACAGCAGGTAACACAACTCAAAAACATTGGAGAAAATAGGTTTATTTTCGGTGCTGGAGTGTAAATTCCAAAAAAAAAAAACACACAAATTTGTAAATTCAGCCTAAATACGCTGTAGCACATGTGCTGCACACACCTATTCAATGAGTATAGAATGTAATTGTTAATGCACCTTCAATACCCTGACATACACCTATGTCATCAATAAATCAGGCCCAGACTATGACGGGAACATCTTCTCCTGACACTCAAACTATTGAATCGGGGTCACACACAAAGCAAGTAAAGCTAAATAATATAGTAGATAGGTTCATAAAATGTTAGGGTAGGGTGAGACTTTAATTGTGCCTCAGTGGAGTATAAAGTAAAAAAATACTACAGTTACAGAAAAATAGTTTTTCTATAACTGTAATATGTTTTGTGTTTTATACTCCACGAGGCACAATTAAAGTCCCACCCTACCTTTTTCTGAACCTGTCTACATACCTTTTGGGGATGGTGCCTTTGTAGGATACAGTTATTTCACGTTCACACCCAACCCCGACACATAAATAATATAGTAAATATAAATCTTTCAAAAGCAAGCCTGCACAACTATTGTGATTCAAGTATGATTATTCTTGCATTTGCTCAGTCAAGATTTGTTCTCTTAAAAAAAAAAAAAAAGATTACTACAACCCAACGTGTTCCAAATATTTTGTTTTCTGGCAAGCTTTTCCCCCATGCTGAAGTTCTGTCTAGTTTTTAATTGTTACACATGTATCTGTTCTAGATATAGGAGATATTATGGTTCTCTCTGCCGTATCCGACCCATGAACATGTTGTAGAAAGTAGGTCATGCTTTACAACTGCGTTATATACAATATTATTGATCCAGATGTTCCAAAGTTTGTGAAAGGCAGCATTCTCCGCAGGAAGACCGAGGCTGCCTGTTTATTTTGCTGCTCAGCACAATTTATCTCATCTGATCATTTATGACGAGTATCAGTGATTGTTTCCAATGCTTTTAGACTGCAGAAAAATAATATTTATTGGAATTATATCAGATATTTACAAAATGAAAGATGTTCTCATTAAATGAGCATTAAAGTTAAAATAAATGTATAATCAGAAACTGGTGGTTACCGCATTTATTCATATGCATTCAGCAAAATAGATTCCTTTGTTATTTCACATGCCTTCATTTACCGGTATATATTTCTCTACATTTATATACAGACCAAGCTGTCCAGCAAAAGACAGTGACAGGTGTCGGACAACCTATAACACACTGACAGGGCTGTTAATATACTTCCTACCATATTTGCCGGCAAATAAAACGACTGGGCGTATAAAACGAACCCCCTAATTTTCCAGCATAAAATGCTAGTTTTGGGATATACTCACTGTATAAGACGACCCTTCACTGTGCCATTATACATGCCTCACTGTGCCATTTATACATGCCTCACTGTGCCAGTTATGCCTGCCTCACTGTGCCAGTATGCCTGCCTCACTGTGCCAGTATGCCTGCCTCACTGTGCCAGTATGCCTGCCCACTGTGCCAGTATGCTGCCTCACTGTGCCCTTATGCCTGCCTCACTGTGCCAGTAGTGCCTGCCTCACTGTGCCAGTATGCCTGCCCTCACTGTGCCAGTATGCCTGCCTCGACGATCTTCCTACCTTCTCCTGTTTTGCAGAGTTTCTCAGGCTGCGGGCGTCCATTATTCAAAAGCCGTGCCTCCTCCTCAGGCTGTTCCATGATAGGCGGAACACTAATTTTCCCAGCAGGAGCCTCTGTTGAGTGTTCGCCCTATCACAGATGTCCTCTTGGCCGAGGCCGAGGATGAGAAGGCATCCGTGATAGGCGGAACACTGAACAGAGGCTCTGCTGGGAAAATGAGTGTTCCGCCTATCACAGAACAGTCCTGAGGAGGAGGCGCCGATTTTGAATAATGACAGACAGATACCCGCGTATAAGACGACCCCCGACTTGGGCATGATTTTAGATGCAAAAAGTCGTCTTATAACACCGGAAAAATACGGTAAAATATGGTTCAAAACTCCACAATAAGCAAATAATGTCTAAATACAAGATCACATGCATTCTTATTTGAATCTTGGTGTACTTTGTGCATATCTTTCCAGATCTGTGCAGCAATCCAGTGGAGACTTTACTTCGGTGTAGGAGCTTTCTGTAATAAAGGCCAGTCACTTCTGCTATCTCTCTTTGTGCAGGGCGACTGGGTCTCAACTCTGCCCATTCCTGTAGTTTTCTACAGGCAGACTGAAGTGGGTGGGGGCCTGCTAGGTCCCATCTTCAGCTCTGCTCTGTATAGACTAGGTACAGCACAGTGGATATTGTTCGTGCTACTTTTACAAGGTAAAAAAAATAGGAAATTTCACGTTTAAAATAAATAAATAATACAAATAATAATAATAATAATAAATGTACCCATATCTACAGTAGTACCCATAAATGTTTATTCAAAGGGGTTGGAAAGGTTTTTTATTTTCTAAATAGGTTCCTTTAATACCACTTGCTTACTGGGCACATATACCCCCTTCCTGCCCAGGCTAAATTTCAGTTTACGTCACTTGCGTTGCTTTAACTGACAATTGCACGGTCGTGCGATGTGGCTTCCAAACAAAATTTACATGCTTTTTCCCCACAAATAGAGCTTTCTTTTGGTGGTATTTGATCACCTTTGCGGTTTTTTATTTTTTGCACTATAAACAAAAAAAGAGCGACAATTTTGAAAAAATTAACACAATGGGCCAGATTCATATAGACTACGACGACGTATCAGTAGATACGCCGTCGTAAGTCCGAATCCGCGCCGTCGCAACTTTAAAGCGTATGCTCAAACTGAGATACGCTTAAATGTTGCTAAGATATGGCCGTGTAAGTCTATACCCGTTGATCTTAACTGCCTATTTACGCTGGCCGCTAGGGGCGTGTACGCTGATTTACGCCTAGAATATGTAAATCAGCAAGATACGCCTATTCACGAACGTACGCTTGCCCGTCGCAGTAAGGATATGGCCGTTTACGTAAGCGTTTTCAGACGTAAAGATAAACACCAAAAACATGGCGCAGCCAATGTTAAGTATGACGTCGGAACCGCGTTTTAACGTCGTTTGCTTAAGTCGTCCGTGAATAGGGTTGGCGTAGGGTTACGCTCACATCGAAAGCATTGACTATTTGCGACGTGATTTGGAGCATGCGCACTGGGATACTTCACGGACGGCGCATGCGCTGTTCGTTAGAAACGTCATTTACGTGGGGGTCACACTTAATTTACATAAAACACGCCCACCGCTTCTACATTTGAATTAGGCGGGCTTACGCCGGCCCTAATACGCTATGGCCGCCGTAACTTTGGCCGCAAAATCTTTCTGAATACCATACTCCTCGCCTCTCAAAGTTATGGATTTGGATTTGAGTTGTCATTCACAACTCATGCCGCGTACACACGGTCATTTTGTGATGATATAAAACAACGTTTTTAAAAACATAATTTAAAATGATCGTGTGTGGGCTTCACATCGTTTTTTGTCTTCAGAAAAACGACAAAAAAAAAATTCGTAAAAAATTATCGTGTGTGGGGCTAAACGACATTTTAAACGACGTTGTAAAACCCACGCATGTTCAGAAGCAAGTTATGAGATGGGAGCTTGAATGGAAACAAGTGGGCGTTGTACGTGTTGTACGTAAACGCGCTTTGCTAGAGCATTTTCAGAAAACGATGGTGTGTGGCAACGTCGTTTTTTATGATGAAGTTAGATAAACGTTGTTTTTTTCATGAAGAAAAACGTTGTTTTATTTCATCACAAAAAACGAATGTGTGTACGCTGCATTATTCAGTCATTTTTGCTCTGTAATCTTTCTCTCCACTGAGTATGCATGAGGCTGCAGTGATTTGATGAAAATGTTTGTGCCGAACATATCTGATTCTGTGCCAAGCCAAGGTTTTATTTGAGAAGTATATTCCATAACACAAGTATGCATTCTGTCAGTGCACCATTATTAATAATTAATGCTGTTTTAAAAATATATTGCATTCCTTCCAAATGGCAAGAGCCTTCCCTTACATACTGTACCTTGGTATTAAATTACCAGTGAATCTTTAAAGATCTCTACAAGACCAATTATGGTTCCTTATTGATCTCAGTCCAATCTGAACTGAAGGCCTGAGAGAAAGTGCAAGTCACTTGGTTGGACAGAATTAACCACTTCAGCCCCGGATAAATTTACCCCCTTTCTGACCACTTTTGCGATTCGGGAAAGTGTCCGCTTTAACCACTTGCCGACCGCCACACAAACATTTACGTCGGCAGAATGGCACTGGCAGGCAAATGGGCGTACATATATGTCCCTATTAATTTGTCGCCAAGTGGGCGCACACACACACCTGCTGCAAGCTCCGTGACCATGCCCAATGTTCGCCGGTGTCCTACGATCGTGTCACAGAGAGGCAGAACGGGGGATGCCTGTGTAAAACAAGACATCTCCCTGTCTGCCTTGTGACAGGACACTGATCTTCTGCTCCCTGTCATTGGGAGTAGTGATCAGTGTTGTGTCACAGGTAGCCCAGCCCCCACACAGTTAGAATCACTCCCTGGGGACACACTTAACCCCTTCCTTGCCCCCTAGCGTTAACCCCATTCCCTGGCCAGTGTCATTTACACAGTATTTAGTGCATTTTTATAGCACTGATCGCTGTATAAATGACAATGGTCCCATAGTGTCAAAAGTGTCCGCCATAATGTCACAGTCACGATAAAATTCGCTAATCGCATTACTAGTAAAAAAATTATAATTACAATGCATAAAACTATTCCCTATTTTGTAGGCGCTATGACTTTTGCGCAAACCAATCAATAAACCTTATTGTGTTTTTTTTTCACCAACAATATGTAGAAGAATATGTATCGGCCTAAACTGAGAAAGAAATTTGCTTTTTATATATTTTTTGGGGGATATTTATTATAGCAAAAAGTAAAACATATATATTTTTTTTTAAATTGTCGCTCTATTTTTGTTTATAGCACAAAAAAATAAAAACTGCAGAGGTGATCAAATACCACTAAAAGAAAGCTCTATTTGTGGAAAAAAAGGACGTACATTTGTTTTGGGAGCCACATTGCACGACCGTGCAATTGTCAGTTAAATGAACGCAGTGCCGAATCGCAAAAAGTGCTCTGGTCATTTGGTACCAAATCCTTTGGGGCTGAAGTGGTTAACTGACAATTACGCAGTCGTGCGATGTTGCACCCAAATAATTTTTTCCCACAAATATAGCTTTCTTTTGGTGGTATTTGATCACCTCTGCGGTTTTTATTTTTTGCGCTATAAACAAAACAGCGCGGCAATTTTGAAAAAAAAAAATTTTTTTTCCTTTTTGCTATAATAAATATCCCCAAAAAATATATAAAAAAAACTAAATCTTTCTCAGTTAGGCCGATATGTATTCTTCTACATATTTTTGGTAAAAAAAAATTGCAATAAGCGTATATTAATTGGTTTGCACAAAAGTTATAGCTTCTACAACGTAGGGGATGGTTGTATGGCATTTTTATTATTAATTTTTTTATTAGTAATGGCGGCGATCAGCGATTTTTATCGTGACTGCGACATTATGGTGGACACATCAGACACTTTTAACACTATAGGTGAAAAAGTCAGCTCCTGGCTTCTAAGATTTTTTCTGGATATTTTAACAGTGAGATCTTAGGCACCCTTAATGCCTGGTGTGTGTTATATGTAGGGGGCTAAAACTTTTTTTTAAGGAGTTTAAGTGCTTGGGTGTAATTTTTTTTACACACTTTTTCCCACAAAATCTTTATTGTTTTCACATAGAGGACAAATAGTCCCCTCTGTGATGCTCTTTTGGTGACAGGTTCTCTTTAATGAGGCATCAGGGGACTTTTGGGACCCTGATAGCCCACCTTTCCTCCAATGAATTTAATGGAGTGCAGATCACACTCCATTAGCGTCTTCCTCCAGCCACTATGGGCCTTGGGAATTGACTGCGGGACCCAGAAGTGACATTGTCACCTGAGCATGTGGAAGTATGTGTGTGCAACCTCCTTCTGTTGCCGACGTGCGGCGTACATTGGTGGCAGCAAAACGGTTAAATACACTTTAAACTCTCCAACTTCTACTAAACTCTGAACTATCTGTTTGGGTGGATGGAACTTGTATTTTAGGCCCTCCTAGTGTTGAGCTGTTGGATTTTGTTGGGCCCTCCTAGTGTTGCACTGCTGGCTTTTTGGGCCCTCCTAGTGTTTCTATAGGTGATTAGCCTTCAGCTGCCCGAAAACATTCTCTGACCCAACAGCATCAATCGAATGTCCAATAAAAACTATGTCAATCTTTTCTAAATTTTCTTGGCCTAAATGTGTATACTTTTAGCTTTTCACTGCAGTTATTTGTTAATGCCACTTTTTATATTGAATTATATTTTTTTATTGCCAAGGACTGACTGCTTCAGAACATAATTCTGCTTGAATTTCTAATTCATGACAGTCAATTAAATATTTCTCCTTGCTGATTGACAGCTTTAGTTGCATTATGTTATACCTAAAGGCAGCATTAATGACAATATTTCATGCCGAACCCAGATTCTAAATTAAGCCTTTAAATTTGTCACGTAAGTGGCACATTAAGTCATTTATTATCATGCTATTTTGAAAGATTTCAACTTGTTATTATGAAGCAGCACTTCGGCAGATAAATCATTCCAGTTAGCAGGGTGGTTTGTTCGTACCTGCCAAAATAGAAAAATACTGAAATTTAAAAAAGAACATTTAGGTATAATTTATAACTAACATAGTGCAGCTGTATAGGACTCAGAAAAGCGACATAACTTCGTATTTTGGACATGTATTCCCAACTGTGTGAAAATACAACAGTTACTATCTTTGCAAAAAATACCCATGTCACTGAATTTTTTTTATATGAAATTCAAAATCCTTCCAATACTTAAAATGTTATGACAGATGACATATACCTACAGTATAAATGTCTAAAGCTATAATAAAAGAAATTGCAATGTTTTATAATGGTACGTAGTTGAATATTCAACAAGAAGCTGTAGGGTATTTTTAATAAGTGCAAAATTTGGTAACTATTGTAATATTTGCCTATTTCATGTTTCATATTTTGAATAATGTATTTCATATACAGATCTTTAGCTTCTACTGTCCATCTGTATATTAGGAATGGTAATAAGGACTTCTGCTTAACATAAATTGAAAGCATTTTTTTAAATAGAGTGGTGGAGTTGAGTAATAAGATTTACCTTTCCTTGTTTCCAGTGACCATTGCCACAAGGACTGGAAGTGAAGGAACATCCAAAATGTTGAGTTGTCAACTTGTCAATGAAAAATGATAGAGAGGAAAATCTTCCAATGGGGATATATGTTTTGGTTACAAACTGTCTTAGTGGGACTTTTCTTCAATTCTTCACTTTGAAAATTATTGTTTTTTGCCCTCTGTTGTGTCTACGTGAAAGAAAATCGTTATATATTGCAAAAGAAAAAAAAATGGTAGGTTATTAACCCTTCCCTACACCATCCATTATAAAAAGGTTTTGTCTGTGAATTTACTTTAAGAGACTTTGACACACCTCCCTGCAATCTCTTTGATGTCCAGCACCTAACCCACTTGTCCTCACCGTTGTTGCATTTCTCCCATGCCTTTGTTGGAGCCATTGTGAAATTCTACGTGTTTCCAGATAAAAATCTAGCAAATTGCTAACTTTTAGTAGTAATAATGCCACACTGAAATTTCAAGCAGTGTTAAATGCACTATATATACTCGATATTGTATACACAAAATTCAAGGGGATACAGCACATAGATCATAATTATATGGCTTCCAAATATATAACACATGGACTATATTCTAAAGAGATGACGCTTACATATTATTAGCAAACTTTAAGGCCTCGTACACACAAACGTTTTCCTTGGCAAAATCCATCAAGAAATACGGTCGTGTGTATGTTTTTCGTAGAGAAAACTGTCGTGGATCTTGACAAGAAAAAAAGAGAACATGTCGGGAGTCTCAATTTCCTTGTCGTGTTTCTCGCCGGGCTGGTTTACGACGAGAAACACGTTTGTGTGTATGCTTAGAAACTCACGCATGCTCAGAATAAAGTATGAGACGGGAGCGCACCTTCGGTAAAAGTAGCGTTCGTAATGGAGATAGCACATTTGTCACGCTGTAACAGACTGAAAAGCGTGAATCGTTTCTTACCAAACTTTTACTTAACATGCAGTAACATGAGATTAGCAAAAGCAATCCCAAGGGTTATGCCAGTGGAATCAAACTTCCCCTTTATAGTGCCGTCGTACGTGTTGTACGTCACCGCGTTTGAGAACAACGAGATTTTGTCTTGACTGTGTGTATGCAAAGAAAGCTTGACAAGATTCTCGACAAGCCTGACAATAACCTCATCGAGGAAAACGACGTTTCATTTACGATGAGATTCTCAGTCGTGTGTACGAGGCCTATGGCTCGGTTCACACTACCGTGACCTGAAAGTGCGACTGCCAGGCAACTTTGAAGCAACTTCAGGGAATGCCTGTGTAATTTACCTGCAATGTCAGATCCAAATCGCATCAATTAAGATGGGGGAACTTGGAGGTGACTTCCATTAAAGTCTATGGGCACAAGTCAGATAGAAGTGGCCTTGAAGTAGTACAGGAACCTTTTCTAAAGTGAGAGCGACTTCAGTAGTGCTAATTAAGACAGATCTCATTGACTAAAATGGGTTTCCTTGTGTCACGTGACTTTGGTCTCACAAGTCGAATCCCAAGTCGCGGCACACTGGCCGATTCCAAAGTTGTGTGATTTTCAGTGCAACTTTGGAGTCTGACTTTAAAGTGACTTTAATAAGACAATTCTTAATTGCATATTTTGCAACACTTGTTTAGGCCGGCCAACTGTATCAAAGTGACTATCTTTGGACAGTCCCTAGTCTTCTTTTTAGATTGTCAAATTCTTACTTGCTAAATAGCATACTCGTAAGAGTATGGAAATATAGTTCCAAAATAGAGCAAAAAGATGTAGGCAGGTTGCTTACCGTACTTTGTGTTTTTAATTAGTTAATTGGCTGCCCCGGGTCAGGCGAAAGGGTCAATGCTCTTGCCACCTTCCCTGATCATGTTAGTAGGCTTTTTCTGGAGTCTGGCCTCCCCTTCAGTGTGGTATAAAATAGAAGTAATAGGTTCGGATCCAGGGGGCTTGAAAAGTGGGCAAGAGAACGGGAGCTTTGCTGAAGCAAAAAGTTGTTTCAGCTGCTTTGAGCCTTGCCTGAAGTTATTCAAGGAGTGCATGTTGGGCATATTCCTAAAGAACCTGGGTTTGTTAATGCACTATGGGGTTTGTGTAACACAGCTACAAAAGGGTAATTAACAAAGGAGAGGAGGCAGTTGCCATGGGTAAGCGAGAGGAAGAACAGAAACAGCAACCAGTTGCTTAGCATGGTACCCACTTAGGTGACAGGTCCTCTGGTAGTGAGGGGGTCGGTGTTCTGACTTCCTCCCTAGCTGTCCATCTCTTCTGGTCACCGGGAGCAGACTAGCGTTACGGAGATCTAAGGCCTGATCACTAGGTATGGGAAGGAAAGAGTTAACCTCGGACATGCATGAGCCATGCGCTATGTGTCTGACGTGGTTCCATTACGTTACTGGGAGTGAGGTTACAGAGGTAAGTTGGATTGTTGAAGTGGGCAAGGGCTGTGCATGTTCCTCCGAATGCAACGTATACATCAGTTACAAATGTGTAGTTGGTATCTTATTAACCTCCCTGGCGGTATGATTATTTCAGATTTTAGGTGCTGAAAGCGGTACCATTATTTTGCATGGAAATTTGGCGTTTTATATTGTAGGCCTGCAATTCTTAGGAATAACTCACTTAAATCTGTCCAAACAAGAGTCTAGTAGACATCCCGGGTGTAATAAAATTTGAAACACAAAATCATAAATTATAATATAATAAATAAATATAAATAATTATAACAAATAATATAATAACATTTCTCCACAAATGACTATCGCTCAATTCTGCAAGTGATTATAATTTATTATCGCTGTTTTCTAGCTGGTCTAAAACCACTTTTGACATAAAGTGACACTTTTTGGTTGCTATGGACAATCTCCAGTTTCCAGCAGAAAGAACAGTTTTTTATTATATAAAAGTGCATGCAGGACACTGGGCAGACCACTAGGGACAAAGGGGGTGTGTATTTTTTTCATACAGTACTGTAATCTATAAGATTACAGTACTGTATGTATTGTGTTTATTTACTTTTTTAAATTTGGCGCCAATCTCCGCCCCCGTGCGTCGTAACGTCGCAGGGAACGGAGCACGGTGGAACACGGCACTGTGTGAATCGAGCAAGGACACAGCTCGATCACACAGCGGGGAGGCATCGCAGAATCCAGGGACAAGGTAAGTGATTCCCTGCCTGTGTACACTGCGAGCGATCCTGAGTCTGGCTTGGGGTTACCGCTTTTGGTCCTGAAATTCCACCCCGAGCCAGACTCGGGAATACTGCTCAGGGGGTTAAGGAACTCCATACATTATTGCTGCACACAAGTGGCTAGTCTCTGAGTCAGGGACTGCCTTCTTTGGTTCTTCACAAAACTGCAGCCTCTGCCTGGTCTCTGGCATTGGTGAGCAAGCCTTCAAGCTAGGCGTTACCCCATGTGCATGTGTGCAACTATACTCCACCCACACAGGCACTGAAAGAAAGGTATTTTGGACCCCTTTTTCCAGTTCCCCGTGAGACCCTCAAATGTTTACTGAAATTGCTCTTAAACTGAAACATTCTGCTGTTGATTTAGTAAAGGCAAATAGACTATGCATTTTCGAAAGCACAGTTGCACTCTGCAAGAGCAGTTACTCCAAAGCTTAGTAAATGAGAGAAAGCTCTGCTGACTTCCATCATCCGATCTTGTGTAAGCTAAAATGCTTTTTGTGATGGATCTCGATCACCCCAGGTGGGCACATCCGCCAGACCTGTGTCTCCTGTCCTCCAAACGCACCTGCAGCCTGCAGATTCGCCATAACCAGCCCTTAACCCCTCAATCACGAGACAATCCACACAGGTGTTGAGGGTTAAAAATGCAGAGCATAAACTGTTTATTAAATCCAAGACATACAGTTTTACACACAGTTAGGGACACTCCCCTTAGCCTTGTCAAAGAGGGGAGGGGGACAAGGAACAACCAATGGGAACTGAACATTTGTACATTGAAACAGGCTACAGATAAACATATGGTAAGCAGGCAGCCTCTCAATACACATCCCCTGCGGAGAGATGTCTCCAGTCCAGACCATTATCTATGTGCAATGAACCAAGACAATTAGACACAGCAACAAGGGGGGGGGGGAAGGGATGTAGCATTACATTACATTATCTCAATGCCAGCTTGTCCCCAGGTCTCCAGTCTCTTCTGGGCCATAGTCTGTGGGTAACTGGCCATCCCACAGTCCCTTCCAAAACACACAGTGGGTTCTGTCACACTTTTTGTTTGTTTTTTTTTCCTGTGCATGCAATTTGGTGTTCTTTGTAAAGTGAAGCTTTACCTCATTTACGAAGCTCTGGAGCAACTGCACTGGCAGAGTGCAACTGCACTTTACAAAGTGCAACAATCTATTTGCTTTAGTAAATCAACTGTTCTGTGTTATATAAAGAACGTGCAATTTAATATTTCTTTACACTGATTTAAAAATGTAATATAGCTCTGTAGTGGTTAAAAAACAAGGAGCAGCCCTTGAGTACATATGTTACCTATGTGGGAGATTAGTTTGGAATATGTAACATTTTCCATTACAAGGTTATTATAAAAAATAAATGTGAATATGTCAAACACTTTTGTTGAAAGCAATCTAAATTTTTAGTCAAAATAAGATTTGTAAATAAATCTGAACCTAATTTTTCCATCATCTATTTTCAACGCTAAATGTTGTTATTTTTATTATAATGTCAGCATCAGTTACAATAATGTACATTCTTGTTCACAGGAGTGCAAAAAGGAATATTTTTGGTGCCTGCAGATGACTGCCAATCACCCTTATTTGGCCTTCAGCTGCATACCTCCCAACTTTTTGAGATGTGAACAAGCGACACCTATTAGCAAAAGTATGTTGCATAGGACACGCCCCCTGCCATGCCCCCTTAAAAGAGAAGTATACCATTCTTTAACACTATTATTACTTTATACTGGCTTTTGAAATGAATAAATGCAACAATTTAGAAATTGAATGAAAAGGTTTAGCACTAGCAAACACTTTTTGATCCTGTTCCCTTAAAGCATGTTATATACAGCACAGTGCTTGTGCTGTGTAATTTGGCCCCCTGTATCACCTGACATACCTGGCTGATCATGCCTGGTTCTGCCCTCTCCCCTGTAAACTGACCACGGTTTATCATGGCTGGTGAGCCCCTGATACCTTGGTCAGTTTACGGGCTTTCGTCATCCACAGCTCTCTTCTGTCGTCTCTCCCCCTCCCTCTCTGCCTGTCAGCTCCATCCGCTCCCGATCCTCCCCTCCTGCTGCTTTAATAACATGTAATATCCCTACAATACACTCTATTAAAAAAAAGCAGATATCTACCTTATTTCGGAGAGCCTCCCGGTGCCCACGTGACCGGCCGCCCCTCTCTCCTCCTCTCCTCCTCCCTCTTGGTCCCTCCCACTGTAGCTATTGGACTGGGAGAGGAGAGAGGCGGCTGGCCAGGTAAGCGTCTGGTGGTACTCTAAAATAAGGTAGATATCAGCTTTTTTTTCTTCATAAACAGTTTATTGAATTATTCACAGGAGTACAGAAGGAAAAAATAATGGTTAACACGTAGCGTACAGAGTCTCAAGCATATATAATAACATTTATACACCAAAAAACCGCGCTATCACAACACAATAAATTCAGGCAGCGGCTAGCGTGTGATGACAAGAAAAATAAAACAATATAAAAAGCCGCGCCAGATAACAACAACAAAAAATGAATATAATAGTTCAACAGTCCACAAATGGTATGAGTAAATGGATTTTAGATTGGTTCTCAAACAAAGGCAGAATCGCTGTATTGATCAGAGGCTGATTTGCATGTAGAGATGTTCAGCTTTTCAATGCACCAGGTGACATGCATACAATGTGTGAGATCCCACCACCGGAATTGTATATCAGCTTACCAGATAGCAAGCCTTTAGTGCAGTTGGCTATAGCCCAGCCACGGCCTTTGAATCCCCTGGGCTAAGATGTTTCAAAATTCCCAATCAAATGGCAGCCTTGAAGTTGAAAGTGGTGCGTGTTTGCGATTTAGAACACCCCGCACCTCATCAGTTATCACAGTAACACGACAAGCGTAACCCAATCCGGTTCACATGCAGACAGGAAGATAGAAAGGGACGCAATAGCGTGATATCGTAGGTAACAGATTTATTAAAAAAAGTAATGTACTTACACTTAGACAGTATAAACACAGCATGTAAACAGGTAAAAAAGCCGGCCGGCTTACGGAGCCCTCCTCCTAGGCGTGGTGACGTCACTGACGCTGCCTCCAGACGCGTTTCGTCCTATTGGACATTCTCAACTTCAAGGCTGCCATTTGATTGGGAATTTTGAAACATCTTAGCCCAGGGGATTCAAAGGCCGTGGCTGGGCTATAGCCAACTGCACTAAAGGCTTGCTATCTGGTAAGCTGATATACAATTCCGGTGGTGGGATCTCACACATTGTATGCATGTCACCTGGTGCATTGAAAAGCTGAACATCTCTACATGCAAATCAGCCTCTGATCAATACAGCGATTTTGCCTTTGTTTGAGAACCAATCTAAAATCCATTTACTCATACCATTTGTGGACTGTTGAACTATTATATTCATTTTTTGTTGTTGTTATCTGGCGCGGCTTTTTATATTGTTTTATATATAATAACATTGGAGCTTAGACTGGGACAACCCAGAATGTGAGCAAGACAAAGGGAAAAAACAAAAAACAATTTAAACATTTCTAAGCAGTAGTAGTACAATCCTCTGTGTGGTAAGGGAAGTCATAAAGAGCTTTCACTGGCCTTGGTCAGGCAAACCGAATAGGCAGTGGGAAAGAGTGGAGAGGGGGAAAAAAGAGGGGATTCTGGTGGGATGGTTGGGCAGACAGGTGAGTGGGGTTGAGAGGAAGGACAGGAGCAGGTAAGAGAGAGGTGGTTAGGACATCACCAACTACCCTCTCCAGTATCTATAAGACCCCTTTCACACTGGGTCGTTTGCAGGCAATATTTCGCTAAAAAAACGACCTGAAACAGACAAGGGCTTTCACACTGGAGTGGTGCACTAGCAGGACGGTAAAAAAAAGTCCTGCTAGTCGCATCTTTGGAGCGGTGAAGGAGCGGTGTGTATACCACGGCTATATCACAGAGGTGCTTTGCGTTGGTTTTTAACGCCTTCTCGGCCGATAGCAGGGGGTAAATATAGCAGCGATTTACCGCCACGCACCTCCCGCCCCCAGTGTGTAAGGGGCCTTAGTCAAATCCATAAAAAAAGAATGAGAAATGCCATCAGTGTAATATCTGAGAATGAACTAGATCTTTTAAAGGACATCCATGGTTTCCATGTGGCGGTGGAATTATTTAAAGTCTTATTTGTAAAAAAAATGGTGAAAAGTTGAGACGGAGTGGTGGGAGAATTGCTATACATTGCCTGGAGATGGGTTTTAGGAGGAGTACATCTGAGATCAGTTTTTATTTAGCTAATTTTTTACAAGTTCGAAGTTTTTAAACCATTTATTTTTGTATTCTTTTTTCGTTATATGTACTCAATTTTTCCAAAAATAAGAATTGTATAGCTCACCATCTTGTGAGAGATAAGCCACTGTAAAAGACAAAAGGGCAGATCCACATACCTTTCCACCGGGTGCAGCGTATCTAAGATACGCTACGCCGCCGTAATTTATCTTTTTTTTTCGAATCCTGCAAAGAATTTGCGCCGTAAGTTACGGCCGCGCAGTGTATCTCTCGCGGCTTAAGGGCGCGGAATTCAAATGGATGTAATGGGGGCGTGTTTTATGTAAATACGCCGTGACTCGACGTAAACAACGTTTTTTTTAACTGCGCGTGCGCCGTCCCTGGGGGTATCCCAGTGTGCATGCTCGAAATTAAACCAGAACCATCCAATGCTTACAACGGTGACGTCATTCTACGCAAATTCCTATTCGCGAACGACTTACGCAAAGTAAAGAATTCAAAATTGTACGCGGGAACGACGGCCATACTTAACATTGAGTACGCCTCAGAACAGCAGCTTTAACTATACGCCCGAAAAAGCCGAACGCAAACGACGGAAAAAAAATGCGCCGGGCCGACGTACATTCGTGGATCGCCGTAACTAGCTAATTTGCATACCCAACGTGGATTTCGACAGGAACGCCACCTAGCGACCGCCGAAAAATTGCAGCTTAGATCCGATGGCGTACTAAGGCGTACGCCTGTCGGATCTAGCCGAGATGCCGTCGTATCTTGTTTTGTGGATACCAAAACAAAGATACGACGCGCAAAATTTGAAATTACGCGGCGTATCAATAGATACGCCAGTGTAATTTCTTTGAGGTTCTGCCCCAAAAACATCAAAAATTCATCAGTTCATGCGCTGGTCTAAAAAAAGTGACAAAAAGTGAGAGGAAAACATATGTACTACATGCCTGTGAATACAGTTCTAAATGTGAGTGCAACTTGTGAAAGTTTTTATCATGTGCCTTAAACAGTATCACACTAGGGTGCACTCTTTCCTTTTATCTTTGTTTGCCACAGTAAATGAGTATATTTCAGCTTTAGCTATTGAGTTCTGTAAATCTTTTTTTAACAGAAGAGCAAATAGATAAACTGTTAAAAATAAGTCTATAGCCCCACAAAAAGGGGATGCAAAATGTTAATATGCAATATTTAACATTCACTGACTTATAAACATAGTCGTGCGCACAGGGTGTGCTGGATGTGCATGGGCACACCCTAATCACCCCATGTGAATTTAGCATTATCCAGAGGCGGCACCAGGGTGGTTGGGGGATGCCAGTGGCCAGTCTAAATGCCCCCATTATATTAAAGACTAGGTTCAACTTTAGGAACACATTACAGTACACTCGTATTTAGGGTGTAGCGAATATGCTCCCAATCAACTGTCTCCCACCACCAGAGCCTCCTCCCTGTGACAGCAGGTGGCATTCATGGGTGTTTGAGCTTTGGGGTGCACACCCTAATGCCATAGGCTGCGCACACCTATGCTTATAAAATATACTTTTTTAATTGTATTCTATACTTCGGACCATAAAAAAAATTAAAAATCTACAATCCGCTAAACAATCCCTATAATAAAGATTCTGTTGTAGATCACAAGGTCCTGCTGTTCACAAGTTTGTTTCAATGGAGAGAGTTCTCAAGCTGAGCATATGTGACAACACAGCACCATCTGTACTGAAAGCTAGAAGGCTTTCATGCAAACTTACCAAAAAAAAAATGGGCAACTTCAAATGCCAACAAGTTATTCATGGATGAGCACATCTGCCTGCAAGCCTTTTGCCATATCAGGTGGGAACATTATTAATGGTTATCAGACAAACACTTGTCAGCTGAGATGTTGAATTGTGAGCATGATTTCACACATAGGAGAGAGTAGCACTGAAAATATAAATGAAAAAAAAAAAAACACATTGGGCTAGATTCATGTAGATGCGCCGAGTATTATGGCAGGGCAGCATATCGTATTTACGCTGCGCCGCCGTAAGTTTGAGAGGCAAGTGCTGTATTCACAAAGCACTTGCCTCCTAACTTACGGCGGCATAGCGTAAATGGGGCCGGCGTAAGCGTGCGTCATTCAAATGATGATGAGGGGGCGTGTTTTATTTAAATTAGGTTGACTCCGCGTATTTTACGTTTTTTACGAACGGCGCATGCGCCGTTCGTGAAAGAATCCCAGTGCGCATTCTCGAAATTCTAACGCAAATCGTCATTGCTTTCGACGTGAACGTAAATTACGTCCAGCCCTATTCGCGAACGACTTACGCAAACGACGTAATAAATTCAAATTTCGAAGCGGGAACGACGTCCATACTTAACATTGGCTGCGCCACCTAATAGCAGGAGCAACCTTACGCTGAAAAAGCCTAACGTAAACTACGTAAATAAATTGCGCCGGCCATACGTACGTTTGTAAATCGGCGTATCTAGGTCATTTGCATATTCTACGCCGAAAACAACGGAAGTGCCCCTAGCGGCCAGTGTAATATTGCACACAATTATACGCCGCCGCATTCAAGTTACGTCGGCGGAGGAAGCCTATTTTTTCGACGTATCTGCCTTGGAGAAACGGCGTAAAGATACGCCGGTGCAGATTTGAAATTACGGCGGCGTATCTGGAGATACGCCGCCGTAAATGCTACCTGAATCTAGCCCTCTGTGTATTTTTTTTTAAGATTTGTACTATTATTTCAGTAAAGAAAAATACAAGTTATACAGATTATACATGAAATCTATTAATCTATTACTTCATGTTTCCATTAGAATAATTACATGGCATAAAAGTGCTGCCAAACTCTCTAATATATACATTGAGAAATATACCATGGGGACGCTTAATACAATATTTAATACAATATATTGGGATTTGGCACATGGTTTTAACATGCATTAGTGTATGCAGGGATTAAATTATACATTTAACATTTTTTTGTCCAGCTGTGCTTCTGTAACATACCTAAAGCTATGCTGGACTTTGCAATAAACAGGTTTTTCACCTGCCTCTTTCTTAGGTGAAAATATGAAATCTTAACATCTGGAATTTGCTTTCTTACCTAGTTAAAAAAATATATATATATATATATATATATATATATATATATATATATATATATATATATATATATATATATATATATATATATATATATATATATATATATATGAATAAGGGGTTACAACTGCTAGGGAAAAATAATGCCCTAAATTTGCATTAAAATTCTTTCTTGAATAATTACATGCATTAACCACTTGCCAAGCAACCGCCGTCATTATGCTGCGACAGGTTGGCTCTACTGCGCAAATCGCTGTAGGTTCACTTTGGTTCGTGCAATAGATACAGTGGGCGTGTGCACCGTGCTGGAGAGAGATAGAGAGAGAGGAAAAGAAAATGAGAAAAAAGAGAGGAGAGGGATGGATACTGATAAGAAGAGAGAACAGAGAGAGAGGGGATTAAAGTGGTTCCAAAGCCTAAACATTTTTTTCCTTTAGGCTCGGTTCACATTGCAGTGATGCGGGAACCCTGCAAATCCACTGCAGGTTCTCACATCGCATGTCTCCCAGTGGCAGTTAACACTGTCCCTTGTGAACTGCTCCGTACATCGTACATCGCACCAGTGGGAACCGGCCCTAATACATCTAATAATGTCACTGGTCCCCCAAATTTGTCTGCTGCAATATCGCAGTCCCGCTATGATTCGCTGATTGCCACAATTACTAGTAGGAAAAAATAAATACAAATTCCATAAATATAACCATAGTTTGTAGACGCTATAACTTTTGCTATAACTATAACTTTTGCACAAACCAATCAATATATACGCTTATTGTTTTGTTTTTTTTTAACCAAAATTATGTAGCAGAATACATATTGAACTTAATTGATGAAGACATTACATATTTTACATTTTTTATTGGATATGTTTTATAGCAGAAAGTAAAAAATATTGTTTTGTTTATAAATCAAAAAATAAAAACTGAGGTGATCAAATACCACCAAAAGAAAGCTCTATTTGTGGTTAAAAAAGGACGTCAATTTGATTTGAGTACAGCATCAGTTAAAGTAATGTGGCGCTATATATCGCAAAAAAATGGCCTGGTCAGGAAGAGGGGTAGATCTTCTGGAGGGCAAGTGGTTATACTTACCTAGACCTTCACGTGATCCAGCTCTGTTCCCATCTGTAGCGACTCTCTCCCCTCAGTTTGCTGAGGCAGCGGGAGCCATTGGCTTCCACTGCTGTTAGTGAAACCCTGCAGGAAGAGTATCTCAGGATGGAGCCCGCAAGTGTGCCATGGCTTAATTTGGTGGCACAATGAGAAAATGAGGAGCGCTGGTGGGGGAGCCGAAAAGAGGAGGGTCCAGGCCGCTCTATGAAATTCTGTGTAATTCTATTGCTCAGAGCAGGTAAGTATACCATAATTATACTTTGCAACCGCTTTAAAAAAAGAGAGCATCAGAAGAACAGAGAAAAAGGAGGCCGATAAGGAAAGATAATAGACGGGGATAGGAAAAATAGAGAGAGATAAGGATAGATAAGAGAGACACATTAAGAAAGAGATGTAGAAAGAGAGAGAGAGGTTCTTGTCCTTGTTAAGCCAACATTTTCAACAATGAGGCATAACAAAATCTCAAATAAAAACATAATAATCAATTCTAATTGAAAAAACAAACTCCAACAAACTAACCATATACCAGTCACTACAGAAATGCTATAAACTGGCCTCATACATGGAGATGCTACAAGACCCTAAAGACAGACTTTGAATCGGAACATATTGGGTACACACAGCCTAGAACTCAAATCAGGATGGCACAAACATCCTACAAACCCAAGTAGACTGGGCCAGCAATGTGACCAGGTGGTCCTGAAAGATGAAGCCAACTGGCTGCTATGGTACTTCAACGCTTCAGTAGAAGATACTTACTTCCAGAGGCCTCCTCTTTCATCCTGGACTTCCCTTCTTTAGAAGGGAAAGGGATACTCAACTATCTACTGCGAGAAGAGGAACAATATTGTGCAAAATGGCCACACAATGGGGTTGATTTATTAAAGGCAAATAGAGTGTGCACTTTGCAAAGAGCAGATGTACTCTGCAAGTGCAGTCGCTCCAGATCTTAGTAAAGAATACCCAATCACATGCAAGGAAAAAAAAATAGCATATTTGCTTGCACGTGATTGGATGATTGAAATCAGCAGAGCTCTCCCTCATTTACTAAGCACTGAAGCAATTGCAAGTCTATTTGCCTTTTAGTAAATCAACCCAAACATGTTACAGCATATCCCAGACTCAGGTACATATTTTTCCTGAACTCACCTCCTTTTACCTTTATATTACTCTTTTCCGCTAATAATATCTCAAGAGTTATTCCTTCTACCCCAACCCCTCCAATCTCCATCCAACATGTAAAACCCCAATTGCTTTGGCAATGCTGAAATGCATTTGGTCCTAATAAAGCTTATTTGAACCTGAGTTTAAATGTGATTGTCCAGCTGTATAGTTACAATTCGGGGGGACAAAACCACAACTCATCCCCTTGTGACTTTACTGCCCCCCACCCCCGGCCTTTAATCTGAAAGAACCATAAGAAAAAGAGAGAGTGGGAGATAAAGAAAGAGAAAAGAAAAAGAGACAGAGAGAGAAAGAAGCAAAAATAACAGGAAGGAAGAGAGGGCCAGAATCACAGAAGAGATACGACGGCGTTTCTCTGATACGCCGTCGTATCTCTCAGAGTATCTATGCGACTGATTCATAGAATCAGTTATGCATAGATAGCCCTTAGATCCGACAGGTGTAATTGTCTTACACCGTCGGATCTTAGGATGCAATACCTCGGCCGCCGCTGGGTGGAGTTCGGGTCGTATTCCAGCGTCGGGTATGCAAATTAGCAGTTACAGCGATCCACGAAGGTTTTTCCCGTCGTTACGTTGGCGCAAGTCTTAGTTAGGGGTGCTATTAACATGGTGTAAAATTACTCCACCATGTTAAAGTATGCCCGTCGTTCCCGCGTCGCTTTTGAATTTTTTTTTTTCCCGGCGTAAGTACGTTACGCACGCCGCGATTCACAAACACGTCGTGCCGCCGTAATATCGCGCAGAGCGCGTCGGGAAAATTGCGAACGGAGCATGCGCAGAACGTCCGGCGCGGGAGCACGCCTAATTTAAATGGTACACGCCCCATTTGAATTGGGCGGGCTTGCGCCGGACATGTTTACGATACACCGCCGCAAGTTGACAGGTAAGTGCTTTGTGGATCGGGCACTTACACTGAAAACTTGCGGCGGTGTAACGTAAACGGGTTACGTTACACGGCCACAATTGTACCTGAATCTGGCCCAGAGGTCCCAACAATGGGAAGGGGAGTGAATAGAAAATGTTAAAGCAAGAGATACGAGGAGAAACTACGGAGACAAAAAATGCAGTAGAGAAACTCAGAGAAAGTAGGTGAGAGGGAGAGAGAAAAGATAATAAATGGAAGGAATATTGAAGGACGGATATTGAACTATTGAAAACAACATTCTAATGAGTATTCTCTAAATTCAATGATGATTCATGAAGTTTATTTGCAGTATTTGCTTTTTCAGCCGAATTGTCACTATCAGATATTTGGAAGACAAAGTGATCTCTTTGATGGTAACTCTATCTGCATTATCCAAGGCATTTCTGCTGAAACTTCATGATTAATATGGTTTGCTGCCTGTGATTCCTACAGCAGAGCTCTATTACTCGGTTTAAGTCACTGAGTCAATGGAGCTTGGATTAATTTGAGCTCTCAGCAACAACATTTAGCACAATTAGGAATAAATATTTATAATAAATCTGTAGGTTTAATTTAAAATCCTGCAGAAACAGGACTACTATACGATGGTCATATTTACCAGTGAATTATTTCTACTGATGATGGAGTCGTTAATGGTTCTCGAAATGCTGCTTTAATATCACTGGTATTTAGTGGGTCAAATGCGTTAAAGGCAATTCATAAATTGAGGACAACGAACCTGCTAATATTTTAATTTTTCAACCAGGCTTTGATCCAGTGCACCAGTTCAGCCCTCTTCCCTTTTTCAGTAGGTTTATAATCTTGAAACCTCTGTAGTATGTAGGGATGCACCAATACCATGTTTTTTACAACGAGTACTGATACTTTTTTTAGTTCTCGCCCCATACCAATTAACGATACTTACCGCAACTTTTGTGTTTATACTTCAGCTGTTAGCAATAATACAAAGCATTGAAAAGTTATTTACAAATTAAATAAAACAAAAAAAATTGACTTTGCTCTTGTGTTCAATGTGAATTGTTAAAAAAATATGTTAAAGGTGTAAAAATATTAATGAACAAAAGCAAACAAAAACATGTTTTAATTATTAATAGTCAATAAAATAGTGGACAAAAATAAATCATCAGGAAAATAATAATTAAATGGAGAAGGAGTCAATAAGGCTGATTAGTAGTAGTAAAGGGTTAATAGGGGGTTAAACAGAGAAACAATTCATTAAAAAACAAAACACAGGTTGCTTTAAACTGACTTCATCTGCAGACCAAAGTTCATTCCTTTGATCTGTATATGAATAGACAGAAAGATAGATAATAATAAACAATGTTTCTTCCTATCTATCTGTTTCAGCAGCTGAGCAATGTTGTTGATAAACATTGCCTGGCTGTTTTTTAAATTTATTTTTTGACAGCTCCAATTGCTGGGACTTTGTTTACACTTCAGCTGCCAACAGAGGAACCCCACTTACAGCTGAATGAGTCATTGGTTGCTAAGGATGCGGTGGCCCCACTCCTTAAAGTGGAGTTTACATCAAAAATACAATTTAGCATTAATGTGCATATAAAACCCTGAAAAAAAACATTTGGATAATATTTTTTTTTTACTCACCTGGAAATACCTGTTGCTATGTGGTCCCACGAAATCTGCCTTCTGAATCACCTCGGTTTGTGACGTCATCTTCCTTGGCTCCTCAGCCCGCTACTGCTCCTGGGAAATGTGTGTCATCATTTCCCAGGATGCAGTGCGCTTCCCCTAGGGCTAGAGGTAGGAAAGCTGCCGCTCCAGGTGAGCATACCTAAGGTAATCACTGTCCACTCAAGAACCAACGGGTGCCGGCAATGCACAAGGCATGCAAAGAGAGAAAGGTATATGGACAGCCGCACTCCAAAGTCTTAAAAAGACCTGCCCTTTATTTGGGTAAAAAGAAAATGCACTACAAAAAACAGCTAAGCTATGACTAAGCATTGAGGTTCAATGTGAAACGCGTCAGCTGTTTTTTCCCACTGTGTGCTGTTTTTTGTAGTGCATTTTCTTTTTACCCAAATAAAGGGCACGTCTTTTTAAGACTTTGGAGTGCGGCTGTCCATATACCTTTCCCCTAGGGCTAGAATCGCGGCACTTCAAAACAGGAAGTGACGTGATTCAATGAAGATTTCGGGACCATTTTCAGTATTGGAGCATTAAAACCTTTGTTCCGATGCAGGGTGACAGACATATTTTAAAAATGGGCGATGCACTCTTCTCTCCCATCACATTACATGTCAGCCTTCTTCTTACACTGGTCTTGTTTTCTTCGTTGCCATCACAACGGGGCGGCACTTCCGACGATGACACCTGTTGTGATGGCAACCCGAGAGGTTGACGACGCTGCAGCACTGTTACAATGCGCATGCACGATAATGGAACGGGCGGTGCTTCATGTCACAGAGCGTCATCAGCATCCGAATAAAAAGAACTTGTGGGCTTCACACGCCCACAAGCAAAATGAGAACGGCGGAGATGATTTTAAAAAAGTGTCATTTGGCAATAACTCGTGTGATCGGCGGACGATTTAAAAAAAGTAAGTCAACATAGATTTACTGTATGATTGCCTCTTGAAATATATTAGTGATAAAAATTGCTTAATATAGTTGGAACACTGCTTTAACAACTGATAATTGCCGGATTTTTTGCTGGATTTTTTACATTTGAGCTGTCAGTGGGGGAATGCCACTGACAAATGAATGAACCAAGCCTGAAAGTATTGGTTTCAGGTATTGGAGCATTTGCATGAGAACCAATACTCATGCAAATGCTTAGTATCGGTACCAATATCGGTATCGGCACAACCCTAGTAGTATTTATTTTTAGGCTAAGTCATATATTTATATATAACCCTAAATGGGTTATCCATTAAAAAGCTCACAATATAACTTGGACCAACACACCCCTACACTAAAAATGGTGTCCTGGCCACACACAGCCACCAATCAGCACTTATTAACCTCCTGTAAAAGTTTAAATGTCATTGGTGATATCTATGTTGGAGAGAGAGGAATAAACAACACAGACCCAAAAAGGCATTCAACACATGGAACTCGAATGGGAAGAATTACATAGGATTAGGTAGGAGCAAAGGTCCGAGCCAATCCGAATGGAGAATTGTCACATGACAGCAGGACACTGTCCTAATCAACTGCGACATTAGAATTCCCCACCCTGCAGCTGAACAAAACCAAGGAGTGGGATGCTTGTGACATCACTAACCATATGGCCATATTAGGTCAATGATGTCACCAGCAGCCCTACTCTTCATTAGATACAGCTGCAGGGCATTCTGTAGCTGCAGCTGATTGGGACAAGGACCTGCTTTCATGTGACAGTTTCTGTGGGTTGGGTCCAACTCAATCAACCAGCGATTTATATATATAAGAATATAGTAATAAAATAAATGTTGTGAACACGGTAAAAGTAAGTCATTTTAGAGTGAATTACAAAAAAAAAAAAACATTGGGTTTACTGAAATTTTAAATGTAAAGCTTGCAGCACTAACATGATAAGACTACAGGTGCTTTTCAGCAGCTAGTTATAAAATGTAAAAAAAAAATTGCAATAAAGTTTGAACCATGGCCCTATAGGCTATATGCAAATTGCGTGATAAAAGGGATACAATTAATTACCTGGTGTGATGAATGGAAGATTAAAATCCAAAACTTTATTTCTTATCGTAAAAACTGATAATCAGACTTTTAAAATTATAAACTCAGCAGTTTAAAATTCCAGTAATTAGGATTCTCATTTCTTGTTATTAGTTATAAGGCTCCATAACCATATCACGGAAGTTTTATCACGCCTCACAACAAACAAGAATCCTAATTTTGTATTTTGATTGTCAGTTTTTATGACAAGAAATACAGTTTTTGGATTATAATCTTCTATTCATCGCACCGGTTAATTCATTTCACTGATGTTATCACTCATCAATTTGTATTCAGGCTAAAGCGCTGTGGTTCTGTTCTTATTGCAATACTTTTTCGACTTTTACTTTTTTGCCATACTTTTTTTTTGTGGTTAGAGGTTAGAACCACTGTAACATTTTGAGTTGCCATCAGAACAGAAATAAGGGGGAAATCTTTTAATGGGGACACTTTTTCCTGTCCCTGTTACATTAAAAGGACATATGGTCCTGTTTCTTGTAAATGCTATTGTTATAGTGCAACCTTAAAGTATAACTTAAAGCAGAGTTCCAGTCTTTTAGTGTTTATTAAAAGTCAGCAGCTACAAAAAGTGTAGCTGCTGACTTTTAATAAACAGACACTTACCTGCTCCACGGCCCAGCGACGCGGCCGCCCCGGAGCTCCGCTCCTCTACCCCCTCTTCGCCCGGTGCCTCCATTCATAGTGTGGGCACCCGGCCATGACAGCTTTCAGCTTCACGGCCGGGCACTCACTGCGCATGCGTGAGTCGCTCTGTATGATTGGACAGGCGATCTCCTGGGACCTGTCACATGTCCCTGGAGATCGCCTAAAGGGAGGGGCCACCTAAGGCGAGAAGAGAAGTCGCCGAGGCGGTCCCTGGGCGGAAGGAGGAAGTGGGACAGGAAGTCCCACTCCTACCGAAGCCCCCATTCCCCCTCCAAAAAAATGACATGCCAAATGTGACATGTAAGGGGGCGAGGAGTGCTTAACCACTTAAGGACCGCCTCATGTACATATACGTCAGCAGAATGGCACAGGCAGGCACATCAACGTATATATACGTGCCCTGCTTGACGTGGGTCGGGGGTCCGATCGGGACCCCCCCCCGTACATGCGGCGGTCCCCGTGGCTTCAGGAGCGATCCGGGACGACGGCGCGGCTATTCGTTTATAGCCGCTCCGTCGCGATGGCTCCCCGGAGCTGAAGAACGGGGAGAGCCGTGTGTAAACACGGCTTTCCCGTGCTTCACTGTGTCGGCGCATCGATCGCGTCATTCCCTTTATAGGGAAGACACGATCGATGATGTCATTCCTACAGCCACACCCCCCTACAGTTGTAAACACACACAAAGTAAACCCTAACTCCTACAGCGCCCCCTGTGGTTAACTCCCAAACTGCAACTGTCATTTTCACAATAAAGAATGCAATTTAAATGCAAATGAAATGAAAATTGTCCCAAAAATGTGTCAAAATTGTCCGAAGTGTCCGCCATAATGTCGCAGTCACGAAAAAAATCGCTGATCGCCGCCATTAGTAGTAAAAAAAAAATAAAAAAATAAAAATGCAAAAAAACTATCCCCTATTTTGTAAACACTATAAATTTTGCGCAAACCAACCGATAAACGATTATTGCGATTTTTTTTACCAAAAATAGGTAGAAGAATACGTATCGGCCTAAACTGAGGAAAAAAAATGTTATATATGTTTTTGGGGGATATTTATTATAGCAAAAAGTAAAAAATATAGCATTTTTTTCAAAATTGTCGCTCTATTTTTGTTTATAGCGCAAAAAATAAAAACCGCAGAGGTGATCAAATACCACCAAAAGAAAGCTCTATTTGTGGGGAAAAAAAGACGCCAATTTTGTTTGGGAGCCACGTCGCACGACCGTGCAATTGTCTGTTAAAGCGACGCAGTCCCGAACTGTAAAAACCCCTTGGGTCTTTAGGCAGCATTTTGGTCCGGGGCTTAAGTGGTTAAAGTGGAAGTTCCACTTTTGTGTGCAACTCTGCTTTTTTGTTTTGGATGGAGTGGAGAGAGATTTGATTACCTGTCAGTTTTTACTGCTGTCTGTGCCCCTGTTCCAGAGATTCACCCTCTCTAATTGTCCTGTTTACCATTATCATTGAAAGTATAGAAAATCCCAAATTATGGGTTGTCCCCAGAAAAGTAATAGAGGAAATATTCTAATGGGGACACTAGTTCTGGTGATCTGGGAGTCCTCAAGGAATTCCATTAATTTGCAGGGATTTTCTCTCACTTCCTGTTTGGCTATGAGACAGGAAGTGAAGGGAAATCTCTGCAATGGGACACAGATGGCGAAAACAAATCTGACAGGGGTCACAACGATCCCTTGCTCTATGCAAAATGAGAAAAAAAAATAGTTTTGCCTATAGTTCTACTTTAGCTCTCAAAGGTGGTAGCCTTGGTGATGGTCCTTGAAAGCACCAAAGTGCCACACTTAGGACCAGATTCTTAGAGGAGATACGACGCGTATCTCCAGATACGCCGTCGTATCTCTGCGTCCGGCCGGTCGTATCTATGCGCCTGATTCTTAGAATCAGTTACGCATAGATATCTATTAGATGCGACAGGCGTAAGTCTGTTACGCCGTCGGATCGTAACTGTATATTTACGCTGGCCGCTAGGGGCGTGTACGCAGATTTACGCGTCAAAATATGTAAATCAGCTAGATATGCGAATTCACGAACGTACGCCCGACCGACGCAGTACAGTTACGCAGTTTACGTTAGGCTTTTCCCGGCATATAGTTACCCCTGCTATATGGTGGCATAAATGCGGCATACCAATGTTAAGTATGGCCGTCATTCCCACGTCGAAATTTGAAAAAGTTACGCCGTTTGCGTAAGTCGTCCGTGAATGGGGCTGGACGTCATTTACGTTCACGTCGAAACCAATGACGTCCTTGCGGCGTACTTTGGAGCAAACGTCAATCACGTCGGGTCAAGCCTGTTTTACATAACACACGTCCACCTCTTCATAATTTGAATTAGGCAGGCTTACGCCGGCCTATTTACGCAATGCCGCCGCAACTTTTTTTTTGAGAATACGGCACTTGCCTGTAAAAGAGGCATAATGTAAATAGGATACGTTACGCCCGCACAAAGTTACGCAATTCTGCGTGAATCTAGCCCATTATATTCAAGGAATGTAATGCTACAGAAAGCTGTCAAAAAATGCAGATATGCAACAGAAGATGGTTGAAGACTAACACCATGCTACAAAAAATTGTCACGGAGTCTGAACAAGCTGCAGGGGATGGTCAGAGACTGTGAATATGCTATGGGAGATGATGAACACTGGGAACATGCTTCAAGAATTATAGACCAGAAACACATTACTTATATATCATCTTTATAAACGATGCTTCCACATTTGTGCTCCCACCACCAAAATTGTAGATTTATAAAATATAAAAAAAAACACAAAAAGAAGAGAGAATGAACAGGTAAGAAAGCCAACTGCTGCAATCCCATCTAAAAAGTTTTTCTGTCACTGGCCTGAATAGACTGCATGTACCCTGAGCGCCGTGCGCCAAAGGGTCACATGCAGCCCCTGAACTGGCTTCTAGTGCATATACTGTACCATCTATGGTCTCTCTCTCTCTGTATACACTGTATATTAGGATCCCTATGTACAGTATATAACTATAATAATCAGCCATTCATTTTATTAAACAGAAATAAAAATTATGAAAGCGTGTTGTAATTAGTTTAAAATATCAAATCTAATGTGTAGCAATTTTAGCTTTGGAAAAGTGACGGATGTTTCCAACCATTTCATTATTTTTATCAAGAGAAAGGCATCTCTGTCCATGCAGAGAATTTAAAAGGTTTTTATGGGTGGACTGCAGAGCTCTGACAGATCTCCTCAAACAGAGGGAAATTTAGGCGCAGTCCAATCCAATGATTGAAGATTTTATCATCTTTGTGGTTCAAGTAAACAAACCGAGTGGAACATTTTTCAAAAGTATACTAACCATTGAATAAATAATTAAACAACTGTGTCATACTCTATATTTGAGCTCTGTTAACAAATGATAAGCCAAAACATCAAGAGTGCCTTCTCACAAATTTATTTTTCAGTTGTTTTTAGAAGTGTAATGCTGTCCTTAACTGGCTGGCCATTTACAATTGTCACGTTTGTTGTCCTCTGGACTGACCTGTGCTACAAACCACAGCTGTTCCTGTTATAGCTAAGGTACGCCATAGATTATGTAATTTACTTTCCTGCAACCACAGGTTGTGGGAAAGAAAAAACCCTCAATACCCCCATCAACACAGTCAGCGTTGATGAAGGAATCCCTCAGGCAGGGCTATTGTGTTCTGCCGGAGGGGTTGGTGAGGCGTCCTTGCTGGGAGAACACAATGGTTATTGCTAACCCCTATAGCCGCTGGCAATCATTGCGTGCTAGAAACCCAGAATGCTGGTTGTACCCAAGTCAATTGATGGATCGACTTGGGTACAATTAGTCTGCCCATAGATTGTTCAAATCTTGGCCAATCCCTGTTGAACCAACTGAGATTGGAACATCTATGGATGACTTAAGTCTCTGCACACTGAGCCACACTTATAGTTTACATTTAAGAACAGTATGTGTTTTGAAGGGTCTGTCTCATGCAAACAAAGCCTCCACTTTTTCCGATTATCCACTGCAACTTTTTAAGTTACTGTTTACTGTTAGAGATAAACAGGCTTGTTTAAGGAGGTGTGTGACAATCTCTCCCTGGGCATGGTGACTGGCCTTATAGCTGCCCTCTGTAGAGTTCTAAAGGCATATAGTGAGCTATGTACAGCAGAGCGATGATGTCACCACTCTTTGTACAAGTTAGTATATGTGTATACAAGGCCACCATCAGGGGGGTACAGGCAGTACACCTGTAAGGGGCCCAGAGGACCCCAGGGGCCTGGATGGCATCCCCCCCCTTTTTTTTGTAAAATTAAATTTTTTATTTATTTTTTATATATTTTTTATTTTTTATTAAAGGGCCCAGAGGTCCCCAGGTGCCCGGATGGCAACCCCCCCTTTTTAACCACTTATCTACCAGCCGCCGTCAATTGACGATGGCATAGTAGCTCAGTTGTTCTGACAGGACGTCATATGACATCCTCGTCTTTTAACCTCCTTAGCGGTATCCCCGAGCGTGACTCAGGGTGGTTTTTCCATGCTAGGATCGGTATCCCAGAGTCACGCTCGGGGTAGATGTGCAGAGCGTGCAGCGGCGCGGCTTACCTTCTCGCAGAATCCACAGGCAAAGTTACTTACCTTGTCCCTGGATCCTGCGATGCATCCCCGCTGTGTGAGCGAGCGGGTCCTCGCTCGATTCACAGTGTGCCGCCGATCTCCGTTCCCTGTGACGTTACGACGCACGGGGGTGGAGAACGGCGCCAAATTCAAAAAAGTAAACAAACACATTACATACAGTATACTGTAATCTTATAGATTACAGTACTGTATGTAAAAAATACACACACCCTTTGTCCATAGTGGCCTGCCCAGTGCCCTACATGTACTTTTATATAATAAAAGCTGTTCTTTCTGCCTGCAAACTGTAGATTGTCCATAGCAACCAAAAGTGTCCCTTTATGCCAAAAATTGTTTTAGAGCAGCTAGAAAACAGCGATAATAAATTATAATCACTTGCAGAATTGTGCGATAGCGATTTGTGGGGAAATTCATCATAAAAAAATAAAAGTAATGACAGCGACAATTCTGCAACTGAGCAAACTTCAGTGATTTTGAGTTGATTACATTATTGAATAATTTTTATTATAATTATATTATTATTTGTTATAATTATTCATAATTATTTATTATATTATAATTTATAATTTTGTTTTTAAAAAAAAATCATACCCGGGATACCTACTAGACTCTTGTTTGGTCAGATTTAAATGAGTTATTCCTAAGAATTGCAGGCCTACAGTATAAAACGCCAAATTTCCTTGCAAAATAATTGTACCGCTTTTGGTACGTAATTCAAGACAGAATCATACCACCAGGGAGGTTAAAGCCGCTAGGGGGCGTGCGCCACAAGATGCGCGTGCCCGGCGGCCGCGATGGAGACCGATGCTGTGCCCCTCCCCCTACAGTTAGAATGGACCATTTCCATCGGACGAACCGATCGTGTGTGGGCCCCATCGTTTTTTTCCCATCGGTAAAAAAACGTAGAACCTGTTTTAAAATTATCTGATGGTTAAAAAACCGATAGAAAAAAACGATCGTCTGTGGGCAAGTCCATCGGTTAAAAATCCATGCATGCTCAGAATCAAGTCGACGCATGCTCGGAAGCATTGAACTTCATTTTTCTCTGCACGTCGTTGTGTTTTACGTCACCGCGTTGGACACGATCGGATTTTTAACTGATGGTCTGTAAGCAAGACTGATGAAAGTCAGCTTCATCGGATATCTGATGAAAAAATCCATCGGTCCGTTTTCATCGGATGAACCGATCGTGTGTACGCGGCATAAGAAATCTAATCGACTATCCATCAGGCATACCCCAATCCTGAAAAAAAAAATTCCTGCACTTTCACACACCAAAAGACAATCTTAGTTGTAGCACTTTTGTGGAACACAATATTAAGCTGAAAGTCTTCTAAAACTAACTTGACTTTAAAAAAAAACTAAAATGTATTTCTTTCTTTTTTTTTTATCACAAATCAGTCTCACTTTTTTCATTCAAGTTTAAAATAAACTTTTTTTCATATCAGTGTTTGTCCACCTAGAAAAAGATATGGCAACACAAAAGAACATTAGGAAGGAAGGGAGAAAAATGATACTTAATCACATTTTACCACCCATTTTATCATATAAAAAAGAAACATATAAGTATACCTAAAACAATTCAACCACATCTTACAATTTGATGAACAGGGTGTTTTCACACTTGTGATTGAAGTCACTGCTCTGTATTCTGGAATTCAACGCCTCGTTCTTTTTATAGTCTCTGTTTATGTTATAATCATTCTGTTACGTTGATTTGATTTCCTTTTTTTTTTGCAGAGGCAAAATAATTAGTCCTACACAAACTTATTACGGGAGACTGGGAGTACATCCAACAGTGCTCTTGATGAGTATGACATTAGATAAACATTTTTTTTTATTTTTGGATGGACAATTCTACATCATTATCCACATTATAATTCCTGGTTCATTACATGATATATATGTTTTTTAGCTTACTCATTAAAGTGCACTTATCTGTATCCCATGTGAACACTCACAAATATTTAAGCCCTTTATGCCCGTAAGCAATTGTGTAATTTTGTTCCAAAGATTTAAATTTATTTAAAAAAAAAAAAAAATTTTTAACCACTTAACCATATTGCTGCCCAAAGACCAGAGCACTTTTTGCGATTCGGGACTGCGTCGCTTTAACAGACAATTGCGCGATCGTGCGACGTGGCTCCCAAACAAAATTGGCGTCCTTTTTTTCCCACAAATAGAGCTTTCTTTTGGTGGTATTTGATCACCTCTGCGGTTTTTATTTTTTGCGCTATAAACAAAAATAGAGCGACAATTTTGAAAAAAATTAATATTTTTTACTTTTTGCCATAATAAATATCCCCCAAAAATATATAAAACAACTTTTTTTTCGCAATAAGCGTTAATTGATTGGTTTGCGCAAAAGTTATAGCGTTTACAAAATGGGGGGTATTTTTATGGCATTTTTATTAATATTTTTTTTTACTAGTAATGGCGGCGATCAGCGATTTTTTTTCGGTACTGCGACATTATGGCGGACACTTCGGACACTTTTGACACATTTTTGGGACCATTGTCATTTTTATAGCGATCAGTGCTATAAAAATGCATTGGATTACTCTAAAAATGCCACTGGCAGTGAAGGGGTTAACACTAGGGGGCAGGGAAGGGGTTAAGTATGTCCCTGGGTGTGTTCTTACTGTGGGGGGGGTGGCCTCACTAGGGGAAACACTGATCTTCTGTTCATACATTGTATGACCAGAAGATCAGCATTTCCCCCGCTGACAGGACAGAGAGCTGTGTGTTTACACACACAGCTCCCGGTCCCCGCTCTGTAACGAGCAATCGCGGGTGCCCGGCGGCGATCGCGCCCGCCGGGCACCCGCACGGGGTTCACGGACGAGCGGGGGGCGCAAAATGAGCCGACATCATTGTACGGGCTCTCGCCCAGGAGAGCCGACCTGCCGCTGTAGAATGACTGCGGCTGGTCAGCAAGCAGTTAAGTAGCTATAAAATGGTTGGACATGCAGTGATCAGCCTCTTTCTAGCCCTCAACTGCGACAGATGTGTAGACAATGCTATGTTTTAAGTAAACTGCCTTGTCAAGGGTTCACTAATGACAGTGATCACTATCTGGTAGGCAGGGTGTTAAGCAAATTAAACCACAGACTACATGGGCAATTTTTTATTTCTTAGACTGAAAAAAATCTGGTGCAAAAACTGCTGTTTAGCACTTTATGCCGCGTACACACGACCATTTTTCATGACGAGAAAAATGCAATTTTTTAAATTGGTCATTAAAAACGATTGTGTGTAGGCTTTAGAGCATTTTTCTTTAAATTTAGAACCTGCTCTATTTTTTCTCGTTGTTTTTCACGTCGTAGTTTTTCTCGGCAAGAAAAACAGTCGTGTGCAGGCTTTAATGATGGGAAAAAAAACGTGCATGCTCTGAAGCAAGTTATGAGAAGGGAAACTTGCATAATCAGCCCAAAGGGTGGCACCATTCGATTGGAACTTCCCCTTTATAGTGCTGTTGTACGCATTGTACGTCACACGCTTTGCTCAAGCATTTTTTATCACAATCTTGTGTATCCAAGGCAGGCTTGAGAGGAATCACGTAGAGAAAAACGTCATTTTTTCCATGACATGAAAAACGTTCGTGTGTACGCGGCATTAGTGCTAATGCAGGAGAGTGTTGGGTGATTATTATGACATTAGTTTTACAAGACTATTCCCACTGGGTATACTTGAAGCAACTTTATTGCCCACTACATGCTGTGGTTCCATTCACCAGCTCCTACAATATCAAAAGACACAGTTGTGATGTAGAGGCAGGCAAAGGAAACCACAACACTTGGCAGGGGAAGCATGCATTCAACGCACCCAGAAGTGCGTCAGATGTGACATTGCTTTACTCTGTAAAAAAAAAACGGAGTTAGACTTACCGGTAACCCTGTTTCCAGGAGTCTTCCAGGACAGCACATGAGAGAAGCACCTCCTCCAACAGGAACAGGAAACACATCACCAATACACTTTAAAAGACAGTCCCTCTACTGAACTGGTCAGTTTTAAATAAGAACCGAAGGATAAAACCATAAAGCATATATAAACATAACTATTGACATAAGGGTGGGAACCAGGAAGTCCTGGAAGACTCCTGGAAACAGAGTTACCGGTAAGTCTAACTCAGGTTTTTTCCAGTTGTCTTCCAGGAAAGCCCATTGAGAGGATTAGCAAAAACTTATTATATTAGGGAGGGTCATTAAAAGTCCAAATACCTTTACCACCCTTGGAAATACCATAATTATCATAGATATGGTGGGCCCAGCTATCCTAAATTCTCAAAATAGACTAGCCACAACTATGGTGGAGATATAAAAATCACCATCCTATATAGAATATAAACATAGGAATCTGTTACAAAGGCATACATCTAGTGACTTTCCCCCATCTACATACTCAGGGCCATCTTTTCCATTGGGCACGCTGGGAAGTTGCCCGGGGGCCCCACCGGCTGCCCAGCAACCCCAGTAAAAAATTGTAGAGAGTGACAGGTTAGAACTTCCCATGCCCAGTTTGCGGAAATCACAGAGAAGATCTGGTCCTCCACGAGTGTGGGGGGTTGCTGATGTAAGGGGGGAGTGAATGCAAAAATGTAAGGGGGCACTGATATAAAGGTTCCTCCTCCTATATTAGTGACCCCCCTTACCTTAGTGTATTTACTCTACGGAAGGTGGTCTCTGGTCACCAGAGTGCCCTTTACATCAGAGTCTGCAGGATTCCCCCTTACAATGCAAGGGGGAACTCAGTCTGCGGACCCTGATGTAAGTGGGAAAGAAAAAGCAGTGGACTCTGATATAAGGTGGTCTCTGGTCACCAGAGCCCCCCTCCACATCAGAGTTTCCCCCTTAGATCATGATCTGCAACATTCCCCTTTACATAAGAGTTCCCCCTTTCACTGTAAGGAGGAATCCTGCAGACTCTGATGTAAGAGGAAACTCTGTGCTGGCTGGGTTATAGTAACCTGACCTTCATGTCAATGAAGACATTTTATTTTTTTTACTTTTGTTTAACTTAAACACATTGCTAATAGCACTAGCTATATGTTTAAAGTTTAAATACTGACATTTGCATTGTTCGGCACTGAAAACTGTAATTTTAGGTACTTTTTTTGCAGTGGCAGTAAAAAATGTGGTTCTGCCAGTAAATTTTATGATTTTTGTCAGTAAATTCTCGTGCGTGATTGTGTAGACAGGGCCCCAGTGCACTGTATTGCCCGGGGGCCTATAATGCTCTTAAGATGACACTGTACATACTTATATATGAATGTGACAAAGCTTGTGCCTTGAGACATGCATTAATTTCCATGAAAAACATGTTATATACACAACAGCTTTGTTATATGCTGACACTGCTGATATTCCAATCAATGCCGTCACCCCAAGCTATGGTGGTGTACCCACTGCCACCTGAAAGGACCAAGCCGTAGAGGGTTTGCCTAAAATGCTGACCTGACTATCGTACTTTACGGATTATGGGGTGCCAAATATCCTCTAGAGCAAGCTTCCAAATGCACCCATCTTTCTGCCAATTGGAGTACATACACGCCTAATTGCACATGCACATATTTATTTGTGCCTGCAGCCACCTCACTTATTGCAATCATTGCTGAAGATGAGGCGCTGCTGCTGGCTGCGGTTGTCAGAGCCTTATGTGAAGTGGCAGAAGGTATGCAACCAAGTTGCTGCCCTTATGCTCTGCATTTTGCCTGCCACGGCTTTTAGCGGCACTTGCATACTTGGAAAACATGCAAGACTCTGATGTCATGGTTGGATCTGAACCGATAACCCTAGGGCCGCCAGGTAGAAGCACAAACCACCAAGCTACTGTGCTGCCTATGCAAAATGTGATTATACCCCTGTACCAACATTTCTTTTGGCACAAGGACACACTACATAAATGCAGCAATATAAAACTATCATATCCCCTACACATGAGGCCATGGAAGAGGTATAACATTTTGATACAGGACAAACACCACCTAGCTACAGTGCGAGCTCCTGCCCAAAAATGTCCTATAGTGCAGACAGTGCACGCACGGCGCACCCAGACACTTGGACTGGGAACCCATGCTGCCTGTGATGGTTCCTGTCAAGGGGGTATGCCACTTTCAATGTAACAAAATTCTCCTGCGCTCTGGTGTTTCGCCAAACCCAGGTGATGTAGTATAGTCTCACGGCAAAGTATATAATCTTGCAGCCCTCCTCAGAACAAAGGGTGTTCATAAAACTAGAGAAAAAAAAAAGAAGGGAGAGCTCACCGACCTAGTGCATTACCACTAAAATTGTATTAAAAACAAAATAAAAACAATGGTCTTACTCACAATGAGAGCTGACAGCTAGGAACTGGACCTCACGGCACCTGCCAGTGGAACCTTAGACATATGTATGCCACTTCCAGTCATGGCCTTCGACAGGCACAGAAGGAGAAAGGGAACCAAGCTACCACGTTCCTGTGAGGAGTGGTCTTGGAGGGTCATCTTGCAGAAAATCCTACTAGCTGCTCCAAGTGGAGCCAAATAGGTAAAGATGTAGGTGGAACAAAAAGAAAGCCAGAGAACAGAGGCCTCCCTCACCCAGGTTCCAGGTGGTGCATCTCCTCCATCTGGAGGAAACACAATAAACTGACCAGTTCAGCAGAGGGACTGCCTTTTAAAGTGTATTGGTGATGTGTTTCCTGTTCCTGTTGGAGGAGGTGCTTTTCTCATGGGCTGTCCTGGAAGACAACTAGGGAAAGTGAGGATTCAATTAATCAGCAGTAGAACAGGTCAGTAAGGACTTCTTTTGGAGGCAGCTGCAAAGAAAAAAAAATGGTCCAAGAGTTTCCTAAATGAGTGACTACTATGATATTAAGCTCCTATCACCAATCCAAGCTGTGAAAGAGAAGAAGAGATCAGTATTAGTTCCTGTTAGGTAATTAAATTGCAGCATTGTGCAATTGTGGGCAATCTTTGTGTGTAGCATTTTATTTGTGGAAAATCTTCATTTGTAGAATTTTATTTGTGATTTAAAAATGTTTAGACTTAATTGCAATGATCTGAGGTCTGCTAAAGAGGCGGGACTAATATATAAATATATACCCAAAAAGTGAAAAACTGAAAGAACTGTGTAGACCCCCCCCCCCCCCCCCCCCAGTGTAGCCTCCTCCTTTCCTGGAGTCCCCCCTGTCCAGCAGGAATTTTTATAATACTTACCTGTTTTAAAAGTCTTTGAGCTCCTAACGGGGTCCTTCTCGTCTTCTTCTTATGTGCCTCTTCTTTATTACTGGGTGGCCCTTCAAGATGCAGAATATAGCACTAACATGAGGACTTCACTGTATCACCATTGATCTATGCAGAATGATTATGGTTATTCATCCTCAGGTGGTGGGTTCGTGACACCTTGCATTGGAGTGTCTTTTGTACCAGGAGGTGGCCACATGGACATTTATGAAAATCAATTGTGCAGACACTGGCCAAGGGAAAGAAATATTTTGGTGAAGGCAGACTATAGTGGTTTGAAGCAGTGGAATAGGCAACTGAGGTGAGGAAGATGGGGTTAGTTTGGGTCAGACTGTGGGGAGAGGCAAGATGTACATATGTATGCTTTCAAAATTATCCTTTAAAGTTGCTTATTTCAGAACTATCCCTTGTCCTTGCTTCACTGCTTATTGAGAGACATAACTGCCAACAACTGTCCTGCTGCCAGGGCATCATTTATATTTGATGAGATATTAAAAGTTTGCGCCTTCTGGAATTCTTCGCCTCATTCTTTTTATAGTCTCTGTTTATATTATAATCATTCTGTTACGTGGATCTGATTTCCTTTTTCTCTGAGGCAAAATAATTACTCCTACACAAACTAACTTATGCTGGGATACTGGGAGTACATCCAACAGTGCTCTTGATGTGTATGAGATTTGATAAACATCTTCCTATCTTTGGACGGACAATCCTACATCAAGATTAACATCATGATGTTCCTGTTTTCTTACATAATATATTTGTTTTTAGCTAAGCTCATTAGTGTGCAACTATCTGTATCCAATGTAAGTACTCCCAAAATATTTAAACCCTTTGTGACCGGCGGAAATTCGTTTTTATTCATAATTACATTTATTCTTTTTTTTTCAAATAGGCTCTAAAGGCATATTGTTGTAATTGGTCTCTATCTGCCAATGACCCATAAGACAGATTTCTATATGATCTCTTTCAGAAAGTGCTATGCTGCAACCTTTACTGAAACTTCTTGTGTTGAACACAACATCCTAAGGACAATCACTTGAACAACAACAACAATGCTATATTCAGGCAATCCTTGCAAGATTGCCTGAACATCTCTACAAAATAGGGAATCCTCTAATGGAAGCAGAACAGGTAAACAGGTATTGGTGTCTCCTGCACTTACTTTGGTCTTAATTTAACTGCTAACTCCACAAAAAAGACCTTCACCATCCAACAACCAGTGCCCTTTCTCCTGTCTGGAGGAACATTTATATTAATTATAGTACAGGACTACTATGTTGGGAGGAATGTGGCCAAAATATGAAAGTACAACTTAAGCCTCGTACACATGACCGAGGAACTCGACGGGCGAAACACATCGTTTTGCTCGTCGAGACAAGCCAATTTTCTCCATTCCCGTCAAGGAAATAGAGAACATGCTCTATTTTTGGCTCGTCGAGTTTCTCGACAGTTTCCTCAACGAAAATGTACACACGACCGGTTCCCTCAGCAAAAAAATATCTCCCAGCAAGTTTCTTGCTGTTTTTTGCCGAGGAAACCGGTCATGTGTACGAGGCCTCACATACATCAGGAGAATCAACAAGTAAGAAATCAGTAATTCTCCTGATTACAATTATCATTTTAAGAAAACCAAAAAATATATTCAATAAGAACAGTTTCAGTAAAAATTTGAAAATAACACACATGAATGATGGCATCACATACATTTTGATTCTGTGAAAAACCTAAACCAAATGCCAAAGTCAGGATTTGCGGATTAGAAGAAAATACCAAACTAACCTTCAGCTACAAAAGGGGTCTGTAGTAGATGAAGCATTAATCGGCTGTTTAAATTTCACCTATACAGTATGACACAATACAAATTCTATCAGTCACCTGGAGTCAAATTGAGAATCCATGTTACCCTAGCGCAACACAGGTAATTAACTCTCACTTGCTCTCTGCTTTCAGCCTTTCACACACCTTCACCTGCAGTTTTTGGTTAGTTCCCATGATGTCACTGTTATTGTCACAGTTCCTTTTTCACTTCATGTTCCTCTGGCATTGGGTAGGTTCTCAATGTATTCTCCTTTGGGTCCAGGCCAGACTGATGATGCACCCCCAGGTGATAGGACGTTGACACCCTGGGCTATCAAGACATAAGGGGCCAGATCCACAAAAGAGATAATCCGACTTAACTGCTGTTCAGTCTGTGTGTAACTTTGGAAACGATCCTCAAAAGGCTTTTTCCAAAGTTAGGCAGAAGATCCGGCATGTGTAATTGAATTACACTGCCGAATCTTAGGATGCAGTACCGCATCCGCCGCTGGGGGCATTTCGAGTCGAAATGCCGTTTCTAGTATGCAAATTAGCACTTAAGGCGATCCACAAAGCTTTCCAGCTTCGTTTTTGCGCCGTAAGTGTTATTTTGCAAGTGTAAAATTAGGGCTGGTTCTACAAAGTGTAAACTAGTCACACCTTGTAAAAGCCCATTCCAGCGACGGCATTTGGTATGCATTCCCGAGGACGAACTCCACGGCAATTTGTAAAAACAAAACCGGCATGGGTTCCCCCCCAGGAGCATACCAGGCCCTTAGGTCTGGTATGGGTTGTAAGGGGACCCCCCCACGCCGAAAAATCGACGTAGGGGGTCCCCCTACAATCCATACCAGACCCATATCCAAAGCACGCTACCCGGCCGGTCAGGAATGGGAGTGGGGACGAGCGAGCGCCCCCCCCCTCCTGAGCCGTGCCAGGCCGCATGCCCTCAACATGGGGGGGTTGGGTGCTCTGGGGCAGGGGGGCGCACTGCGGGCCCCCCCACCCCAGAGCACCCTGTCCCCATGTTGATGAGGACAGGACCTCTTCCCGACAACCCTTGCCATTGGTTGTCGGGGTCTGCGGGCGGGGGCTTATCGGAATCTGGGAGTCCCCTCAAATAAGGGGGCCCCCAGATATCGGCCCCCCACCCTAAGTGAATGGATATGGGGTACATCGTACCCCTATCCATTCACCTGTAGGCAAAAAGTTAGTTAGTAAACACACAACACAAGGCTTTTTAAAATATTTTATTATTCTGCTCCGGATGCCCCCCCGTCTTCGTTATTAGCTCAATTACCAGGGGGGGCTTCTTCTTCCGCTCTCCGGGGGTCTTCCACTCTCCGGGGGTCTTCTCCGCTCTCCGGGGGGGGCTTCTCCGGACTCCGGGGGGGGCTTCTCCGGACTCCGGGGGGCTTCTTCCATCTTCTCCCCTCTTCCGCTGTTGACTCGGCGAACCCCGGTTCTTCTGCAGATGTCCGGTGCCTTCTTCTTCAGCGCTGGCTGCCTGCTATGTTTGTGTGTTAGCTCAATTTCTAACAGGCAGCCAGCGCGGTCTTCTGTGACGTCAGGGTCTTCTTCTCCCTTCTTCCGATGTTGCCTCGTCGCCTGTTGTCGCTGTAATGATGGAAGCGCGCCTTGCATCCCATTTATATAGGCATCACCGTCCCATCATGCTCCGGCAGGTACCCACGTGGTGGGTGCCTACCCACGTGCACCCACCACGTGGGTACCTACCGGAGCATGATGGGACGGTGATGCCTATATAAATGGGATGCAAGGCGCGCTTCCATCATTACAGCGACAACAGGCGACGAGGCAACATCGGAAGAAGGGAGAAGAAGACCCTGACGTCACAGAAGACCGCGCTGGCTGCCTGTTAGAAATTGAGCTAACACACAAACATAGCAGGCAGCCAGCGCTGAAGAAGAAGGCACCGGACATCTGCAGAAGAACCGGGGTTCGCCGAGTCAACAGCGGAAGAGGGGAGAAGATGGAAGAAGCCCCCCGGAGTCCGGAGAAGCCCCCCCCGGAGTCCGGAGAAGCCCCCCCCGGAGAGCGGAGAAGACCCCCGGAGAGTGGAAGACCCCCGGAGAGCGGAAGAAGAAGCCCCCCCTGGTAATTGAGCTAATAACGAAGACAGGGGGGGCATCCGGAGCAGAATAATAAAATATTTTAAAAAGCCTTGTGTTGTGTGTTTACTAACTAACTTTTTGCCTACAGGTGAATGGATAGGGGTACGATGTACCCCATATCCATTCACTTAGGGTGGGGGCCGGTATCTGGGGGCCCCCTTATTTGAGGGGACTCCCAGATTCCGATAAGCCCCCGCCCGCAGACCCCGACAACCAATGGCAAGGGTTGTCGGGAAGAGGTCCTGTCCTCATCAACATGGGGACAGGGTGCTCTGGGGTGGGGGGGCCCGCAGTGCGCCCCCCTGCCCCAGAGCACCCAACCCCCCCATGTTGAGGGCATGCGGCCTGGCACGGCTCAGGAGGGGGGGGGGCGCTCGCTCGTCCCCACTCCCATTCCTGACCGGCCGGGTAGCGTGCTTTGGATACGGGTCTGGTATGGATTGTAGGGGGACCCCCTACGTCGATTTTTCGGCGTGGGGGGGTCTCCTTACAACCCATACCAGACCTAAGGGCCTGGTATGCTCCTGGGGGTGAACCCATGCCGGTTTTTTCTTTGAAAATTGGCATGGAGTTCTCCCTCTCAGGAATGCATGCCGAGCGACGCTGTAATTTTTTTTTTTTTTTTCCCCGACGCAACTTTTTTAAGCCGTCGCGATCCTCAAAACTCGGCGTAACGTAACTTCGCGCATGCGCAGTACGGCCGGCGCGGGAGCGCGCCTCATTTAAATGGGACTCGCCCCATTTAAATAGGAACGCCTTGCGCCGGCGGAATTTTAGTTACACAGCCTGAAATTTCTAGATAAGTGCTTTGTGGATCAGGCACTTAGGTAGAAACTTTAAGGCAGTGTAACTTAAATGGGATTTTTTAAGTTACGCCAGGTTTTTGTGGATCTGGCCCAAGATGACTGATGCTGCACATCATTCAACTTGGAAGAGGATTGGCACTGGACTTTTATATTAACTACTTGCCGACCAGCCGCCGTCATTCTACGGCGGCAGGTCGGCTCTCCTGGGCGAGAGCCCGTAGCTATACGGCGGCTCTTTGAGCGGCCACTAGGGGCGCGTGCGCCCCCCCCAGCTCACCCCCGACTCCCGTGCGTGTGCCCGGCATGCTCGATCGCCGACGGGCACCCGCGATTGCTCGTTACAGAGCGGGGACCGGGAGCTGTGTGTGTAAACACACAGCTCCGAGTCCCGGTCCTGTCAGGGGGGGAAATGCTGATCTTCTGTTCATACAATGTATGAACAGAGGATCAGTGTTTCCCCTAGTGAGGCCACCCCCCCCCCACAGTAAGAACACACCCAGGGACATACTTAACCCCTTCCCCGCCCCCTAGTTTTAACCCCTCCACTGCCAGTGGCATTTTTATAGTAATCCAATGCATTTTTATAGCACTGATCGCTATAAAAATGCCAATAGTCTCAAAAATGTGTCAAAAGTGTCCGAAGTGTCCGCCATAATGTCGCGGTACCGAAAAAAAATCGCTGATCGCCGCCATTACTAGTAAAAAAAATATATTATTAAAAATGCCATACAAATACCCCCTATTTTGTAAACGCTATAACTTTTGCGCAAACCAATCAATAAACGCTTATTGCGATTTTTTTTTACGAAAAATATGTAGAAGAATACGTATCGTCCTAAACTGAGGAAAAAAAATGTTTTTTTATATATTTTTGGGGGATATTTATTACAGCAAAAAGTAAAAAAAAAACATTTTTTTCAAAATTGTCGCTCTATTTTTGTTTATAGCGCAACAAATAAAAACCGCAGAGGTGATAAAATACCACCAAAAGAAAGCTCTATTTGAGGGAAAAAAAGGATGCCAATTTTGTTTTGGAGCCATGTCGCACGACCGCGCAATTGTCAGTTAAAGCGATGCAGTGCCGAATCGCAAAAAGTGGCCCGGTCATTGACCAGCAAAATGGCCTGGGGCTGAAGTGGTTAAGGAGAGAGTCAAAGCGGGAAATAATCAAGGTGTGAATAAGTTGTTTTGTGGTGTCATTAGTCAGGAAGTGTTGAATTCTGGAGATGTTGCGGAGGTTAAGGTGGCAGGATTTAGCCAGTGATTGGATGTTTGGATCATATAATTTATTTAAAGACTTAAAAGAGATTCTATCACAGGGATGACAGGGGAATCTGGTGCAGGTATTGGAGGTACATTTGTGTGTCTCAAGTAGCCTGCCAATCATTACCAACATAGCCAAATATTAGTTCTGACAAAGCTTTGACTCTTCTGGGGACACCTACACGTTTGAAAATCAGCTGTTGTACACATCACAGCCAATAGGAAAATTAAGGCATTGGAAGGGTCAGGCAACCTCAAGCGTGGTCAGGATATGCTAATATCTTGAAATTTGGCTCTAAGAGAAAGATTTTAGAGGCAAATGTGGGTGAGAGTACCTTTTTTTTGTCCCTCTGACAGTTTTTTTAAGTGAGAACCAAACCAAGTTGTTTATGGAGAAATTAGCAGCCCCTGAAAAATATTTTTGCAAACAAATTTTGTTAGTAATGTTTACTAATTTCATCTCTCTTGATTAATAAGATATGTCAAAGTGGCATATGCTCTTTAATCCACAGTTAAAATTAAAAATTGCACTTAAAGCTCAACATCACAATTTTTCTTATTAACAGCCTGCTGTACATTTTCCTGCTGCATCTGCAGCAGGATATGAAGATGTAGACTTATCTCCTCGTAACATTAGTGTGTTGCTCTTTCCTAAGCACTAACAGTCAGCGGCTGGGTTATCATTGAAAGGACCATATGGTTGTCAGTAATAATATGCTATATTTATTTATAACCTTTTTTCTTAATCCGTCTAGGCCACTGAAAAGTAGAAAGAAATATATGCTCTATATGCTAGGTACGACATGTAAAATCCAATTTTTGATCCCCATGAAGTATTGAAAAAAAAAATGAACATAGAATTTATTAGTTTGAAGGAGACTTTCAACTTGTGGGTTCTCGGGCTTAGCAGCCATGGTCACATTAACCACTTAAGGACTGTCCCATGGCAGAGATACTACTACAGAGTGGCCCTCCTGTGTTGAATCACCTAAATATACATGATTCTGGGAATAAAATCCATCTCATTCCTTAGTAAAAACACAGTACATAAAAACACTGTATAGGCACACAGTTATCCCTTTTGATTGCCCTGGATCTTTAACCCTTTCCCAGCCAGTGTCATTAGTATAGTGACGGTGCATATTTTTTGCACTGATCACTGCATTAACCTGCCTGGCGGTGTTCCCGAGTCTGACTCGGGGTTAGATTTTCCTGCTGCGAGCGGTAACCCCGAGTCAGACTCGGGCTTGCCTCGCTAGATCCACAGGCAAAGTTACTTACCTTGTCCCTGGATCCAGCGATGCCACCGCGCTGTGTGAGCGATCGGGACCTCGCTCGATTCACACAGTGCCTCCGTGTGACGCCGATCTCCGTTCCCTGCGACGTTACGACGCACGGGGGCGGAGATCGGCGCCAAATTCAAAAAAGTAAACAAACACATTACATACAGTATACTGTAATCTTATAGATTACAGTACTGTATGTAAAAAAAACACACCCCCCTTGTCCCTAGTGGTCTGTCCTGTGTCATGCATGTCATTTTATATAATAAAAACGTTTCTTTCTCCCTGCAAACTGTAGATTGTCCATAGCAACCAAAAGTGTCCCTTTATGTCAAAAATAGTTTTAGATCAGCTAAAAAACAGCGATAATAAATTATAATCACTTGCAGAATTGTGCGATAGCGATTTGTGGGGAAATCCGTCATAAAAATAAATAAATAATGACAGCGACAATTCTGCAACTGAGCAAATTTCAGTGATTTTGATTTGATTACATTATTGAATAATTTTTATTATAATTATATTATTATTTGTTATAATTATTTATATCTATTTATTATATTATAATTTATAATTTTGTTTTTAAAAAAATGTCATACCCGGGATGCCTATTAGAAGCTTGTTTGGTCAGATTTAAGTGAGTTATTTCTAAAAATGACAGACCTACAATATAAAACGCCAAATTTCCTTGCAAATAATGGTACCGCTTTCAGCATGTTTTTTCTGAAAGAATCATACCGCCAGGGAGGTTAATGTCATTGGTTCCCACAAAGTGTCAAAAGTCTCAGTGTCCATTTGTGTGCCACAATGTCACAGTGTCGCTATAAGTTGCTGATCGCTGCCATAACTAGTATAAAAAAAGAATTCCAGTATATATTCCATAGTTTGTAGATGCTATAACTTGTGTGCAAACCAATCAATATACGCTTATTGGGATTCGATTTTACCAAAAATATGTAGCAGAATACATATTGGCCTACATTTTTGAAGAAATATATAAGAAAATGGTGAACAGTTCACAAAGAGAAGACACATTGTCATTTAGAGCGGGGAATGCCTGCTCCAGTATTGTTGCAGAAATGAAAACAGAATAAACAGAACAGTAGGAAGTACAATGTAAATATTGGATGATGAGTATACAATGCAGGGGGTGTCATGGGGGGTACAGAGGGGGAGGGGGTATGAGGGGAGAGGGTTAGGAAAGAGGGTAGAGGAGGGAAGAGCAGGGGTAAGGCAGGTTTGAATCAAGGAGCATGTATCATTATAGTATTACAGGAGGAATCATTCCCGGATGGCTTGATTTGGTCCAGGGGGGAGAGGATAGGCAGTGTGGTTCAAGAGAGAGTCAAAGTTGTATGGCAGGACCTGACATGTGATGTCATCTATACAGGAGTTTAGAGCAAGATGCTTGCTACTCTAGGGTCCGACTTTTAAAATTGCCATTGGTCCTGAAATTTTCTTAGTTTGAGATAAGTTTTAGCAAAGAGATATAACATACTCATGTGGTCATACCTAGAGTGGGTGGGGATGGTTGTTTCTAGAGGCTGGCGATGGAGAGACGAGCAGCGATTAGGACATGGGTGACAACATGGTGGAATTTTGAGGGCCAGATCGATAGGCCTAGTCCAAATAGAGTGTATCTGCATGGATAACACATAAGATGCACTTGTAAGATCCTGAATGAGGTTGGAGATGACCCTCTAAAATGGGCCAATACCAGGGCATTCCCACCATATGTGGAAAACGTGAACATCCATAGAGCATTGTCTCCAGCATTTCCTGGATTGGGTTGGGAATATGTGGGCCAATTTTACAGGGGTATAGTACCAGCGAAAATTTTCATTGAGATTTGCCAATAGGTAATGTTTCTGGAGAACCTGGATGAGGAGTGAAATGCACAATACCATACAGATGGTGGAACCTGAATTTGCAGGGTAGATTCCCATTGAGACATAACCAAGTTTTTCTCCTCCATCTTTGGTTTTGAGAGTAGGTCGTACTGTAGATGTGGGAAATACCACATATCTTGTTGGACGTGGAGTTGAGAACGGTCATTATGTCCTTGGTTAGAGGGGCCAGAGAACAAGATGAGGATGCTAGGATTTTACAAATTCTCAGGCAAATAAAGAAGTCTTTACTGGGGATGTTATATAGATCTGAGATGTTTTGTAATATTCAGATTTGGTGCTGGTTATATAGATCCCCATTTTTTTTATACCTGCAGACATCCACGTTTGTAGGTGGAGGTCTGGAGAAAGAAGTTGCAGAACTGAGAGTGGGAGTTGGATTAGTGTGTGGGGGTGAATTCCCCTTGAGGCTTGACATATAGCTTTTCAGGTTGATATAGTTGCGTTGATGGTCTGAATGAAGGAGTGTGTCGGGTGTAGTCCCAACTAAATTGCTGCTAAAGTTAATGAGGGGCATTAAGCAAATAAAAATAACTAAATGTATTTCATTTATTTTTAATACTTGATATTTTTTTCCCTCTTAAATATTATGTTTTATCTTCAGCCCTGACACATTTTATCTACAGATGATATGAAATAAAACATCACTTGATTAGGAAGCATTGTTAAACAAGAAATACAAGCAATAACAAACAGTCAGACATGAAATGATATGTGCTCTTTGTCAGTTCAAATCTAGGTTAGTTTAATGTCACTCATGCTTGCAGGCAATTATCCAATATTAGCTCTAATATGCCCCTGGCAACACAGAGTTATTTCTTTCCAACTGTATAAATCCAAAACGGAGCAAGAAATGCCAATAATGAGACCTTGTAGGTAGTAAATAATGTTTTTTTTTTTTCTGTTTACGTCTCTTCGGTTTAAAAATAGGCCTTTAGCAAATACATGTGCCACATGCCCCCCCAAGATAATAGTGTACCAAAATTCATAGAAAACTGGCCACTGTGATATTCAACTTTACATATATTACATATTGTCTTGAGTGGCTTGTCCTCTCTATTTCAACAGAAGTAGATATGAGGGTTCCTGAGGCGTTGAGATGAGGGCTGGTGGCAGCCAATAAAAAAGTTGTGCTTCTGCTGCTTTGTGAAAAATTTCTGATAGATGATGGGGAGCTCAAAGTCCCCGAAGGGGGGAACACCAGCTGCATGAAGAGCACTTAGGTTGCTGGCAGTTTGTTGTACATATGAGTATCCATAAATGTCTTTAGTTGCCTAAATCGTGTGAGGGACAAAATCATAAATATATATATATATATATATATATATATATATATATATATATATACAGTATATATATATATATATACAGTATATATATATATATATATATATATATATATATATATATATATATATATACAAGCTATATTGTCAACATATTGGCTCATATTGGGTCACCTGCCTTTACACACACATGAACTTTAATGGCATCCCAGTCTTAGTCCGTAGGGTTCAATATTGAGTTGGCCCACCCTTTGCAGCTATAACAGCTTCAACTTTTCTGGGAAGACTGTCCACAAGGTTTAGGAGTTTGTATATAAGAATGTTTGACTATTCTTCCAAAAGCGCATTTGTGAGGTCAGGCACTGATATTGGACGAGATGAAGCTACGCCATTAGCACGGCGAAACACGTTGACATCATCAGCCCGCGCCAGTCACGTGACATTCCCCGTGAGCGAGACGAGCAGGAAGCCGGAAAGAGAGCTATGTGGCCGTGAAACTCCATGAGCGCTTGGAGGGGAAGAAAAAATACACACCGCCGCCCAACAAACAATAGTATTGGGCTTAAAGCTTAGCGCCTACTCATCTATTGGCAAAGATCAAGCAGCCAGTTTAAACAACTGGGATGGTCTGTGAATTGTGACATACCGCATGATCCCCCTGCCCAGCCGACTGGCCAACCTACATTGATACCATCAAAAAGCATCTATATGGCCAAAGTAATGGTTGAACAAGCTTGTAAATGGCGGCACATTGGTAATGTATTAATCTCTTCCTGATTGTTTAATTCCACTGGACATCGGAACCAGGTACTTTGAATATCAATGATATAACCTTTTTTCTGTCAGCACTGTTTTATTTACAATTGTGACAGGACTGCCTATGAATAAACAATCAATGCTGACAAATCTTAGGTCACTAACGATCATTGGATAATTTTGGATCTAATTGGACATGCATAATCAGGATTGCCTATATATAATATTTTTATAATTTTCACCGACTGACTAACTCCAGCTTATTATAGCGTTTTCAGGAATACTAATCAATATTATTAACCAATGCATGCTCATGGTCCCCTTTTGATACTAACCAACAAGGATATCTTAAACATCAATTTTGGTCTATTTCATATAGCTTTTATTCCTTTCCTTCCCCTCCCCCTCCCTCACGCGCAGGGTCCAGCCACAAGAAAAAGCACCAATTGGCTCTGATAAAGAATGTGTTATCAAACTACCTTATTTGAATTACACAATTTTCTTCTTTTAATAACTTTATTAACAATTTATGAACCGTATTGGATGGGGTGCACACACTCTGTGGCTGAACCATATACGTCCGGACTGGTGCCATATTCATGTTTTGTCTCATGTGAGTCCTGTTTGTCATTTATTTTCATGATAATTCATGTTCTTTTAAAGGTCCTTTTTGTATTATCGAGTTTCAAAACTGCACTTTTCTAAGATTTTATGACACTAGAATAAAATTAAGTTGTATCATTTTTTGGTAAAGATCATTATTTTGCTGCCATAGGTAACCTCTTTCCAAGTAACCTTCTCTTAGGTCACTTCCCTTCTCCAGTCCTCTTTCTATTTATTAATAGACGTATATATTGGTTACAGCAACGAAACCCAACAGGGTATATGATCAACTATAGGTATTTCCAGAGACAACCTATAAAATTAGCGAACACTTGCCATTCCCTTTCCCCCCCAACATCCCCCCTAAACTGTATGCTACTAGACGAGAAGTCCTGGCTCTTTAGTTGCCTAAATCGTGTGAGGGACAAAATCATAAATATATATATATATATATATATATATATATATATATATATATATATATATATATACAGTATATATATATATACAGTATATATATATATATATATATATATATATATATATATATATATATATATATATATATACAAGCTATATTGTCAACATATTGGCTCATATTGGGTCACCTGCCTTTACACACACATGAACTTTAATGGCATCCCAGTCTTAGTCCGTAGGGTTCAATATTGAGTTGGCCCACCCTTTGCAGCTATAACAGCTTCAACTTTTCTGGGAAGACTGTCCACAAGGTTTAGGAGTTTGTATATAAGAATGTTTGACTATTCTTCCAAAAGCGCATTTGTGAGGTCAGGCACTGATATTGGACGAGATGAAGCTACGCCATTAGCACGGCGAAACACGTTGACATCATCAGCCCGCGCCAGTCACGTGACATTCCCCGTGAGCGAGACGAGCAGGAAGCCGGAAAGAGAGCTATGTGGCCGTGAAACTCCATGAGCGCTTGGAGGGGAAGAAAAAATACACACCGCCGCCCAACAAACAATAGTATTGGGCTTAAAGCTTAGCGCCTACTCATCTATTGGCAAAGATCAAGCAGCCAGTTTAAACAACTGGGATGGTCTGTGAATTGTGACATACCGCATGATCCCCCTGCCCAGCCGACTGGCCAACCTACATTGATACCATCAAAAAGCATCTATATGGCCAAAGTAATGGTTGAACAAGCTTGTAAATGGCGGCACATTGGTAATGTATTAATCTCTTCCTGATTGTTTAATTCCACTGGACATCGGAACCAGGTACTTTGAATATCAATGATATAACCTTTTTTCTGTCAGCACTGTTTTATTTACAATTGTGACAGGACTGCCTATGAATAAACAATCAATGCTGACAAATCTTAGGTCACTAACGATCATTGGATAATTTTGGATCTAATTGGACATGCATAATCAGGATTGCCTATATATAATATTTTTATAATTTTCACCGACTGACTAACTCCAGCTTATTATAGCGTTTTCAGGAATACTAATCAATATTATTAACCAATGCATGCTCATGGTCCCCTTTTGATACTAACCAACAAGGATATCTTAAACATCAATTTTGGTCTATTTCATATAGCTTTTATTCCTTTCCTTCCCCTCCCCCTCCCTCACGCGCAGGGTCCAGCCACAAGAAAAAGCACCAATTGGCTCTGATAAAGAATGTGTTATCAAACTACCTTATTTGAATTACACAATTTTCTTCTTTTAATAACTTTATTAACAATTTATGAACCGTATTGGATGGGGTGCACACACTCTGTGGCTGAACCATATACGTCCGGACTGGTGCCGTATTCATGTTTTGTCTCATGTGAGTCCTGTTTGTCATTTATTTTCATGATAATTCATGTTCTTTTAAAGGTCCTTTTTGTATTATCGAGTTTCAAAACTGCACTTTTCTAAGATTTTATGACACTAGAATAAAATTAAGTTGTATCATTTTTTGGTAAAGATCATTATTTTGCTGCCATAGGTAACCTCTTTCCAAGTAACCTTCTCTTAGGTCACTTCCCTTCTCCAGTCCTCTTTCTATTTATTAATAGACGTATATATTGGTTACAGCAACGAAACCCAACAGGGTATATGATCAACTATAGGTATTTCCAGAGACAACCTATAAAATTAGCGAACACTTGCCATTCCCTTTCCCCCCCAACATCCCCCCTAAACTGTATGCTATTAGACGAGAAGTCCTGGCTCACAGTCTCCGCTCTAATTCATCGGGTTAAGGGCAGCAACATCTGACATCATGAGGGGTCATGTGGTCTAAATAATGTGTCCAGGTTTCAGGCGGTCTAAAATCCGGATAAATAATTCAAAACCCGAAACTGTCAAGGTGAATCCCAGACAGGTGGCAACCCTAGTCAGTACTATGTTATCTGGCATCATTGCCACCTCCTCAGTATCAGCCGGTTGGAATAATGATGCGGCACACACACATATAACAGCAGAGAAGAGATGTGGGCCATTGTTCTTGGATAATGTGTCCCAAATAGTGCAGCTATTATTAGCAATCAGCACCATTGTGGGAATTACTGGACACATTTCTTAGCGCTATATGCTGCAGTAGCATCTAATCGTTATGCTGTCAGCAAATTGATGCCGTTGATGAAAAATGTTGGGGGTATGTTTTTGACAACCCAGCTGAACATACCAGTAAATAAGTGTATGACGCTGTGGTCACACAACTCATAAATGAGGCACCATCCATTAAAATGCAAAAAAAATGTAAGGCACACAGAAGGGAGGAGAGTGGGAGCGGCAAAAGAGGTCTCCTATTATCCAACCAGCATGGCATGCACTGTGAAGGAGCATTTAATGAGGTGAGGTTGGAGTTGAGCCTTAAATTCTACTTGGCAAAGAAAATGCAGCTTTTCATATATAATTTTAAAAGAAAAGTAATGCTGTGGGAAATGTGCAAGCTTGTGCCCTTTTCCAAAGACAACTTTATGGCGCTTGTCAAGAATGGAACAATTGCTTTGGAGTAATAAAAGATAAAATACAGTAGAGCTTCCAGCAAAATATCACAGTGCGAGATTTATTCAAACAGAAAGTGGTTTTATTTAGTAGTTCAGGTTGAAACAACTAAACAACTAAAGCTAAATTATTTACGTGATTTCAGAGTCAGCTGGTAAATTTGTGTCCTTCACAAAATAATGTAACCCAATTTTATTTTAGTGTCAGTGCATCCTGCACTGATCGTTCATATATATGATGGTGTTGAAATGATGGTTCTTATATTCATTGTAAAATGTGTGATAGTATTATTGAACTGGCTTCAAAGTATATATGCATTAAAATGTACAGTTTCTACTATACAGTAGTTTTAAAGACATTAGATATACTGTAGTAAATGTGACACCATCATGTAATGTGTATAGAATCTATCACTATTGACAAGCAAATTGATTTGTAATGCCGCGTACACGCGACCAAATTTTTTCTCGACGTGATTCTTGTCAAGCCTGCCTTGAATACACACGATCGTGAAAAAAAAAATGCTGGAGCAAAGCGCAGTGACGTACAACACGTACGACGGCACTATAAAGGGGAAGTTCCATTCGAATGGCGCCACTCTTTGGGCTGATTATGCAAATTTCCCTTCTCAAAACTTGCTTATGAGCATGCACGTTTTTTTCCTCGTCGTTAAAGCCTACACACGACCGTTTTTTCACGACGAGAAAAATGACGACGTTGGGAAAAATGCTCTGGAGCCTACACACGATTGTTTTTAATTACCAATTAAAAAAATTGCATTTTTCTCGTCATGAAAAACATGTGTACGTGGCATAAGGGTTTGAACTACACTATGACTGTGTGTCCCTAGCGTGTCATGATCCTACGGGGTAAAAATTACCGCACAAGCCAAGCAGATACTGGCTGGAAAAAGCGCCCAGAGGCGATTCAGTTCGCATGCGTTGCGCTATACAAGTCATTCATTCATTCATTCATTCAACTCAAAGCAACTCACCCTGGGTTGTTCTGATCTGAGGCTCATTTTGAAGCAACTGAAATCAATTCCAGTTCCCCTGTGAGTCCCACAAAGAGGAATTGTATGTTCCAAGGTAGCGCCACTTCCTGCCCATGGCAGGCTTTAGGTGATTTAGCATAAAAGGATGGTATGAAGTGGTGATTCTCTCTCTCTACCTCTTTGAAGAGTTATTTTCTAACAAAAAAGATGACTTATTCCTTTTTAGATCATTACATAAATGCCAATATAGAAAATTAAACAAAATAACAAGCTCCTGCCAGATATGAAATGGCTAGGAATGCCTTCACATAAAAGCAGCATCTTGCCCCAGCTTTCCTCCACCAATGTACCACACATTCCTAATGATCAATGGGGCATCCCATTATAGTGGTGTTCCAATAGGAATGTGTGGAGTCCGGAGGAGATGGACAAGCTCTGACACTACCAAATAGAGCCAGAGCTGTTTTCGCTCAGAACCAGCATTTAGGCAGAGCAAGGGACTAAAAGTTGCTTCAGGTGTGTGCAGGCCCCTTTAGGTGCTTGGTCTATATACATGTCTTGAGTTAATTTTTGCTTGTCAAAGTGACATGATTATATAGGGATGTGTTCTTTTGTACACTGTCTGTGAGGTTGTTTACATTCATGCTTGATACCTACCATAGAGTTTTTATTACAAACAGATTCTTTCTGCCAGCCACATGCTCTGCAAGCCAGGAGGTGCTGCAGGCTGATTGTGTGCTGTATCCATCCATCCATCCTTCCAGGCTGAAAAGGGACAATAGGCAAGTATTACTGCACTGTGTAGTTCACTGTTTGTTAGATTACTTGTACTCCTGTGTGGGAATCAGAGATATCTGTTATAGGCTTCTCTGATTTACTGAAACTTTCTATTTGCATACTGCAATATACTTGGGCTATTCTCAAATGTATGAGATCAAATCTCATTTGATTATAACCTATCAAGTGACTGGTTTGTGATGAAGTGTATATCTGCTTTTTCATTAGTTAGTATTAGACTAGGGAAAGGTAAACTGCTCAGGGTAGTGACAGTCATTTATATAGGTAGCAGTCTGGTAGCATTGATGGCCTATAGTCAGATTAGCGACCAAGAGATAGGCTATATAGGCCTGATTTGCCTTGCAGGTGGCGTGTTCCAGACGTCTTCGCCATCGGTGTATTTGTCTTTACAAGCGTATCTGGGAAGCCACCGTTCCACAGAATCATCATCGTTTGTCCTCTCAAGCCGGATTGTGTTACGCCTTGCAAGCCAGCCCATCAGGGGCCCCTGCAACCAAACTGTGCCACTGGGCCTAATTGGGGGTATTAGTGTTAAAGTGTAAGTAACCCCCCTATCGTTTTCAGCCAAGGAAGCTGCCATCTTTGCCTCTGTTTAATCTAACATGCCTCTCAGCAAATAGCTTGGGGTGTCTACTTTCCAAAATGGGGTCATTTGGGGGGGGGGGGTTGTGTGCCATCTTGGCATTTTATCTCATTCAAAACTGTGATAGGTAGTGAGGAGTGAAATAAAAAATGTATGCCCTTAGAAACTTTGAAGGCGTGCTTGGTTTTGGTCCCGTACGCGGCTAGGCTCCCAAAAAGTCCCACACGTGTGGTATCTCCGTACTGAGGAGAAGCAGCAGAATGTATTTTGGGGTGCAATTCCACATATAACCATGGCATGTGTGAGCAATATATCATTTAGTGACAACTTTTTGTAAAAAAAAAAAAATTGTCATTATTCAATCACTTGGGACAAAACAAAAAAAAATATTCAATGGGCACAACATGCCTCTCAGCAATTTCCTTGGGGTGTCTACTTTCCAAAATGGGGTCATTTGGGGGGTTTGTACTGCCCTGCCATTTTAGCTCCTCAAGAAATGAGATAGGCAGTCATAAATCAAAAGCTGTGTAAATTCCAGAAAATGTACCCTAGTTTGTAGACGCTATAACTTTTGAGAAAACCAATTAATATACACTTATTGACATTTTTTTTTACTAAAGACATGTGGCTGAATACATTTTGGCCTAAATGTATGACTAAAATGGAGTTTTTTAGATTTTTCTAATATCATTTTTTTCCCAAATTTTCTGTATTTTTCCATTTATATCGTAAAAAATAAAAATCACAGAGGCAATCAAATACCATCAAAAGAAAGCTCTATTTGTGGGAAGAAAATGATGCAAATTTCGTTTGGGTACAACTTTGCATGACCGCGCAATTACCAGTTAAAGCAGCGCAGTGCCAAATTGTAAAAACACCTCGGGTCCTTAACCTGCATAATGGTTCGGGTCTTAAGTGGTTAAGAAAACACTACAAGAAATTATAATATTTACCTATAAGGACAGTTTCGTCAAACAGTGCTGTATATTACAGTTATTTGATCGTATAGCACCTGATAAGGAATTATACTACTCATGCATCACAGGGGGCGCACTGATGAAAGCTGAATCCTGTCTGGTGACCCAATGCCTTTTGTGTGGAGGCACTGGGCCTTTTAATCACTTTTAGTAAGTACACCAAAGTAATTGAATATTTTTCTAGAAAATTTAATAATGACGTCACTTATCCTATGACTTTTGAGGGAAGTTTGTGCATAATACAGTCAGAATGGCTGGTCGAATGTGTCCAAACCCATAGAATATTGGTTTTAAAGTTTGGAATGTTTGTGAGGCCAAAACAATATTTCATTCCCCTATTATCTTCTTACAGTGCATTGAAAAGTATTCATACCCCTTAAAATGTTCAACATTTCGTCATGTTACAACCAAAAATGTAAATGTATTTTTTTGGGGTTTTATGTGATAGACCAGTGATGGCGAACCTTGGCACCCCAGATGTTTTGGAACTACATTTCCCATGATGCTCAGCTACTCTGCAGAGTGGATGAGCATCATGGGAAATGTAGTTCCAAAACATCTGGGGTGCCAAGGTTCACCATCACTGTAATAGACCAACACAAAGTGGCACATCATTGTGAAGTATAAGGAAAATGATAAATGGTTTTCAATTTTTTTTTACAAATGTATATGAAAAGTGTGGTGTGCATTTGTATTCAGCCCCCCTGAGTCAATACTTCGTAGAACCACTTTTTGCTGCAATTACAGCTGCAAGTCATTTTGGGGATGTCTCTACCAGCGTTGTACATCTAGAGAGGGACATTTTTCCCCATTCTTCTTTGCAAAATATCTCAAGCTCTGTCAGATTGGATGGAGAGCGTCTGTGACCAGCAATTTTCAAGTCTTGCCACAGATTCTCAATTAGGTCTAGACTTTGACTGGGTCATTCTAACATATGAACATGCTTTGATTAAAACCATTCCATTGTAGCTCTGGCTGTATGTTTAGGGTCGTTATCCTGCTGGAAGGTAAACCTCCACCCCAGTCTCATATCTTTTGCAGACTCTATAGGGTTTTCTTCTATGATTGCCCTGTATTTGGCTCCATTCATCTTTCCATGAACTCTGACCAGCTTCCCTGTACCTCCTGAAGAAAAGCATCCCACAACATGATGCTGCCACCACCATGTTTCACAGTGGGTGTTCAGGGTGATGTGCAGTGTTAGTTTTCTGTCACACATAGCATTTTACTTTTAGGCCAAAAAGTACAATTTTGGTCTCATCTGACCAGAGCATCTTCTTCCACATGTTTGCTGTGTCCCCCACATGGCTTCTCGCAAACTGCAAATGGGACTTCTTATGGCTTTCTTTCAACAATGGATTTCTTCTTGCCACTCTTCCATGAGGACCATATTTGTGGAGAGCATGACTAATAGATTCTCCCACCTGAGCTGTGGATCTCTGCAGCGCCTCCAGTTACCATGGGCCTCTTGGCTGCTTCTCTGATGAATGCTCTCCTTGCCCAGCCTGTCAGTTTAGATGAACGGCCATGTCTTGGTAGGTTTGCAGTTGTGCCATACTCTTTCCATTTTCGGGTTGATAGACTGATTAGTGCTCTGTGAGATTTTCAAAGCTTGGGATATTTTTTTATAACCTAACCCAAGTTAAAACTTCTCCACAACTTTATCCTTGACCTGTCTGGTGTGTTCCTTGGACTTTATGATGCTGTTTGTTTTTCTTAGGTTCTCTAACAAACCTCTGAGAGCTTCACAGAACAGCTGTTATTGTACTAAGAGTAAATTACACACAGGTGGACTATTTACTCTTCTGAAGGCAATTGTTTCCAATACATTTTAGTTAGGGGTATCACAGTAAAGGGGGCTGAAAACAAATGCACGCCACCATTTTCACATATTTATTTGTGTAAAAAATTGAAAACCATTTATCATTTTCCTTCCACTTTACAAATATGTGCCTCTTTTTGTTGGTCTATCACATACAATCTCAATAAAATTCATTTCAGTTTTTGGTTGTAGCATCACAAAATGTAGAAAATGTCAAGGGGTATGAATACTTTTTCAAGCACTGTATATCCCATATAAATTTAACCAGTGAAACCTGAGTTCTGTTATCCATCTACTTGATATTGGTATTGTGTGGTTTCACTCTACCTATTCAATATTTCTTTCTTTGTTTTTTTGTTACAGAGATAGAAATAAGAGGCGTACGACTCCCATGGAAAACAGGAAAGTGCCAGCGAATCCAACAGAAATTTTGCAATGGGAATTCCAAAGAGGCACAGGAAGAATGAAACATTGGTGGACTTCAGAATCATATGATGAAGCAGACCTAGAAAAAAATCTCAAATGTTATGTTATAGAGTTTATCAATGGGGGAAAGTGTTGTATCTGTCCAAAGGGACCACTGTAGATTTTCTGAAGATTTAATTGGTTCTTTTGCAAAACTGTGCAAGAGGCAGCTAGACACCCAGCAACAGTCCCTTCACTCCAACTCAGTAAATAGTCCAGGGGAGGTATTTTTTAGTACTTATTGCTGAATAAACAGGAGGAGGACAATGGGAAATGGGATAAAACACTTGAGCATAATTCTGCAGATGACACTTCTCTCTGTAAGCAGCAGTAGCAAAGTCTTTCACTCACAGCTGGGGACCATAAGCACAGAACACAGACAATGATGGACATGAAACAGTACAAGTCTTTGTCGAATGGGGGTCACAGGGTAAACTGGAAGCACAAATAAGCAGACTGGAACAGTCCATAGTCTTACAGCTGGGGACCATAAGATTAATCTGTAGCACAAGTGGACAAACTGGAACAAGCTTCACATCCAAGGCTGGGGACCATAAATAAACTGCGGCAAAGGCATTGGGCTCTGCTCACAAATTCTGGAGTTGGACAAGTCCATCAACTCCATACGTTGGAGAGTGAGTAAGTGAGTGAGAAACTTGTATAGTGCAACACATGCAAACTGAATCGCCTCTGGGCGCTTAGTATCCATTCCCTGAGTAAACTTTTTTTCCCTCAGAAGAGATGGGTTTTGATCTTTCTTCTAAAGGCCAAGTAGTTCACCTCCAGTCGGATGCTGGTTGGTAGAGTGTTCCATAGTCTAGGTCCTTGGACTGCAAATCTTCGTTCTCCTTTGCACTTGTATCTGGCTTTGGGTATCTGGAGTAGATTTTGGTTGGTGGATCGCAGAATGCGATTGGGGTTGTGAGCTTTTAGTTTATCGCATAGATATTGGGGGGCATTTCCTTGGACACACTTATGTGTCAGACACAGTGCCTTGAAAGTGATTCTGTCTTTTACTGGCAACCAATGGAGGGATCTCAGTGAAGGTGAGATTGAATCCCATGTTTTTTTCCCAGTCACAAGTCGAGTGGCCGTATTTTGAACGACTTGTAGATGAGTGATTTGGTATTTAGGGAGTCAGAGATAAAGGGCATTTGCATAGTGCAGTCTGGAGTTGATAATTGTTCCCATCATGACTGCTATGTCTTCTTTTGGGATAAAGGGGGCGAGTCTATGTAGTAGGCGCAGCAGATGGTGCGATCCGCTGACTACTGACCCTATTTGTGCATCCATTGTCATGCAGGTGTCGAGAATGACTCGAAATGGAGAGGTCACAGATAAGTTCCCTCTTGAGGACAAGACAGTCTGACCAGGGCTCCAGCCAATTTACACCTCTCTCACCACCTACTGGGCACACCTGTCCGCTACTGGTCAGAGCATGGCAAATGTTTAGCCTGGGTATCAGAATTTCCTGCCCTATGCTCTGGAAGGTTCTTCATAGGGGAGGGGCTACAATCAAACCCCCATGTTTTAGAAATATGAACAGACTTGGGCACCTAATCTCAGCTCCTCTGTTATACTAGGAGGGTGTTAAAATCTCATATACACCTCAAAAGTTAGGATCATTTAAATAAACCTTTTTAAATCTGCAGCTTTAATTAAAACAATATGTGGTCATCCTGCCATGAAGGTCATTGCTTAGACTGCCCCTGGTTATAGTCAATCCACTGTCCCTGTTTTCAAATTGTGTTCTTGCATTGTCATTTTGTCACATGGAATTCCAATGGAGAATACAAATGGCCATGCAAGGACCACTGTTGTCACAATTAGAAATATTTTAAAGACCGTTGATACTGTCAAATGGAATTTTCCTTTAGGAAACGATGTCCTTCATCAGATGGATCCAGATTCTATACACAAGTTAATCCAGACCAACCAGGAAATGTAAGAAGCATATGCATAAACATACTGTAGTGCTCTGGAGTTTGACCTGTCCTCTTCACCCCTGTAACAATTTGTATATACCTTAGGCCCCATCAATTTAATTATGACTCTTTAGAAATGCCTTAAAGCTAAAGCAGCTAAATGGTTTGTGACTTACCACCTAAATGGTCTTCAATCACTACTTGACCTTGTATGTAGAGGAAAGGTCGAGATGTTACTGATACTTGGTGTGACAAAACGCTGCAAGCACATACAGTGTAAGTCATGTTCATCCACCAGCTGCATTATACGCTGGCTAAATTGTACCATTTGGGTCTTGGGTTTAATGTCCAATGTCTCAGATGCAGCAACACACCAGCCTTACTTTTCCACCTTTTGGAACAAGCATTTTTCCATAATAGATACCCATATGAGATTTCATGCCACCTGTGCATTTTTAACAATATATCTTTCTTTCTACAGCTGCATGATGTTCTTTTTGCTCTTTTTCAAACTGCGAAGACCATCCTTTGTAAATGGAAATATATCAATCCTCCAAACATAAAATTGTTCCTTCAAGAGAACTTTGGACTTCCTCAATATAAAATAATATACTGCCTAGAAAAATTCTAAAAGATCAGACAACTATGGCTAGACTCCACTGCAATTCTATTGTCTGACTCCTCATCTCCAACTGCATTGTTATAGACATTTTAATCTATCCACATCAATTGACTTGCTGGATATTTAAATAATAACAGCGCTAGAGGAATAAGTGCTATAAATATAATGCAATTCAAAAAAATGTGTGGTGAACTGTTCATGAAATACTAGGTTTCACCAACCAGATTCAAAACATATTAGTGCTATCCAAAATTAATATGCTACCATATAACACAATATACACAAATGTATTGTAATAAAGTACTTAGTGCTTCCAATAATGGTAGATATTAATAAGTGCAGGTGTCCACCTCGATGGTCTCCCCTCTTGTGGCCCCACTCACCAGAAATTAGCTTTACCGTCCCAGTATCAAGTAGGCGCGGGATAAAAGGAATATTCTGATTGAGGGTATTCAAATTCCAGAGATGATTCCACAGATCTCATCGAAAGTGAGGGCAATAAAACATGACAAGGGAAAAAAAGGCATATACATGTGAAGTACCGCCAGTATAAACAACACTGCGCTGTTAGCATGTATCACTCATAGGCAAAAACAGGCATCACCGTGTTCCGGGTTCGCAATGATGGCGTGCGCTCCATGAGAACCGGATGTAGCGTCACTGGTTCAACAAAACCGGAAAATACGTTGACGCATCTCGCCACTCCTCCAGGTCATCATCAAGGACATCAACAATTGACTTGCTGTTTGGCTCTGCATAGCCAGCCTTTAGATACTATGAAGCCCCATACACACTATCAGTTTTCCTGATGGTTTTCTCTTCAGGTTTACCAAAACCATCTTATATGAGGTCAAACCTTAAGCGTTTCAATTTGAATGCAATCAGGCAGGTCCTTGTACAACATGGTTTTGGTAAACCTGAAGAGAAAACCAGCAGGAAAACTGATAGTGTGTATGGGGCTTGACAATTTTCCATGCAAATTGTAAAATGAAAAACCAAAAAACTGGCCCTACTTACATGTATAAAGTCAAATGATAATTTTTTCTAACGCACAATGATAACATTATTAACATACTACATATCATGTAGCTCCATCTAGAAGTCCTTGAAAGGAGATGAGTTGTAAAGCCCAGGCATCCTTGCAGCCACACTGAAGCTTTGCCTTCCTGCTTGGTATTGATAGGGCAGGAGAGGAGAGGGGGATTCTGATTGGCCGCACAAGTGGCCTGAACTAAGCCCACCCCCAGTGCCCAGAGGAAGGAGAGGGATGTAGTGTGACACAGGAAAGGGGTGTGCAGGCTGGAATGAAGGTAAGAGGATCAGTAAAGTCACCAAGAACCCACTAGGACCAGAGTAAGGAGAGACTGGGGTACTAGCAGGGGGACTAAGGGCCAGATTCACAGCCAGGCGGCGCAGCGTAACGTAACCGATTTAGGTTACACCGCCGCAAATTTTCTGGCTAAGTGCCCGATCCACAAAGCACTTACCTGGAAATTTGCGGCGGTGTATCCTAAATCCGTCCGGCGCAAGGCGGCCCAATCGAATGGGGTGAGTCCCATTTAAATTAGGCGCGCTCCCGCGCCGGACGTACTGCGCATGCTCCCGTCGCAAATTTCCCGACATGCTTTGCGCGAAATTACGACGCGCCGACGTTTTGTGAATCGCGACGGGTAAAAAAGACTTGCGCCGGGAAAAATAAAAATAAAAAAAAAACTTCAAAAGCGATGCGGGAAAGACGGGTATACTTTTACATGGTGTAGTAAGTTTACACTTTGTAAAAGGTGCCCTATCTTTGCGACGGCAAACTAACACTTGCGACGACGTAACGACGGGAAAAAGTTTCGTGGATCGCCGTAACTGCTAATTTGCATACCCGACGCTGGTTTACGAAGCAAACTCCCCCCAGTGGCGGCCGCGGTACTGCATCCTAAGATCCGACAGTGTAAAACTATTACACCTGTCGGATCTTAGGGATATCTATGCCTAACTGATTCTATGAATCAGTCGCATAGATAGAAACAGGGATACGACGGCGTATCAGCAGATACGCCGTCATATCCCTTTTGTGAATCTGGCCCTTAATGTTGAACATCTGGGGCTGGTGGAGAACTCTTGTGTCTGGCAGCAGTACCAGGGAAGGGATAGACCTTCTTATGTGCCTGCAGACAGGGTGCATCCAGGCTGCCCTCTGTGTTGCTGAACTCAGAACCTCATTCACACAGAGTAGGACTTCTTGCTGTGGACACTTCCTCCCACTCACCCTTTCCATTGTGTCAGGCCTTCCTCTTATCCACCTTCATCCAGTTTCATGGAGCAGCCATCAGAGAATGCACTGCATTTGGGCAGACGTTCTTTGGACATCGGAATGATGAGCAATCTTTTGGTCACATTCTTGTGTGTTGAACTTTGATTACACTTATTGTGACACTACTGCCTCTGGCAGAGCTTTCTTAATGAATGTCTTATTACCCTTTGGGTTTATTATAGGCATTGCCACTTTATCTTACAGTAGGCAAAGATGTCACTTTTTCCATGACTCTGAGTAATTGTGTGGTATAAACAGGGATGTACTGATTATTATTTTTACATTTATTTGGAAACTAGTAAACTTCTACTGATTGCTCTGTCATTTGATGCCCATTTGCTAAGCATTTCTGAAACAAACTTTCAAATAACTTGCTTACTCATTTGAACTGTGTCAGAAAACTGAGTCTTGCCAAGAGTGTGAGAAATAGATCTTCCTACCCCATGTCTAGACATACAAATAAAACAGAGAGTTGGTAACAGGAACATACTTTTTGTATAGTCACATACTCATTCCCTAAAATATAACTACAGCCAAAGCTGACATTAGGTAGTCACTGGTGAACATCTCACTTAACCACTTCAGCCCCAGAAGGATTTACCCCCTTCCTGACCAGAGCATTTTTTGCGATTCTATACTGCGTCGCTTTAGCTGACAATTGCGCGGTCATATTTTGCTCAGTTTAGGCCGATATGTATTCTTCTACATACTTTTGGTAAAAAAAATGGCAATAAGTGTATATAAGTATATTGTGCAAAAGTTATAGGGCCAGATTCAGATACAAATTCCTATCTTTAGGCTGGCGTAGCGTATCTCATATATGCTACGTCGCCGTAACTTTGACAGGCAAGTCCCGTATTTAAAAACAATCTACGCCTGAACTTACGGCGGCGTAGCGTATATGGGCCGGCGTAAGCCCGCCTAATTCAAAACTGGCTGGTAGGGGGCGTGTTGTATGCTAACTAATCGTGACCCCACGTCTTTGACGTTTTTAAGGAACGGCGCATGCGCCGTCCGTGAAAGTATCCCAGTGCGCATTCTCCAAATTACGCCGCAAATAGTCAATGCTTTCGACGTGAATGTAACTTACGCAAAACCCTATTCACGAGCAACTTACGCAAACGACGTAAAACGTAAAAAAATTTACGCTGGCCCGACGTCCATACTTAACATTGCGTACGCCTCATATAGCAGGGGTAACTATACGCCGGAAAAAGCCTTACGTAAACGACATAAAAAAATGCGCCGGATGCATGTAGGTTTCTGAATCGGCGTATCTACCTAATTTACATATTCTATGCGTAAATATACGGAAGCGCCACCTAGCGTCCAGCGTAAATATGCAACTAAGATACGACGGCGTAAGAGACTTACGCCGGTCGGATCTTAGGGAAATATATGCGTAACTGATTCTAAGGCCTCGTACACACGACTGAACATGTCTGCTGAAACTGGTCCGCAGACCATGTTCGGTCGTGTGTACGGCCGACCGGACCGGATTCCCGGCCTAGCGGACAGGTTTCCAGCGGACAAATGTTTCATAGCATGCTAAGAAACATGTCCGCTGGAAGCCTGTCCGTCGGACATGTTCGGTCGTCTGTACGACTCACCGGACATGTCCGCTCGGCCGAAAGCCCTTGCATGCGTCGAAGTGATTCGACGCATGCATGGAAGCATTGACCTTCCAGGGTCGCGCACATCGGCGTGTCATCGTCGCGGCGACGGCGCAGCCATGTCACCGCGTTCGCTGTCCGCGGGAAATTTGGTCTGATGGTGTGTACAGCCATCAGACCAAAATCCGCCAGCGGACATGTCCGATGAAAATGGTCCGCGGACCGTTTTCATCGGACATGTCCCGTCGTGTGTACGAGGCCTAAGAATCAGGCGCATGAATACGACCCCGCACACTCAGAGTTACGACGGCGTATCTGGAGATACGCCGTCGTAACTCGTACCTGAATCTGGCCCATAGCGTCTACAAAATAGGGGATAGATTTATGGCATTAGCAGTAGCTCCCTGTCATGTTGCTAGGCAGAACAGGGAAATGCCATTCTCCCCATTCTGCCTCTCTCCCTATTCTGCCGGGGAGCCGGCAAACATCGAGTTTGTGGGACCCAGCGTGCACGCTCCTGCAGTGGGCGCGTGTGCGTGCCCGCTAGGCAGCAAATTTAAAGGGATGTAATTTACCTGCCCCTACCATTCTGACTACGTAAATCAGCGTGCAGCAGTCAGCAAGTGGTTAAATGGCCATACACATTAAAAAAAAATATATTAAGATTAACAGAATTTTGCAAAAAAGGTATTTAATTCAGGAATTCCAAATTATCTGATTTCATCTTTTTTTGAGTTCTGAACCATCATATCTAAAGCTTTTAGAGGTGATACCTTCTATGTCTAATGATTTCATGTTTTTTTGGTTTCATTATAGCTGCATACTGATTGGTTTTGCCAATTCTAAAGCAAAGCGTCCATTCATTTGTGATACAGTATCTTCTGCTTTTTTAGAGATTCAGTAAAGCATTGATTTAAGTGGACAAGGATGCCTCATTGGTCACCCTTAGGACTTGGAAATACTTGATTTGAATCCATTCCTTACTTATAATATTTATTCCCTGGTGGAACTTTGTAATTTCTTTGTGTATTTACTTTGTATATTTCTTTGTGTATCTGTGTGAAGGATTAGGATTTAGTGGAACTCTGGACATGCTTAAAAGATAGATAGATAGATAGATAGATAGATAGATAGATAGATAGATAGATAGATAGATAGATAGATAGATAGGTAGATAGATAGATTTCAATACAGCCTAAATGTGTAGCTTGTTTCCTAAAATATATGTTCTAACAGTCAAACATCCATTATCCAGTGATCTTCCTCCCAGTTTGTTATTGGTTGTGACGACTAGTCCACTAAAGCTGCTCTCCATGTGGGTCTCTGACGAGTCTTGTTTCCTGCCCCATTGTTAACATTGTCACGCCTGCAATGGAATCAGTGCAGGTGCAGCGTCCACATCATCAGGATGGAACATGGGCATTACTAGAAGTACGTCTTCTCATTCCACCCCTAAAGAGCAGAATGGAGCATGGATTACGGTAAGTAATACTGGAAGAGAGAAGATGTATTTTTAATGAGCTGCAGGTCAATGAGAACAGGGAGTGGGCTGTTGGATCAGTCATAATGTGGCTGATGCTGCACTGGTTAGGGGTCAGAACATTTTGGAACCACTTTTTTATTTGTTTATGAACACCAAGACTCCAGATCCAAGAACTAGGGGCCAGATTCTCGCACCTGCGGCGCAGCGTAACGTAACCCGTTTACGTTACACCGCCGCAAGTTTTCAGTCTAAGTGCCCGATCCACAAAGCACTTACCTGTAAACTTGCGGCGGTGTATCATACTGTAAACACGTCCGGCACAAGGCGGCCCAATTCAAATGGGGCGGGTACCATTTAAATTAGGCGCGCTCCCGTGCCGGACGTACTGCGCATGCTCCGTTTGCAAATTTCCTGACGTGCTTTGCGCAAAATTACGACGCGCCGACGTGTTGAGAATCGCGACGTGCGTAACGTACTTACGCCGGGAAAACAAAAAAATTCAAAAGCGACGCAGGAAAGACGGGCATACTTTAACATGGTGGAGTAATTTTACACCATGTTAAAGTACCCCTATCTTTGCGACGGGAATCTAAAACTTGCGATGACGTAACGATGGAAAAAACCTTCGTGGATCGCCGTAACTGCTAATTTGCATACCCGACGCTGGTTTACGACGCGAACTCCCCCCAGCGGCGGCCGAAGTATTGCATCCTAGGATCCGACGGTGTAATTCAATTACACCTGTCGGATCTTAGGGCTAGCTATGCGTAACTGATTCTATGAATCAGTCGCATAGTTAGAACGCCCCTAAAACAGAGATACGACGGCGTATCAGGAGATACGCCGTCGTATCTCTTTTGTGAATCTGGCCCTAGGAGTGTTGGGTTTTGAGTGTGGAATCCAACGTACTGCACAGCAGAATTCCACTGTACATAGTGACGAGACACCATCTACTGTGAGAGCAGAAGAGGTCTTTAGGCTGCATTCACAACTGAGCATAGCGTTTTCAGTAGTTTTTTACGGCGTTTTGACGCACGTTTTGTCGCGTGTATTCACACGTATTCGCGCGTTTGCATACAGCGTTGTCCGACGTTTTTGAGCTTTGTTGTTTTTTATTTTAGCCAATAGGAAAAATGATCATCTCTTTCATCATTTGTTGCTATGTTTATATATTTTTTTATCTTCTTCCTGGGTGAATATTTTATTTCACAGAACAGATTAAAGCGACAAAACGCCCGTAGAAACACTCGTTGTCGCGCTAGACGCTTGAATCGAGCATTTCCATTAGTTTCTATGGGAATACAAACGTTCAAAAATGCCCAAATCAGCCCGATTGAGCTTCAGGCGTTCAGCTTCAGACGTTTTGGAGTGAAGATGTATACCATCTCCATTGAGAATAATGGATTTTTTCCCCTATAGCTTTTTGGAGCTTCATGCTTCAGGCTACAAAATGCTCAGGTGTGAATGGACACTTAGGCCTGGATTCACGTAACACTTACGCGGCGTATCTCGAGATATGCCGCGTAAGTGTAAATGTGCGCCGTCATATCTGTGCGCTGTGCCCATAGAACTAGATACGCCTTAAAATAGGCTTCTTACGACCGACGTAACATGCCTACGCCGGCGTATCTTGGGTGCATATTTACGCTTGAGGCATATGTGAAATTCGATTCCCATATGCAAATGAGTGAGATACGCCGATTCACGAACGTACTTGCGCCCAGCGCATTAATATACACTGTTTACGTAAGTCGTACGTCCGTCGTAAAGTTAAGCCTCATAAAGCAGGGGTAAGTCATGTTAAGGTATGGACTAGGGAACATCCGTCGTATTTTACCTCGTTTACGTAGTAGTACGTGAATAGGGCTGGGCATAGGTTACGTCACGTCGTAGGCAGTGATTTGCCGTATCTTATGGAGTATCTACGACGTGATTCTGACGCATGCGTACTGGGATGCGTCCACAGGACGGCGCATGCGCCGTTCGTTCGGCCCATCATTTGCATGGGGTCACGCTTCATTTAAATGGATCACGCCCACCTTCCACCTACTTTGAATTAGGCGGGCTTACGCCGAGGAATTTACGTTACGCAGGCGCAACGTTGGGAGCGAGTGCTTTGTGAATACTGTGCTCACCGCTCTGCTTTACGTCAGCGTAGCGTATATTCGATACGCTACGCCGCCATAACTATGTGCCGATCTACCTGAATCCGGCCCTTAGTGTGCAGCATACAACCAGACAGGTACATAAACTGCATTTCTAAATAAGCATGTACAAATTCATATAGAAATAGCACATAGTTTAGAAGCAAAAAAGTGTTTTGCCTGGATGAGGAAATGCAAATGTAATTCATGTAGACAGTTCTAGTGATAACATATTTAAAAATGGTCAACCTAGATGTGATTTATGGACACGACGATAAACAGGGAGACATTTCTGGTCTGTAGTAGAAATAATTTATGCTATCTCTTATCCATCTTAATAGCACATAATGCCTCTGTTTGCTGGAGCTTATTTTAGAACCGGAATTGTGCGTTGCAATCTGTGTTATTATTTTTTCCAATCATATTTGTTTTCCTAAGGGAAAATTTGGAGTTTGTGAAGTCTGATAGCTCTTCCAGATTGAGACAATATTTACTGCTCAAAAAACCATAAAGAACAATATAGATTTTAGCAGAAAGCCATATTGTGGTGTTTAATTGCAAGACCTCAAGACATAAAGGAAATAGCTGAAGTTCTTAATGGATTTTTTTTTCAGGGATTTGTACATGCAAAGGAAGAACTGTAGGCAAAATATTAAATTCACTAATGAATGTACAGTATGAGTATCCTGTTTTCTAGATTCCCAGTCTTAAAGAAAGAGTACCCAAAGTTTGAGCTTGATATGTAAAGGAAACATCAAATAATGTCCTTTCTCAGCCCAACTTGTTGCTCTATGGCCTCGTACACACGACCGAGGAACTCGACGGGCGAAACACATCGTTTTGCTCGTCGAGTTCCTTATTAGGCTGTCGAGGAACTCAACGTGCCAATTTTCTCCATTCCCGTCAAGGAAAAAGAGATCATGCTCTCTTTTTGGCTTGACGAGTTCCTCGACAGTTTCCTCGTCTAAAAATGTACACACGACCGGTTTCCTCTGCAAAAAAAAAAAAAAACAGCAAGTTTCTTGCTGGTTTTAGCCGAGAAACTCGGTCGTGTGTACGAGGCCTAAGACCATGTATTCAAGAGTTTTTGTTTTCATTCCAGCACATACAAGTCAATGGGATTGCAAAACTTGCTTGAGAGGTGAAACTAGAATTCAACTGAAAGCACACTGCACTTGTCTATTAACACAAACCCAAAGCCAAACATCACAGACCCTGTTTGTTTTGGGCTACACTTACAGGTTAGAAGTTGCAAATCTCAAGAAATGTGATATTTTGAGTTAAAAAATGGACCAGCTTTAGCAAGAGAGCTCAAAGAAGACATGTGAAGGGACTAATGAGAGCTTTTAATCCAACTGCCATTTACTGTATCTTGGTGCTTCAAATCTCAGACAGGGACTGGAAGCTTTTTCACCATATGCAGGACAGTCTAACATTTTCAGCACACAGTAAGGTAAGAACATACAGAGGTTAAAGACAATGTTCAGTAGTTTTAGACACATATGTTTGCCTCTTTTAGTCCCAGTTCACATCTGGGCATAGCAGAAACATGCATTTCTGCCTGGGTTTCTTTAAACATGTGAAAAACGTGCCAAAATGCGCAAAATGCTTGTAGTGCCATTGTATTTTGTAGACATGTGCACAGAAAATGTTTTCGTTTTTTTTTTGTTCTGTTTCGTATCGTTCCGTAGGTTCGTTCCCGTTCGTTTTTCGTAAGACGCCCGTTTTCCTGTTCGTTCCCGTTTGTTTTTCGTAAGACGCGATTTTTTCGTATTCCGATCGTTTCGTATTTTGGTTACCGTTTTTTTTTCGTACATGCGGGATGGTTCGTTATTCTGTTTAATTCATATTCGTTACTTGTTAGACAATAATTTTCGTAAATTTTCGGCATTTTGTACTTTCGTAAATATATTGCGGGATTCGCGGCACTTTCAACACGCGGCTCATCCATATTAACTATTGTTAAGCCCCATACACTTGGTCAGACTTTTTTAACAACAAACATAAAAACGATCGTTTTACCGAACGTTCGTTCGTTTTTAAACTCCATCAGAAAACCATTTTTGGGTTCCAGGTTCAAAAGTCTAGCCAACTGATCTCTCCCTTCAGACGAAAATCCACAGAAAAGTTTATTTGGCTTTCCTGTACTACTGTACTCAGCACAAAAGAGAAGCTGCTTCACTAACTAACTACACTCACTGTCCATTTAAAAAAACGAAAATTACATCTTATAACAAAAGATTTGCATTCTGTATTTTGAAACCAAATTACGAACAGAAAAAAGGAATTCAGAATACAGAATACAAATCTTTTGTTATAAGATGTCATATGAACATACAAACAGAAAAAGGAATCAAACAAAATACAGAATGAAAATCTTTTGTTAGATGTCATATGAACATACAAACAGAAAAAGGAATCAAACAAAATACAGAATGAAAATCTTTTGTTAGATGTCATATGAACATACGACTGAAAATCAAAATACGAACAGAACAAGGATTCAAACAAAATAAAGAATGCAAGTCTTTTGTTATAGATGTCATATTCGTTCTTTTGCCGTTTTCGTTTTGTCGTATTTTCGTCTGATTGTTCGTTCGTATTTGCGGTTGTTCGTTATGCGACTCATTCGTAATCCCGTGGTTTTCGTATTTTGGTGCTTAAATTTTTTCGTATGTACACATTATTCTGCGGGTACGAAAATGAACATTTTCGTATGAAAATAACATTCGTACGAACGGGAATGCACATATCTAGTATTTTGTGGACTGGTTATATGCGCTTGTATTATAGCCTAACTGTAAGTGTATTGATGCCTAATTATTACATTTTATCATTACGATATCACACTATGGAGTCCCTTTTGTTCCCTATTTGCTATTGAGAGCCATCATCCCGGGGTTAAAGGTGTTGACTGCTGCTGAGGAGTCATTTCTGCCATTGTGGGATTTAAAGAGGCTTATTGCAAGCTAGCCAAGGTGAGAGGCTGGGGGAAATAGGGTCACTTGGATTTGAGTACCTGCACCTCTAGATTATTTGTGGATGGTGGAATACTCTGCATTCTATGGGACATTGGAAACCTGACTACACAGAGATTCACGGCTGCACTTTATTAATACTGCATGAGATTTGTACTTGCACTGAGAAGATTTGTTCCTATCATTTATTTCACGTCGGGACAATTTTATGAACATTGCACCTTAATTTATTGTTATTTATATTAGCTTTTATTGCACGATATCTCTGCCAGCGCTATATACTACTATCAGCCTGTGTTTTTTTTGCACTAGCGTTATTTGCACTATTGCTGTTTTGCACATTGTACTTTATTATTATAGCACTTGATTTATTATTTATTTATATTTATTTATTAAATAGTAGTGACACCCCCAATTATTAATGTGAAGTATGGTAGCTGCGCTGTGGGGGAGGGAATGGGAAGGTGGAAGTGAAAAAGGAATGCGAAGTAAAGGGATTGTGGGTGAACCTAAACAGTGAGATAAAAAAAAAATTAAGGTATTTGATGATACTACAATGAACAATACAGATGAAACCCTATAATCCTGTAAAGATTTAACAGTGAAAAACTATGAAAAATCTCAAAGGTCTCCCTTTGACTTCACCTCACAACCATAGATACCTTACGGATTTCCGTTTATGTTCCACTGCTGTAACTATTGTGAGGTTGATTGTCATAGCTGTTTTTAAACTGTATATTTTTTATGTACAATAAATGAATTTTTTACTGTATCTATCTGTGTCATCAGTACCGAGAAAGTCCATACTAAATTCTTTTCTGGGTGATAGTTATCTTTGGTTTACGGTACTAGCAGCCGTCACCACCCTATCCTCCGGTACCCCTTCTTTCGCTTACCTGTAGGTAAAAAAAAATATCTCCTAAACCTTTACGGTTTAGGAGATATTCCCCTGGCAAATGAGCCGCTGACTGCATCGGCGCATGCACATTGGGGATTCTCGGCTGAAGGCCCGGAAGACGCCGGACCTTTCCGGAAAGAAGTGACGACATCGCGGCTCCAGCCACTCACAGCGCTGGAGCCGCGATACCCGGAAGACACGCCAAGGGAAAATGTCATCTCCCTCAGGATGGACCAGCAGAGATACCGATGCCTCGTTCTAAGGTAAGTATTTCATAATGAGCTAGTAGGCGGTGCCTACTAGCTCATTATGCCTTTTGCTCTACGGGTGGCACCAAAATAAGTTTTTTTTTGACTATACAACCACTTTAGGGGAGGGTAAGGGTTTGAGTGGTGAAGCCCTCCAGACTCAGCCCCTCGTTTGAAAAATGTGGGAAATATGATAATGGTTCTCAAGCACTGGAATGTTGCATTGTATCAGATAAATGAACCTACTCTTTATACCTAGAATTGTGTTGTCTCTTTGGGGGTAATCCACAAAGATCCGGCGTAACGTAAATTTTCCCATTTAAGTTACACTGCCTTAAAATTTCTACCTAAGTGCCCGATCCACAAAGCACTTACCTAGAAATTTTTGGCTGTGTAACTTAAATTCCGCCGGCGCAAGGCGTTCCTCTTTTAATGGGGGCGATTCCCATTTAAATTAGGCGCGCTTCCGCGCCGGCCGTACTGCGCATGCTCGTGACGTCATTTTCCCGACATGCATAGCGCGAAATTATGTTACGCCGAGCTTTGTGGATCGCGACGGGTCAATAAAGTTGCGTCGGGGAAAAAAAAAAGATACGGCGAAAAAAAAAAAATTCAAAACGAAAAAAAGATTGCGTCGCTGGACAGAAGGGTCTGCTTTTACATGGTGTAAACAGTTTACACTTTGTAAAAGCAGCCCTAATTTTGCGTTTGCAAGCTAAAACTTACGGAGAAAAAACAAAGCTGAAAAGCTTCGTGGATCTCCGTAAGTGCTAATTTGCATACCCCAGGCGGCATTTCGACACAAAATGCCCCCAGCGGCGGATGCGGTACTGCATCCTAAGATCCGGCAGTGTAAGTCCCTTACACATGTCGGATCTTCTGCCTAACTTTGGAAAACTGATTCTGTGGATCAGTTCCATAGTTAGAAACAGGGATACGACGGCATAACAGCAGTTACGCCGGCGTATCCCTTTTGAGGATCTGGCCCTTTATTCCTTGCCAGTTACCATGTAGGAGCATTTCACAGAATGGAACATGCTCTACTTTGATCGAACCACGGTCCTTTGCATTTCCAGTTTATCTCCACTATCAGCTGTTGATCCACTGCATCAAGATGATGTACAAAACAATGTCAGCTCAGGTAAGGGTCATACGATTTATCATCATATTCTGCCTCTTAGGTTGTCTTGGAGATCTTATCAGTCATTCCCAAATGTAAGATCCCCAGGAAAGTCATTTTCTATCACCCAGTGTTCTCAACCTCAACTATATAATGTTAAATCAGCAAACAAGGGATAAAAGCCACACTTATTCCTTATGTGTTACACTTACACATTCTTAAAAATCACTGCATTGTTTGATTCTGAACATTTGCAAAGGTCATGTGTCTGCTTTTCATAAGGTGCATCGTAGGCTGTGCTGCCGCTGCCTTGTAGGAAATCTTCACACCTGACATTAAACTCGTAATCCATTGCTTCAGTAACTGTCAGATGGTTGCAAACTGTGACAGAAACAAGCCATACTGTGCTAGAAAAGAGAATGTGTGTGTGAGTTTGGTGGTGGAGTGTTATGTAGTTATTTGAGTTACACGCAAAAGAGAAAATAACATTCTATCTATTTAAAACACCAGAAACACTGCAGTCTAAAAATTATGCTTTTATATATTTTCGGGTGAAATCTAATGAATCATGAGAGCTGCAATGAGAGCAAGAAACACAAAAAAATAACAAAAAATATTAATTAAAGGGGTTGTAAAGGATTTTTTTTCCCCCTAAATAGCTTCCTTTACCTTAGTGCAGTCCTCCTTCACTTACCTCATCCTTCAATTTAGTTTTTATATGTCCTTATTTCTTCTGAGAAATCCTCACTTCCTGTTCTTCTGTCTGTAAGTCACCACCGTAATGCAAGGCTTTCTTCCTGGTGTGGAGAAAGCCTCTTGAGGGGGGAGGGGGCGAGCAGGAGAGTCAGGACGCCCACTAACACACAGCTCCTTTCTCTATCTGCAAAGTAGAGAGTGTCCTGACTTGCCTGCTTGCCCCCTCCCCCCTCAAGAGGCTTTCTCCACACCAGGAAGAAAGCCTTGCATTACTGTGTGGAGTTACAGACAGAAGAACAGGAAGTGAGGATTTCTCAGAAGAAATAAAGACATTTAAAAGCAAAATTGAAGGATGAGGTAAGTGAAGGAGGACTGCACTAAAGGAAGCTATTTAGGGAAAAAAAAATCCTTTACAACCCCTTTAAACAAAAATGAGGGAACTACAGTACTTATACAGATGGAAATAGCAATGCATTCATGCTACAATTATTTGCAAAAATGTTATCAGAATGGAGTTGCATTTGACTTTACAATTGATTATTAAAGGATAACTATGCTTATGCATAGTTATCCTTAAAATGACTCCCCCACCTCTGGAATCACCACAAATCGTTATACTCCAGTGTCCAATGCCAGATCTGTGCTGTACAGCCCATGGGGAGAGGCACAGATGTCTCTGCAAGCTTTCTTGGCTAGTCCCTCAGTTCTGGTCATGAGAGAAAACAATTACATTCATGTCATTGGAGAAACCAGATCTTCTGCACCCCAACAATGGACCACTTCTCCAAGGAATGAATGGGATTTTCTGTTTATAAAAAAAGTAAATAACTGGATTCATTGTCAGAAGATGATGATGTACAGAAGAAAAAAAGCTCATCGGAGGAGTTATGTGGATTGCCATAATTTGCCATTTAAAGGGACAATTTGTAAACCAAGAGTATGGCCTTACCATGGCCATACCACTGCACATAAAAATAAGAATCTAGCAAATGGAAAAAAAAACTAAAAAGCAGTGTCTTACATATGTACCCTCTACTTCACTTTTTTTTTAAAGTAGCAGGAAAAGTAAAGTCAACTCATATGACCTGTCAAAGTCAAGTGACTTAAAGGAGTTGTAAAGGAAATTTTTTTTTTTGCTGAAATGACTGTTTACAGGGTATAGAGACTTAGGGCCAGATCCACAAACAATTAGATTGGCGCAGCGTATGTGAGATACGCTACGCCGCTGTAACTTACTTGTTAATTCTTTGAATCCACAAAAAATTTGCGCCGTAAGTTACGGCGGCGTAGTGTATCTCTCGGCGCGTAATTCAAATCGGCGAGTAGGGGGCGTGTTTCATTTAAATGAAGCGCGTCCCCGCGCCGAATGAACTGCGCATGCGCCGTCCCTAAATTTCCCGCCGTGCATTGCGCTAAATGAGGTCGCAACGACGTCATTTTTTTAACTTAGACGTGAATTACGTCCATCCCTATTCACGGACGACTTACGCAAAAAAAAAATTCAAATTTCGACGCGGGAACGACGGCCATACTTAACATGGCAAGTCTATCTATACGCCGCAAAATACCAGCTTTAACTATACGCCGGAAAAAGCCGACTAGAGACGACGTAAGAGAATGTGACGGCCGCGCCTACGTTCGTGGATCGTCGGAAATAGCTAATTTGCATATCCGACGCGGAAAACTACGCGAACTCCGCCCAGAGGACGCCGAAGTATTGCATCTACGATCCGAAGGCGTACGAAGCCGCACGCTTGTCGGATCGAACTCAGATGCTGTCGTATCTTGGTTTGAGGATTCAAACTAAAGATACGACGCAGGAAATTTGAAAGTACACCGGCGTATCAGTAGATACGCCGGCGTACTCTCTCTGTGGATCTGGCCCATAATAGTTAACTGATTCCTTTTAAAAATGATTAAAAATAGATAAAAATCAATCATATAATGTACCTACAGTTTCAGTTTCGTTTTTGCATGTTGTTTCCTGCTCTGTGATTAACAGAGACAAAAAGCCAATACAGGGCAGTGATGGTTTGGAAAACAAAACTGATTGGTGCTGAGGGGTTTTAGACACACAGTAATCACACCTCCTTGATTAGTGACCACAGAGAGAAAGCTCCCATGACTTTTTTCATCAGGAAACAGACTGTTTAGAACAGAGAAGGATTACAGCAACATCAGAGCAAAAACGAACAATGAGGACATGAAACCAGGACTGCAGTAAGGTAAAGGAAGCTATTTAGCTAAAAAAAAAAAATCCTTTAGTGACCCTTTAACTTTTCTCCTATTATGGAATGTTCTACTCTGCAGGCGCAGTGTGGAAAAGACACTGAGTTGTCCTGAGGATAACCCTAAGTTGGCTTTTAATGGCTGATTTTATCATTCAATTCCAAACCTCATTACTCCTATCTTCTGCAGTTTGTTGAGCAATCATGTATACTAAATTATCATACTTGCTTCATACACAAGAAAATAATAGCATACAAATGCCAAAAAATATCCATATTGTGTAATACTCTGTACCTGTGTAGGGTGGCATGGAGCTGTTTGCATTCAAATATTTCTCGTGTTTGGTGAGTTGCTCACTTATGTACAGCTCTTGTTGATGCTTGTTAGTAGATTCATATAATAAAGTTCTGTCATATGACGTCCTATGGTGGCGAAGTGGTTAACAATTTTGTTGCAGCAATAAATCTGGTTAAAGTATATTTCCACTTTTGCACAACATTTTTAGAAACCCCATTATATATTAGATATATGTTCCCATTCACACAGCATACCTAAAAGCAAATGAAAAAAAAAAACAACATATTTTTTTTACCTTTTTAGTTGCTTTGGAGCAGGATAGGACATTATATACAGTTTCTACTTCTTTAAATAGACGGCAATATGAAGATTAGGGACATAAGTTGGGGATAATTTGTTAGAGGTTAACTCCACTTTCTTGGGGGAAAAAAATAGCAAATAAAGAAAAATGATATGAAACCACACCTATTAGACCCACTCTGTAAAGAGGCACAGACAAACACACAAGGATTTATTTTGAATAACAAAAGGTAAGAATCTTCAACAAAGGTTGTTATAATCCTTGCAATGTACATCAATCCCCCAGAGGGGAATGTTTTTTTCTCAACACCCACCAAACACCCTGCAAATTCAGGTTTTTCTCCGAACGGGCAGGCAGGCAGTGTTCGAACTTTTGCTCAGACAGAACCATTCACCCAACCCAATGTGTCATATTTACCACTGTCATTGAAAGCAAAAGTAAAATTAAATCCCAGACGTTGGGTAGTCCCCAAAAAGTAATAGAGAGGAACTCTTCCAATGGTGACCCTAGGTGACCTGGGGGGGCCTCAAGAGATTCTCTTAATTTGTAGGGATTGCCTCTCACTTTTTATTTTAGCTAAATCTGCCCAATGGGACACAGAGCAAAAATAAAGAGGGGTTAGAACCCTCTCTTACTCTATCCAAAATAAAAAAAGAGAAAGATTAGAGCAGGCAGCCCTACACATCTCGTTTGAAACCAATAATTAAATCTGCCAGCACTGGGTTAATAATGGCAAACACAAAAGAGGCAACTAAGTGGAATTTTTCAGTCTGGCAGTTTTCAGAAAAAAGGGTAGGCAGTATTTTTTATTTATTTTTTCAACCTCTTCGCGCCTGCGGTATAGACAAAAGACGTTTACAGCGCAGCGCTCAATTTCTGGGAGGGCGTCCCTGGATGTCCTCCTGTTTACTTGTTCCCTGCGTGCCGCCGCAGGTGTGCATCGGGGAAAATCTGTGCCCGCTGCGTCACGTGAGTGCCGATGCGCGTGACTGGCGGTCGTGATGTCCGCCAGGTACCCGTGATCGGCGTTTACAGGGATGTGGATCCGTGTGTGTAAACACAGAGATCCACGTCCTGTCAGGGAGAGGAGACCGATGCTGTGTCCCTTGTACATAGGGACACCGATCGGTCACCTCCCCCAGTCAGTCCCCTCCCCCCACAGTAAGAATCACTCCCAGGGAACACATTTAACCCGTTGATCGCCCCCTAGTGTTAACCCCTTCCCTGCCAGTCACATTTACACAGTAATCAGTGCATATTTATATCGCTTTATAAATGTCAATGGTCCCAAAATAGTGTCAAAAGTGTCCGATCTATCTGCCACAATATCCCAGTCCTGACAAAAATCGCAGATTACTGCCATTACTAGTAAAAAAAAAAAAAAACATAAATCTATCCCCTATTTTGTAGGCGCTATAACTTTTGCGCAAACCAATCACTATACGCTTATTGCGATATGTGGAAGAATACATATCGGCCTAAACTGAGAAAAAAAAAATAGTTAAAAAAAAAAATGGGATATTTATTATAGCAAAAAGTAAAATATATTGAGCTAGATTCACATAGCACTTACGCTTGCGTATCTACAGTGAACAAATGCGCCCTATTCTCTTTAATAGTTACACCTGAATTTGGCCTCCATCCGACCGACGTAAGTCTCCTACTCCATCGGATCTTGGGTGCATATTTACGCTGGCCGCTGGGGGGCGCTTCCGTTGATTTACACGCAGAATATGTAAATGACCTAGATACGCCTATTCACGAATGTACTTGCGCCCATCACTGTAATCTACACCGTTTACGTAAGTCGTATGTGAATGGAGCTGTGTGTAAGTTACGTTCACGTCGTACGCATTGAGCCGTCGTATCTTAGGGAGTATATGCAACGTGATTCTGAGCATGCGCACGCATGCGCCGTTCGATCGAACCTTCATTTACATGGGGTCACGGCTAATTTAAATGAAGCACGCCCACTACTTGCCTACTTTGAATTAGGCGGGCTTACGCCAAACATATTACGCTACGCCGCCGCAACGAACGGGGCGAGTGCTTTGTGAATACTGCTCTGGGCTCTCTGCGTGCCGTCAGCGTAGCGTATATTCGATACGCTACGCCAGCAAAACTATGCGCCCAGCTACATGAATCTAGCTTTTTCAAAATTGTCAGTCTTGTTTTGTATATAGCGCAAAAAAACTAAAACCGCAGAAATGATCAAATACAACCAAAAGAAAGCTCAATTTGTGGGAAATAAAAGGATGTTAATTTTTGTTTTTCTTGTTTCTTTATTGAAAAACAAACATACAAAACAAGGAGCAGTACAGTGAACTCCAGTGCATGATAATACAGGAAAATGTCAAAACCCATAGGCGGTAATTTTTAAAGTTATGCTTTGTGAATGGGAACATGTACCAAATGTAAAGTAGGTGGTATCCTAATCTGGCTGTAAAAGTGGAAATAAACTTTAACATTGGCCGGCAACACCAAATACATAGTAGTTTACATACTCTGTGGCAGAGAAAAGCCAATTTTTTAAGAGGTTACTTAACTAAACAAATGTGTTTTTAAACAAAACAGACGTATTGATAAGCATTTACAAATGGAAAAACACACATTTGAAAAACATCTCAATCCACTTGACATCCTGTTCACAGTCCATCGCCGATAAAGAAAGATTCTGCAATAGGGTTGGAGTCTGATCTATTCGATAAAATATTTGGAATTGTTTTCAACACAAGTGCCAGCTTTCTTACACTCCCTTCCCTGGAGAAAACAGCTGTTCAGCAATCGTATGGTGATTGACATGTTAAAAATAACTGTAACATTGTAATTTTTTTAAGCTTGAGAAATAAAACTGGCTATAGCAAGGGCTTTTTCTCGTTTATTAGAGATTAGAATAGAAAGAGATATAGCCTGGACATATTTGGCTGGGAAAGGGCAAAGATCAATGTCATGGTTGTGGATTTTCAAAGATTTAAAGAACTTTGCTATGCAATGATTTATCTCTAAACTTCTAATATGGCATAACTCCATTATAATTTAGGAAAAAGAGGAACCCTCTCAGAAAAAATGGACACTCAGGGCCCATTGGCATCTCTTCATTTTTCACCTATTACATTGTGGCTTTGATGCATTATACATGAATGAATGCTAATCCTGGTGGAAGATACAATTGTTGGAACTAACGCAGGAAAAAGTAGTAGGCCGGATATTTAACCACTTAAGCCCCGGACCAATATGCTGCTAAATGCGTTTTTACAATTCGGCACTGCGTCGATTTAACAGACAACTGCGCAGTCGTGCGACGTGGCTCCCAAACAAAATTTGCATCCTTTTCATCCCACAAATAGAGCTTTTTTTTAATGGTATTTGATTGCCTCTGCAATTTTTAATTTTTGCGCTATAAACAAAAATAGAGCGACATTTTTTAAAAAAAAAAAACAATATTTTTACTTTTTGTTATAAGAAAAATTGAATAATCAAAATTTTAGTCAAACATTTAGGCCAAAATTTATTCAGTCACATAGTAAAAAAAAATTGCAATAAAAAAAAAATAGCTTCCTAGCGGCAACAGTGACACTAATACAGCGATCAGAAAAATGATCGCTTAGTGACACTGGCAATAGGGAGTGAAAAGGTTAACTAGGGCGATGATCAAGGGATTAAAACTTTATTAGGGGGGGGTACGGGGCTACCCTGGACCTAACACTAACTGGCTGTCACACTAACTGTCACACTGACACTAAATGCAGTGATCAGTACATATATGATCACTGCATTCAGTGACAGGGGGTGGGGGGTGTACTGGTGTCAGTGTAGTGTTAGGTGCGACTTACTGTGACTCTTCTCTCATCTCGGCGGTTTGAAAATACCGCCGAGATGAGAGCTGCATAACTTCCTCTGCCTATGTTTACATTTTACAGGCAGAGGAAGTGACATGGCGGTGGCTCACAGGATTGTCTGGAAGCGATCATGAGGGGGCGGACAGAAATGAACAGCCGTCCCCTCGAGTCGGATCGCTCCCGGAGGTAAGCCGCCCGCCGCACGCAGCGGAGGGGGTCCCGATCGGACCCCCGACCCGCTAGAAGGCAGGGACGTATATATACGCCCATCTGCCTGTACGTGCCATTCTGTGGACATAAATAGTTGTGCGGCGGGCGTTAAGTGGTTAAAATATATTTTGCATCAATGTGAGCCGTGCTTTACCATTTATAAGGTTTCAAGGGCAGTAAGAGTCACACACATTTATAGGTTTTAGAAAAGACAGAGGGCTAGATTCAGGTAGGGGTGCACATTGTTACAGCGGCGCAGCGTATCGTATTTACGCTACGCCGCTGTAAGTCAGAGAGGCAAGTGCTGTATTCACAAAGCACTTGCCTCCTAAGTTACGGCGGCGTAGCGTAAATGGGGCCGTCGTAAGCGCACGTAATTCAAATGAGGATGAGGGAGCGTGTTTTATGTTAATTCTTGGTGACCCGACGTGATTGACGTTTTCCCCGAACGCGCATGCGCCGTCCGTGGAATTTCCCAGTGTGCATTGCTCCAAAGTACGCCGCAAGGACGTCATTGGTTTCGACGTGAACGTAAATTACGTCCAGCCCTATTCGCGAACGACTTACGCAAACAACGTAAAAAATTCAAAATTCGACGCGGGAACGACGTCCATACTTAACATTGCGTACGCCTCATAATAGCAGGAGCAACATTACACCGAAAAAGCCTAACGTAAACGACGTAAAAAAATTGCGCCGGGCGTACGTAAATTTGTGAATCGGCGTATCTAGGCTATTGCATATTCTATGCTGAAAACGACAGAAGCACCACCTAGCGGCCAGCGTAAATATGCACCCTAAGATACGACGGTGTAAGAGACTTACGCCAGTCGGATCTTAGGCTAATGTCGGCGTATCTTGCTTTCTGAATACAGAAAGAAGATACGTCGGCGCAGCTTTGAATTTACGCGGCGTATCTATAGATACGCCGGCGTAAATCAATGCTGAATCTAGCCCAGAGTTGTTTTCAATTTCTTTTTATTAGTCTTTTTTTTTCTTAAATACCAAAAATGTTTACATTTATACAAAATTCAGTTACAATATACATTTGTTCCCTCTCATTATTCAGTATATAAAATTGTGATGCATATCTATTATTTATGAATAATAAACAATAAATAAAGAACAAAAAGTCCAATATAAATTGTAGCAGCGCAGCTCTTTGTTCTCGTTGAGGTGAACAAACTTCTTTATGCGGAAAACATCATAAAGGCAGATGATAGATAAGATGGGGAGAGGTGCTCAAAGAAGTGTACTCTGTAGATGACAGCGGTGAAATAAGTCCTCTTCACAGTCCACCAACCACCAGTATACCACCGCGTAAACACAGGAACCCCTCTTTGGGATGCACTTACCACAGGGATAAGTCTAATAAGCCTTCAATACCAGCAAATATCCTTCTCTCCTCATTAGAATCTCCTCACACTGTATATAGAGATGGGATCCCCTCGGGCTCATGTAAACAATAACAGAATACACTCCATAGCGTGATACTGTTTGAGAATGCTTAAAACTTTTATTGTTTCCCCCAGTGTCCCCTTCTCAATATATATGTACATAAACACAGTTTAATAACAACAGGAGTGCGAATGCATAGATGCTCTGATCACAAGAGGTGTAGTTACCGGTACCGCCAGCCGTCTGTAGATGCCGAACACTTCCGGGTATGCCTCAGTGGAGCGCAGACGTCACAACCTGGTAAAGCAATGAGACCAAAACCCCTTATTTTCCATTTATAAATATTCTTTCATTCCTTTCGAGAACCGGAATTCATCTCATGTTTGCCATATTACTGGCATTTGACTATTTATGTATCCTTCTTCTCTTATCTGTCTTTCCATATATTGTATTTCGTTCATTTCACATATCCACTCTGCTATATTTGGGCTTTTATTTTCTCTCCAATTGCGAGCTAGTTGTTTGATCACATTAGAACTTTTCCGTACAGCCCAAAGGCTCTTAATTTGTAGGGACTGTTCCTCTTTAGAAACCAAATCCATCTGTTCATCTTTCCTCCTCAGTTGTTCCTGTATTTAATCTGATGAAAAGATCTTTATACAAATGTGCTCTTTAACTGCTTTCCAATCGCCTCCCGTAGGAGTATGGTGAGTGAGTGAGTGAGAAACTTATATAGCGCAACACATGCAAACTGAATCGCCTCTGGGCGCTTGGTATCCATTCCCTGGGCCCTCAGAAGAGATGGGTCTTGATCTTTCTCCTGAAGGCCAGGTGGTTTACCTCCAATCGGATGGTGGTTGGTAGAGCGTTCCATAGTCTGGGTCCTTGGACCGCAAATCTTCGTTCTCCTTTGGACTTGTATGTGGCTTTGGGTATCTGGAGTAGATTTTGGTTGGTGACAGAACAGCTCTCCTGTGCTGGATCACATCCCTAGTACGTGATCCAGCACCTCCAGGTAGGGGGTGCATGCATGTGTGCCTCCCATGTGCCGGCTGTGATGTGATTAGTCAATCAGCGGGTGCCGGCCAATGATTGACTGACAGCAGGGCTGTCTTAATAGCATCATGGGCCCCTGGGCAAAGTAATGCACTGGGGCCCCTACCAGCTTTCCCCAATTTACCCACCTACTCTCAAGAATAAATGTAAAACTAGTTAATCAAATGAATAATATATTTATTAGTACATTTTTAATCAAATCAATTTTAAACAAGTAGTATGGTAAGATGTCATTACAATCGTAGATTTAGCCCAGTGACAGGCTGCTGCTGTCCTCACAGTCCAGATTCCTGGATGCTACTCAGGACATGGCCATCCCATGACAGCTTAGTTAAAAGCATGACTGTCCTGACAAATCCAGAACAGTTGGCAAGTATAGTATAATGCAAGACTATCACAGGGCCTCAATGCACCTGCGGCCCCTGGGTACTGCCTAGGGGTGCTCATGCATTAAGATAGCCCTGACTGGCAGGAATGTCTGATTGTCAAGGAAGAAGATAAGACAGAGCTCTTTAAAAGTAAACAATACAGAGCTCTGTCCTGTCAGAAGGGATGTGCCGTTTTTTGTTTCCCTACAAAAAAGGGAATAAAAACCAGCACATTACTTAGTTAAGGCACCTAACAGTAAACACACCAAGCACCAGGCACACATGTAACCCTTTGCTCACTCTAGATGTTAACCCCTTCCCAGCCAATTTCATTAGTACAGTGACAGTGCATATTTTTAGCCCTGATGACTGTATTAGTGTCACTGGTCCCCACAAAGTGTCAGTTAGTGTCAGACTGCTTGCCATACTATCACAGTCCCACTATAAGTTGCTCATCACCGCCATTACTAATATAAGAATAAATAAATGCATTAAGATGGGCCTGACTGGCAGGAATGTCTGATTGTCAAGGAAGAAGATAAGACAGAGCTCTTTAAAAGTAAACAATACAGAGCTCTGTCCTGTCAGAAGGGATGTGCCGTTTTTTGTTTCCCTACAAAAAAGGGAATAAAAACCAGCACATCACTTAGTAAAGGCACCCAACAGTAAACACACCAAGCACCAGACACACATGTAACCCTTTGCTCACCCTAGATGTTAACCCCTCCCCAGCCAGTTTCATTAGTACAGTGACAGTGCATATTTTTAGCCCTGATGACTGTATTAGTGTCACTGGTCCCCACAAAGTGTCAGTTAGTGTCAGACTGCTCGCCATACTATCACAGTCCCACTATAAGTTGCTCATCACCGCCATTACTAGTATAAGAATAAATAAATACAAATTCCAGTATATATCCCACAGTTTGTAGACGTTATAACGTTCACGTAAACCAATCAATATGCTTGAGATTTTTTTTTACCAAAAATATGTAGCAGAATACATATTAATTTATGAAGAAATGTATTTATTTAAAGTTACTTATATTGCAATGTCAATTTACACAGCGCTTTACATATACATTCACATCAGTCCCTACCCTCAAGGAGCTTACACTCTAAGGGCCCTTACTCACATTCATACATACACATACTAGAGACAATTTAGACAGGAGCCAGTTAACCTACCAGCATGTCTTTGGAGTGTGGGAGGAAACTGGAGAACCCAGAGGAAACCCACGCAGGCACAGGGAGAACATGCAAACTCCAGGAAGGCAGTGTCATGGTTTACTGCCCCTTTTATTGCTAGGTTAAAGTGCTATCCACTACACCACTGTGCCTGCTCCAAATCCAATTTTTTTTTATTGAATTGAATTGAATATGTTGTATAGCAGAAAGTAAAACATGTTGATGTTTTTTTTTAACATTTTTGGTCTGTTCTTTATAGCACTAATAAATAAAAAAAACCAGTGCTGATCAAATGCCACCAAAAGAAAGATCTATTTGTGGGACAAAAATTATATAAATTACATTTATGTACATCGTTACACGACTGCGCAATTGTCAAAGTAACGCAGTGCCAAAAAGCAAAAAATGGCCTGGTCATGAAGGGGGTAAAACCTTCCGGAGTGCACGTGGTTATAATGACTTCCAAAAGTTGTTATACTCACTAAACCTAACATCTAAACGATGGCAGTTATTATTTTTAAAAGTCAGTATAAAGGAAAAGTTTTAGTGAAAAAAACACATTATTTGTTTTAACCAATTACGGTACTTTCTGAATATTATTGTCCCTGGCCTGCATAATTTAGACGTTGAAGTAATATTAAGTATTTTTTTAAACATACATATCATGCTTACATGATCTGTGCAGTGGTTTTGCACAGAGCAGCCCAATCCTTCTTTTCTTGGGTCCCCTGATGGTGCTCCTGGCTCCTCTTTCCTGCCTAGTGCCCCCAGAGCAAGCAGCTTGCTGTGGGGGCACCCAAGCAGACTGACTCTCAAGCCAATGTTCTGTGTTTCAATTAACACATGGAGCGTGGTTTGGCCCCACCCATGCTCTCTCCTCATTTGCACACTGGCTGTGATTGACAGTAGCACCAGCCTGTTTTTTTAGGCGGACCTGAACGGGAGCTCTGTGAACCTCTATGGAGCCACGGATGTCAGTGGTGACATGCCCCCTGACATCCAACCCGCTCCGATCTGCCAAAGTGTGACGGAGGAAAACCCTAGTTTTCCATCTGTCTGGCGGATCGGATAACAACGGCTCTAAGGTCGGTCGTCATCCGATCCCCCGCAGGGGAGAGCGACGCTCTGACAGGTCGGAGAGACAGACCTGTCATCTATAAACAAAGAATAGTGCTACTATCCCAGATAAATAAAACTCCTCCTGACAGTGGCGTCACCCGGTGCGGTAAAGCATGGTGTCACCCCCCTCTGTCTAGGCTGCCCAGCACCAAGCAGGCAGCGCACGGGCACGGGGCGCACCCCAAACCAGCCCCTATAAATGATAGTATAGGGCAGTATAGTGGCAGGCTAGGGTAGTATAGAGTGGTATAGTGGCAGGTTGGTGTAGTGGGGTGGTATAGGACAGGTTAAGGTGGTATAGGGCATGTTGGGGTGATATAGGGTAGTTTGGGGTGGTATAGGGCAAGTTAGGGTTGCATAGGGCAGGTTGGGGTGGTATAGGGCAAGTTAGGGTGGTACAGGGCAGGTTGGGGTGGTATAGTGCAAGTTAGGGTAGCATAGGGCAAGTTGGGATGGCATGGGAAAGGTTGGGGTGGTACAGGGCAAGTTAGGGTGGCATTGGACAGGTTGGGGTGGTATAGGGCAAGTTATGGTGGCATAGGGCAGATTGGGGTGGCACAGGGAAAGTTAGGGTGGCACAGGGCAAGTTGGGGTGGCATGGGAAAGTTTGGGGTGGTACAGGGCAGGCTGTGGTGTCACAGGGCAGGCTGGGTGGTGCAGGGCAGGCTGGGGTGGTACAGGGCAGGCTGGGGTGGTACAGGGCTGTTTGGGGGCGTACAGGGCAGGCTGGGGTGGTATAGGGCTGCTTGGGGTGGTACAGGTCAGGCTGGGGTGGTACAGGGCAGGCTGGGTGATACAGGGCAGGCTGGGGTGGTACAGGGCAGGCTGGGGTGGCACAGAGCAGGCTGCGGTGGTACAGGGCAGGCTGGGATTGCATGTCAGCTAAAAAAAAAAAAAAGAAACGGGATGGTGTCACCCCTCTAGCTGGTGTCACCCGGTGCGGACCGCACCCCCCGCACCCCCCTAGCAACGCCTCTGCCTCCTGAGCTGTCGGGTGCAGGATGCGCAGTTGCTCAGCTGCCAAAGTGATGAATAGATAAAGGACAATCCACAACTCCATACTTGCTCACATGTATGGAGTTGCGGATTGTCCTTTATCTACAGACCTGTCATCTGCCTGCTCAGCGGGGATCGACGGAGCAATCCCCGCTGAGCAACGCGGAGTCCGCACACAGACAGCCCCGTGTGAATGGGCCCTTACAAGAGCACTGAAGTCCTAAAGATAGAGCAAAAATCATAGCTCCTGATCTGCTTATATGTTGTGGGCCAGTGACGTAGAAAGCATTGAAGTGAGAGGATTAGCATGACAGTCGGTCAACCACTGTTTTCTAAAGAAAATTTGTAAGAGCAAACTTTGGATATCTTATATCAAGTAGGAGCTAATTTCCATATTAGCAACCTGCCGCTTTTCACTTTTAATGAATGTGGTGATTTCCATCATCCAATCAGTCCCTGTTCTATATATATTCCCAATGCCATACATTTGAATTTTTAATCATCTATTGGAAGCTTTCTATGGTCCTCAAGTTTTTTGTTGGGTTTGTTCTGAAAGAAGATTATGAGCTTAGATATTTTAAATAAAAATCAATGTGTACCTGTCAACTTTTTAAAGATATTTCCAGCTATGGAATCTGTGTGATGCCATTAGTGCATATGGGCACCATGGCACTTTGTGCTGTGCCCCTGGTGTTTCAAGCGTTGTGCCTCCTGGATATTAGTTCTCGTTGCTGGTTAGGGTTACATATTTACAGTTTTCCTAAACCTGACTTAAGCATATGTCTGGACATCCTGAGGATTTGTTGTTCAAACATGCAGCACACTTTGTCTTCCGAAATAAACAATCAACGTCTTTGGCCTTGCGTAACATTCTCCGGTGGCTTTCTCCTAACCACAAACTCCCCCTTGTTCTTGGACTCTGGGTTATCTTAAACGCCATAAACAAAGCTGTTTCTGTAACTTGTGATCATTTCTGAGAGGAAACAAACATTATGCTTGTACCCTGGGGGACAATGTGATTGGTGGCTTAGATTAAGCGAGAATTAACATCTGCACTTTGAATTATGTTTATCTGATGCTGTGAGAACACAAACTATTAGCTACCTAAACTTTGGAGAGCATCCAAGAGACGTGCTGATAAATCTTCTTATGCCTCTGCATGGGACAAACCTCAGGGAATTCACTTTTGCTGTGGCTTGGGGCTTTGTTTTTTTGTTTCTGTAAAGTGGGGGATTATCCAGATTTTTATTTAACGTCACTTTTTTCATCTTTATATCTCATCTTTTGAAATTGAAAATTTACATCTTTTTGTTTTTATTTGTCAAAGAATGTACACTCACCTCTGTTCTGCATGTTGATTGCAGTCACACATTATTAGGCTACCATGACTACAATGATTCATTGACTAAATACTCATAATATAAAACATGTAGGGCCAGATTCACAAAAGAAATACGACGGCTTATCTCCTGATACGCCGTCGTATCTCTGAGATACGATTGTCGTATCTATGCGCCTGATTCATAGAATCAGGTTACGCATAGATAGCCCTAAGATCCGACAGGTGTAACTGTGTTACACCGTCGGATCTTAGGCTGCAATTCTAGGCTGGCCACTAGGTGGCGATTCCATTGCGGTCGGCGTAGAATATGCAAATGACTAGTTACGCTGATTCACGAACGTCCACTTTGCCCGTCGATCTAAATTTACGTTGTTTCCGTAGAGATGCGTCGCGTAAAACTAAGCATGCCCTCTAGGTGGTCTAAGCAATGTTAAGTATGGCCGTCGTTCCCGCGTCGAATTTTTAAATTTCACGTCATTTGCGTAAGTCGTCCATGAATGCCGCTGGACGCCATTTACGTTAACGTCGAAACCAATGACGTCCCTGCGACGTCATTTAGCGCAATGCACGTTGGGTAATTTTAGGGACGGAGCATGCGCAGTACGTTCGGCGCGGTAACGCGCCTAATTTAAATGGTGCCCGCCCTATTTGACTTAGGCGGGCTTGCGCCGAGCAGATTTACGCTACGCCGCGGCAAGTTTACAGGTAAGTGCTTTGTGGATCAGGCACTTACGCTGTAAACCTGCGGCGGTGTAAAGTAAATGGGATACGTTACGCCGCCGCAGCGTAACAGATTTCTACGTGAATCTGCCCCGTAGTGCCCGAGGGGTGCTCAGTAAATGCAGCACATCTCTTGTCGCTGTGGTCACCAGACATCAGTAATGTTTGACAGAATGTGATCATCACTGGTTAGGGATGAGCGAATTAGCCTCGGTTTGGTTCAGGGACTGTTTGTCGTACCTGTCATCAAGTTGTAAAATTTTGATTTTCAATTCAAACCCCATTGACGTCTATCAGGGATTTAAAGGATACGTTACCTTTCTGAACATGTTATGTGCTACACCCATATTTAGGGTGTAACATGTAACATGTCCAGCATCTGACACCTCTCCCCTGACCCCCCCCTTTGACAGTGAGCTAGGGATCTTCTCCCCGCACTCGCTGTCACAATTCAAAGAGAGTGCAGACGTGCGGTGCTCCACCCACACAACCACATCATTGATTTGCAGATCCCTGTGAATCAATGACCTACAAGTACCATCAGTCTTTTTGGCTGACAGCTAGTAGTTGTCAATGAACTACAACAGTGCAGATGAGTGCTCTAGGTAGTTCATTGAGCTTCCTGTCATTCAGTAACTACCTGCCCTTATGAAGGTATGGGCAGACAGATACACAGACAGTTTGCAGGAGCTTGGCATTATACCCAGAACCTACTTATCATGAATGCAATGCTTTACAGGCTCTAACGAAAAAAAAAAAAGCACAACCTGCAAAAAAAATTGCATTTATTTATTTTTTGTAAAGGTGAACTTTTCCTTTAAATCTTGAAAATCAAATCTGATTCATGACAACTTTTACTGACTTTTTTTTAGGTTATTTTGCCTGCAACACATGTTTTTTTATTCAGCAGTAATAGCCCTGAATTGACCAGTGTAGGAGCCACAACAAAAGCTTAAAGCGGAGGTTCACCCAAACTGACAACATTATTCTAAAACAATCATTGCACAGTGCACATACTGAGTTGCCACAACATTTTTAAAATAAATACATAAATACCTTAGTATAGCCATCTAAACTGTGACTTCCGGGATTCCCCTCCCGCGGGAGTAGGCGTATCTTATCCTTTCCCTGGCACCGCAATGCGATTTGGGACTTGTCTTGTCACATTCGGCTCGCCATCATAGATTGCTCTGGAAGTGACGTTTCATCGCCACCATCTTGCTACACCCCACACTCCTGCACAGTAATGATAGAGTGAGAAGGGGGCAAGCGGACATCTTGTTACACCCACCAGAGTTTTAGATTTCACAGTTATTTTCAACATAAAACTGAGCTTATATACTTAAATACAGTGGGCCAGATTCACGTACCTGGGCGCATCTTTGTGCGGGCGTAGCGTATCCTATTTACGCTACGCCGCCACAACTTAGACAGGCAAGTGCAGTATTCACAAAGCACTTGCTCCGTAAGTTGCGGCGGCGTAACGTAAATTGGCCGGCGTAAGCCCACCTAATTCAAAGTAGGCTGGTAGGGGGCGTGTTGTATGGAAATGAATCATGACCCCTGGCTATTCTCTCTCCCTTCCCTCTTATGTACTGTGGTGGCAGGTCTGCAAGTGGTTAAACACTACCTTGTCCCAATCAAAAATTATTATATGGGTTCATTGTGAGATAAGGCTGCCAACTCAGACACTGGTCTTGCAGAGATGATAGCTACATGGAATCCCACCTTGTAGGTCAATGTTTCTCAACTCCAGTCCTCGGGTACCCCCAACAGGTCATGTTTTTAGGATTTTCCTCAGATGAAATGGTTGTGGTAATTACTAAAGAAGGCCATACACGGTCAAATTTCGAACAAATTTTCTTTTTAAAATCCGATGATGCCACCATTCATTTTTTAAATGCGGCCGACCAAGCCTTCATGTTGCTACAAAAAAGATTTTTTGTGGCCGGGAATCTTCTTTTCTCTCCGGGAATTTACTTTTCTTGCACATGGGCATTTTGTTTTCTATTACATTTCTCGCATGATTCTCCCATCATTGATTAGAAAATTGTTTGTATTTCCAAAAATTTCCAACATGTCCGATTACTCAAATTTGATTGCCGCACGAAAATCGGCTGTTGCTGCAGCCTACTAATGGTGCAAATTTCTAACGAAAATTCTTAGATACGATTTTCGAAAGAAATAATTTGAACCGTGATTGGCTGGCATTAGGCAGTGAAACTGAGCAAATCACCTGTGCAAAATAATGGAAAGCCTAAAACATGACCTGTTGGGGGTACTTGAGGACTGCAGTTGAGAAACATTGATTTTAAGTACACCGATCTTCCAGATGAAATCCCCAGATATCTCTGAACCCTATATATAGATATATAGATTTTTAAAGTGTATTGATTTCACTTTCAAAGTGTATAGTGGCTGCAATTTTGCACTTGATGAATTATTAGGATGGTGCTGATTGTTTCACACATTTGTATCTCTAAACCCTCATCTTCTTCATTTTCTTAGCAGCTAAAATTGCCATAGTGTGAGAGTGGAAATCTCAGTGGTCAATGTTGCATTGGTCAAACATAAAATATCCTGGATCATGATTAATGAAAAATTGTTAAGTATTCACAGGGACAAGCAAGTTAGAAAAAAATATGTAATTCCTAGATCAGCTTCTTAGAAACCAGGGTATCTTGGGGGTTGGGGGCCTGGGTCAAGGGGAGCCATCTCTGTTCTTCTCCCTTTTTCTCTCCTTTACCCCTTTCTACTTTTTCCCCTTTCTCTGTCTTACTTTTGTTTTGATTGTGATCAGTTTTATATGGACACCAGTGTGGAGGTCATGGTGTCTCTCTTGACCTAATATATATTGAGATGCAAGGCACAGCATTTTGAGGTATTGGGAACCTTACGTAATAATATGGTACCCCATTTTTTAGTCCTGCAGGGATAATACCTGAGTTTCTATTTAAAAGCACATATTTGTGTATTTAGGGCCTAATCTGATTGTTGTACCTAGGTATTTACCTAGGTATTTATAATTACTAGCCCTTGTACCCTTCGAAAGCTAATGTTTTATTCGACAGAGCCTGCCTGTCAAGAGTGGTCCTTTACTGTTTATATGTCACTTGACTGAGACAAGCTAGCTCATAACCTAGCTTGGGGATGCAACTGTCCTTCGACATTCGTATGAAAATGTTTGTACTATTGTACTTTGAATAAAAATGTATTGAAATAAACACTTTTAAGTGATACAAGCTTTAGTAATTGGCACTCCTCGATATCCAATCCAGTTTAGGCCATGCATTTTTTAGTGCTTTTTCAGTTTTCATGGGAATTCACACCTTAGGAGGTTTGATCTGTTATTACTGTTTGTATGCTGTATAATTTTGACAAATGTCATCACCCTTGCGTGGGCTCATTTTGTGCTGTATTCTTCCAAAAAAACATTAATACAATATTGAACCAGAGAGTATTGCACAGATTTGTTGAATACTATGTAAAAACTTTTTCTACACTTTGGCCACACATTCAAAGGGAAAGAATAGGCAGCCATTAATAAAAATGTAATTATAGTATATTATCTCACGAATAAAAATACAGAAATTTTGTACAGACTCAATGCACACTATGAGGTTTATTTACTACATAGTTACATAGTTACATAGTTAGTCAGGTTGAAAAAAGACACAAGTCCATCCAGTTCAACCACAAAAAAAAAAAAAAACACAGTAAAATCCTATACACCCAACTCCATACCCACAGTTGATCCAGAGGAAGGCAAAAAACCCCAGCAGAGCATGATCCAATTTGCTACAGCAGGGGAAAAAATTCCTTCCTGATCCCCCGAGAGGCAATCGGATTTACCCTGGATCAACTTTACCTACAAATCTTAGTACTCAGTTTTATTCTGTACATTTAGGAAAGAATCCAGGCCTTTCTTAAAGCAATCTACTGAGCTGGCCAGAACCACCTCTGGAGGGAGTCTGTTCCACATTTTCACAGCTCTTACTGTGAAAAAACCTTTCCGTATTTGGAGGTGAAATCTCTTTTCCTCTAGACGTAAAGAGTGCCCTCTTGTCCTCAGTGTTGACCGTAAAGTGAATAACTCAACACCAAGTTCACTGTATGGACCTCTTATATATTTGTACATGTTGATCATATCCCCCCTTATTCTCCTCTTCTCAAGAGTGAATAAATTTAGTTCTTCTAATATTTCCTCATAGCTGAGCTCCTCCATGCCTCTTATCAGTTTGGTTGCCCTTCTCTGCACTTTCTCCAGTTCTCCGATGTCCTTTTTGAGAACTGGTGCCCAAAACTGAACTGCATATTCCAGATGAGGTCTTACTAATGATTTGTACAGATTTGTACTAGAGCTGGAGAGTGCAAAATCAGGCTCACTTCTGCAGGGAAACCAATCAGCTTTTTTTTTTTTTTTTCTTTTTCCATAAACAATTTTTATTGAGAGATAATAAAGCAGTACAATACAGTGCCGTATACAGACCTTGAAAGTACATGGAATTAGATTGATGCATGGTAATATTGCATATACAGCTAACAACAGGGAGTTGGGGTAAGCATGTCTGAACTGAGCACTATCCCATCTTTTGGGATTGATACGTTTTGGAAAAATGGCCTATGATTAAACCATGACAAGGAGCAGTTTCTAAGAAAATAGTGGAGAGAAAGAAGGGAGAAGGAGGTGAGAGAGATAGAGGAAGAGAGAATGGAGAGGAGAAGAAAAAAACAAAGCAAAACAAAACAAAACACAACAACTAAGGGAAAGAAGAAAAAAAAAAAAGGAGGGGGGAAGAAGAGGTGGGGAATGGTCTATAGTGGAAGGTCACCAGTGTCGGCAGTCCTCCGCCAGGGAGGCCACAGGCCGAAGGCCACAGTAGTATTCACTTAGTAGGGACAAGCTCCTAATGGTGGCGGAAACGCTGAGTTGTTTTAAAGTGGGTCCAACATGCCCAGGTGTTTGTAAATTTTTCAATGCGTTCTTGAGAGATATGAACCAGTTCTTCCATTTCTTCGATCTTAGAGATCCTGTTAAACCACTCTTTAATCGTCGGGGTGTGTGTGGAGCGCCAATGTACCGGAATACAGAGCCTCGCCGCATTTACCATGTGCATGGCCAGGGACTTAAAGTATTCAGATCTGGTCAAATGCGTATGATGTAGGAGATATTGTGCCGGAGAGTAGTCAAGAGTGTAGGTAGTAACGTGTGCAATGAGCTCATGTACTTCTTTCCAGAATGGCTGGAGGGAATCACAGTTCCACCATATGTGGAGCATGGTCCCCCTCTCCTTACCACATCTCCAGCACGTTTCCGGGATCGCTGGGGAAAATTTGTGTAGGAGAGCTGGGGTTCTATACCAGCGTGTTTTGATTTTGTAGCAGGTTTCCTGAGTAGCAACATTAAGAGAACCAATCAGCTTTTATTGCCAAAGCTCAGTTGAACAAGCCGAGGTTAGAAATTGGTTGGGTTTTAATCTAGAAATCAAAATTAGATTGTAATATGCTACAGAAAAATGGACAGAAAATGGAACATTGACACACACATTGTAAACTACTTTAGAATTCCACAGATTAAAAGGGAGAGACCAGTTAAGGTTTGATCTGAAAATCAAAATTAGTGTATTTATTTTCAGATGTAAAGTCAGAATAATAGTACAGACCTGATGCACTTTATGTAGGTAACTTTAGTAGACTGTAGTTTAGGAGGGAGAGACCAAGCTTTTTAATAAAAAAATCGAATCTGAGAATGTATTATTTTACAAAAAAGAGACAGAAATATTGCACAGACTGGATGCACACTATGTAAGCAACTTACTAATGCTGTGCATTACTGAGTTGTTGTAATGAGGGGGAGATACAACTACCCCCAGAGTGTCCGCAGAATAGCAGCTAGTGCTGACAACTAGGTCAGGCACCTGAAGTAGGAGCCACTCCTGTAACTTGTCAGTTTAGAACGAGGGAGGCTGTTCTTCTCCTCTCTTGCTCCGTTCACATGTCCCAGCCAAGGGAAGATTACCCATACTTTGAACTGCCCTGATCTTGTAAGGGTTTTCAGGGAGGGGGAGCTGTACTGAGAGGGGGGGGGATCTGTACAAGGGGGAGCTGTACGGAGGGGGCAAAGCTGTATGGCGGATAGGAGCTGTTCTGAGGGGCATAGCTGGATGGGAGCTGTACTGAGGGAGGAGAGCTGCACTGATGGGACAAAGTTGTACTGAAAGGGGGGGGGGGTGTACTGTCCTGAGGTGGGGGGGCGAGCTGTAAAGTGTATTGCAGGTTACAAAACAACTTGCATACAGTAAAAGGCATTAATTGGTATTCTTTCAGAAGACATGTCACAGTAACAACATGATACTGTTCGAAACCCAACTGCATAAACAATGTAATAAGGGATCAACGGTGTCTTAATGTTATTCTGCTCGAGGCAGCCTTGTAGCACAAAGGCTCAGAAGAAGATTTCACTGAAGGGAGAAAGAGGAAAAAGAAATAAGCACGTTATATAATGTTGTTGGATAAGTATTCTTGTCAATAATATGTACACAGGGGGAGCTAACATTAAGAGAGAGAAAAAGGTCATTGTGCAGGCAAGGCTGAGTGCAAATAAAAAGGAACAGAAGGTAATTTATATAATTTAGAAATGCTGAGAACATTAATTTTATGGGGGAATACACAGAGATTCGATAATCTTTTACATTGCATTCCAATGCTAACTTTTTCAAGAGGACCTCCAAAGAAGCCATAAACAATTTCTTAATGTTTAGGAGGATCTGTTCAATGAATGGCAATCTCATTACAATTAAATGACACAGAAAGTCAAGGGCTGTATGACATCCAGTGATGTAGCTTGGTCCGGCACCCAAGATGTTCTCCCAGCAGGTGCCCTAAGACATTCATATCAGTGTGGCAGCTGAAAATAATATGCTGCGAGGGAAGCTTTTCTGCAATAACTGGTCACATGCCTTGTCTTCATGTATAAAATATACTATATATATATATATATATATATATATATATATATATATATATACAGCCCTCAAAATTTACACTCGCCTGCTCGCATTTTGCGAGTAAATTTTGAGGGCTGGCGAGTGTGGGTTGCCTGGGAGCAGGGGGGGCGAGCAAGGAGAGGAGAGTCGCCACTGCAGCTGCTGACGCCGCCGCCGTCTGGTTGTTCAGAGCGCGGGGAACATTACAGCTTTCAATTCAATAGCTGTGTTTCCCGCCACGCGCATCATATAAGCCCCTTCCCCTTGTCCGGGCACTTTGATAGACAGATCACCCATCCCAGGATGCCGGCGACTCAGGCTCCTCTCCTACCCAGCACAGGTAAGCTGCAATGTGGGGGAACTCTGGCTGCAATTGTGGGGGAACTCTGGCTGCAATTGTGGGGGAACTCTGGCTGCAAAATAGGGACATTTTGCTGCACTGGGGACACATGCTGCATTGGTAGACATGGGCAGGCTGCATTTTTGGGCACGGATAAAGTTGTTGTTAATATTTATTTTTATAACTTAATTCTGCATAAAACATTTAAGTGTCATTTCATGAGATTTATGAGGGCGTGTCTAGGGGCAGGATTAGGGGGCGGGACATGGTAGTGGTTGGGCGGGGCAACTGGTGGTGAGTACACCTTGAGGCCTGGCCAGTAGCTCAGGACTTAAAATTTTGAGCCCTGTATATATATATATATATATATATATATATATATCACACACACTATATTGTCAAAAAGAAAGGGGCAGCTGCCTTTACACGCACATGAACTTTAATGGCATTCCAGTCTTGGTCATAAGGTTCAATATCGACTTGGCCCACCCTTTGCAGCTATAACAGCTTCAACTCTTCTAGGAAGGCTGTCCACAAGGTTTAGGGGTGTGTCTATAGGAATGTTTGACCATTCTTCGGGTGCTGTCGATGCCATTCATGGTAAGGGAACCAGGTAGTGAAGCCTTTTGACTTCACTGTTGGTTCCCTAGTGTGCATGCGTGAAGCGTCCTGCGCTTTTCATTTGGCCCGGCGGCAGGGGAAAGGAGGAGGGGGGCTGAACTTTCGAGAGATTGGACTGAGGCCCATCTCCCGGAAGTGGGGAAGGAGACCTGTCATAAACGTGTGCCTGTTCCCCCCTCCCCCCTGAAAGGTGCCAAATGTGACACCGGAGGGGGGGAGGAAGCATATAAGCAGATGTTCCACTTTTGGGGGTTGCTTCAACTTTTGACTCCTTATTCTAGTGCAGATGCTAGTGGTGGGTCCTCCATCCCTTAATCCCTGTTTTCAACATCCACATAAGGCCATTAAGACTCTTTTACAACACTTATACTAAATGGTTAAAAGCTTGTGGAAATCTATCACACCTACACATTTTTGACCAAAAGTATGTGGACAACCTTTAAAATTACTGAGTTTGGGTGTTTGGAGTACTGTTAATGTAACAGCATACAAAGGAATTTTAGGCAATTAAGACCTTTAAACCTTGTGGTAAGAATAGTTTGGGAATGCCCATTTTATGTTTTAGCATTACTAGTCTTCTCTACACAAAGAACTGTCCAAAAAGGCATGTTTGATGAGTAAAAAGGGGAAGAATTTGAGGGGCCTGCACAGCCCTGACCCCAACCCTACTGAACATCGTTGGGATAAAATTGAACATGTATTGCAAGCCAGACATTTTCATCCAACATTGTTACCTGACCTCACATATGCTTTTTGGCTGAACTGGCACATATTCCTCCAGTCATGCTCCAAAAGATTGTGCAAAGTCTTCCCAGTAGCGTGGAGATGCAAAGGTCAGGTGGCACATCTCTATATACTGTAAATGTCTTTAAACAATATGCCCAACAAGCTGTTATCGTATAAGAGTGATAGTCAGGTGTCTGCAAACCTTTGGCAGTATATTGTCTTGAAGGTAAGCCTTAATTCTCTTTGATTAAAAATGATCATAATGTGCTGACAACATGTCTCAGGCCCCATACACACGAGAGGATCCATCCGCTGGAATTGATCCGCGGACCGGCTCCAGTGGATAGATCCCCTGGTGTGTACGATCCAGCGGATCTGTTTCCGCGGATTTTTCCAGCGGATAAAAATTTGAAGACATGCTTTCAAATCTATCCGCTTGAATCCATCCCAACGGATTGATCCGCTGGTCTGTACAGACTCACCGGATCAATCCGTCCGAATCAATCCCCCGCATGCGTCGTAATGATTCGAGGAATGCGTGGAATTCCTTATATGACAGCGTCGCGCACGTCGCCGCGTCATCATCGCGGCGACGGCGCGACACGTCATCGCGATGGGATTTTGGCGCGGATTTCGATCTGATGGTGAGTACACTCCATCGGATCAAAATCCTCGAGAGCGTGGACCGTATCCGCGGATAAATCCTCTTGTGTGTATGGGGCCTCAGAGCAGAATCTTTTCCCGAAATCTCCCAGAAATATAGGCATTCAGAAAATGATACAAGTCCCTTGATGTCTGCCCACAAGGTAAATATAAATTTTGAGTGGAAAAGATAAAACTAGAACTATAGACAAAACTATTTTTTTTTATTTGGATAGATAGAGTACGGAAGAGTTATAACCCGTGACAGTATTTTTCCTTTTTTTTCTATTTGTGTCCCACTGGGGAGATCCATCTTCACTTCCGGTCCCATAACCAAAACAGAGAGTGAGGCCTCGTACACTCGACCGAACATGTCTGCTGAAACTGGTCCGCGGACCAGTTTCCGCGGACATGTCCGACTGTGTGTAGGGCCGACCGGACAGTTTTCCTGCCTAGCGGACAGGTTTCCAGCGGACAAAAGTTTCTTAGCATGCTAAGAAACTTGTCCGCTGGAAGCCTGTTCGTCGGACATGTCCGATGGTCAGTACGACTCATCGGACATGTCCGCTGGCCCGAAATCCCGTGCATGCGTCAAATTGATTTGATGCATGCGTGGAAGCATTGACCTTCCGTGTCAGAGAACGTCGGTGTCGTCTACGTCACCACGTTCTCTGTCCGCTGGGATTTTGGTCTGATGGTGTGTACACACATCAGACCAAAACATCCCAGCAGACATGTCCGATGAAAACGGTCCGCGGACCGCTTTCATCGGACATGTCTGCTCGTCTGTACAAGGCCTAAGAGCAAATCCCTGCAAATTAAGGAAATCACTTGGGCCCCCTTGGTCACCAGAACCACTATTACTTTTCTGGGGACAACACAACATTTAGAATTTTACTTTAACTTTCAATGATATTGGTAAACTGAACGAATAAACAGAGTGAATCTCTCGAATGGAGGCACAGACAGCAATACAAACTGACAAGTGTTCTAATCTTTCTCCACTCTATCCAACAGGAGTTCCCTTTTTTTTTCAATCCAAGATCCTTCAGTTTTGTTGCTGCTGCTAAAAAGTGATTTTGGGAAAAAATATAAAAAATTAAATGTGATTAATTAATTAGGGAGCTGCGGTGGCTCAACGCGATTGGCACTGCGCTGACAAGCCATTCACCTCTGCAGCTAGGGGTTCGGATCCCAGTCTCGGCTACATGTGAATTGAGTTTGGTGGTCTCAGCCCAGCTCCCGGTGGGTGTGCTATGCGAGGTAAGCCTGCGCTTAGTACGCCCACCCCCTCCCACAAAAACCACCACACCTACACACGCACTCGAAATTGGGTTAACATGCACGCACTTTGACCACGCGGTCTCTAAAAGAGAGGCGAAGGACTAACGGGGCTGGTTGAGTGGGCTAATCCTCTCACTCCCTTATAGGGAGTCCCTCTGCTCGTTGGGCTTCAAAGCGGAGCAGGTAGGGCGGGCTGTGTGGGAGGACCCCCTCACACACCCGCCATTGCCACCCGGGGCATGGAGAAAGGTGGCAGATTGCCTCTGGGGGAGGCCTGCCTACTCCCAACTCCTGCAGTCCGGCTCCTCTCTTGAGTACACGCACAAAATACACTTTAAAAAAAAAAAAAAATTATATGACCAATATATGGCTCTTATCAGCATTATGACAGGCTAGTGCTGTGATAAGAGGTAATTTGAGAACAAGTTTACATGCAAGGAGTCCCTGACCAGGTGGTTTTTCACTTACACAGAGTGAGGGGTTCCAGGATTTATGTCTCCTATTAAGAAAAACAACCTTATTGTTTTTCCTAGAGCTTAGTAAGTTCTGGTCTGGGTCCTGGAGCCCAATAGCTTTGTAGAACTTTGGGTGGAATAAAGCCTCATTTCCTAGGTCCACATTTTAAATAGCCAGTCCTCTCTGGTTGTGAACCTGTGCACAGGTCCTTTTGTTTGACAGTTATAGCGGAGGTCCACACAAAAATGGAACCTTCACTGTCCAGATTCCTCCCCCCTCCAGTGTCAAATTTGACACCTTTCGTGGGGGAGGGGGGAGCAGATACCTGTCTAAGACAGGTATTTGCACCCACTTCCGGATATAGACCCCCCGCATTATCTGCGGGAGTCTACAACACACCCAGCCCCCCCCCTCACTGTCTTCTGGGAGACACACAAGTCCCAGAAGACAGCAGGGACCAGTGACATTGTCAAGCGCAAGCCGCGCCTATGCAGTAGGGAACCAGGAAGTGAAGCCGCTAGGCTTTACTTCCTGATTCCCTTACTGAAGATGGCGGTGGTAGCATCTGAGGCCTGAGGGACGGGTGCCGACATCGCGGGCATGCTGGACAGGTAAGTGTCCTTATTTTAAATGTCAGCAGGTGCAGTATTTGGCGGACCTCTGCTTTAACTGAGGCTCAGGGCTCCTTCCTTCCAGAAGAATACACTGCACAGAGCAACATTTAAACAGACACGCAGGTAGGGTGTACGCATGCCTGAGAGACAGGGGCTTTGATTAGGCCATAGTCTTATGGGAAGTGAGCCAGTCACTGTTGTGCACAGAGAGAAACAGTGTTTGAACAGGTAAAGAGCCCAAGACAGGCAACTTCAGCATTGAGAGTGTTTGCAGTGACCAGGTCAACCCTGTACAAAAATTTGAGCCTATGTGAAGGAAACCCGATAGTCTACATGGGCCACAAATAGCTAGGAGGCTGGAACTATTTTCTGTTGATGTGATGCTGAAAACCCCTGCGAAGGCAATCCGTTAAAATAACTTGAAAACTCTGCACTTGAAGATGAACTCCCAAAGCACTAATACAGTATATACATAACTTATCCAGTACTTCCATTTATTACCGTATTTATCGGTGTATACTGTGCACTTTTTTGCCCTGAAAATCAGGGCAAAATCGTGGGTGCGCGGTATACGCCGATACCCGCATTCCCGCGCCAAGTTTTGAATACTGCGCCGACATATACCGAGCGCTGTGCACTTGGGTATAGTCGGGCAGTCTCGGCTCCTTCCGCACTCACGTCCTGGACGTACAGGACCTCAGCGCGGGTAGCCGAGCATTGCCGACAATACACAAGTGTACTGCGCTCTGTATATGTCGGCGCAGTATTCAAAACTCAGCGCGGGAAAGGAGCGGGGAGGACGCGAGGACGCCGCGAGGATGCCGCAGAAGGACGCCGGACCCGCCGAAGAGGACACCCGACCCGCCGAAGAGGACACCCGACCCGCCGAAGAGGACACCCGACCCGCCGAAGACGGATGCCGGACCCACCGAAGAGGACACCCGAAGCCGCAGAAGGACGCCGGACCCGACGAGGCCGCCGATGGACGCCGCGCAAGACACCAAAACTGTAAGTACAAAAAAAAAAAAAAAACTTTTTTTCCACAGGATTGGGGGCCACTTTAGGGGTGCGCGGTATACGCGGGAGCGCGTTATACCGCAATAAATATGGTAGTTTTTTTCAGCATTGTAAACATTGTTTTCAGACCAAGAAAGCAGGCCCCCCTTTTTTTACTATCATTTTGTTTTCCTCAAATATGATGACCAGACCTTCCTACAGCTGGGGAAAGCTCTTCCTATCTTCAGCTGTCTAATCTTGGAGGAAATTGGTTTATCAGTAGTCAAGCTGAGACTATACTGAAAAGATTCACCCATGGGACAGTCAACGTGCAAATTCAGTGAGACAAATCTACGTCAATGACGTGAAAAAATACATGGTTTGGGAATTTGCAGATACAATAAACTTGTTATCGTGTTTCTTGCCTTTGTCAATAGAACTATAAAAAGTTTACAGCAAAGTTACAACAATTTCTGCAATTTACTGGACTCTGGGTTGCGTAAACACACATTAAATAAAGTTGATTTTATTTAATGGTGTTCTAGTTTGTGAAATAGAATTCCTGCTCAAAACAAAAAAAAAATTGCACTTTGACTGTAAACTTCCCTAATAGACAGGGACTGACATGGCTTGTTGACACCAGGGCATGTAAAAAAAATGGGACTATCTTTCCATCCTGTACTATCAGTTCTGAAATACTATCAACAGCTTAATAGCCTGATAAAAGTATAGTATATAGAAATTTTTCTTCACTTTAATAAACGTATATAAGATCCTGCTGCAGCAGTAAAGATATAGGCCCAGATTCACAGAGAGCAGGGCGCACATTACGCCGCCATTGAGCAAACACTGTACGCTACGCCAACGCAGCGCAGAGAGGCAAGCATTGCATTCAGCAAGCCAGTGCTCCCAACGCTGTGCCAGCGTGGTGTGGGTTTCGAAGGCGCACGTCAGCGTAGTTGGAAGTGGGCGTGAACCCATGCAAATGAGGCGTGACCCCATGCAAATGATGGGCCGAGTGCCAGACAGGTATGTATCACGAACTGCGCATGCGCCGTGACGTGGACGCACCCCCATGCGCCTGCTCACAACCACGCCGGCAAAACTGCCTAAGCTACGCCGGATCACTGCGTACGCCGTGAACATAACGTACGCCCAGCCAGACACACGTCCAACGCACAATGCGCCTGCTTGTGTTCCCTGGTGCAGACCTGTGCATGTCTGTTGCCGGGTTGCACCTCCTTTATGGGGAATAACTTTACGCCGGACGTAAAACTTACTGTAGGCGCATCTCGCGTAGCATGTGCCGGGCACACGCACGTTCGTGAATCGCCGTATTTCCCTCATTTGCATATTTGAATGGCTAAACAATGGGAGCGGCACCATGCGCCCAGCCTAAATGTGCGCCCACCCAACGCCGGTGTGAGCAAGCTACGTCGGCGAGGTATAGCCTGGTTTTAGGCGCATGTCTGTTTGTGGGTCTGGCGCACAGATACGATGGCCCACATTTGCACTTACGTCGGCGTAACTTGTTATACGTCGGCGTAAGTGCTTTGTGAATCTGGGCCATTGACTCTCAGTGGAGGTAAACTTTGGTACAAATTTATAGAAAGTCAGATTTCTAGAACCTTTTTTACTGCACTCCAAGCAGTAGAACCCTTTAGGTTCATTATTCAGTTATAGAAAAGTAAAGCTGTCAACAATCACGTTTTTCTTTTGCAGGTAAATGAAATTCCATAGCACAGCACCCTCCCCCTTTGCACAACATAACCCTCCCCCCCTAATTACGACCTTGGCCAAAAGTTTTGAGAATGATACAAATATTAATTTTTACAAAGTCTGCCGCCTCAGTTTTTATGATGGCAATTTACTTATACTCCAGAATGTTATGAAGAATGATCAGATGAAGTCCCTCTTTGCCATAAAAATGAACTTAATCCCATAACAAAATATTTCCACTGCATTTGTGAAGAAGGCTTCAGGGCACCCAAGAATTCCAGCAAGCGCCAGGACTGTCTCCTATAGTTGATTCAGCTGATTGGGGCACCACCAGTGCAGAGCTTGCCCAGGAATGGCAGCAGGCAGGTGGGGGAGTCCCGGAGCAAAGTGAAAGAAAGAAAAAATGAGCGGAGGGACAGTAGGACAGTCTGGAAAATAATAGGGTCAGCAGCTCTTTAAGGCAGGTGGTGGTGCTAGGGGCAGGGATGGGTCCCAGGAAGTTTAGAGGGGATGGTGACCAGTGAGGGGGCCAGTCGGGAGCAGATGGAGAAGAAGCAGCACTCCCACCCACCCTCCCTATGTTTTTGGTTTTCCAATGCTGCTGTCATGGCAGCCTGCCAGTGGTGGGTCTTTGGAGGAGGAGTAACACTCTGGAGTATAAAATGGTCGGGACCCATTTGTGGTATGGGGTTCTCGGGTACATTCTGGTTAACGAGGGGTTTAAGAATAGGGGTTTCAGAATAGGTAAAATGTGGGTCACTGCAGATGATGATTATAGTCTCCAAGTCGGTGTGTTGCGACTGGAGGCCTAAGAAGAAAAGTTTGTTGCAGTGACCAGGTTGTGTGTTGTTGCCCTCAAAGACCACTAAGATTTATTTTAACAATTTTGGCTGATGGTTATGTTAAGTATGTTATTTATTTGAAGTTATGTATTTTGTTAACTAAAAGGCTGCTATGGCCATTTTATTCCAAAAATCTTTGTCACGTCTTTTATTGGGTAATTAGCATACATTTGCAGCACCCTTTCTCAGAGGCGTTGTTAGGGGGGAGCGGGGGGTGCAGTCCGCACCCGGATGACACCCTCTAGAGGGGTGACACCATCCCGACTCTCCCGAGGGTGAGGAAAGCCCTGGTATTTTTTTTTTACAGCTGACCCTGGTCACCCAGCTGGAACAACACCTCCAGCACCACGGCCGCGCCTGGTGTGCGTTCGTCTCATTTTCCCTTCTACCTACTGAGCCAGTGAACCTGTCACATCTCACAGTGCAGACATGATGATGTCACTCACTACACTATCCATCTCCGCCCAGGCGGCGCAGCTGCATGCTGTGACGCTGTCCTCGTCTCCTGACTCCCAACACAGGTGTGAGTACAGTACAGGCAGGAGGGAAGTAAACTAGTGAAGGGTGACACTCCGCTTGCAAGGGGGTGTCCTGGTGTCCACCACCGGCCCGAGCCTGTGTGATAAGTGGGGGGTTGCCATGGTACCGGAAGGCCACCTGAGAGCTGGTGTGGGAGGACTCAGACAGTGTTTGGCACCCTGTGCTGTGCTAGTCTGATAACTGGGGGGGGGGTGCAAGGTGGTCTGCTAGACACAGCTATATATAATATTATATATATAATATAGCTGTGTCCAGCCGCCACCCCCCCCCACCAGACCAGCTCACCCAGCCTGCCCTATACCACCCCAGCCTGCCCTGTGCCACCTCAGCCTGCCCTGTACCACCCCAACCTGCTGTATACCACCACGCCATATACCACCCAGCCTGCCCTGTGTCACCCCAGCCTGCCCAGTGCCACCACAACCTGCCCTATACCACCCCAGCCTGCACTATACCACCCCAGCCTGCTGTATACCACACAGCCTGCCCTGTGTCACCCCAGCCTGCCCAGTGCCACCCCAACCTGCCCTATACCACCCCAGCCTGCTGTATACCACACAGCCTGCCCTGTGCCACCCCATCTTGCCCCATGCCACTCCATATTGCCCCATGCCACCCCAACCTACCCCAACCTGCCCTATACCACCCCAACCTGTCCTATACCACCCCAACATGCCCTGTACCCACCCTAATTTTCCTGTACCACCCTAACTTGCCCTATACCACCACAACCTGCCCTATGCCACCCTAATTTGCCCTTTACCACCCAAACCTGCCTTTTGCCACCCCAACTTGCCCTATGCCACCCTTACTTGGCCTATACCACCTCAACCTGCCCTGTGCCACCCTAACTTGCCCTATAACCCTCCAACCTGCCCCATACTGCCTTAGCCTGCCCTGTACCCATAATCTGCCATATACCACCCCAACCTGCCACTATACCACCCTACTCTGCCATATACCACCCCAACCTGCCACTATACCGACCCTATACTATCATTTACAGGGGCTAGTTTGGGGTGCGACCCCTGACCGTGCACTGCCTGCATGGTGCTGGGCAGCCTAGATGGGGGGGGGGGTGACACCAACCCTAGTGATGCCACTGCCCTTTCTGTGCTGTGATGATTTGACTTCTGTGCACATGAGGGATGTCACTATTCCAGCAACTGGAGAGAGCAAACTCAGCTGGAAGACTAGGGGAAGATGGAAGTATCTGTGACCAGTGGGATCAGTGACAGCTCAGGGCTGGAGGGTTTTCATTGACAGGCAAGTCCATAAAAATGGGCTAATATGAGGTGCATACTAGCGCATAATGCCATTAACCACCCCAGGGTACATTTCTTTTAAAAAAAAGGAGCTTTAATATCAGTGGAAGCTGGCTGTGTTTTTTTAAGGTGTTTCAGACCTGTCTTTGGCATGTAAAGTTGTTATCTTCTCCACTACAGATAACATTTTATGCTGCATTTCCCTAACTAGCCATATGGAAATCAGGTGATACTTAAAGGGGTTGTAAAGGTAAAAAATGTTTTCCCTAAATAGCTTCCTTTACCTTAGTGCAGTCCTCCTTCACTTCAATTGTGCTTTTAAATGTCCTTATTTCTTCTGAGAAATCCTCACTTCCTGTTCTTATGTCTGTAACTCCACACAGTAATGCGAGGCTTTCTCCCTGGTGTGGAGAAAGCCTCTTGAGGGGGGAGGAGGCGAGCAGGAGTGTCAGGACGCCCACTAACACACAGCTCCCTTCTCTATCTGCAAAGTAGAGAGTGTCCTGACTTGCCCCCTCCCCCCTCAAGAGGCTTTCTCTACACCAGGGAGAAAGCCTTGCATTACTGTGTGGAGTTACAGACAGAAGAACAGGAAGTGAGGATTTCTCAGAAGAAATAAGGACATTTAAAAGCAAAATCGAAGGATGAGGTAAGTGAAAGAGGACTGCACTAAGGTAAAGGAAACTATTTAAGGAAAAAAAAAATGACCTTTACAACCCCTTTAAATTAAGGTGACCAGATTTTTTAAACGAAAACCGGGGACATATTTTTTTTTTTACTAGTAATGGCGGCAATCAGCGACTCTCTGCCCGTCGCCGCCTGCCTCACAGCCTGTCAAGTCTCACTCTCCGGCCCCCTGGCTACTACTGGATGGGGTGCGGAGAAATATCCCATCACCAGGGAAGGCAAGGAGATAAACAGGCAGGCGGCTGGCCGGGACTTGAGCCAAGGCAGAACAACATGCGAGTGGAGCTGAATGGGCATGCACCCGAAACGAAAGAAATGTTCCCTCCGCTCCGAAAAAAAACAAAAAAAAACACCTCCCCCGCCAAGCTATTGGAAACGGCGGAGAGGAGGTGTGTAATTCAGATTTTTTTTTTTTTATTCTACAGACTTGGTCCGGTGACAGTGTCCTCAATCTGGGACCGGCCCCTGAAACCGGGGATGTCTGGTCACCTTACTTTAAATGTTTTTTTTTGAATAGAAGACTAATATAATCTTTTTTTTTTTTTCAAAGTCATAAATAATCAAGATTGGAATTAAAATGTATCATCGTTGCTTAAAAAAAATAAAAATAGAAAAAAAAAGCAATGCATTAACTTTAAAGTAGACAAACAAGATGTTTTCAAAGCGTATTGTGCACAGAATGTACAATATCCTTGTTAATCAATCAGAGATTTTTCTGTCAGGATGTGAAAAAAATATGCATTGCAAAGCAGACAAACATAGAAACCCTGTAAGTCATTAAATGTGCTATATTTGATCGACCTAACATGATAAATAATTGTGAAGGAAAATGTCATTACAAGAGCAGGTGTGAAAATAGATGTGCAAGATTAATATCAGCACAAAAGTTCAGTAAAGATTGCAGTATGTGCATTTACAGAATTATACTGGAAGACTTTGATCATATGACCTGTTTGCCAGGGTTTAGCAATGGCCTTGCCTTTAAAACCTGTGCAAATTGCCCAAAATGCAATCTGAAGTGGGTAGAATAGCTCTTTGCATTAGCTAGCTGCTTTATTTATTTTTAAATATCTGTGGAAATATAGCTTTAAACATGTGCCTCTCGCCCCATAGCAGATTTACTGCTACAGGTCGGTCACGCTGCACAGGATCATATATATATATATATATATATATATATATATATATATATATATATATATATATATATACTGTATATATATATATATATATATATATATATATATATGCAGGGCTTTTTTTCAGCGGCACCTCCTGGACTGACTGTATGTAATGTTAAGGGGTGCTGGGTTGTGCTGCAGGGTATTGATGCTCACTGCTGGTGGATCGATTCTAGCTGGAGGGGATCTATTTTTGCAGGGGGTCTATTGTTGCTGAGGAGGTCTAGTGTTGCTGGTGGGGGACCTATTGGTGCTGGGGGGTCAGTTGTTGCTGAAGGAGATCTACTGTTGGGGGAGGGGCCTATTGTTGATGGCTGCCAGAGAGTCTATTAATGCCGGCTGTGCGGAGATCTGTTGATGCTGCTGGTAGTCTATTGTTGCTGGGGGGGGGGGGGGATTTAGTTGTGGGTGGTACATTGTTAGGTTGCTGGCTGAAGGGAAAACCAAATTCCATACAAATTACTTAGCACAACAAAATGATACTTGGTTCTGTATTGTCTAAAAGGGACGGTACTGGGAGGTGGGGATGGAACCAAGGGACGTTGCTCGGAGGTGGGTAGGGGTCGGAGAAAACAAGTGACTCAGAAAAGGGGAGTTCCTGCACCTATTGTCTGAGAAAAAAAGCCCTGTATATATGTATGTATGTATCATAAATGTATATATATATATATAATCCTGCACTTCTGGGTATCGGCTTTCTCCCGCAGTGATTTTACACCGGCTGGCACCCACTGATCATTCGGTACACAGATAGAATGGCAGTCTGCCTATGTAAACAAGGCATGTTGCAGTTCTGACAGCACAGAAGGCATGTATCCTGTATTCCTGTAAAGCAGAAATATCAACTCATGCCTTCCACTAGACATGTGCATTTCCGTCTGAATTTCTGGGATTTTCACGTTCGTTTTGACAAACGATAACGAACGCGCAGATCCCGAAATCCAAAAGATCCGACATAAAAAATTCTTTATTTTCATTTCGTAGCGAAAACAGTTTGATATAGATAGAAGATTCAACATGACGGCGACAATAGTGATCTGTGTCTATCGAATCTGCGGTCGAATGTGCCTAACCTAATTCTGTTAGTCCAAGATTATTCGACATAGAGAGAAAAGATTTGACATTATAGAGAAATGAAGATTTGACGAAGCAGCTAAAAACATAGGATCAGCGTGAGCGGACATTTATGGTCAAATGCTTGGTTGACTAATTAATAAATAGAATTATTACTAGTTATACAACATTAAAATTCTACTATAGCTTGTGGGCGGAGCATTCAACCGGAAATGTACAACCCTTTGATCACCCCTGATGTTAACCTCTTCCCTGTAAGTATCAATACAGTAAAAATGCATATTTTTATCATAGATCACTGTAATAGTGTCACTTCTTCCCAAAAAAGCATCAAATATGTTAGTTAGTTTTCCAATTTGTCCACCACAGTATCGAAGTCCAGCTATCAGTTGCTGAGTCCCCTAATGAAGTCACGTGTCGTGGTGTAACGCGTAGGGTGTGGCCAGATATACCATAGGAACCAGAAGTGATGTTGGAGGCATTTACAGCGCTTGGTTTGCACTTTATTCGTTTGTTTGTTATACTGCTTTTAAATGTAAGAAAATGTATCTTTTTATTAAATCTGAAACCGGGAGATACACATATAGTTGGAAATCTAGAAAACCATTGGCATCATTGGAGATCCCCAACCGGCTCCTATATCATCGTGAACTCAAGATCCTGGGAGATTGGGGCCCAGATCCACAAAGAAATTACGCCGGCGTATCTATTGATACGCCACGTAATTTCTACGATGCCCTGTCGTATCTTTGTTTTGTATCCACAAAACAAGATACGACTGAATGTGGGCTCGATCCAACTGGCGTACGTCTTAGTACGCCGTCGGATCTTAGGTGCATATTTACGCTGGCCGCTAGGTGGCGCTTCCGTTGATTTCCATGTAGAGTATGCAAATGAGCTAGATACGGCGATCCACAAACGTACGTCCGGCCGGCGCATTTTTTTTTACGTCATTTCCATAATGCTTTTTTCAGCGTAACGTTACCCATGGGTCTATGAGGCGTACGCAATGTTAAGTATGGATGTCGGGCCAGCGTAAAATTTTCCGTTGTGTACGTCGTTTGCGTAAAACGTTCACGAATAGGGCTTTGCGTAAATTATGTTCACCTCGAAAGCATTGACTATTTGCGCCGTGATTTCGAGCATGCGCACTGGGAAACCCCCACGGACGGCGCATGCGCCGTTCAAAAAAAACTTCATTTACGTGGGGTCAATAGGAATTACCACACAACACTCCCGCATCTTATCCATTTGAATTGCGCGCCCTTACGCCGACGCAGTTACACTACGCCGCCGTAACTTACGGCGCAAAATCTTTGTGGATACGGAAAATACGCTGTAAGTTACGGCGGCGTAGTGTATCTGAGCTACGCCGGACTTAAAGATGCGCCGAGGTACGTGGATCTGGGCCTGGGAGTTGGCGTTTGCCCTGGTTTTATGAGATCGAAAAGGTCTACTTTATTCCTCTTGGAAGTAAGTGCTCTGTGAGCATTAAGCATTGAAACAATCACGAAAATTAAGCACTGAAGATGAAGAATTCTTGACAAATTGCTTGGAAGAATTTTGTCACACTTTGAATACTTATATGTGGTTTTTGTTTTTGCACCACTTAGAAGAATCACCACTTCTGGATTGTGGAAAAGTGTGGACGTTTTATTTTACATTATTACACAATATCTATAGAGTTATTTGATCGAGTTTTAGGTTATTAAGAAGTTGCGCTGATCATCATTTATTCAAGTCGCTGATCACCGCCATTACTAGTAAAATATAAATAAATAGATAAATAAAAATAAGTTTGTAGATGCTATAACTTTTGCAAACCAATCAATATACGCTTATTGGGAAAATCAGATTTCTTCATAAATTTAGGCCACTATGCAAACATATGTAGCAGAATACATAGTGGCCTAAATTTATGAAGAAATCAGATTTTTACAATTTTTTTAATGGATGTTTTAGAGCAGAAATTAAAAAAAAAAATTCAAAATAGTACTTTGTTTTTAGTACAAAAAATAAAAAATGCAGAGGTGATCAAATACCACCAAAAAAAGCCTCTATTTATGGGAAAAAAAGGAAATACATTTTATTTGGGTACAGTGTCGCACGACCGTGCAATTATCAGTTAAAGTAACGCAGTGCCGTTTCGCAAAAAATGGCCAAGTCAGGAGGGGGGGGGGGGACGGAGTCAGAGGTCAAGTGGTTAAAAAATACTTAGGATTTATTAAAGTCCTATTCCAGTTTGGACACAAGTTTAAAAAAAAAATAGTTCCACACACTTTGGTTTTGCTGGAATTACTGAGTCAGAAGACCATTTGACCTGTATGCAAGGCATCATTTTCAGTTTCTCTGGAGTGTGTCTTTAACATTTCAAATAAAAATAGATTAGCGGTTAGTAAGGTCACAGAGTTCCATGTATTTCATTATAAGATTGGAATCATTAAAAGAACAAGCTGAAAAGCAATGCTGTGATGATGGGGCCTTTTCAGCGCTGGAAAGCTTGGCTAAATATCTCATTAACTTTCTGGTTTCCTCTCCCTGTGTGGCATCTTACAAGGCAAGCCTACAAACCCTATTATTTTAAAGAATTACATGAACAAATGCTAGAACTTGTTATGATAGATGTGGCTAACCTAGTGACCTTGATTGCCTTTCAAAAGCTACAAATGTAGACCGAGATATTCCTATTGCACTTTAAGGCATGCAACAAACCCATGCCTTGTGCTATGAATATATAAATAAATAGCAAGTTGGTACTACGGCCTCAGCTAAGACATGCAGCACGAGTAGATGTATACGTGAACATTAAAGGCATACTGAATTTAAACAGTTCTATATACATTTGTGCTCAAAAGTTTGCATACCCTGGCAGAAATTGTGAAATAACAAACATGTTATACTTACCTACACTGTGCAGCTCGTTTTGCACAGAGTGGCCCCGAATCCTGTCTTCTGGGGTCCCTCGGCAGCTGTCTTGGCTCCTCCTCGCAAAAGCTTTCTACCTTCATGCGAGCGAGCCAATCAACGGCCAGGCTGGAAACTGAACAGGATGACAAGAACGCGCCCGGGACTTTCGAGGGGTGAGGTAAGAAAAACGGGGGCTCGGGGGGGGGGGGGGCGGTGCTGTCAGATGTTTTTTTACCTTAATGCATAGGATGCATTAAGGTAAAAAAACTTTTACCTTTACAACCCCTTTAAAGATATAAATCATATGAAGCCATTTATTATCACATTGTTTTTTTGGATCCTTTTTAAATCATAATGATAACAGAAATCACCCAAATGGCCTTAATAAAAAGTTTACATACCCTGGAATGTTTGGCCTTGGTACAGACACAGAAGGTGGCACACACAGGTTAAAATGTAAATTAAAGGTTAATTACCCACATTTGTGGCTTTTTAAATCACAATTAGTTTATAAATAAAGTCAATGAGTTTTTAGCTCTCTGGATACACTAAGCAGGCTAGACACTGAGCCACGAGAAGGTAGAAAAGAACAGTCAAAAGACCTGTGTAACAAGGTAACAAAACTTTACAATGATGGAAAAGGATATAAAAATATATCCAAAGCCTCAAATATGCCAGTCAGTACTGTTTAAGCACTTATTAAGAAGTGGAATATTTGGGGATCTCTTGATACCAAGCCAAAGTCAGGTAGATACAAAGAAAAATGAAAAATATTCAGCCTTGTGGCTCTCTTTGCAGCTCTACTGCTCAGGCCTCATACCTTGGACCTCCAGACCATCTAACACACTTCACAGTGCTTGTGCACAAAAGGCTGTACCTCTGTCAGCTTGGCTTCTTATCCTGCGGCTCCCAGCGGCTACATCCTTCACAGGCTCGGGGCTCTGTCTGTCCTGACTTGGACAGTACAGTGCAGATGTGCACCTCTCACTGCTCCCTTCACATATTGACATCCAGGGTGGGGCCCTGACCACTATACCTGGCCCTTATATGAAGGTAGCATACACCTGCATCATTAATGTGCTTGTTTCTGCCAAAATCTGTTGCAGACTGGTATTATAGACAGTGGCAAGGCCTTGCCCTGCCACATTACATACAGAATATATATTCCCACTCACGGGTCTCCACCCCTACCCACCTCTCAGCACCATCCCTGTTTTTGCCCCATGTCCACCTCCCCCTCTAGATCCCCCCCCCAAAAAAATGATTGAAATTAGATTAAACACTCCTACATAAGTTGAGGCTGTCCAAGGGATCAGACAGGCAGCTGTCCAGTACCCCAGGTAGCACAGCAAGAAGAGCTACAGCCAGACACCATAGAAGTACCAGGTTCAAATCCAGACTCTGACAGTTGGACTCTCAGGACAATTATGCATCCCTAAAACCCCCTGCATGAGGTTTCTTAGCCTCACGGCGGCCTCCTTTGAGTCAGTTCCACTCAAGACGTGCATGTATTTTAACATTCTCACAACATAGGACAAGCAGATCTCTCTGGATCGCCCACTACTGCTGTCCAACCAGGCAAAAATCTCCCTGGTGGATTTCCAACTCAGTCTTAGAATTGAGGAATGATTTTCTCTCCTTGGAAGGTGGTAAGAATGGTTGCAAAGAGCCACAAGACTGATTTTTACGACACTGGACTTCTTTCCTACACAATCACCCAGACAGGGTACAATTAGACAACATCATAGCTATGGCCTGCATAAACCATCAGAGGTTGGGCAGCCCTGGAGGGGTACCACCATAAGTTGGCCAGCCCTAAAAGAATATTATACACTCTCTAAAAAAAAAAAAAAACCCTGTCCCATGAACTCTACGGACCATAGAGTTCACAAGCCAGAGAGTGTATGATGAAATTAATGCCAAGAACGCCCAACCTATAGCAGCTTTAAACAACCACAGGATTGATGAATACAGAACTGAAAGAAGCAAGCCAAATTTTCTCCTGGTCAGAGAACCACGTTATGGATATTGAATGTACCGAGTCACTTTTTTTCTTTTTGCCACTGAAGGCCAACTGATATATATCCTTTTTAGGGTGTATGCAAAGATAAAGATGTTGCAAAATTTTACATGAGTTTATTTAAACATCTGGGGGCAGATCCACATACATCTGCACCGGGCGCAGCATATGTAACTTACTTTGCTTTTGTTTGAATCCTCAACGAATTTGCGCCGTAAGTTACGGCGGCGTAGTGTATCTCTCGCAACGTAAGGGCGCGGAATTCAAATGGATCTAATGGGGGTGTGTTTTATGTTAATACGTCGTGACCCGACGTAAACAACGTTTTTTTGGAACTGCGCATGCGCCGTCCCTGGGGGTATCCCAGTGTGCATGCTCGAAATTAAACCGGAACCCGCCAATGCTTACGACGGTGACATCATTCTACACAAATTCCTATTCGCGAACGACTTACGCAAACTACATAAAAAATTAAAAATTGTACACGGGAATGACGGCCATACTTAACATTGAGTACGCCTCAGTATAGCAGCTTTAACTATACGACGGGCCGACGTACATTCGCGGATCGCCGTAAATAGCTCATTTGCATACTCGACGCGGATTACGACGGGATCGCCACCTAGCGGCCGCCGAAAAATTGCATCTTAGATCCGACGGCGTACAAAGACGTACGCCTGTCGGATCTAGTCGAGATGCCGTTGTATCTTGTTTTGAGGATTCAAAACAAAGATACGACGCGGGAATTTTGAAATTACGCCGGCGTATCAATAGATACGCCGGCGTAATTTCTTTGTGGATCTACCCCCTGATGTCCTTTTGCTACCTTAACTGGAAATGAAAACTGAATATTAAATGTGGCTTGTATATCGACCTGTTACAGGAAAGCTGATTAGGCTACAACACTTGTATGTGCTACATGGCAGTCATCTTTTAGTAAGAGGAAGTGGAGAAACATAGTCATAAAGTGGTCTATTGCATGAAATGAAAACAAGAGCTAAGAAAATCCTAATCATTTTCTGTAAAATCCAGATTTACTGGGAAAACCACAGCATTGTCACTTGAACAGCACCAAAGCAGCTGGATTCAGCATCTTTCTTGAGGTCAAATTTCATGTGAACAGACTTTTATTTAATAAGGAAAATGGAAGAAAAAAAAATAGATTAACTTCCAGAGCGAGTACCACCCTGGGAAAATATTTCTAGAATCAGAAGGTCCAACAAATTTTGTACTTGACGTTTCAAAATAAAATTACAAATAATACCAGATATTATATTTTGCTATATTATTTTTATTATTCTCTCATCTAAAGAAAAGATATTACATAATAGATTATATTATTATTAGTAATAATAATAATAATAATAATAATAAACGTAATTAAACTTAAACTTAAAGTCCAATCATGTTTCTGCCTGTGAGAGTCATGCTTGTAACTGTCAGCAATGTTTCATGGGACTTGTAGTTTTGCAACAGCTGGAGGACCGCCAGTCTGAGACCCCTGATTTACACACATATAGTACACACATAACATTTAATTATATTGACACAAGATAAATTTGAATACAAAGACAAAAATGATAGTATATTTAGTAGGGTTGCACTGATACCAAGCATTTACACGAGTACTTGTACTCGTACAAATGCTCCAGTGCTTGACCCAATACCTGGCAGAAGGCCAGTACACCTGACATCCTCAGAGTAGCAGGGGTGGCCAGGCAGCCTCAGAGATGATCGGTGCGGCGGGAGGGGCAGTTACAAGCACAGATCTCCCTGTATAGCTTTCTGACAGCCGCTTCTCCTCCTCTCCCTCCCGCGGCTGTCAGGGAGATCGGTGCTTGTAACTGCCCCCACCTCCACACTGATCATCCCCAAACGTCCCCCTATGTCTTCCGCGGCTCCCTGGGTCCTCCACTGGCCCTCCCCAGTGCTAGGTTGGAGAGCGGAGGAAGGAGCCATTAAAACTGTCATTTACCAGCTCCTTCCTTTTCCAAATGCACAAAGTCAGTGATGACTGATTGTCCATCCATAACGGACCATTTAAACTGTTTATGAATGGAGAGGAGCCTCTGACTCCTGTCCATTCATCTTCAGTGCAGCTGAGGCTGCTGAGAATGGGACTGGGGAATCTGTGTCCTCAGTCCATTTCTCTGTCTCAAAGGGGAGATGTCAGGGGTTAGTTTAGACCCATTATATCTCACCAAAGCCCCCCTCAAAAGGGGTTGTTAAAAAATATATAATAATGTAAAAAAAAGAAAAACATTTTAATAAATAAATATTTAAATGAAAAATTGTAAAAATAATAAAAAAAAAGAACACTGACACTGTCTACTCCCCCTCCCCCCCTAAAAAATGTAAAGCATTGTAAAAATAAAATAACAAAAAAAAATTGCAAAAATAATAAACAAACAACATTGTAAACAATTTATATATATAAAAAAAAAAAACTACTGGCACAGTCCACACCCCATCAGTGCCCCCTATCAGTGCCCTTCAGTGTTGCATATTAGTGCCGCTGTCACATGACATTACATTTTTTTATCAGGAATCGGTATTGGCGAGTACTTGAAAAAAAGTATTAGCACTTGTACTCTTAAAAAAGTGGTATCGGTGCAACCCTAATAGTGTCAGGCTCATAGCGACCTCCATTCAGGCAATAACAAAAAGTATAGTACTAAGGACCAGAGCTGTGGGCAGGATGTAATAATGAAGTATTGGTGCAAGAAATTAACTTTTAACTGTAATTTTCCAACTAACCTCTCTATCCCCAAAAGCTCCCCAGTCTCTTGCAGTATCTCAGATCTCTGGACTTCAATGTAAATTCTAAGCCAGCAACCCATTTCACAGCCACAGCAAAGCAAATGCTGAAAAAGGAGGTGTAATGGTCAATAAAAAGAAAAAAAACAAATATATTGCAGTAGTACTGATAATGACCACAACAATATTTCATATTATTTCATAATGGTGAGTACACAATTAATTTACAACTCTTATGCCGCATACACACGATCATTTTTCGGCATGAAAAAAAAGATGTTTTTCGGCATGTAGAAAAAAATTATTTTTTTCCAACTTCATCATTAAAACGACGTTGCCCACACACGATCGTTTTTAAAAAATGCTCTAGCAAAGTGCGGTGACGTACAACATGTACGACGGCACTATAAAGGAGAAGTTCCATACGGATGACGCCACCCTTGGGGCTGCTTTAGCTGATTTCCTGTTAGTAAAAGACGATTTGCGCTTTTCTGTCTGTTACAGCGTGATGAATGTGCTTACTCTACTTTTACCAGAACGAGCGCTCCTGTCTCATAACTTGCTTCTGAGCATCTGAGCATGTGTGGGTTTTTAACGTCGTTTTAGCCCACACACGATAATTTTTTACAACCCGAAAAACGACATTGTTAAAAAATGCAGCATGTTCAATTTTTTTTTTGTCATTTTCAGAACCCGAAAAAACGATGTGAAGCCCACACACAATCATTTTAAATTACATTTTTTTAAAACGTCGTTTTTTTCATGCCGAAAAATTATCGTGTGTAATCGTGAGGCCTAATTCACATTGAAGAACAGGCACTAATAGACCTGAGAGAATGGGGTTGATTTACTAAAGGCAAATAGATTGTACTCTGCAAGGGCATTTTCTTTTAAGCTTCGAAAAAAATGTGAAGCATCACTTTACAAAGAATACCCAATCACATGCAAGAAAAATTTAAAAGAACAAAAAAAAATTCAGCAGAGCTTCCACTCATTTATTAGGTTCTGGAACAAATGCCCTTGCAGAGTGCAACTGCACTTGTATGGTGTACAGTCTAGTTGTCTTTATTAAATCTACCCCGGGGTATTGGTGCAGCTAGGTGATTACCTGTAGTTAAGGGCAGATGATGTTTGCACACCAATGGGTCCAGGGACAAACATCTGTCAGTAACCACAGGTAACATCTGAACATGTAGACAGCTGAGGCTTCTGTCAGCCTGTCATTCATCACCTATATAGCTCCACACTCCCCCTGTTTACCCACATTAATCACATGTATATCTCCATATACCCTCTGTATGCTCCAATTACCACCTGTATACTAAATATACACTCCCTGTGTACCCCTAGCATCACCTGTATACCTCAATCATACCTCCCAACTTTTTTAGATGGAAACAAGGGACACTTATAAGCAAAAGTATGTAGGCATAGGACACGCCCCCTTAAAGGAGAATTATACAACAATAAAAGATTTGTTAAACCCACAAGTGCTTTTTTTGTCACTGCTATTCCTTTAAATTGGCCTTTGAAACATGTAAATGTAGCCATTTAGAAATTGGATGAAAGGTTTAGCACTGGGAAACACTTTTTTAAAGATAAAAAATTGATACAAGTTTCAATTTATATACAACTATACAGATCAGACAAAAATGAGAGACAAATGAGAAGGTATGAGGGACAGATGAACTTTGTTCCAAATCAGGGACAGTCCCTCGAAATCAGGGACAGTTGGGAGCTATTCTCAATACATCCCCTATTTTTCATAACCATTTTACCTAAATACAACCCCTCTATACCCCCCATTCCTCATCTGTATGCCTACATAAACCCCCTATATCCCCAATTATCTACCATATACTTTACACTCCCTGTATACCCTTAAACATCACCTGTATACCTCTATACACCCCTGTATTCTTCCATTCATAACCATTTCACCTCAATACAACCCCTCCTACATACATCCCCTATACCCCCAATTATCGACTGTAAACTGAACATCTACTGTATACCCCAATTCATCACCTGTCTAGCGCCATACATCCCTTTTATACCCCCATTTATCACCTGTATACCTCCATACACCCCCTGTATTCTTCTATTCATCACCCTTATACCTCAATACACCCCCTTTATATCCCATTCATCTCCTCTATACCGCAATACACCCCATGTATACCCCCATTATTCACCTGTATACTATACACCCCCTGTATACCCCCATTATTCACCTGTATACTATACACTCCCTGTATACCCCCATTTATCACCTGTATATGTCCTTCATACATCCAATGTATTCTTCCTTTTATCACCCTTATATCTCAATACACCCCATGTATACTCCCATGCATAACCTGTATACCCCCAAACACCACCAGTATACCTCTATTAATCACCTGATACCCCATACATACCTCATATGCCGCATTATTCACATGTATACCTCTACACACACCCTTTTTGCTCACATTTATCACCTGGATACCTCTATACACCTCCTGTATAACTCCATTCATCACATGTATACCTCCATACATCCCCCTGTTTACCCCATTCATCACATGTATACCTCCATATGTTCTCTGTATACCCTCATACATCCACTTAACACCCCAATTCATCACCGGTATACTCAATACACCACTATTTATCAGCTATATACCTCCATAAATCCCCTATATTTTACATTCATCACTAATACACTAATACACCCCGTTATACCCCCATTCATCACACGTATAACCCATACATCCACTTTATACTACCATTCCTTACGTGTATACCTCAATACACCCCCTGTATACATATATATATTAACCGTATACCATCATAAACCACCAGTACATTTCTCATCATTACCTGTATACCCCATACACTCCATGTGTACCCCTATTTAGCACCCTTATACTTAAATACACTCCCTTTATACACCTGTATACCTCCCTTGCTCAGGTGGGCTGCCTAGAAGGAGGGAACGGTAAAACTATGGCTTTACCGCTTGATTTTACTGTCTGGATGCCTGTCTAACGTGCGAATAAGCTCTTAGAGAGTATTGACAATACGGTGTAGGGAGAGATACTGTTTTATTTATTGATAAGATATAGAAGAGAACAAGGATCTTCATGGCAGGATGAAAAAGTATTTTTATAAATGAAAGCTGCAATAAATGAACAGGTTAAAACTTGATATCTTATTGATTTTGTATAAGGGCTCTTTGACATGGGTGGCCAGGGCACGGTATGTTTCAGGGGCCATGGTGCAGGTACCCACTAGGGAGAAATCAAAGGCACACAACAGTTCTTGTGAATTGGAACTTTTATAGGCATGGTTGGCAATGGAGTAAACTCAGATATGGTTCAAGTTACTTCACAAAACAATACAGTTTGTCTAAGCCACTGTAATAGGTTGAGACAGATGTTACTCGAGGATGGCTGAAGGGGCAGTGGAATAAGATAATTCACACTTTACACACTGCTCAAGAGATTTCGGAAGTGTTCTGCAACACCAGACAGTGTCCCTCTAATCAGGGACCTTTACGTATACTAAGCACTATCCTTATTTCAGTGGATTCATCTCCCTAACCGGCCACTCGCTTGAAATGCACCCAAATGACGTGGGACCCCCTATTTAAGGGCTCCCGTGTTAAGATGGCCACCTTAACTCTCAAAAAAACTCAGCATTGAATCAGATGCCTACTGTCCCAGAGAGGGCTAAGGGAGCCTCTAAACTTCCCTTATAGAGTCCTCTTCCCCGTAACAATGGCACAATGCCACCTACAGGCTAAGAAGTGTACCTGCATCTGCCTACAGGTAAAAAAAACAGGCAGGGCCACCTCCTGAATGCCTGGCAGCCACTGCTATACTACTCTCTGAAAAGTAATCCACTACAAATCGCTTTTCAGAGGATGGTAGGCACTGCCACCCATGGTAAAGAGCCCTAACTATGCTCAGAAATTAATTTGCCCACTGGTTGTATCTAGATGCACACTGCTTGCTGATCTGCTATCCAAGCTTCTCCACTTATTGACAATCCCTCAACACAAATTCCCACTCAGTTCCACAATGTTAGCATGTTACACATTGCAGTTTATGGAATTGTTTTCCCTTCTGATACAATGAAGTCATTTTTGTGTGTTTCTCTGTTGCTATAACTCCTAGGAAAGAACAAAACTAAGTATATATATAGTAATTGTAGGAGAAAGTGAAAACTAGCATTCCCCGTGATCTGATATGGATTAAGCTACAGCTAAGAAATGCGCTTTAATTTCCCTAGAGACTGTTAGTAACTGGGATTGTGAGACTTACTAGCAGAAATTATGCAGATATTGACAGGAGAAAAGGAACTGTGAATCATACCTTATCGTACCAAATGTAGAAACATTATCTACTTTTTTCTGTTATTTAAAGCAGACTTGTCATTAATGTACTTTCCCTATGTTTTGTCTTTATAAGAAAGTGCGGCAAGCACAGAAAAATACCTGTTGATCTGAATTCCCAAGTGGTATTTTCAGCCATGCCTAGGTAACTCTGCTGGACTACAAAACACATCCCCCAATTATCTCCATGACATAAGGGCAGGGTTGGATTTCTCACTAGACAACATTGGCCATGGCCACCAGGGGCAACACATAGTCATTTTAAATGCATGCTGGCACAGCGTCTGGGCTGTAATGGCAGTTGTACATACTGTATATATGCACCAGGCGACTCCTCTTACTGCTCCTCTTACTGCGTGCTCTTAGCCCAAACAACTGAGGTGTCACCAAGAGCTCTTGGTCACCATTTGTGTTCAAGAGCTGAGAGGCTGGGCTCCCAATCATGCAATACCACAAAAGAAGAGAGAAAGGATGTTGAAGGCTGGCATGCCGGTATTTGCATTTTATAACAAGATACACTGAACAACCAAATATGTAATATATTTTATTATCCAAATTTAATGTAAAGTTAAAAAAATACACACACATTTATACTCAGATATTTTTGTTTCTATTTAACATCTGAGTATAAATACTTGTGTATGCTTTAAACTTTATATCAATTTTGTATAATAAAGTATTTTAGATATTTTTATATGATGGTTCGGTATATCTTCTTATGAAATGCAAATACCAGCAGGCCACCCCTGAACTCCCCTTCTCTCTTCTTTGTGGTTTTGCTTTGTTTCTTGGGTTGGTGAGCTCCTGGTATAGACATTGTTTGACTCTTACTGCTGTGGGGGCAGCCTCACTGCTTATATATTTGCTCCCAATCATGTGACCACGGCAACAGCCAACCACTGGTTCTATGATCAGGAATGCTGTCTACATCTCTCTTCTTCTAGAACCCCCTTTAGGGGCCATGAGGAGGTGACACCAAGGGGTTAACCACTTCCGCACCAGCTCACGCCGATATACGTCAGCACTTTGAAGAGGGATATCTTTTTTATGGCAGCAGCTAGCTAGGTTTCTTCTTCGGTTTAAGATAAAAGTGGTCTCTGCGGCGGATTCGCTGCAAGATCACTTTTATCGGCGGCGGGAGTGGGCCCCCCTTCCGCTGCTCTCCAGTGCCCTCTGCCACTTACCGGAGCCGTCGGCAGTAATGGAGGTGATCGGATCCTTCTGCTAGCTGGGTATGGAGACAAGTGAGTGGAAGATGGCCCCCACCCATCTCCATACCATTGCTGGGCGAAAGCGGCGTCAACACATCACTTCCACCCATAGCTCTTAAGGGCCATTTTTTTAAAAATTACCTTTTTTTTTTTTTTTTTGCATTTTAGTGTAAATATGAGATCTGAGGTCTTTTTGACCCCAGATCTCATATTTAAGAGCACCTGTAAAATGCTTTTTTTTTTGTATTACAAGGGATGTTTACATCCCTTGTAATAGGAATCAAAGTGACACAATTTATTTTATTTTTTTAAAGAACAGAGTAAAAAAATAAAATAAAAGGTAAAATAAATATTAAAATATTTGTTATAAAAACACGCCCTGTCCCGCCGAGCTCACGTACAGAAGCAAACGCATACGTGAGCACCGCCCGCATATTAAAACGGTGTTCAAACCACACATGGGAGCTATTGCCATGATCGGTAGAGCGAGAGCAATAATTCTAGCCCTAGACCTCCTCTGTGACTCAAAACATGCAACCTGTCAATTTTTTTCAACGTCGCCTATGGAGATTTTTAAGGGTAAAAGTTTGTCGCCATTCCACGCAATTTTGAAGCGTGACATGTTTGGTATCAATTTACTCAGCATAACTTTATCTTTCACAATATAAAAAAAGAACATTGGGCTAATTTTACTGTTGTCTTTTTTTTAAATTAAAATGTTTTTTTATTTTTTTTAAAACGTGAGCTTGTAATGTACACAAATAGTACACATGATCGGTCCATCCGATGAGAACAGACCGATGGACCGTTTTCATCGGTTAACAGATGAAGCTGAACGTGTCAGAACGCGGTGACGTAAAACACGACGTGCTGAAAAAAAGGAAGTTCAATGCTTCCAAGCATGCGTCGACTTGATTCTGAGCATGCGTGGATTTTTAACCGATGGTTGTGCCTACTAACGATCTTTTTTTTCCCATCGGTTAGAAATCCATCGGTTAAATTTAAAACAAGATTGCTTTTTTTTAACCTATGGATAAATAAACGATGGGGCCCACACACGATTGGTTTTGACCGATGACAACGGTCCATCAGACCATTCTCATCGGTTTAATCGATCGTGTGTACGCGGCATAAGACCGCTGTGCAAATACGGTGTGACAGAAAGTATTACAACGACTGCCATTCTATTCTCTAGGGTGTTAGAATTTTTTTTATAATATAAGTGCAGAGCTGTCACTTGTAAACACAGAAACCAGACTTCTGTGTTTACAAGTGATTGTGGTGAGCAGGCACCAAAGGGTCTGAGCCAGAGGTGGTGGAACTCAGTTCCCCCAAGTTCCCCCTGAAAAAAAGCCCCGAATATATTCATTTACACTACAGAGGTTGTATTGCTTTCTTGTGTTTACCTCTCAGAACCTTAAAATATGCCAAGAAAAACATATGCCTATTTCTTATGCCGCGTACACACGATCGGTCAATCCGATGAGAACAGTCTGATGGACCGTTTTCATCAGACCAAACCGATCGTGTGTGGGCCCCCGATGGATACCTAACCAATAGAAAAAAAAGATCGTTTGTAGGCACGCATGCTCAGAATCAAGTCGACGCATGCTTGGAAGCATTGAACTTCATTTTTTTCAGCACGTCGTTGTGTTTTACGTCACCGCGTTCTGACACGATCGGTTTTTTAACTGATGGTGTGTAGGCACGACTGATCATCGGTCAGCTTCATCGGTTAACTGATGGAAAAATCCATCAGACCGTGTGTACAGGGCATTAGTGTTTATAAGGAACAGTGTTGTGGTATAGGGTAGCTGGCCTAGTGAAGCTAAAAACTAAGGGCCAGATTCAGGTACAAATACGTTACGCTGCGGCGGCGTAAGGTATCCCATTTACGTTACACCGCCGCAGGTTTACAGCGTAAGTGCCTGATTCACAAAGCTCTTACCTGTAAACTTGCGGCGGCGTAACTTAAATCCACTCGGCGCAAGCCCGCCTAATTCAAATGGGGCGGCACCATTTAAATTAGGCGCGTTCCCGCGCCGAACGTACTGCGCATGCTCCGTCCGTCAAATTACCCGACGTGCATTGCGCTAAATGACGTCGCAAGGACATCATTGGTTTCGACGTTAACGTTAATGGCGTCCAGCGCCATTCACAGACGACTTACGCAAACTACGTGAATTTTTAAATTTCGACGTGGGAACGACGGCCATACTTAACATTGGCTAGGCCACCTAGAGGGCAGCCTTAGTTTTACGCGGTGTATCTCGACGGAAACAACGTAAATTTAGAGCGACGGGTAAAGCGTACGTACGTTCGTGAATCGCCGTAACTAGTCATTTGCATATTCTACGCCGACCGCAATGGAATCGCCACCTAGCGGCCGGCCTAGAATTGCATCCTAAGATCCGACGGTGTAAGTCAATTACACCTGTCGGATCTTAGGGCTATCTATGCGGAACTGATTCTATGAATCAGCCGCATAGTTACGACGGGCGGATCACAGAGATACGACGGCGTATCAGGAGATACGCCGTCGTATCTCTTTTGTGAATCTGGCCCTATAGTCTGGTCCTGCATAAGGAGGAAGTGTTTTGTTGTCCACCAGGTAAACACTAAGCAGAACCGACAACCTTTCTTGAGGCCCCGTACACACGAGAGGATCCATCCGCTGGAATTGATCCGCAGACCGGCTCCAGCGGATAGATCACCTGGTGTGTACAATCCAGCGGATCTGTTTCCGCGGATTTTTATCCCCCGGGATGGATTTCAAGCGGATACAAATTTGAAGATATGCTTTAAAATCTATCCGCTTGAATCCATCCCAACGGATTGATCCGCTGGTCTGTACAGACTCACCGGATCAATCCGTCCGAATGGATCCCCCGCATGCGTCGTAATGATTCGACGCATGCGTGGAATTCCTTATATGACAGCATCACGCACGTAGCCGCATCATCATCGCGGCGACGGCACGACACGTCATCGCGATGGGATTTCGGCGCGGATTTCGATCCGATGGTGAGTACACTCCATCGGATCAAAATCCTTGCAAATCCTTGAGAGGATTTATCCGCGGAAACGGTCCGGTGGACCCTATCCGCGGATAAATCCTCTCGTGTGTACTAGGCCTCAGGATTTCAGTGCAGCAGAGAAAAACACTCTGGCTAGCCTTAATTATTTTGTGCATGTGCAGATAAAATTCTATTTATTCCCCCACTCCTTCCCTAGCCATTCTAAGACTAGTAATAGAATACTTTCCATGCAAGTCCTTTTTAATGCATGTACTATTTGCAGCCAGACTACTTATAATGCGCAAATATAGGAGCTCCGGATACCTAATATTTCAGATGTTAAATTCCAACTTAAAGCGGTTGTAAACCGCATAAACTTTTTTTTTTTTTTTTTAAACCTGCAAGGCAAAAGGCATAATCAGCACCGCATACTGGCTGATTGGTCCACGCCGAGCGAGATGTCATCTTGCTCCGCTGTGTCTTCCGGGTATCGCAGCTCCAGCGCTGTGATTGGCTGGAGCGGCGATGACGTCACTCCCGCGCGTAGGCGCGGGAGATTTAAATTCGGCAAGGTCCGGCGGATGCCGGTCCTTTAGCCGAGGATCCCCCCTGCACATGCGCCGCTGCAATCAGCGGCGCATTGCGGGGGGAATATCTCCTAAACCATACAGGTTTAGGAGATATTCTTGATACCTACAGGTGAGCCGTATTATAGGCTCACCTGTAGGTAAAAGTGACAAATAAGGGTTTACAACCACTTTAATCTAGATAACCACTTCAATACAGGGCATTTTCACCCCCTTCCTGCCCAGGCCAATTTTCAGCTTTCAGCACTGTCATGCTTTGAATGACAATTGCGTGGTCGTGCGACGTGTCTCCCAAACAAAATTTACGTCCTTTTTTCACACAAATAGAGCTTTCTTTTGGTGGTATTTGATCATCTCTGCAGTTTTTATTTATTGAGCTATAAACAAAAAAATAGACTGACAATTTTGAAAAAACACAATATTTTTTATTTTTGCTATAATAAATATCCCAATTTTGAAAAAAATAAATAAAAATTCTCAGTTTAGGCCAATATGTATTCTTCTACATATTTTTGGTAAAAAAAAAATATCTCAATAAGCGTATAATGATTGGTTTGCGCAAAAGTTATAGGGGCAGATCCTCAAAGAAATTACGCGGCGTATCTCTTGATACGCCGCGTAATTTCGAATTTTGCGCGTCGTATCTTTGTTTTGGTATCCACAAAACAAGATACAATGGCATCTTTGTTAGATCCGACAGGCGTACGTCTTCGTACGGCGTCGGATCTTAGATGCAATTTTTTGGCGTCCGCTAGGTGGCGTTCACGTCGTAATCCGTGTCGAGTATGCAAATTAGCTATTTCCGACGATCCCCGAACGTACGACCGGCCGTCGCATTTTTTTACGTCGTTTCCGTTCGGCTTTTTCCGGCGTATAATTAAAGCTGCTATATGGTGGCGTACTCAATGTTAAGTATGGCCGTCGTTCCCGCGTCTAATTTTAAAATTTTTACGTCGTTTGCGTAAGTCGTCCGTGAATGGGGCTGGACGCCATTTACGTTCATGTTAAAAACAATGACGTCCTTGCGACGTCATTTGGAGCAATGCACCCTGGGAGTTTTTACGGACGGCGCATGCGCAGTTCGTTCGGCGCGGGGACGCGCTTCATTTAAATGAAACACGCCCCCTACCCACCCAATAGGGTGGGTAGGGAGAGATACACTACGCCGCCGTAACTTACGGCGCAAATTCGTTGAGGATTCAAACCAAAGCCAGGTAAGTTACAGCGGCGTAGCGTATCTTACATCTGCGCCGGGCACAGTGTATGTATGTGGATCTGCCCCATAGAGTCTACAAAATAGGAGATAGATTTATGACTTTATGTCACACCATCAGTCTCGTCTCCCTGACAGGACGTGGATCTCTGTGTTTACACACAGAGATCCACGTCCTTAGCTCTGTAAATGCCGATCGTGGGAACTAGTAAACAGGAGGACGTCCAGGGATGTCCTCCCGGCAATTGAGCACCGCGCTGTAGACGTCTTTTGTCTATAGCGTGGCTGCAAAGTGGTTCAAGAGTATGAACTCAGTTCTGCCTTGCAAAATAATACTCTTACAAAATATACAAACACCTGGAAGACTTGACTAAGTATCCAAGTGTAAATGAGGGTTATACCCATTTATGATATTTGTTGCGTTCGGACTGGTTTACCAGACAGTATTCTACTGTTTATTAGTGTATGTACACATGTTATTTGTACTACAAAAATGTGTTTCTTTCCTTGTAATTGGAAAAAACAATAAAAACATTTTGAAAAAAAAAAAATATATATATACATATATATATATATATATATATATATATATATTCATTCCTATGAAAAGTGTTCACAGACGAAGTAAGCTTCAGCTATAAATCAGCCATCTTCTTCATAGCTGTTGTCAGAAAAGGGTTAGAAAGCATTTGGAGATGTGAGACAAAATACTACAGAACTGTTACATTTTTATTTATTTTTTGCAGAACTGTAAAAAAAAAAAAAAAAAATTATGAACCTTATTTATTTACCCATGTATGGCAGCTGCTTGTGGGCCCTGTTTAGTGCTATTTTTCTGTACTGACACCAAGAATACATGTAAAAGGTTAATTTGGACTTGTCTTGCAGAAGCCATAAACATGAAATATGTATGGACCTAACTATTAGCTTTAATGGCTCCCAAATTTGATGTTCTTTTTGAGAGTTAGAATAATGTGCTTTGTATGACCTTGGAAATTAATAATGGCAGCAATAGTCTAGAAAGATAATAGAGAGCTTGTTATGAAGTAAGGTTCATCATGTACCAAAACCAGGTGTTCAAATGTTATAATGGGCCTAATCATTATGGTGTCATTAGGTGCACATTCAAGCTTTTGTTTCGGTACTTTATATAATCACCGACAAGGATACAGTAAATTATGGAGAACAATAGTAGAAGGTCTCAGTTATCCACGTGTACAGTATTTAAATAGGGTGCAGATGTTATGCATAGCTGACTTCACTGGTACAGTAAAACCGGGATCATTCGCACTCTGGTATTTCAGAGATAAAATCTGTGGCAGTACAAGAATCTTGCACTATGCTTATATGAGATCATTGGCAGGAGAGTATAATGTCAAGCAGGTTTCTCAATGACTCTGCCAGGCTGCTGTGCTATAGCATGCAAACCTGTTACAGAGTAAATATATGACGGTATAAGAAAACAAATACATAAAAGAAACATGACTCACCATATTAAGGGTAGTGCTTTCAGTACAACATGGCTGTCAACAGTAATGAAATCCTACTACAAAATTCTTTAGTGGTGGAGGTAATTCATCAAAGTTCCTAGCAGGTCAGCAACAAGTTGTGATAGCAAAGCCAAGAGCATGTAACGTTTATCATGTTTTATTTAGAATGAACTAGGGTGGCTCCACATGGCTTGCCTTTGGGGCATTTGAAGGTCAGATGGGGCAACAGGACAAGGATCAACTTCCCTTGGGAACAATCAAACTTTTGACTGAATGTAAACATTAATCAAAAAGTGAGATTTCCAACCTTTGCTGTTCCTTAAAGCCCAACTCCAGGCAATCAAAAAGATTTCCCATGCAGTGGGGCTGTGCCCGCCCTGCACGGGTCAAATGCTTGTTTTGTCTAGGGGTGAGGAGAAGGCCTATACTCACCTGATTATTTGTTCCATTGGAAAACACAGTCCCCAGACCAGTGGTAGAGTGTGGGGTGGTGGACTATGGAGCCTGCTCTGGGCTTCATGGCATCTAAAAGGTAACCAAGGAGACTTTCTTGGTAACCATTGAAGTATAAACATTGTATAGTTCGATATGTCATGATCTTGGTTTGGCAGTGATACAGAAAGCTTTAACACAAAGCAGGACTCAGTAGTGACCTTTAAATGAGTTCATACTTTCAAACTTCATCACAATATCCTCCTCTTTGATGGCTCCCACTAACTCTGGGTGCAAGGTGTAGCGATGGGGTCATGTTGTTCTCCATCCTACGCCAATTTGTATCTGGGGAGTGGAAGTAGTCTGTCCTCTCGAGCGAGGACTTCTCAATGTACTTCTGCCATATCCTCACATGGCAGAGGTGCATCAATGACATTTTTCCTCATCTGGGTGGGACCTGAGGATTTACTGACCTGATGGCTGGAAGTTATGAACAAAAAAATCCTCAATTTGAAATTCAATTTGTCTTACAGGCGCAAATCGGTGGCTTTTCTTGATAGACGCATTACTAAGCAAACAGATGGTCATCTTTAAAAACATAGCCAGCAATACTATCCTACATGCTGCTAGTTTTCATGCTCCCCTTTAGTTAATTCTATACCATACGATCAATATCTAAGACTTTTTTGTAATTGTTCATTAGAATCTACATTCAAATTTAAAGCTGATAGCTTGAGAGACATGTTGCTTGAGAGAGGTTACAGCAAAACCTGTCTTCGTAAAGCGTATAACAGGGCCATTAAACAATCTCATGATCAACTGCTCGTTAAAAAAAAAGCACCGCTCCAGCCAAGGAAGAGCCAATGACAGTTATCAAACGTTACACTAGTCAATAGGGATGAGCCTGATGTTTGAGTCGAACGTAAGTTCGACATAAACATCGGGTGTTCACCTGTTTGCCAAATAGCAAACAATTTGGGGTGTTCGTGGCAAATTCGAAAGCTGCTGAAGACCCTTTAAAAGTCTATGGGAGAAATCAAAAGTGCTAATTTTAAAGGCTTATATGCATGGTATTGTCATAAAAAGTGTTTGGGGACCTGGGTCCTGCCCCAGGGGACATGTATCAATGCCAACAAAGTTTTAAAAACTACAGTTTTTTCAGGAGCAGTGATTTTAATAATGCATAAAGTGAAACAGTAAAAGTGAAATATTCCTTTAAATTTCGTACCTGGGGGGGGGGGTGTTAATAGTATGCCTGCAAAGTGGCACATTGTTCCCGTGTTTAGAACAGTCCCTGCACAAATGAAATTTCTAAAGGAAAAAAAGTAATTTAAAACTACTCGCGGCTAAAATAAATTGTCGGGTCCCAACAATACAGATAAAACTCATTGAAAAAAACGGTGTGGGGTCCCCCCAAATTCCATACCAGGCCCTTCAGGTCTGGTATGGATATTAATGGGAACCCTGCACCAATTTTTTTTTTAAATGGCGTAGGGGTCCCTCTTAAAATCCATAAGGTCTGGTATGGATTTTAAGGGTAACTCCCTGCCAAAAGTTTTAAAAAATGGTGTGGGGTTCCCCCAAAAATCCATACCAGACCCTTTTCTGAGCATGCAACCTGGCAGGCCACAGGAAAAGAGGGGGGGTGAGAGAGAGCCCCCCTCTTGAACTGTACCAGGCCACATGCCCTCAACATGGGGAGGATGTCCCCATGTTGATGGGCACAAGGGCCTCATCCCCACAACCCTTGCCCTATGGTTGTGGGGGTCTGTGGGCAGGGGCTTTTTGGAATCAAAGGGGACCCCCAGATCCCGCCCCCCATGTGAATTGGTAACGGATACACCCGTATATGTCACTGGGAAACCCCGCAGCGTTTCCCTGTTGCATCAGTGCGGGTCACCCGCGCATGTGATGCCAGGACCTGACAATTCATTATAGCCGCGAGTAGTTTTAAATGACTTTTTTCCCATTAGAAATTTCATTTTTTGCAGGGACTGTTCTAAACACGGGGAAAATCCGACATTTTAAAGGCATACTATAGACACCCCTAGGTACGGAATTTAAAGGACTATTTCACTTTTATTGTTTCACTTTAAGCATTATTAAAATCACTGCTCCCGAAAAAATTGCAGTTTTTAAAACTTTTTTTTGCATTAATACATGTCCCCTGCGGCAGGACCAGGGTCCCCAAACACTTTTTATGACAATAACTTGCGTATTAACCTTTAAAATAAGCACTTTTGATTTTTCACGTTCGTGTCCCATAGACTTTAAGGCCTCGTACACACGATAGGTTAAACAGAGGACAGCGGTCTGATGGACCGTTTTCATTGGTCAAAACCAATCGTGTGTGGGCCCCATAGGTTATTTAACCGATGGATTCCTAACGGATAGGACAAAACCGATCGTTGGTAGGCACGACCATCGGTAAAAAATCCACGCATGCTCAGAATCAAGTGGACGCATGCTTGGAAGCATTGAACTTAATTTTTTTCAGCACGTCATTGTGTTTTACGTCACCGCGTTCTGACACGATCGTTTTTTTAACCGATGGTGTGTAGGCGCGACAGACCATCAGTCAGCTTCATCGGTTAACCGATGAAAATGGTCCATCGGTCCGTTCTCATCGGATGGACCGATCGTGTGTACGCGGCATTACGGTGTTCACGTGTTTGAACTAATTTTTTACCTGTTCGCAAGTTCTGCTGTGAACCGAACCGGGGGGTGTTCGACTCATCCCTATTGGTCTGTGGTAGTTAAAAATGCCAGTGCTAGTCATATTAAATAGAAAATTATTCAGCGCTGGAAAACAACACACAACTAAATAAATATACAAAAAATATATGCAGGCCAGCACTAAAGGTAAATTCAAAAAACACCTCAATAAAATATACAGTGAAAATAGTGCAGCGCAAAATTACATAATAATACTATAGTATAAAATAGAAAGAAAGTCCATAATGTGCTCTGGTGCAATATAAATAGTCCAACAGTAAAGGTAGGTGCAAAAAACACACAATCCAGGAGTGATGTTCAGGAAAGAAGAAACCTCCACCATATGGAAAGGATGGAAAGGATGGCCTCTCACCTTAATACCCAGACCAACAAAGGGTCAATCAGCATGAATATAGCACAGCAAGCTTCCTGTTCTCAGGGATGTCAGCAGTATGTCGAGACAAGATCTCACAACAGCAGCCAGATAAACGAATAAGATGGAGCATTCAGGGCATGTAAAAAAGGGAAAAGGAAAATCTAGTGCTCTCTGAAGCCAAACGATCGTTTATTATAATAAGACAAAAAACAACTCACATGTAAAAGCACTCTCAACTGAATGCTGAAGTAAAGGCATAAAACACAGTGACGTCGTGCGTAGCCCCTCCCCGTCGTGGACTTTCTTTCTATTTTATACTATAGTATTATTATGTAATTTTGCGCTGCACTATTTTCACTGTATATTTTATTGAAGTGCTAGTCATATATCAAGCTTATGTTGGAGACCACACTGGACTGACTGGATTAGTCACTGGTCCTGGATGGGTATTTGTGTGGGCAAAAAGGAAGGAATGCCTTCCAGTGGATAATGCCCAGTGATGGATGGAGGCGATGGGCCTTCTTGGGGATTGTTTTTTTTTTCTCTTGAGTATTGGGCTGCTGCCTTTTCTGTGTGACCTTATGGTTGTTTCAGAATGTAGACTTGGATAAAAAGAAAGGAGCGCCCAATGCCCACAAAAATGCAACTTCTAATGTAAGGAATGGATCATAGACGTCTATTAAAAAGTAGCAACATGTACATCAAGACAATGCATTTTGGGGAAATAGACTCCCTCGGCTTTAGTTAGACATCATTCAACTAAAGCCAACATCATACCATCCTGATTTCTGAAACCTTGATCCAACATAACCAATCACAAGAATTGTTCCCATGAAATAGTACGCAGCAACAGCCCTGAACAAGGAGGAGTCTATTCCCTGAAATGTGTTGGTTTGAAGTACATGTTGCTACTTTTTAATAAATGTCTCTGGACAGCGGGCTCTCCTTTTTTTTTGATCCAAGTGTCAGTCTTTTTCGAAAATAAGGCCTGTGGTTAGTTGGGGATGATCCCTGTAAGAAAAAAATGTTCTGGGATGCGTGACTCTTTTGGTAAATAGGGGAGGGAAAAAAATCAAGTGTAGGTAAAGAATGGCCAATGTCTTACTCCCCGTTGCTATGATCAATCTACACTGATCTTCACAAATGGACCCCAAAACTGTTTTCATGGTTTCGGATGAGCCTCAATCCTGAAAATGACAATCCTCCCTAGACTCTTATATATTTTCAATGCTCTACCTGTACATATACTGGACTTATTCTTCACTAAACTACTTAGAATACAAAGGCGTTTCCTATGGGCTGATAAAAACCCCAGGATTAACCTTACTCTACTCACCCTACCTAAATGTAAGGGCAGGATAGGACTCGCTGACTACAAAAAATACCACCAAGCATCACACATCACCAGAATAATAGACTGGCACTGCCACAGCAAGGAAAAGGATTGGGTCAAGCTAGAACGGCAACTAGCCCCTCACCACACTCTGTTCTCCCCGTGGACTTCACACTCAAAAATAAGTAAATCAATAAAGCACCCACTGATAGCGAACACACTCAAAATTTGGCATAAGATCGCAACAAAACATGGTTTATCCTCAACTCCTGGTCCCCTTACCCCAATCTTTGACAATCCCGACTTCCCCCCAGGCCTCCAGGGCAAAAATTTCAGACCTTCTGGCCTTTAATTGCTTCTCTGGGATCAGAGTTAAATCATATGATGTAATGAAGGCAGAGTTTGGTGACTCCCGGGCTTCTGGTTTTATCTCCAATTGAGAAACTTTCTAGTTAATACTAAATCCATCCCCTCATACAGTCGCCCACTCACAATCCTGGAAGACTTATGTTATAAGAGAGACCAGGTCGCACACGCTACCTCCCTAGCCTACTCATGGCTAGTTCAGCCAGTCAGCCAGCCAAAATGGTTTATCAAATCTTCTGACGCCTGCTGGCGCTGTGGAAGGGATGTGGGAACTTTCATGCACATCTGGTGGGACTGACCCACTATTTCTGCCTTCTGGCAAAATGTGATTGAATGGATCAGGCATATTACCGAAACGACAATCACTCTGGACGCGGCTGCATGCCTGCTCCATATCAATCGCCTACCGATTGGTAGATGCAAAAGGTCCCTCACTAGACACCTACTAAATGCTGCCAAAACCCTTATCCCTTATATTAGAAGTCAACCCAAACACCAAAGATCAGGGAATGGTTAGACAGAGTCACCTATATTTATAGGATGGAGGAAATCCTGGCTATGAAAAATGAGAACAGCTCTAATTTCAATACTCTTTGGCAACCGTGGTTCCTGTTTACTTATTCTGCTGAATTCCAAACACTGTGTCAATGATTGTGTTATTTGCTCATACTTGTCCGAAGTGAATTGAGTTAGATGACTCCATTGAATGCTCTCTTTGTCTAGTACTTGGAAAATGATTTAAACAACGCTTATCATGTCCTGACAAAATCCCTTCCCACTGTCCCCACCCGCCCCCCCTCTCGATCCCCTACTGCCCTCCTCTCCCTTATACTCCCCCATCCCTCTTCCCCCCCCCCCTCCGCTCACAAACATTTATCTTATGTTTTGAATTACCTGTATGAAACCAGTCTATGCCACATTTTATTGTACACTGACATATATTGTTTTTCTCTACTTGTTTTATAATCAGTATACTCATTGTGATGGATATGTCCTTTGTATACTGTTTAATCTTTCTAATAAAAACCTTTGATTGAGAAAAAAAAATGGCCAATGTCAATACTCAGTGGTGGAAAAATATGCCAAGCATTAGTTTGATTGGTGTAATAATACATTGATGCTGGTGGCCAGTGGGGAAAAAAAAGAAAATAGGCTACATTTGTGTGAGTGGGATATGGTGGAGCATTAGTGCTCAGTGGGGGTGAGAGGGCAATGTTGATGCTGGGGAAGCATGGGTTGGAGAGAGTTACCGGGCTTGCTGAGGGGAACAATAAAGATTAGTTGGAAGTGAGGGAACAATAGTGCCCAGCAGGGGTGAAAAACAATAGTTTTAGTGTCTATGGTCATAATAATGCCCTGACATTGGCAGTCAGTGGGGGGGGGGGGAAACATAATTTGCGTCAGCAGGACATGGTGGAGCATTGGTGTTCAGAGGGGAGTGAGAGGGCAATGTTGAGGCTTGGGAAGGGATGGAAGATTTTTGGTGCTTAACAAGAGGTGCAGGGAACAATTGTGCTGTGCAGGTTGTGGGGTGAATAATAGTGTTCAACATGGAGGGCACTAGGGCTTAATGAGTAGGCCAAGAGTGCCCCAATAGATGGTGGAGGGAATATTGTGCCCAGCAGGGGGTGATGAGTAAACTAAGCATATTAAGCATACTAAGCATATTGTCGGGCAGGTGATCACTCCAAGAAAATAGGCTACATTTGTGTGAGTGGGATATGGTGGAGCATTAGTGCTCAGTGGGGGTGAGAGGGCAATGTTGATGCTGGGGAAGCATGGGTTGGAGAGAGTTACCGGGCTTGCTGAGGGGAACAATAAAGATTAGTTGGAAGTGAGGGAACAATAGTGCCCAGCAGGGGTGAAAAACAATAGTTTTAGTGTCTATGGTCATAATAATGCCCTGACATTGGCAGTCAGTGGGGGGGGGGGGGGGAAACATAATTTGCGTCAGCAGGACATGGTGGAGCATTGGTGTTCAGAGGGGAGTGAGAGGGCAATGTTGAGGCTTGGGAAGGGATGGAAGATTTTTGGTGCTTAACAAGAGGTGCAGGGAACAATTGTGCTGTGCAGGTTGTGGGGTGAATAATAGTGTTCAACATGGAGGGCACTAGGGCTTAATGAGTAGGCCAAGAGTGCCCCAATAGATGGTGGAGGGAATATTGTGCCCAGCAGGGGGTGATGAGTAAACTAAGCATATTAAGCATACTAAGCATATTGTCGGGCAGGTGATCACTCCAAGAAAATAGTTGGGAGTTATGGGGACATAAGTATAAATTGCTGTTGAAAAAAGCTGTTGTTTTGCCCTTCATAGGCAAACACAGGTTAACTTTAACCTGTGAGTAGCAAAAATTGTTACGTTTGCATGACTCAACCTAGTTTTTCCAAAGGGTGGTTCAGATAGGGTCATGTCTGGTATGACAGGGCAAGACTCTGTCACTATAACATTTGTCAGGTAAAGGACACATGGTGTGCACATTTGTTCAGTGCAGGACTACAAAGCATAGATGTTGATCGCAGAAAAATGGCTTTTGGAGCTTTATCCAGGTTTTGGTATTGATGGATGGGGCTCTGTAGTTTGCAGATTCCAGAGTGTCTTGTGTGGGATGAAATCTCCAACCCAATGAGTTTAGGGGAGGACCAACAGGGACACAGCGTTTAGAATTTAGTTTTAGGAATACCTCAGGGCTCCTCCCAAGAAATGACAGAAGGTCTCCAGAAGTCAGAAACTGCATGGAGCAGCCAGAGCAGGATTGTCTGTAGGAGAAAGATAATGGCCTGAGGACTAAGGCCAGAGCGGAGCTGTGAGCACTAGAGTGAAGCCATCCCCACTGAAGAACCTATGGTCTGGTTGACCAGCATAGAGAGCAGAGGTACTGCGACTAAAGCTGAGTGACAGCTTAAGGGCTAGCATTTTCCATGTATTTGCATTTACTGGAAAAGAACCCCTGTTTTGGAAACCTTTATATGTTATGTTTTGGTTTTTCTTTTTTATTAAAAACCGCCCTAAAACTGAAGTGCTGACTGACAATAATCACTTGAAAATGCATCTACCACTAGAGCTAATGATCCACCCATGTCCCACTGAATAAAGAGCAAAGCAAGAAACTTAATGGTTATGGAGCTGTTATCTGTTATACACCACACTTGCTTTCATGCCTTTTCAGTAAAGTATAAACCACACATATATCTTAAACATATTTGTGCATGCTCTTAATGTGTGGAATAATCAATATGCAACCGTACATTGCTGGGTCCCCTGGGCTGCTGGGCCTCATAGCAGCTTCATGGTGTGCTGCAGTAGCTTTAGTTGAATTTGCAATTAAAGAAAACCTATACTTTTCATGATTCTCATTTTTCATTTGATCATTGCCCTTCTGTCCTTTTCTCTGACACATTCCTGTCTGTGACGCAGATCATACCATCTGTCATCACTGTCTAGCTTTCTCATGAAAGTATGTTCTTCCCTTCTGTTTTTCATTTTTAGGTTCCTTCTGCAGATATTCTCTGTTTTAATTGACCTCAGATCAAGATCACCCACATAGAGAATGTAACTGTTAACGTTTCAATAATAGACATAACAGTGATTCGTGTTTGCTTATACACCTTCTTTGTGAAACTGAAAACAAATTGCCTAGATGTACAGTGGTATAATTACTTCATCCTCCGTATACCAATCCTTAACAGAATGAGTAATTGGCCAAACGAGCAGTCAAAAAGTCACCATAATTAGCAGTTTACTAAACAGGTGCAAAGTTAGAAGCAATGATGCAAAGCAAGTTTAATAAAAGCTGCACAAACATGGACTCTACACAGCAATGTCTTTGTCACTCATTCAGGTTAACGTGGCGGCATAACATAGGCTACAAGACTAAAATGGTACAGAACACAAAAAGCAACTTGTGATTATCCTCATAGAACGTGTCCCTCGTAATGAAGTCCACAATAGCTGGAGAGATTCCAAGCCCAAGTGCCACCATGGAGGACCTCGAGTACTCTGGTATCAATTGGGGTTGGCACAGTAGCTGAGTCTTTTCGAAACTTGGCATGCTTAGGCTTCGGTCCAGCTTATGGCACACCAGCCTTTGGCAGTGAAGGGCCTTTTACTTGGCTGTAGATCACTTGTCCCGCTACCTTTGCTTTATTAGGTGTGTCCACTATGAGCTGCTGAGAAAGGGGAGCGCAGAATTTTATTTTTCCTGGGTGTGTTTTACTTTTTTCCTTTTTTTCATACAAATTAATTGGGATTCTTCTTTTCCTCTATTTATAAACATATAGATGAATTAATCGTGTATATCTTACATGATAATAATACATTTTTTTCCACTCCTTTTGTTTTAGTCAGCATATCTCTTTCTGGGTTGTATTTTTTATATCCTTTTTACAGGGCTTTTTTTATCAGACAGTAGGTGCAGGAACTCCCCTTTTCCGAGTCACTTGTCTTCTCCGCCCCTACCCACCTCCGAGCAACGTCCCTTGGTTCCATCCCCTACCCACCTCCCAGTACCACCCCTTTTAGACAATACAGAACCAAGTATAATTTTGTTGTGCTAAGTCAATTGTATGGAATTTGGTTTCCCCTTCAGCCAGCAACATAAGATCCCCCTAACAATGTACCACCCACAACGAAATTCCCCATCAACAGATCTCCGCACAGCCAGCATTAATAGACTCTCTGGCAGCCATCAACAATAGACCCCTCTCCCAACAGTAGATTTCCTTCAGAAACAACTGACCCCCCAGCAACAATAGGTCCCCCACCAGCAACACTAGACCTCCTCAGCAACAATAGACCCCCTGCAAAAATAGATGCCCTCCAGCTAGAAAAGATCTGTCAGCAGTGAGCATCAATACCCTGCAGCACACCCCAGCACCCCTTGACATTACATACAGTCAGTCCAGAAGGTGCCCGGAACTGCGTTCCCCCGCGTTCCCGCTGAAAAAAAGCCCTGCCTTTTTATATCTTTTTGTTATACTTTTTTTATAATTACTGATAGCACCATTGTGTTATAACCATATTGATCTATATTTAATGATCAATGCCATTTATAAATGTTTTGGATTGGGATGTAGAGAGGGGTGTAGCCCAAGTGGCACTTCCCCTTTTCCCCTAGTGTTGGAATGGATTGCCTCCTGATTGGCTCCACACCAGCTCTCCCACGCACTCCTCCTATAAGTATCCTGTACCTTCCTATGCCCTATTATGGTTTGATAACATGAAGAGACTTTTGCATTCCACAGTGGTTATGGAAGCCCTCCTCTACATCTGATGAGCGGTAATCTGGCTCGCCTCATCAGACACCACCAGTGGAAGCTGACTACCGAGCTGGACCCTAGGTGACCCCTCTTTTGATGCTACTAGATATGCACATTCTTGGACCCTAGAACATATATTTTGGGTTTGGGGGAAGAAATTAGTGGAGTAGCCAGCACAATAAAAGCAGTGCTAAGGTGCCTCTTTCAAGCAAGAAAACAAATTGCCCAAAGGTGGCAAGCAGAGAATCCCCCATCAGTAAGAGAGTGGATCAATGTAGTAACCAAAACAATATGGAAGGAGAAGGTAGTATATATTAAGAGAAGGAACATCAGGGAATTTGGCGAAATGTGGAACCCTTGGTTGGAAAAAATGGGATACCTCAAATTAAAGGAAAATCTATCAACTCGGATAACAAGAAGAAGGGAGGGGGAGGGAGGAGGGGGGAAAAGAAACTGAATAAATGTATGATATTGAAAAGATTATGTTATACGTGTAATAAGAAAAGATGGCATTAAGGTTTTACATGGATGTAATCTGTTTTTTTATATGATGAAGAAAATTAATAAAGAATATAAAATAAAATAAAAATAAAAAGGGAAAAAATAAATAAAAGATATGCACATTCTTATGGGAAACATTTGAGTGTTTATTTGGCTGCTCCAATAAAGTTTTTATAAATACTGCACTTAGGCACCGCCGCTGTGTGTTTTTGCTATCTTACAGAGAGCCTTTCCTGTTTCTGGGAGAAGTTGCACATCTGGTGCTCTCTTGATACACCATTCCTTCTTGTGGATTTATGGACTTTTGTAGTTTTATGAACTTTTATGAACTATAATATGACATATGTTACAATTAGTTTTATATAAGACTATGGGAGTTTTACATGCTAATTTACCAGAGATTGCACCGTATACCTAGCTGTTGGTGTTCATGAACCCAGGAAGTAGTAGGAAATAGGGTTCAAGAGGCTTGTGCCTGTATCCGAGCATGACGAGTAACTAACTAGCATTTGTAAAATGTTGTTCTGTGTGTATTTAGTGCTTGTTTAAAAAAAGAAAAAGAAAGATTTTGTAGAAAATGTAAGGCCGCGTACACACGATCGGTTAAACCGATAAGAACCGTTTTCATCGGTCCAAACCGATCGTGTGTGGGCGCCATCGGTTATTTATCCATCGGTTTAAAAAAAAGCCAACTTGTTTTAAATTTAACCGATGGATTCCTAACCGATAGAAAAAAAATGATCGTTAGTAGGCACAACCTTTAAAATCCATGCATGCTCAGAATCAAGTCAACGCATGCTTGGAAGCATTGAACTTCATTTTTTTCAGCATGTCGTGTTTTACGTCACTGCTTTCTGACACAAACGTTTTTTTAACTGATGGTGTGTAGGCACGACTGACCATCAGACCGTTCTCATCGGATGGACCGATCGTGTGTACAGGGCTTACAAGTGCCAAACATTTTACTCGTCATACCATATACAACTATACCTAAAGCCAAAACTTATTATTTTTGTGTGGAAGTGTTAAAATCTCTGTCAAATTTGTATTGTTGACGTTGACCCCAAATGAGGTTCTCTAATGCCACGTACACACTATCGGTTCATCCGATGAAAACGGACCGATGCATTTTTTCATCAGATATCCGATGAAGCTGACTTTCATCCGTCTTGCCTACACACCATCAGTTAAAAATCCGTTCATGTCAGAACGTGGTGACGTGCTGAGAAAAATTAAGTTCAATGCTTCCGAGCATGCGTCGACTTGATTCTGAGCATGCATGGATTTTTAACCGATGGACTTGCCTACAGACGATCGTTTTTTTCTATCGTTTTTTTTTAACCATAAGATAATTTTAAAACAGGTTCTAAGTTTTTTCACCGATGGGAAAAAAAACGATGGGGCCCACACAGAATCGGTTCGTCCGATGAAAACGGTCCATCGGACAGGGCATTATTCACTTTTTGCCATGGCGATCATTGTCAAGGGGCAAAGAGTAATAACAGATTCCAAGTTTCACATTTTATTAAATACGCACATAAAATAACATATTTTGGTGTCTGACTTCCAATTATAAATGATCATCAAACAAAAGAATAAGTCATAAGAAGATTCAAACGTCAACTCAGATTGGGATCCTGAACATTACGAACCATCACCCTGTCATTCACGGACAAATATTGTAACCCAGTAGGCAGTAGAGTCTGTGGCTTTTGATGGTTGAATGTGAAGAATGGAATGTAGTTTGAGAAAGGAGCGGAGGATAATGTCAGCTTGGAGAGAAGTCAAGCACTATGTCCATCCCATGCCTAATATTCAAAGGACTGCATAGGGGCACAGAGATCAATTTGAAGACTAACATAGGCACTTAAAATCATCATAAAAACTTTGGCCCAGATTCTCAAAGGGCTTACGATGGCGCAACGCAATGTACGCCGTCGTAAGTCCTAATCTGGGCCGTCGTATCTATGCGACTGATTCTTAGAATCAGTTACGCATAGATAACCATTAGATTTGACAGGCGTAAGGCTCTTACGCTGTCGGATCTTAAATGCAATTTTTTTTTCCGCCGCTAGGTGTTGCCTCCGTCGTTTTCCTTGTCGATAATTAGCAAAATATGCGAATTCCCGAACGTACGCGTGGTCGCCGCAGTGAAGTTACGATGTTTATGTTAGATTTGTGACGCGTAAAGTTGCCCCTGCTATATGAGGGGCAACCAATGTTAAGTATGGCCATCTTTCCTGCGTCGAAATTTAAAAATTTACGTCGTTTGCGTAAGTCGTCCGTGAATGGGGCTGGACGCCATTTACGTTCACGTCTAAACCAATGACGTCCTTGCGACGTCATTTAGCGCAATGCACGTCGGGCAATTTTAGGTATGGCGCATGCGCAGTACCTTCGACGCGGGAACGCGCCTAATTTAAATGCTCCACGCCCCCTACCCGGCTCATTTAAATTAGGCGGGCTTGCGCCGGGGAAATTAACGATACGCCGCCGCAACTTTACAGGCAAGTTCTTTGTGAATAAAGCACTTGCCTGTAAAACTTGCGGCGGCGTAACGTAAATGACATACGTTACGCCGCCGCAGTTTTACGCCCATCTACGAGAATCTGGGCCATAGGCTTTAGCATTATTATAAAAGTATGCAACTTTGTGAATTTTCGGGTTCTCTTAAATCACTGAAAATTTCAGTAAGAAATTCATAGTGTGTTAAAATACACATATGAAAACGGCATAAAATGAAGTGCCAATAAATGAACGAAATTCAGTTTTAACTGTAAACACAGTGCAAGAATTTATAGTGAAAATTATGAATTTGATCCTAAAAGTTTGCTTTTTATTCATACATCATGAGATATATGATTTCCCAAAACCCTACACAAGCATTTGTAAAACATTATGCTTAACTGGCCCACTGCTGCGTTTTTTAATATAAACACGCACTTTGTATATCATTGGTAATTGGCACTTATAATGTGCCCCAGCTGTGTATAAGGATTCTTGATCTACAGTCAGCAATATTCAGATCATCTACACTTCGGAACACGTGTTAAAACTAAGCAAGAAGGGAACTACTTAAAGAGGTTACGAATGTTTCATGCATTTTATACAAAACAACAGCTTATTCATTTAATGATTTGTTCCTGTAATGAACTCACTGCATTGTCAGAGGCAGACCACCAGAGACCACTTCACAGAAAACTGCTATGGGAGGAATGAGGGTTGATAGATATAGATATATCTAGAATAAATGAGAAAGACACAAACACAGTTTTTGGTCATTTTGTGCCAATAATGTGAAGGCATAGGTGTGCACAGCCTATTGCATTAGAGTCTGCACCCCAAAGCTCAAACACTCACCATGTTTTTTCAGAAAGGAAAGGGGCTGATAAATACATATTTACTGGCCCCTTTCCTCACTCATCCTAAAACATCTCTGCAGCAACAACCGGCAGGAAAGGAGGGAAGCCAAAGGTGCTGCAGAGGAAAGGAGAGGGGAGCCAGGGCAGTAGACAGAATCTTTGCTGCACAGAATGATTAGGGTGTGCCTGGGCACACCTGGAGCACCCTGTCCGCACGCCTATGTGCGGAGGTAAGGCCTACAAGATAGAGGAAGCTTTAGTAGAGGGACTATATTACTAGGGGATGCAGATGGAGGCCAGAAAGACTCAGGAAGCAAATGAAGAGGGAAAGAAGAAGTCTTACTTGATTATTAGACCAAGGTCAGGGCAGGAGCACAGCATAAAAGTATTGAGGAAGAATTAGATGGACAGCCTAAAACATATATCTACGGTGTAACGTTATCCCAAAAGTCTGTCCATCCTATTTTATTTGATAGGATGGGTGGCAGGGGGATATTAGTCTTTTTGCATATGATGCTACAAGCTTGACACACCTCTTTTTGGGCAGTTTCTCCCATTCTTCTTTGCAGGACCCCTCAAGCTCCATCAGGTTATATGGAAAGTGTCAGTTCAGATCTCTCCAGAGATGTATAATTGGGTTCAAGTTTGGGCACTGGCTGGGTCACTTAAGGATATTCACAGAGTTGTCTCATAGCCACTTTGTTATCTTGGCTGTGTACTTAGGGTCATTGTCTTGTTGGAAGATTAACGTTTGTCCCAGTCTGATGTCCAGAGCACTCTGGAGCATGTTTTCATCCAGGATGTCTCTGTATTTCCCTTGATCCCGACTAGTCTCCTAGTTCCAGCCACTGAAAAACATCCCCACAGCATGATGCTGCCACCTCTATGCTTCACTGTAGAAATGGGATTAGCCAGGTGATGAGCCGTGCCTGGTTTCCTCCAGACATGATTCTTGCCATTCAAGCCAAAGAGTTCAATCTTTGTTTCATCAAAACAGAGAATTATGTTTCTCATGGTCTGAGAGTCCTTCAGGTGCCTTTTGGCAAACTCCAGTTGGGCTGTCTGTGCCTTTTACTGAAGAGTGGCTTCCCTCTGGCCTTCCTACCATACAGGCCTGATTGGTGGAGTGCTGCAGAGATGGTTGCTCTTCTAGAAGGTTCTCCTTTCTCCACAGAGAAACGCTGGAGCTCTGTCAGAGTAACCACTGGGTTCTTGGTCACCTCTCTGACTAAGGCCCTTCTCCCCCGATCTCTCAGTTTGGCTAGCTCGCTCCAGGAGGCCACTGTGCTCACTGGGACCTTCAAGCGCTGTAAATATTTTCCGGATGCACTGTAGGTGTCCACTGATCCTGGTCTTAATGGACAGTTTAATAACCCTCAAGCCACTTTTCCCTCACCCTTTAACCTATTTAGAGCTAACTCCCACCTGCACAGGTGCCTACTTTATTCTTTCTGATGTAAGAACCGAGTAACTCTTTATAAACTTGAATGTGACTTAACTGCTTAACAGCAATAGTATGGGTACAAGTCTAAAGGAAGCTACTGCACAGACATGAGCAGGCAATATTCCTAAAAGGCTTCACCACTGTTGGAAAGAGGTACAGTAAATAGATACCTGGTTGTGGGGATTTTAGATTAGAATAGGTAAGGGGGCTGGGGACCTAAAAGGGAACATCGATATACCAAGGTGCCATCAAAGCAATGTTGCGTGATAGGGTTCAGCGTAAACATTTATATTGAGTTAGTGCCTTCTAAGATACCCTCCTGTTAAGCTATTCCACCTGTATTACTGGGTTGTTTGTTGTTAATATTAGGTTTAAATCTAGTTTTTTAGTTTGTTGTCCTATGGATCAGGTGAGAGGAGTGTGATAGTATAACTTTCCTTGTCTAAATAGGGACAATATGGACTGCAGACATTTTTAGTAGTCCCTGGGTAACGGGAGAGGTGCCTGTGTCTTATATGCACCCAGTCAGTATTGCAACACAAGGTACTGGGTTAACTGAAGAGCACTAACATTCCCTTGTAAATGTTGGGTGGCATTTTATTTCACATAGAGATTGTACAACATTTTGCTGTCTGTGATCATTTTCTTCATACCTTTTTTTTTTTTTTAATGGCATGTGCACCACAAAGGACTTGGCCCAGCTGGGGTGTAACTATTGAGAGGGGTCTATGGCAGTGACGATATTAGTTTTTTAACGCCTTGCTACAATGCCGTTCTATTTAATTAAACAAAACAGTGCTAAGTAATGTACAGAACATGGAAAGCCATAACGACCAATTAGGTATCAGGTTTGAAATTAATGGAGGCTGGCTGAGTGCTATGGGTTACTGCACTATATACATACTCATTGCACCTTACACTTACTTAGTATATAAATCTGTTATTTGGACAAATTTATACTTTGACTCCTGTAATAACTGTAACAGACATGGCTCCCCATGTCACCAATCAGATCAAACCTGCAACAGACAATGACAGGTGACAAGCAAAAGTTTAAACCTAATTATTAACTGTAGGGAAATGTTGAACACAATCACCAAAAGTGAACCTTTTGGCAAAAGTACTGTAGTAAACAAATATTTTCAGCAGACAGATGACAGCACAAGCTGTCATTCATAATTATAATTACATAGCTAATCAGGTATAAAAAGGGCACATATCCAACAAGCTCAACCACAAAAATATTGAAAAACGTTGTAATGTTACAATCCTTAAAGGGGAGTTCCAGCTTTTTTTATGCTTATTAAAAGTCAGCAGCTACAAAAAGTGTAGCTGCTGGCTTTTAATAAACAGACACTTACCTGCTCCACAGTTCCAGCGACGCGCCGGCCGGGGCTCCGCTCCTCTCCCCCCCTCTCCGGCCGGCGTCTTCATTTCAAGTGTGGGCACCTGGCCGTGACAGCTTTCGGCTTCACGGCCGGGCACCCACTGCGCATGCGCGAGCGTCACTGCGCCGTCCGATTGGACAGGCGATCGCCTACAAGGAGGGACTGCAGTAAGGCGATTAAGATATTCGCCTTACCAGCCCCTCGGCGGAAGGAGGAAGTGGGACAGGAAGTCCCACTCCTCCTGAAGCCCCCACCCCCCCCCAAAAAAAAATTACATGCCAAATGTGGCATGTAAGGGGGCGAGGAGTGGATTAAGAGGAAGTTCCATTTTTGGGTGGAACTCTGCTTTAAAAGTTGATTCAAAGGAAGGCAGAAAACCATAAATTGTGGTCCAATTTACTCTAACATGGAAACATTGGATAACTTCCTGGATCAACATTAAGCCATGTATTTCTTATAATTATATGTAGCCATTTACTGTATATTTTGTGATCTTTTAAAAAAATCCAACCTATTTTTAGAATAATCAAATGAATCTGTTATTCCGCATATTCATAATTCTTACATACCAAGATGGAACCTCTTTTCCTTTCCTGCGACATAGATTTTCTTTATGAAGTACATTTATATTTATACATCGTCCCTTATTTATGCTTTTCAAGATTGAATGATTTATATAAAATACTATAATAAAATACTAGCCGAGAATTTCAAAATCTCTAGAAATACTATCGCTAAGAATTATGGGCCAGATTCTCGTAGAATTGCGGCCGTGTAACGTAACCCGTTTACGTTACACCGCCGCAAGTTTTCAGTGCAAGTGCCTGATCCACAAAGCACTTACCTGTAAACTTGCGGCGGTGTATCTTAAACACGTCCGGCGCAAGCCCGCCCAATTCTAATGGGAAGGGTACCATTTAACTTAGGCGCGCTCCCGCGCCGGACGTACTGCGCATGCTCAGTTTTAAAATTCCTGCCGTGCTTTGCGCGATGTGACGTCATTTTTTAGAACGGCGACGTGCGTAGCGTCCATTCGTATTCCCGGACGTCTTACGCCAAAACAAAAAAAAATTGAAATTCGACCCGGGAACGACGGCCATACTTTAACATGGCTCGACTAAAGTTAAGCCATGTTAAAGCAGGTGTAAAATTGCGACGGGAAAAAATTACTAGCGACGACGTAACGACGGGAAAAAACTTTGTGGATTGCCGTAAATCCTCATTTGCATACCCGACGCTGGAACACGACGCAAACTCCCCCCAGCGACGGCCGAAGTATTGCATCCTAAGATCCGACGGTGTAAGTCAATTACACCTGTCGGATCTTAGGGCTATCTATGCGGAAATGATTCTATGAATCAGCCGCATAGATAGGACAGGAGATACGACGGTGTATCAGGACATACGATGTCGTATCTCCTCTGTGAATCTGGCCCTCCACTCTTAATATCTCAATGTCATAAAAGTTTTATCATATATCACTATTCTCCTTATCTCTCTGATCACCTGTTGAATTTTCTTCTGGTAAGGCGTAAATCCCATTCCAAATAGAGATAACTCAACCCCCAAACTAAAATGCCATAAAAAATAAACAAAAATAAATCAGAATAAATATAGTGCATGAACTTCACGGGAGTATTTTGAATCCTGGAATGGAATTCCATTGTGTTGAGTAAAAAGTTGTAAAAGCCCCCCGCAAAATAGGAAATAATATGAAAACTCCACACTAAAAGTGTGGAGTATTTAAAATTGTAAATAAAAAGAGATCATACTCTGATAGGCATACATATGCATATGGGGATGGGTGTCATATATGTGTAAAATCCTGGGTACAGAGTAAAATAAATATTTGGAATTTACAACAAAATCTTCTATAATATTCTACAATAGTACTTTTGTATACTGCCCATTTTTGCTAAGACTGGAAAGACTCTGGGCCGGATTCAGATAGGTTAGCGGATCTTTAGATTTACGATCCGCCGCCGCAAGTTTTTGAGGCAAGTGCTTAATTCAGAAAGCACTTACCTCAAAACTTGCAGGGGCGTATCGTAAATCCACCGGCGGAATTCATATTCCGCGGCTAGGGGGCATGTACTATTTAACTCAGGCGCTTCCCCGCGCTGATCGAACAGCGCATGTCCTGTCCGCAAATTTTCCCAGCGTGCATTGCTCCAAATGGCGTCGCAAGGACGTCATTGGTTTCGATGTTAACGTAAATTACGTCCGGCCGTATTCGCGAACGACTTACGCAAACGACGTAAAAAATTCAAAACTCGGCGCTGGAACGACGGCCATACTTAACATAGGATACGCCGCACTTACCCCTGAAAGGGGTAACTTTCCGCTGAAAAAAGCCGAACACAAACGACGTAAAAAAAAAAGCGCCGGGCGGTCCTTCGTTTCTGAATCAGTGTAAATGCTCATTTGCATATTCGGCGCGTAAAAGATATGGAAGCGCCACCTAGCGGCCGGCCTGGAATTGCAGCCTAAGATCCTGTCGGATCTTAGGCATATCTATGCGTAACCTGATTCTATGAATCAGGCGCATAGATACGACGGCCGGACTCAGAGATACAACGGTGTATCTCTTTTCTGACTCCGGCCCAGTATCTTTGTTGGCTGTGCAGCCACCTCCAGGCATGAAAAGAAAGGGTGCAGAATAGAATATTAAATTCACTTTAAAAGGTCGGTGTCTTTACACTATTATTTTTCATTTTCTTCCAGCAGATACCCCTGTGCTGTACATCTTTAAAGTGACTCTGTCTTGACAAAAGTATGGAGTCTGCCATTAAGACAATCACCTGAAAATGTGCTACAAAAATGTGTAGCAAGCTTAGCATGTCATCCTGGGTAGCATATGCATCCATTCACAGTGCTCTCCTCTCCAGTTGCCAACACTGAATCAAGCTGCAGCAAATAAAGCTCACACCGGAGCCAGCAAAAATGATAATAGTGTAATATTTATTGCACCAAGAGAATCACAGACATAGCACGCCAAACAAACAGACTGATATATCAATAAAAAAAACGATGTAACTCACATAGAAAGACACTGCTGACTAATATCATGCAATGATGTGACATCAGCACTAAAGCCTTTGCCCCAACGCACGTTTCAACCAATAGGCCATCTTCAGGGGACCTGAGATATGCATTGGGGCAGAGACTTTAGTGCTGATGTCATCTGCCTTCCTGTTAGAGAATGGCTACATTCTCCATGGTCCCACTGTAATTATTAGAGTAGTCACGTTCTCTTTTTCACTCTTGAGATGAACAATGGAATATGTAGTGTGCATAGAGTAGTGCCCTTGACTGCCACTAATGTGCACTGCTTGTTTCAACAAACATAAGTGGAAGGAAATAAAAGGGGAGGTTCAGGAGCTCAAGGTAGGCAAATCAAGGAGGCAGAAAAACACAGTGAGAATCAATTAATTGAAAAATAGATTACAGGGCCATTAATTAATGGATATGTAAGGATCATTTTTGAAAAATAAGGATATCATTTAGTGTCACTTTAGGTGAGGTTTTATTGCATAACTTTACAAAATGAGAAAGTGGATTACCCAAGTCACTGGATTCTACAATTTCTCAGGACTGACAGTCATTGGGTGGGTGGGGTTCAACCTCATGATCACACAGTAATCTGAAGTTACAAGAACATGAGTTTCCAATGTGTTCACAGTTCCAGTTTTCTAACTGCAGCTTTCAAATAACTTGCTTCTCTGGTCACATGTCCTGAAAACAAGGCTAAACCTTCTAGGTCCAGGCTCCAGCCCTGGGGCCTCCATTCAATAGTATACAGAAAACCAAAGTAACTTTCCACAAAACCATGAGGTTCCAGTGAGTACTTAGTTCCAGTTCTCTGCCTGCAACTTTAATATCATCTGCTTCTCCAGGCCCACAGCCTGTTAGAGGACTCAGCCCTTGAGGCTTGGGCTCCAGCCCAGGGGCCTCCAATCAGGGAAAAATATCCTTCCAAAACAGTGCTCAGACTGCTTGTTAAAGCTTGGTTTAACCCCTTGACAACAAACTCCCCAGGGGACTGGCCATCCAACTAACAAGCAAAGTTCTCTGCGTCATGGGAAAACAGGTGTGTAGGCACTATAACCTTCCCACATAAAAGCTCTGACCTCAAAGGATATGTAAAGGTTAGTGTTTAAAAAAACATGTCATACTTAGCTTCTCTGTGCAGTTGGTTTTGTGCAGTTGGTTTGGCCTCGATCCTCCTCTTCTGGGGTCCCTCAATAGCGCTCCTATCTCCTCCTCTTCCTCTCAAATGCCCCATTGGAGAGCTGTTTGCCTTAGGGGCACTCATGTGGGCGCGCTCCCGTGTCCTGCTGCTGTGTCTATTGACACAGACAGCAGGACTTGGCCCCACCCCCGGCTCCCGCATCATTCGCAGTGGGAGCCAATGGCTGCGCTGCTATCAATCTATCCAATCAGGATCCAAAGGCACTGGCTGGAGCTGGTGTGCTCATCCCCATCACTGGAAAGACCAGGCTCAGGTAAGTAAAAGGAGGACTCTGGGGGGCTGCTTAAACACAGGAGGTGTTTCACCTTAATGCATAGAATGCATTAAGGTGAAAAACCATGAAAGATTTACAACCAGTTTAAGGCTGCCGACACCTCCAATGTACCAGAATAAGAAAAAGGATGGTCGGCACTCAGGATGAGGCACAAATTGTATTCATTTATTGAAAAGACAGTGCTGTAAAAACAGCCTATGCGTTTCAGACATTAGTCCTTAGTTCTCTGTTGTCCTACCTCTGACACAACACTCTGGACTCTACCCAATGGAGAATGGCTGAACACAGACATCTGAGAAGGCTATATAAAACAGCAGAAATTTAAAACATGAGGCATCACTTAGAAAACACGACCCTACGCCAGTTTACAATCTCAATCACAAAGTAGTGTTAGGTGTCACAAGGATTCTGGTGAAGAACTAGTATCTGCTGATACTCTGTTGCGCTTCGCTGAGTTGTTTCCAGTCATCCCACTACAGGGGCAAGAAAGAACAGATGTTAAATCTGTCAGAATGTCAAGAATCTGAAGGCTAATTAATTGCATATTATAACAGAGCCAATAACCCACATAGAATTAATGTGCAATGATATAAGAGATTAACAGTCCCTTCATTGCTGGCTCTCTATATTTCTCAAAAATCTTTTATACCGGGGTTCTACTTTAATTGTTTTGGTATGTGAAATACATGGCCCTGTACAACCAAGTGTGTGTTTTACATTCATTTTCTACCCAGAGATTGTCTATTTACTTCTTAGCAGGTGTCTGCTTCATAAGAATTTCCTCTTGGAATCTCTAAGTGTTGAGTATGCCAAACCACTTTCTACTTACAAATTTTTGTCTAGATGTTTGACATTTGGAAGAATGACACGATAACTTGGTCAGCCTTTCTATTTAAAAAAAAGTAGACTTGATGGACATACAGTAAAGCGTACACCGATCAGCCATTATGTTGTTACAATGCCATCTGAGGGTTAGTTGGATATATTAGGCAGCAAGTAAACATAGAGTCCCTGAATATAATGTGTTAAAAGCAGAAAAAAAAAAAAGTTTGTTGTGTATGGAGCTGAGAAGCTGCTTACTGGTCATGGTGCCTATGCTGACCCATGCCCACAGCCAAAAGTTTCTACATTAAGCAATAAAAGAAGATGGCCTGGTCTGATATTTCACATTTTCTTTTACATCATGTGGATGGCCGAGTGTGTGTGCATTGTATACCTAGAGCAGTGGTTCTTAACCTGGGTTCGGCGAGTGAGTCTCGGGGGTTCCGCGGAGGTCACACAGGGCCGCCGGTACAAGGCAGGGGCGGACGGGTGCCCTGGGCGATACCATTTCATATAGGAGGGGGGGCGCAGCCGCAGGTGAAGCTCTGCCACGGCCGCGGCCGCCAGCGCGGCACTGTACAAATTGTGTGCCGAGTGCACTCCTGCATCCGGGACTGTCACCTCCCGGCTTCTTTTCCTGTCTGCTGCAGTCTGTTTACTCCCCCTATGAAGGAGTCTCTTGGTCCCTTCCAGCGGCGTGACGTCACTCCACTCACGGCCGGAAGGGGGGGACTCGGAGCGCTGAGCATAAAGCTGTGTGTCGGCGCTGCCTGTGATGAGCTAGAGATGCAAGGACTAGTCTCGAGGAGCCTGCCTGACTAGTGGAATTTTAACCTAGCAGACAGTGTGCTAAAAAAGACTACTGAACTTGTTTAAAAGTAAGTAGAACCTGTTAAGAGCATATAATTAAATGGCTGGATTGGGGGGGAGGGGAGGAGGCTGACTGAGGTGAGGTGACCAGCACTTTATTAATATAAAATGGCAGATAAAAAAAATGTTTTTGTGTTATTTTAAATGAGTCTTCTCTGACTAGCAAAAAAATAATATATATAAATTGCAGCCTCACTATGCCATCACATGCAGCCTCTGTGCCATCAATTGTCGCCACTGTGCCCATCACATGCAGCCACTGTGCCCATCACAAGCAGCCACTGTGCCCATCACACGCAACCACTGTGCCCATCAAACGCAACCACTGTGCCCATCAAACACAGCCACTGTACCCATCAAACACAGCAACGGTGCCCATCAAACGCAGCCACTGTGCCCATCAAACGCAGCCATTATGCCCATCATACGCAGCCACTGTGCCCATCACACGCAAAATCATATTTTATTTTTCCAATTAAGAAGGGTTCGGTGAATGCGCATATGAAACTGGTGGGGTTCAGTACCTCCAACAAGGTTAAGAACCACTGACCTAGAGAAAAGATGGCATCAGGATGCAGAGTGGGAAGAAAGCAAGGTGGTGGAGGCAGTGTGATTCCATGGGAAATGTTTTGCTGGGAAACCATAGGTCTTGCTCTTCATGTGAATGTTACTTATTATATACACAGATACAGGTATTGCTTTAGGGCTCTTTCACACTAAGCGCCCGTACAGGTCTGTCTGTTTTTTTTGCAGACCCGTACGGCGCTCCGTGCTCCTCTATGGAGCTGCGGATGTCAGCGGTGACATCATACCCGCTCCGATCCGCCAAAGTGTGGCGGTGGAAAAACCTACCTTTCCTTCCGTCTGGCGGATCGAATTGGGTGAACACGATCCGTGTTCATCCGATCCCCCCATAGGGGAGAGCGGAGAAAAGATAGGGTGGTCCCTGCACAGTGTGCGGGCACCGCCCTGTCATCCGCCGGCTCAGCGGGGATCAACGGAGCATTCCCCGCTGAGCAAGCGGAGGTGCACGGGGCGGATCATTAGTAATGATCCGCCCAGTGTGAAAGAGGCTTTACAGTTGTGTATTCCAACTGTCAGTGTACAGCCGGGATGTCCAACCTTTTGAAGAGCGAGGGCCACTTAAGCGATTTGGTACCCGGTCGCGGTCCACAATGAGCAGAGCGGTTGTATGGCAGCCTACTCTATAAAACCCACTCTACTCTTTTTTTTGCGTATTGGATTGGAGGTAGGCGTTTGTAAACGGACACAAGTCCATTTACATCTGCCACTCCTTAGAGGTGAATGGAGGGTCCGATTAGGTTGGACTGACTGTGTGAAAGGGTCCTAAGGCTGCTTTCACTCTGATGCACTGTTGTTTACCCGCACCATGAGTGTAGCACAGTTCACCTGTGTCTTCCCTGCAGGTAAGCTGCACTTTGACATGGACTTCTATTATATCCTATAAGTGTGGTGCACTTTCAGAAAGCACGCCAAACTGGCAGGTATTAGAAGTCTATGGCTCAGTGCAGGTAACCCGCAGGTGCACTGTTCATGATCTGCAAATCAGTTTAATAACAGTGTTCTATTCTATTCCATAGCAGAGCAGGAGGTCACGGGCCACATCAGAGGGCTCTGCGGGCCACATGTGGCCCCTGGGCCACTGGTTGGGCACCCCTGGTGTACAGCATCCATGGGTTCACTTAGTGCAAAAATACTTTTATAGTTAATATTACTTACGACCTACCACGTACCACCTACCTAACCGACGTCATTTGCTTAGATGTTAACGTAAATGGCGTCCAGCGCCGTTCACGGACGTCTTACGCAAATGACGTTGATGTTTAAATTTCGACGCGGGAACGACGGCCATACTTAACATGGCTTAAGAGAACTAGGGCTCAGCCCTAATTTTACGCGGCGTAACCCGACGGAAACTACGTAGATTTAGATCGACGGGCCGTTCGGGACGTTCGGGGATCGCCGTAAGTCTTCATTTGCATATTCTACGCCGGCCGCAATGGCCTCGCCACCTAGCGGCCGGCCTAGAATTGCATCCTTAAGATCCGACAGTGTAATTCAATAACACCTGTCGGATCTTAGGGCTAGCTATGCGTAACTGATTCTATGAATCAGTCGCATAGTTAGAAACAGAGATACGACGGCGTATCATTAGATACGCCGTCGTATCTCGTTTGTGGATCTGGCCCTAAATTCCTTCATCTATATCACCTCCGGCGTTCTAGTTTATGTTCGCTCATTCACTTCCTGGTTTGCGCCGCTCGTTCATGTAAGAACTACATTTCCCAGTATGCATTGCGGCACGACCAGTAATTCACACCTCCTTGAAGTCTCTAACACGTAGAGAGCGTCCTGCCGCACAGATGTAGTTCCCAGGAGGGGGCGAGCACGTCACTGACCACCGCAGTAAAGCCTCCCATCACGGTGGTCAGTAAAATCAGACAAGCAGGAAGTGAACAGAACAGAGAAGAAATAGAGCAACTTCTGAGCAAAAACGAACAATGAGGAAGTGAAAAGAGGAATGTCTGCAGGTAAAGGATGCTTATTATGAAAAAAAAAAAAAATTCCCTTACAACCTTTAAAGAGGTTGTAAAACCACTAACAAAAAATAAAACCTGCAAGACAAAGGCATAATACATGTCCTTTTGGAGCACCGCTAGCAGTGGACTTTTCACTATTGGAACACTTTGTGAATTGATTTTTCTTTGGTGTTCCATATTGACAATTGCTTTCTGTTTCATATTGAAATTCCTAGGGCTGGATTCAGAAAGATGAGCGGATCTTTATCTCAGATATGTTACGCCGCCGTAAATTTGGGCACAAGTTCCGTATTCAGAACTTGCGCCCTAAGTTACGGCGGCGTAACGTATGTGGGCCGGCGTAAGCCCGCTTAATTCAAATGGGGATGTTGTGGGCGTGTTTTATTTAAATTTAAGATGACCCTGCGTATTTTACGTTTTTTGTGAACGGCGCATGCGCCGTTCGTGAAGAAATCCCAGTGCGCATGCTCGAAATTACACCGCAAGTCGTCATTGCATTAGACGTGAACGTAACTTACGTACAGCCCTATTCACGAACGACTTACGCAAACGACGTAAACATTTCAAAACTCGGCACGGGAACGACGTCCATACTTAACATTAGCTACGCCTCATATAGCAGGGGTAACTTTACGCCGGAAAAAGCCTAACGTAAACGACGTAAAAAAATACTTAATTAGCATATTCCTCGCGTAACTATACGGAAGCGCCACCTAGCGGCCAGTGTAAATATGCAGCCTAAGATACGACGGTGTAAGACACTTACGCCAGTCGGATCTATGGAAAATCTATGGAAATCTATGCGTAACTGATTCTATGAATCAGGCGCATGGATACGACGGCGCAACTCAGAGATACGACGGCCTATCCGGAGATACGCCATCGTATCTCGTTTCTGAATCCAGCCCCTAGTATTTTGCATATTGCACATCTAAGGTGTTTTGATAGTATTTATATTCTAATGGTCTTTTGTATTTACACGTATATTTTTCCTTGATTGTTTATCCATTTAGCATATTTATTAGCAACTTTGCACTTAATCTAGCACGTTATTTGCAGCATTTGCACATAATTTAGCACTCAGGCCGCGTACACACGGTCGGTCCGTTAACCGATGAAGCTGACTGATGGTCTGATGTTCCTACACACCATCAGTTGAAAAAACGATCGAGTCCAATGCGGTGACGTAAAACACAACGACGTGCTGAGAAAAATGAAGTTCAATGCTTCAAAGAATGCGTCGACTTGATTCTGAGCATGCGCAGACTTTTAACTGATGCTTTTGCATACTAACCGTCGTTTTTGACCGATCGGTTAGGCGTCCATCGGTTGAATTTTAAAGCAAGTTCTAAATTTTTTGACCGAAGGATAACGGACCGATGGGGCCCACACACCATCGGTTTGGACCGATGAAATGGACCTTAGTCTAATAGTATCTCATGAATTGCATTTTTCTTAATTGCAATCAATTTTGTCTTGGATCAGCGCAGTAACACATTTTTTGCATATATACAGTACAGAGCAAAAGTTTGGACACACCTTCTCATTCAAAGAGTTTTCTTTATTTCCATGACTATAAAAATTGTAGATTCACACTGAAAGCATCAAAACTATGAATGAACACATGTGGAATTATACATAACAAAAAAGTGTGAAACAACTGAAAATATATTTCATATTCTAGGTTCTTCAAAGTAGCCACCTTTTGCTTTGATTACTGCTTGGCACACTCTTGGCATTCTGTTGATGAGCTTCAAGAGGTAGTCACCTGGCGCAGCACCCCATCACTCTCCTTCTTGGTCAAATAGCCCTTACACAGCCTGGAGGTGTGTTTGGGGTCATTGTCCTGTTGAAAAATAAATGATGGTCCAACTAAACGCAAACCGGATGGAATAGCATGCCGCTGCAAGATGCTGTGGTAGCCATGCTGGTTCGGTATGCCTTCAATTTTGAATAAATCCCCAACAGTGTCACCAGCAAAGCACCCCCACACCATCACACCTCCTCCTCCATGCTTCACGGTGGGAACCAGGCATGTAGAGTCCATCCGTTCACCTTTTCTGCGTCGCACAAAGACACAGGGGTTGGAACCAAAGATCTCAAGTTTGGACTCATCAGACCAAAGCACAGATTTCCACTGGTCTAATGTCCATTCCTTGTGTTCTTTAGCCCAAACAAGTCTCTTCTGCTTGTTGCCTTTCTTTAGCAGTGGTTTCCTAGCAGATATTCTACCATGAAGGCCTGATTCACACAGTCTCCTCTTACCAGTTCTAGAGATGTGTCTGCTGCAAAAGGTGGCTACTTTGAAGAACCTAGAATATGAAATATATTTTCAGTTGTTTCACACTTTTTTGTTATGTATAATTCCACATGTGTTCATTCATAGTTTTGATTACTTCAGTGTGAATCTACAATTTTCATAGTCATGAAAATAAAGAAAACTCTTTGAATGAGAAGGTGTGTCCAAACTTTTGGTCTGTACTGTATATAAACAATTAATACAAAACAAGTAAAGCATCTGTTTGAAACATGCAATTTTGGCAAAAATAGTCATAATAGAACTTATCAAGGCTATGATATTTTCTCTTTATTAGTATATTAGTAGATAAGTTAATATGAGTGAATCAAATAAATCAATAAATCAATAAATAATATTTCCCCTCTTATGAGTCATTGAGCAAATTTACCATAATTATCCAAAGTGCTAATTGTTGAACTGCTGTACCATCTGCCTCATGTTGCCATTGGCGGGACCCGCATGTTTACATCCACATCTTCCATGAAGAACTTTCCAAGGGTCTGCTGGTACTATGAATTGTCAGAGGCCACTGCAAACCAGAAACCTTGAAGAATCAGCTTTGAAATGGGTTTGGTTGAGGATTGACAATCTCAGAGCAAATCCATTGATTTGCTCAGCTGTAATAACAAATACAGAATGCTATTTGACAGGAGAAAATAACACTGTAACCTTTGCACTTTCTCTGTAAGCATTTATCATTGTATTATACAGAAAAGTGTGGCAAAGGCATCCACACAATGGAAAAATGTTTGCAGCAACTTTAACTTGCTGTGTATCAAAAACATTTTTTCATATGTTATATGTCAAGGATACCCGATAGGCACTGCTTACATAATCTGACCTGATTTTGGTGTTTTATAAATGAACATTCAAATTATAAGATGTTTTTTAATGCCCTATTCCTTTATCTACCACCCCCTCTTCCTTTGCATGGAGACTGTGCATAGCAAATACTTACAGCTTAACAAAATAGGCAATTGTCTCAATGTTCAGGCAGGGGTTAACTGTAATTTGCTGTTTACTAAAAAGGTGTAAATATAGAAGAAAAAATTCTTCAGGATGGCAAAAATAAAATAAAATGCATACGCTGCAGAATAATGGAAAACAGGTGATGAAAGCTGCACAAACATGGACTATTCACAGCAATGTCTCTATGTTTCATCCAGGGCGCGCATGCAATATATGGCTGCATAGCAAAGTCTCTTCATAGCCTCATAAACACGATCGGACTTCCATCTGACTTTTCTGTGGATTTTGGTCCGAATGGGCGTTGGCCGTGAACTTTTTCTGCATACACATGGCAGGACATTTTCAGCCAACTATAACCAAATCACGTGGTTTTTCAGCTCTTTACCGCCACCCTCTGGGCAACTTCTGCTATTGTTGGTTGATCTTTAGCATTGGTTCTGAGCATTTGTGTTTGTACTTTGGACTTTAGTCCGATGGACTTGTGTACACACGATCGGATTTTCCTTGATTGGACATTTGTTCCCAAAAAGTTTGAGAGCATTTACAGCGAACATTTGTCCGATGAAGGACCGAAAACAATTGTCGAATGGATTATACACACGGTCGGATTGTCCGATAAAACACGTCAATTGTTGTCAAAAAGTCAGATCGTGTGTATGGCCCTTAGACTCATTGGGCCAGATTCACGTAGCTCAGCGGATCTATAGATCCGCTCGATCTACGTGAATTAAGATCCGCTCCCGCAAGTTTAGGAGGCAAGTGGCTAATTCACAAACCACTTACCTCTAACTTGCGACGGCGGATCCTAAATCCCCCGGCGGAATTCTAATTCCGCGGCTAGGGGAGTGTACTATTTAAATCAGGCGCGTTCCCGCGCCAATTTAAATGCGCATGCGCCGTCCGGGGAATTTCCCGGCGTGCATTGCTCCCACTGACGTCACTAGGACGTCAGTGGTTTCGACGTGAGCGGGACTTGCGACGCGCGTGTTCGTGAATCGGCGTACGCAAACGACGTTGGAAAATTCAAATACTTAACATTGGCTGCGCCTGCTAAAAACAGGGGTAAGTATACGACGGGAAAACCGCTACGGAAACGACGTAAGAACACTGCGACGGGTCCGCGTACATTCGTGAATTTGCGTATCTCGCTGATTTACATATTATTTATCGTAAATCAGCGGGAACGCCCCCGGCGCCATTTTTAAATTGAAAAAAAGATCCGACAGTGTAACACAGTGTAACACTGTCAGATCTTAGCCCTATCTATGCGTATCTGATTCTATGAATCAGGCGCATAGATAGGACCAGTGTAAGTCAGAGATACGATGGTGTATCTGTAGATACACCGTCGTATCTCTTTGTGAATCTGGCCCTATGACAACAGAAAGAAAAACTAAGAGGGCCATATTCTCGTAGATCGGCGCATATTTACTCAGGTGTAGCGCATCATAGTTGCGCTACGCCGGCTTAACTTGGAGAGAGCTCTCCCATATTCCCGTACCACATGCGTCCTACGTTGCGCTCGCGGAGCTGAAATGTGTCGGCGTAAGTAGGCGCAAGTGACGGTAGGAGGGATGTGGGCGTGAAGAATGCTAATGAACCGTGACCCCATGCAAATGATGTCCAGACCGAACGGAGCATGCACCGGACGTGCCCTGCCCTCTGCGCATGCGCAAAACAACAGTAGGCGTAAATCCCTGCTGAGTTGGGCCGGCCCAGTGCATAAAAGCGTCACCACATGCGCCCAACGAGTGCAAAGTGACTCCATTTATTCTGTTGGTGGTGTCCGTGAGATTTTGCTCTTTAGCTTTGCAATGCCTGGAGCCAGGAAGGAAAGGAGAAAAAAAAATTTCAGCCAAGATGAGAGGGCCATCGTAGTCTCTGCCATGGAGAGATATGATTCAAGACTCCATGGTGCTGACAGTGGCAGCACAAGTAAAACCAAAAAGGAGGAGATCCTTAGGAAAGTGACTGCCCAGGTCAATGCCTTAGGCCATGAGGCAAGGACCCCCCAGGAAATTCTGAAAAAAATGAATGACCTGCGTGGTGTGGTCAGGAACAAGATGGTCATCATTGCAAAGCATGCCAGGGGCACAGGAGGGGGGCCACCCTGTTCTACCCGGCTCACTCAAGAGGAGGAAGTGATTGCCCACTGCCTTCGGAGGGAGCAGGTGGAGGGCCTGGAGGGCCATGACTCAAGTGAGCCACCCATGAGGACAGGTAAGTGTGTTTTATCTTCTGGTGTGTTGCATGTGTGGTGGGGGTGGTGGGTTATGTGACAAGTGTGTGGGTCCACCAACATGTGAATGTTTTGTGTCATCCACAGGTGAGCAGGATGAAGCGGGGCCATCCAATGCTGCCAGTGGCCGTCACAGACCATCATCCACTGAGCAGTCTGCTTCTGTGACTGACCTCCTGGGAAGCCAACAGGCCTTGGTGGAGGGGAGTGGTCAGTCCTCCGCGCAGGAGGTTGTTGAGGAGGAGGTCCATGAAGAGGAGGTCCAGGAAGAGGTGGTCCAGGAAGAGGTGGTCCACAGCGAGCAGGAGGTCTTCATTTTTTTGGAGGAGTCGCATGTGGTGGCAGGACCATCACAAAGCCCCCGCATCTCCAGCCCCTCAGGGTCCTCCAACACCCTCTCCAGTCCCTCCCGTCCCATCCCCCTCATCTCCAGCCCCTCCAGGTCCTCACTCTATGCAAGGGGCCCAGCCACTCCTGTCCCCAGGAGGGCTACCCACAGGACAAGGGGTGCGGCAGAAATGCTGCATGAGAATCTGGCCAGGCAGCAGGACCAGCAAACCCGTCATATGGGGGAAATCTTGGTGGAGTTGAGGCGCCTGTCCGACAGCTTGGCCTCCTCGGGAGCAGTACCAGATGCTCTCCAAGATGTGGCTGGAAACTGCGCAGCCACAATCACCAGCCTGGGTGAGCTGCAGACTACAACTGCCGAACTTGTGGGGGAGGTCAGGTGCCTGCGAAGGGCTGTTCAGGCCCAGACAGCTACCCAGGAGTCATTGCTCACCCGCATAGCACTAGCTTTGGAGGGCAGACAGGCAGGCAGGGAGGCACCTGGGAATGTTCCTCCACCTGGAGATGTTCCTCCACCTGATGCCCCAGCTCCCCCCAGGCAAGTGAGGGCCAGGAACCTGGGCACCAGGCGTAGCCCGCGCCGGGGCAAGTGATTATTTATTCTTCATTTGCTCTGGTTAAGAGCTTATTTTATTATTTGCTCTGGTTAAGAGCTTATTTTATTATTTGATCTGGTTAAGAGCTTATTTTATTATTTGCTCTGGTTAAGAGCTTTTTTTTTAATTTTGGGTGCTGCACACAGGCAGTGTTGCAGAGTACAGTGTGAATGGTGTGTGAATGTGGGGTGGTGACATTCCTGCCAGTAAGGGGTGTCACCCTCGGGCGCTGGTGATAAGTTCTCCCCAGGTCCGTATGAATGACGTATGAATGGACAGCAACATCATTGGGGCCTTGACGCGGCGTTGCTGCTCCTTAGTACCGTGCGGTGTACTTCGGTCTAATCCAATGTTCTGTGCATGTGGGGTGTGTGTTAGGGACCACAGTGGTGTGCATGCGTGCATTTTCTGTGTGCCATGTTTAATGTTTGTGTTTAACGTTCAAAGATTCGCTCCACGAGACATCTCCTGACTGCTGTACCATCAGCAGACGGGGTAGCCTCGGTTAGGGGGGGACATGGTGGTTGGGGGGTCAGGTCATCACGTAGGTCAATCTGCAGGCCCTTTCTCACTGCGAAGTTGTGCAGCACGCAACATGCAGCGATGATTTGGCACACGAAGTTGGGGGAATACAGCAGGGTACCCCCAGTCTTATCCAGGCATCGAAATCGTGACTTAAGGAGGCCAAATGTTCGCTCAACCACTGCACGGGTGCGTGCGTGTGCTTCGTTATATCTTCTCTCTCCTGGTGTTTGCGGATTGCGGAATGGAGTCATGAGATGAGGTCCCAGGGCATATGCAGAGTCACCTGGAAGGGAAAAGACAGGAGGATGTTAGTAATGCATGTGCCCCTCGTGATGTCTGCATCATGGGGGGGGACAGTCATACCTGACACCCATGTCACTCACCAACCAGCCAACTGTCCCCATACACATTCTGCTCAAATTGTCTTGGGATGTCACTTTGCCTGAATATAAAGCTGTCATGGCTGGATCCGGGGTGTTTTGCACGGACGTGCCATATGAGGCCATGTGCATCCACGATCACTTGGACATTGATAGAATGCCAATGTTTTCTGTTGCGGTATATGTGCTCGGTCTCGTGGGGGGGCTGTATTGCCACATGGGTACAATCAATTGCACCCACAGTGCGTGGGAAACCATCAATTAGGCAGAAATCTGTCATTGCCTTCAGCCGCATGTCCTCCTGGGTGGGTCTGATTATGTGGTGCGACATGCGTCGGAGTATTGCGGGGACAACTTGGTGCACGCATCTACTCATGCTGGTTTGGGATATCCCAACCACGTCTCCACTGGTTCTTTGAAAAGAGCAAGAAAATGCAATGTTGCCAGGACCTTCACCAGTGGCTGCACTGCATGGGATCGTTGTGTTGGGCTGCTGATGTCATTCTTCAGGGCTCTGGTAATTTCAAGGATGGCATCAGGGCTGAATCTATAACGGTGATACACATCCACATCAGCCATGCCAAAGAGGCTAATGCGCTGTGGGTAGATCCTCTCACGTGCCCTCCTCCTTCTAAGTGCTTCTTCCTCCTCACACACTAGCAGTGCCAAGACCACGCCTGCCCCTGGCATGTTGGCATACGAATGTGTTGTCCGCAAAATTTGGTTGCTCAGCTCGTCCGGGATGGTGCTGCTGTATTTGCTTTTTTCAAGCTAACTTACTCAGGTCTGGAGCAAAGTTAACCGAGCTTTATAAGGGGTAACTTTCAGCCGGACAATCGTCTTACGCGCACAGCGCGTAGCCTAAGCCGATCGCGCGTAGGTTCGGGAATCAGCGCATCTACATCATTTGCATATTTGAATACTAATTCTATGGCAGCCTAGGATGCCATCAGCTGAAATATACGCCTACGCTGCGTAAACTTAAACTAGTTAAGACGGACAGGAGTAGCCTGATTTCTGGCGGATCTGGTTCTGTGACTATGGCGCATAGATAGGACGGCGCATCTTTACACGTACGCCGCGCATCTCCATATACGCCGGTGTAACTTGTTTGAGAATATGGCCCAGAATCACTACTTTAGTAAAATAACACAAAACACAGCTACTTGGGAATATTGGGCCAAATCCACAAAGCAGATGCGCCGACTTAACTCGAGATTTCTAATTTTACACCGCGCGTATCTTTGCGCCCGATCCTCAAAACGAAAAATCCGGTTTTTCCGTCCTACCTAAAATAATTACACCGGCGCATCCTCTGACGCAAATTACGCTAGTCGCGCCACTTTTTTTGATAGGCAAAGATGCAAATGAGGGAGATAGGGCGATCCACAAAATTAAGTGTGTGCGCCGTAGATTACGCCCTGTGCGCCGTAGATTACGCCCTGTGCGCACCTGTTAGTTTCCTGGAGCAAAATTACACTTTATAAAAGCAGCCCTAATTTTACACCGTGTAAAGGTCTGCTCAAGCAACAGCATTGAGGAGGAGCTGACAACACATCTTTGCTGGACTTCAATCTGACTGCCAAAATGCCCGGCCCATCCATGATTCTAACGGCACTCGCTACTTTACAGGCGCAAAGAAGGAGGAGGGCACAGAGGAGGAGGGCACAGGAGAGGGTATACCGCCCACGCCAAGATCTCTTTGGCATGACTGCTTCTGAGGTCTATGGCAACTTCCGCTTTAACCAGGAAGCCATCCTGGAATTAACCCGAATCCTGCAGGATGATCTCGCCACCCCAACCCAACGATCCCATGCCCTGCCACCTCACATCAAAGTAATGGCAACCCTGCATTTTCTTGCCACTGGGTCTTTCCAAAGAACGTGTGGAGGTCTGGCTGGGATGGTACAGTCCTCGATGAGCAGGTGTGTCCATCAAGTAGTCCCTGCAATACTAAGACGCATGGGCAATCAATTTCAAAAGCCCACCCAGGAGGACCAGCGATTGAAGACCATGGTGGACTTTTATAACATTGCTGGGTTCCCACGGACCATCGGGGCCATTGACTGTACCCATGTGGCACTACAGCCCCCCCCATGAGACAGAGCACCTGTTCCAGAATCGCAAAAAACTGGCATTCCATAAATGTCCAGGTGATTGTAGATGCCCATGGCCTCATCTGGCACGTCTGTGCAAAATTTCCTGGTTCGTGCCATGACAGTTATATATTCCGGCAGACCAACATATCTCGAGATTTGGAGATGAACATGTATGGAGACAGCTGGCTGATTGGTGAGTGACATGGGTGTCAGGTATGCCCCCCCCCCCCCATGATGCAGACATCACAAGGGGCACATGCATGACTAATATCCTCCTGTCTTTTCCCTTCCAGGTGACTTTGGATATGCCCTGGGACCCCATATGATGACCCCATTCAGGAACCCCCAAACCCCAGGAGAGCAACGCTACAACGACGCTCACATTCGCACCCGGGCAGTTGTGGAGCGCACATTTGGGCTGCTGAAGTCCCGCTTCAGATGCCTGGACAAGACTGGGGGTACATTGTTGTATTCCCCAGACTTTGTGTGCCAACTAATCGGTGCATGTTGTATTCTTCACAACTTTGCCATGAGAAGGGGACTGGAGATTAACTTACGTGCTGACCTGACCCCCCACCCAGGCAATCCCCCCCTAACCCACTCTACCCGGTCTACTGAGGGAACAGCAGCCAGGAGACGCCTCGCAGAAGGCATCTTTTCACAGTAAATGCACATAAATAATGTCACAATGAGAATGTTTCTTTTCACAGTAAACGCACCTAAATAATGTCACATTGAGAATGTTTCTTTTCACAGTAAACGCACCTAAATAATGTCACAATGAGAATGTTTCTTTTCACAGTAAACACACATGAATTATGTCACATTGAGAATGTTTTTTTTCACTGGAAACGCACATTAATTATGTCACAATGAGAATGCATGAATGCACACCACTGTGGTCCCTAGCACAGACATATCACATGCACATCGAATTGGATTAGATCCAAGTACCCCCCCCCCCCTTTGGTACTTGGGAGCAGTAACGCCACGCCACGGCTCCAATTATGTCACTGTGCATTCATACACCATTCAGGAACCTGGGATCACTTCTCCCTGGTCCTGGGGATCCCTACTCCACCAAAACTGAGGGAGACACCCTTATTTTATCAGGAATGCCACCCCCCCCCACATTCACACATCATTCACACACATAAACCAAATCATAAGTACAGTATAATAAACAAAATCATAAAAATAAAAAATTAAATAAAAAAATTTAATAAAAAAAAAGTACCCCTGCAATTTAATTCCGGCGGCGAGTGCTCCGTCTGGGCTGCCCACGGCCATGGCCACGGGCACGGCCAACTGGAGGATCTTCACGGGGGGGTGTGAGCAGGGGAGGGAGTATCTTCATGGGGGGGGTGAGCAGGGGAGAGAGTATCTTCATGGGGGGGTGTGAGCAGGGGAGGGAGTATCTTCATGGGGGGGGGGTGTGAGCAGGGGAGGGAGTATCTTCATGGGGGGGTGTGAGCAGGGGAGGGAGTATCTTCATGGGGGGTGTGAGCAGGGGAGGGAGTATCTTCATGGGGGGGTGTGAGCAGGGGAGGGAGTATCTTCATGGGGGGTGAGTGAGCAGGGAAAGAAGGAGCCTCCCCTGGTGTCTGACCTCCGGCTGGCCTGCCCTCCAAGGCCACTGCTATCCTGTTCAGACAGACAGTGATGGCAGCCGTATTGGCCTGGCCAGCCCGGGTGTTGTCCTGCACAGCCCGGGTGTTGTCCTGCACAGCCCGGGTGAGGGCAGTCACCTCCTGGGCCATGCCTGTTGTGGCGGTATGCAGGGACCACAAACAGGTGATGACCCCCAATGAATTGGTGGCCACATCACTGAGTGACTCACTCATTACATCCAGGCTGTGCTCCATCTTGGTCATAGTTTTTTTGATGTCACCCAGACTGCGGGTCTGCCGGGCATTGTCCTTCTGCAGACTGGCCGGCAGACGCTCAAACACCCCCCTGGTCTCCTGGGTCGCCATCCTGCCTGCCCCTGAGGCTTGTGGCCTGGGAGGAGGGGATAGAGTGACCCTTGTGGGTTGCGGCCTGTTGGGGGAGGAGTGGGAGGGGCTACCCCTGATGGTGGCCTGACTGATGCCAGCCTCTGGGGTAGCCTCTGGGGTAGCCTCAAGGGTAGCCTCAAGGGTATCCTCAAATGTCATGAGATCAGTGGCAATAATGATTTCCCGGCCAATCTGGAGATCTTCTTCCTCCTCCCCCTCAGCCTCCTCCCCCTCAGCCTCCTCCCCCTCAGCCTCCTCATGAGGGGAGGTTTGGCCACTCCCCTCCCCTGGGGACTCCTTAGCAGCCTCCTGTCTTTGGGGTGGTGCAGCAGCCTGGCCTGATGGCCCAGCAATCTCCTGGTCATCTGTGGAGGACACCAAACAATCACAGGTTTGAGGATCCACACACTTGCCACATCTTCCCTTCCCCCACCCACACATGCTAATCACCAAATAGAAAAACAAAACCCTTACCTGGCCTCAAAGGAACATCAGACTGATAACCAGGCAGGCCCACCACCTGCTCTGGCTCGAAACACTGGGCCACTGCCCATTCCTCCTCAGTCAGCCGGATGGGGCATGGTCCCCCTCCTCCAGTGCCCCTCCTATGGGCAGTGAGCTTTGCCACCTTATTGCGGACCACGCTCCTCAGATCATTGATCTTTTTCTTGATGCCAGCGGGGGTCCTCGTCCCCCCCCCCCCCGCCGCATTTATGTGATCCGTAATTTTAGCATATATCCTCTTCCTTTGGGCCAGGGAGGTGTTCCGGCTATCAGGCCCATGTAAATATCTTCCATATTGGATGATATACCTGGCAAGGATTTGCTTCTCAACATGAGAAAAATTCAGCTTCCTGCGTTTGGGGGCCATCACAGACACAACCCAGCAACAAGAAAACAAACAGGACAAACACACAAAAATACACACACAACAAACACACAAAAAGCAAAACACACAAGCAGACAGCTACTACAAAGTCAAAAACAAACACCCAAAAAACAAACACAAAATCCAAGCAGAAAAAAAAAGAAAAACACTTAGCAGAAACAATCAAACAAAAAATACACTTATCAGAAACAAACAACAACTACAATCTAATACTCCTCCAACACTTCTCTATCACACACAACTTACCAACAAACACTGACAAACTAAGAGCAGAAGCAAATTGCTCATGGAAGGGAAATACTTTTGCAAGGGAAGTGTGTTTGACTGGGGCTATTTAAGCACAGGGCGATCCTCAAACTAAGTACACTTGGCCTTTTACCTATCTCACTGATTGCGCCAAGCAAAGTTCTGCACATGCGCAGTGAGCAGCAGATTCGTGCGCGCATGCGCAGTACGGCCGGCCCTTCATTTGCATGGGGTCACGGCTCATTACAATGAAGCACGCCCACTTCCTTCCCACTTGCCATAACCCCGCCTTACGCCTCGGAATTTAAGTTACGCTGGCGCAATTTTGTGCGCAAATGCGCTGTGGATACGGCACTTATGACACCAACTTAGGGCGCCGTAACTTAAATGACATAAGTTTTCAGAAACGTAATTTGCGCCGCTGGCTGTGGATTTGGCCCATTGTTTATAGACAGAGTCACTCTGAGTGGAACCTAGCTCTGGCATCCCAGGTGAATTGCCAGAGGCATCCAAGGTCCAATGACAAAGGACCACCCAACTGGAATTAGAGTACTCGTCAAGCAATTGTAAAAGTAGCTGAGCCCTTGCAAAAAAGTTGAGTGCTATTAGGCTCCCGACTGGCTGCCCACATGCCAGTTCTGATTGTGGAGGGTCTCTCACCCGGCTACAAATAACTTGCCAACATAGGTGTGCGCAGGGTTTTTTCCTTTGTGTGCCTGAGCACACCCTAATGTGCAGTGCAGATTCTTCCTACTGTGGCGGCTCGTGTTTTTTTGTTTGGGAGGGGCGGCAAACAACCACACCCCCTGCAGCACTTCAAAGCCCCCCACTCCCCCCCTGCTTGCTGTCTGCTGGTCAGTCCACTTACCCCATCTAGGCAATGGGAATCAGGCAGCGGTGGACATCAAGGAGCAGCGGGATCAAGGCATCAGCGGACATCAGGCTGCGGCGGGCATCAGGTAGCGGCTCCTGTGTCTTCTCCTCCTCCTCTTGGGCGTCCAATAAGATCGCCTGTCCTTTAAGCCAATCGGGTGATGGATATCAGACCAATTGGCCGGGAGCGGGATCAGTGTTGCAACAGTGAATATTAATTTGCTGTTGTAACGCCTAGGTGGGCTCATGCGCCACAAGCCCACCCTATTTTGAAGCCTATTAGAGCCTCTGGCTCTAATCAGGTGCTTAAAAAGACAACCCCAGCTGTAATTCAGGCACCCAGCATCCTGAAACCCAGACTTTTCCTGTGTTTGCCCCCCTGTCCTGCTGGCGTCCCTCCTCTCCTCTCCCCCCAGCTGTTGTGGGGGATGTTTCAGGATGGAGAGTGGGGGAAGGGGCTAGTAAATTTGTAATCTACCAGTGCCTTCCTTTTTTAAATGAACACAGTAAACACACTCACTGTTCATCATAACTGAAGAATAGTAAACTGTGTTTACTATGCTTCAGTTTGTAAATGAACAGGCAGCCACTCAGCACAGAGCAATTCCCATTAATCCACTGCCCTGTGCAGCTGAAGTTGCAGAGAAAGGCATGTGCGTTTGAGCTTTGGGGGGTGCACATCCGAATGCAATAGGTTGCGCACACCTATGCTTGCCGATATATCTGCCAAATCAGGTATGGCTTATCTGAGCTGCTGACAAAGAAAATCTTCAGAATTTATATGTCCTGGGCATGTCCAGAATCCCAGGGATTTGGGAGAAATGGAGTTAAAGGGGCTAACATTTCCATCTTAGCAAAGTAAGCAAATGGGTACTCTGCTCCAACAGTCATTATCCAGGGATTTCTACTGCCAGCCCAATGCTCATTAGCCTCTGGCTGAATCTTTAGAGATTCTCTAAACTGTTCTTGCCACCATATCAATGAAATGTCTATCAGAAGTGTGACAAGTTTAGTGAAGCAGCTCCCATTGAAATAGATTTATGAAGGTTTCGGTCAGGCCCACAATGAAGTTCTCAGTGTTGTTGAACATTAGGATCAGTGCCGGGACAAGATCATCTAGAGCCCAGAACGAATATGCCAAATTGCACCCCCTCCCAAACATTTATGAACATTATATGTCAATGAAAACCCCCTCTCCCCCCCAAAAAAAGTGAGCCATTATCTGCATGCTCACCTCTGAAGCATAAATTCCCCCACCTTCCAATACGAATCTGTGCCCACCAGCCTCCCCCAACTCATATCCGCTCTCTCCACATATGCCCCCAGCACAAATCCCCTTCCCCCCCAAAAAAAATCCCCCTCCTAGCACAAATCCTCTATCCCTCAAATTTCTCCTTCAAGCACAACTCCTTTCTACTCCAAATCCCCCTACTAGCAACCCCCCCCCCCTAAAAAAAATATTTCCCCTCTACCATATTACTTCTATAGCAAACCCCCCCCCAAATCCCCCCTCCTAGCAAAAATCCTCTTCTCCCCCCCCCCCAATACAAATTCCCCCAAATTACCACTCCTAGTACACCTCCCCAAATCTACCCTCCTAGAAAATGTCTTATCCCCCTGCTGCGCCCCCCCCCCCCAAATTTGCCTTCTCAACACAAATACCCCTCGCCTCCCAATCTCCTTGTGGTGCCCCCCTCCCCCACCACACATCATACCACAGTACCCAGGGCAGCCGTCCCTCCTGCCCATATCCTATTCTTGGCTGGAGGGAGGAGAAGCAGGGTAGAGAAGGATTCAGTCACATTTTTATTGTATCATTAAAAGCCCCCCTCCCACCAGTCTTAAAATGCCCTGTCCCCAAACCAGCAAGATATCACAAAGGGTCTGCCAGCTGTTTGTCACAATCTTCTAAGCTGGGCCTTATTATGTGCTCTGCAGTTCAGTGAAGTACACATTTTCAATAGGATTAAAGAGAGAGAGAACATAGCGCATGCGTGGTCATGTCAGCCATAAGTTGCTGGATTGGGTACAAGTGAGTATAAAACTTGCAGGGGGCAGAGGGGTAGGAATACCTACTGTACAACATAGGTGTAACTGCACCACGGCTTTATAGACATGCCCGGATTTCCCACAAGGCCACCAAAGCCAGGCCTCGGGGCAGCAGGGTGCCAAGGGGCGGCAGCAGCATGGAGTCGCCCGGAACATACAGTTAATGGCGGTAAGTTGCTTTCTAGCAGGACTAAATGTAGTGTGGGGGAAATACTAAGAAATCATAATTAAATTAATAAAATAAAAAAGTAATTAAAAAGTAAAGAATAAGAAAAATAATATTAAAAATAATAAGAAAATGATACAATAGTAAGAAAGCGTAAATGACAAGCTACAAATAAAAATAAAAAAGTGATTAAAAAGTAAAAAAAAAAGAAACAAAAAATATTTGAACTAACCGTGCCGCCCCTGCCATCCGGTTGCCATTCTCTGTTGATTTGGGGGGTGGGGGTAGTTTGGTTGGCAGGGAGGGGGTGCATTGCGGAACCTGGCCTTGGGGCGGCAGGGAGAGCAAATCCGGCCCTGTTTATAGACAGTGATTTCTGACTGAAAAGCTTGTTGTGTAAAGAAACAGAATGTTCTAAAGAACTAGTGTGGCAATACAGACTATTATTTTGGGTAAATGTCCATGGACTGAATCATTCACCAGCTTCCTATTATGTTCATTAGCTCTGTCTACAATAAATCTGCACATTACTTCCAATAACCACCCACCTGCGGTAATATTACAAAGGGTCATTCTCTCATTGTGTTTGATCCATAATTTGTTTTAAATGGTAATTATTTCAGTTTTATGAGTGAGATTCTATGGCAGTCAGAAAAGAAAAGAGCTAGCAGTCTGAAAAAGAAAACCAATGAGAAGCCAGAGGATGATTAGAATGAATCTGTCAGCCATTGTAAGCATTTATGGATATAGTAGGGAATGGTTAAAGCCCCTGTCACATTTAGTTATTGTCCGCATGCCTGCCGAGGAGATCTCCATTCACTTCCTGTCACTGGTACAGGTATCCCGCCTGGAAGACTTTTCCTCACTTCCTGTTCCAGTGACCACTAAAAAAAAATCTTGATTTCCCATCACTTAGGCCCCGTACACACGAGAGGATCCATCCGCTGAAAAATATCAGAGGATCGGTTTCAGCGGATAGATTCCCTGGTGTGTACGTTCCAGCGGATATTTATCCGCGGATATTTCCGATTTCCAGCAGATAAAAATTTGTTAGCATGCTAACAAATCTATCCGCTGGAATCGGCTCCAGCGGAACGATCCGGTGGTCTGTACAGACTCACCGGATCGATCCGTCCGAACCTGTCCCTCGCATGCGTCGTAATGATTCGACGCATGCGTGGATTTCCTTATATGACAGCGGCGCGCACGTCGCCGCGTCATCATCGTGGCGACGGCGCGACACGTCACCGCGGTTGAATTCCGCGCAGATTTGGATCCGATGGTGAGTACATGCCAACGGATCAAAATCCAATCCTATCGTGTGTACCAGGCCTTATAGGTAGATTCAGAAAGAGTTAGGCCGGCTTATCTACAGATAAGCCGACCTAACTCTGAATCTAAGCCGACCTATGTTTAAGTGTATTCTCTAACAGAGATACACTTAAACATATCTAAGATAGGACGGCTTGCGCCGTCCTATCTTAGATTGCAATGTTTTGGCTAACCGCTAGGTGGCACTTCCACTGCGGCCGGCGTAGATTATGTAAATGAGCTTGTACGTCGATTCACGAACGTACGCACGGCTGCCGCAGTCGAATTACATTGTTTCCGTAAGAGATAGGCCGCCTAAAGTTAGAGCTATGCTCTAGTGGCCTAGCCAATGTTAAGTATGGCCGCCGTTCCCGCCGCGAAATTCGAAATTTTAACGTCGTTTGCGTAAGTCGTCCACTAATCGGGATTTATGTCGTTTACGTCCACGTCGAAATCAATAGGCCGTACAGCGTACTTAGTCGCAATGCGCCCTGGGAAATGTAGACGCCCGGTGCATGCGCAGTGTAAAAAAACGTCAAAAAACGTGAGGTCAAGCCTCATTTCCATACAACACGCCCCCCTCCAACCAATTTGAATTAGGCGCCCTTACGCCCGCTCGTTTTAGGCTACCCTGCCGAAAATTAGCAGGTAAGTTGATTTAGAATCACTACTAGCCTAACTAATTTACGGCGGTGTAGCCTAAACAGGCTAGGCTACGCCGCCCTAAAGTAAGGCCAATGTACCTGAATCTACCTATTACTGTTTTTGTGACATTGGTCACAAGGGCAAATAGGGAGGGTTGTTCTGCCCAGCGAGGCCACAGACAGCAATAAACCTAGCAAAAGTTCTAACTCTCACCTACGCAATTCAGGAGGCTTGTTATTACCTTAATTATCCAGATCATTAAATGTCTCCCAGATAGCAAACAGTTGTTCTTCAAGTTTGAAAATGACTTGCTAAGCTATTGCTAGACTTGCCAGGCTTGTGAAGCTTGTGAAGTTTGTTGCACAATTAGTACACATTGCATGACTCCAGATTAAAGCTGTGGTTCACCCTAAAAACTACATTTTCTTATTCTACTGCCCCCCCACATTACAATTCGATTAAGGCTCTTATTATTTTTTCCATGCTGTACATACCTTAGTACAGCATATTCACCCGTGCATCCGGGTTGCGAGTCCCGTGGGAGTGGGCGTTCCTCACATGTGTTTGATTGACATTTTGCCCAAAAACGAGCTCCCCCCGTCGCGTAAGCCGCGTCACGATTTGCGAAAGGAGCCGAACGGCGATGCGCATGCGCAGTATAGTGCCGACTCGCCGTTCGGCTCCTTTCGCCAACCGTGACGCGGCTTACGCGACGGGGGGAGCTCGTTTTTGGGCAAAATGTCAATCAAACACATGTGAGGAACGCCCACTCCCGCGGGACTCGCAACCCGGATGCACGGGTGAATATGCTGTACTAAGGTATGTACAGCATGGAAAAAATAATAAGAGCCTTAATCGAATTGTAATGTGGGGGGGCAGTGGAATAAAAAAATGTAGTTTTTAGGGTGAACCACCGCTTTAACTTCTTTTCAAACATTCTGCAAGTCTGCTGTAAATTCTGGTTCAGTTATGTTGTACAATAGTCATCCCATCATGCTGTAGACTCACCACTGCAACTTTGCTCTTGCTAGAGACTTGGGCCCAGATTCTCAAAGGCGTTATGCCGGGGCACCTTGATTTGCGCGGCGCAATTGAACAGATGCGCCGTCGTATCGGTGCGCCGTACCCACAGAACCAAGTACGCCAGAAATTAGTCTTGTTGCGATCGGCGCAACGTTTGTGCGCCGGCGTAGCGTAGGCGCACATTTACGCCGAGAACGCCCAGCGCTCCCATTGATTTCATAATCAAATATGCAAATGAGGGATATACCGAGATTCCCGAACGTACGACCGCCCGACGCAGGCTACGAGCGGTGCGCGTAAGCTGTTCGTCCGGTGTAAACTTGCCCCTCATAAAAGCAGGGGCAACTTTGCACCAGACGTGTGCAGGTCAGCTGGAGAGCAGCTTTAGCAGCACCCTTACGGACGAGCTCAGCAACCACACTTGCAGGACAAGACTTCTGTATGCCAACATGCCAGGGGCAGGCATGGTCATAGCACAACTAGTGTGCGCCCAGGCGCTTCGAATGAGAAGGAGAAGGAGGAGGGCACGGCAGCGTTTTTACCGAACGCCATTAGACGTCTTGGCCATCGGGGAAGCAGAGGTGTATCGCCTCTTCAGATTTAATACTCAAGCCATCCAGGAAATAACCACAATCCTGCAGGATGACCTTACAAGCCCAACACACCGCTCACATGCAGTGCAGCCACTGATCAAGGTCCTGGCAACACTCCACTTCCTGGCCACTGGATCTTTTCAGCGCACAAGTGGAGGTGTGGCTGGGATGTCACAAACCAGCATGAGCAGATGTGTGCACCAGGTTGTACCCGCAATCCTGAGACACATGTCCAACCAAATCGTCAGACCCACCCAGGAGGTCCAGCGGAATAAGGCAAGGGCAGATTTTGTCAAAATTGCAGGATTCCCACGCACCATCGGGGCAATTGATTGCACCCATGTGGCACTACAGCCCCCCCGTGACACAGAGCACCTATTCCGCAATCGGAAGCACTGGCATTCTATCAATGTCCAGGTTATCGTGGATGCCCATGGCCTCATATGGCACGTCCGTGCCAAACACCCCGGATCCTCTCATGACAGCTTCATCTACCGCCAAAGCGACATCCCAATGGAGTTTGACCAGAACGTGTATGGGGACAGCTGGCTGGTTGGTGAGTGACATGGGTGTCAGGTATGACTGTCCCCCCCATGACGCAGACATTACGAGGGACACATGCATGACTAACCTCCTCCTGTCTTTTCTCTTCCAGGTGACTCTGCATATGCACTTGGACCTCATCTAATGACCCCATTCCGGAACCCACAAACCCCAGGAGAGGAAAACTACAATGCTGCACACATAAGTACCCGTGCAGTGGTGGAACGAACCTTTGGCCAACTGAAGTCCCGTTTCCGATGCCTGGATAAGTCTGGGGGGACCCTGTTGTATTCCCCAGACTTTGTGTGCCAGATCATCGGGGCATGTTGCATTCTGCACAACTTCGCAGTGAGAAAGGGCCTGGAGGTTGAACTACGTGATGACCTGAGCCCCCAACCCGACAATCCCCCCCTGCCTGAGGGTACCCCGTCTGCTGAGGGATCAGCAATCAGGAGATGCCTCGTTGAACGTCTCTTTGAACGTTAAACACACACATTAAAAATGGCACAATGTGAATGCACACGTGCACACCACTGTGGTCCCTAGCACACACCCCCCACATGCACATCGAATTGGATTAGACCCAATCAAACCACATTGTTTTAGGGAGCAGTAACGCCGCGCCAAGGCTCCAATTATGTTACTGTACATTCATACACCTTTCACACGGCAGAGGGTGACACCCCTTTGCTGGCAGGAGTGTCAACCCCCCCCCCCATTCTCACACCAGTCACACTATTCTGCACGCCTCACCGTGTGCATTTGTCAACACTAACTTAAAAAACTCTTTACCAGAGCAATACTTTGAAAAATAAATAAAAAAACTCTTTACCAGAGCAATACTTTGAAAAATAAATAAAAAAAATCTTTACCAGAGCAATAATCAACCCGAAAAACTAATTGGCCTGCCTTCGGCCACGGCCCCGGCCCCGGCTCCTCAACTGCCTGGTTGAGGGGGGGGGGGGTTTCATCAGGCAGAGGAGCATCCACCGTGGCTGGAGGCCTGCCCTCTAATGCCACCGCTATCCTCCTCAGGAGGTTATTGGTCTCGGTTTGAACACCAACAATGGCAGCTGTGTGCCCCTGGACGGACTCATTTAGGGTCTGCACCTCTTTCACCAGGCTTGCTGTGGTGGTTTCGAGATCCCGCAAACATGTGATAATTGCAGTGGTGTTGCCTGCAATGTCCTGAATCACATCGGTGACATGTCCCCTCTCCCCTAGGCTGTCAGCCACTCGAGTGAAGTCCTGGCCCATCGCACCCATAAGGCGGGTCTGGTCTTCCTGCGCAGTGGTCAGGGTCACAGACAGCAACTCGGGTACCCCCCTGGTTCTCCGCGTTGACCTCCTTGGTCCACGAGAGGCTTCAGGCCTGGCATAGGGTGATGGATTAGATGGAGGGGGTGGGTTGGAGATGGAGACAGAGGGAGTGGCTGGGTTGGAGATGGAGTCCGAGGATATGGAGGATTGTGGGCTTGAGGTCCGGGATGGACCAGCCAAGCTTCCCAAATCCTCCAAGAAAAGGGACAGTGACACCTCCTCCCCCAAATGCTCCGCATCCTGCAGAACCTCCTCAATGGAGGCGTGGCCACCACTCTCCTCCACCAATGCCGCTTGCCTTCCCTGGGGGTCAGGGGCATCTTCATCAGATGAAGATGGTGTGTGACGGGCAGGGACATCATCATCAGGGGATGGTGTGGGACGGGCAGGGACATCATCATCAGGGGATGTTGTGGGACGGGCAGGGGCACGAGACGGGCCAGCTTCATCCTGGACACCTGTGGATGACACAAAACATTCACATGTTGGTGGACCCACAAACTTGTCACATATTCCCTACCTCCCCCCACACACATGCTACACACCAGATAGTTGAAATAAACACTTACCTGTCCTCAAGGGCGGATGAACAGAATCATAGCCCGGCATTCCCTCAACTTGAACCCTGGTAAGGCACCGGGCAACTACCTCCTCATCTGGTGTCAGACGGATCCTTGAGGCAGGTCCCCCACCAGTGCCCCTGGCATGCCTCGCCATGAGGGCCATCTTGTCCTTGACCCTCCTCCTAAGATCATTAATTTTCTTGCCTATATGATGGGGCCTCCTCGCCTCATTGCCCACAGCATTCACTTGATCCGTTATCCTCTGCAGGATCTCATCCCTTCGCCCCTTGCTTGTGGTTTTACTCCTGGACCCATGGAGGCGGTCATAGTGCCTCTCCATGCCTGCGAGAATGATGGCCCTCTCCTCATGAGAGAAATTCTTTTTCCTTCTACTTGTACGCTCAGCAGACATGGCAAAGCACTGCAAAAGTAAGCTCACCACCAACAGTAAACTAACAGGTGTACTTTTGCACATGATGGGCGCATGTCTGGGCGTATTTATGCACTTGTTTGGAGCAACTCGCCAATCGCGTTGTGCGCATGCGCATAGGGGCGGGGGACACCCGGTCACGTGACGGCGCATGCGCCGTCCGTTCAGACCATCATTTGCATAAGGTCACGGTTCATTTAAATGTATCACGCCCACTTCCTTCCTACTTTCACTTACGCCCACATACGCCCACGAATTTGCACTACGCCGGCGCAAATGTGAACGCCGGTGCTTCGGGAATACGGAGCTTACCTCTCTAAGTTAGGAAGGCGTAGCGCATCTTGGATGCGCTACGACCGCATAAGGATGCGCCGATGTACGAGAATCTGGGCCTCGCTGCGCAAATTTTCTACAAATTGGAAAAGTGCCAACTAGAACTTGTGCTTCAAGTGCTCTGCAAGTTTACAACTTGCCAGTGAAAATTTGCAGCAAGTTAACAAACTTACAATTTAAGACTGCCACACATTTGTGGCAAGTTATCCTTGCTATCTGGGTAATTATCCAGATCAATAAAGTTTTCCCAAATAGCAAGCAATTGTTGTACAAGTTTGAAAATGACTTGCTAAGCTATTACTAGACTTAAATAGGTGTAAAAAAAATTGCAGTGCAAATTAATATAATACTAAATAAATAAACAATAACATATAAACTCAATAACACCATGTGACAAATGATGTAAATCCCAAGGGAGTTATGCCTTAAGAAGAAATCTGAAGTCCAGGACCCCAATAATCAACATCAAATGGGATTTATATCCAATTTCCATTGTCAGTACAAAGACATAGAGGAAGGGGCAGATCCTCAAAGAAATTACGCCGGCGTATCTGTTGATACGCCGCGTAATTTCAAATTTTGCACGTCGTATCTTTGTTTTGGTATCCACCAAACAAGATACGACAGCATCTGTGTTAGATCCGACAGGCCTTAGTACGCCGTTGGATCTAAGATGCAATTTTCCGGCGGCCGCTGGGTGGCGTTCACGTCGTAATCCGCGTTGAGTATGCAAATTAGCTATTTCCGACGATCCACGAACGTACGAGCGGCCATCGCATTCTTTTACGTTGTTTCCGTTAGGGTTTTTCCGGCGTATAGTTAAAGCTGCTATCTGGTGGCGTACTCAATGTTAAGTATGGCCGTCGTTCCCGCGTATAATGTTGAAAATTTTACGTTGTTTGCGTAATTCGTCCGTGATTGGGGCTGGACGCCATTTACGTTCACAACGAAAACAATGACGTCCTTGCGACGTCATTTGGAGCAATGCACCCTGGGAGTTTTGACGGATGGGGCATGCGCAGTTTGTTCGGCGCGGGGACGTGCTTCATTTAAATGAAACACGCCCCCTACTCGCCGCATTTGAATTTTGCGCCCTTACGCCGCGAGAGATACACTATTTGATTTGCAAAGTAAGTTACAGCGGCGTAGCGTATCTTACATCTGCGCCGGGCACAGTCTATGTATGTGGATCTGCCCCGATATCTTTAAAAGACACTGACATACAGTATATTATGCAGGGATAGACACTGGGGAACATTATTTTCTAATCACCCTAAGTTTGTTTACAGACGAGCCCCTAACTTTGTAGACCAAATAGTTAAAGTGGAGTTTGCATCCCAAATTTTTTTTTTCATTATTGTGCTCATTAGACCTAAAAAAGAAAAAAAAATGTTTTACTCATCTGGAAATGCCTGTTGCTATGCGATTCCCACTAAATCTGCCTTTGGAATCACCTAGGATTCTGACATCATCTCCCTCTAATGCTCCTGGGAAATGTGTGTCATCATTTCCCAGGATGCAGTGCGCTACCCAATTATCACCCCCCATCCAAGACTTCCAGGAAGTAAGTGCTTGTGGGCTTCACAATGCCCACAAGCAAAATGACAACGGTGTATATATAGTTTTATAAAACTATCTCTTTTGAATAACTATGCGGAGCGGCGGCGGATTGTAATATAGTAAGTGACCGGATTTATATTATAAAAACGCATAATGAAAGGACATACATTTAAAAAATGCTAATTGTGGTTGGAACCCCGCTTTAAGAAAATTCTGGAACCTCCGGCTCGGCAACAATTCGATTTAAAAGGGTTCTTTTGTTGCAGGAAATGTATATGCTGTAGAACAGTTAAAACTAGTAATAGGGGCAAAACTACAGTCTGCAACAGGGATGGGGAATCATTTGACATCAAGGAGTTTATCACCTGTGATTCCTCCCATGTTGTTTATCTCATGTGGTGCCCTTGTGGGTTATTATATGTGGGAAGAACAAATTGCTGAACACCTGGCTAACATTAAGAAAGGTTTCCGCTATCATAGCGTGTCACTTAATTTCAGACAAAAACATAATCAAGATCCGACAGTTTTACAGTTTTGTGGTATAGATACTATCTACCCGTCTTGGAGAGGTAATAACAGGGTAAAGAAACTCTCTCAGAGGGAAACCCGTTGGATATTTTTGATGAAATGTTTATCGCCCAGGGGGTTAAATGTAGAAGTAGACCTCAACTGCTTCATCAATAATTATTAAATGATAGATACTGATTGGAGAGCTGGGATAGTACTGTTCATCCATCATTTTTTCTGTATTCTTCGTAATACTGATATGACCTTGTTTCTCGATCTAGGGTTTCTTTATTTACACATTATTACATATGTGAGATACAGTATGTCACAATGGGATTATGATACACATATTGTAATAGAGTCAATGGGTAGATTAGGAAGCCCTCTCTAGATGTATCATGAGGCATCTATTGCAATATATTTTATTGACATCATTGTCTCTATGAGAGAGGGCGTGCATTATGCGGACAAATAGTACCAGTGTAATTTGATTGGCATTTTATGATGCACACTAGCAGTTAGTGAGAGTCCATTTAACTTATTTTCACTCATTATTTTATCCTTAGTTTTATATAAATCAGTATTGAATTTAATAATTGGTTTATATTAGTGCACTGATCATAGATCGCATCACCCCATGGAATGTGACCACCAGGGGATCATGGTGGTGTGCTATTGTTTTTATTTGTTTATTCAAATTTTACTCTTGGCATTGGATAATATGGGCCAGATCCACGTACCTTGGCGCATATATAAGGCCGGCGTAGCGTATCTCAGATACACTACGCCGCCGTAACTTACAGCGTATTTTCTGTATCCACAAAGAATTTGCGCCATAAGTTACGGCGGCGTAGTGTAAATGTGTCGGCGTAAAGGCGCGGAATTCAAATGACTAAGATGTGGGCGTGTTTTATGTAAATTCAAATTGACCCCGCGTAAATTACGTTTTTTTTTAACGGCGCATTCGCTGTCCGTGGGGGTATCCCAGTGCGCATGCTCAAAATCACGTCGCAAATAGTCAATGCTTTCGACGTGAACGTAATTTACGCAAAGCCCTATTCGCGAACGTTTTACGCAAACGACGTAAACGACGGAAAATTGGACGCTGGCCCGACGTCCATACTTAACATTGCGTACGCCTCATAGAGCAGGGGTAACGTTCCCCTGAAAAAAGCCTTACGTAAACAATGTAAAAAAATGCGCCTGGCGGACGTACGTTTGTGGATCGACGTATCTACCTAATTTGCATACTCTACGCGGAAATCAACGGAAGCGCCACCTAGCGGCCAACGTAAATATGCACCTAAGATCCGACGGCGTACTAAGACGTACGTCAGTCGGATCGATCCCACATTCAGTAGTATCTTGTTTTGTGGATACAAAACAAAGATACGACGGGGCTTCTTAGAACTTACGCGGCGTATCAATAGATACGCCAGCGTAAGTCCTTTGTGGATCCGGGCCTATGACTTTATATAATGCTTGCTTATTTTAGTATCGCTTATATGCGCTCAATTTAGTGACCATATATTTCTGGGATTGGTATGTATCATGCCGTCTGTAACTAGCAATATTATTTTAATTTAGGGCTCTCGCTCATAATAATTTGAATTGATCAATTTTAGTTACCTATTGCTTTTACTGTGTTATTAATATGCAGGTTAAGTGGGCACCTTGATAGATGTAAGGGTGATGAAGTGTGTGCACTTCAAGCAGCTTTCCTCTCCTAAGGTCTGCAGATTGTTGTGCTTTGCGATGATGGAGACATGACGTGCGCGCATGCGCGGGATGACCAATCATGTGATAGGCAGTGGGAATCTATAAAGGAAGTGGGGGGGAGCTCAGTAGCCAATACCATGACTAAGGATTTACTGCGAAACATGTCGGGAACGTGGCTACAGTTTTACTAGATTCACTGGCTAGAGACGCCGCTGCTGTTTAGACAACTTGCCACTACTGGGAGCCGGGAATCTGGAGTGTGGTGAGCCTATACCAACTGAGCACACACCTCAGGTCTGACGTGACTGTCTAGCACTGCAGAGCCTACTAAACACTGATGATTGCTGTAATTTGTTTGAAGCTTACTTTTAATTTGTTACATGTGAGTTTATTGAATGAAGTGTTGCTGTGATTTTGAATTAAACTGGTGGTACAATTTTACACTATTGGAGCACTTCTTTTGTTTTCATGTACATTATTGAGGGATTATCACAGTGGTCCAGCTGAGATTCGTTTACCCATTTATGGGATCATACACAAGTGATTTAGCCTAACACGAGAGTGAAAGGCAAATCCGTTTGGTGAGTGCGTTTTTCAGAGGGGAGTTATCACAGCAAGGTGGTGAGGTGGAAGATTCACAGAATAAGGAATTTTCTCATCAAATTTGTTCATCAATTTTTTATGGACTTTATATCACTTGTCACATGGTGTTATTGAGTTTATATGTTATTGTTTATTTATTTAGTATTATATTAATTTGTGCTGCAATTTTCTTACAACTATTTAGGTTAATTTTTTTCTGATAAACTCACTAAGCAGCAGCTGTAGTTTATTTCACATTTTTTCATTGGCACAGTGGTGATAGAGGTTACCCAGGGCGTTTGTATCCTATATCAATCATATATTACTAGACTTTCCAGGCTTCAAAAGTCGGTTGCAGAATTGCAGCAAGTGCACATTGCATGACTCCAGATCAACTTTTTTTGTAAACATTCTGCAAGTCTGCTGTAAATTTTGGTTCAGTTATGTTGTACAATAGTCATCCCACCACAGGGGTCGCTGTGGCTGAATTTTCATGCTGTAGACTTGCAGAACTCTTGCTGTAGACTCACCACTGCAACTTTGCTCTTGCTAAAGACTTGCTGCGTAAATTTGCTACAAATTGGAAAAGTGTCAACTAGAACTTGTGCTTCAAGTGCTCTGCAAGTGTACAACTCGCCAATGAAAATGTGCAGCAAGTTAACAGACTTCAATTCAACACTGCCACAAATTTGGGGCAAGTTATCCTTGTTATCTGGGTTCATGCTCACCTCTTTATTTGGTTCATTTTATTGCATGGACCTGACTTCAGAACTAAAACACAAAGGGCCGGATTCAGAAAGAAGATACGACGGCGTATCTCCTGATACGCCGTCGTATCTCTGAGTCCGGCCATCGTATCTATGCGCCTGATTCATAGAATCAGCTTACACATAGATATGCCTAAGATCTGACAGGTGTAAGTGACTTACACCATCGGATCTTAGGCTGCAATTCCAGGCCGGCCGCTAGGTGGCGCTTCCGTATCTTTTACACGTCGAATATGCAAATGAGCATTTACGCCGATTGAGAAACGAACGACCGCCCGGCGCTTTTTTTTTACGTCGTTTGCGTTCGGCTTTTTCCGGCGGAAAGTTACCCCTGCTATAGGAGGGGTAAGTACGGCGTATCCTATGTTAAGTATGGCAGCCGTTCCCGCGCCGGATTTTTGATTTTTTTTACGTCGTTTGCATAAGTCGTTCGCGAATACGGCCGGACGTAATTTACGCTAATGTCGAAACCAATGACGTCCTTGTGACGTCATTTGGAGCAATGCAAGCTGGGAAAATTTGCGGACGGCGCATGCGCTTTTCGATCGGCGCGGGGACGCGCCAGAATTAAATTGTACACGCCCCCTAGCCGCGGAATTTGAATTCCGCAGGGGGGTTTACGATACACCGCCGCAACTTTAGAGGCAAGTGCTTTCTGAATAAAGCACTTGCCTCAAAAACTTGCGGCGGCGTAACGTAAATCAGATAGGTTACGCGGATCTAAAGATCCGCTGACCTATCTGAATCTGGCCCATGAACTGTAATTTCCCTCTCCAATAAGGGTGCCATTACTAGAAACTATTTTTGGACAACTGTTTGCATTTAAACAGAAATTTAGACGCCCAAAATGTTCTGATGCTAAGCTCAGCAAGAAAACCTTGAAGGGAGAATGTGTCTCTAAAAAAGTCACAGCCCTTCAAATTGGCTTTGTCCTCTTTCCCCCACTCAAAGAATGGAGCGTGTATAAACAGTGGTCAAATGACCCAATAAAAGAAAACTCTCTTAACCAGGGTTCCTCCAGAGCTTGCTGGGGTTCCTTGACCAATAAGCAATTTCTGCTTCTTAGCTTTCTATTGATACTGTAAATGTGCTTTGTTTGGGGTGCATTGATGCTAAAGGATGACTAGCTATTACAGTAAAACAAGGCTTGGGTTTACTTTCAAATCCAGATATGCACAGCTTGTGGTTACGAATGAGGAAGTGGGAAAGAGAATAAGGTAATAGGGATATTGAAGAAGATGGACAGGGGAAGAAGCGGGTCTTCCCTAGACTTACACACATTAAGGGTCACTAAAGGAAAAATGTTTTTTTGCTGAAATGACTGTTTATTGGGTATAGAGACATAAAAGTTAACTGATTCCTTTAAAATTAATTAAAAATTTAATTTAATCTATCATATAATGTGCCCCTAGTTCACTTTCGGTTTTAAAAGGTACATACATGAAGTTCCGGGTGAGAGGTGAGTCGGGAAGACTCACAGAACAAAAACAAACAAATCCAGGGCAGTGTTTTGTTTTTAAAATGAATCTAATTGGTTCTGAGGAGTTTTAGACACACAGTAATGACAGCTTAGACCACCGTAAAAATCTCCCAGTATGATGGTTATAAGGAAACAGGCAACCAGGAAGTGTGGAGATCACAGCAGAATTACAGCTACTTCAAAGCAAAAACGAACAATGAGGACATGAAACCAGTACTGCAGTAAGGTAAAGGAAGCTATTTAGCTAAAAAAAAAAATCCTTTAGTGACCCTTTAATTCTCCTTGAATCTCTGACAGCAGGACCTTTTTGTGCAGTCCTGGGATATACCCTCAGTTCTGGTTGGTAACCACAGTCTTGATCTATCATTGAAGATAATTACACAGGATATCCATATTGTCCTCCCCCTCTCCTTCCCCAGGAAGCATGCAGTCATTCTGGCCAGGTTTGGGCAGTAAACACCTTCAAGGGTCTTGCTATTTAATGTTCTAAATAACTTATTCATTCATCCACTCCTCTGTGTTGCAAGTTGGCTTTGCAATCTTAATCTGCCCAAACACAAAGTCCACTAAAAGATGTCTTCTGGACTTGTCACAAATTAGTGGCAGTATTGAATTGTAATGGCTTGTACACACGACTGGTTTTCACGATGAGAAAACTGCCAATCTTTTATATTGGTTGTGAAAACCGGTCGTGTGTATGCTCCATAGCAGTTTTCTCTACGAAAATACTGCCCGCAAAAAAATTGAAACCAGCTCTCTTTTTTCGTCGCGTTTTCTGTCAGTCTTTTTCTCATTGTGAAAAATGGTCGTGTGTATGCTTTTCCTAGGGGAAAAAAACGTGCATGCTCAGAATCAAGTATGCAGCCCAAAAGCAGCCCAAAGGGTGGTGCCATTTGAAAGGAACTTCCCCTTTATAGTCCCGTCGTACATGTTGTATGCTACCACACTTTGGTCGGACGCTTTTTTTGCATGAATGCAAGTCAGGCTGGAGAGGAATCACGTCGGGAAAAACGTTGTTTTTTTTCCTGCCGAGAAAAATGGTCGTGTGTACGAGGTATAAGGCCATGTACACACGGGCAAACATGTATGATGAAACCGGTCCGCCGGACCGTTTTCACCGTACATGTTTGCCCGGGGATTTCTGTACGATGGCTGTACTAACCATCGTACAGAAATCCGCGCGTAAACAATACGTGGGGCGTGTCCGCGGTGTCGCCGCGACGATGATGCAGCGACGTGGGCGGGCCTGCCAGTTAAATGCTTCCACGAATGCGTCAAAGTCATTCGACGCATGCGAGGGATGGCGGGCGCTCGGACATGTACGGTAGGTCTGTACAGACGACCGAACATGTCCGAGCGGGCAGGATTCCAGCGGACTGTTTTAAAACAAGTCCAGGAATATTTGTCCGCTGGGAAAAGGCCCGTCGGGCAAATGTTTGCTGGAATTCTGTCCGCTGGGTCCTACACACGACCGAACATGTCTGCTGAAACTGGCCCGCGGACCAGTTTCAGCAGACATGTTTGGTCGTGTGTACGGGGCCTAAGTCTTACTAACTTGCTGCACATTTTCACTGGCAATTTGTACACTTGAGGTACACGTTCTAGTTGACACTTTTCCAATTTGTAGTCTCTAGCAAGAGCAAAGTTGAGATGGTGAATCTACAGCAAGAGCACTGCAAGTCACAGTGACTCCGGTGGTGAGATGACTATTGCACAACATAACTGAATCAGAATTTGCAGCACACTTGCAGAATGTTTGCAAAGAAGTTGATCTGGTGTCATACAATGCAGACTTGCTGCAATTGTGAAACAAACTTGTGAAGCCTGGCAAGTCTAGCAATAGCTTAGCAAGTCATTTTCAAACTTGCAGCTCAATTGCTTGTTATCTGAAGAGAACACATATTTTCATTCATTTCCAAGCTGCATCAATATCATTTTTATGCAATACTACAGATACCAATGATCAGTTCTGCTCTTTGTAGGTGGGACATTGTTCCCACTGACCAACAATCTAAAAGAAACCCTTTTCCACTGAACACCAATCTAACAGACAAGTGGCTCACCGCCAATATAAATGAGCACTTCACTGACCACCAATGTGTGAAAACACAAACATTTTTACAGCCTACGTTTCTTTTCTTGCCATTATTACAATATCTAATTTGATTTCTTTAACTACTATTACTGAAAATGATTTTGTTGTATAGACTATGGCCCAGATTCACAGAGAGCAAGGCGCACATTACGCCGCCGTAGAGCAAACACTGTGCGCTACGCTAACGTAGCGCAGAGAGGCAAGCATTGCATTCAGCAAGCCAGTGCTCCCAACGCTGCGCCAGCATGGCGTGGGTTTCAAAGACGCACGCTGGCGTAGGTGGAAGTAGGCGTGAACCCATGCAAATGATGGGCCAAGCACCAGACAGGTACGTATCACAAACTGCACATGCGCCATGATGTGGACGCATGCACAGCACCCCCCTGCGCCTGCTCACAACCACGGCGGCACAACTGCCCAGCCAGACACACGTCCAACGCACAATATGCCGGCTTGTGTGCAGACCTGTGCATGTCTGTTGCCGGGTTGCACCTCATTTATGGGGAAAAACTTCATGCCGGACGTACAACTTACGTGCATCTTGCGTAGCATGCGCCGGGCACACGCACGTTCGTGAATCGGCGTATTTCCCTCATTTGCATGTTTGAATCGCTAATCAAAGGGAGCAGCACCATGCGCCCAGCCCATATGTGCGCGCACCCTTACGCCGGCGTGTGCAAGCTACATCAGCGGGGTCTAGCCATAACGTGTTATACGTCGACGTAAGTGCTTTGTGAATCTGGGCCTATGTTTCTTATTCTTTTAATTATTCATTTATCCACAACTTAAAATTCTGTGAGTTGTAATATTAGTAGGGGCTTCCTGAGACCTGTGAATATTTTTCCAGGGTTCCTCACCGTTAAAAAAATTAAGAAAAAGGCTGCACTAAAGCCTATATCTAGGGCACAAAGCTTAAGTAACGCCCAAATAAAAAAATTGGCCCACAAGGAATGTATCTACATTGTTCATTAGAGTTCATTATGAGAATGAGCAAATACTGAAAGTTATAAAAGAATGCAGGAAAATAGAAGAATAGAGAGACCAATAGATTTCCACCTTGCATCCAGTGGTAATGTGAGTATATTTCCATTTTATTTCCATTTTATGTTTCTATGGAGATCTGATTTAAAATTAGTTGGTCTCAGAAGTCAGTTGAAAAATAAACCTCACAAGAATGTTGCAAATTAATTTTCAATCGTATTTATGAGAATGATGTTGCTGTGAATATAATTCAGTTTATTTACTAAAGCACATCTGCATAAAATGAACTTGCATACATTAAACAACAATGATTCATTGGTATGAAATTATTTCTTTGCAGGAAAACTAGATGAAAACTGTTTAAATTCTTCACTACCTGTGGGTCACTAACTTAGGAGATCCTCACTTTGGGCTCATTATCATTGACTAATGACACAAGCTGGTGAGTAGCAAGATACACAAAAATAATGCTGGGGCGTGCTCTACGGCAGGCATTCTCCAAAAAAAATTTCCACGCACTTAAAATATTTTTCAGGTCTAGGAGAACCCCTTCTAAAACCAATTAATCAGGGATTAATTGGAAAAATGCACCTTTCATCGGTTGTCAGTGGGAAGAATGCCCCACTTACAGTGGTGGTCAGAATGCCACCCATACAAACATCAAACAACATTATTGGATTTACAGTATGCTGTTGGCTCTGTCAAGAAACATTTGCTCTAAATCAATGCAAGCACCATCATATGGGAGGTCAGGCATCCACAGCTCAAGGAACCCTAGGTAACCTCTGGAGGAACCATAAGGTTCAACAGAACCCTAGTTGAGAATGGCTGCTCTAAAGGATAAGAGGGACAATCTAAGTAATGCCTACACATGCACATTCATCTCAATACTCGTAAGGTCCACTACCTTAGTGGTGCACTCCTGACCCCAACGGTGTGCATCTGTCACCTGGCCTCAGACATTCAGCTCTAAAATTACGGATGGAGCAACCTTTGAATAATGGCCATTGTTAACTGTAACATATATAATCTGTATATTAAATGCTTCATAAACCATCTGTATAATAAACATTCAACGTGTTTCATGGAAAAGACCACCACAGGATCTGGCAGGAACTTCATGCAACGCAGGCAGCGCTGAGACCCAGTAAAGACATCACTGGGTCTAAAATATATTTAAAACAGAAAGGTTTTATTAAAAATTTAACTAGCATGCTGATGAAGGAGGGAGAGATGAACTAGGAAAAACAAAATATAAGCAGATTAAACTTCAGCTTTAATTTTTTACTTTGACTGAAGTGTATATTTAAATCTCTGTGGTGGATGATTAAATATAGTAATCATTTTTTAATAAACAGCTTGTTACAATGATGGTTTGGAATTCTCCAGAATGACTCAGGGGACCCATCTTTATATTTTAAGTATGCTATTTTTTCATTGAAAGAAATAAATGTTTTAGCAAGCGGTCCTGGTGTTAGGAAAGTCATTGTGTGTCATTATAAAAGAGTGCAAATAACAGCTTTCAGCTTCAGCATTGGCCTTCTTGTGTTAAAAATGCCTCTCCAAAGGATCAAGTAACAGGAAACAAATCATGCTGGCATTGTGATGAAATGAAATAACCATAATTACATACTAATAACTAATTAGCCTTGACTGTGACTTTACACTGTGAGAAGATTTGCTATTCACACTTCTCTGCTAGGACAGCTGGAAGCGGAGTATGCAAGCAGCATGTGGGCGCTGCCTGCCCTGTCGGAAAAATGTGTCTTTAAGACTTAAAAACATTCTTTATCACTGAACAAGGAAAACTAAATAATTAAAATTCAAATAAAAAAATATATATTTAAAAAAATATTTCACTTCCAGTGTGAAAACTGACAGACTGAGAGACGCTGCCAAGGTGTCAACAAATAATAAACAGTAAAATTGTTTGACTTGGAGGAAATATGAAACAAACACAATAAACTATTTAAAAAAAAAAGAGGAATTTCAGTTTGTTTTGTGTAATACCGTAACTTCTGGATTTTAAAAATCAGGTTCTTATCAGTGCCTGGGGTCCAAAACTGTCTTCCCACAGCCAAATCTTACCTTTACATGACACCGGTGCTGCCATCAGTGATGTATTATGGCCTAGGCCAACAAGGCCCAGGCCTAGGGCGGCACTTTGCGGGGGGCGGCAAAATCCCATCCTGTCCCCCCGTCCTTATCCCATCCTGTCCCCCGTCCTCATCTCACCCTGTCCCCCTGTCCTCATCCCACCCTGTCCCCCTGTCCTCATCCCACCCTGTCCCCCTGTCCTCATCCCACCCTGTCCCTCTGTCCTCATCCCACCCTGTCCCTCTGTCCTCATCCCACCCTGTCCCTCTGTCCTCATCCCACCCTGCCCCCCTGTGCTCATCCCATCCTGCCCCCATGTGCTCATCCCATCCTGTCCCCCTGTCCTCATCCCATCCTGTCCCCCTGTCCTCATCCCATCCTGTCCCCCTGTCCTCATCCCATCCTGTCCCCCTGTCCTCATCCCATCCTGTCCCCCTGTCCTCATCCCATCCTGTCCCTCTGTCCTCCTCCCATGAAAATGACAGGGCGGGTCTTAAAAGGAAGGGGGTGCATCATATATAAAGTAGGGGGTGCGCAAGTTTCACCAGGCCTAGGGCGGCACAAAACCTAAATACACCCCTGGCTGCCATCTCCGATTCCGTGACACTTTGTGATTAGGCTTTCAGCCTCCTGGGACATGTGTCCAAGTAGGTCGTGGAAGGAGAACGGGTGGGGCAAGGGATGCAATCCTAGCCTAGGTGAGGATTGCAGAAATTTTCACATTGATTTTGAAATTACTTAGAGTGACAATGAGTCTGAATTAATTTAAAAGAGAGGGAAAGGCTATTAATGGGTTAGTTATATGAAGCAAAAGAACAAGCCATGAACATGCTAATTTTATATTCCTTGCCAGCAATGTCCACCCCGCCTATCGAGTTGTTAGTCCACAAGGAAAATGTCTACTAGTTAAACATTTTAAATGTACAGCAATGTTGATCAGCTATACAGCACGGACCTATAGATATTTTGGGTCCTTGTTATTATAAATAGGGAAAAATAATTTAGTGAAACTGTTTAGATTATTATTATTAAAATAATTATTATTTAAAGAACCCAAGAAATGAGGAACTAGTAGACAACTGCAATCAGTTGTCTACTAGTGCCTAATTTCTTGGGTTCTTTAAATTCAAATGTCCACTTTTTCAAGTGACCATTTATATCATATAGCCTTTACTTTAACTTCTTTTGTACAGATTTTCTCATAACCTCCAAAAAATGCTGACAGCGGTTCTAAACCTTCCTCAGTGCACAAGATTTTTTTATTTTTGTATTTCTGTCCATGTGTCTGTTTGAGAGTACTCCCTTTAATTCCTTCTTTGGCGTTCCTCAAATAGAAAATGTGAAATAATTAATTGACTCAATTATATAGACAAGGACTGCAAAGAATTGACAGAGATTGTAACCGCTAAAAATTGCTTGGAGTTTTCTTAGTGTGTAGTTCAGTTCGCTTTTTTTCTACATGGAAAGGAACAGAGTGCATTCTCATTTAATTTAAGATTATCATTTAGTCCTACACCGAACCTGAAAACACTACAGAAAAACATGACTTGATGGTTTTAGTCTGCAGGGATAACAGCAGATTAATAACTTGCTTCCAGTTTGGAAATACCACCTGAACATATGCTGTAAATAAATGAATAATAATGTTTAGTTAAAATATATCTACCACATAAATGGCATGGTGGCTCTGGGCCAACAATGTTTAGAAAGTCTTTTTTATTTTTGAGAGGGGGGGTGCCCAAAAAAAGAACCAACTTTCTTAACATTGTTGGCCCAGAGCCACCATGTCATTTATGTAGTAGATATAGTTAGGATGCAGTGTTTTACCACAATTTTTCCGATGTAAGGGAAAAAATGGAAAAACATTTTTTTGGATTCATCATAATAAAATTTTCTCAAATCATTCTGTTAAAGTTTTAAGAACAGTGCGTCACAGATGAGAGAATAATATAAACAGGCTAAGGAGGCTTTAAAAAAAATAAAAAGATGAAAACTAATTAGAAAGTTTGTTATGAGTAGAACATCTGCTGGAAAGAGTTTACCCGAACTGAAACACCTGCCAGCATATGATTATGAAATGTTACCAGCAGGATTATTAGCATGAATGAATCACTAGTTGACCCAGAACAAATTCATTCTTAAAAACATTGGGCCAGATCCACAAAGAGTCGGCGTAACGTAGAAATTCCCATTTAAGTTACACTGCCTTAAAATTTCTACCTAAGTGCCCGATCCACAAAGCACTTACCTAGAAATTTTCGGCTGTGTAACTTAAATTCCGCCGGCGCAAGGCGTTCCTCTTCAAATGGTGGCGATTCCCATTTAAATTAGGCGCGCTCCCGCGCCGGCCGTACTGCGCATGCTCATGACGTCATTTTCCCGACGTGCATAGCGCGAAATTACGTTACGCCGAGCTTTGTGGATCGCGACGGGTCAATAAAGTTGCGTCGAAAAAAAAAAAGATACGGCGGAAAAAAAAAATTTAAAACAAAAAAAAAAACGCATCGCTGGACAGAAGGGTCTGCTTTTACAAGGTGTAAACAGTTTACACTTTGTAAAAGCAGCCCTAATTTTATGATTGCAAACTAAAACTTACGGAGAAAAAACGAAGCTGAAAAGCTTTGTGGATCTCTGTAAGTGCTAATTTGCATACCCGAGGCGGCATTTCGACGCGAAATGCCCCCAGCGGCGGATGCGGTACTGCATCCTAAGATCCGGCAGTGTAAGTCCCTTACACATGTCGGATCTTCTGTCTATCTCTTGGAAACTGATTCTGTGGATCAGTTCCAAAGATAGAAACAGGGATACAACGGCGTATCAGTAGATACGCCGGCGTATCCCTTTTGAGGATCTGGCCCATAGGGCCAGATTCACAGCAGAAATATACGGCGTATCTACTGATACGCCGGCGTATTTTCAAATTTGCCGCGTCGTATCTTGATTTGGAATCCTCAAACCAAGATATGACGGCTTTTGGCATAGATCCGACAGGAGTACGGCTTCGTACGCCTTCGGATCGTAGGTGTAATTTTCCGGCGGCCGCTGGGTGGAGTTTGCGTAGTTTTTCAGCGTCAGGTATGCAAATTAGCTGTTTACGGCGATCGACGAAGGTACGCGCGTTCGTCGCATTCTCTTACGTCGTCGCTAGTCGGTTTTTCCCGTCGCAATCTTAAGCCTGCTATTTCATGGCTTAGATTTAGACCAGCCATGTTAAAGTATGGCCGTCGTTCCCGCGTCGAATTTCAAATTTTTCTTTTTTTTTGCGTAAGACGTCCGGGAATATGAAAGTACGTTACGCACGTCGCTGTTCAAAAAACACGTCAGGGCGCCGTAATTTCGCGCAAAGCACGGCGGGAAATTTCCTAACGGAGCATGCGCAGAACGTTCGGCGCGGGAACGCGCCTAATTTAAATGGTACACGCCCCATTTAAATTAGGCGCGCTTGCGCCGGACGGCTTTACGCTATGCTGCCGCAAATTTACAGGCAAGTGCTTTGTGGATCAAGCACTTACGCCGAAAACTTGCGGCGGCGTAACGTAATGGTAGTTAAGAAGATGAGTGTTCTAACACATGGGGTAGATAACTATACTGGGCTATTGGAATTATCAATAATGACCACTTTTATCATCTACTCCAATAAAACATTGGATTGCATGACTATGGGTTTTATTTAGGGTTGCACGATACCTTTTTATTTATTGGCGAGTACGAGTATCGATACTTTGTGGTGTCATTTGCGTCAATACAAAAAAGATTGGCGCAAGTCGCACTGCAAAGAATTGCATGTGATTTCCATTACTGCTCCTACCATTTTATGTGGCCTACCACTTGGTGGCTGAGTTGATGTTGTTCCCAGTTGCTTCTGCTATCTATATATCTCTATATAGATATCTATATATAAATATATCTATCTATATATAGATATATCTATATATTTATATACAGATATATCTATATATACAGTATATAAATATATATATATATATATATATATATATATATATATATATATATATATATATATATATATATATATATATATATATATATATACACTGTATATATACTGTATATACTGTATATATATCCTCCATCCTCCTTATATGCAATATCATATCATGATCATTAAGCTCAACATAGAGTGTCTGGACACAATTATAGAAACAAGTATGGTAAAAGAACAAAATGGTTACCTAATATGGTGTTGGACCGCCTTTAACATCCAAGACGGCCTGAATTCTCCTGGGAATTTACAAATATAAGTCTTGGATTTTGAATAATGGAATCTGATACCACTCTTAATGCAAAAATCTGGGTCACAATACAATGCAATGTCCTTTTGGTCTGTTGATCATGTCAACAGCGTTTATGCTTATCAGACGTACTTTTCCTGGAAACTGTATATGTCGTCATAACCTTTGATACTGCACCTTGCAACACCGCAAATAAATTGGCACTTCAGTCTCAGACCTAGCTAAGCAGGCACCAACAATTTGCCCTCTTTCACACTCATGTGAATGAGGGAAGTGAAGCTTCCCACCAGTTAGCTAGGTGTCTCATCGCACATCAGAAGCAAAAGAATGTTACATCGGTTTTGAGCGCAAAACATGTCGACACTTTGACACCAGTAATTTATGTTGTGTTTCCAGTTTTTCGTTCAACCCCTCTATAGTTATAAGGGTTTGCACCTAATGTTTCCATAGCAACAAATAGTTTTACAGGGCTGGTTTGCTTGTCCCAACACCTACCCCTCCACTTTTAAATGCATGTAGAGTAGTCAAGGCCCCACAAGGTCTTCAGACCCATCCAAGTGTGGTGCTACATGTGGAAATATACCATTATATTTATAATAAATTAAACTAATTTAAAAAAGCCAACATTCAACAACCACAGAGGCAAACAGAACTATAAGACTACAAACTACAATCCCAAATAAATACCCAAAACCCAGTGGTTTTCACCATCCACTATTTCAGCTGTAGCAGACATTGGTATGCCTCGAACCTACAACCATACACAGAGGCCCAGATTCAAGTAGAATCGCGCAATATTTGCGTGGGCAAAGAGCAAATTTTTTTCTCTGCGCCCACGCAAATATTGCGCTTTGCCCGCGATTCACGGAGCAGTTGCTCCGTAAATTGCGCGGGCAATATGCTAAGCAGCCGGGCGCAAGGCTGCCTAATGTAAATGATCCCGCCGGGGGCGAGAATCATTTAAATTAGGCGCGCTCCCGCGCCGAGCGAACAGGGCATGCTCCGTCGGGAAACTTTCCCGACGTGCATTGCGGCAAATGACGTCCAGCGCCATTCACGGTTCACTTACGTAAACAACGTTAAATTTGAACGTCGCGAGCGGGAGGCGCAGCTATACTTTAGCATTGGCTGCGCCTGCTATAGCAGGAGCAGCCTTATGCTAAAGGCGCCGTACGGAAACTCCGTACCTTGCGTGAGAAGGGCCCGCGCAACTTTTGTGAATCGGTGGTAGTATGCAATTTGCATACTACACGCCGATCACAAAGGCCGCGCCCCCTAGCGGCCAACGCAAGAATGCAGCCTGGGATGTGAAGGCATAAGGAGGCTTATGTTTGTCACATCCTAGGCTGCATTCGGTGTAACGAGGTTCCTGAATCAGGAGCACTCGTTACACCGGAGCAAGTAAGCACTTGCGCCGCGCAACCTATGGTTGCGCGGGCGCAAGTGCTTCTTGAATCTGGGCCAGAGTGGACAGAGTGGGCAATTAAAAAATTGCTGGGGATTTGTGCTGGGAAGGGAATTTTGGGGGGTGATGGGGGGTAATATTTGTTCTAGGAGGGACAATTTGGTAGAAGGGGGCATTTGAGGGGTTGTGCTAAAAGGGGTGACTTGGGAGAGCAGATTTGTGATAGAAGGGGACTTTTTTTGGAAAGGGATTTTGTGTTAGGAAGGAGGATGGGGAGATTTGTGCTAATAGGGATGATTGATGGTTATTTGTCACAGGAAGGGAAATTTATGCTGGGGGATTTTTGCTGGAGAGATTTGCAGCGTGGGAGGATTTGTGCTTGAAGGGGAAATATTAGAGTTAGAGAGTTGAGGAATTTTTACAGTGCTGGCTTGCTTGTCCCAGTACCCAGCCCTCTTCTTTTATTAAAAACAAAAAAAAAATTAAATAGTGTTCATGATGCTCTTGTCAAAAAGGTGATGCTCCGAAACCAAAGGTTCTGCTGTCTGTCCTCCGTAAAGAGGATGCCTTCCTCCCCATTTTACAGCTGAGCATGCAGATGGGACAGCAGTGCAATGTTCTAACTCTTCCTGCCTCTAAGAAGGATCTACCTCAAGCGAACAAGCGAGGGATCAAGGATCTAACTCAACCTAAAGCGAGGGATCAACCTCTTAGCACATCTGAACAGTATTGAAACTGTAAAATTGTTTTTTTTTTTACTTTATGCTTTGAAACAAATATAAAAAAATCTGTTTTGCAATATATGTTTGTTTAAAAATCCTAATAAGTGTATATTGATTGATTTGTGTAAAATAATATGCCTAAAAAAGCATTACATAGAGCACTGGGCTGTGATTGGACACAGCCGATCAGCAGGTCACAGCCATGAATCGATGGCTGGGACCTGCTGACAAAATCCTGCTGTGTTAAAGTATTCCCTCTCAGGCCAGTTGGAAATCGTTTTTACAGGGCTGGTTTACTTGTCCCAGCACCCAACCCCAGTGGCGGCCCGTCCATAGAGGGCGCCCGGGCGCCGCCCCTCCCCCAGTCAGTAAAAAAAAAAAAAATCTAAAAAATGTTTTATTTAAACATGTCCCTTTAAGGAAAACATTTTTCCAAAAAAGGTCCTTAGCTGCACTGTGTCCGAGCGCCGGGCACAGTGCAGTGGGAGTAGCGCCACGTCTGTGCAATCACGGGATTGCAGACGAGGCGCTACATTGGCAGCAAAAAATGCCTTTGTGGCGTTCTCCATCGCGCCACTTGCTTCCGGCGCGATGGACTATACTGTTATTATGGCTGGGCGGGTGCACACTTTCTGTGTGCACCCGCCCGTCTCTGTGCTGCTAGTCCCGACGTCACAGGAAGAACAGGAAGTGACGTCGGGACACTCGAGCTCAGTGCGCCTGGTGGAACAGGTAAGCTGAGCTATGCCATACATGCCTGCAGCAGTATTATTAATACGGCGGCATCAGCGGCTCGATTCCCCACCCGTAAACGGACCCCCGCTTATTCATAGTTTAATATGTAGCATTGAGCAAAAATAGCGGCTAACGGCACTCCCCCCCCCCCCCCCTTAGGCCCCTTTCACATGTGCGGACCGTTCGTCCGTTTTTTACAAGTCCGTTTACGGACTTGTAATGCATCCCTATGGGATTGCAGACGTTAGCGGATGATGCATCCGCTAACGTCTGCAATCCCATAGGGATGCTTTACAAGTCCGTTTACGGACTTGTAATGCATCCCTATGGGATTGCAGACGTTAGCGGATGATGCATCCGCTAACATCCGCAAAGATCCGCGTCCGTAAAGATCCGGTTTTTCGGACGGAAGAAAACCCTATTTTTCTTCCGTCCGGCGGATCAGATTGGATGAATACGGACAGACGGTCCATATTCATCCGATTCCCCATAGGGGAGAGCGGAGGAAAGTCTCTGTGCTGCTAGTCCCGACGTCACAGGAAGAACAGGAAGTGACGTCGGGACACTCGAGCTCAGTGCGCCTGGTGGAACAGGTAAGCTGAGCTATGCCATACATGCCTGCAGCAGTATTATTAATACGGCGGCATCAGCGGCTCGATTCCCCATCCGTAAACGGACCCCCGCTTATTCATAGTTTAATATGTAGCATTGAGCAAAAATAGCGGCTAACGGCACTCCACCCCCCCCCCCTTAGGCCCCTTTCACATGTGCGGACCGTTCGTCCGTTTTTTACAAGTCCGTTTACGGACTTGTAATGCATCCCTATGGGATTGCAGACGTTAGCGGATGATGCATCCGCTAACGTCTGCAATCCCATAGGGATGCATTACAAGTCCGTTTACGGACTTGTAATGCATCCCTATGGGATTGCAGACGTTAGCGGATGATGCATCCGCTAACATCCGCAAAGATCCGCGTCCGTAAAGATCCGGTTTTTCGGACGGAAGAAAACCCTATTTTTCTTCCGTCCGGCGGATCAGATTGGATGAATACGGACAGACGGTCCATATTCATCCGATTCCCCATAGGGGAGAGCGGAGGAAAGACAGGGCGGTCTCTGCACAGTGTGCGGGGACCGCCCTGTCCGCCGACAGCTCAGCGGGGATTACGGATGATCCCCGCTGAGCCGACAGACACACACGGAGCGGACACAAAAGCGGTCCGCTCCGTGTGAAAGGACCCTTATTCAAATGTTTTTTTTTTTATTATTATTTATTTAATTGCTGGAAATAGCGGTAATGTAAAATTTGGCACTGTGCTATGAAGGGATACTGCTTTATCAAGGGGGGTACTGTAATGTAAAGGATGGCTGTCATGTAAAGGGGCAACTTGATATGTAAAGGGTGTGGGGGATGCATTGAAAAGAGTGGCACTGTGTAAAGGGGTGGACTGTGGGTACTGTGATGTATATGGAGGGAGTGTGATGCAAATCAGGACTGTAATGTAAAGGAAGGTTCTATAGTGTAATTTAAAGGGGGGCTGCAAAGTAAAGGGGTGGCTGTGATGTAAAGAAAGCTGTAATTTAGAATGAGGGCTGTAATGTAAACAGGGGGACTGCAATATAAAGGGGGGCTGCCATGTAAAATGGGGCAGTGTTGTATATTATGGTTGTATTGTAAAGGTGTACCACAATGTAAAGAGGAGCCCTGTGATGTATATGGAGTAACTGTGATGCGAATAGGGGACTGTTGCGTAAAGGGCGGGCTCTGTGATGTAAAGGGAGCTATCGCAGTGGCGGCCCGTCCATAAGTGGGTGTGGCTTATTAGAAGTGGGAGGGACAAAATGTTGAGGGGCGGGGTCTTGCGCCCCCCCATCCTAAAACTTCACCAGCCGCCACTGCCCAACCCTCTTTTCACAGCACGGGCTTGGGACCAGTCATGGCAGAGTTAAAAAAATGTAAAACAATGCATCCTATGCATTAAGTTGAAAAAACATCTGTCATTTACTGCCCCCCCAGCCCCCCGGTTTACTTACCTGAGCCCTGGAAAGTCCTACGTCGCGAACAACGCGCTCGATCTTTGCCCGGGCTTCTCGGCGCTTCATTGGATAGATTGATAGCAGCGCAGCTATTGGCTCACACTGCTGTCAATCAAATCCAATGACGGGGGCAGGGCTGAGTCATACACTTGGCGGCTATGTACGCCGAGTGTATCACACAGGAGGGCGCCCGCAAGGTAACCCCCTCTCGAGAGTGATTCACAGAGGGGGTTATCTATTGAGGGGAGGAGCCGAGACAGCCACTGTGGGACCCCAGAACCAGAGGATCGGGGCTACTCTGTGCAAAACTAACTGCACAGTGGAGGTGAGTATGAAATGTTTGTTATTTAAAAAAAATCAAACCTTTACAACCCCTTTAACAAATGCTTGGTATTTGCTGCCAACTAACAGTAGAAAGGCACCTGAACCTCAACACTACTGTCAATCACTGGGCAACCTGCAACTGAATGAGCTGATGCCCTGGGTGTTGACAAATCAGGACACAGCAGCAACATATATTACTAAGGTGGCAGCATTGCTCCTGGGAAGGAAGGTGCTTTTGGAAGGCTTCCACCTGCATAGGTATCTAGCAGGATCACCAGGCTAAAATCAGGAGGAATATAAGGACCTCCCGAAAAAGGAATAGACATTCTGTAATAGTTATGTTAGGCATTATTACATTATTTATGTATTTTTAACAGAGAGGCATTATTTAATTTTAAGGTTTTTATTTACTTTTAAAATGCATTTGAGCTGAAACAAGAATATGCAATGCTGTCTAAAATATAAAAAATAAATAAAAACTATTTGCCTCTGTTCCTTTTAAAGACCAAATACCTGTTTTGCTGATGATAAAAATAATGCAAGATAATGGATACATCGATTCACCTTAAAAAATGACTGTACATTAACAATAAATAAGAAAAAGGACACTTCATTCCTAAACATTGCCTAAAATCTTGGCAGTCAAATTTAAAATAATAATTGCACCAAACATTATTAATGTCGCCTAACTCTTCTGTAAACTTTATATAATTATACCCAGATAGAAAGTGATATTTTATTAGTACCTCAAAGGCATCTTTGTACGCATGATCTTATATGCTGAGTCAAGTGTAATCTTGAACCATTATTATTTTTATTTTTTTCTGCAATGGCTGCACTTTTAAAGGCAGGGATAAATAATTCCTTCTTACTCTCAAGCATATTGAAAAATCACAAGATATTAAAAGTCAGCCTGAAATCGATTTACAGAGCATCATTACAAAGCTGCAGTCATCTGCGCACTTCTCATTCATATCGTCTCTCAGACTAATATGTCTCAGTCATAATACAGACTACTATAAATCATATGCCTTAAAAGTTCATCTCCAGTGATCCAAAAAAGCTAAAGCAACGCTCTTGAATGTGTTACACCCAAAAATTAACGCAGTTTATGATGATACACAGCTGAAAACATGCCTTTTTGAATGTCCGTTGGGGGCTTATCGGATGTGTAGTAATAAAAACGTCACCACACCGTGTGATTCCTCTGCCCTCAAAGTTTACACTCACCACCCATTTAGCATTCAAAATCCAGAGAGGCAACACCATTGATATCTCAGCCAGGTCACCTGAAGAGTTGATTAAGCTGTTCAGTCAGACTCTGGTACTGCTGCCAATCTTAAAGGGTTTATAACATAAGGAAAAAATACAGTCCTCATAGCATAAACCTGTTTGAGTATTTATTCCCATAAAATCGCCCCCCTTTCCATATTGCACGTACAAGAACAAAAAATTACATTTGCATCCAATGGTGTAACCAAAATAACTGTACAGCATGACATGATACTCGCTTACCGATCCTGGGATTCTCGTCCAGGGTGAGACCCGGGGGGAGATCGGAGCAGCTGACAGATTCACAAGCCATATGGTCACACCTAGACACGTTTCGTCATTACGTCTTTATCATTAGGCGTGGTCATACAAAACGGACTTGTAACTTTATGCTTAAAGTGTTTGTTAACCCATAAAAAATGTCTCCTGCTCCTTTAAAGCATGTTATATGACACAGTGCTTGTTCTGTGTCATTTGACCCCCTGTAACACCTAAAAAAAACCTGGCTGATCCTGCCAGTTTCTCCCCACCCCTCTGTAAACTGACCTGTGTCTTCCTCTCCCCTCACCTCTCTGTCTGTGTGAGAGCCACCCCCCCCCCCCTGGGTCACAGGCGCCTGGGTGCAGAAATATTTCTCTCGCCCCCACATGGGCGGGGTCATTTTACTAACTCCTCCCCTTTACACATGTTTCTTTGGCAATGACTCAACCACAGAGATGCTCCCCCACAAAGTCTTCATTACCCTAGGATCCCCGTATGATCTCTTAACAATAAAAAAAATACAGGAAGAGAAGCAGAGTGCTTTATTGGGACCTAAAGGGGAGCCTCTCTGATATACACAGAGAGGGCTTCTGTTAGAGAGTCTGCTAGAAAGAGCTCCCAGACATGATACAGGAGATGGTCAAAGACTGCAGACATGATACAGGAGACATCAAAGACTTCAGACATATAACAGGAGACGGTCAGAGACTGCAGACATGGTACAGGAGATGATCAGAGACTGCAGACATAGTACAGGAGATGGTCAGAGACTGCAGACATAGTACAGGAGATGGTCAGAGACTGCAGACATAGTACAGGAGATGGTCAGAGACTGCAGACATAGTACAGGAGATGGTCAGAGACTGCAGACAATAGTACAGAAGATGGTCCATTAGACTCCTTTCACACTGGAGGAGTTTTTCAGTCGCTTTAGCGTTAAAAATAGCGACTGAAAAAAGGCTCATCTGCAATCCCAGTGTGAGAGCCTGAATGCTTTCAGTGCTCTGGCAGGACGTCCAAAAAATTTCAGCAAGTAGCTTCTTTGAGGCGCTTTAAGAGTGGTGTATAAAGCGCCCCTGCCCATGGTGCCTGAACAGCGACTCGGCACTGGTGCCTTTGAACCTTTTATTTGGCCGCTAGTGGGGGTTAAATGTATCTTTAAAACAACGGTAAAACACTGCTAAAACTATTGTCGCTTTACCGCCAACGCCCCTGCACTGTCAGTGTGAAAGGCTCTTGGTACATCTCATTATACATGACATCTGTTGACGAACTACTGAGGCGTAGGAAGGGACAGGGGCTGTGTATCCTATGTAATATATCATGCCATAAAATTCATTCCTGCACATCAGCACTCAGCAGCCACTGAAAACTAGAACCCTCATGTCAGGAAGAGGAGCTGCCCCTCCCCCGAGCACTGCCAGGCTGGACGGGCTGCCATATTCTCACACACCTGTTCTGGACGAACACACACCTATGCTCAGAACACTAGTTCTGGACGGACACAAACAAGGAGAGAAGGAGGGAGGGGAGAACTCTGGCACTTTGGTTCCCTCACCTCTGCAGGCGCCTGGGTGCAAAGCACCCTGTGCACCCTGCCTAGGATCGGCCCTGCCTGCTGCTCACATAACACTAACCTGTATACATCATCAGCACTGCCTCCTATTGCAGTGTCCAACTCTGTGAATGATTTATAAATATAAATGCTGTAAATACCAATTTTAAGAGCCGAGATTGCGATCACATGATGAACCAGCTCTCTCCCCCTCCCCTCCAGACTGACATCAGCTGAGGAATCTCAGCCCCACCCACTGCATCTCTCAGAGGATGAAAGTAGAAAGCTGGCCAGACATGTGATCGCAATATTGGCAGTGAAATTAGGTATTTGCAGCATTTATTTTTATAAAACCCACACAGAGGTGGATACTACAATAGGAGGCAGTGCTCATGGTGTATACAGGTTAGAGTGGCTTTACAACCACTTTAATACTTTTTACATAATACAGACTACTAAAAATTAAAGTCATCGTCCATTTTTTTAGATTAGGGTTTCTCATACAGGGTTCCATGGAACTCTAGGGTTCCTTCAGAAGTTACTAGGGGTTCCTTAACCACTTTCCGACCACCGCACACACATATACATCGGCAGAATGGCACAGGCAGGCAAATGGGCGTACAGGTACCGCAATCGTGAGACCGAGAGGCAGAATGGCTTCTGTCGGACGTGCATGCTGAAAAACAAGCAGCCGATCGGTGCTCTCTGCCAATTGGCAGAGAGTGCTGATTGGAGTGTTCTGGCGGGGGGCAGTCCCCTTGTCAGAAGACAACAGTGGGGGAGATCACTGGACTAACCTCACATAGCTTGTATAATGACTCCCTTAATTTTTCATGCAACCCCGGCTTAATAGTAATTTTACATGCAGTTCACACCAGCACGTTGCATTGCATTTGCCCAGAGGATGGCATGTACTGCTTTTTTTCAGAGCAGTTCTACACAATGCGTTCAAATGCGCACAAACATACATAAACGCAACTCACTACAAGGCAAATCAAAGCAAACAAGGAAAAAAATGTAACACATGTACAATGCATGTCAACACATTACAACGTATTACAAAAAATACAACACGCATGCATTAGTTGAGGCATTGTGGTGTGAATTAACTGCATCAAAACTCATGTCACAGGCATTGCCGTTGACTTCAAAAGGCCTCCCAATGCACTAAAACACAAAAAAAATGGACATGGATTTTTCAAATGCGTGCTGAAATGGGAACATGCACAATTTTTATTATCGGGGAAGTTGGACACATACGTTTTAGCACCTTGCAATATGTGTTCTAAAACATGACAGTGTAAATGGACCCTCAAGGTAGTCAGGTGTTTTAAGATATGAACAGCAAAGAGAGGACTAGAAGTAGAACATACGCATTTCTATTCATTTCTACTCTGCGTTCCATCTTCTGTCTGCAATTTGTGAAATAGACAGTGAAATTATGAAAGTGGATTTCTCAGGCAGGTGGTGCGCTCCCATCTCCAAAAGTCAACAACTGTCAAATGCTCCATCTCTAATGTGTGTGTCACTGGAAAAAAAAATAAGACCATATTCCCATTTTATTATTTCGGTATATCCATACAACTCCTATCAAAGACATTAGATGGGTTAAACGCTGTTTATGTAAGTGGAGTCGTCCTGTAGGCTGAGCAACGAGGTCAACAGCGACTGTTATTACAACTATCTGCCCTGAGACCTGCAGGAGAAGGTATTATTTTGCTATTTGTGATGGGAAGAAAACACTCTATTAAATCTCACTCTACAAGATATCTTGAACTTTCTTTTCCCTTTCTATGTTCGATCATTCACCGTGCCAATTATTATTTTTTCACGGCTGGATAATATGAGCTTGGAAAAAAAGCCTATGTTTTCCTATACTTTAAACCGTTCGTGATGTCAGAGGTGCTCTATAAATCAAATGTTGAAGGGACCCTCGAGAGTCCACTTACACGACTTATAGAAAGTGTTTAATTTCAAATTTTTAAGTGTTCCTATCACTCTGGAGTGGAAAGAAAGTTTATCCGAGGTATGGGTCCAGGACGGGGGAATTGGGCGAAGGGCTCCCTTCATTCATCTGCAGTTTATTGCAATGATCTGAATTACAGATATAGATCTGTATAGCAAACTGCTGACGCCAATACCAAAGCAGAGGTTTTGAAAAGTCTATCTGGAGTCTAGGTATGGGTTCAGTTATTAGCAGTCAAACTTAAAGTGACACTAAACTATGGCTTAAAAAAATATATATTCTATTCACATATGCGTTCTTAAAGTGGAGGTTCCATCAAAAAACAATTTTGCTTTAAACTGTAGCTTACGACTAAAAAAGAAAAAAAAAAAAGATTATTTTTTTTTTACTCATCTGGAAATGCCTGTTGCTATGCGGTCCCACGAAAATTGGGCCTTTGAAACCACCTAGGATTCTGACATCATCTCCCTCTAATGCTCCTGGGAAATGTGTGTCATCATTTCCCAGGATGCAGTGCGCTGTCCAATTATCACTCCCCATCCAAGACTTCCAGGAAGTAAGGGCCAGATTCACGTAGACTAGCGGCGGCGTAACGTATCGTAGATATGTTACACCTCCGCAAGTTTTCATTGCAAGTGCCTGATTCACAAAGCACTTGCAATGAAAACCTACGCTGGCGGCCTCCGGCATAAGCCCGCGTAATTCAAATGGGCGTGTGCCATTTAAATTAGGCGCGCTCCCGTGCCGGACCTACTGCGCATGCTCCGTTTCGAAATTCCCGCCGTGCTTTGCGCGAAGTGACGTCATTTTTTCGAACAGCGACGATGTGCGACGTGCGTAGCGTACTTTCGTATTCCCGGACGTTTTACGCAAAACAAAAAAAAATTTAATTTCGACGCGGGAACGACGGCCATACTTTAAACAGCACATACGTGTGCTGTCTAAAGTTAGGGCATGTCAAACGACGCCTAAAATTGCGACGGGAAACTATACTAGCGACGACGTACCGAACGCGAAAAGCCGTAACTGCTAATTTGCATATCCGACGCTGGAATACGACGTGAACTCCTCCCAGCGGAGGCCGCGGTACTGCATCCTAAGATCCGACAGTGTAAAACAATTACACCTGTCGGATCTTAGGGCTATCTATGCGTAACTGATTCTATGAATCAGTCGCATAGATACTCTGAGAGATACTCCGTCGTATCTCCGCTGTGAATCTGGCCCTAAGTGCCTGTAGGTTTCACAATGCCCACAAGCAAAATGGCAACGGTGTAGATATAGTTTTATAAACTATCTTTTTTGAATATCTATACGGATCGGCGGCGGATTGTAAAATAGTAAGGGCCAGATTCACTTAGAGCGGGCGCAGCGTAACGTAACCGGTTTACGTTACACCGCCACAATTTTTTTAATATAGTGCCCGATCCACAAAGCACTTACCTGGAAATTTGCGGCGGTGTATCGTAAACAGGCCCGGCGCAAGGCGGCCCAATTCAAATGGGGCGGGTACCATTTAAATTAGGCGCGCTCTCGCGCCGGACGTACTGCGCATGCTCCCGTTGCAAATTTCCCGACGTGCTTTGCGCGAAATTACGACGTAAAAAAAGACGTACGCCGGGAAAAATAAAAAATTTAAAAAAAATTCAAAAGCGACGCGGGAAAGACGGGCATACTTTAACATGGTGGAGTACTTTTACACCATGTTAAAGGTGCCCTATCTTTGCGACGGAAATCTAACACTTGCGACGCCGTAACGATGGGAAAAATCTTTGTGGATCGCCGTAACTCCTAATTTGCATACCTGATGCTGGTTTACGACGCGACTCCCCCCAGCGGCGGCCGCGGTACTGCATCCTAAGATCCGACAGTGTAAAACAATTACACCTGTTGGATCTTCTGGCTATCTATGCGTAACTGATTCTATGAATCAGTCGCATAGATAGAAACAGAGATACGACGGCGTATCAGGAGATACGCCGTCGTATCTCTTTTGTGAATCTGGCCCTAAGTGACCAGATTTATATTATAAAAACACAGGATGAAAGGACATACATTTAAAAAATGCTAATTGTGGTTGGAACTCCGCTTTAACTCCAAAAGTCCATTCTATTGCTCTCAGCCTTCTCCAAATCTCCAAATGTATTTGTTTTTCTTTGCTGTTGTTATCTGTCTCCTTGTTAGAAGCAGGCTATGCTTGTTCTTCATGGTCCACTGTATGTAGGAACGCAGTCCCCCTCTATTGGTCACTCCTGAGATAGATTGTGGAATTTGTAGTGCACATAACCACAACTAACATGCAATGCTCAATCCAAAGGAAGGGGGAAAGGCGAGGTTCAAGAGGATGTTACACAGAGGCAGAAAAACTCAGTAAGAAATAATTTGAAAAATAGATTACTGGGCCATTAAAGAGGAGCTTCAGCCAGGTTCCAAATAATTAAAAGCCAGCAGCTACAAAAACTGTAGCTGCTGAATTGTAATAAACAGACGCTAACCCGGACTGGTTCTTTACTGGTCTTCGGGTCCCTGGCACTGACTTGTTAACTGTGGGAAGCTAGCTGTAACTTCTCGGCTCCTTACTGTGCATGCTTAAGCCAAACTGCACCCTGTGAATGGACTTCTGGGACCTGTGATGTGTCCCAGAAGGTTGCAGGCAGAAGAAGAGGGGGGGGGACTTCCATTTAGATCACCTATCTCCAAAAATTGGTACCCTCTTCTCAAAAAATTTAAATATGGAATATGGGGGGGGGGGGAGAAAGAGTGGAACTTCCCCGTTTGGGATATGTTCTGCTTTATATCACTTATAGCTCTGGACCCTGAAAGTTGGACTTTTAAACATCAGATCAGCATCAGTAGCTACAACGATAATCCCCTGCACATAAGTGTTATAACCCAATAGGAAGTCACTTTGTTGCAAAAATTGACAATTCCCCTGAAGCCAAGTTGGCTTGGTGAAGAAGTAGATACCTTTAAAACACGTCAGCCAGCAGGGACCTTGGCGAGGCCCCCCTGAGCTCGAGCTATTGGCTAGCCTGGGAGAGTGTAGACACAAGGAGTGGCATGATGAGCGCTTTTACTACCTTTGTTTTTGGGTAGCTATGTATTATACTTTTCTTTTAATACAAATGTTGTTGAATAATGTACTAGGCCAGTGCGCTCTTTTAGCTAGATTCAGAAAGAGTTAAGCCGGCGTATCAGTAGATACGCCGTCGTAACTCTGAATCTAAGCCGTCGTACATTTAAGTGTATTCTCAAATTGAGATACACTTAAATGTAGCTAAGATACGACGGCCTGCGCCATCGTATCTTACCTGTCTAGTTCCGCCGGCTGCTAGGGGCGTGAACGCTGATTTCCGCCTAGAATGCGTAAATCAGCGAGATACGCCTATTCACAAACGTATGCTTGCCCGTCGCAGTAAAGATGTGCCGTTTACGTAAGGCGTTTTCAGGCGTAAAGTTAGTAGAACAAAAAGCTGGCCTAGCCAATGTTAAGTATGGACGTCGTTCCCGCGTCAAATTTTGAAAATGTTACGTCGTTTGCGCAAGTCGTTCGTGAATGGGGCTGGACGTAATTTACGTCCACGTCTAAACCAATACGTCCTTGCGGCGTACTTTGCCGCAATGCACACTGGGATATGTACACGGACGGCGCATGTAGTTAATCTACATAAAACACGCCCCCCGCATCCTCATTTGAAATTGGCGCGCTTACCCCGGCCTATTCACGCTACGCCACCGTAACTTAGCAGGCAAGTACTTTGTGAATACAGTACTTGCCTAGCTAACTTACGGCGGCGTAGTGTAAGTACGATACGCTATTCGTGCGCCGTTCGTTAAAAACGTCAATCACGTTGGGTCACGATTCATTAACATAAAACACGCCCCCCTGTTCCTCATTTGAATTAGGCGCGCTTAGGCCGGCACATTTACGCTACACCGCCGTAACTTAGGACGCAAGTGCTTTGTGGATACAGCACTTGCCTCTCTAACTTACGGCGGCGTAGCGTAAATACGATACGCTACGCCGGCTGAAACATACGCCGCCCTACGTGAATCCAGCTATTTGTTTTTATCTTTTTCTACAGCATCAGTAGCTGTCGTATTTCTATCCTACAGGTTTTTTCTTTAAGTAAATGTGAAAGAAATTGAAATGCGTTATTATACGTAGCAGACAAATGCGTAGGAAGAGAGCAGAAACCTAACATAATATTGATTCATTTTTTTCTTTATAAACGGCTATGAGATTCATTAACTTATGATGGATGGGAATAGATGCAACTAACATGCCTCTCATCATATTTAATCTTATTGTACTCACAAATTACCAGATAGTGATGTTTATGCAACAATAGTAATAACAACATCCCAGACAAAAGTCCATTTATCATAGATGTTGCCTAGGCTCCACCATTTCATAGAATGAGCTTGTAACGGGGAATACAGATGAGAGCACTTAGCATGAAGGTCAGCGATCTGTATATCAAGTGTGGGAGCTGATATCTTATTGAAACTTCTCTACGTACAGTGCCTTGCAAAAGTATTCAACCCCTTTGCTTTTTACCTATTTTGTTACATTACAGCCTTTAGTTCAATGTTTTTTTTAATCTGAATTATATGTGATGGATCAGAACACAATAGTCTAAGGGCCAGATTCTCAGTGGAGATACGACGGCGTATCTCCAGATAGGCCGTCGTATCTCTGCGTTGTGCCGTCGTATCTATGCGCCTGCTTCTTAGGCCCCGTACACACGAGAGGATCTATCCGCTGGAATTGATCTGCGGATCAGTTCCAGCGGATAGATCCGCTGGTGTGTACATCCCAGCGGATCTTTTTCCGCGGATTTTTTTCGGGCCGACCGATTTCCAGCAGATAAAAATTTCTTAGCATGCTAAGAAATCTACCCGCTGGAATCGGCTTCAGCGGATCGATCCGGTGGTCTGTACAGACTCATCGGATCGATCTGTCCGATTCCCTCCCTCGCATGCGTCGTAATGATTCGACGCATGCGTGGGTATCCTTATATGACAGCGTCGCGCACGTCGCAGCGTCATCATCGCGCGACACGTCATCGCGATGGGATTTCGGCGCGGATTTCGATCCGATGGTGAGTACACTCCATCGGATCCAAATCCGCGGAAATCCTCTCGTCTGTACCCGGCATTAGAATCAGTTACGCATAGATATCTACTAGATCCGACAGGCGTAAGTCTCTTACGCCGTCGGATCGTAACTGCATATTTACGCTGGCCGCTAAGGGCGTGTACGCTGATTTACGCGCCGAACGCGTGTACGCGAATTCACGAACGTACGCCTGGCCGACGCAGTAAAGTTATGCCGTTTACGTTAGGCCTTTCCCGGCGTATAGTTACCCCTGCTATATGGTGGCGTACCAATGTTAAGTATGGCCATCGTTCCCGCGACGAAATTTGAAAATTTTACGTTGTTTGCGTAACTCGTCCGTGAATGGGGCTGGACGTAGTTTACGTTCACGTCAAAACCAATACGTCCTTGCGGCGTATTAGAAGCAATGCACACTGGGAGATTTCCACGGACGGCACATGCGCTGTTCGTGAAAAACGTCAATCATGTCGGGTCACAGAACATTTACATAAAACACGCCCCCCTGTTCCAAATTTGAATTAGGCAGGCTTATGCCAGCCGATTTACGCTACGCCGCCGCAACTTACGGAGCAAGTGCTTTGAGAATACAACACTTGCCCGTCTAAGTTGCGGAGGCGTAACGTAAATCGGATACGTTACGCCGCCGCAAAGATACGCCGCTGGACGAGAATCCGGGCCTAAGTTGGTGAAGTAAAATTAGAAAAATAAATACAAAAAACGATTTTTCAGAAATAAAAACTGATACAGTGGAACCTCAGATTGCGAGTAAGGCGATTAACGAGCGTTTCGCAATACGAGCACTGTATTTAAAAAAATCCTAACTCGGTTTGCGAGTGTTGTCTCGAGCAGGATTCAGGCCAAAGCGTTGTGCATTACCGTGTTTGGCCTGAGGTGGGGGGCGCCGGAGCACGGAAAGGCCCAGGGACAGCTCAGCTGACCTCGGCAAACCTTGGAAAGGCTCGGGAACTGAGTCTTTCCGAGGTTTGCCGAGGTCAGCCGAGGTGTCCTCGGGCCTTTCCGGCGGTTTCCGAGGCTCCCCAGCGCCCCTCCCCCACCTTTGGCCACATGCGGTATTGCATGCCATTGAAGTCAATGCGGAACAAATTATTTTCGTTTCCACTGACTTCAATGGGGAAATTCACTTTGATATGCGAGTACTTTGGATTATAAACATTCTCCTGGAACGGATTATGCTTGTAATCCGAGGTTCCACTGTAATAGGCATGTGCGTATGTATTCATCCACTTTGTTATGAAGCCCATAAAAAGCTCTGGTGCAGCCAATTACCTTCAGAAGTCACATAATTAGTGAAATGATGTCCACCTGTGTGCAATCTGAGGCCCCGTACACACGTCCGAGAAACTCGACGAGCAAAATACATCGTTTTGCTCGTCGAGTTCCTTGTGAAGCCGCCGGGGATCTCATCGAGCCAAGTTTCCCCATTGACTAACGAGGAAATAGAGAACATGTTCTCTATTTGGCCCGACGAGATCCTCGTCGGTTTCCTCGGCCAAAAGTGTACACACGACCGGTTTCCTCGGCAGAATACGGCTACCATCGAGTTTCTGGCTGAATTCTGCCGAGAAACTCGGTCGTGTGTCAGGGGCCTGAGTGTCACATGATCTGTCATTACATATACACACCCTTTTTAAAGGCCCCAGAGGCTGCAACACCTAAGCAAGAGGCACCACTAACCAAACACTGCCATGAAGGTGTCATGGTCTTACCTCTCTCCTGTCTCCTTCGTTTGACATGTGCTGGCGGCCATCTTGGTTTCTGGGACTCTTGTAGCCTCCCACCCTGCGGCTCCTCCTTCCCACTGGGAGGAGCTGGATGCCTGGCTCATATATATAGGAGGTCTGTGGCTTCAGTTCCTTGCTTGGTCCTCCTGTGTTCACATGCTTCTAAGACTGCTGCTGCTTCTGGTTCCTGATCCTGGCTTCGTCTGACTTCCCTGCTGGTTCCTGATCCTGGCTTTGTCTGACTTCCCTGCTGGTTCCTGATCCTGGCTTCGTCCGACTACCCTTCTAGTTCCTGACATCTGGCTTCGCAAGACTCTGCTTCGGTTTCACCATCCGTTTGGACTTTTGCTTTACAGCTTGATTTTCAATAAAGCCTTCTTATTTTCACTTATCTCTTGTTGTACGTCTGGTTCATGGTTCCGTAACATTAGGACCAAGCCATGAATTTTGACGGTACAGGGCCATCCTCGCTACCCACGCTGGTTGCCAGACTTGATCAGCAGGATTACCTGTTGGGTCAGTTCGCCGTGGCGTTGCAAACCCTGCTTGAATGCACGTCTCATTTCGCTCCCGTTGCCGATGGGTCGGTTGTCGCTCCTGGGCCCGCTCCTACTGCCGCTCCGGTTGTTGCGCCAGAGTCTACCCCGACACCTGTTGTTGCGCATGCGGTGTTTCGGGGTATGACCGGTTCTGCCCCCCTTCCACAGCGATTTGGGGGAGAGCCAACTCAGTGCCGAGGTTTCCTTAACCAAGTGGGCATTTATTTCGAGTTGCTGCCACATGCCTTTCCCACTGAGAGATCAAAGGTGGGCTTCTTGATCTCGCTGCTCTCGGACAAGGCCTTGGCCTGGGCCAGCCCTTTATGGGAGAACAATCCGGTGGTTGCCGAGTTTTCCGGGTTTTGTTGCTTCTCTTCGGAAGGTATTCGATGTGCCGGCTCGCGCCGCCTCTGCTGCGAAGCTCCTTATGTCCGTCAGACAGGGTTCACGATCCGTAGCCGAATACGCCATTGAGTTTCGTACCCTGGCAGCAGAGGTGGGCTGGAATAATGAGGCTCTGGTCGCTGCTTTCTCTCATGGTCTCTCGGATGCCTTGAAGGATAAGGTTGCAGCTAAGGACCTACCAGTGGAGCTCGAGGCTCTTATTTTTTTTCCTGATTTTGATTGACACCAGACTCAGGGAGAGACCTTCCTTTAAGGAGAGCCTGCGGAGGCCTCCTAACAGTTTGGCGCCTACGTTTGCTGTCCCACCCGTGCCTCCCTCTCCTCCCACGCCTCCTGGGGTTGACTTGTCTGGGGGTGAACCCATGCAGCTGGGGTTTGCTCGCCTGTCCGAGGGGGAGAGGGCACTCCGGAGACGCGAGGGCCGATGCATGTACTGTGGTCTCGGTGGGCATTTTCGGTTGGCATGTCCGAACCGTCCGGGAAACGCTCGCACCTGAGATCCTGTCGGGGGCAGATCTTGGGTGGAGTCTCCTCGTCCCCAGTTTCCCGTGTTGATAAACCACTGATCACTGTTGTCCTCTCCTGGGTCGGGGGCTCGGTGACGACCCAGGCATTGGTGGACTCTGGTGCTGGTGGTTTTTTCATTGATAGTGAGTTCGCTGCCGCCAATTCCATTCCTCTGCAGGCTCGAGGTTCCCCGCTGGCTCTAGAGGCGATAGACGGCAGACCCCTCCAGCCGTTACACGTGACTCATGAGACCCTTCCAGTGGGGATAGCCATTGGTGCCGTTCACAGAGAGTCGGTCTACTTCCAAGTTATTTCGTCTCCACACTACTCGGTGGTCTTGGGGTACCCCTGGCTCCAGAAACATAATCCTACTTTTGACTGGAGATCGGCCGAGATCCTCTCATGGTCACCACAGTGTGGGGCTAGTTGCATCCATGGGCCTGTCAAGTTGCTGTGTACTTCCTCGGACTCTCTGTTGCCTCCTGAATACGAGGAGTACCGGGATGTATTCGATAAGGTGCGCGCAGTTGCCCTACCTCCGCACCGCCCATACGATTGTGCCATAGTTACAACCTGGTGCCGTTCCTCCTCGCGGCAGGGTCTATCCACTGTCGGTTGCGGAGAATGAGGCCATGGAGGAGTACGTGATGGAGGCGCTGTCCCGTGGTCACATTCGCAAATCCTCGTCCCCGGCAGGGGCTGGATTTTTCTTTGTGAAAAAGAAGGGCGGTGAGTTGAGGCCTTGCATCGATTACAGGGGCCTTAATCGCATCACGATCAAGAACGCTTACCCGATACCCTTGATTTCCGAGCTGTTCGATCGCCTTAAGGGGGCCACGGTCTTTACCAAACTCGACTTGAGGGCGGCATATAACCTGGTAAGGATCAAGGCGGGCGATGAGTGGAAGACCGCGTTTAACACCAGGACCGGTCATTATGAATCCTTGGTTATGCCCTTTGGGTTGTGCAATGCGCCCGCTGTCTTTCAGGAATTCATCAACGATGTTTTCCGTGACCTGTTGCAGCAGTGTGTGGTGGTCTATTTGGATGACATCTTGGTATACTCTGAATCCATGGAGGCCCACATTCTGGATGTCAAGCGAGTGTTGCAACCGTTACGAGAGAACAAGCTGTTCGGTAAGCTTGAGAAATGTGAATTTCACCGATCCCAGGTAACCTTCTTAGGTTACATAATTTCCGCTGAGGGGTTCTCCATGGACCCTGAGAAGGTTTCGGCTGTCTTACAGTGGCCTCAGCCCAGTGGTCTTCGTTCCTTGCAGCGCTTTTTGGGCTTCGCCAATTATTATCGGAAGTTCATCAGGGACTTCTCCATGCTGGCCAAGCCTCTCACGGATCTGACCAGGAAGGGCAGTAATTCCCAGGCCATCCGGGCTTTTGAGGCCCTAAAATCTGCCTTTGTGTCGGCCCCGATTCTGTCTCATCCCAACCCTGGGTTGCCCTTTGTCCTCGAGGTGGACGCATCTGAGACGGGAGTAGGCGCCCTTCTGTCTCAGCGTAGAACACCAGAGGGTCCGCTGCTTCCTTGTGGGTTTTACTCCCGGAGACTGTCACCCGCGGAGTGCAACTATCAGATTGGTGACAGGGAGTTATTGGCCATAGTGCAGGCTCTCAAAGAGTGGAGGCACTTGCTCGAGGGCTCGGTGGTTCCGGTTCTCATCCTGACGGACCACAAGAATCTGACCTACCTTTCTGAGGCCAAGAGATTGACACCACGTCAGGCCAGATGGGCTCTGTTCTTGTCACGTTTTAATTACGTGGTCTTCTACCTACCCGGTTCCAAGAACATCAGGGCGGATGCCTTATCACGGCAGTACTCCGAGCTGTCCAGGGAGGAATCCATACCGACTTCGGTCATACCTCCGAACGGCAGATGTTTTGTGCCTGAGGAGTTGCGCACTCGGTTGTTGCGAACCTACCATAACTCCAAGACCGCGGGGCATCCTGGTAAGAATCAGCTGTCCTGGGCTGTTTCACGTCTGTTCTGGTGGCCTTCCCTACGTTCCGACATCGCCGCATATGTAGCGGCATGCTCCGTTTGTGCCCAAAGTAAGTCCCCTCGGCACCTTCCGTTGGGCCTGCTGCAACCCATAGCCACCGGGGAGCGCCCATGGTCACACCTGGGGATGGATTTCATTGTGGACCTCCCTGCATCCCGAGGCCATAGGTCATTCTCATGATTGTGGATCGGTTTTCCAAAATGTGCCACTGTGTTCCTCTCAAGAAGTTACCCTCTGCACAAGAGTTGGCCACAATTTTTGCCTGGGAGGTCTTCCGGTTGCACGGTTTGCCCAAGGAGATAGTGTCGGATCGGGGGAGTCAGTTTGTGTCCAGGTTTTGGCGCGCCTTTTGCTCCCAGTTGGGGATTCATCTCTCCTTCTCCTCGGCCTACCACCCTCAGTCCAATGGGGCCGCAGAACGATCCAATCAGGCCTTGGAGCAATTCCTTCGTTGCTATGTCTCCGATCACCAGGACAATTGGGTTGACCTCCTGCCTTGGGCTGAGTTTGCCAGGAACACGGCGGTGAACTCTTCCTCTGGGACGTCTCCCTTCATGGCCAATTATGGGTTCCAACCTGCCGTGTTACCGGAGGCATTCTCTCCCCAGGATATTCCGGCTGTGGAGGATCACCTTTCCGTCCTACGCGCCTCTTGGGTACAGATCCAGAAGTCCCTTGAGGTCTCTGCGCAGCGCCAGAAACTCCAGGCTGATCGCAGACGAGCGCCTGCTCCTTCCTACCAGGTCGGAGACCGTGTATGGTTGTCCACTCGCAACCTCAACCTTCGAGTGCCCACTCCCAAGCTGGCTCCTCGCTTTGTTGGTCCCTTCCGAGTGCTTCGCAGGGTAAACCCGGTAGCCTATGCCCTTGCGCTTCCTCCTGGCATGCGGATCTCCAACGTGTTTCATGTCTCCCTGTTGAAGCCACTGGTGTGCAATCGCTTCACTTCCTCGGTTCCTCGGCCTCGTCCGGTCCAAGTGGGCAATCATGAGGAGTATGAGGTGAGCAATATTCTGGACTCACGCCTGGTCCGCGGTCGGGTGCAGTTTTTGGTCCACTGGCGTGGTTATGGTCCAGAGGAGCGTACCTGGGTTCCCTCCGCAGATGTCCATGCTCCTGCCTTGCTCCGAGCCTTCCACGCACGTTTCCCTCAGAAACCGTTTTTTGCACCGCGGAGGAGGGGCCCTTGAGGGGGAGGTACTGTCATGGTCTTACCTCTCTCCTGTCTCCTTCGTTTGACATGTGCTGGCGGCCATCTTGGTTTCTGGGACTCTTGTAGCCTCCCACCCTGCGGCTCCTCCTTCCCACTGGGAGGAGCTGGATGCCTGGCTCATATATATAGGAGGTCTGTGGCTTCAGTTCCTTGCTTGGTCCTCCTGTGTTCACATGCTTCTAAGACTGCTGCTGCTTCTGGTTCCTGATCCTGGCTTCGTCTGACTTCCCTGCTGGTTCCTGATCCTGGCTTCGTCTGACTTCCCTGCTGGTTCCTGATCCTGGCTTCGTCCGACTACCCTTCTGGTTCCTGACATCTGGCTTCGCAAGACTCTGCTTCGGTTTCACCATCCGTTTGGACTTTTGCTTTACAGCTTGATTTTCAATAAAGCCTTCTTATTTTCACTTATCTCTTGTTGTACGTCTGGTTCATGGTTCCGTAACAGAAGGCCAAGGAACTCTCCAAACAAGTAAGGGACAATGTTGTTAAGAAGTAAAAGTCAGGGTAAGGTTATATAACATTTCCAAATATTTGATGATCCCTAGGAGCACCATCAAATCTATCATAACCAAATGGAAAGAACATGGCACAACAGCAAACCTGCCAAGAGACGGCCACACACCAAAACTCACGGACCGGGCAAGGAGGGCATTAACCAGAGAGGCAGCACAGAGATCTAATGTAACCCTGGAGGAGCTGCAGAGTTCCACAGCAGAGACTGGAGTGTCTGTACATATGATGACAATAAGCCGTACACTTCATAGAGTTGGGCTTTATGGCAGAGTGGCCAGAAGAAAGCCATTACTTTCAGCAAAAAACAAAATGACACGTTTTAAGTTTGCAAAAAGGCACGTGGGAGACTCCCAAAATGTATGGAGGAAGGTGCTCTGGGCTGATGAGACTAAAATTTAACTTTTTGGCCATCAAAGAAAATGCTGTGTCTGGCGCAAACCCAACACATCACATCACCCAAAAAACACCATCCCCACAGTGAAAAGTGGTGGTGGCAGCATCATGCTGTGGGGATGTTTTTCAGCAGTTGGGACTGGGAAACTGGTCAGAGTTGAGGGAAGGATGGATGGTGCTAAATACAGGGATATTCTTGAGCAAAACCTGTACCACTCTTTGTGTGATTTGAGGCTAGGACGGAGGTTCACCTTCCAGCACGACAATGACCCCAAACACATTGCTAAAGCAACACTTGAGTGGTTTTAGGTAAAACGTGTAAATGTGTTGGAATGGCCCAGTCAAAGTCCAGACTTCAATCCAATAGAAAATCTGTGGTCAGACTTGAAGGAGCTGGAGCAGTTTTGCAAAGAGGAATGGGTAAAAATCCCAGTGGTAAGATGTGGAAAGCTCATAGAGACTTATCCGAAGTGACTTGGAGCTGTGATAGCAGCAAAAGGTGGCGCTGCAAAGTATTGACTTTAGGGGGGTGAATAGTTATGCACATTGACCTTTTCCGTTATTTTGTCCTATTTGTTGTTTGTTTCAAAATGAAAAAAAAAAAAACTTCCAAGTTGTGGGCATGCTCTGTAAATTAAATGATGCAAATCCTCAAACAATCCATGTTAATTCCAGGTTGTGAGGCAACAAAACACAAAAAACACCAAGGGGGGTGAATACTTTTGCAAGGCACTGTGCAGGTACTATATGGTTCTATCATTTGGAGCCACATGCCCTGGAACCTTGTAACATTGCGGAACCTGGTTCAATTTCCACTGGGAACACAGGTATGTTCTTTTTAGATTTTTAGTTGCTTTTCTATTTGGTTTAGTTTACATTTAAGTCAACAAAAATACAGCTTTTTTCAGGGACTAATGACTCATGTGAACAGCGGTGGCTGGTGCTCCATGTTTTGGGAGGGGGAGGTGGCAAACAAACCCCCCACCAGGTCCACACTTGCCCCATTCAGTTTGTGGCTTCCCCGGCTTCTCCTCCCGGGTAATCTGGTCTTAAGATCCACCTCCTGTCTTGATTGGCTGGGAGGAGAAGCCGAAAGACAATAGCGAATATTGATTCATTTATGTGGCGGGTGCGCCCCGAGCCCACCCCTTTTGAATCCAATTAGAGCTTAGGGCTCTAATCATGTGCTTAAAAAAAAAGTCTGGCGCACCGCATGGAGATTAGGGGGCGGTGCCTCTGCGCCCCTTATGGACCAGCCGCCACTGCATGTGAATGCCTCTACTTGTAAAAGTACTACGCAATGGAGGTTATTTACTAAAGGCAAATCCACTTTGCACTACAAGTGCAAACTTCAAGTGCAAAGTGCACTTGGAAGTGCAGTCGCTGTAGATCCGAGGGGGACATGCAAGGAAAATAAAAAACAGCATTTTAGCTTGCACACGATTGCATAATAAAATCAGCAGAGCTTCCCCTCATTTCAGATCTTCCCCTCAGATTTACAGCGACTGCACTTCCACTTTCAGTGCAATTTCAAGTGCACTTTGCACTTGTAGTGCAAAGTGGATTTGCCTTTTGTAAATAACCCCCAATGTGTTAGCTGAAAAAACATATATTTTCTCTGTGTGTGTCCCATTGCAGAAATGTTGCTTCTATTCTTGTCCTGAAGACACAATAGGAAGCCCAAAAACATATTTTCAAAAGGGAAATGCCCTCTAAAGCTGTCCCTATATGGATAAAAAATGTAACAACAAATCGAGTCCGTGCTTACTGCGACAATCGATTTTAATTTCATGATCAAAAATGATTTAGTGAACTTGTTGAATTTTCTTTCTTTTTGATCAAACGATTTTCTAATCTTTTGTAGGTAAATCATTCAAAACAATGCAATGTGCATGAGCAGTAGGGGTAGTAGTAGTAAAATTAATAAAAAAAAAAACCACTTGCTTACTGGGCACATATACCCCTTTCCTGCCCAGGTGAAATTTCAGCTTCCGGCACTGCGTCGCTTTAACTAACAATTGCGCGGTCGTGCGACGTGGCTCCCAAACAAAATTGACGTCCTTTTTTCCCCACAAATAGAGCTTTCTTTTGGTGGTATTTGATCGCCTGTGCGGTTTTTATTTTTTGCGCTATAAACAAAAAAGAGCGACAATTTTGAAAAAAATACAATATTTTTTACTTGTTGCTATAATAAATATCCCAATTTAAAAAAAAAAAGACATTTTTTTTTCTCAGTTTAGGCCGATACGTATTCTTCTACATATTTTTGGTAAAAAAAAAAAAACGCAATAAGCGACTGGTTTGCGCAAAAGTTATAGCACCTACAAAATAGGGGACAGAATTATTATTTTTTATTATTTATTTTTTTTACTAGAAATGGCGGCGATCTGCGATTTTTATTGGGACTGCGACGTTATGGCGGACACATCGGACACTTTTGGCGCCATTCACATTTATACTGCGATCAGTGCTATAAATATGCACTAATTACAGTATAAATGTGACTGGCATTTGAAGGGGTTAACACTAGGGGGTGAGGAAGGGGTTAAATGTATCCCTGCATTGTGTTCTAACTGTAGGTGGAGGGGGGGGGTGACTGGGGGGGGGGGTGACCGATCTGTGTCCCTATGGACAAGGGACACAGATCGGTCTCCTCTCCAGAGACAGCACCGCTGTCTCTGTGTAAAACGGCAATGAGAGATGATTTTATATGTTTACATATGAGATCATCTCTCATTGGCCGCACAGATCGCATCGCAAACGGCCACTCTGATTGGCCGTTCGCGGCGATCTGTAATTGGCTGTGTCCAAGGGTTGACGTCCTGTTGGATTTTGGGATCCGCGCTGTAGCCGTCATTCGACTATAGCGCGGGTCCCAGGAGGTTAATGTTGAAAACGATTGGGAAAAATTTCGACATTTGCAAAATTTTTTTTAATAAAGTGATTGGGACGTCGAAAAGAAGATTTTGAATTTTGTACCAATTCCCATTTGTTTTTCTATCCACTAATAGCCAGTTAGTTTTCATCAGAACAGGTGTGCCTGCTGTAAGATTTCCCCTTTATTTCTGTTCTGGTGGTTACAAAAGTTGAATCATCGCAGAGAAGAACACAACGACCAATTAGGATATATTATGCCTTGTACACACGATTGGAATTTCCGATGAAAAAAGTCAGATGGAATTTTTAAATTGGATATTCCGCCTGTGTGTGGGCCACTTCAGACTTTTTTCCGTCAGAGTTTAGAAATAGAACATGTTTTATTTTTTTCCGATGGAAAAAATCCTATCGGAAATTCCGATCGTCTGTCTGGAGAAAAAAACACGCATGCTCAGAATCAAGTCGACGCATGCTCGGAAGCATTGAACTTAATTTTTCTCGGCTCGTCGTAGTGTTTTACGTCACCACGTTTTGGTCGGAATTTGGTCTGACAGTGTGTATGCAAGACAGCTTGAACGGAATTCCAACGGAAAATTCCATCGGATTTTATCCCATCGGAAATTCCGATTGTGTGTACAGGGCATTAGAGTTTTAAACCTGTTCAAAAATGTGAAGGACAATAGAAAAAAAAAAAAAAACTGATTTGTATAAAGCTAAATTCTAGGCAGATATAAAATGGACAACCCCTTAAGGACCGCCCCATGCAGATATACTGCAGCAGGGTGTCCCTCCTGCATAAAAACACGTACCTGTATGTGATTTCGTGCACAGGGTCTGAGGTGTGAGCGCAACGCTGGCAACCTGCTCCCACTGTGATTGGACACAGCAGGAGCCAATCAGCAGCTCAGGTGGATGTGTTCTCCGATGGGACCCACTGATCATTCGCGGGAAAGGCAGAACGGTGGTCTGCCTATGTAAACAAGGCAGACTGCTTGCTGTTCTGTGAGAGGGAAAGATGAAGATCTTGTGTTTCTGCTAAGCAGAAACACCGATCTCTGTCTTCCTCCTGTCAAAGCGCCTCCCTGGTGCCCAAAAAAGTGTCAGCTGTTCGATTTGTCTGCCGCAATGTCGCAGTCCCGCTATAAGTCACTGATCGCCGCCATTACTATTAAAACAAATAAATAAATAAAAATTCCATAATAATATCCCATAGTTTGTAGACACTATGGGCCGGATTCACAGACAACTTACGCCGACGTATCTGTTGATACGCAGCGTAAGTTGTAGTATGCGCCGTCGTATCTATGCGCTGTATTCAGGAAAGTTCAGTTTAAGCCAATATGTATTCTTCTACATATTTTTCGTAAAAAAAAAAATGGTATATTGCTTGGTTTGCGCAAAAGTTATAGCGTGTACAAAATAGGGAATAGATTTATGGCATTTTTATTATTATTATTATTTTTTTACTACTAATAGCGGTGATCAGAATTTTTTAGTGGGACTGCGACATTGCGGCGAACAGATTGAACACCTTTGACACTTTTTTTGGGACCATTGACATTTATACAGAGATCAGTGCTATAAAAATGCATGTATTACTGTATAAATGTCACTGGCAGGAAAGGGGTTAACATTAGGGGGTGATCAAGGGATTAAATGTGTTCTCTGCGAGGTGTTTCTAACTGTGGGGGGGGGGGACTGACTAATCACTAGGAACAGACAATCACTCTAAGCTCCCCTGTCAGAACGGGGATCTGTTTGTTTACAATGACAAATCCCCGTTCTGGCTCTCTGTGGGGCGACCGCAGGTGGCCAGTGGACATCGTGGCTGCCGGCCAGATGCATAGGCCCCGCACCACATGCGCGGGCCTCCGCTGTAGCTGTTAAAGGCACGTCTTTAAAGATATACTTTAATATCACCTTTCCTAAAGATCCTCAAACCTTTAACCACTTCAAAACCGCACGCCGTCATATGATGTCCAAAAAGGGGATCTCTTATCTCGGGTGGACGTCATATGACGTCCTGTACTTTGTGCGGTGATATCTGAATGATGCCTGCACCTAGAGGCATCATTCAGATATCATTTTGTTCCGGCGGCGATCCTGCGCACCATAAGATGTTGGCCGTGCGCCGGATGGGAGGCATAGAGATGACTGGTGACCAGGTGGTCACCAGTCATCTCTATGACCGTCGGAGGCCCGAGCGCGATGTGATGACGTCACGTCCGGGTACCGAAAGTAAACAAACCGCAATTGCTGCTAGAAAGAATGAGATCTGTGAATTTTTTTTCACAATCTCATTCTTTCCAGCCTGGAGGAGAGATGTGGGGTCTTATTGACCCCGCATCTCTCCTTAAAGTGGTTGTAAACCCACTTTTTCACTTTTACCTACAGGTAAGCCTATAATAAGGCTTACCTGTAGGTATAAAGAATATCTCCTAAACCTGTACGGTTTAGGAGATATTCCCCTCTTAATGCGGGCGGCGCATGCGCAGGGGGGAATCCACGGTGAAAGGACCGGCATCCGCCGGACCCTGTCGATTTTAAATCTCCCGCGCGCACGCGTGGGAGTGACATCATCGCCGCTCCAGCCAATCACAGCGCTGGAGCGGCGATACCCGGAAGACACGCCGGAGCAAGATGACATCCTGCTCGGCGTGGACCAGGTAAGTGGTGTTCACTTCGTTCCGAGGTAAGTATTTCATAATGGGCTAGTATGCGGTGCATACTAGCCGATTATGTCTTTTGCCTTGCAGGTTTAAAAAAAAAAAAAAAAAGTTTATGCGGTTTACAACCGCTTTAAAGAGGACCTGTCACACACAGGTTCACACACAGGTTCCTTGTAATAGGAATAAAAGCGATCGAAGAAAAAAAAAAATGTAACAAATAAATAAATAAGTAAAATAAAAAATAAATAATAAAAAGAAATTAAAACGCCCCTGTCCCCGGTAGCTCGCGCGCAGAAGTGAACGGACACGTAAGTCCCGCCCACGTATGTAAACGTCGTTCAAACCACACATGTGAGGTGTCGCTGCGTGCGTTAGAGCATGTGCAACAATACTAGCACTATACCTCCTCTGTAACTCTAAACTGGTAACCTGTAAAAAATTTAAAGCGTTGCCTATGGAGATTTTTAAGTAACAAAGTTTGGCACCATTCCATGAGTGTGCACAATTTTAAACCATGACATCTATAGGTATCTATTTACTCGGCGTAACATCATCTTTCATATTTTACAAAAAAATTGGGCTAACTTTACTGTTTTGTTATTTTTTAATTCATGAAACCATTTTTTTCACAAAAAAAGTGTTTGAAAGATTATTGCGCAAATACCGTGCAAGATAAAAAGTTGCAATGACCGCCATTGTATTCCCTAGGGTGTCTGCTAAAAAAAAACATATATAATGTTTGGGAATTCTGAGTAATTTTCTAGCAAAAGAATGATGATTTGTACATGTAGGAGAGAAGTGCCAAAATAGGCCCGGTATGGAGGTGTGTATTAAAGCCCTGTATTGAAGGGGTTAAATAAATAAATGAATAAACATTTTCTTTCATAGCCTAACATTTTTTCATGATTATAGGTACACTTTAATCAAGGATGCTGTTATAGCCAATTAAAGTTAATGAAACAATCTGAATATCACTTTGCTGGGGAAATTGCTGTGCGTTTATGTGTTACTTATATTCCTGTTGGATGGCGATCAATAAATGATTTTTTATTTAAACTGTCGGCGTAGGAAATTATGTGTTTCAATTTAGTTCTGAACATTCTTGCTACCAATAAACTATTATAGAATTTGAACGTGCGTTTAAAAATTGTCTTGGCTTTACTTAAATAGTGAGTCACAGATGTGTGTGGTCCAGACCCAGTCAAAAACATGCTTCTGACAAAGTTATTTCTATGAAGTAAGTCAAATAGGATTTAGTTAGGTGAGCGACGTTTCAATTATCTAAAAGAGGAGTCTATGGGACTTTATATGAGGAGATGACGTTGTCGCTGGCCTCCATCCCTAATAAAATATACAAAAGAGAACAAGGAAGCAGGACTTTAACCACTTCAGCCCAGAGCCTCTTTCTGAGATTTAAAAACATTTTTTTTTGCTAGAAAATTACACAGAACCCCCAAACAGTATATTTATTTATTTTTCTAAAACCCTAGAGAATAAAATGGCGATTGTTGCAATACAATATGTCTCAATGTATTTGCGCAGCGGTCTTACAAGCGCACTTTTTTTGGAAACAATAAGCAAACAGTAAAGTTAGGGTGCATTCACACCACGATTTTGTCATCCGTTTTTTACTCACGATTTTAGCTTTAAAATCGTACAAATCTGTATGGCAAAACGGATCCATTCACTGCCATTCATTAATTTAGGTCCCCAAGTGCATCCGATTTGATCCGCATACGATTTAATACGATTTAAAATCGTATCAAAAAACGTGTCTGCCCACGATTTTTGGTCCTGATTTGAAATCGTATTACAATCGTGTCCGTTTTTTTTTTATATTGTGGTCAATGTAAATCGTACTGAATCGGATGACTGTGCGATAAATGTACCCGATTTTTTATTACTAGGGTTGAGGGAACCCGAACGGAGGTCCCCGCAAATTCAATAACCAGACCCTTTAGGTCTGGTATGGATATTCAGGGGAACCCCGCCGTCAATTTAAAACAAAAATGACGTGCGGTTCCCCCTAAATATCCATAACCAGACCCTTCAGGTCTGGTATGGATATTCAGGGGAACCCCGCCGTCAATTTAAAACAAAAATGACGTGCGGTTCCCGGTAAATATCCATAACCAGACCCATTATCCGAGCACGTTAACCTGGCCGGCCGCAGAAAAGAGGGGGGGACAGAGTGCGGCCCCCCCTCTCTCCTGAACCGCACCAGGCCACATGCCCTCAACATGGGGAGGATGTCCCCATGTTGATGGGGACAAGGGTCTCATCCCCACAACCCTTGCCCGGTGGTTGTGGAGGTATGCGGGCGGGAGGTTTATCAGAATCTGGAAGACCCCTTTAACAAAGGGGACCCCCAGATCCTGACCCCCCCCCCCTGTGTGAAATGGTAATGGGGTACACTGTACCTCTACCATTTCACGAAGGAAGTAAAAAGTATTGTAAAAAAACACACTGACACAAAAGAATAAAGTCCTTTATTAAAAAAATAAAAAAAAAACTCCAGCGCTGAAAAATCCACTCGTTCCCGGCTTCCAGCGTTGTCCTGATCCTGCGACGGGTGCGGGTGATCTCCCGCGATGAGAAGATCCAGCGTCGGGTGATCTCCGCTCCGGCGATGTGAAGATCTATTCATCCGGCGCAGCAGCATCCCGGACCTCCTCTCACCGCTGGGCACAGCCCAGCGAATGAGCGGCTGAAGCGGTGACATTTCTTATATAGAGGAGGCAGAGCCACCCGTCACGTGACCCTGCCCCCTCTGACGTACCTCTGCTACGTCACTGGGGAAGACCATGAAGAGGAAAGACCTTTCCTCTTCATGGTCTTCCCCAGTGACGTAGCAGAGGTACGTCAGAGGGGGCAGGGTCACGTGACGGGTGGCTCTGCCTCCTCTATATAAGAAATGTCACCGCTTCAGCCGCTCATTCGCTGGGCTGTGCCCAGCGGTGAGAGGAGGTCCGGGATGCTGCTGCGCCGGATGAATAGATCTTCACATCGCCGGAGCGGAGATCACCCGACGCTGGATCTTCTCATCGCGGGAGATCACCCGCACCCGTCGCAGGATCAGGACAACGCTGGAAGCCGGGAACGAGTGGATTTTTCAGCGCTGGAGTTTTTTTTTTATTTTTTTAATAAAGGACTTTATTCTTTTGTGTCAGTGTTTTTTTACAATACTTTTTACTTCCTTCGTGAAATGGTAGAGGTACAGTGTACCCCATTACCATTTCACACAGGGGGGGGGGTCAGGATCTGGGGGTCCCCTTTGTTAAAGGGGTCTTCCAGATTCTGATAAACCTCCCGCCCGCATACCTCCACAACCACCGGGCAAGGGTTGTGGGGATGAGACCCTTGTCCCCATCAACATGGGGACATCCTCCCCATGTTGAGGGCATGTGGCCTGGTGCGGTTCAGGAGAGAGGGGGGGCCGCACTCTGTCCCCCCCTCTTTTCTGCGGCCGGCCAGGTCAACGTGCTCGGATAATGGGTCTGGTTATGGATATTTAGGGGGAACCGCACGTCATTTTTGTTTTAAATTGACGGCGGGGTTCCCCTGAATATCCATAACTTCAAAAATCTTCTTTTTCCCAGACATTATTTAAAATCAGGATCCGATTTTTTAGTGACAATTTTGACATACGATTACATGCGATTTTGTCACATACGATTCCATCCGATTTAACGGTCCGTTTATCGGATGGTAAAATCGTGGTGTGAACCTAGCCTTAGCCCAATTTTTTTTATAGTGTGAAAGATAATGTTATGCTGAGTAAGTTGATACTCAACATGTCACGCTTCAAAATTGTGTCCGGTCATGGAATAGCGACAAAATGTTGCCCTTTAACCACTTCCCGCCCTGCCAATAGCATATTGACGTCTGGGAAGTGTTTCTGTTATCCTAACTGGGCATCATATGACGTCCAGCAGTATAACATGCCAGCAAGCGCCCCTGGGGGCGCGCAGCGCGGCGATTGCAAGTGTGGCGTGTCAGTCTGATGTTTTTTTATCTTAATGCCCGAAGCCTGGAACAAAGCCATTTACGGCTTCGGTCCAGTCTGTGTCTAGGCGCCAGAAGTGGCGCATCGTGGATCGGGTCTCCCGGTGGGATGGGAGGCCCGGTAAGAGCGGCGGGAGGGGGAATGTCCCCTCCCGCTTCTCCGGGATAACAACTGAGCGGCTTTTAGCCATATCAGTTGTTATCATTGTAAAGCCGACTGCCCGCTCTAAAAAACTGCGGGTATCATCCCGGTATTACTTCATATTCCCATCACACACTTTCCTGGATGAGCTCTGGAATTTGGGTGCTGCAGCAACAACCAGCTGGATACTGGTACAAGTCACAGTAAAGATATTTGCCAGCACACCATGGAACAACATAAATAGCATCCAAACGGATCATTTATTGCATGATCACAACACAAGGAGAGTGAAACATTTCTGAGTCGCGCAGGACCCCTTCGTCAGGCATGTGCCATCATCCCCGTATAACCACCGAAAGCCGAGTACGCATATATGCGTACACTTGGCAGGAAGGAGTTAAAACTTGAAACTTTGTTTTCTCGCAATTGGGACCCGACAATTCATGAATAGCCGTGAGTGGTTTTAAATGACTTTTTTCCTTTAGAAATGTCATTTTGCTGCAGGGACAGTTCTAAACACAGGAAAAATGCGCCACTTTACAGGCATACTATAGACACCCCCAGATACGAAATGTAACTTTCACTGGGTTCCGCGGCTTTCAAATTTTCCCCGAACCCAGCATATTGTTCCGTGTTCGCCAGATCACCCGAACAACCAAAGTTCGGCCCTAACTTATGCTCAGGCCGAACCATTCGCCCATCTCTACTCCATAGGAGAAGTACAGCCAAATGAGCTTTGGCTGTACTTCTCCTTTAAGGGCTCATGTACACCAGATACAGTCAAATGCATTTTAAACCCAGTATAAATACATATGGGGGGAAAAAAATATTTTGATGAGTCTAGTTTACACTATTTTGGTGCATCCTTGTGGGTTTTTAAAAAGTACAGCATTGTTTACACTATTTTGTTTACACTATTTTGTTTACACTATTTTGGTGCACCCTTGTGTTTTTAAAAAGTACAGCATTGTTTACACTATTTTGTTTACACTATTTTGGTGCATCCTTGTGTGTTTTTAAAAAGTACGCACATGCTATACAAATGTTAAAACCATCACAAATGCACTACAAATATGCCCCAACACAATACAAATACATGTGAACACGCATGCAGAACTGCACACTGACCAAAGTAAATGACCCCCAAGATCAAAGGCAGTCGGACGAGGATTTACACCTGCTGCGGCACAAATTCAACCCAACAGGCAATACCACCATTAAAAGTGACCTATTCAAGTGAATGAGGCTGCAGAATGGTGGGGCAGGATTTACAGGGTTAAAAACAGGCAGTGACAAGATGACATATCCCCTGCAAGCCACCTGTCAAATGCCCTCTGCAAAGTGATTCACAGCAGATCGCTCTTAAGAAGTTGACACAAGCGTGTGCAAACTCCAACTATTTTCACAGAGCTTTAAGCAATATGGACCTGAATCCTCCCGATATTCTGTAGTACGTATTTTATAGTATAGGGCAGGACACAAATGCATGCTGACATGTTAAGTGTATTGTTTGTATACACAAAAACATTTCTGCTCAGCTGTATAAATAAAGTGTGGAAATAGCTGACATAATATTTAGTAATCCAAATATTAGCTTAATAAGTCACTCACAGGTTTTGTTCTAAAAAAGAATGTCAGAGTGGCTAAATGTTTTCAGTAATGTACAAGCTGTCAGCAGCCTTTTTATTTCTTCTCAGTCCATATTTCTTTTTATGTTGGAAGTGCATAGAAAACACAATTTGGGCAGTGTGCGATTTGCAGCTGCCCTGTGTTTGCTTATGAATTAGATTTTGTACGGTCTCCAGTGTAGAACATACCACAACAGGGGAGAGGCTGGACAATGGCAAATCCACAAAAAATCTATTTAAAAGACAATTAACCTGACATGATAAACACAAGGGGGCAGATTCATCAAAGAGATACGACGGCGGATCAGTACCTCTGAGTCCAGCCGGTCGGATCTGTGAGGCTGATTCATAGAATCAGATTCCGCATAGATCTCCCTTAGATCCAACTGGTGTAAGTGACTTGCACCAGTCAAATCTTAGGCTGCAATCTACCGCCGGCCGCTAGGTGTCGTCGCTTTTTTTTACGCGTCGGATATGCAAATGAGGAGAACCGCCGATTCAAGTCCGTACGCCCGCCCGTCGCTATTTTTTTTAACGTCGTTTGCGTTTGGCTTTTTCCGGCAGATAGCTACCCCTGCTATATGAGGGGTAGCTAATGTTAAGTATGGCCGTCGTTCCCGTGCCGAGATTCAAATTTTTACATCGTTTGCGTAAGTCGATCGGGAATACGGATGGCCGCAATTGATGTAGCCGCCGCAAACAATGACGTCCTAGCGACGTCATTTGGAGCATGCGCACTGGGAAATTTCGCCGGCGGCGCATGCGCAGTTAAATCGGCGCGGAAACGCGCCTGATTTAAATTGTACACTCCCCCTAGCCGCGGAATTTGCATTCCGCCGGGGGAGTTACGATCCGACGGTGCAATTTTCGAGGTAAGTGCTTTGTGAATACTGCACTAGCCTCGCTAAATTGCACCGGCGGATCGTAAAACACGTAGATCGAGCGGATCTAAAGATCAGCTGATCTACATGAATCTGGCCCAAGAAGTGGCCTGTGCACAATCATAAAGTGGTTGTTTTAGGTTAAAGGGGTTGTAAACCTTCATGTTTTTTCATCTTAATGCATCGTGTGCATTAAGGTGAAAAAACACCTTGCAGTGTCCGCCCCCCCCCCCCCCCCCTGTTTTACTTACCTGAGCCCCAAATTTCCGAGGGGCACAATCCTGCGTCGCTCTCTCTGCGGCTTCTCGGCTCTTCATTGGATAGATTGATAGCAGCGCAGCCATTGGCTCCCACTGCTGTCAATAAAATCCAATGATGCGGCTGCCAGGGGGCAAGGCCGAGTCATACACTCTGCGTTTACGGACGCCAAGTGTATGACACAAGAGCGCACCCGTAAGGTAACCCCCTTGGGAGAGAGCTTCCAAGAGGGGGTTGTCTAATGCGGGGAGGAGCCGTGAGAGCCACTGTGGGACCCCAGAAGAGGACGATCAGGGCCACTCTGTACAAAACTAACTGCACAGTGGAGGTAAGTATAAAAAAAAAAACACAAACCTTTAATATCACTTTAACTTCTAAGTACACCTTAAAGTAGACTTTGGTGAAGCTATAAAAGTTAAGATAGTTCCCGTTGATTTCCTTGGTTCCTTCGACCAAGTTCGTTGGTCTTCTGTTCAGCCAGTCAACTTCCACCCCAACATTTTTCCCAATGACCATAACTGGCATGATCTGAGAAATACAAGAAGTGGCTTATACATAGTGTGAGGGGTTAGCCCAGCAGCGGGTGTGTGTGACCCCCTGGGCTGAATGGAGAACTAGTGCCAAAGCTCTTTTGGCCCTACTTCTGTGGGTCACTGGAGTGCACTTTCTTCTGCACTGCTGTGACTCGTATTGACGTCACTCATCTAGTCCAGGCTCTGGAGGGATCTTTAATATCGGGATCCAACTAAAGGCCTGGACCAGCAGCTGGGTCAGCCTCTAAGCATGCCGATGAGAGCCTGAGCCAGCAGCTCCTATCCCCTGCACAACCCGGGAGGAAACACAGAGCCAATGACTGACAGTCACCTGCTTCCTACTCACTGAAGACTGAGCTTTAAGCAATCAGCGGTCTTTGAGCACTCAGAAAAATGTATTTTGTCCGAAATTCGTTTTTATTTATTTTGTTTTGTTAAAAAATGCATTTGTCCGAAAATCCGAATTAAGGTCGAATCTGTCAATTGCGCCAATCCCGATGCAACACATTGTTCAGTTTTTTTATTTTTTTAAAATAATGAACTTTATTTATTAAAGAGGATTAAAGAGGATGTCCGCTGAAAAAAAAATATTAAAAGCCAGCAGCTACAAATACTGCAGCTGCTGACTTTTAATATTAGGACACTTACCTGTCCTGGAGTCCAGCGCAGTCCGCAGCAGAGGACGAGCGATCGATTGTCACTCTGCTGCTCCCCCCGCCATCCTCGGTGAGGGAACCAGGAAGTGAAGCGCTGCGGCTTCACTGCCCGGTTCCCTACGGCGCATGCACGAGTTGCGCTGCACCTGCTGATTGGCTCCCGCTGTGTACTGGGAGCCGAGTGTTCCCAGCACACAACGGGGGGGGGGGGACGAGAGGTGACGTAATGCCCGCAGTCTGCCCGAGACTGTGTGGCCGGAAGTGGGTGCAAATACCTGTCTTTAGACAGGTATCTGCACCCCCCTCCCCCCTGAAAGGTGTCAAATGTGACACCGGAGGGGGGGGGGGGGGTTCCGATCAGCGGGAGTTCCACTTTAGGGTGGAGCTCCGCTTTAAGTTCTCTTGGCCGGTGCACAGTGAATGTACTGGAGTACACAATGCTGTAATTTTTTTCAGTGCATACCACTTACATACCACCACAATGCATGGTGTGAACCGGCCACACTAGAAACAACAAGGCATTTTGCTCAATGCAGTCCCAATGTGAATGGAGCCTTAGTGCTGATGCAAATACGTGTAGGTACCTCTTAGGTGCATACCTGCTTACAGGTTTTTTTGTTGTTTGTTTAAGTGACAAAGTCACTTTAACCACTTTAGTCCCAGAGGATTTGGCTGCCAAATGACCGAGCCACTTTTTTGCAATTCGGCACTGCGTCGCTTTAACTGACAATTGCGCAGTCATGCGACGTGGCTCCCAAATAAAATTGACGTCCTTTTTTCCCCACAAATAGAGCTTTCTTTTGGTGGTATTTGATCACCTCTGAAGTTTTTATTTTTTGCGCTATAAACAAAAATAGAGTGACAATTTTGAAAAAAAAAGCAATATTTTGCACAAAAAGTTTTAGCGTCTACAAAATAGGGGATAGATTTATGGCATTTTTATTATTCATTTTTTTTTACTAGTTATGGCGGCGATCTGCGATTTTTTTTATTGTGACTGCTGGAACCATTGTCATTTATACAGCAATCAGTGCTATAAAAATGCACTGTTACTGTGTAAATGACACTGGCAATGAAGGGGTTAAACAGTAAGGGGTTAAGTGTGTCCTAGGAAAAGATTCCAACTGTGTGGGGGCAGGGCTTACTGTGACAAGACACTGATCACTGCTCAGACGATCAGTGTCGGGAAAAGACGATCAGTGTCGTGTCACTAGGCAGAACAGGGAGATGCCTTGTTTACAAAGGCATCCCCCCATTCTGCCGTTCAATGACCCGATCGCGAGACACCAACGAACATCGAGTCCACAGGTCCCACGGGCACGGTCATGGAGACTTCGGCAGGGGTGCTTGTGCCCACTAGGCGGCTGATTTAAAGCAACGTATATATACGTTGCTTTGCCTGCCCGTGCCATTCTGACGTATACTGTAAGTGAATGAGGCAGTCGGCAAGCGGTTAAAACCCACATTTTTAGGCGGATAACATCAACATACCAATCAAAGTTTTGTAACACTTTGTAAACTTTCTGAATATATATCCACAAATGTTCCAAAGCAAGCTTGCATTTTGGTAATAATTTTTCCTTTATGGGAATTTGGGGATTACATTTTAACAACTTTTGCTTTCAAGGCAAGATGAAAAGCCATAAGTACAATTATGATTTTTTCAAGGTGAATGGCAGTCCATATGTGACTGTAATTTTTAACCTTGGTATTAAATGTCACTGCCTGACCACTTTCTTCCTGTCTTGGGAGTTCTTAGCTTTCCAAAGCATCTTATCCCGCGTGTTATTTTTACTCTTTTCTTGCATGATCAAGAAATACGAAATACATGTGCACTTTGCAGTCTGAATGATGTGGTTGATTTTTTTTCTTCACTTACACAAGGCATTTGCTTAATCATCTCCAGTGAGGAATGCGTGCTGATAGATGGAATAATGTAAAAAATACTTTTGCAGACAGAGGTTTCCAAATCAAAGTGAAAGGTCCTAATTACGAGTGTAAACAATAATGTTTAGCGGCCTAATTTATGCTGAAGGTCAGCAGTTTTCATATTGCTAAATATAGACTGCAGACAAACACATTCTAATTTTAGATTCGTCTAGCTTAATATAGAAAAAAAATGGTGATTATTTTTGGAGTACAATAAAAGAAAATGCTGTGCGTGCTAAAGTTACGTTCCAGAGCTTTAATGTTGATTTTACTATAAGTGAAAACTTATTGCATTTGGAGAGTTTAAACAAAGTTTATTTTTTGGGTGGGGAGTGTTGTTTAACATTTCTTACCGCCTTCGCTGCTAGTGGACTATATGTGCCATGTACTAATTCTGGGGAAAACTGATTGTATTAATAATGGGTGGACTGCTTAAAGGGGATGTCCGCTGAAAAAAAATATATTAAAAGCCAGCAGCTACAAATACTGCAGCTGCTGACTTTTAATATTAGGACACTTACCTGTCCTGGAGTCCAGTGCCGTCCGCAGCAGAGGACGAGCGATCGCTCATCACTCTGCTGCTCCCCCCACCATCCTCGGTGAGGGAACCAGGAAGTGAATCGCTCCGGTTTCACGGCGAGGTTCCCTACGGCGCATCCGCGAGTTGCGCTGCGCTTGCTGATTGGCTCCCGCTGTGTACTGGGAGCCTAGTGATCCCAGCACACAACGGGGGGGGGGGGGGGGGTGACGTAATGCCCGCAGTCTGCCAGAGATTGTGTGGCCGGAAGTGGGTGCAAATACCTGTCTTTAGACAGGTATCTGCACCCCCCTCCCCCCTGAAAGGTGTCAAATGTGACACCGGAGGGGGGGAGGGTTCCGATCAGCAGGAGTTCCACTTTAGGGTGGAGCTCCGCTTTAACCACTTGACCTCTGAAAGATTTTAAAGAGGAAGTAAACCCTCTGCAAAAAAACACCCTGCAAGACAAAGGCATAATGAGCTAGTATGCATAGCATACTAGCTCATTATGAATTACTTACCTGAGATTGAAGCCCCCACAGCCATCCTCGTTCCCCTTCTCCTTCACCGCAATCTCTCCCGGAGTGACTTCCGGCTATCGCAGCTGTCACTGGCCGGAGCCACGATAACGTCATCCAGTCACGGCACGATCGCCTTTAGAAACGGCACGCTCACCAATTCTAAAGGTTTCCACAGTGCACCTACGCCGTTGTCTACGACGCATGCGTCGTAGACAGCGGTGACCATCTTTTTTGCAAAATATCTCCTAAACCATGTAGGTTTAGGAGGTATTTCTTGCACCTACAGGTAAGCCTTAATCTAGGCTTACCTGTAGGTAAAATTGGTCTGTAATGCCACGTACACACAACGTTTTTCGGGTTGTAAAAAATTACGTTTTTTTTTTATGTCATTAAAAACGATTGGGTGTGGGCTCCAGAGCATTTTTCACGATGTAAAAAATGGGCATTAAAAGTTTCGAACATGCTCTAATTGTTCACGTCGTTTTTTAACGTTGACGTTTTTTACGTTGTAAAAAATGGTCGTGTGTGGGCTTTAACGACGTGAAAAAAACGCGCATGCTCAGAAGCAAGTTATGAGACGGGAGCGCTCGTTCGGGTAAAACTAGCGTTCGTAATGGAGTAAGCACATTCATCACGCTGTAAGGCCTTGTACACACGACCGGACAGTCCGCTGAAAACGGTCCGCCGGACCGTTTTCATCGGACATGTCCGGTCGGAGATTTCTGTCTGATGGTTGTACACACCATCAGACAGAAATGAGAGGCAATCTGCGTGGACAGACAGCGCGGTGACGTGTCCGCACCGTCGCCACGACGATGACGCCGCAACGTGCGCGACGCAGGAAGGTCAATGCTTCCACGCATGCGTCAAAGTCATTCGACGCATGCGAGGGATGGCGGCCGCTCGGACATGTACGGTAGGTCTGTACAGACGACCGAACATGTCCGAGCGGACAGGATTCCAGCGGGCTGTTTCTAAACAAGTTTGGAAATATTTGCCCGCTGGAAAAAGGCCCGGCGGGCAAATGTATGCTGGAATCCTGTCCGCTCGGCTTTACAGACGACCGAACAAGTCTGCTGAAACTGGTCTGCGGACCAGTTTCAGCAGACTTGTTCGGTCGTCTGTACGGGGCCTAACAGACTGAAAAGCGCAAATCGTCTTTTACTAACACTAAATCAGCAAAAGCAGCCCAAAGGGTGGCGCCATCCGTATGGAACTTCCCCTTTATAGTGCCGTTGTACGTGTTGTACGTCACCGCGCTTTGCTAGAGCATTTTTTTTTCACAATCATGTGTAGGCAAGGCCATTTTAATGATCGGATTGAAAAAAACATCGTTTTTTCTAGACCCTTAAAAACGTCATTTTTTACAACCCGAAAAACGGTTGTGTGTACGCGGCATAAGGGTTTACAACCACTTTAACCCCCTTCATGGCCAGGCCATTTTTGCTATTTATCACTGTCCAATAACCAATCACAGAAATCACTATTGTACACATTGAATGGCTATGAATGAAAGCCATTGCTTACTGTTGAAATGCAATCACTTTGATTGGTCACAGCGATCACATTGTACCGGGACAGGCCAGGTACAATGGTCTGTCATTCCGCTGTATCCACCAGAGTGAAAGATCGCACTGCTGTACGCCCCCTAGGGCTACTTGAGGACATCATATGATGTTTACCTATGATTAGAAAGGCCCTGTCCCAGCCATCATTTGACCACTATTCCAGTGGTCATATATTTCCGGTAAGCCTCCTGCTTGTCACGTATGAGTGGCATGGTCTTCACTTGGGTTTTTGGATTACCTTGTATTTCCTTCTGCTGACATCTTTAAGGCCCGGTTCACACTGCTGCGATGCCAGACATTGCATGTGATTCGCAGTGCACTGCTGTTCACATTACATGTGATGTCTGTGCGATACAGTTAGTACAGATAGTATGGCTGATATTGCACCGCATTCGGTCCAAAAACGCACTGAACCCTTTTTTTGGTTTAGACCAGAATCGGATAGCATGGGTGTTCACACCTATTCGATCTGATTCATGTCCGAACTGTCAGTTTGCAGTGCGATATGCGAGCTGAACTGGGGGTGTTGTTAACATTATATGACACTCCCCAGGAGTTCCCATATGGCAGTGTGAACTGCTGTGCGAGTCGGGTGCGATGTGCGTACCCACAGTGGATTTGCAGAGTTCTCGCATCGCAGCATTGTGAACCGGGCCTTAACCACTTGCCGTCGCCGCACCGTCATAATACGTCCACAAGGTGGCTCTCCTAGGCGAGATCACGTATTATGACGTCCTACCTTTTAGCCGCCACTAGGCCGGGGGGCCTAGTGGCCGACTCCCGTGCGTGTGCCCGGCGGGCTCGGTACAGAGCGGGGAACGGGAGCTGTGTGTGTAAACACACAGCTCTCGTTCCTGTCAGCAGGGGAAATGCTTTTCTTCGGTTCATACAATGTATGAACCGAGGATCAGTGTTTCCCCTAGTGAGGCCACCCCCCCCCCCCCACAGTAAGAACACACCCAGGCACACTTAACCCCTTCCCCGCCCCCTAGTGTTAACCCCTTCACTGCCAGTGGCATTTTTATAGTAATCTAATGCATTTTTATAGCACTGATCGCTATAAAAATGCCAATGGTCCCAAAAATGTGTCAAAAATGTCCGAAGTGTCCGCCATAATGTCGCAATACCGAAAAAAAAATCGCTGATCGCCGCCATTACTAGTAAAAAAAATATTAATAAAAATGCCATAAAAATACCCCCTATTTTGTAAACGCTATAACTTTTGCGCAAACCAATCAATAAACGCTTATTGCGATTTTTTTTTACGAAAAATATGTAGAAGAATACGTATCGGCCTAAACTGAGGAAAAAAAATGTTTTTTTATATATTTTTGGGGGATATTTATTACAGCAAAAAGTAAAAAATATTCATTTTTTTCAAAATTGTCGTTCTATTTTTGTTTATAGCGCAAAAAATAAAAAACGCAGAGGTGATCAAATACCACCAAAAGAAAGCTCTATTTGTGGGAAAAAAAGGACGCCAATTTTGTTTGGGAGCCACGTCGCACGACCGCGCAATTGTCTGTTAAAGCGACGCAGTCCCGAATCGCAAAAAGTACTCTGGTCTTTGGGCAGCAATATGGTCCGGGGGGTAAGTGGTTAAAGGACTGATTGTTTGTATTTATTATTTATCCTACCTGGAATCACTATTCATTTTCTGTTTGGAATGACTTTACCTCTTATTGTTTCATGTACACGTAATACTTCATTGTCTTGTTTTTGATCACTTTCAGTTTTTTTGAGTATTTATTGTTCATCATATTTGTGCTGACTACTTGCTCCCTACTTTGGTTCCTCTTGCTGTATCAAATAACCCGTAGTGATGAAGGAGTTGTCAGCATATATTTTGCTATTAAATAACATTTCTAATCATATGAAGTTAATAACAAGAGTCCCCCTTTACATCAGAGGCCACAGAGTTCCCCTTTTACATCTGAACTTGGAAAGTTCCCTTTCACTGTAAGTGGAGGACTCTGCATACTCTGATATAAGGGAGAACTCTGGGGACTCTAAAGGATGCTCTGAGAACCCTGATTTAAGGGGAGAACACTGTGAACTCTGATGTACAGAGGACTCTGATGTAAGGGGGAACACTGTGGTCTCTGGTGTAAAGGAAAACACTGATGTAAGGGGTGCTCTGAGAACCCTGATTCACCTTAGTATACTTACTCAGAGGCAGGAGAGAGAAGGGGGGAGACTTCAGTCACAGACAGGGATGGATGGTGAGCTCACTCACCCCTTGGCAGTCAGCCCCTCTCATCCAGATGTATCTGAGGCTGCTGGACTTCAAATTTCTGGCTTCCACTTTCCTTTTCTGAGGCACGGCACCGGGAATTGGAATTTGGGCAGACACAGAGGGGTAGGGGCAGGAGAAAGAGGTGCAGATCAAGCCCTCTCTCCTCTCCCATTTGTGTGTGTGTGTGTGTGTGTTTGGGGGGTGGGTTTGTTAGTGCTGGCTTTGGGCAGTGTGAAAGAGTGTAACAGACACTCTCAGCTTAGACAACTTCAGCGAGGAAACCTGCTGGGAAGCCATAGTACAGTCTGAATAACGTGTCCGGGATTCAGGCAGTCTGAAACCCGGACACATGATTCGAAACCCGAACTGTCCGGGTGAATCCCAGACAAGGAGGCAACCCTAGCGTTAGGTCAAATAGTCTATAAAATGAACAATGTTGTTTTTGTGAATTGCTGGCTCCTGGTTGATAATAGAAATAAAGGGAATGGCCGCACACCACTATGATGATCCACAATCCTTTATTGGGACGTCCCAAAAGACATTACAGGAACAGAATGCCTGGTAGACGTGTTTCACACATTTAGATGCACTTAATCAGTAATGATTACACACACCTAAGTGTGTGAAGTGTGTCTACCAGACATTCGGTTCCTGTAGTGTCTACTGGGATGTCCCAATAAAGTACTTTGGATCATCATAGTGGTGTGCGGCCATTCTTTTTATTTCTATTGTACACGGAGGCGAGCACCCACTGGATCCAATAGGCCAGTGTCATCTTATTAGCATCATGGGCCCCTGGGCAAAGTAAATGGCTGGGGCCCCTACCAGTCTGCATCAGTACACCCCTACATCATGTTTCCCTATCACTGTGCCCATATAAATCAGGTTCCCCCATCACAGTGCCTCTTACAGCGTTGTGCCCCCTTGTACTCACAGATCACAAATGCTGTTCCCACCTACAATGACGGCAGCTCCTTCTTCCTCTCCCACACGCTGAGGTGAGTTCTCAGTCTCAGTGCCTGCTCTCTTCCGCCCCCTACAGGAGAATCCTCTCTCCAGCAGAAGCCAGCCGCTGTTCCTTCTGGCAGGAGTGACATTGCAGCTACTCCTGTCAAAGAAGAGTGACCTGGGCAGCCAGAAGCCAGTGCATTCACCCAACAGCACCCATCCCCCCCCACCTTTTCCATGCCCTGATCATGGGCCCCTTCAGGGGAAAATCCTTCAGGGGGAAATCCTTCAGGGGGAAACTCATGGATAATGGCATTGTGGCAGGTAGACCCATCATAGAATCATGTAAGGAAAGAAAACACACACAACTTCGCATAGTGTGGTTACTTCCAGTAAAAAAGCCTTTATTAGGCATAAAATGGTATACAGAAAAATGGGCAAAAAATAAATAAAAAATAGGATAAAAAGTACAAGACTGCGGAAAGACCAGTACAGGTGATCACATGGATAAAGTAGCGTGGTAAGCAAATAGCGTATGGGCTTATGTACCTGAGATGTTTCAAGCCAGTAGCTCTTCAATTCAATATTGAAGATATCATGCCCCAGTTGAAGAGCTACTGGCTCGAAACATGTCGGGTACATAAGCCCATACGCTATTTGCTTACCACGCTACTTTATCCATATGATCACCTGTACTGGTCTTTCCGCAGTCTTGTACTTTTTATCCTATTTTTTATTTATTTTTTGCCCATTTTTCTGTATACCATTTTATGCCTAATAAAGGCTTTTTTACTGGAAGTAACCACACTATGCGAAGTTGTGTGTGTTTTCTTTCCTTACATGATTCTATGATGGGTCAACCTGCCACAATGCCATTATCCATGAGTTTCCCCTGAAGGATTTTCCCTCACATTTGGATCCACTCGGCTTCTGATGATCGACTGTCTATTGGCTCAAAGGTCTCCCATTGACATCATCGTTTTCCAGGAGTTCGTACACGCTCGATTGACATACCGTCGCTGACGTGTGTGTCCACGCCATCCGGTAAGAGTACCCAACTTTTATCTGTATCGATTGGATGTTGTTGTGGATCCTATGAGATTGACCGCTGATGGGGCTTTTACTACCTGTTTAAATCACTGAAGTATCCGATTCCTGTGTTGATGGACTTATTCTACACGTTTTTGCAATGCAGTTTGCCTTAATGTGATTCTGATCATTCTTACATTGGGACTTTTTATCATCAGAGTTTTAATTCCTTGGTTTCTTTGGATTGTTTTATGTACATTGCTATTTATAACATCTATTAGCATTGTCCTTTGATAATATATCTTTGGACGTATCTTCGTGGGATATTTATTTGTGATACATATCCATTTTCACTTGAGTGTGAAGTACCCTGGTGGTACCATTTGGTATCACACTTACTTTTATTTTTATTTTTCAGTATTTAAATTTTTCTTGCACATTATTTGATATTTACACGTATTGGTCTAGTGCAATTTTATATATTCTTATACTTGCCCCTTAATTGGGGCACCTGATTTGAATACCTTGATCATATATTTGGTTTCACTCCAGATAGTATTTAGCGCTGCACTTTTTTCCTTTTTTGTTTCTGCATACAACACTGTCCATTGTTGGTGCTGGCTGCTATATTCCTACATCTTTTTTTAAGTTTAGCGCAACTTTTTCTTTATTTCCTAGTTGATAATGTTTGTCCATTTTTTATTCTTGTGCATGCAGAGTTGTTTTTGAGCTGCTATTCTAAATCCGTGTATTGCCCTCAGTTGGAGAGCCAGAATATTTTCAGCAACAATTTACTTACATTATGGGGATTTAACTAGCAGTGAGAAAATAATACATCCTGCATCACAGATAGAAAATATGAAAGAGGTATTTTTTTTTTGCTTTTGACAAAGCTTAGATCAACCAAATGCAAATTGTTTTTTGTTTGCTGCAGGCTGTCGAGGAACCACAGAGAGATACAAGTCATTTTCCATTAAATTCACCCCCATGAGGAGTATGTATTTACAGCACAACATGGACATGTTTTGATCACGCAGGTTAAATTGCTGTGGCGAGATTATCTTAAATGCAGAGAAATGGCAATTCAAACAGCAGCAATACTTTTTGCTCAACAGGCCATCAAAAAAGGTGAAGATATCAACATAATGCAATTCAGTCTTATTGTGACATGTTTACATTCCTGATCAAAAGAACTGAACAAAAATACCTCGGAAATAGGAATCACGATGAAGCATGAAATAGTGGCGGTAACGAAGTGCAGACAAACAGAACTTGCTAACACTTTTGAGTAATTGACAGTGAAATTATATTTGCTGACCCTGAGACCGAAAACAAAGGTCACAGCCATTTGTATCCTTTCCTGCTCTCCGGGGCTAATTTTAGAGAAGTTTGCAACTTTTGTTATTTATGTCGCTATGACCTAAAGGAAGTTTCATAGGGAATGCACAGGAAAAAACTGAAAAACACAACCATGACACGATATGAGATAGGCAACAAGATACAAAAATAGAGGCTAGATCTCAATCATCCAGACTTTGTGTCTCTAGGAATACATCTAGAGGTAGCGGTGACCGATAATGTCCTTATTTCCTTTATAGAATGATACTAACTGTATTTAGGGACTCACATGCAATGTTTTTAGAGAAAACTATACTGGAGATTGAGGCCTAATCATTTTTTCCACAATTTCATAGAATTGATTGATTGATTGATTGATTTTAATTTTCTTTACAGCGCCACATACACCCAAGAGGGTGTGCCTAAGCGCTGGAAGGAGATCCGCTGATCTATTCTGAACCAAAAAGCAATCTAAAGAAAGAAAAAAAGAGACTACGTAGACAAACCGGTGGCTCGTGTACATAGATAAGAGGAAAAGCCATGTATAGCATATAAACAATACAAGACAATACAAGACAAACAGGAACAAAAGGAGGGGGAACAAGGAGGTTTAGGGTGAGGAGGACAGAGGGCAGGGGAGGGGAAGAGGTCCAAGGTAGTTTGATTAGGGGTCAAAATCAACTTGCCTCAAAGAGGAAAGTTTTCAGGGCCTTTCTGAAGGTGATAAGAGCGGTGGTCTGTCTCAGAGGCAACGGCAGAAGGTTCCAAAGTGTGGCGGCTCTGGCTCTGAAGGAGCGGCCACCGCTCGAAGTCAGCCTTACTAAAGGGGTGGCAGCAAAGTCCAGGTCGGCCGATCTCAAGGCCCTGGGGGGGGGTGGTAATGTATGACCATGTTATTAATGAACAATGGGCCATGTTGTTTGTAGGCCCTGAACATAATGTACAAAGCCTTGAATTCGATCCTCTTTGCGCATGGGAGCCAGTGGAGTAGTCTGAGAGTGGGGGATATATGGTCCCATCTGGAAGTCCCCGTAATCAACCTAGCTGCCTGGTTCTGCACCAGCTGCAGCTTGGAGAGCCATTTGATAGGGAGTCCAAGGTATACCACATTGCAGAAGTCAAGGCGTGAGATGACTAAGGCCCGTACTAGTGTATTTCTGTGTGTTTGGGAGAGCAGGTGTTTTACCCGTCGCAACATCCGAAGGTAGTAAAGGGCATTCTTGGTGCAATTCCTCACCTGTGGGATCCATGAAAGTTTGTTGTCAAATATGACACCCAGGTAGAAGATCAAACAAGTTGCTGATTAGACTTGCGTTTTCACTACTGGTTAGTTCACTTGGTTGCCAGTCAAGCCCTGATGAAGGGGCACGTAGACCCCCAAAATGCATTGGCTATTTCTTGAATTGTACCCCTGACCTATCATGGAATAAAATTGTATTTAGACCTCATATGCCGCGTACACACAACCGTTTTTCATGACGAGAAAAATGCAATTTTTTAAATTGGTCGTTAAAAACGTTTGTAGGCTCCAGAACATTTTTCTCGACGATAAAAATGGGCATTAAAAATTTAGAACCTGCTCTATTTTTTCTTGTCGTTTTTCACGTCGTCGTTTTTCTCGTCGTGAAGAACGGTTGTGTGTACGCTTTAACAACGGGGAAAAAAACACGTATGCTCAGAAGCAAGTTATGAGAAGGGAAATTTGCATAATCAGCCCAGGGTGGCGCCATTCGAATGGAACTTCCCCTTTATAGTGCCGTTGTACGCGTTGTACGTCACCGCGCTTTGCTCAAGTTTTTTTTATCACGATCGTGTGTATGCAAGGCAGGCTTGAGAGGAATCACGTCGAGAAAAAATTCGTTTTTTTCCATTACATGAAAAACGGTCTTGTGTACATGGCATTTGCAGGTGTGACGCTTAAATTTCAAACCTTCTTACATTACAAGCCAAGGAGACTGTGGAGAGCCTCTGGGGTGTAGAAGCTGCCTGCCCAGGAACCAGATCATTTGCACCACCTATGAGTCCAGCGCTATCTCTCCACTTTCCTCAATATTTCCCATTTTTAAGGCTTATATGCAAGTAATTGGTCATAAAAGGGGCATAGGGGTCTTTTGTATCAATAAAAAAAAAAATAACAGTGTTTTTTCAGGAACAGTGATTTTAACCACTTAAGCCCCAGACCATTTTGCTAGCCAAAGACCAGTACACTTTTTGCAACATGGCTCCCAAACAAAATTGACTTCCTTTTTTTCCCATAAATAGAGCTTTCTTTTGGTGGTATTTGATTACCTCTGTGGTTTTTATTTTTTTGTGCTATAAACAAAAATAGAGCTACAATTTTGAAAAAAAATCTATATTTTTTACTTTTTGCTATAATAAATATCCCCTAAAAATATATATGAAAACTTTTTTTTTCCTCAGTTTAGGCAGATACGTATTCTACATGTTTTTGGTAAAAAAAAAAAAAAAAATCGCAATAAACGTATATTGATTTGGTTTGCGCAAAAGTTATATGGTCTACAAAATAGAGGATAGAATTATGGCATTTTTATTATTATTATTATTTTTTTACTAGTAATGGCAGCGATCTGTGATTTTTATCATGACTGCGGCATTATGGCGGACACATATCAGACACTTTTGACAAATTTTTGGGACCATTGTCATTTTTACAGCGAACAGTGCTATAAAAATACACTGTTACTGTGAAAATGATACTGAAGGGGTTAACCACTAGGTGGCGCTAAAGGGGTTAAGTGTGCCCTAGGGAGTGCTTCTAACTGTAGGGGGATGGGCTGTGTGTGACATGATAGTGATCACAGTTTCCGATTACAGGAAGCTGTTTACACTGTCCTGTGAGTGAGTGAGAAACGTATATAGCGCAGCACATGCGAACTGAATCGCCTCTGGGCGCTTGGTGTCCATTTCTTCTTTTTTTTTTGTCCTCAGAAGAGATGGGTTTTGATCTTTCTCCTGAAGGCCAAATGGTTCCCGTCCAGCCGAATGTTGGTTGGTAAAGCGTTCCATAGTCTAGGTCCTTGGACCGCAAATCTTCTTTCTCCTTTGGACTTGTAGCTGGCTTTGGGTATCTGGAGTAGGTTTTGGTTGGTGGATCGCAGAATGCGATTGTGGTTATGAGCTTTTAGTTTTTCGCATTGATATTGGGGGGCATTTCCTAGAATACACTTATGCGTCAGACAGAGTGCTTTGAAAGTGATTCTGTCCTTTACTGGCAACCAATGAAGGGATCTCAGTGAAGGTGAGATTGATTCCCCCGTTTTTTTCCCAGTCACAAGTCGAGCGGCCGTATTTTGAGGGAGTCCAAGATAGAGGGCATTTGCATAGTCGAGTCTGGAATTGATAATTGTTCCCACTACGACTGCTCTGTCTTCTTTTGGGATAAGGGAATGAGTCTACGTTGTTTTACATCAGCATTTCCCCGTTCTTCCTCACCCTGACACGATCTGGTGTATGCGGGACCAGCGGTTGGATTCACGGAGCTCGCGGCGGGCGCGCATCCACAATGCTGCTATCTTAAAGGAGACATACGTATATGTCCTTTTACCTGCCCGTGCCATGCCGCAGACGTATATCAGTGTGCGGCAGGTGGCAAGCGGTTAATGATGCTTAAAGTGCAACAATAAAAATTAAATATTCCTTTAAATATCGTGCCTGGGGGGTGTCTTTAGTCATCCTGTAAAGTGACACATCTGTGTGATGTATAGAACATGAAGCAGCAATAATCTCTAGACATGTGCAGAATGTGTTTCTTTTAGTTTAGATCCATTATTTACATAAATATGTTCACGGTATAACTGTATCTGGCATAGTTATGTGGTATTTTTTAAGGTTGTTATATTTGGTAAGTTAAAAAAAATGTGGCCTTGCCCTACTTTAGGGGTAACCAGACATCCCTGGTTTCCGGGGACAGTCCCTGGATTGAGGAGACACCCCCACTCTTCTGCTCCTACTAGCTTAGGGAGGTATATTTTTTCCATTGTCTGTGCCCATTTCTGATGACCTTGTGCTGGTTGGAGCGGAGGGAATATTTCTTCAGTTGCATGCCCATTCAGCTCCGCTCGCATGTTCTTCTGCCTTGTCCCGGTCAGCCGCCTTCTTATCTCCTTGCCTTTCCCGGCAGAGTGATCTTCTTCCTCTTCCCACCCAGTAGTAGCGGGGGCCGGAGAGTAAGACTTGACAGGCTGTGAGGGGGGCGGCGGTGACGGGCAGAGAGTCGCTGATTGCCGCCATTACTAGTAAAAAAAAAATATGTCCCCGGATTTAATTTTAAAAATCTGGTCAACTTACCCTACAGTACTTCCAACTTAAATTAGACTCTGTGTCCTTTTGGGGGACAAGGTTTTTGGTCTCAATAATGTTTTAAGGTATGCCTAAATTTCTCAGCAGTCATGATGTGGGAAACATTTTTTTTTCCCCTTCAAACGCTTTAATAAATCAGAACCAATGTTTTTTTTTTGGTGTGCATTTGATTGTGAAAAACTTAATTTATAACTGTAATTTTATACAGGATACAGCATTTATTTAGTCATATGAAAACCTGTATATTTAACAATTTCCTATGATTACCCCACCATGGTTATAATGTTTGTAATATCCAAAGTCTGTGTTATTTTACAAAATGGCTTAATGTTTTTTTTTCTATGAAACCACATGTAGGTTCATCTAATGAGACAGACACTTTGATGACCTCACAGCGATCACACTCACACTTCCTCCCCTGCTATTCCCGACCTCCACATGACAAATTCGCTGATGTTATACCATGACTACAAAGAGAAAAAATGTGGATACAGACGCTCGCTGGCACTTCTCGCAGCCACAAGTGATATTTTCCGTTAGCTTTTATTTTACAAGTGGTGGTTTAATAGTCTTACCGCACTGTAAACATTCAGGGTTACAAAACATTCAGTCACGGCCAAAGTGACGAAAAGACCGAATGTCTCAAATTGCTCACTAGGACAATACATGATGACCATGGTCAGTGATGAAACTTCATTTGTCACCTCAGAGCACCATTAAAGGATTATATTTCTGTACCTTATGAATAATTTTTGTTTTAAGAAAAAATTCAGGATGCAATGCTTTTTATGGAATCTTACAGCCTCTTTTTTTTAATTTCCAAAATAATAATAAGTTGTCTCAATCAGGAAACAATGTTGTGAAACTGAAGTTGGAGGGAGTGCATGCAGGCAGTATATGGCTAGAGGAGAATAGCTGAATAAGAACGCTGAGATGACAAAAGATGAAAACAATTAAAGCAGTATTTATGGAAAGAACTAACCGGTTCCCCACCGGCTCACGCAGATATTCTGCGGCAGAATGGCTCTCCTGGGCAAAATCCTGTGCATATGTGACTTTGCCCAGGAGAGCCGAAGGCAGGCGCGCGTGCCAGCTGCACAGCAGGGAACCCAATGCACGTGGCCGGCGGGGTGTGATCACCGCCAGCCACGCAGGATCACGTGCACGAGCACCAGCACAGGGATTTGTGTGTGTCAACACACAAATCCCTGTGCTGTCAGAGGAGAGGAGACAGATTGTGTGTTTCTACAAAATAGAAACAGCGATCTGTCATCTCTCCTAGTCACTCCCCTCCCCACACAATTAGAACACAGTGAGGGAACACACACTTAACCCCTTGATCGCTCTCTAGTGTTAACCCCTTCCCTGCCAGTGACATTTGTACAGTGATCAGTGCATTTTTATAGCACTGATCGCTCTATAAATGTCAATGGTCCCAAAAATGTGCCAAAAGTTTCCTGTCCGTCGCAACACCGTAAAAAATCACAGATCACCGCCAATACTAGTAAAAAATAAATAAAAACACCATAAAAATGCCATACATCTTTTCCATAGTTTGTAGACACTATGGGCCAGATTCTCGTACATTTGCGGCGGCGCAACGTAACCCGTTTACGTTACACCGCCGCAAGTTTTCAGTGTAAGTGCCACAAAGCACTTACCTGTAAACTTGCGGCGGTGTTTCGTAAACACGTCCGGCGCAAGCCCGCCCAATTCAAATGGGGCATGTACCATTTAAATTAGGCGCGCTCCCGCGCCGGACGTGCTGCGCATGCTCAGTTTAGAAATTCCCGCCGTGCTTTGCGTGATGTGACGTCATTTTTTAGAACGGCGACGTGCGTAGCGTCCATTCGTATTCCCGGACGTCTTACGCCAAAACAAAACAAAATTGAAATTCGTCCCGGGAACGACGCCCATACTTTAACATGGCTCAACTAAAGTTAAGCCATGTTAAAGCAGGTGTAACTTTGCGACGGGAAAAAATTACTAGCGACGACGTAACGAACGCGAAAACCTTCGTGGATCACCGTAAATCCTCATTTGCATACCCGACGCTGGAATACGACGCAAAATCCCCCCAGCGGCGGCCGAAGTATTGCATCCTAAGATCCGACGGTGTAAGTCAATTACACCTGTCGGATCTTAGGGCTATCTATGCGGAAATGATTCTATGAATCAGCCGCATAGATAGGACAAGAGATACGACGGTGTATCAGGAGATACGCTGTCGTATCTATTCTGTGAATCTGGCCCTATAACTTTCACGAAAAACAATCAATATACGCTTATTGCGATTTTTTCCCAAAAATATGTAGAAGAATACATATTGGCCTAAACTGATGAAGATTTTTTTTTTTTTTTTAAAAACATTTTTGGGGATATGTATTTGAGAAAAAAGTAAAAAATGTTTTATGCAGAACTCGAATTTGAAGGCACCCCAACCTTTGAAAAAAACATACATTATTTTCCAATTGTCTTCTGCCCAGTTTAGTGATTTCATACAGTAAGTTCTTCTTCTGCTCCTCTGGCAGCTGCTGTTGGTATTTCTTACTCTTGCACTGAATCTGGCACATAATGATGTGCCAGAACTGTTCAGTAGTATTCAGAGTCCAGACCAGCATGATGGCGTTCTTCCCGGGGGAATAGCTTGGGCTCAGAGGATGTGGGATGAATGACCCTACAGTAGCTGTTTTTCACCTGTAGGGCTGGAGGCATCTAGTTCCAGAAAGGTACTACTGTGGTGGACAGCTCTGTAATAAGGATGTGCATTTGCAGCAAAAGTTTTTTTTTTAAATATCAATTTTTTAAAGATGCTTATTTTTTCTTTTAACTTGCAATACTTTTTTGTTTTTAAAGACAGGGTAAGAAACATTTACAGTACTTTCCACATCAAAAGGACAGAAGTAGACATATGTGGGAGCTGCGGTGGCTCAACGTGATTGGCACTGTGCTGACAAGCCATTCACCTCTGCAGCTAGGGGTTTGGATCCTGGTCTCAGCTACATGTGAATTGAGTTTGGTGGTCTCAGCCCGGCTCCCGGTGGGTGTGCTATGCGAGATAAGCCTGTGCTTAGTACGCCCAACCCCTCCCACAAAAACCACCACACTTACACGCACTCGAAATTGGGTTAACATGCACGCACTTTGACCACGCGGTCTCTAAAAAGAGAGGCGAAGGACTAACGGGGCTGGTTGAGCGGGCTAGATCCTCTAACTCCCTTATAGGGAGTCCCTCTGCCCCGTTGGGCTTCAAAGCGGAGCAGGTAGGGCGGGCTGTGTGGGAGGACCCCCTCACACACCCGCCATTGCCACCCAGGGCATGGAGAAAGGTGGCAGATTGCCTCTGGGGGAGGCCTGCCTACTCCCAACTCCTGCAGTCCGGCTCCTCTCTCGAGTACACACACAAAATACACTTAAAAAAAAAAAAGAAGTAGACATGTGCACTGACGAATAATTTGTTCATTTTCATTTTCATTTCATTTGTTTTTTTATGTTTGTTTTTATTATTATAGTTTGTTGTGTCATTCATTATGATCGGAATTTGTAAATTCGAAAATCCGAAATCCGTAAATTCTAAAATTCTAAATATCAACTAATTAATAATAACTAACTATTTAATTATAAATATTGGAATTTCCTTTCAAATTTGGCTGTTAGTTACTGTAACATAATGAATATGAATGTATCCGAATTTATCCGAAGTTACGAATGATCTAAAATAACTAATATAGCATCTAAACAAATGGAACAAAAACAATTAATAATTTATAATAATAAAACGTTTTTATTATCATTGTTTATTATTATTAATTTATTACGGTCTATTCGTTTAGATACGGCATTTGTTATTTCAGAAAATTCGTAACTTTGGATAAATTCATATTTGTTACGTTTTCTAACAGCCAAATTTGAAAGGAAATTCCAATACCTATAATTTAAAAGTTAGTAATAGTTAAGTTATTATTTATTAGTTAGTTAGTTATTATTTCAGATTTAGAAATTTTCGGATTTTCATTCTTTCGAATTTCAAATTTCCAAATTTCCAAATTTCTGGATGTTTGCATTTTCAGAATTTTGAATTTCCGCATTTTTTGAATTTTCAGATTTTTGAATTTTCAAACTTACAAACTTATGAATATTCAAATTTACGAATATTCGGAAAAAATTGTTAAACAAGTTTTCGTTAATTTGTCGAACTACGTTAAAAATCAAATTCGGAACAAAACTAGTTGCACATGTCTAGGCAGAAGTAAATACAAGTAGCACATAACAATCTGGTAGGATAAATTATATGCACTCTAGCCACTCGCCGACCAGCCGCTGCAGTTTTTACGGCGGCAGGTCCGCTCGGCTGCGCGAAACAACGTAATATTACGTAATTTCGCATTTCAGCCACTAGGGGCCATTAGGGGCACGTTTTCCCCTGGTGCCGACGCACGACCCTGGCGAGCGCGATCACCGCTGGGCACCCGCACACAGCTCCTGGTCTTGTCAGGGGGAGAAATTACTGATCGTCTGTTTATACAATGTATGAACAGCGATCTGTCATTTCCCCTAGTCAGTCCCACCCGCCCTTTAGTTAGAACACACCTCGGGAACATAATTAACCCCTTCCTCACCCCCTAGTGTTAACCCCTTTCCTACAGTAATCAATGCATTTTATAGCACTGATCGCTATAAAAATGCCAATGGTCCCAAAAATGTGTCAAAAGTGTCCAAAGTGTCCGCCATAAGGTAGCAGTACCGATAAAAATCGCTGATCGCTGCCATTACTAGTAAAACAAAAAAAAATTAATAAAAATGCCATAAAACTATCCCCTATTTTGTAGACGCTCTAACTTTTGCGCAAACCAATCAATAAACGCTTATTGCAATTTTTTTTAGAAAAATATGTAGAAGAATACATATCGGCCTAAACTGAGGAAAAAAAAGTTTATGTATATTGTTGGGGATATTTATTACAGCAAAAATGAAAAAAAAAATATTTTTTCAAAATTGTCCCTCTATTTTTGTTTATAGCGCAAAAAATAAAAACCGCAGAGGTAATCACATACCACCAAAAGAAAGCTCTATTTGTGGGAAAGAAAGGACGCCAATTTTGTTTGGGAGCCACGTCGCACGACCGCGCAATTGTCAGTTAAATCGATGAAGTGCCGAATTGCAAAAAGTGGCCCGGTCATTGACCAGCAAAATGGACGGGGGCTGAAGTAGCTAGGGGGCATAGCCCATCAGTACTGCACCACAGTGCATTGATCAAGAACAATATGGGCAAAAAAGTCCCCAAAAAAGTAAGAGAAAGACAAGAAAGGAGAAAAAGAAAAGAGAGAAAAAAAATGACTGAACAAATACAGGCAACGACACTCAGGCCTCGTACACACGACCGTTTTCCTCGACAAAATCCATTAAGAAACTTGGTGGCAGAGATTTTTTGCCGAGGAAAACGGTTGTGTGTATGTTCTTCGTCGAGAAAACTGTCGTAAATCTCTCTTTTTTTTTTTTTTAAAGATATTTTTATTAGGTTTAAGACAAACCAACAAACAGAAAAACATACAAAAAAAAAAAACTACCAGACAACCTGGTCATAAACATTAGGCAATACACTCAAACATAGAGAAAAAAACTGACATCAGTGCAAAATATAAAGTAGGCACAGTGGTAAAAGGATTAGGTATAATACCTGGATATAGCAAAAGCGGAGGTCCAGACATTAGAGATCCGTGAGGCACGGCCCATCAATGGTCAAGCAAGAGTAGTACAATCAGTGCTGGGAGAGGATTAGCAGACTAGCCAACTATCTACCCCAAATTTTGTGGAAGGTTTTGTTCCGTTTCCGGAGTTCAAAAGTAAGTTTATACACTGTCGTGGATCTCGACGAGAAAAACTTTCTCTTTTTTCTCGTCGGGAGTCTCAATTTCCTCTTCGTGTTTCTCGTCGGGCTAGTTTACGTCGAGAAACACGTTCGTGTGTATGCTTAGAAACCCGCGCATGCTCAGAATAAAGTATGAGACGGGAGCGCACCTTTGGTAAAAGTAGTGTTCATAATGGAGATAGCACATTCGACACGCTGTAACAGACTGAAAAGAGTGAATCGTCTCTTGCCAAACTTTTACTTAACACGCAGTAACATGAGATTAGCAAAAGCATCCCCAAGGGTGTCGCCAGTGGAATAGAACTTCCCCTTTATAGTGCCGTTGTACGTGTTGTACGTCACCGCGTTTGAGAACGACAAGATTTTGTCTTGACAGTGTGTACGCAAAGAAAGCTTGACAAGATTCTCGACAAGCCTGACAAGAAATTCGTCAAGGAAAACGATGTTTGTTTTACGATGAGTTTCTCGGTCGTGTGTATGAGGCCTCACCCCCTAAACCCTAGAATGTTCTCTAGGTTACATAAGAGACATGCATATATTGGGCAGAAAGGTTCCCAGGTCTGTTCAAACTGCTTAACAGTATCTTGCAAAACACAGAGAGCTAGATTCACATACCTCGGCGCATCGTTAGGCGGGCGTAGCGTAACGAATATACGCTACGTTGGCGTTGCGCAGAGAGTCAACCATGGAATTCTGGAAGCCAGTGCTCCCCACGCTGCGTCGTCGTGGCTTAGATTTCAATGGTGTAACCCGGCGTAGGAGGAAATGGGGGTGACCCCATGCAAATGATGTTCCGGACGTGGAGCAGTGATGTACGCCCGGCGTATCATGAAAGGAGCATGCGCAGTGACGCGGAAGTGTGACCTCATCCATGTGCGCATGCTCACAACTACGCCCGCGCAACTTCCTGGCTTATGCCGAGCGCATTATTACGCTCAGACATACGCCCGTCCGGCGCAAAAGTACATCCGTTTGCTTGTTTCCCCCCCTGAAGCAAGGTACTTTTGTAGAGAGATGGCACCTCCTAAAGTGGGCAAGGATAAGAAGAGGAACTTCAATCCTGAGGAGACTAATATCGTGTTGGCGGCAATCACGAAATATGATGCATACCTGCATGGTGCCCACAGTGGTAAGACCAGCAAGGCACATAAGAGGGAGATTCTTGCCAAGATCACCCTCGATGTGAATGCCATTGGCAATGAGACCCGGACGTCTGATGACATCCAGAAAAAAATAAATGACATGAGATGTCGGGTCCGTGAAAAGTTGGCCCTCATGAAGAAGCATGCCAGGGGCACGGGAGGAGGACCAGCCTCATCTCTGCATTTGACACCTGAGGAGGAGATTGTCACCAGGTGTCTTTCGCAGGAGCAGGTGGAGGGCGTTGAGGGCTATGACTCCACTGATCTGGACTTGGGGACAGGTAAGTGTGTTTTATCCTCCATTTGGTGTGTAGCATGTGAGGGGGTGGAAGGGAACATGTGACAAGTGTGTGGGTCCACCAACATGTGAATGTTTTGTGTCATCCACAGATGTGCTGGAGGGAGCTGGGCCGTCATCGGCCGGTGTTCGACCTATGCCATCCCCGGAACATCCTGTGGCTCAGTCTGACCCCCTGGGAAGCACAGTCATATTGATGGAGGGGAGTGCCCATACCTCTCCGCTAGAGGTTGTTGTCGAGGAGTCAGTGGATCTTCACCAGGAGGACTGTATATATTATGAGGAGGATTCCACCATCCCAGGACCCTCAGCCAGCTCCCCGCCCATCAGGTCTACCCCCTCCAGGTCTACCCCATCCAGGGGAACCCCCTCCCGGTCTTCCCCCTCCAGGTCTAGCCCGTCTGGACGGGAGCAAGCCTCTCCTTCCCCCAGGAAGGCACTACGGAAGACCAGGGGTGTACCCGGAGCCCTCCAAGAAGGGCTGCAGAGGGAGCAGGCCCGGCAGACCCGCCATATCGGTGCTATGGTGGGTGACCTGCAGCGTGTAGCAGATAGCCTGGCCTCCTCGGCCCAGTCCCAGGCTGCCTGCGCATTGGCTGTGCAGCAGTCCCTCACCCAGCAGGCTGATCAGAGCAGCTCCATCTCTGACAGCCTGGAGGATGTGAGCGCAAACTGCGTTGCCATGGTGACCTGCATGGGGGAGCAGCAGGCCGCAACAGCAGTCCTCATGGTGGAGGTGAGGAGGTTGGCAGTGGCTGTAGAGGCCAACACTGCTGTTGTGGAGGCAGAGGGGAGACAGACCAGGCGGCACCAGCACCACAACACCACCCGCCAGCTGAGGATGCTTGCTCATACCAACACGGTGCTCACCCGCCTCGTCGTTGCAATGGAGGGCAGGCAGCCACCCCCTGCCAGGAGTGACAGAGCAGGGGATGATGCTCCTCCTAATGCCCCACCCCCCCAGTCGAGGCTTCCTCCAGGCAACTGAGGAGCCAGAGCCTTGGCAACCGGGGCACCAGGCTTGGCCCACGACAGATCAGATGAGTGCTCTTTTTTTGGGGATTTTGCTCAGAGTATGAGCTTTTTCTTTTATTTGCTCAGATTATGATTTGTTTCATTTTTTTAAATGACGTCCACAGAAGGATGTGCCGTCCTCAGATAAGAGCATGCACTGGCTGCCAATGGCATGAACCCTTTTTTTTTTTAAGTTCCTGCACACGGTGAGGAGTGCAGGCTACAGTGTGACTGGTGTGTGAATGTGGGGGTGACATACCTGCCAGTAAGGTGTGTCACTCTGGGTTGTCGGGGAGAAGTTATCCCCACGACCGTGTGAATGTGGTGTGTATGAACAGCGACATAAATTGGGGCCTTGGCATGACATTGCTGCTCCCAAGTCCTGCATGGTGGACTTGGGCTAATCCAATTTGATGTGGATGTGGTGTGTGTGAGCTAGGGACCACAGTGGTGTGCATGCGTGCATTCTCCTTGTGCCATGATGAATGTGTGTGTTTAACGTTCAAAAATGCGTTCCATGAGGCAACTCCTGACTGCTCTTCCCTCAGCAGACGGGGTAGCTTCGGTTAGGGGGGGACTGGGTGGTTGGGGTGTCAGGTCATCACGTATGTCAATCTCCAGGCCCTTTCTCATGGCGTAGTTGTGCAGCACGCAACATGCACCGATGATCTGGCATACGAAGTTGGGGGAATACAACAGGGCCCCCCCAGACGTGTCCAGGCATCGGAAACGGGACTTCTGGAGGGCAAATGTGCGTTCCACCACTGCACGGATACGTATGTGTGCAGCATTGTATTTTCTCTCTCCTCTGGTTTGGGGATCCCGGTATGGAGTCATGAGATGGGGCCCAAGTGCAAATGCCGAGTCACCTGGAAGGGAAAAGACAGGAGGATGTTAGTCGTGCATGTGCCCCTCGTGATGTCTGCATCATGGGGTCAGACAGTCATGCCTGATTCCCATGTCACTCACCAACCAGCCAGCTGTCCCCGTACACGTTCTGTTCGAATTCTGTGGAGATGTTGCATTGACGGTATATGTAGCTGTCGTGGCTGGCCCCGGGGTGTTTGGCACGGATGTGCCATATGAGGCATTGGGCATCAGCTATCACCTGTATGTTGATGGAATGCCACTGCTTACGATTACGGTATATGTGCTCTGTGTCACAGGGGGGCCATAGTGCCACATGTGTGCAATCAATTGCCCCCACGGTGCGTGGGAATCTGGCAATGCTGTAGAAATCCTGCATTGCCTTCCGCCGCAGATGCTCATGGGTGGGTTTGATGATGTGGTGGGACATGCGTCTGAGAATTGCGGGGACAACCTGGTGCACACATCTGCTCATGCTGGATTGTGACATCCCAGCCACGACTCCACTTGTACGCTGAAATGATCCACTGGCGAGGAAATGCAGTGTTGCCACTACCTTGACCAGTGGCTGCACTGCATGTGAGCGTTGTGTCTTGCTGGTGATGTCATCATGCAGGGCTGTGACTAATTCCAGGATGGCATCAGGGCTGAATCTGAAGATGCGAAACACCTCAGAATCACCTATGCCAAAGACGTTCAGGCGCGTTTGGTATATATCCTCTCCCGTGCCCTCCTACGTGCCGGCGGACACAGTAGTAGTGCTATGACCATGGCTGCCCCTGGCATGTTGGCTTACTAATGTGTTGTCCTGCAAGTGGGGTTGCTCAGCTCGTTTGTAACCGTGCTGCTGTAGCTGCTCTCCAGCTGACCTGTGCACGTCTGTTGCTGAGTTACCCCTGCTTTATAAGGGGTAACTTTAGGCCGGACGTACAACTTACGCGCACCGCGCATAGCCTGCGTCGGGAGCATGTACGCTTGTGAATCGCTGTATATCGCTCATTTGCATATTTAAATAGAAAATAATATGGGAGCGCAAGATGCGTCCAGCGTAAATATGCGCCTACGATACGCCGGCATAGGAAAGTTACGTCGGTCAGAAGAAGCCTATTTTATGGCGTATCTAGTTCTGTGGGCACTGCGCAAAGATACGACGGCGCAAATTTTGACTTACGCAGCGTTTTACGAGATACGTCGGCGTAAGTCCTACGTGAATCTAGCTCAGAATTTTTTTTTTTCATGAAGCGTGATCCACATTATTTTTTTCTTTGCTTCATGCAAAGAAAAAAATAATGTGGATCACGCTTCATGAAAAAAAAAAATTCTGAGCTAGATTCACGTAGGACTTACGTATCTCGTAAAACGCTGCGTAAGTCAAAATGTGCGCCGTCGTATCTTTGCGCACAGAAGGCTACTTCCATGCTTTAGCTATTATTTTTCATTTTTAAAATTTTTATTTAATTTTAAAATTATTTAAAAAAAGTAATTTGTGAAATCCGATGGTATGAATACCCTCAATGACCTGTTATATGGAGTCACGTCCCTCTTGCTGCATTCTCATGCCCTGTGCAAAATGTGTGTGTATTTGTTTAAAACATGTTATTTATGACACAGAAAAGGTAATTTTTTTTCTATTTTGTGAGTAATATGTCAGTAAATGGTATAGAACCAATTGCAAATCCAAAGTTGCACTAAATACCTCCACCAAGTCTCCCCAAAGATGTGATCTCACCTTCTAATTTGACCTATATGATAAAGGTCAAACCAGCATAATCAAATGGCTGTCTTCAAATGGGATCTCCTAAGCATTGACAAGGATACTTTCCCCACAGTCATCCTACAACCTTGTATAAGAAATAGGTAGAATATGAACAACTGAGTAAGGAAGTTCAGAGTTTTTTTATCCAAATGTACCAGGAAAAAGTACTCTCTAGAGCACAGGTGTCAAACACAAAGCCTGCGGGCCGAATACGGCCCTCACACCTCTCCTGCAGCTCCAGCTCTCCTCTGGTCCTCCTCCAGACCCTTACTTTCTGCTTTAAGCACTGAATCCACCTTCTTCTCAGCAGCAACATAAGGAAAGGGGGGTGCATTGTGATGTAAGGGAGAGTGGGGAACTTAACTTCTGATGGTGGGGTGGCTCTTGACATCTAATGTAAGGGGATGGGAATGCGCTGGACATCTAATCTTATAGATACAATCGGTCCTTTTGAGAACAATCATAATGCTGATGCGGCCCACAATCAAATTGAGTTTGACACCCCTGCTCTAGAGGTTTAAATTACTATAAAGAAAATCAGGTTTTTAATGATGATGATGTTGCTCCATCTGAGAAAAATTCCTCCTCGGTGTATTTAACCCTGTTAAAATAAAGAAAGGTTCAAAACCAGAACAACGGTATTATAAGAACACCACCCGGGGTATTCTGGATTCTTTTGATTTGTCACAACAACAGAGTGCACCATTTGGCAATCTGGGCAGATCCCAGCCAAAGTGGTGGCTTCTGTTTCCTGTGGGCCAGATTCAAGAAGCACTTGCGCCCGCGCAACCATAGGTTGCGCGGCGCAAGGGCTTACTTGCTCCGGTGTAACGAGTGCTCCTGATTCAGGAACCTCGTTACACCGACTGCAGCCTAGGATATAACAGACATAAGCCTCCTTATGCTTTCATATCTCAGGCTGCATTCTTGCGTTGGCCGCTAGGGGGCGCGGCCATTGTGATTGGCGTATAGTATGCAAATTGCATACTACCACCGATTCACAAAAGTTGCGCGGGCCCTGCGCACGCAAGGTACGGAGTTTCCGTACGGCGACTTTAGCGCAAGGTTGCTCCTGCTAATAGCAGGGGCAACCAATGCTAAAGTATAGCCGCCCTTCCCGCTCGTGAAATTTAAATTTCACGTTGTTTACGTAAGTGATTCGTGAATGGCGCTGGACGCCATTCACGTTCACTTAGAAGCAAATGACGTCCTTGCGACGTCATTTGCCGCAATGCACGTCGGGAAAGTTTCCCGACGGAGCATGCGCTGTTCGCTCGGCGCGGGAGCGCGCCTAATTTAAATGATTCCCGCCCCCGGCGGGATCATTTACATTAAGCAGCCTTACGCCCGGCTATTTAGCATATCGCCCACGCAATTTACGGAGCTACTGCTCCGTGAATCGCGGGCATTTCAAAATATTTGCGTGGGCGCAGAGCAAAACTCGTTGCCCTGTGCCCACGCAAATATTGCACGGATCTACCTGAATCTGGGCCTGTATCTTTTGGATTTTATGCAAATTTAACTTTTTGACAGAATGAACATATAACAGTGAGCACTATGAAGTGTTTTCTTTTTGAGCTTGCCAACACACAACTGGATGCTATAGGAACATTGTGGGAGAGTATCCTTATTACCTCTGCGATTACTTTGGAGAGATCCCATTAGATGAAAGCCATTTGATAATGCAGATTTGACCTTTGTAATGGAGGTCAAATTATAAGGTGAGAGGACATCCTTGGGAAGACCCAAGTTGGTTCTACACCATTAACTTGTCATTGTTGTATGTGTATGGACTTTTTTTTTAACTTGTTTTTGTCTTCTCACAGAATTTTTGGACATTATTCTTTATTTCACTATATTACTACCATTGTTTATGATTGTTAACATTTTTGATTGTACACTTTCTTTGTAGCTCAGCAATTTATTATTTCATTCAACCACTATCATATTTACCATTGCATCGGTGCAGCTAACTTTTGAGGACCGGTGAGCAAATTTTTTATTTATTTATTTTTTCAGAAATTGCCCAATTTTCGCCTAATCTGTCACTATATATATCTCCAGTTTTGGCCTTACTGTGTGGATATGGTCTGAGCTTGAGGTGTGGTATGGCCACAGTCCTACTGGGAGTAGCAGATACCACCATAATATATAAGATGATTGCAGTTCTTCGTTAATATCGTTGAATAAAGCCGGCTATAGACAGTTTGAATCTCGGCAGATCTCTGCTGAACCAGTCGAGATTCCAACAGTCTATGGCTGGCTTTATTTAAATCAAACGATCAACCTGGGTACAATTAGCTTGTTCGATTTGACATGCTATTGTTGCTAGCCACTATTATAGCCGCTAACAGTAAGCTAACAGTAAGCACTGTGTTCTCCCGACAGGGACGGCTTCCCCTCCCCTCATCCGAAGAGCACAAGACAGATACCCCCCATCAACACTGACTATCTTGATGGGGTAATCAAACAATTTTCTTTTCCGCAACCCTATGGCTGGCTTAACTGCCTCTGTGTTGATGTGTCATAGCACTACCAAGGATGCTTGGCAGACTATTTGCATTGCCAGATTATAGGTGCATTCAAAAGCATACTGGCACGTACTGATTTAGATTTTATCATAGAGATAAACATATTTAGGCTTGCAAGACTTTATTGTCCATAGTCTGGACACAGGTGCACTTTAAGAAATGCTGGGGTGAAGTGTCCAGCAAAACACTGTACTTTTCTATTTAACTTAAGGCTTTGGAAACATTAACCTAAAAATTATTGCTTGTCATCTTTCCAAGTAAATGCTTTTTAATTACATAGATACTGTATGATGTGTGCTATTAACTGTGTCAGCAAATCCCAACCATAAACATAATTTTGGACAGTATTTATTATGTCCTATATCTGCTGACATTTCACTTTACTGAGCTTTGCAGAGTAAGAAATATGGATTAATATGAGCGCCTGGTTTAAAACTTACCATACACATTGCCTTGGCTGACAAAGCTAATACCTAAAGTACACAAACAGAACGGCCGACTAAGCTTTGCTTCATTCTTAGTCATGTTCCACATATGGCAGTTGATGAGAACCATTTCTCCGTGTTTGCGGATCATGCATCACATGATTCTTTGCTTCTGTACATCTTTAATTTAAAGCAGTAATTACATTCTATTTGGTCAAACACCTACCATAACTACATACTGTAAATGTATTCACAAGTTACATGTTCAAAGTGAGTACTGAGAATAAAATACATTACAAATTTTGGGTCAAGTCCATCTAAAATAGGTAGTTCATTTTTGTGTAAGTGGGGATTTGTAATCTTGGAAGGACTTTTTTAGGTTGTATGCAGAGCTTTTTTTTCTCAGAGGACAGGTGCAGGAACTTCTTTCTTCTGATTCACGCCTTTTCTCTGCCCCCTACCAGGCATGTACTGGTCATTGAGTTTCCCGGTGGGACGATGGCTCAGTGGGCTGGTCTCGGTTACAGCCTATCAAAGTAATGGCTGCGTGGCTTCTGCCATGCCGATCATCACCAGCTGTCCCTTGTGTCCTCTTCTTCTGTGTCCTCCTCCTCTGCCCCCAGTGTGCTCCAGCTGCTCCTCCGGTCCTCTGCCTCGTGTTCTCCGGCTGCTCCTTCGATCCCCTGTCCTTCTCCTCCGCCATCGTCGTCCCCCCACATCCAGCTTACCTCCTCTCCTGTCCTTTCCCTCTAGCTGCTAGGGGGATCTGTTAGGATTCAGAGCAGAGGAAGGGACCGGTAAATTTACCAGCCCCTTCTTTTTTTCAGTTGGACACAATGAGCGATCGCTCCTGTGTCTTTTGATAAGTGAGCAGAGTAAACTGCATCAGTTTATGAATGAACAGGAGCCACTGTCTCCTATTAATTCATCTTCAATGCTGAGGCTGCAGAGAAAGGGACTGGGGAATCTGTGTCCTCAGTCTCTTTCTCTGTCTCAAATAGGAGATGTCAGGGGTCTGTTTAGAGCCCTGATATCTCACCAAAGCCCACCAATAGGGCTGATAGAAAACAAAAAATTGCAATCAATATAGTATATATTTTTTTTAATTATAAAAAATAAAATTGTAAAAAAATAAAGTAATAATAAACTACTGACACCACTCCCCCACCCTGAGATTCTGGACATGCATTCAAAATGAATAATTCCACAGTGCACTAATGTGGGTCACTGTTGTGCTGTCCATTGTGCATTGCTGAAATGAAGATAGTGTGAATAAGTGAATCTTTAAAAAAAAAGAACAGTTACATATACATACATATACATTCACTGTTTCATCTGTCAAAGGTTTTATAATTCGCTGAATGTTTTACACATGTTAAGCATTAAATTGAAACTATTGATTGATTTGACATATTGGTTTAGTAATTTAACTTCTATGTTACCCCTCTGCCTCCAGCCCTGTTAATGAAGAGTGAATGAGCAGAGCTGCATTTGTTTCATTTCAAGGGAATCTGATCCTTCTCAGGGATATGTGGACGTCACAAAAAGGAAAAATTACCAAAATCTGCACAAATATGGTCCATCTAGGTGACATTTGTACAGCTTAGTTGGTGCAAAAAAAATGCCCTGTTGTGCATTCCTCTTTTTTTTTGGCTAGTATGTAGGCAGGTGCAGGCTGTGGTATCTCTCCAAGCTTGAAGGTGCCACCTCTTTAGATTGATAGGAGCCCAGTGGGGAGAAAATGTCTTCTATCTTGGGCTCCAGAAGGCCATCTTGGGGAGGGTGGTAATCCTGTTGAATGCTGAAGTACTGGGAGATTTAGGCTGCCGTTTTGATGGATGACTCTATAAATATAGGGGACCAATGTCATATGGAGTGTAGGAAGAGGTTTTGGATGAGTAGGGATATGTAGGCTTCCCTTTTCAGGGTGTTCATTCTGCCCCATTCCCAAACAGTTAGCCCCTGGCCCGCTATGTACCACTGTGACCTGGCAGAATCCAGCATCAGATAACATTACCACCACCATAATGGTGCGTAAGCTGCAGAGCCACGTCACGGCACTCTAGTGTACTGCAGTCCTAACTCTATACATTTTGAGAGTCCCCAAAGTTGGAGCACATATATATTTATATATATAATAATGGATCGATTGAGGACAAGTATGCCTGGACACCCAGCAATAGCACAATGGCAGCAAAGGTATCCAGTGCATTCCCCAACCAGTACAAACAAATGGCAACCACTCCAACCTATAACTGGCCTTTGCAGCAAGGAGCACATGGAAGGGCGACACATGTCATGTGATGCACGTTTCAATGCTGGTGGAAGATCATGAATGATCACAGCAGCGATTGAATTTAACTTTTATTTAGATTAATGAAGACACTGTTTTTTTGAATAATGGACTACTTTATCTGAGCATATTAATATCATGCACCTAAGTCTGTTCATGCAAGATTTAATTTTTGCACTTTATGACTTTGTACTTTGTTTTAAATTGTGCTGCACATTTTACGTTTATTGAAAGTTTTTTTTTTTTCTTGATTTCAATATTTTTATTGTTAAAAATGACATTGTACAAGAAATGAGATATAAAGCAAGTCACATAATTACGGTTACAAACAGTTTAAGTATATCCATAATAATGAAAATAATAGTGATAGTAAGCATCTGTCATGGATATGCAATAAAGTCTGGCAGCTTACCTGTCTCATGTCTTCATTAGAGGCCTGACCCTCTTTCTGGCTGTCTTTTATCACCTTCCTCCCTGTATGACCCCACCCAGGCCATCCCAGGAAGTCTATATTAACTGTTGCACTACAGGTCTGCAGTGCTGTTCAACCTTTGTTTGTAGCTTGTTCCTGTCTGCAGTGTGTTAAGTTTACCTTCCTGTGTACCAACCTTGGCTCGTCTGACTTCTCCTGTTTGCCTGTTTCCCTGACCCTTGGCCTGTTCCTTGTTTACCCTTGTCTGCCTGTTGCCCCAACCTCGGATTACCCATCACTATCGCTTGTCCTGGTTGCTGCTTCCCCCCTCTCCCTGCGGAACTTGACCTCGGGGACCCCAGGGGTCGCGACCTGGATCCAGCTGCGGCGAAGGTCATCCTCACCACCAGAGGCTCTGGTGAACACAAAGCTGGGTCTTAGACTCTGCGCCCTGGGGAATCTTGGGCTCACGCTTCCTCTCTGATCGCAGCATTCAGCCATAGGGTTCACTACCCTGCGGTGCATCCCTGACCCCAACGAGGTGCACTTGTCACCTGGTCACAGGTGACCTGACAGTTTGAACAGCCATGAATCCGGCCGACGTGCCGCTCCCCGCAGACGATCCATTACAGAGCATTGTCGCAGACTCGAGACGCATGAAGCTAATCAGACTCAGGTGATGTGTTTCCTACAGGATCTGGCTTCCCGCTTTGATCAGCTTCAGACCTCGTTGGGAACCCAGAATCCGCAACCCCAAGTACAACCAGTGGCTGCGCCTGTCGCACCAGTCGCAGAGTCGCATTCACTGAAACTACCACCTCTAATCCGTTTTTCTGAAGACTCCAAGGCCTGCAGGGGGTTCCTTAGCCAATGCACTATTCATTTTGAGCTCCTGCCCCAACACTTTCTGTCTAATCGGGCTAAGATAGCCTATACCATTTCCCTCCTCTCCGGTGAAGCCTTATATAACAAGTAAATTCTGCGCAAGAAGTTTATCAGAGCATTGTTATTGGAGGCAGCATAGTCAGTAAAAAAAAGGCTGAAATCAATGAAAGTTCCGGCTGTTTGGGGTGGTGATGGGGGATGTGCAGGTATGTTTGAATGGGAGTATGTACACAGGGCTGCCGTCAATAAGGAACAGAGACCATGTTCCAATTTCTCAAGCAAGCTCGCTTGAGAAAGGAATGCGGCAGCCCTTTCATTCGCGGCCAGCATTCAGAAACGCGTCGCTTTCCTGGTGACGTCATCCCTGCTCGTCCATCGGCACACACGGCTTGCAGCGCCCTGCACAGGATCCCCCTGCCCACCGCCGAAAATCAAAGATCACACCAGCGGCAGAAGGACAGATCCCCTGCATCCCACAGCGCTGTACCAGGGACAAAGGGAAAAGACTCCACCAGATGATACCTACCCACCCTCCTGGAAAACTGTATCCACACGTTTTTGATTGACCACCAAAATGTGAGTGGCTTCTTTACTTGTGTTTTTTAATAATGTAAAAACTGTCTTAAGTACTGTACCCAGAGGCGCCTCTCTCCTTGTTTGTCTCCGGTGAAGCCTTAGCCTGGGCTGCCCCTCTGTGGGAATCGAATGATCCAGTGGTTTCTAGCCTGTCTGTTTTCTTAAAACTTTTTCGGAATATCTTCGAAGAACCAGCTCGTGTCTCTTCAGCGGCCAGCGCCCTTTTACGTCTCCGCCAAGAATCCCGTTCAGTGGGACAATATGCTCTTCAGTTCCGTATCCTCTCAGCTGAATTGAGCTGGAACAATAAGGCCTTAGTTGCAACCTTTTTGCATTGCATTTCTGATAGAGTGAAGGATGAATTAGCAGGAAGAACCATCCCCACTGATCTGGACGGAGTGATCTCCTTGTGTATCCAGATAGATATTCGCTTTCAGGAAAGGACCCTTGAAAGGCGACGCCAGCATTCCTTGGTCCTTAGTCAGCCTGAGCTCCCCTCTCTTCGACCCGTGGAGCATCTCCTGCCAGCTGAGGAACCCATGCAGCTGGGTCGGACCAGGCTATCTCCCGAGAAACGTGCTAAGCGCAGAACTCTGGGCCTGTGTCTCTACTGCGGAGGCAAAGGTCATTTTCGTGACACTTGCTCTCTTTGCCCTGAGAAACGCTCGGGTTCAATACATCTGGAAGGTGGAGCATTGGACCCAGAAATATCACCTTCACCTTCTTGTCTTCTTCTTTCTGTGTCCCTTCATCTTGGTGCTTCTTCTCATTCGGTCTCGGCATATCTGGATTCCGGAGCCGCTGGCAACTTCATGGACTGGGAAATCGCATCGTATTTGAGACTTACCCTCTTGCCCCTCACCACACCATTGGTGGTCTTGGCGATTGAAGGCACTGTTCTCCCAGGGGGTCCTATTCGCTTCCAGACACTCCCAGTTAAGATGTCAGTAGGGACACTTCACCAGGAGTGGATATCCTTCCTTATCCTACCTAAGGCCTCAGCTCCTATCGCTTTGGGTCTTCCTTGGTTAAGGCTCCATTCTCCACACATTGACTGGACTGCCGGACAGATCCTGGCTTGGGGTCCCTCTTGTTCCACGTCTTGCCTACCCAAGGTTGCCCCAAAGGAGAAACTTCCTGCTGTCACCATTCCAGTTTCTTTTGCTCTTCTTACCGCATGTAGTGGTGTCCGGAATGTGTCCTGCAATAGTCAGGCTAATGCACTTTCTAGCCAATGTGGCACTCTGGATGAGAAGTCCACCTGTGAACCTGAGCCGATCATTCACTCCAGGTTACCGTTGTCTGTCCCTAAAACGCACAGCCAGGCTTACTTGTCTGCAAGTTCTGCAGTCGCTACGCCTTGTGATGCGATTCGGGTAGTCACTACACCTGACTATGCTATTCAATCAGCCTCTGCATCAGCAATGCCAGGCCAGCCCATGCCCAGTAAGCCTCCTACCCTTTCTTGTTCAGGACCTTCTACAATCTGTCTAAGGGGCTCAATCCATCCTTTCCATTCGACCAAGTGGGGTTTTCTACCTTGTTTTCAGGGCTCTCTACATTCTGCTGGTTTTTCTGCTTTCCAGCTTGACTCCTGTGTCATGTCACCTTCTAACCAACCTGACCTCAGGGTTCCTCTGACCTCTGCCCAGTCTGATGGTCCTGTGCTAGATGCCCAGTTCATCTTTAAGGGTCTGTTTGATCCTCCTCAGATTCCCGTTGATCCTCTCATGCCCTTACTTATTCCTAAAAGGCCTTTGGTCCTCAATAAATCCTCTCGTCCTCTCCCTACTTCGGTTCTGGTCAATGAGGATAATCTAAAGTATGAGGTTACTCAAGTTCTGGATTCTCGTCTCTGCAGAGGCATTCTTCAGTACCTTGTGCTTTGGAGAGGGTTTGGTCCTGAGGAGGTCGTCTTGGATTTCTGCATCTGAGGTCTTTGCGCCCCATTTGTTGAGGAGGTTTCATCTGAGATTTCCCTTTGGGCCTGGGCCCAGGCTGGGGAGGGGGAGGGGTCATAAGAGGGAGGGTACTGTCATGGATATGCAATAAAGTCTGGCAGCTTACCTGTCTCATGTCTTCATTAGAGGCCTGACCCTCTTTCTGGCTGTCTTTTATCACCTTCCTCCTTGTATGGCCCCACCCAGGCCATCCCAGGAAGTCTATATTAACGGTTGCACTACAGGTCTGCAGTGCTGTTCAACCTTTGTTTGTAGCTTGTTCCTGTCTGCAGTGTGTTACGTTTGCCTTCCTGTGTACCGACCTTGGCTCGTCTCTGACTTCTCCTGTTTGCCTGTTTCCCTGACCCTTGGCCTGTTCCTTGTTTACCCTTGTCTGCCTGTTGCCTCGACCTGGGATTACCCATCATTATCACTTGTCCTGGTTGCTGCTTCCCCCTCTCCCTGCGGAACGTGACCTTGGGGACCCCAGGGGTCGCTACCTGGATCCAGCTGCGGCGAAGGCCATCCTCACCACCAGAGGCTCTGGTGAACACAAAGATGGGTCTTAGACTCCGCGCCCTGGGGAATCTTGGGCTCACGCTTCCTCTCTGATCGCAGCAGTCGGCTATAGGGTTCACTACCCTGTGGTGCATCCCTGACCCCAACGGGGTGCACTTGTCACCTGGCCACAGGTGACCTGACAGCATCCTTTTTGGCATGTCTATATATCTAAACTAAATGTAACATGAGGGTCATGCCCAATGAATGTTAAATTTAGACATAATCCCTCTGAGACATGCTTAAGGACCGTACACACAATCAGATATTCCGACAACAATCGTCCGATGGACGTGTTTTGTCGGATAATTTGACCGTCTGTATGCTCCATCGGACAACTGTTGTCGGAATTTACGACAACAAATGTTGGCTGTGCATGCTCTCAAATTGTCTGGCAACAAATATGTTCCGTGGATTATCCAATCGTGTGTACACAAATCCCTCAGACTAAAATCCAAAGTACAAACACGCATGCTCCGAACCGATGCTAACCAAACACGTTGTTTCATAAATGTTGGATGAAAAAGTTCTGCTGTCTGTATGCAGAACAAGTTCGACCATGTGTATGAGGCTTTAGACAAAGTATTTGGGGAGGTCGCTCATGCCACCAATGCACCCATTCACCCCTGTTGGGATCATACTGTGAATGGGTGGGGGGTGGTCGCAGCTGGATATGGTTAATTAGGTTTACCGACTCTCCGGGTAGTATATTCGGGTTGCTCTGTGGTAGTGTCTGTGTATCTGTGTATCAAACTAGTGTTCTGGGATGTTTATTCAAAGTTTTTTATTGTCTGTTCTTTTTTTTTTTTTTACTTTATAATCTTTATTGAAACATTGTTTTTATCATCATTAACATACAAGCAACAAACCCCCCCCCTTCCCTCCCCCTCCCTTCCCCTCTCTACCCCTCTGTTTTACATATACATATGAAAAGGTAAGTAGAAAGTGTGATCTCATCAAAATTCTCAAATGTTTTTTATGTAATTATCTCATCTTCTTTAGTGCCTGTACTTGGCTTCCGTGTCCAGCAGGTCAAGCTCCACTCTGCATTACAACAGAATCTATTATGCTGAAAGTCCAAGCTTTTCATTTTGTATATAAAAAAGGTGGTCCTGCTCATATTTTATCCTAGGGTTATGAAAGTGTTAGCTGAACCTCTAATGCCTTGTACACACGATTGGGAAGTCTGACAGATTTTTCCATCAGAAATTCCAAATGTGAATGCCCCATCAAACTTTTTTCATCGGAAATTCCAAGGAATTCAGTCAGAGTTTAGATAGAGAACATGTTCTCTTTTATTCCGATGGAATTCCGATGTGATTTTGGCCGGTCAAAAGTCTGACCGTGTGTACGGGGCATAACTAATACAACCCACCAAAAGGCCCAGAAGGCATCAAAGAAATGTTCTCAGTTTTTTCATGTCTAGCGAGATGTCATGACCCAATAGAAACAATGATATACTCAATCCACCAGATTGGTAAATGTACACATTCATAACAGATGCATACTAAAATATTGATACTATTGATAGTGAATGGATATTTCTTCATTGTGTCTTAACTACCTGTGATGCTGCATAACCTCTCATGTAAAGCAAGGAAATATCAGTCCAAATACCTTTTTTCTATAAAAATAGAAAAGGTTGCCTGGCAGTTTTCTCCTGAGCTGTCAGTGTAACGGGAGACTTCTACCCAATTTTATCTTCTTATATAATAAAGCCCTTCATAATTAAAATGTGAGAACTGGATTTTCTTTCTAAAATGGAAAATCTAGTGCAGAAGGAAAGGTTAACATATTCATAGATTGTTTGACATATCCTCTGTTCTTTGTTCAGTTCCCACTTCGAAAATAAACTAAAAGAGAAATTTTATTGGTTCAACTTCCTTAACCTGCGTTTTTCTATATGACTCAGGAGCTCAAAATACTACTCTGTGCATCGAGCAATGTAAAATTCATGTTGTACATGGTTACACAGTTCACACTCTCTGGAGGGAGATGTTAGCTGAATAGATTTTTTTTTTTGTTTGTTTTTTTGTTTTTAAGAAACCCATAACTTCATGAGTCTTATGCTTTGTACACACGATCGGAATTTCCGATGGAGAAAGTCAGACTGAATTTTTCCATCGGATGTTCCGATCGTGTGTAGCCCCATCAGAGTTTTTTCATTGCATAGAGTTTAGATATAGAACACGTTCTATTTTACTCCGATGGAATTCCGGTGTGATTTGGCTGGGCAAAAGCCTGATCGTGTGTACAAGGCATAACAGACAAGACTCAAAGTTCAGCAATAACAATGTGCATATCTTTTTACGTATCCAATTTTCATTTTTAAATATTATTATTCTAAAAGTGTTTTAGCAAAATTTAGGCCTGCAGAAACCACAAATGCCTGATTTTAACACCATCCTATTTCTGCACATTGTTAATACGCTTTGGCCTGATCAGGCATGTTATATTTTAAGCCTTTTTCCAAGTGTACAATAGATGAAAGGGCGTAAGCATACAGCTGAAAAACATGGCAAGTTCACAATGGCAGGAGATCTGGAATGCAGAAAAATTGCCAGACATCACTTACTATGGAAGTAGATGCAATACATACTGGGCCAGATTCAAGAAGCAATTGCGCCCGTGTAACCATAGGTTACACGGCGCAATTGCTTACTTGCTCCGGCGTAGCGAATGCTCCTGATTCAGGAACATCGCTACGCCGACTGCAGCCTAAAATCTGCAAGGCATAAGGCTCTTATGCCACGCAGATTTTAGGCTGCATTCTAGCGAAAACCGCTAGGGGGCGCTCCCATTGTGATCTGTGTATAGTATGCAAATTGCATACTAACACCGATTCACAAACTTGCGCGGGCCCTGCATACGCAAATTACGTAATTTGCGTACGTCGGGTTTCACGTAACGTTACACATCCTAATAGCAGGCGCAGCCAATGCTATAGGATGGCCACGTTCCCGCGTTGCGACGTTCAAATCTTACGTTGTTTGCGTAAGTGGATCGTGAAGGGCGCTGGACGCCATTCACGTTCACTTTAAAGCAAATGACGTCCTTGCGACGTCATTTGCCGCAATGCACGTCGGGAAAGTTTCCCGACGGAGCATGCGCTCTACGCTCGGCGCCTAATTTAAATGATTCCCGCCCCCGGTGGGATCATTTACATTAGGCGCCCTTATGCCGGGCAAGTTAACACAGCGCCCCCGCAATTTACGGAGCTTCTGCTCCGTGAATCGCGGACAGCACAGAAAATTTGCGTGGGCGCAGGGCAAAAACGCTGCCCTGTGCCTGCGTAAGAAAGGCGCAGATTCTTACTGAATCTGGGCCAATGTATTCAGTGTTTATTCATTTTTATAGTATGGTATTCAGGGTCCTCTCAAATATGTAATTTTAGTTGTGCAAAGAGCAAAATGAGCCCCTAGCTTATTATATGTCTTTCCTTTATGAGGGAACATTAATTAAAGCAATGACAATTTTCTGATGGTATGGTCCATTTTACATGGCCTGCACCTACACCAGTTTTAGCATCACCATTAACCGCTTGCCAACTGCCTCACGCACATTTACGTCGGCAGAATGGCACAGGCAGGCAAAGCAATGTGTATATATATATATACGTTGCTTTGAACCTGCACCCGCCGCAGTCTCTGTGCCCGTGGGACCCACAAACTCGATGTCCGCCAGTGTCCAGCGATCGGGTCACAGAACAGCAGAACGGGATGATGCCTTTGTAAACAAGGCATCTCCCTGTTCTGCCTAGTGATACAGCACTGATCGTCTGCTCCCTCTCATTGGGAGCAGCGATTAGTGACGTGTCAGAGTAAGCCATGCCCCCTAACAGTTAGAATAACTCCCTAGGACACACTGAACCCCTTCCTCGTCCCCTAATGGTTAACCCCCTTCACTGCCAGTGTAATTTGTACGGTAATCAGTGTATTTTTATAGCACTGATCGCTGTATAAATGTGAACGGTCCCAAAATAGTGTCAAAAGTGTCCGATGTGTCCGCCATAATGTCGCAGTCACAATAAAAATGGCAGATGGCCGCCACAACAAGTGAAATAACATTATAATAAAAATGCCATAAAACTATCCCCTATTTTATAGACGCTATAACTTTTGCGCAAACCAATCAATATATGCTTATTGCAATTTTTTTAACCAAAAATATGTAGAAGAATACATATAAACTAAACTGAGGAACAATGGGCCAGATTCAGGTAGAAGTGCGGCGGCGTAACGTATCGTAGATACGTTACACCGCCGCAAGTTTTCATCGCAAGTGCCTGATTCACAGAGCACTTGCAATGAAAACCTACGCCGGCGGCCTCCGGCGTAAGCCCGCGTAATTCAAAGGGGCGTATGCCATTTAAATTAGGCGCGCTCCCGACTAACTTTGCGACGGGAAACTAGACTAGCGGCGACGTAGCGAACGCGAAAAACCGTCGTGGATCGCCGTAATTCCGAATTTGCATACCCGACGCTGGTTTACGAAGCAAACTCCCCCCAGCGGCGGCCGCGGTACTGCATCCTAAGATCCGACAGTGTAAAACAATTACACCTGTTGGATATTAGGGATATCTATGCGTAACTGATTCTATGAATCAGTCGCATAGATACTCTGAGAGATACGACGGAGTATCTGAGATACTCCGTCGTATCTCGGCTATCTCGGCTGTGAATCTGGCCCATTATGCTATAAAACAAAAAAATTGGGATATTTATTATAGAAAAAAGTACTTGACGTGATTGTAGCCGTATTAGTGCAATTGTGATAGAGAAAATTGAGTACTGTCCGTGATACTTTTTTTATTTGCACTAACATACAATTTTTCAGGACAACACCCCGAAAGCTTGTCCTGAAAAATTGTATGTTGGTGCAAATAAAAAAAGTATCACGGACAGTACTCAATTTTCTCTAGAAAAAAGTACAAAATATTGCTTTTTTTTCTTAAATTGTCGCTCTATTTTTGTTTATAGCGCAAAAAATAAAAACCGCAGAGGTGATCAAATACCACCAAAAGAAAGCTCTATTTATGGGGGGAAAAAGGATGTACATTTTGTTTGGGAGCGACATCGTGCAGTTGTCAGTTAAAGTGACGCAGTGCCGAATCGCAAAAAGTGACCGGGTTATTTAGCAGCCAAATTGTCTGGGGCTGAAGTGGTTTTAAGATAGTTCTTATTGCCACCTCTTTTAGAATCTGCAGCTAGGGCTAGATTCCAAAATAGCGACTGCCATTTCACAGATGCATAAACTGCCATTAATTAGGACTATTTCTAAGTTGACCTACAGAGAGATGCCAGTGTTCAGAGTTGGGCATATATGCTGGGAAGTTGTCATTAATGAAACAGTTTCCTGCACAGAGCTGGATGGGTTGCTTAAAAGCCAAATTCATGGAAGCCGTGCAACAGTTTTTTCTGGTAGTTCTCTGTTTGAAATGTGTTTATTGAAGTGCTTCAAAGCTCAATATCACGATTCCTATTATATTCAGAGGTGCCTTTTCACACATGAGTGCAGGGCAACAGATATTTTTTTTTTTTATGAGGTGGTTCAACTGAATGACAGACTGAAAAGATCCATGGCTGTCCACCTATATCAGCATGTATCCGCACATCCAAAGGCCACCTGCTGTCGGGGGTAGATGTCTGCCCCTAGATGCAATCCACCTGCATCAATGGACACACATTTGTCCCTAACTGCAGGTAACCGCTGGATGTGCATTTCCACATGGATACATGCATTTAGCAGTGGCTTGTTTCAGACTGTCATTGAATAGCTGATGAGGATTAGAACACATGCGATTCTGGCCATTGGTATTCAGTATTTATGCCATACTATGGCCATGTAGAATGCACGAATGAGGACTAAAGGCCCGTACACACGATCGGATTATACGATGGGAATTGTGTGATGGCAGGCTGTTGTCAGATAATCCGACCGTTTGTACGCTCCATCGGACAATTGTGGTCGGATTTTCTGCCAACAAATGTTGGATAGTATGCTTTAACCACTTGACCACCAGGCACGTAAACCCACTTAATAACCAGACCAATTTTCAGCTTTCGGTGCTCTCACATTTTGAATGACAACATTGTACCCAAATGAAATTTTCGTCCTTTTTTTCACACAAATAGAGCTTTCTTTTGGTGGTATTTAATCAACGTTGGATTTTTTATTTTTTGCGCTATAAGAGAAAAAATACTGAAAATTCTGTAAAAAAAAAAAAAAATTCTTTGTTTCTGTTATAAAATTTTGCAAATTTAGTATTTTTTCTTCATTCTTTTGCATAAATGTGAAAGATGAAGTTACGCCGAGTAAATAGATACCCAACATGTCACCCTTCAAAATTGCACACGCTCGTGGAATGGCGCCAAACTTTGCTTCTTAAAAATCCCCATAGGCGACGTTGCAGGGTATTGTGGGATATTGCAGAGTATTGTGGGGTATTGCAGAGTATTGTGGGGTATTGCAGAGTATTGTGGGGTATTGCAGAGTAGTGTGGGGTATTGCAGAGTAGTGTGGGGTATTGCAGAGTAGTGTGGGGTATTGCAGAGTAGTGAGGGGTATTGCAGAGTAGTGTGGGGTATTGCAGAGTATTGTGGGGTATTGTAGAGTATTGTGGGGTATTGCAGAGTAGTCTTAGTATGGGGCAGGGATGGATAGCTGGATCTGTGACTGCATTTGTCACAGATCTAGCCCACAGCACTCGTGCTGCATCCGCTCTCCCCCTCTCCTCTCACACTGTACCGTTCAGTACAGAGAGGGGAGGGAGGAACCGGCGTCAGCGGCGATTTACCGTGATCATCGGGTCCGGGCATTCCCGTGTGCGGGCCCCAGAGGGCACGCGGGAGCGCGATTCTGGGAGGACGTCCATGGACGTCCTCCCAGAGTTAAGCAACCGCCTTGTAGACATATTTCGTCTATAGGGCGGTGGGTAACTGGTTAAAATTGTGTTATCGGATTATCCGATCCTGTGTACACAAGTCCATTGGACAAAACACGCATGCTCAGATGCAATGCTCACCATAACACAACATTAGCAGAAGTTGCCCAAAGGGTGGCGCTAAAGAGATGAAAAACCACATAGTTTTGTGTTTGTTGGCCAACAATTGTGTGCTGTTTGTATGCAAGACAAATTCCTGGCCAACGCCCTTCGCACAAAAGTCCTACGCTTTGTCCACAGGAAAATCCGATTGTGTGCACCAGGCTTAAGAATGGCCAGAATAGCCAATCTTGCTGTGAAACCTAAACAGGTGCAAAGGGCAGGCAGGCAGTGCATTTCCAGATTTTTGTTAATTTTTTTTAAAATGATGCATTAAAATACATTTTATTAAATGTTTTTAAGAGATTTAAAAAACAGCTGTGAGCGCACTGCGTTCACACCAGTGCGACTTGTCATGCGAGTTGACAGTTCCAAATTGCATGACAAGTCGCACCCCGTTGTCGGCAATAGAAACATTCATATATTGCATATTATGAAAAAAGTTGCTGCACTACTTTTTACCGATTTCATTGCAACTTGCATAGACTTTTGGTAAATGAAGTCGCAATGACTTTGGCAGTGCAAATCGCACTGATGTGCGGCTTTGAAATTTTGCCAACCAAACGAGGTTGAGGTGTGAACCAGGGCTAGGACTGAATAATAACCAATCTAAGGCCTCAAAAATTCTTGAGTTTGGGTGGGATGGGGGGGGGGGGGGACACGTAGCTCAGCCATGTTTGTACTACCTCAACTGTTCCCCCTTAGGCTGCAAAGGCAGTGGACTAGGGTTTGCTGTACATACATAGGCCACGGCCGCAATGCTTTGTATTACAACTTAAAAATGTATGCCCATCGTCATACACAAAAGGTACGGCAAGCTAAATATGACCCGTTCAACTGAGTGGGGCCACACTGCAACTGCGTGTGGGTGTTTTAGGGGTTAAAACACACAGCAAGGAGGTGACACAACACTTCCCCATTACTTGTCAGGTACCTGTGGTGGATTCCTATTTAGAGGGCAACACAAGTGTAAACAAACCCTTACTGTGGCATCTGAGTAGGTGCAAACCATAGGCGTGCGCACAGGGTGTGCCAGGTGTGCCCAGGCACACCCTAATTACCCTGTGCAGCACAGATTTCCCCTACTGTGCTGGTTCCCCCCCACCTTCCCCCTACAGCGCCCCCGGCTTCCCTCCTCTCCTCTCCCGCCGGCTGCTGCTGCAGTAATGTTTTAGGATAAGTGGAGGAAGGGGTCTGTAAATATGTAATTTACTGGCCCCTTCCCTTTCTGAATGAACATTGTAAGTGATCGGTAGTGTGTGTTTGAGGATCCTGTTCCTGTGTGTGTTGAGGATCCCAGCCAGATTTGCAAAGCAAAGAAAGGCGCAAGGCAAGTGCATCCAAGGAGTGGGTGGGAACCAAGTGACAATTCACATGATTACACAACTGCAGATAATGCCACCTGTTTGCCCAGTGAACAGACAAATGATGCATTCACTTCAGTCCTGCAGTGCCACTGAAAAGGCCCATACACACGATCAGATTTTCCAACAGGAAAATCCAACCGTTTATATGCTCCGTTGGGCAATTGTTGTCGGATTTTCCGTGGACAAATGTGGGATATCATGCTTTAAAATTTTCCAACAACAAATGTGTGTTGTCGGATTATCCGAGCGTGTGTACACAAGGTACAAAACTCCAAAGTACAAACACGCATGCTCGGAAGAAATGCTCACCATAACACCACATTAGCAGAAGTTGCCCAAAAGGTGGCGCTAAAGAGCTGAAAAAACATGTGTTTGTTGGCCGACAATTCGTTGCCATTTGTATGCAATACAAGTTCCTGGCCAACGCCCTTCGGATAAAAGTCCTAGGGCCAGATTCACAAAGAGATACGACGGTGTATCTACAGATACACCATCGTATCTCTGACTTACACTGGTCCTATCTATGCGCCTGATTCATAGAATCAGATACGCATAAATAGGGCTAGATCCGACAGTGTTACAATGTGTTACACTGTCGGATCTTTTTTTCAATTTAAAAATGGCGCCGGGGGCGTTCCCGCTGATTTACGATAAATAATATGTAAATCAGCGAGATACACAAATTCACGAACGTACGCGGACCTGTCGCAGTGTTCTTACGTCGTTTCCGTAGCGGTTTTCCCCTCGTATACTTACCCCTTCTTTTATCAGGCACAGCCAATGTTAAGTATAGCCGGCGTGACCCGCGTCAAATTTGAATTTTCCTACGTCGTTTGCGTACGCCGATTCACGAACACGCGCGTCGCAAGTCCCGCTCACGTCGCAACCACTAACGTCCTAGTGACGTCAGTGGGAGCAATGCACGCCGGGAAATTCCCCGGACGGCGCATGCGCATTTAAATCGGCGCGGGAACGCGCCTGATTTAAATAGTACACTCCCCTAGCCGTGGAATTTGAATTCCGCCGGGGGATTTAGGATCCGCCGTCGCAAGTTTGGAGGTAAGTGGTTTGTGAATTAGCCACTTGCCTCCTAAACTTGCGGGAGCGGATCTTAATTCACGTAGATCGAGCGGATCTATAGATCCGCTGAGCTACGTGAATCTGGCCCCTACTCTTTGTCTGATGAAAATGAAATTGTGTGTATGAGGGTTAACTCTTTTCTACCATATAAGAACTAAAACAAAATCAATATTCACTTTCTGGCATATCACTGCTGTCACGTTCTGCAAGGGTGATCACAATGAGCATGCGCTGGTTTGGAAAACCAAAGTGAATCAGATTCTATGGCCCGGATTCACAAAGAACTTGCACCGACGTATCTCCAGATACGCCACGTAAGTGCAAATATGTGCCTTCGTATCTATGCGCTGGGCCCATAAACTAAGATACGCCTAAAAACAGGCTTCATCCCACCGACGTAACTTGCCTACACCGGCGTAGAGTGGGCGCATATTTACGCTGGACGCATTTGGTGCTCCCATTGATTTTCTATTCAAATATGCAAATGAGGGAGATACGCCGATTCACGAACATACGTGCGCCCGACGCAGTGCGCGTAAAGTCATACGTCCGGCGTAAAGTTATGCCCCATAAAGGAGGTGTAACTCAGCAGTATCCATGCAAAGGGCTGCACCAGGGAACACAAGCCGGCGTATTTTACGTAGTTTACGCTGGACGTGAATATGGCTGAGCGTAGGTTACGTTCACGCCATAGGCAGTGATCCGACGTATCTTAGGGAGTAGTTCCGACATGATTCTGAGCATGCGCACTGGGATGCATCCACGGGATGGCGCATGCGCTGTTTGTTTTACGTATCTGTCTGGCGCTCGGCCCATCATTTGCATGGGGTCACGCCTCATTTGCATGGCTCATGCCCACTTCCACCTACGCCGGCTTACGCCTAGGAAACCCAGCGCAGTTTTGGGAGCACTAGCTTTGTGAATTCAGTGCTTGCCTCTCTGCGCTGCGTCGGCGTATCTTACAGGAGATACGCTACGGCGGCAAAAATGTGCGCCGCTGTCTGTGAATCCGGGCCTATGATTCTAGGAGCGAGCATCTTACGTTTGGAGCTTCCTGGAACTTGAGCAGAACGGAGCTGATTACTTCGGTAGGAGTTTTTGTGGCCGCCTTTGGGGCTGTTGGTAATGGCCTACTGGTAAGGCATTAAAATTATGAACACTATTTGAAAACTGCACAACATTTAATAAACTGTGTCCATTGGACAAAGAAGTGTATTTTAGTAAAAAGCTGAACTTGGCCTTTAAAGACCAATACTGTCAGTTTAAGACATGATAAATGATAAAGAAAACACCCTGTATCCAAAAACCAAATTATTAGTTATGGGCAGGAGATTTTAGCATTTCATAACATAAGTAATAGTTGTTTAATGTGATTTAATCACACTTATCATTACATGATTCAGAGCCAGGATAGTAACAGTATAAACATATATGTTTCCTAATTCACTTATTAAAATCGACAGCAGAAAATATGTCACTTTGCTGTTGTTAATGCAGTGAATTTGTATAATTCAACATATGGCAAATTGGTTCATAGCAATCATTCTTTCCTTCTCCCACTGAGGCAGTTATCCCTAATTGAATTACTTCAGAGGAATGACATAGGGGACAAAGTCCAGAATGTACTTTCAGCTTATCTTCCAAAGGCCACGAGATCAGATTCCAGCTGTGCTGCAATACACGCCTTGCCTTGACACCGTATTGGCAACCTTCTGCTAAGGCTTGTTCTATTGGCTTGGAATGAAAATGTGTGTGGGGGTGGGGGGCATTGTGTTCAATTCACTGAGCCTGGGTGATGTAGATAGATAAATACATACTGTAGATAATGGATAAATAGATAGATAGATAGATAGATAGATAGATAGATAGATAGATAGATAGATAGATAGATAGATAGATAGATAGATAGATAGATAGATAACAAATACTTAAGCCTGAGGCCCCGTACACACGTCCAAGGAACTCGACGTGCCAAACACATCAAGTTCCTCATCGAGATCTGTGTTGAAGCCGCCGAGGATCTCGGCGGGCCAACTTTCCTCATTGAACAACGAGGAAATAGAGAACATGTTCTCTATTTGGCCCGACGAGTTCCTCGTCGGCTTCCTCGCTGAAAAGTGTACACACGACCAAGTTTCTCGGCAGAATCCAGCTCCGATCGAGTTTCTGGCTGAATTCTGCCGAGAAACTCGGTCGTGTGTACGGGGCCTCATACACACGTTCGGACTTCCATCTGAATTTTCTGTGGATTTTTGTTCGAAGGGCGTTGGCCGTGAACAAATCACGTGTTTTTTCAGCTCTTTACTGCCACTCTGTGGGCAACTTTTGCTATTGTTGTCTGATCTTTAACATTGGTTCTGAGCAATGCATGTTTGTACTTTGGACTTTAGTCCAATGGACTTTTGTACACCCAATCGGATCAGCCGAAGTAGGACATTTGTTGCCGGAAAGTTTGTCTGTTTTCACAGCGAACATTTGTCCGATGAAAAATCGTGAAAGTTTGTCCGATGGAGCATATACACGGTCGGATTGTCTGATCAAACAGGTCCATCGGACATTTGTTGTCAAAAAGTCTGATCGTGTGTATCGGCCTTAAAGGAGTTGTAAAGGAAAAATTGTTTTTGCCTAATGATTAATGTCTGCAAGGTAGACAGACAGAATAGTGTAATGATTCTGTTAAAAACAAGTAAATACCTTCATCTATATCACCTCCGGCATTCTAGTTTCTGTTCTCTCATTCACTTCCTGGTTTGCGGCGCTCGTTCATGTAAGAACTACATTTCCCAGTATGCATTGCGGCACGCCCAGTAATTCACACCTCCTTGAAGTCTCTAACACGTAGAAAAGCATCCTGCCGCACATATGTAGTTTCCAGGAGGGGGTGAGCATGTCACTGACCACCGCAGTAAAGCATCCCTTCACGGTGGTGAGTAACAAACTAGATAGATAGATAGATAGATAGATAGATAGATAGATGGATAGATACGGAACAAAAAAGATACTCCCTGCCATCATCCATAATATGTATACAACAAAAGAAAAAATATCTAAATTGCACTATATTAGCCAGACAAGAAGTACACAAAAATATGTATACATTTTTTTTTATTACAAAAATGGAAACAGATCATACAATCTACATGTATGACTAAACCTTAAAAATACATGTATATTATTTGCTTACATGAAGGACCAACCACATATACTGTAGTTGTAACGTAACTGATATACAATTTGTCATGGCTTTGCCTTATAACAGATATAAATATAAGTCTTCATGAGTCATATGGTTTTATCAAGATGCATTAAAAATGTGTATTAATGATATTATTATTATACAGGATTTATATAGAGCCAACAGTTTGCACAGCACTTTATAACATGAGTGCAGACAGTACAGTTACAATACAATTACATACAGGAGGAATCAGAGGGCCCTGCTCACTAGAGCTTACAATCTAGAAGGGAGGGTTAAGTGATACAAAAGGTAATTGTGACAGAACGTCCCACACTCCGCTTGAGTGCTTCTGTCAGTATATCGCTTCCCAAGCTCTGGAACACAAGACCAGTGGATCTGGCTACCACAAGCACTAGGCAGTACCAATTTTGGAGTGAACCAGAAAAGAAAATAATTATTTGAACAACGGCACACAGAGATATAGTGCCCTTTGACAACGTCATATGTGACGAAACCGGTCAGGGCGGAGCCACGCACTAAACGTCATCACGTTCACGTGACCCCGGAAGTACGGGCGCACGTTGTTTCTATTATTGCTTGTTTTCAGCCGGCAATTTTAAATTTATAATTGTGTGTATATGCTGCACCAATTTTTTTAAAATAAATACGTTTGATGGTACTTCACTATTTTGAGCCTGTACGAGGAACCCAAAAAGAGTACATCCTTTTTGGGTTCCTCGTATGGGATGTGGAGTTACAAGCGTAACGGAGAAATTTCCAGTGGAGATCCTTACCTGTCAGCAGTGATCGTGCCTGCCCTTCTTCTCCATGGTCCGAGTGGATCGATATGCCTGATATAATCCTGGATCTGGTAAGAGTACATCTTTACTTACCTCTCGGTGGGATTGTGTGATTCCTCTAATCAGAGATTGGTGGTGGATCAGTCCCTGGATATACTTCTATTCCGCATTTGCCCCTGTCTATCTATTGGACAATATATGTGGTTTTTGTTTTTCCTGTTTTTTCTCTTATTGGGACTATAATTTGTGTTTTTTGGCATAAGTGCATCCCTAATGGACTAACAGAGAATTTTTTCATTCAAGTGCTTCATCCATGCTAACATGTTTTTTGATTACTCCTCAAGGTTTTCACATATTACTTGGGCATCCTTAATACCTTAAATGCACTCGCACTTGGTTTATTAATTCACATTTTCATGTTGTGACTCTGAGCGCAACTCATCTTTTTTCTTTATTTGTTTTATTATATGTATATCACATGTTTTAAGTGTTGCCGCTGGATTTATTTATTTATTCACTCAATTTATCTAATTAATTTATTTATTTAATTATTCATTCATTCACTTGATTGTATACCTAATCTCTTTAGCGCGAGAAATTTCCCCCCTTTGATAGTACACAGAGATATACACTCAGGGGACAATCTCCCCTTCTTTGTATGATGACACAGGGCAGGGTAAACTATACCTCCACCAGTAGCATGACACACAGGTGTATTCAAATTTCCAATAGTAGACCGTCTTTGGGAGGGGCTGTTGGAGAAATTCCCCCCTCCTCTCTCACAGCTAATACACATAGAAATATACATCCCATAATAGGTTGATCCCAAGGCAGACACAAACAATAGAACAATGGGATACAGCCACACCTTAAACGATTTAGTAAAAGTATACAACAGTCCCAAGTGAAAGAGCCCCTTCATTCCTTCAACCCAAACCACACATATAGAACCCTGAATAACAGGGATAAAAGAAAATGCTGAGTGCGGTGTGGTTGTAAGGTAAGTCGGATTAGTGCAGATCAGACTGGAGTTCTCGGTCACCCTGTCCTAATAGACATAGGGTGACTTACACATAGGAGGGGGTGGATGAGCTGGACAAGGAGTTTGCAGAGCTGTGGGGGATTTACGGATGGAGAAAATGAAAATACAGTTCTTAGGTGTGGGTAGGATAGGCTTTTCTGTAGAGGAGTGTTTTCAGGGAAAGCTTATAGAGTAGGAGATAATCTGGCAGGTTGGGGTAAGGAGTTCCATAGGATTGGAGAGGCTCTGGAAAAGTCCTGGAAGCGAGCAAAGAAGGAGGTGACAAGGAAGCAAAAGAGCAGGAGTTCTTGAGAGGAATGAAGAGAATGAATAGGTTGGTATTTTGAGACTAGGTTAGTGATGTAGCTGGAGGCTAAATTGTGGATGGCTTTGTAAGTTGTTGGGGCCAGATCCACAGCCAGCCAGCGCAACGTAACTTTTTCCATTTAAGTTACACTGCCGCAAAGTTGCCAAGTTAGGTGCCGATCCACAAAGCACTTACCTGGAAATTTGCGGCGGTGTAACTTAAATCCGTCCGGCGCAAGGCGGGCCAATTTAAATGGGCGAGTCACATTTAAATTAGGTGCGCTCCCGCGCCGGACGTACTGCGCATGCTTCGTCGGGTAACGTACCCGACGTGCATTGCGCTAACAGACGTCGCTCCGACGTCATTTGCTTAGACGGTAACGTAAATGGCGTCCAGCGCCATTCACGGACGTCTTACGCAAACGACGTAGAGTTTGAATTTTCGACGTGGGAACGACGGCCATACTTAATAGGGCTTAGTCAAATAGGACTCAGCCCTATTTTTACACGGCGTAACTCGACGTAAACGACGTAGAATTAGCGCGACGGGCCCGTCGGAACGTTCGTGGAACGCCGTAACTGTTCATTTGCATATTCTAGGCCGGCCGCAATGGCCTCGCCACCTAGCGGCCAGCCTAGAATTGCATCCTTAAGATCCGACAGTGTAATTCAATTACGCATGTCGGATCTTCTGCCTATCTATGGTAAACTGATTCTGTGGATCAGTTCCATAGATAGAAACAGGGATACGACGGGGTATCAGTAGATACGCCGGCGTATCCCTTTTGTGGATTACCCCCTTAGTATTTTGAATTTAATTTGTTGGGTGAGCGGGAGCCAGTGGAGGGATTGACAGAGAGGAGTAGCAGACACAGAGCGGTTGGTAAGGTGGATGAGTCTGGCAGCATCACTCATGATGGATTGAAGTTGGATAGCCTATGTAGAGGTAAGCCAATGAGTAGGAAGTTGCAGTAGCTGATAGACATGTGCATTCGTTTTCGTCCGAATGCATTTTCGTCTGCAATTCAGGTATTTTCGTTATCGTTTTAACAAACGATAACGAAAGAGCAGAAAGCGAAAACCTAGAGATCCGCAATAAAAAATGCGTTATTTTCGTTTTCGTTGTGAATAACAACAATTCGATATAGAAGGAGATTCAACATGAAGCTGACTGAATAGCAATCTGTCTATCGAACCTGATATTCTACTACACACATACGGTACTTTTCGACATTATAGAGCAAAGATTCGACATTATAGAGAAAAGAAAAGATTCGACATTATAGAGAAAAGATTTGACATAGACAAAAGATTCGACATTATAGAGAAAAGATTCGACATTATAGACAAAATATTCAACATTATAGAATAGATTCGACATTACAGAGAATAGATTTCGACATTTTAGAGAAAATAGATTCGACATTATAGAGAATAGATTAGACATTATAGAGAGAATAGATTCGACATCCACATTATAGAGAGATTATAGATTCAAGTAGTCATACAACATTAGAATTCTTGTAGGCGGAATATTCGACCGTAAATGTACGATGTGGCGAAAAAATTTGAGGTTCCTTCGAATATTCTTTAACCATTCGACAAAAACCAAGTATAGCTAGATTTTCGGACGAAAGCTATTCCCAACAAAAAATGAAATAAATCAAAACGATTTTCGGGAGTAACTAAATAAATTTATTTTTATGACGAAAACGAAATTACGAAACAAAATATTTCAGTGTGCACATGTCTAGTAGCTGAGGCAAGAGAATTAAGATCTTTGTTGCGTCATTGGTTAGAAAGGGGCGTAGTTTGGAGATGATGTGGAGGTTGAATGAATGAATGAGAAACTTATACAGCACAAACTTATAGCACGAACACATGCAAACTTAATCGCCTCTGTGCGCTTGATGTACCTGTCTCTTTTGATATCAAAAGAGATGAGTTTTGATCTTTTTCCTGAAGGCTAAGTGGTTCTCCTCCAACCGAACGCTGGTTGGTAAAGCGTTCCATAGTCTGGGACCTTGGACCGCGAATCTTCTATCTCCTTTGGACTTGTAGTTGGCTTTCGGTATCTGAAGAAGATTTTGATTGGTGGATCGCAGAACGCGATTGGGATTATGGGCTTTTATTTTTTCGCATAGATAATGGGGAGCATTCCCATGGATACATCTATGGGTTAGACAGAGTGCTTTAAAAGCAATTCTGTCTTTTACTGGCAACCAGTGAAGGGTTCTTAGAGAAGGTGAGATTGATTCCCAGGGCTTTTTCCCAGTGCAGATGAGCGATTTGGTACTTTGGGAGTCCGAGGTAAAGGGCATTCGCATAGTCCAGTCTGGAATTAACAATTGATCCCACTACGACCGCTATGTCTTCTTTGGGAATAAAATGAGTCAGTCTGCGTAGTAGGCGCAGCAGATGGTGAGAACCGCTGACTACCGACCCTATTTGTGCGTCCATTGTCATGTTGGAGTCGAAGATGACCCCGAGAATTTTGACTTTGGCGCTAGGGGAGATGATTTTGCCCAGAATAGGCGGGGGTATCCACGGTGTTGCATGTTGATTCCTCCGTTTGGCGTGAAACAGGAGAAGTTCTGTTTTTGCTCCGTTGAGTTTAAGGTAACTCTTTGTCATCCAGTTCTCTATCAAAGAGAGGCATGTCTCTAGATTGAGGTGGTGATCCTTTCTATTGCAAATGCGGAAATATAGTTGCGTTTCATCTGCATATGAGTGATAGAGCATTTTTTGGCTGCTGATGATTTAAAAAAGAGGACGAAGATAGATGTTGAATAACACCGGCGACAGAGGCGATCCTTGAGGGACTCCGCACGATACTGTGCGTTTCTCAGAAGTGAAGGTTCCTAACTTCACTGTTTGAGATCGGTTTTCCAAAAAAGAGGAGAACCAAGATAAATCGGCCTCTGCAACTCCGGCTACTTCAGTTAGCCGTGTCAATAATAGTTTGTGGTCTACAGTGTCAAAAGCTGTGCTTAGGTCTAACAGAACCAGAAGACAAGATTCTCCTTCGTCTGCGGCCTCAAGAGCGTCATCCCATATTTTAAGCAATGCTGTTTCCGTCCGGGACGGAAGCCAGATTGAAATGGATCAAGTAGGTTCTGGGTATCTAGATGCTGTTGCAGCTGTTGTACCACTACTTTTTCCATTGCCTTTTAGGCAAGTTATGGGACGGCGGTGGAGTGGGTCCTTGGGGTCTAGTGTGGGTTTCTTCAAGATGGGTTTGATTATGCCCTCTTTCAACTTGGAGGGCACTATGCCCTCCTTGAAAGATTGGTTTATAAGCTGCGTGATAGGAGGTGCCAGGATGTCGGCGCATTCCTTCAGCAGTTTAGTGGGGATGATATCATTCGGTGCTGTGCCGTTACGCAAAGCACCGATGATGTTCTTTGTGGCATGGATAGAGATGGGCTCCAGCGTGAACTTACCTGATTGTGGTGGATTGTTGTGGGTAATGTGTGAATACTTGCGAGGGGAGTTGAGGGGGGTATTGTTTTGCTGAATGCTTTCTCGGATTTCCCCGATTTTATTAATGAAGTAATCCGATAAATCATTGCAAAATTGTTGGGTGTCCAAATTGGGGACTTCAAGACAACCTGGATTCATGAAGAGTTTGCGGGGGCGGTTGAGGGTGCTATTGATAGCCTTGGAAAAATAATTTTTCTTGGCTTTTTTAAATCTCTTTGTGGTATTTTCTTGTTATTGTTTTGTAGAGGGAGAGGTTTTCCTCTGAAGTGCTTCTTTTCCAGGCGGCTTCCGCCCTTCTGCGCTCTTGCTTCAGTAACGCCAGTTGGTTGTTGAACCAGCTGGAGGAATTTTTTCGGATGCAGGTTTTACGTTTCGGCGCTATTAAGTCAGCAGACTGTAATAGGGCTGCGTTTATGGCATCCAGTGTTTCTTCGGCCGTTTGATGCGGCTGAATTGTTTTTATTTTTCCCCTTAACGTGGTTTTGAAGAGTTCCGAGTGGAGCTTCTTCTGACATCTAGTCCAGTGTGTTGTCACTGGTTTTGATGTTTTTGTTAAGGGGGGATTTCCGAAATAATGAATTTAATTGCATGGTGATCAGTCCATGGCAACGGTTCATTTTCCACGATTTTTATTTCCAGATCTTGTCTGAAAATAAGATCGAGTGTGTGACCTGAAGCCCACATACTAATTGTTGTAGCCCTAATCCTTCCAGATGGTCAATACAGGCGTCGGCAACGGGGTCTTGTGGGGAATTGGCCCAGAGGTTGAAATCCCAGAGCAGCAAAAAGTGTTTGCCGTTAAGGGTGTAAGTGGAGATAAACTCCGTCAATGATAATAACAGCTGCGATTTTGGACCGGGTGGTCTATAGCAGAGTAGAATCCGGGCGGTCTCCTGGGCATTTATTTGCAGTTGTAGAGTAAGGGTTTCCATGAATGGAAGACGGTTCTGAAGGACTGGTTTGGTGATCGCAAGATGAATCTTATGGATCACCGCCAGGCCTCCTCCTCTTTGCCCTATTCTGTTTTCCGTTATGATACGATAGTTATCTGGCACCAGTTCACTTATAATGGTGTTACAGTCGGCTGTGAGCCAGCTCTCTGTAATAAAGAGGCAGTCTAAATCGTATTGTAGAATGAAATCATGGATTTCTAGTCAGTGTTTTACTGCCGATCTTGTGTTGATTAGCGCACATGAAATGGGCTTGGGCTGCGGTGAACGGCAGGGATTTTTGATAGTCAATCGTCGATCGATTCTCAAAAGTCGCTCAATTATTAGGGCTTTTTTGGCGATGGCTGGCAATATTGCGGCAAATCGCCTCAGATCCCAAATGGTTTCTGCAGAATATTGCAGATTGACCATGTTTGCGAACCACTGGGGGGGGGGGGGGGAAGGATTTTCAAGGATTGATTGAATCCTCTATCCTGACTTGGTCCAGAGGAAGGCAAAAAAACCCTGGCCGAGCTGAGCCAATAAGCTATGACAGGGAAAAAAAAATCCTTCCTGACCCCTTGAGAGGCGAACCCTGGATCAAGTTCTAATAGTATTGAGAAGGAAAGAGAGGGGCTGGGTGTAGCAAGATGGCCGCCGACCTGGCAGCAGGGACCAGGCCGGTGGCTATCCGATTGAGTGGATCAGTGCTGCTGGGGAGGACAGGATCGATAGCAGGGAGAAAGGTACTCTTCAGGGGTAGGGGGGCATTTCTGGGCCGTTTGGGAAGTTAGGAGAAGGTTCTGGGGGAGTGGAAGCGGCGCGCCGCTAGGCCGCGGATGAAGCTGCGGCCTTTCCTAGATCGCGGCAGCCGCAATTCGTTACAGGCCGGCGCGGATGCCCTAAAAGGCAGAGATTTGAGCCGGAGAGGTGGTGGAGGGATGCCTAGAGTAGTGGTGATGTGGGGGGACCGGAGAGGGATGTCTCTGGGAGCTGGGGAAGCCAGATGGGGGGGTCTATCCGGGTGGAAAAGCCGCGGCTTATCCTTAAATGGACGGCCGCAACTCGCCCCCGGACCGGACTGAGGATTAGGAAGATGGAGGAAAAAGAACACCTGCCTGCCTAGCTGTCTGCTGCTTGGAGGGAGCGTGCGGGGAGGATGGAGTACTGGAGGTCAGGCGAGAGGAGCTCTCAGGCACACGTCCGTCTGCTAGACCATGTGCCTGCTGACTGTCTACAGGACTCTCAGCACGTCAGCAATCGTCAAGCAAATCTTGACCAAAGGCCAAGGTGACTGAGGACTCTCAGGTTGAGGTGGCAATATTTGGACAGTGATTGGATGAGGGCCTTAAAGGAGAGTTCAGGGTCCAGGACTACACCTAGGACCTTGGCATGCAGGGATGGGCTAATAGTTATGCCATCGGTTTTGACAGAGAGATCAGGGAAAGGGGCATGCGGTATAGGAAAAATTATACTTTCGGTTTTGGATAGATTGAGTTTGAAGAAGTGGTTTGACATCCGGACTGGTATATTTGTTAGTAAATGAGTGATACATGAGGAGACTGAGGGAGTGAGCAGTTGTCTTAATGCCAGAGCAACAACAGTGCGTGATAAATCCCCTGGGCGGCCACTGGAGTACATAGAGAGGCCAGAAAAGGGGAAGACGGATACTGTGCACAGGTATATTCACTTGGTTATTCCACCGAGCCTAAACCAAGTATGAACTGCAGACCCCAACAAAGGCTGGATCTCCAACTGCTCCACTCAAACCTAGTGGGGTTGCTAATCCTTCCAATAGAGCTCATTCATGAAAGCTAAATGAAGACCAAGGGGTCAGAGGGACCAGTGGGGAATGTACATATAAGAACAAAGGGCCAGATCCTCAAAAGGGATACGCCGGCGTAACTGCTGTAACGCCGTTGTATCCCTGTTTCTAACTATGGAACTGATCCACAGAATCAGTTTACCATAGTTAGGCAGAAGATCCGGCATGTGTAAGGGACTTACACTGCCGGATCATAGGATGCAGTACCGCATCCGCCGCTGGGGGCATTTCGTGTCGAATTAGCACTTACGGAGATCCACAAAGCTTTTCAGCTTCGTTTTTTCTCCGTAAGTTTTAGTTTGCAAACGCAAAATTAGGACTGCTTTTACAAAGTGTAAACTGTTTACACCATGTAAAAGCAGACCCTTCTGTCCAGCGACGCGATTTTTTTTTGTTTTGAATTTTTTTTTTCGCGCCGTATCTTTTTTTTTCCCGACGCAACTTTATTGACCCGTCGCAATCCACAAAGCTCGGCGTAACGTAATTTCGCGCTATGCACATCGGGAAAATTACGTCACGAGCATGCGCAGTACGGCCGGCACGGGAGCGCGCCTAATTTAAATGGGAATCGCCCCCATGAAAAGAGGAACGCCTTGCGCCGGCGGAATTTAAGTTACACAACCAAAAATTTCTAGGTAAGTGCTTTGTGGATCGGGCACTTAGGTAGAAATTTTAAGGCAGTGTAACTTAAATGGGAAAAATTAAGTTACGCCGGATCTTTGTGGATTACCCCCAAAGGTTGTATCTCTCCGGGTATGCCACTGGCACTTCCACAACCAGTATAAGCCTGAATAATCTAATCCACAACCATTGTAGGAGCAAAGATGCGTGCACAGGAAGTCCAGCTGGCCAGTCTGGTGCCTGCACGTCGCGGATGTCCTACGGCCAAAGATGGATAGATAGACTTCTAAACTTCCACTGCTGACCCCACCTTCTGTAAATGCTAATTTCCTGACTGTCAGGTTGACTCAATGGCTTCAGCATTTTATGAGGCTTTGACCTGGTGCAAGAATACGTATCAGGAGTTCTGATTTACATATGTGCATACTTTATATGGGTCAGTTATTAAAACTAGAGACTGCCTTTGACCAAATTATTATTATTATTATTATTACTATTATTATTATTATTATTATTATATTATAAACTCAGAACAAAGACTTCCATTTTAGTGTGCGTGTGTTTGCATGAGTGCCACTTCCCTTCTACCATTCAGCTTCTTTTTATTTTTATTTTTTTTTTTACCAAAGCTGATTACGCCACCAGTAGTCCTGACATTGTGGGTTATGTCCTTCAGTCACATTTGACCTTATAAGTGGCAATTGTCAGGACAGGATGCACATTATTTTTGTAGCTTAGTAATCAAAGTCTTGTTCTGCCTATAAAAGGCATTTATTCAAAGAGGTTAACACTTAACAACTCAATTGACGTCTATTTGAGAAGGCTGCTTCCTTCCTGTCAAGTTGGGAAAGGAAAATGTAATTACAGGCTTGCCCGTGAATTAAATTTTAGGAAGGGAAGGCCTAATTAAACACAAATGTGACAAAAGAAAAAAAATTGCTTATAAAAAAATTTGATGGGAAATGCATTTTTAGGAGTTTCTGAAAAAGTTGCAATTGTCATCAATATTTGGCACACATGAAAGCAGTGGGAAAATGAGGTCTTGGTCTGTAGTTAGTAGATAAGCTAACTTACAGGGAGTTGTCTCTAATGAGTAATTCATAATTTAAGAGGAAAAATTGAAACATTGAATGCTAATGATCTCGGAAACAATTAATAAATCATTGCATGCCTTAGCACATTTTTATCTTCTCTTTCCTATCATCAGCATTATAGATTTTTACTCTTTCTTCCACTACCGTGCTGAGTTTTTGGCAAGAGAGATACGCTCTCAAGATCGAAATCAACGATAGTTCAAACTTCAAACTAAACTTACAAGACCTTTTTTTAAATTGTATAGTCACACACTAGGGCTTCATGCATCAGGGATGTAGTTAAAGATATTTTCTATCCCAAAATGTGGTTTTAACCACTACATGACCAACATATTATACCCTTTTCCTGTCCTACACTGAAATTCATGAACTGTATATGCAGTAAAGCATGCTTGTTATACTCACTGTGGAATATAAGGGGTGGGGCTGAGGAAAGCTAATTTACTGTTGAATTAGTAACTCTCGTAGAGTCATTGGGGGAAAGAGAAGCAAGTAGAAATATACCCTTAAAGTATAGTATCTACAATAAGTGTCCTCATAAACAATTGTTGACTGTACTTGGGGAGAGTACAGTCAGAGTGACCATGTGTTTTTGGAATTTCGATGAAGATGTCAGTGGTACTTTAAACCTCCCAAACAATCCCACATCCTTTGATGGTCAGTAGCATTTTTAAGCCCCATATCCCTCGCATTGGTGGGGTGGCAGCTTAGCTCTTCTCCTCCACTGCAGCTGGAGAATTTATTAAATGGATTAATTCATTAAATCTTTATTTGTTTTATTTCCCCCGTTGTCTCACTTTAAAGTAGACTTCCGGGATAAAACTATCTGATCTTAAAATTGTTCCCACCCCCCTTCTAACATCTTATCTAACTACCTTTTTGAAGAAAGGGTTATACTTCAGGAAATGGTTAAAACTCCTGTTGGTTTTTCCTTATTCTTGTTTTTTTCATTTGTAGACATTTCCAAATTGATAAGAGTGGCTGCATTGTCCCCTTTCTTGCATTTGGTGCAAACACACACTGGAAGTTTTCAGCTGCCTTGGTCAATGTCTGAGCTTTTGGTTGCTGAACCTTTAATGAGTAGGGACTTCTTCTAGGTAAGCCTGCTCATAGTTTGTATCTGAAATGGTTTTAAGGCCGCCAATGTCTATTTTTTGCATTTGGTTCAGACACACTAAAGCCGCGTACACGCAATTGGAATTTCCGATGGAATTTTCCGTCGGAATTCCGATGAAGCTGACTTCCATCAGTCTTGCATACACAATGTCAGACTTAATTCTGACCGTCTAAAACGCAGTGACGTAAAACACTACGACAAGTCGAGAAAAATTAATTTCAATGCTTCCGAGCATGCGTCGACTTGATTCTGAGCATGCGTGGGTTTTTTCTCCGTCGGAGTTGCACACAGACAATAGGAATTTTCTATCGGAAAAAAAGAAAACATGTTCTATTTCTAAACACAGACGGAAAAAAGTCCAATGGGAACCACACATGATCGGAATTTCCGACGAAAAAAGTCCATTAAAGTCTTCAGCTGCCTTGTGCAATGTCTGGGCTTCTGGTGTATTGTGTACCTTTAAGGCCGGGTACTCACGACCAAACATGTATGGTGAAAGCGGTCCGTCGGACCGTTTCCACCATACATGTCTGCCAGAGGGCTTCTGTACGATGGTTGTACACACCATCGTACAGAAGTCCGCGCGTAAACAATACGCGGGGCGTGTCCGCGGTGTCGCCGCGTCGATGACGCGGTGTCGCCGCGACAATGACGCGGCGACGTGGGCGGCCCGCCTTTAAAATGCTTCCACGCATGCGTCGAAGTCATTCGACGCATGCGAGGGACGGCGGGCGCCTGGACATGTACGGTAGGTCTGTACTGACGACCGTACATGTCCGAGCGGGCAGAATTCCAGCGGACTGTTTTAAAACAAGTCCAGGAATATTTGTCTGCTGGGAAAAGGCCCGGCGGGCAAATGTTTGCTGGAATTCGGCCCGCTCGCGCCCACACACGACCAAACATGTCTGCTGAAACTGGCCTGCGGGCCAGTTTCAGCAGACATGTTTGCTCGTGAGTATGGGGCCTTAGGGGGACAAACAGCCTCTGCATGAGCCTGCTTTAGGCATTTCTACAGTTAGGTCTATATATATTTGGACACAGGCACAATTTTAATACTTTTGGCTCTGTATGCCACTAGAATAAAATTAAAACAAAACATTCCAAATAAATGTAAAGTACATATTTCCAGCTTTAATTCAAGGGGTTGAACATACATATCAAGTACAAATTTTAGGAACTGCAACCATTTATATACACAGTCCCCCTATTTTCAGGGGCTCAAATGTATTAGGACAAATCAATATAATCATAAATAAAATGTTAATTTTTTTAATATGTTGTTGATAATCTTTTACTGGTAATAATGACCATCTGAAGTCTGGGGCCCATGGACATTACCAAAGACTGAGGTCCTCTTTTCTGATGCTTTGCCATGTTGGTCTTTCTGCCTTTAGTTTTGCCTTCAGCAAGTGAAATGCATGCTCAATTGGGTTGAGATCAGGTGATTGACTCTGCCATTGCAGTATATTCCACTTATTTTCCAAAAGCTCCTGGGTTGCTTTTGCATTGTGTTTTGGATCATTGTCCATCTGTACTGTGAAGTGCCGTCCAATCAACTTTGCTGCATTTGGCTGAATCTGGGCTGACAGTATATCTCTAAACACTGCAGAATTCATCCGGCTGCTTCTGTCTTCTGTCACATCATTAATAAACACCAATGACCCAGTGTCACTGGAAGCCATGCATGCCCATGCCATCACACTGCCTCCAACATGTTTTACAGATGATGTTGTGTGCTTTGGATCACAAGCTGTTCCAAGTCTTCTCCACACTTTTTTCTTCCCATCATTCTGGTGCAGATTAATGGTAGTTTCATCCATCCAAAGAATGCTTTTCCAGAACTGGCCTACTTTTTTAGATGCGTGTTGGCTTTTCTATTCTTCAAGCTTTTGAGTGGTTTACACCTTGGGGTGAACTCTCTGTATTTACTCTTGTGAAGTCTTCTCTTGATTGCAGACTTTGACAATGATACACCCACCTCCTGGAGTGTCCTTCATTTGTCTGGATGTTGTGAATGGGTTTTTCTTTACCATAGAGCAGGGATATGCAATTAGCGGACCTCCAGCTGTTGCAGAACTACAAGTCCCATGAGGCATAGCAAGACTGACAGCCACAAGCATGACACCCAGAGTCAGAGGCATGATGGGAATTGTAGTTTTGCAACATCTGGAGGTCGGCTAATTGCATATCCCTGCCATAGAGGATCCTGCGATCATCCACCACTGTTGTCTTTTGTGGACAGTGCGTTCTTTCCTCAGAATGTACCAAACTGTTGAATTGACCACTCCTAATGTTGCTGCTATCGCTCTCATGGATTTGTTTCATTTTTGAAGCCTTACAATGGCATGTTTCCCTTGCATGGACAGCTCATTTGAATGCATGATGTAGGTTCACAGCAATAGATTCAAAATACAAATACCACAATTTGAATCAAGACCTTTAACCTGCTTAATTGATGAAGAAATAATGAAGGCGTAGCCCACACCTGGCCATGGATCAGCTTTGGATTCAATTGTCCAATCAATTTTGATCCCTTGAAAAAGGGGGGGGGGGGTCGGCTATTCTTAAGAGCTGTGATTCCTAAACCCTTCCTCCGATTTGGATGTACATACCCTCAAATTAAACCTTTCAGCCCATATCCATTATATAACTATAGATTGAATATGTTTTGATAAATACCTGAAAATCTAAAATTGTGCCTGTGCCCAAATATATATATATATATATATATGTAACTTACTGTACAGTAAGTAAGTTAGTTGGGAAACTCAGATAGTTGTGATTTAGGGACCTTGTTTTATCAGAGATGCCTTGGCATGGCAGTGTCACAAACATGTTCTAATTTATGAACCAAAAATATTTATTGATAACCTGAATGGTTGAAACAGTTTGGTGACTGCTATTGTAGCTTTCTTTCCATCATAGAGAAACAACGGGAGCTTGGAGGGAAGCTCTACAAAGCGAGGGGAACTCCTCCTTTAGACAGCAGTCATTAACACTAGTGCATCTATTGGAAGAAATCCACTTTATTACTAGTGTTGCTCACGAATATTTGCATTTCGAATATTCGTTACGAATATGGCATATTCGAATATTCGCGAATAACTCGAATTTCGCGGACAAAATTCGCTATTTCGAATATTCATATTTTTTCAAATTTATTTTTAAAACAGATCACATCCTATCGACTTCTAAAAGCATTGCTGGTATGATTAGAGACCCTGGGCCGAGTAGCTAAGCTGAGGCGATCCTTTTATGTTGCCGAATATTCTCAATCGCGAATATTCGATTTCCGAATATTCGCGAATACTTTCTCCGCCCTTCTTTTGCATCAGAGCCAATTAGAGTTCTCCTACCACAGTTGTCAAAATCTCGCAATCAATTTCGCATTCGCATTAGCGTAATTTCGATAAAATATCACCAATATTCGATTTCCGAATATTCGCGAATACTTTCTCTGCCCTTCTTTTGCATCAGAGCCAATCAGAGTTGTCAAAATCTTGCAATCAATTTCGCATTCGCATTAGCGAAATTTCAATAAAATATCACCAATATTCGATTTCCGAATATTCGCGAATACTTTCTCCGCCCTTCTTTTGCATCAGAGCCAATCAGAGTTGTCAAAATCTCGCAATCAATTTCGCATTCGCATTAGGGAAATTTAGATAAAATATCACCAATATTCGATTTCCGAATATTCGCGAATACTTTCTCCGCCCTTCTTTTGCATCAGAGCCAATCAGAGTTCTCCTACCACAGTTGTCAAAATTTCGCAATCAATTTCGCATTCGCATTAGCGAAATTTCGCAATTTTTTTTTTTATACAATATTACGAATATTCGATTTTAGCGAATATTTCACGAATATTCGTCTATATATTCGTGATATATCGCGAAATCGAATATGGCGTATTCCGCTCAACACTATTTATTACAGTTTTAGTGACAACTGAAAAATGTTAGATTTCGCATAGCTTTCTCTTCCAGTGACAGTGGTTACCAATACACATAGAGAAGGTGAATCTTTCCAGGGGGAACACAAACAGCAATAAAAAAAGAAAAAAAAAACGAACAGAGCTTCAAAACCCTTTTACATTGTCATAAAAAAAAAGTGGTTGCTTTTGTTTTTTCTGTGCTACATCTTATGTTGATGCCGTTTAATCTAACAAATACATTTCATGGATACCTGTAGGTGTTTGCCATTTGAAAATGCACAGATCATCTGTCAAGCTACAGTGCTGCAATAAATGTAATAAAATACAATCACTAGTACAGATTTCGCAAGCTGCTTGAAAAGATTATGTGGCCATCAGAGCATCAGAGGCGGTTAATATATCATAACAATGACTTGATGATTTAGAAGCAGGACGGATAACCATATCCGTGACCCTGCCCTTCCTGTTCATCCAACTGAGGTTTTAGATCATCGCTTGTCTCTATCCACATCCTCCTCAACATGCTTCAATCCCAGGGCAGCTGTGTGTATTTTTTGTGTTTATAAAAACCAAAGTATTATACCCTTATTTTACCCTTATATATGCTGTAATCCTCAAATATATACTGTATATATATATTTTGAAATGAGACAATTGAGTACTGTCAGTGATACTTTTTTTAAATTGCACTAACATACAATTTTTCAGGACAAGCTTTTGGAGTGTGTCCCCTTCTTCAAGGTACCAGTAGTACTGATTCAGAAATGTTTTAGCAGAATGTTTGAAATGAGTATACCAGTGAGCCAATCAAAAATCAGGAACAGACAAAGTTAGAGATATTCAGTTAACTGGGACCTGTTTGCTCAATGAATCTGTAGAGTGGTTTAAAAAAACACACAAAAAAAAAAAAACACCAGTTCACCTAACAAAGTATGAACAAACAAGTTTTGGCTTTAGATATACAGTAGAGATAGCTGTGGCCATCTTTACCGCAGGGCAAAAGTGGAAGTTGCCCTGGGCACAATTATTGTTGTGTGGCCCAAAGCAGCTGCCACTTGAGCCTGCACTGCCCACAAATAGTTGATAAGTGGATCCGGGAAGACCCAAGGAAATGTTTGCCCAGGATCCAATCAATATTAAAGATGGCCCTGACTGCAGGACAATGAACAGGAGTGACAGTAAATGAAATCACAGGGCTGCTTACCAGGCATCAGCATCACTCGCAATTTATGGTCTGCTGATGGGGGTGCTGAAGCACCCACCTGTCGCTGCCCCAATCAGGGCCCTAGACTGCAGAATGTTTTCAGTCCCTCCACACCACTGCTCCTCTCTCACCCCTTGCTTGTAGGACCTGTGGCATAAACCCTCCCCCCGCCGATCCCCGCCATGAAGAGATCAGCGGGGACTGACCAGGAGCGAGAGGTGAGGGGAGGAGACAAGGAAAGAGGGGGCGGTACAGGGAGGACACTGGGCTGGGATAGATAACGCGCCTCCTCCACAGCGGCCCCTTCCCACCTGGCTCGGAACTGCATGTGACCACACACAGAGCTACAGTGAGACATGTTCATTTTGAGTGGGAGGCCGCACGGCCCCCCGGTAGCATGGGCAGGGGCGCAATAGTGACCCCTGCGACCCCTATGCTACACCCATGCTTGGAAGTCTGACAATCACTCCTTTAAGGCAACAGCTTTGCTTTAATATCCTCTTTACCAGAAACACCTACTAAACTTTCCTCGACTCCCCCTCCCACCTCCGTTCAACCACTGAAAGGGAGGAAAGGAAGCCCAAGTTTCTCTAATTGGAGCTTACACAGGACTGAGGACTTTCACCCTGGCCTCATATGACAGTACAGGAGCCAATCACCAAGCACAGAGGAGGAGGAGGTAGTAACATACCATTCCCCACCTGGAAGTACAAGGTATTTCCATCACAAAATTGAGCAGAGGGTAGATGGAAGAAAGATATGTGCTGCTGAAGAGTGGGAAATTCACAGTAATGCATTACTAACATTTCTTTTGTCTTCGTTCAAAAGCCTCACGCTTACTCCCACAATGTTACATGGTGTTTTCTTGATGACACAAGCCTTTATTGTTCTTGGCAGTGCAGTTAGCACCTTAGAAATATTTTGTCGGCATGGCCAGTACTTACATTTAATGTAAAGTACCCCTTGTGTTGCTGGCTGCTCTCTTGAAATTTGAAATCCTCTATCCACCGCCCCATTCCCACATACCTTTGCAGCTGTAATCTAAATTACAGGGCACTGGATCTTTCGCAGGCACTTTTCAAGAGTGCTGACTATGCCCGCCGATTCAGCCCCGTACTCCATTCATAGAATCCATGAATTAAGGTACGCTATGAATGAAGGAGGCAGACCTTTCATTCATCCATCACAGGGAACTTCGGATTTCAACTATAACTGCCAGCATAATCACAATGGCCCAGATTCTTGTAGATCGACGCATCTTTATGCCGTGTAGCGCATCTCAGATGCGTTACGCCAACGTAACTTAGAGAAGCAAGCTTCGTATTCTCTAATCAGAAGCGTTAATTTTTGCACCGGCGCGGTGTAAATTCGTCGCCTGGGTGCACACTAGTAGTGCTATGACCATGCCTGCCCCTGGCATGTTGGCATACAGAAGTCTTGTCCTGCAAGTGTGGTTGCTCAGCTAGTCCGTAACGGTGCTGCTGAAGCTGCTCTCCAGCTGACCTGCACACGTCTGGTGCAAAGTTGCCCCTGCTTTATGAGGGGCAAGTTTAGGCCGGACGTACAGCTTACGCGCACCGCGCATTGCCTGCGTCGGGCGGTCGTACGTTTGGGAATCGGCGCATCTCCCTCATTTGCATATTTGAATAGGAAATCAATGGGAGCGCAGGATGCTATCGGCGTAAATATGCGCCTACGCTACGCCGGCGTACAAAAGTTACGCCGATCGGAAGAAGCCTATTTTCAGGCGTATCTGGTTCTGTGGGTACGGCGCATAGATACGACGGCGCATATTTACACTTACGCCGCGCATCTCGAGATACGCCGGCGTAACTTCTTTGAGAATCTGGGCCACTGGATACTTTTCATTGAATGCAAGTACCGACCTTAGCAGAAATTTAGCTGGAAACTCGATAACTTGAGTGATCCTGTGCATTGATCCTGTGTATATGATGTAGCCAAATAAAGGATAATACTAAGGTGTTATCTAGTTGCCAGATACATTTCTGCTTTGAATGATTGAACAGGGGAGTGGGGATCCCCCAGTCGGAGCACCAAACCTCAACAAGTATTTCTTAATTGGGCGGTTGAGCTTGGCTATCTTCTGCTTGTAAGTACTGACCTTGGCACTTATTTTTTTTTTTTTTTTTTCATTACCTACACTTATGCCGCGTACACACGATCATTTTTCGGCATGAAAGAAAACGTTATTTTAAAAAAAAATTTTTTTGGAATATGCTGCATTTTTTAACGTAGTTTTAAAAAATGTTGTTTTCCGGGTTGTAAAAAATGATCGTGTGTGGGCTAAAACGACGTTATGAGACGGGAGCACTCGTTCTGGTAAAACTACCATTCATAATGGAGTAAGCACATTCATCATCGTCTTTTACTAACAAGGAATCAGCTAAAGCAGCCCAAAGGCGAATAGAACTTCCCCTTTAGAGTGCCGTCGTACGTGTTGTACGTCACACGCGCTTTGTTCATCATTTTTGAAAAACGATGGTGTGTGGGCAACGTCGTTTTTAATGATAACGTTGGAAAATGGACATGCTGAAAAACAACGTTTTCTTTCATGCCGAAAAATGATCTTGTGTACGCGGCATTAGACTTTAAATTCACCACCCTTTTTTTGCATTGTCTGTATACATTTGGGAAGTAGTACTCTGGCTGCATGCTGGCTGTGTTATTATAGTTGTTGCTGGAAGCTTATTCGTTGGGATCTGTTTTATAACATGGGGATAAAAAGAGCTTATTGCACAAAGAATGTGAACAAAATAAAAATGACCACAAACCAGTTCACTTTTTTGGCATCCTTTGCACTTTTCCTGCGCTCATTTTGGGGTTTCCTGTGGGAAAGTGTGCTGTTTTTCAGTGTTTCCATAAAAAGTTGCATTCATGATCATAAAAGGTCAGCTTTTTTTACTGACCTACCTTCATCCCAGTTCACAAATGCTGTGTAAGCATAAGTCTCCCTATGTATGAGAAAACACACAGTTAGATTTTAATTTGCAAAAGCACTTTAAACTTATATTCATAGGCCTTGAAGACATTAGTGTTCAATTATTCCATTTAGACATGTAGATTGAAGTAATCAATGCAATTTTTCTGCCTTTGGCTTCAGGGAATTTTTCAAAAGCACTCCATCGTAACTCCCTTTTTTGCCCAGTGTATCTATGCGACTGATTCTTAGAATCATTTTCGCATAGATACACTTAAGATCCGCCATCTGTAAGTCACTTACACTGGCGGATCTTAAATGTAATGACGCCGGCCGCCGCTAGATGGCATTTACGTGAAGGACTCATTTGCGTATGCAAATGATCCTTCTACGCCGATTCCCGAACAAGTTCGCGTCGCGTAACCGTTGCTAACGTCGTTTGCGTAAGCGGAAATTTAGTCCTGCTATATGAAGGAGTAAATTTCCGCAAGTCCCACATAGGCCATGTTGCGGATGGCGTCGGGTCCGCGTCGTGTTTTTTCGTCGGGTACGTCGTTTCCTTAAGTCATTCTTGAATACGACTTTACGTCAATGACGCACACGTCGGCGTCATTGACGTTTTCCGCCGAGAACTGGAGCATGCGCACTGGGCTTTTTGAAGCCCGGCGCATGCGCAGTTCATTAGAATCGGGGCGCGCTTAATTTGAATACAAGCCGCCCCCTTGGAGATCCGCCAGGCTACGCCGGGGCATTTACACTCCGCCGTCCCAACTTATGGAGCAAGTGTTTGGGGAATACAACACTTGCTCCTGTAAGTTGGGACAGCGGAGTGTAAGTGCCTTAAGCGCAGCCCGTGGATTTTTAGAGAGAATATGGGCCTATATTACTTCAAATGTTTTACCAGCCAAATGATTTGTATCTGTTTTCAGCCAGTCTTGTATTCTCGATGACCCCTGCCAGACAGTGCAGCCAGGTCAGAGACCTAATTTTTCTTTACAGCAGTTAAGCAATATGGTTTGGTCACCAAGTGTTTCACAGCTGGTAATTTGATAGTAAAAGGTGAAGCAATACAGTAAAAAGTGCATTACTTTGCTCTTCTCCGTGAAGCATATTTACCGTATATACTCGAGTATAAGCCGACCCAAATATAAGCCGAGGCACTGAATTTCACCACAAAAACCTGGGAAAACGTATTGACTCGAGTATAAGCCTAGGGTGTCCATCTGCATGCCTCACTGTGCCTCACTGTGTCCATGTGCATGCCTCACTGTGCCCATGCCTCACTGTGCCCATGCCTCACTGTGTCCACGGCTAGATTTACGTTTAACATGGGAGTATATAGAAGGGGTGCCCGGCTTTGAAAAATCGGTGCTCCCCAGCCGTAGGTCCCCCCAGACAGCAAACTTTGCACACTTGTAGAGGAAGAATGTGGCTATATGTGTGTTTGGGGTTCAGGGGACCTACGGCCGGCCGGTACCGGGTCCCCAAATCCGGGGTATCAGGCGCAAAAAGGTGACTGGAGTATAAGCCAAGGGGGGCATTTTCAGCACCAAAAAATTTGCTGAAAAACTTGGCTTATACTTGAGTATATACGGTAAGTTGTTGACCAGTACTATGCAAAGCAGTAGTTGCGTCACTAGGGGTGGCTTCTGGGGCTATAGCTCCAAATCTGGAGCCCATAGCCCTGAGTCTCTAGGGTGACCAAGGCGGGTGCTGAGGTAGACGGGGGCGATCCGCCCCCAGTGCCACACATTGGCGGGTGTCAGGCCGGTGTCTCCTGCTGTGTTAGCTTTAATTTGAATTGCCAGGTGCTTGCCATCACAAAGTTTCGCCTCCTGGTTTGGCTCCCTTGACAGACAGCACACTTGTCCAATGCCAAGACATGTGCTGCCTATGATTGGTGGGAGCCCATCCAGGAGGCGGGACTTATGTGACAGCGGGCACCCGGCAATTCAAATAAAACTGAGGCAGCGGCCTGTGTGATGATCCGGCCGGCTTTTCTCTTCTTCTCCTCTCTGATCCCTGGCACAGGTGAGGGTGATGTGGGCACTGGTAAGGCCGCATTACTGGGCACAGGTGAGGCTGCATTGCTGGGCACTGGTGAGGCTGAGATGTGGGCACAGGTTAGGCTGCATTGAAACGGACTGTTCTCTGACTCTGGAGTGCCTGTGAAAATGTGATGTGGCTGGATGTGCAGAGTGGGGGATCCAAGTCATCTGCGGCCCTTAAAGGGGTGCACTACAAAAAAAAGGGAAAGAAGCGAGATCACCAGGTATTTCTGAAGATTTGGCCATGACTAAAAAGAACAGACTAGATTTACATTAAAAGTAATTACAGGCACATGAAAGGATACCATTTTTGGGTAATACATACATTAAAGCCTAATTTTGGAAAAGTTGGACAGTCAAAAGAAAAAAATGACAGAAATAGAAAAGCAGAAACATAAGTTGAATGTCTCTTCAAAGTAAAGACAAGGGATTTATGTAAGACAAGGTCTCCAATTCACCTTGTTAAAATATTTCTTGTCCTGAGTAGTGGTTAAAAAGAATGTTCCCAGGCTTTTCTTTATGCTGATTGTTCAACCAGTTTGGTTTATAGTATATAAAAGCATCACATACGTTTCTTTAATTGGCCACAGAAGTTCTCTAAAAGAGTAATTTGGAAAAAAAGAAGTAGATATTATAGCTATTTAATCTATAAAATTACTTTAATCAAAGCCAACTGAAGCAGATTTCTAAGTTATTCTGGAAAGCAATGATCCAAATTTTTGTTTGGAGTTCATATAAGGATGTCCTCAAGTTCCTTGTGTGTCCTCTACCTGTGGGATCTAGCCTTTCAGTGGAGGGCACCTACCTAACTGTACATGAGCATCCTTTGAAACATAGACTGATTAATACGGAGCTGGTTCTGGCCAGCTCAGTAGACTGCTTTAAAAAAGGCACTGATTGGCAGCAATGAGGGGTGCTGATTGGCAGCACAGTTTGTCACTCATAGGCAGCACTGATGTCCACTGATAGGCAGCACAGATTGTTAGCACTGATTGGCACTCATTGGCAGGACTGATGGGCACTGATAGGCATAAATTATTGCCACTGATTGGCAGCACTGATTGGCTCTAAAAGGCAGCACTAATGGGCACTAATAGGCTGCACTGTTGGGCACTGATTGGCACGGATATGTGGCACTGATTGGCATCACTGATTGGCACTGATAGGCAGCACCGATCAGCACTGATTGACACTGTTATGTAGCACCGATGGACACTAATAGGCAGCACTGATTGGCAGCATTGATGGGCACTAATTGATAGCACTGATGGGCACTGATAGGCATCACTGACTGACATCACTGGTTGGCACTGATATGTGTCAGTCATAGGCAGCACTGATGTGCACTGATAGGCAACACTGATGGGCACTGATAGGCAGCACTGATGAGCTCTGATCGGCAGGACTTATGGGCGCTTAGTAGCACTGATAGGCAGCATTGATGGGCTCTGAATGGCAGCACGTATGGGCACTGATTGGCACTGATAGGCAGCATTGATGGTCACTGGTTGGCAGCACTGATGGACACTGATTGGCACTGATAGGCAGCACTGATGGACACTGTAACGGAATGACCCATGACACCCAGAGACTTTTGAAGGATGGGGGGTACTCCTGTGCCAGCGTCACTAATGACTCCTGGGTCTAGGGTCACCCTGTGCCCCTTTTGGGCATAGGGTGACTGAGAACTGATAATTCATGTTTTGCAGGATATCTTGGAATATTACAAGTTGTTAAAGTCTGACTCCAAATGGAGTGTTTTCATTCAATGGGGGGACACATGCTTTTGAGGTGTTAATAGCGTCTGCTCCTGGACATTCCATTGTGAGATGCTAATTAAGTCTGTAAAAGGTCAGATGTCTAGCTTTTAGGTCTTCTCCTAAGACCTTTCATTATGTATGCTAATAACACTGTTTTGTGTGTGGAATGTGACTTGTCAAGCTGTATGCGGAGACAGGCTGTCTGGATAATGACTAATAATTAACTCAACTGAATGTCATTGTCTAAGACAGGGATATGCAATTAGTGGACCTCCAGCTGTTACAAAACAACAAGTCCCATCATGCCTCTGCCTCTGGGTGTCATACTTGTGGCTGTCAGAGTCTTGCTATGCCTCATGGGAATTGTAGTTCTGCAACAGCTGGAGGTCCGCTAATTGCATATCCTTGGTCTAAGAGAAGGTGTATTGAAGCCCCCATTGTGTGATGTGTGGGTGGAGTGTGTCTTTGTCCCTGTGATTAACTATAACATGCTTGTAACTGCATAAAAAGCTGAGAGTGTACCATTAAAGATTCATTCATTGATTTTGGAACCAGTGACAGAGCTCTGTCTCGTTAATCCTGGGGAAAATCCAATGGGTCCTGTCTGCTGGATTGTAGATTGTCGGATAAGCTGTCGTGGTTGATGGGATGGAATATCGTAAACGGTGGTGACTGTTACCGACACGGATTGACACTGATAGGCAGCACTGATGGGCACTGATTGGCAGCACGGATGAACACTGATTGGCACTGATAGGCAGCACTGATAGGCAGCACTGATGGGCACTGATTGGCAGCATTGATTGGCACTGATAGGCAACCTTGATTGGCACTGATAGGCAGCACTGATTGACACTGATTGGCAGCACTGATTTGCACTGATAGGTCGCATTGTTTGTCATTGATAGGCAGCATTGGTTGGCACTGATTGTCAGCATTAATTGGCACTGATAGGCAGCATTGATTGGCATTGACAGGCAGCATTGGTTGGCACTGATTGGCAGCATTGATTGGCACTGATAGGCAGCATTGGTTGGCACTGATTGGCAGCATTTATTGGCACTGATAGGCAGCATTGATTGGCACTTATAGGGGAGAGGGGGAGTTTCACATTTAGCAGATCGTGAAGCTTGCAAGAGCAGCTCAGTGTGTGAAACTGTTAGGTAATGTAACTGCTTACTGTGAGAAAAATCAGCTGTCACAATTCAGCTGCAATGTCGGGGATGGGCAGGACAAGCAGCTATCAAACGCCAGCCAATAATTGGGCTGCTTAAGAATAGTGTTGCTCACGAATATTCGTATTGCGAATATTCGGCTTGAATATGGCATATTCGAGTATTCGCGAATATATCGAATTTCGCGGCCAATATTCGCTATTCCGAATATTCGCATTTTTTCTATTTCATTTTTAAAACAGATCACATCCTAGTGATCTCCATCGACGTCTAAAAGCATTGCTGGTATGATTAGAGACACTGGGCCGAGTAGCTGAAGCGATCATTTAATATTGCCGAATATTCGCAATGCGAATATTCGGCAATAGGAATGTTTCGCGATTATTTTCTCCGCCCTTCTTTTGCATCAGAGTTCTCCTACCACAGTTGCTAAAATTTTGCTATAATTTTCGCATCCGCATTAGCGCAATTTCGCAATATTGTTTTTTGGATAAAATGTCACGAATATTCGATTTCAGAATATTAGCGAATACTTTCTCCGCCCTTCTTTTGCATCGGAGCCAATCAGAGTTCTCCTACCACAGTTGTCGAAATTCCGCAATCAATTTCGCATTCGCATTTGCGAAATTTCGATAATATATCACGAATATTCGATTTCAGCATGAACCAATCAGAGTTCTCCTACCGCACTTGTCGAAATTTCGCAATTATTTTCGCATTCGCAATAGCGAAATTTCGCAAAAATTTCATTTGGATAAAATATCACGAATATTCGATTTTAGCGAATATTTCTCGAATATTCGGCTATATATTCGTGATATATCGCGAAATCGAATATGGCGTATTCCGCTCAACACTACTTAAGAAAGGGGGTGGAGCCACATAAATGTAGCAGCCCATCCAGACCCCATCCCATTGGCTTGTAAGAAAAGAAATGTCTGCACATCCAGGAATTCCGATTGCCTTTTATTGTTCAAAGTGATAACACCAAAGACACCAACACGGGGTTTACGTAGACGCGTTTCACACAAACAACTTGTGCTTAATCATTGCCTCTTTTTCTTTGTACCATCCCATTGGCTGGTGTTTGATAGCTGTTTGGTCCCACCCACCCCCAACATTACCGCTGAGTTTTGACAGCTGGTCTCTCTCCCTGCAAGCCGTTACATTACATGACAGTTTCACACACTGAGTGGCTCTGGCAAGCTTCACGGTCTGCTGCATGTGAAACAGTTTCACAGGCAATGCCGGCTACACACTCACATGGATGCAACATTTCGGGGCAGATCTCGGGAGACTGCATGGGGTGATTAGGGTGTGTCCAGGCACATCCGGCACACCCTGTGCTCACGCCTATGTTGGGTACTGACACTTATAGGTAAAGTTGATCCAGGGAAAATGCAATTGCCTCTCGGGGGATCAGGAAGGAATATTTTACCCTGCTGTAGAAAACGGAATTGTGCTTTTCTGGGGGTTTTTCGCCTTCTTCTGGATCAATTGTGGGCATAGGAATGTGTATATGGGATTGTATGTTTTTTTTTTTTTTTTAGAATAGAATAGAATAGGCAATCAGCTAAATGATTGGACAGAGAGTAACTATAATATGCAGTGTACTAGGCAGGTGCAATGTTAGAAGCAATAATGGAAAACATGCGCTCTACACTGCACTACTACTGCATGTGAAGGTTGCACAAGCATGCAATGTCTCTGTGGCTCAATCATGTTTGTATGTGGCTTCAAAGCATAGTCTCTATAAGACGTTAGAGAGAGTCAAGCTGAGTAAAACAGTTTAGAACCCTACCTGAGAACCGTGACCTGGTGCTAACACGCAGCAAAATCCATCTCCACCATCAGGAGCTCTGGTGAACACCGGTTAGCACTTATGCCGCGTACACACCATCACTTTATGTGATGAAAAAAAATGACGTTTTTAAAAACGTCACTTTAATTGACCGTGTGTGGGGGAAAACGTCGTTTTATGTCTTCTAAAAAACGACCAAAAAAAATTGAAGCATGCTTCAATTTTATGTGTCGTTTTTCCAAAACGTCAACTTTTACTTCACAGAAATTGACCGTGTGTAGCAAAAACGTCGTTTAAAACGACGTTTTTTCACCCGCGCATGCCTAGAAGCTACTTATTAAGCAAGCTTCAATGGAAAAACGTGGTGAACGTAACCTCGCTTTGCTAGAACATTGTGAGAAAAACGATGGTGTGTAGGCAACTTCGTCTTTGAAAATTGAAGTTTCAAAAACGTCATTTTTTACTTCACAGAAATTTTTTTTTTATTTCATCACATAAAGTGATGGTGTGTACGGGGCATTAGACTCCGCACCTCAGGTGAGCCTGTGTCCTCTGCCAGGCCTGTGTACCTATCTTGCTGGTCAGTGTCAGTCCTGCAACTGCTGTAGCAATTGGTTTTCAAGCCAGACGCCTGATCGTGACAATATACCTGCTCTGTGCAGTGTTTTTGCACAGAGCAGCCCCGATCCTCCTGTTCTCAGGTCCCTTGCCGGCGCTCCTGGCCCTTCCCTTCTGCCAAGTGCCCCCCAGAGCAAATAGCCTGCAAAGGGGGCATCGAAGAAGGCTCGCTCCAAAGCCGTGGCTCTGTGTGACCATTAACACTCAGAGCCACGGCTTGGCCCGCTACCTTCCTCTCCTCATTGGCTTACTGGCTGTGATTGACAGCAGTGGGAGTCATTGGCTCCTGCTACTGTCTTAGCTAATGAGGAGGGAGAGTCCCCGGAGAGACGAGGCTCTTGTGCACATTGCTGGAGGAAGATTGGGCTCAGGTACGTTTTAAGGGGGCTGGAGAGGCTACACAGAGAAGGTTTTTTACTTTCATGCATAGAATACATGAAGGTAAAAAACCTTCAGACTTTACAAGAACTTTAAATTGGCCTGCTCATGCATCTGAGCATGCTGTGTAAATGGGCACTCTGCCTAATGGCTTATGAGTTCTCTTACTAATCCTGGCTAGTTACCAATCTAAGGCTGGGTTCACACTATTGCATCTTTTGGTCCGTTTCAGGTCCGAATTCAGCGCAAAATTTGGGCTAAAATCAGACTTGATACAGTGAATGTAGACGCACCAGACTCCTGCTGTGAGCCGCTGCATTCTATAGTGTGAACCAGTGGCGGCTGGTGCTCACATTTTTTTGGGGGGTGCAAACAAACTGAAAAAAAAAAACACACCAATTGCAGCCACTGCACCCATCAAACGCAGCTACTGCACCCATCAAACGCAGCTACTGTGCCCATCAAATGCAGCCACTGTGCCCAGGGTGCATCGCCCGGGAGTCGGGACTTACCTGTCTCGCAGCGGGTCACGGTGGCGTCCTCCACGTCCACGCTCCTCGATGTCTCCGGTCCTCTCTATCAGGCGTCCAGTCCTGATTGTTTCAGCCAGTCAGGTGACAGGTAACCAGACCCGAGCACCTGATTGGCTGAGGGGTGGGTCAGTGTTAGGAAAACGATTTATTCACTTTCCTAACACAACACTGAGTAAACAGCAAATGCACAGCATTGCGCACGCTGTTTACTATTTTAAAGCCTATTTATTTATTTATTAAAATGCTTATAAAACAACAGCGCAATCTTACACACGTGCCTCGATGCGCTGGCGGTATAAAAACAGAACAGAAAAGGGGCAAAAACTATATCGACCAAACAATCGGGCTCTAATCGGGCGCTTCCAAAAAAAAGATGCAGCTGTAATTCAGGTGCCCAGCGCCCAACAATAGGGGGCGACAGTAGCAACCATAGATAGATAGATTCCTGCAATGCATGAATCTATCTATGGCGAGAGAGAGGTGACAGGAGAGAGGGGGTGGCGCTCCTGCGCCCTTTATGGACGCACCACCACTGGTGTGAGCCCAGCCTTGAACAGACGTGCAGCCACTGAGGCCTAAACAAATTAGAACTCACATTGTGCATTCTAATTTCCGCATTCCAGGTGAAAGATGAAATAAGGCTTACCACTGAAGTTACTGTTCTGATTGGCAATAGGAAGGGATATTTAGGTGAGCTACTGTTACAAAAGATATTTGTGCAGTTAACTTTTATATTACTATAAACCAGCAGGAGGTGGTGAAGTGGCACAGAACTTATACAATTATAGATTCTAAAAGTTTCATAATTTTCCCTGTTCTCTGAAAGCTCTATTGCATAGCATGGGGGATTTCACAAGAGTGTGTGCATGACTCAAATGTTTTTTCAGGTATAATATTTTTTTTTTATTTTTTATTTTTTTTTTGGCTGTAATTGACTTCAACTAATACAGATACTGCTTATAAATCTTTTTCCTTTAAATGTTTTTAAATCTATTTTTCATTTTAAGCAGATTGAAACAGACAGCCTGTAATGCAATATTAGCGAGTCATTGAAGCATGTTTTAGGAAAAAGTACATTTCTACATGAAAACAGAGAATGTAACACAGTGTCCTCCACATGAGATCATCCGCAGAGCATCCAGTTCTGAGGTCCAATTAAATCAGTCTTGTCAAAATGTTTAGGGAACTTATTACAAGCTATCAATAAGGTCTGCTGGAAGGCATACCAGCTGGGTTATTTTAGTACGAAAAATTATGTTTGATGCATCATTGGTGGAAGAAAACATAAAGCAGAAAGCATTGATTGATATGAAAAGAAAATAACAACAACAAAAAAAATAAAAAAATAATCAAGATTATTGCAGATGGCCATGTGCACAGTGCAGTAAGCCACAGGTCGCAAATTACTTTTCTCATTGAACAGCTTTAAGATGTGTTGGCATTTAACATGTGTTGCTAGTTTTGACTAGTGTACTAAAATGGACCTTTAATGCACCTGCACTTTTTTTTTTCCCTGGTGCTCCAAAATGCAGAACCATTGTGGTGCACCCGCAAAGACTGAGGACACGTTGTGAGTAGGGTTGAGCGAACCCGAACTGTAAAGTTCGGGTTCGGTACGGACTTTGGGTTTTTCCCGAACCCGGACCCGAACCCGAATAATTGAAAAAAGTTTGGGTCCGAGATCGGAGTTCGGGAAAAAAAAATGTGCGGAGGTCCCCGCAAATTCAATAACCAGACCCTTTAGGTCTGGTATGGATATTAAGGGGAACCCCGCCATCAATTTAAAACAAAAATGACGTGCGGTTCCCCCTAAATATCCATAACCAGACCCATTATCCGAGCACGTTGACCTGGCCGGCCGCAGAAAAGAGGGGGGGACAGAGTGCGGCCCCCCCTCTCTCCTGAACCGCACCAGGCCACATGCCCTCAACATGGGGAGGATGTCCCCATGTTGATGGGGACAAGGGTCTCATCCCCACAACCCTTGCCCGGTGGTTGTGGGGGTCTGCGGGTGGGAGGTTTATCAGAATCTGGAAGACCCCTTTAACAAAGGGGACCCCCAGATCCTGACCCCCCCTGTGTGAAATAGTAATGGGGTACACTGTACCTCTACCATTTCACGAAGGAAGTGAAAAGTATTGTAAAAAAAACACACTGACACCGTAGAATAAAGTCCTTTATTAAAAAAAACTCCAGCGCTGAAAAATCCACTCGTTCCCGGCTTCCAGCGTTGTCCTCATCCTGCGACGGTGATCTCCCGCGATGAGAAGATCCTGCGGCAACCATGTCATCTTCGATCCATCGTTCAGAAGATCCATCCGGAGCGCAGCATCCCCGACCTCCTCATCGCCGGACACAGCCCAGCGGAATGACGTGCTGGGGCTGTGTGACATTACTTATATAGAGGAGGCAGGGGCACCCGTCACGTGACCCCGCCCCCTCTGACGTACCCTCTGCTACGTCACTGGCGAAGCCCGGCTTCCCTCTTTTTGGGCTTCCCCAGTGATTCTGATAAACCTCCCGCCCGCAGACCCCCACAACCACCGGGCAAGGGTTGTGGGGATGAGACCCTTGTCCCCATTAACATTGGGACATCCTTCCTATGTTGAGGGCATGTGGCCTGGTGCGGTTCAGGAGAGGGGGGGGCCGCACTCTGTCCCCCCCTCTTTTCTGCGGCCGGCCAGGTCAACGTGCTCGGATAATGGGTCTGGTTATGGATATTTAGGGGGAACCGCACGTCATTTTTTTTTTTAATTGACGGCGGGGTTCCCCATAATATCCATACCAGACCTGAAGGGTCTGGTTATTGAATTTGCGGGGACCTCCGCACATTTTTTTTTCCTGAAAGTCCGTGTCCCATTGACTACAATGGGGTTCGGAGTTCGGGTTCGGGTTCCCGAACCCAAACTTTTTTTTTAAAGTTCGGGTTCGGACCCGAACCCGAACATCCAGGTGTCCGCTCAACTCTAGTTGTGAGTGCAAAGCATCATGAAACCACTTCCTGAAAATACATCACTGCTGCACCTTTCTCTCACAGTGTTATGATGCAGGGGGTGGTGCTGATGTTACTACTTTTTGCATCATTGAAGACTGCCCACTGCTAGAGAAAATCCTAAGAGGAAGAGGACTCTGCCTGAGAGTCCTAAAGGCATCTGAAAAAGGTAAATGTAAAAGTTGAGGGGCACTGGGCATGGATGGGTGTTGGGCTTTAATGTACTAGGAGCTGGTTGTTAATTTCAGAAAGAGGAAGCCACCAGTGACCCCAATCTCCATCCGAGGAGTGTATATGGAGGTAGTCAGGGCCAGACTTACCATTGGGATTGACTGGGCTCAAGCCCATGGGTCCCGTCCAATAGGGGGCCCCGGGCCCAATCGCGGCAACCCCCCTATTCACGGCAAACGCGGCAACTCCCTCCCAAAATTTTACGGCAACCCCCTCCCGCAATTTTGCGGCAATCTCCTTCCGCAATTTCGTGGCAATCCCCTCCTTCAATTTCACGGCAATTGTGGCAATCTCTCGTTCGTGGCAATCCCCTCTCGCAATATAGCGGCAATCCCCCCGCATTTTCGTCACCCCCCCTCAACAACTTCAGCGGATGGATGTAATTCTTGGCAGTCCCCAACCCCCCCACTCAACAACTTCGATGCTCCAGGGGGCCCCTTCAGTGCAGTTTCCCCCTGCTCAACAAGTATGATCGGATGGCGCACTGCCCCCCCCATGCTCAACAACTTCGATAGGTCGGTCGGCGGATCCAGCCCCCCACCCCCCCTCAACAACTATGATCCTTTTGGCAGTAACAACCCAACCCCCGCTTCTCTGCTCCAGGGGGCCCCTTCGATTATTAAGCCCACCACCCTAAGTCCTGCCCTGAAGGTAGTAGAGAGCTACAAGTATCTGGGGGTGCACATATATAATAACTTGGACTGGAGCAAGACCACTGAGATGCTCTATAGGAAGGGCCAGAGCTGCCTCTACTTTTTGAGGAGACTGAGGTCCTGTTACATCTGCCGGACGATGCTGAAGATGGTTTATGAGTCTGTGAGGGCCAGTGCTTTCCTGTATGCAGTGGCATGATGGGGAAGCAGGCTTAGTGTGTCTGACACCGACAGACTCAACCAACTGATTCGCAAAGCTAGTGATGTTGTTAGATTGAAAATGGAGTCTTTTACAACAGTGATGGAGAAGAGAATGTTGTTCAAGTTACGTTCAATCTTGGACAACTCCTCCCCACCCACTCCACAAAACGCTGGTCGGTGTACGAAGTACCACCAGTGACAGATGGTTACAACCACGATGTACCACAGAGCGATGCAGGAAATCATTTTTGCCTGTGGTGATCAAGTTATATAATTCTTCTCTGTGAGGACTGGAGGTGAAGATTTAATTCTGGTTTATGATCAGGATTTGTGTTTTTTTTTTTTTTTTTTTTATAGTATATTGGTATTGTTTTGGTTAATATTTGGGGTGGTGTTAGAGAAAGTGATGTATTATTTGCTGTTGATAGTTTGAATGTCTTTTATTTTAATCTGTGTTATTTATTCTATGTTGTATTTTAATTGCATGGATGTTATATTTGTAGGGTAGTTTTAATTTGTTTTATTTGGTGCTAATGGCTGTTATTGGTAATTTTGTTGTGTTTTTGTATCTGGTTCAGTTTATTGTTGTGATCTTGTGTTGTTTTTATTAATCGGGTTGTAAACCCTCTGTTTTTTTCACCTTAATGCATCTAATGCATTAGGTGAAAAAACTTCTGTCAATCAGCAGCCCCCCTTCCTTCCTCCCCGTTTTACTCACCTGGTCATTCCCCAGCCAGAGACACGCTCTACCTCTCTGGCCCGGCTTCTTGGCTCTTGATTGGATAGATTGATAGCAGCGCAGCCATTGGTTCCTGCTGCTGTCAATCAAATCCAGGGGGAGGGGCCGAGTCCGGCATTCTGTGTCCATGGACACAAATGCTGGACTCGGGAGCATGCCCGCATGGTAACCCCCTGGGAGAACCTCTCTCCTAGGGGGTTTTTAGGTGCCAGGAGGAGCTGTAAACACCCTGCCGGAGGACCCCAGGAGATGAGGTATGCTTTTATGATTATGATATGTTTTTTTTTTTTTTTTTTAAAACAAGGGTTTAGTAACACTTTAAGTGTGTCTGTGTCACAACAATTCACGAATTTCCCTTTGCAATTAATAAAGTATTCTGTATAAAGTTATCAACTTGCCTACCAGGCCTTTCCTGGAACTTTCTGTTTACAAGTTTAAAATAGTAGTTTTTGCTAGAAAATTGTAATATAAATAAGCATGCCAGGTTCTCTTTATTGAGAGATGTGGGGTCAAAAAGACCCCAAATTTCTCATTTACCCTTAATAGAAAAAAAACTTTGACTTAAATTGTTTTTTATCTCTTTAACCACTCCCGAACCACCCAATGTATATATACGTCGCTATTTGACCTTTATATACCAGGGTTATGACAACAGATAGCTGCCTTAACCCAGGTATATTTTTGTACAGCAGGCGATCTTCTTTCAGATAAAAGAAGTTCCGGTAGCGGATTCACCATGGAAACTCTTTTATGGGTGGCGGGAGGCCCTGTCCTGCTTATTTCTATTACAAAGGATGTTTACATTCCTTGTAATAGGAATAACAGTGATCAAAATATTTTTTTTAAAGGGACAGTGTAAAAATAAAAAAATTAAAGTAAAATAAATAATAATAATAAAACATTTTAAAGTGCCCCATGCCCACATATGTAAACAGTGTTCGAACCACACATGGGCGGAGCAATAATTCCAGTACTAGATCTGCTCTGTAAGGCCTCGTACACACGATAGGTAAACCATAGGACAACGGTCTGATGGACCGTTTTCATTGGTCCAAACCGATCGTGTGTGGGCCCCATAGGTTATTTAACCTTAGGTTAAAAAAAAAGCCAACTTGCTTTAAAACTAACCTATGGAATCCTAACCGATGGGAAAAAAACGATCGTTAGTAGGCACGTCCATCGGTTAAAAATCCACGCATGCTCAGAATCAAGTCGACGAATGCTTGGAAGCATTGAACTTCGTTTTTTTCAGCAAGTCGTTGTGTTTTACATCACCGCGTTCTGACACGATCATTTTTTTAACTGATGGTGTGTAGGCATGACGGACCATCAGTCAGCTTCATAGGTTAACCTATGACAATGGTCCTTCAGACCGTTCTCATCAGATGGACTGATCGTGTGTATGAGGCTTAACTCTAAACAGGTAACCTATTAAAAAAAATATATTTTTAAGTACCGTAGTTTGTCGCCATTCCATGAGCATGCGCAACTATAAAGCATGACATGATGGGTATCAATTTTACCAAAAAAAAATGGGCTTTTATTGTTTTCTTATTCTTTAATTATTATTTCCAAACAAATTGCGTTTGTAAGGCCGCTGCACAAATACGGTATGACATAAAGTATTGCAACGGTCTATATTTTATATTCTTGTTTGGGAGTTCTTATTTAGGAGTTCTAAGTACATTTCTAGCAAAAAATACTGGGCCAGATTCATAAAGACTTACGACGGGCGTATCAGTAGATACGCCATTGTAAATCCGAATTGGCGCCATCGCAACTTTAAGCGTATGCTTAAACTGAGATACGCTTAAATGTTGCTAAGATACGACCGGCGTAAGTCTCCTACGCCGTCGTATCTTAACTGCATATTTACGCTAGCCGCTAGGGGCGTGTACGCTGATTTACGCCTAGAATATGTAAATCAGCTAGATACGCCTATTCACGAACGTACGCCAGGCCGTCGCAGTAAAGATACGCCGTTTCCGTAAGGGGTTTTCAGGCGTAAAGATAAACCACCAAAAAGATGGCGCATCCAATGTTAAGTATGGACGTCGGAACCGCGTCAAATTTTTCAAATTTTACTTTGTTTGCGTAACTCGTTCGTGAATGGGGCTGGCCGTAATTTACGCTCACGTCGAAAGCATTGACGATTTGCCGACGTCATTTGGAGCATGCGCACTGGGATACGTCCACGGACGGCGCATGCGCCGTTCGTTAGAAATGTCAATTACGTGGGGTCACTAGTATTTTGCATAGAACACGCCCCAAACCAGCCTATTTTGAACTAGGCGGGCTTACGCCGGCCCAGTTACACTGCGCCGTCGTAAGTTACAGCGCAACTTCTTTGTGAATACAGGACCTGCTGCTCTAACTTACGGTGGCTTAGTGCATCTGAGATACGCTACGCCCGCCGAAATCTACCTGAATCTAGCCCACTGATTTTAACTTGTAAACAACAAATGTCAGAAATAGGCTTGGTCCAGAAGTGGTTAAGCATGAGAGCTGAAATTGACGTTGGAGGTCTCTGCGGTCCTCCAAGGACATAGAGCGGAGTGGGGGCTAACTTGCTCTCACTCAACTTCCTGCCTAGCCATAGGCCGCATTGGATTGCTTGGCTATTGCATTTGCCTAAGGGTGTCCTGTGCCCTACCACTCTCTCCCACAGTTTTCCTGTTAAGAGAAATCAACTTCTCTTTGTTCATTTTTAAAAGTGACTGGTGTCCATCTTTCCACCTTGCACAAAACCCACCATGCCTAGTAACCTGCACCCTGAGGAGGAATGTTGGCCCTTCCCATCTCTGGGGGTCACCACCAGGCCTCTGGAGGTTGGGAAGGATGCTACATTAAAAAAGGGAAACTCACTTATTTGCGGAACAAAGTTTATTCGCTCAACTTACTCCATCTAATGGAGAATGTCATCACCGGATTCCTGCAACATGTTAGGGTAAGTCATTAGTGATGCCATATATTTATATGCTGTGATTGAGTGAGGAACCTGTCCACAGTACAAGCTTTCCTTTCATCTACAGCAGCTGCCAGGACAGCAGAAATTGTTAAATGTGAAGAGCACAAACTCGGAAACAAACGCCACAGTTTACCTTTCATAATAGCTGGAGAATTATGTCATAGCATTCAGGAACTTTCAGGACATGTACTGCTTTTGACATGAGGGTAAAAAGGTTAGGACGCTATAATGAATGTCTTGTTTGATGGCTCGTATTTTCACAGCATCAGTTCGTTGGAGACTTTTACACTCTCCTAGTTTGTGGAAATTCATTCCACTATGAAGGCTTCATACGCCGGAGCTAAATCACTAAACCTCTGTGTACCTTCCAGTTGTATATTGTCTGTTTCCTAGGCTGCAATCTTTATGGAATATTTATTTCCCCCAAATGGTGAATCCAGAAGGCTCAGGTAAAACGTGCTAAACACAATTGCCTAGACTTTTTCAGTAACATATTTTTAACTGCACAACCCAAGAGAAAAGATGTGATGAACATAATACACAATGGTACCTATTGGAAAAAAAAAGGAAAATAACAAATCTTCATAAATAGCTGTAGATGAAAAGCAATTCTGTTTTTTTTTTTTTAATTATGAGCATTTTCAGCTGACCAATTATCTATTCATATAGAATACAACTATTCAGTGTCTTAAAGGGGTTATAAAGACAAAAATATTTTCCTCTTAAATTAAAGTCTGACAGTAGCTGATAAAGTAAAAATTAATGTTTTGCATTATAACTAGTTTGATACCTGTTGAAATCGAGCTGTTTTTTTCACCTCCAGCACTCCTGAATCATTCTCACTGACTTCCTGGTTTGCGGTGCGCATTCATTCTTGCTACATCACGGCCTAATGGGAACTACAGTTCCCATTAGGCTGAGCCTCCATGCCTGTGAGGGATAAGAGAGCATCTTCACGCAGGGCTGTAGTGATAGGGAGGGGGTGAGCACATTCTGCTTTCCACCATGCAAAACGGCTCAGATGCTGGTGGAAAGCAAGAAGAGGAGAGACAGGAAATGGCATTTTCAAACCTGGATTACTGTATTTTGGAGGTCAAAAGGAAAAACGAGGTAAGTGATATTTAAATGCTTTAGCTTACAGCAATCATTTGATCTAATAAAAAAACTAACCTTTAGAGCCGGTTCACAATGGGGCGGCACGACTTCAGGGGCGACTCGGCCAGGCGACCTGAAGACGACTTATAAGGCGACATGCAAAATGACTTCTGTATAGAAGTCAATGCAAGTCGCCCCGAGTCGCCCCCGAAGTCGTACAAGAACCTTTTTCTAAGTCGGAGCGACTTGCGTCACTCCTATTAGAACGGTTCTATTCACTAGAATGGGATGCGACTTGTCAGGCGGCTGCGTCGCCTGACGAGTCGCCCCAGTGTGAACCAGGTCTTAGTGTTCCTTTAAATCCTCGGTTGATTTGCACATTGCAATTTCTAAATATTTAATATTTTGCTTTCATCTTTCAGTGCAACTACTGTAGCAGTGCCCCAGAGCACATTGGTATGGTCCCTTGGGGCCACCATGCTCCCAATAGTAGTTTAAACTAGCGTTTTCTTATAGAATGCAAAAACATGTTGTATATTTTCTGTGTGTACTGAGAATATTTACTGTTTTTTTTCCCAGAGGCTGTACAGAATTGATGTTGTTTGGCAGTTTGCTGAAGGGCTGTTGTCTCTGGACTCCTAATTATGATGGGAAGGTCTTGACCAGTGTACTCGAGATATTCCCAAACTTCCATTTTAACCCCCCATTAACCCCTTTCTTACCTCCCCTTCTATACCCTTCCTCTAAACATACCCCCTTTATACCAAATAATAATAATAGATCACATCAGCGTTGGAGTAAAACTGGCCATAACAGCCTTTTTATTAACCAATAATATAAAAACTCCAAATATTAAACTTTAATCAAAATTTCTTTCCATTAACATGTATTCCAAATTTTAAATCACAATTTCTTAACTCCCAGTCTGTTGGTCTCTGACAGCACCCCAAAAATGTCACACTTCCCACCACTACACTGCGGGACCATAATTCTACCATACCAGGCCTCCAGCCGTATCACCAGCTCGGAGACAACCCTCTCCTGCAGTGCAACCATAACCATATTCCAGCAGACACCGTTCCACTGGAATACAACAGAGGGGCACATACCACCGATGAGCCCCCCACCATTTCCATGACCTCTGATTTTGCCACCGTCAAAGACCAAAGACACCGCCACAGCCCACTAGGGGGAACCCCCTTACCCTTAGGGGCCCCTCCACACCCGCAGGGCATGCTGAATCCCATCCTGTAAGCCCAGCACCCACAAATCAATCCCCACTGATGACAAATGCACCCCATCCCTCCGAAGGTACATTCCCACGTTGACCTCCAACTCCAAGTGCCATATCACCAAACCCCCTTTACTGGCCAGGAACCGTCCAATCACCTTATTCACCCTGCCATTCGCCAGTTAGTTCGGGCAACAATGTCGGACCACACTATCAATGTCTTAGGGAAAGCCTTCTGAAACGTCAGAAAATCTGACTTTACAGCCACTATCAGATACCCAATGGATCTGACCCCCAAGTCATTCCCTCCTACATGTAAAACCATCACGTCCGGCGGTCTGTCCAACCGCGCGTACCGATACACTTCCGGTACCACCTTGCTCCAAACCATCCCTGGGATCCCCATCCACCTAATGCAAGCCTCCCGCCTCGGGATCCCCAGTTGCCTGCCGTCCGACCTAGCGTCTGCTCTCTTGGCCCCCCAAAAGACATACGAATGCCCAAGAATCCAGACGAGGCGTGATTGACCTCCATCTGAAACAAAACACAGAAACAAAGTAGAACCAATACCCAATGACCTAAACATCTGTGACAACCCCACCCCCTTTACTAATAGTACCCCATAACGACAGTTCCCCACAACAAAATTGTTGACTGCACCCCCACCCATTAAACTACCTCCGCCACCAAATGGGGGCGCACAGAAGAACAAAACCTCCTGGACTCCCACCTCCCAATCCGTTTTATCGCCGCTTCATCCAACCCGCACCTGGCAGCCTTCGTGGCCGCCCCGATGCGGAAGGAGTGGGAAGCGAACTGTGTACCATCGAGGCCAGCTGACCCGAGGCACTTGCGAAAAACAGCCACAAATTGAAACCTGGACAAAAAAGACCCATCCTCGTGTACTAGGAAAGGGCCCCCCCGACTAGTCGCACCTCCAAAAATGTCCTCGTTGCCCTAACCGGGCAAACTGCTGCCCCCGGCAACGTGAACAACTGAATCTCCACCCCATTACCCTTCCGCTATTGATATTAAGGGGAACCCCACTCCATTTTTTTTATTTAAGCACGGGGGTTCCCCTTAAGATCCATACCAGACCTTAAAGGTCTGGTATGGATTTTGAGGGGGAACCCTACGCCATTTAAAAAAAAATTGGTGCAGGGTTCCCCTTAATATCAATACCAGACCTGAAGGGCCTGGTAATGGACTGGGGGGGAACCCATGCCGTTTTTTATCTGTATTGCCGGGACCTGACAATTCATTATAGCCGCGAGTAGTTTTAAATTACTACATTTATTTGCGCATAACACTAACTTTTTAACCTTGAAAATAGAGGGTAAACTGTGCCTGCGTGTTATACGCAGGGGGCTGTGGATTTTTTTTCCCCCGAAACTTCCCTTTTAAAGTTAGGGTGCGTGTTAGACGCCTGTGTGTGTTATACGCGGATAAATACGGTACTTTTTTCCTTTAGAAATGTCATTTTGCGCAGGGACTGTTCTAAACACGGGAAAATTCGCCACTTTACAGGCATATTATAGACACCCCCCCAGGTAAGAAATTTAGGCTCCATGCACACTGGAAGCTAATAAAAAGCTATAAAAAACGCCAGTAGCTTTGCAGGGAGCCTTTCAACGTTTTTTAGCGTTTTTGCAATAGCGTTTATTAGGGGTTTTCAGTGTAGCTTTTTTTTTTCAATGGATAAAAAACGCTGGCGAGCAGCGTTTTTGAGCGTTTATTAGCGTTTTTCGTTGTTTTGCGTTTTTACCGCACTTTGAACGCAAATTTATGGCGTTCAGAAAAGAGCCCATAAACTCCACTGCTCATTAACACTAAAAAACGTCCATGTGTGCAGGCTAACATAGGGCCAGATTCACGAAGGGTATACGACGGCGTATCTCCTGATACGCCATCATATCTCTGTTTCTATCTATGCGACTGATTCATAGAATCAGTTACGCATAGATATCCCTAAGATCCGACAGGTGTAATTGTTTTACACTGTCGGATCTTAGGATGCAGTACCGCGGCCGCCGCTGGGGGGAGTTTGCGTCGTAAACCAGCGTCGGGTATGCAAATTAGGAGTTACGGCGATTCACGATGGATTTTCGCGTTCGCTACGTCGCTGCTAGTCTAGTTTCCCGTCGCAAAGTTAGTCGTCGTTTTAGGTGCCCTAACTTTAGTCAGCAAGCGTATTGCTGTCTAAAGTATGGCCGTCGTTCCTGCGTCGAAATTTAAAAAATAACGTTGTTTGCGTAAGCCGTCCGGGAATACGGAATTACGCTACGCGCGTCGCCGTTTGGAAAAATTACGTCACGGCGCGCAAAGCACGACGGTAATTGCGAAATGGAGCATGCGCAGTCGGTCCGGCGCGGGAGCGCGCCTAATTTAAATGGCACACGCCCATTTGAATTGGCCCGCCTTGCGCCGGAGGCCGCGGGCGTAGTTTTCATCGCAAGTGCTTTGTGAATCAGGCACTTGCGATGAAAACTTGCGGCGGTGTAACGTATCTACGATACGTTACGCCACCGCGATTCTACGTGAATCTGGCCCATAGAGTGAAGTTTATGGGCTTTTAAAAAAAAAGCCCAAAACACCAATAAACTACAGTTTATCAGCTTCTGTGTGCATGGAGCCTTAAAGGAATATTTCATTTTTATTGTTTCTATTGTTTCACTTTAAGCATTATTAAAATCACTGCTTCCGAAAAAACGGTTGTTTTTAAAACTTTTTTTTACATTGATACATGTCCCCTGGAGCAGGACCCAGGTCCCCAAACACTTTTTATGACAATAACTTGCATATAAGCCTTTAAAATTAGCACTTTTGGTTTTTCACGTTCATGTCCCATAGACTTTACCGATGTTCGCGTTTTCGAACGAATATTTTGCCTGTTCGCATGTTCTGCTGCGAATCGAACCGGGGGGTGTTCGGCTCATCCCTACTCTCTTTTTTTTTCTTTTTTTTACTGACAGATGATCTTTAATTGAGATAAAGGGTGGTTTGGCAATTATAAAAAAAATACAACCCCCAGCTATTCAAAATGCTTCGCATTGCATGGTGTGTTCCTCTCTATCTTTATATTTCATAAAGTACTCAATTTTTATCTAATTATTGTTTGAACAACATGTGGGCTGTGGTTAGGCTTGTTTATCGGGTGAGCCTGCACAGTCCTGGGCTGATTTCAGAAAGATCATTGTTTGTCAAGCCAGGTCAATATTTTGAAGCCAACAGACTTTTCTTTAGGCGCCGATCATTTGTTAGGGCTTGTTGGAGCTGTTCTCACAAACATTCAAGCCAACAGACAAACATCTTCTGAGTTTTATCAAATATCTCTGAGAACTAACAGAAACAAAGGATTTTCATGACTCCTAGATCATGCCTGGCCAGCTCTAGTTCCATCCAGATCTGTTTCTTGGAAGGTGGGTATCTGTACAATGTTAAAACTGCTTGTTTTCTTCACCATGAACTATTTCCCCAGAATTCTTAGAATTCAAAGAATTCAGCCCTGTTCATACTTGATGTCCGATTCCGCAGTGCTCTTCACTCATAGTAGTCACCTTTTGTTAAAGCTATATGAGCAAAACAAATTCAAATCCAACGGGTCGAGGTTTGTATCAGACATTCAAATTCTGTATTCAAAAAGTCATGGAAAAACATGTATTTAGAAGATCTATTGGACAATCACACTCACCGGCCACTTTATTAGGTACACCTTGCTAGTACTGGGTTGGACCCCTTTTGCCTTCAGAACTGCCTTGATTCTTCGTGGCATAGATCCAACAAGGTTTTGAAAAGATTGAAAGGAGGTTTTGGTCCACATTGACATGATAGCATCACGCAGTTGCTGCAGATTTTTATCGGCTTAACATCCATGATTTGAATCTTTCGTTCAGCCACATCCCAAAGGTGCTCTATTGGATTGAGATCTGGTGACTGTGGAGGCCATTGCGCAGAGTTCCACCCTCAAAGTTTTCCCCCTCCCAGCACAGAACCCCATCCCCCTTCCTGTACAATTGGCACACTAAATTCTTTTAATTCCTCCCCCAAATCTCCCCTCCAAACATAGACCACACAGACCTCAGATACAGCAAGGCTCAATGCAATGTTTGATATGCCCCTCCTCCCAGGCTTTTCCTCATGACCTGTCATAAGACACATCAGTGACAGGCGGCGGCGAGAGATGCTGCGGCCGGGTGCCGAGAATCGGTGCACCATACATGCCCAGCGTTAATACAGCAGATGCACTGGGCAGTGTTCAGTGCAACGGTCAGGACCGGAGTGCTGCCAGTGCCAGAGGTGCCTGAACTCTGCAACCACCTAAACTCTGCAACCTGCACACACCTGAACTCTGCACCCTGCACCCAACTGAGCTCTGCACCCGCCTGAACTCTGCACCCTGCACCTACCTGAACTCTGTACCCTGCACCCACCTGAACTCTGCACGCACCTGAACTCTGCACCCTGCACCCACCTGAACTCGGCACACACCTGAACTCTGCACCTTGAACCTACCTGAACTCTGTACCCTGCACCCACCTAAACTCTGTACCCACCTAAGCTCTGCACCCTCCACCCACCTGAACTCTGCATCCTGCACCCACCTAAACTCTGCACCTAACAGACACCTGAACTCTGCATCCACCTGAACTCTGCACCCTGCACCCACCTGAACTCTGCACTTAGCACCCACCTTAACTCTGCACTTTGTAGGTAGCACCCTCCAGAACCCTGCAGTCTATATGTAGCACCCTCCAAAACCCTTCACCCTGTATCAAGCACCCTCCTGAACCCTACATTCTGTGCCTAGCACCCTACAAAACTCTGCACTCTGTATGTAGCACCCTGCTGGTATCTAATGCCCCTTTAGGACCCTCCCACGCCCAGTTGCTGCGGCACGCTCAACCCCCTGCCCCCCTACTCCAGGGAAAGGCGTGGGGTGTGGTTAAGTTCCTGTACCTGTGAGAGAGAAAAATGCACTGGGTGACCCCATCAAGTGAAAGAAAGAAAAAATCTTACTGGAATGCTCTGTTGTACTCCAATGAGCGAACCTAAAAACAAACAGTGCATTGAAATCACATATATGTACCAATGTGGATGGCTAGATGTATACAAAAAACAAAGTGAGTAAACTTGAACCTGAAAATCCAAAATTCACACTAATATACATATACACACATGTGCTAAGGTTATATGAATAAATATTATGACAATAAAGAAAAAATTGTATATTGAAAAATAAGAAAGTTCAAAGTGAGTAAAAAAATAAAGTGGCTATAGAAAGTCCACTTTTAGCAAGAAGAGTCCAGTTCCAAAGTATTGGGGGGGGGAAAGGGGGGGGGTAAGGGGGAGGATGCATTGAAAAAGTTGTGATTGAGATGATAGATGTTTGTCCACCGACAACGCAGATGAAACTACTCCCTGTGATGAACACCAGAGGCAATGGATAACCTTACCGGATGGAATGGACCTCCACTAGTGGCGAGGTCAACAGCGCCTGCAGATACAACCCTCTGCGGGGTCTTGGGTCCATCCCAGGCAGAGGCGGACTGACCATTCGGGAATTTAGGCACTGCAGAGGGCCCCATGCCACTAGGGGGCCCCATGCCACTAGGGGGCCCCATCAGGGTTGCCAGCCTCAGTAAAACCAAGGACAGTATTTCAAAAATCTGTGTTTTTTACATCTGTCCCTGAAATGTCCCTTACCAATATCCTTTTGGTCTAAAAATCCCAAGATTATAGCTGCCCCGCCTCTCCAGTACCTTTTCAGTGTGTGTATGTGTATTCTATGTGTATATATACTGTGTGTGTATACTGTGTATGCATACAGTATGTGTGTGTGTATACTGTGTGGCCCCATAATCTCCTATTGCCAGGGGGCCCCATAATCTCCTATTGCCCGGGGGCCCCATGAGTTGTCAGTCCGCCCCTGGTCCCAGGACGTCCCGGCACCAAGGTCCGATCTCCTTCCTTGCCATCAGTGTCTCTCCTCCGTCTGATGTAAAGACAGGGATCCTTGCCAATGCAAAGGCCAAATGCTCCTCCAATTGGGATGCAGCATATGAGGGAATCAAAAAAGACTCAAATAGTGTATTACCTCAAAAACGCTTGTTCATTTATTCCAAATTACAATATAAAAAAAATCGTACAAAATTAAATAAGCTGGCATAAAAACTCCTAAGCGAACACCTGTGATTCCGGGGTCACGTGAATGCATAGTGACGTCAGTACGTAGCACCACCCGGGCCTGAGTACAACAGAGCATTCCAGTAAGATTTTTTCTTTCTTTCACAGGTTTTTTTTTTTACTTGTTTTTTTAGTGTGATGTTTAGTCAGTTATATATTATCTGTCAGCAATAGCAATTTTTGTTGTATACACTGGTTATTCTGTTACACATCTGACCTTTAGTCACTTGTATACAGCTTATATAGCGCGACTATATTCCTTTTACAAATTTTGTTGCATGGTTTCATATGTTTATTGTGTCGCAGCTTAGTTATCACTAGCATTATGTTCACTTTTTTCAAAAACATTGTTTCCTCTGTACAGTGCCCTGTGTTGATTGTCAACACAGAGCTATCAGCGCGATTTCAAATAGCCGGTCAGCAGGCGGGGGAATGTACCCGAAACCCTGAAACAAGCAGTGACGTACAGGTACATGGTATTTCTAATAAGCAGCATAATGTACTGCTACTGATGCATTAGTGACTTATGGTATTTAACTAGCCCCTTTGTGCTGCATTCGTGGCACCAGTGTCAGTGTTAATTAACTACTTCATGCAGCAGCACTAATGCATCAGTGACAGTATATTACGCCCTTCATGCTGCATATTACAGAAATACCATTTGTGATTAATTAACCTCCCCTAAGCCACAACCCCCCCCCCCACCCCCCTTGAAAGAGTTAATTGACTCATCTGCAGATGGTAATCTGCTTAATTGTGAGATGCACTGCTTGGTTCCTCCTCCTCTAGTTTGCATTTGCAGGTCACAGCCTAGGTCTCCAAGCCCACCACCCGGCTGGCCTCTCTGTGACGTCACTCCGGCCGAGACTAGGAAGCACCTGTTGGGCGAAGATTACTCTACGTGACCGGGAGGTAAAGGGCAGGGCTGGTCTTAGGCTTGTGTCGGGTGCAGAGTGACACAGGACAGGCAGTAGGGCACTGAGCAGGCTAGCGAGATCGCGCCACCAGACTGCCACAGTGCTACTTGATGGGGTCTAAGTGGTAGGGTAAATGCTGTGCTAATGAAAAAAGTGTATATGCAGATCTGGTCACAGGTCACTGAAGTTGACAACCACTGGACAATTCCCTTTAGTTCTGTTATACCTTAAGTAGGCCACTGTGCCTCAAAAACTACTGCCAGTCACGCATGCTAACTCAAGCACATACGCTTCCCCTTAGGTGCTCAGAGGGACCATTCCTGATGGGACAGCATTGACTGGTCATGTATATGACCGGTATATAGCTTTCACACAAACCAATTAATATACTTATTGGGATTTTTTTTTACCAAAGAATACATTTTTGCCTAAATATATGAAGATTTTTTTGATGTGCATTAGATTGTATTATAACATAAAGTATTTTTTTTTTTTTTAATGTTCAGTCTTTTTTCATTCATAAAATAAAAACCAAAAAAAAAAACAGTGGTGTGCAAATACTCCAAAAAAAAAGCTTTATTTGCGTGAATTTTTTTAAATAAATTTAGTTTTTGTACAGCATTGCATGACCACACAATTACCAGTTAAAGTAGTGGATTTCTATATAGCAAAAAATGGACTGGCCATGAAGGGGGTCAAATCTTTCAGAGCTCAAGTGGTTAATTAACCTCCCCCATAGAGTTAATCACTTCAGCCAGTTCATAATGGGGATCACAGACAGTCCCATCAATGCTGGGGGTTATTACATAAGCTAGCAACATGCTGGGGATTATTGTTGCAGAAACTGACGCAAATGCTGTGCATATTGCATATTAAATTCTCAAATTAAACCTAACTTAATTTGTATTGTTCTAAGTATTTTGTTATTTTGAAGTGGGGGGGGGGCAGTTTTCCATCTTTGCCCTGGGCACCGGATGACCTTGTCCTGGCACTGGGTCCAGGAGTCAAAGCCATATTCAAAGCGAGCCAGAGTCAGCAACAGAAGAGGTACCAATTCAGAAGGTAGAATCAGAAGCCAGCCGGGGTCAGTATCAGACAGGCAGAAGAGGTGTATAATAGCAGGCAGAGGATAGAGTCAGCACAAGTCAAAGTCAACAACAGGAGATTAGGGGGCAAGCTAGGTCAAAGCACAAGATAATCAGGATGCAGATCTGGTCACAGGTCACTGAAGTTGACAACCACTGGACAATTCCCTTTAGTTCTGTTATACCTTAAGTAGGCCACTGTGCCCCAAAAACTACTGCCAGTCACGCATGCTAACTTAAGCACATACGCTTCCCCTTAGGTGCTCAGAGGGACCATTCCTGATGGGACAGCATTGACTGGACATGTCAGTTATCACCAGGCACTTGGCCTTCCAATGTTGTATCTGGCATATGGGCCACCGGTGAGTGCAAGAGAATGCAGCTTCCTTGTAAGCACCCGTCACAGTGAACGCTGTTTCCTGAATACTACCTTTCTAGTGCGGTAGCATTACCTTCAGCCACCAGAAACTGCAGACCAAAGTCTCCTCCAGCCTTACCCTTAAGGAGCCTGTCTGGTGATCCCTTCATTCTGCCTCTTGAACTAACAGCTGCAGTAAGCCCCCTAGTGAGAGAGTTATTTCAACCCCATTTTCATAGAACTGATACTCTGTTATACTGTCTTCAGCTTCCACCCAGTAGCCCGGTGTAGAAACGATACCTTCATTGACTGTTATTCTTTGTTCAACACCATTACAAAGCTTCCTACCATTCTGTCTGTACTTTCAATTTAACTGCATCCATTCACTAAACATCAAGTTGTGCATTGCTGTTTGTATGATTTTTTGCTAATACTGTTACATAATACTGCTATCTACCTGCTCTGTGGAGCGGGTTGCAACAAAAAGTGTAGGCAGGTGCAGTCTGTATTCCCCACAGAATGCAGAAGGGGAAAAAAGCTGTTAGGAACTTGATTCCTCTATGTCTTCTTGTCCAATTGAATGCTGGAGCCCAACGTGACTTTGGCAGCCACCTTGGGTCAGGCAAGGTCTATTTAAGTCTCTGGCTTCTGGGTTTGCACGCTTTATGCAAGTGGCTACCGTAGGGACAGGTTCCCTGTCTGGTAAGGGCTTTTCTTAGCGGCAAGGAAAGATTAATAAGAAGTAGGGAAAGTGTAGGGACTACAGTAAGCTATTTCCCCTTAGGAAGCCTCCCATCTGGGTGTGGACCGGGCAGGCCTCATTCTCGTTCCTCGCTGCAGAAGCTGTTGGCATCTTTCCAAGATCTAAAGCTCCTACTACTGTTTGTCAGTGGTTCCGGTCAGTTGTGCCTACCTGCCAGGCCTGTTTGTATGTTGTTGGAACTCCCACTGTTCTCATCAACCGTGGCCACTAATTGTATTCTTGCTGCTAGCACACCATGCTGCACCCTACCCATGAATACTATTTGATAAGACAAATGCTTGGTAGCACAAATGTCCCGATGTCATTTTGCAGTTAGTAAGAAAATGCTCTAATAACATTGTAAAATGCAGCAGTGCTGTGACCAAGGTAAAGAACATTTACTAATGTGTAAGGATAGGGAGATTCCGGATAACAGGCACTTTATTAGAAAACCACTTGAGCTAAAAATCTATAAAATCTATAATAAACCCTTAAACAGTCAACATTTTTTTAAAGGATTCTAAAGCTATGTTTTCTCTTCAGGAAATACGAATATAGCACATGAACAGTTTTAATGTGCATTTAAGTGTTACTCTTTGGACATGTTTGAATCAAACATTGAAAATGAATCAAGGGATCTGTAGAGGTGACATTCTGATGAGTTTGATGGAGAATGTTATTTCTTATTTTTAATGCGTCTCTGAAAATAATTTGTTTTTCCTCCTTTTCTCAATATGTTCTTCCTCCATCAACACATCTAATATGATTTTGTCATACATTGCAAAGCTTTATTGCATTAGAGGCTGTATGTTGTCCCATCTGTGGCTGAACTCTACGCTGAGTTCTCCACCCTCTGGAAGAAACAAACATTTTCCACATGAGAACTGCGATCACCATCTGGCAGATTAAAGTCTCTCATCCACTACGTCACCCTCTCTGCCATCTCTGCGATTTCCTCCACAAACACCCAGCCCCTTCCTCTTGCTTCTGTCTTCATAGTAGATAATTCTGTGATGATCTCTCTGTCTCTAGGTTTAGAGAAATCCAACTGCAGGTCCCTTCACAGCTTGCATGAAAGCAAAGACGTGATCACACACAAATCAATGGTACTTCCATTTTGCTAATTTAGCATTATGCCACGTAGACATGTGCATTCGTTTTCGTTAGAATGCATTTTCGTCCGAAAATCTGTTTTTTTTCGTTATCGTTTTAACAAACGATAACGAAAGTGCAAGAAACGAAAACCGAAAGATCCGACATAAAAAATGCTTTATTTTCGTTTTCGTTGTGGTAAAAATTAGATATAGAGAGATTCGACATTATAGGGAAAAGATTCGACATTATAGAGAAAAGATTCGACACTATAGAAATAATAGATTCGACATTACAGAGAATAGATTTCGATTTATGAGAAAATAGATTCGACATTATAGAGAATAGATTCGACATTATTACTAGTCATACAACATTAGAATTCTTGTAGGCGGAATATTCGAACGGTAATGTATGATTCGGCGTAAAGATTCGACGTTCCGTCGAATATTCTTTTGACCATTCGACAGAAACCAAGTATTATTGGATTTTCGGACGAAAGCTATTCCCCAACGAAAAACGAAATAAATCAAAACGATTTTCGGGAGTAACTAAATAAATTTATTTTCCAAACGAAAACGAAAAAACAAAACAAAATATTCCAGTCTGCACATGTCTAATGCCACCTACACACGATCAGAAATTCCGACAAGAAAAGTCTGATGTGAGCTTTTGGTCGGAAATTCCGACCGTGTGTATGCTCCATCAGACTTTTGCTGTCGGAATTTCCTCCAACAAAAGATTGAGAGCAGGTTCTCTATTTTTCAGACGGAAAAAGTTCCTATCGGAAAATCCGCTCGTCTGTATGCAATTTCGAAGCACAAAACAACACAACACACATGCTCAGAATCAAGCAAAAGAGTCGAACTGCCTATTGAACTTCATTGATCTCGGCTTTTTCTGATACTGGGCTCCGGTTTTTTGTGACTTCCTGTTCTTGTCCCTTATGCCTGATATCCACTATATCTCTTTCCCAGCTCTATTTTTAATTGCGATGGGGGAAACAATGACTTTTGTGAACATTGCTTTGCTCCATTTTTTTAATTATGATGAGTGCAATATTTGCTTGATCCTCACAGGGCAAACTGGGCCACTCATAAACCAATGTGGAACGTTTGATCTGATTAACTTTAAAGATGAGTTGCACTTGTATTAAAGTCTTTTTTTTGTGGCCTGATGTTCAAGAAACACTGGCTCCTGATCACATTTCCTGAACACCAATAATCTCTCAGCTTTCCGAGCTCTCCTTATCTATTCCAGGTTCTGGATGGGCATGGATGGGCAACCTAGTGCTATATTGCAATTGCAAACATGATTCCATTTCTCACCTTATCCTTTCTTTCTGGCTGTGACATGTAACTGTCATAAACTGTATTGTGATTAGTAATAGCATTCTTTTTTTTCCAATGTTTTTTTTTTTATATCAATCATTTTTATTGAATATTTTCAATTTTACAAGAAAAGTAAAATACAGAAACAATAAAGAAAATGATATACACAGCATCAGATATACATCTCTTCAGTGATTAGTAATAGCATTCTGAAAGCTGCTGTTTGAAGACGTTTGTATGGAAATCCATACAAGAAGAGCCTAAGGCCTCGTACACACGACCAAGTTTCTCGACAAAAACCAGCAAGAAACTTGCTGGGAGATATTTTTTTGCCGAGGAAACCGGTCGTGTGTACATTTTCTTCGAGGAAACTGTCGAGAAACTCGACGAGCCAAAAAGAGAGCAAGTTCTCTATTTCCTTGACGGGAATGGAGAAAATTGGCTTGTCGCGTTCCTCGACAGCCTAACAAGGAACTTGAGGAGGAAAACAATGTGTTTCGCCCGTCGAGTTCCTCGGTCGTGTGTACGAGGCTTCACCCTACTGAAGACAAATAACCTCTTCACTATCACAGTCTAGAACCTTAAGGTTTCTCTAGAGGTTTCTTGGTGTTCCTTGAGCTGTGGCTGACTGTCTTCCCATCTAATGGTGCCTGCATAATTCCAGCAGATCTTTCTAACTGTCTGTAAGGGGTGGCATTCTGACTACCACTGTAAGGAGGATATTCTTCACAATGACCATCCATGTAGAAGTCATTTTTTCTCACTCATTTTAGCAAGGGTTCCCTAAGACCTTTAAAATATTTTAAGGAGTCCTCTGGGATAAAAGGGTTGAGAAAAGGCTGGTCTAGAGATTTCACTGGTTTAAAATCCACAATTAACTCTTAAATGTTCCCTGGAGAAGTTTCAATGCTTTTCTTGTTCAATAATTATTTATATTTTTTTTCGGTAATATAGATAGAATGACAGAGAACAATTGGAGCCAATATGGAAAAAAAATGAACATCTATTCCAAGGACACCAGAGCGGAAAGTATAAATAAAAAAGGAAATCACATTATTAGTCCAGAAACTAAAACAGATCAGGCATTATAATCTCTAACAGAAGAATGGCATACAATGATCCCTGGTGTATATAAACAAATACTAGAACAGAAGAAAATACACAAAACCAAAAAGTGGAATTGAGGAGACAATACAAATAGAATTCAAGTAATATTGAAGGAAAGAAGTTATAGTGGAATCGATGTAGGATGATCAATGTAGTGATATAGCAGTGGGATGAGGATTAATAATTATTATAATTCTAGTTATTTTCTGCAGCAATCAGTTCTTCCAGAGAGATGCATTTATTGAGTCTCTGCACAGAATTTTTTTTTTTTACAAGATACTTGCAACAGATGAAAAAATACAAGAGAGTAAATATTAGAATGAACAAGCAGCCTTCAGAGTCCCATTAATCCTAGCATATATAGCAAGCATAGAGACACTACAACCAAGCATATGTCCCATCTATAATATGCACCTATATATCTTCCATGCATACAATAATGTGTGTTATAATCTAGACCTCTCATCTTGATGGAGAAAGAATGTGAGAAAGAATGAATGCTTCTAACAGCTAAAACTTCCCCTAAAATACTAGTGTGACATGGGGGGGGGGGGGTTCTGACTAAAATAGCAAAGAGTCATCAGCTCCTTTTGGTATGTAAAATAGAGTAGGCTTGGATGAACGGGAGTCCAACAGGAGTAAACATGAAAAGTCAGAAGAAGATGGTATCAGGAGAAAGGCCGTTATGGGAGAAGTAACGATTCATCACAATGAGGAGGTAAGTAATGAGTTACCCAAGGTTGCCATGTATGCTCATACTTCTGAACCTTATAAAGAAGAACTGCTTCAACTTTTATTTGCAAATTAATTTTATTATTAATATTTTGCAAAGTACATAAGACACAAAAAGAAAGTAAACAAAACCACATCACGCGCAGGGAGGTATTCTTAGAAAAACAAGTAAAAATTAGAAACTCCCACAAGAATTACAGAGCCATATACATCCATATCCATCACCATGCTGAGAACCTCCCCCTAGTCGTGCAATCCATATATCATTAGGCTACAGAAAGAGGGCTATACAACCAGATATTCCAAACTTTGTAAAAAAAATGTGGGCATCCTCTGCTCAAGTATGTTGCTTTATAGAACGGAATCACCTTATTCACAAGCCCTTTCCAGTACAATAGTGAGGGCGTTGTGGTATTCTTCCAATAGAGGATCAGTGCCTTGCGTGCATAAAACAATAACAAGCTAAGCAAAGTACGCTGAGCTCTAGTAGGTTTTAAGCCTGCCAAGCCAAGAAAGCATGTTGCCACCATCAAGAGCACAGGAACAGAGGTAATCTCCATTATACAGTGCCGGTCAGCAGATCAAAACTCCTTGACTACCTGGCAATACCAAAAAACTTGGCTAAAATTGGCTGGAGACTGTGAGCAATGCCAACATTCTGCCGACGTTCTCGGATAGATTTTAAATAACCTTGCTGGGGTGTAATATATCCTGTGCAGGAATTTAAACGGAATTAAGCGATCTCTAGCAGACACTAAGGGAGCGAAGGGGAAGCTCCACATATCATCCCACTCATCTTTTACCAGAACCGGAACGTCCTCCACCCACTGTGCCCTACATCTGGCTATAATTCAGATAACGTTTTTTTCATGTCATCTAATAGAACATTCTCCAGAATTGAGGACCTAAGTTCTGACTTAGTGGAGCCCAACTGGGAGACAAAAGTGTGTCCCAATTGGAGGTAGCGAAAGAGATATGGATTTGGAAACTCTAATTTCTGTTTTAGATCTACAAATGATATGACCCAAGGTTTTAATCCCCTTTGACACCCATATGATCGCATCAGGTATAGTGAGCACAATTGCGAGTCTGGTGACAGGGCAGTAGAGGCAGCTGCCAGTAATTTCTCAACACAGTCCCAAGCCTTGATAGTGGCTCACATTGTGCCCATCAGTGGAAATTGAGCCCCAGGGCCTCTGTACACAAGGAGACGCAGGCTCTCATATGAGCCCACTACCACTGCCTCCAACATCGTGGCACAATCCCCATCATCCCCAAGAAGATATCTATGTGAAAAAACTCCCTGGTCAGCCAAGAAATATTTAAAAAGATCAGGAAGTGCCAGACCCCCTTGTCCCCAGGGCTCCTAAGTGCTGTAAGGCCTACTCTGGGAGGGGAGTTTCCCCATATGAAAGAACCAAAGATGCCATGTACTCAATGGAAAAAGGAGTCCAATGGAATCCAAATGGGTTACGCAAAAAATAAAAGAACACCGGAAGTATCTTAATTTTGAAAAGGTTTATGCATCCCATCACTGATAGGGGGAGATTCCACCATATCTCAGTTTTCCTCTTAAGGAGATCCAACAGGGGTGAAGATTCCGACTAAGAAAGTCCACAACCCTTGCAGATATACGAACCCCCAAATAGGTAAACTGAGTGACCCACTGTAGCTGTAGCCCAGGGTCCGCCGCAGCCCTCATACCAAAATCCAGTCGGATAATATTGGATTCGTCCCAAATAACTTTTAGGCCTGAACATTTTTCACAATTATCCAAAATGCCAAGGACTGCATGAAGAGATGTACCTGGATCCTTTAAAAACAGCAGCATATCATCCGCATACAGCACTAGACATTCCTTAATGTTTCCAACTTCCAAGGTCCCCATCTCAGGAGAGGAATGAAGCGCAACAGCCAATGGTTTAATCATTAGAGAAAACAAGAAGGGGGACAAAGGCCAGCCCTGCCTGGTTCCCCTACCCACCTCAAAAAAAGGGGAAATGGAGGACCCAATTTTCAATGCCATCCAAGGTTTACTGTATAATAAGGACACCCACTTACAATATTTGGGTCCAAAAACCATACGTTCTAACAACATTTTCATGTAGTCCCAATCAACAGAATCGAAGGCCTTGGCCATATCCAGTGTGACCACCACCCTAGTTCCAGTTGTGTTGTGGTAATCTGCAAATTAGTAACTAAACAATGTAAATTGGTGTATGTAGACTTCCCTGGCATAAAGTCAGTTTGAGTCAGAGTTGAGAAGGGCTATTGGTCTATAGGAGGAACAGCATGTGAGATCCTTACCTGACTTAGGTAGGAGAACCACGTAAGCATCTAACATGGAAGAAGGTAGAGCCCCATTTTCAAAGCTGTATAAATATAATGATTGTAGTCGAAGGCTTAGTGTGTCAGAATATTGCCTATACCACTCCACTGCAAAAAAATGGCTGCCTCTTTATCTTTCAGAGTAATATCCTAATCAAGCTATGCTCTATTATCAGCCTCCAAAGCAGGGATAGGAAGACCTGAGAGAAGGTCGGTCAATTCCCTCCTATCATAAGGCGGTATTGGGGAACATAGAGTTAAAAAGTACTCAACAAATCGATGAATAATGGCCACAGGAACCGTAATCATGTCCCCTGTCTCAGAGCATATACACACTTTACAATAACCAGAGCCCTCTGATCTGTCTGCCACCAGCATCGCCAACAGCTTACCATTTTTGTCACCATTTTCAAAAAGTGATTCAGCTCTATGAAGCAAGGTAGTGTGTGCCACGTTTGTGTCAAATAAAGCAAGTTGACTCTTAGCTCTCTCTAAGGATGCAAATGTGGCATCCCCAGGGGCAGCTGCTTATTCCACCTCCAGCCTACGTTCCCCAGACTGCAACCTATTCCGTTCTGCAATATGTTCCTTTCGAACTGCCTTAATGGCTGATATGTACTATCCCCTCATCTCCACCTTGAAGGTGTCCCAAACCACCTTGTCTGCAGCAGAGGAAGAATTGTCATCCCAGAACTCATACATAGGTGTTTGCACCTGCTGTGTCAGCTGCTCCGTCTGTATCCAACCGGCAATAACCGCCATGCACTTCCTCCAATCCTGGCCGCCAATGAGGAGGTCATCAACAAAGGATTATGAACTGACAACCCCCCTTAAAAATAGGTGACAACATGCACTTGTTTTAGACATAGGTGATTGGCCAAGGCAAGATCAATTCTGGATGACGTTCTATGGGTGTGGGATAAACATGAGTAGCTTCTAACCCCCAGATTTTTTCCACCTCCACAACTCAGTTAGCTGAGTAGCAGACACCCAGGACAAAAAATCTGTGGGGGGGAGCCTTAACGGATTAGTAGCATCCAGCCCGCCATTCAGAATGGCATTAAAATCAGTAGAGGAAGTTGCATATAAGGAGCGAAGATTACCAACATATCATACAACAACTGTGGCTAAAATGACACCATTTTGTCTGATAAATTTCTCGCACTGGAATGACATATCATGAAATAACTTAAGTTTAATTGAATTTAAGGCCGGAGGATGGGTATTAAGAAGAGCAATGAGCGGATCCGGTAAGATGGAAGTTGAAAATAGTGGGGAAAGGATCTGAAAGATTTTGGCCGAGTTCTGTTTAGCCACAGGCCATTGCCATCATATAAGTGTGTTCCCATAGCTCCACAGCCACAATAACAATTTGCTGAATAATTAGGGATGCATTTAGAAACCACTGTGTCAAAACTTTATCATTTGTCTCCAGAGCAACTATGTCCTGAGTGGAATCTTTAGTGGCACTCCATATTGTCAGCCCACCTTTACTTGCTTTTTAGACTCTGTGACTCAAGGAAAGTCCACTCCCACTACTGTGAACGGGCAAATAGGATAAAAACACACCTGCGGCATCTCAAATAAAGGAATTACTTTTATCAGGAATGACTGTGTTCCATTGTTCTATACTTATGGGTAATGCACTCCTGGGTTAAATTATTTTTATCTTTGATTACTAAGTGTTACTGTAATGCCTTTTGTGTCTTACTCATGATATTTCAGACCACAGGTTTGGAATCGGTTATGTGGAATTCATAGTATTTATGGCTTTCCAGATTAGAGGATTTTCTGAAATATGAAGAACCTAATATTTTTAGATCCGTATATATTCCTGAAAATTTTACTGGTGGAAACAATAAAGTAATGAAAATATGATATCATATAGCTAGAAGCTCCTTCCCTCCATCGTTCATAACCATTAAAAATAAATTTAACTATATCATGGCCCGTTAAGCTAAATTTTCAGTGTTTATAAAATGAAAAGCAGGGATAAGGAACTTTCCATACTTCACTATGGCAGCCAGCAACACCTGCGTTGTTAGTATCCAATCAATTAAGCCAATAACATTTTCTTTATGGGGCCTATAATAATGTAAAGAGATATTAGGAATTTTTGGAGACCCTTAGCTTGCACATATGAAAATAACCCTATCCAAAAGGAGAATAAAAATATGGGCAATTATTATTATTATTATAGAGCAGGAGCATATGCCATAGAGCTTTGCAGTGAAGTTTACAAAAAAACACACCTGCACTTTGTTAGCAATGCAAAAAAGTAAGATTACAGAATATAGCAGGAAATTATAGGTATGAAGGGCCTGCTTATAGGAGATTAAAATTCCATGGAAAAACGAATAAAGCTCCAACATTCGGAAGTCTTTGTTTTAACTTAGGGGGTCAAATGTAAAACCTAATTATAGCAAGTGACGCTCAAATTTACTTAATCAAATATGGCCACATGAAGATAATTTCCATAAATTCTAGGAAAATCTTGCTTAGAACCTACAGTAAACCACTATGGTGTACACACTGATATTTTTTTAAATGTCTACCAATCTGGGTAAATACTGGTATGATGAATAAACCAGTGGTGAAAGAAGGAAACAGCAAATAAATGCTTATAGGAAGCAGATGGAACTGATTGGTTACCCCTAACAATTAAGGCCTCAAATGTCACCAACCTAGCCATGAACTGAGAGAGCCTACAAGTTAGGTGTAACAGAAATGTCATACCACACTCAGCATCTGTTCAAAACTCAGAAAAAGCAATACCACTGTTACTAGTGACAGACAAAGTCTTCAATGGGCCCCTGTGCAAGACCACTTCTTGGGCCCTATTCAACTGTAGGGATGAGCCGAACACCCCCCTGTTCAGTTTCGCACCAGAACCTTCGAACGGACTGAACGTTCGCGCAAACATTTAGAACCCCATTGACGTCTATGGGACTCGAACATTCGAATTCAAAAGTGCTAATTTTAAAGCCTAATATGCAAGTTATTGTCGTAAAACGTCTTTGAGAACCCGGTCTTGCCCCAGGGAACATGTATCAATGGAAAAACAGTTTTAAAAAAGGTCGTTTTTTTCAGGAGCAGTGATTTTAATGATGCTTAAATAAAAAAATAAAAAATAAATGAAAAATTCCTTTAAATATTGTACCTGCTGGGTGTCTATAGTATGCCTGTGAAAACGTCTTTGAGAACCCGGGTCTTGCCCCAGGGAACATGTATCAATGGAAAAAACTCCTGAAAAAACGACAGTTTTTAAAACTTTTTTTTCCATTGATACATGTTCCCTGGGGCAAGACACAGGTTCTCAAAGACGTTATCACAGGCATACTATAGACACCCAGCAAGTACAATATTTAAAGGAATTTTTAATTATTTTTTTTATTTTTTATTTAAGCATCATTAAAATCACTGCTCCTGAATCTTTAGGTGCAAACTACAGAGCACACAGCCAGTACACACCAAGTAGTTTTTGGTGCAAACTACAGAGCACATGGCCAGTACACACCAAGTAGCTTTAGGTGCAAACTACAGAGCACACGGCCAGTACACACCAAGTAGCTTTAGGTGCAAACTACAGAGCACACGGCCAGTACACACCAAGTAGCTTTAGGTGCAAACTACAGAGGACACAGGCAATAAACCACGTAAGAATACTGCAGCTAGCACAATCACCTGCCTGCCAGTAAATTAGGAAGAACTGATCTAGCTAAACTATACAGTGTATAAATATATGTACAACACCTGGGATGTATATATGTCCTCTACACGCTGTAACATTAACTGACTAGCCTGCCTGCCTGCCTGCTCTATCTACCTGCAAAAAATGACACTCTCTCTGTCCTTTCTTAACCACCGCAACACACTACACAAGGCCGACCTGCAGGTGGCCTTTTATAGTGTGGGACATGTAATAAAACCCCCTGAGCCATAATTGGCCAAAGCCACCCTGGCTTTGGCCAATTATGGCTCTCCGTTTTTTGCACGCTGTGATTGGCCAAACATGCGGGTCATTGTGCATGCTCCCCTGTAACCAGTGAAACAGTTTGTTATTGCTTTGGGCTGTTCCCTGGAGGAGGATGCCAGTAGGTGGTAGGGGAGTGCATAAAAAGTCTGGGACCTGAGGCTGCCCAATTCTTATCCAAGAGGAGAAATTTACAGCCTGAAGGGCTGCTGTCCTGGACAGACCAGACCAGCTGTGCTTTTACATTTTCTCATCGAGGTCCCAGCCACACGGGGGGCCTGCTCAAGTGCTTATAGAGCTCCCAGCACACAACAAGATCCCTGCTTACAAACCTAAACACTATGTATTTCCTTATTTTGCACCCCTGTAAAGCAAGGTGGACTTAGGACAGCACTACCAAGCACCAGGAAATTCCTTACCAACATCTCCATGTTTCTAAAATGGAACTTTTACTGAAACTCTCGCTACAAAATAAAATACTTTCAGTTGATTAGTAACAACTACTGCCAAGAAGTCTAATTTCCACTTCCTTATTTTTCCATAGCATTTCTTATGTGTTAGCTAGCTTCAAGGCTCATATCATTCTTAGACGAGAAGTAGAAGGCTGTAGAAGCATAAGTTACAACTGCGTATGTATGCAAAGCTCATCAATGTGCACCTTTAAAAGTTAGCTATAAATTGTGGTAAGTGCCATTCTTGCAATTTTGACATACATGTGTTAGTAACACTGTACACATTATCACAACTACTTTCTGTAATTCAGGTAGATTATACCTTTTTGTTTTTCTGTAGAAATGTGGCTTTCATTTGGTGGTAAATGGTAATGGATAGCTATTTTTTTTTTATATCAAAGGAAAATGGCACAAAATAGTAAAAAAAAGGAAGCTGTATATGTATTGCTGTTACCATTACCTACTACCAATGACCAATTAAAAATAAAGTCTCCAGCTCCTGACGATCGTAGAAATATCACATATGTGTATATTATTTGTTGTCTGTACCCTTAGTTGAGCCCAGAAACAATAGTATGGATTTTCCTTTTTTTAACCTACCTAAAACACGCTGAAATTGACACTAACTGACACTAAAACTAATAAAAACATTTTTAATCCTACCTAAAATACACTGACTCTGACCTTTGACTCTGACCACGACCACAACCTTTTACCCTAACCATAACCCTAATCCTGATCAAACCCTGATCCAGCTATTTTTTTCCCTTTTTTTTACACTTTTCTTCTCTATAAAGGAGAAAATATGCAATAGGGTCGTTTTACCAATACCGGAGAGTGCAGAATCTGGTGCAGCTGTGCATGGTAGCCAATCAGCTTCTACCTTCAGCTTGTTCAATTAAGCTTTCACAAAAGAAAAATCCTGGAAGCTAATTGGTTAGGTTTCAATGCAGAGCTCCACCAGATTCTGCAACCTCCAGTTTTAATAAATCAACCCCAATGAATCCTTTTCTCCATTCAGGAGGAGAAAACACACACAGGGTGAGCTGTACAGTGACTGGTTACTGTGATAGCCAATCGAAGGCTATCACATAGATCAAGTAATCAGGAACTGAGCCTTCCGATTCCTGATTGTTAGTATGAGACCCAGCGCTCACAGTGATTCTAGAAGTGGGCTCCGCAGCATGGTCCCAGCATAAACACATGTGCGCATATATACAGACCCAAAGTATTAAGCCCCACTTCCATTAGGCTGCATAAATGTGTATAGACGCACAATCACTTCCAGCGCTAAGGGGTCTTCTAAAGTGAAGGGCAACAGGGACATTGGTATTCCAAGACTGGGTGGATGCTGCCTTTCTCAGTTGGGGTAATCTGAAACTACAAAAAAAGACAAAAAAAATGGAAGGCGGGCACATTACCAATGACAATTTAATGAATAATAAAATCCATAAAAAGTGGGTACTCACAAAACACAACTCTCAATTGAGCCATAAAAATCACACTGTATATGGACATGTGCAGGACCATATCACAGGGTAAACCGATGCGTTTCCGGGGGGGAACCCCCTTCCTCAAAGTTAGGCCTAGCTCTGAGGAAGGGGGTGCACCCCCGAAACGTGTCAGTTTTATCCTGTGATATGGTACTGCACATGTCCATACACTGTATGATTTTTATGGGTCAATTGAGAGTTGTGTTTTGTAAGTACCCACTTTTTATGGATTTTATTATTCATTAAATTGTCATTGGTAATGCACTAGGTGTGTGCGCGCCTTTTGTCTTTTTTGCATATATGCATATGCTCACAGTGAAGGGGTTAAGAAACCTGCTCTTGCCTCAAACACCTAATTTGTTGTTTTATTAGGTTCTTCTGAAGTACTCTAGACTTAGCTAATGTGTATTAATCAGTTTTATTGCAAAGTAAAAAATGACTTTCTAGAATAATTAAACCATGAGAAGATTGAATTATTTATCCATCACAATTTATTACTTCACAAGCCTCTTTCATTTTAGTCAGGTAAAGATTATATTATTAATTTATGATGTGTGGGCAAACTTATATACAGCATCAGTCAAGTGAATTAATCTTCCTTTGACACTTACAGAGATGAGCAATGATGATGTCAATTCCTCCTAGCGGGTTTCTTTGATAACTGCTCCCCCAAACAGGAACATTGGTGTAAGGGCTTCAGGTTTACCTCTTGGGGTAGCTTTGGGGTGACAACATTCTTACTGAAATTGTATGTATAGCCAAAAATTGTTTTTGGGTATAACAGGGTATCTAATGATCATTGCCACCCAGACAGAAAGTGATGAGAAATCCCAAATTATCACCAGAACAAAAAGTAAAATAAAAAATAAAAATTCCAATTGGGACAGCTGTTACAGTGATAACTGTTAACAAGGGAAATTCCCCTCATATTGAATAGATTTTCTTTCATATTTGGCTGCTTCTCCAGGGCAGGAAGTAAAGGTAAATCCCCTATATGGGACACGTACATCAGAAAATGATGTTTTGGCTTTACATAAATGTTAAAGCATTTGTTAAGCCACTCTAACCTGTATACACCATCAGCACTGCCTCCTTTTGTAGTATCCCCTTCTGTGTGTTTTAAAAAAAAAATGCTACAAATACCTAATGTCACTGCTGAGATTGCAATCACATGACTGGCCAGCATTCTCCTTTCCTCCTCTGAGAGATGCAGTGGGCGGGGGTGAGATTACTCTGCTGATGTCAGTCTGGAGGGGAGGAGGAGAGGAGGAGAGAGCTGACTGGTCAGGTGATCGCAATCTCGGCTCTTAAATTAGGTATTTACAGCATTTATATGTATAAATCATTCACAAAGGGGAACACTGCAATAGGAGGCAGTGCTGATGGTGTATACAGGTTAGTGTTATGAGAGCAGCAGGAGGGGAAGGGGCGGCTCACACACAGACAGAGAGGGGAGGTGGACACAGAAGCAGAGAGGAGAAGGCTGCTGGTGACAGAGGCACGTAAACTGACCACAGGGTCTTGTCTCAGCAGCCATGATACACCATGGTCAGTTTACAGAGGGGTGGAGTTCAACTGGCAGGATCAGCCAGGTTTTTTAGGTGTTACAGGGGGCCAATTAACACAGGACAAACACTGTGTCATTTGAATAGAGGTATGGTTGGACTTGGACCCCAGTCACCCAGAAAAACCAGAGGAAGTGGAAGAGGGCTATTGGACTATATCGGTACTTAGATAGATCAGTTTATCAAAGAAATGTAGTAAAGGTAAAAATTCAATTTATTAAAACATAAACATAACATAAATGACTTGAGAGATACACAGTATTTTAAAATTACAGAGATGGTGATGTAAAGAAATTGATCATGTGACCAGCCAACACCTGATAAAGGTGGTATAAGGAGCCCAAGTTGCGGGCAACGATCAGGCGGAGGGGGTCATATATATCATGCTCTCAACTAGTTTCGCTACTACAGGGGTAGCTTTGTCAGGAGATTTTGGGTCTGTGAATATAGATTGACTCTTTGGAGGAGCCTAGACCCCACGTAGAGACAAGGTCTCACGTAGGCTATAGATGGTAATAGAGTTGCCCCCAGCAAGTGGAAATCTGTATTAACTGTATATAAAATCAAAAGCACTTAGTTTGCCCTGGGACCCATTTAATAATGGGCGAGGACCAATCAGCGGATACACACCCGGCCCTGGGACACGCTACCGGATCTACCGACCCTGGTGGCTCTAAAACTGTACCTCATTCTGGCATCCCCTAACCGGGCTCTCCCAGAAGTGTTCCTCTGGCGGTTCCGCTGATTGGTCCTCGCCCATTATTAAATGGGTCCCAGGGCAAACTAAGTGCTTTTGATTTTATATACAGTTAATACAGATTTCCACTTGCTGGGGGCAACTCTATTACCATCTATAGCCTACGTGAGACCTTGTCTCTACGTGGGGTCTAGGCTCCTCCAAAGAGTCAATCTATATTCACAGACCCAAAATCTCCTGACGAAGCTACCCCTGTAGTAGCGAAACTAGTTGAGAGCATGATATATATGAACCCCTCCGCCTGATCGTTGGCCGCAACTTGGGCTCCTTATACCACCTTTATCAGGTGTTGGCTGGTCGTATGATCAATTTCTTTACATCACCATCTCTGTAATTTTAAAATACTGTGTATCTCTCAAGTCATTTATGTTATGTTTATGTTTTAATGAATTTAATTTTTTACCTTTACTACATTTCTTTGATAAACTGATCTATCTAAGTACCGATATAGTTCAATAGCCCTCTTCCACTTCCCCTGGTTTTTCTGGGTGACTGGGGTCCTAGTCCAACCATACCTCTATTCAAATTATAGGATGATGGTACTTCTACGCTATGTTTTTCTTTCTCTACTGAGAGGTTCCTTATAAATCAAACACTGTGTCATATAACATGCTTTAAAAGGAGCAGAATCCATTTTGTGGTGGCCTGCATTTTTCCCGCACCAGATCAATGCTGGTCACTGCAAGGGCAGATAGGAAACATTTGTTTTCTATTTGCCTTGTTTACACTACAATGTTGTGTATATGCGCATTGCATTACAATGAAACCTGTCTGCATTTTAATGCAACTCACGTCAATTTATGTAAACACAATGCAACTAAATTACAGGGAAATTCTGCAGACTCTGATGTAAGGGGGGGGGCTCTGTGGACTCTGATGTAATGGGGGGCTCTGAAGACTGATGTAAAGGGGGGGGCTCTGTGAACTCTGATGGAAGGGGGTTGTGCGGACTATGTTGGAAGGGGAGCTCTGCAGACTCTAATGTAGGGGGGCTCTGCAGATTCTGATTTAAGGAGGCACCCCACAGACACTGATGTAAGGGGGAGCTCTGCTAACTCTGATGGAAGGGGGGGGGGCTCTGCTAACTCTGATGGAAAGGGGGGCTCTGCAGACTGATGGAAGGGGGCCTCTGCAGACTGTGATATAAGGAGGGCTCTTCGGACTCTGATGTAAGGGGGGCTCTGCGGACTGTGATGTAAGGGAGGCTTTGTGGACTCTTATGTAAGATGGACTGTGATGTAAGGAGGGCTCTGCAGACTCTGATGTAAGGGGGGCTGTGGTGTAAGGGGTGCTCTACGGACTTTGCTGTAAGGGGGCTCTAAGGACACTGATGTAAAGAGGGCTCTGTGGACTGTTATATAAGGAGGGCTCTGCAGACTTTGATATAAGGAGGACTCTCATGTAGAGGGGACTCTTGGAACCCTGTTTAAAGAGGAATGCTGGGAACTATGATTTATGTGGGGGCTCTGTTTACCAGAGACCCCCTTATATCAGAGTTACACTTTACACCAGAGTCTGCAGCGTTCCCCTTTACATCAGAGTTTCCTCCTTACATCAGCATTCTCAGTGCTCCTCCTTATATCAGAGTTCTCCCTTTCTGCAGAGTCCCCCTCTTATAGAGAGAGTTCAGAGATAATGGGGAGCTCTGTGGATTCACATGTAAAGGGTAACTCTGTGGATTCAGATGTAAAAGTAAACTTTGCAAGTTCAGATGTAATGGGGAACTCTGCTGATTCAGATGTAAGGGGAAAACTCTGCAAATTCAGATGGTAAGGAAAAACAATGCAAAGTCAGATGTAAATGGAAACTCTGCGGATTCAGATGTAAAGGGAAAACTCTGCAAGTTCAGATGTAAATGGAAACTCTGCGGATTCAGATGTAAAGGGGAACTCTGCAGATTCAGATGTAAAGAGGAACTCTGTGGATTCAGATGTCAAGAGGAACTCTGTGGATTCAGATATAAAGGGGAACTCTGTGGATTCAGATATAAATGGTAACTCTGCAGATTCAGATGTAAAGGAGAACTCTGGAAATTCAGATGTATAATTCTGTGAATTTTGATGTAAAGAGGAACTCAACTCTGTGGATTCAGATTAAAAGGGGAACTCGGTGGACTCTACTGTAAGGGGGGACAGAAATATTATTTAATGACAAAATATTTATATAGTGTATATTACGAAAATAATTGCTGTGGTGCAGCTAAAGTGTTTGGTTTTGGCTTGAAGAAAAGGTGGCAACCCTACCCAAGATGGCAGGAAGGGGGCCTGCTGCAGCACATGTGTACCAGACGGGGCCCTTTGATGGAAGTATAGAGCCTCGGATTAGTGTGAAGGGCCCTGGGCTCGGAGGTCAGGAGAACCCCTCATGGTTTCTTGCACTGGGGCCCTGAAGGTTCTAGTTACTCCTCTACCTGTGTACATTCCAAGTTCTCAGGCATTGCTGTCAAACTGACAGTCATAGGGATTGATTTGGTATAGGCAAATTGGCTGTTCACTTTGTAAGGGAATTTTCCCCAGAGCTTAGTGAATGTGGTAAAATTTTACTTTGCAAAGAATACCCACTCATGTCCAAGGAAAATAATGAAAAAAATAAAATAAAGACAGCATTTATACTTTCACACAGTGGCGGTGCGTCAATAGAGGGCGCCGGAGTGTCGCCCCCTCTGGCTCCCACACCGCCACTGATACAATACATAGATGCATGCATTGCATGAATCTGTGTATTGCCGCTGCCGCCGACTATTCAGATGGCCGGCCCGCTGGCGAGCGCCGGCCATCTGAATAACGGCAGCTGGTTGGCTGTGGAAGTGCCTATCAGAGCCAGCGGCTCTGATAGGCTTTCCGATTACAGCCTGAGGGCTGTAATAGGCTTCCAAATACTTATCCAGGGGATGCACGGGGGGTTCGTTCCTTGGATAAGACTGACAGGCGTCTCAGCCAATCAGGTTCACCGGTTCTGGTTACCGGTAACATGATTGGCTGAAGCGTCATCGAGGGCGGGAGAAGACATCAAGGGTAAAAGCAGGATGGCTGACCCCAGAAAGGTAAGTGGCAGGTGGGGAGAGGGGGCATTTTACAGGGCACAGTGGCAGCATTTTACAGGGCACAGTGGGAAAAATTGATGGGCACAGTAGCGACAATTGATGGGCACATTGGCTACAATTGATGGGCACAGTGGCGATAATTGCTGGGCACAGTGGCGACAATTGATGGCACAGTGGCTGCGTTTAAAGGCATGGCATAGTGTTGACAATTGCTGGGCACAGTGGTGACAATTGATGGCACAGTGGTAACAATTGATGGCACAGTGGCGACAATTGATGGGCACAGTGGCTACAATTGATGGGCACAGTGGCGACAATTGATGGCACAGTGGTGACAATTGATGGGCACAGTGGCGACAATTGCTGGGCACAGTGGTGACAATTGATGGGCACAGTGGCGACAATTGATGGGCGCAGTGGCGACAATTGCTGGGCACAGTGGCGACAATTGATGGCACAGTGGTGACAATTGATGGCACAGTGGCTGCGTTTGATGGCATGGCATAGTGGTGACAATTGCTGGGCACAGTGATGACAATTGATGGCACAGTGGTAACAATTGATGGCACAGTGGTAACATCTGATGGCACAGTGGCTGCCTTTGATGGCACAGTGGCTGCGTTTGATGGCATGGCACAGTGGCTGCGTTTGATGGCACAGTGGCGACAATTGATGGCACAGTGGCGACAATTGATGGCACAGTGGCGACAATTGATGGCACAGTGGCGACAATTGATGGCACAGTGGTGACAATTGATTGCACAGTGGCTGCATTTGATGGGCACAGTGGCTGCATTTTATGGGCACAGTGGCTGCCTTTGATGGGCACAGTGGTTGCAATTGATGGGCACAGTAGCTGCGTTTGATGGGCACAGTGAGGCTGCAGTTGTTTTTTTTTTCTTTTGTTTGCGCCCCCCCAAAAAAATGTTGAGCACCAGCCGCCACTGCTTTCACATAATTGAAGGATGGAAGCCATCAGGGCATCGCTACATTCACTAAGCTCTGGGGATAATTCCCTTGCAAAGTGCAATTTCCCAGTCTATTTGCTTTTAGTAAATTCACTCCTAGAGAGTTATTATGGAGTTATTTGCCACTAAGATAGTTCTGGGCATCTGAGCTTCAGGTGCTTTTGGTCACTAAAGGGTAAAATTGCAGTCCCACAGCTTTGCATAAAATTTGCCAACATCCTAGCTGTTTCCCAAATTCCCATTTCAACTTTGCCTTTTGGAGACCAGGCAGAAAATGCCCCCTTTATAATCCACAGATCATTCTTTCACTGGGGGGGACGAGGTCACTGCTCTACTGCCATCCACATCAACGGATTATATCATGCAGGTTTAACAAGTACTGCTTTGTCTATGCCTTGGCGTTGATGAACGTGGCAGGATTTTGGCTGCCGTATGTCGCTGAACAAGAGTACAGCAGAATAAAGGTCTTATTAATTTCCTGAGTGATTCATATTTCATCCTATAAATGACTCGGTCACACATAAAATGACAAAGCTATTCCTGTTGCTGCATTGTGTCTTGAAGTGCCAGTGTATGGCCAACAATTATTAATCCCCGCAGCGTTTTGTCCTCAGTGGGGAATGAGTCTGACTGGGTCAAAATCCAGCTGACAACATAGAGAACAAGTATAAAATGAAAAAGGTTCCTTGGTCATTGTTCTTCATTCTTTAACCACTTAAGCCCCGGACCAAAATGCAGCTAAAGGCCCAGGCCCCTTTTTGCGATTCGGCACTGCGTCGCTTTAACAGACAATTGCGCGGCCGTGCGACGTGGCTCCCAAGCAAAATTGACGGTCTGCGGTTTTTATTTTTTGCTCTATAAACAAAAATAGAGCGACAGTTTTCTATAATAAATATCCCCCAAAAATATATAAACAAAAAACATATTTTTTCCTCAATTTAGGCCGATACGTATTCTTCTACATATTTTTGGTAAAAAAAATCGCAATAAGCGTTTATCGGTTGGTTTGCGCAAAATTTATAGCGTTTACAAAATAGGGGATAGTTTTATTGCATTTTTATTATATTTACTACTAATAGCGGGGATCAACGATTTTTTTTTCGTGACTGGGACATTATGGCAGACTCTTCGGACAATTTTGACACATTTTTGGGACCATTGGCCTAGATTCAAGAAGCAATTGCGTCTGCGTAACCATAGTTACGCAGCGCAATTGCTTACTTGGGCCGGCGTTACAAATGCTCCTGATTCAGGAACCTCGTTACGCCGACGGCAGCCTAATGCCCCGTATACACCATCACTTTATGTGATGAAAAAAAAAGACGTTTTTAAAAACGTCACTTTAATTGACCGTGTGTGGGGGAAAACGTCATTTTATGTCTTGTAAAAAACGACCAAAAAAAATTGAAGCATGCTTCAATTTTATGTGTCGTTTTTCAAAACGTCATTTTTTACTTCACAGAAATTGACTGTGTGTAGTAAAAAACGTCGTTTAAAACAACGTTTTTTCACCCGTGCATGCCCAGAAGCTACTTATGAAGCGAGCTTCAATGGAAAAAGTGGTGAGAACGTAACCTCGCTTTGCTAGAACATTGTGAGAAAAACGATGGTGTGTAGGCAACTTCGTCTTTGAAAATTGAATTTTCAAAAACGTCATTTTTTACTTCAAAGAAAATGTCGTTTTTTTTCATCACATAAAGTGATGGTGTGTACGGGGCATCAGAAATGACTGGCATAAGCCTCCTTATGCCGTCATATCGTAGGCTGCATTCTTACGTTGGCCGCTAGGGGGCGTTCCCGTTGTGGTCAGCATATAGTATGCAAATTGCATACTAACGCAGATTCACAAACCTACGCGAGCCCTGCGTACGCAGTTTACGTCATTTGCGTACGTCGGGTTTCGCGTAAGGCTGCACATGCTAAAAGCAGGGGCAGCCAATGCTAAGTATACCCGTCGTTCCCGCGTCGCGAAGTTTAAATTTTACGTCGTTTGCGTAAGTGAATCGTGAATGGCGCTGGATGCCATTCACGTTCACTTTGAAGCAAATGACGTCTTTGCGACGTCATTTACCGCAATGCACGTCGGGAAAGTTTCCCGACGGAGCATGCGCACTACGCTCAGCGCGGGGACACGCCTAATTTAAATGATCCACGCCCCCTATGGGATCATTTAAATTGCGCGCGCTTACGCCGGGCAGTTTTCCGGTGCGCACACGCAATTTACGGAGCTACTGCTACTGAATCGCGCGTAGCGCTGGAAATTTACGGAGGCGCAGCGGCAAAACGGTGCGCTGCGCCTCCGTAAAAAAGGGGCAAAGCTACCTGAATCTGGGCCATTGTCATTTTCACAGCAAAAAATGCATTTAAATTGCAGTGAAAATGACAGTTGCAGTTTGGGAGTTAACCACAGGGGGCGCTGAAGGAGTTATGTTTCACCTAGTGTGTTTTTACAACTGTAGGGGGGTGTGGCTGTAGGTCTGACGTCATCGATTGTGTCTTCCCTATAAAAGGGATCACTCGATCGATGCGCCGCCACAGTGAAGCACGGGGAAGCCGTGTTTACATACGGCTCTCCCCGTTCTTCAGCTCCGGGGAGCGATCGCAGGGGGGGGGGGGGCTAGAAACGAATAGCCGCCCCCTCATCCTGGATCGCTCCCACGGAAGAACCGACCGCCGCTAGTACCGGGGGGGGGGGTCCCGATCGGACCCCCCACCCACTAGAAGGCAAGGACGTACATGTACGCCCATCTGCCTGTACGTGCCATTCTGTGGACGTATATGTACATGCGGCGGTCGTTAAGTGGTTAAATACACACTCCAGTACTCGAGAATGTAGTAATTATTCTCACTCATGGGGCACTCTCTACTGGAGAAACGACTATTAGTTTTTCTTTTCCTACAGGAATCATCACTGTAGTTGCCGACATACATGATGTACAGTGAGGGAAAAAAAGTATTTGATCCCCTGCTGATTTTGGACGTTTGCCCACTGACAAAGAAATGATCAGTCTATAATTTTAATGGTAGGTTTATTTTAACATTGAGAGACAGTATAACAACGAAAAATACAGAAAACGCATTTCAAAAAAGTTATACATGTATTTGCCTTTTAATGAGTGAAATAAATATTTGACCCCTTCGAAAAACACAACTTAGTACTTGGTGGTAAAACCCTTGTTGGCAATTACAGAGGTCAGACGTTTCTTGTAGTTGGCCACCATGTTTGCACACATCTCAGGAGGGATTTTGTCCCACTCCTCTTTGCAGATCCTCTCCAAGTCATTAAGGTTTTGGGGCTGAAGTTTGGTAACTCGAACCTTCAGCTCTCTCCACATATTTTCTATGAGATTAAGGTCTGGAGACTGGCAAGGCCACTCCAGGACCTTAATGTGCTTCTTCTCGAGCCACTTCTTTGTTGCCTTGCCCATGTGTTTTGGGTCATTGTCATGTTGGAATACCCATCCACGACCCATTTTCAATGCCCTGGCTGAGGGAAGAAGGTTCTCACCCAAGATTTGACGGTACATGGCCCCTGTCCATCGTCCCTTTGATGCGGTCAAGTTGTCCTGTCCCCTTAACAGAAAAACACCCCCAAAGCATAATGTTTCTACCTCCATGTTTGACGGACGGGATGGTGTTCTTGGGGTCATATGCCTCGTTCCTCCTCATCTGACCTCAACACTTTCACCTAGTTCTCCTCTGAATCATTCGGATGTTCATCAGCAAGCTTCAGACGGGCCTGTACATATGCTTTCTTGAGCACAGAGACCTTGCAGGCGCTGCAGGATTTCAGTCCTTCACGGCGTAATGTTTAACCAATTGCTTACTTGCGCCGGCGTATCGAATGCTCCTGATTCAGGAACCTCGATACGCCGACTGCAGCCTAAGATATGCCTGGCATAAGGCTCTTATGCCGTCATATCTTAGGCTGCATTCTTACGCAGGCCGCTAGGTGGCGTTCCCGTAGTGGTCAGCGTAGAGTATGCAAATTGCATACTGACGCCGATTCACAACCGTACGCGCGCCCTGCATACGTTTACGTCGTTTGCGTACGTCGGTTTTTGCATAAGGCTGCCCATGCTATTAGCAGGGGCAGCCAATGCTACGTATACCCGTCGTTCCCGCGTTGCGTTTTTGAAAAATCACGTCGTTTGCGTAAGTGAATCGTGATTGGTGCTGGACGCCATTCACGTTCACTTTGAAGCAAATGATGTCCTTGCGACGTCATTTACCGCAATGCACGTCGGGAAAGTTTCCCGAAGGAGCATGCGCACTACGTTCGGAGCGTAAACGCGCCTAATTTAAATGATCCACGCCCCCTATGGGATCATTTAAATTGCGAGCTCTTATGCCGGGCATTTTTCAGGAGCGCCCACGCTATTTACGGAGCTACTGCTCCGTGAATCAAGCGTAGCGCAGGAAATTTACGGAGGCGCAGCGGCAAAACGGTACGCTGCGCCTCCGTAAGAAATGGGCAAATGTACCTGAATCTACCCCTATGGTTCTAGCTGCCTTGAGATCATTGACAAGATTCCCCCGTGTAGTTCTGGGCTGATTCCTCACTATTCTCTCTCATGATCATTGAAACTCCACGAGGTGAGATTTTGCATGTAGCCCCAGACCAAGGGAAATTACAATTTCCATTTGCAAAAAATCACACCAACTGTTGTCACCCTCTCACCAAGCTGCTTAGCGATGGTCTTGTCGCCCATTCCAGCCTTGTGTAGGTCTACAATCTTGTCTCTGACATCCTTGGACAGCTCTTTGGTCTTGGCCATGGTGGAGAGATTTGAATCTGATTGATTGCTTCTGTGGACAGGTGTCTTTTATACAGGTAACAAGCTCAAATACTTATTTCACTCATTAAAAAGGCAAATCAATTTATAACTTTTATGAAATGCACTTTTCTGGATATTGTTGTTATTCTGTCTCTCACTATTAAAATAAACTGACCATTAAAATTATAGACTGATCATTTCTTTGTCAGTGAGCAAATGTACAAAATCAGGGGATCAAATACTTTTTTCCCTCCCTATAATTTCCAGTTTTTGTGTTCCTATTGTTTTCCAATAAAAAAAAACAAGTGTTTAGCCATGAGTCCAGCACCATCTTGACTGGAAAGAGTTTCCAACAGCTTATGTACCCAGCTACAGCCAAAGTACATATGTTCTGGAAGGTTGTTAACCACTTGATCACTGGGCACGTAAACCCCCTTAATAACCAGACCAATTTTCAGCTTTCGGTGCTCTCACAATTTTAATGACAATTACTCAGTCATACAACACTGTACCCAAATGAAATTTTCGTCCTTTTTTTCACACAAATAGAGCTTTCTTTTGGTGGTATTTAATCACCGTTGGGTTTTTTATTTTTTGTGCTATAAGAGAAAAAAGACTGAAAATTCTGTAAAAAAAAAAAAAATTTCTTTGTTTCTGTTATAAAATTTGGCAAATTTCGTATTTTTTCTTCATTCTTTTGCATAAATGTGAAAGATGAAGTTACGCCGAGTAAATAGATACCCAACATGTCACCCTTCAAAATTGCACACGCTCGTGGAATGGCGCCAAACTTCGCTACTTAAAAATCCATATAGACGACGTTGCAGGGTATTGTGGGGTATTGCGGAGTATTGTGGGGTATTGCGGAGTATTGTGGGGTATTGCGGAGTATTGCGGGGTATTGCGGGGTATTGCGGAGTATTGTGGGGTATTTCGGGGTATTGTGGGGTATTGCGGAGTATTGCGGGGTATTGCGGAGTATTGTGGGGTATTGCGGAGTATTGTGGGGTATTGTGGGGCATTGCGGAGTATTGCGGGGCATTGCGGAGTATTGCGGGGTATTGCAGAGTATGGGGGCATTGCAGAGTATTTTGGGGTATTGCAGAGTATGGGGGCATTGCAGAGTATGGGGGTATTGCAGAGTATGGATGGCACTGCAGAGTATGGGGGTATTGCAGAGTATGGGGGCATTGCAGAGTATGGGGGCATTGCAGAGTATGGGGGCATTGCAGAGTATGGATGGCACTGCAGAGTATTGCACAGGGAGGGATGGATGGCACTGCAGAGTATTGCACAGGGAGGGATGGATGGCACTGCAGAGTATTGCACAGGGAGGGATGGATGGCTGGATCTGTGACTGCATTTGTCACAGATCCAGCCCGCAGCAGCAGCTGCTGCTGCTTCCGCTCTCTCCCCTCACCTCTCTCACACTGTACCGTTCGGTACAGAGAGGAGAGGGAGGAACCGGCGTCATCACATGACGCCGGTTTGTTTACTAGTGATCGCTCCGTCATTGGACGGAGCGATCACGTGGTAAACCGCCGCTATCAGCGGCGATTTACCGTGATCCGTGATCAGCCGGGTCTATAGGGCGGTTGTTAAGTGGTTAATATGAACCTGGAATGGAAGATTATAGGTGAGTGTTTAAGGTTCCACGATTCTAGTGCTGCTCTATCTCTGTCCACCTCCGTCTTCTCTTGCTGAAGCATGAGAGGAGAGCTTTGCAACAGAAATATGGAACAGAAGGAAGCCCGCAAAAGACATTTTCAGCATACTGATCATTGGACATTTGAACAGCCCCAGGCAATGGAAAAAAATATGGCATCCAGGCAACTGTTCTAATGTCAACTGAGCAGTAAAAGAACAGGGGTAGGAGCAGTTGCAGTTATAACTGCACCCTTTCCCTATGGGGGCCTGATTACTCTCTACTGCTACCTACAAGGAGAATTCCAACAGCACCTCTCTTCTTAGTTCATTGACAGTACACACACTCCGTTTTCCCGGCGGTAAAAAGTCCGCCGGGAAAACCGAGGGGAAAGCAGAGAACCCGGCAGGAAAACTTCCATGAGAGCTTTGGCCGGGAATCCCGGCCGTGTGTATGCTCCAACAGCACTGCCTCGCAGTGTTTCCCATAGGAAAGCATTAGTAAATCTGGCGTGGAAAAAAAACGCCGGGAATCCCGACGGGAAAATAGAGAGCAAGTTCTCTATTTTCCTGGCTGTTCTCCTGTCGGAAAAACTGCAAGGAAGCATACACACGTCCGGTTTTGTGTACGGGGCTTAACTGTGATGCAGGTGGCAATAAGTGGTGGTGGGTGGGGGAAGAGATAATAATGATAAAGATAATAAGGGATAATAAAAAATAAACATAATAAAGGAAATTGTAGGCTTTGGTAAACAAAGTCATGCGATTGCCATGGTGTCCTGTAGACACAAAAGGTAGTGAAAGAAAAACGATTCAAAGAAAATTTTCTGGCTCATTCACACCATGTACATGTAGCATTTTGGTAATGTATGCATCTCAACACCCTCTATTGTGCTTTACCACAGCACATTTTTTTGAATGGGCCCCAACATAGGAAAATCGCTAGTGCTTCCAGCTTCTTGGTGCCTGGCTACTTAGGCATTTAGCAATGTCACATGGGGGTAAGGAGAGAGCTCTTAGCTCCTGCGTAAGCTATATAGGGCATACTCTGATTACTCCATACCACCAAATTGAACAATAGGAGAATGAAAGGATGGCAAGTAAAAGGAATCTGATTGCTCATTCATGTTAAGGAACATGGGCTTTGTTGCTAGTGTTTTCTTGGCCACCCCACAGCCCCTTTCTATTAGTTTGTACTTTATGCTGTAAATCATTTTTTTTGGAAATTAGCATAGTAGGGCCCCAAGCCTCTCGAACATGGCTGTAGAAGTCTATGACTACATAGGGTTTCCGCAATTCCCTCTAAAGACAAACTTCAATTATTCTAGAGTTCAAAGACTGTAAGAATCTGTGTTGATGAGTTTTTTTTTCCTTCAGGTGGGTTTTTTATTTGTTAGCATGCGGTTTTTACAGACAGTCTTTCTCATATCTTGTACTGTTGTTGGTGGTTCTGCCACAATGTGCACACATGTAAGTGTAAAACTGCACAATAAATGTGGGAAGATCTACAGAAAATACATGAGAAAACAAATGTTAGCAATAAACTGTGTTTCTTCTGTCTCTCCAATCTAAGCATTGGAAGTGTGATCTCTGTAAGGCCCTGTACACACGACCAGTTTCCTCGGCAGAATTCAGCCTCCGACCGAGTTTCTGGCTGAATTCTGCCGAGAAACCCGGCCGTGTGTACACTTTCGGCCGAGGAAGCCGACGAGGAGCTCGGCGAGGAAATAGAGAACATGTTCTCTATTTCCTCGTTGTTCTATGGGAGCTCTCGCCCCGCCGAGCTCCTCGGCGGCTTCAGTGCTGAACTGGCCGAGGAACTCGATGTGTTTGGCACGTCGAGTTCCTCGGCCGTGTGTACGAGGCCTAACTTACAGTTGTGTTGAGATATCGATAACTGACAATCTTAGCTGAATAAGCAAACAGTGACTCAATCCAGATGACACCTTGAAGATCTTGTGAAGTTTAATCCATAAATTGTGAGAATCTTACAACAATGAACATCGGATAGGTCAAAAGATCATAATGTGATCCACTCCATGAGATGCATTACAGGGAAAATTAACAAAGGGTGGAGCTAATTATACAGGATAAAACTGAGCTACAGGAAGGGGAGGAACCAGGGACAGAATACAAATAACATTTAAGGGCATATCACAAGCATGTGAAACATGCATAATTAACAAGCTATACCAGACTAAGCTGATGAAAAGCCAGCACATGTAAGATTTTCATTTAGAAGTTCTACTACTCTGTGGTCTCTTTGACAGCTATGAGACCCTTGTTACAGTACTTGATGACAGATTACAAGCCAGGAATTAAAGAAAAGCAGAACGTGAAAACACCATATAATAAGTGGTTATACAAATAAATATAATAATATGCAGCATGAAATATGTGAATGTTTTGTGTGCAAAAAGACAGGTCAAAAAGACTATAAACTACAGAATTTGGAAAGATGGAATGGGTCAGAAAAAGAGACAAGTTCCGCAACGAGAAAAGTGTCAAAGAAGAAAAAGAAGACCCGTCAGATACTGCGTGTGTCTTTCATTCCAAGGAAGCTACCTTATTATTTTTCACCTGGTGCTGTGACTCCGGAGTTATAAATCATACGACCAATGTTATGATTAAACATATGATGAAATGTCTTCACTCTCCTTGATCAAAGCAAGACAGAAAGAATTACAACACATAATGGAAAGCATATGGTCTCAGTTACCTACATTGTCCTCTATATCAAACAGTGACTAGAAGGATACTTATCAAAGATGTACTATGTGTTCCTACTCTTGAAATTACATTCAGAAATAACAGCTGTATTATTACAAAAATTAGCCACATACTAGGTCCCATCCCCACATGCTAGGGTGCTAGGTGTAATTCTGAACTCTGAACCTTCCTTTCGGCCCCACATCCAATCACTTTCCAAAGCTTGCCGCCTCAACCTCCGCAGCATCTCAAAATACCCTCCTTCCCAACCAATGAAACCACGAAGCTCCTAATTCGCTCCCTGGTCATCTCTCGCCTCGATTACTGTAACTCTCTCCTCATTGGCCTACCTTTAAATAGGCTACCCCCAATTCAGTCTATCATGAATGCTGATGCCAGACTCATCCACCTTACAAACTGCTCAGCATCTGCTACCTCTCTCTGCCAATCCCTCCATTATTGGCTGCCACTCAACCAACAAATTTAATTCAAAATACTAACAATAATTTACAAAGCCATCCACAACTTGGACCCCAGCTACATCACTAACCTAGTGTCAAAATACCAACCAAATAATTCTCTCCGTTTCTCTCTAGCTACCTCCTCGCCTCCTCCCATGCTTTCCTCCAGGACGTCTCCCAAGCCTTCCACATCCTTTGGAATTCCCTACCCCAATCTGTCTGACTACCTTCGACTCTATCCACTTTTAGGCTAACCCCGAAAAACCTTTGAGTGAGTGAGTGAGTGAGTGAAGAACTTATATAGCGCAGCACATGCAAACTAAATCGCCTCTGGGCGCTCGTTGGTCCTTTCTCCTTTGACATCAAAAGAGATGAGTTTTGATCTTTCTTCTGAAGGCCAAGTGGTTCTCCTCCAACCGAATGCTGGTTGGTAAAGCGTTCCATAGTCTGGGACCCTGGAATGTAAACCTTCTTTCTCCTTTGGACTTGTATCTGGCTTTGGGTATCTGGAGCAGATTACCTTTCTCTTTAGCGAAGATTATCCTGCCTCCACCTAACAACTGTACTTTCATTTTCTTCACCAGCTCATCCCCCACAGTTATTACCTTTTGTATCATTTGACCCTCCCTTTTAGATTGTAAGCTCTAATGAGGAGGGCCCTATGATTCCACCTGTATTAAATTGTATTGTAACTGTACTATTTGCCCTGTAATTGTAAAGCGCTGCGCAAACTGTTGGCACTATTTAAATCCTATATAATAATAATATTATGTAAACTAAAAATCAAAGATGAACTGTATCAGCTGAGGTGCAGTGAAGTGGTTAACGCTGTCAAATACAAAAAACATTTAAACTGTATTCACACTTGTGACTTGGACATACAGTAGGTATCCTTGAAATGCTAAAGTAAAGATATAGGTAACATTTTTATTTTTCATTATGGATAGAGCAAGGGAGGGTTATAACCCCTGTCAATTTTTTTTTCCATTTGGGGCGTTTAAACATCACTTCCTGTACCATAGCCAAAACAGGAAGTGAGAGCAAATCCCTGCAAATCAAGGGAATCACTTGGGGCTCTCTAGGTCACCAGAGCTATTTTCCTCATTGGAAGATTTTCCCTCTTTTTTTTTCTCTGAGGAAAACCCAAAATTTGGGCTTTTCTTTTTATTTCAATTTCGATGATAAGGGTAAACAGGACAAATAGAGAGGGAGAATCTCCCTAATGGGGGCACAGACAGCAATAAAAACCTAATCTCTCTCCACCCTATCCAAAACTAGTTTTGCTTAAAGTGGATGTGCCATGGGAAAAAAATATTAAAAGCCAGCAGCTACAAATACTGCAGCTGCTGACTTTTAATATTAGGACACTTACCTGTCCTGGAGTCCAGCGCCGAACGCAGCAGAGGATGAGCGATCGCTCGTCTCTCTGCTGCTCCCCCCGCCATCCTCAGTCAGGGAACCAGGAAGTGAAGCGCTCCGGCTTCACTACCCGGTTCCCTACGGCGCATGCGTGAGTCGTGCTGCGCCCGCCGATTGGCTCACACGCTGTGTGCTGGGAGCCGAGTGTTCCCAGCACACAACGGGCGACAGACGGGAAGTCAGAAAAACCCGTCTTTTGCCCGTAGCATGTGGCCGGAAGTAGGTGCAAATATCTGTCTTTAGACAGGTATCTGCACCCCCTCCCCCCTGAAAGGTGTCAAATGTGACACCGGAGGGGGGGGGGTTCCGATCAGCGGGACTCCACTTTAGGGTGGAGAACCGCTTTAAGAAGTTAGCTGAAGATCGGCACACCAGTTGCGTACAAATTGGCCCAAGCAGTCAAATAATTATGTACTAGTTGAATAAAGGGAAAATGACCATGAAATTGACCCATACTTTATCTGAAAGTGGCAGAAGCATGTCGTGATGTGTCAGCAACGTACCGAAGCTAGGCAATTTTGACAGCCTGCAATCTCCACAATGACATACCTGGAAAACCAATAGGGAAAGAACTATTTATATGAGCTTTGTAGTGGAAAAAAAAAAGCCCAAGCTAAACACATCTAAATCTTTGGAAGTAAAACAGAAGTACCGGTACTTATTTCAAATCAAAAGTGTCCAAAGCAAGAACCTTGAGCTAAGAAAGGTATATTTGCCAACCACAGTGAGTCTCAAAAGGGTTACAGAATTCTGTATGCAGGCAAGGTAGCAATCATCAGAAGTGTAGTTATTAATATAATACCTATGTGTCAAAAGCCTCATGGAGTGATATAGTCAATGGCAATCTAGCAAGAAGCCCCACCAGTACGGCAAAAAAGGAACAGAACACTGGAATTCAAATTGGCACCAGTGATTTATACTCTGAAGAGAAATAAGCTGAACCACTATGAAAATCTGTACAATCTAGTAGGGCATTCCAGCTAGGTGCCTGTAATCTATGGTTCATACAGTGTCACAGCCTGAGCCAGCATCAAGGAAACAAATGCAAAAGGTCCTCGTTAATAAGAAGCAAAAGTGGATTAAAGCTGCAATGGAAGAGATATCATCTCTCAACCCCGCTCCATGATAGAAAGCAAAGGTGTAGGCACCCAATGAACACAACCAGGGGCGGACTGACCATTGAGGCCCTTGGGCACTGCCCGAGGGCCCCATGCCACTAGGGGGCCCCATCAGGGTTGCCAGGCTCATTAAAACCAGGGACAGTATGTCAAAATCTGTGTTTTTTTTACATCTGTCCCTGATATGTCCAAAACCGACATGCTTTTGATGTGAAAATCCTGAGATTTTAGCTGCCCCGCCTCTGTAATGCCTCCTGGCTTGGTGGCCATCTGTAAGCCCGGGGGCCCCATAATCTTCTATTGCCCGGGGGCCCCATGAGTTGTCAGTCTGCCCCTGAACACAACTTACCTAAAGTTGGAAGGAGAAGTACAAAAAACAATGGGGGGCATGTAGCTGCCATGTCACTTCCCTATAGTGTAAGTAAACCACTACAAGGCCAAAGTTTAAAGAACACTGAAAAATGTGGGACTTCTTTAAAAAGTAGCTGTTGAGTGGGGATGTTAGCAGGCTTTTTGTACACACATAGGCACAACAGCCATTCTCATATATTGAAATGTGATTGATGAGTATAACCAAGTGGTAGTGTTTAATGTTGGAATTGTGTATTTTCTTGCAACTACATGATTATGATGTAATTTCCTGTTTTAGTGTTCCAGCCATTTTCCTATCAGACAAGAATGGTTCAGCCATGTGTCCTGCACCATCTTAGTTTCAATAATTTTTATTGAAAACGTTTTTCCAAACATACATGCATCCAAAAAGAAATTAAGCAAGGCATTGGGTATAGGAATAACATCTCCAGTTGAATCATATACACACATTATTACAAGGTGCCCATGCGAGGCCTGGGATATGTACCATGCAACCTGCCCCCCCCCCCTTGCGATCCTACTCATTGGTCGCTTCAGGGACCACAGGCAACAAACCTCCCGCCTTCTTTATGGAGATACATTCCTGTTTGTAGTTAGGGTTCCTACAACATTGATACCTTACTCCTTATGAAGTATATGTAGTAAACAGATGCTGATTAAACAAAGAAAACTGAAGTAAATGAAATGAGTATCCATGCACAAAAATAAAATCGACAGAACAAAATAAAATAAAATTCTCCCGCAGTCAGATCTATTGGTATTGAGTGCTTATCGTCAATAGCAGTATTAAGTTTATCATTTAATATTTTACTATTTTAATATTATGGTATTTTAATATTAATAGTCCCTCCCGTCCCAATATATGCTGGTTTCGTTGGGGCCCATACGTGGTGCACTTAAGTGTAGTCCATGGGGTTTCTTCTAATCAGGGACAATAGGTAGAAAACTGGTTGAACTTTGGCATGCTTCTTTAACTCCCTGAAGACAGTTTCTATCGGATGGCGAATGAAAAACAAAAGTGTGTTTACTGAGCAAAGTATGGGTTAGTATGTAACCCTCCCGCCCACTCTGGCACATCCAAGGCAAGTTCTTGTAGTAGAGGGGCCCCTCAGGTTTTGATGCGACGCTCTGCCACCAACCTGGTTGACTCTTCTGTGTCTCTGGAAGCCACAAAGACAGGCTGGCTATACCGCTCTGTGTCTTTAATTAATTGGTGCTAAATTGGTGAACCCATTGTGTCTCAGGATAGTTGAAAGCAGGATAGCAATCTCACCCACTTTTTCAGGATAACTGGGGATAAGCCGGGCAGATACTCAAGAACTGCAATCCTCACTCTCTGTCTCTTCTCCCAGTCTGGTGTCCAAGTGACCCCACACTTCCCAGGCAACTTGGCCCCCTGTAGTTGCTGGGACTTCTGGGAACTGTAGTTTTCCTCTTAACAGGTCGCAGTATTGCATAAGGGTAATGGAACCACACGTCCCAAAATCCACTTTTTCACCACATCTTCCCCTCTGGCACTCTATCTGGAGGACCTATTAGGAACAAGCAAAGAAAGTCAACAAGGACATAATAAATAAGCATGCTGAGACTTGCTGTTCCACAGCAGGTCAGTACTGTCTAGCTAAATACACAAAGTCTTTGTGCCAGTACCAAAATCCCTTTGTAAAATTTGTATACCAATTTGAATTTACAGAAGCTATTTATTTAAATCCTGAGACATTTCTAAATTTAAAGTTGTTGGCAACTTCATGCTCAGCTAGGTCACAGATACAGATTGCATGGACCATAGATTGTCACTTCTAATGACTAAGTCATTAGACACAAATGGCTTAATTAGTTGGCAAAACTTACTGTGCATGTCTCCATTTAAGTGCATTCTAGAATGATTCCACAGATACTAGTATTTCACATATGTGAGACTAAATATAAAGACCGATACCTATACAGTCAGTCCACAGAAACTGAATGCTAAGCATTGCAAACTGTGACTTTCTATATTAGTGAATGCATGCATATTTCTATGTTTATGTATATGATAGCCATTATTATTATATGTGAGGATAAGTGTGCAGATTGCACGCTAAAGTCTCTTCTTATAAAGTGCACAACATTCAGACATTTATTATGTCCTGCAGTTTTGGTGCGCTTTCAGAAAGTGCACCAAAAGTCCTGCATGCAGGACATAATAGAGGTTTATAGGAAAGTACAGCTGACCCGCATGAAAACTGGCAGGTATACAGGTGGCCAAGCGCAGCGGATCAGTGTGAAGCCACCCTTAAGAAATCTGTTTAGATCGGACGTGCTTATATTGGGACCTTGGGTTGCTGTTGGTAACCTTTACATCTGTTTGCAAGTCTGTATGCAAATAGAAGAAATAATATCCCTTGGGAGAATTTTAAATGTATTAGTTGAGTAAGGAGGACAAGGTTACCTTTTCTTTTTTAGGTTATTTTGTTAATTAAGAAATCATGTTTTTGTAAATTTTGAGCTTGGTTTACCTCTCATATTTTATCCTTGTTTGTTACCATTATGCTGATCAAATTAACCTGTCTTCAAGTCCAATGACCAATGCCCTAACAAAGCTATTGTTATTAGACTCAGCAGTTGCATTTGCCAGCTATAATAACGAAATATAACCTAGCCCGAGGGCTTTCACACTGAAGCGGTGCACTGACAGGACGTTAAAAAATGTCCTGCAAGCAGCATCTTTGTAGCGGTGAAGGAGTGGTATGTATACCGCTCCTCTACCGCTCTTGCCCATTGAAATTAATGGGCAGCGTGGCCATACCGCCGGCAAAGCGCTGCTGCAGAGGCGCTTTGCGGGTAGTTTTAATACCTCCGCAAAAATGACGTTAAAGTGCTGCTGAAAATAGCGCCGCTTTACCGCCGCCGCCACCCATGCCCCAGTGTAAAAAGGGGCCTTAGGCCGCGTACACACTGTCGGACAAATCCGATGATAATGGACCGAGGTTCAGTTTCATCGGTCCAAACCGACCGTGTGTACAGCCCATCGGTCTGTTGTCCTTCGGTCGAAAATTTTAAAACATGCTTTAAAATCGACCCGATGGCCCGCTGCCCGATCGGTCCAAACCGATGGTTAGTACAGAAAGCATCGGTTCAAAACCCGCGCATGCTCAGAATCAAGTCGACGCATGCTTGGAAGCATTGAACTTCGTTTTATTCAGCAAGTCGTGTGTTTGACGTCACCGCGTTCTGACCCGATCAGTTTTTGGAATGATGGTGTGTACGCATATCAGGCCGTCAGGCCACTTCAGCTGTGAACCGATGGAAATGGCCCGTCGGACCATTCTTATCGGATTTGTCCGACCGTGTGTACGCGGCCTTAGAGTTACTAAAGAACCAGTGGAACTATAAGGAAAGTTCAGGGGGCCCTGGGTTTTGACAGAGACCAGTAAATCATTTAGAGTGGCTAGACCCTACTTAGGGTTCCTGGCAGTGCTTGTGGCACATAAGCATAAATACTGGTACTGCAAGTAACCTTACATCATTTTGATGTAAAGACATATTGGTTGCTTTTGGGGTATTGAGTGGTTCTTTGCAATTTTTAACACAAAGTATTGCTTAACCATCTGCATGATATTGACAGTAAATAATTGTATTTCTTTGGTCGTCATCCCACATATATTTTTTATCGGATTCATTCTGTGCATTTTGAATTTTGGAACCACCTGTGTGCAATTATTAGATGAACCATTCTTTGTTCAACTTTCTCTTGATGTGCTGTGACCTTGTGTTCCAGCCTGTAATCTGCTTCCAAGAAGGCACATTGTGCCACATGATTAATTATGTGTCCTTTTATTATAAACTAATTAAGTTAAAGTTAGAGAACAATAAACTTTTAAAAAAAAGAACAAAAGACTTGGAATAAATATTGGCAATAGCCTCCAATCCTAATCACTGAATGGACAGAACAGATGTATAAAGTAAGACATTAAATCAGGTCAGTGCTTTAATTAAAATGGTGAATGATAAAACATGCACGTCAAAATCAGCGAGACATAGATACAGTATTGTTAGAAGTTGGCCAATCACTGATACAGACAATTTTAATAATATACAGCCTTAGATTTAATAAGGAAACGCAAAGAGCCATGAGGATGAGCAAATTGTGGTTAGCACACAGCAACATCAAAAATATTGTCTTAACTAGAGTTGAGCGGACACCTGGATGTTCGGGTTCGTGTCCGAACCCGAACTTTAAAAAAAAAGTTTGGGTTCGGGAACCCGAACCCGAACCCCATTGTAGTCAATGGGACACGGACTTTTAAAAAAAAAATGCGCGGAGGTCCCCGCAAATTCAATAACCAGACCCTTAAGGTCTGGTATGGATATTAAGGGGAACCCCGCCGTCAATTTAAAAAAAAAATGACGTGCGGTTCCCCTAAATATCCATAACCAGACCCTTCAGGTCTGGTGTGGATTTTAAGGGGAACTCCACCCCAAATTTAAAAAAAAAAATGGCGTGGAGTTCCCCCTAAAATCCACACCAGACCCCTTATGCGAGCACGTTGACCTGGCCGGCCGCAGAAAAGAGGGGGGGACAGAGTGCGGCCCCCCCTCTCCTGAACTGCACCAGGCCACATGCCCTCAACATTGGGAGGGTGCTTTGGGGTGCCCCCCAAAGCAACTTGTCCCCATGTTGATGGGGACAAGGGTCTCATCCCCACAACCCTTGCCTGGTGGTTGTGGGGGTATGCGGGCGGGAGGCTTATCAGAATCTGGAAGACCCCTTTAACAAAGGGGACCCCCAGATCCTGACCCCCCCCTGTGTGAAATGGTAATGGGGTACACTGTACCCCTACCATTTCACAAAGGAAGTGAAAATGGTTGTCTGGAAAAAAAAACACACACACCGTTGAACAAAATACTTTATTAATTAAACCAAATAAAAATCACGTGACCCCGTCCCCCTCTGACGCACACTGTGCTACGTCACTGGGAAAGCCCTATTCCTTACTAAGGGTCTGGTGTGGATTTTAGGGGGAACCGCACGTAATTTTTTTTTTAAATTGACGGCGGGGTTCCCCTTAATATCCATACCAGACCTAAAGGGTCTGGTTATTGAATTTGCGGGGACCTCCGCGCATTTTTTTTCCCCGAACTCCGAACCCGGACCCGAACTTTTTCCAATTATTCAGGTTCGGGTCCGTGTTCGGGAAAAACCCAAAGTCCGTACCGAACCCGAACTTTACAGTTCGGGTTCGCTCAACTCTAGTCTTAACTGAAATGAATACATGGTTGCTCTAAATTATTGCGTTTTTCACATTCTTACTGCTGCTGTTATGCAGAATAAGCCCTTATACACCGATCAGCCATAATATTATGATGACCCATCTAATATTAAGTAGGTCCCCTTTTCCTGCCAAAAGTGCCCCTTTTGCCCAAAAAACAGCCCTGACCCATCGCGGCATTGATGCCACTAGACTTCTGAAGGTATGTCATAGTATCTGGCACCAAGCCATCAGTAGCGGATTCTGTAAGTCCTGTAACTTGTTTTTACAGCACATCCCACAGATGTTTAAAGGATTGAGATCTGGAGAATTTGGAGGTCAACACCTCAAACCCGTTGTTGTGTTCCTCAAACCATTCTTGAACCACTGTTGTAGTGTGGTTGGAGGGGTGTGCTTGGTTAGCAACAATATGTAGGTAGGTACATGTCAAAGTAATATGCACATGGTCCTGGTCCTCCCCGCAAGTACTGACCACAGTCATGCGAGAGCTCGCATGGTGGTGAGTAATTGCGGGCGCGCTCCTATGATACAGCGAACGGCTGTAGCCGCTCACTGTATCACTCGGCCCCGCCCCTCGGCGCGCCGCGTCAATGGATGTTTTTTGACAGCAGCGCCTGCCAATGGCTGCACTGCTCTCAATCCATCCGCTGATTGGCCAATCAGCGGCCAGGCAGAGCAGCGAAGAGGATCTCGGGACCGCGCGCGGGACTTTAGACGGGTCAGGTAAGTAAAACGGGGGCTTGGGGGGGGGGGGGCATTATACGCTGAAGTTTTTTCACCTTAATGCATAGATAGGTGAAAAAACATTTTCCTTTACAACTCCTTTAGGGGCAAAATCTGGTTAATCCTAAAACACTGTCAGGTACAATTTATTATACTGAAAGACATAAGATGACTGACAACCAACCTAACTACCGTATTTATCGGCGTATAAAGGGGAAAATCGTGGGTGCGCGATAAACGCCGATACCCGCTTCCCGCGCTCAGTTTGAATGCCTGCGCCGACATATACCGAATGCAGTACACTCGGCTACATTCGGCCAGGCTCGGCTTCGCTCGTGCTCACGCATAAACGTCACAGAGCGTGAGCATGAGCGAAGCCGAGCCTGGCCGAATGTAGCCGAGTGTACTGCATTCGGTATATGTCGGCGCAGGCATTCAAACTGAGCGCAGATGGATGCCGGTCCCCCGACGAGGCCGCGGATGGACGCCGCGCAAGACACCAAAACTATAAGTACTAAAAAAAATGTAAGCTATGACCCAGAATCGAAAGATGTGAAACATGTCAGCCACCCCTTTTCCTTTTGTCCACCTCTCCTTTTTGACTGCACTGTTTTTGGTTGTTTTGTATTTTTGATTTTTTTTTTGCTGAATAAAGACATTGGGCCAGATCCACAAAAGGGATACGCCGTCGTATCTGCTGATACGCCGTCGTATCTCTGTTTCTTACTATGCGACTGATTCATAGAATCAGTTACGCATAGCTAGTCCTAAGATCCGACAGGTGTAATGGACTTACACTGTTGGATCTTAGGATGCAGTCCCGCGGCCGCCGCTGGGGGCATTTCTCGTCGTAATCCAGCGTCGGGTATGCAAATTAGCACTCCACGAAGATTTTTCCCTTCATTAAGTCGCCGTAAGTGTTAGTTTGCCGTCGCAAAGATAGGGCTACTTTTACAAAGTGTAAAGTTAGTACACCATGTAAAAGTATACCCGTCTTTCCTGCGTCGCTGTCAAATTTTTTTTAAAAAACATTTTTTTCACGCCGCATCTCTTTTTTACACGTCGCGATTCACAAAACTCGGCGCAACGTAACTTTGCGCAAAGCACGGGAAAATAGCGTCGGGAGCATGCGCAGTACGTCCGGCGCGGGAGTGCGCCTAATTTAAATGGGACTCGTCCCATTTGAATTGGCCCGCCTTGCGCCGGATGGATTTAAGTTACACCGCTGCAAATTTCCAGGTAAGTGCTTTGTGGATCGGGCACTAACTTGTGTAATTTGCGGCGGTGTAACTTAAATCACAAAAGTTACGTTGCGCCCGCTTGTTGTGGATCTGGCCCATTGTTTCAAGGACTGCGGCAGTCCAGGAATTTTCTCCATCTAATGCACTTGTGCACAGCCATCACCCTTTTTGGTTCAGTGGGACGGAAGCATAGCAGAGGGATCAGCAGTTTTTAGAGCGGTATTTTCTTTTAAAAACATTTTTTACAGGAATTGCGGGTCCACATTAGGGGTGCGCGCTATACGCCGGAGCGCGCAATACCCCAATAAATACGGTCGTTTTTTTTTTTTTTTTCTCCATTGCCAGCTTCTTGATTTTCTTAAATAGGATATTTTTGATTGTAAGTCTGCAATAAAGGGTTCTTTAATTGTAGCTAATGGATTGTATAATATGACAGTCTAAATGCATTTAGCAAGATTTCTAACTTTGTTTTCCTGCATGCAGAACTCTCTTATTTGAGGGACATGAAATAACATAAATAGAAAAAGAACAACAGTAATGTGTAACGACTTTAAATGATGTCTAAAGATTATGAACAGTTCAAAGGAAAAAAAGAAAAAAACTTCATGAAGCATCTCATTATCACCTGGATCCCTTGACATTGAAAGTTAATTACTAAAGACATTTACTTGTCTGAGTTCACAATCTGATTAACCGCCTTTTATTAACTTTACATTTAAAAATAGAATACCTAGGCTGTAAAAAATAAATAAAAAATCCACATTTAAAGGGGCAATTCAAACACCACTTTGCTTTTTTAACTACTTCAGCCCTGGAACATTTGGCTGCTTAATGGCTGGCCATTTTTTGCGCAGTTGTGCTATGCTGTACCCAAAAAATTTTTTCCCACAAATAGAGCTTTCTTTTGGTGGTATTTGATTATCTCTGCGATTTTTTTTTTTCCGCTATAAACAAAAAAAGAGCGACAATTTAGAAAAAAGCATTTTGTACTTTTTGCTATAATAAATACCCTCATTTAAAATAAAAAAAAATAAAAAATGTTTCAGTTCAGGCTGATATGTATTCTTCTACATATTTTGGTATAAACGTAAACGTATATTTACTGGTTTGCGCACTACGCCGGCGTATCTAGAGATACGCTGTCGTAACTCTGAGCCGTCGTATCTTGGCACCTGATTCAAAGAATCAGATACGACAGAATTTGTATAAGCTACGACCAGCGTAAGTCTCCTACGCCGTCGTATCTTAAGTACAGATACGCCGTTTACGTTAGGCTTTTCCCGGCGTAAAGTTACCCCTGCTATATGAGGCATATATGAGACGTAGCAATGTTAAGTATGGTCGTCGGAACAGCGTCAAATTTTTCACGTTTTACGTTGTTTGCGTAAGTCGTTCGCGAATAGGGCTGTGCATCATTTACGTTCACATCGAAAGCATTGGCTTCTTGCAGGTTAATTTGGAGCATGCGCACTGGGATACTTTCACGGACGGCGCATGCGCCGTTCGTAAAAAGCGTCATTTACGTGGGGTCACATTAAATTTACATAACACACGCCCACATCTTCCACATTTGAATTAGGCGGGCTTACGCTGGCCTATTTACGCTACGCCGCCGCAACTTTGGTTTGAGAATACTGCACTTGCCTGACAAAGTTGCGGAGGCGTAACGTAAATAGAATACGTTACGCCCGCACAAAGATGCGCGCTTCTACGTGAATCCGGGCCAACATCTGTACAATGAACCTAAAGCAGGTTTATGTACTCATGTAAATATCCTAGACATCTTCCCCCTCTAGAAATGTTTTTCCAATCAGTCTTACGATTGAATCCTTGGTGTGCCTTAACGTGGATGCAATTAAGGGGGTTTGCTAGGACTTTCAGGCGTAAGTTATCCCTCAGTGCTGATAATGCTTTGATTTACTTCAGGGGTAGGCAACCTGGGGCCCTCCAGCTGTTGTGGAACTACATTTCCCATGGGGCATTGCAAGGCTGACATAACGGGACTTGTAGTTCTACATCAGCTGGAGGGCCCCAGGTTGCCTACCCCTGATTTACTTCAATGGCGGTTGGATATCATTTCACTCACTACTTAAAGGCTGTTCAAATGTTTGCAGATGTGTCCTGTCTGAAGGTAAGCTAGGAGAAGTCAATCACCTTTCCTATTGACCCGCATAATTCTTATCCCTTCACAATCACAGATGATTTTAAATACCTGGGGCCATATTCTCAGAAGAGTTACGACGGAGTATCTCAGGAGTATCTCGTATCTCTGTTTTTTGACCCGCGTATCTATGCGAGTGATTCCTAGAATCATTTTCGCATAGATACGCTGAAGATCCGACAGGTGTAAGTCACTTACACTGTCGGATCTTAAATGTAATTCGCCGCCGGCCGCTAGGTGGCGTTTACGTTCAGGTCTCATTTGTTTATGCAAATGAGCCTGCTACGCCGATTCCCAAACGAATTTGCGTCGCGTAGCCGTCGCTTACGTCGTTTGCGTAAGCGTAAACTTACCCCTGCTATATGAGTGGTAAGTTTACGCAAGTCTGCCGTATCCATGTTAAGTATGGCGTCGGGTCCGCGTCGACTTTTCCCGTCGGGTTCGTCGTTTTCGTAAGTCGTTCTTGAATACGACTTTACATCAATGACGCACACGTCGGCGTCATTGACGTTTTCCGTCGAGAACTGGAGCATGCGCACTGGGCTATTTTAAGCCCGGCGCATGCGCAGTTCGAACGGCACGGGGGCACGCTTAATTTAAATACAAGCCGCCCCCTTGGAATTACGCGGGGATACGCCGGGTCAATTACACTATGCCGCCGCAAACTACGGAGCAAGTGTTTGGGGAATACAGCACTTGCTCCTGTAAGTTGGGGCGGCGTAGTGTAAATAGCTTACGCGACGCCCGCGGCAAATGTAGGAGAATATGGCCCCTGGGAATTATAATTCATATTGGCCTATCTCATGTCCTTAACCTTTATATAACCCTGTTTCTAAATCAAATAGTAACTAAACTGCAGCTACAGTACGAAGCTCCAAACCTCTAAATCTAATTGGGGAGGATCAACTTAATTAAAATGATATATCTCACTAAATTCCTTTACCAATGTAATACCTCCTTATATTGCTCCCTAACAAACTATACTATATTACCAAAAGTATTGGGACACCTGCCTTTACACGCACATGAACTTTAATGGCACCCCAGTCTTAGTTCATATGGTTCAATTTCATGCTCCCAACTTTGTGGGAACAGTTTGGTGACGGCCCCTTCCTTTTCCAACATGACTGCACACCAGCGCACAAACAAGGTCCAAAAGACATGGATGAGTGAGTTTGGGGTGGAGGAACTTGACTAGAGTCCAGATCCCAGCCCAATAGAACACCTTTGGGATGAATTAGAGCAGAGACTGTGAGCCAAGCCTTTTTGTCCAACATCAGTACCTGACCTCACAAATGCACTTCTGGAAGAATGGTCAAACATTCCCATAGACACACTCCTAAACCTTGTGGACAGCCTTCCCAGAAGAGTTGAAGCTGTTATAGCTGCAAAGGGTGGGCCAACTCAATATTGAACCCTACGGACTAAGGGCCAGATTCACAGAGGAGATACGACGGCGTATCTCCTGATACACCGTCGTATCTCCTGTCGTATCTATGCGACTGATTCATAGAATCAGTTACGCATAGATATCCCTTAGATCCGACAGGTGTAATTGTTTTACACTGTCGGATCTTAGGATGCAATACCGCGGCCGCCGCTGGGGGGAGTTCGCGTCGTAAACCAGCGTTGGGTATGCAAATTAGTAGTTACGGCGATCCACGGCGTTTTTTCGCGTTCGCTAAGTCGCCGCTAGTCTAGTTTCCCGTCGCAAAGTTAGTCGTCGTTTTAGGTGCCCTAACTTTACACAGCACACGTATGTGCTGTATAAAGTATGGCCGTCGTTCCCGCGTCGAAATTTAGAATTTTTTCCTTCTTGCGTAAGACGTCCGGGAATACGGAAGTACGCTACGCACGTCGCCGTTCGAAAAAATTACGTCACTTCGCGCAAAGCACGGCGGGAAATTCAAAAGGGAGCATGCGCAGTAGGTCCGGCGAGGGAGCGCGCCTAATTTAAATGGCACACGCCCCTTTGAATTACGCGGGCTTACGCCGGCGGAAGTTTTCTCGCAAGTGCTTTGTGAATCAGGCACTTGCGATGAAAACTTGCGGCGGTGTAACGTATCTACGATACGTTACGCCGCCGCGATTCTACGTGAATCTGGGCCATTGTTTGCAAAGCAAGTTAGTTAAATTACCAGTTTACCAAAATCACAATTGCTTGAGTGGCAAAGGTTCAATTTATAATTCTAGACTTGATCCACTCTATTAAAAATACTTTCCGTAATACCTTCCTTGCTGCCCTCACCAGGTGAAGTAAAATTCTAAATGAATCCAAAAACCTACTTGGATTGTTATTTTATCGTATTTCGTTTCATACTTGATGTGGTAAATGCCATAGGAAGCATTTGATCTGGAAATACGTTGTGTGCTAATTCCTCTCTGAAACATAAAGACAGTGGTCACTAACTGGAAGTAGACTTGGCAAAAAAAACAATATTTCCAGCTTTTTGATGTTCCTTGGCCTACGTTCTCATTTATTCACTTGCACAAGCCTTTTTTTCCTCTTTGACAGTCTAATGACTCATTTGGAAACCTGTTCTAGTAGCAGTATGTTGTGAGTAATATCAATAACAAACAAATATCGTAATGGCTTTTTAGACTAGAGCCTCCTACCAATATGGAATTTTCCCTTTGTGCACCTAAAGTGTATGTAACCCTAAATTTATATTTAACCACTCGCTGACCGTCTCACACACATATACGCTGGCAGAATGGCACAGGCAGGCAACTGGGCGTACAGGCACATCCCTTTGTAATTGCCGCCTTGCGGGCGCCCGCGCTGCCGGATCGTGCCCATGGGTCCTGTGAACTCGATGTTTGGTGACGGCCCGCGATCCTGAGGCCGGGAGGCAGAACGTGGAGATGCCTATGTAAACAAGGAATTTCCCTGTTCTGCCTAGTGACATGACAGGGATCTACTGTTCCCTGTCATCGGGAGCAGTGATCGCTGTCATGTCAGTAGTAGCCCCCCCCCACGGATAGAATCACTCCGTAGGACACACTTAACTCCTTGATCGCCCCCTAGTGTTAAACCCCTTCCCTGCCAGTCTAATTTACACAGTAATCAGTGCATTTGTATAGCTCTGATCACTGTATAAATGACAGTAGTCCCAAAATAGTGTCAAAAGTTTTCGATCTGTCTGCCATAATGTCGCAGTCCCAATAAAAATCGCAGATCACCGCCATTACTAGTAAAAAAAATTATAATAAAAATGCCATAAAACTATCCCCTATTTTGTAGACGCAATAACTTTTGCGCAAACCAATATATCAATATACGCTTATTACGTTTTTTTTATCAAAAATATGTAGAAGAATACCGGTACATATCGGCCTAAACTGAGGAAAAAATGTTTTTTTGATAAAAAATGTGGGATATTTATTATGACAAAATGTAAAAGATATTGGGCCGGATTCAGGTAGATTGGCGCATCTTTCTGCCGGCGTAGCGCATCTCATATGCGCTACGCCAACGTAACACAGAGAGGCAAGCAGAGTATTCACAAAGCACTTGCTCCCTACGTTGCGCCAGCGTAACGTAAATTATTCGGCGTAAGCCCGCCTAATTCAAAGTAGGTGGACGGTGGGCGTGATCCATTTAAATGAACCGTGACCCCATGCAAATGACGGGCCGAACGAACGGCGAAGGCCAATATATATTCTTCTACATATTTTTGATAAAAAAATCACAGTAAGCGTATAGTGATTGGTTTGCGCAAAAGTTATAGCACCTACAAATTAGGGGATAGATTTATTATTATTTTTTTTACTAGTAATGGCGTTTATCTTTGATTTTTCTCAGGACTGAGATATTGCGGCGGACAGATCGGACACGTTTGACACTATTTTGGGACCATTCACATTTATACAGCAAACAGTGCTATAAATATGCACGGATTACTGTATAAATGTGACTGGCAAGGAAGGGGTTAACACTAGGGGGCGATTAAGGGGTTAAATGTGTTCCCTAGGGAGTGATTTTAACTGTGGGGGAGGGGACTGACTGGGAGAGATGACCGATCAGTGTCCCTATGTACAAGGGTATCAAGAACCGTACTCACCAAGACTGAGATGCTGAGGACGGCTCACCCTTGCGACCCTGCGCAGTCCGTTCTCTGGAGTTGAGACAGAGAAGGGAAGGCACAAGGAGGCACCAGTGCCGGAAGCAGGATAGTAGACTTGGTGCATTTGAAGGTAGCTGGGTAGACGTGGAAGACTGAAGACAACTGGATATCAGGCAGCTACTGACAGGAGGTCCAGGGTATACAGGCAGGAGCCAAAGACAAGTCCGGGTCACAGGCCGTGGGTCAAGGGCTGGAGAATGCAGAGAAAGTCCGTAGGTACAGGCCAAGGTCAAAGGGCAGGAGACAGCAGCAATCCAAGGTTCGTTAGCCAAAAGGTCAGAAGTTCCGGGTGAGAGGAGAGTGGTCAGGAAGTCCAGGTCAAAACAAGGAGATATGGTAACAGGAAAACTCACTAAAGCCAATGACAAACCAGCAACCTGTTTAGGGAAAGCTGCTGGTTTAAATAGGAGTGTCCGGCCTCTAATTGGCCCCAGGGCTGCCGCGTGCACGCCCGTGTGTGCGTCCACGCACACGGCGCACCGCTGTACCGCGCATGCGTGCACGCAAATCGCGCACAGGCATGCGCCGAAGCGCCATTCTACCGCGCATGTGCGGGAATCTGTCAGAGGTGGAACTAGTACCCTGACAAAGGGACACACTATCGGTCTCCTCTTCCTGACAGGACGTGGATCTCTGTGTTTAAACACAGCCACGTCCCGACTCTGTAACTGACGATCGCGGGTACCTAGCGGACATCGTGGCCGCCAGGCACGTGCATCGGCACCCGAGTGACACGACGAGCACGTGCGCCCCCTTAGCAGCCGGGAGGCCCGAGGACCTCATATGGCAAAGCCACCTTGTGGCCGTCATATGACTATAGGCGGGATGGGGAGTGGTTAATAAAGAATCATACACTGTTCATGTCCCTTCTTTCCTTGTTACACTGTCACATATTAGCAACTACCTGGTGACCCTGACAATTCCTATTGATTCCAGTAGCATTTTGTCCACGTCAAGAACAGAAATAGATCTGCGCTGGCGTGGTCAGTTTGCATCCCCCAGCTTTCTGGTCAGAGCTACAGGGCACCCTGCCCATGTTTTCAGGTAAAAGCTTATTTCTAGTTTAGGATAAAGCAGGAAAGGTTTCTATACCAAATTAAAATGGCGTATTCAGAGATACTGTAGAAACAATATAAACCAACATATGAATCAATAAATGGAAGAGATTTCCAGAGCTGATTTATATGTAGATCAAGGCACGGAAAAAATTAGCACACATTCCTTAAACACATTGGGCCAGATTCACGTAGAATTCCGGCGGCGTAACGTATTGCATTTACGTTACACCGCCGCAAGTTTTATAGGCAAGTGCTTGATTCACAAAGCACTTGCCTGAAAAATTGCGGCGGCGTAGCGTAAATCCGTCCGGTGCAAGCCTGCCTAATTCAAATGGGGCGTGTATCATTTAAATTAGGCACGTTCCCGCACCGAACGTACTGTGCATGCTCCGTTTTGAAATTTCCCGCCGTGCTTTGCGCGAAATGACGTCGCACCAACGTCATTTTTTGAACGTCGATGTGAGTTACGTCCTTTCCTATTCACGGACGACTTACGCAAAAAAATAAATTGAAATTCGACGCGGGAACGACGGCCATACTTTAACATGGCACGTCTATCTATACGCCTTAGAATAGCAGCTTTAACTATACGCCGGGAAAAGCCGACTAGCGACGACGTAAGAGAATGCGACGGGCGCGAGTACCTTCGTGAATCGCCGTAAACAGCTAATTAGCATACCCGACGCGGAAAACGACGCAAACTCCACCCAGCGGGCGCCGAAGTATTACACCTACGATCCGAAGGCGTACGAAGCCGTACGCCTGTCGGATCGAAGCCAGAAGCCGTCGTATCTTGGTTTGAGGATTCAAACTAAAGATACGATGCGGCAAATTTGAAAGTAAGCCGGAGTATCAGCAGATACTCCGGCGTACTTCTTCTCTGAATCTGGCCCATTAGCTTTTTACAAAAGTTCTTCTGTTGGGAATTTGCAAGTATTAAGCATATCCACTGGCAAGTAGCTGACCTTCCCAATACATGTGTAACACTTAAATTTGTCTTCATTATCTGAATATGCACGGCAGCACGGACATTAAAGACTTTGATTGCCTCTCCAGTGCTGTGACAAATCTACTGCATAAGATTTCTGAGTAATGTCTGTAATTGTGATTCCTGGGCTAGCAATTTTCTCCAACCACTGATTTTTATTTCTGGATCTGTCCCAGGAACTTAAATTGAGAGAAAACCCTAAATGTCACCATTGTTACCAGAACAGGATGACTGTCATAGCTGGGATTTTTCCCTCACTTTTGGAGATTTGTACTCACATCCTGGTGTGTCTCTAGGAGAGGAAGTCCTGTGGCGAGAAGCAGGACTTGGATAGGAGGGGTGGCAGGAGAGGCATATAGAGGGATCAATCCCCTCCATTTTCCTCCTGTAGCCACTGAATGCCTGCCGGAGGGAGAGGAGAAGCTAGATTTCAGCAGTTGCAGGAGGAAAATTGAGGGTATCATTTCCTTTATATGCTGTTCCTCCTGTTCAGGTGTACAGGGGAGCCACATGGTCCCCCTGGAGCATGGGGCTGGGTCGGAATTACTGGTGGTGGTGGGGCGATGGGATCGGATGGGTGGCACCGGTGTTTAGGTGCATCAGATAAGTTGTAGTGGTGGTGGGGGGGATGGGATGAGTGGCAGCGGTGGTGGTGGGGGGATGGGATGAGTGGTCATGGGGGGATGGGATGAGTGGTGGGGATGAGTAGTAGTGATGGGGATGGGATGAGTGGTAGTGGTGGGGGATAGGATGAGTGCTAGTGGTGGGGTGGGATGAGTGGTCATGGGGGGATGACTGGTGGTGGTGGAGATGGGATGAGTAGTAGTGGTGGGGATGGGATGAGTGGTGGGGATGAGTAGTAGTGGTGGGGATGGGATGAGTGATAGTGGTGGGGGATAGGATGAGTGCTAGTGGTGGGGTGGGATGAGTGGTCATGGGGGGATGAGTGGTATGATGGGGATAGGATGAGTAGTAGTGGTGGGGATGGGATGAGTGGTAGTGGTGGGATATAGGATGAGTGGTAGTGGTGGGGGGGATGGGATGAGTGCTAGTGGTGGTAGGGTGAGTGGTAGTGGTGGGAGGGATGGGATGAGTGGTAGTGGTGGTGGTGGGGATGGGATGAGTAGTAGTGGTGGGGATGGGATGAGTGGTAGTGGTGGGGTGGATGGGATGAGTGCTAGTGGTGGTAGGGTGAGTGGTAGTGGTGGGGGGGTGGGATGAGTGGTAGTGGTGGTGGGGGTGGGATGAACAGTGGTGGTGGTAAGGCAGATGGCATGAGTAGCAGCGGTGGTGGGGGGATGGGATGAATGTCAGTGCTTATATACAGGGTAGGATCAGTGTCATTCATTTGCAGGTTTCATCTCTTTGCTCAGACTGTGTATATCCAGCTTCCTTCTTTCGGGTGTCTCCAGTGACAACTCTCCCGACATAGGGTCTACTCCCATGGCAAAGAGCTCCTCCACTGCACACTACTGGCCCAGTCTCGGTTAGATGACTTTCTCTTTCAGTCTCCGCCCCCCGACATGCAATCTCCCAACCCTACTGAACTCAATAGGTGGGCGGGGAGGATGGAAGGTGGAATGATATGTGTATACTGTGTGCCTGTGAGTGTTCATTGTACCTGCTCCCATCTCATATGGTAGAAAAACCTTCGGGCGGCAGCGGGCAGGATGCAACAGGCAGTGGACAGCAGGCGGCGGGTCCCCCCTACAGTAGCAGAACTCCAGAGTCACAAGTGTGACGATTGCAACCCTGGTAGTATCACCGATGACAAAATAGAGGATGTACCTTTCCCTGCTTTATTCAAAAAGTAAAACAAAGACTTTTGGCTAAAGTTGTACACTAAAAAAAGAGGATTATAGTACATTTAAATAATGGCAAACAGTCAAAATATTTGGGGTAATAACAGAGATGGAATCAAAGATTGGCTTCAAAACATAGGAAAGTTCTGGAAGCCGGAGGTGGCCTTTATAAAAGATGACAACTTTTTTTTTGGCTGAAGTGTCTCTTTTAAATTCAAGCTTGATTAACTATAATATAAATTAATATGGATGAGCCTCTTCATCTTCTTAGGCTAAAACATAAATCTAATATGATACGGCAAATCTATGCACTTTCCAGAAGTGCAAGTGTTCTTAAAACTGTCAGCAACTCCAGTAAAAAGACCTAACTCCCAAGTTCCAGTTCTGCCTTTAGATAGGGTAACACCATGACATAATGTACTTCTCACTCGCTGCTGGATTTTTCCTAGGAATAACAAGCAATAACACAACTAAAACATGTTTGTTATGTTAGGCTCCATGTACACTTAGGCCCAGATTCACGTAGAATCGCGGCGGCGTAACGTATCATAGATACGTTACACCGCCGCAAGTTTTCATCGCAAGTGCCTGATTCTCAAAGCACTTGCATGAAAACTTATGCTGGCGGCCTCCGGCGTAAGCCCGCGTAATTCAAAGGGGCGTATGCCATATAAGTTAGTCGCGCTCCCGCGCCGGACCTACTGCGCATGCTCCCTTTTGAATTTCCCGCCATGCTTTGCGTGAAGTGACGTCATTTTTTCGAACGGCGACGTGCGTAGCGTACTTCCGTATTCCCGGACGTCTTACGCAAGAAGGAAACATTTTTACATTTCGACGCGGGAACGACGACCATACTTTATACAGCACATACGTGTGCTGTGTAAAGTTAGGGCACCTAAAACGACGACTAACTTTGCGACGGGAAACTAGACTAGCGAAAAACCGTCGTGGATCGCCGTAACTACTAATTTGCATACCCGACGCTGGTTTACGACGCAAACTACACCCAGCGGCGGCCGCGGTATTGCATCCTAAGATCCGACAGTGTAAAACAATTACACCTGTCGGATCTAAGGGCTATCTATGCGTAACTGATTCTATGAATCAGTCGCATAGATACTCTGAGAGATACGACGGAGTATCTGAGATACTCCGTCGTATCTCTGCTGTGAATCTGGCCCTTAGCTCCTAAACTTGAGTTTAGAAGCTTTTGGGATTTTTTTGCCAAACCCCCGATACTCATCTCCATAAAAGCCTGTGGCCCAGATTCACAAAGCACTTACGCCGACGTATCTCAAGATACGCCGACGTAAGTACAAATGTGCACAGTCGTATCTATGCGCCGACCCACATACTAAGATACGTCTAAAAATAGGCTTCCTACAACCGACGTAATTTGCCTACGCCATCGTATCGTGGGCGCATATTTACGCTGGGCGCATTTTCCGCTCCCATTGATTTTCTATGCACATATGCAAATGAGGGAGATACACCGATTCACGAACATACTTGCGCCCGGTGCATAATATACGCGGTTTGCGTAAGTCGTACGTCCGGCCTAAAGTTATTCCCTATATAGGAGGCGCAACCCATGCAAAGGTATGGACCAGGGAACACAGCCATCGTATTTTACATTGTTTACGTAGTACGTGAATAGGACTGGGCGTAGGTTACGTTCACGTCGTAGGCAGTGATTCAACGTATCTTAGGCAGTTGTTTTGACGTGGTTCTGAGCATGCGCACTGGGATGTGGCCACGGGACGGCGCATGCGCCGTTCATTTTAAGTACTTCTATGGCGCTTGGCCCATCATTTGCATGGGGTCACGCCTCATTTTTTTTTTTTTAATCCATTTTTATTTATTTGTTTTTCTTATTTCATACATAAATATGCCTAATTGGCATCCGTTGCATTTCAATTGTCATAAGTTGTACAACAGTTTTACATTCCTCTTATGATCCACTATACGTCTCTATATTTTTATATCCCACCCCCCCCCCCCCCCCCCTCTATCCTATGCACTCTACATAGAGAATCTATCCATCACCAGTTTTGGTGGTGCGACACTCTCATCTCTCAACCAGGAGTACCAAATCTCCTCAAATTTTTATACTGTAAAAAAAAAAAATCTCCTCAAATTTACCTTCTGTTTTCCTTCTTTTGTAGGCCAGGTGTTCTCTACCCAACAAGGAGTTAACATAAGCAATCCATTGCTTCCCTGTGGGGACCCCCCCGGGGCCATCCAATAACGTGCAACAAGTTTTCTTGCCCGAGGCCCCGTACACACGGCCGAGGAACTCGACGTGCCAAACACATCGAGTTCCTCGTCGAGTTCAGGGATGAAGCCGCCGAGGAGCTCGGCGGGCCGCCTTCTCCCATAGAACAACGAGAAAATAGAGAACATGTTCTCTATTTTCTCGACGAGTTCCTCGGCGGCTCCATCGGGCCAAAAGTGTACAGACGACAGAGTTTCTCGGCAGAATCCGGGTTTGACCGAGTTTCTCTGTGAATTCTGCCAAGAAACTCTGTCGTGTGTACGAGGCCAAATACAACAATCTTGTTATCATATAGTACTTTCCTTTTGTATACTCTCTAGGATCAATGGCCCCTAACAAATATACTAAGGGATCCAATGGGACTGGTACCTGTGCCACTCTAGTGATATACTGTGATACTTCCCCCCAATATCTGGTCATGCCTCATTAGCATGGCTCACGCCCACTTCCACCTACACCGGCTTACGCCGAGGAAACCCAGCGTATCTTTAAGAGCGAGTGGGAGCAAGTGCTTTGAGAATCCAGTGCTTGCCTCTGTGCCGGCATAGCGTAAATATGCGCTGATGTATGTGAATCCGGGCCTGTGTGTCCATGTACACATAGGCCCAGATTCTCATACATTAGCGTTGCTCCTGGGCAGCGTAATGTATGAGCTCTACGTTTCACCGCCGCAGGTCTACAGGTTTAAATCCTGATTCTCAGAACACTTACCTGTAAACTTGCGGCGGTGTAGCGTTAGATTGCTCGGCGCAAGCCCGCCCAATTCAAATGGGGCGGGCACCATTTAAATTAGGCGCGCTCCCGCGCCGAGCGTACTGCGCATGCTCCGTCGGTTAAATTACCCGACGTGCATTGCGCTAAATGACGTCGCCCCGACGTCATTTGCCTAGATGTATACGTAAATGGCGTCCAGCGCCATTCACGGACGTCTTACGCAAACAACGTAATTTTTATTCAATTCGACGCGGGAACGACGGCCATAGTTAACATTGGTTGCGCCTGCTAATTAGCAGGGGCAACCTTACGCGTCGGGTACGCTACGCAAACTACGTTAATTCGCTGCGTCGACCTCGCGTATGTTCGGGAATGGCCGTACTTACCTCATTTGCATAGACGACGGGGAAAAGCGACGATGCGACACCTAGCGGCGGGAAAAAAAAAATACTTTTAAGATCTGACAGCGTAACAGCCTTACGCTTGTCAGATCTAATGGGTACCTATGCGCAACTGATTCTAAGAATCAGTCGCATAGATACCCGGGGCCAGATGAGGTGTTACGACGGCGCTAATGGTGTTGCGCCGTCGTAACGCCTTTGAGAATCTGGCCCATAGGCTTTTAGAATAGTTTAGGAGCTGCTGCGAATAGGGGTGGTTCAAGCACCCCTAACCTCCCTTTCCTGAATGCGGAAGAATTGGGTTTAGGATAGAAATGTTTTGACCGCCAGTCGCAAAGCGTAAAAAATTGTGGTAAAATTGCAGCTCGATTTTGCTGCGTTTTCCCATGGCTGGTGGTCAAAGTAGTTTAAGTGTACATGAAGCCTTTTAGCTGCTGATATTTTAAAGAATTGGAAATCGTAGATGAGGTATGTTTCCCTGAAATGTATCTGTTCACGCTGTGGCACAGTACGGCTCCATGCAAAATAATGGTATCACACTGCACTATAAAAAAGGAACAAACTAAACCCTAGTACACACTGTGACCTGTGACCTTTTTCTTTGTTCAAAGAGCTCAGGAGGAGATCGTGTACTAACGTTGTGATGTTAGTACAGCAATCTCCTTCAACCAGAACACACTGGTCAGTGCTCTCAGCCATTGCTGAAAACACTGATCGGATGCTGATTGGCAGGCCTTTTTGGGTCATTCCCCTTCTTCAGAAGCTGAACGTTTGGCCAGCTTCTGTTGGGCTTGCTGCCTTACACACAGGCCAAATATTCGGCCTGTGCGTCTGGCCCTTTAGCTTTATTTGTCATAACTGTTGCAGGGTCAGGGGAGTAAAAGGAATATTTTGTGTATTCACATAGGACACTTACATTCCAATATGGTGCCTCTCAAAAAAATTCTTCCTTCTTCCCCATTTTCTTTTGAGGATTTAATGTTTTCCGTTCTGTGTTTTTCTTCTATAGCAATTTGGAATATTGCCTTTAATTGAACTCAGTAAGTGAACCTCTTTTGGATGCTTGGAGGACATTTTATGCACATGTATACTCTTTTGCCTCCCTTCACCTTTCAGTTGGATTAAACAAGCCTTGGTTTACTGGTTAGTACTTTCTCCTATATGCAGGATTTTCCTGCTCTACGATGGCACAAAAAATATGTATTCACTATCTTGGAAATTGATTAACCACTTGACCACCGGGCCTATTCTGGCACTTCTCTCCTTCATGTAAAAATCACAATTTTTTTTGCTAGAAAATTCATTAGAACCCCCAAACATTATATATATATTTTTTTTAGCAGACATCCTAGGGAATAAAATGGCAGTCATTGCAATACTTTTTGTCACACCGTATTTGCGAAGCGGTCTTACAAGCGCACTTTTTTTGGAAAAAAAATCACTTTTTTGAATTAAAAAATAAGACAACAATAAATTTTGCCCAATTTTTTTATATATTGTGAAAGATAATGTTACGTCGAGTAAAATGATACCCAAAATGTCACGCTTAAAAATTGCGCCCGCTTGTGGCATGGCGTCAAACTTTTACCCTTAAAAATCTCGATAGGCGACGTTTAAAAAATTCTACAGGTTGCATTTTTTGAGCTACAGAGGAGGTCTAGGGCTAGAATTATTGCTCTCGCTCTAACGATCGCGGCGATACCTCACATGTGTGGTTTGAACACAGTTTTCATATGCAGGCCCTACTCACGTATGCGTTCGCTTCTGTGTGCGAGCTCGTCGGGACAGGGCGCTTTTTTTTTTGTTTTCTTATTTATTTTTATTTTGTTTATAATTTTTACACTGAAATAAAAAAAATAAAAAATTGATCACTTTTATTCCTATTACAAGGAATGTAAACATCCCTTGTAATAGAAAAAAGCATGACAGGTCCTCTTAAATATGAGATCTGGGGTCAAAAAGACCTCAGATCTCATATTAAGACTTAAATGCAAAAAAGAAAAAAAAATTTGAAACTGTCATTTTTTCAAATGACAAAAAAAAAAATGTTTCTTTAAAGCGGTGGTTCCCCTAAAAATAAAATGTTAACATTGCCTTTCCCAAATAAATTACGATTAGAATCGGCCGGTTTTATTAAAAAAAAAAGGTCCGTACATACCGTTTGTTAGATTCGTTCCCACCGCCACTTCCGGGTACGATGCTGGCGGTGGGCATTCCTAATTGATGGACAGGCATCCGACCGACGCATACATTGCGTCACGAGATGCCGAAAGAAGCCGAACGTCGGTGCGCATGCACCATATAGAGCCGCACCGACGTTCGGCTTCTTTCGGCATCTCGTGATGCGTCGGTCGGATGCCTGTCAATCAAATAGGAATGGGAAAAAGGTGGAAATAAGGGCCGTCTAATTGAGCCACCCCCACTGCGCGTAACTGGAGAATATAAGTGAAAATATAGTGATATTGATAATATAAATAAATAAATTATTAAATAAATATATGTGAGCTGCTGCTCTAAAAGTTAAACAATCAAAATGTAATATGCAAATACAGTGCTACCTGATGTGAAAAAAGGTATCAAATGTGATATTAAGCAGCGCTCAAGAGAATCAAATAAAAAAACACACATATAATATTGCTAAACTATTAAGTGAAAAATAATGAGTGATCCACCCTCTATGTGAAACAATATATCAGTGTCAAAAAATAGGTGTCAATAATACACCCAAAATAACAGGTTGGCAAAAAAAATCCATAAACTGATTGTGTGAACGTAAATGAAGTTCATAAATGGAGAACAGAAGAAATCCCTTCACGATCTTCAGACAGTGCTTTCACCACACCACAGTGACTGCGTGATTCCACCACCCATCAGAATGCAAACTCACCACAATAAACGGCCTGACACTCTCGTGTTAAGGCACACAGGCTTTTTAACTGAACCACTCAGTTTAATTGATGGAACTCCCTCTTTGGAAACTGGAGCACTCAGTTAAATAAATGGAGATCCATTGGAAAAAGGAAAAACTCCAAGATGACAGCCACATGTATAATGAAGAGAGAGAGCACAATAGTGTGATATTGCAACACAACTTTTAATAAAAACACTAAAAATCTCCCAATAGATGCACTCACAAAAATGACTCTTGTCATAAGCAGTGATTAAATCCAAACATCACACGGTGTAAACACAAACGAAAATTTTCCTCCAGGTGAACCAGTGGTCACGGCGGACCAACAAATAGCCCAGGTTTACTCACAGCCCTATGAAGGTGTACTGGAGTCGCTCTTCAGATGACTATATTGGTGACAGATGGACCGTTCCACGCCCGACCAGTTCAGTTTAAGGTATGCGGTTGTAACTTAGTACCCACGCCCCGACATGTTTCATCATACTGATTTAATCATGGGGATCCCCATGATTAAATCAGTATGATGAAACATGTCGGGGCGTGGGTACTAAGTTACAACCGCATACCTTAAACTGAACTGGTCGGGCGTGGAACGGTCCATCTGTCACCAATATAGTCATCTGAAGAGCGACTCCAGTACACCTTCATAGGGCTGTGAGTAAACCTGGGCTATTTGTTGGTCCGCCGTGACCACTGGTTCACCTGGAGGAAAATTTTCGTTTGTGTTTACACCGTGTGATGTTTGGATTTAATCACTGCTTATGACAAGAGTCATTTTTGTGAGTGCATCTATTGGGAGATTTTTAGTGTTTTTATTAAAAGTTGTGTTGCAATATCACACTATTGTGCTCTCTCTCTTCATTATACATGTGGCTGTCATCTTGGAGTTTTTCCTTTTTCCAATGGATCTCCATTTATTTAACTGAGTGCTCCAGTTTCCAAAGAGGGAGTTCCATCAATTAAACTGAGTGGTTCAGTTAAAAAGCCTGTGTGCCTTAACACGAGAGTGTCAGGCCGTTTATTGTGGTGAGTTTGCATTCTGATGGGTGGTGGAATCACGCAGTCACTGTGGTGTGGTGAAAGCACTGTCTGAAGATCGTGAAGGGATTTCTTCTGTTCTCCATTTATGAACTTCATTTACGTTCACACAATCAGTTTATGGATTTTTTTTGCCAACCTGTTATTTTGGGTGTATTATTGACACCTATTTTTTGACACTGATATATTGTTTCACATAGAGGGTGGATCACTCATTATTTTTCACTTAATAGTTTAGCAATATTATATGTGTGTTTTTTTATTTGATTCTCTTGAGCGCTGCTTAATATCACATTTGATACCTTTTTTCACATCAGGTAGCACTGTATTTGCATATTACATTTTGATAATCAAATAGGAATGCCCACCGCCAGCATCGTACCCGGAAGTGGCGGTGGGAACGAATCTAACAAACGGTATGTACGGAGCTTTTTTTTTAATAAAACCGGCCGATTCTAATCGTAATTTATTTGGGAAAGGCAATGTTAACATTTTATTTTTAGGGGAACCACCGCTTTAAGAGGCTGGGCGGGACTGACGTTTTGACGTCACTTCCGCCCAGCAGAGCTATGGGGACGGGTGGGGAGGATTTTTCCCATACTCGCATTCCCCACACAGCTGCCGAACAGACCCGATCTCCTCCGCCGCTACCGACGGCTCCGGTAAGCGGCAGAGGGCGCGGGAGAGCGGCGGGAGGTCCCTCTCCCGCCACCGATAACGGCGATCTCGCGGCGAATCCGCCGCGGAGACCGCCGTTATCATTAACAGAACTGCCCACTGAAGAGATAGATATCTCGGTTGTGGCAGCAGCTGCTGCCGTTACAGAGATATCCCTCTTCAAAAACAGGACGTTATTTTACATTGGAGCGGTGGGCAAGTGGTTAAGACATAGATCTGTCTTAAAGCGGTTCTCCACCCTAAAGTGGAGTCCCGCTGATCGGAACCCTCCCCCCCTCCGGTGTCACATTTGACACCTTTCAGGGGGGAGGGGGGTGCAGATACCTGTCTAAAGACAGGTATTTGCACCCACTTCCGGCCAGACGCTACAGGCAAAAGACGGGCATTCCGTCACATCCCGTCTGTCGCCCGTTGTGTGCTGGGAACACTCGGCTCCCAGCACACAGCGGGAGCCAATCGGCTGGCGCGGCGCGACTCGCGCATGCGCCGTAGGGAACCGGGCAGTGAAGCCGCATCGCTTCACTTCCTGGTTCCCTGAGCGTGGATGGCGGGGGGAGCAGCAGAGAGACGAGCGATCGCTCGTGCTCTGCTACGATCGGCGCTGGACTCCAGGACAGGTAAGTGTCCTAATATTAAAAGTCAGCAGCTGCAGTATTTGTAGCTGCTGGCTTTTAATATTATTTTCCCGTGGCACATTCGCTTTAATCAATTTCCAAGATTGTGAATACACATTTTTTTGTGCAGACTTTGATTTTATGGTTTGTTTTCTGCACAGGCCTGCTCCCACATCCACCCCCAGGGAGGGATTTTACTTGAGTTCCTCTTTTGATTTCTGTGTAGGTTCCTGCCATTCAAGCTGTGGGTATGCCTTATGCCTTAGCCTGGCGTTTACTAATTTACTGATGTTTTGCATATGTTGTTGTTGTTATTATTATTATTATTATTAATAATGTTTTATCATTTCTGTTTAGATTATGTTTCTATTATATTATGCCTTCATCTCTGCCTCCTGAAGAAGTGGCTCACACTGTGAAACATAGAGGATGCGTTCCCTCATTGTAGGATTGGGCAATTAGATCTATACATGTAAAGTTGCCAAGGGAAACATGCTGCAGGATAGTAGAGGCCGATCTTTTAATAATCTATTTGTGATGTTTAACTTATTTTGAAATAAACTGTATGTGTTTACGAAGGAATTACATGATCCTTACACCATATAATCGTATGTGATTGTGTACAACGATATATAAAAAATATGTGCTGAATCCGAAAAAAAGCAATATTAGCCAAATTCAGGTATCTTTATGCCGGCGTAGCGCATCCCATTTGCACTACGCCGACGTAACATAGTGAGGCAAGTACTGTATTCACAAAACACTTGCCTCCTAAGTTACGTCGGCGTGGCGCAAATGGCCCGGCGTAACCCCCGCCTAATTCAAAATAGGCAGGTGGGGGCGTGCTCCATGTAAATTACCCGTGACCCCATGTAAATGAGGACCGTTGGTACGGCGGATGCGCGCGCATGCTCAGAATCACGTCGCAAATACTCCTTGCTTTCGACGTGAACGTAACCTACGCCAAGCCCCATTCACGTATTCTTACGCAAACGACGTAAAATTTGACGGCACTTCCGACGTCCATACCTTGCATGGGCTGCGCCATCTTTTTGGTGGTTTATCTTTATGCCTGAAAAACGCCTTACGTAAACAGCGTATCGGGCGCAGGTACGTTCGTGAATAGGCGTATCTTGCTCATTTACATATTCTAGCCGTAAATCAACGTACACGCCCCTACCGGCCAGCGTAAATATGCAGCTAAGATACAACGGCGTAGGAGACTTACGCCGGTCGTATCTTAGCAACATTTAAGCATATCTCACTTTGAGAATACGCTTAAAGATACGACGGCGCGGATTCGGACTTACAACGGTGTATCTACTGATACGCCTTCGTAAGTATTACTGAATCCGGCTATATGAGTATATAGGAGACCAAATTAGTGTGATCAAACCATGATTGATGTACATAATCTCATGACTCAATGTGCACAATATAAATGAACATACAAAGTGAACCTGAAAATATTATACCATAATAGTGACCAATAGTATAAGAAGTCGTTTGTATAAAAAATATGAATGAGCGGTGAAAAGATGAAAGGGGTGAGCCTATACGATCCACTGGCAACACACGTGTACCTCCACCAAGTAAAGAGTGCCTCCTTACCAGAGAGCAGACTAAGTAAAGCCTGTCAAGCGTTCAAACTTGTGGTCTGTAGCACCTCCAACAGCAAAGAACGGTGAGGGAAACCAAACTGATCCAGGTTAACACGCCAAACAGTCACAGAAATCCTCAAAAGTATCCCAAAATAAAAAAAAGCACTCGCATAGCGTAATACAGTAAATGTGAGCATTTATTGAATACAAAAGGTTGCACTTACAAGAGTGAGATATGTTAAAAACACATATGAAAAGCCGGCCACCATACAGACAACCCGTCCACTAGGTAACATCCTGACGTACGTTTCGTCTCATATAGACGTCGTCACTAGGGAACCAGTGCAAATTTAATTAGCCAGAGCATCGACCACTCTGCACATAAACCTGCACTATACAGCGGTAGAGCTTGGGTGAGTTTTCTCTTGAGCCATGCATGTTTTTTCTTCAATTAGACCTCTAGTGACAGGATGTGGTATCGCCTGTCCTTTTCTTCTTTTATAATTTGGTGCTAGCCCAAGGTCTGGATCCTTTTTAATTTTGAAATAAAAATGATGCCTTTATAACCACTTTATGGAGGCCATAGTTCTCCCTAATAACCCAACTCCAGCTTCAAAAAAATATTTAGCATCCAGCACACTGTAAAATAAAAAAGCAGCTCTGGCTGCAGAACCTTCCCTAACTCTGGGCTTGTTCCTTGTGGACACACCACTCTGTGGACCATTGGTGGTCCTCTTCTGATTTGAATGATGTCCAGGTGGACATCAAAAAGATGGGCTTTCAGTTCACCTGAGCATCCATGATTAGGAAATATGAACAATGTGTGTGTGTGTTTTTTTTTTTTTTATTAAAAAAAATGTTGAACGGTGCTATTTTGGATTTTGTATGAAGTAAACAGACTACTTCTATGTATTTGGTATAATGATGTTCATTACTGAGACACGTCTTGTACAATCCCACTGTGGCAGCTCTTAATATACTGTATGTAATATTCTCGTCTGTTTAATGCTGCCTCTAGCTAAGTTACATTATTATGACCTTCCTGACTCATTAAAATTGGCCATTTAAAAGCCCAAGGCATTTCAGATAACATGTTTACACAATAACGCATTTTGTTCCTAAGTTCAGTACTAGATTGTTTTACAAGACAGGACCTTAAAGGAAGGTTTAAATATCTAAAAGGTCAATGCAAAATTAGAGGTCAGTCTAAAGAGCTGTGTATTGAACTGTTCACCTCTAGATTTGTGCAGGTGAAAAAGGACAGTCTAGACATGAAAAAAGAAACTATTTTGCCAACAGTATATAAAGCGGCATTTCACTGTTACAGAGGTAAGACTCTGGAATTCTTCTCCCAAGAATGTGGTAATGGCCAACAGCATAAGTCAGCTGGATGCATTACTTACCAGTATCTCCAGCTACAATAATTAGACTTCAACTGCCTGAAGCAGGTAAGAAAAGATCCGTCAGGTTTAAAAATGGTAGAATCTTTGTAGCAGCAGTCTTTTGCCTTCTACACTCTAGATCAGGGATCTCCAAACTAAGGTCCTCCAGCTGTTGTGGAACTACACGTCCCATGCAGTGACGGTGCGTCAATAAAGGCTCAGGGCACCGCCCCCTTTCTCCTGCCACCCCTCTCTCCTGCCACCCCACCCCTTGCATGAATCTATCTATGGCCGCCGCTGCCACCCCCTATTCAAGCGCCCGGACCATTTTCGGCCGTTGGGCGCCTGAATTACAGCATCGGGGGTATTTTTTGAAGCACCTGGTTAGGCGTCAAAAAAGGTAAACAGCGAGTGCCATTCTTGGCACTCGTAGCTCACCCAGCTGTGTTAGAAAAGCGAATGAATATTTAAAGGGGTTGTAAAGGTTCGTTTTTATTTTATAAATAGGTTACTTTAAGCTAGTGCATTGCTGATTCACTTACCTTTTCCCTTCAATTTCCCTTCTAAATGTTTTGTTTTCTTTGTTCTTTGTCTGAATCTCTCACTTCCTGTTCCTCCTCAGTAAGGTGTTCAGTATGCTGTTCTAAATGACTTTCCACCACTCGGATGATGGTGGAAAGCTTTATGAGGAGAAACAGGAAGTGAGAAATTCAAACAAAGAAAAAAAACATTTAAAGGAACTGTAATGGTCACCACCGTTTACGATATTCCCATTCCATCAACCCAAGACAGCTTACCCGACAGTCCGACAAGCCAGCAGACACGATCCATAAGAATTCCCTCAGAGAGACGAGACATACGCTCTGTGTTCTGAGTCAAAATGTATGAATGCTTTTAATGGTATCTTAGCTTTCTTATATACAGTACAAGCATGTTACAGTAATCAAAGGAACACAGGAACTCTCCACCCACACATCACACAATGGGGCTTCAATAACATTCTTTTAGATAATGACATCCAGTTGAGCTAATCATTAGTCATCCCCCAGACGTCCAGTCTCCGCAACTAGAGGAGGTAATTACTACAGCTTGACAAGTCACATTCCTTTACTAAACATAATCGACATGCTAATCCCCTACCCCTTTCAGGAGTCTACGCAATTAACACCTCAAAAGCATGTGTCCCCCCACTGAATGAAAACACTCCATTTGGAGTCTAACTTTAACAACCTGTAAAATTCCAAGATATCCTGCAAAACATGAATTATCAGTAATGTCCCATCTCATGTAATTTATAATTAATATTTCTCAGTCATCCTATGCCCAAAAGGGGCAAATGTCCTGGGAGTATTCCAGTCAGGGTTCATAAGGTATGTGAATGGTGTACACCTATAGAAAGGGTATTATTCAACTTTAGTCAGAGCTTCACAGTTTGTTTTTATCTACAGATGTCCCTTATATGCATAGGCAGTTTTGTGGTAAAGGCGACCGATAAGCTGCTATATATACATTTTTCAGTCTTGGGTTTAGATATGCTTTAAATAAGTCTAATTTTGTAGAAAATTATAATGCGATATAAAAAGAAAACGAGTTAGGAATGGGCATTGTAAAAATTACTTTCTCCACTATCTACTTCCCTACCGGGCCATATCTGGCACTTCTCTCCTTCATGTAAAAATCATATTTTTTTTGCTAGAATAATACTCAGAACCCCCTAACATTACCGTATTTATTGGGGTATAGCGCGCTCCCGCGTATAGCGCGCACCCCTAAAGTTGCAGCGGATTCCTGTGGAAAAACGTTTTTTTGTCCGTCTGCGGCTTCGGGTGTCCTCTTCGTCGGGTCCGGCGTCCTTCTGCGGCGTCCTCGCGTCCTCCCCGCTCGTTTCCCGCGCCGAGTTTGAATACTGCGCCGACATATACAGAGCGCAGTACACTCTTGAATTGTCGGGCAGGCTCGGCAACTCTCGCGCTGACGTCCTGTACGTCCAGGACGTGAGTGCGGAAGGAGCCGAGACTGCCCGACTATACCCGAGTGTACTGCGCTCGGTATATGTCGGTGCAGTATTCAAACTCGGCGCGGGAAAGCGGGTATCAGCGTATACCGCGCACCCACGATTTTGCCCTGATTTTCAGGGCAAAAAAGTGCGCGGTATACGCCGATAAATACGGTATATATATATATATTCTTTTTTTAGCAGACACCATAGGGAATAAAGTGGCGGTCATTGCAACTTTTTATCTCACACGGTATTTGTGCAATCATTTCTCAACCGCCTTTGGTTTTTTTTATAGCGCCAAAAAAATCGCAGAAATTTTAAATACCACCAAAAGAAAGCTCTATTTGTGGGAAAAAAATATGTCAATCTTGTTTGGGTGCAACGCCGCACGACCACGCAATTGTCAGCGAGGCAGTGCCATATCGCAAAAAATGGCCTGGTCATTGAGCAGCCAAATCTTCCAGGGCTGAAGTGGTTAATGTGGAATTTCTTACTTGTTCTTTGTACCCTTTGAGTGAGATGCTTGAAACATTATTTTGGAAGTGATAAATTATATAATATTTACTATGGCAGGTGGTTATTCGTTTTTGGAAGTCATGCAAACAAGAGTCTTTAAAAACCTTACTTCACAGATTGCAGGCTTGTGGTCACTTCCCTGGTTTTGCTCTTCATGCGTGTTATTTTTAGTGACGATCGATCAGTGGTTCTTTCTTCTGGGTTTTAAAAGCACAAAACATGTTTGGACAAAAGTGCTTCCTCTCTAAACCCCCTAACCCTACACTTTCAGTTTTAACCAAGAAACAAATATTTTATATACTGCAGATTACTAATCCTTAAATGTGGTGGCCGCATTAATTTTCATTTTGCTAAGAACATTGTTAGCAAGTACAATAAATATCTGTTCACTCAGCCAGAAATGCAATATTCTTGCCACTTCTTGTGAAATTAACTGGAAGCAATAACAATGTTATGCTATTTCTGTAAACGACTAATTCCATCAACAAAAGTATAATAAAAAAAATAGACTTTATGGTACAATTAAACAAATTGGTTAAAAAGATAAATATATTAATTTCATAAAATTCAAATCACAAGTTCCCTTACTTCCCGTGTGACAAGGATCAGAGGCGGCTCTAGACTTTGTGAGGCCTTAGGCAAACTTAGACATGAGGTCCCAATCACGCCCATAATGGGAAAAATATTATAAAAAATATAGTCCAGAGACTGTGCAGACAATGATACAGGAGATGGTTTTATTATGGTAATGACAAGCAAACTCTTAGGCCCCGTACACACGTCCGAGAAACTCGATGAGCAAAACACATAGTTTCGCTCGTCGAGTTCCTTGTGAAGCCGCCGAGGATCTCGGCGAGCCAAGTTTCCCCATTGACTAACGAGGAAATAGAGAACATGTTCTCTATTTGGCTCGACAAGTTCCTTGTCGGTTTCCTCGGCCAAAAGTGTACACATGACTGGGTTTCTCGGCAGAATACGGCTCCCATCGAGTTTCTGGCTGAATTCGGCCGAGAAACTTGGTCGTGTGTACGGGGCCTTACCTGGCTAACACGGTATGAAAAGTTGGAACCACAGACAGGGTGCTGACAGGCAATCATGCCACAAAGATGCAGGAGATTGTCAGAGACTGTGTGGAAAAAGATACAGGAGATGGTCAGAGACTGTGCGGACGATGATACAGGAGACGGTCAGAGACTGTGCGGACAATGATACAGGAGACGGTCAGAGACTGTGCGGACAATGATACAGGAGACGGTCAGAGACTGTGCGGACAATGATACAGGAGACGGTCAGAGACTGTGCGTACAATGATGCAGGAGACGGTCAGAGACTGTGTGCGGACAATGATACAGGTGATGGTCAGAGACTGCGCGACCATGATAACAACAGAATGAGCATAATTGATAACTTATCAGTGTAATGCTTCTTCATCGTCAGCAGGTTTAGGGAGAGGGTAAATAACACTTCTGTATTACTTAACTGTAATAGAGAAGGTGGTACACCGTTATGGGTGTACTGTCTGGCAGAGGAATATGAATCACAAAAATAGCTGCACAGAATTATAAATCGTTTGGTAGAGGAAACATTTCACATATATGTGTGAATAGATGTTTGCTTGGGTTTAATTTTGAAAACAGAACTGCAGCAAGATAAATAATTAAAATAATTAAAAATAAAATAAGCCCTCCAGTTTGAACAGCCAGCCAGCCTCATTCAACGGCATTCAACTGGAATGTACATTCCCCCAGCCTGTCATTCAACAAGTAAGGAGAAGGGCACAATGATGATCCCATCCAGTGGCGGAGGGTGCTCAAAATTTTTGGGGGGTGCAACAAACTGAAAAAATTTAAATAAAAATCTATTGCAGCCTCACTGTACCATCAAATGCAGCCACGGTGCCATCAAACGCAGCCACTGTGCCCATCAAATGCAGCCACTGTACCATCAAACGCAGCCACTGTACCATCAAACGCAGCCACTGTACCATCAAACGCAGCCACTGTGCCATCAAACGCAGCCACTGTGCCATCAAAAGCAGCCCCTGTACCCATCAAACGCAGCCCCTGTGCCCATAAAACACAGCCACTGTACCATCAAACACAGCCACTGTTTACATTAGGCTTTTTCGGCGTAAGTTTGCTCCTGCTCTTATGAGGCGTATGCAATGTTAAGTATGGACGTCGTTCGCGCATCGAATTTTGAAATTTTTACATCGTTTGCGTAAGTCGTTCGTGAATAGGGCTGTACGTAAGTTACGTTCACTTCTAAAGCATTGACAATTTGCGGCGGAATTTCGAGCATGCGCACTGGGATTTTTTCACGAACGGCGCATTCATGCGCTGTTCACAAAAAATATAAAATATGCGGGGTCATGTTAAATTTAAATAAAACACGCCCACAACATCCCCATTTGAATTAGGCGGGCTTACGCCGGCCCACATACGTTATGCCGCCGTAACTTAGGGCGCAAGTTCTTTCTGAATACGGAACTTGCGCCCAAATTTACGGCGGCGTAACGTATCTGAGATACGTTACGCCAGCAGAAAGATCAGCGTCCATACTTAACATTGCGTACGCCTCATAAGAGCAGGAGCAACCTTACGCCGAAAAAGCCTAACGTAAACGACGTAACAAAATAGCGAGGGCGTACGTACGTTTGTGAATCGGCGTATCTACCTAATTAGCATATTCCTCGTGTAAAACGACGGAAGCGCCACCTAGCGGCCAGCGTAAATAGCAGCCTAAGATACGACGGTGTAAGACACTTACGCCAGTCGGATCTTAGGGAAATCTATGCGTAACCGATTCTATGAATCAGGCGCATAGATACAATGCCGCAACTCAGAGATACGGAGGCGTATCTGGAGATACGCCGGCGTATCTGGAGATACGCCGTCGTATCTCCTACCTGAATCCGGCCCTTTATGTACAGACCACCTCCAGGTAGTTACATAGTTAGTCAGGCTGAAAAAAAAAACCACAAGCCCATCTAGTTCAATCATAAAAAAAAAATATCGTACAATCCCATACACCCAATTCTATACCCACAGTTGATCCTGAGGAAGGCAAAAAACTCCAGCAAAGTATGATCCAATTTGCTCCAGCAGGGGAAAAAAATCCTTCCTGATCCCCCGAAAGGCAATCGGATTTACCCTGGATCAACTTTACCTATAAATGTTAGTATCCAGTTTTTTTATGTACATTTAGGAAAGTATCCAGGCCTTTCTTAAAGCAATCTACTGAGCTGGCCAAAACCACCTCTGGAGGGAGTCTGTTCCACATTTTCACAGCTCTTACTGTGAAGAAACCTTTCCGTATTTGGAGATGAAATCTCTTTTGCTCTAGACGTAAAGTGTGCCCCCTTGTCCTCTGTGATGACCATAAAGTGAAAAACTCAACACCAAGGTCACTATATGGTAGCAGTATTGGCATTGAATTTTCAGAAAATTACATTGGCTGCAGATTGAAAAGGAAAGGTAATTTTTAATAACATTCAATTACAATATGGCTCAATTGTCAATTGTATACGCTATATTGATTTTTCTTTATTTGCTATTTTTTCCCCCACAAAAGTAGACTTACCCTTTAAGTTAAGTTTCTAGTTGTAGGTCAGTGGTTTGGACAAGAAGTTTATATTATCTTTTTTTTTTTTTTTGTAATTATGGTCCATATTTATTTAATTAAAAAAGGGGTTCACTAAAGCACTTTGGAGGATACTAAAATTGCTTTAAAATATTCAAGAAACTTTAGGGGTTACATTTTTTTTAAACCCAAAACAGTAAAATCAGTCTGTATATGCAGGGTTTTTTTCTTGGGAGGATGTATGTGATCAGCACAGGGCCAATCAGCACCATCCAGACAAAGGGTCTGGGGTCATGCAGCCCTTTAGGACAGTCAGGGGATAATGAAACCTCATCCTGCAAGCTTTAACCAGTGCTCAGCTGAACACTAATAGAAGTTCTTCAGATTTCAGTAAAAATATTACCACAGTGCTTGTGGTCAGTAGGATGAGAAATGTTGCCCCATCATTGGTTTCAGTGGGAGGAATAGTGCCCCATCTTTGTTATTAGGAGGAGAAATAGTGCCCCATCACTGGTGTCAGTGGGAGGAATAGTGCCCCATCACTGGTGTCAGTGGGAGGAATAGTGTCCCATCATTGGTGTCAGTGAGAGGAATCGTGCCTCATCATTGGTGTCAGTGAGAGGAATAGTGCCTCATAACTGGTGTCAGTGGGAGGAATAGTGCCTCATCACTGGTGTCAGTGGGAGGAATAGTGCCTCATCACTGGTGTTAGTGGGGGGAATAGTGTCTCATCATTGGTGTCAGTGGGAGGAATCGTGCCTCATCATTGGTGTCAGGTGGAGAAATAGTGCCCCATCACTAGTGTCAGTGGGAGGAATAGTGTCCCATCATTGCTGTCAGTGGGAGGAATAGCACTTTATATACCTGAGAGAAATCCCGAAGGGCCGGATAAAGGCAAGCAAAGGGCCGCAGTTCAGAAGCCTCTGCTATAGAGGGATATGATTTATATTTCATTTCTGAGATTTACAACTACATTTAAACTTTGCAATACAAAGCAAGTTCCCCTTGATATAGCAGGATGTCCTTTCCCCATATTAAATACAAGCATGGTAGTATAAAAAAGTGGTTAAATAAGTTAGTTAATATACTTACCTTTCCCCAACTTCCTCTCTGTAGGGGGTGATGTTACTATCCTTAGTATAAGATCCTGAAGCATGCCAAGTAACCCAAATCTCATGACATTTAGGATACACAGAATTACACAGGATCTCACGAGAAGGATGATGATGCCACCATGGGCGTCCGCTCCATAGGGCAACGGGGGGCGATTGCCCCCCTGGAGTTGCCAGGGAGAGCCAGGAGCAGGTCTGGACTGGCCGCTCCTGGGGCCGCTTTAAGCGGCGACTGCAGCACTCCCCTCCCTCTGTCCTCCATCGCTCGTATCGTATGTCACGGAGCTGGGTCTGTGTGCAAGGTCCCGCCCCCCTAGTTTGGCTTGTCTGATAGTCTTCTAGTGTTCCGCCTATCACACGAGCCGAACTAGGGGGCAGGACCTTACACACAGACCCAGCTCTGTGAAATACGATACGAGCGCCGGAAGACAGAGGGAGGAGAGCACTGTTCTATATCGTTTACCAGGCCTGTGCTTTGTTTGTTCAAACATCTCTTGCCACGGGTAACACTAGACTATTTTCTGATGTGTTTTTAGCAAGTCTGCAAACACAGAGCAAACACAACACAGAGTTGTAGCATATGGCATAGTTTCTAGTTGTCCCTTATTTAGAGTGCCTGTCCCTCTTCTGGAATCAAATCCATGTGTCCCTCATTCCAAAAGGTTCCTCTTTTAGACCTGAAATAAATATACTGTCAATATAGTGTAGTGTTTCAGTCAAGGGAAAGGGGGGCTGTGTAATGTAAAGGGGCCCAGTGGTGCAGGGTGCTGTGTAATGTAAAGGGGTCCAGTGGTGCAGGGTGCTGTGTAATGTAAAGGGGGCCAGTAAAGCAGGGTGCTGTGTAATGTAAAGGGGGCCAGTGGTGCAGGGTGCTGTGTAATGTAAAGGGGTCCAGTGGTGCAGGGTGCTGTGTAATGTAAAGGGGTCCAGTGGTGCAGGGTGCTGTGTAATGTAAAGGGGTTCAGTGGTGCAGGGTGCTGTGTAATGTAAAGAGGGCCAGTGGTGCAGGGTGCTGTGTAATGTAAAGGGGTCCAGTGGTGCAGGGTGCTGTGTAATGTAAAGGGGTCCAGAGGTGCAGGGTTCTGTGTAATGTAAAGGGGGCCAGTGGTGCAGGGTGCTGTGTAATGTAAAGGGGTCCAATGGTGCAGGGTGCTGTGTAATGTAAAGGGGTCCAGTGGTGCAGGATGCTGTGTAATGTAAAGGGGGCCAGTGATGCAGGGTGCTGTGTAATGTAAAGGGGTCCAGTGGTGCAGGGTGCTGTGTAATGTAAAGGGGGCCAGTAATGCAGGGTGCTGTGTAATGTAAAGGGGTCCACAGGTGCAGTTGTGGAGAGGGGGTACACAGTAGTGACAAAGAGATATTGAAAGATGCAGGGGGCACAGTGGGGTGTTTTTACATTTTAACGTGGGGGGGTCGCTTTTAACCCCTGCTAGCGGTCGAAGAAAGGGTAAAATGCGGCTGTGTATCACTTCTGCCGAAGCGCCCATGAATGCCACCCTTGTTCAGGTACCACAGGTGAAAACCAGGATAAGGTAAGTGTATTTAAAATTTTAATGCTGCTATTTAGTATAGGGGAGGGGTTTCTGATATATTAGGCTGACCTTGCTTTAATTTTCAAGGTGTACTTTCATAATCAAAAGCTGAAGGCCCACTATATTACCTGCAATTTTTTATCTTCTTCAATCATGCCACAAAATGTATCCGCACATATTTGTCTTTTCCGATTTCATAATTCCTCCCTGTTATTACAAACTTTTTTCATTGTCTATTTTCCCTGAAGACAAGACAGCTAATTAAAAGCAACACAATAAATTACGCCTACCTTTATGCTCAAGGATTTGAAAGTTTAATTTTTTTTTTATATAAAGTAACGAAAAACAGACAGAATATACCAGAACATAATTTCAGTAAATTTTTCATCTTTTGCACTCCTTTAACACATGAGACATGATCAGTCAACCTCTGTTCATTGAACATCGTCTCTTTTGTTCTTTTATACTTTAATATATATATTAAAACCATCCAAAAATAATTGGTGAAGTTTCACTGAATAACCTCAAGTTTGAATTTTCAAGACATCATGGGATTTTTTTTTTTTCATTCAAATGGACTTTTGATCTGGCATGGCTAGTGCAGTCACTCTTCCAATAAGTTTTCTACAGATGGTTCTCATGCCCTTGAAGGAAATATGTGCCAGTTACGGGAGGCATCTAGCCTGATAAGGTTTAATTAATAGCAGAGTGCAAATGAAGCATGACACCAGTACAAAAAAAAAAAAAAAGAGAGAGAGAAAAAAAGATTCTGAGATGTCGAGATAACTAAAGTTGCTCAGAATGGCACTGTAACATGAAATGACAGTTGAGAAAAGGAGAAAATTCTAATCAACAAACGTTTCCTGAGGCTCTTCGAAAATGTTACTCAAATGTTACTCGAAATTATGGATGTCATTTTCCTTCATGATCTTTTAAGAAAGAAAAGAATTGTATATGGGTGTCAAAATATAGTTGAAGCTTAGACTGGGGATTTTCTGCACTCTGATAAGGTCATTTACCAACCACAAATTATTCATATACAGAGGGCATCTAAGGATTTGTATTCATGAGATTATCTCCCTGTTTCTTGTGCATATTCTGTAAAAGTATCTTCCACAGAGACCATTCTCCACGGTGGAGGCAGCTGTCATCGATCCTAGACACTTGGCTCAGCCCGGAATGGACCTTGGACGTGGACTTTTGAACATTCAGACAAGTGTCCCCAAGTACTAGCACATGCATTCATCATAATTAGTAAAGTAAATGGGACCAAATTACTAAAGAAACAGAACGTGTTCACTTAGAGCTTAGTAAGAAGGTAAAACTATGGTGTAAGGCCTCGTACACACGACCGTTTTCCTCGACAGAATCCATCAAGAAACTTGGTGGCAGAGCTTTTTTGCCGAGGAAAACGGTCGTGTGTATGTTTTTCATCGAGAAAACTGTCGAGGAACTCGACGAGGAAAAAAGAGAACAAGTTCTCTTTTTCCTCGACGGGAGTCTCGATTTCCTCTTCGTGTTCCTCGTCGGGCTGGTTTTCGACGAGAAACACGTTCGTGTGTATGCTAAGAAACCCGCGCATGCTCAGAATAAAGTATGAGACGGGAGCGCACCTTCGGAAAAAGTAGCGTTCGTAATGTAGATAGCACATTCGTCACGTTGTAACAGACTGAAAAGTGCAAATCGTCTCTCACCAAACTTTTACTTAACACGCAGTAACATGAGATTAGCAAAAGCAGCTCCAAGGGTTGTGCCAGTGGAATCGAACTTCCCCTGCCATGTATGTGTTGTACGTCACCGCGTTTGAGAACAAGGAGATTTGGTCTTGACTGTGTGTACGCAAAGAAAGCTTGTCGAGTTTCTCGACAAGCCTAACAAGGAACTCGTCGAGGAAAACGATGTGCCTGCAGTGCGGCCTTGTGTAGTGTGTTGCGGCAGTTAACAGAGAGAGAGAGTGTCATTTTTTGCAGGTAGATAGAGCAGGCAGGCAGGCTAGTCAGTTAATGTTACAGTGTGTAGAGGATATATATACATCCCAGGTGTTGTACATATACTGTATTTATACACTGTATAGTTTAGATAGATCAGTTCTTCCTAATTTACTGGCAGGCAGGTGGTTGTGCTATTTAAAGACGTTATCACAGGCATACTATAGACACCCAGCAGGTACAATATTTAAAGGAACTTTTCATCTATTTTTATTTTTTATTTAAGCATCATTAAAATCACTGCTCCTGAAAATACTACTGTTTTTAAAACTTTTTTTCAATTGATACATGTTCCCTGGGACAAGACCCGTGTTCTCAAAGACGTTTTACGACAATAACTTGCATATTAGGCTTTAAAATTAGCACTTTTGTATTCGAACGTTCGAGTCCCATAGACGTCAACGGGGTTCTAAATGTTCACGCGAACATTCGGTTCGTTCGAAGGTTCTGGTGCGAACCGAACGGGCGGGTGTTCGGCTCATCCCTAGTCTTAAACTAAAACACATTGCTAATGGTATTACTGGGGGCTCTAACAGACGCTCTAATGGACACCAAGTGACCCTCTGTTAGATAGACACCCCCCCCAGGTCCCATTAGACCCCATTGCAGTCTCTAATGGGCTCTGGTTTCTAACAGACTCTCTAAAAGAGGCCCTTTGTGTCCATTAGAGAGACCCACCTCCAGGTCCCATTAGAGTACTCTGCTTCATGGGATGATCCCAGGGTAATGAAGACTTATTAGTGGAGCATCTCTGTGTTGTTGCCATTTGTAAAGGGGAGGAGTTCGTAAGATGACCACACCAATGTGGGGGCACCAGAAATATTTCTGCACACAGGCGTCTGAGATTTTCCACTCTCCAGTTTTAGTAAATCAACCCCAGATTATTCATTGTCAATTGGGTCGTGCAGAGATGTAGGTCAATGTAAATCACAATGCCTGACGCATGCTGACTCGCCAAAAAAAGGATGGGGTTCTCTCAGCTGAGCACACCATCCTGCCTGCATGCCCGAGCTAAGGGCAAAGTGATTTCTCAGCATAATAAAGTGCTGAGACATGGATGGATGAGTAGGGTTGCGCTGACTATTAACCACTTAAGCCCCGGACCATTAGGCTGGCCAAAGACCAGGCCATTTTTGCGATTCGGCACTGCGTTGATTTAACTAACAATTGCGTGGTCGTGCAATGTGGCTCCCAAACAAAATCGCTATCTGTTTTTTTTTTTATCGTGACTGCGACTTTATGGCAAACTTTTTGGACACTTTTGACACCATTTGGGGACCATTTTCATTTTTACAGCGATCAGTGCTATAAGATGCACTGATTACCGTATTTATCTGCCTATAGCACACACCGGCGTATAGCGTGCACCCCGAATGTAGAAGGGAAATTCCTGGAAAAAAAAATGAATTACTTACAGTTTTGGTGTCTTGCCCGGCGTCCATCGGCGGCCTTGTCCGGCCCAGGGTCCGTCTGCAGCCCTGGTGGTGTTCTCCCAGCTTCTCCCGCGCTGTTCTTGAGCCGATCCCCGCTTCCCGCGCTGTGTTTGAACGCCGCCGCCGACATATACCGAGCGCAGTACACTCGGGCACGCTCGGCCACGCTCGGCTCCTCTCGCATAAAGGCTAGGAGGCGGAACAGGGCGTGACCGCGAGCGGAGCCGAGCCTGGCCGATTGTATCCGAGTGTACTGCGTTCGGTATATGTCGGCAGCGGCGTTTAAACACAGAGCGGGAAGCGGGTATCAGCGTATATCGTGCACCCACGATTTTCCCCTTATTTTAAGGGGGAAAAAGTGCGCGGTATACGCCGATAAATACGGTACTGTAAAAATGACACTGGCAGTGAGGGGGTTAACCTGTAGGGGGCGCTGAAGGGGTTAAGTGTGACCTAGGGAGTGATTCTAACTGTTGGGGGGCATGGCTATGAGTGACACATCACTGATCGCTTTTCCCGATGACAGGGAACAGACAATCAGTGACATGTCACTAGGAAGAACGGGGAGATGTTGTGTTTACACTGACATCTCCCCGTTCTTCAGCTCTGTGACCCGATCGCGGGACACCAGCAGACATCGAGTCCGCGGGCACAGTCACGGAGTTTGCAACAGGGTCGCAAGCACACCACCGGCAGCGCACGCACGCGACCACACGGCAGGCAAATTAAAGGGGACGTATATATATGCCCATTTGCCCAGCCGTGCCATTCTGTCAACGTAAATAGGTGTGCAGCGGTCCTTAAGCGGTTAAACATGAATTAAATAGCGTTTTTGGTGCTCGGATACAGTGTAGTTCTGCTTTCATTGTTTTTCACCAACTTCAACTTTACTCTATCACAGCTTTCTCTTTCAGATATTTAAGAATTGAAGCAAAATGTGAAATATGGTCCCTGTAGCGAAGACAGACTTTATTTCTTGCTACGGGCCCTAAAACCTGGGGACTAGTTGTTGCTATTTCTGAATTGTGCCTCAGAAACAAATAAAATAGCCACAGGTACCTATTCAGTTTCCATCGTTATACATGAGTTATGCTTCCTCTAGAATACTATTTTTAAGATACTGGGGTTCATTTACTAATATTGCAGAGTGCAAAATCTGGTGCAGCTGTGCATATAAACAAATTAGCTTAATTTTTTTTTTCTCAAAGCTTAAAGGGGTTGTAAAGGTAAATTAATTTTCCCCTAAATACCGTATTTATCGGCGTATACCGCACACTTTTTTCCCCTTAAAATAAGGGGAAAATCGTGGCTGCGCGATATACGCCGATACCCGCTTCCCGCGCTGAGTTTGAACTGCGCCGCCGACATATACCGAGCGCAGTACACTCGGGTACATTCGGCCAGGCTCGGCTTCACTCGCGGTCACGCGCTGTGACGCCTCCTAGCCTTTATGCGTGAGAAGCCGAGCGTGGCCGAGCGTGCCCGAGTGTACTGTGCTCGGTATATGTCGGCGGCGGCGTTCAAACACAGCGCAGGAAGCGAGGATTCGACTCAGAGACAGCGCTGGAGGACACCACCGATGCCGCAGATGGACGCCGGACCCAGCAAGGCCGCCGATGGACGCCGGGCAAGACACCGACGAGGGGCATTCAAACTGTAAGTATTTTTTTTTTCTGGAATTTCCCTCTTAGGTTGGGGGTGCGCGCTATACGCGGGTGCGCGCAATACCCCGATAAATATGGTAGCTTCCTTTACCTCAGTGCAGTCCTCCTTCACTTACCTCATCCTTCCATTTTGCTTTTAAATGTCCTTATTTCTTCGGAGAAATCCTCACTTCCTGTTCTTCTGTCTGTAACTACACACAGTAATGCGAGGCTTTCTCCCTGGTGTGGAGAAAGCCCCTTGAGGGGGGAGGGGGCGAGCAGGAGTGTCAGGACGCCCACTAACACACAGCACCTTTCTCTATCTGCAAAGTAGAGAGTGTCCTGACTTGCCTGCTCGCCCCCTCCCCCCTCAAGAGACTTTCTCCACACCAGGGAGAAAGCCTTGCATTACTGTGTGGAGTTACAGACAGAAGAACAGGAGGTGAGGATTTCTCAGAAGAAATAAGGACATTTAAAAGCAAAATCAAAGGATGAGGTAAGTGAAGGACGACTGCACTAAGGTAAAGGAAGCTATTTAGGGGGGAAAAAAATCCTTTACAACCATTTTAATTTAACCACTCAAGCCCCAGAAGGATTTCCTCCCTTCCAGACAGGCCCCTTTTTGCGATACGGCACTGCGTCTCTTTAACTGACAATTGCGCGGTCGTGCGATGTTGTACCCAGACAAAATTGATGTCCTTTTTTTCCCCAAAAATAGAGATTTATTTTGGGGATATTTGATCACCTCTGTGGTTTTTATTTTTTGCGCTATAAACAAAAAAACTGTAAATTTTGAAAAAAAATAAACACACAATATTTTGAACTTTTTGCTATAATAAATATCCCCAATTTTTTTTACTAGTAATGGCGGTGATCTGCGATTTTTATCAGGACTGCAACATTGTGGCGGACAGATCGGATACTTTTGACACTATTTTGGGACCGTTGACATTTATACAGCGATCAGAGCTAAAAAATATCCACTAATTACTGTATAAATGTCACTGGCAGGGAATGTGGTTAACACTAGGGGATGATTAAGGGGTTGACTGTGTTCCCTAGTGTGTGTTCTAACTGTAGGGGGGCTGGGACTGACTAGGGGAGGAGAGAGATCGGTGTTCCTACTTAGTAGGAACACACGATCTCTCTCCTCCCCCCTGAGAGAACCGGGATTTGTGTGTTTACACACACACACATATCCCCGTTCTCGTTCTGTCACGAGCGATCGTGGGTGCCCAGCAGACATCGGCTCGACGTAAAGCTACGGCGATTTGCACAGCTGTGCCAACCTGCCGCATTATAACTGCGGCTGCTGGTCGGCTAGCGGCATAGGTGTGCTTATTGCATTAGAGTGTGCACCTCAAAGCTCAAACACGTGTGTGTGCGCATGTGTGTATATATACTGACGGTGTCAGTAGGACCAAGATTGGTGTCAATTTTTATTTGTATTTTATTTTTTATTATTTTTTTTACATACATTTTTTTTTTTTTAGGAGCCCCATTAACCACTTATACGTCGGCAGAATGGCACGCGCGACCCAGTCTGAAGCTCTGTGACCGCTGCCGCGGGACTCGCGGACCCGATCGCCGATGGAGTCCCGCGATCGATCCCCGGAGCCGAAGAACGGGGAGAGCTGTGTGTAAACACAGCTTCCCCGTTCTTCACTGTGGCGCTGTCATCGATCGTGTGTTCCCTTATATAGGGAATCACAGTCGATGACGTCACACCTACAGCCACACCCCCCTACAGTTGAAAACACACATGAGGTTACACATAACCCCATCAGCGCCCCCTAGTGGTTAACTCCCAAACTGCAATTGTCATTTTCACAGTCAACAATGCATTTTAAATGCATTTTTTGCTGTGAAAATGACAATGGTCCCAAAAATGTGTCAAAATTGTCCAAAGTGTCCGCCATAATTTCGCAGTCACGAAAAAAATCGCTGATCGTCACCATCAGTAGTAAAGAAAAAATAATTAATAAAAATGCAATAAAACTATAGCCTATTTTGTAAATGCTATAAGTTTTGTGCAAACCAACCAAAAATAGTTAGAAGAATACGTATCGGCCTAAACTTAGGAAAAAAATATTTTTTTTTATATATTTTTGGGGGATATTTATTATAGCAACAAGTAAAAAATATTGCAAATTGTCGCTCTATTTTTGTTTATAGCGCAAAAAATAAAAACCGCAGAGGTGATCAAATACCACCAAAAGAAAGCTCTATTTGTGGGAAAAAAAGAACGCCAATTTTGTTTGGGAGTCACGTCGCACGACCGCGCAATTGTCAGTTAAAGCGACGCAGTGCCGAATCGCAAAAAGGGGCATCGTCCTTTAGCTGCATTTTGGTCTGGGTCTTAAGTGGTTAATATATCAGAGGTTTAAATATGGGCATATCTGCATCACACAAGGTCATAAGGGTGTGCCCAGGCACCGCCTATGCCTAGCGGTTAACAAGCTGAAGTTAGAAGCTGATTGGCTAACCATGCACAGCTGCACCAGATTTTGCACTCTCCAGTTTTAGTAAATCAAACTCACTGTTTTTCGAAAATTTTAACAGACAAACAAATCATACATCATTCTGAGAATTATGGGCCAGATTCACGTAGAATTGCGGCGGCGTAACGTATCGTAGATATGTTACACCGCCGCAAGTTTTCATCGCAAGTGCCTGATTCACAGAGCACTTGCAATGAAAACCTACGCTGGCAGCCTCCGGTGTAACCCTGCGTAATTTAAATGGGCGTGTGCCATTTAAATTAGGCACGCTCCCGCGCCGGACCTACTGCGCATGTTCCTTTTCGCAATTCCCGTTGTGCTTTGCGCGCAGTGACGTCATTTTTTTCGAATGGCGACGCGCGTAGCGTAATTCCGTATTTCCGGACGGCTTACGCAAACGACGTTCATTTTTAAATTTTGACGCGGGAACGACGGCCATACTTTATACAGCAATACGATTGCTGTGTAAAGTTAAGGCAGGTCAAATAACGACTAACTTTGCGACGGGAAACTTGACTACCGACGACGTAGCGAACGCGAAAATCCGTCGTGGATCGCCGTTACTCCTAATTTGCATACCCGACGCTGCTTTACGACGCAAACTCCCCCCAGCGGCGGCCGCGGTACTGCATCCTAAGATCCGACAGTGTAAAACAATTACACCTGTCGGATCTTATGGCTATCTATGCGTAACTGGTTCTATGAATCAGTCGCATAGATAGAAACAGAGATACGACGGCGTATCAGGAGATACGCCGTTGTATCTCTTTTGTGAATCTGGCCCTATATGCACATTATAATTACGTCTATCCTATTGACTAGCAACCTGTGCTTCTTATAAAATGGAAATGATAATGAACATTTTTTTATAACCAGGGATAATCCTGGTCAAACATATAATATTGGCACTCTGTGCTAATAAATTATTACATTGTTTAAAGCTGGAAGAGATTTTAAGAAAAATGTGTATAAGATTTAAAACTGACAATTTGACCGTAAAATAATAATTGTAGCAAAAGACACCAGCGCCATCTATATGTCAGCCAGTGTAATGACTCCCACTAGAAGTTTTTTGGAGCAACTGAAATATTCATTGCACAAAGAAACATATCTCATGATAAGATGGCAGTTTTTATATTTTAGATGGTTTCATTTCTCATCGTCTACGAAAATATATTTGTTTGTTTGCTTTTTTCTACCGCACCATATAGCAGGGGGGAGAAATACATCTAAAGCTGCCCACTGTGATTTTTCTTTTAAGTTAGCTTTAGAAAGGAGATTTAAAGCCTGGTTTCAGACGTGCTGACTGTCTACTGAAGAATTACAATCTTCCACACAGTGTTTTTTTTGTTTTTTTTCTTTATCGACTTTTCACAAAAAATAAATAAAAATAGAAACTTGAAGCAGTTTTTACAGTACAGTTACAATTAAAGGAAACTATGGGCTAGATTCACATACCTTTTGGCGGGCGTAGAGTATCTCCTATACGCTACGCCGCCGTAACTTTGAGAGGCGAGTATGGTATACTCAAAGATTTTGCCACCAAAGTTACGGCGGCGTAGCGTATTAGGGTCGGTGTAAGCCCGCCTAATTCAAATGTTAAAGCTGTGGGCGTGTTTTGTGTATATTAACCACTTAAGGACGGGATCAATATGCTGCTAAATGACCCAAGGGGTTTTTACAATTCGGCACTGCGTCGCTTTAACAGACAACTGCGCGGTCGTGCGACGTGGCTCCCAAACAAAATTGGCGTCCTTTTTTTCCCACAAATAGAGCTTTCTTTTGGTGGTATTTGATCACCTCTGCGGTTTTTATTTTTTGCGCTATAAACAAAAATAGAGCGACATTTTTGAAAAAAATTCTATATTTTTTACTTTTTGCTATAATAAATATCCCCCAAAAATATATAAAAAAAACATTTTTTTTCCTCAGTTTAGGCCAATACGTATTCTTCTACATATTTTTGGTAAAAAAAATTGCAATAAGCGTTTATCGTTTGGTTTGCGCAAAATTTATAGCGTTTACAAAATAGGGGATAGTTTTATTGCATTTTTATCATTTTTTTTTTTTTTACTACTTATGGCGGCGATCAGCGATTTTTTTCGGGACTGCGACATTATGGCGGACACTTCGGACAATTTTGACACATTTTTGGGACCATTGTCATTTTCACAGCAAAAAATGCATTTAAATTGCATTGTTGTGAAAATGACAGTTGAAGTTTGGGAGTTAACCACAGGGGGCGCTGAAGGAGTTTCGTTTCACCTAGTGTGTGTTTACAACTGTAGGGGGGTGTGGCTGTAGGTCTGACATCATCGATTGTGTCTCCCTATAAAAGGGATCACACGATCGATGCAGCCGCCACAGTGAATAACGGGGAAGCCGTGTTTACACACGGCTCTCCCCGTTCTTCAGCTCCGGGGACCGATCGCCGCACTCCAGCGGCGATCGGATCCGCGGGACCCGCGGTCCCGGAGCTTCGGACCCACGGCTGGGTACTAGTACAGGACGTACCTGTACATACATGTGCCCAGCCGTGCCATTCTGCCGACGTATATGTGCAGGAGGCGGTCCTTAAGTGGTTAAGTGTGACCCCACGTAAATGACGCTTCGATCGAACGGCGCATGCGCCGTCCGTGGACGTATCCCAGTGCGTGTGCTCCAAATGACGTCGGCAAATTGTCAATGCTTTCGACGTGAACGTAAATTACGGCCAGCCCCATTCACGGACGAGTTACGCAAACGACGTAAAATTTGACGCGGTTCCGACGTCCATACTTAACATTGGCTGCGCCATCTTTTTGGTGGTTTATCTTTACGCCTGAAAACCCCTTACGTAAACGGCGAATCTTTACTGCGACGGCCAGGCGTACTTTCGTGAATAGGCGTATCTAGCTGATTTACATATTCTAGGCGTAAATCAGCGTACACGCCCCTAGCGGCCAGCGTAAATATGCAGTTAAGATACGACGGCATAGGAGACTTACGCCGGCCGTATCTTAGCAACATTTAAGCGTATCTCAGTTTGAGCATACGCTTAAAGTTGCGATGGCGGGGATTCGGACTTACGACGGCGTATCTACTGATACGCCGTCGTAAGTCTACCCGAATCTGGCCCTATATATATAAAAAAAATTAAGGTATATAAGTTATAAAGCTTTTTTTGTGTTAATTTATATTATTTTCTAAAGAGAAAACCTAGAGGAACCTGCAAACTCTTGGGGGGTTGATTTACTAAAACTGGAGAGGGCAAAATCTGGTGCAGCTCTGCATAGAAACCAATCAGCTTCCAGGTTTTATTGTTAAAGCGGTTGTATACCCTCTTGTGAAACATGCACCTACAGGTAAGCTTACTGTACATTAAGGCTTACCTGTAGGTGCTTGCAATATCTCCTTAACCTACATGGTTAAGGAAATATTTGCAGAAAAGCGGGCGCCGATGTCTACAGTGCATGCGCGCCGTAGACAACGGCGCAGGCACACTGAGCGCGGCGGCTGTTGAATGGGAGCCTGCTGGAAAGTGCCGGAAATGTGCGCAGGGATCGTGCCATTCCGCGTGCATGCGCAGGAGTGACATCATCGTCGCTCCGGCCAGTCACAGCGCCAGAGCGGTGATACCCGGAAGTCACTCCGGGTATCATGGCGGTGACGGAGGACGTGTCTGAGGACCGCTGTGGGGGCTTTGATCTAAGGTAAGTAATTGATAATGAGCTAGTATGCTAGTCATACTAGCTCATTATGCCTTTGCCTTTCAGGTTTAAAAAAGAAAAAAAATGTTGGGGTATACAACTGCTTTAAAGCTTAACCATTTGCCAACCATATAACACAGATATACGGTGGCAAGGTAGCTCTTCTGCGCTGGATCACGTACTAGCACTTGCGCACTCCCGACAACCAAGCTCTGCTGTGATTAGACAAAAAAAACCCCAGTAAAGTTGGCCCAATTTTTTTGCATAATGTGAAAGAAGAGGCCACGCCAAGTAAATAGATACCTAACATGTCATACTTGAAAAATTGCACACGCTCGTGGAATGGCAGCAAACTTTGGTACTTAAAAATCCCCATAGGCGATGCTTTAATTTATTTTACTGGTTACATGTTTTGAGTTACAGAGGAGGTCTAGGGCTAGAATTATTGCTCTCGCTCTAACGTTTGCGGCGACACCTCACATGTGTGGTTCGAACACTGTTTTGATGTGTGGGCGGGACTTACGTATGCGTTCGCTTCTGCGTGCGAGCACACGGGGCAGGGGCACTTTAAAAAAAATATATATTTATTGTTAATTTTACTTAATTTTACTTATTTTTTTATTTTTGACACTTTAAAAAAACATCCCTTGTAATAGGATAATGACATGACAGGTCCTCTTTACAGTGCAATAAGACCCCACATCTCACCACTAAGCTGGGAAGCCTAAAATAAATAAATACATTTAAAAAAACGATCACCGCTTCCCAGCCGAGACGGCGCCATTTTTTGGAATGCAGAGGCCGGGCGCGATGTCATAACATCACGCCCGGCCTCTGACGATCATAGAGATTCCGGCGACCATCTGGTCCGCCGGAAATCTCTATGATCAGCATCTGGGGCCGGCGGATCCATTCTCCGACTCACCAAATCTTTAAGCGTATGCTCAAATTGAGATACGCTTCTCTGTTGTTAAGATACGACCGGCGTAAGTCTCCTACGCCGTCGTATCTTAGCTGCATATTTACGCTGGCCTCTAGGGGCATGTACGGCGATTTGCGCTGAGAATATGCAAATGAGCAAGATACGCCTATTCACGAACGTACGCACGCCCGTCACAGTAAGATACGCCGTTTACGTAAGGATAAACCACCAGAAAGATGGCGCAGCCAATGTTAAGTATGGCCGTCGAATTTCACGTCGTTCACGTAGTTTGCGTAGGCCGATTCAGAATGGGGATGGGCGTAGGTTACGTTCACGTCTAAAGCATTTGGCTCCCAAACAAAATTGACGTCCTTTTTTTCCCCACAAATAGAGCTTTCTTTTGGTGGTATTTTATCGCCTGTGCGGTTTTAATTTTTTGTGCTATAAACAAAGAAATTCGTACATTTTGAAAAAAAAAACACAATATTTTTTACTTGTTGCTATAATAAATATCCAATTAAAAAAAAAATATCTCAGTTTAGGCCGATACGTATTCTTCTACATATTTTTGGGAAAAAAATAATAGCTCCTACAATAATAATAGCTCCTACAAAATAGGGGACATAATTATGATTTTTGTTTTACTAGGAATGGCGGCGATCTGCGATTTTTATTGGGTCTGCGACATTATAGCGGACACATCGGACACTTTTGACACATTTGACACATTTTTGGGACCATATACATTTATACAGTGAACAGTGCTATAAATATGCACTGATAATTGTATAAATGTGACTGGCAGGGAAGGGGGTTAAGACTAAGGGGTGAGGAAGGGGTTAAATGTGTAGTCTAGTGAGTGATTCTAACTGTAGGGGGAGGGGACTGACTGGGGAGGTGACCGATCTGTGTCCCTATGTACAAGGGACACAGCATCGGTCTTCTCTTTCCCTGACAGGACGTGGAGCTCTGTGTTTACACACAGAGATCCACGGTCCTGCTCAGTTACTGGGCAATCGCGGGAGCCCGGCAACCATCGCGGCTGCCGGGCACGCGCATCGGGTTCCCAGTAACGCGGCGGTTTTAAAAGATGAGGACGTCATATGACGTCCTGTCAGAACAATTGAGCTACTGTGCCGCCGTCAATTGACGGCGGCTGGTAGCTGAGTGGTTAAAACAGAAAGAAAAAAATAACAGCCGCATTTCAATCTCAGCTTCTTGCAGTATTTATTTATCAGCAAAGTGGATCTTGTCTCCACCCCAAAACTAATCTTCCTTGATGTGTTTCATCTCTCCCGCCTTGCTCACAAGGATAAGGGAAGTCCAGTGTCACTATATTCAAAAGTAAAACTGCACCCTCTGTAAAAAAGACATATTGTACTTATTTGTCCTGTTGTCCACGCCACTGACCACTGAGCCTGGAAAATCCTTCTCATCAGACACAAACTTTTGCCTGTGTAGACAAAATCCTTGCACCTGCCCTGCCTCTAGCAACCAATCAGTGAACAGTAGTGATCTGCTGTAATCTCTAGCAACCAATCAGTGAACAGTAGTGATCTGCTGTAATCTCTAGCAACCAATCAATGAACAGTAGTGATCTGCTGTAATCTTCAGCAATCAAACAGTGATCAATAATGATGTACAGTAACCTCTAGCAACCAATCAGTGAGTGGTAATGATGTGCTGTAACCTCTAGAGACCAATGAGCGAGTGCAGTAACCTCTGGCAACCACCAATCAGTAAGCGGTAAGGATGTGCAGTAACCTCTAGCAACCAATCAGTGAATCGTAATGGTGTGCTGTGACCTTTAGCAACAAATTGGTTAGCTGTACTGATGTGCAGTAACCTCTAGCAACCAATCAGTGAGTGGTAAGGATGTGCAGTAACCTCTAGCAAGCAATCGGCGAGCAGTAATGATGTGCAGTAACCTCTAGCAACCAATCAGTGAGTTGCATTGATGTGCAATACCCTCTAGCAACCGATGGGTGAGCTGTAATGATGTGCAGTAACCTCTGGCAGTCAATCAGTGAGCAGTAAAAATGTGTTGTAACCTCTAGCAACCAAATAGTGAGCTGTAATGATGTTCAGTAACCTCTAGCAACCAATCAGTGAGTGCGGACCAATTCTTTATGTTTACATAATTTTTTTTTTTTTAGATAAGTCTATATATGTGTGTTTATTTTTTGGGATGTTGGGGCGGAAAGTAAATTTGCATGGGGAGGGGAATGTTTGCCTAGGGTCCAATGGTCTGACTGTGGCAACTTCTGGAGGTCTGAATTCCACCAATGTGTTGGATGTAGATGATTTTTCTGCAGTGGTAGTTCTTGAAGAGAGCGAAGACTGGCAGTTCGGGCAATGAGACAGGTAAGTGTTTCATGTCTTCTTTTCATGGGTGACATTTTCTGTTCTGCTCGAAAATTAGCATCAGTGCCACTTGATTTCCCAACCTGCTGACTTCAAGAGGTTTATATGAAATACAACATAGTCATACAGTATAATAAATGTTTCTTTTTTTTCTTTTAAAATGTATAAAAATTTTACAATAGATCCCCTACAGATGGTCAGTCCAACCAAAGTTTATTTTTCCCTATTGCTGGAGGTAGGGGTGCACCGATACTGGTATCAATATCGGTGCCGATACCAAGCATTTGCGCGAGTATCAGTACTCGCCCAAATGCTGTCGATACCGAAACCGGTGTGATTTGTATCAATACAAAGTGAATGGACGCAAATTGCACTGCAAAGAATTGCATGCGATTTGAATAGTAATGCAGTAGGTGTCCTGGTCTGCCGATGATAGCAAATCTGGGCCACTGGAAGTGCTGACAGAGCTGGAGGACATATAGCGGTGGTCCACCCCCAAACTGACATCACTTCCTACTTATACCCACGGGTTCCCAGAACTTCTCCTCCAGCCCTGTAAGCACCTCCAGTGGCCCTAATGTGCTACCATTGGTGGACCAGGACACCTATGTAGATTATTTTGCACATGGTCAGGTACTGCAAGTTCTACCAATTTTTGATCCAGAATGGATCAAAGTGGTTTTGATTGGTCAGTGCTGGCATGTAATCCTTTAGGCCTCGTACACACGACCGAGTTTCTCGGCAAAAACCAGCAAGAAACTTGCTGGGAGATATTTTTTTGCAGAGGAAACCGGTCGTGTGTACATTTTCGTCAAGGAAACTGTCGAGAAACTTGACGAGCCAAAAAGAGAGCAAGTTCTATATTTCCTCGACGGGAATGGAGAAACCTGCCTTGTTGAGTTCCTCGACAGCCTAACAAGGAACTCGACGAGGAAAACCATGTGTTTCGCCCGTCGAGTTCCTCGGTCGTGTGTACGAGGCCTTACACTGTAACTAAAGGCAATTTTTATTCCATTTTAGCTAGAGTAAGGAAGGGCAATAATAACCCCCGTTGTTTTTTTTTGCCATCTGTGCCCCATTGGGAGGATTTCCCTTCACTTTATATTCTATAGCCAAACAATATGTGAGAGGAAATTCCTGCAAAGTGAGGGAATCCCTGGTGTGTCACGAGGATCACCATAACTTGTTTCCTCTTGGGAAGATTTCCCCCTATTACTGTTCTGATTTCAACCCAAAATGTGTGATTTTCTTTTATTTTCACTTTTACGTTCCATGATAGTGGTAAAAAGAACAAATAGAGAGGGAGGAGGGGCACAGACAGCAATAAAAAAAAAATGACAGGCATTCTAATCCCTTTCCACTGCACTCTAATCCCATTGCACTTAAATGTAACAGTAAAATAACATCAAATCATTTTTTTTTTTCTGAATGTCATTGTGCTCACCAAATGTTTGACGCTTACAATTAAAAGCCAGTTTTAACAAGAGAATCTGATAAATTTGCTGGGTCCTGCAGATAAATGGGGGAAATTGTGATTTTACCAATTTAATTAATTAATTAAATGTGATTAATTTCTCATATAAACTCTGTCCGAGCCTTGGGAGGACTAACAGGAAGGGCTGTGATGTCATATCACTTCCTCTCTAAACACAATGAGGAAGTATTGTGTTGGCAATGCCTGCTATGGAACACTTTGTAACAGGGGTAGAAGCCTAGTAAATGAATGATTAAAGGCTAAGTTCACCTTTGTTCACTTTTTCGAAATTCCAGCTCCCCTATGTACCAGTATAGCATTAACCACTTGCTTACTGGGCACATATACCCCCCCCCCCCCCCCCTGCCCAGGTGAAATTTCAGCTTCCGGCACTGCGTCGCTTTAACTGACAATTGCGCGGTCATGCGACGTGGCTCACAAACAAAATTGATGCTCTTTTTTTCCCCACAAATAGAGCTTTCTTTTGGTGGTATTTGATCACCTCTGCGGTTTTTATTTTTTGCGCTATAAACGGAAAAAGCAACAATTTTGAAAAAAAAACAATATCTTGTACTTGTTGCTATAATAAATAGCCCAATTTTTTTTTTTTTTTTTAATGTTCTCAGTTTAGGTCGATACGTATTCTTCTACATATTTTTGGTAAAAAAAAAAAAAAGAAAATCGCAATAAGCGCTTACAAAATATGGGACAGAATTATTATTATTAGTATTTTTTTTTTTTTTTTTACTAGTAATGGCGGCGATCTGCGATTTTTTATTGGGACTGCGACATTATGGCGGACACATCGGACACTTTTGACACATTTTTGGCGCCATTCACATTTATACAGCGATCAGTGCTATAAATATGCACTAATTACTGTATAAATGTGACTGGCATTGAAGGGGTTAACACTAGGGTGTGAGGAAGGGGTTAAATGTGTACCTGTATTGTGTTCTAACTGTGGGGGGAGGGGGGTGACTGGGGGAGGTGACTCATGCTGTGTCCCTATGTACAAGGGACACAGATCGGTCTCCTCTCTCCCCTGACAGGACGTAGAGCTCTGTGTTTACACACAGAGCTCCACGTCCCTGCTCTGTCATTGCCGATCGCGGGTACCTGGCGGACATCGCGACCGCCAGGCACGCGCATCGGCATCTCAGGGACGCGCCGCCGCCTGCGCGCTCGCGCGCCCCCCAGTGGCCGGAGGAACCCAGGACGTCATATGACGTCCTGTTGGATTTTCAGAGCCACCGTGAAGCCGTCATTTGACAATGGCTCAGGTGGTTAATGTACTTATTTTGCAAAAATAAAACAGCTTTCCATTAATTCTACACCTGCTTACCTCACTCTCCTCATAGCTGTTCAAACACACAGCTCGAATAGTTCTGCCCTACTTCCTAGACAGACATTAGGTCATGACACAGTCATGTTCAAACAAAAGTCTAGGCCCACAACCAGGCCCAGGCTGGGACAGAAAATAGGCCCGGGCATTTTAGACTGAGCAGCCTGGGGGGGGGGGGGGTAGTGGCAGTTAATGATGGGATGTGGGGTTCCAGCACCTTGTACCTCTGGACCCCTTTACATTACACAGCACCTTGCACCTCTGGACCCCTTTACATTACATAGTACTGCACCTCTGGACCCTTTTACATTACACAGCACCCTGCACCTCTGGGCCCCTTTACATTACACAGCACCCTGCACCTCTGGACCCCTTTACATTACACAGCACCCTGCACCTCTGGACCCCTTTACATTACACAGCACCCTGCACCTCTGGGCCCCTTTACATTACACAGCACCCTGCACCTCTGGGCCCCTTTACATTACACAGCACCCTGCACCTCTGGGCCCCTTTACATTTACATAGAACCTCAAAATATTATATATGCTTTTTTAGCAAAGACCCTAGAGAATAAAATGGCGGTCATTACAACTTTTTATCTCGCACGGTATTTGCGCAGCAATTTTTCAAACGCGTTTTGTGCTTAAAAAAAAAAAACAGCAAACTTAGCCCAATGTTTTTGCATAATATGAAAGATGAAGTTACGCCGAGTAAATAGATACCTAACATGTCACCCTTCTAACGTTCGCAGCGATACCTCACATGTGTCGCTTGAACACCGTTTTCATATGTCGGCGGGAATTACGTATGCATTCGCTTCTGCGTGCAAACACACGGCCACAGGGGCACTTTAAAATAAAAAAAATAAAAAATTATTGTTCATTTTACTTTATTTATTTTAGTTTGACACTTTTTTCCACAAAAATAAATTTTCACCTCTAGGCTGGGAAGCCTGAAATAAAAAAAAATGATCCTGGCTTTGATCGTAGCAGTGAGTCGGTAGAAGCACCGGAGGGTGGTGGAAGGGGGGGATGTATTGCGGGGTATTGCTGAGAATTGCACAGGGTATTGCTGAGTATTGCACAGGGTATTGCTGAGTATTGCACAGGGTATTGCAGAGTATTGCACAGGGTATTGCGGTGTATTGCACAGGGTATTGCAGAGTATTGCACAGGGTATTGCAGTGTATTGCCCAGGGTATTGCGGTATATTGCCCAGGGTATTGCAGAGTATTGCACAGGGTATTGCAGAGTATTGCACAGGGTATTGGGGAGTATTGCACAGGGTATTGCAGAGTATTGCACAGGGTATTGCGGAGTATTGCACAGGGTATTGCGGAGTATTGCACAGGGTATTGCGGAGTATTGCACAGGGTATTGCGGAGTATTGCACAGGGTATTGCGGTGTATTGCACAGGGTATTGCGAAGTATTGCACAGGGTATTGCAGAGTATTGCACAGGGTATTGCAGAGTATTGCACATGGTATTGCACAGGGATGGCTGAGCATGGATGGATGGCTGGATCTGTGACTGCAATTGTCACAGATCCAGCCCACAGCACTGCTGCTGCCTCCGCTCTCCCCCCTCTCCTCTCACACTGTTCCCGATCGGTACAGAGAGGGGAGGGAGGAACCGGCGTCATCACATGTCGCCGGTTGTTTACAAGTGATCGCTCCGTCATTTGACGGAGCGATCACGTGGTAAATGGCCGCTATCAGCGGCAATTTACCGCGATCCGTGATGCGCCAGGGTCTTCTAGACCCGGCGGTCACGGATGACTCCAGGAGCACGCCCCAGGGAGTGTGCGGGAGCAAGATTCTAGGAGGAGGTCTATAGGCGTCCTCCCAGAATAACTCGACCACGCTGTAGACGTATTTTGTCTATAGCTCGGTCGTCAAGTGGTTAAAGGCGACGTACAGGTACGTGCCTGTGCCCAGCCGTGTCATTCTGCCAACATATATCGGCGTTAGGCGGTCCTTAACCACCCTAGCGGTATGATTCTTTCCGATTTTACTTGCTGAAAGCGGTACATTATTTGCAAGGAAATTTGGCGTTTTATACTGTAGGCCTGTAATTCTTAGGAATAACTCACTTAAATCTGACCAAACAAGAGTCTAGTAGGCAACCCGGGTATGACATTTTCCCCACAAATCGCTATCGCACAATTCTGCAAGTGATTATAATTTATTATCGCTGTTTTCTAGCTGCTCTAAAACCATTTTTGACATAAAGGGACACTTTTGGTTGCTATGGACAATCTACAGTTTGCAGGCAGAAAGAACAGTTTTTATTATATAAAAGAACATGTAGGACACTGGGCAGACCACTAGGGACAAGGTGTGTTTTTTAACATACAGTACTGTAATCTATAAGATTACAGTATATTGTATGTAGGGTGTTTGCTTACCTTTTTGAATTTGGCGCCGTTCTCCGCCCCCGTGCGTCGTAACGTCGCAGGGAACGGAGATCGGCGGCACACAGAGGCACTGTGTGAATCGAGCGAGGTCCCGCTAGCTCACACAGCGCAGTGGCATTGCTGGATCCAGGGACAAGGTAAGTAACTTTGTCTGTGGCTGCAGCGAGGCGAACCCGAGTCTGACTCGGGGTTACCGATCGCAGCACAAAAATGTAACCGCTAGGAGGGTTAAGTGGTTAAAAAAAAATATTGGTAATTGGTATCGGCAAGTACTTGAAAAAAAGTATCAGTATTTCAGTCTTAAAAAAGTGGTATCGTTGCAACCCCAGTCTACGGCATCAAGCACAGTATAGACTGAAATTCATGTATTAGAACTGTCATGATAAGATGTGAAGGATACGGATGTGTCCGTATAAACTTTTTTCACAATTACAGCCAAAGCATAGATACATAAAATACTTAAAAAACTGTGTTTAGATCGATTTTTATTATTGACTCATAACTGTAATTTCCTAACAAATTGCACTTTGTGCTCAGATTACAATGATCTGTGGCCAGCCTTCTGAATGTGTGACACTATAATGAACATATAAAGAATTCCATTTACTGTTCTCTCCAATCAATGCAAACTAAAGAAGAAAGATGGCTGCGCGTTTGTACAATATGGGCTTCTTTTATCTGCTCCTGGTAGCTAACTGAACTGGCAGAATGCCATTGCTCGAAAATGATCTGGCTGTCTGGCCAATATTGCCAAAAAGAAATGTATAAAATGTGTACAATTACTAAAATTTATGATGAGTGTATTGGAAACTTAGAGACAAAACATAATCGTATAGAAGAGCTCTGGAATGATAACCGCAATTTCACATTCCAGGAAACACTACTTGCAGTAAATTGTAAAAATGTTCCGTCTATGGAAGGTCTGTCACAAGAGAAATATACGTTGATACATAAGGTCCAAAGTCTCAATAAACTCTGTTAAAGTTTTTTTTTTTCTTTTTAAAGTTAAACTCGAGGCAAACAGCTAAATACGCAGTTGAAATACAAAAATCGGAAGAAAAACTTCATTTGACGAACGATCTGCCGATTTTCGGATCAATAGTAAGGTGCTTTATGATTTTTTGTCAGACAAAAGATGGATGTGCAAACTATAATTTTTTTCCCGTATGTGAACTCAACGTCCGATTTTAGTTTAATTAGTATGGTTTTCAGCCGAAAAAAAATTTGTAAGAGCAAGACTATGCATGCTAAGAAACGAAAGAATACATACATAACTATTCAACACATTAAGTCACTTATGACCCTGTATGTTTACATTGTTGGTATCACGTGTTATTTCCCATGTGACTCTAGGGTTGCAGCTGATTGGTCTTCTGTGTTGCAGAATGACCATTTACATATCCGGGTCACGTGATGTTTTTACATGCTTATCTGTGTGGCTATCGTCTGGCTGTGTCACTGCAGTTGATTGGGCAGCGCCCCTCCACAGACAGTCACATGTAGGAGACAGCCTATAATTGTGAGGGGGCGTAACAGAAACACTGAGCGCCGCGTCGTTCCTCTGCCTGACTCACGCTGGTGGGTCGATAAGGGGCTTGGAACGCAAGCTGTATCCACGGCGGTGCGTAATGACGTTATACGGCCGCGGCGTGATGACGTCATTACTGTGACGACTCTCAAGATTGGCTCTATCCATCTGGGGTTTTAGACTTACCAGCTGTATCGATTTAAATTGTAATCATGTCAGATCATTTAAGAGACATATATATTGCGTGGTGTATTACAACAAGCTTATGCCCCAGTTGAAGTAAGTATTGTATGAAACATGTCGGGTAAATAGCTTGTTTGGCTCTGTATACCACGCTTTGTCCATCTATTTTTTTGTTGTCACGCCATGTACCCATCTTAAGCGATGTTTGTACAATTTTATTTTGTTTTTATATAATTACATTTTTTACGCTGGATTTACCTGCATTATGTGGAGGCCTTTTCTTCTTCTTTCCATGATACATGCTGCCTTTTTTGGAAATTTAAAATACGTTGCATGCCAGGATTGCCATTCCCATTATCCAAGTTGTCAGATTGCCATTGGTTCCATCATTTTGGTTTATACCACTCCGTCTATAGGACCCACGGTTGGAAAGTACACCCTGGATATCTTTATATGCCTGATTGACATATCGCTGTCGGCGTGTGTGTCTACACCTTAGGGTAAGAGTACCCATCCCCCTTTTCCTGGTAATGGATGCACATCCCTGGGTGTCGTGTGGGATTATCATTCTGTATATTACAGCTTGGTCACTCCACCGCATGAAATTTGATGTACAACGTTTTATCTATAAATAACTGAACTGTTTGCATTGAATTTATAGAGACACTTGTTTTTCGATCCCCTATGTGGGTTATACCATTTTATGTGGAATTTACATCTTTTTATTGTGGCATGGCCATACATTTCCATGGATTTAGAGTGATTTACACACTTATGCACATAGCACTTGATTGTTCATAGATATTCACAATTGCATATTCCATTTGCACCTGTTGATTCAGTTACAGTATGGTTAAATATCTTTAATGTTTTTTTCAGGGTTCACAGTGACCCATAGGTATATGCACAAAGCACTTTTCAAATTATTGGTGTAACGGTCACCACGTTCTGAGTCAAATGAATGAACCTATGCTTTAATGGTTAGGTCTCTAATATACAGTACATGCATGTTACAGTTAATCAGGGTAACAAAGAAACTCTCCACCCACACATCACACAATGGGGCTTCATTCACATTCTTTCAGATAATGACATTCAGAGGATTTAATTATCCCCCAGACATTCGGACTCTGCCAATAAGCGATTAACCTGCATAATACACATTCCTATGTCAGACGTTTTGGCACTGATCTGACATAATTAACATGACCTAATTACTACAGTTGACAAGTACATTCCACACACAAAACAGTATTAGAATAATTTTAACACCTAAAAGCTAGACATCTGACCTTTACAGACTTAATTAGCATCTCACAATGGAATGTCTAGGAGCAAATGCAATTAACACCTCAAAAGCATGTGTCCCCCCATTGAATGAAAACACTCCATTTGAAATCAGACTTTAGCAACTTGTAATATTCCAAGATATCCTGCAAAACATGAATTATCAGTAATGTCCCATCTCATGTAATTTATAATTAATATTTCTCAGTCACCCTATGCCCAAAAGGGGCACAGGATGACCCTAGAGCCAAGAGTCATTAGTGACGCTGGCACAGGAGTACCCCTCATCCTTCAAAAGTCTCTGGGTGTCACGGGCCATTCTGTTACATCTGGTTTAACATATGGATTTACTCAGTTATCACCAATTCACTTGTCCTTTAGCTTCCTGACATCCATCAGGAGTTCTTTCACATTGAGCGCTGCATTTTTTTCTTTCCAATTCTATGACGCTGTATTCACTTTCGACATGAGACTAGCATGCAACAAAAAACGGACGAACGGTCGTCTGGAAATCTGATCGTGTATACTAGGCCTTACACAGCCCCTCCGTGCAGCATAGCCCAGTATTTCTCTGCTGCAGTTAGAGACACTGTTACCTTGCCAATGCTGGGCAAAGTAACCGACAGTATTTCTGCAAAGAGCCCATTCCAAACTCCCTTATATTTAGTTTAGGTGTCCTCCCCTGCTCTTGTGCTAGCAAGAAACATGCTGATAGGAGGACAGGGCAGAGTGACAAACAGATTGCTGCTTCTCGTTTCACTTGTCCAGTAACATGCTGGGGACCTTTAAGTGTTACCTAAAGTGATTCTAAGGGCAGAAGGTTTTTTACCTTAATGTATTCTTTGCATTAAAAAACCTTCTGCATGCAGCTCCCACTGCATAAGCCTCTGCTTATACTTACCAGAGCCCGATCTCAATCCAGCAATGTGCATGAGAACAGTAGCTGAGTTGGCTCTCGCCCTCCACATTGGCTTCTGCTACTGTTAATCACAGCCAGTGAGGAGGGAGGGGGTGGTGCGGAGCTGTGCTTTGTGTGTCAATGGACACACAGCGCAGGGCTCAGAAGCAAGCACACACAGAAGCGGGGGAAGTGACCAAGAGCACCGGTGGGTGGGGGACCAGTAAAGAGGAGGATCAGGACTGCCATTGCACAGAGCAGGCAAGTATAACATGTTTGTTGTTTAAAAAAAAAAAACAACTTGATCATTTACATTTACTTTCAAGACTCTATCCCAGGGATCCTCAAACTACGGCCCTCCAGCTGTTGCGGAACTACACATTCCATTCCAGGCATTGTAAAACTCTGACATTTACAGACATGACTAGGCATGATGGAAATTGTAGTTCCTGAACAACTGGAGGGCCGTAGTTTGAAGACCCATGCTCTATCCCCTTGCCCATGGAGGGCAAAGTGTCTCTACAAAGGTTATTTTCGACCCACTTATACTTATCTTGCCTGCTCTCTCATGCTGTTGCTTCACCAATCACATCCTGCACTGTATATTGACCAGCAGTGTTGATGACCCAGGTGAGAAGTGACATAACTCCTTCAGTCATGTAACTCAGGTTTACTAATTGATCCCTGGCCCAAGCACTGTCACCGGCAAGTAGGTCACCCTCCTATACAGAAATGCCAGGTAGTGTCTCTGGCTGCAACACAGGTGAGTGAACGCAGGCAGGATGAGTACAATACACTCAGACCTCTATTTATAAAAAAAAAAAAAAAAATAGTTGGACAAGTATTTGTCTATCTTTGACAAATTCTGGCTGTGCTTTTCTTACATACAGTATAGTGATTTCCAATGGTCATCATCTCCATCTAGCGGGCATAGTGTGGTATTGTTGATGAAATACCTCAATCACTTAAAATACTGCATTATGACCCCTAGATGGAGCTGACAAGAATAGGAAATCACTATATTAAATATTTGTCAAAGCTGGGCAAATGTTTGTTACATTCACTCAACATTTTTTTTTAAATAGACTGTAACGGTCAGGGGTTAACACCGTTTACGATATTCCATTCCACCAACCCAAGACAGCTTATCCGACACTCCACAATCCAGCAGACACGACCCATCCCATTCCCCAGAATAATGAGACACACAGCTCTGTTCTCTGGTTCCAAACCGATGAACTTTAATGGTAAACTCAGCTGGTTATATACAGTTACAAACCAAATCTGGACAATGACTCAACTCCACCCATAACATGACACAATGGGTGCTCAATACACATTCCGTTAGATAATGATATTCAGATGAGCTAATTACTGATCATTACCCAGACGGTCTGGCTCTGCGATAAGTTATCCTCACCTGCTACACAAAACACATTCCTTTAGTAAACATAATTGACATGCTACACCTGAAAGGTCAGACAGCTGACCTTTCAGACTGCCAACACATATCTATCATCAATAGAACTTTCACACAATACAGGGTTAGTTAGCATACACAATGAAATATCTTAGGAGCCAGACTTAATTAACACAATAGACAATAAAATGCAATCACAGCAAGCTTTTATCATTACAGCCAGGTAGACTTAATTAGCACCTCAACAGTCTATGAATGAGTCACTCTGCTATTCACCTGTTGGAGTCAGAATTAACCACCTGTAATATTCTTCTAGACATTTAAGGAATATATTGTGGATTACTGTCCCATGCTAAAACAATTCAAGATATGTCCATTATTTCCTGGCTCAATCTGTGCCCAAAAGTGACTCCCGTTACATAGACCCCTATGACTTTGCCCTTCATCAGCAAGGTGACTATGTACTTTATCTTACAGATAACAATTACAGGTCTTGTCTCTTCCCCAGTTTTAATATAAAGTCTTCATTAGCAGATCAGCATTAGCCCTTTGTTGCTGCAACCAGGCTATGACATGAGGGTGAATGTCAGGAATGTACCCTGATTTGATTTTTTTTAGAGTGTACCTGAATATGATTGTCTGCTTCCCATGTAGGCTCACATTACATTCTTAGAAGAAGTAAAATCAGTCTGTATATGCACTAACGCATGCTTGTTATACTCACTGTGGAACCTAAGGGGTTAATCCTCTGCATTGCATAAAAAGGCTGTTTCTGATTCTCTCCTTCTTCCACTGTCCCCAGTCCATCTCCTTATAGAACAGAGCCATTGGGGGAACATGATCAGTTTGGTGTGTGTAGCACTAACCCCCAAAAGAGCTGCTGAGTATTTTTGGGTGGCACGTTACCTCTATCTTCTCGCTGTCCAGGGTGATAAAGAGAGTTTGAAGAATTCCAATGTCCACACGATACACTTCTTTTTCTAGGATTTATTTGTAGAACTTAGTAGAAAATAAGTTGGAGGGGTGGAAGGGTAGGTAGGTAGGTTCAGGTGCATAGTCACAAATAGGAAACCTTCCTGCTTCCAGCAAACAGTTCTCGTCGCCACTCTAGCCAGAATGGGTATTGCTCATCCGGATAGGTCCCTCTCACTGGCCTAGCAGCCGTGATGGTGCACGGAATAAAGTAAAGTCTCTGCCACAGACCTAAGGAGACACATTTGGTTCAGAATCCTCTGTCACAGGATTTAGCACCCGGATCTCTCCAGATTTACTTTTGTAGAACTTAGATCTGACAGGCGATCACCATCAAGCCTCTCAGTGTATGGTGCATCCTTCGATGAAGTTTCCAGGCCTTCTCCCAAGATACCAGCCTCTTGCATGGTCCTCTCCAGCATAGGTCCTCCCCTGGCTTCCTTCATCAAGTGGCTTCCTCCCGCAGGACAGACAGCACAGGATCACCTTGAAAATGTAGACCCAGTCTGACTACTGGGCCTACCAAGCGAAGCCGCAACCCCGGACCAACGTGGTCCCGAAGTCAGGATTCAGGAACACGCGCCCCAGGCCAGGCGGGCCATGAGGCGCGAACAACAGGCCCCCGCCAATGGCGTCTGTCCCTTAAGTACCCCTCCCCAGCATGCACAGCGGGCAACCACTCCCACTGATTCGCTGCCGAGGGGGACACCCAATACACCCTGACTTTGCTGCTGCCACCCTTGGCCTGGGATGGTAATAATTCCCCCAGGCGAACAATGGTGGTTACTCTCAGCACAGCCATGGCTGGAACAGAGGCTAAATTGCCCTCAATCATATTTGTCTGAGCCAAATAATGACTCAGACCCCCTCTAAATTTACAGCAGCACCTGTTCAACAGGAGCAGGGGGCTACACGTGCATTGCTAGAGAGGTTTTATTTTTGTGAAGATGCATGTGATCAGCACAGGGACACTCAAATAGAGGGTCAGTGGTCATGCAGCCACATAGGACAGTCAGAGTAGAATAAAAAGTCCTCCTATAAACTTTAATCAGACACTGATAGAAGTCACATAGTATACTCCTGAGAAAAGGGATTTAGCAGTTTATATTTACTAAATTAATTGCATTCCTGTGTTCTGTGTACTGTGTGTAACATCCTCTACCTAGTGTGGGTGCTAGAGTGAGTTTTTTTTAGAGAATTTAGGCAGGCATAGCTAAAAAAAACTAGGCCTGTTTGTTTTGATCTGTGGGCTGGGAGTGGCTTAGAATAGGCTGGTGACTCACAGCTAGCTTCATCTTTTGGTTACCTCCCTTCTGTTTCTAGAGGTTTCTAGTAGGAAGTGGGAGAAATGTGGAGCTGCCTAGGGTGTTCTGAGGAGCACTGACCAACGCCCCACTTGGATTGGCAGGGGGCAGGCCTCCTTAAATACCTGGAGTCCGCCCTGCTGGGGAGTAGTTGTTCAGGTGGAAGAACCGGAAATGGAGTATTAGGCTGTCAGGGCCTTGGAGGAAGGGGGGATGACCTTGGGCTATGGGGCTCAGAGCTGAACAGGATCCCAAGAGATGTCCTGAACAGAAGCAAGAGAGGAATACTGCTGTTCACATCGTCTCCCCGCAGGGATGTAGTCCCAAGGGAGGGGGCGAGCACGCTGAATAACCCCCAGCCAGAACGGTTCTTATGATGGTGGAAAGCTTACTGAGGAGAAACAAGAAGTGAGAAATTCAGACAAGGAAAAAAACATTTAGAAGGGAAATCGAAGGAAAAGGTAAGTGGACCAACAATGCACTAGCTTAAAGGGGTAGTAAAAGAAAAAATGTTTTTTCATAATAAGCATCCTTTACCTGCAGACATTCCTCTTTTCACTTCCTCATTGTTGGTTTTTGCTCAGAAGTTGCTCTATTTCTTCTCTGTTCTGTTCACTTCCTGCTTGTCTGATTTTGCTGACCACCGTGATGGGAGGCTTTACTGCGGTGGTCAGTAAAGTGCTCACCCCCTCCTGGGAACTACATCTGTGCGGCAGGACGCTCTCTACGTGTTAGAGACTTCAAGGAGGTGTGAATTACTGGGCGTGCTGCAATTCATACTGGGAAATTTGGTTTTCCTACATGAACAAATGATGCAAACCAGGAAGTGAATGAGAGAACAGAAACTAGAACGCTGGAGGTGATATAGATGAAGGAATTTAATAGGTATTTACTTGTTTTTTAACAGAATCATTACACTATTCTGTCTGTCTACCTTCCAAACATTAATTTTAGGCAAAAAAATGTTTTTCCTTTACAACTATTTACAACCCCTTTAAGCCTGCCCTTTCTGCTCACCTCCTCCATTCTTAAGCCTCGTACACACGTCTGAGGAACTCGATGGGCGAAACACATCGTTTTGCTCGTCGAGTTCCTTGTGAAGCCGCCGACGAACTTGGCGAGCCAAATCTTCCCATTCCCGTCAAGGAAATAGAGAACATGTTTTTTTTTTTTGGCCCGACGAGATCCTCGACGCTTTCCTTGTCGAAAAGTGTACACACGACCGGTTTCCTCGGCAAAAAAAAAAACCCAGCAAGCTTCTTGCTGGTTTTTGCCGAGAAACTTGGTCGTGTGTACGAGGCTTTAGAAACCATATTATGGCGTCTACGAATGTAATGCGATCTATGAATGGATCTTTTCATGTGCCTGTCCTCTATTCATACCTTTTAATATTTATAAAAAAATAATTAAAATGTTCAAATTATAAAATTTATAAAAAAAAAAAAATGTATTTAATAATATTATTATGTCATTTGTTTGTGCGTCGTTTTGGGTTCAGTCTGTCCTATTCTAAAAACGTTCCACTGTCTTACAGAATCACACTAGAAAAATACAAAAGACGTTTCAGCTGGATCAGTCCCCTGTTTCGGCACTTCCTTATCTGTCGTGTTTTGGAGAAGTGTGCTGTCTCATCTCATAGAGATCTCATTCGCCTTTCTACATCAAACTCTGTATCCTGGATATCCATCCAAATCTGCAATTTGGGAAATACAAAATGTACCAAGGCAGACAGTTCCCGGTGATTTAGTTTCTTCTCTCGGCAAACCTGATATTTAAATATTGCAACACGATCGCAATTAAAACCTAAACACGTATGATGTGCGGAACAGGCAGTATATTTATTTTGTCAGTTAACTTGAAAATAATTGCTTAATGGCTAAAAACTGTCATTGAAAAATTGATCATTATACAATAAAATGTGTAACTGACCCCATGCTTATAGCTATTTAATTGTGTATTCTTAGTTGTTGTTTTGTATCTTTCAAAGTAAGTGGCTCCCAATGTTTTTTCAGAATGTAAAACACACGGCAAGGAAATCTCAAGTTTGTGACACGTAGCATTCTACATGATGGAATCATTCACATACCATTCTGAAGGCTTTGCATTTTGCATTCTAAAATACAACAGACTTAATCACTTAAGCCCCGGAACATTTTGCTAGTCAAGGACCAGGACACTTTTTGCGATTCGGCACTGAGTCGCTTTAACTGACAATTGTGCGGTCGTGCGGCGTGACTCCCAAACAAAATTAACGTCCTTTTTATCCCACAAATAGAGCTTTCGTTTGGTGGTATTTGATCACCTCTGCGGTTTTAATTTTTTGCGCTATAAACAAAAATAGAGCGACAATTTGGAAAAAAAATCAATATTTTTTACTTTTTGCTATAATAAATATCCCCAAAAAATATATAAAAAAACATATTTTTTTCCTCAGTTTAGACCGATACGTATTCTTCTACATATTTTTGGTAAAAAAAAAATTGCAATAAGCGTTTATTGATCAGTTTACACAAAAGTTATAGCGTCTACAAAATAGGGGATAGTTTTTATGGCATTTTTATTAATAATTGCTTTTTTACTAGTAATGGCGGACTGCAACTTATCAAGACTGTGACATTATGGCGGACACATCGGACACTTTTGACACATTTTTGGGACCATTGTCATTTTTACAGCGATCAGTGCTATAAAAATGCACTGTTTACTGTGAAAATTTCACTGGCAGTGAATGGGTTAACCACTAGGTGGCGCTGTAGGGGCTAAGTGTGCCCTAGTGAGTGATTCTTACTGTAGGGGGGATGGGCTGTGTGTGACAAGACAGTGATCACCGCTTCCGATTACAGGAAGCGGTGATCACTTTCATTGTCACTAGGTAGAGCCGGGAGATGCTTGTTTACATCAGCATCTCCCCGTTCTTCCTCACCGTGAAACGATCGCGGGTATCCCCGCCGACGTCGCGAGCACGTCCACAATGCTGCGATCTTAAAGGGGACGTATATATACATCCTTCTGCCTGTCCGAGCCATGCTGCCGACGTATATAGTCGTGCGCTGGTCGGCAAGCAGTTAAAGGGGTTGTAAACCCTCAAGGTTTTTCTGCTGTCTATATCAATGGACGCAGCAGTAGGACTCAGGAGCATGTCCGCACAGGTGCCCCGAGGGAGAGCGCTTCTTCTGTCGGAACTCTGGAAGAGGAGGAGCCAGGAGCACCACGGAGGGACCCCAACTGCACAGAGGAAGTAAGTATGACATGTTTTTTTTTTAACCCAAACCTTTAGATATCCTTTAACCGCTTGCCGCAGTAATATTGGAACAAAAGTGCAGCTCTAATAAATTGTGATCACTGGTGGTAAACACAAATGATGAATATACAAAGATGTATATAAATAAAGTCCACGTGAGAGCCTGGAAAGCTTGTAATGCTGGGTGAATAGTTGAGACACAATAGTGCATGAATGAGTTCACAGTCCAACAAAACAGTGACAAGTGGCTGTAGTAACGTGAAGTGTACAGTTGCCTGAAGGGATCATCACAAAACATCAACTGGAAGGGTAAGTAAATGGATACTCTTACCGAAAGGTGTGGACTCCACTGTTAGTATTAACAGCAAGTCTAAAAGGCGTGATGGTCTCAGCGGACCTGGATCTCAGCATAGATGGCTCCTCCGTGCGGCGATGGTTGTATGAATCCGATGAGACGAATACCACCAATCACAGAAACCGGATGGATGCGAGTTCCAATGCAGATCGTATGGGAAGCCCCAATGGATATGTAGAGCATAGATGAACACAAAATGAAAGAAACAAGAAAAAGAGTGCTCCAAATGGTGCAGGTCAAATTAAACCATGACAGGTTTCATTTGAATATAAAAAGTCATAAAAACACGTGCAAGGGAATAAAAGCAGTATGGGGTGCTGTAAAGCGGACCCGACGTGTTTCGGCTTAGAGAGCCGTCAACAGGGGCATATCACTGCACCCCCATACTGCTTGCTTTTATATACAGAGTAAATAATGAGCGAGCCCATATGGGGGCGGGAACAGGAAATGATGTATTCAGTTTGAGGAAATGACATACATCTATAAACATTACACCAAAATCATACATAAAGTCTAATATGATATATTTAAAAGAGAATATGTCTATTTAAAACACAATTCCAATGCGAATAGCTTAAAGGGTCACTAAAAGTTTTTTTTTTTTAGCTAAATAGCTTCCTTTACCTTACTGCAGTCCTGGTTTCATGTCCTCATTGTTCATTTTTGCTTTGATGTTGCTGTAATTCCTCTCTGTTCTGGACACTTCCTGGTTGTCTGTTTCCTGATCACCACAGTACTGGGAGATTTCTCACTGTGGTGACTAATCAAGGAGGTGTGATTACTGTTTGTAAAACAAAACTGGATTGGCGCTGAGGGGTTTTAGACAAAGCATTGCTGCCCTCTATTGGCTCTCTGGCTCTGTAAATCAGAGAACCAGGAAACAACAGCAAAAACAAAACTAAACTGTAGGTACATTATATGATTGGTTTTTATCTATTTTTAATCATTTTTAAAAGGAATATTGTTATGTCTCTCTACCCTGTAAACAGTCATTTCAACAAAAAAATTTTTTTCCTTTAGTGACCCTTTAACCATAAGAAAGACCTATAATCAAAGTCAAAAGCATGGTGTATACAAATATAAATAACGTTTGAAGGTTCAGTGTGTTAGCAGCAATAGGTGACTACCAAGGACCCAGACTATGGAACGCTCTACCAACCACCATACGATTGGAGGTAAACCACCTGGCCTTCAGGAGAAAGATTAAGACCCATCTCTTCTGAGGGCCCAGGGAATGGATACCAAGCGCCCAGAGGCGATTCAGTTCTCATGTGTTGCGCTATATAAGTTTCTCACTCACTCACTCACTCACTCACTCACAACCAGTCAAAACAATGTGTGGGGACACTCGTGGATGTAAATGTTATTACTGCAGAAAGGGGGCCTATATAGCGCCGCATGTAAAGCAATGTGAACAGAAGTGAAGGATGAGTCCCCATAGCCATGATAGGGCTGAGAAAGACATTGTGGTGTCCACATCACAGTTGAATCCCCATAATACAGCTAAGTATGGAAGGCAAGGGGAGATGACGTCACGGCCGAGGGCAAGTGGCAGCTGTCCAATGGGGACTAGCAACTATAGCCACCCCCTTGTGCGCCGTGTATCTCGCCAATGGCCGGCGGCGCCCACACGCGGAGCGCGATGACGTCACAACGTTGCTGGACGGCAACCAATCAGAGCACGCCTGTGCCAACCAATTAGCACAGGCGCTCCCGACCAGGCGCCCGACGCCAAACGAAGCATAACACACCTGGGCGCGCACCAGCCACTGACGTGTCAGCTACCCAGGCACTCCCCGAGGGCCAAATGCACCACCATGATCGGTGCAACGGTGGATGGGCTGAAACAAATTGTCCAATCACGCGCGCCGCTCCCATGGTGACACAAGTGACCCCACGAAGGGATTCAAAACAGGAAGTTAAAAAAAGAAACACACTAAACTGAACCTCATAATCTAAAACCAGGTGCCCACAGGACACACATAGGTATGGGACAGAGAAATGGATGGTGGAAGGGTGGGATGCTAAACCCAAAAGTGGTGTGTTCCCATAAAGTGGGAACAGTAGTTCCAAAACAAGTATATGGGAACCCACAATCCCAACAACAAAAATGCCAAGTGGGCAACGACCATATAAAAATAAATAAATTAAAATTAATGAAAAAAGGGAAGCGCATGTGGAAGTGCAAAGCCAGTGCGGAAGAAGCGCCACCCAGCCCAGATGGGTAGGCACAGACCACACTAGCAGACCACCAAAACATCCAGAGACAAGGAATCTACAAACATTATATGAACGGACTGGAAACATGAGCCCAGGGTACTCACACCCCGTTAATGAAACAGTTAATGTCCCACTCAACTTTCATACCGTGGGGTGAGTAACTCCTGAGCTTGTGTATCCAGTACGTCTCTAAACGGGAGACCCCTCGAAGATGGGAGTCGCCCCTCCAATGGGGGACAAATTTGTCAATGACCTGAAATAGAGTGCCCCTTGGATCTTTGGCATGATGTTCTAAGTAATGTCTAGATACGGTATGCTTGGGGCAGCCCTTCCGAATCTTGGCCAGGTGTTCATTCACCCTGATGGAAAAGTTACGGATGGTGCGCCCCACATACTGTAACTTGCAGGGGCAAGTAATGAGATATACAATGAAGCTGTTATAACAAGTAGTGAAGTGCTTCATACCGTAAGTGCGGTTAGTGACAGTGGACATGAAGGTGTCTGTCCTGCGTCTGACCGAACTGTTGACAACACATACATTACATTTATGACATGGATGGTAACCATTAGTTTCAGGAAAAAACAAAGTCTTTTTTTTTTTTTTAAATCAGAAAAAGGGTTTATTGTGCCAACAAAGGAAAAAAATACAGAGTTGTACATTGCTAGTCATAATCACTCAATAGTAAATACTTATACTGCAATACACAAACTATGAAAATAAATCAAAACAATTAAGCGGTGGCACCAAAAAGCATAATAAGGATACATCTTAAGAAAAGAGTATAGGAACATTATGCCAGACAGTGAGAACAAGCCCACCGTCCAGCACTTCAAAAGAGAAAAGGCCAACGGGCCATACCAAAAACCAACCTTACCCCTAGTCCACCCATCCAATAGGAGCTATCCCCTTAGCGAACTACGGGAAATTATGAAAAATACAGTGCCCGCCAATACATATCTCCAATAGCAATTATGTATTTAACACCTAACAGTGTCCACTATGCACTGAGAAAAACGGGTCATAATTAATTGTGGGGGCGCCAACCCAGGGGTGTCCAACCAGGCCTGCCATATGGTGAAAAAAATTCGAGAAGCGTTTCTATGCTGATATGTCAGGTGCTCTCATATAAGAATATAATTAACTTGATCTATCCACTGCTTTTTAGTCGGAACGTGTGGGGACAACCAAAATCTAGCCACCAGTTTTCTAGCTAAGTACACAAGTCTGATCACAGCTACGTTAATAGGGGGGGGGGGGTATACCTCCTCATCAACTGCTCCCAAGATGCATATTATGGGGTCCAAAGGGACCCTAACCTGATAGACCGAGGAAATAGCCTCCGTGACATCACCCCAATATCGATGTAACTTGGGACAGCGCCACATTAGGTGAATGAGCGATCCCTCCCCCCACATCGTTTTGGACATAAAGGTGAATCTCTCCTTCCCCAACGGTGTAATTGGTGTGCGGTAAGCCCTATGTAATAAAAATAAATGAGATAGTCTATCAGTGGTCATAAACCCTGCCCTACAGGGCCCACTAACAGGCCAGGTTTTATGTATTACCATGGGGAGATGCAGTCTAGAATACTGCAATCACTGAGCAGCAAATGATATCACTGTGATGTATTTCAGTTATCTTGCAAACCTGGCCTGTTAGTGGGCCCTGTAGGGCAGGGTTGATGACCACTGGTCTATGTGACTGGGATACAGACGTGAGCGGTCCCGAAACTAAGTCTTTTTAGGAGGATCAATGGTGTTAGGGGCTAGTGATGTCGCAAACCTAAACTTTTGTGTTCACAAACGGTGAACTCGAACTTCCGCAAATGTTCGCGAACGAGCGAACCGGGCGAACCGCCATAGACTTCAATGAGCAGGCGAATTTTAAAACCCACAGGGACATAGTGATGGAAAGGTTGTTTCAAAGGGACTAGAACCTGGACTGTGGCATGCCGGAGGGGGATCCATGGCAAAACTCTAATGGAAAATGATGTAGTTGTCGCAGAATCCGTTTTTAATCCTTAAAGGGCATAAATCACCTAACATTTCTAAATTGTTTGGAATAACGTGCTTTATAACATCAGGTATGATGTTGTATCGATCAGGTAGTGTAAGGGTTAGGGTTAGGGTTACAGACAGGGTTAGGGTTAGGGTTACAGACAGGGATAGGGTTAGGGTTCACAGTGACAGACCAAACTCTGACAAACCAAACTCCCCGTTTAACGCACCACAAACAACCACAAACAGTCCATTTGCAGAACCGCAAACTCCCCATTTACACAAGGTTGGATACCAAGCTAGCCATGTCCCGTTCCTTGTCCTCACTGACGTCATTGAATGTCTCTTCCTTCACCCAGCCACGTACAACACCAAGGGTCCCTGAAAGGTGACAACAAGTCCCCTGGGACGCCTGCTGTGGTTGGTCTTCCACCTCCTCAAAGCCACCTTCCTCCTCTGACTCCTCTTCTTCAGACTCTTCTCTCTGCGTTGCCCCTGTACATTACACAGCCCCCTGCACCTCTGGACCCCTTTATATTACACAGCACCTTGCACCTCTGGACCCCTTTACATTACACAGCACCCTTCACCACTGGACCCCTTTATATTACACAGCACCTTGCACCTCTGGACCCCTTTACATTACACAGCACCCTTCACCACTGGACCCCTTTATATTACACAGCACCTTGCACCTCTGGACCCCTTTACATTACACAGCACCCTGCACCTCTGGGTCCTTTTTTATTACACAGCACCCTGCACCACTGGACCCCTTTATTTTACACAGCACCCTGCACCTCTGGGCCCCTTTACATTACTCAGCACCCTGCATCTCTGGACCCCTTTACACTACACAGCCCCCTGCACCACTGGGCCCCTTACATTACACAGCACCCCACAGCTCTGGACCCCTTTACATTACACAGCACCCTGCACATCTGGACCCCTTTACATTACACAGCCCCCTGCACCACTGGGCCCCTTACATTACACAGCACCCTGCACCTCTGAACCCCTTTACATTACACTGCCCCCTGCACCAATGGCCCCCTTACATTACACAGCCCCTTGCACCTCTGGACCCCTTTACATTGAACAGTACCCTGCACCTCTGGATCCCTTTACATTACACAGCACTGCACCACTGGACCCCTTTATATTACACAGCACCCTGAACCACTGGGCCCCTTACATTACACAGCACCCTGCACCTCTGGGCCCCTTAACATTACATAGTATTGCACCTCTGGACCCCTTTACATTACACAGCACTGCACCACTGGACCCCTTTATATTACACAGCACTGCACCACTGGGCCCCTTACATTACACAGCACCCTGCACCTCTGGGCCCCTTAACATTACACAGCACCCTGCACCACTGGACCCCTTTACACTACACAGCTCCTGCACCACTGGGCCCCTTACATTACACAGCACCCCACAGCTCTGGACCCCTTTACATAGCACCCTGCATCACTGGACCCCTTTACATTACACAGGACCCTGCACCTCTGGACCCCTTTATATTACACAGCACCCTGCACCTCTGGGCCCCTTTACATGACACAGCCCCATGCACCACTGGGCCCCTTACATTACACAGCCCCTTGCACCTCTGGACCTCTTTACATTGAACAGTAACCTGCACCTCTGGACCCCTTTACATTACACAGAACAGCACCTCTGGACCCCGTTACATTACACAGCACTGCACCACTGGACCCCTTTATATTACACAGCACCCTGCACCTCTGGGCCCCTTTACATTACACAGCACCCTGCACCACTGGACCCCTTACATTACACAGCACCCTGCACCTATGTGCCCCTTTTTATTACACAGCACCCTGCATCACTGGACCCCTTTACATTACACAGCACTCTGCACCTCTGGGTCCCTTTTTATTACACAGCACCCTGCACCACTGGACCCCTTTATATTACACAGCACCATGCACCTCTGGTCCCCTTTACATTACACAGCCCCGTGCACCACTGGGCCTCTTTCATTAGACAGCCCCTTGCACCTCTGGACCCCTTTACATTGAACAGTACCCTGCACCTCTGGACCCCTTTACATTACACAGTATTGCACCTCTGGACCCCTTTACATTACACAGCACTGCACCACTGGACCCCTTTATATTACACAGCACTGCACCACTGGGCCCCTTACATTACACAGCACCCTGCACCTCTGGGCCCCTTAACATTACACAGCACCCTGCACCACTGGACCCCTTTACACTACACAGCTCCTGCACCACTGGGCCCCTTACATTACACAGCACCCCACAGCTCTGGACCCCTTTACATAGCACCCTGCATCACTGGACCCCTTTACATTACACAGGACCCTGCACCTCTGGACCCCTTTATATTACACAGCACCCTGCACCTCTGGGCCCCTTTACATGACACAGCCCCATGCACCACTGGGCCCCTTACATTACACAGCCCCTTGCACCTCTGGACCTCTTTACATTGAACAGTAACCTGCACCTCTGGACCCCTTTACATTACACAGAACAGCACCTCTGGACCCCTTTACATTACACAGCACTGCACCACTGGACCCCTTTATATTACACAGCACCCTGCACCTCTGGGCCCCTTTACATTACACAGCACCCTGCACCACTGGACCCCTTTACACTACACAGCACCTTGCACCACTGGGCCCCTTACATTACACAGCACCCCACAGCTCTGGGCCCCTTTACATTGAACAGTACCCTGCACCCCTTTACATTACACAGCCACCCATAGCTCTAGACACCTGTATGTTACACAGACACCCCCCTAACAGTTCTGGACCCCCTGCATTTTTTTTAAATGTAATCTACTGTGACACCAGATATGAGTGGTGGCACTGCATGGGCAAGTGGGCACAGTAAACGCTGTGAGCCTGAGACACGCTGGCAGACAACTGACTACTATTCTCTAATGCAGTGAATTTTTTTTTTTATTTAAATGTTATCTACTGTGCCAACAAAATATATATGAGATGTGGCACTGGACAAGTGGGCATAGTGTACACTGTGAGCCTGAGACACACACATGCTGCCTGGCAGGCAACTGCAACTAGATTACAGAGAAAAAAAAGCAGACTGATGTACTAGCCCTATACAGGCTGTCACCTGTCAGTATATTAGGAAGAGCGGATCTAGTCTAGCTACTTGCCGACCTGCCGCCGTCATTCTACGGCGGCAGGTTGGCTCTCCTGCGCGAGAGCCCATAGCTCTACGCCGGCTCTCTCGCAGGGAACTAGGGGCCCGCACGACTCCCGTGCACGTGCTCGGCGGGCGTGATCGCCGCCGGGCACACACGATCGCTTGTTACAGAGCGGGGACCGGGAGCTGTGTGTGTAAACACACAGCTCCCGTTCCTGTCAGGGGGGGAAATGCTAATCCTCTGTTCATACAATGTATGAACAGAAGATCAGTGTTTCCCCTAGTGAGGCCACCCCCCCCCCACACAGTAAGAACACACCCAGGGACATACTTAACCCCTTCCCCGCCCCCTAGTGTTAATCCCTTCACTGCCAGTGTAATTTTTATAGTAATCCAATGCATTTTTATAGCACTGATCGCTATAAAAATGCCAATGGTCCCAAAAATGTGTCAAAAGTGTTCGAAGTGTCCGCCATAATGTCGCAGTACCGAAAAAAATCGCTGATCGCCACCATAACAAGTAAAAAAAAAATATTAATAAAAATGCCATAAAAATACCCCCTATTTTGTAAACGCTATAACTTTTGCGCAAACCAATTAATAAACGCTTATTGCGATTTTTTTTCCGAAAAATATGTAGAAGAATACGTATCGGCCTAAACTGAGGAAAATTTTTTTTTTTTAGATATTTTTGGGGGATATTTATTACAGCAAAAAGTAAAAAATATTCATTTTTTTCAAAATTGTTGCTCTATTTTTGTTTATAGCGCAAAAAATAAAAACCGCAGAGGTGATCAAATACCACCAAAAGAAAGCTCTATTTGTGGGAAAAAAAGGACGCCAATTTTGTTTGGGAGCCACATTGCACGGTCGCGCAATTGTCAGTTAAAGCGACGCAGTGCCGAATCGCAAAAAGTACTCTGGTTTTTGACCAGCAATATGGTCCGGGGGTTAAGTGGTTAGCTAAGCTCAATACAGTGTATAAATATATATACAAAACCTGGGATGCATATATATCCTCTACACACTGTAACTCTATCTAACTCCAAAACATTACACACTCTCTCTCTCTGTCTCTCTCTGTAAACCACCACAACACACATTAGATTACAGAGAAAAAAAAACAAAAAAAAACTGATGGACTAGCCCTAAAAAGGACTGTTTGGGGTGCTGTCAGGACACTGTGGTTAAAGAAGAGATCAGATGAGTCTTTCAGGACTAGAGTGGACACTGAATACACTGGCCTAGCTATCGATTTCCCTATTAAATGAGCAGCAGCTACACTGTCCCTCCTCTCACTAAGACTGCATCTTCAGAATGAATCTAAAATGGATGCTGTCCAGGAGTAGTGTTGAGCAGAATATGCCATATTCGATTTCGCGATATATCTCGAATATATATTCGAATATTCGAGATATATTCGCTAAATTCGAATATTCGTGATATTTTATCGAAATTAATTGATTGCGATTTTTCGCTATTGCGAATGCGAAAATAATTGCGATTTTTTAATAACTGCGGTAGGAGCGCTCTGATTGGCTTAGAATATTCGTGATATTTTATCGAAATATCGCAACATGCGAATGCGATATTTATTGCGGAATTTCGAGATATGCTGGAGGAGCGCTCTGATTGGCTCAGAATATTCGTGATATTTTATCGAAATATCGCAACATGCGAATGCGATATTTATTGCGGAATTTCGAGATATGCTGGAGGAGCGCTCTGATTGGCTCAGAATATTCGTGATATTTTATCGAAATATCGCAACATGCGAATGCGATATTTATTGCGGAATTTCGAGATATGCTGGAGGAGCGCTCTGATTGGCTCAGAATATTCGTGATATTTTATCGAAATATCGCAACATGCGAATGCGATATTTATTGCGCAATTTCGAGATATGCTGGAGGAGCGCTCTGATTGGCTCAGAATATTCCTGATATTTTATCGAAATATCGCAACATGCGAATGCGAAATTGATTGCAGATATTTCGAAAACTGCTGTAGCAGCACTCTGAAATCGAATATGTATGATATTTTAACCAAAAAACATATTGCGATTGCGATTTTTCGATCGCGCATGCGCAATTGCGCGAACAACACGCGACCATTTCCTGGAGCCTTGCCAGTTTCCAACTTATGATCGCAGCGCAATCACACAGCAACATGGTTGGAAGCAATTTCACTAAGTCTGAGGAAAAGTTGCTGATTTGTGTAAGTATTTTGACCACTGTTATTTCATCATCTTCAACTGCATTTTAGTCTAGTTTAAAAGTTAGTATATATGATCAGATATTAGTATTTCACAAAAAATGTGTCTCCTGCTTTTACAAAACTACAAGTCCCAGCATGCCTGGACAGCTGCAGACACCCTGGTTGGCAAATGTGTATTTAGGCACTTTTCCTTGTTATTTAGCATAATGAATTTAACATTTTATTGGACATAGGACGTATGCGAACGTCCTGACTTCAGTGTCCTCAAGGCCCAAGGACGTTCGAATACATATTGCCCTTTAGATGTTGCAGAACTACAACTTCCAGCATGCCTGGGAATGCTGGCACTTCTAGTATTGTAAGTTCTGCAGGCCCCCGTTTTTCAGGCCTTTATGCACGGGTCTCTAAACTGTGGCACCCTAGATGCAGCAAAAGTAAAATTCTTAGCATGCACTGACAGACCGTGGCTGATGGGAGTAGTAGTTTTGCAACAGCTGGAGGTGGACTGGTCTTGAAACCCAGAGTTAGGTAACAAACCCGTAGTGTTTTGCAACCATCCTGCCTCCAGCTGTTTTTTTCCTGTTGAAAAGCCTGTGGCGTGCAAAACACAACCCAAAAACTCCACCCGGTGCAAGAAAAAATTTGCACACACCTAAAGACTGACATCACAAAAAACTGCGGCGGTTGCATACGTCAGTGGTCCTCCGAAAAGGCCCATCTTTAACCCCCAGGGGCGTTAGGCTCCTGACAGGGAAAAGAGTTACTGTGGTCCATACAGCCGAAGCCATATGGACCCATCTCGGTCCAAGCAGCGCAATCAACACGCGAACAACACGCGACCATTTCCTGGACCCTCGCCAGTTTCCAACTTTTTGATCGCAACGCAATCGCAGAGCAAGATGGTTGGAAGTAATTTCACTGTATCTGAGGAAAATTTGCTGATTTGTGTAAGTATTTCGACCACTGTTATTTCATTATCTTCAACTGCATTTCAGTCTAGTTTAAAAGTTAGTATATATGATCAGATATTAGTATTTCACAAAAAATGTGTCTCCTGCTTTTCCAAAACTACAAGTCCCAGCATGCCTGGACAGCTGCAGACACCCTGGTTGGCAAATGTGTATTTAGGCACTTTTCCTTGTTATTTAGCATAATGAATTTAACATTTTTTTGGACATAGGACGTATGCGAACGTCCTGACTTCAGTGTCCTCAAGGCCCAAGGACGTTCGAATACATATTGCCCTTTAGATGTTGCAGAACTACAACTTCCAGCATGCCTGGGAATGCTGGCACTTCTAGTATTGTAAGTTCTGCAGGCCCCCGTTTTTCAGGCCTTTATGCACGGGTCTCTAAACTGTGGCACCCTAGATGCAGCAAAAGTAAAATTCTTAGCATGCACTGACAGACCGTGGCTGATGGGAGTAGTAGTTTTGCAACAGCTGGAGGTGGACTGGTCTTGAAACCCAGAGTTAGGTAACAAACCCGTAGTGTTTTGCAACCATTCTGCCTCCAGCTGTTTTTTTCCTGTTGAAAAGCCTGTGGCGTGCAAAACACAACCCAAAAACTCCACCCGGATGCAGTGAAAAATGTGCACACACCTAAAGAGTGACATCACAAAAAACTGCGACGGGTACATACGTCAGTGGCCCTCCGAAAAGGTCCCGTCTCTGACCCCCGGGGCGTTAGGCTCCTGACAGGGAAAAGAGTTAGCAACGCATATCTCCCCTATACGTGTATCCTGTGTTGTTAATAATATATTCATAATTATGCAAATGATAATGGCTGCTATATTTATGCAAAAAAGGTGGCGACCGAAATGGCAGGATATAAAATCTGTCATGTTACCCCTGTCATTGATTAATAAGGCGAGAATGCTTCCAATTGTTGAATAGCATACATTTACATCATATATCCATAAGGCTGTCAACAGAAGTATTACAATATACTTTGTTCTTCATCTTGCAGAAGTTCCTGGAAACAGGATACGATAAGCTGCGGAGGCAGCCAGAGAAAAGGGCTGTGGTCAGCGCCCTAATCGCTGACTTTGGCGGCCAACACGACCACAATGCAATTGTGAAGAAGTGGTCTGACCTGAAGAGGCGCCAAATGGATCAGGTCAGACGTCTTCGGGCTAAATATCATCCAGGTAAGTTATTGTTGACAGTTATGTTTTTTTTTTAAAAAGTGTATTTTGTGCGTGAACTCGAAAGAGAGAGGAGCCGGCCTGCAGGAGTTGGGAGGCCTCCCCCAGAGGCAATCTGCCACCTTTCTCCATGCCCCGGTTGGCAATGGCGGGTGTGAGGGGGTCCTCCCAACCCAACCTCGCATAGCACACCCACCAGGGGCGGGGCTGAGACCACCAAACTCAATTCACAGGTAGCCGAGAGCGGGATCCGAACCCCTAGCTGCAGAGGTGAATCACTTGTCAGTGCAGTGGCAATCGCGTGGAGCCACCACAGCTCCTTTGGTGACAGTTATGTAAGGTCATATGTAATTCATGTAAGGTCAGATGTTGTTAACCAAGATGCCATGTTGTGCTAACATATATCACCACCAGCCAAGGTATTCATAGTACTGTTGAAAAAAGACATGGGACAGCAGACAGGAACACAGAAGTTATGTGGGAACATAATTTTCCCATTGCTTTGCATGGGACTTTAAAGAAAAACCCCGACCATGGCAAGTGGGGGTGGGTAAGGTTTAAACCACCTATCCTATGTTTGTGGCTGACATATAAGTAACCTGTGTGCCAAGTTTCATATAAATATCTTTAGCCGTTTGTACGTGATGCTGGAACATACATACATACATACATACATACATACATACATACATACATTTATGCACAAACACACACGTTGAGTTTTATATATATAGATTACCACTAAATTCCTGTGTTAGGAGTGGGGTTGTTATAGTAATCCCGTGTGCTCCATCAGGCCCTTTTTTTAACATGAGATGGTCTGAACAAAACAAAGTAGACAAAAACAGCTCATTTTAACATGGTTGCATCCCAGCTCACGCTCAGTCCCCTGTAGTGCCCACAAGACCCTTTAATATAACATTGTCCCATTGGTTAACTGTCTATATAAATCAATTTGTATTCATATACAATACAGCAGAGTACACAGAATTTGCATACGTCATTAGAAAACATTTTTATAATATATGAACATTGTGTTATTATAGGAGCTCCAATGCCAGTTGTCCGCGCCAAGAAGGCGCCAGGCCGATGAGGAGGAGGAGGAGGATGCGGCAGAGGAGGATGCGGCAGAGGAGGAGATGCATGAGGAGGAGCAGCCAGGGCCCTCCCACTCCCCAACCCCAGCTCCTGTTGAGGAGCAAGCTGAGGAGCTTCCCCCCCCCACCACCCCAACTTCTCAAGCAGAAGAGCAGGAGGAAGAGAGCGGTCCTGTGAGCCTCATTCAGGAAGGTAAATATGTGCACAATGATTAATAACATTTCAACAACAAAATGTAGATATAAAAATGGACAACATATAAAGCGCACCTGTCAGATTGTAGAACCATAATATGGTATTGATGCTAGAAGTATACAGGTAGTGCATAATTATTAGGCAAGTTGTATTTTTTGAGGATTCATTTTATTATTGAACAACAACCATGTTCTCAATGAACCCCAAAAACTCATTAATATCAAAGCTGAATTTTTTTGGAAGTAGTTTTTAGTTTGTTTTTAGTGTTAGTTATTTTCGGGGGATATCTGTGTGTGCAGGTGACTACTATTACTGTGCAGAATTATTAGGCAACTTAACCAAAAAATAAATAGATAGCCATTTCAATGATTTATTTTTAACAGTGAAACCAATATAACATCTCAACATTCACAAATACACATTTCTGACATTTAAAAACAAAACAAAAACAAATCAGTGACCAATATAGCCACCTTTCTTTGCAAGGACACTCAAAAGCCTGACATCCATGGATTCTGTCAGTGTTTTGATCTGTTCACCATCAACATTGCGTGCAGCAGCAACCACAGCCTCCCAGACACTGTTCAGAGAGGTGTACTGTTTTCCCTCCTTGTAAATCCCACATTTGATGATGGACCACAGGTTCTCAATGGGGTTCAGATCAGGTGAACAAGGAGGCCATGTCATTACTTTTTTTTATTTAATACCCTTTCTTGCCAGCCACGCTGTGGAGTACTTTGACACGTGTGATGGAGCATTGTCCTGCATGAAAATCATGTTTTTCTTGAAGGATGGTGACTTTTTCCTGTACCACTGCTTGAAGAAGGTCTCTTCCATAATCTGGCAGTAGGACTGGGAGTTGAGCTTGACTCCATCCTCAATCCGAAAAGGCCCCACAAGCTCATCTTTGATGATACCAGCCCAAACCAGTACTCCACCACCACCTTGCTGGCGTCTGAGTTGGACTGGAGCTCCCTGCCCTTTACCAATCCAGCCACGGGCTCTTCCATCTGGCCCATCAAGACTCACTCTCATTTCAGCAGTCCATAAAACCTTAGAAAAATCTTTCTTGAGATATTTATTGGCACAGTCTTGACGTTGCAGCTTGTGTGTCTTGTTCAGTGGTCATCGTCTTTCAGCCTTTCTTACCTTGGCCATGTCTCTGGGTATTGCACACCTTGTGCTTTTGGGCACCCCAGTGATGTTGCAACTCTGAAATATGGCCAATCTTGTGGCAAGTGGCATCTTGGCAGCTGCACGCTTAACTTTTCTCAGTTCATGGGCAGTTATTTTGCACCTTTGTTTTTCCACACGCTTCTTTTGTTTGATGATCACGCTTCAGAAGCTTTGCAACTTTAAGAGTGCTGCATCCCTCTGCTAGATATCTCTCTATTTTGGACTTTTCAGAGTCTGTCAAATCCTTCTTTTGGCCAATTTTGCCAAAGAAAAGGAAATTGACTAATAATTATGCACACCTGATATAGAGTGTTGATGTCATTAGACCACACACCTTCTCATTACAGAGATGTACATTACCTAATATGCCTAATCTGTAGTAGGCTTTCGAGCCTATACAGCTTGGAGTAAGACAACATGCATAAAGAGGATGATGTGGTCCAAATACTCATTTGCCTAATAATTCTGCACTCCCGGGATGTGTTAGACACATAACAAGTGTATACACATGATAATGATTGATTAATAAGCAAAAAAAAATATTTATTTATTTGGTAACGTTATTTGAAATCCAAATGTTTTTTTATTATATCCTAAAAGCATCAAGAGATATGAGGAGGCAAAACAGACTCATCGAAAAGACGCACCAGAAGATCCTTCAGAACCAGCGGAAGATGAGCTACCTCACCCAACAAAATGCTCTGCTAGAGCAGCAGCTATCGGGTCAGATTGCGGAAATGCACCGCATTCAGAAACGGATTGAGAGCTATATTTAAATTTATTTTTGTATTAAAAAAACTTATTTTTTGGAAATGTTTCATTTCTTTTTGAGATAGAGTTGTAGGTTTTTCAACACATCTAACTTCACATCAAACAAATCAACATCAACACATTTAACTTCATAATAAGCAAAAACATTTTATACTATTATTTTATTTAACATTAACCTAGGACAAATTAAAGCACACGACACAGACACGACGAACACAAAATAAACTGTTGAAAAATGAACATAACAAAAGCAACAATATATATATATATACAAAGAGAGAGAGAGGGAGAGCAAGAAAGAGAGAGAATGCAGATGAGCTCTTGCAGTCAGCCCAATGGTTGCAGTATAAATGCCGCAAAACAGGGTTTAACATAAGGTTCATTGTTATAGTTACACTTGCTGTTTAGATCCGGTCTGGTAGTCCGGTCTGGTAGCTTGTAGCGGAGGCTGTTGGTGGATCCGCTGTGCCAGAGAGGTCATGAAGCTTTACTCAGCATGGAGGCAGCAGCAGGAGTATTAAAATATAATATAACTAGACAATGCATTTCCTGAGGAAAATGCGAGTGGGAATGCTGAATAGCTTAATTGGTGAGCCCCTTGCCAAAGACATTCACCATAACCACTACACTATCTTTAGGACACACAGCTTCTTTCTCTATCTGCAAAGTATAGAGTATGCTGACTTCCTGGTCGCCCCTCCCCCCTCAATAGGTTTCCCCTCCCCCCCAGGTCAGTGAGGAGGAATATTGCACTGAGGTCAGGAAAGTTATTTATGGAAAGAAATAACATTACAAACGCTTTTAATTCACAGATCTAATACATGATTTAAGCCTCCAAACAAAGCTTAATAAATCCTCAAACGTACATGCAATTGATACAACGACTACACCGTTTGAAATACACGGCCCTTGTAAACGCATCGATATGAAATTTATGTAGATAAACTTAAAAATGTGGCCATGTCTGCGATTTAGAAAAGAGCGTCTTTGTGAGTTCTGCAGCAACATTTTTTAGATAATTTCACATGAGAGTCTATGAGACATAATTTATGGCTGTTGCTCCAATAATTAAAACTAAAATACGTATCGCAGAATTGGTCACATTGCCATAAACCAGACAAGCATAGCTACGTTTTGATATAAAAATTGTGTATGAAAAGTAGATCTTGTGGGCGTGAGACCAATTTGTTTCCCCTTTTTGTAAAGATATTTTTAATTACAAAGATCTCCAATGTTAAGGTCACATGACAGACTCTAAATCCCCTCCATAGGATTACATTATAACCTATTGCATTTTTGTGAAAAATTCGCAAAACGTAAATTGCGTTTTCACCAAAAAATTGTAAACGATAACGATCTGAAAAGTCATAGCCGGATAGCTAAATATTTTGTGACCGCTTTAAAGTTTTTTCAGTGTCTGTAAGTGAAAGTATGAAGTAGCTGAAACTTTTGGCATGGCATGTGAATTCAAAGGGGAAAAGGATGTTCTCATTGACTTCAATGTTTAAAAAAAGGGTCTAAAAGCTTAAAATTTATAAAAGTGTAAAAAGTAGAAAAAAACTTGAAGAAGTCCCATCATTAGCTGAACGAGACGAACATTTTTACAGTTGAATGGTCTCAATAGCTGAAAGTATGCCGAAGTTACGCAGAACCAAAAAACGTAAGGAATAATAAGATTACTAAATTTACGGATATCAATACTGGAAATGTTTATTAAAGCATTCACACTAATTAAGATTAATACATTTACGGGTATCCATACTAGGAATGCTTATTAAAGCATTCCCACTAAGTATCACACAGGCATGATTTACAAGCAGTAGTGGTAATAGTAATACATAGCATAAAAACACTTGGGGAATACTTTACAGCATCAGTAGTGGTCATAGTAGTCAATAGTGTACCAAAAAATTGGGACACAGGTGTCTTGACTGAGCTGTAATAGTAGTAGTAGACATTGACAATACAGTGTCAAATCACTCGGGCAAGAGGTGCCATGATGAACAGCAGTCTTAATAAGAGTATATAGGGTGTGAAATAACTGCTGACATAGGTGTCTTGACTGGGCAGCAGAAGCAGCAGTAGTAGTCTTAACAGTAGTAGTTGATACAGAGTCATATCACATGGGCAGGAGGTGCCATGATGAACAGCAGTAGGAATAGGAGTATATAGAGTGTCAAATAACTGCTGACATAGGTGTCTTGACTGGGCAGCAGCAGCAGAAGCAGCAGTAGTATTAACAGTAGTAGTTGATACAGAGTCATATCACATGGGCAGGAGGTGCCATGATGAACAGCAGTAGGGATAAGAGTATATAGAGTGTTAAACAACTGCTGACATAGGTGTATTGACTGGGCGGCAGCAGCAGCTGAAGCAGCAGTAGTAGTATTAACAGTAGTAGTTGATACAGAGTCATATCACATGGGCAGGAGTTGCCATGAAGTACAGCAGTCTTAATAAGAGTATATAGAGTGTTAAACAACTGCTGACATAGGTGTATTGACTGGGCGGCAGCAGCAGCTGAAGCAGCAGTAGTAGTATTAACAGTAGTAGTTGATACAGAGTCATATCACATGGGCAGGAGTTGCCATGATGTACAGCAGTCTTAATAAGAGTATATAGAGTGTGAAATAACTGCCGACATAGGTGTATTGACTGGGCGGCAGCAGCAGCAGCAGAAGCAGCAGTACTAGTAGTATTAACAGTAGTAGTTGATACAGAGTCATATCACATGGGCAGGAGGTGCCATGATGAACAGCAGTAGGAATAAGAGTATATAGAGTGTTAAACAACTGCTGACATAGGTGTATTGACTGGGCGGCAGCAGCAGCTGAAGCAGCAGTAGTAGTATTAACAGTAGTAGTTGATACAGAGTCATATCACATGGGCAGGAGTTGCCATGATGTACAGCAGTCTTAATAAGAGTATATAGAGTGTGAAATAACTGCTGACATAGGTGTATTGACTGGGCGGCAGCAGCAGCAGAAGCAGCAGTAGTAGTATTAACAGTAGTAGTTGATACAGAGTCATATCACATGGGCAGGAGTTGCCATGATGTACAGCAGTCTTAATAAGAGTATATAGAGTGTGAAATAACTGCTGACATAGGTGTATTGACTGGGCGGCAGCAGCAGCAGCAGAAGCAGCAGTAGTAGTAGTATTAACAGTAGTAGTTGATACAGAGTCATATCACATGGGCAGGAGGTGCCATGATGAACAGCAGTAGGAATAAGAGTATATAGAGTGTTAAACAACTGCTGACATAGGTGTATTGACTGGGCGGCAGCAGCAGCTGAAGCAGCAGTAGTAGTATTAACAGTAGTAGTTGATACAGAGTCATATCACATGGGCAGGAGTTGCCATGATGTACAGCAGTCTTAATAAGAGTATATAGAGTGTGAAATAACTGCTGACATAGGTGTATTGACTGGGCGGCAGCAGCAGCAGAAGCAGCAGTAGTAGTATTAACAGTAGTAGTTGATACAGAGTCATATCACATGGGCAGGAGTTGCCATGATGTACAGCAGTCTTAATAAGAGTATATAGAGTGTGAAATAACTGCTGACATAGGTGTATTGACTGGGCGGCAGCAGCAGCAGCAGAAGCAGCAGTAGTAGTAGTATTAACAGTAGTAGTTGATACAGAGTCATATCACATGGGCAGGAGGTGCCATGATGAACAGCAGTAGGAATAAGAGTATATAGAGTGTTAAACAACTGCTGACATAGGTGTATTGACTGGGCGGCAGCAGCAGCTGAAGCAGCAGTAGTAGTATTAACAGTAGTAGTTGATACAGAGTCATATCACATGGGCAGGAGTTGCCATGATGTACAGCAGTCTTAATAAGAGTATATAGAGTGTGAAATAACTGCTGACATAGGTGTATTGACTGGGCGGCAGCAGCAGCTGAAGCAGCAGTAGTAGTATTAACAGTAGTAGTTGATACAGAGTCATATCACATGGGCAGGAGTTGCCATGATGTACAGCAGTCTTAATAAGAGTATATAGGGTGTGAAATAACTGCTGACATAATTGTCTTGACTGATCCAAAGGAGTCATGGGAGAAAATCATGTGGTCAGATGAGACTATAATATAATTTTTTGATCATAATTTCACTAACCGTGTTCGGAGGAAGAATAATGATGAGTACCATGCCAAGAACGCCATCCCTAATGTGAAGCATGGGGGTGGTAGCATCATGCTTTGGTGGTGTTTTTCTGCACATGGGACAGGGTGACTGCACTGTATTAAGGAGAGGATGACCGGGGCCATGTATTGCAAGATTTTGGGCAACAACCTCCTTCCCTGAGTTAGAGCTTTGAAGATGGGTCGAGGCTGGGTCTTCCAACATGAGAATGACCCAAAGCACACAGCCAGGATAACCAAGGATTGGCTCTGTAAGGAGCATATCAAGGTTCTGGCGTGGCCTAGCCAGTCTCCAGACCTAAACCCAATAGAGAATCTTTGGAGGGAGCTCAAACTCCGTGTTTCTCAGCGATAGCCCAGAAACATGACTGATGTAGAGAAGATCTGTGTGGAGGAGTGGGCCAAAATCCCTCCTCCAGTGTGTGCAAAGCTGGTGTAAAACTACAAGAAATGTTTGACCGCTGTAATTGCAAAGAAAGCCTACTGTACCAAATATTAACATTGATTTTCTCTGATGTTGAAATAGTTATATTCAGCACTGTAAATACATCAGGTCCGGGGCTTCATCAGGGAATGCATGGCAAGGGACCCTTCAGCGCCCTGAACCGACGACGGGTGCCAGAAAGTCACCGCCGATCCAGGACTCATTCATCTTTATGAATGTGAGTCTGTCCACGGAGTCTGTGGACAGACGGGTCCTCTTGTCCGTGACCACCCCACCTGCCGCGCTGAATGTCCGCTCAGATAGTACGCTGGAGGGGGGGCAAGACAATAACTCCAGCGCATACTGAGCGAGCTCGCGGCAGGTGTCCAATCTGGCAACCCAGTACTCCATGGGGTCGTCGGTGCTCATACTGTCAGAAGCACCGACGGACGCCATGTAGTCTGCCACCATGTGGGCCAGCCGCTGGTGGTGACTGCTGCTGCTGCTGCTGGTGGTGGTACTGGGTCGCTCGGTTTGGAAGAACATCCTCATCTCTTCCATTAGGTCCCCTGCTCGGCTGCAGCTGGGTGCAGCCACCTGCTGGGTGAGATGAGGGGGGACAACTGGAGGCCGGGGAGTTGCCTGCTCCAACCGTCTGACAATGGCTGCCTGCAGTTCCTCCATCCGGTGCTGCCTCCGGCTGGCTGGGATGAACTGCTCCAGTTTCCCCTTGCACCTGGGATCCAAAAGGGTGGCCATCCAGAAATCATCCCTCGTCTTGATGGTCTTAACCCGGGGGTCCCTCCTGAGGCATCTCAGCATGTGGGCAGCCATGGGGAAGAGCACAGCCCGCTGTGACTCCTCAATGCTGGCCAGGTGAATGAGGTGCGACTCTTCATCCCTGAGGCGCTGCTGGTCAAACTCAGACATGCCCAACCCCCGGACTATCGGTGCCCCCAACACCGGCTCTCCCTCCTGACCAGGCCCTGACTCCGGGACGACACCAGCAACCACCTCCTCCTCCTCTTCATCATCATCCTCCTCCTCCTCCTCCTCCTCGTCCTGGCCCTGGTCTCGGTGGAGCATTGCTGACTCCTCCTGCTCCACCAAGGCACTCTCCCCAGCCTCGAGCAGGCGATCTAGTGTCCTCTCCAGCATGAACAGTATTGGCAGCACGCTATTGAGGCCAATTTGCTCACTGCTGACCATCTTGGTCGCCTGCTCGAAGGAGGACAACACTTGGCAGACCTGGTTTATCTGCCCCCACTGCGCACAGGCGATGAAAGGGAGTTGTGGTGAAGCCCTCTCAGTGCCTAGTTCCATCAGGTACTCCCTCACCGCCCTTTGCTGCTCCCACAACCTCTTCAGCATGTGGAGGGTGGAGTTCCACCGCGTCACACTGTCCACAATCAGCCTGTGAAGGGGCAGATTGTACTTCCGCTGCAATTTGGACAGGGACGCGGTAGCGGTTGGGGAGCGCCTGAAGTGGCTGGCAATCCTACGCGCCTTTGCCACAATGTCACTCAACCCTGGATAAGTGCGCAGGAACTTCTGCACCACCAGGTTGAGGACATGTGCCAGACAGGGCACGTGCGTCAGACTGCCAGCATGGAGGGCGGCGAGTAGGTTGCTGCCGTTATCGCAGACAACCATACCTGGCTGGAGCCTTCGGGGTGTCAGCCACTTCTGGACCTGAGCTTGAAGTGCTTTCAGCACTTCTTCTCCAGTGTGTCTCCGGTCCCCTAAACTAACAAGCTGGAGCACGGCCTGACAGCGCACGTGCCCCACACTTGAGTAGCTACGGGGGCGCTTGCTGGGAGGCTCAGCAGCTGCGGAGACAGTGGCTTGAGGGAGACCAGCAGTTCTCCCCTGGACACCCCGGGGCGGCACCACAAGATCGGTTGCCGACGATCCCTCACCGACGCCTCGGAGGGAAACCCAATGGGCCGTGAAGCTGATGTAGCGTCCCTGCCCATGCCTGCTGGTCCAGCCATCCATTGTCAGATGAACCCTGTCGCTGACAGCGTGATCCAGCGACAGGGTTACATTCTGCACAATGTGCTGGTGTAGGGCAGGGACACCAGTCCTGGCAAAGAAATGGCGGCTGGGGACACGCCATTGGGGTTGGGCCTGCTCCAACATCTGCCTGAAGGGGTTGCTGTCAACTATGTTGAAGGGCAGCAGATGTTGGGCAATAACCCTTGCCAGGAGCCCATTGAGGGAACGCACACGTCGGTCTCCAGGGGGGAAGGGAGTGGTGCGGTCAAAGGCGTCTGAAATCGACGCCTGGCGCCGGACGGCAGTGCGGGACACAGACGTGGAGGGTGCTGTGGAAGTAGAGGTCTGGCTGCCGGTACCAGTACCTCTACTAGAGGGAGCGGGGGGGCATGACCTGCTGGAAACAGATGAAGATGTGGCAGGGGCTGCTGTACCCTGCTCACTTGTGGTGGTGGCGCTGCTACCACCACCACGCTTCATCTCGTCATACAACGCCCAGTGGTTTATCCTCAGGTGCTGGTTCAGGGCTGTGGTACCCACCCGAGCCAAACACTTCCCTCTCTTCACCCTCACTTTACAAATCCGGCAGATGGCCACGGTAGGGTTGTCTGCCACCAGGGTAAAGAAATTCCAGACAGGTGACTTCAGCACCGCCCTCCTGTCAGATGGGGTGACGCTTACTTGCACCTGCTGGGACTCGGTGCGCACAGGTGGAGCTGCCTGCTGCTGCTGCTGCTGCTGCTGCTCCTCCTCCTGACACCTCCTGCTGCCATCACCAGTGGAGACCCTGACGATGGTCTCCCTGGTGGTGACCTGGCGCACCGTTTCACCAGGGTGCCTACCTTCCCCGTCGTCACTGACGTAGTGAGCCGACGCGTCAGATGGCAACCATGATGGGTCACCCTCTTCGCCCCCAGAGATGTCAGACCAAGGGCTGAGATGTGTTGGTCTGAGGGAACCATGTGACATGGAGCCTCTAGCCTGGCTCCGCTGTCCCCTCACCCACGCCTGGGTCTGACTAGGTGCTGCTGTTTCCTGCACCAAAACAGCAGCACCAGTTTGAAGGGATGTCTCTGGGATACTGCCAGCAGGTATCCCATCCTCCTCATCCATCCCTTCAAAAAGGTCCTGACCATCAGGACAGAGCTGGAGGTCTGCCTGATGCATGGCCTCCCCCAAGAGATCCCTCTCACTGTCGCTGTCGAACAGTAAGATGCTGGACTCTTGGGGGCTGGGGGGGGTAGTACAGGCACCGGTGTAATGGTGGTACTACTGTGAGTCGGGACCGACGACTCAGTGGCACTGCTGTGCCCCATGTAGTCCACCACTACTTGAGCCTGAGATGGCAATATCGGGCGGCTGCCCGATGGGAAGAACTCCCGGATCAGGCGTACTCCCCTTGCACCCGATCCTCTACCACTAGTAGGGGCACGAGAGGTACCCCGTGCTGGCAGCGATCCAGCACTGGGAGTAACTCCCCTACCCCTGCTGCCACGGCCACGGATGCCGCTCATTATTGCTGATATGTGTGTGGGGGGGGGTAAACTTTATTGGGGGGGGTAAATGTGAACAAAATGTGTTTTTGTGTATTTTTTACAAGACAGGCACGCAGACAAAGACGTACACAGACAGCTACTAAACTATAAGAAAAGTAGTACACCAGACAAGGACTACAAAATTAAAGAAAAAAAAAAAAGCACTAAACAAACACTAACTTTTTTTTTTTTTTAAACACAAAACACAGACACTAAACACACACTAAGCTAAGCTAGATGAAATAAATGTACACTAACAGTGTGTACACTTACTACACAAAATTTAACTAAACTGAACACAAAACTTAGCTTTTATAAAAGCTCTTTAGGGAAAACTAAACAAAATGTGAACTGAGATGCCTATCAAATATCACTGAACAGCGAACCTGCAAGATCTAACAGTAACACAAGATGAACAAAACTTAGCTTTTAGAAAAGCTCTTTTAGAAAGCTCAGCAAAATGTGTTCTGAAATCTCTAGCAAATATCACTGAACAGGGAGGATTGCAGGATCAAACAGTAACACAAATGAAAAAAACAGCACAAAACAGCACAAAACGTAGCTTTGAAAAAAGCTCTTGGGTCTATTGCTTTGAAAAAAGCAGTTGATATACTGGAAAAGATCCACTGGAATCACTAAATAGCAATGCTGGTGATGATCTAAATCAATCAAGAACAAAGACACAGGAAACCAGGAACACAGAAACAGCCTCCACACTCTATAGCCAGCTTCTGAATCTGCAATGAAATGGTGCTGGGAGTGAGCTTATATAATGTCCATGCAGGCAGGTTCCTATTGGTTGCTAACCTGTGACGAGTGTGGAAGGAGAACTCTGATTGGCTCTGATGCAAAAGGGCGGAGCAAATAATCGCGCAATATTCCTATTGCCGAATATTCGCATTGCGAATATTCGGCAATATAAAATGATCGCTTCAGCTACTCGGCCCAATGGCTCTAATCATACCAGCAATGCTTTCAGACGTCTATGGAGATCACTAGGATGTGATCTGTTTTAAAAATGAAACTGTAAAAATCGCTCTGATGCGGAAGATCGGGGCGAGGAAAATAATCGCGCGATATTGCGTTTGCCGAATAATCGCATTGCGATCTTTCTGGAAAATTCAATGAACGCTTCAGCTACTCGGCCCAGGGTCTCTAATGATACCAGCAATGCTTTTAGACGTCGATGGAGATATCTAGGATGTGATCTGATTAAAAAAAAAAATTGTAAAAAATCGAATATTCGGAATTGCGAATATTCACCGCGAATTTCGAAATATAGCGCGATTTCTCGAATATGCTATATTCGAGTCGAATATTCGCAATGCGAATATTCGTGAGCAACACTATCCAGGAGGTGGGAGGGTCAGGGAGGGAGGGTATGCTGCTGATTGGCTGGAATGTGTCTGCTGACTGTGAGGTACAGAGTCAAAGTTTGCTCAATGATGATGAATAGGGGGCGGATCGAACATTCCATATTTTCGCCCCCGGCGGCGAACGCGAACAAGCGATGTTCACCGGGAACTATTCGCCGGCGAACCGTTCTGTACATCTCTATTAGGGGCCACATCACTCTGAATGGATCGTGCTCCCCTGAAAATTGTACCAGCCTTATCAGGTAGAGATGGTCCAAGCACCCTGTCGCTACAAAGCACTTTCCAGTGCCTATTCAGGATCTTTTTTTATATCATTGTGTTGTGTGGAATATTCCGTAAAGAACGACCACTTGAACTTGTTCTCTCTACTAGTTGGAAGTTTATCAACCAGAAGGGTTGATCTCTCAATGGTAGACACTTTGTTGATGGCTTCAACCAGTGCCTGGGGCTTGTACCCCTTATCAAGGAATCTCTCTCTTAGAGCGTGACATTGAAGCTGAAAGTCCTCCTCCCTGGTACAATTTCTCCTCAAACGGAGGAATTGGCCATGGGGAATGGACTCCAGCCACTGACGGTGGTGACAACTATCGACCGGAATGGTTACCATTCCGGTCGGTAGGTTTGAAATAGGTTTTGAATTCAAAATGACCGTCAGTGGCTGAGATCTCCAGGTCTAAGAAATGAATAGACGTGGAACTGGCCTCATGAGATAGGATGATGCCCCAATCCTTATGGTTAAGGCAGGCCATAAAGGAGTCCAAAGGTTCCCTATTGCCTTTCCCACAGGGCCAACTCAGGTCTCTTGAGAGCATAGATGACATCCTCCTCCCACTGGGCCATAGACAAATTTGCGAGGCTGGGGGCATACTTAGCCCCCATAGCCACGCCTTTGATTTGTGAATTTTTTTTACGCCGAAACCAAAAATAATTGTGCCTGGTGGCAACATTTAGCAGTTCCATAATAAAACATTTCTGAATCGCAGAGAGCGATTGATTTCTTGCAAGAAACAGCTCCACTGCCGCCAATCCTAATTGGTGTGAGATGCATGTATATAATGCCGATACATCGGCTGTTACCAGTAAAATCTCATCCTCGTAGTGGACTGTCTCCAACAATTTGATAGTATCCCTGGTGTCCTTCAAATAAGAAGGGATCAACCTAACGAGTGGCTGAAGATAAAAATCTATGTATTTGCCGATACGTGAAGTAACCGAGTCAATCCCGCTGACGATAGGACGTCCAGGGGGATTGACTGGGTCTTTGTGGACCTTCGGCAAATAATAGATAACGGTAATGCGGGGTGCTAGAGGAATGAAATAATCAGCCTCTTTTTTATTCAGGATGTTAAGGGCAGACTTAAAGCTGTTAAAGCTTTTTTATATTTAAAAGTAGGGTCTCCTGATAAAATAATGTACGTAGTCTCATCCCCAAGGAGTTTGTTTATCTCACGTAGATAAGAGTCTTTGTCTAGTACCACTATCCTGCCCCCTTTGTCAGCGGGGCGGATAATGAGATTTTTTTTATCACAAATGGTCTTCAACCCTGCTTGGATGGCAGGATCTTGATGTGTTTTTTGTTAGGCAGTTTGTCCAAATCTTCCAGGACCAGACTGCGGAACACATGCCGCAGGAATATGTCGGCTGTTTGAAGAGGAAAACCGTTGTTATGGTAGCAGTTAGCTACTATAACCCCGGTATCCTCTTCTTCACCAGGAAGCGGGAGAGTGCCCCCTCCCGCCACTCTCCAGTGCCCTCCGCCTCTTACCAGAGCCATCGGCAGTGGCGGAGGTGATCGGATCCTCTCCATGCCTGTGTATGGAGACGAGTGAGGGGAAGATGGCCCCCACCCGTCTCCATATAATTGCAGGGCGGAAGCGACGTCAAAATGTCACTTCCGCCAATTGCTCTTAAATGGACATTTCATATTTTTTTTTTTTTTTTTTTAGAATGACATATTTTTTTTTTATTTGTTTTATTGTATTTTAGTTTAAATATGAGATCTGAGGTCTTTTTGACCCGAGATCTCATATTTAAGAGGACCTTTCATGCTTTTTTCTATTACATTTACATTCCTTGTAATAGGAATAAAAGTGACCCAATTAGATTTTTTTTTAAAACAGTATAAAAATAAAGAAAACAATAAAAAAAATGTTTAAAGCTCCCCGTCCCGATGAGCTTGCGTGCAAGTGAGGTATCGCCGCGATCGTTAGAGCGAGAGCAATAATTCTAGCACTAGACCTCCTCTGTAACTCAAAACATGCAACCTCTGGAATTTTTTAAACGTCGCCTATGGTGATTTTTAAGGGTAAAAGTTTGTCGCCATTCCACGAGCGGGAGCAACTTTGAAGAGTGACATGTTGTGCAGCAGTTTACTCTGCGTAACATTATCTTTCACAGTATAAAAAAAATAATTGGGCTAACTTTACTGTTGTCTTATTTTTTAATTTAAAAAAAGTGCGCTTTTAAAACCGCAGCGCAAATACGGTGTGACAAAAACTATTGCAACAACCGGCATTTTATTCTCTATGTTGTTAGAAGAAAATATATATAACGTTTGGGGGTTCTAAGTAATTCTCTAGCAAAAAAAAATTGTTTAACTTGTGTAGCGCTACCCCCTCAGGAGCCGCTGGTTAGATTTGGGATCTACTCTCTTAATTTATTCACCCCCTTTAACTGTCTCGAACCCTCCCTTGGCACACCAGATGAATGCAATAGTATTGTGACCCCTACTTGGCTGGGGCCACAATAGCATACATTAAACATATAATAGTAATACAATAACTTGGTTACCTTGTTCCAGTTGGCGGCTCTCAACACACCTCACATAATGAATATATTCAAACCAAAATAATAACTTTACTTTGCGTATGGTAAAGAGGATGAAGGGGTTTGAACAACAGGTTGAGTATACACAGATATTAACAATAAAATGACTCTGCAAGGGCCCTTACAAGAGTCAGCAATAAACAAAGACAATCTGAACTAAGAAGGGTGATATTATTAAGTATCAGTCATTATAAGAAGTCTATGCTCGCGAGCTCCCCCTAACAGGCAGTCCTGCAGAACAGCTAATGACAAGAACCTTTTGCCAGGCCTGGCTCAAACAGCTCCCGAATATCTCTTAAAAAATAAAGTCTAGGTTGCAACCGTTGGTGCACTTTTAAATTGTAATCCAAAAGGGTAGAAGAGGGAATAAACTCAGTCACACAGGGTATAATGAACACCAATGCTGATGAACTGATCTCCAGTCAGCGTCAGTCAACTCTGCTGGTATAACTCTCAACTTTCTAGGCCTCTCTGATTCAGTCAGAGATCAAACACGTGGCTCCGGTTTATGGATTAACGTAAAGTTATAAGCTGAAGTGGGATTGAAGCTTGGGCATGTGCCCTCTCACCCGAGCAGGCCCGATCCGCCTGAGTCCTTCACAAAGACGCGCCAATCAGTCACTGCTCCGCAACACCTGGTCTCCGGTATCAGACTCTCCACTGCTACGATCGTCAGCTGGCGAGCTTCTCCGGTCTCCTGGACACAAGCTGGACACCCTTGGTACTGCTTTCGTCAGGATGGCTGGTCTTCCGTTGGATCCAGGCCCAGGCTTCAGGTCTAACAACTCGGCTGTGGTGCTCTCCCCAGCTCCGCAGAGGAGAAGATGCAGGTCCCGAGAGAGCGAAGTCAGCTCCGCCTTCCCTTTAAGTAACCTCCCCCATAAGTCTGTGCGGAGGTGTCATGTGCTCCAAGAAGGCAGGGCATTGTGGGAAATGTAGAATGTTCCTACTAAATGTCAATGGAGTCCATATCTCCCGGTACTTCTGATCCCAAAATGCATTGCTTTTAGAAAGATATCAACATGTATGTACAAATGTAAGTGGAGCTCCGATGGGGATTCAGGCTATCAGTAGTCCATGATAGCGTGACCCCGCTACACTTGTAAACACCAAATCTCAGAAAAAGGCTCGGTCCTTAAGTAGTTAATAACCTGGTATACCAGAGATGAATAGGATATTGCATAGCCTTGCTATCTTTGCAAAAATATCCAACATTTTTTCTTAACCTCCAGAACTCTGCTTCTCTATACAGTGGGGCTGATTTACAAAAAATATTTTTTACATTTAGTCAGTAATGGTCCTATTGTGTAGTAAATAAGTTAAAGGTAATCTAAAACCATAACTTTTTTTTTCGTTTTGGATAGTTGCTAAAGGTTCAGACCTGTCAATTCATTGTTTTGGCTGCCTGTGTTCCTGTTGGAGAGATTCATCCTCTCTGTTTTGTCCTGGTGATTAAGGATGTTCTGAATGTGCCTGGGTTCGATTTATGGGATGTTTGCAGAACCGATCAAAACGTTTAGGAATTGCAAAGTCAACGGGTGCCAAATCTTGAAATTCTATTTTATGCATAAAAAAAAAAGAGATTGTCAAACTAAAGCCTAGTACAGTAAAACCTTGGTTTGAGAGTAACTTGGTTTGAGAGCATTTTGCAAGACAAGCAAAATGTTTAAATACATTTTGCCTTGATATACAAGTGATGTCTTGATATACAAGCAACGTCTTGATATAAGAGTAGCGTCATGTCACAACTGAGTACAAAAAAGAAGAGAGGAGCCTCTAAGTGTAGCAATATGGTTACATTTAATGAAGGTATAACATTTAGCAACTTATTGCTACACTTAGAGGTGCCTCTCTTCTCTTTTATACCCTGTAAAATAAAATGCTTTGATATACAAGTGCTTTGGATTACAAGCATGTTTCTGGAACGAATTATGGTCGCAAACCAAGGTTTTACTGTACACACTTCAATTGTCAAACTAAACCCTATTACACACTTTGGCCCAGATTCTCGTAGAATAGCGTAACTTTGGGCGAGCGTAACGTATCTCATTTACTTTACGCCGCCGCAAGTTTTTCAGGCAAGTGCTTTATTCACAAAGAACTTGCCTGTAAAGTTGCGGCGGCGTAGCGTAAATCACCCGGCGCAAGCCCGCCGAATTTAAATTAGGCGGGTAGGGGGCGTATAGCATTTAAATTAAGCGCGTTCCCGCGCCGAACGTACTGCGCATGCGCGTCCGTAAAATATCCCAGGGTGCATTGCTCCAAGTGACGTCGCAAGGACGTCATTGGTTTCGACGTGAATGTAAATGGCGCCCAGACCCATTCACGGACGACTTACTAATTTCGACGCGGGAACGACGGCCATACTTAACATTGGTTGCCCCTCATATAGCAGGGGCAACTTTACGCCGGAAAAACCTAACGTAAACGTCGTAACTTTACTGCGTCGGCCGCGCGTACGTTTCGGAAATTCGCATATCTAGCTAATTTGCATACTCGACGGGGAAAACGATGGAAGCGCCACCTAGCGGGCAAAAAAAAAATGCAGTTAACCACTTGACCACTGGGCACGTAAACCCCCTTAATAACCAGACCAATTTTCAGCTTTCGGTGCTCTCACAATTTGAATGACAATTACTCAGTCAAACAACACTGTACCCAAATGAAATTTTCGTCCTTTTTTTCACACAAATAGAGCTTTCTTTTGGTGGTATTTAATCACCGTTGGGTTTTTTATTTTTTGCGCTATAAGAGAAAAAAGACTGAAAATTCTGTAAAAAATAATAATTTGTATTTGTTTCTGTTATAAAATTTGGCACATTTAGTATTTTTTCTTCATTCTTTTGCTTAAATGTGAAAGATGAAGTTACGCCGAGTAAATAGATACCCAACATGTCACCCTTCAAAATTGCACACGCTTGTGGAATGGCGCCAAACTTTGCTACTTAAAAATCCCCATAGACAACGTTGCAGGGTATTGTGGAGTATTGTGGGGTATTGCGGAGTATTGTGGGGTATTGTAGAGTATTGTGGGGTATTGTAGAGTATTGTGGGGTATTTTAGAGTATTGTGTGGTATTGCAGGGTATTGCGGAGTATTGCGGGGTATTGTGGAGTATTGCGGGGTATTGTGGGGTATTGCGGGGTATTGCAGGGTATTGCGGGGTATTGCGGGGTATTGCGGGGTATTTCGGGGTATTGCGGAGTATTGCGGAGTATTGCGGAGTATTGTGGGGTATTGCGGGGTATTGTGGGGCATTGCGGAGTATTGCGGGGCATTGCGGAGTATTGCGGGGCATTGCGGAGTATTTTGGGGCATTGCAGAGTATTTTGGGGCATTGCAGAGTATGGGGGCATTGCAGAGTATGGGCGCATTGCAGAGTATGGGGGCATTGCAGAGTATGGGGGCATTGCAGAGTATGGGGGCATTGCAGAGTATTGCACAGGGAGGGATGGATGGATGGCTGGATCTGTGACTACATGTGTCACAGATCCAGCCCGCAGCAGCAGCAGCTGCTGCTGCTTCCGCTCTCTCCCCTCTCCTCTCTCACACTGTACCGTTCGGTACAGAGAGGAGAGGGAGGAACCGGCGTCATCACATGACGCCGGTTTGTTTACTAGTGATCGCTCCGTCATTGGACGGAGCGATCACGTGGTAAATCGCCGCTATCAGCGGCGATTTACCGTGATCCGTGATCAGCCGGGTCCGGAGGACCCGGCGGTCACGGAGACTCCCGTGTGCGCGCCCCACAGGGCGCGCGGGAGCACGACTCTGGGAGGACGTACATTGACGCCCTCCCAGAGTTAAGCAACCGCCTTGTAGACGTATTTCGTCTATAGGGCGGTTGCTAACTGGTTAAGATCCGACGGCGTAAGAGCCTTACGTCTGTCGGATCTAATGGATATCTATGCGTAACTAATTCTAAGAATCAGTCGCATAGATACGACGGCCCAGATTAGGACTTACGACGGCGTACATGGCGTTGCGCCGTCGTAAGCCCTTTGAGAATCTGGGCCTAAAAGTTTTTGCTTTGCTCAACCCAGCGGGCTGAGCAAAAAAACTGACAGCTGAGATCGGAGTCACTGTACTAACAATCCAATGTTAGTACATAGATCTCCCTTGCTGTTCTACTGTGTTCTGACAGGGGGACAGCCCACCCCGCCAGAACACTCCAGTCATCGCTCTCAGCCATTGGCTGAGAGTGCTGATCGGCAGCCGGTCGGCCAGACCTTTTTTGGCCGGACAGCTTCTGTCTAACGAGCTGCAGTACATACATCAGTGTAAAGCAACATCTGTAAATTGCAGCAGAACCAGACATGTTTGATATTTCATTTGTATTTGCTATTCAGGTGAGCACAAGGTATTGTCTACTGAGAGAAGATAAAACACAGTACAGAAGAGGATTTCGTAAAGCAGACACAGTGAAAATTGGGTGCTTATCTAATGCAAATGACAGCTGGGACTCATATATCAGATTTGTGGTGTTTATCTTGAGTTTGTGACTCCTGATCCATGGTCTTTTCTGGAGATTGAGAGAAGTATCTATAACAATTCATTCTCTATTTGGTACAAGTTTATCATCACATTTCTAACTTTCTTATCTTCAAACAAAGACACACCTTAGGCCTTTCCTTTATAAAGTATATGTACTATACAGCCAAACAGTATGTGGACACCATTACAAATTATTGAGTTTAGGTGGTTCCAGGGGCAGACTGACCATTCGGGCACTGCCCGAGGGCCCCATGCCACTAGGGGGCCCCGTCAGGGTTGCCAGCCTCAGTAAAACCAGAGACAGTATGTAAAAATCTGTGTTTTCTGAAAAATACCAAGATTATAGCTGCCCCGCCTCTCCAGTACCTTTTCAGTGTGTGTATGTGAATGTGTATTCTGTGTATATGTATACTGTGTGTACACTGTGTATACTGTGTATGCATACTGTATGTGTGTATACTGTGTATGCATACTGTGTGTATGTATACTGTGTATGTATACTGTATGTGTATATACTGTGTATGCATACTGTATGTGTGTATACTGTGTATGCATACTGTGTGTATGTATACTGTGTATGTATACTGTATGTGTATATACTGTGTATGCATACTGTATGTGTGTATACTGTGTATGTATACTGTATGGGCCAGATTCACAAAGAGATACGACGGTGTATCTACAGATACACCGTCGTATCTCTGACTTACACTGGTCCTATCTATGCGCCTGATTCATAGAATCAGTTACGCATAGATATGGCTAAGATCCGACAGTGTTACACTGTGTTACACTGTCGGATCTTCTTTTCGATTTAAAAATGGCGCCGGGGGCTTTACCGCTGATTTACGATAAATAATATGTAAATCAGCGAGATACGCAAATTCACGAACGTACGCGGACCCGACGCAGTCTTCTTACGACGTTTTCATAGCGGCGTACCCGTCGTATACTTACCCCTTCTTTTATCAGGCGCAGCCAATGTTAAGTATAGCCGGCGTTCACGCGTCAAATTTGAATTTTTTAACGTTGTTTGCGTAAGTCGTTCTCGAATACGGACGGACGTCGTTTACGTAAGAGTCAAACACACTGACGTCCTAGCGAAATTTTGCGGACGGCGCCTGCGCATTTAAATCGGCGCGGGAACGTGCCTGATTTAAATAGTACACTCCCCTAGCCGCGGAATTTGAATTCCGCCGGGGGATTTAGGATCCGCCGTCGCAAGTTTGGAGGTAAGTTGTTTGTGAATTAGCCACTTGCCTCCTAAACTTGCGGGAGCGGATCTTAATTCACGTAGATCGAGCGGATCTATAGATCCGCTGAGCTACGTGAATCTGGCCCTATGTGTGTATACTGTGTATGTATACTGTGTATGTATACTGTGTATGCATACTGTATGTGTGTATACTGTGTATGTATACTGTATGTGTGTATACTGTGTATGCATACTGTATGTGTGTATACTGTGTATGTGTACTGTATGTGTGTGTGTATACTGTGTGGCCCCATAGTCTATTGCCTGGGAGCCCCATAATCTCCTATTGCCCAGGGGCCCCATAATCTTCTATTGCCCGGGGGCCCCATGAGTTGTCAGTCCGCTCCTGGGTGGTTCTGGAGAAGGCTTCTGCTAATGATAAAGCATACAAAGCCATTTTGAAATATTTTGTTCTTGTAGCTTTATGATGCTCAAAAATGGGACTTTAGAGGACCCTGAATACTCAGAGAATTATAGATATTGTGTAAAATAGTACACATTTATTACAAACAATGGATAACATACATCCAAAAGACTGGAAAATGGAAGAGGCCCAAACCAACTGTCGGAAAGACAGATGAAAATCTAACGCTTTTCAACCAGTAAGGTAAGGACCTATCCCCTGAAGAAGACCCTTACCTTTCTGGTTGAAACGCGTTGGATTTTATCTGTCTTTCCGACAGTTGGTTTGGGCCTCTTCCATTTTCCAGTCTTTTGGATGTATCTGTATATCATGTGTTTCATTCTTATCTGTGTTATATCATGTTATCCATTGTTTGTAATAAATGTGTACTATTTGTACTAATTTGCCTCATTATTCGTGGTCCTCTAAAGTCCCATTTTTGAGGAAATCTGGCTTTATATATTGTATTGGGGATGTGGCCCTGAATCTCTTTCTCTCCCAATTAGCTAGTCAAATATCTTTTTTTCTAGCTTCATGACAGCAGTTTATGGAAGATCCTTTTCTGTTCTTGCATGACTGTGCCCAGTGCAGCTCCATAAAGCAATGGTTTGATGAGTTTGGTGTAGAGCAAGGGTCTCCAAACTTTCTAAGCAAAAGGCTTATTTACTGTGCTTTAAACTTTAGGCCTCATGCACGCTGGAAAATCTTACAGCTGCTCCTATGGGCGTCAGATGTTTTTTTTTTGTTTTTTTTACAGCTCAAAAACGCTTCTGTTATTCTATGTGTCCATGCACACATATAGCCAGATATACGTAGAGTTACGACGGCGTATCAGTAGATACGCCGTCGTAACTCAGAATCTGCGCCGTCATATATTTAAGCGTATTCTCAAATAGAGATACGCTTAAATGTAGCTAAGATACGACCGCCGGCGCCAGCGTACCTTAGCTGTCTGTTTATGCTGGCCGCTAGAGGCGTGTACGCTGATTTACGCCTAGTAGGGGCCTGCCGTATATACTCTGCATAAATTTGGGCCCTAGGTGTTGGTGTTGCCACAACACTGTAAGCCCTCACAGTTACCCTTTGTGGGCACAGGAATGGGCCCTGCTGTGAAATATTAGATCAAGAATTGTAATTACATGCCCCTGTTGAAGGGATCTGACATTTCAAAAATAAATATTCAGTTACATCAGCATCAGGTGCTTGGTAGCTGGTGGTGATCCAAGCCTGATTCATTTTTATGAATGTCAGTCGATCGACCGAGTCGGTGGAGAGGTGCACCCTGTGATCGGTTACAAAGCCTCCAGCAGCACTGAATGTGCGTTTTGAAAGAACGCTGGATGCAGGACAAGCCAGTAGCTCAATTGCATACTGTGCAAGCTCTGGCCAGTGATCCATCCTCAAGACCCAGTAAGCCAGAGGATTTTCGGTGGGAAAGGTGTCCAAGTCTGATCTTGCCCCTAGGTATTCCCACACCATGTAAAACAGATGCTGGCGATGGTTGCTGGAACCGATCATACCTTGGGGCTGCGGACTAAAATATTGTCTGAATGCATCGGTCAGACGGCCACCTTCTCCACCGCTCCTTCTGTGACTGACCGAAACCTCAGCAACACGTTGTCCAGGACCAGGATTTTGTAACCTCTCTGGGAACGCGTTGCACAGACCTTTCTGCAAGGCCTCCCGAAGATGTTTCATCTTCTGCTCCCTCTGCGCCGGCAAGATAAGGTCCGCAACCTTACTCTTGTGACGTGGATCAAGGAGGGTTGCCAGCCAGCAATGATCGCTCTCATTGATAGCACGAATACGAGGATCCTTCCGCAGGCTTTGCAGGATCAGGGAGGCCATACAGCTTAGATTTGCTGAGGCATTCTATGCAGAGACCTCTGGGTCACTGAGGACGACAGGATCCGCAACCATTTCGTCCCAGCCACATACAAGTCCATGGGTTTCTTGGGACTGTAATTGATACCTTGAAGACTGCTGCTGATGCTGAGTGCTAGGCTCCACCTCCATGCTGACACAATCCTCCTCGTCCTCTTCCTGTGTGATAGGCAGGCAAGCAGGAACACTGTCTGGATAAAGGGGGCCTTGAGAGGTAAGGAAGTCCTCCTCTTCCTTCCTCTGTTCTGCCTCAAGGGCCCTGTCCATTATTCCATGCAGCGTGTTCTCCAACAGGTGAATAAGAGGGACAGTGTCACTGATGCATGCACTGTCACTGCTCACCATCCTCGTGGCCTCCTCAAATGGTGACAGGACAGTGCATGCATCCCTGTTCATGCCCCACTGTCGTGGGGGAAAAAAACAAGCTCCCCTGACCCTCTCATGCTGCCATATTGGCACAGATACAGCATGGCCAACGTAGAGTTCCACCTGTTGGGCATGTCACAGATTATGCGGTTTTTGGGCAGGTTGTATTTCTTTTGGAGGTCTGCCAGCCGAGCACTGGCATTATATGACCGTCGGAAATGCACACATACTTTCCTGGCCTGCTTCAGGACATCCTGTAAGTCCGGGTACCTGCCCAAGGTCAACCACCTCTGAGCCTGCCCCTGCAGAGCTGACAGAACCTCTGGCCCCGTGTGGCTCTTGTCCCCCAAGCACACCAGCTCAAGCACCGCATGGCATCTCTTTGCCTGTGTACCTGTGTAGCCCCTTGAACGCCTACGGAGCACCGAGGACACATCAGCACAGGAAGAGGCCACAGATGGAAGAAGAAGGAGAGGAGGGGGTGGAGGAGAGAGGTGTGTCACAATCAGTAGTAGCATTTTGGAGGCGTGGTGGCGGAACAACTTCCAACACTACTGTACCTTGTCCGAGTCCTTCCCAGCTACCAGCAGAGTCACCCAATGCGCCGTGAAAGATAGGTAACCTCCCTGTCCATGCCTGCTGGACCATGAGTCAGCGGTAATATGCATCTTACCACTGACCGCCCTATCCAGCGAGGCATGGACATTGCAAACCAAAGCTCTCAGCCCTTCCCTCAGCTCTTGGCGCTTATAGAGACAGATAAACAATTAAACAAATACACAAATATAACCAAAACTGCGCGAGAGACTATATGCAGATCTATAGTGCACCTCCCTCGCACTCAGGCTAATGATAGCTAGAGCTGCTACTTAATCTCTGTTATGGAAACAGAAAAACATGGAATAGAAAAACAACATATAAAAACAATATATGTATACAGCAGCGCTCCTTTATGGAATTTGAATGCTATTTTGTGACAGTCCAAAAATTCATTTGAATAGCCTATGGTGAAAAGAATAGTCCCAAACAAGATGTTCCGTGAGAAGACTAAGAAATCCCCACTAGAGACAGTCCAGCGATATCCTTAAAACCACCACCACTAGTGCAATGAGCAAGTAAAACTCTTACCAGACAACGCTGGGTAATAAGCGTTGTATTATAACTTAAATCACAGCAGGGGTTAAATCCAACCCAATCCTCCTTAGATATCCTCTCCCATGTGTGACAAGAAACAAACAATGGCCCATAGCATAATTCCGTTTGGTTTAATATTAAAAGACAAAAATATATAAAATGTGCACTTACATTTAAATAGAGTAAGTCAGGCAATGTACATAACAGCTTGCGTCATTCGATCAAGGAGACGAGCATCCAGAGCGGCGTCCACCGCTCGGTTCAAAACTGTTTCTCCCGCTGCGCTGTGTAATCACACGCCAGTAACGATCGACGTGATGATGTCACTATGATGGACAGCCGTACCAACCAACCCAATGAGGCATGGACATTGCCTTCCACATGCCGGTAGAGAGCCAGAATTGCCTTCTGTGAGAAAAAGTGGCGTTTGGGAACTTGCCACTGAGGTACCGCACATTCCACAAACTCACGGAAGGAGGCAGAATCTACCAACTGAAAAGGCAGCAGTTGAAGTGCTAGCAATTTAGCTAAGCTAGCATTCAACCGCTGGGCATGTGGATGGCTGGGAGAGAACTTCTTTCGGCGCTGCAGCAGCTGGGGCAGGGAAATTTGCCTGGTACAATCTGCCATCGGTGTACCGATAGTAGATTGCCCGCATGTACTAGGCTGTGACACACCTAATTCTACACCTTCAGTCCTATCAGTGCAGGCTTCAGAGAGGACTGAGGGTATAGTGGGGTTGGAGATTCCAGCTGATGAGGGGCAAGGGGAGGTCCGCTTTGTTCTTTGGTGTGGGTCTTTGAGGTACGCTTGCCAACGAACTGCATGACAGGTCGAAATATGTCTGGTCAAGCATGTGGTGCCCAAGCGGGTGATGTTTTGGCCACGCGAGATACGCTTGAGACATATGTTGTAAATAGCAGCGGTGCGATCTGATGCACTCGTCTCAAAAAAGGCCCACACCAAAGAACTTTTGGAGACATAGCAGTGCAGCTCTGCGTTGTGATGCAGTCGGTGTGCTGCCCTTAAGCTGGCCCCTGGAGGGCATCCTGCCTCGTTGGAGATGTGCCTGTGCCTCCTCCTCTCTCCTATCAGGCACCCACGTAGAGTCAGTGACCTCATCATCCCCTCCCTCCTCATCACTGTAGAAAACCTGGCAGTATGCTGCAGCTGGGGGAACATGACTGCCAGATTGCTGTCCTTCTTGGGCACCCCCTCTCTCTGGGCTCACGTTACTGCCTTCCTCTAGCTGTGTACCATCATCGGAGCCTTCAAAACGCTGCACATCCTCCTGCAGCATGTACCCAACCCTGTGGTCAAACAGTTCGGGGGACTCCTCAGGAGGACATGGTGGGGCTAGGGAAGGAGTGACTGATGCCATTGAGCAGAGGGAAGAGGCCACGTTGGCAGCTGTTTTGCCATACAAAGTACCCTGAGTCTGGGTGAGAGAGGATGAGGAGCATGAGGACGGCTTGGTCATCCACTCTACCAAGTCTTGAGACGAGCGTGTCCCACGACCACGTGCTGATGAGGATGCACCGTGTCCACGACCAGCACTGTTGCCTCTAGACGCAGAGCCTGCTTTCCCTCTTTTATCGGCTCGTGACTCTCTGCCTCTCCTTGTTGTCCTTCCAGACATACTAATGTCCTGCAGAGGACACAGACAGTACACCACGTGAAAGTACTTGCAGAAATATCCCCTGCCTGTAGTATTAATATGAGCAGATCCCTGCCTCTAGGATTAAATATGAGAAACACCAGCTTTACGTAGCTTTAGGTGCACACTGCAGAGGACACAGACAGTACACCATGTGAGAATACTGCAGCTAGCACAATCACCTGCCTGCCTGTCAGTATATTAGGAAGAGCGGATCTAGCTTAACTCAATACAGTGTATAAATATATACACAACACCTCGGATGCATATATATCCTCTACACACTGTGGGCCAAATTCTCAAAAAAGCTGCCTAACTTAACTTTCAGCAGTTAAGTTACACTGACTTAAAATCTCTACCTAAGTGCCCGATCTTCAAAGCACTTACCTAGAAATTTCAGGCCGTGTAACTTAAGTGCCGCCGTCGCAAGGCGGTCCTCCTCTCCGGGGGCGTTTAAAATTTAAATGAGGCGCGCTCCCGCGCCGGCCGTACTGCGCATGCGTGTGACGTAATTTTCCCGACGTGCAGCGCGCGAACGTAATTTACGCCGGGCGGCTTTGAAGATTGCGACGGGACACTAAAGTTGCGACGGTAGGTACCCACGTGGTGGGTGCACGTGGGTAGGCACCCACCACGTGGTGTACCTGCCGGAGCATGATGGGACGGTGATGCCTATATAAATGGGATGCAAGGCGCGCTTCCATCATTACAGTGACAAGAGGCGACGAGGCAACATCGGAAGAGGGGAGAAGAACAGAAGAGAAGAAGGTGACGTCACAGAAGACCGCGCCGGCTGCCTGTTACTAATTGAGCTAACACACAAAGATAGCAGGCAGCCAGCGCTGAAGAAGAAGGCACCGGACAGCTGGAGAAGAACCGGGGTTCGCCGAGTCAACAGCGGAGAGCGGCGAAGAGAGAAGAAGACCCCCGGAGAGCGGAGAAGCCCCCCCCCCGGAGAGCGGAAGAAGAAACCCCCCCCGGAGAGTGGAAGAAGACCCCCGGAGAGTGGAAGAAGACCCCCGGAGAGTGGAAGAAGAAGCCCCCCCTGGTAATAGAGCTAATAAAGAAGACAGGGGGGGCCTCCGGAGCAGAATAATAAATTATTTTAAAAACCCTTGTGTTGTGTGTTTACTAACTTTTACTTTTTGCCGACAGGTGAATGGGTAGGGGTACGATGTACCCCATATCCATTCACTTAGGGTGGGGGGCCGGTATCTGGGGGCCCCCTTATTTGAGGGGACTCCCAGATTCCGATAAGCCCCCGCCCGCAGACCCCGACAACCAACGGCAAGGGTTGTCGGGAAGAGGTCCTGTCCTCATCAACATGGGGACAGGGTGCTCTGGGGTGGGGGGGCCCGCAGTGCGCCCCCCTGCCCCAGAGCACCCAACCCCCCCATGTTGAGGGCATGCGGCCTGGCACGGCTCAGGAGGGGGGGGCGCTCGCTCGTCCCCACTCCCTTCCTGACCGGCCGGGAAGCGTGCTTTGGATACGGGTCTGGTATGGATTGTAGGGGGACCCCCTACGTCGATTTTTCGGCGTGGGGGGGTCTCCTTACAACCCATACCAGACCTAAGGGCCTGGTATGCTCCTGGGGGGGGGAACCCATGCCGGTTTTGAATTTAAAAATTGCCGTGGAGTTCTCCCTCAGGAATGCATACCAAATGCCGTCGCTTGAATGGGCCTTTACAAGGTGTGACTAACTTTACACATTGTAAAACCAGCCCTAGTTTTGCGCAAGCAAAATCGGAACTTACGCAGAAATCACAATGCTGAAATGCTTTGAGAATCTGCTTAAGTCCTCATTTGCATACTCAAAGCTGCATTTCAATGAGAAATGCCCCCAGTGGCGGATGCGGTACTGCATCCTAAGATCTGACCGTGTAAGTGTCTTACACATGTCAGATTTTCTGCCTAACTTTGGAAAAAGCCTTTTGAGAATCGTTTCCAAAGTTAGGCACAGACTGAACAGCAGTTAAGTCTGCGTATCTCTTTTGGGAATCAGGCCCTGTAACTCTAACTGACTAGCCTGCCTGCCTGCTCTATCTACCTGCAAAAAATGACACTCTCTCTCTCTGTCTCTCTCTGTCCTCTCTTAACCATCGCAACACACTACACAAGGCCGACTTGCAGACAGCCTTTTATAGTGTGGGGCGTGTACTAAACCCCCTGAGCCATAATTGGCCAAAGCCACCCTGGCTTTGGCCAATTATGTCTCTCCGTTTTTTGCAAGCTGTGATTGGCCAAGCATGTGGGTCATAGTGCATGCTTGGCCAATCATCAGCCAGCAATGCATTGCTAATCGGTGTCCCTCGTTCCCATCTCAGAAAGTTGGGAGGTATGTAATTGCGCTGGCTGTTAACCCATTGGTGCATTATTGCTAAGGCTTGCTTGGCCTGGGTCATTGTTTATGGTGTCCCAGTGCTGTCCATTCCCTAAATGTGCCTGGCTGCTGCTGCTCAACAGAAGGAGAGGAACCTGGGATAAATCAGCGGCCCTTGCAGGGGTAGCGCTAACTAAAGATTACAAATAAGATCCCAAGATGGGCCCTTACAGAGAACTCACTGTGTTATTCCTTTATGATACAATAGACCGTCACTGTAACTTCTCTGATGCTTTTATTTAATTAGATGTCCAGGACTCACTGCTATGGGTCTAATTAGCTAAACAAACTGAGTGTAGGCAATGCACAGGAATGATGCATGGTTTTTCCCAGGGAATTTTTAATTACATCATTTTTATTGTAAACTAATTGAATCTTTATGGAAATGTACTTTTCTTGTCTGCATGCAAAATTCCTGTGTGCTTGTGAGGCTTGTTTTTGTGCACATAGCCCCTTCTAAAGGAATAAAAATACAAATACTGGGTGCTTGGAGCTGCAATTAACACAGAAAGTCAAAATGATGTGTTATATATGTTTTATATGAGTGACAAAGCAATCCCTTCTGTGTTGTTTCCTAGCACGCATGGTCTTGTTTTTTTTTTTTCCAGGCAAATGATGTACTGATTAAACAAAAATTGTATGCTCAGGTATTGTACGAGAACATTTTTTATGTTTGGTCCTTGGAAAGTTGTATACTAATGATCACATAATCGTATGATTGCTTTAAAAGCAGTATTTTTCACCTGATTTACTGATTGTGTGTACCACTTCTATGTGTTCTGGAGTTTTCAAGAAAGCAGGGAGAAGCAATCAAGTGTGCAGCCTGTGGGACCCTGATCAGCCCTAAATCTTTTCCATAGTTTGTAGACGCTATGGCCCGGATTCACAAAGCACTTGCACAGACGTATCTCCAGATACGCCGCGTAAGTGCAAATATGCGCCGTCGTATCTGTGCGCCAGACCCACAAACTAAGATACGCCTAAAAACAGGCTTCATCCCACCGACGTAACTTGCCTACGCCGGCGCAGAGTGGGCGCATATTTACGCTGGCCGCATGGTGGCGCTGGCATTGATTAGCCATTCAAATATGAAAATACGGCTATTCACGAACCTGCGCCCGCCCGACGCAGGCTACAAGAGGTGCGCGTAAGTTGTACGTCCGGCGTAAAGTTAAGCCCCATAAAGGAGGTGTAACTCAGCAGCAGACATGTAAAGGTCTGCATCTGGGAACAGAAGCCGGCAGTTTTTACGTAGTTTACGTTGGACGTGTGTCTGGATGGGCGTAGATTACGTTCATGGTGTAGGCAGTGATCCGGCGTATATTAGGTAGTTGTTCCGACGTGGTTATGAGCATGCGCACGGGGATGCGTTCACGACACGATGCATGCACAGTTCGTTCAACGTACTTGTCTGGCTCTCAAGCCATCATTTGCATGGGGTCACGCCTCATTTGCATGGCTCACGCCCACTTCCACTTACGCCGACTTACGCCTTCGATGCCCAGCGCAGTTTTGGGAGCATTGGCTTTGTGAATTCAATGCTTGCCTCTCTGCGCTGCGTTGGCGTAGCGTACAGGAGATACGCTACGGCGGCATAAATGTGAGCCGCTGTCTGTGAATCCGGGCCTATAACCTTTGCGCAAACCAATTAATAAACGCTTATTGCGGTTTTTTTTTCTTTTTTTTTTTTTACCAAAAATATGTAGAATAATTCATATTGTCCTAAACTGATAAAGAAATGTGTTTTTTTAAAAAAGATTGGGGGACATTTATTATAGCAAAAAGTCGCAGAGGTAATCAAATACCACCAAAAGAAAGCTCTATTTGTGGGGAAAATAGAACACAAATTTCGTTTGGGTACAGCATTGCATGAAAAAGTGCACTGGTCAGTAGGGGGTAAAATCTTCCGGGTCTGAAGTGGTTAAAGTGTAAGTCCACCTTAACACTAAAATCCCTGCATCTACAGACATCCACGATTTAACACTAACCTACAGTATCTAGAAGAAATAACTATACATACCTTTTTTGAAGCTGATCCGATCCGGTCTTCAGCGGCGGAAGCTCTGCAGAGGACACAGCTGACATCGGCTGTGAAATGAATAGGGAGTGATGTCACCCATAGACTTACTATGGGGCTTCCGTTGTTGGACGTGTCCTCTGCACCCGCCTATACAGCTAAGCTGCACTGACAGCTCAGAGTGGGGCCGGATCTGATTGACTTAAAAAAAACATACGTATACTGGGGTGGATTCAAGAAGCAATTGCCCCTGTGTAACCATAGGTTACACAGGGGCAATTGCTTACTTTCCCCGGCGTAATGAGTGCTCCTGATTCAGGAACCTCGTTACACCGACTGCAGCCTAAGATCTGCGCGGCATAAGGCTCTTATGCCCGCATATCTTACAGGGAGTGCAGAATTATTAGGCAAATGAGTATTTTGACCAAATCATTCTCTTTATGCATGTTGTCTTACTCCAAGCTGTATAGGCTCGAAAGCCTACTACCAATTAAGCATATTAGGTGATGTGCATCTCTGTAATGAGAAGGGGTGTGGTCTAATGACATCAACACCCTATATCAGGTGTGCATAATTATTAGTCAACTTCCTTTCCTTTGGCAAAATGGGTCAAAAGAAGGACTTGACAGGCTCAGAAAAGTCAAAAATAGTGAGATATCTTGCAGAGGGATGCAGCACTCTTAAAATTGCAAAGCTTCTGAAGCGTGATCATCGAACAATCAAGCGTTTCATTCAAAATAGTCAACAGGGTCGCAAGAAGCGTGTGGAAAAACCAAGGCGCAAAATAACTGCCCATGAACTGAGAAAAGTCAAGCGTGCAGCTGCCAAGATGCCACTTGCCACCAGTTTGAAAATATTTCAGAGCTGCAACATCACTGGAGTGCCCAAAAGCACAAGGTGTGCAATACTCAGAGACATGGCCAAGGTAAGAAAGGCTGAAAGACGACCACCACTGAACAAGACACACAAGCTGCAACGTCAAGACTGGGCCAAGAAATATCTCAAGACTGATTTTTCTAAGGTTTTATGGACTGATGAAATGAGAGTGAGTCTTGATGGGCCAGATGGATGGGCCCGTGGCTGGATTGGTAAAGGGCAGAGAGCTCCAGTCCGACTCAGACGCCAGCAAGGTGGAGGTGGAGTACTGGTTTGGGCTGGTATCATCAAAGATGAGCTTGTGGGGCCTTTTCGGGTTGAGGATGGAGTCAAGCTCAACTCCCAGTCCTACTGCCAGTTTCTGGAAGTCACCTTCTTCAAGCAGTGGTACAGGAAGAAGTCTGCATCCTTCAAGAAAAACATGATTTTCATGCAGGACAATGCTCCATCACACGCGTCCAAGTACTCCACAGCGTGGCTGGCAAGAAAGGGTATAAGAGAAGAAAAACTAATGACATGGCCTCCTTGTTCACCTGATCTGAACCCCATTGAGAACCTGTGGTCCATCATCAAATGTGAGATTTACAAGGAGGGAAAACAGTACACCTCTCTGAACAGTGTCTGGGAGGCTGCGGTTGCTGCTGCACGCAATGTTGATGGTGAACAGATCAAAACACTGACACAATCCATGGATGGCAGGCTTTTGAGTGTCCTTGCAAAGAAAGGTGGCTATATTGGTCACTGATTTGTTTATGTTTTGTTTTTGAATGTCAGAAATGTATATTTGTGAATGTTGAGATGTTATATTGGTTTCACTGGTAAAAATAAATCATTGAAATGGGTATATATTTTTTTTTTGTTAAGTTGCCTTATAATTATGCACAGTAATAGTCACCTGCACACACAGATCTCCCCCTAAAATAGCTAAAACTAAAAACAAACTAAAAACTACTTCCAAAAATATTCAGCTTTGATATTAATGAGTTTTTTGGGTTCATTGAGAACATGGTTGTTGTTCAATAATAAAATGAATCCTCAAAAATACAACTTGCCTAATAATTCTGCACTCCCTGTAGGCTGCATTCTTGCGATGGCCGCTAGGTGGCGTTCCCATTGTGTTCAGTGTATAGTATGCAAATTGCATACTAACACCGATTCACAACGTTGCGCGAGCCCTGCGTACGCAATTTACGTTGTTTACGTACGGCGGTTTTCGCGCAAGGCTGCCCCTGCTATTAGCAGGGGCAGCCCATGTTACGTATACCCGTCGTTCCCGCGTCACGAAATTTGAATTTTACGTAGTTTGCGTAAGTGAATCGTGAATGGCGCTGGACGCCATTCACGTTCACTTTGAAGCAAATGATGTCCTTGCGACGTCATTTGCCGCAATGCACGTCGGGAAAGTTCGCCGACGGAGCATGCGCTCTACGATCGGCGTGGGAACGCGCCTAATTTAAATGATTCCCGCCCCCTACGGGATCATTTAAATTGCGCGCTCTTGCGCCGGGCATTTTGCCGGCGTGCCCGCGCAATTTACGGAGCTTCTGCTCCGTGAATCAAGGGCAGCGGAGCAAATTTGCGGGGGCGCAGGGCAAAAACGTTGCCCTGCGCCTCCGTAAATAATGCGCAATTCTACCTGAATCCGGGCCACTGAGTTTTTTTTATATGCAACTATATAAGTCACACCAAAAATGATGGACAAATGAAGAGGAAGGAGGGACTTTGTTCAAAATGAGGGACAGTCCCAAGAAATCAGGGACAGTTGGGAGCTATGCAGTCACCCAGGTCCTACTATCAGGTCAATACTCACAAGTCTTAACCCTCCTAGCGGTATTCCCGAGTCTGGCTCGGGGTAAGATTTTTATACCAAAAGCGGTATTCCCCGAGCCAGACTCGGGCTCGCCTCGCTGCAGCCACAGACAAAGTTACTTACCTTGTCCCTGGATCCAGCAATGCCACCGCGCTGTGTGAGCGAGCGGGACCTCGCTCGATTCACACAGTGTCCTCATGTGCCGCCGATCTCCGTTCCCTGCGACGTTACGATGCACGGGGGCGGAGAATTGGCACCAAATTCAAAAAGGTAAACAAACACAATACATACAGTATACTGTAATCTTATAGATTACAGTACTGTATGTAAAAAATACACACCCCTCTTGTCACTCCCTAGTGGTCTGCCCAGTGTCCTACATTTTCTTTTATATACTGTAATAAAAACTGTTCTTTCTGCCTGCAAAATAATAAATTATAATCACTTGCAGAATTGTGCGATAGCGATTTGTGGGGAAATTCGTCATAACAAAATGTAAGTGAGTTATTCCTAAGAATTACAGGCCTACAGTATAAAACGCCAAATTTCCTTGCAAATAATGGTACCGCTTTCAGCACCTTTTTTCTGAAATAATCATACCGCCAGGGAGGTTAAAGTAGGTGAATGCCTTCCTCCTGCATCAGGCATGTAGGCAGGTTGAAGTATGTATGGTTTAGTGACTCAGCGGCTGGTTAAGTGCTTCTTGCTTAGTTCCCGGGCTTTTGGTCCTAGCAAGCCCACCTGTGCTGTTAAAAGTGGGATGGCTGAGGTCCTAAAAAGGCAGGTTCTGGTGGGTCCAGTGAGTTCTACCATCATACTGAAGAATCCAGGGTTTTCAGAAGACATCCAGTCTATGGACAATGCTGCTTATGGGCTCTCATCTCATCATCTCATTAAGGTATGCATGGGCCACTATGCTATTCTAGTCAGAATTAGGGAAAGGATGTTGTTCATATTGATTTAATAATGCTTTATCTCTCTAGTAAAGTTACATTAACAATTCTAAAATTATTCAAAAAGCATGCATGTGGGTTATGGCGTATTCCAAAGGAACCAGGTTCTGTAAAAGGACTACATGGCTTGAAGTAACATTGTTATCTAAGGGTTAACTCTGTAAATCAAGAAGAGGAATATAGTTGCTAATGCCTCGTACACACGACCGGTTTTCCCAACATGAAAACTGCCATGTTTGCATTTGGTCGGGAAAACCGGCCATGTGTATGCTCCATATCAGTTTTCCCGACAGGAAAACTGCGAGCAAAAAAACTTGTTCTCTTTTTTCCCACCACGATTCTCAGCGTTTTTTGCTCAGCAGTTTTCCTATGGGAAACACTGCAAGGGAGCATACATACACGGCCGGTGTACACAGGGAAAAGCAACCGAGCAGGTTCTCGATTTTCCCCTCGGTTTTCCTGGCGGACTTTTGACCGCCGGGAAAACCGATCGTGTCTACGAGGCATCAGAGTAAGTAAATGAGTACAAATTCAAGACGCAAGCAACCAGTTATTAGGCGTGGTACCTGGTAATGTGAATAAATATTAAACTCAACGCTGCTCCTATAAAATTACTATCATTCATACATCTGTCACCATATATAACATAGGATATATAAAAATATATATAAAGTGCTCAGTTCTAACATTGTGGAAAAATACGATCAATAATGTCCATCAAATGTGGTATACTGGGCTGGTGATAAATTGAAAAATATTCTCAGGTGGTCAATCGTGCTCCCCTCTTGTGGTACCTGGTAAGGTGACAGGTCCTCCAGTAGCAGAGGGTTCGATGTTCTGGCTCCCTCCCTAGTGGTTGCTATCCATTAGCAACTGGATCTGAACCTGCATTATGGAGATCTATGGTCTGGTAACGAGGTACGGGAAGGGAAGACTTATAGCTAGATTCAGAAAGAATCTGCGCCGTCGTAAGTTTAAGTGTATTCTCAAACTGAGATACACTTAAACCTAGCTAAGATACGACAGCCTGCGCCGTCGTATCTTAGGGTGCAATATTTAGGCTGGCCGCTAGGTGGCGCTTCCTTTAAGTTCGGCGTAGAATATGTAAATGCCTAGCTACGCCGATTCACGAACGTACGTGCGCCCGTAGCAGTAAAGATACGCCGTTTTCGTAAGAGATACGCCGCGTAAAGTTAAAGCTGCCCCCTAGGTGGCGTACCCAATGTTAAGTATGACCGTCGTTCCCGCGTCGAAATTTGAAAATTTGACGTCATTTGCGTAAGTCGTCCGTGAATGGGGCTGGACGTAATTTACGTTCACGTCGAAACCAATACGTCCTTGCGGCGTACTTTAGAGCAATGCACACTGGGATATGTACATGGACGGCGCATGCGCCGTTCGTAAAAAACGTCAATCACCCCCCATTAACATAAAGCACGCTTACACCGGCCCCATTTACGCTACGCCGCCGTAAGTTAGGAGGCAAGTACTTTGTGGATACAGTACTCGCCTCTCTGACTTAAGGCGGCGTAGCGTAAATACGATACGCTACGCCGCCTTAAAGATGCGGCGCCCTACTTGAATCCAGCTAACTGACTCTTACACCAGAGGGGTCAGTGCCGGCTGGTGTTCAATTTTCTTGGGGTGCGGCCCGCCCCCCCAGCCAGACAACCAACCACTAGTCCCCCCCCCCCCCCCGTTGCTCGATTGCCGCATCACTCGCCCATCGCCCACCAGGCCCCCTGCCAGCCCAGCCCTTACCCCATTCAGGTCGAGGCTTCCTCCCGAGTCCTGGCGGTCTCTTCTCCTCCCGGCCAATCAGGACTTGGGACTCCCAGCCAATCGTGTTTTAGGACCTGCATCCTGATTGGCCAGGAGGAAATGGGTGGGCTCTGCGCCCAGAGTCCACCCTTTTTGAAGTCAATTAGAGCCTCTGGTTCTAACCATGTGCAGTGACTTAGATCTCACACGTATTTATTGTTAATTTTGTTTAATAAAAATTATCTTTCCTTATTTTATTTGTAAAGTGCAACAGCGATCCTGCAACATGATAGCAATGCTGCCTGGATGTGCAACACTTACAGTATCTGCTCATCTGCTTCTGGCAAGTGAAAGGCTTGTTTGAGCCTAACAACCAAAAGGAGCCCTTTTCACATCAAAGGAATGCTTTTTGAATCCAGTGGTAAAACTGTAAGGGAGAAATGTCATACCTTACCAGCCCATGAAAACTGCCCTTGAAATTGTATTCGTTGTTAAAAACATCAATCAAAATAAGTCACATAGGTGTGCGCAGCCTATTGCATTAGGGTGTGCACCCCAAAGCCCAAACACACACTACTGATCACTCATGATGTTCATTCAGAAAGGGAAGGGGCCGGTAAATTACGGGCCAAATCCACAAAAGGGATACGCCAGCGTAACTGCTGTTACGCCATCGTATCCCTGTTCCTAACTATGGAACTGATCCACAGAATCAGTTTTCCATAGTTAGGCAGAAGATCCGGCATGTGTAAGGGACTTACACTGCCGGATCTTAGGATGCAGTACCGCATCCGCCGCTGGGGGCATTTCGTGTCGAAATGCCGCCTCGGGTATGCAAATTAGCACTTACGGAGATCCACGAAGCTTTTCAGCTTAGTTTTTTCTCCGTAAGTTTTAGTTTGCATACGCAAAATTAGGGCTGCTTTTACATGGTGTAAAGTTAGTACACCATGTAAAAGCAGACCTTTCTGTCCAGCGACGCGATTTTTTTTAAATTTTGAATTTTTTTTTTCCGACGTATCTTTTTTTTTTCCCGACGCAACTTTATTGACCCTTCGCAATCCACAAAGCTCGGCGTAACGTAATTTCACGCTATGCACGTCGGGAAAATGACGTCACGAGCATGCGCAGTACGGCCGGCGCGGGAGCGCGCCTAATTTAAATGGGAATCGCCCCCATTTGAATAGGAACGCCTTGCGACGGCGGAATTTAAGTTACACAGCCCAAAATTTCTAGGTAAGTGCTTTGTGGATCGGGCACTTAGGTAGAAATTTTAAGGCAGTGTAACTTAAATGGAAAAAATTAAGTTAGGCACGATCTTTGTGGATTTGGCCCTACATATTTACCATCCCCTTCTAAAACATCCAATCAGCAACAGCCTATAGGAGAGGAGGAAAGCTGGCAGTGCTGCGGGGGGGGGGGGGAGATGGGAGCCAGGGCAGTAGGGGAATCTGTGCTGCACAGGGTGATTAGGGTGTGCCTGGGCACACCTGGCACACCCTGTGCGCCCACCTATGATAAGTCATGTGTTATTAAAACTTCTAATGATATTTTTATCATTGGGTGTCTGATACAGCAGTATCATGCATCAAGGCCAATGGGTTACACTGGGTTGAACAGTGACCGGGGGGTTACAGCCATATTCAATGAATGATCTCAAAGTAAACCTGATCTTAACATTCCGCTATCTCTTTTCAAACCACTGCATTGCAGACAGTCACTGCTCCTCTGATAGCTCTTAGTTAGTGCTTAGCATTCACAGGAAACTGTCCACTAAGCAAAATTAGTATTCCAAAAGCACCAAGAGCCCCTTTGTAATCTTTTAGTCACTAACTGGAGGTTTCCAAATTGCATTCTTTTTTCTTTAATTAGGCAGCTAATGTTTAAAGCAGTATTACATACAAAAGCAAAAATTTGTTATATTGCGGCTTACCAATTCTAATGCGCGTACACACGATCGGAAATTCCGACAAGAAATGTACGATGTGAGCTTTTGGTTGGAAATTCCGACCGTGTGTATGCTCCATCGGAATTTTTCCATCGAAATTTCCACCAAGAAAAATTTGAGAGCTGGTTCTTAAATTTTCCAACAAGAAAGGTTCTTGGAGGAAATTCCGATCGCCTGTATGCAATTCCGACGCACTAAAAAAACACGCAAGCTCTGAATCAATTCGAAGCATGCTCGGAAGCATTGAACTTTTTCTCGGCTCGTTGTACAGTAGTATTTTACGTCACCGCGTTCTTGACAGTAGGAATTTGGTGTGACCATGTGTATGCAAGACAAGTTTGAGCCAAGATTCCGTCTGAAAAAAATCCACGCTTTTCTTGTCGGATTTTCCGATCGTGTGTATGCGGCATTAGACCCAATGGCTGCATTTGTTTTATTTCCTTAGGTTTTCTTTCTTTAATTTTTACCTGGTGACCCAGCCATTAAGTCTGTTGTTTTCCAAAAGCACAAGCTCTCCAGCAGAATGAGACTGAGATGAGACAAACCATTTAACACTAGCAGGGGTGCTTAGAAAGATCAGCTTTTATTTATGTATGTAAAACCTTTATTCCAAAAGGAAAACAATAGCTGTAACTGATTATCAAGTGTTAGCTGGAGTTTGGCTTCAATTGTTTAGTGTATCTAAATCTGATAATAAATTTAAAGCAGTAGCAAACTTTAAAAAATTAATTTAAAATCTCTCTACCTGCAAAGTAAAGGCATAAAGTGCTACTATGCATCACATACGAGCACATTATGAAAGACTTACCTTGAAATGAAGCCCTCCAGCCTCTGCAGCTGGAGGGCTTCATGGCCATGAAGCTCAATTTGTCCTACAAAAACAAGGTATAATACACCTGGATAGTAGTTGCGATGATATGTACAGATTTACTACCACTTGTCAAAAAAAACAAATTTATAATGTGAAAGATGATGTTACGCCGAGTAAATAGATACCTAACATGTCACGCTTTATAATTGTGCACACTTGTGGAATGGCACCAGACTTACCTCAAACTTAATGGATCCAAAACAGAACTTATTTTACTTCACGCAAACCGAAAGACAAACTCTAGGACTACATGGACACCTCCCCCCATCCTGGGACAAACCATCACCCCAAGCACCAAAGTCAAAAGTCTAGGAGTCACCTTTGACTCTGACATGACCATGGACGCCCAAATAGGATCAGTAGTCACTAGTCAGCGGATTTTACCATCTTCTCCGCCTGCTACGAAGACTCACCCCCTTCATCCCGGAAGACGACACAGCAGTAGTAGTTGGAACAATTATCAACTCCCGACTCGACTATGCAAACTCCCTCTACCTTGGACTACCCAAATACCAGATTTCTCGTCTATAAGTCGTCCAGAACACAGCAGCCAGAATGGTAACGGGAAAAAAAATGGGAAAAAAAACATGGGAATCAATCACCCCGTCCCTCAGGACCCTCCACTGGCTAGCCGTTAAGGATACTTTCAAGATCCTCTGCCTCACTCACAAATGCACACAAGGAATCGCCCCTCAATATTTATGCGAGAAAATAAAATACTACAACCCCAATCGCGTTCTTCGATCAACCAACCAAAACCTCCTCCAAATCCCCAAGTCCTGCTACAAGTCTAAAGGAGAACGAAGATTCACAGTCCAAGGACCACGGCTATAACACAATGGTAAAAGCTACACTATCACTAAAATTATTTAAAAAAACACAGTAATAACAGTGATAATAGTATTATCATATAGAAATGTAATGTGTTAATTCTTTTACATAATATTTTTACAATGAAAATTTTGGTCCCAACAAGTTATTATATATTTGCCACTAAAATATATCCCTGCAAACAGAAATTGATATGCTGCCCTTTATTCTATTAAGACAAGGAAATGTTCAATGTCCTGACCATTTGATAATATTGGTGCTTATCACTTTATGAGGAACTGGCTGCGAGGTATTTGTGAAGTTCTGAGTGAATTTTCAGGATGTGTACTTGTCCCAGATCCATTGTTGTCCACACCTTCCATTGTTAAAAATGATTATCAGAAAGCATTTCACATATTACACCCTCAGACATGCTGTTATTTGGCAGTCCTAAGGTTACAGAATACCCCTGAGTACACGCTAACCTTTCTCAGCATAGTTCATATGACTGATAGATGTATCAGATATTAACTCCTAATAGCTGTTGGAAAATTAAGAATAGTGTTCTGATGAATCCTGTTACAGAAATAACATCTGTTCTTTTTTTCACCCTTGGGTTTAGTTTGACATACAATTTTCTTGCAGTACATGTGAAGTGTACAGAGCAATGTTCCATATGTTACCAGAGGACAGTCCATGCATTGTGAGGAGTCTGTCCCTAGAAAACAGGCATCCTGAGCATCGTCCCAGGAGCCAGGTATCATAAACCTTGCAGTCCGCACGCACCATTTTAACAGTCACACTGCACAAGCAACAGTTGAAAACTGGAACGCTGAGAAACTGGATTGCCATGCAAGCACAGGGGATTCCAGTGGTAATATTTTGGATTGATGCTTGTGCACAGGGCCGCCATCAGGGGGTACATGCATTACACCTGTAAAGGCGCCCGATGGTCCCCAGGGGCCCAGCTGGCCCCCCTCCCGTTTTGTTTTTTGTAATTATTTTTAATTTTTTTGCATTACACCTGTAAGGGGCCCAATGGTCCCCAGCGCCCCTTACAGCCCCAGCTGGCCCCCTCCCGTTTTTTTTTTGCATTACACCTGTAAGGGGCCCGATGGTCCCCAGGGCCCCCCCTGCTTATTATCTTGCGTCAGGAGAGAAGAGATTACACTTGTTTTTTTTTCATCAGTACCCCCCCCCGGGGTTCTCTGCTCCAGGGGGGCCCTGCCTAAAGCTGTGTAAAGGAACCCCAAAATTTGTGATGGCTGCCCTGCTCTTGCAGTGTACTGCTGCAAGGTTTTTCTACAATGCTGGGTGCCCAGGTACAATGCGGGGGATGTCTACCTTTCTACTTGGCTGAGAAAGGTAGACATTCCCCGCATTGTGGTATTCCATGCGGGGTACACCAGGTGCAACCAGTGAGCCACTAAGCCAAAGAATGATGTATAATACATTTTGAGTATACTGCAATTGCACTTATTACCTTGCAGCCCATGCATTACTTGCTCCTTGCCTGACCTCTGCACTCTGACCATTACTTAGTCCTCATCTGTGGATTCTGTGTGTTACTTACTCCTGACATCTGGATTTGGTGCCTTACTTTCTCCTGACCTCTGCTTTCTGTACGTTACTTGTGTCTGACCACTGTAATCTGTGTGCTACTTACGAAACAAAAATAAATATTTCCTGGACAGCCGCACTCCAAAAAATTGTTACCTGCTAGCCTGGAGCCGCTGCCCAGACCCCACACCTACTACTTCTGACTATGATTGGTGGTGTGCAGTGACGGCTTCCTGGCAGGTAGGATCTGAACACGCCAAAAACCATCCCTAGTGTCCAGATGGTTTCTTATCTTCCTATATTTGGCCTGTGAGATGGCCTGATTACATGCACCATGAAGATATCTGAGTGATTCACCTCACCTATGTACCTATATATATATATATATATATATATATATATATATATATATATATATATATATATACACAAAGTCCACCCCCTTCTCATTTGCTTTGACCCCCTGCTAAAATAATTGCTGAAGGTCCTGGTATGGATTGGGGAGGGGGGGGGGGGTGGCATGCTGTTTTTTTCAGAATTTTCTATTGCCGGCATTGTTTTGTTTACATTTCAGCTATCAGTGGAGAAGCCCGCTGGTGGCTGATGAGTCATCGGTTGTCAAAGGGGTTGTAAACCCTTGTGTTTTTTCACCTTAATTCATGCAATGCATCCTATACATCAAGGTGAAAAAACACCTCCCCATCCCCGCGTTTTACTTACCTGAGCCCTGAATTTCCATTGGCGGGGACACACTGTCCCTCTCTCCACAGGGTCCCAGCTCTTGATTGGATAGATTGATAGCAGCGCAGCCATTGGGTTCCACTGCTGTCAATCAAATCCAATCACGTGGGCGCAGAGAGGTGGGCTGAGACATACATTCGGCAGCTATGGACGCCGAATGAACGACACGGGAGCGCGCCTGTAAGATAACCCCCCGGGAGAGCGCCTCTCTTAGGAAGGTTATCTGATGCAGAGAGGAGCCGCCGAGGGACCCCAGAAGAGGATGTTGGGGGCCACTCTGTACAAAACGAGCTGCATAGTGGAGGTAAGCTTTACAAAAAATAAAAAACAAACCTTTCCAATCACTTTAGGGGCGCGGCGGCCGGTCCGCTGTTTAACAAGCAGCTATTCTCGGTCGATCATTTTTCGATCAATCTGAATACAGGCCGTTAGAAAACAATTTTTTATGAATTTCAACAAAATTTGTTACAATTTCATTTGTAGATTTAAATACATCTGAATTTCAGAATAACCAGAAATTTGTCCGAATTTGTATTCGGACCGAAAGGAATTTCACTCAACCCTAGCCAGCACAATGAACTGTCCCTGTGACTCTGTAGTAAGGATGTCAGATTTTCAAGATGAAATCCAGGAACACGATTACATTTAAACCACACCCACAAACCTTACCCTTGTTTATAGACATACTCACAAACCATGTCCCAATTTTTATACAGCCTGAAAAAATTGGTTACAGACTTTTGAAACAGAAATTCAAGGCATAAAGACAAAATGCATTGGGCACCACTGGTAGAGAAATTATTTGCTGCATGTAGAACAATGTGTAAAATTGTCAGTGTGGCCAAACTGAAGTATGTTTTGTAGGCACACGGGCACCGCCAATCTAAATGCCACGCCCTCCGTATCCATGTGCACGGCCCCTTTCAGAACGCCAGGGGCATGAATTCCTATGAGTGAGTGAGTGAGTGAGTGAGTGAAAAATGTATATAGCGATACACATGCGCACTGAATCGCCTCTGGGCGCTTGTTTGAGCACTTCTCCCTTGAGCTCAGAAGAGGTGGGTTTTGATCTTTCTCCTAAAGGCCAAGTGGTTCTCGTCCAGCCGAATGGAGGTTGGCAAAGTGTTCCAAAGTCGAGGGCCTTGGACAGCAAATCTTCTTTCTCCTTTGGACTTGTATCTGGTTTTGGGGATTTGAAGTAAATTTTGGTTGGAGGATCGCAGAGCGCGATTGGGGTTGTAGGCTTTTATTTTGTCGCATAGGTATTGGGGGGCATTTCCCCAAATACATTTATGCGTTAGACAGAGTGCTTTGAAAGTGATTCTGTCTTTCACTGGTAGCCAGTGAAGGCTTCTCAGTGATGGGGAGATTGATTCCCATGTTTTTTTTCCAGTCACCAGACGCGCGGCCGTGTTCTGAATGACCTGCAGGCGCGTGATTTGGTACTTTGGGAGTCCGAGATAGAGGGCATTTGCATAGTCCAGCCTGGAGTTAACAATTGTTCCCACCACGACTGCTATGTCTTCTTTAGGAATAAATGGGATTAGTCTGCGTAATAAGCGTAGCAGATGGTGTGATCCGCTGACTACTGACCCTATTTGTGCATCCATTGTCATGTGGGTGTCAAAGAAGACCCCGAGACTTTTGACTTTGGTGCTAGGGGTGATGATTTTTCCTAGAATGGGCGGAGGTGTCCAGGTTGTTGCCAGTTGATTCTTCCAATTGCCGTGAAACAGGAGAAGTTCTGTTTTTGAGCCGTTGAGTTTAAGATAACTCTTTGTCATCCAGTTCTCTATCAAAGAGAGACATTTCTCTAGATTGAGATGGTGATCCTTTTTGTTTTGATACGAAAATACAACTGTGTGTCATCCGCATAGGAATGGTAGAGCAGCTTTTGGCTGCTGATAATTTCAAAAAGAGGGCGAAGATAGATATTAAACAGCACCGGCGACAGTGGTGATCCTTGAGGGACTCCGCATGACACCGTGCGTTTTTCAGAAGTGAATGGTCCCAGTTTCACTACTTGTGATTTTCCAAAAAGGAGGAGAACCAGGGTAAGTCACATTCCGCGATCTTGGCTACTTCAGCTAGCCGAATTAGCAATAGTTTGTGGTCAACCGTATCAAAAGCTGCGCTAAGGTCCAACAGTACTAGAAGACAAGGTTCTCCTTCGTCTGCGGCCTCAAGAGCATCATCCCATATTTTGAGCAATGCTGTTTCCATCCCGTACCCTGGACGGAAACCCGATTGATAAGGATCGAGCAAATTATGGGTGTCTAAATGCTGTTGCAGCTGTTGTACCACCACTTTCTCCATTACCTTGGAGAAAACGTTCAGGCCTGTTATGGGACGACAATGTTCAGGGTCTTTGGGGTCAAGGGGGGGTTTCTTTAAGATGGGTTTGATTATCCCTTGTTTCAACAGGGAGGGAACTATGCCTTCCCTGAATGACTGGTTAATCAGTTGCTTGATGGGTGGTGCCAAAATTTCGCACATTCCTTCAGCAGTTTGGTGGGGATAATATCGTTAGGCGCTGTGCTATTTCGCAGAGTGCAGATAATATTTTTAGTGGCATCCAGGGAGACGGGTTTTAGAGTAAACATTGTTACTTGGGCCTGATTCCTGTGGTGATTGGGCTGGGGACTGCTGAGGGGGTTGAGGGGGATACTGTTTTGCAGGATGCTTACACGGATCCTTTAAATTTTGTTCACAAAATGGTCCGATAATTCATTGCAAAATTCTTGGGTATCAGAATTGGGGGCTTCAAGACAGGCTGGGTTTATGGTCTGACTAACCAACTTGAAGAGTTTGCGAGGACGGTTTAGGGCATTGGTGATTTTTTTGGCTCGGAAAATTTCTTTGTGGTATTTCTTTGTTGTTTCGTTGTAGATGGCGTGGTTTTCGTTTGTAGTGCTCCTTTTCCAAGCTGCTTCCGCTCTTCTACGTTCTTGCTTAAGGCACAATAGCTGGTCGTTAAACCAGCTGGAGTTGTATTTACGGATACAGGTTTTACGTTTAGGCGCTACGAAGTCGGCTGACTGCAGTAGAGCTGTGTGGGGATTGGGGTGGGGATTGGGGTGTGTGTGTTTTTTTAAGCACATGATTAGAGCCAGAGGCTCTAATAGGCTTAAAAAGGGATGGGCTCGGGACGCAGAGCACTGTGTCCTGATACCACACAGTTATGTGATGATAGCAAATTAATTTCCGCTATTTTCACACTAAATCTTCTCACTCGCAAATCAGGAAGCAGGTGGGAGACCTGTTTCTCGATTGACCAAAACGTCAGGCGATCCTATTAATTGCCTGATGTGGAGCTAGGGAGGAAGTCACTGGTGCTAGAGAGGAAGCCCGCCACCCCGGACCTTGCACCTGCTAGCCTGGAGCCGCTGCCCAGACCACGCACCTACTAGCCTGGAGCCGCTACCCGGACCTTGCACCCGCTAGCCTGGAGCCTCTGCCCGGCCCCAAACCTACTAGCCTGGAGCCGCTACCCGGCCCCAAACCTACTAGCCTGGAGCCGTTACCTGGACCTTCCACCCACTAGCCTGGAGCTGCTGCCCGGCCCCAAACCTACTAGCCTGGAGCCGTTACCTGGACCTTCCACCCACTAGCCTGGAGCTGCTGCCCGGATCCCGAACCTACTAGCCTGGAGCCGCTACCTGGACCTTGCACCCGCAAGCCTGGAGCCGCTGCCTGGACCATGCGCCTGCTAGCCTGGAGCTGCTGCCCGCATCCTGCTGTGCTGGATGACACCCCCAGGTAAGTGCCTGACCAAATGGCAGATGCACATGGGGGGGGGTTGTTAGTGATGCACCTCCAGGGGTGGTTGTTTGCCTACTTCTTCCATGTTAGTTTTTTGCAGAAACAGGGCTTAAGAAAGTCATTGTCTTCTAAAACTTCATAAGACTGGAAATACATTCTCTATTCTGCATTTATCTGACGTAAAATTGAGTTAGATTGAATATGTGTCTTATTGAAAAGTTAAGTTGCCTGTGGATGGTTACCAGCCAGCAGGGGACCATAGTAGTAAGACAGACAGGGTCAAAACATAAAGCAGAATTTGAAACAGAACAAACACCAATTTACTGCCTGATTGGCAGCTGCGACAGGACAATGACTTGCAGAGACTAAATGATAACTGTATGTTTAAAATACATTTGTTCTCTTACTAAATCCTTTCAAGAAACAAATTGTGCTTTGGAGAACATATATAATTACAGTGAAATATCTTTTTAGAAACATTTAAATAAAACATTGAAATGACAGTATACTAAGTACCACTCCAGCAGAAATCGATGATTATCAAAGTCAGAGCAGACTGAAAAAAGTTTTGTACGGTGTAAAAAGCATATCCAGACCACGATTGAGAACAAAGAAAGCACTGGATGGGCACTTCGTTTTCAGCAATTGACTGTTTGGAATCACATGTATTGATGTGATGGGCAAGGTTAACCCCTTCACACCAATCTAAATACCTAAGCACAATTTTCCAACTTTGACAGGTGTTAGTAAGGCCTCATACACACGTCCGAGAATCTCGTCAGGAAAAAAAAATTTCCCTGACGAGATTCTTGGCAAGAAACTCTTGCCGCTGGAGTGTACTGACTTTCATTTCAAAAGAACCGCGGTTCTCTTGAAAGGAAAGAACGCGGTGACGTTATTGCGTATGATGACCATGCGCTCGTCACATTCGATGCCGTCACTGCCATCTTGCTTCACCTTACCTATGCCGTGGAAGCTACCGCGCATGCGTCAAAGTCATTTCGAGCATGCGCGGTTTTCACCGCGACAGTATACACAGTCTCTGGTTTCTCGTCGGGTAAAAAGGCCGTCAAAAATCTCGACGAGAAAAAAGAGAGCAGGTTCTCTTTTTTTCTCGTCGAGATTCTGGCCAGATTTCCAGACGAGAAACCTGAAAGCCTCGTAAACACGAACGGGAATCTCGGCAAGAAGCAGTTTTCTTGCTGGTTTTTGCCAAGAAACCCTGTCATGTGTACGAAGCCTGAAACCGTACATATCATCACAGCTACTTTGTGCATGCGGGTGGATTATACCGCATTTTCAGCACAAATTCCTCATTTCATTTGGCAGTAAATAGTTATGGATATCTCCCGATTTTTTTTTTATTATTATTACTAATGGAAACTGGCCCAAAATAGTAAATATATATATATATATATATATATATATATTATTTTAAATTTAGCTGTATATTTCTTGTTACTACCATAGCCTACCACCAAAGAACAACCCAAAATAAATTTTCCTGCTCCTGACAATTGCAACAATACCACACATGTGTATGCTATTGGTTGTTTGTACCAGTAGTACAGCCCAGAAGAAATAGTGCACATTTTCTTTTAATATATTTTTACTGAAATTTTCGTCATAAAAATTGATAGTACCGTATTTATTGGGGTATATCGCGCTCCCGCGTATAGCGCCGCCCCTAAAATTGCATCGGCGTCCGTCTGCGGCTTCGGGTGTCCTCTTCGTCAGGTCCGGCGTCCTTCTGCAGCGTCCTCGCGTCCTCCCCGCTCGTTTCCCGCGCCGAGTTTGAATACTGCGCCGACATATACAGAGCGCAGTACACTCGTGTATTGTCAGGCAGGCTCGGCAACTCTCGCGCTGACGTCCTGTACGTCCAGGACGTGATCGCGGAAGGAGCCGAGACTGCCCGACTATACCCGAGTGTACTGCGCTCGGTATATGTCGGCGCAGTATTCAAACTCGGCGCAGGAAAGCGGGTATCGGCGTATACCGCGCACCCAAGATTTTGCCCTGATTTTCAGGGCAAAAAGGTGCGCGGTATACGCCGATAAATACGGGTAATTATAGAGAGGGGGGAAAAACAAAAAAAAAACACAATTAATAACATGAAAATGTACAGTAAAGCCTATGAGTGCCCTCGATATTTTTAGAGATCTGCCAATATAAATTAACATAGGTTATTGTGAACAAAATTAAGAATAATTTACAGGTGCACGTTAGTGATTGAGCAATAATAACCATAATTAAAGCGGAGGTTCACCCAAAAATGCACTTTTTGACATTAGCTGTAGCATACTGCCAACATCTGCAGTATGCTGTTTTTTTTTTATTTTTATTGTACTTATCGTTATATAAGCCCTTGTTATCCAGCTCCGAGCGGGGAATCCTGCGGGGAATGGGCATTTCTAAGCGAAGAGGAGTTGATTGACGGCTGCTAAGGCGCGTCACGCCTTCCGAAAAAAACCGAAGTCATACTCAGGCGTTTACGGCGCCTGCGCCTGCCGTGTAGAGCTGACTGCGCAGGCGCCGTAAACACCCGAGTGTGACTTTAGCAGCCGTCAATCAACTCCTCTTCGCTTAGGAACGCCTATACCCGGAAGTAATCCCCCGCTCTGAGCCGGATAACAAGGGCTCGTATAACTATAAGTACAAAAAAAAAAAAAACAGCATACTGCAGATGTTAGCAGTATGCTGGAGGGATGTAGCTAATGTAAGAAAGTTTATTTTTGGGTGAACCCCCGCTTTAAGTATATATATAAAAAAGGAAAGAGAAAAAAAAAGAAGGGGGACAACTTGGGCTTGTCGACAGAGCCTCCAATAATATATATAAGTAAAAATGGGTTTTATGGTCATTCACAAAGCACTTCACAAAGCACCTGCCTCTAAAGTTACGGCAGCGTAGCGTAAATCTGCAGGCGTAAGGGCGCGGTATTCAAATGATAAAGATGTGGGCGTGTTTTATGTAAATTCTACTTGACCCCACGTAAATTATGTATTTTTTGAACGGCGCATGCGCCGTCCGTGGGGGTATCAAGGGGGGAAAGTTCGAAATCACGTTGCAAATAGTCAATGCTTTCGACGTGAACGTAATTTACGCAAAGCCCTATTCGCGAAAGTTTTACGCAAATGACGTACATGATGGAAAATTCGATGCTGGCCCGACGTCCATACTTAACATTGCGTACGCCTCATAGAGCAGGGGTAACGTTACGCCGAAAAAAGCCTTACGTAAACGACGTAAAAAAATGCGCCGGGCGGACGTACGTTTGTGGACTGGCGTATCTAGCTAATTTGCATACTCAACGCGGAAATCAACAGAAGCGCCACCTAGCGGCCAGCGTAAATATGCACCTTAGATCCGACGGTGTATTAAGACGTACGTCAGTCGGATCTAGCCCAGCTTCAGGCGTATATTGTTTTGTGGATACAAAACAAAGATACGCTGGAGCATCCTAGAAGTTACGCGGCGTATCAATAGATACGCCGACGTAACTTCTTTGTGGATCTGGCCCATATATTTTATATAGATGTGTTACACACAGTGTGATATATTTCCTTCTTTTAATTTTGATTATTATGGTTTAGAGCTAGTGAAACCCCAAAATTCAGTATCTCAGAAAATTTGAATATTACATAAGACCAATTAAAAAAAAAAATGTTTTAATTAAAAATGTTGGCTTACTGAAAATGATGTCCATGTTCAGTATAATATGCACTCAATACTTGGTCAGGGCTCCTTTTGCATGAATTACTGCATTAATGCGTTGACGCATGGAGGCACTGCTGAGGTGTTATTGAAGCCCAGGATGCTTTGATGGGTTTGGTGTCTCTCATCTTCCTCTTGGCAATACCCCACAGATTCTCTATGGCGTTTAGGTCAGCTGAGTTTGCTGGCGAATCAAGCACAGTGATACCATGATCATTAAACCAGGTATTGGTACTTATGGTGGGGGCAGGTGCCAAGTCCTGATGGAAAATTAAATCAGCATTTTCATAAAACTGGATAGGAAACATTAAGTGCTCTGGAATTTCCTGGTAGATGGCTGTGCTGACTTTGGACATGATAAAATACAGTGGACCAACACCAGCAGATGACATGGCTCTCCAAATCATCACTAACGGTGGAAACTTCACAATGGACCTCATGCAACTTGGATTCTGTGCCTCTCCACTCTTCCTCCAGACTCTGTTACCTTGATTTTCAAATGAAATGCAACATTTTCCACAATCAGTGATGATTTGGAGAGCCATGCCATCTCCTGGTGTTGGTCCAAAGTCAGCACAGCACTCTACCAGGAAATTATAGAGCACTTTATGCTTCCCTCTGCTAACCAGCTTTATGAAAATGCTGATTTAATTTTCCAGCCAAAAGTACCAATATCTGGTTTAATGATCATGGTATCAATCGCCAGCAAACTCGCCAGATCTAAACCCCATAGAGAATCTGTGGGGTATTGTCAAGAGGAAAATGAGAGACATCAGACCCAACAATGCAGACAAGCTGAAGGGCCGCTATCAAAGCAACCTGGGCTTCCATGACACCTCAGGAGTGCTACAGGCACTGAATCAAATTTACCTATCTAGCGCTACCCCTGGAGGAGCTGCTGGTTGTTTTGGGTGGCACATTTACCTTGTGGCTCTTCCAAATTCCTAGGGGTGAATGGTGCATATAGCAATAGTAAAGGAATGTCCACAACAAGTGTCTTTGCTGTGCTCTTTATTACCCAGCCGGGTAAAAACAATGAACTGGTGATGAAAGGGATGAAGATGGAGAACAGCAGATTCAGGCGTAGCATTTGGAACCGTCCTGTTCCCTTATGTAACACTTTCCGTACCACTCCTGCCTGAGTGGGTTTAGTGTACCCGGACAGGCCTCTCTCACTTTTTTTTTTACTTAAGCAGCTGCTTTTTTACATTGTTTTCTATCGCTTGAACAGACTATTTATTTTCTTTGCATTTTTAAGCTATCCTGAGCGCAGGGCTGTACTATAAGTAGTGGGGCCAGTGAATAGTACTTTTGAAGGCCTCTCTCACTGACCTGGCAGCCGGCGTATCACTCGAACCTTAGTAGGATAAAGTCCCTGCCACAGACCCTCCTGAATGAACTTGAACTTGAGGAAAAGTCTCTGTCACAGACCCTTCTGAAATAGACGTCAGGGAGACATCTCTGCCACAGGCCCTCTCTGGTTGCAGTTACGGAGGCAATCCTCCTTAGGTGAATTACGCCTGGATCTCTGGATCCATGCACAGCGAGGCTCAAACCTCCTGATTGGCTGCTGGGGAAGAGCACCCAAACCTTGACTCCACTGCTGCCATCTACTGCACAGGGGTTGGAAGAACACCCCAGCACAACAGAATAAGCCCACAGCACAGCCAAGCTGAGACAGAGACCCTGTTTTGAACATAACACATTTGGATCAGAGTTTAACTACACTCTGATCCCCCTCTAAATTTAAAATAGCACTGGTACTCCAAAGTAACCAGGCGCTACACCTATAAATGTTAGTATACAGTTATAATATGTACATTTAGGAGAGGATCCAGGTATTTTCTACAGCAATCTACTGAGCTGGCCAGGACCAGCTCTTGAGGGAGTCTATTCCACATTTCCAAGCCTGCAGACTTTACCTTACACATTAGCCATGTGTGGGGGATCTGTGTTAAATGCTTTTGCCCAATCTAAGTATACCACGTCCACCGCCACTGCTCTGTCCAAGGTTTTACTTACCTCCTCAAAAAATAAATCAGACTTTGTTGACAAAAGATATTATTTTATTTGAATTAAATTCCAGATTGAAAATGACTTTTAAATTACATTAACGTTTTAAAGCTTATATGAGATCTTAGTCATTGGGTTTACAAATACTTTAAGATATTATACTGTTGCTTGGTAACCCTGGATATATTAAAAGAGCTAAAAAAATAAAATTATCCCTTTAACATCCATGCAGGTGAAATAGATACATACACAGGGTTCCTGCTGTGAAAACAGAGAAAGAAAATTGCGTCTGCCCCTCAGAACTAAAGTTGGCTCTGATCCTGTTCTGATCCATCTCTGTTTGAATAGTAATTAGTATATTGTGATCTCAAAGAGTGCTTCTGTGAAGAAACTTCACCATAATTGCATCTATACTTCAAAGCATAATTTGAGCCTTAAAAGTATAACTTTTTCATATAAACGTCCATCATTTTTCTGTACAGCTGTGCAACAGTCGAAGTGAAGCAACAGGATATGACCAGAAAACATGGCACCTTGTTATCCGCATTGCATAGAACTTTATTGGAAAACATCTGTCCTCAAACACGTCATTATTTTTTCAGTTGGAAGTAACAATGTTATTAAACAATTTTAAGATCTTTTCCACTAAATAATCATTGTGTCTTAGAACATTGGGAAAAGTATTATTCTGTTCAATGTTGCAGCGATAGTTGAATGAGTAATTGAAAGCGATAGCTCATTTTTGCACACACTAAGTTCGGAGTTCTGCTATGCCTATCATTAAAGGGAAGAAGAAGTACCTGTTCAGAACATATAAACTTCAGTGCTGCAGACATCATGAAATGAAATATTTCTCAAGCATGAGAAAAGATCTATCCCTGTGAACAAAGCATGAAATAAATGAGCACAAAACAAGAATCAGTATTTTATAACATCTTACTAAAAGCATGGTATTTGCTGTAACTTACTTTATGAATTGTATATTTGATGGAGGAAGGAGATGCATCTGAGAATACTAATACTAAAAAATCTCTAGTAGTTTAATAAAATCTATACAAAGTCTCTATAGCCAAAAACATCTTCTCCATCTCATACCAATATTTCCCCCTTCTGTATACACTGCATGGCACATGCTGAGAATAGAGGCATGAGACTGAGACAATGTAACTCGTTTGCACATGATCAGTGGCTTTCCAATGGCCAAAAAGAGGTCCACAGGACCCAAAAGAAAAGTCATCAAATGAAGCAACAACAGGATCCTAGATCTGTCATCATTGGAGCAGGGGTAGGAGCTCACCCACCCCAACCCAACCCAACAGAAGCCTAGACCTGTTATCACCAGAGGAAGGGCAGATACAGATTTGGGATCCCTTTCATTATGTAGAATAGTTGTAGCTGTTTTACTATGTGTAGCGCCCCCCTTACTTTCAGTAAAGGCACTACGCTAAAGTTAGTGGGGAATGAGAGAGATAATTTGCTCTCATTCCGAATTATATTAAATTTGGCTGTCGCCAAATCTGGATTGTTCTGTGGGTCAGACTGCGTTCTAGGGATGTGGTACCATCCCTGGGCGGCAGGTGGCACCAGAGAGGTCCAGGCGGAGCCGCTTTTTCCTAGCAGCCAATTAGAGGAGTTTTCCTCGCGGGGCATGCTGGGGAGCCTTTGTTCTTGGTTCTTCGCGGGTTCCTGGTTCCAGGCACACCTTTAGGGTGTGCGCACATCGCGGGCCCCACTACTATGGCCTACCTGGTCTGGGGTCACGCGCAACGCGGAGTTCCGGACTCTGGGCCCTCCTGGCCTGGAGCAACTGATGCCACAAAGGGGCCCCAGTGACTAACTGGGTCCCCCTTCTAATGAGGAGATCCCAGGCTGTATGCCGTTCGGTGGGGGATCGGCTTGAAGAGAACCCGGAGGCAGGTTATCCAAAAGATAAAATGAGGAAAAAGAGTTGCGCTAACTGTAAATATTGTAAACCAGTAGCAGCTAGCACCAACAAAAGACAATATTGTGTACAAAGAATAAAAAAGAAAAAGTGCAGCGCTGAGTATTCAGTGAAATGAATCAAAAAATATGGTAAATAATCAAAATTCAGTGAAAAATCAAAGAAATTTAAAAAAGAAAAAAGAGGGGGACACACCCCCAAGTAATGTGACAGGTAAATAACCTGAAAGACAGCTAGAAAGTGAGATCTAGCTGGATAATGTGTAATATAAACACACCGTGATAGGTGAGAGGACACAAAAATAAATGATAATGAGAACCTCAAATGAAGTCCATATAATTTATACGTGTAACTCCAAAATGTAAATGTGATAGTCCAAGGTCAAAATGGCCTATACAGTCCAAAGAAATATATATATGCAATGTATTTCCTTTATTGGAGTTGGTCAAAAGTTCTTTGTGGAAAAGACCAGATGACTGTAGAGGAATGGAAGATGTTGTGATCTTCTCAGGTATGGAACTCAGATGTTCTTAATAAGCAGTTGGAACCTCATCAGCAATCCACAATGGTATCCAAATAAACAAGTATAAAGATGGGTACTCTTACCGGAAAGTGTGGACATACACGTCAGCGACGGTATGTCAAACACGCATGTACGAGCTCCTAGGCAGCCGTGATGTCAATGGGGAAGCTGTTTGATGTGCCAGCCTTTAATCCGCCAGGACGGGTCCAATCCAATGAGAGGAGACAGCTCGTGCAGGTGTGGTTCTCAGATGAAAGAGTGTAGTATGCAGGCCAAACGTAGAAACCATGTAAGGGAAAACGTACTCACATAGTGCGGTTAATCCCAAAACAAGCCTTTATTAGGCATAGAAAATAAAAGCCAAAATAAACAAAAAACTGGATAAAAATATATAAAATAGATAAAAAAGTACAAGCCCAGTGAAAGACGAGTACAAGTGATCACAAGTAAAATATGGCGTGATGAGCAAGTAGCGTATGAGCTATGTACCCGACATGTTTCGAGCGGCAGAGCTCTTCAACTGGGGCATAACCCATACAAGTGCCCAACGCCATCTATTTATAACATAAGAATAAGCAATGATGACAGCGTGCCTGCAAACAGCTGAGGGAAGCCAGAGGAATTAACCAATCACAATCACTGACTTCAGGTGCCGCCCACTACTGTCAGCAAAGGACGTAGGATAAGCAATGATGACAGCGTGCCTGCAAACAGCTGAGAGAAGCCAGGGGAATTAGCCAATCACAATCACTGCCTTCAGGTGTCGCCCACTACTGTCAGCAAAGGACGTAGGATAAGCAATGATGACAGCATGCCTGCAAACAGCTGAGAGAAGCCAGGGGGATTAACCAATCACAATCACTGACTTTAGGTGCCGCCCACTACTGTCAGCAAAGGACGTAGTAAGTGAACAGCCACCTGTTAACTGTGGACCATCCGAGTGTCCGTTGATCCCCAGAGCGTGTCCAGGCGGGGCATAAGCAACGTCATAGCCGTCCTCAATGCTGCAGCCGGTGCGTCGATCTACGGCACCTACAACTGCTGCCAATCTGGGGGCGGGGGGCGGTCAGGCTCTTGACATGTGCGCAAGCGCAGCCACGGTGGACACGAAGGTCCCTACGGCAACCGCAGGGATGCTGACGTGTGATGTACGTGGCGCGCGTGCGTCCCACCCTGGAACGCAAAAGGGCCAATCACAGGGAAGAGTCAATGTATTATGAAACCAGGTCAGCGTCGTGATGTCATCACGCTGCGCCCTCACAATGCGTTCCAAGTATTCCAATGACTCGCACATACGAATCAGTGAGGAATATGGACACTGACCTGGAATACAAGGGGAGTGACATTTAGGAATGCCCAATGGTGGTGTAGGCAGTGTATACAAGGCTGTGTGGCATCATTGCTATTGTAAACAAAAAATATACATTAATACATATACAATCAATAAACAAAGTACCTGAAAAATAATAATGAATATGCCTGTATATAAAAATAACAATGCTATATTTTGAATACATGTGAGAAATGGAGAAAATGGCCATAATGATATGCTTATAAGAATGCCTAACAAAAATCCCAAATTAAGGAAAGCACAATAAGAGAAGGACATAAACGTCATACAATCACTAGGATTTGTTAATAAAGGCGTTAATATCCCACTCTATATTGAGTCCATGAGGGAAAAAACAGCGAAGCTGGTATATCCAGAACATCTCAAGTTGGGACACGCCTCTGATCTTGGACTCACCCCTCCAATGGGGGGTAAATTTGCCAATGATCTGGAAACTTGTCCCCTCTGGATTTTTATGATGATGTTCCAGGTAGTGTTTGGGCACACTGTGATTAGTTTTACCCAATCTAATCCGAGCTATGTGTTCATTTACCCTGATTGAGAACGTACGTATGGTCCTGCCAACGTATTGTTTTTTGCACGGACAAGTAAGCAAATAGACAACATAACGGGTGTCACAGGTTACAAAATCCCTCACATGGTAAATACTGGATGTCACTGTAGATGTAAAACTGGTAATCTTTCTGTTGGTAAGCGCGTTTAAAAGACAGACATTGCATCTCCTGCATGCATGGAATCCCTTCATCTCAGGAAAGAAAGACGGTTTGGTAGGAGGGTCTGATACGTTAGGGGCAAGCTTATTCCTGAGTGCCATGGCCCCCCTAAATACAACTCCAGGTCTATCAGGGAGTACCGGACCCAAAAGGGAGTCGCTTTTCAAAACGTTCCAATGCTGATTGAGTATGCTTTTGATACGTTTATGCTGGACAGAATACTGAGTAGTAAATGCCCATTTAAATTTTGTATCAGGGGGACGTTTTGGCTTCTCTACAGTAAGGGAATCTCTATCGATCTTGCGAACACGCTCAATATCCTCATCCACTTTCCCCGGTGAGTACCCCTTCTCAACAAATTTGGCCTTGAGGGATTCCGCTTGTATGACAAAATCAGAGGCGTTTGTACAATTCCTTCTAATGCGGAGCAACTGGCTGAAAGGTATAGATTTCAGCCAAGAACTGTAATGACAGCTGTCCGTGGGAATGTACCCGTTTCTGTCTGTTGGCTTAAAAAATGTTCTAGTAACCAACTGATTATTGTCCACTGAAATCTCAAGGTCAAGAAAATGTATAAGGGTGTGGCTAAGATCATAAGTGAGGATAATGCCCATCTCGTTGTCATTTAAAGTGACCATAAAGTCATGGAGAGATTCTTCATCACCATGCCACAGGAGGAGGATGTCGTCTATGTACCTGGCCCACAGCAAGATGGCTGAAATCTATACCTTTCAGCCAGTTGCTCCGCATTAGAAGGAATTGTACAAACGCCTCTGATTTTGTCATACAAGCGGAATCCCTCAAGGCCAAATTTGTTGAGAAGGGGTACTCACCGGGGAAAGTGGATGAGGATATTGAGCGTGTTCGCAAGATCGATAGAGATTCCCTTACTGTAGAGAAGCCAAAACGTCCCCCTGATACAAAATTTAAATGGGCATTTACTACTCAGTATTCTGTCCAGCATAAACGTATCAAAAGCATACTCAATCAGCATTGGAACGTTTTGAAAAGCGACTCCCTTTTGGGTCCGGTACTCCCTGATAGACCTGGAGTTGTATTTAGGGGGGCCATGGCACTCAGGAATAAGCTTGCCCCTAACGTATCAGACCCTCCTACCAAACCGTCTTTCTTTCCTGAGATGAAGGGATTCCATGCATGCAGGAGATGCAATGTCTGTCTTTTAAACGCGCTTACCAACAGAAAGATTACCAGTTTTACATCTACAGTGACATCCAGTATTTACCATGTGAGGGATTTTGTAACCTGTGACACCCGTTATGTTGTCTATTTGCTTACTTGTCCGTGCAAAAAACAATACGTTGGCAGGACCATACGTACGTTCTCAATCAGGGTAAATGAACACATAGCTCGGATTAGATTGGGTAAAACTAATCACAGTGTGCCCAAACACTACCTGGAACATCATCATAAAAATCCAGAGGGGACAAGTTTCCAGATCATTGGCAAATTTACCCCCCATTGGAGGGGTGAGTCCAAGATCAGAGGCGTGTCCCAACTTGAGATGTTCTGGATATACCAGCTTCGCTGTTTTTTCCCTCATGGACTCAATATAGAGTGGGATATTAACGCCTTTATTAACAAATCCTAGTGATTGTATGACGTTTATGTCCTTCTCTTATTGTGCTTTCCTTAATTTGGGATTTTTGTTAGGCATTCTTATAAGCATATCATTATGGCCATTTTCTCCATTTCTCACATGTATTCAAAATATAGCATTGTTATTTTTATATACAGGCATATTCATTATTATTTTTCAGGTACTTTGTTTATTGATTGTATATGTATTAATGTATATTTTTTGTTTACAATAGCAATGATGCCACACAGCCTTGTATACACTGCCTACACCACCATTGGGCATTCCTAAATGTCACTCCCCTTGTATTCCAGGTCAGTGTCCATATTCCTCACTGATTCGTATGTGCGAGTCATTGGAATACTTGGAACGCATTGTGAGGGCGCAGCGTGATGACATCACGACGCTGACCTGGTTTCATAATACATTGACTCTTCCCTGTGATTGGCCCTTTTGCGTTCCAGGGTGGGACGCACGCGCGCCACGTACATCACACGTCAGCATCCCTGCGGTTGCCGTAGGGACCTTCGTGTCCACCGTGGCTGCGCTTGCGCACATGTCAAGAGCCTGACCGCCCCCCGCCCCCAGATTGGCAGCAGTTGTAGGTCCCGTAGATCGACGCACCGGCTGCAGCCTTGAGGACGGCTATGACGTTGCTTATGCCCCGCCTGGACACGCTCTGGGGATCAACGGACACTCGGATGGTCCACAGTTAACAGGTGGCTGTTCACTTACTACGTCCTTTGCTGACAGTAGTGGGCGGCACCTAAAGTCAGTGATTGTGATTGGTTAATCCCCCTGGCTTCTCTCAGCTGTTTGCAGGCATGCTGTCATCATTGCTTATCCTACGTCCTTTGCTGACAGTAGTGGGCGACACCTGAAGGCAGTGATTGTGATTGGCTAATTCCCCTGGCTTCTCTCAGCTGTTTGCAGGCACGCTGTCATCATTGCTTATCCTACGTCCTTTGCTGACAGTAGTGGGCGGCACCTGAAGTCAGTGATTGTGATTGGTTAATTCCTCTGGCTTCCCTCAGCTGTTTGCAGGCACGCTGTCATCATTGCTTATTCTTATGTTATAAATAGATGGCGTTGGGCACTTGTATGGGTTATGCCCCAGTTGAAGAGCTCTGCCGCTCGAAACATGTCGGGTACATAGCTCATACGCTACTTGCTCATCACGCCATATTTTACTTGTGATCACTTGTACTCGTCTTTCACTGGGCTTGTACTTTTTTATCTATTTTATATATTTTTATCCAGTTTTTTGTTTATTTTGGCTTTTATTTTCTATGCCTAATAAAGGCTTGTTTTGGGATTAACCGCACTATGTGAGTACGTTTTCCCTTACATGGTTTCTACGTTTGGCCTGCATACTACACTCTTTCATCTGAGAACCACACCTGCACGAGCTGTCTCCTCTCATTGGATTGGACCCGTCCTGGCGGATTAAAGGCTGGCACATCAAACAGCTTCCCCATTGACATCACGGCTGCCTAGGAGCTCGTACATGCGTGTTTGACATACCGTCGCTGACGTGTATGTCCACACTTTCCGGTAAGAGTACCCATCTTTATACTTGTTTATTTGGATACCATTGTGGATTGCTGATGAGGTTCCAACTGCTTATTAAGAACATCTGAGTTCCATACCTGAGAAGATCACAACATCTTCCATTCCTCTACAGTCATCTGGTCTTTTCCACAAAGAACTTTTGACCAACTCCAATAAAGGAAATACATTGCATATATATATTTCTTTGGACTGTATAGGCCATTTTGACCTTGGACTATCACATTTACATTTTGGAGTTACACGTATAAATTATATGGACTTCATTTGAGGTTCTCATTATCATTTATTTTTGTGTCCTCTCACCTATCACGGTGTGTTTATATTACACATTATCCAGCTAGATCTCACTTTCTAGCTGTCTTTCAGGTTATTTACCTGTCACATTACTTGGGGGTGTGTCCCCCTCTTTTTTCTTTTTTAAATTTCTTTGATTTTTCACTGAATTTTGATTATTTACCATATTTTTTGATTCATTTCACTGAATACTCAGCGCTGCACTTTTTCTTTTTTATTCTTTGTACACAAGGTTATCCAAAAGGGCTTGAACGAACCATCGGGGATCTGGTGACCGGAACATTGACAGGTACACTTCCACTGTCAACCGGTGACCCTAGCGCAAATTTACTGGGAGGATAAGCTCAACTATTTAGCTCATCCAAGTTCTAGGCCTGTGGCAGAGGCCCCATCAGAGCAAGGTCTGTGGCAGAGACCTGCTCCTCCCAGCATCCTTAAAGTGACACTTCGGCTGCCAGGCCTGTGGCAGGGGTCTGCCCGAGGGCACTTTACCCACTCTGGCTGGAGTGGCGACGAACTGTACTATTATTACTGAAAGCAGGATTGCTTTCTTCTTCTATCCAAGGCCTGATACCGCAAATTTATTTACTTCACTAACCTTTCCTGTCCTACTTCATGTTGATGTTGGTCATGTTGGGCCGAGAAATAAAGCATTCAGAAAACCTATTTCGCTGATTGGACATTCGTTTACTGCTCTACTCACTACTATCACCCCTAGACAACGATTAGAGGTAACTTAATACGCCAATCCCAAATCAACCAGAGGCTCCTTCGGGGGTAGCGCTACATATGTTATAACAAAAACAATATTTTTTGAATATCATTGCTTATGATTATCTTAACTAATTACTTATATAACACTGAATATGCTTTTTTTTCTCCTGTCTCTTTTACTTCAATATATTCTCACAGCTTTTACCCAAGATTTATCCATTTACACATAAGATTCCATTAGAAAAATGTGTAAATCTCAGTGTGAAACTAAAAAATGTGTCCCTGATCATTCATTGTTGGTCTATGATGTGTCAGACAGTGACTCATACAGCACATGATCTGCTTGTAAAGAAACAATCTTATTTATCTGTGCTCTGTTTATCTGCAAAGTACCTGAATATATTTATAGACTGGAGACTGTATTGAAGCATCTCTAATGGGATGCACAGATCATTTCATTTACCTAAGTTATAAAAAAATATATATATACTCCATAGTAGGGATGATCCAATTAAAAGTATTGCTGGCTCATTAATATGGGATTCTCCTGAATGTCTGCATGCAAATACCTTTGTTCTGTGGAGAAACATACAGTTCAGATATCCATACAATTGTGATGCATTGTATTCCGAGAATCTAATGTTTTTTTTTTTTTTGTAGATTGCTTATTGTGCACCAACAGCAAGATATGCTGTTTTATTTTTTTTTCCTTGCACATGATTTGGTATTCTTTGCAAAGTGAAGGTTTACCTTATTTACCAAGCTCTGGAGCTTAGTGCACAGTCTATTTGTCTTTAGTAAATCACCCGTATAGGGTCTAAAAGATTGATTTACGAACTTATGTGAACAAAGGTTTCACTTCACTTTTCAAAGAGAAAGGGCTAGATTCAGGATTGAATTACGCCGGCTTATCTATAGATACGCCGCGTAAATTCAAAGCTGCGCCGGCGTATCTTCTTTCTGTATTCAGAAAGCAAGATACGCCGACATTAGCCTAAGATGCGACTGGCGTAAGTCTCTTACACCGTCGTATCTTAGGGTGCATATTTACGCTGGCTGCTAGGTGGCGCTTCCGTCGTTTTCGGCGTAGAATATGCAAATGACCTAGATACGCCGATTCACAAATTTACGTACGCCCGGCGCTATTTTTTTATGTCGTTTACGTTAGGCTTTTTTGGCGTAAGGTTACTCCTGCTATTATGAGGCGCACGCAATGTTAAGTATGAACGTCGTTGCCGCGTCAAATTTTGAATTGTTTACGTCGTTTGCGTAAGTCGTTCGCGAATAGGGCTGGACGTAATTTACGTTCACGTCGAAACCAATGACGTCCTTGCGGCGTACTTTGGAGCAATGCACACTGGGAAATTCCACGGATGGCTCATGCGCCGTTCGGGAAAAACGTCAATCACGTCGGGTCACCAAGAATTAACATAAAACACGCCCCCTCATCCTCATTTGAATTACGCACGCTTACGCCGGGCCCCATTTACGCTACGCCGGCGTAACTTAGAAGGCAAGTGCTTTGTGAATACAGCACTTGCCTCACTAACTTACGGCGGCGTAGCGTAAATACGATACGCTGCGCCGCCATAACAATGCGCGCCCCTACCTGAATCTAGCCCAAAATTGTCTTTTCCTTAAAGCCCTGCACACACGACCCAGAATCTCGTCAGGAAAAAAACGTAGTTTTTCCTGACGAGATTCTTGGCAAGAATCTCTTGCCGGCCGAGTGTACACACACTCCATTCAAAAGAACCGCAGTTCTTTTGAATGGCACGAACGCGGTGACGTAATTGACTACGACGATCGTGCTCTCGTCACATTCGATGCCGTCGCCGCCATCTTGCTACACCCTACCTATGCCTTGGAAGCTACCGCGCATGCGTCAAAGTCATTTTGAGCATGCACAGGTTTCCATGGAGACAGGTAAGTATACAGACGCTCAGGTTTCTCGGCAGGAAAACACTGCCGAGAATCACGATGAGAAAATAGAGAGCAGGTTCTCTATTTTTCTTGTCTTTATTCTGGGCAGTTTTCTTGAAGAGAAACCTTTAAAGCCTCGTACACACGCATGGTTTACTCGGCAAGAAAACTCTGCCAGCAGCTTTCTTGCCGAGAAAACGTGCATGTGTACGAGGCTTTAGAGCCGGTTCACATGGGGCGGCTTCAAAGTCGGACGACTTTGAAACCGCCCAGTACAGCGCGACTTCAACATGTTTTGCAAAACTACTTCAGTATAGAAGTCAATAAAAGCAGTTCCGAAGTCGCCCCAAAGTAGTACAGGAACCATTTTCTAAGTCAGAGCGACTTGAGTCGCTCCTATTAGAACAGTTCCATTGTACAGAATGGAACACAACAAAGTCGTCTGACAAGTCGCCCCTGCGTTAACCGGGTCTGTGTAAATCAACCCCTTTTGATAAACTTCAAGGTCGTCTGAACTTTTGGCCATACCAGATGAACTTTGGTGGCTACAAACAACAGATGACGTTCCTTCATAGTACATCCTTATATTGTAAAAACAAGGAAATCCTTCAAAGAGTTAGATCTTAAATTTAACATGGTTCTATGAAATCCTGGCAGAGACCCAGCTGTGCCCTTCACCATCACAACAGCCCTAAAGGTGGGTGCTTCTCTTGGCCTTTGCCCTGGCCCAGCCCTAGTTATGACTGGTGGCATTTTATGTGTTTGGCAGTGGCGGCTGGTGGTATTTTTTTACCCGACCGGGACTTCTTATGACTTTCTTTCAACAATGGCTTTCTACTTGCCACTCTTCCATAAAGGTCAGATTTGTGGAGCGCATTACTAATAGTTGTCCTGTGGACAGATTCTCCCACCTGAGCTGTGCTTCTCTGCAGCTCCTCCAGAGTTACCATGGGCCTCTTGGCTGCTTCTCTGATTAATGCCCTCCTTGACCGGCCTGCCAGTTTAGGTGCCATATGCCTTCTATTTTGGGAAAATGGATTGAACAGTGCTCTGTGAGATGTTCAAAGCCTGGGATATTATTGTATAACCTAATCCTGCTTTAAACTTCTCCACAACTTTATCCCTGACTTGTCTGGCGTGTTCTTTGGCATTCATGAGGCTGTTTATTCACTAATGATCTCTAATAAACCTCTGAGGGCTTCACAGAACAGCTGTATTTATCATATATATGTATTTATAATGAAATCAAATTACACTCGGGTGGACTCTATTTACTAAATAGGTGACTTACCCCTACAGAGGCCTTAAATTTAGCCAAATTAACATGGTCAGAGTTAATTAACTCTCTGACCCCCCTTCTAAATTTTCAATAGCACATGCTATAAAAGTATCCAGGCGCTACAGGGATATCGGATGTTGGGAAAAAAAAAACAATCCCAAGGGTATCTACTGAAAATATCTTTTTTTTTAACTGGCCTTTTAAGATATTAAGATGTTGTTAGAAGCCGTTGCCTTTCCACAATTTTGTAAGTTTCTTTTTCTCTTCAACTGCCCATGAAGAAGGGAATTCATGGGAATTTCCTACTCCTTACGTGGTACAGCTGTGTGTGAACGGATGCATTTGGATGGTGTAAAAAATAATGATCAGTTTCAGCATTGCTCAAGCAGGTGATGACTCACAGTTGGTGCTGAAAGGAACAATAATAACACTGGGAAAGAGCAATTATAAAAACAGGAGCTTCATTATTTCCCAATTGTCCCACATCTAGTTTCCAGTATGTGAGAAACCTCAATTTAGAGACTGAGGGTTGTGCTGGAAAAAGTGCATCAATGCATAAGCAAGCTGTATGAAAGAAACATCTCCACTAGCTCAGACCTACCAATCTTTAGTCAGTTGCAGCCTGCACTACATATAGATTGCTAGCATCAGATGTGGTTGTTATAGGAAACATGGGCATTAAATGTCTATTTCTATGAGATATCTACTGTATATAACTTACCTGTCTGACACAAAGACATGTTATACACCTCAAATGGAAAATTGTAAATAGTGTAGAAATTCACAGCTCACCTCATCTCAAAATATCACCCAAACTCTCTCGTTGCTCCTCCTAAAACCTCCTGCTCTCTAGCTCCCTTGTCACCAACTCCCATGCTTGCCTCCAGGGCTTCTGTAGAGTAGGGTTGCCGAGATTCACCCGGACAGTCTGGGTTTTGAATCATGTGTCCAGGTTTCAGTCCGCCTGAAACCCGGACACAATATTAAAAGACAAGAACGGGGCTCGTTACAGGGCCTGACAGGAAGGTGAGGGAGCACTATGCATGACGCATTACTATTCTCTTTGGAGAGCCCAAAGTTATCCCAGGTCTGTTACAAAGCCTAGAAATATATGTATGCTAAAAATAAAAAATTTCTGTGTGCCGCTAAACTGTTATGCCGCGTACACACGCTCATAATTTACGACAACAAATGTTCGATGGGAGCTTGTTGTTGGAAATTCCGACCGTGTGTAGGCTCCATCGGACATTTTTCTGTCGGAATTTCCGACAACAAAAATTTGAGAGCTGGTTCTCAAATTTTCTGACTACAAAATCAGTTTTTGTAAATTCCGATCGTGTGTGGACAATTCCGATGCAATTCAGGAGCGCTCGGTCTGGTAAAACTAGCATTCGTAAAGGAGGTAGCACATTCATCACGCTGTAACAGACTGAAAAGCACGAGGCTGAAAAGCGCGAATCGTCTCTCACCAAACTTCTACTAACACGACTGGTATTGAACTTTCCTTTAATAGTGCCGTTGTACGTGTTGTACGTGACCGTGTTCTTGGCGATTGGAACTTCCGACAACATTTGTGCGACCGTGTGTATGCAAGACAAGTTTGAGCCAACATCCGTCGAAAAAAAATCGACGGTTTTGTTGTCGGAATGTCCGATCGTCTGTACGCGGCATTAGAGTTTGGCTTGAAGAAAAAGTGGCAACCCTACTGTAGAGCCTCCTCCATTCTATGGAACATTCTACCTTAATCTATCTGGCTATCTCCCACTTTCTCAGCCTTTAGGCGATACCTCTAACCACTTGCCATCTGGACAAATTCAGACACTTCTCTGCTACGTAACAATCCACTTTTTTTTGCTAGAAAATTACTTAGAACCCTCAAACAATATATTTTGCATTGTCCCTATAGAATAAAATGGTGGGTGTTGACATTTTTTTATGTCACACGGTATTTGCGCAGTGGTTTTTCAAATTCACCTTTTTCAAAGAAAAACACTTTCATAAATAATAAAAAAAAATATAACGTTAACCCAATTTTTTTGTATAATGTGAAAGATAATGTTAAAGCCAAGTACGGTAACTAGATACCTAACATGTCACGCTTTAAAATTGTGTCTGCCCGTGGAATGGCGGCAAACTACAGTGCTTAAAATTCTCCATAGGCAACTCTTTAAATGCCTTTTACAGGTGACCAGTTTAGAGTTGTACGGGAGGTCTAGTGCTAGAATTATTGCTCTCTCTCTGACGTTTGTGGCAATACTTCACATGTGTGGTGCGATCACTGTTTACACATTAGTAATGTATGCATTTGCATTTGCATGTAAGCACGGTGGGACGGAGGCTTTTCTTAAAAAATATATATATATATATTTTATATAAAAAAAATGTTTTACACTTTTTGGGGGGATTTACTTTATTGCTATCACAAGGGATGAACAACATCCATTGTTACAGCGTGGGCCATGACATGTCCTCTCTATGGAGAGATCTGGGGTCTAGTGAAAGTGAAAGAGCCCCTTTATTCTTTCAACATTAACCCTGGATAACAGGAATAAAAGGAAATGCTGAGTCCGGTGTGCTTGTACGGTGAGTCTGGTTGGTGCAGACCCAACTGGGGTTCTCGGTCACCCTGTGCCCCTAATAGACACAGGGTAACTTACACGTAGGAGGAGCTGGGGGAGCTAGGCAATGAGTTTCTCCAAGGTAAGCTGGGTTCCACAAGCCCCCTTCTCAAAGTGACTCCCTTCACAGTAACCATTGGTTTTAGCAGTTATTAAGTCATGAATTTTAGGAGAGCAGTTTCAATGGAGTATTGCAAGCAAAATCCAGACTGAAAAGGGTCAAGGTTGTTATCAGTGAGGTGGTAGCTCAGGCACTTGTATACAATGCGTTCTAGGCATTTGTAGTTAGAAGGTTGCAAGGAGATGGTTCTTAGGTTGTTAAGATTGGTGGGGTCAAGAAAGGGTCTTTAAAGCAGTGGTCACAAAGTACCGGCCCGCGGGCCATTTGCGGCCCGCGGACCAGTTATAAATGGCCCGCAGGCAGGGTGGAAGTGACATCTGGTGGTGGCCGTTGGTATTACAAGTTAAGCATTACAAGTTAAACAGCAATTCTAATGTCATTTTACATGACTATGGTATAACAGATGTGCAATTAAACCGTATTATTACCCCTACTACCCAAAACCAACCTTCTTCCCATTAAATGGAGACCACACCAGTTGTTGGGTAAAATAATAGGCCGTAGCAGCCTTATTTTTATTAAAGATAATAATTTAACAATTTTAACGTAAACAACACACCTGTCCTATAACTAACTGACGTTGGTCTCTGCAGGCGAAAGCCTGTAACTGTAACACTATAAATATATATAAACATATATATACACAAACTCAAACCCTGTATATATATAAACATATATATACAATTAACTCCTCAATTGCACTGCGGTCTCTCGTGCCCTTCTGTCAGGCCTCAAGCCGATGCGTGCTCAGAGACCCTCCCGACCGCAGTGCACCATACCGTTCCCTCCAGGTAACCTCCGTTATCTGGGCACCATCCTTTTTCCTGTCACCGACAGGTCTTAACTCCCTTATTTTCCGGCTCCTCCTTCACCCGCAGAGACCAAAACCACGCTGCCACGACAACCTCGCTGAACCTATGGATGAAACAAAACACAAACCAACATACACAACACAACACTGACGTACAACATGACCTACATGACCACAAGATATGAAAAAACAAGGGAGGGTGGGTGGGAACTTTTCAGCTCACTGTGCTTGCCCAGGGGCGGGAACAGCCCCTTTTATGACCTCCTCTCTCCTCCCCCTCAACCCCTCACAGCCAATGGTTAATTTTCACTGATAACCCGGTCATGGGGGCCCTACTCTGAGTCACTGCGCTCCTGGATCCGGGCCTGCTCTATTTTCACTGCCATATTCTTCCCTCTAATTAGAACCCCCAAACATTATATATATTTTTTATCCTAATACCCTAGAGAATAAAATAGCGATCGTTGCAATACTTTCTGTTACGCCGTATTTGCGCAGCGGTCTTACAAGCGCACTTTTTTGGAAAAAAATTACACTTTTTTTAATTAAAAAATAAGACAACAGTAAAGTTATCCCCATTTTTTTACGCCGAGTAAATTCATACCCAACATGTCACGCTTCAAAATTGTGTCCGCTTGTGGAATGCCGACAAACTTTTTTACCCTTTAAAATCTTCATAGGCGACGTTTAAAAAAATCTACAGGTTGTATGTTTTAAGTTACAGAGGAGCTAGAATTATTGCTCTCACTCTACCAATCGCGGCGATACCTCACATGTGTGGTTTGAACACCGTTTACATATGCGGGCGCTGCTCACATATGTGTTCGCTTCTGCGCGCAAGCTCGTCGGGACGGGGTGCGTTTTCTGGCTCCTAACTTTTTTAGCTGGCTCCTAGATTCCAAGCAAATTTGTCAAACCCTGACTTACACCAGTGCTGGTGGTAATAATGCGATCGCTGACACCAGTGCTGGTGGTAATAATGCGCTCACTGACACCAGTGCTGGGGGTTAATAATGTGTTCGCTGACACCAGTACTGTTGTTTTTGAAGTTTGAAAGTTTGCATGCGGCCCCCCATGGCATATGAAAACTTGTCTTGTGGCCCTCAGGTAATTTGAGTTTGAGACCCCTGCTTTAAAGTATAAGGGTGACCAGTGCATGTTTTAGAGGGTTGGAGAAAATACTAGTAGAGAGGCAAGATTAAAGAGTTAGGAGAGTGCCTACTTGTAAAGTGAGGCCTCGTACACACGACCGAGAAACTCGACGGGCGAAACACATAGTTTTCCTCGTCGAGTTCCTTGTGAAGCCGTCGAAACTTGACGAGCCAATTTTCTCCATTAAGGAAATAGAGAACATGCTCTCTTTTTGGCTCGTCGAGTTTCTCGACAGTTTCCTCGACGAAAATGTACACACGACCGGTTTCCTCGGCCAAAAAATATCTCCCAGCAAGTTTCTTGCTGATTTTTGCCGAGAAACTCGGTCGTGTGTACGAGGCCTATTACTTTATGAGGCTGTTTTTTGGGCACAATCAATAGGCTGGCAGTAACCAAATTCCAGGAACACCTTGCACCTGTAAACATGAAAGCTAGGAATTCGCAAATCCTCCCACTGACATATCTCTGCAGTAAAATTGCATACAGCAGTAAGGGTTCCTTCTTAGGATGGAGCATGCAGTAATGAGGAAAGGGTTGCCAAGCACAGGAGATGTACAGCACTCTATTTGTCCTAGGCATTGGGTGTAGTGTGTATCTTGTTAAAGCGGTTGTTAACCCTTGAAAAAAAAAAAAAAACACCTGCAAGACAAAGCCATAATGAGTTAGTATGACTAGCATACCAGCTCATTATGCATTACTTACCTTAGAATCAAAGCCCCCGAAGCCGACCTTGTCTCCCCCTCCGGCCGCAGACATCTCTTCACAGATACCCGGAAGGTTAGTTCCAGGTATCGCCGATCCGGCGCTGTGATTGGCCAGAGCAGCGATGACGTCACTCCCGCACATGCGCACGGGAGCCGTCAAATACGGCACTGCCGTTTTTATGAATGGGGTTTTTACTGCACCTGCGCTGTTGTCTACGGCGCGCATGAGTGTGTACACCTATTGGCAAATATCTCCTGAACCGTGTAGGTTTAGGATATATTGCAAACACCTACAGGTAAGCCTTAATCTAGGTTTACCTGTAGGCAGTGGAGGCTGGTGCTCAAAATTTTTGGGGGGCGCAAATTAAAAAAAAAGAAAAATTGCAGCCTCACTGTGCCCATCAAATGCAGCCACTGTGCCATCAATTGTCACCACTGTGCCATGCCATCAAACGCAGCCACTGTGCCAAGCCATCAAACGCAGCCACTGTGCCATCAATTGTCACCACTGTGCCATGCCATCAAATGCAGCCACTGTGCCATCAATTATCACCACTGTGCCATGCCATCAAATGCAGTCACTATGCCATCAAATGCAGTCACTGTGCCATGCCATCAAATGCAGTCACTGTGCCATGCCATCAAACGCAGTCACTGTGCCATGCCATCAAACGCAGTCACTGTGCCATGCCATCAAATGGAGCCACTGTGCCATGTCATCAAACACAGCCACTTTGCCATCAATTGTCACCACAGTGCCATGCCAAACGCAGCCACTGTGCCCCTTAATTGTCGCCACTGTGCCAATTGTCGCCACTGTGCCAATTGTCACCACTGTGCCCTTTAATTGTCGCCACTGTGCCCATTGTTGCCACTGTGCATGTCACTGTGCCCTTTAATTGTTGCCACTGGGCCCATTGTCACCATTGTGCCCATTGTCACCACTGTGCCCTTTGTCACCACTGTGCCCATTGATGCCACTGTGCCATTTGTCACCACTGTGCCCATTGATGCCACTGTGCCCTTTGTCACCTCTGTGCCCATTGTCGCCGCTGTGCCCTGTAAAATGCACTTACCTTACTCGTCCCTCGATGTCTTCTTCCGCCTTGGTGACGCTTCAGCCAATCAGGTTACCGATAACCAGAATCGGGGAACCTGATTGGCTGAGATGGCCATCAGTCTTATCCAAGGAAAGCACCCCCTGTACGTCCCGAGGATAAGACATCCGGGAGACAAGGGCTGCCGCTGGCTCTGATAGGCACTTCCGCACAGCCAACCAGCTGCCATTATTCAGGTGGCCGGCGCTCAAGTTCCAGCCATCTCTGAATAGACCAGCAGCAGCTGGCAACAATAACATACATTCATGCAATGCATGAATGTATGTTATTAGACTCAGTGGTGGGCGAGAGCCAGAGGGGGCGGCGCTCCAGCACCCTCTAAGGACGAACCACCACTGCCTGTAGGTGTAACTTCCGGGTGAGGGTTTACAACCACTTTAAGCAAATTAGATAATGCACCCACTGTGTGAGTGTCGGGCACAGAGGAATACTGTGTATTGACATAACAATGGCCAAGTGGTTTGCTTCGAGGGTACTTGGCAGAGGGGAGGAGCCTAGAGCCCCAGTTAGGGACCCGAGAAGAGGAGGATCGGGGCTGCTCTTTGAAAAACATTAAACAGAGCAGGTAAGTAAAATATTGCATTTAGAAATACTTTAAAAGCAAACCTGTAGTGGCCACGTAATCATGTCATTCTGAAAGAGGGAGTCAACAAAAGCAAAGACATTCCTCCGGCTGTGGATTACAGAACCCAAACGCAGCGTCACGTTTATTTACCTGTCACCGGTGACTTGCAGCAAAAGCCTGTAAACAGCTCTGTGCATTCTTGGCACATCCGCATCAAATTTGTTTGTTTTTTTCCAAAATTCAGACTGCATTCTAGCAAACAGTAAGCCAAAAAGACTGAATTCATGAAATGATTTGATGTGTTTGTCACGCTCTCACCCAAATAGCAAAGCATGATTGATGAAAAATGCAATCACAAGCAAAATATTTCCTTTCCTTTCTATAACTGTCTCTCTGGGGAGCGTAAAACTATGGAAATCGATGCAAAGTAACTGTGAAACTCAACGTTTTATTCTTTAAGGAAACATTACTTAAAAGCAGTAAATGGCTGTCATTACGGCTTTCTTTCGTTTTGAGTCAAGAAATTGCTTTTTTCTTGACAACAGGAAAAATGTTTGTTTAAAGAGAAACTATGAGCAAAATAATAAATGATATATGCCGGTATATAATGCAGCCTATCAATAGTATCAATCCAGCAGCCTTTGTTTTTCTGAGTATCATCTCCGCCCCTCCCCTTCCCCTGTAACATTGGGGTAGATTCAGGTAGATTTGCCTATTTTTTACACATGCGCTGCGCAGCTCAATTGCTCTGCGCCGGCGCAATTGGGCGAGATTGCCACCTGATTCAGGATGCCTTTTGTGTGTTAATTTGCGCCTGTGTACGCTAAAATTGAGGGCGCAAGCCAGCGCAAGTGAAAGTGGGTGTGCCCCTATGCAAATGATGGTATGTCCGCTCAGCAGTGACTTGCGCCCGGCGCATCCTCTACGGCGCATGCGAAAAGATCGAACGCTCCCGTGTGCGCATGCGTGCAACTGCGCCTGTCCTACTTTCTGGGCTACGCCGGCCCACCTGCTTGCACTGAGCAAATAAATAGGGGCAGACCTGCGCATGTCCTGTGCAAAATTACATCCTGCTTTTTCCACCCCCCCCCAAACAAGGTAATTTTGCCCTTTATTTGCGATGGCACCTCCTCGGAGGGAAAAAAAGAAAAAAAAAAATTTCAATCTCTCTCAGATGGAGATTATGCTGGCGGCACTCACTCGCCATACTGCTGTCCTGTATGGTGCCCAGCGGAAGAACACCACCACAGCCCAAAGGAGGGCAATCTTTGATGCCATCACTTTGGACGTGAATGCGCTGGGCAATGAGTAGAGGACCTGGGACGAAATACAGAAAAAATTAAATGATATGCGGCGTCGGGTCCGGGACAAACTGGTGTTAATCCGCAAGCATACCAGGGGCACGGGAGGAGGACCAGCCTGCCCTTTACGTTTGAATGCGGAGGAGGAGGTGCTTGCCCAAAGTTTCGTGCTGGAGCAGGTGGAGGGAGTCCCAGGATATGATTCCACTGTTGGGGACTTGGGGACAGGTAAGTGTTTGATGAAGTGGTGGGACATGCGTCTCAGGATTGCGGGGATAACCTGGTGCACACATCTGCTCATGGAGGATTGTGACATCCCAGCCACCATTCCACCTGTACGCTGAAAAGAGCCAGTGGCCAGGAAATGGAGGGTTGCCACTACCTTGACCAGTGGCTCCACTGCATGTCCACGATGTGTCTGGCTGGTGATGTCATCATGCAGGATTGTGGCTAATTCCAGGATGACTTCAGGGCTGAATCTAAACATGCGATACACCTCCGAATCCCCCATGGCAAATATGTTCCTGCGCACTCGGTATATCCTCTCCCGTGCCCTCCTACAAGTTGGTTCACTCAGTAGTATTGCTAGAACCATAGCTGCCCCTGGCATGTTGGCACACAGATGTGAGGTCCTACAAGTGTGGGTGCTCTGCTTGCTCAGCTCGTCCGTAACGGTGCTGCTGTAGTTGCTCTCCAGCTGACCTGTGGACGTCTGTTGCCAAGTTGCCCCTGCTTTTATGAGAAGCAATTTTGCCCTGGCCAAACAGCCTGCACGCTTGGTGTGCAAACTGCGCCTCACACGCGCAGGTTTTTGAATCAGCGTTAGTTCCTCATTTGCATATTTGCTGAGGGAAAACAATGAGAGCGCAAGTTGCCCCCTGAGCAAAAATGCACATTACATGCTCCGGTGCAGAGAAACTGCGTCCGTTGAAAAAAGCCTAATTTCAGGCTTAGCTTGCTTTCTGGGTCATCCGCATATTTGCCTGGGCGCAAATCTGTACTTGCGCGGCGCATATCGCGAGTGCGCACGCGCAAGTCGTACCTGAATCCGGGCCACTGTTTCATTACCTGGTGATCTGACCAGTAAGTTTGATACTTTTTAACCACTTAAACCCCGGACCATTTTGCTGGTCAAAAACCCGGCCAATTTTTGCCGATTTGGCACTGCGTCGCTTTAACTGACAATTGCGCGGTCGTGCGATGTGGCTCCCAAACAAAATTGATGTCCTTTTTTTCCCCATCAACAGAGCTTTCTTTTGATGGTATTTGATCACCTCTGCGTTTTTTATTTTTTGCGCTATAAACAAAAATAGAGTGACAATGTTGAAAGAAATTCTATATTTTTTACTTTTTGCTATAATAAATATCCCCCAAAAATATATATAAAAAAATGTTTTCCTCAGTTTAGGGCGATGCGTATTCTTCTACATATTTTTGGTTAAAAAAAACGCAATAAGCGTTTATTGATCGGTTTGCGCACAAGTTATAGCCTCTAAAGAATAGGGGATAGTTTTATGGCATTTTTATTATTTTTTTTTACTAGTAATGGCGGCGATCTGCAATTTTTTATAGTGACTACGACATTATGGCGGACACATCGGACACTTTTGACACATTTTTGGAACCATTGTCATTGTGCTATAAAAATGCACTGATTACTGTGAAAATGACACTGCCAGTGAAGAGGTTAACCACTAGGTGGCGCTGAAAGGGTTAAGTGTGTCCTAGGGGTGTGCATACCTCCCAACATTTTAAAAATCCACTGTGGGACAGTTGTTGAGCAGGGGGGGGGGGCGAATTGAAGTTGTTGAGCGGGGGGGCGCATTAAAGTTGTTGAGTGGGGGGGTGCCTCTCACCTGTGCTCTCTTCCCTTCAGAAGTCATCCAAACACCGCTACGGTTCCTCCTCCTTCCGTGCTGCCCATTCAGCTTGCTTGGTGAGGGGGGGTTTGCAGTTGTAGTTGTTGAGCAGGGGGAAGTGCCTCTCACCTGTGCCGACAGCTGGCCACAGACTGTCATTAGCCCAGCTGTCGGCCCTCTTCCCTTCTGCAGCCACAGTCCTCCACACAACTGCTTCCGTGCTGCCTCCTCTTGCAGTGCGGGAAAATTAACCCTTTCACGGGAATGCGGGAAGATGATGTCTGTGTGGGAAAGTCCCACAGATTCCGTGCGTGTTGGGAGGTATGGATGTGTTCTAACTGTAGGGGGGAGGGGCTGTGTGTGACACGACACTGATCACAGCTTCCGATTACAGGAAGCTGTGTACACTGTCCTGTCACTAGGAAGACTGGGGAAATGCTTGTTTACATCAGCATCTCCCCCTTCTTCCTCACCATGACACTATGGCAGGTATGCCCGTGGACATCGAGTCTGTGTGACCCGCGGTCGGAGTCACGGAGCTTGCGGCGGGCGCATCCACAATGCCTCTATCTCAAAGGGGACGTATATATACATTCTTTTGCCTGCCCATGCCATGCTGCAGACGTATATTTGTTTGCGAAGGTCGGCAAATAGTTAACAGGCCAAGCTGTCCAGAAAAAATGGCAGCTAGAGGGTTGAAAAACTATTTAACACCGACATGAGTGCTTACAATGGTCAGCTTTTAGGCCTGGGTCACACCAAAGCAGGTTGAAGTTTGCATATTCCAGATGTATTTTGTGTTTATCAATACAAGTTTTTGATCCATTAAAGTCTATGGAACCAAAAACCAGAAAAAAGGCCCTGGCCTTTTCCATAAAATGCACAGATGTGAACATGACCCATAGGAAACCATGTTACATGGACTGTAGTGTATATGTTCAAAACTGAAAATGCACTAAAAAATGCATAAGTGTGAACCAGGCCTTATTGCCCTGGGTCAGAGGCATAACTAGAACCTTCAGGGCTCTGGAGCAGGAAAACATAAAGGGGGCCCTGACCGTGGCCCTTCCCACGGATTCCAAGGCCGTTTACTCCCATCGTAGGACCCTTTTTTATGGTTCCTCAGCAGGCCACCTTCCTGCTGTCTTGGGGTCTCCCCCACGGTGTCGGAACAGCAGGGCCCAGTTGCAAGCACGACCTTTGCAACCCTGGTAGTTCCTCCACTGACGTCAGCTGTTTTTTATTATTTTATTTTTTTACCATTTAATTTTTTTCAACAATTTTATTGTTTGTTATTTTTTACATCTTTTTTAGGACCCTCATTGGGAGGCTTGGTGAAATATCAAGGGTTTAAACCAGGGGTCTCCAAACTTTCTACACAAAGGGCCAGTTTATTGTCCTTCAGACTTTAGGGGGGCCAGACTGTAGCCATTGGGAGTAGAAAATGCCCAAGCGTTAAAGGAAGTAAACCACGCCCCATCATTGGTTTAAGTGGAAGGACTAGAGCAGCCTTTCTCAACCTTTTTACTGGGGAATCCTTAAAATAATTTTCAGGTCTCGGGGGAACCCCTGATAAAAACCCATTCATTGGGGGTCAGTGGGAACAATGCCCCTTACTTTGGTGGTCAGTGACAAGAATGCCCTTTTTTACAGTGGTGGTAATAATGGTCCCCTTACAGAGAACTATGAAGATCATTGGTGTCATACCACTGGCTCCTCCAAGTAAAATTGGCTCAGAACTATGTAGGCACCATCAAACAGGAGGTAAATCAGCCACAGCTCAAGGAACCCCTAGCCATCTCTGGAGGAACCCTGGTTGAGAATGGCTGGACTAGAGCCTTATGGTTAATATCAGTGGGAGGAATAACACCGTCCGGTCCCAGGGCCACAGTTTGGAGACCACTGGTCTAAATAGACTGCTGATGTCTCACTTTTGAGACACAGAAAGGGCCTGAGGACAGCTTCATCAGTCCTTTTCTCTGCAGCCTCAGCTGCACAGCATTAATGAACAGGAATAGCTCTGTACAGATCTTCCTGTTCATTCATAAACTGATACATTGTAAACACAGTTTACTATGCCCCAGCTATGAATGAATAACCTTTTTTTTTTTTTTAAAACCATGCCGTTCACTGACTCTTTTCATTAAGATAAAGAAGGGGTCAGTAAATGTGTCCTTCTCTGCTTTCCATCCTGGGGTAGCTGAACAGTGATAGAGAGGCGGTGGAGGAACCGATGCCCTCCATTTCCTTTCTGCAATCACTGAATGTCTGCAGGAGGAAGAGGATTAAAAGCCATAATTTGGCAGCTACATGGTAGGATCAGTTCCTCTACATGCTGCCGCCCTCCTATCCAGGCATACAAGGAAGCCACACCCCTGGAGCATGGGGTCAGGTCACAATGGTGACCCCTGGGACCCTTGTACATACATCCCTGCCCTTGGTAAACTATTATCCTAAAAGAAATAGAGACCTCCTATCTAGGCATACAAGGCAGCCACATGGTCCCCCTGGAGCATGGGGCCGGGTCACAATGGTGACCCCTGGGACCCCTGTACATATACCCCTGCCCTGGGTAAACCATTATCCTAAAAGAAATAGAGACCCTCTATCTAGACATACAGAGGAGCCACTCGGGCCCCTTGGAGAATGGGGCCAGGTCGCAGTGGTCGACCTCTGGGACCCCTGTACATATGTCCCCTCCCTGGGTAAACCATTATACTAAAAGAAAAAAAACTGTTTATAAAAAAACAGTTTCAAAAATGTTAACTGGCTTTAATTTATTATTTGATTTTATTGGATATGTTTTAGAACAGAAAGTACAAAATATGTTTTTTCTAAATGTTCAGTCTTTAAAAAAATTTAATATAAAAACCCAATCATATGCCACCAAAAGAAAGCTCTATTTATTTGGGGAAAAAAAAGATATACATTTCATTTGGGTACATTGTTGCATGTCCCAGAAAATGCCAGTTAATATGGATGTAAACCCCCCATACACCTAGTGAAGTGAACAGCCTCAGATACACATATGAACCAAATCTCCCTATATAGGTTTTACATGTATATCTTCTGTCTTCACATTTATATACTGTTTAGAAAGTTCAGATCGTGTTAGGAGATTTTAAGTCTACTAGTGTATAGCCAGCTTTAGTCTTTAGAGGCTTTGCGGCTGTTTTTTCTGTTACTTTACAGTTCTAAATAAATCCATTCCTGCAGTGGCGGTGCGTCCATAGAGGGCGCAAGAGCGCCACCCCCTCTTGCTCCTGCACCGCCACTGAATACAATACATAGATTTATGCATTGCATGAATCTATGTATTGCCGCTGTCGCCCACTATTCAGATGGCCGGCCTCCTGGTGAGCGCCGGCCATCTGAATAACGGCAGCTGGTTGGCTTTGGAGCCAGCGGCTCTGATAGGCTTTCCGAATACAGCCCTCAGGCATGGTGGGCATGGTGGTGACAACAATTGATGGCACAGTGGTAACAATTGATGGCACAGTGGCTGCGTTTGATGGCACAGTGGCTGCGTTTGATGGCACAGTGGCTGCGTTTGGCATGGCACAGTGGTGACAATTGATGGGCGCAGTGGTGACAATTGATGGGCACAGTGGTGACAATTTATGGCACAGTGGCTGTGTTTGATGGCACAGTGGCTGCGTTTGGCATGGCACAGTGGTGACAATTGATGGGCACAGTGGTGACAATTGATGGGCACAGTGGCGACAATTGATGGCACAGTGGCTGCGTTTGATGGCATGGCACAGTGGTGACAATTGATGGGCACAGTGGCGATAAATGATGGCACAGTGGCTGTGTTTGATGGCATGGAGGCTCTTTACCGAGATCGGTGTAGCGGTGTGTCAGACTGACACACCGCACCACCGATCGTCGCAATGCATGCCCCCCCCCCCTACCCCGGGTGCATGGCGGCTGTTATCTTTCTGGACGTCATATGATGTCCAGTCAGGATAACGCAACCACCGCCCGGCCGCCATTTTGCTATAGGGCGGGAAGTGGTTAAGCTCCACTTACAATCATTTCAAAATGAGATCTGATTCCAAACAGGTATAATGTGGTCATTATTCATAAAGTAGAAATTCATATCCCATATTCCTTTAGTGCTTTTAGGCTGTCACACACGTGCCTATTACAGGCTGGATAATACACTGTGTGTATTGTATTTATATAATTTTATATTCTAATTGTGCCAAAAAATATATAAATAATACAATACACTATGTATAAAGTAAAGGAAGTAAGCGGTCCTAGATGCATCTCACTCGGCTCTCACAGCTTGCTGGGCAGAACTAGTCAGGTAATTTGTCTGTTCCCCACACTAATGAATCATCTTGACTATTACAAGCAGGGCTGCTGTTAGAAATCACGGGGCCCCATACTGCTTACCTGACAGGGCCTCACTCCCCCGTCCCACCCATCATGAAATACCAAATGATATTTTCGCTAAAAATACACTAAAATAATTAATATATGACATATTTGCCGGCCCCTTTCCCCCCTCTCCAGCCTGAAAAATCCTCAGCTGCTGGCGGGAGAGGAAAGCTGCAGGGAAAAGGGGTACACGGGGTTCCAGAAAACAGGGGACAACTATTGTAGTGGAGAAACAAATTGTCTTACGTATAGTTTCTGGCGTGAATTTTATTTCCTACGTGGTACATTTCCGAATCCAAGAAGGCTAGGTTTTCTCTATCAATGACTGTCAGGGCCGCCATCAGGGGGGTACAGGCAGTACACCTGTGAAGGGCCCGGAAGTCCCAAGGGGCCCGGAGGCCACCAGGGCCCCAGATGGCAACCCCCCTTTTTTTTCCAAATATTTTTTTTAGATATATTTTTCTTTATTTCTTATTGTTTTTGTAAAGGGCCCCTCCCATTTCTCAATTCGCTGCAGCACCCCCCCCCCCCCCGGTTCTCTACTCCAGGGGGCCCATGCCTGTAGCTGTGTAAGGGGCCCCATAATTCCTGATGGCGGCCCTGATGAGAGTGGTAAATAAAGGGCCCATGCTGTTATTGCTGCAGTGTGTTACAAATTCCTGTACCATAGTGTACTAGTGATGCTCTCCATAGCTGCCACAATGGGACAGCCTGGAGGATTGGTGAGGTTTTTATGCACCTTTGGCAGGTGGTAGAAGTATGGAGTATAGTGAAATTCCCCAACCAGAAAAGAAGCTTCTTGTGGAGTGATGATGTTATCCTTTAGGGCACAGGTGTGAAACACAAGGCCTGCGGGCCGAATCCGGCCCTCCAGGCCATGCCATGTGGCCCTCGCACCTCTCCTGCAGCTGCGGGAGTGCTCCAGCCCTCCTCTGGTCCCAGGGCTGGACTGGGACAAAAATTTGGCCCTGGACTTCATCCAGACTGGCCCACTTTGACAGGTCTCTCCCATGGCGGCCGGACAACTCTCACACCCCACTCCCCCGGCCACCCAAGCCTTTCTCCCCCTTCACTAGCCACTAGCCGTTTTACTTTATTAGAGTAGAACGGCTGGTACTGGTACTCTTATAGGCATCACCAGTGGGGAAGTTAGACATTATTTCTCCCGGGGCAAAGAATCAGTTTGGTGCCCCCCCCCCCCCTTATGGGACAAGATTAGGCAGAAGTGAGAAACTCCCAGGCTGCTGTCACTGAAGCCGGCCCACTGAGCCATCGGCCCACCGGGAAACTCCCTGTAGTCCCAATGGCCAGTCCATCCCTGTCTGGTCCTAATCCAGACCCTTACTTTCTGCTTTCAAGTAATGCATCCAGCTTCTTCCCAGCAGCAGCATAAGGAAAGGGGGTGCACTGTGATGTAAGGGAGAGTGGGGGGACTCAACTTCTGATGGCGGGGTGACCCTTGTCATCTAATGTAAGGGGAGGGGATTTGCTGGACATAATGCTGATGCGGCCCACAATGAAATTGAGTTTGGCACCCCTGCTTTAGGACATAATGAGAGGGGTGGTCTCTAGTGTGAACTGGGGTAATGGATCAGTGCTTAGTTTGATAAAAGTTTTGGTCTCTGACAGAAGCCTGAGTGCTTCTTAAGCCCTGTACACACGATCGGATATCTGATGAAATCTAATCCGATGGATTTTTTCGTCGGATATCCGATGAAGCTGACTTTTATCAGTCTTGCCTACAAACCATCAGTCAAAAATACGACCGTGCCAAAACGCAGTGACGTAAAACACTACGACGAGCCCAAAAAAATGAAGTTCAATGCTTCCGAGCATGTGTCGACTTTATTCTGAGCATGCATGGATTTTTATCCGATGGAGTTCCACACAGACGATCGGATTTTTCTATCGTTTTTTTTTATCCATAGGAAAAATTTAAAACATGTTCTATGTTTAAACACTGATGGAAAAAAGACCGATGGTGCCCACACACGTCCATCGGTCTGTTTTCATCGGACAAACCGATCGTGTGTACACGGCTTTAGACATAATGGCCCAGATTCTCAAAGAAGCGCCTATCTTTAGGCGGGCGTAGCGTATCTCAGATACACTACGCCGCCGTAACTTAGAGCGGCAGGTCCCGTATTCAGAAACAACTTGCGCTCTAAGTTACGGCGGCGTAGTGTATCTGACACGGCGTAAGCCCGCCTAATTCAACCTAGGCTGGTAGGGGGCGTGTTGTATGTAAATGTTTCGTGACCCCACGTAAATTACGCTCTTATCGAACGGCGCATGCGCGCGCATTCTCAGTATCACGTCGAATTTTCAAAGTAAATTACGCCCGCTCAATACTTAGGCGACGTGAACGTAACCTACGCCCAGCCCCATTCACGGACGACTTACGCAAACAACGTAAAATACGACGCTGTTTGGACGTTTCCGACATCCATACTTAACATGACTTACCCCTGCTTGAGGGGTAACTTTATGCCGGTCCGACGCCTTACATAAACAACGTATCTTGATACGCCGGGCGCACGTACGTTCGTGAATCGGCGTATCTAGCTAATTTGCATATTCTATGTGGAAATTTACGTAAGCGCCCCTAGCGGCCAGCGTAAATATGCACCCTAAGATACGACGGCGTAAGAGACTTACGCCGCTCGTATCTAGGCAACTGTGAGGCGTATCTGATTCTATGAATCAGGCGCGGAGATGCGACGCCTTACACTCAGAGTTACGACGGCGTATCTGGAGATACGCCATCGTAACTCCTTTGTGAATCCAGGCCAAGCTGTTCTATCCTGGCAGAAGAGGATCGGTGTCTGTAGTGAGGCAGTACAGCTGGCCCTTCTGCCCAGAAGGTGCCTGCCCCCCCCCCCCCCAATCCCTTTGAACTGATGGGGCCTGGGCCCAGTACAGGAGGGCTGTCCTGCCTTATCAGTGGCTCTAAGTACAAGCATGAGGCTGCTATTCAGACAGTGGGAAATGTTTCAAAAAAACAGCACAGAAACTTTTCAATTAAATTGGAATATTCAGAAATATTTTTTAATTTTTTAAGAGGTAAAACTTTCAGGTTGTCTATATAAGGTATCAGACTATATATATATATATATATATATATATATATATATATATATATATATATATATATATATTTTTTTTTTTAAATAGCTGCACTATTGACGCTCTCTGCTGTCATTTTCTGCACCAGAGCAATTTATTAGATCCTTATTGGATGTGACACCAACAACCTTGTGTGCTTCATTTTCTCCTAGAATAAATACTATTGAAGAAAAGCTCCAGTTTTTTAGCTGACATATGCAATTCCTATTTTGCATATCATTAAAAATGTCTTTGTATCTGCAATAAAGTTAGCTAAAAATTCTTGCAATGTGTATAGGTGACATGCAGAGGAGAACTGTGATTTCACTTTAAATATACAATATATGTACTGTGTATATATATATATATATATATATATATATATATATATATATATATATATATATATATAAAATATATATATATTTTTTTTCTAGTATGATTTTCCAGCTTTTTGCATTGGATCTGTCAGCATGCTGTCAGACAAGTGTGTTAATGTATCTCATGCTGGGAAAGACACAGCAGGTAGTATTGTAGCAGACCATCCCTCAGAACAGGAAGCTATGCAGTGTTTGTAAGTAGAAAATACACAACTACTGCTGAAAATCTGTATATTAAAACAGGTACAGAGTACCGAGCTCAGGGCCGTCTTTAATGTTAATTGGACCCTGGGCAAAATTTTTCTTGCAAATGCAATTTTTCTCTCCATCTGCTCTGAGACATACAAAAAATATCAGCTAGACTTGGTTGCCAGAGGTTACAGCATAGCATTACCACTTACTGACTGGTTGCTAGAGGTTACAGCATATCATTACCACTTACTGACTGGTTGCTAGAAGTTACAGCGCACATTACAGCTTACTGATTAGTTGCTAGAGGTTACAGCACATGATTTATTCTTGTTGATTGGTTGCTAGAGATTACTGTACATCATCTCTTCACTGTAGAGGGGCATGATATACATATGAATGCCGTCTTTGTTTACATATGAATTCCGCCGGCCTCAGCCGTTTACATATGAATGCCGACGCTATTTACATATTAATGCTCCTGTTATTTACATATGAATCGCGGTTATTTACATGTAAACACAGGGTCTGTAGGTGAGTCACCTGTACACAACAATAGGGCAGCATTAGTAGCAGCACTTCACACTGGGATATCAGGACACAGCACAGGACTAAAACTTCAAGGGACAAGGGAATTTAAACTGGGATAGTTGGCAAGTATGAGGCAGCTGCTTTGGGCCCCACAACAATGACAGGGCCCAGGGCAGCTTCCCCTTTTGCCCTGCCTTAAACACGGTCCTGACTGAGCTCAGTCTAATGTCTGGTACACATGTTGAGATTATTGGACAAATGATCATCCACTTTTTTTTTCTTGCTTGCTAATCTCATTTAAAAAATTAACAGGTTACTAAAGAGAATAAAAATGTGAAAGTGATGTAATGTGTTGTAGTGTATTTGTATTACGTTTTTGAACAACAACTGTTCTGATTAAACAGAAATCGTATGATCTGGTATCCTTTGCAGGGCCACTGATAAGGCAGTACATCCAGCCCTCCTGTACTAGGCCCGGGCCCCATTAGTTCAAAAGGGAGGCCCGGGCACCTGCCGAGCAGGAGTGCTGGCTGTACTGTCTTATTGCAGGGACTTCTGCTTCCCCCTGCAACACTGCCAGCTTCTCCTGCTCTTTCTCCATCCAGCTGCACTGCCTGGGATTGGTTCTAGCACATGTGCCCCTTTCATTTGCTTTCCGTCTCCCCTGTGTTCCCCTTTCCCCACGCAGCGCTGCTGGCTTCCCTCCTCTCCCATCGTCAGCTTTTGTGGGCACACAGGGGAATGTTTGAGGATGGCGAGTGGGTAAACATATTGCTTACTGGCCCCTTCCTTTCCCGGATGAACACAGTGAGCGATCAGCAGCAATCAGTCCTGTGTCCATTCATCACTGAAACATAGTAAATTGTGTTTACTATGCTTCATCGCTGCAACTGAGACTACAGAGAAAAAGACTGATAAACCTACAGTATGCCCTCAGTCACTTTCAGCCAAGGGGGTAGGGGCGGGATGGGGAGGAGGGGGATGGGGTGCCCTTTCAGGTAGGCTGTATGGGGCCCCGTGATTTCTAACAGCAGCCTTAATCGTACTAGAAATGTTTTCGTGCTTGTCCCATCAGATAATTTTCAGATGAACTGTCGTGATTGGCTTTTGAAAGCCGTGTACTAATGTTTAGATTATTGTACGAACGATTCAACAAAGGTATTTTTCATACGATTTTCTGACCGTGTGTGTGGGCTATTAGGCTCACATTATACTTTGACTTCTCATTACTCTCAAAGTCTCCAGATTCAATATACTGTATACCCATTGTAGATTCCCCCCCAAGGCAATCATCGGCCTTTAAATCCAGCACATAAGATACAATTCTAAAATACAGCTCTAAAATAGGGCACCATTTCTAACCAATGGTCAGATACAGCTGGCCACCTACACTCTATAAAATCATGTTGTCGGATTCTCCGACAACAAATGTGGGATAACATGCTTTCAAATTTTCCAACAACAAATGTGGGATAAAATGCTTTCAAATTTTATAAAAAATGTGTGCCAAAATACCAAAGTACAAACACGCATGCTCAGAAGCAATGCTAACTCTAGCATAGAAGTTGCCCAAAGGGTGGCGCTAAAAAGCTGAAAAGCCACGTAGTTCCGTATTTGAAAGTTTTGCTGTCTGTATGCAGAACAAGTTCAAGGCCAATGACCTTCGCACAAAATTCCACGGATTTGTCAGATGGAAATCCAATCGTGTGTACGAGGCTAAAGCCTCCTGCTGGTCTTCCCGTTGGCTCTCCCTCCACTTCAGGTTGCAGTGGATGTAGAGATGCACGCAGGGCCGGATTTGCTCTCCCTGCTGCCCCAAGGTCAGGTTCCGCAATGCACCCCCTCCCCGCCAACAGAACCACCACCCCCCCCCCAAATCCATGGAGAATGGCAACCGGAGGGCAGGGGTGGCACGGTTAGTTCAAATATTTTTTGCTTATTTTTTTTACTTTTTTATCACGGTTTTTTATTTGTAGCTTGTCCTTTACTTTTTTTAATGTTTGGATAATTTTCTTATTATTTTTAATATTATTTTCTTATTCTTTACTTTTTAAAGCGGTTGTATACCCGCAATAATTATTATTATTTTTTTTACACCTGAAAGGCAAAAGGCATAATGAGCTAGTAATACTTACCTTGGAACGAGGTGTAGAGAACTTACCTGGTCCACGCCGAGCGAGATGTCATCTTGCCTCGGCGTGTCTTCCGGCTATCGCCGCTCCAGCGTTGTGATTGGCTGGATCGGCGATGTCGTCACTCCCGCGCATGCACGCGGGAGACTTCATTCCGGCAAGGTCCGGCCGCTGCCGGGCCTTTAGCTGAGGATCCCCGCTGCGCATGTGAGGGGAATATCTCCTAAACCGTACAGGTTTAGGTGATATTCTTTATACCTACAGGTAAGCCTTATTATAGGCTTACCTGTAGGTAGAAGAGTTTACTACCACTTTAATTGCTTTTTTATCTCATTAATTTTTTCTTTTTTTTTTTTTAATACACTTAACTTTATTGCTATCACACAGGAGAAAACAATTCCCTGTGTGATAGAAATTGGAGGTGACAGGTTCTCTTTATTAACCCTGTCACCTCCAAAACAGGAGTCCTAGCACTGTGCCAGAACTCCTGTCACAGCTGAGATGGGAAGAGCACAGCTCACCCCTCTCACTGTGTACTTCAGCGATGGGGACAGGAGACAGACTCGGCAGCCGGGGGGAGTACAGAGTCCCGAAGACAGAGCCAGCAGAGAGAGGTATGTGGGGGGGGAGGGGGGGGACGGACGGCATCACACATTTGACAAGTGATTTTGGCGACATCACAGCAATCACTTAACGAGCGAGCAGATTCCCCCACACAATTTTCCCACACAGCAACTTACCGCCCTTAACTGTTTGTTCCGGCCATCGGGGGACTATCCATGCTGCTGCCGCCCCTCAGCGCCCTGCCGCCCCGAGGCCTGGCCTCTGTGGCCTTGTGGGAAATCCGGGCCTGGATGCACAGCGCCGTCTCCCGGAAGTGGGGAAGGGTACCTATCAAAAACAGGTATCCATTCCCCCCTCCCCCTGAAAGGTGACAAATGGGGCACTGCAGGGGGGATGGAAGCAGATCGGCAGAAGTTCCACTTTTGGGTTTGAGGTATTTTGTTACCTAGGCCTTATTTATTATTAATAATTAAGCAAATAATACATAAAATAATAAAAAATAGTCATTAAATCTGTAGAAAATAGTGAAATTCATATTAGTGATTTGTCATATGTAACATCCTGGCTTCCTAATGTATGATAAGGTTGATTTAATACAGTAAAACTCAGTACTGTACTGCCGAGTAATAAATAATGTATGCGCCTATCATTTCTATATCATTTCTATACCAATTCACTTCCAACCAACTTGTCTTATTGACATGCACTCCGCCTAAAAAAACATGGAAGAGATACAACATTAAAATGTGTGATCTTAGAGCGCCATCTGCTGACCAACCCACACCATGAACTACACAAGAAAAAAAAAAAAAAAAAAAAATTGGCCAAGAGTGATGCAAAAAAAAAAAAGAAAAAAAACCTTCTAGCTGCAGCCAATTGTATATTTATACATTTCACATCTGTTTCACGTTTTCAAACAGTAAATTCTGCCTATTGAACAGCAAAAATGAATCCACAGCCATCCTAGCTGCGATCTCCATCTGCTGGCCCATGTGTAAATCCTTCAATCGTGTACCATTTCAGCAAGCTTGATTACGAAAGCAGTAAACATGCCAGCTAATAGACATCTAGCAGCCTAAATATTGACTGCTTAGACCCAGAGCAGCAATTCCGGGCTCAGGCCAGTGTTATGAGCTTCAAAACAAACTGTTCAAAGTCAAGTGTCATTTATGGAATTGTGAAATAAACACATTGATATATATATATACAATCACGCAAAAGTATTATTAACCACTTAAGCCCCGGACCATTTTGCTGGTCAAAGACCAGGCCACTTTTTGCGATTCGGCACTGCGTCGCTTTAACTGACAATTGCGCGGTCGTGCGACGTGGCTCCCAACCAAAATTGGCGTCTTTTTTTTCCCACAAATAGAGATTTTTTTTGGTGGTAATCACCTCTGCGTTTTTTAGTTTTTGCGCTATAAACAAAAATAGAGCGACAATTTTGAAAAAAAATTATATTTTTTAATTTTTGCTATAATAAATATCCCCCAAAAATATATATATAAAAAAAAATGTTTTCCTCAGTTTAGGCCGATACGTATTCTTCTACATATTTTTCGTAATTTTTTTTGCAATAAGCGTTTATTGATTGGTTTGCGCAAAAGTTATAGCGTTTACAAAATAGGGGGTATTTTTATGGCTTTTTTATTATTTTTTTTTTTTACTAATAATGGTAGCGATCAGCGATTTTTTTTCAGTACTGCTACATTATGGCGGACACCTTTGACACATTTTTGGGACCATTGGCATTTTTATAGCGATCAGTGCTATAAAAATGCATTGAGTACTATAAAAATGCCACTGGCAGTGAAGGGGTTAACACTAGGGGTCGGGGAAGGGGTTAAGTATGTTCCCTGGGTGTGTTCTAACTGTATGGGGGTGGACTCACTAGGGTAAATGACTGATCTTCTGTTCATACATTGTATGAACGGAAGATCAGCATTTCTCTCCCTGACAGGACCGAGAGCTGTGTGTTTACACACACAGCTCCCGGTCCCCGCTCTGTAACGAGCAATCGCGCGTGCCTGGCGGCGATCGCGCCCGCCAGGCACACGCACGGGGTCGGGGGCGAGTGGGCGGCGTGCGTGCACGCCCCTAGTGGCCTGCGCTAGAGCCGACGATATATTACGTGCTCTCGCGCAGGGGAGCCAACCTGCCGCCGTAAAACGACGGTGGCAGGTCGGCAAGTGGTTAAAAAAAGTCCTTGTGGATTTAATTAACCTTTTTTGGGTTAATTCTCCTTTAAGGGGGTGTGAAAGGGGGCGTGTCCTATGCCTTCATATTTTTGCTAGTAGGTGTCCCTTATTACCATCTCAAAATGTTGGGAGGTATGATGTAGACCTCTAAAAATGATTTACTATTTTACAACCAAAAATGGTATTCTACGCTAGACCTTTCATCCAAAACTCTAAATGATTGCACTTGTTGTTATAATAATGCAGTATAAGGCGGGGTTCACACTGGTGCGATGACAGTCATTGCATGCGATTTGTACCATATTGCTGTGCAGATCCCATGCAATGTCTGTGCGATGCAAATTCAGCCATACACCCATCGAATTCGCACCAAAATGGTGTAGCATCTTTCTTTTTTTTTGGTCCGCACTGGAATCAGATCGCATGGGTGTTCAAACAGTTTTACAAACTGATTTAGGGGTGTCCTTAACTTTACATTGACACCCGCAGTAGTTCGCAGAGAGCAGTGTGAACTTCCTGCTAATGAGATGCGATGCGGGAACCAGCATAGGAATCTCGCATATCAAAAGTGTGAATCGGGACTAAAGGAGAAATAATAGTGAATAAAAACACTTTGGGTTAAACCAAACATTTTTACATATTTTTTCTTTATGATCGAAGCCAGGGGTCTCCAAACTTTATAAACAAAGGGCCAGTTTATGATCCTTCAGACCTTAGGGGGGGACGGAGTATAAAAGGTGCCGATGTCAGTTGGAAAAAAACAAAGGACTAGATTCAGGTAGGGCCGAGCATAGTTACGGCGGCGCAGCGTATCGTATTTACGCTACGCCGCCATAAGTTAGAGAGGCAAGTGCTGTATTCACAAAGCACTTGCCTTCTAAGTTACGGCGGCGTAGCGCAAATGGGGCCGGCGTAAGCGCGCGTAATTCAAATGTGGATGAGGGGGCGTGTTTTATGTTAATTCTTGGTGACCCGACGTGATTGACGTTTTTTACGAACGGCGCATGCGCTGTCCGTGTACATTTCCCAGTGTGCATTGCTCCAAAGTACGCCGCAAGGACGTATTGGTTTCGACGTGAACGTAAATTACGTCCAGCCCTATTCGCAAACGACGTAAAAAAATCAAATTTCGACGCGGGAACAATGGCCATACTTAACATTGCGTGCGCCACCTAATAGCAGGAGCAACCTTACGCCGAAAAAGCCTAACGTAAACGACGTAAAAAAATAGCGCCGGGCGTACGTAAATTTGTGAATTGGCGTATCTAGGTCATTTGCATATTCTACGCTGAAAACGACGGAAGCACCACCTAGCGGCCAGCGTAAATATGCACCCTAAGATATGACGGTGTAAGAGACTTACGCCAGTCGCATCTTAGACTAATGTCGGCGTATCTTGCTTTCTGAATACAGAAAAAAGATACGCCGGCGCAGCTTTGAATTTACGCCGCGTATCTATAGATACGCCGGCGTAATTCATTGCTGAATCTAGCCCAAGGTTCCTTCTTTGGTGTCAGTGGAAGGAATTGTACCCTATCATTGGTATCATTGGCCCCCAATGTTGGTGTCATTGGGGGAAATTGTGCCCTATCATTGGCGTCAATGGGAGGAATAATGCCCCATCCTTGGTTTCATTGAGGGTAATTGTGCCTGATCATTGGTGTCATTGGACCCCAATGTTGGGTGTCATAGGCAGAAATTGCCCCCCATCGTTGGTGTCTTTGGGAGGAACTGTGCCCCTTTATTGGTGTCAGTGGGGGGAGTGGGGGGGGGATTTTGGCCTATTGTTGTTATCAGTGGATGAAATAGTCCCCCAAGGGCTGGATAAAAACAAGCAAAGGCCCCCCAAGATGCTGGTTGGAGATCACTGGTCTAAGTAATTGGGGATCTGTCTTTTTCCTACATCATTTCTGCTGTCCTTCTTAACCACTTCCTTACTGGGCACTTAACTCCCCTCCTTTCCAGACCAATTTTCAGCTTTCAGCGCTCTCACACTTTGGACGACAATTGCGCGGTCATACAACACTGTACCCAAATGAAATTGTTATAATTTTTCCCACAAATAGAGCTATATTTTGGTGGTATTTGATCACCTCTGCAGTTTTTATTTTTTGTTAAAAAAGACAGAATAAAAAAAAAATACAAAACCGTTTTATATTTTGTTATAAAATTTTGCAACGGGTAATTTTTCTCCTTCACCGATGTATGCTGATGAGGCTGCACTGATAGGCACCGATAGGCTGCACTGATGGGCACTGATAGGCTGCACTGATGGGCACCGATGGGCTGCACTGATGGGCACCGATAAGGCGGCACTGGTGGGCACTGATAGGCGGCACTGGTGGGCACCGATAGGCAGCACTGGTGGGCACTGAGAGGTGGCATTGCTGGGCACTGAGAGGTGGCGCTGATGGGTGGCACTGAAGGGCTTTGATAGGTGGCACTAAGAATTGGCACTAATAGGTGGCAGTGATGGGCACTGATAGGTGGCAGTGAAGGGCACTGATGGGTGGCAATGATGGGCACTGATCAGCACTGGTAGGTGAGACTGATAGGTAGCACTGCTAGGTGGCAGTGATTATACACCACTGGTGGGCACTGATAGGTGGCACTTTATTTTACTGGTGGTCACTGTGGGCACTGGCAGATGGCACTGGTAGGGGGCACTGGCAGGTGGTACTGGTGGTCACTAGGGTGACCACATTTCCAAACTACCATTCAGGGACACCCTCTCTTCCCAAAAGTCAGCTTGTGCTGTAACGAATCACAGCACAGTGATTGGACACAAGAGGCAGGATTTATGATGTCTCCAATCACAAGCACAGGGCGGGGATTGTGCTCCTCCAGGCATTCCCGGCCAGGACAAGTACTGTCAGTGAGTAAAGTGGTGATGTGGTGGCCTTTTTTGGGGGTATCAGGTTTGCCCGGGGGGGGGGGGGTGGCTGTGTTAATTTCATTCCGGGACACTGTATTGTCCTGGAATAAATGTGCCCGGGACAGACCTGCAAAATGCGGGACTGTCCCGGGCAATCCGGGACACGTGGTCACCCTAGTGGGCACTAATGAGGCTGATGTGCCTATTCCACTGGGGACCGATGTCCCTTACACAAGAGCTGGATCAGGATCGGGTCTCAGGTATGTATTTAGAGGGGCTGCAAGGGAAGCTGCATGCAGAAGGCTTTTTGTCTTAATGCAAAGAATGCAGTCAATAAAAAAAAAAAAAACTTCTGCCTTTACAACCACTTTCATTGTTCTTGAAACTTGGTTTAGCCATTTCGCTGCAATTGCAGAACAGCTCTACCTAACCACTGGCCGGTGGGTAAACTATCAGATTGTACTAGTGGTGGGACCCTTTGAATTCCACAGTGGAGTTCTCAACCTTCATTTTTAGGTATTTGTAATCAACAAAAGATAAGTACGTCTTCCTTAAGAGTCCCATTTCAACTATTAGCAACAGAGGGATGATGTCAACTAAGGATACCCCAAGCAGTACTGCCCTCAAATCTTTATAGGCAGAATTCAGTACACATAAGGGTAGCCAGAAGATCTCTCACCAATCCCATGCCGGTTGTTGGTCCTGTCAACCCTTCTTGCAGGCCAGATAGAGATGGCTGACAGATTTGTCCTGGTGCCTTCCTCTTCCCAGGTATTCTCTCCAGCAGGTCTTCCACCGGAGGTCTACATGGGGCTTAGTGACTCCAAACTCTCACCTTCTCTAGTGCCCAGTGGGTCTCTTACCCCACAGCAGTTTACTCATGCCCTGGCTGTTCTTCCTTTAGAGCACATGTGTCTTTCCTCCACTTGAGTGTGGGCTTAAGACCCCTGGCTGCCATTAAAGCCAATCACACCCTTCCTCTTCTTGAGCTGTTCATCCCCAGTGGGGAATATTCAGCCCAGGCCATGGTTCAGCCTGATGATGCTTGGGCCGATCCAGGAACTTATAGGGGCTTCTGGCAAGGGCTACACCTGTATATGTAAGGGAGGCTTTTAGAGGTAAATACCCTGCATAAAATATATAAACTGCTCATATAATATTCGAGAAGAACGTTATTAAAATGAATGGTCCTACTACAGGATCTAGTTTAGCTGTTGCGGATCAGAAGTTTTTGGGGTGGACATTCCTGAATTTAGTTTGCAGCAGCTTCAGCTGAAATCATCCAATACAATCAATGGGCCAGATCCACGTAGATAGGCGTAACTTTAAATGGGCGTAGCGTATCGTAGTAACGCTACGCCGCCGCAACTTTGAGAGGCAAGTGCTGTATTCACAAAGCACTTGCCTCTAAAGTTACGGCGGCGTAGCGTAAATCTGCCGGCGTAAGCGCGCCTAAATCAAATGAGGAACAGGGGGGCGTGTTTTATGTAAACTAAGCATGACCCCACGTAAATGGCGCTTTTTTCGTACGGCGCATGCGCGCGCATGCTCAGCATCACGTCGAATTTTCAAATTAAATTACGCCCGCTCAATGCCTAGACGACGTGAACGTAATTTACGCAAAGCCCTATTCGCGAACGTTTTACGCAAACAACGTAAACGACGGAAAATTCGACACTGGCCCGACGTCCATACTTAACATTGCGTATGCCTCATAGACCCAGGGGTAACGTTACGCCGAAAAAAAGCCTTACGTGAACAACGTAAAAAAATGTGCAGGCCGGATGTACGTTCTGGGAATCGGCATATCTAGCTAATTTGCATACTCTACGCGGAAATCAACGGAAGCGCCACCTAGCGGCCAGCGTAAATATGCACCTAAGGTCCGACAGCGTACTAAGACATACGTCAGTCGGAACTAGCCCCCATTCAGGCGTATCTTGTTTTGTGGATACAAAACAAAGATACGCCGGAGCAGCCTAGAAGTTACTCGGCGTATCAATAGATACGCCGCCGTAACTTCTTTGTGGATCTGGCCCATAATCTTCACAAAGCACTTACCTCGAAAATTGCACCGTCGGTTTTGTAACTCCCCCGGCGGAATTCAAATTCCGCGGCTAGGGGGAGTGTACAATTTAAATCAGGCGCGTTCCCGCGCCGATTTAACTGCGCATGCGCCGCCGGCGAGATTTCCCAGTGCGCATGCTCCAAATGCTCCAAATGACGTCGCGGCAACGTCAATTGCGGCCATCCGTATTCCAGACCGACTTACGCAAACGACGTAAAAATGTAAAACTCGTCGCGGGAACGACGGCCATACTTTACATTAGCTACCCCTCATATAGCAGGGGTAACTATCCGCCGGAAAAAGCCGAACGCAAACGACGTAAAAAAAAAACGACGGGCGGGCGTTCGTTTCTGAATCGGCGGTTCTCCTCATTTGCATATCCGACGCGTAAAAGACGAGGCGACACCTAGCGGCCGGCGGGAGATTGCAGCCTAAGATCCGACGGTGTAAGTCACTTACACCAGTCGGATCTAAGGGAGATCTATGCGGAACCTGATTCTTATGAATCAGTCGCATAGATCCGACCGTCGTATCTCTTTGTGAATCTGGCCCAGTGTTCATATTCAACATAAAACTATTTAAGGAATGCAACAGTGCCATTAGGGAGTGTGCGGTGTTCTGTCTTTTACATTGAATACGTGTTATCAACTTGGCCACCCAAGACACATGTTTAAGTGGATTTACCCTTTATCTGCTTTTATAAAGTGAACAGAAGCTGCACTTTGTTTTTTCCATTTGACTAAATTCTGTGGTATTTCAGGGATACATTTATATGCGCTCTCCCTGTCTCTTCCTCTCTCTGTAAACCCTAGCTGAACAAATGTGATCCTTTTTTGGCAATCTGCTACTGTAAGTGCAAAATTAAATAAATATTTATATGTATACGTAGTACTATAAATATAACCCCATTGCTACAGTTTCAGTGGAGTATGGTCACTGAACTGTAAGGCCCCATACACACGAGAGAATTTATCCGCGAATACGGTCCAGCGGACCGTTTCCGCGGATAAATCCTCTCGAGGATTTCGGCGGATTTTCATGCGATGGAGTGTACACACCATCGCATTGAAATCCGCGCCGAAATCCTCTGGCGATGACGTGTCGCGCCGTCGCCGCGATTATGACGCGGCGACGTGCGCGACGCTGTCATATAAGGAATTCCACGCATGCGTCAAATCATTACGACGCATGCGGGGGATCCCTTCGGACGGATGGATCCGGTGAGTCTATACAGACCAGCGGATCCATCCGTTGGGATAGATTCCAGCAGATGGATTTGTTTGGCATGTCAGCAAATATTCGATCTGCTGGAATCCATCCCAGGGGATAAATATCCGCGGAAACAGATCCGCTGGAGTGTACACACCATAGGATCTATCCGCTGAAACCCATTTGCTGGGATTTTTCAGCGGATGGATTCTATCGTGTGTACGGGGCCTTAAACATACAACAGAAAGCGTGGGTATAAAATAGTATATATACTGTGTATCTATACAGTATATCTATCTAACTATCTATCTTTAATAACAAAGTGTTTTTACATGTTTCATTGCCTTATTATATTGTAATTACCCTGTATATACTGTATATACCGTATTTATCGACGTATACCGCGCACTTTTTTGCACTGAAAATCAGGGCAAAATCGTGGGTGCGCGGTATACGCTGATACCCGCTGTCCCACGCCGAGTTTGAATACTGCGCCGACATATACCGAGCGCAGTACACTCGTGTATTGTCGGGCAGTCTCGGCTCCTCCCGTGCTGACGTCCTGGACGTACAGGACGTCAGCGTGAGAGTAGCCGATTATTGCCGACAATACACGAGTGTACAGCGCTCTGTATATGTCGGCGCAGTATTCAAACTCGGCGCGGGAAACGAGCGGGGAGGACGCGAGGACGCCGCAGAAAGACGCCGGACCCGACAAAGAGGACACCCGAAGCCGCAGACAGACGCCGGACCCGACGAGGCCGCCGATGGACGCCGCGCAAGACACCAAAACTGTAAGTACACAGGATTCGGGGCAACTTTAGGGGTGAGCGGTATACACGGGAGCGCGCTATACCGCGATAAATACTGCGATAAATACAGTATATATATATATATATATACAATCTGCATCACACTGCTTCCTTACACAGACTCATCATTGGATCTAGAGGTGAAAAGTGTAGAGCATTGTGTAGCAATTTATCGACACAAATGAATAGTGACATTGGCAAATAAACATAATAAAGTGCATTGTGCATTATATCCAGAATTAAGACCTTCCATATATGAAAGTAAAAAAAAAAAAAAAAAATTAAATAGTATGACCAGATAGTCCACATAGTGACTGAGTGAAAAACAAGAGTTCATTCCAATGATGATTATAGAAAGCAATCCAAAAATGGCTTAAGGAGTCACCACGGCAAGTGCATCCACCACCCAGGGGAGAAGAGAAAATACACTTACCAAAAGGCAGCATCAACCGACCATGTAGTAATAAGGATCAGGATGGTGCAGGAGGTACAGTGGTGGGGCAGATGAGAAAGGGGGTTACAGTGGTGGGGCAGATGAGCAGATGAGTTCAGTGTTAGGACCAGGGATGGACTGGCCATTGGGACTACCGGGAGTTTCCCGGTGGGCCGATGGCTCAGTGGGCCGGCTTCAGTGACAGCGGACAGCCGCCCCCCTCCGCTCCTCTGTCTCTCCCTCCCGCATCGCTCACCTCCTCTCCCTCCCCGCAGCACTCACCTGGGGGAAACAGAGAAGCAGGGGGAGGACCAGAGGAGCAGGGGGAAGGACAGAGGAGCATGGGGGGGCCAGAAGAAGCAGTTTCTCACTTCTGCCTAATCTTGTTCCATTAGGGGGCCACCGAACTGATTTTATGGCCCGGGTGAAATAATGTCTAGCTTCCCCACTGGTACTGCCTATATAAGAGTACCAGTACCAGCCGTTCTACTAATAAATAGAACGGCTAGTGGCTAGTGAAGGGCGAGAGGGGGCTTGGGTGGCCGGGGGAGGGGGGGCAGGCTGTTGTCCCGCCGCCATGGGAGAGACCTGTCAAAGTGGGCCAGTCTGGATGAAGTCCAGGGCCAAAATTGTGTCCCAGTCCAGCCCTGGTTAGGACAGATGAAAAGGTGGTTTAGCAGTGAGACATAAGAGTATGGGGGGGGGGGGGGTATGGCGGTGGAACAGATGTGCACTTGGGTACCGTGATGGGGAAGATGAGAAAGGGGGTACATTGGAAGGCATATGAGCAGGGGGTTACAGTGGTGGGACAGATCTGCAGGGTGGTCCAGTGGTGGAGCAGATGTGCAGGGGGTTTCTATATTTATGCTATAAAAAATCACATAAATACCCATAGCAACACAAGCCTAAAGGTGCATAAAAACAGAGCAATGGCAGCTGAAGACCTCCAGGGGCCGCAGCTTAGAGACCACTGCTCTAGACATACCTATCCTCAGTTTATTCATGTCCCAACATGAGAGTTCTATTGCCAAAGCAGTGAGGCTTCCACGTATCTTTGCAAATGTATACAACAAAAACTTTTGCTTTAATGTAAATTGTTAAAACATTGTAAAATGTGTTTCTTTGCCGACTAGCTGGTGAGTGTGCTGGGAATATTACTGCATTGTTCTGTGAATGCCCGTTCCAAACGCTAGTAAAGAATTGATTGAAGTGGTTGCCATTTATGTTTTGTTTGACTTGCAGGAAAAGAAACTTGGTAATGATAGAGAATCTTTCTTAAGCCCCCTGTGGTTGCAAGTGGTAGATATTAAAGATCCATATGCATTATTTGATGTTTACCTGATTGTAAAATTGTTTCTGTTTGTTTGTTTTTTGGCCCTTAACAAAAGTAGAAAATCAGTATGAAACACTGCTGTAATGGGTTATTGTTGTATGTTCTTATTTTTCTTGTTTACAGAAATTGTAGGTCTATATATTTTGAGTTCTCCAGCAGACCCTTTGAAGAGATAATGCACTGCAGCAGCATTGTATTTTTTTATATTCTGACAAATAAACTCCTGGCCTTTTCAAAATGAAACTTGTTAATGATAGAGAACCTTGATCAAGCCTCCTGTGGTTGCAAGTGGTAAATATGAGTTAGTTGATGTTTACCTGAATAGAAAGGCCCGGATTCACATACATTGGCGCATATTTATGCCGGCGTAGCGTATCTAATATACGCTATGCCGACGTCGCGCAGAGAGGCAAGCACCGAATTCTCAAAGCACTTGCCTCCCAAACTGCGCTGGGTTCCCTCGGCGTAAGCCGTCGTAGGTGGAAGTGGGCGTGAGCCATGCTAATGAGGCATGACCCTATGCAAATGATGGGCCGAGTGCCATACAAGTACTTAAAGCGGTGGTTCACCCTAAAAACTACTTTTTCTAATTCCACTGCCCCCCCACATTACAATCCGATTAAGGCTCTTATTATTTTTTTCATGCTGTACATACCTTAGTACAGCATATTCACCCATGCATCCGGGTTGCGAGTCCCGCGGGAGTGGGCGTTCCTCACATGTGTGTGATTGACATTTTGCCCAAAAACGAGCTCCCCCCCCCGTCGCGTAAGCCGCGTCACGATTGGCGAAAGGAGCCGAACGGCGATGCGCAGTATAGCGCCGACTCGCCGTTCGGCTCCTTTCGCCAACCGTGACGCGGCTTACGCGACGGGGGGGATCCGGTTTTTGGGCAAAACGTCAATCACCAGCATGTGAGGAACGCCCACTCCTGCGGGACTCGCAACCCGGATGCACGGGTGAATATGCTGTACTAAGGTATGTACAGCATGAAAAAAATAATAAGAGCCTTAATCGGATTGTAATGTGGGGGGGCAGTGGAATAAGAAAAGGTAGTTTTTAGGGTGAACCACCCCTTTAAAACGAACGGCGCATGCGCCATCCCGTGGATGTATCCCAGTGCGCATGCTCAGAATCACGTCGGAACTACTCCCAAAGATACGACGGATGACCGCTTACGACGTGAACGTAACCCACGCCGAGCCCTATTCACGTACTACGTAAATGACGTAAAATATGACGGCTGTGTTCCCTGGTCCATACCTTTGCATGGGTTGCGCCTCATATATGGGGAATAACTTTACGCCGGACGTACGACTTACGCAAACCGCGTATATTATGCGCCGGGCGCAAGTACATTCGTGAATCGGCGTATCTCCCAGCGTAAATATGTTCCCACTCTACGCCCGCGTAGGCAAGTTACGTCGGTCGGATGAAGCCTATTTTCAGGCATATCTTAGTTTCTGAGTCAGGCGCACAGATACGATGGTGCATATTTGCACTTACGCGGCGTATCTCGAGATACGTTAGCGCAAGTGCTTTGTGAATCCGGGCCAAAGTTTTTGTTTTTGTTTTTTGGCCCTGAGCAAAAGAAAAAAAAAATCAGTATGAAACTTTTGTGATGGGTTATTTTTGTGCTTTTTCATTGCTCTTTTTTACATGAATTGTAGGTCTATATACTTTGAATTCTCTAACAGACCCGTTAGGAGGGGGTTGCAGCAGAATTGTATTTTTTAATCATCTGACAAATAAACCCTAAGAACCGCCTCTTCAAAATGAAACAGATGTTTGATGAAATTAATTTCACAACTCTGACTTTCAGTAAGTGCAAAAGAGTTCAAATAAGTGATTTTCAAGCATGTGCTTATTTATTGGACTCTCAGGAAAGAGGACGAGAGGTCAGAGTGTTTGGAACTGGACTCCGAGGTAGTTAAATGGATAAGACATTTCCAGATATCTGGGTTACTAAACAGTTGAGGTGTTGCTTTTCCAGAACAAAGCACTGAGATGCAAAGTCCAAAGTTTCTAATAAAATATTTCAGTGATATTCTAAAAATGATTTTCTTTCACAGGGGCACGTAAAGGGGTTTTTCTTCTGTATAGGCATTTATATCAACATGAATGGCTTACAGCGGAACTCCGGGCAACAAGTATTTTCTATTTTTGGATAGAGTGGGAAAGGGTTAGAACCTGTGTCAGGTTTTTATTGCTGCACCTACAGAGAAAAAAATATACTGGGCCATATTCTCCTAGATTTCCCGCGGGCGGCGCGTAAGCCAATTACACTCCGCCGCCCCAACCTACAGGAGCAAGTGCTGTATTCCCTAAACACTTGCTCCGTAGTTTGGGGCGGCGGAGTGTAAATGGCCCGGCGTAGCCACGCGTATCTCCAAGGGGGCGGCTTCTATTTAAATTAAGCGCGCCCCCGATTCTAACGAACTGCGCATGCGCCGGGCTTAAAATAGCCCAGTGCGCATGCTCCAGTTCTCGGCGTAAAACGTCAATGACGCCGACGTGTGCGTCATTGACGTAAAGTCGTATTCAAGAACGACTTAGGGAAACGACGTAGCTGAAGGAAGAACACGACGCGGACCCGACGCCATACTTAACATGGCCTACGTGGGACTTGCGTAAACTTACCCCTCATATAGCAGGGGTAAGTTTACGCTTACGCAAACGACGTTAGCGATGGTTACGCGACGCGAATTCGTTCGGGAATCGGCGTATCAGGCACATTTGCATAAACAGATGAGACCTGAACGTAAACGCCATCTAGCGGCGGCTGGCGTAATTACATTTAAGATCCGACAGTGTACGTGACTTACACATGGCGGATCTTAAGTGTATCTATGCGAAAATTATTCTAAGAATCAGTCGCATAGATACACGGGCCAAAAAAGAGAGATACGATGGAGTATCCTGAGATACTCCATCGTATCCTTACTCAGAATATGGCCCAGTGTATTTATTGGCGTATAACACTCACTTTTTTACCCTGAAAATAGGGGGTAAACTGTGCCTGCGTGTTATACGCAGGGTGCCGTGGAAAGTTTTTTCCCTGAAATTTCCCTCTTAAAGTTAGGGTGCGTGTTATACGCCGATAAATACGGTAACCTGTGTGGTGATTAGGACAGGAAGTCAGAACCAATTGGTCCTTGACAGCAATGAAAATCTCTTTCTATTTATTTTGTTATAATTTTTTCCATTGGTTGAACTAGATGGACTTGTGTCTTTTTTAAACATGAGTAACTATTAACTATTTTGGTATCACGACAGATGATCTAACCCTTCTTCATTCTAAAAATAAGCATTGGCTATAGCTCCATATTAAAGATCAATATGTAAATAAAGTTATAAAATTAAAAAACAAAGCTTCTTGGGTAGATTCTCCTAATGACACCAATGTTTCGAAGCAGCAAAAAGAAGCATTGGCTAGAGCTCCATATTCAACTTTAACCCCCTTTGCAACCCCTCTAACCAATTTATAAGTTTTTTTTTTGCCTTACCTTGTGAAACATATCATACTCCTCTAGGTCTACTTTTGACGTCTCCCATTGGCACTGTTTCTGGGTGTGGTAATCTAGCACTGCCGACGTGCCCACATTGGCCAATCCCCGGCAGTTCCGTCCCGCTCATGGTGTCACCTACAGACTCTCTTCTGGATATTGAGAAGGCCCCAATGCTGGACAGCCAATAGCAAAGTCACATAGTAAGGTATGTGGACACCTAAAGAAGGACCTTGCCTCCTGTAAACAAAAAAAGTCAATATTCAGAACTGAAGCAACACATGCGCATGGTGCCATCTGGCTTCTGTGCACCCAGGAGGGAGAATTGCAGTGATTGTTACTTGCTTTTAGGACCCTATGCATACAGGGACAGAATGCAGGACTTCAGCCCACTTGGGTACCAATGGTACACTGTTCAGTCTCGTCCAGCTAGAGCCTGCCATAGAATTTGAATAGCTGTTGGCAGATGGTCTGGACGCTGTCTTTTCTGGGCACACAAAAAAGCCAGGAGGGACACGCAAGCAGGTAGGCGGGCCTGTGTGCAAGGGGTCTTAGATAGATAAAAAAGGATATTTATAGTATTTTTTTTTCTATGACAGTGATTAATTAGAGTGGGGTGGTTGAGGGACTGTGCACAGGAGAGACAGTATAGCATGGACTTTGAACTCCATGCAAGAAGAAGCCTAATAATTCAATAGGCCTGGACTCGAGAAGGGAGCCTCTTAGGCCCCATACACACGAGAGGATTTATCCGCGAATACGGTCCAGCGGACCGTTTCCGCGGATAAATCCTCTCGAGGATTTGTGCGGATTTCCATGCGATGGAGTGTACTCACCATCGCATTGAAATCCGCGCCGAAATCCTCTGGCGATGACGTGTCGCGCCGTCACCGCGATTATGACGCGGCGACGTGCGCGACGCTGTCATGTAAGGAATTCCACGCATGCGTCGAATCATTACGACGCATGTGGGGGATCCCTTCGGACGGATGGATCCGGTGAGTCTATACAGACCAGCGGATCCATCCGTTGGGATGGATTCCAGCGGATAGATTTGATAGCATGTCATCAAATATTTATCTGCTGGAAATCCATCCCAGGGGATAAATATCTGCGGAAACAGATCCGCTGGAGTGTACACACCATAGGATCTATTCGCTGAAACCCATTCGCTGGGATTTTTCAGCGGATGGATTCTATCGTGTGTATGGGGCCATAGAGTGGTGTGACCACTTGTCTGGCCTCTGGAAAATAGACTACTAACCTAAAGACACCTATCCCACATAAGTCTTGAGAGTGCTAGTCCCTCCTGGCTTTTTATTGTGCCCAGAAAAGACAGTGCCCACACCATCTGCCTGCAGCTATTCAAGATTCTATGGCATGCTCTAGCTGTACGAGACTGAACAGTGTACCATTGGTACCCAAGTGGGCTGATGTCCTGCATTCTGGGCTTTTATCTCTGTAGGTATAGGGTCCTAAAAGCAAGTAACAATCACTTGTCCCTTCTGGGTGCACTAAAATGCAGAGATGGCACCATGTGCATGTGTTGCTCCAGTTCTGAATCTTTGCTCTTTTTTTGTTTACAGGAGGCAAGGTCCTTCTTTAGGAATCCACATAGCTTCCTACGTGACTTTGCTATTGGCTGTCCAGCATTGGGGCCTTCTCAATATCCAGAAGAGAGTCTGTAGATGACACCATGAGTGGGCGGGAACTGCCAGGGATTGCCCAATGTGGGCACGTCAGCAGAGCTAGATTACAGCAGCCAGAAACAGTGGCAATTGGAAACTCCAAAGGCAGACCTAGAGAAGTATGATATGCTTCACAAGTTAAGGCCAAATAAGCTTCTAAAAGGGTTAGAGGGGGTGTGAAGGGGGTTACATTTTGCCTAGATATGGGCTTTAATATGGAGCTATAGCCAATGCTGCTTTTGTCATTAAGAGAATCTACCCAAGAAGCTTTGTTTTTGTTTTTTAACACTTTATAACTTTATTTAAAGACTCCAAACATATTGATCAGTTAGGTGCATTGTGAACTATCTCTCTAGAAAGAAGGCAGAAGAGATGCAAGTCTGTCTGAGCTGATCACCCAACAGCGCACAGAAAAAATAAACACTAATGGGGCAGATCCACAAAAGAATTACGCCGGCGTATCTATTGATACGCCGGCGTAATTTTAAATTTCCCACGTCGTATCTTTGTTTTGTATCCACAAAACAAGATACGACGGCATCTCGGGTCGATCCGACAGGCGTACGTCTTAGTACGCCGTCGGATCTAAGATGCAATTTTTCGGCGGTCGCTAGGTGGCGTTTCCGTCGAATTCCGCGTCGAGTATGCTAATTAGCTAGTTACGGCGATCCACGAACGTACGTCCGGCCGGCGTATTTTTTTACGTCGTTTGCGTTCGGCTTTTTCCGGCGTATAGTTAAAGCTACTGTTATGAGGCGTACTCAATGTTAAATATGGCCGTCCTTCCCGCGTAGAAATTTGAAATTTTAACGTCGTTTGCAAATAGGGATTTGCGTAGAATGACGTCACCGTCGGAAGCATTGGCTTGTTCCAGGTTAATTTCGAGCATGCGCAGTGGGATACCCCCACGGACGGCGTATGCGCAGTTAAAAAAAACGTTGTTTACGTCGGGTCACAATGTATTTACATAAAACACGCCCCCATCACAGCCATTTGAATTCCGCGCCATTACGCCGCCAAAAATACACTACGCCACCGTAACTTGCGGCGCAGATTCTTTGTGGATTAAAAAAAATAATAAGTTACGGCAGCGTAGCATATCTTAGATACGCTACGCCCGGCGCATAAATGCGCTGCTGTACGAGGATCTGCCGATAATGACTCACAGCAGTGATACAGTAGAGTAATGAAAATATGCAAAGCTGTATTCTGCATAGTGCAGAACTTATCTTTATCAAGAGGATCAAGTTTGCATTAGATAAGTCTACAGCGCTGAAATAGATAACTGGAAATGGTTCTTTGTCTAGACGAGAAAGCCTTAGCAAGTAAAGCACAAAAATATTTGACATGCACCGTTCTACAGAATAGCGGAAATACTGATCACTAAAGGAACGGCATGATAATATAGATTTTGAGCAGGGATAGTAATAGTGTAGTAATAGTATAGCTTATTTATAAAAGAACCAATTATGAATTATTGCATATGTAGTGCTTTCCCTATAAGAGCCGCGGTAATTTAACTGGTTATTTCCCAAGGTTAGTGCAGAAGCAGCCAGGCACACAGCAACAGTTCACTTACTCTGGCTCATTAATCAATCTAGAGGGGATGTCTTTTTATGATTTGTATTGCTGAAGAACATGGAGAGGGTGTAGGTTAATATGGGATACTTATGGGATGTACTGAAAAATGGCAGAAGAACAAAGGCCCTCCAATAGGGGGGTACCAGGCACACAGGGGGTTCTGGATAGGGGGATTGGTGCGGCAGGAAGGAAGGACAATTACAGAATGATGCACTGTTTGTGTGTGTCTCTCCCTCCAGCAGCTGAAAGCCGGTTTCTCCCCCTCTCCCTCCCACTGGCTTTCAGCTCCTGGAGGGAGAGATGCACAAACAGTGCATAATTTTGTAATTGTCCTGCTGCACCAATCCCCCTCCCTGTGCTGCCCACATCTTATTCTCCTTGTGTGCCTGGGCCACCCCTCGCCAATGCCGACTTTCCTCTCCTGACGGCTGCTGCGGGAACACAGGCAGATGGAGAGTGGGGGAAAGGGCCAGTAAATATGTAATTTACTGCCCGCTTCCTGAATTGGACACAGTGAGCAATTGGTACTGATTGCTCTTGTGTCTATTGATAACTGAGAACAGAAAACTACACTATATTGCCAAAGTATTAGGACACCTGTCTTACACACAAATATACTTTAATGGCATACCAGTCTTAGTCTGTAGGGTTCTGTATTGAGTTGATAAAAAATAAAAAATAGGTAGTGCAGCGCTTAAAAATCCAATAATAGAAAGTCCAAGTAGAATCTTTTCTAAAGTGACTGGTGATGAGTAGAAAATTATGCAGGTGCTGTAGCGTGGAAATAAGTAGAAACACCTCCACCAATGGTAGTAATGGCCGCTCACCTCACAGATATGACCCTCTGTTAGATAGGGTCATAAACAGCATTCCCATAAGGGTATCTCCAAAACAGGGGAAATCCAGCAATGATACAAATGGTCTCCAAAGGAAGGTCAGCAATCAAGCATCAAATCCAGATATGAAAGAAAAACAGCACATAGTGTTTCTCCGTGGAGACAAAGCAGTAAAATTTAATAAATAAAAAACGCACTTACAGAGCAAGGCACTTAGTCCAGTGCCAAGGATAACAAGCGTGTGTGTAGCTATGATCGCGGGTGACGTCACGCTCTCCCTACCGAACGTTACGTCCCTGGGGCTGGACTTCTTCAGCGGGTTTGTACAGTATTGAGTTGGCCCACTTCCCGCATCACGTGACACTAGAGCTAGCGCGAGAATACACGCCTAGCTATTTCGGATGGTCTCCTGTGAGTGTTGAAACGTCACTCCCAGGAGACCTTGCGCACAGCTCCCATTATGCCTCGTCGGGGGGAAAAGGAGCGACACGCCCACTCCCCGCAGGGAAGAAGACCCAGAAGTGAGGCTGAATACAGGTAAGGGTACAGATCTTGGAAAAAAATGACAACGCTACAGGCATTTATTAAGGCTGCAGAAATTATAGATAGAAAGTTCAGTTTGAGGGTGAATCTCCGCTTTAAGAAGAAAGGGGGAAAATGCTCTGGACTACATCAAAAACGCATTAAAAATACACTGGCATGCACACCAAAAACGCGCATGCAGAACAGCATCTGGAACGTATCCAAACTACGTTCCTATGGTGTGAAGTGGCCCTCAGACTGCCTATTTCACTTTCCACCCCACTATATTTTATAAAAGCCTAGAATGCAGGGGAAATAATCAAACCGGCAGCCTGTGAAACAGAGAACAGCCCAAAGTAATGAACAACTGTTCCACTGATTACAGAGGAGCCAAAAAGAAATACATTTGTCTAACATCCTAGCTACCTAACTAGGAGTGTGCTACACATGTAAATCAAGTACTCAAGATAACAAAAAGTGTATTTTCCATTTTTATTTGATTTCTATTTCTTGAGATTTGTGGTTGCCTGATTAAGGAGATGATTGATTCCCTGTATATGGCACTTTAGAGATTGTCCAAATGGAATAAATATCACTGAGCTAATTAGTCATCCATGACTTCTTGATAAGATAATTGGACCGTCCCCTGTCAGATCTTCATAAATTCTCCTTACTTTCTGTATTCTATATCTTTTATAAATTAATCTATGTCCTTTCCACTGCAGTTTTTGAGCTGTTTTTAACAGTTATGCCCTGTACACACGATCGGTCCATCCGATGAAAATGGTCTGATGGGCCGTTTTCATCGGTTAACCGATGAAGCTGACTGATGGTCAGTCGTGGCTACACACCATCGGTTAAAAAAAACGATTGTGATGTAAAACACAACGACGTGCTGAAAAAAACTAAGTTCAATGCTTCCGAGCATGCGTCGACTTGATTCTGAGCATGCGTGGATCTTTAACTGATGGACGTGCCTACAAACGATCGTTTTTTTTCTATCGGTTAGGTATCCATCGGTTAAATTTAAAACAAGATTGCTTTTTTTTAACCCATGGATAAATAACCGATGGGGCCCACACACGATCGGTTTGGTCTGATGAAAACGGTCCATCAGACCGTTCTCATCGGTTTGACCGATCGTGTGTACGCGGCATAACACTTGGTTATCCATTCTTCCAGATTTAGAGCGAAATCCTAATTTCCGACAAGAAAAGTTTGATGTGAGCTTTTGGTCGGAAATTCAGACCATGTGTAGGCTCCATCAGACTTTTTCTGTTGGAATTTCCGACAGCAAAAATTTGAGAGTTGGTTCTCAATTTTTCCCACGGGAAAAGTTCTGGTCGGAAATTGTGATCTTCTGTATGCAATTCTGACTCGCAAAAAAACATGCATGCTCAAAATCAATTTGACGCATGCTCGGAATCATTGAACTTAATTTTTCTTGGCTCGTTGTAGTGTTGTACGTCACCGCGTTCTTGTCGGTCAGAATTTTGTGTGACCGTATATATGCAACACAAGTTTGAGCCAACATTCCGTCAGAAAAAAATCCACGGTTTTCTTGACAGAATTTCCGATCGTATGCACGCAGCATTAGGCTATGTTCACGTCTAGGCGTTGTTATTTTAAAGGCGTTTTTGGGGTATTTTTTCAGGCATTTTTTTTCAGGGGTGCTTTTGCAGAGTTTTTGTACAGGCACCAATGTAGAAGAATTAAAATGCCTGTAAACAGCCAAAAAATAAGCTCATGTACCTTTTCGATCGATGGACGTTTTGCTTTTGACGACAGAACTCTCAGATGTGAACAGTGGCCTTTGAAATGAATGCGATTAGTCTTGTTGGGTATTTTTAGAGCTGAGGCTTAGAGCAGAAAAACACCCAAAAATGCCAAGATGTGTACTAAGCCTTATTATTATTATTATTATTATTATTATTATTATTATACAGGATTTATATAGCACCAACAGTTTGCACAGCACTTTACATCAGGGAAGACAGTACAGTCACAATACAATTCAATACAGGAGGGATCAGAGGGCCCTGCTCGTTAGAACTTACAATCTAGAAGGGAGGGTCAAGTGGAACAAAGGGTAGTTAGCTGTGGGGGGTGATCAGATGGACTCAAATGAAAATACAGTTGTTAGGTGTGGGAAGGATAGGCTTCTCTGAAGAGGAGGGTTTTCAGGGATCCTCTAAAAGCTAATAGAGAAAGAGATGGACAGACAGCTTGGGGTAAGGAGTTCCATAGGCTTGGAGAGGCTCTGGAAAAGTCCTGAAGACGAGCAAGGGAGCAGGTGATGAGAGAGCTAGAGAATAGGAGGTCTTGAGAAGAACAAAGAGAACGATTAGGTTGGTATTTAGAGACTAGGTCATTGATGTAGCTGGGGGCAGAGTTGTGGATGGCTTTGTAGGTAATTGTACACGCGGTATGAAAATCAGAAGGGGATTGTCGTTTGACAGGCTGTAGTCCGAAATTCTTGCCATTAGTACGCTCTTTTAGACAATTGTTTTTCAATTTTCGGACAATAAATGTTGAATGACAGGCTAGTAAATTGTTGGAAAAAGACGGCTCCACGTCTGATTTTCGGGTTGGTCAGTACACAAATTCGTCACACAAAAGTCGAAAGTACAAACACGCATGCGCAGAATCAAGGAACGACTGGGAAAAGTTTGGTCTTGTAAACTACCGTTCGTAATCTAGAATTCACATTTGTGACGCGGCAATTGCTGAAATGTCAAAATTCTCATTTTCTTTAATGGGATAATAATGAAGCCACTTTGCATGTAGTTATGCCAAACGTATTTTAAAAGGCATTTGTTTTGTATGATCTGAAAATTGCGAATCAACGTTCACCAAACTTCTGCTAAGACGAAATTAGCAGAAGTGGTCCAAAGGGTGGTGCTTGAGAAATGAAATTCCTCTTTATACTCTTGTAGTACATCACTACGTTCGTGTTTGTCAAACGACAATTTGCATACCGTTAGTATGCAAAACAAGATCCTGGCACACACCCTTTTGACAAAAATCAGAAGCTTGGCCGTCCAACAATTGTACCGCGTGTATGAGGCTTTAGTCTTTGTAAATGTAAAAACTAAAAGCCACACCTGAGAGCTGACAGTGTGTGGCGTCTGTTTTTTAAATTTGATAGCCAGAAAAGCCTTTTCCGCTATGCAATTCTGACGCACAAAAATCCTACGCATGCTCGGATTCAATTTGACGCATTCTTGGAATCATTGAACTTTATTTTTCCCGGCTCGTCGTAGTGTTGTATGTCACCGCATTCTTGATGTTCGGAATTTCCGACAACATTTGTGTGACCGTGTGTATGCAAGACAAGTTTGAGCAACCAATCCGTCGGAAAAAAATCCACGGTTTTGTTGTCGGAATGTCCGACCGTGTGTACGCAGGCATTAGACTGTGGTTGTGGCTGAGACAAAATGGAGGCTGCAAGTGCAGCAGAAACCAGGCTGGGGTGCAGCCTTGTTCTTAAGGGTCTAAGCATGGGGCTTAGATTGTAGGTGCAGTAGTGGTAGGACTGTGGGTGCAACGGGGACCTGACTGCATAGAACTTGCACAGAGTTTTGTGACATTTCTATGTAAGGGTTTCTCAACTTTCTTAAAGTATGTCTAAAAGCCCCATACACACTATCAGTTTTCCTGCAGGTTTTTCTCTTCAGATTTACCAAAACCATGTACTGTAGTGCAAGGGCCTGCCTGATTGCATACAAATTGAAACTCTTAGGCCCTGTACACACGAGGAGACATGTCAGATGAAAACGGTCCGCGGACCGTTTTCATCGGACATGTCTCCTGGGATATTTTGGTCTGATGTGTGTACACACCATCAGACCAAAATCCCAGCGGACAGAGAACGCGGTGACGTGGCGGTGACGGTGACACGGCGACGTGCGCAAACCAGGAAGTTCAATGCTTCCACGCATGCGTCGAATCAATTTGACGCATGCGCGGGATTTCGGTCCGCTGGTTAGACGTACTAACCAGTGGACATGTCAGACGGACAGGTTTCCAGCGGACAAGTTTCTAAGCATGCTAAGAAACTTTTGTCCGCTGGAAAACGGTCCGCTAGGCCAGGAAACCTGTCCGCTAGGCCGTACACACAATCGGACATGTCCGCGGAAACTGGTCCGCGGACCAGTTTCATCGGACATGTTCGGTCGTGTGTACGGGGCCTGAAGGTTTGACCTCATATTAGATGGTTTTGGTAAACCTGAAGAGAAAAACCTGCAGGAAAACTGATAGGCCTGGATTCACAAAGCACTTACGCCGACGTATCTCGAGATACGCCGAGTAAATGTAACTATGCGCCGTCGTATCTGTGCGCCGTGCCCACAATCTGAGATACCCCTGAAAATAGGCTTCCTACGACTGACGTAACTTGCCTACACTGTCGTATCGTGGGCGCATTGTTACGCCGGGCGCATTTGCCGCTCCCATAGATTTTCTATGCACATATGCAAATGAGGGAGATACGCCAATTTACAAACGTAGTTGCGCCTGGCGTATCATATATGCGGTTTGCGTAAGTCGTATGTCCGGCGTAAAGTTATTCCCCATATAGGAGGCGTAACTAATGCAACGGTATGGACCAGGAACTACAAGCCGTCGTATCTTTTGTCGTTTACGTTGTACGTGAATATGACTAGGTGTAGGTTACGTTCACGTCATAGGCAGTGATTCGACGTATCTTAGGGAGTAGTTCCGACGTGATACTGAGCATGTGCACAGGGATGCGGCCACGGGGCGGCGCATGCGCCGTTCATTTTAAGTACTTCTATGACGCTTGGCCCATCATTTGCATGGGGTCACGCCTCATTAGCATGGCTCACGCCCACTTCCACCTACGCTGGCTTACGCTGAGGAAACCCAGCGTATCTTTAAGAGCGAGTGGGAGCGAGTGCTTTGTGAATCCAGTGCTTGCCTCTGTGCGCTGCGCCGGCGTAGCGTAAAAGAGATACGCTACGGCGGCATAAATATGCGCCGATGTATGTGAATCCGGGCCATAGTGTGTATGGGGCTTTCGGCTAAGCACTTTTTTTTTTGGTACAGTTTGTGGTTTAGATGCACTTTTGAACTTTCAAAAGACTACTTTAAAAAAAAAAATAACAGGTAACCATTGCATATAGATATTCAAAGATCTAGTTTATGTTTTTTTATACTATTCACTATTTAACATATTTTGTAATGGATGAAAACATATTCCTTGGAATTCATAAAGAGTGACATAAACACACTCTGGAAAGTCTACTGAAAACACAAAGCAATAAAAATCTGACTCTAAATCACCACTCTAAATATTTTGTCTGGAGTTCCAAGCACCAAGAAGAACGCTAACAGGACACAGATTCATGCATCTATTGCAGTTCTCTATAGTGCATTGTGTTTAGCAAGTCTGCAATTCCTTCAAAGTGATTTTTTATTTATTTTTTGAACAGTGCTCACATGAAAATGCTACCGCTTGTTGTAATTACTCACAGTATTAGAGTAGAAAGGATGGCGGAGAAAAGAACAGAGCCCAGCAAAACAATCCTAATCTTTAGATTAAACCTTATCTGTTAGAGAGCACACTCTATTCCACCAGCTGTTATGTTAAAAGCCTTTGAAACGCTCTCCTACGCTTCAGCATCATCCATTTATATTTCTATTTAGATGAAAGTCAAAGAAAGTGGGGACAAAGTGTGTTGTTCTGTTCTAAGTTGTGCTCTGCTGGGTTTTATGGTAACCCATGTAACGCAGTTAAAATTATTCAAATGTTATAGTCCGTCTATAATTTTGCTATTATTGTTTGTGATTTACTGACAAAAAAAAATTATTTAACCACTTGAATACAGGGCTTTAAAACCCACCTCTTTCCCAGGCCTATTCTGGCACTTCTCTCCTACATGTACAAATCATCATTATTTTGCTAGAAAATTACTCAGAACCCCCAAACATTATATATGTTTTTTTAGCAGACACCCTAGGGAATAAAATGGCGGTCATTGCAACTTTTTATCTTTCACCGTATTTGCGCAATCATTTTTCAAACAGCTTTTTTTTGTAAAAAAAATGGTTTCATAAATTAAAAAATAACAAAACAGTAACGTTAGCCCAATTTTTTGGTAAAATATGAAAGATGAGGTTACGCCGAGTAAATAGATACCTAACATGTCATGCTTTAAAATTGCGTACACTCATGGAATGGCGCCAAACTTCGTTACTTAAAAATCTCCATAGGCGACACTTTAACATTTTTACAGGTTACCAGTTTAGAGTTACAGAGGAGGTCTAGTGCTAGAATTGTTGCACACGCTCTAATGCACGCGGCGACACCTCACATGTGTGGTTTGAACGATGTTTACATACGTGGGCGGGACTTACGTGTGCGTACGCTTCTGAGCGTGAGCTACCGGGGACAGGGGCATTTTAATTTTTTTATTATTATTATTTATTTTTTATTGTACTTATTTATTTATTTTTTACACTTTTTTTTTACATTTTTTTTCAATCGCTTTTATTACTATTACAAGGAATGTAAACATCCCTTGTAATAGGAAATGTGTGTGACAGGTCCTCTTTAAGGAGAGATGCAGGGTCAATAAGACCCCACATCTCTCCTCCAGGCTGGAAAGAATGAGATCGTGAAAAAAAATTCACAGATCTCATTCAAACTAGCCGCAATTGCGGTTTGTTTACTTACGGGGACCCGGGCGTGACGTCATCACATCGCGCCCGGGCCTCCGACGATCATAGAGATGACTGGTGACCATCTGGTCACCAGTCATCTCTATGGCAAACATCCGGCGGACGGCGATCATCTCTGGGCCCCCGATGGCAGGGGAGAGCCCGGAGAAGCACCGGATGGCGGCAGGAGGGGGGGATGTCCCCTCCCGCCGCCTGTAAGAACGATCTAGCGGCGGAACCGCCGCTATGATCGTTCTTACGGTGCGCAGGATCGCCGCCGCTAAAAAATTATATCTCAGTGATGCCTCTGGGTGCAGGCATCATTGAGATATCCCCCCGCAAAGCCCAGGACGTCATATGACGTCCACCCGGGATAACAGGTCCCCGTTTTGGACGTCATATGACGGCGTGCGGGTATTAAGTGGTTAATAATGATGGTAAGTCAAAGAATAGATGTGCTCAAAGTCAGTTTTTCAGTAACATTAGAAAGTTTGCATAACTTCCTATCATCAAGATATACAGAAACTATGGGCCAGATTCAGGTACGTTTGCCCAGGCGCAGCGTATCAGAGATACGCTACGCCGCCGTATTTTACCTGGCGCACTTTTGAATCCAGGAAGATTTTGCGCCGTAAGTTACGGCAGCGTAGTGTATTTCTCGGCGCGTATTTCAAATTGGGCGGGTAGGGGGCGTGATTCATTTAAATGAAGCGCGTCCCCGCGCCGATTGATATGCGCATGCTCCGTTTCAAAAATTCCCGCCGTGCTTTGCGCGAAATGACGTCGCACCAACGTCATTTTTTGAACGTAGACGTGAGTTACGTCCTTTCCTATTCACGGATGACTTGCGCAAAAAAATAAAAAAATTTAATTTGACGCGGGAACGACGGCCATACTTTAACATGGCAAGTCTATCTATACGCCACAGAATAGCAGCTTTAACTATACGCCGGGAAAAGCCGACTAGCGACGACGTAAGAGAATGCGACGACCGCGCGTACCTTCGTGGATCGCTGTGAAAAGCTAATTAGCATACCTGACGTGGAAAACTACGCGAACTCCACCCAGTGGGCACCGAAGTATAACACCTACGATCCGAAGGCGTACGAAGTCGTACGCCTGTCGGATCGAAGCCAAAAGCCGTCGTATCTTGGTTTGAGGATTCAAACTAAAGATACGACGCGGCAAATTTGAAAGTACGCCGGAGTATCAGTAGATACACTGGCGTACTTGTACTGTGAATCTGGCCCTATATGATTTTCCTGAACAGCTCCACCATTCATGAAGACCTTAAGCTCCAGACAAGATATGGATTTATGCACAAATTGGTCATAAATGTGATCTGGTAATAAGAATAGACCATCACAGTCTGCTTAAAGTGGAGTTCCACCCATAAATATAACATTACATCAGTAGTTTTAAAAAAATGTCATTAGTCCTTTACGATTATTTTTTTTTTTTAGATGCCTTCAAAGTGTTGTTGCTAGGCAGAATAGTTAATCTTTCCACTTCCTGCACCTAGGTGCTTAATGCTTCCTAACCTACACCGCACAGACTCCTGGGAATGTAGTGGGTGTAACTTTCCAGGAGTCTGTGCACTCCCCAGTCTCAAAGAATCATGTGACTTGGACAGCACAGGTGCTGAAACCTGATCTGACACTGCTTGTGCAGCACTGAGCATGTGCGAGATCTCCAAGGCTGAAATCCAGGAAGTCATACAGTCTGGCTTCATGATGCCCACACTTAAGATGGCCCCAGTCAATTTCTATTTTATAAAGTGTCTAAATGCTGTAACAACCTAACAAAACGGACCTTAGTTTACAGACTAACTTTACTATAATACATTAAGCTTGTGTATTACAGGGGTATTTATATTTAAAAAGTGAAATTGTGGCCGGAACTCCGCTTTAAACTAATAACACACAAAGAATTAAATGTTACCATGTTTTTATTGAACACACCATGCAAACATTCACAGTGCAGGTGGAAAAAGTATGTGAACCCCCGACTAATGACATCTCTAAGAGCTAATTCGAGTGAGGTGTCAGCCAACTGGAGTTCAATCAATGAAATGAGATTGGAGGTGTTGGTTACAGCTGCCCTGCCCTATAAAAAACGTCAGGGCCTGGACGGATTGCTATCATCGAAGGAAAAATTAATTCCCAAGTTTATCAAGACATTTTGCAGGAGAACTTAAGCTCAACAGAAGATGGGTGTTGCAACAGGACAACAACACAAAGCATAGAAGTAAATCAACAACAGAATGGCTTAAACAGAAGAAAATACGCCTTCTGGAGTGGCCCAGTCAGAGTCCTGACCTCAACCCGATTGAGATGCTGTGCATTGATCTCAAGAAAGCGATTCACACTAGACTTTCCAAAAATATTTTCGTGAACTGAAACAGTTCTGTAAAGAGGAATGGTCAAGAATTACTCCTGACCGTTGTGCACGTCTGATCTGCAACTACAGAAAACGTTTGGTTGAAGTTATTGCTGCCAAAGGAGGTTCAACAAGTTAATAAATCTAAGGGTTCACATACTTTTTCCACCTGCACTGTGAATGTTTACATGGTGTGTTCAGTAAAAACATGGTAACATTTAATTCTTTGTGTGTTATTAGTATTACTGTGATTGTCTATTGTTGTGGCTTGAAGATCAGATCACATTTTATGACTAATTTGTGCAGAAATCCATATCATTCCAAAAGGGTTCACATACTTTTTGTGGCAACTGTATTTACTGAAGCAACTACGATGCAGTGTGGGGAGGGCAGAGCACCATGCTGAGGGTCTTGATTCCCGACTGTGCCTCATTTGATAGAACGGCTCTCTTTTGGAATAAATCCCTCTGTCACTTTTTCCATCTCAGATGTCCTTCTTTTTATTTTAATATATAAAGACCTGCAAAGGTCCTCATACAACCAGGTCATGGCATAGGTATTAACAGTTAAGCCTCATACACACGTTCAGACTGCCAACTGACTTTTACGTTAATTTTGCTCCGAATGGGCGTTGACCGTGAACTTGGTATGCATACACTCAGCCAACAAACACGACCGTAGTGACGTAACAGATGTACTACGTGGTTTTTCTGCTCTTTACCTCCACCCTTTGGGCAACTTCTGCTATTTTTGGCTGAACTTTAGCATTGGTTCTGAGCATGCGTATTTGTACTTTGGACCTTAGTTCGGTGGACTTATGCACACACGATCGGATTAGCCGACGTAGTACATTTATTGCCGGAAAGTGTGTCTGTTCTCACAGCGAACATTTGTCCGATGGAAAAAGCTAAAAAGTTTGTCCGATGGAGCGTACACACTGTCAGATTGTCTGCAAAAAGAGGTCCGTCGGACAATTGTCAAGAAGTTCAGATCGTGTGTACGACCTTTAGTCACATTCAGTTGGACTTGTTCTTGGTGTCTCTGTTTAGGGATGGTTATTTCAGCTTGATGTAGATGGCATATTTTTATACATCTTGTGAACCTACAGTTCTACCTGTCCAACAATGTGCACCCCGCTGTCCCCAAAAGACTATCTTTATTCCTTAAGGGAAGGAAAAATGACCTTGTGAGTTTATCTTTCTATGTTGAGCCATTGTTTTTTTGGGAGGCTGTTTTGTCTTCCTAAAGCCTCATACACACGATCGGACTTCCATCTGACTTTTCTGTGGATTTTTGTTTCGAAGGGCGTTGGCCGTGAACTTGTTCTGCATACACACGGCAGGACTTTTTTAGCCAACTTTCACCAAATCACATGTTTTTTCAGCTCTTTACCACCACCCTGTGGGCAACTTCTGCTATTGTTGTCTGATCTTTAACATTGGTTCTGAGCATGCGTGTTTGTACTTTGGACTTTAGTCCGATGGACTTGTGTACACACGATCGGATTAGCCTCCATCGGACATATGTTGCCGGAAAGTTTGTCTGTTTGCACAGCGAACATTTGTCTGATAAAAAACACAAAAAACGTGTCCGATGGAGCGTACACACGGTTGGATTGTCCGATCAAACAGGTCCGTCGGACAAAGTGCGCCGATAGTGTGTATGGGCCTTAACAGGTCTTGCATTCCTCATTACACTGCACAACATATACCAAGATACTTTGCTTGTGTTTAGGAGATTGGTCTTTTGGATGTACAAGCTTCTGTGAAGCTTCAATTTTCCGAGACAGAAGCTTCTATATCCAAAAAAGTTCAAATGCTCAAACACAAGCAAAGTAGCATAGTAGATGCAGTGCTAAAATGTGTCAATTGTTCATCCACAAAAGGAGGAGTGGTGGATCTTAGCACCACGAGTAGGCAGCAGACATGAATGAATGAATGAAAAACTTATATAGCGCGGCACATGCGAACTGAATCGCCTCTGGGCGCATGATGTTTCATGTCTCATGACATCAAAAGAGCAGAGTTTTAATCCGTCTTCTGAAAGTCAGGTGGTTTTCCTCCAACCGAACGCTGGTTGGTAAAGCGTTCCATAGTCTCGGACCTTGAAAAGCAAACCTTCTTTCTCCTTTGGACTTGTATTTGGTTTTTGGAACCTTGACCAGATTTTGGTCAGTGGATCGCAGAACGCGATTAGAATTGTGAGGTTCTATCTTGTCGCAAAGATATTGCGGCGCCTTCCCATGGATGCACTTATGTGTCAGGCAGAGTGCTTTAAATACAATTCTGTCTTTTACTGGCAACCAGTGAAGGGTTCTCAGCGAAGGTGAGATTGATTCCCATGTCCTTTTCCCAGTCACCAGTCTGGCGGCCGTATTCTGTACGACTTGCAGACGAGCGATTTGGTGCTTTGGGAGCCCGAGGTAAAGGGCATTTGCATAGTCCAGTCTGGAATTCACGATTGTTCCCACCACGACTGCTACGTCTTCTTTGGGGATAAATGGAATAAGTCTGCGTAGTAGGCGCAACAAATGGTGCGATCCGCTGACTACTGACCCTATTTGTGCGTCCATTGTCATGAAGGTGTCAAAAATGACTCCTAGACTTTTGACTTTGGAGCTAGGGGTGATGCTTTGGCCCAGAATGGGCGGCGGTGTCCAGGTTGTTGCCAGTTGACTCTTTCGGCTGGCGTGAAACATAAGAAGTTCTGTTTTGGAACTGTTGAGTTTAAGATAACTCTTAGTCATCCAGTTTTCTATCGAAGAGAGACATTTCTCTAAACTGAGATGATGATCCTTTTTGTTGCAGATGCGAAAATACATGCATAAGAGTGATAAAGTAGTTCTTGGCTACTGATAATATCAAAGAGAGGGCGAAGATAGATGTTGAACAGCACCGGTGACAGGGGGGATCCTTGGGGGACTCCACATGGCACCGTGCGTTTTTCCGACGTGAAAGATCCCAGTTTCACTGTTTGTGATCGGTTTTCAAGAAAGGAGGAAAACCATGGTAAATCACCTTCTGCGATTCTGGCTACCTCGGCCAGTCGCATCAGTAACAGTTTGTGGTCTACTGTGTCAAAGGCTGCGCTTAGGTCCAGCAGAACCAGGAGACAGGATTCTCCCTCGTCTGCGGCCTCGAGGGCATCGTCCCATATTTTGAGTAAGGCCGTTTCTGTCCCGTGTCCGGGACGGAAACCTGATTGAAATGGATCGAGTAGATTGTGGGTATCCAGATGCTGTTGCAGCTGTTGTACCACTATTTTCTCCATTATCTTGGAGAGAATATTTAGGCCTGTTATGGGGCGGCGGTGAGTTGGGTCCTTGGGATCCAAGTTAGGTTTTTTCAAGATGGGCTGGATTGTGCCCTCTTTCAGCAGGGATGGCACTATGCCTTCCTTAAATGACTGATTTATAAGCTGTGTGATGGGAGGCGCCAGAATGTTGGCGCATTCCTTCAGCAGCTTGGTGGGAATGATGTCATTGGGTGCTGTGCTGTTCCGCAACGCACCAATGATATTTTTGGTGGTATCGATGGAGATGGGTTCCAGAGTGAACTTAGTTGATTGTAGAAGGTTTCTGTTGGTGTTTTGTAGTTGATTGAAGAGGGGGCTGAGGGGGGTTTTATTTTGCAGAATACTTACCCGGATTCTTTCGATTTTGTCGATGAAGAAATCCGATAGTTCATTACAGAACTCTTGGGTGTCTGAATTGGGGACTTCAAGACCTCCCGGATTCATGGTCTGGGTGACCATCTTGAAGAGTTCTCGGGGGCGGTTCATGGCGCTGTTAATCGCCATAGAAAAATGATGTTTCTTGGCTTTGAAGATTTCTTTATGATATCGTGTTGTTATTGCCTTGTAGATGATGAGGTGATCTTCTGAAGGGCTTCTTTTCCAGACATGGTACTATGAGCAGCACAAACTAGATAAATGTTCCTGCTCATGATCCACATATTGTCCTATTGTCTGTTCCCAACCAACATATTGCTCCCTTGCCATACAAACCGATCAAACTGGTTTGCATCATATGAAACTCCTGTTCTCTTTCCTTCCTGGTTTAAACATCAACAAAGACTTGCATACGGTAAATGAAATGATCTTGCACAAGTTAATAAATTGGTTTCTTTATATCCTACTGGGAAACCTTCATCTGTGAAACCCTATAAATAGAAACCATTTATTTTACAAAATTTCACTACAACCCATTATCCTCCCGAAGAAACATCAAATCGTTTTTTTGTTTTGTTTTTTACTACTAAAACAAGTACAGACAATGGTCGCTCTGTGTTGTATTTGTTGTTATATTTCTGTATACATATTGTTAGCACAGTGTATTCTGCAATCTTGTTTTGAATTTTTTTTCTTGCTGGCAAGTCCAAGAGTACTGAACATTATTGTTGATTGATAACAATAATGAGCCAATCCGTCAGGATATACACTCGCCGGAGACTTTATTAAAGCGGGGGTTCACCCTAAAAAATCATTGACAGTATGCTGATCTTTTTTATTTTTTTGCCGTACATACCGTTGTATCGTTATTTTCCCCCCCGGCTTCCGGGTAGTGAATCCCGCGGGAGTGGGCGCTCCTATGCACAGGCTAAGTGATTGACGTATGACAGTGTGACGCATACGGCCGCGTCACTAGTTGCCGAAAGAAGCCGAACGTCGGTGCGCAGGCGCCGTATAGAGCCAACTCGCAATCCAGCTTCTTTCGGCAACTCGTGACGCGCTGTATGCACCGGGGGGAAGCTTTTGTCATACGTCAATCACTTAGCCTGTGCATAGGAACGCCCACTCCCGCGGGATTCACTACCCGGAAGCCGGGGGGGGGGGGAAATAACAATACAACGGTATGTATGGCAAAAAAAAAAAAAAAGATCAGCATACTGTCAATGTCGGAAGTGAGCTCAATGTAATGTTAGAATTTTTTTTTAGGGTGAACCCCCGCTTTAAGTACACCTTGGACCCCCTTTTGTCTTCAGAACTACCTTAATTCTTCGAGGAATAGATTCAACAACATGTTGGAAACATTCCTCAGAGATTTTGGTCCATATTGACATGATAGTATTACACAGTTGCTGTAGGTTAGTTCGGCTCCACATCTATGATGCAAATCTCCCATTTCACCACATGCCAAAGGTGCCCTATTGGATGAGATCTGGTGACTGTGGAGGCCATTGGAGTGCAGAGACCTCATTGTCATGTCAAAGAAACCAGTGGTGAGATGATTGGAGCTTTGTGACACGGTGCGTTATCCTGCTGGAAGGAGCCATCAGAAGATGGGTACACTGTAGTCATAAAGGGATGGGCATGGTCAGCAACAATACTCAGGTAGGCTGTGGCAATTAAACAATCCTCAATTGGTACTAAGGGGCCCAAAGTGTGCTAAGAAAATATCACACCATTACATCACCACCACCAGCCTGAACCATTGATACAAGGCAGGATGAATCCATGTTTTCAAGTTGTTTACACCAAATTCTGACCCTATCACCTGGAACTTGTAGCTGAAATCGAGACTCATTAGACCAGGCAACGTTTTTACAATCTTCTATTGTCCAATTTTGGTGTTCCTGTGCGAATTGTAGCCTCATTTTTCTGTTCTTAGCTGACAGGAGTGGCACCTGATGTGGTCTTCTGCTGCTGTAGCCCATTTTCTTTGAGGTTCGATGTCTTGTGCGTTCAGAGATGGTATTCTGCAGACTTTGGTTGTAACGAGTAGTTACTTGAGTTACTGTTGCCTTTCTATCATCTCAAACCAGTCTGCCTATTTTCCTCTGACATCAACAAGGCGTTTTCCTCCACACAACTGCTGCTCACTGGATATTTTCTCTTTTTTGGACCATTCTCTGTAAACACTAGAGATGGTTGTGTGTGAAAACCCCAGTCATCCGCAGTTTTTTAAATACTCAGACCAGCCGCCTGGCACCAACAACCATGCCACATTCAAAGTCACTTAAATCCCCTTTCTTCCCCATTCTGATGATCTGTTTGAACTTTAGCAAGTTGTCTTCACCACGTCTAGATGCCTTAATGCATTGAGTTGCTGCCATATGATTGGCTGATTAGCAATGTGTGTTACTAAGCAATGAACAGGTGTACCTAGTAAAGTGGCCGGTGGGTGTAAGCTGCCTCTTGGCTTCTAGTATGCAGTATGTGAGGTCAGGAAGTTGAGACTGACAGCAACTGTAGGACTCCAGGTAACCTCAGACCCCCTAACACTCCACCTAAAGTGTTGGGCTCAGACAAAAGAAAGAACGCTAAATAAGGAGGAAATATAAATCTTACATGAGTAAGTCTGCACAGTTATAAAAATAAAAGCCTAAATATTCAGATTCCTGCATAAGCCCAATCATGATAGGTTCTTTTTAATATTTTGGCATGTCTAGGTCACAGGAGGGACAGTTCACTAAAGCATAACACATCTGGTATTTGCATTACCATGCATTATTTGGTCAGTTTTATGACCAAAAATAAGGTCTCCAAATCATTAAAAGTTCTATTGCACAGATCAGCTGATTTTGGTTTATGCATATTTTTTATTAATATTTGCGGTACCTTTTATGTAACAGCCACAAATTACTTTGCAGGGTTTTTAACAGTAAAATAATGCTATCTTATGATTCATTTTCAGCTGAAAGAATAATGCCAAGCAGCAAGTAAAATTAATTAAGGAGACACTAATGTTATTCAGGAAACACTGAAACTGTGCTAAAGCCAAAAACTATCCAATGTACTTTGAAAAACAATGTTTTTGTATAATTAACCTGTTAGTAAACCCTCTTTCCCTTTACCCCAATAATTTCTTGTACTCATCTGGCCACACTCCTTCCAGATCCATAACGTGAGGTCCATGGGAAGCCATGCAGACACCACTGCAAATTCCCCCTAAGTTCTTTTGCTCATGCAGGAAGAAAATCCTATTTATTCTCACAGGGAGGTCATCAATCATGTGTCCCTCTCTACGGGACACAATGAAAATTGTGCAAAAGTAATGGATTGACTATACCTGGGTGGACAGCTGCATGCCTCCCAGCCTTCTAAAATGATAAAGAGGGACACCTTTAAGCTCAAAAAGATCTAATATGCATAAAATGATTGGCTGAACCAGATGTAGAACCCTCCTAGATAAATGCTATGTTAGGTAACTTTTGTTCTTTAGCTCTCCTGAAATTAATGGAGCTGCTTGAGATTACTCTGGTCTGCTCTGAGTTTCACGGACTGTGGGTTTGGCTGCTTCTCCCTGTTTTCTGGATGCTTCTGGAAAGTAGCAGGCTAGGAGAGCCAAATCTACAGTATGACTATTTATGTGGTCTCAATCAATCCCTGGGAGAAGGTGCCTACATGGTGGCTGGGAGTGAGCATAAATAGTCTAAAGCCAGGAGCTGCCTTGTTCTTCCTCGGGAGTAGTTCAAGGCTATCTTCAGAATGTCCATGGTCAGCGACTTTATTTTGGCTTCCTAGGAATCTCAGACAGCTTGGGGAGCCTCGAGGAGTATGAGGTTACCATCGAAATGTCCGCAAGTTGTGGGTTTGATTCAGGTACCCACCAGATCAAAGAGGGGGCCTTGGAATAGGTGCAGGTTAGTCCCAAAGGATAGGTAGATTTTATTAGCCCGGCAGGTATATGGTGAGAGCTGAATTCCATTTGGGAGATCCTTCAGTGGTCCTCACTTTCCCAGGGAAGTAGAGGATGGCATGAAAGTACCAGAAGGGTGTATGGTGGATGTCTGGGGTGTCCTGTGGCTACCACACCAATGCATTTCGTTCACTGGGATTGTGAACTTCTTCAGGGTAGTGATTCTCCCTATTTTGTGGTAAATTATTCCCTTTCAAAAAATTCCAAACAGGAAGTTGGACGTGTAGGAGGGGGCAAGGATAGTCCTTGGGTAGAAAGTATTAACCCTTGTGTTGGCTGGTTGATGACAGTGTATGGGGTAGTGATTTTTCGCCATGTTGTGGCAATTTTAGGAAATACACACATCCTATATCAATTTAGTTAAGGAGTTATTGCATAGATTTCATTTTTCAGTTTTCAGCAATTTTAATTTAAGAATTTAACACAGTTAGTAATATTTTTAAATTCAGGTTCCAGTCAGCTATAGGTACACACACATTCCTATGTATGGAAAAGCTCCTATGGATAGGGAAGTATATATCATAGTGAGTGCTGTTGCACTCCAGCAATAACTGAATGGAATATTAAAGGATACACTATACATTTTGAAGCATCATTTTCACTAATGGGACCCAATCTATTTAACAAATCCAATTCTAGTTCCGATATAGCATTCGTGTTTTGCAACTTTATATGGTAGCTGTATTTGTCATTCTGGTCTTTGATAATATTTTGTATAACCAATGTATATCTTTATATTTTTATAGTGCTTCAGGTTGGAAATGTAATCCCTTGCCAAATGATTCTGTGAAATGATCTATGTGAAACACAGAAGATGGTTACCCAAACTAAGGAAAACTTAGGAGGTCTTTAATTTTACACAACTTTCACATATGAGTGAATCTTTTGCAAAAATATTTACTGTATTTATTGGCGTATAACACTCACTTTTTTACCCTGAAAATAGGGGGTAAACTGTGCCTGCGTGTTATACGCAGGGGGCTGTGTAAAGTTTTTTTTCTGAAACTTGCCTCTTAAAGTTAGGGTGCGTGTTATATGCCGGTGAGTGTTATACGCCGATAAATATGGTATATATATATATAAACCCTTTAGCTTGCGTTTTTTTTTTTTTTTACTTTTTGTACGTTTTTGCTAAAAAGTGAGGGGTTTCCAAACACACACGTGTATATGTACTTTAGATTGTTCATGAGCTATTTGAGCTGGACTAGGTAGATTGCATCATAGTAGTAATAAGTAAATGTCTAAAACTAAATTATCTATTGATGTCATAGGCTGGCAGTTGGAAGCTGGAAAGCAATAGCTGGCAAGTCAGGTTGGCAGATATTGAAGAGGTGCTACAGTCATGGTTGGGCCAATTCAGGAGAGCTACATCTGTTTAGGCATTAAGCTTCCGAGATTCGTGAACTGGTAGATGTCAGACTCGGCCAAGTACAATCTGCTCTTATGGACAAAAGTTTATTCTGATGCCAACTGAGGCACAGCCAGACCAATGGTTAAAGTCTGGAAAAAATCTCAGGTTAGAGAGAGCGTTATCACAGCTCTCCATAGAGTAATATTTATTACATTTTAATACAGCAGTTGTTAAAAAAATAAAAAAAAAACACCAGGTTGTAAATCTCAGTAGCTTGGTAAAGAATGGAAGATTAAAATGACCTGTAAAGCTGGGTTGTTTATTACCAACAGGTGATGATTGTGAAGGTGATCAGGGCATTTGATAATTGACTGTTACACGATGGCAGGAAAGCAGAGCATTTAATTAGGAACAAGAGGCCCAGTTCAAGACCTTGGCTGGATGCATGATGGCTTGCTCAGCAAACATCTGTCAAATAACAGAACATGAACATGCATGCAGATAGATAACACAATGGAAAACAGAGCACCCACAGTCAGTAAATAATAACAAAGAAAACATCTAAAGACTCATGGGGCCCTCGAGAAATGAGAACTGTGAGTGGAAGGCAATTGAGGAGGAGGTCCACCTATCACTGTAAGTGTATATCAATGACATTATGCTGTAAAGTAAATGTATAGATGACATACTGTATACTTTAATACTAAAATATTCCTGGACTTGTCCCTTATGTATTCCCTGTACCATGGGCGTAGCATAAGGGGTTGCAGGGGTCACAATCGCAAACCCCGCCCCTAGCATCAGGGGGCCCCTGCAGCCTTCCTGTCATATTATCCTATCTTCCACAAAGTCCAGCTCTGATCTGCCCTAGGGCAACACAGCCACGCCCAGTACTGGGATTCCACTTTGCTTTCCACAGTCCACACCCTTCGGTTCTCATTGGCTGGGGAGAAACTGCAAACCATTTCCTAAATGGAGAGGAGCATGGGGTGAGAACAGCCTAGGAAGGGAAAGTGTTTGTGCTGTCAATATGGAATGGTAAACAATCTCAGTGAGGCAAGAGGAAGAGATTGCCATCCTGTAGCCACAATTGGACTGATGTCACTGGTGAGGTAAGATACCGCTCTGTGTCTCCTAGTCACCAGCTGGGATTCTCTGTACCCAATCCCCCCCCCCCCACCCAGGGATGTCCATTTACCACCCTTCCCTGACAACTGTGGGAAAAAGACCTCCCCTCAACAACTGCCAACATTGACAGAGAACCTTCAGAAATTGCTAAAATCCCTTAACACCTCCTGAGGGGCCCTTGTGGAGCTACAGGCTCCAGTTTTGTGTCACATGGCTTTGCTGCCCTAGATCTAAGTTGCGCCCCCCAAAGTCCCCTGATCACCCCTCTGCCCTGGATGCTATGCCTGGCTACTGAGCTCCTTTCCCATTACAGCACCCTATACTGCTCCACCTCTACAGGGCTGCAATCACATGCAGCCAGTCAGCCACGATCTGCACATAGTGTATCTGCCTACTGCAACTACACTGTCGTTCCAACCAGAGACTTTTACATGTCAGAATGGCAACATGAAAGCCAGACACACCTTGTGAAGGCTGACAGACTGTGTTTAAAGGAATGTGATATTAGCCCTGTGTATTGTGGGGGGAGGAGCTGTATACAGTGCTGGGATGGGAAAGGAGTTCTGCCAAGTGACCTGCCAGGGGTCCCTGTCCTCTGATTCTCCAAAGGTGATCCATTTCCTCTGATGTAAGGAGGAACTCTGAAAGTACAAAACTCCTAAGCCACTTTGAATACCTTGGCATGTGGTGGGTGTATCTGTATGCAAGGTAGAAATGGTGGTGGTGTTGGGGAGGGGCCCAGGCCCACAACCTTCAAGCTACACCTCTGCTCTGTACCTTTTGAGACAGCAGTGTCGTGTAGCGGAGGTAGCACAGCTATTCTTTAGCCTATCTCTGCCTGGCACACAGCGGCTTCCCTTGATCTGGCTGGGGTACTTTTAGCATGGGTCCTCAGGAACATCTGCAGAACAACCCATCTTGGAATAACCAGCATTCCCCTAGGATGCTTTTCAACTGGTACTAGGCTTATCCAGCAATCCACCCCAGTTTGATCCTAATGTGAAGGGCTTTTTCCTCAAGACTTACCAGTGTAGGTAAGCAGAAGGAGCAGTGCACACTAGATGATGTCTTTTCACACATTTACTAAATGAATAATATCTGTAGCACTACCCGCGGAGGAGCTGGCGGTTGTTTTGGGTGGCACATTTACCTTGTGGCTCTTCCGAATTCCTAGGGGTGCATTTAGTAGAAGTAAAGGAATGTCCGCAGCAGGTGCTCTTTGCTGTGCTCTTTATTACCCAGCCAGGTAAAAACAATAAAATTATATGAACAGATTAGCGATCAGTTAATAGGAAAAGAGAAGTTGAGCAGAAACAAGCAGAGATGGGAGGAGGATATTGGACTTTTAACGAACGACCAATGGGACAGGATATTGGAACTAGGGACGAGGGTCTCATTAGCCCCGTCACAACGGGTCTCCCATTTATTCCTCCTACACCGGGTCTATTATACCCCAAAGAAACTATATGGATTCGGATGGAAGCAGGATGATAAATGTCCCAGATGTCAAAATACAGGGGACCTCATCCACATGATGTGGAAATGTCCAAAATTGCATAGATATTGGGTTAAAATTTTGGACACTATAAATGCAACTTTTAGTACAACTCTGGAACTTGAAGCTAGGGTCTGTCTATTAGGATGCATTGAGGAGGGAATGGGGCAGAGGGACACATTAGAAGCAGTTATAAGATGCCTGTTCCAGGCGAGGAAACTAATAGCACTAAAATGGCAAGCACAAAATCCACCCACAGTAGAGGAATGGTTGAATGTAATGAATAGCACAATTGGGAAGGAAAGGGGAACATGGATTAGAAGGGGCAACCTCAAAAAATTTAAGGCAATATGGGAGCACTGGTTATGTAAAATAGGCCGCTCACTTTAAATCAAGTAAAGATGGGAAAAAAATAACCTAAGGAAAAGAATGGAACTAAAAACGTGTATGCACCTTAAAAGTAAGATAGGAGGGAGGGAGGGAGGGAGGGGAGGGGTGGGAAGGGGATGAATGGACATTTTTAATCTTTGCAATTAATTCTTTGTATGCACATAAAATGCACTAAGTATATAAAAAATTGGACTTGTAAATTTTTCTTTGTATCTGTATGGAAACAATAAAAAAAAGTATTGAAGTTAAAAAAAAAACAATAAAATTTGTGGTGAGGAAAGTAAAGTTGAAGGAAGAAAGGAGAACAGCAAATTCAGGCGTAGTGATAGGGAAACAGTCCTGCTCCCAAACGTAACACTTCTCTGCGCCACTCTTGCTTGAGTGGAATTAGCGTAACCGGACAGACCTCTCTCACTGACTTGGCAGCCGGAGTATCACTCAAACCTTTGTAGGATAAAGTCTCTGCCACAGACCCTCCTTAAAATGAACTTCAGGGAGACACCTCTGCCACAGGCTCTCTCTGATTGCAGTTATGGAGGTAATCCTCCTTAGGTGAATTACGCCTGGATCTCCTTCTTAATGTCTCCCAGGTACCGACTGACAGGTGATCAAACCTTCAGTGTCTGGCTACCTTGATCCCCGGTGGTTTGATGAGGCCCTTTTGGATCGCCAGCCTCTCAATGGCGCTCCTCAGACGGACTCCCCACCGAACAGCAACACCGCTTGGGATCCTCAAAGGTGGGAACCCAGTCGATCACTGGGTCCCCGTCGCTGCTCAGATGCTCCTGGCCAATGTGGCCCTGGAACCAGGAACACCGCGTGGCACGCACGCCCCGGCCGGGTAGGCCATAACGCTGGGGCGCCATGATGTGGCTACCCTAAAGGTGGGTGCCACACTGGATGAAGGGGAACCCAGAACCAATGGTGTCTGCCCCATAAACACCCTCCCCCATTATTTACTTTATACCAAGTTGCCAGAAAGAAGCCTTTACTTTTAACAAAAAAACCCAGAGAGGCATGTCAAGGTGTAGTCTGGCATATTGTAACCAGGATTTTTTGTGACATTGGCATAACTGTATATTATTATGGCACATTGGGGGTAATACTTTGGTGCTATTTGTGATTCTAAACATATTTTTGTTTTACCTTCATAAATGTGTTTTGATTGCTGTATTTAGTTTACATTTATATCTGTTTGTGGTGAGTACCAAGGCATAGTTCTAGCAGCTGTTTTTTATTCACTCTTTATTTACAATGCCTCCGTACTGACTGACACATCTACTGTCACACACACACCACCACTCCAGCCAGTGCTATTTCCTAATTTGGCTCGGAGGAAGCTTGCTATTGATATTGTAGGTCCTTTTGCAGAGGCACCCGTGGACTGCCGATTTGTTATAACAATAATACAGAAAATAGCCTTGAATTGCATTTGTCTCAAATATAAAATGCTGTAATTACATTTTCCCTTCAGTCTTCAGCAGGGAAGGTATCACAAAGGAATAATGCTGCGTACAGACGGTCATTTTTTGTGATGAAAAAAAATGAAGTTTTTGAAAACGTCATTTAAAATGATAGTGTGTGGGGAAAACGTTGTTTTATGTCTTCAGAAAAACGACAAAAAAAAATTCGAACATGCTCGAATTTTTTGTGTCATTTTTCAAAATGTCGTTTTTTGTATCAATTAAAATGATAGTGTGTGGGCAAAACAACGTTGAAAACTACGTTTTTAAACCCGCACATGCTCAGAAGCAGTGTTCTAAACATTGACCGTGTGTACGTAAAAACGTCGATTTAAGCACGCGCATGCTCAGAAGCAAGTTAGGAGACGGCAGCGCTCATTCATGTAAAACGACTGTTCAGAATGGAATAAGCACATTCGTTAAGGTCTTTTTCAGCTTATATACAAGAAAAGAAAGCGCTTCTTTAACCCCTGCTTTTAACTGCTACCCAGAAATGGACGTTTGTTGCGGCTGATCTTGTTACATAGTTATGACAAGCTTTTAATTAGTTTCTTTCTTGTTTGATAATGTTTATGTTTGTGTTCTGTTATTTAGTTGTATCTTCCATCTTTAAAATTTAAAATATATATATTGGTCAACCTTTTTTTTTTCGGATTTTTATTTTGTCACCAATTTTATTTGAAATCTCTATTTTGTGTTGATTTGGGAGTGTGTGAAGTGGCTGCAACAACATAATTTTTTGTTGAACTCACCCACAAGCATGTTTTTTGAACTTGTTAATGTTTCCAAGAACTTTTTGGGAATGGGTCTGCCCACTCACTAATGATCTCTCAAATCTACAATAAAGAAACATGGTAAAATTTGGCTGAAAAATTAACATTGCATTTATTCTGCCCAAAAATTCACAAAAAAAATGGTGACAACCCAAAAACACAACATAATAAAAACAAAGATGCCAAGGAAGGCAGCACTTTAGAGCGTGCTTGAACTTTGCTGAAAACAAGGGTCCCCAAAGCCACCAATTCAGCCTGTGAGTCAACATTAAAATTCCATCAGGGGCACCGTTTTATTTTTTGGGCTTTTTCTTCCCAGCAGCCTTCCCTGCAGTCTTCTCTGCAGTCTTCCCTGCAGCCTTCCCTGTAGCCCGAGTCCTTGGGGGCTGGGTTCCTGGAGGAGATGAAGTGCCAGGAGCCAGAGCAGCCTCATGAAGAGGAGGAGCAGGAGCAGGAGCAGGAGGAGCAGCAAGGACAGGAGGAGCAATCCGCACAATGTCGGTGTCATCATCGAGCTGCCCCAGGGATGCCATGCTTATGGCTTTGAAGATGAGTTGTTCGCAGCGCACACGCTGGCTCTGCTCCAGATTGTAGAGCCTGGCTGCAATGAGTGCTGCGAACCCCTCAACTTCACTGGGTGGCTCTCGGATGGCTGCAGTAGCTTGGCGAAGCAGGCCCTGGGTCTCCTCCTCCATTTGTCGCATACTCCTGAGCCGCTTATTGGGATTGCGGAATGGAGGGATCCGGGAGTTGGTATCCCGCCGGCGTGCCTCCTGGGTCCCACTGGGGCCTGCCACCTCCTGGCTCCCAGTGGGCTCTGCCACCTCCTGCCTTGCAGTTGGCCCTGGCTCCTCCTGGCTCCCTGTGGGCCCTGTCTCTTCCTGGCTCACTGTGGGCCCTGTCTCTTCCTGGCTTTGGTCTGCCTGTGTATCAAAAAAAGGAACATAGTTTATTTGTGTTTGTCATTAATCACACACATTTTTTAAATCATGAGTGATGCAAATTGAATGTCAATATATATTACACACAGGGTCGCCATCCCTAATTATGTGGCCCCTTACACACCTTCAGACATGGTCCCCCTGGAATTATGTGGGTTGTTGCAGGCCTAATTTATGAAATAAGTGGCCTTTTCCCCCAAAAATTATTTAGTAAATTTCGTGTCAACTAGATTGTACTCAAAAAGGGTGTTTTCCATCTGGGACCCCTTGCAGGTGTATTGCGTTACTCCCCCCTACTGGCCTCTCTGAAAATGCCACCCACTCCTTCAGAAACATTATTAATTGGCCAATTTTGTCCCCATCCTGTTTTGCCACTACTGACTATTGATCTTATCCCAAAACTTTGGAGATTCACTTCGAATTTAGAACAATAGTAACATAAATTTAACATTATTACTAGACTTGTCATATACTAACTAAATTCATACAAAAAACACATACCATGCTCCATGGGTCACAATTGGGATCCTCCAGGAACTCTTGCTCTTCCTCCGAGCTTGCCTGCTCTTGTCTGCAGAGAAGACTGGAGGATTGGCTGCTGGGAAGCTGGGAGCTACCTCTTGGGGGAAGGGTAGACATGGATGCCCTGGTCTCAATGTGGTCGTCCAGGAACTGCAGCTGACTGTAGTACCACAGGGTTGGTTTGTAGATGGAGTCAGCTGCAGCCCCAGACCTCATTGAGGCCAGGACTTGGACCCGTTGGGCCCTGTAGGTGCCCCTGATGGAATTTATTTTGCTCTTCACTGTGGCTTTTGTGGCGTTGGGGACCCTTGTTTTCAGAAATTCAAGCATGCTCTCTTTTGCTTTTTCCCTGGCATCTTTGTTTTTATTGATTGTATTTTTGGTTTGCCACAGAACAGGATGTTCCTTCCATTTTTGGATAAATTCTGTCAGGAACTCCGCATCCTTGAAGGGATCCATTCTTTCTGCACATGAAACAGAAGCCAAAACCTAATGTAATTAAAGCCACTAGCTTACTTCCCCTAACTAGCCCACAAACTCATTCCCTCTTCACTATAATAAAGTCGCAAAAAATAACTTACGTATCGTCGTTAGCAAAGATCGTGACTTCCGCCTTCTTCCACAGACTATGCACGCCGTTTACAAACACGTCCGATCCCTTTTTACACTACGCACGCGTGACGCTCCGCACGACACCCCGCCCCTGACGTTCGGTATCGTCCTTTCCACGCCCCTTCTCTGTCGTTTGGTGAGGGAGAAATGATGGACAACATGGATGACAATTCCAGCTCAAGCCAGGAGGCAGGCCAGGCCCAACCACGCCGCAGATTCCGATGCAGAGCCTCCAACATGTAATTTAATGAAATGGTTGAGATGGTCACCATATTGAGGAGGGAGGACTATGATGCCAAGCATGGCCCCTACATGCATCCAAATAAAGTTAAAGCCAAAATAATGGAGAAGGTCATCCGTAGGCTCCAGCGGAAGTTTGGAAAATGCAGGAGCAGAGAGCACCTGCGCAAAAGGTGGTCAGATTTAAAGAAGAGGGAACCCCACCAACTTGCCAAAATAAATAGGGTGATTCGAAGAAGAAGTAAGTTTTTTCCATGTGTATTAATTATTTGGGTGTGTTCTTTGTGCCATGTGTTTTTTTTTTTGCAGGTTGACCATAATTAATATTATGAATGTGGACGCATGATTCAGTCGTCGTAGTCGTCGTTCATTCGCTGACTTTCAATAATCCAATACCATATTACTGAGAAATGGCATCATGCCTAGTTTGCATGTGCAAAGGGGAGTTGAAGCACTGTATCATAAATAAAAACGTAATTCTAGGAATTGGGGGCGAATGAACGACGACTCCTAGGACCAATTATTCGACACAAATATGAAAGTTGTGACATTTTTGGGGCTTAAAGGTGTCTTCAATTCTGGTATTGATGTCAATGTGTTTCTGCTTATTTTTGCACAAACTTAAATACCTTGAGATTCCGAAAAAGGAGCGTTTGCTCATCATTTTTTTATTGAACATGTGTACTCAGTAGCACAATTGTTTGTCACAATCACAACCTATGTTGGGTGACACACAGGGGTGAGCAGATCCAGGGGATACTTGGTTAGCTTACATATAGAAAAATACACCAATTGTCCCCAGATTTTAAATTACTTTGTGAATGGATTAAATACTGGTCTATCTTCTTTGAACGCTTTTTAAAAACAACAATATTGCCCTCTTTTATTTGCTTTTTAAATATTTTTGGGTCCTTTCAGGCCGCTCTAATGTTTTAACCTCCTTTTTTCCCTTTCTACAATCTCGTAGGGCACAATGAAGCAGCAAGGCAGGAGGCACAAGCCAACCAAGCCACACCCCCGAGGGATGTAGATATAGGGGAACCTGCCACAACATCCGGTAAAGTAACATATACCACATTTTCAGGGAATATAGATATAGGCATACAATCTTTTAACACATGTTTTGGTTCCACATTTCAGGAGGAAATCGGGCTGGTCAGGGACTGGACATGTATAGTGCCCAGCTCCTCATCGCCGAGGTTCTGACATGCAGGGCCCAAGTCGAGGACATACGTCTGGCCTGCCGGGAAATTCGCCACAAAGCGAAGACGCTGGAACGTCAGCTCAAAAATTTTATTAATGTTTTGGGGAGGGTTTAATTGTTTGTGGTCCTTTTATTTTGTACTAATTTTAAAAAAGACAAAAAATAAAAATAAAATAGATTCTATTTTATACTAATTAAAAAAAAAAAAAAAATTAAAAAAAGATTCAATTTTATACTAATTAAAAAAAAGACAAAAAAATTAAAAAAAAGATTCAATTTTATACTAATTAAAAAAAAGACCAAAAAATTAAAAAAAGATTCAATTTTATACTAATTAAAAAAAAGACAAAAAAATATAATAAAAAAATTATATTTTGTACTAACTAAAAAAAAAATATAAAAAAAAAATAAAAATATATTTTGTACTAATTTAAAAAAAGACAAAAAAAATAAATAAAAAATATATTTTGTACTAATTAAAAAAAAGACTAAACAATATAATAAAAAATTCTATTTTGTACTAATTAAAAAAAATAAAAATAATTGTACTCCAAAAAATGTGTGTGTAGTTATTGGTATCAATGCTGACTCATTAAATTACTCAGGCATATTTGTAGAGTTATTAAGATTTACACTCATGGGAATTTAGGACATCCCAAACACATGGCTGGATGAGAACCTAGGAAAAAGAAACAATACACAAAAAAAAATAAAATAAAAAAGATACAAAATAAATTTACACTGTTTAATCCAGAAAAAATAATATTTTATTATTTAATGAAGATCGGGCATTGCAATGGCCCCCCTCCCCATAAAGTAGTCCACATAGGATTGATGCACTGCACGTACGGTTTGGGGGGCCAAGCCTCTATGGCTAGCCTCACGTCCCGGCTCCGGAGCCACAACATCTGCCTCATCAGGCAATACCGTGAGGTAATTGTGGGAATGTCTTTTTAAAAAATTGTGGAGAATGCAACAACATAAAATAACATGATTCCATTTGTATTCCGCAAGGTTGATTGCTGTTAAAAACAATCGGAATCGGCTGGCCATGATTCCAAAGGCATTCTCTACCACACGTCTTGCTCTGGCCAGCCGATAATTAAAAACCCTCCTCTCATGGGTGAGGGTGCGTAGGGGAAATGGCCTCATGAGGTGGGGACCCAAAGCAAAAGCCTCATCTGCAACAAACACGAAGGGCAGACCCTCTTCGTTCTCCTCCACAGGTGGCAATCCTAGGTCCTCCGACTGAAGCCGTTGGGCGAACTCCGTCTCCGCAAAGACACCGCCGTCCGACATCCGGCCATTTTTCCCAACATCCACATACATAAACTCATAGTTGGCAGAGACCACCGCCATCAAAACAACGCTGTGGAACCCCTTGTAGTTGTAGAAATGGGATCCACTATGGGGTGGGGGCACAATGCGGATGTGCTTGCCATCAATGGCTCCTCCGCAGTTCGGAAAGTTCCAACGCTGGGAGAAGTCCGCTGCCACCGTCTGCCATTCCTGTGGCGTGGTGGGGAACTGGATAGAAAGATAAGAAAAAATCCATTCAAACAAACATTGTGAACAGAATATATCTACAATTTCAAGGGATCCCACCAAAAATTAAACAAAAAAGGTTAATATTAAAAAATAACATGTGAACACTAAGCATATTAATCACCCCCTCTGATGTTCAAAAAATATAATTAGGGGGAGTGGGGGCCCAAGATGAGTTTGTCACCTGAGAAACCACCCCCCCCAAAAAAAAAAAAAAAAATATTAGTATGTAGTCAAACAATCTTGGGGGGGGGGGGGGGTTTGGACAATGGAGGCCACAAATAAACGGGGATATAGGGACACACAAAATGCAGCACTACAATGGAGGCCACAAATAAACGGGGATATAGGGACACACAAAATGCAGCACTACAATGGAGGCCACAAATAAACGGGGATATAGGGACACACAAAATGCAGCACTACAATGGAGGCCACAAATAAACGGGGATATAGGGACTATGCTAGGTGGGTTTGGCCACAACATAGAATGATGGACAGGTTGGCTAAATACAATAAACATGTAGGGCTTTACAAATTGTGTAGAACAGCATACATGGAGACAAAGTGAACATTCTGAGCATATTAGAAACAGGTTAATTTTTTTTTTAGGGCCATAGTTTGACCATTGAAAGAACACCACTTACCTTAACATAGTCCTCCTGAAGAACCTGAATGATGGCCGAACAGGTATCCGGGATTATGAGGCCCAGAGCCTGGGGGGAGATGCCCGTCGAGAACTTCAAGTCCTGCAGACTTCTCCCTGTTGCAAGGTAGCGCAACGTAGCAACTAGCCTCTGCTCAGCAGTGATGGCTTCCCGCATAACGGTGTCCTGCCTGGTGATATATGGCGACACCAAAGCCAAAAGCTGCTGAAATACGGGGTCAGACATCCTAAGAAAATTCCTGAAATCATCAGGGTTATTTTCTCGGATCTCCCGCAGCAGAGGCATATGAGAGAACTGGTCCCTGCATAGCAACCAGTTCTTGGTTCACAACCTCCTCCTCACCCTGTTCATGGACCGTCCCCAGAAAACGAAATTTAAAGCACAAACACTGAAAATCACGAATCGTATCTCACCAAACTTTTACTAACACGCAGCAACACGATATCAGCAAAAGAGGCTGTCTTCCGCATGGAAACGACCCTTTATAGTGACGTCGTGCGTGATTGACGGAACTGCGCTTTGCTAGAGCGTTGTGAAAAAGTGATGGTGTGTATGCTACGTCGTTGTTCAAATTGAAGTTTGAAAAATGTCGTTTTTTTCAAGCACATAAACCGTCGCATTTTTTCATCGCAGAAAGTGATGGTGTGTACGCGGCATTAGTCTTAAAAAGCTCTTTGGACTGCAAATCCTACAGGAAAAATATTTTACTATGAAGTTCTTACATGTCAACACTACAGAGCGACTAAACATGCAACTACACAATTATCACTACCTGAATTACTACATTGCAAACACATGTAAACTTAACATGTTGCAGACATACAATTTCTATAAATTCCAGGGCCCCTGATAATAACAGTTGCTAAGACTGTAAGGATCAACAAGATAAAAGATACTGACTGGTGGTGCCAGAGAAGTGTATTTTTTTTACCAGGCTAACTATGTAACCAGTGCAGTACAGCGTCATCACTGATGTGCTAGTGATCAAGGACACAGGCTGGTGACATTATCTTTAAAAAAAAATGTATTCTTTTTTTTGCATCTTTTTAACATTTTATTTATGCATTATCTCTGCAGCCGTCACCAAGCAGCTTCATCGGGATTTTGTCTGGCTCCGAAGGAAGGTGGCAAATAACCTTTACAGTCTAATGGACTGTGTTGTCATGTGTACTATCAATGTGGGGAAGAACAAACGAGTCTCACTGGTCAGGGGAGAGGATCACCCTGGTCTTTTGATACTTCCTGCCTGTGCTGTGAGGGTTAATACAGACTCCAAAATGGACTCCGGTACAGTTTTGGCACGCTGCAGCATAAAGAAGGCGGGTGCTACAGTTCTCCGAGAACATGTGCACCAATCCGTTGGCAGGGGGAGGAGTTCCCACTCTGCAGAGGAGGAGACATTATTGTTTGGCTCCCCATCTTGTGTGACACTTCATGTACACTGGGTGTGTAGTTGGCCACCGTGGGAGATACCTCTTTCGTGGTTTATTCCAGGCGTTTGAGTTTGATTGGACATCCTGCTCCTAGGTAGGAGACATGACCCCCAACATGCATTATAAATGTTTGCTCCCGCTGGTGTATCTTTTACACTCAGCGGATCTTTTTGTTTATGTCAATGTACTTATGTTTGATGTTTGTATACCAACTTTTAGATTGTCTCCTGACGAAGCGATATCCATCGCGAAACTAGTTGAGATTTTCCGTATCGTGACTCCAACCTTCACCCAAAAAAAACCTTACCTGGGGATTGCACCTTCGGTGATTTGTTCGACGTCACGCTATGTGCATTGTTTTAGATGTTGTCAATGTTTGATGTTTTTTACTTCTTGTTTTTTGTTATTATATTAATAAATTGATGTATTTTTGAGATTATTGCTCTTTGTGAGTTTACCCATTTACCATGTACTGCAACAGTCCTCCCCGCCCACTTCATTTTGTTGGTTCTCTAGGTTTTCTGGGGTTCCCTGAGTCCTTCTGCTATTCGATTAAGATTTGGATGATGGTACGGTTCTAAACTTTTGTTTATTTGTTCAATTTAGAGGTCAAAAATTAGTTCATGGGTGTGTAGTTAGTTAGAATAGATTGTGATAATGAGATAAATTCCTATTATTCATGTGAATAACGGACTAACCCATGCATCAGAACTGTTCCTAGTGTTGGTCACCAGGTGGTGTGAGCGGTGCTGTCATGAGTACACTTCATTCACATAATGAGTACTTATTCAGAGAATGAATCCAAATCACGCTCTCAGCGTTCATCACGGTGTTGTCCATCATTATAGAATGATCTGCTCTCTACATGGGCCATAATCAGTGGGTAGGAGGCTTGCCCCTAGTCCTCTCTAAAAGCCCCTATCCCGGTTGGGTCTGCAACAAGTGCTTTCTCATTTCATTAATGTAATAGATGGTGATCCTGCCATGGAGTTTTTGTTCTGGCCTCTGCTGGTATACAATGTATATAACTGTGCCTCTGGTTTCCACCCTGTGGTATGCACCCATAGCTATCCCTGATTTCTAGGAACTGTCCCTGATTTAGCGCAATGTCCTTCTGTTCCTCTTTCCCCCTCATTTGTCCCTCATTTTGTTCTGATCTGTATAGATGTACAGTACAGACCAAAAGTTTGGACACACCTTCTCATTCAAAGAGTTTTCTTTATTTTCATGACTATGAAAATTGTAGATTCACACTGAAGGCATCAAAACTATCAATTAACACATGTGGAATTATACATAACAAAAAAGTGTGAAACAACTGAAAATATATTTCATATTCTAAGTTCTTCAAAGTAGCCACCTTTTGCTTTGATTACTGCTTGGCACACTCTTGGCATTCTCTTGATGAGCTTCAAGAGGTAGTCACCTGGCGCAGCACCCCATCACTCTCCTTCTTGGTCAAATAGCCCTTACACAGCCTGGAGGTGTGTTTGGGGTCAATGTCCTGTTGAAAAATAAAGGATGGTCCAACTAAACGCAAACCGGATGGAATAGCATGCCGCTGCAAGATGCTGTGGTAGCCACGCTGGTTCAGTATGCCTTCAATTTTGAATAAATCCCCAACAGTGTCACCAGCAAAGCACCCCCACACCATGACACCTCCTCCTCCATGCTTCACGGTGGGAACCAGGCATGTAGAGTTCACCTTTTCTGCGTCGCACAAAGACACAGGGATTGGAACCAAAGATCTCAAGTTTGGACGCATCAGACCAAAGCACAGATTTCCACTGGTCTAATGTCCATTCCTTGTGTTCTTTAGCCCAAACAAGTCTCTTCTGCCTGTTGCCTTTCTTTAGCAGTGGTTTCCTAGCAGATATTCTACCATGAAGGCCTGATTCACACAGTCTCCTCTTATCAGTTCTAGAGATGTGTCTGCTGCAAAAGGTGGCTACTTTGAAGAACCTAGAATATGAAATAGATTTTCAGTTGTTTCACACTTTTTTGTTATGTATAATTCCACATGTGTTCATTCATAGTTTTGATGCCTTCAGTGTGAATCTACAATTTTCATAGTCATGAAAATAAAGAAAACTCTTTGAATGAGAAGGTGTGTCCAAACTTTTGGTCTGTACCGTATATAAAATGCGCTTTTTATCTTTCAAAAAGTGTTTCCCAGTGCTAAACCTTTCATCCAAATTCTAAATTGCTGCGTTTGTAAATTTTAAAGCCAATATAAAGTAATAGTAGTGGTAAAAAAGTAAAAAAAAAGCCCTTGTGAATTTAATTAACCTTTTTTTTGGTTAATTCTCCTTTAAGGGGGTGTGGCAGGGGGCCTGTCCTTCACCTACATACATTCGCTAGTAGGTGTCCCTCATTCCCATCTCAAAATGTTGTAAGGTATGTCCACTTGTGACGGAGACAACAAGCCAGCATGCCAACACACATTGGTCAGGCATAGTCCACGGTTGTCACTATCGGGCAGCTGCAATGCAATGGATGGAGCAGCAAGTGTATATAGACAAGAAGTGGCAGGAGGGGATCAGCAGCACTAAGACGCATAATGGGATAAAAGAAAAATTGTATTTTAGGGGAAATGATAGAAGTGCTTTAGTAAATGTCATACATTTATGGTTTACATCTGCTTTAATTCAGATTATTGAACATGCAGCAGGAGGGATTACATAAGGGGCAAGGAGGCCAGCTCCATTAGGCAATTTCCTGCATCCTGATGCATACAAGAAGCCAGAGGGTCTTTTAGCTCATCAGAGTCCTAATCAAAATAACTTTTGTGTGAATTCACCCATTTAAAACAAAAACTATTTTGGTTTAGTAACATTTATTTTACTTTCCTAACAATTTTCATTCCAACCAAAATCCCACCTGTTTTCCTGCAAAGGCTCCACCATTTAGTTTATTTCCGAAACAATATTAGATTACTAACATTTCCTGCATTGTGGAGGAGGCATTTAAGGTGAACCCTAATTTGAACCTTTAAAGGAAGGAGTAGGCGATTGTTGGGCATTCGATGAAAAATGGAAGACAAAATCCAAAAACAGAATTTACAAATAAGAAAATGACAATAGGAAAATCAGTAGTGTGTTTTCCATGAGTACACATTTAAAAACAAAAAAAAAAATAGATTTCATTCTAATATATTATTTAAAAAGTCATTTTTACACACAACTAGCATACGTACCTGAATTTGTCTTGATATCAGTCTCATGTTGCCTTCAGCACAGCAGTACTCGGAGATGAAGGGGCTGATCACGGCTTTCTTAACCACTTGACAACCGGGCCTATTTTGGCACTTTTCTCCTTCATGTAAAAATCTAATTTGTTTGCTAGAAAATTAATCAGAACCCCCAAACATTATATTATTTTTTTAGCAGACACCCTAGGGAATAAAATGGCGGTCATTGCAACTTTTTTTCTCACACAGAATTTGCGCAATAATTTTTCAAACGCCTTTTTTTGAAAAAAAAAAAAGGGTTTCATGGATTAAAAAATAACAAAACAGTAAAGTTAGCCCAATGTTTTTGTATAATGTGAAAGATTATGTTACGCAGAGTAAATAGATACCAAACATGTCACGCTTTAAAACTTTAAAACACTCATGGAATGGCACCAAACTTCGGTACTTAAAAATATCCATAGGCGACGCTTTAATTTTTTTTACAGGTTACTATTTTCGAGTTACAGAGGAGGTCTAGGGCTAGAATTGTTGCACACGCTCTAACGCATGCGACAATACCTCACATGTGGGGTTTGAACGGCGTTTACATATGTGGGCGGGACTTGCATGCATGTTCGCTTCTAAGCGCGAGCTACCGGGGATAGGGGCGTTTTAAAAAAAAAAATGTTTAATTTTATTTTTATTTTACTTCATTTTTTTATTTTTACACTTTTTTTTACATTTTTTTTTTGATCACTTTTATTTCCTATTACAAGGAATGTAAACATCCCTTGTAATAGGAATCACTGTGACAGGTCCTCTTTATGGAGAGATGTGGGGTCAATAAGACCCCACATCTCTCCTCCAGGCTTACAAGCATTAGATCAGTGAAAAAAATTCACGATCTAATGCCGACAGCCGCAAATGCGGCTTTGTTTACTTACAGGTACCAGGCATGATGTCTTAACGTCAAGCCCGGACCTCCGACGGTCATAGAGATGACTGGTGACCATCTAGTCACCAGTCATCTCTATGCTTCCCCAGCGAGTGCCGGCCGATTCGCTCTCCGGGCCCCCGATGGCACGGGAGCCCGGAGAAGCACCGGATGGCGGCGGGAGGGGGACGACGTCCCCTCCCGCTGCCTATAAGAACGATCAAGTGGCAGAACTGCCGCTTTGATCATTCTTATTGTGCACAGAATCGCCGACTGAAGACGGTGATATCTGAATGATGCCTGTAGCTGCAGGCATCATTCAGATATCACGGCACAAAGCTGAGGACGTCCATAGATGTCCTCGGTCGTCAGGAGGTTAAGTTGCACATGTGCTCAATGGACGGGTGAAGCCTCGAACACATGCACGGTTTTCTCGGCAAGAAACAGCAAGAAAACTGCTGGTAGAGCTTTCTTGCTGAGTAAACGGTGCTTGTGTACGAGGCTTTGAGGTTTCTCTTTGAGAAAACTGCCCAGAATCTAGACAAGAAAAATAGAGAACCTGCTCTCTATTTTCTCATTGTGATTCTTGGCAGTGTTTTCCTGCCGAGAAACCCGAGCGTGTGTAGACTTACCTGTCTCCATGGAAACCCGCGCAAGCTTGAAATGACTTTGACGCACTCGCGGTAGCTTCCAAGGCATAGGTAGGGTGAAGCAAGATGGCGAAGACGGCATTGAATGTGACGAGCACATGCTCGTCATAGTCGATGACGTCACCGCCTCCGTGCCATTAAAAAGAATGGTGGTTCTTTTTAATCGTACGTGTGTACACTCGGCCAGGAAGAGAATCTTGCCAGGAGTCTCGTCAGGAAAACAAAGTTTTCTCCCTGGTGAAGATCTGGGCCGTGTGTACAATGACCATATCAGTGTACAGCTCGTTATTCTTCATTATCCAATCACAAGCTGGCAGTGGAGAAATAACCAATAAACTTTAGAAGCCATTCTTTGTCATATTGACCCATCAGATGGCCATAGTGGATGGTAACATGGATCAAATAAATACCATTTATATTATGATATATATTAGAGATAATCTAGAAATTAAATTTTTTCAGTCATTCTAATGCCCCGTACACACAATCGGATTTTCCGTCGGAAAAACCTTGGATGTTTTTTCTGATGGAATTCCACTCAAGCTTGGCTTGCATATACACGGTCACACAAAAGTTCTCTGAACTTTCGACTGTCAAGAACGTGGTGCTAAACTCTCTGGTCCCCTCCCGTACAGGGCTCTGCTGGCTGGACACTTCAACATAAGACATGGGTTTTTGGCAATTGGGGTTCAAGTGGTATCTCAATCTTTATGTCCCAAGACAGGATAACATAACAAGATTCCTGTGTATACTATCAACTCAACCCATTGCTCCCAACTGTCCCTGATTTCAAGGGACTGTCCCTGATTTGCAACAGTGTCCCTCTGTCCCTATTTACTCCTTGTTTGTCCCTCATTTTGGTCTGATATATATAGTTTATAAAATGCACTTTTTATCTTTCAAAAAGTGTTTCCCGGTGCTAAACCTTTAATCCAATTTCTAAACTGCTGCATTTGTAAATTTTAAAAGCCAGTATAAAAGAATAGTAGTGGTAAAAAAAGTCCTTGTGGGCTCATTACCTCTCTTGTAGAGAACAGATGCAAATTGTTTCCTCTAGGCCAGAACAGGACATCAGTAGCAACCAGCATCTTTAAGGTGTCCTTCCAGGTGGGGAGATTCCTGTAGCACTCCAATCTCTCTAATCCCCAAAGGCCTGGAAGAAATACCATTATCACAGTGGCATTCTCGCCAGGCAGGAGCCCAGGATGTTGGGCTATGTGCCAGGAAGTTACTCAAATATTTAATTTCTTCCCAATAATTCACCCACCCACCAATCCTGTCGAGAGGCAAACCACTAAACATCCATAACACAGATAGAACCTCTCTAGCACATCCTACTGGAGCAAGCTAAAACCACAAGTGACTGTGGGAACTCGGGGCCAGATTCACAGCTGAGATACGACGGAGTATCTCAGATACTCCGTCGTATCTCTCAGAGTATCTATGCGACTGATTCATAGAACCAGTTACGCATAGATAGCCCTAAGATCCGACAGGTGTAATTGTTTTACACTGTCGGATCTTAGGATGCAGTACCGCGGCCGCCGCTGGGGGGAGTTCGTGTCGTATTCCAGCATCGGGTATGCAAATGAGGTTTTACGGCGATCCACGACGGTTTTTCGCGTTCGGTACGTCGTCGCTAGTCTAGTTTCCTGTCGCAATTTTAGTCGTCGTTTTACCTGCCCTAACTTTACACAGCCCACGTATGTGCTGTATAAAGTATGGCCGTCGTTCCCGTGTCAAAATGTAAAAAAATGTTTTTCTTGCGTAAGACGTCCAAGAATACGAAAGTACGCTACGCACGTCACTGTTCGAAAAAATTACGTCACTTCGCGCAAAGCACGGCGGGAATTTCAAAACGGAGCATGCGCAGTAGGTCCGGCGTGGGAGTGCGCCTAATTTAAATGGCACTCGCCCCTTTGAAGTACGCAGGCTTACGCCGGAGGCCGCCGGCGTAAGTTTTCATGCAAGTGCTTGGTGAATCAGGCACTTGCAATGAAAACTTGCGGCGGTGTAACGTATCTACGATACGTTACGCCGCCGCAGTTCTATGTGAATCTGGCCCTCAGTGCTTAGGAAATGCTAACAGACACATACAGACAAGCTGACTACAGCCCTCTGTTTTCTATAGAATCACACAAATATTGTCTGCCCTTACATCTCTACATTAGCCAACTGATATACTTGCACTAACAAAGAACTATAAAGAATAACCACTGTGCAATCTGTGTAATAGGAAGGTGCAAATACGGCTTACCAACATAAGCATTGTGTTGAAATAATGCAAGAACAGTTTACAAATAACCTGGTTGGAAGGTTTGGATAAAATAAAAAAGCATTAGAACCTCTGTAATGCCGCGTACAGACGGTCGTTTTTTGTGATGAAAAAAAACGACGTTTTAAATCATGAAATAAAACAATGTTTTTGAAACATCATTTTCAAAGACGAAGTTGCCTACACACCATCGTTTTTTTCACAATGCTCTAGCAAAGCGAGGTTACGTTCACCACTCTTTTCCATTGAAGCTCGCTTCATAACTAGCTTCTGGGCATGCGCGGGTTTTAAACGTCGTTTTTTGCTACACACGGTCAATTTCTGTGAAACAAAAAACGACGTTTTGAAAAACGACACAAAAAATTCAAGCATGTTCGAATTTTTTTTTTGTTGTTTTTTTGAAGACATAAAACAACGTTTTGCCCACACACGTTCATTTTAAATGCCATTTTTTAAAACGTCGTTTTTTTTCATCACAAAAAACGAGCGTCTGTACGCGGCATTAGAGTTTTATTACAACCTCTGTACCCGTTAGAGATATTTTGCCTCCCTTCCTATGTGGTCATTGGGACAGAAATTATTTAAAAATCTCTGGTATGTGTGTGTGTGTGTGGGGGGGGGGGGGTACACACACAAAACAATAAAAAAAAAAATTTTTTTTCTTTTAGGTATTAAAAGTTTAGAACTTCTTTCAGAGTTTTATTGGTGTCTGTGTCCCAAATGGAGTGATTTATCCTCTTTCCTATCCTAAAGAGCCCATAGGAAATGAAATCTCCCCTGAGGGTATAGAGATAGCAGGGAAACGTGACCAATTGTCTAATCCTTCCCAACACAATTAAAAAGCAGAAACCACAACATGTCAAACCAAATGCTTGGGCTTCCTGGTCCTTTACGGCTCCCTGAAGAACTTACGTTGGATGATGGAGAATGGAGGAGTGTTGCGAAATAGAAAATGTTTCCTGAAGGACCAAAAGTGTCTGGTGCATTTTTAAATGTTTCATGCAAGGGCCTGTTTAAGGTATGAAGCAGGAATAGTAATTTAATTGTTTAGGAACAGTAACTGTGCTAGAAAATATATAGGTAGGAATGGGATTTTAAAAGAAAGAATGATGCCGGAATTTTCTTTATATCAAGGATGTTTTTAAAGCTGAGCTCCAGGCAGATACAAAAAGACACAAAATAATGTTCTGTATTTATCAAAATATTCTTACATTTATTTTTTCTAATTTAGACAGTGTAAACACCCTGGGCCAGATTCTCGTAGATCCGGTGTATCTCTGCGGCGGCGTAACGTATGTCATTTACGTTACGCCGCCGCAAGTTTTATAGGCAAGTGCTTTATTCACAAAGCACTTGCCTGTAAAGTTGCGGCGGCATAGCGTAAATCACCCGGCGCAAGCCCGCCTAATTCAAATTAGCCGGGTAGGGGGCGTGGAGTATTTAAATTAAGCGCGTTCCCGCGCCGAACGTACTGCGCATGCGCCATCTGGAAAATATCCCAGGGTGCATTGCTCCAAATGACGTCGCAAGGACGTCATTGGTTTCGACGTTAACGTAAATGGCGTCCAGCGCCATTCACGGACGACTTACGCAAACGACGTACATTTTTAAATTTCGACGCGGGAACGACGGCCATATTTAACATTGGTTGCTCCTCATATAGCAGGGGCAACTTTACGCGTCGCAAATGCTACGGAAACGTCGTAAATTCACTGCGTCGACCGCGCGTACGTTCGGGAATCTCGCGTAAATAGCTAATTTGCATAGACGACGGGGAAAACGACATCGGCGACACCTAGCGGCGGGAAAAAAATTGCATCTAAGATCTGACAGCGTAAGAGCCTTACGCCTGTCAGATCTAATGGATATCTATGCGTAACTGATTCTAAGAATCAGTCGCATAGATACGCCGGGCCAGATTAGGACTTACAACGGCGCAAATGCCGTTGTAAGCCCTTAGAGAATCTGGCCCTTTATGACCACGCTATAGCCGAATGACAGCTACATTGCTGGGAAGGCATTATATGACGCTCTCCTGTGATTATGCCTCCCCCTGTGGTATGCATCTGCAGGCATCTGTGATCGCTGTTTGAGACACAGATCATGGTAATGAGCCAATCACAGCGGCTCTTTACCACATGATCAGCTGTGTTTAATCACAGATGATCACAGTGTAAACAGAATTTGTCGGTTATTGTCATTCCTCCCTTCGTGCTGACAGCGGGTGAGGAGAGCCGATAACCAATAAATCCACACAAGGGACATCTACACCCCTACAGTGCCCACCAGTGCTGCAACCAGTGCCAATCAGCGCTCCCAATCAGTGCCCATCAGAGCTGCCTGTCAGTTCCCATAAGTGCTGCCTCATCAGTGCCACCTCAATAGTGTCCATCAGTGCCGTCTATCAGTGCCCATCATTGCCGCCAATCAGTGCCCATCAGTGTCGCCTATCAGTGAAGCCTCATCAGTGCTTCCTTATCAGTGCCTATCAGTGCAGCCTCATCAGAGCACATCAGTAAATGGGAAACATTACTTATTTGAAACATTTTATAACAGAAAGTATGAAAAGCTTTTTTTTTCAAAACTTTTAATTTTTTTTTCATTTATTTAACAACAACAAAAACACAGTGGCAATTAAATACCACCAAAAGAAAGCTGTCTCTGTCTAAAACAAACAATAAACATTTCATATGGGTACAGTGTTGCACGACCGCGCAATTGTCATTCAAAGTGCGACAGCTCTGAAAGCTGAAAACTGGCCTGGGCAGGAAGGGGGTGAACGTGCCCAGTAGGCAAGTAGTTAAATGTGGTGGGTGCACTAGTTTTCTTTTTTTAGACTTGTTGCCCTTTATTTTTTACTTGGTGATCCGGCTACTAACACACTTCCTGGCTTAGAGCGTTTCCATTCCACTGGATGATTAAGAGAGCCACCATTGGAAAGCATGATTGTCAGTTTGTGGGAGAGTAATGTTAGATGAGCTGGACTAACAAACTGAAGCTGAGCTCCAGCTAACACTTTTAAAGCAGTTATGGATGGCAAACAGTTTTGTTTTCCATTTGGGATAAATGAATACAGGCGCAAAATCTAAAGACGGGTAAGCTGCAAGGAGCACATCTGGCTGATGCTATAGGGCAGGGATATGCAATTAGCGGACCTCCAGCTGTTGCAAAACTACAAGTCCCTTCATGCCTCTGCCTCTGGGTGTCATGCTTGTGGATGTCAAAGTCTTGCAATGCCTCATGGGACTTGTAGTTCTGCAACAGCTAGCAGTCCGCTAATTGCATATTCCTGCTATAGGGGGTCAGGTCAGTTGTGACCTGTATCATCATATAGAAAAGTCTCATGCCTCAACCCCCCCAATGGGACCCGTTCTTTAGGGAAACCACTTGTTATGGACTTTGTTCCTATGAACTACTGGTCCTTAAAGGGGTTTTCCACCTTTTTTTTAAGTTTATTAAAAGTCAGCAGCTACAAAAAGTGTAGCTGCTGGCTTTTAATAAACAGACACTTACCTGCTCCACGGCTCCAGCGACGCGCCAGCCGGGGCTCCGCTCCTCGCCCCCCCTCGCCGGCCGGCGTCTTCATTCTTAGTGTGGGCACCCGGCAGTGACAGCTTTCGGCTTCACGGCCGGGCACCCACTGCGCATTCGCGAGCGGCAGTGCGCATGCGCGAGCGCCGCGGCGCCGTCTGATTGGACAGGCGCTCGCCTACAGGGAGGGGCTGTGAAAAGGCGATTAAGCTAATCGCCTTTCCAGCCCCTCGGCGGAAGGAGGAAGTGGGACAGGAAGTCCCCTTCTCCTAAAGCCCCAACTCCCCCCCCAAAAAAAATTACATGCCAAATGTGGCATGTAAGGGGGCGAAGAGTGGGTTAAGCGGAAGTTCCATTTTTAGGTGGAACTCCGCTTTAAGGCCCTTGAGGTATGGGTGGTATGAAGGCATGTTAACCCTCTAGGTTAAGTAAAGAGAACTGTAAGTGTAAGAAAATTAACCCTTGTGATTACGAGTGCGAAAGTGTACATCACAGTCAACTTGTATGGTTGTGGAAGGAAGGTGGGAAGAAGTAGCAGCCAGTTAACAGTGGAAACATAGTAGGGGGTGACGGGAACCCTGGTAGTGCAGGGGCCAGTGTACTTCATGTTCCCCACTTAGTAACTCGATCTCCATCTTGGAGCCTGCTACAGTACAAGATTCACCTAGGGACCTGGCCAGAGCTCACGCGTTCCCTGTGTGCCCAATAGGTGGAATCAACCAAAAATTCAGAGTTGAGACCCTGAATTACAGATTACGGTGTCAATTGAAAACGTGACAAGGCTGGTGGAGGGGTTAATGCCCATACAGAACTGTGAGTCAGAGTTCATTTTAGTGGTTTGTAGGCACTGTAGCTGGCCCCTAGGGGGTTATACATTTAAACCTCCCAACATAGGCAATGGTCTACTTTAAATGGACAACACAGGCAAGGCTCTCAAGCAAATCTCAAGTTGTCCCAGTTAAAGCTATTGTGGAAGCTCTTTTAAAAATAAACTATTGTGAAGACAATTACTCCTTTATGTTCCAAAAAAGATCACCATTCTATATCATTGGCAAGATTATTGGTTTTTCAGAGGCAACACTCACTTTTATTGAGATATGCATTAAAAATACTAACCCAATTACTGTAATCAGGATATATTTTTGTAATCCGGATGTGACAAATTTCCTGCACTTTGTATTGACGCGTTCGGAAAGCCCTGGATTACAGCCAGTTAAATTGTGTTTCTTTTGGATTTCTGCAACCACTGGATTAAGCAACCGTGGCATAGTATTTCCCATCATTTCCATTTAGGTATAATTTTCCTATGAAACAGAGGCCTTCCCAATCATGGAAGAAGCCAGGGAAATTTTCAGAGCTGATATTTTGTATTTGACTAATACTGAATTTTGTATTCTAAATTATAAAACAATTTCCCTTCAGATGAAATATCTATTATTCACAATGAGTATAAATGTATAACGTTTACACAATGAGTAAAAAATGATAACAGACAAAGATTGTACAACTGGGGCCCTGGGATCTTGGCCACATCAAGAAACGTTATCACTTCCAGTAGCTCGAGGATCAAGTCCAAACTATTTTCTTTGTTTGATCATTGCAACTGGAGCTAACATTTTAAAAGTGGAACTATGGGCAACAAAAAAATTTAAAAGACAGCAGTCCCACTCTTAACATACAGTACACTATTAAGCCAAACGTATTGGGATGCCTACCTTTACACGCACATGAACTTCAATGGCATCCCAGTCTTAGTCCATAGGGTTCAATATTGACTTGGTCCACCTTTTGCAGCTATAACAGCTTCAACTCTTCTGGGAAGGCTGTCCACAAGGTTTAGGAGTGTGCCTATGGGAATGTTTGACACTGTGTTGTACATTACATACTTCTCCTACTTACATCCGGGTCCCCAGAGAGCCCCCTCTTACATCAGGGTCCCCAGAGATTCTCCTACTTACATCAGGGTCCCCAGAGAGCCCCCCCTTACATCAGGGTTCACAGAGAGTCTCCCCCGTACATCAGGGCCCCCAGAGAGCCCCCCCTTACATCAGGGTCCCCAGAGATTCTCCTACATACATGAGGATCCCCGAAGAGCCTCCCCCTTACATCAGGGTTCACAGAGAGCCTCCCCATACATCAGGGTCTCCAGAAAGCCCCCCTTACATCAGGGTCCCCATAGATTTTCCTCTTTACATCAGGGTCCCCGGAGAGCCCCCCCCCCCCTACATCAGGGTCCTCAGAGATTTTCCTCCTTACATCAGGGTCCCTGGAGAGCCTCCCCCTTACATCAGGGTCCACAGAGAGCCTCCCCTGTACATCAGGGTCCACAGAGAGCCTCCCCCATACATCAGGGTCCCCAGAGAGCCCCCTCTTACATCAGGGTCCCCAGAGAGCCCCCCTCCTTACATTAGAGTCCCCACAGAGCCCCCCCACTTACATCAATGTCCCCAGAGAGTCTGCCCTTACATCAGGATCCCCAGAGAGCACCTCTTACATCAGGGTCCCCAGAGAGCTTCCTCTTACATCAGGGTCCCCAGAGAGCCCCCTTACTTCAGGGTGCCACCAGAGCCGCCCCTCTCCCTTACATTAGGGCCCCAAGAGCTGCTCCTCCTTTAGCATTAAATATAAGCCTCCTAAAGTTTCTTACCTTCTTTAAAGTCATAATATGAACAGGACTGCAAGCCAGGAAAGTTTTGCTCTCCGCTGAATGCCAGGGGGCAAAGTCATGTCGTTGGTTGCTAGAGGCTAGGTGGTCCTAGCAACCAGCCACCGCTGGAATGTCAGTCAGTGGCAAACAGGAACCGGGACTGCCGCAGCGGGAGTATGGCACTGCTGCACCCGGCAAGAGACTCAGGGCTACGGGCCCCAGATTCAGGGCTGTAGCCCCAGAAGCCACCCCCTAGAGATGCCACTTCTCCTGATCAAAGTATTTATTTATTTAAGTCCCAATCGTTTCTGATTGCTAAGCAGTCCCTGACTATTTTAATGAAGTTCTTTTTTGGGTTCCGACAAAGTATTAGCCCTATGGCTAATTATATCATAAGCAGAAGCAAGTAGGGAGGACGAAAAGGGGGTAGAGGGGGGAGTAGAGTAAGGTAGGTAAGGTAAGGCAGGTGTGAGCTGGTACGGTGGTAATTTTTTTTATATATATTTAGATACATATACAGTATGCATGGTAAAGTTTTCCTACATTCATCCCTCCGGTTTTGGGGGATGTAAGCCTACGTAGCATACATCATAGAAGATATTATAACATCATTCATTCAATTAGGGTGCATCAGGAAAGCTTTACAGTTTAAAGTTGTAGAGTACAGAGTGGATGATTTTGCCATAGATGGCAGTTGCATAGGGATTTATCTTGGGATAGTTGAGCTTTGGCAAAGAAGTATTTATGTTGAGCGTGTTCATTCAGGATGTGTATTGCGCTGTTATTGTCAGGTGGTGTTAGTGATTTCCAGTTACGTGCAATTGACAGTCTCACAGCAATGAAGAAGTGGGTAAGCAGGGTATGAAATTTGTAAGGCCAGGAGTCCATGCCAATGCCCAGTAGAGCCAGTTGAGGATCTGTAGGTATGTCCATTTTCAGGGTTTGCGGATATTAGTTGAAACAGATGGGTCCAAAATGGTTGGATAATAGGGCATTGCCACCAGATATGAAAGAGTGATCCTAAAGTTCCACATTGTCTCCAACACAAAGAGAATTGGTCGGGGTAGATTTTGGCAATTTTTTGTGGGGTAAGATACCAGTGGTAGATTCGTTTTTTGTGAAGTTTCCCAATGGGTAATGCAACGGGAATATTTCAGTGGGTAGGTTTGCGCTTGTTGCCATTGTTTTGGTGTAGTGGAAAAGTTAAGAGATCGTTCCCAGGTTCATGCCGCGTACACACGATCGGTTAAACCGATGAGAATGGTCTGATGGACCGTTTTCATCGGTCAAAACCGATCGTGTGTGGGCACAATCGGTGTTTTATCCATCGGTTAAAAAAAAGCCAACTTGTTTTAAATTTAACCGATGATTCCTAACTGATAGTTAAAAAATGATCGTTAGTAGGCACAACCATCGGTTAAAAATCCACACTTACTCCTAATCAAGTCGACGCATGCTTGGAAGCATTGAACTTCGTTTTTTTCACCACGTCGTCGTATTTTACGTCACCGCGTTCTGACACAATCGTTTTTTTAACCGATGGTGTGTAGTCAGCTTCATCGGTTAACCAATGAAAACGGTCCATCGGTCCGTTCTCATCGGATGGACTGATCATGTGTACGTGGCATAACAGTGGTTTAGTTTTATCCTGTTGAGGTGGGGTGGACAGCAAAACGTATATGGGGGAGAGACCCTTGTGTAAGTTTGGAGGTGATGGATAGATGGAGTCAATAAGATCAGAGCTGCCAATGTTGGTGTTTCTCAAGAGATGATGGATCTGTAGGTATTTGAAGAATGATGAACATGGCATTGGGAAGGATAAGCACAGTTCTTGAAAGGATGATAGGCAGTTTTGGAAGTAAAGTTGCCCAACTGTGAGCATCCCAGCTTGTTCACAGGAACGGAGAGTTAAGTCTGGTATGAGGTATTCCAGGGAGGATACAGGAACTTTTTGTAGGGTTGCAAGAGATAAGCACCAAGATTGTCCGACTATGGGGGCCCAAACCCTGTACACACGGTCGGACCTTTCCCACGGAATTCCATCGGAGTAAAAGAGAACATGTTCTCTATCTAAACTCTGACGATTTTTTTTTGGAGGTTTATACGTGTTTGTAAAGCTCTCACTTGGAGCGCAGCAATTTAGGCATGGGTGCAAGGACTGTACCTGTATGTGTGATGTGCGCACAGCCAACAGGTTTAACCACTTAAGGACCAGACCAATATGCTGCCTAAAGACCCAAGGTGTTTTTACAGTTCGGGACTGCGTCGCTTTAACAGACAATTGCGCGGTCGTGCGACTTGGCTCCCAAACAAAATTGGCGTCCTTTTTTCCCCACAAATAGAGCTTTCTTTTGGTGGTATTTGATCACATCTGCGGTTTTTAGTTTTTGCGCTATAAACAAAAATAGAGCGACAATTTTGAAAAAAAAATGCAATATTTTTTACTTTTTGCTATAATAAATATCCCCCAAAAACATATATAATTTTTTTTTCCTCAGTTTAGGCCGATACGTATTCTTCTACCTATTTTTGGTAAAAAAAATCGCAATAATCGTTTATCGGTTGGTTTGCGCAAAATTTATAGCGTTTACAAAATAGGGGATAGTTTTATTGCATTTTTATTTTTTTTATTTTTTTTACTACTAATGGCGGCGATCAGCGATTTTTTTCATGAATGCGACATTATGGCGGACACTTTCGGACAATTTTGACACATTTTTGGGACCATTGTCATTTTCACAGCAAAAAATGCTTTTAATTTGCATTGTTTATTGTGAAAATGACAGTTGCAGTTTGGGAGTTAAACACAGGGGGCGCTGTAACATTTAGAGTTTACCTAGTGTGTGTTTACAACTGTAGGGGGGTGTGGCTGTAGGACTGACATCATCGATCGAGTCTCCCTAATAAAAGGGATCACTCGATCGATGCGCTGCCACAGTGAAGCACGGGGCGGCTATAAACGAATAGCCGGGCCGACGTCCCGGTTTGCTCCCCGAGGGAACCCGACCGCCACATGTACCGGGGGGGGTCCCGATCGGACCCCCGACCCACGTCAGAGCACGTACAGGTACGTACATGTGCCTGTCCGTGCCATTCTGCTGACGTATATGTACATGAGGAGGTCGGCAAGTGGTTAAGCTTTCTTTGACCATGCCAATGTGGCCACATCAGTGCTATGCACACTGCATTATTTCTCTTAGGGTCTACAAAGGTTATAATCCTAGGAAAACTCATGGTGCCATGATTTATATGAGATGTTATGGATTAGTTTTATATTTAATTTAACCACTTAGCAACCGCCCTATAGATGTTTTACTGCTACAGGGCGGCCACTGTGTGCAGGATCACATACTGTATATATATATGTCATCCTGCACTTCCAGATAGCGGGCGTGAGTGCGTGCTGCCGGTGGCTCACTCCCACTGTAATTATTCACAACAGGAGCCGATTGGCGGGTCAGTGTGAATGAGGCAGATTGTCGTTCTGTCAGGAGGAATGACGAGGATCCCTTGTCTCGGCAAAGCAGGGACTTGAATCCATGTCTTCCCCTAGTACAAGCTCCTCCCCCACAGTAGGAAATACCATCTAGGCACACATATTGTTTTTTATTTTTCGCAAATTGTCTGTCTTTTTCTGTTTATAGTGCAAGAAATAAAAAAACGCAGCAGTGATCAAATACAACAACATTTTATTTGGGTACAATGTCGCACGACCGCACAATTGGCAGTTAATGTAACGCAGTGCCGTATCGCAAAAAATTGCCTTGTCGAGACGGGAGGGGGTCAAGTAGTTAAATCAGCCTTTTAAAATCTGTAATTGTAACTTAAACAAAAAACAGAAAAGAGAAAGAAAAGAATTAGGTTAAAAAACAGAAGGTTAGAAAGATGCACCTTAAAACCATCTACAGCAGGGGTGTCAAACTCAATTTCATTGTGGGCCGCATCAGCAAGCATTATGATTGTCCTCCAAAGGGCTGGTTGTATCTGTAAGATTAGATGTCCAGCGCATCCCCTCCCCTTACATTAGATGTCAAGAGCCACCCCACCATCAGAAGTTGAGTCCCCCACTCTCCCTTACATCACAGTGCACCCCCTTTCTTTATGCTGCTGCTGGGAAGAAGCTGGATGCATTGCTTGAAAGCAGAAAGTAGTGGTCTGGAGGAGGACGAGAGGAGAACTGGAGCTGCAGGAGAGGTGCGAGGGCCACATAAAATGGCCTGGAGGGTCGGATTTGGCCCGCGGGCCTTGTGTTTGACACCTGTGATCTATAGTATTGGAGACAAGATTATAAAAATGCATAATGTCAGTCATTAGAACAAACTGTAAAAGGCTTATTGTGAGTATTCTTATTATTTAGGATTTTTATAGCGCCAACAGTTTCCGCAGCGCTTTACAACATGATCCCTTGCTTCATAGATATTTCCATTAGAATCTAACCTTTTGTATTTGCCTTCCCAAATACACTTGTACAGGCATTTGCTGCTATATTTTAAACTATTGCTTATGCACTGAAATTATTTCAAAATAAAGTTGGCACAAGTGACAAACTCCATCGTTAACAAACTTGGCACTAAAAATCTTCTGGCGGTACTAGCTGTGCTCTTTCATGCTTGCATTTATTAAATGCTCCAGTTCTTGCAGCCAATAGCTATGCCAGCTTCCAGATATGGGTGTGAGTGACAGATAAACAACCAGATGCTGAATTATCAGGTAGCTTGTATTTTAATTATAGGAACATTGTAGATATTGGTGACAGTCAGAGAGCTAGTTATTTTCCATGGGATCATATATATCTTTATGTCCCTGTGTTAATGCAAACTAACAATACATTTAGGAATGGAAAACTGCAATGCACTTAAATAACAAATATGATATCATACTTGCCTCCATTGTGCACCTTGTTTTGCACCGAGTGACCCCGATCTGCGACTTCTGGGGTCCCCTGGTGGCTCTCGTGCCTCCTCCCCACATTGGATAACCCCCTAGGAGAAGCTCTCTCCCGGGGGGTTACCTTGCGGGCACGCTTTCAAGTCATTCATTCGGCATCCATAGATGCCGAATGTATGACTCGGCCCCGCCTCCCGGCGCCCGCATCATTGGATTTGATTGACAGCAGCGGGAGTCAATGGCTGTGCTGCTATCAATCTATCCAATCAAGAGCCGAGAATCCCGGGAAGAGGAAGAGCGTATCTCCACCAGGTGAAGTTCCAGGGCTCAGGTAAGTAAAATGGGGGGGGGGGGGGTTGGGGCTGGTGATTGCCAGAAGTTTTTTCATCTTAATGCATAGGATGCAGTTTTTTTGTATGACTGTTGCTGTTCTTTCTTGTAATTACTCATGGTAACTGCCTCTTTCTTCTTGTCTTGTTGAATGAACCTCTGTCGTAATAATGATGTTACACATACCCCATGTTGTGATTATGAACCCAACTTCTTTAGTAATACGCAAAAACCTTGCATGCACCCCTTGAATAACTTTAGACCAGCTCTGCAATGTTGAATCAACTTTTATTGTAAACTTGACACAACATGTATAACATGCAATAGCATTCTTTTACTAACTGAACCTAACATTGGCTGCCCCGGGTTACCTGCACAGGTGTAGTCTCTTTAAGAAAAGTCCATGCTTGGCGATAATCTAACAGAGAAGTCCATGTTCCAGTGTTCTTCCAGCAAATCTGTGTCCAAGAGCAGACCCCAGGTCCCAACAAGTCTTTAGTTGCATGTGTTCCTCATGCATTTCTCCAAGTGTTTCCCAGAGCCCGCTTAGGATCCGGCCTTTTATAGAACACAGAAGGGAGGCTGGACCCCAGTGAAAGCCTGCAAACACACCAGGGAACGGGGTCAGATGCCAAACCGGGGTTGATACCAGAAGAGCAGAAGTACAAAAACAGCAGGCAGAGGACACAAGACAAGGTCAGCAACAGGAGATCAGAATCAGACTGGGCTCCAAAAGTCAGTGCTGGACATGTATGCTTATTTGAGGGGCTTCATGATTGGCTGTATTTTCTTGGCTGAAAGTCCCTACTCCCGCCCTGCTAAAACAATGTCACTCCTACTGAGGCTAAACCCTCCGCCATCTTGTGCCCTGCTCCTTGATATAGGCCTCCACACAACATCCCTGGCCATAGAACTGTGTATCCCCAAGGAAGGAAAGTCCACACATAAAAGTATGTTTGCTGCACTTTACTGGTGGTGTTCAGGAAATGGCATTACAGTCACATCACAAGGACATACATTATAAAGTCACTTGACATTACACTGTCAATCAATTTTAGTGGACAGTCCGCAGTAGTCACAAGTGAAAGCATATGAAGCACTTTAGCAGCCATCTCCCTTTCAGTCTCTCTTCCACCCAGGATCATTAGTACTCACAGGACTGTGCTCTACAAAGCCAAATTCTTTCTAGGTACATCTCTCAAGGGAAGCAATCTAACACAGGGATCTCCAGACTAGCCTAAAAGTCCTTTTGCAATCTGCTCTAGCCCCCACCTCCATAAGGGACAGAATGACTACAGCTGGCTCCTCCAATGTACAGATGTCCGGCATCCAGCCTCCTGCCCTGTCAATGGCCTATGTGTACTGATTCAATTTTTTATAGGTGTGGGTTGGGCTCCCATGCCCCAAGAGAGTGCTTGTCCCAACTTACCTGGCTTTTATATGGGTGCTATCTCATCCCTGACATCACTAAAGAAGCTCTACCTAAAAGGGCCTAGCACCTGAAAACCTCACTTACTGTAACCAGACACTATTGTGGTACAGAGCCACCTAGTGGCAAAGTAGCTAACGACACCAGCCTACATGCTAATTCACACAAATGAGCATGCGAATGCACGCACATGCCTGATTCTGTGTACTGGTCCACAAACTACTCCATGCTCATGTGCAGCTCTTGGGACAACACCAATCACTTAATTTGCCTGATATTTTTTCTGTTACAACACATGGAGGCAGCTGCCTTGTGTGTATGTAAACGGTTAACTCCAGAGTTACCTGCCCCAGTGGCTCCCAATCTCTGTCTGACAAGATAGAAAATCTCTGTGCAGGAGGGGGTTAAGTGTAATTTCGTAACACAAACTAAATATCATTCAGGAAGGGTTTACATCTACTTTAGCACTTGACAATTTACCCACTTTGGTTTAAAATGAGTGTTATTTATTTTTTGCAGTACAGGTACCCTTAAACATCCAATAATTTATTAAGTGGTTTAGTGTTAAAATTGATAGATTTGCATTTTTATTTTTTTTCAGGACTTATTAACTTACATATTTCCCATGTATAAATCTTGTAACTTTTCTATTACCGTGTCATCAATGAAGTGGAAAAATCTGCAACTGAGTGTTTCTTCGCTATATTTCCTAATTATAGACTCGCCCCACTGGTGTCTAATTGCTTCATTCTGAATATGGCCCCCGGCCAGATTCCACAGGTGAGCTGTAGCGGCATGAATCCATCACTGACATTACATTTCATAGTAAACTTCCACTGCCACCAAAATCGTTAGAAATCAGAAGCTGAGATTGTTAAGCAAACTGCTAACTCCTTAGGCCTCGTACACACGATAGGTTAACCAGAGGACAATGGTCTGAAGGACCGTTGACATAGGTTAACCTATGAAGCTGACTGATGGTCCGTCACGCCTACACACCGAGGGCCAGATTCACAAAGAGATACGACGGTGTATCTCCAGATACACCGTCGTATCTCTGACTTACACTGCCTGAAATTGGTCCTATCTATGCGTCTGATTCATAGAATCAGTTACGCATAGATAGGGCTAGATCCGACAGTGTTACACTGTGTTACACTGTCGGATCTTATTTTCAATTTAAAAATGGCGCTGGGGGCGTTCCCGCTGATTTACGTTGAATAATATGTAAATCAGCGAGATACGCAAATTCACGAACGTACGCGGACCCGACGCAGTCTTCTTACAACGTTTCCGTAGCGGCTTTCCCGGCGTATACTTACCCCTGCTTCTATGAGGCACAGCCAATAGTAAGTATAGCCGTCGTTCCCGCGTTGAGATTGAATTTTCTTACGTCGTTTGCGTACGCCTATTCACAAACATGCGCGTTGCAAGTCACGCTCACGTCGAAACCACTGACGTCCTAGCGACGTCAGTGGGAGCAATGCACGCGGGGAAATTCCCCAGATGGCGCATGCGCATTTAAATCGGCGCGGGAACGCGCCTGATTTAAATAGTACACTCCCCCTAGCCGCGGAATTTGAATTCCGCCGGGGTTTTACGATCCGCCGCCGCAAGTTTGGAGGTAAGTGGTTTGTGAATTACCCACTTGCCTCCCAAACTTGCGGGAGCGGATCTTAAAGCGGATGTGCCACTAAACAAATATATTAAAAGTCAGCAGCTACAGATACTGCAGCTGCTGACTTTTAATATAAGGACACTTACCTGTCCTGGAGTCCAGCGGTGATCGCAGCAGATGACGAGCCGATCGCTCGTCACCCTGCTGCTCCCCCCTCCATCCACGGTGAGGGAACCAGGAAGTGAAGCGCTCCGGCTTCACTGCCCGGTTCCCTACGGCGCATGCGCGAGTCGCGCTGCGCCCGCCGATTGGCTCCCGCTGTGTGCTGGGAGCCGAGTGTTCCCAGCATACAACGGGGGACGGACGGGAAGGGGGAAAAAAACCCGTCCTTTGCCCGTATCGTAGGGCCGGAAGTGGGTGCAGATACCTGTCTGTAGACAGGTATCTGCACCCCCCTCCCCCCTGAAAGGTGTCAAATGTGACACCGGAGGGGGGGAGGGTGCCGATCAGTGGGACTCCACTTTAGAGTGGAGATCCGCTTTAAATCACGAAGATCGAGTGGATCGATAGATCGGCTGATCTATGTGAATCTGGCCCCATAGGTTAAATAACCGATTGTGTCAGAACGCGGTGACGTAAAACACAACAACGTGCTAAAAAAAACAAAGTTCAATGCTTCCAAGCATGCGTCGACTTGATTCTGAGCATGCGCGGGTTTTTAACCACTTAAGGACCCCTTCACGCCGATATACATCGGCAGAATGGCACGGCTGGGCACATCAACGTATATGTACATTGTCCTTTAAGCCCAGCCATGGGGTCGCGGGCGCGTGCCCGCGGCGCGCTCCCGTGGCCCGGTCCGAAGCTCCGTGACCGCGGGACTCGCGGACCCGATCGCTGCTGGAGTCCCACGATCGGTCCCCGGAGCTGAAGAACAGGGAGAGCCGTGTGTAAACACAGCTTCCCCGTTCTTCACTGTGGTGGCGTCATCGATCGTGTGATCCCTTTTATAGGGAGACACAATCGATGACGTCACACCTACAGTCACACCCCCCTACAGTTGTAAACACACTTCAGGTCACACATAACCCCATCAGCACCCCCTAGTGGTTAACTCCCAAACTGCAATTGTCATTTTCACAATAAACAATGCATTTGAAATGCATTTTTTGCTGTGAAAATGACAATGGTCCCAAAAATGTGTCAAAATTGTCCGAAGTGTCTGCCATAATGTCGCAGTCACAAAAAAAATCGCTGATCGCCACCATTAGTAGTAAAAAAAAAAAAAACATCAATAAAAATGCAATAAAACTTTTCCCTATTTTGTAAACGCTATAAATTTTGCGCAAACCAACCGATAAACGCTTATTGCAAGGTCCTTTAGCTGCATTTTGGTACGGGTCTTAAGTAGTTAACCAATGGTTTTGCATACTAACGATCGGTTTTGACCTATCGGCTAGCAATCCATCGGTTACATTTTAAAGCAAGTTTGCTTTTTTTTAACCGAAGGTTAAATAACCTATGGGGCCCACACACGATCGGTTTTGACCGATGAAAATGGTACGTCAGACCTTTGTCCTCTGGTTAACCTATCGTGTGTACGAGGCCTAAAACAACCACTGTACATAGGACTAAAACAACACATACACATAAAGTATTTCCCTGCAGTAAACATATTTTTTCATATTTAAGGTGGACCTTTAAAGGTAATCTTCAGTTTTGCAAGCTTCTTTCTCCCATTTATTGCTTACAAGTTAAAATCCGTATTTTTTGCTAAAAAATTTGAACCCCCAAACATTATATATATTTGGGGGTTGAGACCCTAGAGAATAAATTGGTGATCACAAAATGTTATGTCACATGGTATATGTGCCGCGGTCTTTCAAACGCAATTTTTTTGGGAAAAAATACACTTTCATGAACTAAAAAAAAACGAAACAGTAAAGTTTGCACAATGTTTTTGTATACTGTGAAAGAGGATGTTACGCTGAGTAAATAGATACCTAACATGGTATGCTTTGAAATGGCGACAAACTATGGTACAGTGGGAACTTGGACTGCAAGTAACGTGGTTAACAAGCGTTTCGCAATACGAGCACTGTATTTTCTAAAATCCTAACTCGGAGTGTTGTCTCGCAAAACAAGCAGGATTCAGGCCAAAGCGGTGTGCAGTACTGCGTTTGGCCTGAGGTGGGGGCGCCGGAGCTGAATGGCGACGATCGGTGCAGTACGGAAACGTCCGGAAAGGCCCAAGGACAGTTCGGCTGACCTTGGCAAACCTCGGAAAGGCCGCATGCGTTATTGCATGCCATTGAAGTCAGTGTAGAACAAATAATTTTTGTTTCCATTGACTTCAATGGGGAAACTCGCTTTGATATGCGAGTACTTTGGATTACGAGCATTCTCCTGGATTATGCTCGTAATCCAAGGTTCCACTGTACCTAAAAATCTCCATAGGTGATACTTTAAAAAAAAAATAATGGTTACCAGGTTAGAGTTACAGAGGGGGTCTTTTGCTAGAATTGTTGCTCTTACTCTGACAATCAAAGCAATATCTCACATGTGTGATTTAAACACATTTTAAATTTGCGGGCGTGACTTACGTATGTGTGCTGTGTGAGCAGGCAGGAACGGGGGCGCTTTAAAAAATGTTTTAACTTTTTTTTTTTTTTTTTTACATTTGTCCCTTTGAAAAATAAATAAATTCTGATCACTATTTTTGCTGTCACAAGGAATGTAAACATCCCTTGTGACAGTAATAGGTGGTGACAGGTACTCTTTATGGAGGGTCCTGATCCCTCCTTTGCACTTAAAAGTATTCAAATCAAATTGTTGATTCTGAATACTGTAATTTTTTTAAATCTGTGCCATTGGCAGCCGAGTAAGCCGGTAGTGACGTTGTGACGTCGCTTCTGGGATTTTACATCAGAGAGCCAATCATAGCCAAATCCGGCTATGTTCAGGTCTCAGCCTAGGTGGCGGATGCAGCGGGAGACCCGGGAAGAGCAGCGGAAGGTGGCGGGAGGGGGGATGTCCCCTCCAACTCCTTTAGGATAACAGTCGAGCGGCTTTTAGCTGCATCGGTTGTTATCAATAACAAGCCAACCGTTGGCTCTAAAAAACGGTAACGGGGTGATGCCTGCAGCTGCAAATTTGCGTACATTCGGCATGAAAGGGATAAGTGTACTACATGAAAGACAAACAGTATAATGTTTTAACGCTGAACTCTTGAGTGGGGCTGCAAAGTTAAAGGCCTCATACACACGACCGGATCTCCGCTGGAAACGGTACGCTGGACCGTTTCCAGCGGAGATTCCTCCTCCGGATAAAATCCGTGCGGAATTCCTCCGCGGTGACGTGTCGCGCCGTCGCCGCGACGATGACGCGGCGACGTGCGCGACACTGGAAGGTAATTACTTCCACGCATGCGTCGAATCATTACGACGCATGCGAGGGAGGGGAGCGGACGGATTGATCCGGTGAGTCTGTACAGACCACCGGATCAATCCGCTGGTCCCGATTCAAGCGGATAGATTTCTTAGCATGCTAAGAAATATCTATCCGCTTGAAATGGACTGGCCGGACGAATCTCCGCGGATAAATATCCGCTAGGCCGTACAGACGACCGGATTTGTCCGCTGGAACTGATCCGCAGATCAATCCCAGCGGATAGATCCAGTCGTGTGTACGGGGCCAAAGGGTAACTCCACTTTCATCGGGGAAAAAAATAGCAAATAAAGAAAAACAATATAGCGTATACAATTGCAATACAAATCATAATGTAATTGAATGTTATTAAAGCGGAGGTTCACACAAAAAGTGAACATCCGCTTTTTGGATCCCCCCCCCCCTCCGGTGTCACATTTGGCACCTTTCAGGGGGAGGGGGGTGCAGATTCTGAGACAGGTATTTGCACCACTTCCGGGTTCTGATCCCCGCAGGGAATCCAGCCTGTCACGTCACCGCCCCCCCGCTGTCTTCTGGGAAGCATTGTTCCCAGGATAGAGCGGGGACCAGTGACGGCGCGATCCTTGCGCATGCACAGTAGGGAATCGGGCAGTGAAGCCGCAAGGCGGAATCTCTGCTTTAGAAATGACCTTTTCATTTGAATCTGCAGCCGCTGTAATTTTCGGAGGTGGCTACCTGGAGGTGTTCTGTACACAAAATGTGTACTGACCACCCTCCAGAAACATCATTTCCTGCTTGTGTGATTGGCTCACTGATTTTCCCAGAAGTCTGCACTAAGTTATAAGTCAGATTTCCTGAATCCCCTGCAACAAAAATTACATTTTTTGTGAGATGCTCCCAATAGGAACAAAGGGATGCAGGCCCAGCAGCTTTTCTCATTAGAGCCCTGCAGCCATCACAGCTGATTGATAATTATGAAACCACTCCCTCCCATTAGACTCACTTTTCCACATGGATACAGAGAAACACACAGGGATTTCTTCAAAATAACACAAGGTAGGAATCTGCAACAATGTTTGTTAAAATCCTTGCAATGTACATAGATCACCCAAAGGGGAATGTTTTCTCAACAAAAGTGGAGTTACGCTTTAAAGTGGTTGGGAACCTCTGAAATGGAAAATGAATAATGCAAATCTTTCTATAGTGTAGACTTGCCTCCATCCAAAGCACCAAGGCCCAGATTCACAAAAGAGATACGACGGCGTATCTCCTGATACGCCGTCGTATCTCTGTTTTAGGGTCTTCCTAACTATGAGACTGATTCATAGAATCAGTTACGCATAGTTAGCCCTAAGATCCGACAGGTGTAATTGAATTACACTGTCGGATCTTAGGATGCAATACCTCGGCCGCCGCTGGGGGGAGTTTCCCGTCGCAAAGTTAGTCGTCGTTTTAGCTGCCTTAACTTTACACAGCCCATGTATGTGCTGTATAAAGTATGGCCGTCGTTCCCGCGTCAAATTTAAAAAAAAATTCGTCACTTCGCGCAAAGCACGGCGGGAATTTCAAAACGGAGCATGCGCAGTAGGTCCGGCGCGGGAGAGCGCCTAATTTAAATGGCACACGCCCCTTTGAATTACGCGGGCTTACGCCGGAGGCCGCCGGCGTAGGTTTTCATTGCAAGTGCTTTGTGAATCAGGCACTTGCGATGAAAACTTGCGGCGGTGTAACGTATCTACGATATGTTACGCCGCCGCGATTCTACGTGAATCTGGCCCCAAGTGTGGTTTCTGTCTTCTGCAAGAGTCACTTCTCACAGTCTATGCTGACACCAAACAAAACGGTTTTCCTGCCAGGAAAACTGCCAAGAGAGCTTTTGGCCGGGAAAACTGTGTATGCTCCCTTGCGGTTTTCTGACAGGCGGGAAAATAGAGAACCTGCTCTATTTTATTGGCTTTTGAAATTTACAAAAGCAGCAATTTAGAAATTGGAAAAAAAAAGTTTGGCACTTTAGCACTTTGAATCACTTTTGAAAGATAAACTGTGAATTTTATATACAACTTTATAGATCAGAACAAAATGAGGGACAAATGAGAAAGAAAGAGGGATAGAGGGACTTTGTTCCAAATCAGGGACAGTCCCTCGAAATCAGGGACATTTAGGAGCTATGCCTATGAAGAGTAATACATACCTGGGTGTGTAACATGTACACATTGACCACTTTGTATCCATTGTACTTTGACGGCCACAAGGTGGCTCTACAATGTCGGGAGGACGTCTATTGATGGGGGGCGCGCGTGCCCGCCGTGTCACTGAGGTGCCGATGCGCGTGCCCAGCGGCGGCGATGTACGACAGGTACCTACGATCGGCCGTTACATAGCCAAGGCCGTGGATCTGTGTGTGTAAACACACAGATCCACGTCCTTTCAGGGAGAGGAGACCGATGCTGTGTCCCTCGTACATAGGGACACAGATCGGTCACCACCCCCAGTCAGTCCCCCCACAGTAAGAATCACTCCTGGAGAACACATTTAACCACTTCCTCGCCCCCTAGTGTTAACCCCCTTCCCTGCCAGTCACATTTATACAGTAATCAGTGCATATTTATAGCACTGATCGCTGTATGAAGGTGAATGGTCCCAAAATGTGTCAAAAGTGTCCGATGTGTCCACCATAATGTTGCAGTCACAATAAAAATCGCTGATCGCCGCCATTACTAGTAAAAAAAAAATAATAAAAAAAAATGTCATAATTCTATCCCATATTTTGTAGGCGCTATAACTTTTGCGCAAACCAATCACTATACGCTGATTGTAAATATGTAGACGAATACGTATCGGCCTAAACTGAGAAAAAAATCGTATTTAAAAAAAATAAATTGATATTTATTATAGCAAAAAGTAAAAAATATTGGGCTAGATTCAGATAGGTGAGCCGATCTTTAGATCCACGTAACCTATCTCATTTACGTTACGCCGGCGCAAGTTTTTCAGGCAAGTGCTTTATTCACAAAGCACTTGCCTGTAAAGTTGAGCCAGCGTAAAGTAAATCCCCCGGCGGAATTCAAATTCCGCGAGTAGGGGGCGTATAACATTTAAATCAGGCGCGTCCCCGCGCCGAACGAACTGCGCATGCGCCGGCCGCGACTGAATCCCAGTGCGCATGCTCCAAATGACGTCGGCAAATCGTCATGCTTTCGACGTGAACGTAAATTCCGTCCATCCGTATTCGCGAACGACTTCAAAACTCGGCGCGGGAACGACGGCCATACTTAACATTAGCTACGCCTCATATAGCAGGGGTAACTATACGCCGGAAAAAGCCGAACGCAAACAACGTAAAAAACAAGCGCCGGGCGGTCGTTCGTTTCGGAATCGGCGTAACTCCTCATTTGCATATTTGGTGCGTAAAAGATACGGAAGCGCCACCTAGCGGCCGGCCTGGAATTGCAGCCTAAGATCCGACGGTGTAAGTCACTTACACCTGGTGGATCTTAGAGAGATCTATGCGTAACTGATTCTTTGAATCAGTCGCATAGATACGACCGTCGGAACTCAGAGATACGACGGCGTATCAGGAGATACGCCGTCGTATCTCTTTCTGAATCCGGGCCTCAGTGTTTATTTCAAAATTGTCGCTCTTTTTTTGTTTATAGCACAAAAAATAAAAATCGCAGAGATGATCAAATACCATCAAAAGAAAGCTCTATTTGTGGGGAAAAAGGACGTCAATTTTGTTTGGGAGCCACGTCGCACGACCGCGCAATTGTCACTCAAAGCGTGACAGTGCTGAAAGCTGAAATTTCGCCTGGGCAGGAAGGGGGTATATGTGCCCAGTAAGCAAGTGGTTAAAAGCCTCAGTCATTATGAAGGAGTGGAAAAACAAAAATACAGTGAGAGTACATTTGAAGATTCTTGAATCATACTTCTCTGTATTATCTCTATATACAGTATAACTGTGTGGATCTCCCCAGACTAGGCAGATCTGTATTCATATATTCAGGGGAATGAAACACTGTTGAATCAGCAAATCTTCTAATTTTCTACTTGGCAACTGGGAAATGCTCTAGAATGTCTCTGTCTCTAAATGTTCAAACATCATGTAAATCCTCTTCTATAAAATGTAGAATTTTGGAGCACAGGCTGTATAGACAAATGGAGGTCAAATACAGAAACAGAGTGAAGGTATTTCCTCCATGGTGGCCATCTGTGATGGGGAAAATGTGCAGCATGTCTTTATTCTCTTACCAGCAGATGCGGCTAAACTATAATTTACTGGGTCACACGATCCTCCAGTTTTTATCTTAAACTGAACTTCAACTAAAAAAGCGAAGATTTGATATTTTATAGACGGTACCTAGAAATGTTAATTGTACCTAAGCACCTGAAAAATATACATTTGTTCTCAACACGTCCGTGTCTTGTACTAGGCACTTCTTTTTCAAATGCCACTTTATGTACCGACATACCTCCTTAGACCCAGTGGGGCAGATCCACAAAGAAATTACGCCGGCGTATATATTGATACGCTGGCGTAATTTCAAAATTCCTGCGTCGTATCTTTGTTTTGAATACTCAAAACAAGATACGACGGCATCTGGGTTAGATCCGACAGGCGTACGTCTTCGGATCTTAGATGCAATTTTTCGGCGTCCGCTAGGTGGCGTCCCCGTCGTAATCCGCATCGAGTATGCAAATTAGCTATTTCCGACGATCCACGAACGTACGAGCGGCTGTCGCATTTTGTTACGTCGTTTCCGTTCGGCTTTTTCCGGCGTATAATTAAAGCTGCTATCTGGTGGCGTACTCAATGCTAAGTATGGCCGCCATTCCTGCGTAAAATTTTGAAAATGTTATTTAGTTTGCGTAAGTCGTCCGTGAATGGGGCTGGATGCCATTTCCGTTCACGTCAAAACCAATGACGTCCTTGCGACGACATTTAGCACAATGCACGGTGGAAAATTTTAGGGACGCGCATGCGCAGTTCGTTCGGCGCGGGGACGCGCTTCATTTAAATAAAACACACCCCCTACCCGCCGCATTTGAATTCCGCGCCCTTACGCCGCGAGATATACACTACGCCGCCGTAACTTATGGTGCAAATTCGTTGAGGATTCAAACCAAAGCCAGGTAAGTTACGGCGGCGTAGCGTATCTCAGATACGCTGCGCTGGTGCAGATCTATGTGGATCTGCCCCAGTCTGTGCGGACTAGAGTCACCACATTTCCAAACTACCATTCAGGGACAGGACAAGTACTGTCAGTGAGTTAAGTGGTGATGTGATGGCCTTTATTGGGGGCATCAGATTGGCCAGGGGCTGGGGGGTGGCTGTGTCAGTTTCATTCCGGGACACTGTATTGTCCTGGAATGAAGATGCCCGGGACAGACCTGAAAAATACGGGACTGTCCTGGGCAATCCGGGACATGTGGTCACCCTAGTCCGGACAGTATAGTCACCTGCTGACTTGACACCATACTTGGGCAGCTTAACCACCTAAGAACCTGAAGATTTCCCCCCTTAACAATCAGGCCATTTTTTGTAATACGGCACTGCGTCGCTTTAACTGACAATTGCGCGGCCCTGCGATGTTGTACCCAAACAAAATGTATATATTTTTTTCCCCCACAAATAGAGCTTTCATTTGGTGGTATTTGATCTGGTATTTGATCTGCAGTTTTTATTTTTTGCGCTAGAAACAAAAAAAATACAGACAGTTTTGAAAAAAAAATATATATAAATGTTTTACTTTTTGCTATAAGAATCCCCCCCCCCCAAAAAAAAAGAAAAAAATACTTCATCAGTTTAAGCCATTATGTATTCTTCTACATATTTTTGGTTAAAAAATCGCAATAAGTGTATATTGATTGGTTTGCACAAAAGTTATAGTCCCAGATTCAGATACAAATGTGTATCTTTAGGCGGGCGTAGCGTATCTCCTATACGCTACGCCGCCGTAACTTTGTGAGGCGCGTATAGTATTCAGAAAGATTATGCGCCCGAAGTTACGGCGGCGTAGCGTATAAGGGCCGGTGTAAGCCCGCCTAATTCAAATGTTGAAGATGTGGGCGTGTTTTATGTAAAATATGTGTGACCCCACGTAAATTACGTTTCTAACGAACGGCGCATGCACCGTCCGTGAACGTATCCCAGTGCGCATGCTCCAAATTACGCCGCAATAGTCAATGCTTTCGACGTGAACCTAACTTACGCACAGCCCTATTCGCGAACGACTTACGCAAACATGTCCATACTTAACATTGTGTACGCCTCATATAGCAGGGGTAACTTTACGCCAGAAAAAGGCTTACGTAAACGACGTAAAAAACTGCGCCGGGCGCACATACGTTTCTGAATCGGCGTATCTACCTAATTTACATATTCTACACGTAAATCTACGGAAGCGGCACCCAGCGGCCAGCGTAACTATGCAACTAAGATACGACGGTGTAACAGACTTACGCCGGCCGTATCTTAGTAAAATTCTGGCGTATCTTGCTTTCTGAATACAGAAAGAAGATATGCCGGCGCTTCCTAGAACTTATGCGACGTATCAGTAGATTGTAACTTATGCGACGTAAATTCTATCTGAATCCGGGCCATAGCGTCTACAAAATAGGGGATAGATTTATGGAATTTTTATTATTAATACATTTTTTTAATAGTAATGGTAATGATCAGTGATTTTTAGCGGGACTGCGACATTGCGGCAGACAGATTGGACACTTTTGATACTTTTTTGGGACCAGTGACATTTAGGCGCTTAAGAGCTTCGTTTTAAACTTACCATGACATTTTTCTATGGACCTATGAAGTTTATACATTTTCCAATAAGACCCACAAATAGAAATAAACCTTTATTAATGCAACAGAAGACATGCCAAGCCCTGATCAGCGTCATTATTGCACATGGTTTAGATCTAAATGTCTAGTGCATGTCTTATTGATCGTGCCAGACTCTGAGTAACCAGGTTTCCAATGTCAAGATGGACAGTCATACTGAAACCGAGTCCTTTTATTCTCTAACAGCAATTTCCTGCTGCGCTCTAGATTGTCTATGGCAAAATGAGTCGGGTTGTTATGGATCCAATGTTGTGACAAGGAAGCTGACCTCATCTTATTCTATGCTCATGTAAATGACAGGGAACTAATCCTGCCCCTTGCTAGAACTGTAAAGAGCTACTAATGTGGTTTACAAATGTCCGTGTGGCTATTAAACCAAAGTTTCCAGAAAGAACATCCTTCCTTCCTGTATATGTTTTCACAGTGACTTGGAAATCGTTTGTTGTAGCCTCTGTTTATTCTCTGAAAAGGTATCTACGGTTTATTAAATCCTTTCCAGTCAACTTATGTTGGTACTTTAGATATATAGGGCCAGATTCATGTACATTTGCGGCGGCGTAACGTATCGCATTTACGTTACACCGCCGCAAGTTTTACGGGCAAGTGCTTGATTCACAAAGCACTTGCCTGTAAAGTTGCGGCGGCGTAGCGTAAATCCCTCTGGCGCAAGCCCGCCTAATTCAAATGATCCGGGTAGGAGGCGTGGATCATTTAAATTAGGCGCATTCCCGCGCCGAACGTACTGCGCATGCTCCGTTTTGAAATTTCCAGCCGTGCTTTGCGCGAAATGACGTTGCACCGACGTAATTTTTTGAACGTCGACGTGAGTTACGTCCTTTCCTATTCACGAACGAATTACGCAAAAAAAAAAAAATTCAAAATTCGACGCGGGAACGACGGCCATACTTTAACATGGCAAGTCTATCTATACGCCACCAAACAGCAGCTTTAACTATACGCCGGGAAAAGCCGACTAGCGACGACGTAAGAGAATGTGACGGCCGCGCGTACCTTCGTGAATCGCCGGAAAAAGCGAATTAGCATACCCGACTCGGAAAACAACGCAAACTCCACCCAGCAAGCGCCAAAGTATTACACCTACGATCCAAAGGCATACGAAGCCGTACGCCTGTCGGATCGAAGCCAAAAGCCGTTGTATCTTGGTTTGAGGATTCAAACTAAAGATACGACGTGGCAAATTTGAAAGTACGCCGGAGTATCAGTAGATACTCCGGCGTACTTCTTCTGTGAATCTGGCCCATAACATCCAAAGACTTTGTGGGCTATTGAACTTTGCACTGGGTAGTAAGAATAATAATAATAATATCATACTGTAGTTATATATTATTTGAAATGATAACTATATTTCGGGAAATAGAATAACAACTCATCACATAAATGCATACTCACACACATTAACATTACATTACACTTGTTCTGCATGCCATATACTTTACACATCTTCAGTCTGTACACTGTGCTATACATTATATACTCTCCACTACGCCACACTATACTCCACACCACTCTACTTGTGCCCTGTGCTTTACATTATATACTACACTTTGCTCCACATTATATGTGTATTTGTTCCGCTCACTACCACGTCTGTCAAATTGGGACGAGCAGCCGTGTCCATGCATCCGCTGTGTCCCTCTAGTCTTCAATGGGCTGGCTGCCTACAGCACCTTGCAGCTCAAGCAGCATAAAGACATGGCCTATTCATGGACTACGGCAGGGGTGCCCAATCAGAGGCCCGCAGAGCCCTCTGATATGGCCCGTGACCTCCTGCTCTGGGATGGAGTACAATAGAAGACTGTTATTAAAGGTAAGTTTAGTACTAAAATCACAGGGCCAGATTCAGATACAAGATACGACGGCGTATCTCCTGAAACGCCGTTGTATCTCTGAGTGCGGGAGGTCGTATCTATGCGCCTGATTCAGAGGAAAGGAATATGCTAATTAGGTGGATACGGCGATTCAGAAACGTACGTCCCGCCGGCGCATTTTTTTACGTCGTTTACGTTCAGCTTTTTTCTTCGTATAGTTACCCCTGCTATATGAGGCGTAGCTAATGTTAAGTATGGCTGTCGTTCCCGCGCCGAGTTTTGAAATTTTTATGTTGTTTGCGTAAGTCGTTCGCGAATACGGCTTTACGTCATTTACGTTCACGTTGAATCCAATACGTCCTTGCAGCGTAATTTGGAGCAATGCACACTGGGATATTTTACGGGCGGCCCATGCGCCGTTCAAAAAATATGTCAAAAACGCCGGGTCAAGTACAATTTAAATAAAACACGCCCCCAACATCCCCATTTGAATTAGACGGCCTTACGCCGCAACACATACGTTACGCCGCCGTAACTAAGGACGCAAGTTCTTTCTGAATACAGAACTTGCGCCCTAAGTTACAGCGGCGTAACGTATCTGAGATACGTTACGCCCGCCACAAAGATACTCCAATGTATCTGAATCCGGGCCACAGTGTATATATGGGCATATCTGTTCTGCAATGGTTACCGTGCTGCTTTCAAAATGATCCACAGGTGCAGAGAAGTGCATTTGCGGGTTACCTGCACTGAGCCATAGGCCCCTTTGACACGGCCAGTCCGACCCAATTGGACCCTCCATTCACCTCTAATGAGTAGCAGATGTAAATCGACTTGTGCCTGTTTACAAATGCCTACCTCCAATCCAATTTGCAAAAAAAAAAAAAAGTAGAGTGGGCTCTATAGAGTGGGCTGCCATCCACCTGCTCCACTCAATGTGGCCCGTGACCAGTTACCAAGTCGTTTAGGCGGCCCTCGCTTTTCAAAAGGTTGGGCATCCCTGGACTATGGGTCTCCGTGCCTGATAGGATACTTCTGGATTCTATCCTCCTAGTCCTAACTATCCCCCTATTACCTTACCTATTTGCCAGCATTACTCCATTCTTCCACATACAGATTCCACGCAGGGAACAATGTATATATAAAGGCGACCCAACACAGATTACATCTACACACTGTTCCATTCGTTGGTCCTGGTACCGCATATTTATAGTATACATTCAAGATATAGCCCATCAATGGGATATTACCAATCCAAGCCATTCCAAACACCTCCCCCATGTACGGAACATACAGTTATTCATAGCATTTCCTGCCTGTCAATTTTCAGACAGTTTTTATAACAGCTTTTATAGCAATACACAGGCTATCACATCACTTTATTCCAGGCGTTCGTTTTGCGGATTACACAAACCTAAACAAGACTTCCATCTCACTTCTAACTTCAGAGCAACAATATATTTAAAGGAGTAATAACCCAAAACAAGAAATATATATTAAGGGGGCTCTCAACCAACTCTTTCAGTGCCTGATCATGTTGACTCCCCTTTGACTCCCCATGCTCATATGCAGGTGATCCTTTAAATCATATTCCTACTATACCCTGAGTTCCCACAATCCCCTGGGTTTCTGGACTTGCCCAGGGAAGATAGGTTTTCCTGTTTTAAGCCCTTAACATCTCAGAGAGACCTCACCTGATGAGGCAAAGGTGGCTGGGCATGTGATCTGCAGCCAGTTCTCCATTGTTAGACCTAGTGTGAGCACACCGTTTCTATTTAGGACCCAGCCACTGGGGGAGCACTGCTCCGAATGCTACCAGAGTACTGCTCTTCAAATGGCATGGTTCTGCATCTCTAGCTGCGTGCCTGTATTATCAGCCCCAAGACTCCTCCAGCCACTTGCCTGTGGTGCCAGCACCGAGATCCCCCAGATGTTTTCCTGTGTCACCAGACCAACCCTGGACTTCACTATAAGAGACACTGTCCGTGAAGATAAGAGCAAGTAGCTATTTATGTACAGCAGTTTAGCAAAGTACTGATTTCTCTGTAGTCTTTAGTACTATAGAGCCTTATAGAAACAGGGCTGTGCTGTGCTGCCACTTAGGGACATGATTGAGCAACAGAGACATTGCTTTGAGGTGCTCCTGTTTGCATAGATTCATAAAATTGCTCTCTATGATTAAGGAGGAGCTCCTGCAGAAAAAAAATTCAAGTCAGCAGCTACAAATACTGTAGCTGCTGACTTTTAATATTAGGACACTTACCTGTCATGTGACAACACTGAAGAAATTACACTTTGCTACAATGTAAAGTAGTGAGTGTACAGCTTGTATAACAGTGTACATTTTCTTAATGGCTATGTGTTGAGTTATTTTGAGGGAACAGCAAATGCACATTGTTATACAAGCTGTACACTCACTACTTTACATTGTATCAAGGTGTAATTTCTTCAGTGTACTGTGACATACTGAAGCAGAGCATGATCCCCTCCCTTCGGAGACTGGGCCACAGGGCAGTATTCCAGCATGATAATGACCACTATCTTCCTAAAGAAGCTGAGGGTAAAGGTGATGGACTCTTCAAGCATGTCTCCAGATCTAAACCCTATTGAGCATCTGTGGGGCATCTTTAAATGGAAGGTGGAGGAGCTCAAGGTCTCTAACATCCACCAGCTCTGTGATGTCATCATGGAGGAGTGGAAGAGGACTCCAGTGGCAACCTGTGAAGCTCTGGTAAACTCCATGCCCAAGAGGGTTAAGGCAGTGCTGCAAAATATTGGTGGCCACACAAAATATTGACACTTTGGGTCCAATTTGGACATTTTCACTTAGGGATGTGTTGACTTATTTTGAGGGGACAGCAAATTTACACCATTATACAAGCTGTACACTACTTTACATTGTAGAAAAGTGTAATTTCTTTAGTGTTGTCACATGAAAAGATATAATTAAATATTTACAAAAATGTGAGGGGTGGACTCACTTTTGTGAGATACTGTACCTGCTCCCCCCCCAAAAAAAGTGCCAAATGTGACAGCGGAGGGGGGCAGGCAAGCAAAGCTTCTGCTTTGGGTGGAGCTCCATTTTAAGCCCTGATATAGGCGAAGGAAGCTAGAGGGGTGGCCCCAGGTGGAATGGTGCAATGTGTATTGTCTGTTCAATAAATTCTGTCAGATCTTAAGATAGCATACTGTAGGTGTACGGTGTGCCGCCTGTTTTGTTCTTGTTGAAGAATTGTTTGCACAGCTTTCTAAGATATGTATCATTGGTCTGTCCTGTATGCACACTATTTGGCATTCCAATATGGTTTGCATTGTTAATTCTACTTTGTACCTGTTTATTAAACATTTTATTTATTTCAGTTCTCCTGTTTCCATACACTGTTACAATCACCCTTCTGGCAGTTTTACACTCACGCCAACATGATGACGTCCCCCAAGGAGCATGTCTTTGATAGCCTGGACTCGGGGTAAGTCAAACTTTACTGGTTGTCATTCTACCACGAAAGCTAGGGACATCTTATGGCAGAAAGGAATTACTGCAGAAAATGATTCTGAATTGAAGGCATTACGGTAAAATTCAGCTTTTTTTTCTTTTTACGTTAGTTGGATTTTTTATTTTATTTTTACTCAGAGTACTGCTTTAAAAATTGAAATTGGATTTTTTTAACGTATCCCTTTTTCAGCATGATCATAATGCAATATACCATTTAGTTCCTATAAATTACTGTATGGAAGCAACAAATAAGAATGTTTCTTGAGGATAAATGTTGAACGGCTGTTTTGTACAAGTGTTTTGTACAAGTGTTCTGTGTATATACCATCTGCTATAGTCATTGGGTAGAAACAGCTCTCAAATAGACTTTAAGCCCAGATATAAAGCGCTTTCCAGACCATTTTCAGAAAATGACGCATCTTACTAGTTTAATAAATTTTATGAAAGCCCATTATACATTGATGACAGATTCTAGGAATAACAAGTACCAGAAGCAAGTCCTCAATGTACAGTATGCATCACACCTGCATGTGGTCAGTTATGAGTGCTGAGAAGTGGCCTCAGCTTTACTAGGATGCTGAAAGCTGACCTTAAAACATGCCAGGAGATCTTTGCCTGTTAAAGAATCCACATTTAAGAAAGACAAACTTGATTTCAAATATGCAGTCTCTTCTTTCTACCTAAACGTAGATTTTGCTGTGCAGATGATCCTTGAGTGAGTGAATAACTTGTATAGCGCTACAAATGCAACTGAATCGCCTCAAGGCGTATAGTATCCATTTTCTTCTTTAGCCTTCAGAAGAGGTGGGTCTTGAGTTTTTTTCTGAAGGCCTGATGACGTTCTTCCGTTCGGATGTTAGTTGGTAACGCGTTCCACAGTCGAGGTCCTTGGACTGCGAATCTTCGTTCTCCCTTAGACTTGTAGCGGGTCTTGGGGATTTGAAGTAGATTTGTATTGGTTGATCGAATAATGAAATTGGGGTTGTGGTATTTTATTTTCTCACATAAGTATTGGGGGGCGAGTTCTTGTACACATTTGTGAGTCAGGCAGAGGGCCTTAAATGTGACTCGGTCCTTTACGGCCAGCCAATGGAGGGTCCTCAGGGACGGGGTGATTGATTCACAGTTTTTTTTACCGTTACCAGTTTTGCTGTCGTGTTCTAGACGACTTGTAGATGAGCAATCTAATATTTTGGGAGTCCAAGGTAGAGCGAGTTGGCATAGTCAAGCCTGGAGTTGATAATTGTTCCAACCAATATTGCTGTATCCTCTTTCGGGATGAAGGGGGTGAGTCTTCGTAGCATGCGGAGAAGATGGTGAGATCCGCTAACTACTGATCCTATTTGGGCGTCCATGGTCATGTCAGAGTCAAAGGTGACTCCTAGACTTTTGACTTTGGTACTTGGGGTGATGGTTTGTCCCAAAATGGGGGGTGGCGTCCATGTCGTCTTAGAATTTGTCTTTCGGTTTGCGTGAAGCAGTTCTGTTTTGGATCCATTACGTTTAAGGTGACTCTCCGTCATCCAGTTTTCTATCAATGTGAGGCATTGTTCTAGTCCGTTGCAAAAGTAAAGTTGAGTGTCGTCAGTGTAGGAATGGTAGAGTAGGTCCTGTTTACTGATAATTTTGAGGAGTGGGCGGAGATAGATGTTGAATAGTACTCTTATGCCGCGTACACACGATCAGTCCATCTGATGAGAACGGTCTGATGGACCATTTTCACCGGTTAACCGATGAAGCTGAGTGATGGTCCGTCGCGCCTACACACCATCGGTTAAAAAAACGATTGTGTCAGAACGCGGTGACGTAAAACACAACGACGTGCTGAATAAAAACGAAGTTCAATGCTTCCAAGCATGCGTCGACTTGATTCTGAGCATGCGTGGATTTTTAACCGATGGTTTATGCGTACTAACGATCGGTTTTGACCTATCGGTTAGGAATCCATCGGTTAAATTTAAAGCAAGTTGGCTTTTTTTTAACCTTTCTGGCCCACACACGATCGGTTTTGACAGATGAAAACGGTCCATCAGACCGCTGTCCTCTGTTTAACCTATCGTGTGTACAAGGCCTTAGTGCTCTTTTATTGTCCACCGATGCTATACAGCTGCTTTAAAATAGATCGACACACGCTCTAAAATATCATATAAACTTTATGTAATTCTAAAGTTGCTTTTAATCTTTTTGCATATGCATCTTTTATTAAAAATATACCTGGTAATCCTGCAATGATGGTTCTTGCCAGGCACTTCCAGTATTCTGTTTTCATCTGGCCACCTGCACTGCATTGATGGAGGTACAAGTGGCTGTGCTAATAAACATTGCACACTATTAGAATGGAGGTTACAAGTGGCTGTGCTAACAAACATTGCACACTATAAGGAAGCAGGTCTAGATTAGAACAATCATATGAAGCTAATGTTGGAACGAGTGTATGTCCACAAGACGTGGCTTAGGGCCCAACACACCAGCAGGTGCACATTATTGTCCATATAACGTGTGCATGCTGGTGTTTACTTTTTTTCCCATTTTAACTTGAACATGACACTTCATTCAACCCTATGCCCAACAGCAATGTGGTACATTGACACAAATTTTTTTTGCATTGCTCTGCGTAAAAATGTAGGCATGCTGCATTTTTACCCAATATAGACCAATGCAAATGTATATTATTAACAGGGCACATAAAGAAAAAAAATTTTTTATAGCCTTGTACACATGGTTCGATAGTTGGCAGGGGATTGTCTGTTGACAGACTGTTGTCCTAAAATCTTACCATTAGTAAGCTCCTTTTGACAATTGTCATCCAATTGTTGGCCATAAATCTTGGATGACAGGCTAGTAAATTTTCAGCGGATGGCTTGACGTCTGATTTTCGTATTGTCAATACAATGAAAAAAAGGGAGGAGTTTGTCAAGGGCTACTCAAAACATTGCCCTATGATGCCAATGGTGTTAAGGACTATCTCGGTACCCATAAATCGTACAAATTGTTTAACAAATGATATGAACATTTATTGAGAAAATTACATAAAAAAGATAATCAACAACAAAGCAATAGTATAGTTGTACATTCCGTTACATTTGCATTTAGAAGGTGAAGAGCCCCACTGGTGTGTAGGGACACAGAGATGTAGGTTCAGACGTGGTCCTCTACATGTTTTGCAACAAATGTCGCTTCTTCAGGAGGAGTCAACCATGAACATCTATAAAGAGATACAGTACTCATAGTTACAGTGTCAACAAATGTTAAAAACAATATTGTAGCGTACCCTTATAACATTGATTTTTGGAGTATTGGTAGACCAGCACGACTCACCAGATGAAGGACCAATAGGGGCATCAGACAGCAATAGAGACACCCTAGGACGGGTGATCCCCCTGGAGGGGGAACACGGGAGGCTATGATTGGTAGACAGACTACAAATTATATGAAAAAAGAGTATGATAAGTTTTGAATGTGGGTCCAAACATCAAACTAACACAATGGAGAAAAATGGAGGAGAAAAAGGGGGAAAGGGGGAGGGGAAAAAAGAGGGGGGAGAAGGAAGGGGAGGGTATGGGAAAGGGGAGGGAGAGGGGGAGGAGGAGGGTATGGAAAAGGGGGGGGGAGTACTGTATGAGCCACTAGCACACGGATATCAGTGATTCTGTACCTGGCTCCGTTACCTGCGCTTTTTCCTGAGTCATGCCTGAGTTTCCATCTCCCGAGTGTCATAATCTTTTTACGGATATATTGGGTGGGTCATACCATATATCACACTATTCACATCCATTCCCTTCCCTTTTTCCTCCCCCACCCATTCTCTTTTCCTCCCCCGCCAGTTATTCACCATCGACCTTCCTCTTTCCCCCCCATTTCTTCCACCCTCCTTTTCACCTCCATTCCTTCCTACCCCCCCCCCCCATCCCCTTCCCCCTTTCCCCTTTCCCCTTTCCCTACCCTCCCCCCGCCTCTATTAAGTGAGTAACCACTGGTTCCTCTCTCTGTGTCTCTGCCCAGTTATAGTCTTCAAATTCATGGATGGGGTTGACCTGAGGCATACTCTTGTTCTTTTAGTCAAGTCAGGGCTTTCTATCTCTTCAACTTATTTATTCTAATTTTTCTGAAATATAGGAGAAAGGGATTTTTATGGTGCCACAAACACAACACGTTATGTTAAAATATATTTATTTGAATCCAACATATTAAAATAATATCTTGTCAGAATACACTGTCTTTATTTCATAAAATAATTTGATACATGTACAACATACACATACACAGACACTGTATCAATCACAATGCCTGCTGTTCGACATGTTTCGCTTTCTGCTCCTTTCTCTTGTTTAAATCCTTGCCCTTTGGGAGGACTATTCTATATAAATACAAGGTAATGACGACCTAATCAGTTTATTGAGGGGGGTGGATATGAATGAGGATGTTCCCCCTTTACTTATGTGTGTGTATGTATATATATATATATATATATATATATATATATATATATATATATACACATATAAACAGGGTGATTGAAAAGTAACTCCCTATTTTAAACAATTTTTAATTTTTTTATATGAAGATACTTTTTTCTCAATTCTTTAATGTATGTTCCTTAATCTATGACAGGACTTCAGATAGGATTGTGGGTCCTTTTATCTTTCGCAATACCATGAATGCTGAAAAGTATCTCACTATGCTGCAAGATGAAATCTGGCCAGTTGTCAATACCTGGGAGAATATTGAAGACTTGATTTTCTCCCGTGCCATCGGGGGACCCAGAGAAAGAATCAGCCGCTGCCGGATGACGATCATAGAGATGGTCACCAGACAATAAATTCCTTTTACAAGGGATGTTTACATTCCTTGGAATATGAATAAAAGTGATCAAAAAATTAAAAGAGTGAAAAAAAAATGTAAATTAAAAAAAAAATGTTTAATTTAAAACGCCCCTGTCCCCGGTAGCGAACACACACGCAAGTCCGCCTACATATGTAAACACAGTTTAAACCACACATGTGAGGTATTTACGTGTGCGTTAGACTGCCAGCAATAATTCTAGCACTAGATCTCCTCTGTAACTCTAAACTGGTAACCTGTAAACAAATTTAAAGCGTTGACTATGGAGATATTGAAGTACTAAAGTTTGGCGCCATTCCATGAGCGTGACGTGTTGGGTATCTATTTACTCGGTGTAACATCATCTTTCACATTATACAAAAAATTGGGCTAACTTTACTGTTTTGTTATTTTTTAATTCAATTGAAAAAAAAAAAAGGCGTTTGAAAAAAGATTGTGCAAATACTGTGCCAGATAAAAAGTTGCAATGACCGCCATTTTATTCCCTATGGTGTCTGCTAAAAAAACATATATATTGTTTTTGGGGTTCTGAGTAATTTTCTACCAAAAAAAGTTATGATTTTTTACAGAAGTGCCAGAAATGGTCCAGTATGGAAGTGGTTATATATATATAGTGCTGTCAAGCGATTAAAATTTTTAATCGCGATTAATCGCATTAATGTCATAGTTAACTCACGATTAATCGCGCCCAAAATTTTTTTTTGTTTTCTTATTTATTTTTTATTTTTTTATAATATTAAATTGTGTTTTTTTAATTTTTTTACATTTTGATCACTTTTATTGCTGTCACAAGGAATGTAAACATCCCTTGTGACAGCAATAGGTGGTGACAGGTACTCTTTATGGAGGGATCGGGGGTCTAAAAGACCTCCGAGCCCTCCTTTGCACTTCAAAGTATTCAGATCGCCGAAAACGGCGATTCTGAATACTGTGTACTTTTTTAAATCCGGCGCCATTGGCAGCCGAGAAACCCGGAAGTGACGTCATGACGTAGCTTCCGTGGTTTCAATGCGGAGACTGAATCAAAGCCGCTTACGGCTTAGTGTCAGTCTCCGCCTGGACACAGAAGGCGCCGGATGGAGGATCGGGTCTCCCGGTGGGACGGGAGGCCCGGTCAGAGCGGCGAAAGGCGGCGGGAGGGGGGGGATGTCCCCTCCCGCTCCTCCGGCATAACAACCGAGCGGCTTTTAGCCGCATCGGTTGTTATGTTTGGATAGCCGATCGCCCGCTCTAAACAACGGTACCGGGATGATGCCTGCGGCTGCAGGCATCATCCCGGTATAACCCCCGAACGCCGCCTCGTTAATCGCGTGACAAAAAAATTGACGGCGTTAACGTGGGTTTGCGTTAACGCCGTTAATAGCGCGTTTAACTGACAGCACTAATATATATATATATTTTTTGAATGAAGGTGCCTCTTGATCTATGGATGTAGGTGACCTTTCCAGAGTCTTTTATATATCCACATCTTTGTTTCTTAGATGGGGGGGGGGGGCATTTCACGAGTCCACCCATGGCCGGTACAAGGCAGGGGCGGTAGGGGGGAGTGCCCAGGGCGCTACCATCTCGTACAGGAGGGGGCGCAATCAGCCGCGGCCGCCCCAGACCGGTTGTGTGTGTGTCAGTGTCATAGACAGCGCGGGCAGCAGCACTTTGTGCAAATTGTGTGCCGACTGGCTGCCGAGTGCACTCCTGGCTCCCTTTCCTCCTCTGTGTTTACTCTCCCCCCTATGGAGGATCAGTTGGTGGATTCCAGTGGCGTGGATTCCACATAAAACGCCGCAAATAGCGGCTCTGGGTGTCCTCCGAGTGGGTCACATGATCGCGGGACCATGTGACCTCAAGCCAGCCAATCATAGGAGGGAAAGGCGGGGAGCCGAGTGTGTCACGTGATCGCGAGCTACAGCAAGGTGAGCGAGGGAGGACTTGTCTCGTACTGCGCAGGGAGCTGTGTGCAAGGACAAGTTAGGAGGAGCCGAGCCTGCCTACAGTGCCTACCTAGTGCCTAGTGCTACTGCGTCTGCAACAGAACAGTTAAAAGTAAGCAAATAATAAGAAAATAATTTAAATGACTGTATTGGGGGGGTTGGATGGTGACCATCATTTTTTTAATAAAAAAATGGCAGTTTAAAAAAATGTTTTTGTGTTATTTTGAGCGACGCTTGCCTTCTCTGACTAAAAAAAAAAACATTAATTGCAGCCTCACTGTGCCACCAAACGCAGCCACTGTGCCATCACATGCAGCCACTGTGCCAATCAAACGCAGCCACTGTGCCATCACATGCAGCCACTGTGCCATCACATGCAGCCACTTTGCCCATCACACGCAGCCACTGTGCCCATCACACGCAGCCACTGTGCCCATCACACGCAGCTAGTGTGCCATCAATTGTCGCCACTGTGCCCATCACACGCAGCCAGTGTGCCATCAATTGTTGCCACTGTGCCCATCAAATGGGGGGGGGGGCGCAGTTTGCCATCTTCTCCCTGGGCACCAAATGGCCTTGTCCCAGCACTGATTCCACCCCACTGCATGACTTTTGAGAATGGAGGCATATTAGTTTAAAAAAAAATCACTGTGTATGTTTAGGGCAATATCTGAAGATGGCCCAACTCGACATCCCCAGCATGCGAATGGTGCCTTGGCTATCTCTGAGGCAGTGTTTGCCTTTTCCATTTTGGGTATCCCCTTCTTGCCCTTTGGAAGAGAATCACTGTCTGCGCTTCAATGTGGATTACTCTGTCTGTAGCTGAGCAATGCCCTCTAGATAGCCTCCTCTAGAGATGCACGATTAATCGTTAAAAGATTGCAATCTCGATTCAACCCCCCGCGCAATCTTTCATATAAATGCAGAGACCTTCTCTACTCACTCAGCTGTCAAAAAAAAAAAAAAAGCCGGCAAATGTTTCTCAACATTATATAAGAGGAACAATTTTGGACTTTGAGTGAAACATGCGGGAACACATGTCTCCATCCCTATATCATAGCAAAAAGGGGGGATTTCGGGACTTTGAATGAGGTGGGTGAGAGTGGCTAAACGATAAGTCCATTTTGAAAAGAATACCTTTGTCAAAAAGCATGACAGCATAACATAAATATGCAATCACATGTTAAAAACCATGTATGGTGAAAACAGTAATGCAGCATGGCAGGCCCATATTATGGTAAATAGTAAGATCTTACATGTAGAAAAAAAAAAGATCTCAGAAATCTAAGACATACAGTATATTATGCCGCGTACACACGACCGTTTTTCGGGGTGTAAAAAATGACGTTTTTTATTTAATGTCATAAACGATCGTGTGTGTACTCCTGAGCATTTTTCACGATGTAAAAAAATGGGCATTAAAAATTTCGAACTTGCTCTAATTTTTTCACAACATTTTTAACGTTGTCGTTTTTAACGTCATAAAAAATGGTCGTGTGTGGGCTTTAACGGCGTGAAAAAAACGCGCATGCTCAGAAGTAAGTTATGAGACAGGAGCGCTCGTTCTGGTAAAACTAGCGTTCGTAATGGAGTAAGCAATTCATCACGCTGTAACAGACTGAAAAGCGCGAATCGTCTTTTACTAACACAAAATCAGCAAAAGCAGCCCAAAGGGTGGCGCCATCCGAATGGAACTTTCCCTTTATAGTGCCATCGTACGTGTTGTACGTCACCGCGCTTTGCTAGAGCATTTTTTTTTTACGATCGTGTGTAGGCAAGGCCGTTTTAACGATCGGGTTGAAAAAAACATAGTTTTTTTTAGACCATTAAAAATTGCATTTTTTACAACCCGAAAAACGGTTGTGTGTACGCGGCATAAGAATCAATAAATCATCTACAGAATAGGTGCATCCAGTAAGCCCGACACGTTCTGTGTATATAAATGTACACTCTTAAGGGGCAGGTGCACTTGGGTCTACAACAAAACATGAATAAGTCAATGTGTACCATGATTGAAACCATATGTGGGAGAAGTAACCACATATAGAGAGAGAGATGCTTTATTCACAAAGCACTTGCCTGTAAAGTTGAGGCGGCGTAGCGTAAATCACCCGGTGGAATTCAAATTCGGCGAGTAGGGGGCGTGTATCATTTAAATCAAGCGCGTCCCCGCGCTGAACGAACTGCGCATGCGCTGGCCGCGACTGAATCCCAGTGCGCATGCTCCAAATGACGTCGGCAAATCGTCATGCTTTCGACGTGAACGTAAATTACGTCCAGCCGTATTTGCGAACGACTTACGCAAACGACAGAAAAATTTCAAATTTCGTCGCAGGAAAAGATGGCCATACATAACATTAGCTACGCCTCATATAGCAGGGGTAACTATACGCCGGAAAAAGCCGAACGCAAACGACGTAAAAAAAAAGTGCCGGGCGGTCGTTCGTTTCTGAATCGACGTAAATAGTAATTTGCATATTCCTTGCGTAAACAAACGGAAGCGCCACCTAGCGGCCAGCGTGAAATTGCAGCCTAAGATACGACGGTGTAAGACACTTACACCTGTCGGATCTTAGGGATATCTATGCGTAACTGATTCTATGAATCAGGCGCATAGATACGACGACTGGACTCAGAGATACGCCGTTGTATCTCCTATCTGGATCCGGGCCACTGTGTTTTTTTCAAAATTGTAGTTTTTTTTTGTTTATAGTGCAAAAAATAAAAACCGCAGAGGTGATCAAATACCACCAAAAGAAAGTTATATTTGTGGGGAAATAAAGGACGTCAATTTTGTTTGGGAGCCACGTCGCACGACCGCGCAATTGTCAGTTAAAGCGACGCAGTGCCGAAAGCTGAAATTTCGCCTTGGCAGGAAGGGGGTAAATTTGCCCAGTAAGCAGGTGGTTAATGTCTTTAATGTCTGATAATTTTTGGAAATATCTGAATATTTACTCATGACGCTTTAATGAAAGAGATCAGGGAATTAAATTTAAATAAATTACAAATTCTGCACGTTTAACATTCAAACAGCTCACTTGTTATACATACATTTTTTTTTTGTCCAAAATCCAAACATTTCTATTTAATATAACACTTGTGATATCTTATACAGTAATAAGCTAGAACAACAATCCCCAAAGTCACTGTATCTGGTCTAATTGTGTTAGAATAACATGCCAAATGGAATTCTGTGGTGTGCTGAACTCGGCCTGTTTGTTTTGGCCGGCAGTTCATTTACAAGCAGTCCAATGCTACACGAACTAGCTGTAAAAATACTTAGAAATGGCAGAGAGAGCAGTGCGATGGAGATGAAGAAAGACAGGGCCTTATTCTGGTAGTTTATGCTGATACTGAACTTTAACTTCCTTTAAATAAGTTATGAGAAGACAAGGAAGAAAGGGACATTGAAAAATATATTTTTCTCCAGGTTTAAGAAGAAGAAGGCCTCACTGCTTTTTCATCTTAGATGGAGAGGGCCTGATTGCTGAAACTATTAATACAGCAACCCTGGCAACGCGCTTCTCCTGGGCCTCCAGGCCACCATAAAACAGGAGCTCTTTTTTCCACATGAAGAAAAAGGACAGTGTATCTAACAGAAACACTTTACCACATGTTCCTTTTCTTCTAGAAATAGAAGAGCTGACATCAGACTTCAGTAATTAATGAAACAGTATTCCCCCCCCACTCCTTTGTCACCGTTCCATTTCCTGGAGCATGAACTAAACACAAAGTGCACCTGTTCACACCACTTATCATTAGTATTATTATTATTAGTAGTAGTAGTAGAGCAATGTCTCTCAGTGCAGAGAGAAAGGTTCAATTAAAAATGATAGTCCTGCTCAGGGGCGGACTGACCATTGAGTCATTCGGGCCCCATAATCTTCTATTGCCCGGGGGCCCCATGAGTTGTCAGTCTGCCCCTGGTCCTGCCAATTTTAGCAAAATGCACCTAAGCATAGCTCCAAACTGTCCCTGATTTTGAGGGACTGCCCCTGATTTGGAACAAAGGGGTCAATTCACTAAGAGTTAAAATATGTTAAATTGTTAAAGCAATTGTGCAAGTGTTCAAATCATTAAGAATTTTGCGTTAAATACTAAATGTGGCATTTAGCGGTAATTACTGCATTGTTTAATGCAGTAATTTACCGCATTTAGCTGGTTGCTAAGGAGCAGACCAACCGCTGTGTCCTTAACAACGGATGAGTCAGCCACCCCCCTCCATGTTGGGGGCATGTGGCCTGCTATGGTTCAGGAGGTGGGGGCTGCTCACTCGTCCTCCCCCGTTCCTGACCTGCATGCTTGGATAAGGGTCTGATTTGGATTTGGGGGCGGGCCCCATGCTTTTTTTTATTAATTTTGGCTTGGGTTCCTCTTAAAATCCATACCACCCTTGAAGGTCCTGCTATGCATTGTGGGGGACCCAGCTTTTATTTTTACAGTCAGCGGGGGAACTGGGTGCTACAATCAACTAACCAAAACCTTCTCGAAATCCCCACAGCCCGCTACAAATCTAAGGGAGAACTCAGATTTTCAGTCCAAGGACCTTGGCTTTGGAATACTCTACCCACAACCATTCGCATGGAAGAAAACCCATCTCTTCTGAAGGATCAGCACGACTCTGGATACAAGCGCCTTGAGGCGATTCGGTTCGCATTTGTCTGCGCTATACAAGTTACTCACTCAACTGATGAGTCATCCTTTTGTTAAGGACGTGGCGGCCGACTTCTTAGCAACCAGCTATTTGTCAAAAAATAGTGTGGGGTCCCCTCGAGCCCCACGCTGTCTTTTGACAAATACCACCAGCAAAACCCTAGTGTGAAATATCGCATGCTTTTTTACTCCCTGGTCCATTTGTGAATTGGACTTAAAGTGGTTGTAAACACTTATGCCCTGTACTCACGATCGGTTTGTCTGATGAAAACGGTCCGATGAACCGTTTTCATCGGACGAACTGATCGTGTGTGGGCCCCATTGTTTTTTTTCTCATCGGTGAAAAAAAAATAGAACCTGTTTTAAAATTTTCTGATGGTTAGAAAACCGATAGAAAAAAAACGATCATCTGTGGGGAAATCCATTGGTCAAAAATCCACGCATGCTCAGAATCAAGTCGACGCATGCTCGGAAGCATTGAACTTAATTTTTCTCTGCACGTCGTTGTGTTTTACGTCACGGCGTTGGACACGATTGGATTTTTAACTGATGGTGTGTAGGCAAGACTGATAAAAGTCAGCTTCATCGGATATCTGATGAAAAAATCCATCGGTCCGTTTTCATCGGATGAATCAATCGTGTTTACGTGGCATTACACATCACTTTTACCTAAAGGTAAGCCTATAATAAAGTAAGGTAAGACTATTATTTTGAAAACATTCTTACTAATGCATTTCTTCACACCTGCCTATATCTTTTTCACAGATATACCGTATTTATCGGCGTATACCGCGCACTTTTTTGCCCTGAAAATCAGGGCAAAATCGTGGGTGCGCGAAATACGCCGATACCCGCTTCACGCTTCCCGCGCTGTGTTTGAACCACTGCGCCGATATATACCGAGCGCAGTACACTCGGGTATAGTCGGGCAGGCTCGGCTCCTCTCGCGGTCACGTCCTGTACGTCCTTTACGCGAGAGGAGCCGAGCCCGCCCGACTATACCCGAGTGTACTGCGCTCCGTATATGTCGGCGCAGTGGTTCGAACACAGCGCGGGAAGCTGGTATCGGCGTATATCGCGCACCCACGATTTTGAAGGGGTGGGGGGAAGCCTGTTAGTGCTCAGACCATATGCTGCACACTGCATCAAATTGGTCTGCATGGCTGTCATCCCAGAAGGAAGCCTCTTCTAAATATGATGCACAAGAAAGCCCGCAAACAGTTTGCTGAAGACAAGCAGACTAAGGACATGGTGGCCTGATGAGACCAAGATAAACTTATTTGTTTCAGATGGTGTCAAGCATGTGTGGCGGCAACCAGGTGAGGAGTACAAAGACAGTGTCTTGCCTACATTCAAGCATGGTGGTGGAAGTGTCATGGTCTGGGGCTACATTGTTGTGCTTTTTTAAGGTCATATTTACCCGCACAGTAATTTACTTTGAATTATTTTATAATGAAGATATTTTTAAATACAAGACAATCTATATGCCATAGTCTGTAATATGAAACTTATTCACGGAGACGTATGATCATACAAAATAGCTAATTTATTGGTAGGCAAAATATGAATATTTACATGAAATTAAAATACCAGTTGCGTTACATTAACGACTTGAAAATCAATAAAATACCCCCAAAATGGGCATGCAATACCTTTGATCTGCGTCATGGTAAGTTCTCAAGATAACTTTATGTAAATGACAATGAAACAAAGGCCTCTATTTCACATGCCCAACCGTTACTATACTGCAGGTAAGTAAATGGTTAACAATGTGAAATATATTGGACGTTTGTTTTGTCAGTATCTGAACTACGTAAAAATAAAAATATAATACAAATTTTACTCTTTAAGGAAAAATTACCAGTTATTGATTATGAGAACAAACCATCACTACAGGATATTCAATACTTCAATATTTCAACATTTCTAGAGAACAACAATAGATTTGAGATAAAATCAAAAATGACATAGTTACCAATTCCCAAGATGGCTATTTCCTATTGGCAAGAGACCAGAGCTAAAATCGTTGCAGTCTTCATGCATAGTGCAAGTGTGCCCCCTCCCCATCGGCGTCAGTCCTCCCTGCATCATACTTCAGTCATTGCTTCATTCCTGCTCTCATGGGGCATTCCTATTGATGGGGTCTTCCTTGGGGTCTTATTTCATTCTTTCATCTCTCCTCCTTTTCTCCTTTCAGATCCCTTTTAGATCTCTCACTCTCTAATTTTATATCGATCAAAACAATAGGACCATTGTGATGCAATTGCCTATATGCTTCAGTCTAATGCTCTCCCTGCTAACTTAATGCTGTGGGTTACAGGTAACAGGTGTTTCATGTGTGATTCATCTCTCTCTGTAAAGACTGTTCATATGTTAAATAAGGCTAGCTTTTGAAAGGCCTTTAATTGTGTGATAACCCTGTCTAAAAACCTAGTGATTCTCAGAGGTGTTAATAGGTGTCAAACTGGAAGCAGACGAAACGTCTGCTTAGGAAACTCAAGTGTGTGAAGGTGGTTTGTTGTTTAAGGAATGTGCAGTGATTAGACATGATAATTGTTGGTCAGTGCCGACCTGTCTAGAATGTTTTAGTAATTAGCCTTAGTGTGTGATTAGGGGGGGCGGAGATTTGTCATTGTAACAGTTTTGGAAATGACATATAAGCTGTGTGATTTAACATTAAAGTCTGTGTTGTTCAAGCAGTAAGCTTGTCTCATGTGTGGCTTTCTGGGCGATTCCAGGGATATCCCTCCTCGTGGAATATTGGGGTGATTTTCGTTATGGGAAGAAGGGAACGTTGACGGGGATATCATACCGATACCGTCACAATTGGTTGGTAGCAGTGGGATTTTCCCTTCTATTCCCCTTCACACCCGGATTCCAAGCAGACACTGGAAGAACTACTGGAAGTTCGTGGAAGGATTGCTATTAACAAAACCAAGCGGGTCATCATAGCAGAATCAATGGAGCTAGACCAGGAGGACAGGATTGCAGCAACGCCAGCAGTACAAGAGATGGAGACACCAGTGATTCAGGAGGAGGAATCGCCAGCCAACAAACTAATGAGAGAGAAGCTAGCTTGGTTCGGCCCGAACCCAACGCCGGATGTGGTGCTGAAAGTGATGGACCTATTAGTAAACGCAGAACTACAGTTAAAACTGGCAGCAGTCCAACAAGCAGCCGCACCTTCTCCGAACAGTGAGTACAGCACAGCAGACACAAGGAAGATTCCGTTTAGCGCTTTTAAAGCTTTTGATGAAAAGGACTGTGAGATTGATAACTTCCTGGTGGATTTTGAGCGACAATGTAACCTGCACCGAATAGCTAGAAGAGAGTGGGTTGCAATATTGTCAGGCAAACTGTCAGGCAAAGCTTCTGATGCTTTCCGGACCATGCCAGATCAGGATATCCATAGCTACGCCAGGGTTAAAGAAGTGCTCCTGGCTCGTTATGCAGTAACCCCAGAGTCCCACCGACAGAAGTTCAGGGACTCACGCAAAACCACGAAAGACTCTTACGCGGAATGGGCATGCCAGTTGTCCCGGTCGGCCTCTAACTGGGCTAACAGCAGCCAGGCCACCACCGCAGAGGACATTTTGCAACTAATGCTCCTGGAGCAATTTTACAATCACATCCAGACGGATGTCAAAGATTGGGTGAGAGATCGCAGGCCCATGACTCTACCAGAGGCCGCGAAGTTGGCGGATGAATATGCGGATACTCGCAAGACGAACCAGGTCACACCACAGGTACAACCTCCACGACCAACAGTGCCCTCACACCCACCAGCCGCTAGATACCAACCTCCTAACAGACCGATGACATCGAGCCCTCGCTATCCACGCCAGGAGGACAACGAACAACGCTGCTTCCGGTGCAAACAGTTGGGTCACTTCAAGCAGAATTGCCCCCTGAATGACAACACTAGATCAAATTGGTCTCAACCTGGGTACCGCCCACCAGCAGCAGCCCATTGTGTAGACTCGGCTTGGGATCCCCAGGAGCTGGGTCCGGAAGAACCATCGGACACCATTTACGAAGTCCTCACGGTACAATCTGGTATTACGAACAACAGGGAACACCATTGTCAGCTGGTCATGGGCGACAGCCCTGAGCCGGAGGGGCCCTGGAGGGAGCGGGGCAGAAAGAGGCACCGCCGGCTACCCCCCAAGAAGAAGAGGTCCTGGAAGCCGTATAACAAGCTGACCTGGGAGGAGAAGAAGCGACTGGAGGAGAGGGAGTCGCAGCGGGCGTCCCAGATGCGGGCCGAGATGTTCGCCAAGGGCCCACCGGTGGCCCCTTACACCACCACCCAGTTCCTGATGATGAAGGACCATGTGGAAAGCCTGCAGGACATGAGCAAGCAGGAGCTGATCCGTGAGTACATGGAGCTGGAGGAGTGCATAAGCCGCATGGAGGAGGAGAACAACCACCTGAGGTCACAGCAGGCTGACCCCCCCAGGCTCCATGAACTGGAGATGGAGCTGGAGAAGCTCAAAGAGGAGAACTGGCGGCTGCGGAGGGAGCAGGGGGTGGCTGACCCTATGGAGCACTGATTCCTCCCCCACCCCCCCCCGAACTCTGAGCACCGGTGCTACAGCATTTCAACAAATATAACTTTTTCTTTTTATGAATCTCCTGTGATTGTCACTTCAGAGCCATAACCTGCCCCTCCCATAGCGGGACACCTAGATGGCGGCGCACAGACCCATTCGTCGTCTTCACACTGACTTCTGGTGACTCTGCAGATCGCACAAAGACTTGGGGACTGACCGGCGTGTGATCTGACGACCCGGTGGCATACCTGAGTCTGAAGCAGTTGCCAAGGGAGGTCAGTCACGCCAAATGGAGTTAACCTCGGACTAAAAGCTCTGAACCCGTCAACCCTACTGGACCAGGGAAGGTCCAACCGGGTTTGCCGGAGCAGGGAGAAAAGGGGGGGCCATTGTGATGCAATTGCCTATATGCTTCAGTCTAATGCTCTCCCTGCTAACTTAATGCTGTGTGTTAAAGGTAACAGGTGTTTCATGTGTGATTCATCTCTCTCTGTAAAGACTGTTCATATGTTAAATAAGGCTAGCTTTTGAAAGGCCTTTAATTGTGTGATAACCCTGTCTAAAAACCTAGTGATTCTCAGAGGTGTTAATAGGTGTCAAACTGGAAGCAGACGAAACGTCTGCTTAGGAAACTCAAGTGTGTGAAGGTGGTTTGTTGTTTAAGGAATGTGCAGTGATTAGACATGATAATTGTTGGTCGGTGCCGACCTGTCTAGAATGTTTTAGTAATTAGCCTTAGTGTGTGATTAGGGGGGGCGGAGATTTGTCATTGTAACAGTGTTGGAAATGACATATAAGCTGTGTGATTTAACATTAAAGTCTGTGTTGTTCAAGCAGTAAGCTTGTCTCATGTGTGGCTTTCTGGGCGATTCCAGGGATATCCCTCCTCGTGGAATATTGGGGTGATTTTCGTTATGGGAAGAAGGGAACGTTGACGGGGATATCATACCGATACCGTCACAACCATAAGGATCATACTCAGTTCTGCCCCTCTGACAACTGTCCTTAACTCATAGGCCTGTGGCACATATGGGCGTTCCTGTCAAGACGTGTGTGGTTTCTATTGGCTGACAGCTTAATAATAATTAACTTGTTCTCTGGGCTTGGAGAACCTCAAGTAATATCACTTCCAGCCACTAGGTGTCTCACCTTTATTGTGAGATCATCCATACGTTGGATATTTATATATTTTTTGTAAACTATCAACATATATCTATATATATATATATATATATATATATCTATATCTATATCTATATATATATATATATATATATATATCTATATCTATATATATATATATATATATATATATATATATATATATATATATATATAGATCCATATACACCTATGTATATCTATACACATCTACATATGACTCTGGTATCTTTATATTATATAAAATACAATTAGTATACTTTTGTATTCCACATAATATGCTTATTTATTTCTTGTATAACCGTATATTTCCCAACAACATTCTTTCCAATCATGCATAGGTTTATATCTCAATCAACGCAAAATAGTTATTAATGTGGATACATGAATTATTTTGATATGTGTTTGATGGATATGTGTTACAGGTTAATTCACATTTTATAATCACAATGCGATATCTTTCATAATGTTGATTAGTTTCTTCAATGCACTTCTATTTATAAAGCAAATTTCTCATATAATTCTTTCTTCGAACAAAGTTCTAACTTAACGGATATATTTCCCTTGGTCCTAAGATGTCTTTGATCATCTAAACATTACTTATTATTTATTTCATGTCAATATATATTCTTTTAATACCATGTGTATTAATCCTGCAAACTTGTACATTGGTTTGTGACGCTTGGACTTAATAAAGATTGTCTAATAGCTCAGCTGTGTAAATATTCTCTTCGTAGAGACTCTTCGCTGGTCAACATGGTCCATTGTGTTAGGATGGCTAAAGTCAACGTTCTTGTCCATGAAAACTACCCCACAATGGGCATATCTGTTCACTTGAAGCCAGTTTAAACACCTTGTTTGGTGAGAAAGCCATTTCATTGTTCTGTGATGAGAGTTTCCATTGTTCAGACTTTCACCCAAGCTTGTAAAAGTTAGAGATAGCTAATGTATTGGGAACTTGGTCATCTGAGCCAAATGTTCCTTCTTCACTGACTGAATGACTTCCATATATAATAGTTACGATCAAATTTGAGGCCTAATGGCATTTTCATATTTCTGCTGAATAATATTGAATATATTATTATTATCTTCGCCAAAACCCATAACAACATGAGTGCTGCCGGCACTGGGGAGCTACATTTTTCATTGAGGGAACCATGAATGCCAACATGTACTGTGACATAATGAAGCCGAGCATGATCCCCTTTCTTTCAGAGACTGGACCGCAAGGCAGTATTCCAACATAACGCCCCCAAACACACCTCCAAGATGACCACTGCCTTGCTAAAGAAGCTGAGGGTGAAGGTGATGGATTGGCCAAGCATCTGTGGGGCAATGGAAGGTGGAGGAGCGCAAGGTCTCTAACACCCACCAGCTCTGTGATGTTGTCATGGAGGAGTGAAAGAGGACTCCAGTGGCAACCTGTGAAGCTCTGGTGAACTCCAGGCCCAAAAAGGTTAAGGCAGTGCTGGAAAATTATATTAGCTACACAAAATGTTGATCATTTGGGTCCAATTCGGGCATTTTCCCTTAAAGGTGTACTCACTTTTGTTGTCAGTGGTTTAGACATTAATGGCTGTGTGTTGATTTATTTTTAGGAGATAGCAAAAGGATTTGAGCTTAGTGACATGGTGCTTTATCCTGCTGGAAGGAGCCATCAGAAGATGAGTACACTGTAGTCATAAAGGGATGGACATGGTAAGCAATAATACTCAGGTAGGCTGTGGCATTTAAACAATGCTCATTTGATACTAAGGGGCAAAAGTGTGCCAAGAAAAGATCCCCCACATCCTCACACCACCACCACCAGCCTGAACCATTGATACAAGGCAGAGTGGATCCATGCTTTCATGTTTATGCCAAATTCTGACCCTACCATCTAAATGTTGCAGCTAGGATCGTGACTCATCAGGCCAGGCAACGTCCAATCTTCTATTGTCCAATTTTGGAGAGACTGTAGGAATTGTAGCCTCAGCTGACAGGAGTGGCACCTGGTGTGGTCGTCTGCTGCTGTAGACCATCTGCTTCAAGGTTCGATGAGTTGTACATTCATACCTGTCTAAAGACGGGAACACACCCGAGCTCATCACAGCTGACAAGGCTTAGCTGGATAATCAGTCAGTGTCAGTTCAGTGAGGGAGTAGGACGCTTCCCGATGAGTCTGCTCTCTCCAGGGACCAGACAGATAGCCAGCTAGACACCGCAGACAGGCAGGCAGGCTCCTACAATCTTTGCTGCATGAATCAACTTGCAGCCCATAGGACCGGCTCCTTCCTTCCCTTCGTGGGCCCCTCTCTTCAGGTAAGACCCTGTCTTTCAGGGCCATCTTTCCACCCCCAGAAATCGCTAGTGACCGTCCTTTTCAGGACAGCCACTCCAGCGATCCAAATTGCGGCTGTTTACCTTCTCTTAGAGCCGCATGCACCCCAATCAGTCACCCATAATCACCCCGGCCACCCGCCGCGCATAGAAGCGCTTTTTTCTGGCGATCTGCGGCTCTTTTCCGCATCCGCGCCAGACCAGGCCTTACTCGCGGCTGCCGCAATTAGGAAAGACCGCGGCTTCAGCCGCGGCCTAGCAGCGCGCCGCAAAAAGGAGCACTGACAGCCTGGAAATTTTCCTGGAATTGTCAGGGATCATCCCCCTATCCCTGGAGGATCCCATCCTCCCCTGGATTAACAACCAGCTCATACCCACCAAGCCAAACAGCCCCCAAACCTGAGGCCTGTGGCCCGGTCGGCGGCCATCTTGGTACTCCTTAGCTACAGTGACACCCATCTTTCCCCCCTCCCCCCCCCCATTCCAAACAGTACTTGATCCAGGGTTTCGTCCGATCGCCTTTCAGGGATCAGGAAGGAATTTTTTTCCCTGCGGCAGCAAATTGGCTTAGCACTGCCAGGTTTTTTTTTGCCTTCCTCTGGACCAAGGCCAAGCGAGAGGATTCAGCGAATCTTCCCTCTATTGCAATTAATCCCCCCCGGTGACTGGCAACAATGGTTAAACTGCGATACTCTGCAGAAACGATTTGGGGTCTGAGACAATTCGCAACAGTATTACCAGCCGTCACCAAAAAAGCCTTAAAAATACACCAACTTTTGAGATTCGATCAACGATCGACCATCAAAAATTTCAAGCATTTAACCCAGCTCAAGCACATATCATGTGCTTTGATCAACACAAGATCGGCAGTAAAACACCGATCAGAAATCCACGATTTCTTACTACAAAATGATCTAGACTGCCTCTTTATCACAGAAAGCTGGCTTTCAGACGACTGCAACACCATTCTTGGAGAATTGGTGCCAGAAAATTATCGAATTATAACGGAAAACAGAATAGGGCAAAGAGGAGGAGGCCTGGCGGTGATCCATAAGTTTCATATTGCAATCACTAAGCCGGTCCTTCAAAATCCTCTTCCATTTATGGAAACCCTTACTCTTCAACTTCAAACTTCCCCCCCAGGAGACTGTTCACATTCTCCTCTGCTATAGGCCACCTGGGCCAAAATCGCAGCTTCTACCATCATTAACGGAGTTCATATCTACTTATACCCTTAACAGCAAACATCTTTTGCTGCTCGGGGACTTCAATCTGTGGGCCAACTCCTCACAGGATCCCATTGCGGATGCCTGCATCGATCACCTGGAAGGATTAGGACTACAGCAACTTATATGCGGACCCACGCATGCTTCAGGTCACACACTCGACCTAATTTTCAGACAAAATCTGAAAATAAACATTTTGGGAAATGAACCTTTGCCATGGACAGACCACCATGCAATTAGTTTCATAATTTCCAAAATTCCACCAGTGATAAAAGCACCCAAGCCGGTGACAATACACTGGGCTAGATCTCAGAAGAAGCTCCATTCGGAACTCTTCAAATCTACCTTGGGAAACCGAATCGAAACTATTCATCCTCAGTTAACAGCCTCAGATACACTGGATGCCATAAATGCAGCTCTGCTACAATCAGCCGACTTAGTAGCACCGAAACGCAAAGTCCGCATCCGGAAAAAAAAGTCCGGCTGGTTCAACAACCAGCTGTCCCTACTGAAGCAAGAGCGCAGAAGGGCGGAAGCCGCCTGGAAAAGAAGCCCTTCAGAAGATCACCTCATCATCTACAAGGCAATATCAACACAATATCATAAAGAAATCTTCAAAGCCAAGAAACATCATTTTTCTATGACGATTAACAGCGCCATGAACCGCCCCCGAGAACTATTCAAGATGGTCACCCAGACCATGAATCCGGGATGTCTTGAAGTCCCCAATTCAGACACCCAAGAGTTCTGTAATGAACTATCGGATTTCTTCATCGACAAAATCGAAAGAATCCGGGTAAGTATTCTGCAAAATAAAACCCCCCTCAGCCCCCTCTTCAATCAACTACAAAACACCAACAGAAACCTTCTACAATCAACTAAGTTCTCTCTGGAACCGATCTCCATCGACACCACCAAAAATATCATTGGTGCGTTGTGGAACAGCACAGCACCCAATGACATCATTCCCACCAAGCTGCTGAAGGAATGCGCCAACATTCTGGCGCCTCCCATTACACAGCTTATAAATCAGTCATTTAAGGAAGGCATAGTGCCATCCCTGCTGAAAGAGGGCACAATCCAGCCCATCTTGAAAAAACCTGACTTGGATCCCAAGGACCCAACTCACCGCCGCCCCATAACAGGCCTAAACGTTCTCTCCAAGATAATGGATAAAATAGTGGTACAACAGCTGCAACAGCATCTAGATACCCACAATCTACTCGATCGATTTCAATCAGGTTTCCGTCCCGGACACGGGACAGAAACGTCCTTACTCAAAATATGGCACGATGCCCTCGAGGCCGCAGACGAGGGAGAATCCTGTCTCCTGGTTCTGCTGGACCTAAGCGCAGCCTTTGACACAGTAGACCACAAAATGTTACTGATGCGACTGGCCGAGGTAGCCAGAATCGCAGAAGGTGATTTACCATGGTTTTCCTCCTTTCTTGAAAACCGATCACAAACAGTGAAACTGGGATCTTTCACGTCGGAAAAACGCACGGTGCCATGTGGAGTCCCCCAAGGATCCCCCCTGTCACCGGTACTGTTCAACATCTATCTTCGCCCTCTCTTTGATATTATCAGTAGCCAAGAACTACTTTATCACTCTTATGCAGACGATACGCAATTGTATTTTCGCATCTGCAACAAAAAGGATCATCATCTCAGTTTAGAGAAATGTCTCTCTTCGATAGAAAACTGGATGACTAAGAGTTATCTTAAACTCAACAGTTCCAAAACAGAACTTCTTATGTTTCACGCCAGCCGAAAGAGTCAACTGGCAACAACCGGGACACCGCCGCCCATTCTGGGCCAAAGCATCACCCCTAGCTCCAAAGTCAAAAGTCTAGGAGTCATTTTTGACACCTTCATGACAATGGACGCACAAATAGGGTCAGTAGTCAGCGGATCGCACCATTTGTTGCGCCTACTACGCAGACTTATTCCATTTATCCCCAAAGAAGACGTAGCAGTCGTGGTGGGAACAATCGTGAATTCCAGACTGGACTATGCAAATGCCCTTTACCTCGGGCTCCCAAAGTACCAAATCGCTCGTCTGCAAGTCGTACAGAATACGGCCGCCAGACTGGTGACTGGGAAAAGGACATGGGAATCAATCTCACCTTCGCTGAGAACCCTTCACTGGTTGCCAGTAAAAGACAGAATTGTATTTAAAGCACTTTGCCTGACACATAAGTGCATCCATGGGAAGGCGCCGCAATATCTTTGCGACAAGATAGAACCTCACAATTCTAATCGCGTTCTGCGATCCACTGACCAAAATCTGGTCAAGGTGCCAAAAACCAAATACAAGTCCAAAGGAGAAAGAAGGTTTGCTTTTCAGGGTCCGAGACTATGGAACGCTTTACCAACCAGCATTCGGTTGGAGGAAAACCACCTGACTTTCAGAAGACAGATTAAAACTCTGCTCTTTTGATGTCATGAGACACGAAACATCAAGCGCCCAGAGGCGATTCAGTTCGCATGTGCCGCGCTATATAAGTTTTTCATTCATTCATTCATTCATAGATGGAATTCTGTATAGATTGGCTGAAATGAGTGGTTATTTGAGTTACTGTTGCCTTTCTATCATCTTGAACCAGTCTGCATATTCTCCTCCGACCTCTGGCATCAACAAGGCATTTTTGTCCAAACAACTGCCGCTCACTGGATATTTTCACTTTTTTGGACCATTCCCTGTAAACCCTAGAGATGGTTGTGTGTGAAAATCCCAGTAGATCAGCAGTTTTTGAAATACTCAGTCTGGCACCAACAACCATGCCACATTTAAAGTCACTTAAAGCGGAGTTCCACCTAAAAATTGAACTTCCGCTTAACCCACTCCTCGCCCCCTTACATGCCACATTTGGCATGTAATTTTTTTGGGGGGGGAGTGGGGGCTTCAGGAGAAGGGGACTTCCTGTCCCACTTCCTCCTTCCGCCGAGGGGCTTGTAAGGCGAATAGCTTAATCGCCTTATTGCAGCCCCTCCCTGTAGGCGAGCGCCTGTCCAATCGGATGGCGCCCCGCCGCTCGCGCATGCGCAGTGCCGCTCGCGCATGCGCAGTGGTTGCCCGGCCGTGAAGCCGAAAGCTGTCACTGCCGGGTGCCCACACTAGGAATGAAGACGAGGGGGGGCGAGGAGCTGAGCCCCGGCCGGCGCGTCGCTGGAACCGTGGAGCAGGTAAGTGTCTGTTTATTAAAAGCCAGCAGCTACACTTTTTGTAGCTGCTGACTTTTAATAAACTTAAAAAAAGGCTGGCACACCCCTTTAAATCCCCATTCTTCCCTATTCTGATGCTCGGTTCGAACTTTAGCAAGTTTTTTTTACCACGTCTAGATCCCTAAATGCATTGAGTTGCTGCCATGTGATTGGCTGATTAGCAATTTGTGTTGCCAAGCGATTGAACAGGTGCACCTAATAAAGTCGCCGGTAAATGTATATTATTATGGAGAAGCAAAAGTTGCTAGTTACTACCACTATATACAGCACATACAGTATAGATAATGTGGAGAAACAACATCTGCTTGTTACATATACCTGTTGTGCTTCCTATTGACCTTTACTCTTGTCATCCTGCAGATGTATGATCTTTTAAACACACATAGGGCCAGATTCACAGTAGAAATATGCTGGCGTATCTACTGATACTCCGGCGTATTTTCAAATTTGCTGCGTCGTATCTTTAGTTTGAATTCTCAAACCAAGATACGACGGCTTTAGGCTTCGATCCGACAGGCGTACGGCTTCGTACGCCTTCGGATCGTAGGTGTAATACTTCGGCGCCCGCTGGGTGGAGTTCGCGTTATTTTCCGTGTCGGGTATGCTAATTAGCTGTTTACGGCGATCCACGAAGGTACGCGCGTTCGTCGCATTCTCTTACGTCGTCGCTAGTCGACTTTTCTAGGCGGATAGTTACGGCTGCTATTTCATGGCTTAGATTTAGACTGCCCATGTTAAAGTATGTCCGTCGTTCCCGCGTCGGATTTGAATTTTTTTTTTTTTTGGGTAAGTCGTCCGTGAATAGGAAAGGATGTAACGCACATCGCCGTTCAAAAGATTACGTCGGTGCGAAGTCATTTCGCGCAAAGCACGGCGGGAAATTTCAAAACGGAGCATGCGCAGTACGTTCAGCGCGGGAACGCGCCTAATTTAAATAATACACGCCCCATTTGAATTAGGCGGGCTTGTGCCAGATGCATTTATGCTACGCCGCTGCAAGTTTACAGGCAAGTGCTTTGTGAATCAAGCACTTGCGCTTAAAACTTGCAGCGGTGTAACGTAAATGGGATACGTTAGACCGCCGCAAATGTACCTGAATCTGGCCCATAATGTCTAGGCGCTAATCCTAAAATTTATTTTATCCCAGCAGCTAGTATATGGATTGCATTGCCTGAAAGGCAAATAGTTATGAATTTTTTTTTTCATAAAGACTATTTTTAGGAAAACCTTAAAAATGTACCTAGAAATATGTATAGTATGTGAGATGTTTCCCTTTAAATCAAGTCAATGTACATTTTTAGATGTCAAATACCGCAACATTATGCACCATTAGAATAACCTACTAGCCACAATTTTTAAATGCTTTTATAAGGTACAGTATATGTAAAAGTAACAATTTTTATTGTCTAACATTTCATATCTAAACCAGCGGCCAAAATAATGGAGTGCCAACGCTTTACTGAAAGCTTACACAATACACCCATTCCCAGATGTTTAAGACATTACTGGGTCACACACTGTGTTACTGAGTGGCTGGGGCAAACTATCCTTGGCATGAACACTCTGTTACTTGATTGCCCAGTACACTTTTTTTTTCTTACTCTCCATTATTATCACATAAACTGTAAATTAATTTAAGAATAAAGCCAATGGAAGTAAACATTATATAGAGGATCAATATTAGTATGGACTCAAAAAAAAAAAAATTCTTGCAGGATTGAAATGTTTTAAAATACCAGCTCTAGCTAAAGTTTAGCAAATGATATTCAGAAAACAATGCAGCCGTGCTAAAATCTGCAGCTGAACCCCTAAACCATTACCCTACTTACACCCCCCCTTTTTTTCTTCCTTTTCCTTCTTTTTTTTATTATTTATACATATACATATATATATATATATATATATATATATATATATATAGTCATCACGCCTGCCGGGCACTCGCACAGGCTCCGGGGACACGCTGACGGTGTGCATGCGCGCGTCCTACAGCGTCTTAAAGGGCCATTGTACAGCTACGACTGCTCACCCAGGGGAGCCATCCTGCTGCAGTATAACTGTGGAGGCCGGTCGGGAACTGGTTAATGTGGGGCAGAACATTTATCCAACCTATTTCTGAGAATTGGGCTTAATTTTTGTAAAATGTTTAAAACTCCAGAAAACATATACAAACCTTTAAGGCTGTGTTTACACTGGAGATCAAAGCGGGTCTCAGCAGGAGTCTGGTGCGTCTCCATTCACTGTTTCAGGTTCGATTTTAGCCCGAATTTTGGACCGAATTTGCACCTGAAACTGACTAAAAGACACACTGGAGCCGCTGTGGAGATGTGTGAACCGTCTCCATAGAGAGCCGGTCACAATCTCCTGCTATGCAAATTGGATGTGGGGAAATCCACATAAGTGTGGGCCCAGTCTAATGCCGCGTAGACACGACCGTTTTTCATGTCATGGAAAAATACTACGTTTTTCTCAACGTGATTCCTCTCAAGCATGCCTTGCATACACATAATCGTGATAAAAAATGCTCGAGCAAAGCGCGGTGACGTACAACATGTACGACGGCACTATAAAGGGGAAGTTCCATTCGAATGGCGCCACCCTTTGGGCTGATTATGAAAATTTTCCTTCTAATAACTTGCTTCTGAGCATGCGTGTTTTTTTCCCTGTCGTTAAAGCCTACACACGACCGTTTTTCACAACGAGAAAATCGACGACCTGAAAAAATGTCGAGAGAAAATAGAGCAGGTTCTACATTTTTAATGGCGATTTTTCTCGTTAAGAAAAATGCTCTAGAGCCTACACAAGATCGTTTTTAACGACCAATAAAAAAAATTGCATTTTTCTCGTCACGAAAAACGGTCGTGTGTACACGGCATTAGTTTTTTTGTGTAAGGATAGGTATGGCTCGAAACAGATGCAAAGAAGAAGTAGACGTATGGCCTTATTCATTATAAAGACTACGGCCAGATTCACGTAGGAGATACGACGGCTTATCTCCAGATACGCCGTCGTATCTCTGAGTCTGAGGCGTCGTATCTTGGCGCCTGATTCAAAGAATCAGATACGCCAGAATTTGTATAAGATACGACCAGCGTAAGTCTATTCACGCCTATTCACTAACGTACGCCCGGCCATGGCAGTACAGATACGCCGTTTACGTAAGGCTTTTTCCGGCGTAAAGTTACCCTTGCTTTATGAGGCGTAGATGAGGCGTAGCAATGTTAGGTATGGACGTCGGAACAGCGTAACATTTTTCATGTTTTACGTCGTTTGCGTAAGTCGTTCGCGAATAGGGCTGGGCGTCATTTACGTTCACTTCGAAAGCATTGGCTTTTTGCGGGTTAATTTGGAGCATGCGCACTGGGATACTTTCACGGACGGCGCATGCGCCGTTCGTAAAAAGCGTCATTTACGTGGGGTCACAATAAATTTACATAACACACGCCCACATCTTCCACATTTGAATTAGGCGGGCTTACGCCGGCCTATTTACGCTACGCCGCCGCAACTTTGCTTTGTGAATACTGCACTTGCCTGTCAAAGTTGCGGAGGCGTAACGTAAATAGGATACGTTACGCCCGCACAAAGATGCGCTCTCCTACGTGAATCTGGCCCTACAAATTCTTAATAGCAACCAGTAGAAATGAAGATGTGAGTTCTATAGGTAACTGCACTTACCGCTCTTTTTATTAAAATAAGTCAGTTTATCTACCACTAGAAATATAAAAAAAAAGAGATGAAAAAAATGGAACATCACTGTTGTGGTGGGGCCATGTAACACCTGTGTTTTGTGTATTACTATTTTCTTAGTAAGTTCTTCCTACATAATTTAAAGCAATTATTTCCACATATTAGGTTACAATGAAATAGTATTACCCTTGGGATGTACAAGTTATTGGGATGTCAGGTTAAAACACATATAGTAAAGTCTCATTTAAATAGAAGTCAGAACGTGTTATATCAGTCCTAAGCTTTGCAAATAGGGAGAGACATATCAGGTTTACACAATGTATGTACTTGCTCAAGCTAGTGAGTCCTGTTATTTAATACTGAGACTAGGATTTTTTTTTCTGTGTTGGAAGATTGGACCACCCTGTTTTTTTGGTGGGGGGGGGGTTGCTTTCCTGTTAATCAACTTCATCAGCTTTTTTTTCTTAGGTTGAACTTGATTGACATTGTTCCATTCTTTTTTTTTTTAACGTGATATATAAATGTGATTAACCACTTAATACCCGGAGCAAAATGCAGGTAAAGGACCCGGCCAGTTTTTGCGACTCGGGAATGCATCGCTTTAACTGACAATTGCGCGGTCGTGCGACGTGGCTCCCAAACAAAATTGGCATCCTTTTTTTCCCACAAATAGAGCTTTTATTTGGTGGTATTTGATCACCTCTGCGGTTTTTATTTTTTGCGCTATAAACAAAAATAGAGCGACAATTTTCAAAACAAATCAACATTTTTCCCTTTTTGCTATAATAAATATCCCTCAAAAATATATAAAAAAATATATTTTTTCCTCAGTTTAGGCCGATACGTATTCTTCTACCTATTTTTGGTAAATATTTTTTTGCGCAAAATTTATATTGTTTACAAAATAGGGGATAGTTTTATTGCATTTTTTTAATAGTTTTTTTTTACTACTAATGGCGGCGATCAGCGATTTTTTTTTTTTTCCATTATGGCGGACACATCGGACAATTTTGACACATTTTTGGGACCATTGTCATTTTCACAGCAAAAAATGCTATAAAAATGCATTGTTTACTGTGAAAATGACAATTGCAGTTTGGGAGTTAACCACTAGGGGGCGCTGAAGGGGTTAAGTGTGACCTCATATGTGTTTCTAACTGTAGGGGGCGGGGCTGGACGTGTGACGTCATTGATCGTGCTTCCTTATATCAGGGAACACACGATCAATGACAGCACCACAGTGAAGAACGGGGAAGCTGTGTTTACACACAGCTCTCCTCGTTCTTCAGCTCCGGGGACCGATCGCAGGACTGACCGACCGCGTACACGGAGCTTCGGACTGGCTCGCGAGCGTGCGCCACGGGGCGCGCACCCGTGACCCACGGCTGGGCACTTAAAGAGGACGTACAGGTACGCGCTTGTGCCCAGCCGTGCCATTCTGCCGACGTAAATGTGCAGGAGGCGGTCCTTAAGTGGTTAAAGTGATACTAAACTCTCAGATTTTGTAAGCACTTTCAGCGGCTGATTTATTCACCTTCTGAGTATGCTGCATCTTCCTATTTTAATGTTTGCCTATGTTGGACAGTGGCAGCTGATGCCAAATATTCCAGGGGGGGCAAACTAATCGCAAACCCCCCCGTTAGATGGATGAGAGGGCGAAATTGGCAAATTGGGTCTCAGGACCTACTTCCTGATTGGCTGTGAGGAGAATCAGGAAGACAATAGGGAATTTTAACACAACTGGGTGGGCTTAGGGCGCAGTGCTCTGCACCCCAAACCCACCCTTTTTAAGCCAAGTAGAGCCTCAGGCTCTAATCATGTGTTTCAAAAAAACAAAACACATTGGAATGCATGCATTCGGTGCCCTGCATGTAGATTAGGGGCCAGGGGCATGGATTAGGGGGGCAGCGCCCCTGTGCCCCTCATGGACGGTCTGCCACTGCAGTTGAAGATCATACTATAATCACTGCCTCAGGTTTCGTGTTTCAGGGTGGCTCCTTTTTCTTGCAGAATCCTATGGAGTGGCCCTTACATGCAGGGACTAGAGTTGTGTCTCCCTACACTGTGTGCATCAAAAGAAACACCCAGCCCAATAGTCTAGGATGGCAAGGCACTTCCTGCACTTCCCTTCTCCTCCCCTCTTCCCTCTTCAAGCTAACAAGCTGACTAAAAGCTACACTGTTGACTGTAAAAATAGAACTATAGGCAACACTTTTATTTTCCTGTTGGATAGAGTAAAGAGGGGAGGGTTATAACCCCTGTCAGTTTTTTCTGCCATCTGTGTCCCATTGGGGAGATTTACTTTCACTTCCTGTCCCATAGCCAAAACAGGAAGTTAGAGAAAACCCCATGCAAATTAAGAGATTCCTTCCCATTAGAAGATTCCCACTCTTTTACTTTTCTGAGGACAATCTAAAATTTCAGATGTTCTTTTCCTTTCACTTTTAATAATAATGATTTGCAGGACAAATATAGATGATGAATCTCCCTATTAGAGTCATAGACAGCAATACAAACCTCATAGAGGTTCTAATCTATTTTTTTATTATTAAAATAACAAATATGTCATACTTACCTGCTCTGCGTAATGATTTTGCACAGAGCAGCCTCGATCCTCTTCTTCTGGGGTCCCCCACCAGTGCTTCAGGCTCCTCCTCTTGATGGGGTGTCCCCCAGGAAAGCGGCTTTCTCTGGGGGCACCCATGTGGGCTTGATTCCAAGTCCCGCTGATGCATTCATTGACACAGAAAGTGGGACTCGGCCCTGCCCCCTGCTCCTATGTCACAAGATTTGATTGACAATCAATGAGTCCAATGAGGAGGCAGACAGCGACTGGAGTTGCCCCGTTCGTGCACATCGGTAGATCGGATTGGGCTCAGGTAAGAAAAAGGGGGGGGGTCGGGGGGGAGGAGCTGCAGCACAGAAGGTTTATATATATATATATATATATATATATATATATATATATATATATATATATAGTGGGGATCGAAAGTTTGGGCACCCCAGGTAAAAATGTGTATTAATGTGCATAACGAAGCCAAGGAACGATGGAAAAATCTCCAAAAGGCCTCAAATTACAGATTAGACATTCTTATAATATGTCCAAAAAAGTTAGATTTTATTTCCATCATTTACACTTTCAAAATTACAGAAAACAAAAAAATGGCGTCTGCAAAAGTTTGGGCACCCTGCAGGGTTAATATCTTGTACTGCCCCCTTTGGCAAGTATCACAGCTTGCAAACGCTTTTTGTAGCCAGCCAAGAGTCTTTCAATTCTTGTTTGAGGTATCTCTGCCCATTCTTCCTTACAAAAGTCTTCCAGTTCTTTGAGATTTCTGGGCTGTCTGTCACGCACTTCTCTTTTAACCACTTAAGGACCGCCTCCTGCACATATACGTCGGCAGAATGGCACGGCTGGGCACAAGCACGTATATATACGTCCTGTACTTGTACCCAGCCGTGGGTCGCGGGAGCGCGCCCGCGGCGCGCTCCCACGACCCGGTCCGAAGCTCCGGGACCGGGACCGCGGGTCCCGCGGACCCGATCGCCGCTCGAGTGCGGCGATCGGTCCCCGGAGCTGAAGAACGGGGAGAGCCGTGTGTAAACACGGCTTCCCCGTGCTTCACTGTGGCGGCGTATCGATCGCGTCATTCCCTTTATAGGGGAGACACGATCGATGACGTCACACCTACAGCCACACCCCCCTACAGTTGTAAACACTCATACAGTGAACCCTAACTCCTACAGCGCCCCCTGTGGTTAACTCCCAAACTGCAACTGTCATTTTCACAATAAAGAATGCAATTTAAATGCATTTTTTGCTGTGAAAATGATAATGGTCCCAAAAATGTGTCAAAATTGTCCGAAGTGTCCGCCATAATGTCGCAGTCACGAAAAAAATCGCTGATCGCCGCCATTAGTAGTAAAAAAAAATATTTAAAAAAAATGCAATAAAACTATCCCCTATTTTGTAAACGCTATAAATTTTGCGCAAACCAACCGATAAACGATTATTGCGATTTTTTTTTACAAAAATAGGTAGAAGAATACGTATCGGCCTAAACTGAGGGAAAAAAAATTATATATGTTTTTGGGGGATATTTATTATAGCAAAAAGTAAAAAATATTGCATTTTTTTCAAAATTGTCGCTCTATTTTTGTTTATAGCGCAAAAAATAAAAACCGCCGAGGTGATCAAATACCACCAAAAGAAAGCTCTATTTGTGGGGAAAAAAGGACGCCAATTTTGTTTGGGAGCCACGTCGCACGACCGCGCAATTGTCTGTTAAAGCGACGCAGTCCCGAACTGTAAAAACACCTTGGGTCTTTAGCCAGCATATTGGTCCGGGGCTTAAGTGGTTAAGGTCTATCCATAGATTTTCAATTATGTTGAGGTCAGGAGATTGTGAAGGCCATGGCAAAACCTTCAGTTTACACCTCTTGATGTAATCCCCCGTGGATTCTGGGGTGTTTTTAGGATCATTATCCATTTGTAGAAGCCATCCTCTGTTTAACTTCAGCTTTTTCACAGATGGCATCAAGTTGCCATCCAAAATTTGCTGAAATTTTATTGAATCCATTTTTCCTTCTGCTCGTGAAATGTTCCCTGTGCCACTGGTTGCAATATAACCCCAAAGCATGATTGATCCACCCCCATGCTTAACAGTTGGACAGAGGTTCTTTTCATTAAATTCTGTGCCCTTTCTTCTCCAAACGTACCTTTGCTCATTCCGGCCAAAAAGTTATATTTTAATCTCATCGGTCCACAGAACTTGTTTCCAAAATGCATCAGGCTTGTCTATATGTTCATTTGCAAAGTTCAAACGCTGATTTTTGTGGTGAGGACGTAGAAGAGGTTTTCTTCTGATGACTCTTCCATGAAGACCATATTTGTACACGTATCTCTTTATAGTGGAATAGTGTACCACAACTCCAGTGTCTGCCAGATCTTTCTGGAGGGATCGTGCAGTCAAACGTGGGTTTTGAATTGCTTTTCTCACAATCCTGCCAGCTGTTCTGTCTGATATTTTTCTTGGTCTTCCAGATCTTGCTTTAACTTCCACTGTTCCTGATGACTACCATTTCTTAATTACATTCCGAACAGAGGATATTGACATCTGAAAACACTTTGCTATCTTCTTATAGCCTTCTCCAGCTTTGTGAGCGTCAACTATTTTCAGTTTCAGTTTTCTAGACAGCTGCTTAGAAGAACCCATGGTGCTGATTGTTGGGGCAAGGTCAGATGAGTCTGGGCATTTAAAACCTTTGAGATTGACATCATCTGGTATTCCCAGACGATGATTGAAAACAATCCATGACACTGGCAGGTCTCAGCTTTGCAAAGGGGACAGTGCATGCTATAAATTCTGCAGGGTGCCCAAAATTTTGCAGACGCCATTTTTTTGTTTTCTGTAATTTTGAAAGTGTAAATGATGGAAATAAAATTTAACTTTTTTTTTACATATTATAAGAATGTCTAATCTGTAATTTGAGGCCTTTTGGAGATTTTTACATCTTTCCTTGGCTTCGTTATGTACATTAATACAAATTTTTACCTGGGGTGCCCAAACTTTCGATCCACACTGTATATGTATATATATATATATATATATATATATATATATATATATATATATATATATATATATATATATATATATATATATATATATATATATATATATATATATATATTGGATATACTGTATATATTTAAAACAGTTTTTGTGGGCAAATATATAGCAATGATCTCAAATACTGTGCCACCAATAAAGTGAAATTGGCACCCACTATTCCCTTTTATCCCAAAATAAATTCTGCCATTGAGACCCCTTTCTTTACTATTCTAAACAACTTTAAATACACTTTAAAAAAATGTAGAAACAAAACAAAAATCACTTGGTGGTTTATGATATAATATATTCCACCTACTTTTCTATGTTACCAGTTTTGTATAACTGAACATCTAACATAAAAAAAAGATAATATTAGAAATCCAAATAAGTATGTCTCAATATAATGCTGTTCAATCACTTTGAAATGGTCAACTGTCAAAACTTCAAGATACAAAACTGTTATAGGTAAAGGTTATTGTTGAAAAGGGTTTATCATTTTGCCTTCCATATACCAAACAAACATTTTATTTTTAACAAACAAATTGGAAAATCTATTTTATGATACAAAACAGGAAGATTCTGCCAACACATAACAGTACTATGAGTAAAGGTCAACTTTTGGTCCGTAGTTTCAATAAATCAAGATATACTTTTAATTTTTGAAACAAATGATACCTTGTGATAATTTCTAACATGCTGGAGAAAACATCACAGCTCTTTTAGTACTATAGTACTATAGTTCAATTTTAGTACTATAGTACTAAAATATAAGCATTTATTTTGACACTTTGGGGCTGATTTACTAAAACTGGAGAGTGGAAAATCTGGTGCAGTTGTGCATGGTAGCCAATTGGCTAATAACTTCCACTAATTCAATGAAGCTTGGATGAAAAAAAAAAAAGGAGCACTAGATTTTGCGTTTCTCCAGTTTTAGTACATCAATCCCTTTATTAATAATTTCTAGAGGTATATTTTTTGCATACTGTGACGGGAGCCCGTGGAAACAAGAATCCCTTGGAGAGGTTGGGAAACCATCGTTTCAGCCCCCCAATAAACCTTCTATGTCTAAGTCACCCTGTGTCCAGTAGAGGCACAGGGTGAATGAGAAAAATGATGGACATCTGTTTAATGGACAATGAAAAGGTGGTTACTTAATTATAACAGTAGTATTTATCCACAATATCTCCTAGGATATATATATATATATATATATATATATATATATATATATATATATATATATATATATATATATATATATATATATATATATATATATATATATATAAAAATATATATATATATATATATATATATATAGATAGATATATATATATAGAGCTGATCACAGTCCTCTAGAACTGGGTAGGAGCCAGACAGTCTACTCATACTATAGTTTGTTGCCTACTAGGCTGTTTGTTGCAATACTGTTTGTATTGTTGACTGTAATTAGCTTCTGCTATTGTGAGAAGGTTTTTTTATGTTTCTATTTATGATAATGTTGATTGTGTTTTCTGAGCTAAAAGACGGAAAGTCTGTCCTAAACGTCATGCCTCTGAGTCACATAGGATTAGATAATTAGCTCATGTTAATTAGGTTTCTGGCTACAGTTTGTATTGTCATCCTTGCGTATATATTTGTGTGAGATCTCAAATAAAAAGGCTATTCCTGTTGTACTCCAAGACTGGTGTTATCTGGTGACTGGGTGGGTTAAAGAGTCTTGGATTGTTCTGGTTCTGGACAAAGGAAGCATTTACGACAGACACAGTTCTGTTGAGGATAAGGGTTCGTCACACATACATTCATTTTTTAAACATCACTACATTATTCTCACATAATGAAAGATGACTGATTCCTCTTTTTAACAATAGATCTCTTGGTACCATAGTGGACCTCTGATCTAGTGGGTTTGGAGAAATTGTTATCATCCTAATCAGAATTATTATTATTTTTTGCAATTTATTTTATTATATTTTCCTTCACTAGCCCACCCATATAGCCAAACAAATTGACCCTTTCAAGATTTATGGTTTCTCTGCATATTAGGTCATGAGTAGATTCTATTTTTTCCTTTCCCCTCTGACATTTAAAAACACCTCTTCAATCCATAAATACAATAAGATAAAATGTAAAATAAATTTCCTGTGACACTTACTGTATTTTAGGTGGGTATTAATTTTATTGCAGAATACGTAAGGTTTGGGAATCTTCATCGAAATTTAAAAACCATGTCTTGTTCTGTTGAGTTAGCACTGGCGTGCTACCAATGGCTTGCAGATTCAACAGAGTGTACCCTTATTCCAAATGTGAAGTCATTCTTTATTCCAGCTCAATAGGCTTTAAGTAAGAAATTACTTTTGAGTATCTGAGTGTTAATAAAGGTTGTGTTAAACTACTTTACAGCAATCCAAGCAGTCCAAGTTCAAACTAAACAATGCACAAAAGGTAACACAAATAAAAAGTTAATAGAATAGAGAAAACTGGCAGAACTTTACATGGACCTCGTTGTTTTAGGTAAAAAGCTATTATAGTAAAGAAACAAAATGTACTAAATATCCAGAATAATTAGATATTCCTAAGAAAGCTTTGTCAAGGGAGTGCTCTTGACTAGAGTTGAGCGGACACCTGGATGATCGAGTTCGGGTCCGAACCCGAACTTTAAAAAAAAGTTTGGGTTCGGGAACCCGAACTCCGAACCCCATTGTAGTCAATGGGACACAGACTTTTAAAAAAAAAATGCACGGAGGTCCCCGCAAATTCAATAACCAGACCCTTTAGGTCTGGTATGGATATTAAGGGGAACCCCTTAGTAAGGAATAGGCTTTCCCAGTGACGTAGCACAGTGTGCGTCAGAGGGGGACGGGGTCACGTGACGCGTGGCCCGCCTCCCCTATAAAAGAAACGCCAAGCTCCGGAGCGTCATTCGTGGAGCTGTGCTCTGAATGGACGGACCTTCTCATCGCTGGACCAATCGTGGGCGAGAACACCCGTACACCCGTCGCAGGAGAACTCATCCGCCGTGGGATACAAGACAACGATGGATCAGGGAGCAGCATGGATCGTCTATTTTCACCGCTGGATTTTTATTTGGTTTAATTAATAAAGTATTTTGTTCAACGGTGTGTGTGTGTTTTTTTTCAGACAACTATTTTCACTTCCTTCGTGAAATGGTAGGGGTACAGTGTACCCCATTACCATTTCACACAGGGGGGGGTCAGGATCTGGGGGTCCCCTTTGTTAAAGGGGTCTTCCAGATTCTGATAAGCCTCCCGCCCGCATACCCCTACAACCACCGGGCAAGGGTTGTGGGGATGAGACCCTTGTCCCCATCAACATGGGGACAAGGGGCCAGATCCTCAAAAGAGATACGGCGGAGTAACTGCTGTTACTCCGTCGTATCCCTGGTCCTAACTATGGAACTGATCCACAGACTCAGTTTCCCATAGTTAGGACGAAGATCCGACATGTGTAATTGAATTACACTGTCGGATCTTAAGGATGCAATTCTAGGCCGGCCGCTAGGTGGCGAGGCCATTCCGGCCGGCGTAGAATATGCAAATGACCAGTTACGGTGATCCACGAACGTTCCGACGGGCCCGTCGCCCTAAATCTACGTCGTTTACGTCGAGTTCCGCCGCGTGAAACTAGGGCTAAGCCCTAGTTGTCTTAAGCCATGTTAAGTATGGCCGTCGTTCCCGCGTCGAATTTTAAATTCTACGTCGTTTGCGTAAGACGTCCGTGAATGGCGCTGGACGCCATTTACGTTAACGTCTAAGCAAATGACGTCGGAGCGACGTCAGTTAGCGCAATGCACGTCGGGTAAGTTACCCGACGGAGCATGCGCAGTACGTCCGGCGCGGGAGCGCGCCTAATTTAAATGGGACTCGCCCATTTGAATAGGAACGCCTTGCGCCGGACGGATTTAAGTTACAGCGCCGCAAAGTTCCAGGTAAGTGCTTTGTGGATCGGCACCTAACTTTGGAATTTTGCGGCGGAGTAACTTAAATCCGAAAAGTTACGTTGCGCCGCGGCTTTGTGGATAACCCCCAAGGTGCTTTGGGGGGCACCCCAAAGTACCCTCCCAATGTTGAGGGCATGTGGCCTGGTGCGGTTCAGGAGAGGGGGGGGCGCACTCTGTCCCCCCCTCTTTTCTGCGGCCGGCCAGGTCAACGTGCTCGGATAAGGGGTCTGGTGTGGATTTTAGGGGGAACTCCACGCCATTTTTTTTTTAATTTGGGGTGGAGTTCCCCTTAAAATCCACACCAGACCTGAAGGGTCTGGTTATTGATATTTAGGGGGAACCGCACGTCATTTTTTTTTTAAATTGACGGCGGGGTTCCCCTTAATATCCATACCAGACCTAAAGGGTCTGGTTATTGAATTTGCGGGGACCTCCGCGCATTTTTTTTTTCCCGAACTCCGAACCCGGACCCAAACTTTTTCCAATTATTCGGGTTCGGGTCCGGGAAAAACCCAAAGTCCGTACCGAACCCGAACTTTACAGTTCGGGTTCGCTCAACTCTACTCTTGACTTTTCTATTTATGATAAAATTAACATTTGGCATTAATTGTCTGCCTGATGACCTAGATATATCATAACAAACCATTGACTAAATAATTTAGGTAGCTATTTATTAATTATAAAAGATGGTATTCTAAAAGGTCTATTTCTACAAATGTTTAACTAATAACAGGTAAAGTATAACTAAAATTAAAGTGCATATAAACCCCAGAGGTGTACATAAAGGGCAGGATAAGGGGTCCAAACAACCCAGAGCATCCATGGTGCAACAGCTAGTGCTAACAGTCACCACCCACCCAAAGCACTTGCCTGACATCTCTTAGATCTCAGACACAGACAGCAGCAGTTTAAAGCAAAAGTGTATTTCCTTAGCTCCTTCTAAGCTCCATTCACATGACCAAGCTTAGGTAGGACTTTCTCCAACTCTAAACTGACTCGTCTGGTGATTGAGTTTCATGGAACAGGTGAAGAGTTTTTCATGGGGAAATCTGTACTGGAGAAGTAGGAATGAGGTTCTGGGGGAAAAGCTTTAGTAAACCTGGCCATACACTGATCCAAATTTCACTGTTTCAGCAGGGGCCAGACAAATTTTGCTCAGTGTGTGGCCATCCCTGTGTGAAAGAAGTCAATCGACTTCCTTAAAGGGGTTGTAAAGGTAATTTTTTTTCCCTAAATAGCTTCCTTAACCTTAGTGCAGTCCTCCTTCACGTACTTCATCCTTCGATTTTGCTTTTAAATGTCCTTATTTCTTCTGAGAAATCCTCACTTCCTGTTCTTCTGTCTGTAACTACACACCGTAATGCAAGGCTTTCTCCCTGGTGTGGAGAAAGTCTCTTGAGGGGGAGGGGGCGAGCAGGAATGTCAGGACGCTCTCTACTTTGCAGATAGAGAAGGAGCTGTGTGTTAGTGGGCGTCCTAACACTCAAGAGGCTTTCTCCACACCAGAGAGAAAGCCTCGCATTACGGTGTGTAGTTACAGACAGAAGAACAGGAAGTGAGGATTTCTCAGAAGAAATAAGGAAATTTAAAAAAAAAATGGAAGGATGAGGTAAGTGAAGGACGACTGCACTAAGATAAAGGAAGCTATTTAGGGGAATTTTGCCTTTACAACCCCTTTAACACTTCTTTAACAACCATTGACAGTCGGATGCTGTCGGAAGAACGGAAGGGAACCGTCATATATAGTATTGGGAGAAAAAACTGCCAAAAGCCAATTGTTTGGACCAGCTTGTGTCTTTACCTAACCAGGAAGCTCATTCCTAACCAGCAGCCTTTGGCAGACACTAGAGGTAGTACAGTACACTTTCCAGTAGACTAGTGGTGTCTGTTTCTATAAGCTCCAGAGAAAGTTTGGAGACAGTGGTGATTCGTATTGAACATTGACTCTTCAAATGAAGAGGAAAGTGCATCAGAAATCCTGAGGAAGATGTGATATTAGAGGGTTTCCTGGAGAAGTCTGTCTAAGTAATGTAGATTTACTGCCCTTTGGTCAGTTTCTGGTCTTCCTGGCCAACACTGACATATATCCTATATATGACTAACAGTCTTGCACAACCTGTAAAAATCCCAGTGCATCTACTCAGCTAAAAACTCACAGCAGTTTGTAGGTCTGCAAAACAACCCTACATTTTAAAGAAGTTTTATCAGGGTTAGGCTTCATGCACATGGCTGCAAATGACCATGCAATGTACAATTTGGACTTGAAGTAATAGCATACAGACCTGCCAGTCAACTTGTACAAATCAGTAGTGGGCTGCCTTCATTCAGGGAAGTGCATATGGCCCTGTACACATGTAGCTGCTCAGAGATTCATATATATTTCCGTATCTATGTATACAGCTACACCTGTCACTCCAGGCAAAGAAAATATGGTTGTATTGAAACATGGAAGAAAGGGAGCAGAGATAACACAAAGTGGTCCATCGCGTCTGCACCATTTTTATGTATTTATTTCTACATGTTTTTTTTTCTGTAACACTCTCCTAGTGAAGTATGGCTGTAGGGATGGGGGGGGGGGGAGCATACCAATGAACCTTTGTCCAGACAATGAGCTGAGTCAAGAGGAGACTTACTGAAGTGTGCCAGGAGGAAGTTGTTGGGAAGAAATCCAACGGTCCTGTGGCTATATGAGTACAAAAGCCCAGTGCTGCAGAGTGTGACAGTGCGATGTGTTGAGACTCTGGAAGGTTAAGGAGGTACAGGTCACAGTCTGCTTAGAAATCCAATGGGACATTTATTTTGCAAGTGCAGTACAGCCATGATTTGTGCAGAACATTCAAAGGTTGTGCAATACAGCCAGACCATTTTGCCTAATTGCCAGAGGTTGTGCAATACAGACTGAAATTTGTGCATAGCAGCCAAAAGTCAAGCAGTCCTCAAGTTGTACAGTTTTGCAGATCGGGGGTATTCCATGCTCCCCATCCCTATCCAAGTTCCTGTTTCAACAAAAACCTTAGAAAGAAACTCCTAGAGCTTAGACTGATCTTTTCCTAGACACTTTTTATGAATTCACCTGAATGTCTCATAATCGTCGATGCTTACCTTTTCTTGAACTAAATAACAGTTTGAAATATAAAAAATAAATAAATACCAAATTGTATAAATCGCTCAGTTCTATAGAATTTTCAATGTGACATTTTTGGTTTATACAATATTTGGTAAGAAATGAAGGGGGGATGTGTAGTGGGTTACTGATTTTACATTTTCCCCGTGAAGTCCCTCATTTTTAAGGAGCCTTGTAAATCAGATATGTTGACAATCTAAGGTGTTCAGCCTTTAATAACCGCTTGCATACTGGCCACTTTTACTCTCTTCCTGCCCAGTCCCATTTTCAGCTTTCAGCGCTGTCACACTTTGACAGGGCTGGACTGGGACAAAAATTTGGCCCTGGACTTCATCCAGACAACTCCCGCACCACCTCGGCCACCAAAGCCCCCTCTCCCCCTTCACTAGCCACTAGCCGTTTTTCTTTATTAGAGTAGAACGGCTGGTACTGGTAGTCTTATAGGCAGTACCAGTGGGGAAGATAGACATTATTTCTCCCGGGGGAAAATAATCAGTTTGATGCCCCCCCGCCCCTTATGGGACAAGATTAGGCAGAAGTGAGAAACTCCCAGGCCGCTGTCACTGAAGCCGGCCCACTGAACCAATCGGCCCACCGGGAAACTCCCTGTAGTCCCAATGGCCAGTCCATCCCTGCACTTTGACAATTGTGTTAACATGCAACACTGTACCCACATGACATTTTTATCATTTTGAGACAGAGAGAGCTTTCCTTTGGTGGTATTTAATTACCACAATTTATTTAGAATTTTTTGCTAAACAAAAAAAAGACCAAAAATTTTGAAAAAAAAAATGTTTTTCTTTGTTTCTGTTATAAAATTTAGCAAATAAGTAATTTCTCTCCTTCACCGATGTGTCAGCACTGATGGGGACTCATAGGCAGCACTGATAGGCAACACTGATGGGCTCAGATGATCAGGACACTGATGATCAGTGCCCTGATTATCAGTGTAAAAGTCCCCTGTCACAATTGCCTGTTATCCGCTCACCTTTCCTCATGCTATAACAGAGAAATGTCGATAGCCGGCAAGTGTGTTTAAATGTGCTCAGCTATGATTGGACACAGCTGATCACATAAAAAGGGCTGCTGTTATTGGCCCTTTACCCAGACCTACGATCAGCTTTGTCCGGAGGACAGAGTGATCACAGAGTGCACTGGTTGCGCGCCCCAGAAGGCATGTGGTTCTGGGTGGACGTCCATGGACGCCTTCCCAGAACCAGACAACCGTGCTGTAGCTGTCTATTAGCTATAGTACAGTTGGGAAATGGTTAAAGTTTACAATATGATAATATTGAAAAAAGTGGTAGTTGAGTCAGCATTGGTAGACTATTGAATGGCAGTAAACATACACAGATTTCTTAACTGAAGAGAATTTGTATTTCCAATTTGCACCTGAGTAGGCATATATTCTTGTCTCTGCTGTACATTTTATTTTCTGAATGAACAAGATGAGAGTAGAGCAACTCATCAGCAACAGATCAACATAACTGTGATACTTGGCTTCTGACATAGATGCAGAATTGTGTAACAGCAAATGTGACAGTAATGATAAGACTTGGCTGTGAGTCTACTGTAGTAGAATCTCTAAATAGCAAACTTTCTTGGTTTCTATAACTCTTCATGCTTAAAATAACATTTACTTATCATGCAGCCCAGTGTGGCTTTACAGGTAAACACTATTCAACGAAAATTCAACAAGAAATGTACTTAAAGTGGAGTTTCCATCCCAATTTTTTTTTTCATTATTGTGCTCATTAGACCTAAAAAAGAAAAAAAGAAAAAAAATAATCTTTTACTCATCTGGAAATGCCTGTTGCTATGCAGTCCCATGAAATCTGCCTTTGGAATCACCTAGGATCCTGACATCTTCTCCCTCTAATGCTCCTGGGAAATGTGTGTCATAATTTCCCAGGATGCAGTGCGCTACCCAATTATCACTCCCCATCCAAGACTTCCAGGAAGTAAGTGCTTGTGGGCTTCACAATGCCCACAAGCAAAATGACAACGGTGTGGACATAGTTTATAAACTATCTTTTTTGAATAACTATGCGGAGCGGCGGCAGATTGTAAAATAGTAAGTGACCGTATTTATATTATAAAAACGCAGGATGAAAGGACATACATTTAAAAAATGCTAATTGTGGTTGGAACCCCGCTTTAAAGCTAAACTCCTGGCATGCTCCGTCCCTAAAATTACCTGACGTGCATTGTGCTAAATGACATCGCAAGGACGTCATTGGTTTCGACGTTAACGTAAATGGTGTCCAGCGCCATTCACGGACGACTTACGCAAACGACGTGAAATTTCAAATTTCGATGCGGGAACGACGGCCATACTTAACATTGGCTAGACCACCTAGAGGGCAGCCTTAGTTTTACGCCGCGTATCTCTATGGAAACAACGTAAATTTAGAGCGACGGGCAAAGCGTACGTTCGTGAATCGGCGTAACTAATCATTTGCATATTCTACGCCGACCGCAATGGAATCGCCACCTAGCGGCCGGCCTAGAATTGCAGCCTAAGATCCGATGGTGTAAGTCAATTACACCTGTCGGATCTTTGTGAGATCTATGCGTAACCTGATTCTATGAATCAGGCGCATAGTTACGACGGGTGGATCTCAGAGATACGATGGCGTATCAGGAGATACGCCGTCGGATCTCTTTTGTGAATCTGGCCCACAATGTCTATTTTGCAATAAAATAAACATACCTGCCTATTTGCAGTCCTCTGCACAAGGTACACAGAGCTGAGCAATTATAGTTTAGCTTACACTTCTGGCAGGATGACTAACTCCTACTTATGCATGGAAGTTATGTCACCCCATGCCAGTCAATCAAGACAAGCAATGACCGGCACCTGGAAAAAGCTGAAGGGAAAATGTCAGCGCTGGCAGAGGACCTTGCAGATGTTGGACCGCTGGAGAGGAGGTGATTATCTGTGGCTTCCATTTTGCTTTAGCTGTATTTTATATGTAGCACCCTTGTCCTAAACAGGACTGTTAGTAAATTTAGCTGTGCTAGGTGGTAACTAGCCTGGCTAATTTGTACTTTGATCAAATGATTTTCTCCTAAGCTTGTGTTGAACTGTGATTCTCTTTTCTGTCAAAAGGTGGCACTGTTACCTTTGCATTAGCAAACAAATTACAGTTAATTTAGGTTAGGAGTGAATGTGTTTCTCAGCCAATCAGTGGGAGTTTCTTTGGCCGCTAATACTGCTGGGATAATCTATTTATTTGGAGAGAGTCGGGTGATAGGGGTTCTTCCACCTGGGCTGTGGCCTGGGTGTGTGTGGAGCAGCAGCCGAGGTGTAGGCCTGAAGCCTGGGGCCTAACCACATGTAAAGGGGCTCAGCCCAAAGGGATCCTGATCACTGCCAGGAGGCAAGGGAGAAGAAGTTGCCAGAGGGACAACCACTCTTGTTGCTAGAGGCAGGTATAAAGGGATGGAGTTCTGAAGGAGTACCAGAGGAGATTTTTCATCAGCCGAGAACTGTGAAGTAAGTGGGAAAGCTTCAGGAGAGAACTCATCCACAAAGTATAGTGGGTAGCTGTGAGTAAAGCTTGAGAGGTCCAGTGGGTAGCTGTAAGTGAAGCTTGAAGAATACAGCAGGTAGCTATGAGTAAAGCTTGAGGGAGTACAGTGGGTAGTTGTGAGTAAAGCTTGAAGAATACAGCAGGTAGCTGTGAGTAAAGCTTGGAGAGTCCGGCAGGTAGCTGTGAGCAGAGCTTCAAAATCTACAGTAGGATACTGTAAGTGAACTATTTGATTACTTGAAATCCAGAGATCTCCCAATTGTTGACATCAAGAGAGTAGTAAGCTTTTGCATATGATACCAAGTCTCTGTTTACCTATACAAGGCTTCAAACACTCCCAAAGGAATCTAATAGCCAGATTCAGAAAGAGTTAAGCTGGCGTATCAGTAGATACGCCGTCGTAACTCTGAATCTAAGCCGTCGTATATTTAAGTGTATTCTCAAATTGAGATACACTTAAATCTAGCTAAGATACGACGGTCTGCGCCGTTGCATCTTAGCTTTCTATTTAGGCCGGCCGCTAGGGGCGTGAACGCTGATTTACGCCTAGAATGCGTAAATCAGCGAGATACGCCTATTCACGAACGTACGCTTGTCCATCGCAGTAAAGACACGCCATTTACGTAAGGCGTTTTCAGGCGTAAAGTTAGTCGAACAAAAAGCTGGCCTAGCCAATGTTAAGTATGGACGTCGGTCCCGCGTCGAATTTTGAAATTTTGACGTCGTTTGCGTAAGTCGTCCGTGAATGGGGCTGGACGTAATTTACGCTCACGTCGAAACCAATAAGTCCTTGCGGCGTAATTTAGAGCATGCGCACTGGGATACGTCCACGGACGGCGCATGCGCCGTTCGTTCAAAACGTCATTTACGTGGGTTCATGGTTTATTTACATAAAACACGCCCACCTCTTCACAATTTGAATTAGGCGCGCTTACGCCGGCCCATTTACGCTACGCCGCCGTAACTTAGGACGCAAGTGCTTTGTGAATACAGCACTTGCGTCTCTGACTTACAGCGGCGTAGCGTATATGCGATACGCTACGCCTGCACAAAGTTAAGCCAGTCTTTCTGAATCTGGCTATAAGACATCCGTACCAATGTGAACATATAATCACTCTTGCATCTCCTGGCCTTGCCCTAGGCACTCCACTTGGTGATCATTACTGGCATAACCCCAGCGAGCAACTCCTAGTTACCTTTTCTTTTGCAACGGAACCACATAAATGCTTAATTTGCAAATGAAGTCTGTTGGCATCAATGTTACTGTATGTACCTGGGAATAAAATTGGTTACAGGGGCGGGTCCAAAGGGTGGTGATAAATAGCATAGCTTCTGATTGCCTCAGGGCTCTGTCCTGGCACCAATTCTGTATGATTTGTTCATAAACGTTATAGATGTTGGTATTTGCTGGCGATACAAAGATAAGCAGGGCAATACGTTTGCAACAGAATATTGAAACTTTACAAGAAGACCTCAATAAAATAGAGGTGTAAGCAACTAAATAGGAAATGAGGTTCAATGTAGGGAAATTTAAAGTGATGAACATGGGGTGTAAAAATATAAATGCTGAGTTTACGTTAGGGAAAGAACCCCTGGAGGAATCAAGTATGGAAAATTACCTGGGGATTCTAGCTGATGACAGAATCAGCAAAAGCATGCAATGCCAAGCTGCAGCAAGCAAGGCCTGCAGACTAATAGCATGCATTAAAAAGGGGATATATACGCAAGAGATAAATCTATAATTCTACTACATTGCAAAACTCTGGTTCAGCCGTATCTTGAGTATGCTGTCCAATTCTGGTCACCGGTCCTCAGGAAGAATGTGATAGAATTGGAGAAAGTCCAGAGAAGGGCAACTAAACTAATAATGGGGCTGGATGACCTAAACAATGAGGAAAGGCTACACACATTAAGCTTGTTTTTCCTGGAGAAGAGATGCTTTAGAGCCGGTTCACACTGGGGCGACTTGCGATCCGACTTCATGTCGCCTCAAGTCGTCCCAAGTCGCGCTGTAGAGAAAAACAATGGAAGTGAATGGGAGCGGTCTTAATACACACGACTCAAGGCGATCCGACTTCAGAAAAGGTTCCTGTACTACTTCAATCCGACTTGTAGGCGATTTGTACCCATTGATTTCAATGGAAGTCGCCTCAGAAGTCGGATCACTGTCTTATCTGAAGCTACTTTCCAGGAAGATAACATACATTTCTCAGGGAAACATCTCCTGCACCCCTCCCTCCCCCTCCCTCTCCCAGAGCTGATTGTTGTTTTATTGGCCACTGGAAAGTCTCCTGTCCTGGAGACGACTTCAAGTTGTGTTGTAAATCGCCCCAGATTGCCCTGTGGTTCATGTTCAAGTCGTGTCGGAGTAGCCTCTGAAAGTCGCGCTGGAAGTCGTGTCGCCCTAGTGTGAACCGGCTCTAAGAGGAGATATGATCACAATATATGAATATCTAAATGGTGATTCTAGCATAGGGTGAAAGCTGTTCAGACTGAGGTTGCTCAAAAGAACATGTGATTACTCAATGAAATTGGACGAGAAGCACTTTAACCTTAAAGGGGTTATAAACCTATGTGTTTTTTACCTTAATGCATCCTATGCCATCCTATGTCCAGCCCCCCCCCCCCCGTTTTACTTACCTGATCCCTGAATTTCCATGGGCTTGATCCCACGTCGCTCTTTCCACGGGCTCTCGACTCTTCATTGGATAGATTGATAGCAGCGCAGCCATTGGCTCCCACTGCAAAAATCAAATGCAATGATGCCGCCGACAGTGGGCGAGGCCGAGTCATACTCACGGCGTCTATGGATCCCGAGTGTATGATACAGGAGAGCGCCCACAAGGTAACCCCCTCAGGAGAGAGATTCCCAGAGGGGATTATCTATTGCAGGGAGGAGCCGCGAGAGCCGCTGAGGGACCCCAGAACAGAAGGATCGGGGGCCACTCTGTGCCAAACGAACTGCACAGTGGAGGTAAGTATGGCATGTTTGTTATTAAAAAAAAACTGAACCTTTAATATCATCCACAACAGTAAAATCTGTCTGTATATGCAGAATAGCATGCTTGTTATACTTACCATGGAACTTAAGGGTTTAATCCTCTACATGGTGTGAAAAGGCTCTTTGACACTATAAGGACAGATCCTTCCCTCCTGCACTGTCTATCTTGGCAAGACCATACAATACAGTGAGGGTAGCTATCCTTTACATGCTCAGTTTAGTCTCTATTGCTGGAGAGAACATTTCCTATTTCAGTTGAACTGTTCAGGTCACATGATATTGACATCACACATGTGGGCGTGTATACAGGCTGTAGTGAAAACTCTAACTACCTGAAAACTCAGCACTGGACAAACTGTGCACTTTATCATGTGACCGTGGTATACAGAGCAGCACAAAGGGTATATAGTGGCAGTTTTTAAATGTAAAAATAAGATTTATAAGCTGTGGGCACTGTGGGGGGGGGAGCTATTTTCATATTACTGTGTTTATGTTTAGTAACACTTTAAACTATAACAATAATAAGGCATTCTTTATTGTTATAACAGTAAGAACGTGGAACTCCCTTCCACAATCAGTGGTGTCAGCAGGAAATGTTGACAATTTAATGTATAGATCGGCATCTTAGTGTAATCAATATTCAGGGATATGGGAAGTGCTAGAGGCATAAACGCATACACACACCCACACAGGTCAAACTGGATGGACGGATGCCTTTATACCACCTTACCAACTATGTAACTATGGGATTGACTTACTAAAACTAAGAGTGCAAAATCTGGTGCAGCTGTGCATGGTAGCCAATCAGCTTATAATTTCAGCTTGTTCTACTTGAGCTTTGACACAAAAACTGGAAGCTGATTGGTGTTGTAATATTAATATATATGTGTATGTATTTTATATATTGAGTTATATGTAGGCATTCCAGGACTAATCCATTTTACACATCAAAAGGGTGTTAAGGTTGTGCAGGGCCACATTGATATCTGTTAATCTAATTATGCACGTCAAAGGGCACAGATAAGCACTCTGTGCTATGTTAATGTGAATATGCAAGAATGCAAATTAGGGCAGTTTTTAACTGCAGCTGTTTATGGCTAGGGGTCATTATCTGTCACAAAAACAGAAGCAGATCAAAGGTCTAATGAAAATGGCCAATCAAATTGCTCAGGAGATATAACCTGGCAGTCAGTCTTGTCATGCTCCATGGATATGAAGGCACGTGTCTAGGAAAATGGGACTATGAAGGCTAATTTTCTTTGTCATATTTACTCTGTTGGATTTTTCTATATTTAATCTGCTGCTAGTATCTTATGGACTTTATTCTGTGTTGGAAGTCAATAAAGTGCATCTCTCTGGAAGAATTGGGTTGCTGCTGGAAAATTACTTACATCATCATACTAATACCTAAATATTAATTATCTACCCACTAAATGATATCACTACAATTGGTTACTATGCAGAGCTGCACCAGATTTTGCACTCTCCAGTTTCAGTAAATCAACCCATATGTAACTAAAATAAAAATTTCAAATTATCCCAGATAGTCTCCCTTTAATTCACTTCTACGTTTCCTATTTAATACCTTTTTGGAATATTATGTTCCATTATTTATACTTTTCCAGGCAAAAAAATATAAAATTAAGGGCAAAGAAGCCTCGGCTTGGATGCACTTAATGTAAACAATGCTACTCTGTTGTTTGCTGTCCCATGTAATATTCACTAGCTGTGAAGGTGATAATTACTCTAGCACCAACTGGGTATTAGTATAGTATGTATAATGTTTTTCTCCAGTGAGGTAAGAACCTGCTCTTCATTTGATGCATGAATGCTGAGGACTGTGAAGAGACCAGTTAAATATAGATACAAAATAATATTTCATCTGTTAAGAGATGCAGGTTTCACTGTGGCCAGAAAAGCGTGGTCATTTTTCCACCGCTCCAGGGGAACGCAGCATAGTCACTGTATTTACAGTCACTGGCTGTTTTCCCAGCATTTAACTTGTCTGTAACTCTTAATCTTCTCACAAACCATAACTGCTAAGCAAAGTAGGTCGATACCTGCATTTAGACTGTCCCCAGCTTAATTTGTTGTTCTGGTTATAAGAAAGAGGTGGGTTAAGGCAAGGTCTTATTTGCTGACCTCAAAGAGCCAACAACTATAAATGAAACCAGATACTTAAACATGGTGGTGGTTATGCAAGTTTGGCAAGACCCTTTTAAATGGTGGTGGTTATGTCTGGGCTACTAAACCTTTTATTCTGAACTTTAAAATCAGCCTGCCACCTAAACCTGAGAAGAAAACTCTGCGCTTAACCTAATATCAAGTGAAGATAAATAAAATGAAAAAATACAAAATTCTAGGGTGAATAACAAATTTGAAAATATATATGATTCAAAGGGTGGTGCTGCTGCTCATGAAAGCCTAAATACTTAAAACCCAAAGAAACATACAAACAAAACAAGCGCGCAAGCAATCCAAATATTAAAGGGAAATATGCTAAAAGTACTAGTGCATATAAAAAATAGTGCATAAAAATATGAGAATATATGACAGTGAAAAAAATTCCTATATATAAATGTACACAAAAAATGTGGTTTATAAAACAAATTATTATCAAAGTAATTGAGTGTTAAATAACCATGGTGAAAAAGGGGGGGTGATGAAAAAAGTCCCAAACATATAGTAAGGAAGTTGTTAGCAGTAGTACACTCCTAGGGATTAGTCCATTGATCGCTGAAATACTTGATAAAATATCTGGAAAAGGCCTGGATCTTATTTTCAGCCAAAAGATGTGATAATACTGACTCTTAGGCCTTGTACACACGGACGGACTGTCCGCTGAAAACGGTTTTCAGCGGACATGTCCGGCCGGAGATTTCTGTCTGATGGTTGTACACACCATCAGACAGAAATCCGCGCGTACACGACACGCAGTGACGTGGCCGCGCCATCGCCGCGACAATTACGTGGCGACGTGCGCAGCCCTGGAAGGTCAATGCTTCCATGCATGCGTCGAATCACTTCGACGTATGCGAGGGATGGCGGCTGATCGGACATGTACGGTGAGTCTGTACAGACGACCGAACATGTCCGACGGACAGGCTTCCAGCGGACATGTTTCTTAGCATGCTAAGAAACATTTGTCTGCTGGAAAACGGTCGGCTGGACAAATTTCCGCTGGAAACCTGTCCGGTCGGCTGTACACACGACCGAACATGTCTGCTGAAACTGGTCCGCGGACCAGTTTCAGCAGACATGTTCGGTCGTGTGTACGGGGCCTCACAGGACTAGATGGACCTCGGTTAAGGGAGGTCAATGGAGCGTGTGCATCAGCCTGCCGGCTCCGGTAATGGATGACTCAAATCAGGGAGGGATGCTTCCGTCTTGCAGGACGAGGAAAAAAACCTTCAGCTGTTTCCTCAGACCGGATCACACAGGAGGTAACTCCACTTGGCTTTACCAGACACTGGATCTGAGAGTATTAACTCAGTAGAAAAAAAGGAATAGAATCCTCATAGTGAAGTATATCCAAAAAGATTATTTATTAAAAATCACTCAAAAGTCACAGCAAATAAAAATATTCCACAGCATATGATCATGTCAGAGTAGAAAAATATATATAAAAAAAATGGAACACAACGTAAAAATATTGCTTAAAAAACAGCCAAGGATCAAACCTAAAGGCTGAATGTAATGAGCGTGATGGCGTTAGGAAATAATGCTCCACCCAACGCGTTTCCCCAAAAATGGCTTCAACTGGGAACGGAGGCTAACTGGGTTTTTGGGGAAACGCGTCCATATAATCTGGTGAACTGACACCTCTTAACATTAGTAGGGAAGGGAAGTGTTAATTCTGCATATTTCTGCACAACCAATCTGGCCAGATCCCTTTCTGTATACAGAAAGAGGAAATCTCCAGGTCCCTACCATCCTGGACCCAGGCCCTTTTCTGAGATATATACATCCTTATGCTAATACTCATTAATTTTACTATTTCAGATACCTGATAAACATAGGCCAACACTAAGTGGCACATGATTGTGAAGTTGAAGGAAAATGAAGAATGGTTTTCAAACTTTTTTATAAATAAATACATTTGTTACAAATAAATAAGTGAAAAGTGTGGCGTGCATTTGTATTCAGCCCCCTTTACTCTGATACCCCTAACTTAAATTTAGTGGAACCAATTGCCTTCAGAAGTCACCTAATTATTAAAGCGGAGGTTCACCCTAAAAAACATCTATATACCATTACATCCAGTAAACTCTTTATGGATTAACAAAGGTTTCTAGCGATACATCACCACACACACATTCACAGTTCACCTCGCTCTCCTATCCTGTCATCTGCTAGTATCCCTCTGTTATCCCATGTTTCTAACCATCTCCATGTCACTACCATCTTTGGCCCAGGCCTTTCATTCAGAGATATTCCTATGCTAACATTCTACTTTACTACTTTAGATGCCTGACAAACATACTTATGTTCACAGCCTATACTTATTATGGACCAATGAGGTCTCTATGGATACATCATTATATCTATGCCATGCCTTCTCTCTGTTTGGCCATTGGAGGGGTCCCTTTCTGACTCCGCCCCCTCAGCGCCCGGGTGAGGCACCTGCTGCTGCCGTCTTGGGGCCGCACACCTGTAGCCATGGTCAAGCTCAGTGGTGAGTATGGGGACCCACAACCCCTCCTACCCTGTGCCTTTACAACCAATACTGTGCCATATTGCCAAACATGTATACTTTTTCATCCTAGGTACAGTGTTACACACCCCTGAAGAGCGAGCTGGATCTTGCGAAACTAGTCTAGTCGGGTAGTACGATGCCCGTGTACTCTGTCCAATACTATATTTATGTACCAATATTTATTGTTTATGTATCTTTTCAATTGGCAATTGTTGGTGTTATCTCTGTATGTAACAATTTTAATTTACGCATGTAAACAATTTTACTTGAATAAACTATTTACTGTATAACTACTGTTATTTTTACTGGCGGAAACGGTACTCACTTCATTTAAAGTCCCGGGGCGAATCCTTTGTTTTGACCAGATCCCTTTCTGATTTTTGTGGTGGATTGGATGAGACCCAGAGATAACCGTGTGTAAATGAATACAAGTCCGTTTACAGCTAACTGTCCATAGAGGAGAATGGAAGGCCTATTCAGACCTCTCCACCTGAATGAATGAACAGTCAGACAGATAGGACCTCTTGTTGGAAAGCGGCCTTAGTTGATCCAGGCAGGGAAAGGAATTAGCTTTCAAAGGGTGCCTGGATTAGCCACCTTGGATATTATGCTTGTTGTGATTTACTAGTCCTTTTCTGTTAAATAAATACAATGTAAATTGGTAGCAATATCTGACTGGATACAAGTTAGGGCTCATTCACAATACTCTAAAAAGTGATCCACACTTAAACTGCTCTTTAGAGGCACTAGACAGGCAGCAAGGAAGTGAAACCGTCTATTTTACACTCCTAAATCCTGCACCACTGTGCCAAAACTGAATGCATTGCATGCATTTGCAGCATGGCCCATTCGCTTGAATGGGTCACTTTTGACAGGTGGTAGTGCCTGCCAAATGCAATAGGAGGAATATTTACTGCTCTGGACACGAGGGAAAGCATTGCAGGTGGCAAAAATTCAGCTCAATCATGTGGTTTTAACAATCCACCCCCCCCCTCCAATCTCATATGTTAATGAGCCCTTACATTCAATGTTTTGGTAGACCCTCCCACTGCATATTGGTTGAAAAGTTTTTAAGGACCTACCTAAACATATCGTACAAATATTAGGCAATCAGGTTCAGACTCCCAGAAGTCATTATGTTGGCGTGACATATTTTAGTTTATATGTGTGTGGCCTTCCTACTTGATTCCAATTCTTAAATATTTCTTCAACAACAAATGATTCCACCTGCTACATCTTCCCCAAAGCAAACAAAAGAGAGGAAATCCAGCAACAAAGTGATGTGTGGGGAGGTACAAATGCAGTTAAAATTGAATTAAACTCCACTTTTAAACTTGTACCTACAGGTAAGCCTATAATAAGGCTTACCTGTAGGTACAGTAAATTTGCACTGTTTAGGAGATATCCACACAACATTCAGCCAGTGACGTCACCAGCGCATGCGTTCTGAAGGGACGGCATACCGTGCCAGAGGCGAGGGCTCCCACGTGAATGCGCGGAACTGACGTTATCACAGCCCCGGCCATTCATACGGCCAGCGAACCTCAAAGGAAGACCGAGTGAAGATGGTAGTGCCAGGAAGCCGTGACAGCGCTGTGCTGGAGGACTCCATGTACAGGTCTTTTATAATGTGCTAGTATGCAGCGCATATTAGTACATTATGACTTAAACCTGCCAGGGGCCCATTGTTTTTATTTTTCTGGGGGTAAAAAAAGCAGTTTACTACTGCTTCAAATGTAGACACTAGAATATCTAAAACATAAAACTCGGCTCCCCTCTCCTGCATCTCAGGATGGTGATCCTGCTGACCTGGACCCTCTGGCTGATGTCAACATCAGGCGCCATATTATGTCCCTGCCTACTACAGCGAATCTAAAGCGCTTTTCTGACAGGGTGGAAAGGGCCCTTAAGGAGGACATTTCTCAGCTCCAAGCCGACACAACGCACTTGGTGGGTAGGCCTGAGACCCTGGAGCAGAAGTTTGAGGAGGCTCTTCCTGTTCTCTCCACACTACAGGACATCTGTGCTGCTCAGGGACACCAGATTGAGGCCCTGCTTTGCCAATTGGACGATGCAGAAAACCACAGCCGCAGGGCTAACATCAGGGTCCGTGGCCTCCCTGAAGCAATTGGTCCTAAGGACATTATCCCCACCGCCACCATTGAAATTGACCGTGCACACCGGGCATTGAGGCCTCCCTCTCAAGATGTGAATAATCCAAAGGACATCATTTTCAAACTACATAAGTATACGCTCAAAGGTGTCCTTTTATGAAAGTGAGATCAGCGGCGATCCCGATTCTCACCGCTGATCTCAGGTCATACACAGTTTATGTAGCTGAGGAAATCAGCTGAGAACATGTTCTCCACTGATTACCTCAGCACAGTGAGAATCTGTAACCACTCTGACAGAAACGGCCAGTTTATGAAGGTGCGATCTCAGCACCTCACTGGCGATCTGTGACAGAATTCTCACTTTCTGATTCACCATCTCAGAGGTGGAGAATCAAAGAGAGAAGCGAGAAGCTGGCTGAGTATTGTGGAGGAAGAAGGAAGTCTTTTGACTTCCATCCTTCACACACAAGCAGCAATACAGTCAGAACGCATCTTCCCCACTATTACACACCCCAAAATGAGCAGGTTAGGAATTTATAGTGTATGTATATGTGTTTATCTATCTATCTATCTATCTATCTATCTATCTATCTATCTATCTATCTATATATATATATATATATATATATATATATATATGTGTGTGTTTAATTTTATACGTATATATCTATATATTTTTATATATATCTAGATATAGATATATACGTATAAAAATAAACACACACACATACAGTGTATATATATATATATATATATATATATATATATATATAGAGCTATATATATATATATAGATAGATAGATATCTATATATATATATATCTATATTTATATATATAAATAAAAAATGTATGTGTGTGTGTATATATATATATATATATATATATATATATATATACATACATTTTATATATATATATATATATTGTACAGGACGCCATGGCTGGGTCCTGGAAGGACGTTATATTTCCCCTCTGTTTGGACTGTGGTGCCTTTAAGGGAACGGAAAGGGTTAATGCACCTGTCCAAGGAAGGAGTTTAAAGCAGACAGGAAGTGCAGGTGAGAGTGAAGGAGTGTAGGAGAGTCTATGCATGGTGAATGGTGGACAAGGAAAGCTGTGGAAGCTATGAAAAGCTGTGAAAGGACTTGGCAGTGTGTTGCCTGAAAGCCTGCTACTGAAGGACTTACCTGCAAGGACTATTTAACTGCGATAGCAGTTCTGAGCTGTACAAGTCGGTGAGACTGTTATTTCTTTTGTTTTTGCTGCTGCTAAGCCATTTAAGTTTAATAAACCTTAGTTTTGATTTAAAAAGCCTGTGTCCTGCGATCAAGCTGGTCCCCCAAACATTACAATATATATATATATATATACATACACATACACAGTACAGACCATAAGTTTGGACACACCTTCTCAATCAAAGAGTTTTCTTTATTTTCATGACTATGAAAATTGTAGATTCACACTGAAGGCATCAAAACTATGAATTAACACATGTGGAATTATACAGAACAAAAAAGTGTGAAACAATTCTAGGTTCTTCAAAGTAGCCACCTTTTGCAGCAGACACATCTCTAGCACTGTTAAGAGGAGACTGTGTGAATCAAGCCTTCATGGTAGAATATCAGCTAGGAAACCACTGCTAAAGAAAGGCAACAAGCAGAAGAGACTTGTTTGGGCTAAAGAACACAAGGAATGGACATTAGACCAGTGGAAATCTGTGCTTTGGTCTGATAAACCAAACTTGAGATCTTTGGTTCCAACCCCCGTGTCTTTGTGCTACGCAGAAAAGGTGAACGGATGGACTCTACATGCCTGGTTCCCACCGTGAAGCATGGAGGAGGAGGTGTGATGGTGTGGGGGTGCTTTGCTGGTGACACTGTTGGGGATTTAATCAAAATTGAAGGCATACTGAACCAGCATGGCTACAACAGCATCTTGCAGCGGCATGCTATTCCATCCAGTTTGCGTTTAGTTGGACCATCATTTTATTTTTCAACAGGACAATGACCCCAAACACACCTCCAGGCTGTGTAAGGGCCATTTGACCAAGAAGGAAAGTGATGGGGTGCTGCGCCAGGTGACTACCTCTTGAAGCTCATCAAGAGAATGCCAAGAGTGTGCCAAGCAGTAATCAAAGCAAAAGGTGGCTACTTTGAAGAACCTAGAATATGAAATATATTTTATTTATTTTTATATTTAGTTTTGATGCCTTCAGTGTGAATCTACAATTTTCATAGTCATGAAAATAAAGAAAACTCTTTGAATGAGAAGGTCTGTACTCAAACTTTTGGTCTGTACTGTATATATATATATGCAGGTAGAATATATATATATATATATATATATATATATATATATATATATATATATATATATATATATATATATATATATTCTACCTGCATTAAAATGCTATCATTAAAGTCATTTTTATATAATTTCTCATTTATTAGTAACAAAAAATTGTAAACCCTAAAATATGTTTTACACATGGACTGTTCCATTACAGTTATATGGGTTTATATTTGTATACTTTATTAAAAAAAAAATATTTAATGATTATAAATGTATTTTTCATTTATATGAATGGTGTATAGATATGTGGATTCCATTCATATACTATACACCATTCACATTTAAATAGGCACATGTATAAGCTTTAAATATTGATAAAAAAACAAGGTTTTTTAATAGTTAGGTTAATGTATATTGTTTGGTGGGAATGTAACTTTATTATTTTATTAATACGTGGTGTACTGATTCCTGTTCAACCTTTGTATTTTTCACTTCCTCATACTGTAATCCCGCTACATCTCGAGAGATTACAGTGAGAGAAGCAGTTCTCAGGAGTTTCCAGCCGTTTGTAGATCGCTCCTCATCTCAACATGAGAACCGATCTACAAAGTTTCATAAACAGGCACTCAGAGGAGAGCGATCTCCCCTGAGAATGCCCGAGAACTGAAAAGCGGTATTTTACCGCACTTTCATAAAAGGACACCAAAGACCGCATTATGCAGAAAATGAGGGGTAAACCCTATTTTGATTTTGATGGTGCTCACTTGGCCTTTTATCAGGACATATCCAGACGCACCCTCATGTACGTTAGTTCACATCTGGTGGGAATGTCCCCTGATTAGACCCTACTGGGAAGATTTTCGGGACCAAATAAAAATAGTGACAGAGATAGAAGTCCCTCTCTCCCCGAAACCCTTCATTGGTTGCCAGTAAAAGACAGAATCTCCTTCAAGGCACTCTGCCTAATGCATAAGTGTATTCAAGGAAACGCCCCCAATATCTATGTGAGAAAAAAAAGCTCATAACTCCAATCGTATTCCACCAATCAAAACCTGGTCCAGATACCCAAAGCAGGATACAAGTCCAAAGGAGATCGAAGGTTTGCAGTCCAGGGACCACGACTGTGGAACGCTCTACCAACCACCATCCGTTTGGAGGTGGACCACTTGGCCTTCAGGAGAAAGATTAAAACCCATCTCTTCTGAGATCAATGATACAGCGCCCAGAGGCGATTCAGTGTTGCGCTATATATGTTTTTCACTCACTCACTCACTCACTTTATCCTCCATGTCCCCCCGATCCCGCTCGGGCACTATAAAAAGAGTGTGCTACCCCATTTGCTGAATGTAGCGAGGCGCTTGATTCCAATTTATTGGAAGACGTCCAGGATTCCCACTCGGGAAGAGTGGATTAACGGAGTGAGCGTGGTTCGGGAGGCTGAGGATTGGGTGGCTACCTGTAAGGGAGCTGGGACCGTTTTCGCGACATTTGGGCGCCCTGGTCTGAATATGTTTCTGACCCCGCTCATGTGCCCTCGAGTCTGGACATTGCTCTATTAGAGTTAGCAGATCCCACACTTCAAGCCCTCAGGTTGGCTGGAGCGTGGGGGGCTTCGACACAATCTGCTGGTGAGCCGTAGGTGTCTACAGATGCTGAAGTCTTGGCGTGGTGTGCTTGGTGCGGACTTAGGAGATGCTATTTTCCAACATGCAGATGACCTGGAACTTGTGTCCCTTTCCCCTCTGTCTTTCTTTCCCCCTGCTCTATCTTCCCTCCCCCCCCCTTTTTTTTTTGTTTTGTTTTGTTTTGTTCACATATGGTTGCTAATTGTGTAACGCCTGCCGGCCTGTTGAGGGCTGTCAACCCACATGACCCTAGGACCCGTGGTACAGGCCCCAAACTTCCGTGTGGTGCTGGTAGTCCCGTTCGGGTGCGTGTCATTACACTTTGGTGGCCCTGGTGTGCGTGGTGGTTCGGGGCAGTTAGATGGAGGCCGTTGGCCCCCCGCCCCCATCGCGGACCATGGGGGCATACCCCCTACACGTTTTTCTGGTGGCAGCTCACCTCAGGCCCCCCCTTTTTTTTTATTTTTCTTTCTTTCTTTTTGTGTTTTTTCTGTCACCGGTTTTCTGTGGTGATGTTTCTCTCAAAATGTGTCTTTGTTCAACATGATCGCTATACTGTAATCACTCTACGACCCTGCGCGGTCGATGGCCTTGTGCCTTATACTCTGTTGGGTATGTCTTGTTATTTGTTGTCTCAAAAATAAATACTGATTGGACCAAAAAAAATAAAAAATACTTCTTCAACAGTACACAGTTTTTGTCACACGTAAAACTTTAAGCTTACCTATTTTTGAAAAATGCGTCTGATGTCAGAAATCAAGCATTTACTGACCTATCATGTTTTTTTCCCTATTGGGTGTGATTCGACCATTAAAGTTGAATGGTCTGATTTTATTACTTTATTTTGCATTAAGTGAAGTTGAGGTTTGGAGCTTTTGTATACCAGCTTATTTGAAACTTCTGACAAATATTCTGCCAACTTAACCTCAAATGAAATGTTTTGTATGGGAGACCGTGGAGCCAGCAGAAACCAGAATAGAATGGTGCTTGCCCGTCATTTACAATACCGTTGGACTTCATAGTGGTCCAGCACTTGATTTTCCTGCAAATCATTAAATGAAATTTTATGTACACCAATTCACATTTCATGGAGTTTACATGTGAGGCTCATATTCATGTGTGGTCTAAGAATCTATTGTTGGGACCTTTAATTAGGTTTTCAAACACTGGCTCAGCAACACTTGGCATCCCAACTTCAGCAGCAACTCTAGTCAACAAGAAAAATCAATCAGTGAGCTGCCAATGCTACGTAGGAAACATTTCCACTGATCTGGGCACAGGATGTTAACTCAATTTACCCTAAATCTGGACTCTGGGAGGGGGAAATTACCCTTGCATTGAGGCCCCCTCAGCGATGCAAGGGTTAAATTATCATTCCTTCTAGGGGAAACAGAAATAGCAACTATGCTTATGTAGCACTACCCCCGTAGGAGCTGCTGGTTTAGATTTGGGTTTTGCACGTTACCTCTAAGTTCGTTGTCAGGGGAAGAAAGTCTATAGAAATTTACAAGATGTAAAACCTTCAACTGTTAGATTTTATTTTTGCTGCATAAAACTTGTGAAGAAAGTGGAGAGTATAGAGAGAAGGGGAAGGTTCAGGTACGTGGTACAGAATGCACAAAAATATCTAAAGTTCCAATCAGTCAGTCACCACTCCCTCTTGAGTGGGTATTGCTCACCCGGATAGGCCCCTATCACATGGCCTAGCAGCCGGGATGATGCACGAACCAGTATGAGAACAGTCTCTGCCACAGACCTTCTCAGAATGATCATGGCTAGCCAGGAATCCTCTGCCACAGGATTTAAGTCCCGAACTTCCAGCCTTACAGTAAAGAGCCTTTAAGCCGATCCGGCGGACTATAAGACAAGTAGAGCTGTGGATCCCTGTATAACAAAGTCAGGCCTATCCCGAGACATTAGCTTGCTTTGCTTGGTCCCCTCCAGGGCAGGTCCTCCCCCGGTGTCCTTCGTTAAGCACTTCCCTTACTTGGATGGACAGCTTGGGATCCCCTTTTGAATCATAGGCCCCAGCCAGCATAGCTGGGCCTACCCAATAGAGATGCAGCCTCGGACCAACGTGGTCCCGGGGCTGGAATTACGCACACATATCCTGCACCAGCTGGGCCATGAGGTGAAGGAACCCCCGACAAACGGAGTCTGCCCCTTAAGTACCCCTTCCCGGCATGCACAGCCGGGCACCACTCCCACTGGCCTGCTGCCGAGAAGGGTCACCCAATACACTATGGTTTGCTTGTGTACCAACTTTGGCCTGAGGTGGTAACGTCACCTACAGGCAACAGTGGGAAATCCTATCAAACACAACCATAGCCAGAACAGAGGCTAATTTAATGAAATTAAACAAAGTCTGATCCCACTATTGGCTCAGACACCCTCTAAATTTAGAATAGCGCCCCAGTCATTGGGAACAGGGTGCTACACGTACCTTATGTCTCACTTTCTTTCTAGCTGGAATCATTCTCCTCTATCCAGCACTCTGGGTTCTGGACAGACCCTCAACGCTCTCCCCTACAATCTGGGATTGCTGGTCCTACATTGTACATGATGATGCATGTAACCAGTATTGAGAAAATAAATGGCTTTAGGGGACCTATCATGCAGCTGGAAGAAAGCCTCCTCTCTACTCCTCTCAAGACCTCCAGCTTTCCATTTCCCGTTTCCTACTCCCATGCTCACTTTCAGGACTTCTTCAGAGTCTCTCCCATCCTCTGGAACTCCCTGCGCCAGTATGTCCAGTCAGCCCCTACCCTGCCCGCCTTAAGGTGATCCCTGAAAATGTATTTATTCAGAGAAGAGTACCCCATCTCCACCTAGGAACTGAGTCCGAGTCTGCTATTGCACGTCTCAAGTAATTGGGGTTCCCAAAACATCAGATTACTTCAGCAAGGCACAGTCAGATCATCCACAGTTCAACTAATGCAGGAGCCCAGTAGATTTTCAGAGGACATATAACTGTCATGTCCCTGCAATAGACCAGGGGGATAGCACAATTGGTCAAAATGTTGTACCTGTCACTTCCCAAAAGAGGATGTGCGTGCAGGCAGTGGGTATTTCTGATTGGAGGAGAAATGTTGTTATTTGGGAACCGACAAGGAGGAGTTAAGTGTCTCCAAAACCAAATAAGCGCGTGAAAATAAGTCAAGATTGCAGATGGAAATAAAAGAGATTAGATAACCTAACACCAAAACATCCTGTGCAAGCAAACATCTTGTGTGCATCACGTTTCGCACTTAAGCTTCTTAAAGCTGTATTTGCATTCCAAGTGACCTTAAGGCTACTTCCAATTATATCAACATTCCACGTAGCTCCAGGCATAGGGGAGTTGGCAACAGAAGTGCAAACAATATAAAGTCTGGGGAAATCCAGGGGAATGTAACATAAGAAGTGGCACAGGGAGAGCAACAATTACAATACCAAGGTCAAAAGGAGGTCAAGAGAGCAAACCTGCTCTGGCTTATAGCTCTTAAGACCCCCATAGATGGCTTGAGTTTGCAGGAATCAGACAAAATGCTAGCTGTGGGTGGCCCTGTTTTTTTATAAACCAACCAAATAATAACACACTATTTTCATGTTAAACTTAAGTTTAAAGGAATCAAAGAGAGTAATGACAGTGAGTTAGTATTTTGAGCTATTATTGCAAAGTTTACCTATTAGTAATTTTTAATGTGACTCACATTTTTACATGCTATTCCTTACCTTTCTTATTATCTTTCTGTGGTGTCGGAGCCTTGAACCTTATGGTGATATGTTATAATGTAATGAGTGGTGTGAGGTCCTGGAGGTTGCTTACCAGCAACCATGGTGTCCTGCTGGACTCTCAAAAGCGGTTACAAAAGTGTTGAAACGACTAACTTGTATAGTCCTTCGAAGGATTTTATTTTTCAACACCCAACACATTTCAGGGGCTCAGCATTCCCCCTTCCTCAGGGGAGGTGTTAAGCCCCCAAAACTAGCCATGGAAGCATATTGTGCTAACGTGGTTGGGTCTCTTGCCTTATACTTCTGTATGACCTACAGGATACAACACATGGGGATAGATTCACTAAAACTGGTGCACTCAGAATCTGATGAAGCTGTGCATGAAAGCCAATCAGCTTCTAACTTTAGCTTGTTCAATTAAGCTTATAGAATAGATAACACATATAGGTGAGCTGTCAGTGCTGCACACCCCAATAAAATTGTATTGAATTCAAGACCCTTCAGGGTTTTTTAAGCAGCAAAATTATATTGAAAGATGTAGCAATCCAATCCTATAAAAAAGTTTATTTGTATCAAAAAATATTTACATAAGAGTTGTAAAAAGCAATTCTGGCTTTGACATAAAATGCATGACCCATCAATAATAGAAAAATACAGCTTGTGTTATATAAACCTGTTATGTTGTGTAGAGTTTCTCATGATATCCCTATGCGTTTCGACCTTTTACTTATTGGTCTTCAGGGAGGTTTTTTCTATGCGAAAAAAAAGTTCAATTAAGCTTTGGCAATAAAATCTGGAAGCTGATTTGTCCTATGCAGAGCTGCACCAGATTTTGCACTCTTCTGTTTTAGTAAGTAACCCTCATGGTTAGACTTTAATCTGTCTGCATGAAATGATCCACATTCAACCCTTCTCAGTTTGAACAGTGGCTCCAGAGAGAAACATTTAAAAAATTCAAACATTTAAAAAATAATCACAGCTCCTCGCTGGCAGCTAAGTCATTATAACTAAGCTCCCTGCCCAGCAGAATAACAATGGAAACTGAGTGCCTGCTGGACAAAAAATATTTTTAAGCTAATTGGGAGCCTTTTTTGAAGTTATAATTTAAATAATGTGCCCTGCATATAATGTGATAGTCCAATTGTTAGTTGGAGACTTCACATAAAGTTTAAGGAAGTTTAACCACTTCCAGACCGCTGTACGACTATATACGGCCTAACTTTAAAGATACATATCTCGGTAACGGCAGCAGCTGCTGCCACAACCGAGGTATCAATCTTTACTGTCAGCGGTTCTGGTAACGATAACGGCAGTCTCCGTGGCGGATTCGCCGCGAGATCGCCGTTATCGGTGGCGGGAGAGGGCCCCCCCCTCCCGCCGCTCTCCCGCACCCTCCGCCGCTTACCGGAGCCGTCGGTAGCGGCGGAGGAGATCGCGACCGTTCGGGAGCTGAGCGGGGACGAGACTGAAGGAAAAATCTCCTTCGCCCGTCCCCATAGCTCGGCTGGGCGGAAGTGACGTCAAAACGTCAGTCCCGCCCAGCCTCTTAAAGAAACATTTTTTTTTTTTGTCATTTGAAAAAATGACATTTTCCAATTTTTTTTTTTTTTTTGCATTTTAGTCTAAATATAAGATCTGAGGTCTTTTTGACCCCAGATCTCATATTTAAGAGGACCTGTCATGCTTTTTTCTATTACAAGGGATGTTTACATTCCTTGTAATAGGAATAAAAGTGATAATTTTTTTTTTTTCCAGTGTAAAAAATAATAAAATAAATAAAAATAAATAAGAAAAAAAAAAAAATAATTTTAAGCGCCCCGTCCCGACGAGCTCGTGCGCAGAAGCGAACGCATACGTGAGTAGCGCCCGCATATGAAAACGGTGTTCAAATGACACAAGTGAGGTATCGCCGCGATCGTTAGAGCAAAAGCAATAATTATAGCCCTAGGCCTACTCTGTAACTCAAAAAATGCAACCTATAGAATTTTTTAAACGTCGCCTATCGAGATTTTTAAGGGTAAAAGTTTGACGCCATGCCACGAGCGGGCGCAATTTGTAAGCGTGACATGTTGGGTACCATTTTACTCGGCGTAACATTATCTTTCACAATATATAAAAAAATTGGGCCAAATGTATTGCTGTCTTATTTTTTAATTAAAAAAAGTGATTTTTTTCCAAAAAAAGTGCGCTTGTAGGACCGCTGCGCAAATATGGTGTGACAAAAAGTATTGCAATGATCGCCATTTTATTCTCTAGGGTATTAGAAAAAAATAAATATATAATGTTTGTGGGTTTTAAGTAATTTTCTAGCAAAAAAACTGTTTTAGTCTTGTAAACACCAAATCTAAAAAACACCCAAAGTAGAGAAGTGGTTAAGGGGGTTAAATCCAAGTAATTCACACCACCAAAAGTAAGTCTTCCAGGTGCAGTTTTAAGCCCTATCAGAAGACGGTATTGTATGTCTAAAACATGGTGACAATCATCACTTTAGAGAGGCCCCTTTCTCACAACATATGAGGTTCTATATCAATGCCTAAGTCTAAGACAGAGAACCTGGTTGCCCTGGAAGAAAGGATTGGTCAGTGCAAAAGCTGCCACAGAGCCTCTACAACCAGATGAATCAGACCTGCATAATAATTCCAGAAGGCCAACCCAGATCTATTAGGGTAATGAGAATGCCTTCCTAGTGTAAAAGTATAACACTTGTATAAGAGTGTACTGCCCTGGGAAGGGACAAGAGCATCTGCTTTATTTTCCAGCCAATCCCTAACTTCTGCAATGAACCTGTACACCTTACAGTTGAGATTGGAAACTTACAGATTTGTGTCGAGAGTACAACCCCCCTCACTCCCATATTGACAAACCTGCTAAAATACCTAGTATACCACTACTCTCCCAGATTATTGCACTTACCACTGCCTGCCAGCTTTACACTCCTTGGTTCTGACCTGTGAAAATAATTTGTTCGACTTCTAAAGGCCAAGTAGGACTTCTTTTTCCACTCTGGTGCTAAAATATGCCAGCGCTGTGCCATTCTAAGACTGGATTCTTACCAGATGGCCCTCTAGAACACTTGTCCAATCAAGTAGGAACAGCTGCATAATTTACAGATCAAACATTTTGATAGACAACCTGGATTTCCCCACCGAGTAAAAACCTTGCAGTAGCAGCTTTTCAAGTGTGCCCCGCCAGCCAAAAAAGCCCACGTCCATGTTGAGGATCTTTAAGTTAAGAGACAGAAAAGATGCACCTGAAATCAATAGAGTTACACCCTGGTTTGAGTTCAGAGGCAAATCTTCCCAAGCAGATCAGGCTAGAATCTCCTCGCAGGGTCAGGCAGAAAGGCCAAGAAAAAGTCTCTACTGGGATGAACTAGGCCAGTGGACAGGGAGGCATCTGTGATTTCTTTTGGCAGAAAGTTTGTGGAAGCTTGACCTTTAGGCTGTGTTCACACTATTGCTGCATGCGGCTCACAGCAGGGGTCGGGTGTGTCCTCGTTCACCATTTCAGGTCTGATTTCAGCTGAATTTGGATCCTGAAACGGACCAAAAGATGCACAGGGCTCCTGTAAGAGAACTGTCAGCGGGCTCCGGGCGCACGCGTGCACACACATGCGCCAATGCGCATGGCAGAGGAGCGTGCACGGAGACGGCCTATTTAAGGGGCACACTGATCCCAGTCTAGTGCTGATGGATCTCAGCTGTTCTGGTACTTGTATCCTGTGTTTACCTGCCTGTCACCTGTTACTGAACCTTGGCTTTCCCTGACCCTGCTACTGGATTTTGCTATACTTCTGATTATCGGTTCCTGAACTCGGCTCCCTTCTCTGACCTTGCTCCTGCCTGATGACTTTGCACCTTGCTACCCATCTGTTATTAAACCCGGCTATCCATGTAACTATGCTCCTGTCTCCTACTCTGCTTCCCGGGTATCTGCAACTCCGTGCCTGTAACCTGTTGCGACTTGCTGCCTTCCAAGAATCGCATCATCTGCTTCAGGCTTCCAGAGCTTCATCTGCAGGCACTCGTGTCCCTCTGGGCCCATGGTTTTTCCTGTCTCCACTCTCAGTGGGACCAGGGCCAGGGATACAAGAGAGACTGACCTCATCACTTCAGACTCCATCCAGGTACGTGACAGCTCCTGTGCAAATTCGCAGCGGATATCTGTGAACCGGCTCCATAGAGAGCCTGTAAAAATCTCCTGCTTGCGGGGAAGCCGCATCCAATTCGCAATAGTGTGATCCCAGCCTTAAACTTTTAGGAGCTTCTTGGACATGCCATTCCAAAATGATGGGCGATAAACTAGTCACCCCCTCTTTGCTGCTATAACAGCCTCCACTGACATTTGCATCTTGGTTTTCCTGTAAAAGCTGTCTTTAGTAGTTCAGGATCAATTTACAATTGAAGAAGAATACTATAATAGGTGTTGGGACATTAAAAAGTAATTGTATCATGATAAACTGTTATGTAATGTACGTTGTACTTAGCAAATGTGTCTAGAGTTTAAACATAATAAAAACTTTCAACAATATATTAATATTAATCAATTATAGAGACAAGTCCAAATAAACTATATGGCCAAAGGTTTGTGGGTACCTGACCACCATATCTATACGAGTTTGAACAACCTTTCCAAAACAATGAATATTAAATTGGAGTTGGCCCCTCTTTGTGGCTTTAACAGCCTACACTGTTCTGGGAAGACTTTCCACAGGATTTTGGAGTGTGTCTTTAGGAATACGTGCCCATTCTGCCAAAAAAGCATTTGTGAGGTCAGGTACTAATGATGAATGAGAAGACCAAGCTCACAATTAATTATTCCCAAAGGTTTTGAGGTCAACTCTTCAAACCATGTCTGGAGCTGGCTTTGTGCGTAGGGACACATTCATGATGAATAAGAAAAGGGCCTTCCCTAAACCGTTGTCACAAGGTTGGAAGCGTACAATCGCCTAAAATGTTTTTGCAAGCTGTGGCAGTACCTTCACCTTTCACTGGAACACCTGAAAACACAACTTGAAAGGGTTGCCTATTTTTGGTCTTATAGAATATCAAGCCTGCTTTTTGCGCTATAAACAAGTTTTTTTCAACTTCATCATTAAAACGACGTCACCTACACACGATAGTGAAAAAAAAAAATGCTCTAGCAAAGCGCGGTGACGTACAACACGTACAACATCACTATAAAGGGGAAATTCCATGCAAATGACGCCACCCTTGGGGCTGCTTTAGCTGATTTTGTGTTAGTAAAAGACGATTTGCACTTTTCAGTCTGTTACAGCGTGATGAATGTGCTTACTCCATTATGAACGAGCGCTCCCGTCTCATAACTTGCTTCTGAGCATGCGCAGGTTTTTCACGTCGTTAAAGCCCACACATTATCATTTTTTACAACCCGAAAAACGACATTGTTTAAAACGTTGTGAAAAAATAGAGCATGTTCGAATTTTTTTCTTGTGGTTTTTCAGAACCCCGAAAATGCTCTGAAGCCCACACACGATCGTTTTAAATGACATTTTTTTAAAAAACGTTGTTTTATACAACCCGAAAAATGATCGTGTGTACGCAGCATAAGACTCATGCCCTGTACACACAATCGGTTCGTCTGATGAAAACGGTAGTTTTCATCGGACGAGCCGATCGTGTGTGGGCCCCATCGTCTTATTTTCCCATCGGTGAAAAAAAATAGAACCTGTTTTAAAAATTTCTGATGGTTAAAAAAACGAAAAAAATTATCGTTTGTGGGGAAATCCACACATGCTCAGAATCAAGTTGACGCATGCTCGGAAGCATTGAACTTCATTTTTCTCTGCACGTCGTTGTGTTTTACGTCACCGCGTTGGACACGATCAGATTTTTAACTGATGGTGTGTAGGCAAGACTGATGAAAGTCAGCTTCATCGGATATCTGATGAAAAAATCAATCGACCCGTTTTCATCAGATGAACTGATCGTGTGTACGTGGCATCAAACTAAATCGAAATTTGCTGGCAAAATTAACACTGATTATGTGTGCAGACTGCAGTTCCTCTTTAACCAGTTCCTTACCGAGCCATAATAAAATGACGTTGGCAGGAACCTTCTCTCCCTTTGGGTGGACGTCATATGACGTCCTGGGCTTCCCGGCCGTCTAGGGGGCGCGCGCACATGCCGCATCGCTCGGGACCCGGTGCGTGTGCCAGGCGGCCGCGATGTTCCGCCAGGCACCCGCGATTGCCCATGATCACACATTTAACCCCCCTAGTGTTAACCCCTTCCATGCCAGTCATTTACACAGTAAACAGTGCAGTTTTATAGCACTAATCGCTGCATAAATGTGAATGGTCCCAAAAACGTGTCAAAAGTGTCCGATATGTCTGTCACAATGACACGGTCACAATCGCAGATCGCCGCCATTACTAGTAAAAAAATGTAATAAATAAAAATGCCATAAATCTATCCCCTATTTTGTAGATGCTATGGGCCGGATTCAGAAAGCACTTACGCCGACGTATCTTCTGATATGCCGCGTAAGTGCACTGATCTATGCGCCTGATGCTTAAAATAAGATACGCCTGAATTTCGGCTCCATCCGACCGACGTAAGTCTCCTACGCCGTCGTATCTTGGGCGCATATTTACGCTGGCCCCAAGGGGCGCTTCCATTGACTTACGCGTTGAATATGCAAATGACCAAGATACGCCGATTCACGAACGTACTTGCGCCCCGTCGCATGAATATACGCCGTTTATGTAAGGTGTACGTCCGGCATATAGTTATTCCACCTAAAGCAGGTGTAAGTCATGTTAGGGTATGGACGACGGAGCAGCCGTCGTATTTTACGTCGTTTACGTAAGTGGTACGTGAATGGGGCTGGGCGTAGGTTACGTTCACGTCCTTGGCGTATCTTAGGGAGTAAATTCAACGTGATTCTGAGCATGCGCGCGTATGCGCCGTTCGTTCGGCCCTTCATTTACATGGGGTCACGCTTCATTTTAATAGATCACGCCCACTACCTCCCTACTTTGAATTAGGCGGGCTTACGCCTGCCAATTTATGTTACACTGGCGCAACGTAGGGGGCGAGTGCTTTGTGAATACTGCTCTTGCCTCTCAAAGTTACGTCGGCGTAGCGCATATGAGATGCGCTACGCCGGCACAAAGATGAGCCGAGCTACGTGAATCCGGCCCTATAAGTTTTGCCCAAACCAATCAATACACTCTTATTGCGATTTTACCAAAAATATGTAGAAGAATACGTATCGGCCTAAACTGAGGAATTATTTTTTTTTTTTTATATTTATTAAATCAAACAGTAAAAAATATTGTGTTTTTTTCAAAATTGTCGCTGTTCTTTTGTTTATAGCGCAAAAAATAAAAACCGCAGAGGTGATCAAATACCACCAAACAAAAGCTCTATTTGTGTGGGGGGGGGGGAACCTATAAAGATTTCATTTGGGTACAGTGTTGCATGACCGCGCAATTGTCATTCAAAGTGTGACAGCGCTGAAAAACGAAAAATTGGTCTGGGCAGGAAGGGGATGAAAATGCTCAGTATTGAAGTGGTTAAAGAATGTGGGTTTGAATCTTGTGGCTGTGACAAACTCCTATCAAAGTACCCTACTGAAAGAGTGAAAATGAAAAACTGTACTAAGCAGGTAGAAAGTATTCTATGTATAAAACTGGAAGGATATTAGTGGCACTATAGAGAGCGGTAAGGGAAACAAGGTAAGACATGTGTGACTCAGCCCAAAAACAAGTAAAGAAAGTTCAATTGGTAATGATACTCGTAAAATTACCCATAGTAAAAAATGATAGTGTCCATAAAATGGAAATGTCTTTATAATGCATTAGTCCATATTGACTACACTTGCGGAATGCCTGGTGTAAAATGTTTTTGTATAATGTGACCTGTTTTTCAAAAATTCTATAAGGCCCCGTACACACGGGAGGATTTATCCGCGGATACGGTCCAGCGGACCGTTTCCACGGATAAATCCTCTCGAGGATTTGCGCGGATTTTGATGTGATGGAGTGTACTCACCATCGAATCGAAATCCGCGCCGAAATCCTCTGGCGATGACATGTTGCGCCGTCGCCGCGATGATGACGCGGCGACGTGCGCGACGCAGTCATATAAGGAATTCCACGCATGCGTTGAATCATTACGACGCATGCGGGGGATCCCTTTGGACGGATTGATCCGGTGAGTCTGTACAGACAAGCGGATCAATCCGTTGGGATGGATTCCAGCGGATAGATTTGAAGACATGTCTTCAAATATTTATCTGCTGGAAATCCATCGCATGGGAGAAAAATCCGCGGAAACAGATCCGCTGGATTGTACACACCATAGAATCTATCCGCTGAAACCCATTCGCTGGGATTTTTCAGCGGATGGATTCTATCGTGTGTATGGGGCCTTACTATGTTCATACATTTAGGCACCTTCACCAAATATCCCCTGAGGAAGATTGTTTAACGATTGAAACGTGTTGGGAAATTGGTGGTTCAATCAGTGTGCACCCACATGTTTTTTTTTACCTTTGTATAGGAAGGTGTTGTATACTATTGTGTATCTGTAGTAACTAGTGGATTTTATTATGTATATTGTTTCTTTTTTTTTTATATAATAGACATTTACCTTTTATAAATATTTTTTGTTTACTTTATCTGGCTGCAAAAAAGTCCCATTGGAGATACTTTTTCTGCTATGTAGAACTTAGGGTCGGAGCAGCCCTGAACTCATACACCACTCACTCTATTTTTTGGTTCTAACTTATAGATATGAGGAGAGGGGAAGGTGTTCTGTCCTAGGGGGTAACACTGATCCTCTACACTGTTATTAAAACTATAAAAAGTGGTGTGCGATCATGTTTGACCAAAAATGTTTGACCAAATATAAAAGGCTAATTTTTAAAGCGGTTGTAAACCGCATAAACTTTTTTTTTTTTCCCCCAAACCTGCAATGCAAAAGGCATAATAGGCTAGTATGCACCGCATACTAGCCTATTATGAAATACTTACCTCGGAACGAGGTGTGTACCACTTACCTGGTCCACGCCGAGCAGGATGTCATCTTGCTCCGGCGTGTCTTCCGGGTATCGCCGCTCCAGCGCTGTGATTGGCTGGAGCGGCGATGACGTCACTCCCGCGCGTGCGCGCGGGAGATTTAAAATCGGCAGGGTCCGGCGATGCCGGTCCTTCAGCCGTGGATTCCCCCTGCGCATGCGCCGCCCGCATTGCGGGGGTAATATCTCCTAAACCGTGCAGGTTTAGGAGATATTATCCTTACCTACAGGTAAGCCATGTTGTAGGCTTACCTGTAGGTAAAAGTCCAAATAGTGGGTTTACAACCACTTTAAGTTGATCATTTTGTACGGCCCCCGAATGATGTTACAAAAATCCAAATGGCCCTTGGCAGAAAAAAGCTTCCCCACCCCTGCTCTACAGTCTGAGGAATTCAATAAAGCTTTAACAAGACATTTCTGGGGGTTTGTCCCTTTACAACGAGTATTTGCGCCGGTTTCAAAACCATGACCAGCACAGGCTGATTCTTAAATAATTACTGGCAATTTTCAGATTATAGGCTGGTGGTAATTTAGAGGTAGTCCAGTTGCTCGAAGTGAAGCTGTCTCTGCTGGGGAGCCATTTTGTACACTGTACTGTCATTGGTGTGGAGGGACTTGACTGGTCTGAACAGAGTCCTGACCTCAACCCGATAGAACACCTTTGGGCTGAATTAAGTGGAGACTTCGGGCCTGGCCTTCTCGTCCAACATCAGTGTCTGACCTTTACAAATGTGCTTCTGGAAGAAGGGTCAAACATTCCCATAGACAAATTTCCAAAACTTGTGGACGGCCTTCTCAGAAAAGTTGAAGCTGTTATAACTGCAAAGGGTGGACCAACTCAATATTGAACCCTACAGACTAAAGGCGGCCATACACGGTTCGAATTTCGAACGAATTTTCTTTTTTCGAAAATCGTATCAAAGAATTTCCGTACGAATTTCGCACCGTTAGTGGGCTGCAGCAACAGCCGATTTTCGTGCGGCAAACAAATTTGAGAAATCTGACATGTTGGAAATTTTTTGAAAAACAAATGATTTTCTGATCAATGATGGGAGAATCGTGCGAGAAATGTAATAGAAAAAAAAATGTGCATGTGCAAGAAAAGAATATTCCCGGAGAGAAACAAATATTTCCGGAGAAAAAAGAATATTCCCGGAGAGAAACAAATATTTCCGGAGAAAAAAGAATATTCCCGGAGAGAAACGAATATTCCTGGCAACATTAAAATTGGTCGGCCGAATTTCGAAAATCAATGGTGGCATCGGATCACAAAAAAAAACGAACTTTCTGATTTTGAAAAGAAAATTTGTTCGAAATTCGACCGTGTATGGCCTGCTTAAGACTGGGATGCCATTAACTTTCATATTGCAACTCCATTCTCAATGGCCTGCCTCTTCATAGGCTATCCCCTCTTCAGTCTATCATGAATGCTGCCGCCAGACTTATCCACCTTACTAAGCGCTCTGTGTCTGCCAACCCTCTCCTCCAATCCCTACACTGGCTCCCAATCTCCCAGCGAATTAAATTCAAAATACTAACCACAACATACAAAGCCATTCACAACTCTGCCCCGAGCTACATCACCAATCTTGTCTCCAAACATCACTCAAACCATCCTCTCCGCTCTTCTCAAAACTTGCTACTCTCAAGCTCCCTCGTCTCCTCCTCCCATGCTCATCTCCAGGATTTCTCCTGAGCCTCTCCCATCCTCTGGAACTCGCTACCTCAACCCGTCCCGCTATCCCCTACTCGTGCTACCTTCAGGCAATCCCTGAAAACTCATCTCTTCAGGGAAGCTTATCGCGCCTCCAACTAACTTTTTACTGCTTCCGTCAGCTCATTCCCTCCAGTTACAACCTTTTGTACCACCTGCCTCACCCTATTAGATTGTAAGCTCTTCTGAGCAGGGCCAGCTTACTCCTCTTGTATTTTATTGTATTATAACTGTATTGTCTTCCTTTTATATTGTAAATCGATGCGTAAACTGTTGGCGCTATATAAATATTAATAATAATAATAATAATGTGCATGTAAACACAGGTGTCTCAATACTTTTGACAATACAGTGTATGTGGCTCCATCTCCAACCCCATTCAGTTTTCACCAGGAGATTCTCTGTCCAAAATCCAAATGTAAACAAAGGGCCTGAGGATAATGGTGAAGTCATTGCCCCAATACAGCAATGCCAATATTTTAGAAATGATTGGAGTCACTGAGAGGGAGGAGCACAATGTAGAGTTAAGGCCCCCCATTAGGTCCACCTCGCTTTTGATTGACAGCAGATGGCACAGAGTGAATTCAAAATCTGCTATTGGATTATATAGCAGCTAAAGATCCACCCATTGCCATGCATTGCCAGTCAATTGCCAGGTGGACCCGATGGGGAACTAGTCTCTCAGTTCCCTAACAGGCTCCACCTACCCCTACAAAAAACTATTCAGCCATAATCAGGGGTCAAGTCCTGGGGAAAAAAGTGTGGGAACTCCCACCCAAGATCCACTCCCCCACCAGAAAAAAAAATGATACGCTCATATGCAAAATTACTAAACCGCATGTTTTTTCAAGCAAGTTCTTTCTAAATCTTGCGATAACTCGCGGCAGACCTCCGCAATGTCTCCTGGGAACAATGACAAAAGCTCCCAGGAGACATTGCGGCATCAAGGAAGTGACGGAATACCCGCACACTACCCGATGAATCCATATACAGGAAGCGGCCAGTAACATAAAGGATTACTAAGGTTCGCCTGCCCCTGACAGTGACTCAAGCTGGGCATCGCCACTTAGTGAAGGATTGGCTTGGGCGGCTCGGCTGCTCTCGGCTGCTCTTGTCCTGCAAAGGGAACTCTGCGTTCCTGCTGTGAAAAAGGTGCAGGAACTCCGTTCCCACGCGTTCCCGCAGGACTAGAGCCCTGGCCATAATGCACCTTTCAGGGTGACGGGTGCAATGGCCATGGAGGGGGCAAACTGAGGAAGGAGTATTCTGTATGGATGCTCCGATCTCAGTTCTAGATACCTATCGATTTGTGTACCTGTTTCTGAAAGGTAAATGAATCAGGCCTACGACACCCATTATGAATCCCCCTTATGCCCTGTACACACGATCGGTTCGTCTGATGAAAACGGACCGATGGACGTGTGTGGATGTGTGTGGGCCCCATCAGTTTTTTTTTCCAATCGGTGAAAAAAAATAGAACCTGTTTTTTAAAATTTTCGTATGGTTAAAAAAACGATCATCTGTGGGGAAATCCATCGGTCAAAAATCCACGCATGCTCAGAATCAAGTCGACGCATGCTCGGAAGCATTGAACTTCATTTTTCTCTGCACGTCGTTGTGTTTTACGTCACCGCGTTGGGCACGATCAGATTTTTAACCGATGGTGTGTAGGCAAGATGGTTGAAAGTCAGCTTCATCAGACGGACCGATCGTGTGTACAGGGCATCAGAACGATTAATAAATAAGTCTACAACGGGAAGTGTTACTGGCAGGATCACTAAATATAAATAAAAGGGTAAAAAAATAAAGAAAATAAAGAGAACGGATGCAACATTTTAGGATTGGTAAGCTGAAATATATTAGATTTTTGTTTTTGGCTTTAGATAGGGCAGGACTGAGCCACACTTTGTGGCCCAGATTCACATAGAACTGCGGCGGCGTAACGTATCGTAGATACGTTACACCGCCGCAAGTTTTCATCGCAAGTGCCTGATTCACCAAGCACTTGCATGCCTCCGGCGTAAGCCCGCGTAATTCAAAGGGGCGTGTGCCATTTAAATTAGGTGCGCTCCCGCGCCGGACCTACTGCGCATGCTCCGTTTTGAAATTCCCGCCATGCTTTGCGTGAAGTGACATCATTTTTTCGAATGGCGACGTGCGTAGCGTACTTTCGCATTCCCCGACGTCTTACGCAAGAACCAAACATTTTTCAATTTCGTCGCGGGAATGACGGCCATACTTTATACAGCACATACATGGGCTGTGTAAAGTTAGGGCAGCTAAAACGACGACTAACTTTGCGACGGGAAACTAGACGCAGCGATGTAACGAACGCGAAAAACCGTCGTGAATCGGCGTAACTTTTAATTTGCATACCCGACGCTGGTTTACGACACAAACTCCCCCCAGCGGCGGCCGAGGTATTGCATCCTAAGATCCGACAGTGTAATTCAATTACACCTGTCGGATCTTAGGGCTAACTATGCGTAACTGATTCTATGAATCAGCCGCATAGTTAGGAAGACCCTAAAACAGAGATACGACGGCGTATCAGGAGATACGCCGTCGTATCTCTTTTGTGAATCTGGCCCTGTATCTCTTATGGACACAGAGATCTGGCTCGGGAGTGAGCACACACAAGTGCCCCCATAGCAAGCAGCTTGCTACGGTGGGCACTTAGCAAAGGGAGAGGCCCAGAGCACCAGCAGGGGAGCAGAGAAGAGGAGGATCGGGCTGCTCTGTGCAAAATCATTGCACAGAGCAGATAAGTATGACATTCTTGTTATTTAAAAAAAGTTCATTTACAAACACTTTAACTTTTTACAGGTGAGACTTGACTTGACTTTTGAACATAAAAGCATGCAGTTGTAGCAGAACTTTCACTTCCAAGCAGAAAGTAGGTCAAATCATTTTTTTTAGTTCTGAGGGCAGTAAAACTTACCAGATGGGATGGCTTAGAACGGCGTGAGTTTCCTGTGCACTCAGCACACTTCACTCCATGCATCAGTTAGCTGCTGAATGCAAGGCTCCGATTACTGGGAGTTCTCTGTATTTAGCTGAATCCACTAGATACTGGGAACTTTAAAATAATACGAATAGTAAAAATTTAAACAGAAAGCATTTTCAGCCCTGTGGTCGATGAGTGCGGTTTAAATTACCGCCATCCAAGTATTATTCCTGGAACTATAACTGTCATTAGAAAAAAATTAACAGTCACTTAATGGTGTCCACTGACCTAGATTTACCGGACAATGAAAAAATAGGACAAATGTAATCTGTGTTTTATGTTAAACTGGTGGCCTCATCAAAATAGTGTGTATTGCCAATGTCTAAAGTAACTTAGAAAAATAAAGCAGGACGCTGTTTTATAACTATTAGAAATGTTACAAATCCTTTTAACTTTTGTTTTTGTTTTATTGATGGAAACATCCATAGCTGATCATAGGGATTTGACATAAGTGCATGTTACGTTGATCTTAAAGTGGATGTAAACCCAAATTTTTTATTTATTTTTTTGATGTCACAATGTAGAGTATAAGGGCCAGATTCACGTAGAATTGCGGCGGCGTAACGTATCTCAGATACGTTACGCCGCCGCAAGTTTTCATCGCAAGTGCCTGATTCACAGAGCACTTGCAATGAAAACCTACGCTGGCAGCCTCCGGCGTAAGCCCGCGTAATTTAAATGGGCGTGTGCCATTTAAATTAGGCGCGCTCCCGCGCCGGACCTACTGCGCATGCTCCGTTTCGCAATTCCCGTCGTGCTTTGCGCGCAGTGACGTCATTTTTTCGAACGTCGACACTCGTAGCGTAATTCCGCATTCCCGGACGGCTTACGCAAACGACGTTCATTTTTCAATTTCGACGCGGGAACGACGGCCATACTTTATACAGCAATACGATTGTTGTGTAAAGTTAAGGCAGGTCAAATAACGACTAACTTTGCGACGGGAAACTTGACTACCGACGACGTAGCGAACGCGAAAATCCGTTGTGGATCGCCGTAATTTCTAATTTGCATACCCGACGCTGGTTTACGAAGCAAACTCCCCCCAGCTGCGGCCGCGGTACTGCATCCTAAGATCCGACAGTGTAAAACAATTACACCTGTCGGATCTTATGGCTATCTATGCGTAACTGATTCTATGAATCAGTCGCATAGATAGAAACAGAGATACGACGGCGTATCAGGATATACGCCGTCGGATCTCTTTTGTGAATCTGGCCCTAAGATTTCCTATCATCTGTGCCCAGTCTTGCCACACAGAGTTAATCCAGCACTGAGCAATCCTCTTTTATTGTTCAGTGAAAATTTACTGACTTTCAGATAAAACCCTTTCTAAATAAAAAGTCCTTTCCTCTCTCCTTGCTTTGTGTGACAGGTCATTTACATATCTAGCTTGGACATGTTTATCATATGTTATGTTATGTTTATCATAATATGAGGTGATCCACAGTATAAAAAGTGAGAAATCCACCCCTCCCCCACATAACACATCCTGGTAATATACAATGAACTGTGATTCACCTCATATTATGATAAACATAACATAACATATGATAAACATGTCCAAGCTAGATATGTAAATAACCTGCCACTCAAAGTAAGGAGAGAGGAAAGGACTTTTTATTTAGACAGGGTTTTATCTGGAAGTCTGTTAATTTTCACTGAACAATAAAAGAGGATTGCTCAGAGCTGAATTAACTCTGTGTGGCAAGACTGGGCACAGATGATAGGAAATCTTATACTCTACATTGTGTCATCAAAAAAAAAAAATACTTTTTTGGGGTTTACATCCACTTTAAGGAAACAGACATACAATGCAGTCAATATAAATTAAAGTGGACCTCAGCTTATATATTTTTTTATGATATGTGTATACATGCTAAGTAAAGTGTAACATTACAGGTACATCACATCACCCACCTGGCAATGTCTTTATCCACGTTCTACCCACAACATCACTGTCTTTGTTCAAGCTTCATCCAGGGTCAACATCTATCCTTTGGATTGAGATGTAGTTTTAGCAATCCAGGATCCAGAGTCTAGTCTCGGGAGGGGCACTCCCAGAAAATATTTTTTTTCTTTTGCGGGCAATTTATCAGGGAAATTACTGGTATTAGCGCTTTCATCATCACTGCACCATGGTTGTTATAGTGTCAGGATGATTAAAGCTCACTATTTCTATTATTACATTGTAATATAAAATGGAATGGTTCAACTCACCATAATGCAGAATCAGTGGGAGCCCCGAGTGTGTCACTTCCAACGTCGACCTGCCTTCAGATGTGGATTGCCACTTGCCATGTCCCTGCCACAAGTTGTGAATTGTCACTTGCTAACTCACCTGCCACCAGATGCGGATTGTTACTTGCCACATCCCTGCCACAAGTTGCTGATTGTCACTTGCCACGCCACCTGCCACACGTTGCGGATTGTCACTTGCCATGTCACCTGCCAGGGCCATCTTAATGCATGGACACCCCGGGCACTGCCCAGGGGCCCCAGGTGCATGGGGGCCCCATGATTATCTTGCATTACATCATACTTGCCAACTGTTCCGGATTTGGTGGGACAGTCATACTTTTTACTAAGCTTTCCCAGGATGGCCGTGTCCTGGGCAGCATCCCGAAACCAGTACTGTGCCCTCCTGACCTACCCCTGTACTGCGCCTTTCTGCCTCCCCCTATACTGTGCTCTTTGTGTTGATTAGTCTTTGATTTATGACATGTGTTCTCATTATTTAAAATGTATTTTATTGAAAGTACTATAAATATTTTTAATTCTATCAACTATTCATCTATAATTCTTCAGTGTAGGTGTGCAAATTGGGGCAGGCTGGTAGGAGCCCCAGTGTATTACTTTGCCCAGGGGCCCATGATGTTATTAAGACAGCCCTGTCACCTGCCACATGTTGCTGATTGTCACTTGCCATGTTACCTGCCACATGTTTCTGATTGTCACTTTCCTGCAAAGGTGCAGATTGTCATTTGCCAGAGTGAAGGCAGGCAGCAGAGATATGATGTAATCTTTCTGCTGCCTGCGGCTGCACAGTGGGGGCGGAGCTGTAGTGATGCAGGGCAGGTGGTGAGAGATGATGTCATCTCTCTGCTCCCCTGCCTGCCAGCTCGCTGACTGGCCAGCCCATCCACTCACCCGATGACTACCCTGCCCGCCCGCTAAATCACCTGCTGACCCCTGCTGACTGGCCCGCCGGTACACTTGCCCGACTGTTCGCTAACCCACCTGTATACTCACCCGGTGACTGGCCTGCCTGCTCAACCGCCAGACCATCACTAATTTCTGGGGCGGCAGTTGTCCCCGTTGCCCCCCCATGGATCCACCCCTGGTACCAGCATGTTAGAATCTTTTATGTGGTTTCTTGATATTTGCTACAGAGTGAGGATTTATGTGCAATGGATAGGATACAATCTTTTTGGTGTTCAGAAAGGGTAGTGTTCAGATCCTATTCCCATTTAACTAAATTGGGTGGGTCCTGTTGAGAGTGTATGCTAAGAAGGAACTAGCAAGATATAATAAGGGACTTCGGTATTGCACCACTACCTTGGCAGAATATCTCAAATGGTGTTAGACGCCTGTGAAAGGGGGTGGGCATGAGCAAGGAGCGAAGAAAATGTGTAAATTGCAAAGACCTCCATATACCCAATGCTAGGGTCAAGGAGTCGGTTTAAAAGTTGGAGATGGAAGCTCACCTGTCAGAATGTAAGAAATGGGTGGCTCATAGGAGCTCCTCTTCTGACTGTAATTTGAAAACCTTGTCTGACAGCGACAGCCCTGTGGCAAACTAAGAAAAAAACATTTAGAAGGGAAATCGAAAGAAAAGGTAAGTGAACCAACAATGCACTAGCTTAAAGGAACCTATTTAGAAAATAAAAGACGAACCTTTGCAACCCCTTTAAGCACAAATAATTATTAAGGGGGCCGTAGGGAGCACAAATGCAACAGCATTGATTTGTAAAAGGGGCAGTTGTGGCATCTCTAACCATGGCATGTAGTATGTCTGTAGACTTTGATTATCTCCTGTTGCATGCTTGCAGCCTCTAATAGCTCTCTGTAGCATTACATTTACTGAATATTTTGTGTGGCCCTTTGGCAATGACAGGGGCCACACATGAAGCTCCTTAAGTTAATAAAGGTGGCCACCACTTGCCTAGGGTACTGATGATTGGCAAGTAACTATTTGGAAGCAAGAACTTGGTATGGTATACTTGATGAATGCATTTTGGGGCTAACAAAAATGAAATGATCTATTTAAGTTGTTGATCTTTCTTGTGACAGTACGGTTCCCTGTGATGGTGTTTGTCACCCAGGATTGTCAACCAGACAGGTTGAGGGGCTCCAGGATTATTATTTAATGTGCAGGAATATGTTTTGTCAGTTTCCTCCAAGGTTTGTAAAATCCAGTTGGGGATCTGGAGCCTGGAGATTTGGCAGTGATCTAGGTGGATGAAATCTCCAGTCCTGGGACCGGGTTTTGGTGACAAGCCAGGAGTCTGGCTTGTTGATTGTGCAGGTGGGTCCTGGGCTAATAGCAGAGTCAGGACCGGGGTTCTGGGTTCCACCCTCTCGAGGAGTCCAGGCATGCAAGGGAGAAGCATGCATGTCTGCACGGGAAAAGGCTGACAGACAGGGCTGGACTGGGACAGAAGTTTGGCCCTGGACTTTATCCAGACTGGCCCACTTTGACAGGTCTCTCCCATGGCGGCCGGACATCTCTCGCACCCCCCCCCCCGGCCACCCAAGCCCCCTCTCCCCCTTCACTAGCCACTAGCCATTCTATTTATTAGAGTAGAATGGCTGGTACTGGTACTCTTATAGGCAGTACCAGTGGGGAAGCTAGACATTATTTCACCCGGGGCAAAGAATCAGTTCGGTGCCCCCCCTTATGGGACAAGATTAGGCAGAAGTGAGACACTCCCAGGCCATAGCTGTTGAGTCAGCTGTCATGCTCCTCTGTCATCCCCCTGCACACTGTCACTTTACCTATTTTGGACTTATAGGTAGATTCAGGTACCTATGCCTAACTTTGCGGCGGAGTAGCTTAAGGCATTTAAGCTACGCCGCCGTAAGTTAGTTAGGCAAGTACATGATTCACAATGTACTTACCTGCTAAGTTACGGCGGTGTAGCCTAAATCGGTGGGTGTAAGGGCGCCTAATTCAAATGTGTTTGAGGGGGGCGTGTTGTATGGTAATGGGGCTTGACCTTACGTTTTTTAAATTTTTTGCGAACTGCGCATGCGCTGGGCGCCTACATTTCCCAGTGTGCATTGCGGCTAAGTACGCCGCACGGGCCTATTGATTTTGACGTGGACGTAAACGACGTAAATCCCGATTCACGGACGACTTACGCGAAAGATGTAAAAAAAATCGAATTTCGACACGGGAACGGCGGCCATACTTGACATTACTATAGGGCCTAGCTCTAACTTTACGCGGCCTATGTCTTACGTAAACGGCGTAAAAGTACTGTGTCGGCCGGGCGTACGTTCGTGAATCGGCGTATCTACTCATTTACATATTCTACGCCGACCGCAATGGAAGTGCCATCTAGCGACCATCCAAAATATTGCAATCTAAGATAGGATGGCGCAAGCCGTCTTATCTTAGATATGTTTAAGCGTATCTCTGTTTAAGCATACGCTTAAACATAAGTCGGCGTAGATTCTGAGTTAGGTCGGCTTATCTACTGATAAGTCGGCCTAACTCTTACTGAATCTACCTAAAAGTGAGCACTTCTGGAAAAAGGCCCCTCCCCAACCCACTGATACCCACCTCTCTAGCAATACCCCACTGTTTCTTCTCTTATCTCAGTCACTTATGGGGGTAGCATTTGACCTCCAGTCTAGCAGCCAATCACTAGGCCCAATCGCTGTAACGTGACCGAGGGGTTGAGCTCCCTCTAAGCTCTGAAAGCAGCTGACATCAGGTATTTTTGACAGCTGCAAACAGATGAAGGCGCAGCAAGGCATCAATTGAAAGGTGAGTATGGGTGAGTCGGGGTAAGGTTTTAAAAAAAAAAATTACACACACATTGGGGGTTATTTACGAAAGGAAAATCCACTTTGCACTACAAGTGCAAGCTACAAGTGAAAAGTGCACTATAAGTGCACTTGGAAGTGCAGTCGCTGTAAATCTGAGGGGTAGATCTGAAATGAGGGGAAGCTCTGCTGATTTTATCATCCAATCACGTGCAAGCTAAAATGCTGTTTTTATTTTCCTTGCATGTCCCCCTCGGATCTACAGAGACTGCACTTCCAAGTGCACATTCGGTGCAATTTCAAGCGCACTTTGCACTTATAGGGCCAGATCCACAACCAGCGGGTGCAACTTAAATGTTCCGATTTAAGTTACACCGCCACAAAACTTCTACCTAAGTGCCCGATCCACAAAGCACTTACCTAGAAATTTGCAGCGGTGTAACTTAAATCCGTCCGGCGCAAGGCGGGCCCAATCTAATGGGGCGAGTCCTATTTAAATTAGGCGCGCTCCCGCGCCGGACGTACTGCGCATGCTCCCGACGCTATTTTCCCGACGTGCTTTGCGTTACGTTACGTTGCGCCAAGTTTTGTGAATCGCGACGGGTAAAAAAGAGAAGCGGCGGGAATTTTTTTTTTTTTAAAGAAATTTGACAGCGACGCGGGAAAGACAGGTATACTTTTACATGGTGTACTAACTTTACACTTTGTAAAAGCAGCCCTATCTTTGCGGCGGCAAACTAACATTTACGGAGACTTAACGAAGGGAAAAAGCTTTGTGGATCTCCGTAAGTGCTAATTTGCATACCCGACGCTGGATTTCGACGAGAAATGCCCCCAGCGGCGGCCGCGGTATTGCATCCTAAGATCCGACAGTGTAAGTCCATTACACATGTCGGATCTTAGGGATATCTATGCGTAACTGATTCTATGAATCAGCCGCATAGATAGCCGCGTATCCCTTTTGTGGATCTGGCCCATAGTTTGCACTTGTAGTGCAAAGCAGTTTTTCCTTTAGTAAATAACCCCCATTGTCACATATGCCATGATGAGGGACACAGACAGTGGCGGTTCGTCCATAGAGGGCGCTGGAGCGCCGCCCCCTCGGGCTCTCACCGCCACTGAGTCTAATAACATAGATTCATGCATTGCACGAATCTATGTTATTATCGCCGCTGCCGCTGTTCTATTCAGATGGTCGGCGCTCATGTCCGGCCATCTGAATAACGGCAGCTGGTTGGCTGTACGGAAGTGCCTATCAGAGCCAACGGCACAGTGGGGACAATGGGCACAGTGGGGACAATTAAAGGGCACAGCGGCGACAATTAAAGGGCACAGCGGCGACAATTAAAGGGCACAGTGGTGACAATTAAAGGGCACAGTGGTGACAATTGATGGCACAGTGGCTGTGTTTGATGGCATGGCACAGTGGCTGCATTTGATGGCATGGCACAGTGGTGACAATTGATGGCACAGTGGCTGCGTTTGATGGCATGTCACAGTGGCTGCGTTTAATGGCATGGCACAGTGGTGCAAATTGATGGCACAGTGGCTGCGTTTGATGGCATGGCACAGTGGTGACAATTGATGGCACAGTGGCTGCGTTTGATGGCATGGCACAGTGGTGACAATTAATGGCACAGTGGCTGCGTTTGATGGCATGGCACAGTGGTGACAATTGATGGCACAGTGGCTGCATTTGATGGGCACAGTGAAGCTGCAATTTTTTTTTCTTTTGTGCCCCCCCCAAAAATTTTGAGCACCAGCCGCCACTGGACACAGATGAGGCGATTCTGCTTTGTAGAAGGGCTTTTAAAAGATTTAGTTGAGCACAGGTTCACTTTAATAAACCAGCATGGTTTGTGCTGTTTATCTCTATTTTTATATTATCATCACTACAAGTCTGCAAACATGCCGCTGAATATTTGAGCAGAGTATTACAGAAGGAAAGGAAAATATACAGAGCTCAGAGCATATAGCTACCAATAGTCTCCACCCAAACAAACGGCTGCTAACATATGTGCCATAAAATACCATAAGACAGGTTGCTGAGCAAAGGTTTACTACAGACTTTTATTTTGTGCTCAAAATATCGCCAGGTTGACAAGGCAACATTTGAGACACGTTTCATGTAACGTGCTCGGGGTCAGCAATCTCAATCATCAAATACAATTCACATGAGATGTTCAGAGATTAGAAGGTGTGAAAATCCTCAAGCTAGTCTGAAAATGTGAAAAAGAAACCTTGGATGTTCTTAATCCTTACTGCTTGGCAAGGCATAAAAGCTGTGAGTGTATTACCACAGTGTTTTAATGAACAGATTATTTGCTGCAAAAAAGCCAAAGAATTGTATATATTCCAAGCTGTAAAGTCAAGGGAATATAGGGGAAATGGGCAGCCAATTTGGTTATCATTTGGTGTTTTTTTTTTTATCAAAGGGGATAGCACCTCAGCTATCATTTCTGAAATCCAACACAAATAACATGGCAGTGGTCCTGATGGTCAATACCCTTACGGCCTTTGGTTAACTTGGTCAAGTATTGTGTTTCATTATTACGTTAATTATTCAGTTTAGTTAGTTGCAGGGCTATTTGTTTCAGAGAATAGGTGCAGGAATTACAATTTTCAGAGTCACTCCTTGTCTCTGCCCCCTACCCACCTTCAAACACTATCCCTTGGTTCCAGTCCCTACCCACCTCCCAGTATTGCCCCTTTTAGAGAATACAGAATCAAGTTTAATTTTGTGGTGCTAAGTAATTTGTATGGAATTGGTCAATGATAACAAGAAAAGCAGTAAGATAGATCCCTGCAGCCAGCAACAATTGACCCCCCCCACCCCCTCTTTAACAACAGATCCTTCAAGCAACAATGGACTGTTTCCAAGAATATACCCTCAGCAACAATAGAGTCCTGGCAGCAACAACAAATCTCCCCACAGCCAACATCAATGGACCCTCCATCAGCCAGCAACAATAGACCCCTACCTCAACAGTGAATCCCTCTTAGCAAAAAACTGACTCCCCCAGCAAAAAATAGATCCCCTCCAGTGCTAATAGATCCCCAAGCAGCCAGTATCAATAGACCTTGCAGCACACCCAGCACCCCTTGCCATTACATACATTCAGTGCTGGAGATGCCGGAAATGTGTTCCCTCGCGTTCCCTCCAAAAAAAAGCCTTATTCAGTTGTACATATGCCTGATATGGAGAATGGTGTAGCTGATGCATTGTCTATGTTTCAGCAAGGGCTACTCCGGGAGCTGATAAAACATGTGGAGCAATAAACAGTCACCAGGAACCCAAGAACCTTTGGAGAATTGGGTTGGACGATTGGCAGGTTGGGTGAGGAACTCTATGGCAGGTTCTAATTGAGATGCTTACAGTAGAGTGTAGAGGCAATAGTGTGCATTGGAAGCTGAGGTTCAAGATGTGATGTCAGATGAGGTGAGGAGAGATTTGATCATTTTACCATTTTGGTGATGGCAGTGAAAAGGGCGTTATAATTTTTTTTTTGTTTTGTTTTAAATTAAAGAGATATAGTGTGATTGATAATGAAAGGACTTGAGAAGCAGGTACAGATACAAGGAGAACAGTCATATTTACTGATGAATATTTTTGCCAAATTTGGTGTGTTAGGTCAAGGTAATTATGAGGGGAGCTTGTATTAATCAGCCCATGGAGGGATTTTCCAGATAGGAAATTTGATCTGAATATATCACACAATACATGTACTTTTTGTTTTTCCAAAACCTATCAGGCTGGTAGGGACTTTGGGGTGCAGTTAAGCGCCTTGAGGCGATTTAGTTTGTATTTGTAGCGCTATACAAGTTACTCACTCAAGTTACTTACTCACTTACAGTAATGGGGTGGACAATTGTGTTACCTTGCCTTTATGATGTTATCAAATGTGGCTGGTTTAATCATATTCCTTATTGGTGCACAGTGATGTTTCATCTCTGTTGCATTTTTAGTTGTTCATGCTGTTACTGTTTTGAAGCCCATTAATATGATTTGCATTTATTCCATATTAGTACAGCAGTTAGGGATTAGAGTGCAATGCGTTTCATAGACCAGGATATTGGTTGTCTTGACATTTCTGTTCTTCTGCTATTCAACGTGAATGCTGATGGTGTGGGGAATTGGGAATAAATATGGTGGAAGGAACAGACTGAATGTTTTACTTTGTTAGTTGCTAGTTAGTGTGTTTATGATACCTGATCATGGTCACAAATGTACAGTGTATGTGATTGGTCTCTCATGTATTTTCTGGGCAGAAAGGAGAGCAGCAATGAGACTGGAATGTGAATACTTTGGTGTTAAACAAGTAGAACCTGATTTCCACTGGTTTGGATTTTGTGCCCTGAAATGGCACCAACTCTGCAGTTTCAAGAGTTATTGTATTTCCGGACTTAAGAGTGAAGTGGTCAGAAACAGTTTTGTCTTTGACAGGAGGTCTGGTAATCGAACATGCAGTTTTGATTAGGTCAAAGATTAAAAGCAAAAAGGTGGTTTCAAAATCTATTTACCTGATGCTCAGAATTGCGGTTTTGCACAAATTGCTGGAGGTTGATCCAGGTAAACCTTTTCAGGATGGAGTGTACTGGAAGAACATGGGCCTTGATGTTTTCAATTATGGTCTGTGGGCATGCCTATAAACGTAAAAGACATTTAGGTTTGAGCCTTCAGCCTTCTTTTAAAGGGTCTACTCCTACAAGAAGATTGGTTATAAAATGGAAGTTTAATTATGCTTAATTTAAGGTCAAAAGTCACAATTATAGTACATAAGCGTTTCTAAGGTTAACTTTCCAAATATGGTCTTGAAATCACAGTGTGGTGTAATGAATCTTGGAAAAATGACATTGTGGATTGTGTATTCACTGGTTACGAGTGTCTGGTGGTAACCACTTCCTTACAGTGCCTACATAGTTCTGGTCCCATTAAGCAATGATATTCTCTGTCAGGGGACATTCTTTCTACTGACTCCCATTGTAATGGGCCATTTTTCACACTGGCCACCAATGTAAGGAGCACTACAATTACATCGAATATAAAGAGCATTCTTTCCAATGACCACCTCAGTAAGCGGACACTGACACTGATCACCAATGAAAAAGAGCCCTTTTCCACTGTCCACCAAGGTACCACTCCTACTAACCCGCAAATATAACTGACCACCAATGCAAAGTGACACTACAATTTTTACTATCTGCCTGCCTATTCTGGTCATTTGTATTTGTTTTGCTAGATTATGTCTTAGATTATGTCTTATGATCATAGAACAAGGTGTGTTAAGCATGGTCTATTTTATTTATTACTATACCTACAATTTATTATTAACTCAAATGTTCCATGAGCTGAGAAAATTATACATTTCAAGGGTTTCCCTGTGGCATTGAGGTTAAGAGTGGCCATTCTAGATATATAGGGGCAGATCCACAAAAGAATTACGCCGGCGTATCTCTTGATACGCCGCGTAATTTCAAATTTTGCGCGTCGTATCTTTGTTTTGAATCTTCAAAACAAGATACGACGGCATCTCGGCTAGATCCGACAGGCGTACGTCTTAGTACGCCGTCGGATCTAAGATGCAATTTTTCGGCGGCCGCTAGGTGGCGTTTCCGTCGAATTCCGCGTTGAGTATGTAAATTAGCTAGTTACGGCGATCCACGAACGTACGTCCGGCCGGCGCATTTTTTTACGTTGTTTGCGTTCGGCTTTTTCCGGCGCATAGTTAAAGCTACTGTTATGAGGCATACTCAATGTTAAGTATGGCCGTCGTTCCCGCGTAGAAATTTGAAATTTTTACGTTGTTTGCGTAAGTCATTCGCGAATAGGGATTTGCGTAGAATGAAGTCACCGTCGTGAGCATTGGCTTGTTTCGGGTTAATTTCGAGCATGCGCACTGGGATACCCCCACAGACGGCGCATGCGCAGTTAAAAAAAAACTTTGTTTACGTCGGGTGACAAAGTATTTACATAAAACACGCCCCCATCACAGAGATTTGAATGGCACGCCCTTACGCCGCCAAAGATACACTACGCCGCCGTAACTTATGGCCCAAAATTTTTGAGGATTCGAAAAAAAAAAAGTTACGGCGGCGTAATGTATCTTGGATACGCTGCGCCCGGCGGATTCTTGCGCAAAGGTACGTGGATCTGCCCCTTAACTTTTATATTTGTTTTTGCCAAGACACCATTGTTTCTTAACGAAAATATCCTTCATTAGGCAATTCTCTTACAGAATGAAAAAAAAAGCATTAGAACAGAAATAACTATAAATATGTCTCCACACCACACAAAAAATATGTCTACAGAAACTATGTACAGAAAGGGGTTTCCAATGTGTGAGGTCACAGAATGTCCAGGACTCCAAGACAAGTGTAGAGAAGCTAAGATTCCTAACAACAGCTTGCCAAATATTTCTCATCCGTGGCTAACAACAGCAAGAATCCAGGATAGTTCTGAGTGATAGTGCAGGAAACAAGAGTACACCATCTTTAGATGAAAATAACAAACAGACAAAACATTTCTTCGCTGAAGAATTAAGGCCGCTTGTGAAGAGCAGTCTGAGACCTTGACAGCCGTCAAAACAAACCTAGAAAATGTTCATAGTGTCTTCCTTGTTGCTATAGCGGGGCAAGACATCTGTTTTAGGCATCCATCATGTAGGAAACATGGGCATTGCATTATTTGCTCACGAAAATGCAACAGAAAGGATTTTAGGAATGTGGAAAAAGTGAAAAGAAGTTTGAAATTAAATTCCCTGTTGATAGCTAACTCTCTGCTTTAGATTTCCAGTACTAAAAATTATTTATTTGACAACTGATATCATTTCATTTTCATACAATATATTTTTGACTTACAAGTCAAGTAAACATTTTATAGCAAAATACAACAAAAAAAATTACATTCACCTTCACTTTTCTATACTGTGTATAAATAGTGAAAGCATAAAATGGATACATATCTGTAATTGTATTTTTTTTTTTTTTTTATAATTTGACTTATTGTTATGAATTAATACATTTTTATAGCACTGCCTAAAGTGGAGAAGTGTTAAACCTCCTCTGAACTTTATATTTCTGTATTTATGCTGGGGAAATTCACGTCCTAAATAGTCCTAGTGACCACAGTCATTGTTTGAGAAAGTGACGGAAAAGCTGACATTTTTGAGTTTTCACCAGAGCAAGAATAAAGGTAACACTAAATATTGTGACAACTATTTGGGAACATCTTCTATCATGTCATGTTGTCTCTTTGGGAGAAAAATACTGACCAATGTGGCACAAACAGAAAAAAAAAAAAAAAAAAACCTGCAGTGATTTTATATTCTTCCTACTCCATCCAAAACTAAAAAAAAGTTTTGGTTTTAAACACAATTTAAGTAAGAATGGATTTTATTATTATACAAAGTATAAAACTAGTGAGTAAGTACATTAATTTCTATACTTAAGGCTAATGTATTGTTAAAGTGCATTCAAAGCCAAGAACACGGGGCCAGATTCACAGCCGAGATACGACGGCGTATCTCCTGATACGCCGTCGTATCTCTGAGATACGCTTGTCGTATCTATGCGGCTGATTCATAGAATCAGTTCCGCATAGATAGCCCTAAGATCCGACAGGTGTAATTGAATTACACCGTCGGATCTTAGGATGCAATTCTAGGCCGGCCGCTAGGTGGCGATTCCATTGTGGTCGGCGTAGAATATTCAAATGACTACTTACGGCGATTCACGAACGTCCGCGTTACCCGTCGCTCTAACTTTACGTCGTTTATGTCGAGATGCGCCGCGTAAAACTAAGGCTGCCCTCTAGGTGGACTAGCCAATGTTAAGTATGGCCGTCGTTCCTGCGTCGAAATTAGAAAATTACGTTGTTTGCGTAAGTCATCCGTGAATGGCGCTGGACGCCATTTACGTTAACGTCTAAGCAAATGACGTCCGTGCGACGTCATTTAGCGCAATGCACGTAGGGTAATTTTCCCGACGGAGCATGCGCAGTACGTTCGGCACGGGAACGAGCCTAATTTAAATGGTGCCCGCCCCATTTGAATTAGGCGGGCTTGCACTGAGCGCATTTACGTTACACCTCCGCAAGTTTACAGGTAAGAGCTTTGTGAATCAGGCACTTACGCTGTAAACTTGCGGCGGTGTAATGTAAATGGGATATGTTGCGCCGCCGCAGCGTATCGTAAATGTATGTGAATCTGACCCACGGTTCTTACATGTAGTGGTTGAATTAAATAACTTTATTTTTTTCTATTTTTTTTCCTTAATTTTTACCTGGTCATTAGGTTAGCAATTAACTTGAACATCTCTTCTGAAACAAACATATTTACCCTCTAAAGTGTACATAAAGAATGCATCAGAAACATAAAAATCTGAATTGGTGCGATAGATAAGAGAAGGATGATGCAACAACCTTTCATTCTACTTGATAGAATAAAACCCTTTCTAGTTTTGCAATAAAATCTCCCCTAGCCCACATTCTTCCAACAAATCCTCTAAATTAGATCTTTATTGATAGCTAACTTTGATAAACACCTATCCAGACTGAAATTATCCTTCTGCCAACAAGGCAACATAACCAATAAATTGCTATTCATACAACTCAGGGATTAGCAACTAAAATTTAAAATGCCATATCTAATCAACCACATTACTAAAATAAAATTGATGAATCCCAGGAAAATAGCAGAAGTATTTCAAGTCTTCTATTGTACCTGATATAATCCTCAATCATACCAGCAGATTCCCCAGCCATCGTCAGTTTTACAAACTCATTTTTTTCAATTCTCTCAAGTCTGAGGCAGTTCTGAGGCAATTACATTTGTAATTCAATGAGGCAGAAATCACCTGCAGCATAGAATATTTCAAAACATTACAAAAAATGTGTCAAGACAGTGCAGCTTAATCACAGTACATTTCAAGACATTTCAAGTTCATGTTTATCAATGTATTGTTTGCACAGGAAGGGAACAGAGGTCATTAAGGTAGCTTGTAGTGGCAAGGTTGTAGGCTCACTCAAATAGAGATCTGCTAAGACAGCAGACTTACGGTTGCTGTTTTGAACTTCTGGGTGGACTTCAGGGTCCTACTTTTTCAAAAAGCTGAAGCCAGCTTCTATGTTGAAGACTGCATTGATTTTCCAATTTTTAGGTATTAACAGTTTGATAGGATATCCAATCTATTCTATATAGAATTTTCTTGTTGCATAATGCTGTGTGGCAGCAATCGATTTCAAGCTAAAATGTTGCTTGGGAAAGGTCAACATACATTCAATAAAATCTCTGGGGAGGCAATCATGGACATATCAAAGTGAAAAAAAATATATAATTTACTGTCAGAGTTATGCCAGGGAACTGAATCAAATATTTCTCTGAATTTTATATTATTGCAGTGGGACATGTCTTCAAGGTCAGTAAATTTAAAATGAACTTTCTGGAGATCCTCCATGACTTCTGTATGAAAGTTCACAATGTCTCTGCGGGCGGCTACATTTTCTTTTATAACATGGCTGACAGTGTTGCCCAAATCATGTGGTTGCTTTTTAAACCGGTGCAATAAAGATATTATGGGGCAGATCCACAGAGATCTGCACCCACGCAGCGTATGTGAGATACGCTACGCCGCCGTAACTTTCCCGGCTTTGGTTCGAATCCTTAAAGATTTTGCATCGTAAGTTACGGCGGCGTAGTGTATCTCAAGCGGCGTAACGGCGCGCAATTCAAATCGGCGATTAGGGGGCGTGTTTCATTTAAATGAAGCTCGTCCCCGCACCGAACAAACTGCGCATGCGCCATCCCTAAATTTCCCGCCGTGCATTGCGCTAAATGACGTCGCAAGGACGTCATTTTTTTTAACATAGACGTGAATTACATCCATCCCGATTCACGGACGACTTACGCAAAAAAAAAAATCAAATTAAACGCGGGAACGATGGCCATACTTAACATAGCAGGTTTAACTATACACCACAGAATAGCAGCTTTAACTATACGCCGAAAAAAGCCGACTAGAGATGACGTAAAAAAAATGCGACAGGCGCTCGTACGTTCGTGGATCGTCGGAAATAGCTAATTTGCATAGTCGACGCGGAAAACGACGGTAACGCCACCCAGCGGATGCCGAAGAATTGCATCTTAGATCCGAAGGCGTACAAAGACGTACGCCTGTCGGATCTAACCCAGATGCAGTCGTATCTTGTTTTGAGGATTCAAAACAGAGATACGACGTGGGTAATTTGAAAGTATGCCGGCGTATCAGTAGATACGCCGGCGTACTCTCTCTGTGGATCTGCCCCTATATCTTTAGAAAGAGAACCATGCAGTGATATCAACATGTCTTGCAGTGTTGTTTTAAGGATGGGTTGATTAGTTGTAGGGAATTAATTTACTGGGTCAACCAGCTCTCTAGTTCCTTCTAATGATAAGCCCTAAGATCTCCCCTTATCTCTAAGGCATGGGAGGCCTTCACTGTGTGCCCGAGCCTAGATTTTGACTTCCAGTTGCAGAGGATGGAGCCAAATTGTGTTGTGGGCTGACATGCTTCCTGGGTGAGCTGGAAGCCGATAAATCTCCATCTCATGGCGAAGCTTAAATAGGGGAAATGCTGAGCAAGGTGTTCCAGCTCCATTTGGTCTACACTGTTTTTCTGTTGCTTAGAAGAAATCAGTGAGTTTTCATGGCTCATCTTAGCATTTCTGTTCCCCATTATTGTTTTGAAAACCGAGAATGCCAGTGTTAATGGTGGGTACGTTTAGGGATCCCTCTGTGCACTACTCCTGTACCTTGGATCAGTACTGTTAAAGTAGCCCACCTAAGATGTGGCCATCCACCTCGACTTCTTGACCATGCTACCCAGCATAAGACACAGCCAGTAAAAAAGGTAGGACTTCTAATAATTCCATATTCCATACAAATCTTATGCACTGTACACACGATAGGTTAGTCTGATGAAAACAGTCTGATGGATTTTTCCATCAGTTATCCGATGAAGCTGACTGATGATCAGTCGTGCCTACACACCATCAGTTAAAAAACCGATCGTGTCAGAACGCGGTGGCGTAAAACACAACGACGTGCTGAAAAAAATGAAGTTCAATGCTTCCAAGCATGCGTCGACTTGATTCTGAGCATGCGCGGATTTTTAACCGATGGACGTACCTACAGACGATCGTTATTTTCTAAAGTTTTCTTATCCATCAGATAATTTTAAAACAAGTTCCTATTTTTTTAACCTATGGATAAAGAACCGATGGGGCCCACACACGATCGGTTTGCAAATAAATGGACGAGAACTGGACAGCCGCACTCCAAAATCACTTAAAAAAGTTGTCTTTTTATTTTTCAACTGCACAAACAGTCACTGCAAACCAACAAGATACAGTATGGCCGACGCGTTTCGCACTTACAGTCAGTGATTAGTCATGGCTGTATCTTGTTGGTTTGCAGTGACTGTTTGTGCAGTTGAAAAATAAAAAGACAACTTTTTTAAGTGATTTTGGAGTGCGGCTGTCCAGTTCTTGTCCATTTATTTGCTATCATTAGCATTGCCAGCACCTTGGTGGTTCAACAACCCTTGATTGCTCACGGGGCTCACCTGGAGCGGTGAGATATCTGTCTGTTTGTCTGAATCTGAACACGATCGGTTTGGTCTGATGAAAACGGTCCATCAGACCGTTTTCATCAGACTAACCTATGGTGTGTACGCAGCATAAAAGTCCCAATCAATGTAGATGCAATGTTATATTTAGGGTACACATATAAGAGGGGGTGCAGCACTTCTTCAATATCTGAGAAGACCATAAGCTTGAGATTGTCCCCTATGTGCCTGAAAATACCAGGATCTGGCAACTGTCCTGTTATGTCTTTGGGTAGATTTTAAGCCCTTGAGAAATGACAACCGGGTGATTGATAAATCAAAATAACTTGCGATATGTGATAAATACATGTATCTCTCTCTCTTGCAGCTGTTGTTCAAGTGCTCAAACACCTTTAGAAATAATAGTAACAAATTATACCACAGCGCATACAGTGTACCATATATATATAAAAATTGCAATATATTCAAAATAATATTAAAGATGAACTGTGAGTTCAAATATTATCAAATCCTTATAGAGTGTCCCAAAATCAAAAATCAGTTAATTTCAATGCTCAATACTTCCTAAATAAAGTGTAGAGGTGCTCCTAAAACACACCATGAAGTGTAGCATACACCCCTCCTGTACCCCTACTCACTAGAAGAAATGGACCCCCAGCTTTTCAGCATAAGGGTAAAAAACACTTACGTCTATTGAGTCCAGCAATCTTCTATTTCCTTCTGTGTCTCCCACGGGCTGGTGGCATATGCAGCCGCCACTGTATCTAATGCTCATGTCCGACCAGGGTCAATAAAGGGAGAGAAAGTCTCATAGTGTACTATTTGGATTTATTCAGTAAAAAAGATTGAACATTTGTACTTACAAGAAACAAGTCAAAGGATCGTTCTGCAGAATATACAATACAAGCCTCTTCTGGGGTTGCCCGTGGCTCGCAGTGCATTCCATGGATGGCGGAAGTGATGTTATAGGCCACCAGAAATTCCATCAATGCGTTTCGCCCCTCCCACAGGGCATTATCAAAGACAGGAAGTCCTGGTCTTATAGTGATACCTATACCCACAGAGGAGTCACCTTCCCTGAAAGAGTTGCCTTTAATCCTGTAATGTTTACATTGCTTCCTATAAGGTGTCTCGGCTTCAATACGATACTAATACCAGCACAGTTCCTCCACCCGATCTTACCCTTATATTGCCACATCTCAATTTAATAAAAAAATCAAACAAATAATGGGGTGATTGAAACTATGATCCTTCACCCAGTAACAAAATGTAATTATTATAGACTTAAAGGAGTTGTAAAGGAAAATTGTTTTGTGTTGCTGAAATTACAGTTTACAGGGTATAGAGACATAATAGTTAACTGATTCCTTTTAAAAATGATTAAAAATAGATAAAAATCAATCATATAATGTACCTGTAGTTTCGTTTTTGCATCTACTTTCGTGTTTGCATTTAGTTTCGTTTTTGCATGGTATCCTGCCTGTGTGCATGTACAGAGCCATAGAGCAGTGATGGTTTGGAAAATGAAACTAGAATCTCCCAGTACTGTGGTCCTCAGGAAACAGACAACCAGGAAGTGTCCAGAACAGAGAACAATTACAGCAACATCAGAGCAAAAACGAACAATGAGGACATGAAACCAGGACTGCAGTATGATAAGGAAGCTATTTAGCTAAAAGAAAAATTCCTTTAGTGACCCTTTAACATTGCATGGGTATAGCCATCACAATGTAAAGCAGACCTTGCACTAAAAATGCAAGGTCCACTAATTTGTTTAGGACGTTATCAAAGACAGGAAGTCCTGGTCTCATAGTGATACCTATAACCACAGAGGAGTCACCTTCCCTGAAAGAGTTGCCTTTAATCCTGTAATGTTTACATTGCTTCCTATAAGGTGTCTCAGCTTCAATACCATACTAATACCTGCACAGTTCCTCCACCCGATCTTACCCATATATTGCCATATCTCAATTTAATAAAAAATCAAACAAATAACCAGGTGATTGAAATTATGATCCTTCACCCAGTAACAAAATGTAATTATTCATAGACTTAACATTGCATGGGTATAGCCATCACAATGTAAAGCAGGCCTTGCACTAAAAATGCAAGGTCCACTAATTTGTTTAGGGACTCCTCTCCTAGGCCAAGGGAAAAAAAATAAGATTTTTTTTTTTTTAAAAAGTTAAGTCATATACTTACCTTATGCTCAGCTTCTGCCTGCTTCTCCTAAAACCGATAAGGCTTTGCAGCTATTTTTTCAGCCTTCTTGACCATTTACATGGCTTTTTTTGTCTTCGGCTGCAAAGACTCTTTGCCAGTGCAGGTACATAAGTAAAAACTTTCTTCGTTAAATTTGTATTCAGTTGAATGCTTTTTTTTACAGTTTTCACTAGCACATAATTGTTATTAGATCTGAAGGAAGGATTAAGAAAAGTTGGTTTCATTGACGTCAATCATGTATATTTTTTTTCAGTGGGGAATTAAGTGTTTCCCAGTTTTCAGTGGTTATGTGGTTACTAAGGCGATATGTAAATAGCAGGGGGATTCTCCATAAGGGATTCTTACAATGGTCGTCTCTGTTTTTTAGCTGTTAGGATAGTGATGTATGTTCCTTTATGCTTGAAGCCCACTTCACCATATGTCACCTTGGTAACTGCTGTTTCTGAAAGCAAACTATAGATGCTTGATTTCAGAAATACAAAGAGATATAGATACTGACACAAGAAAATATATATTCACACAAGACACTATATTATCCTAGTTTCCAGAAAACTGTAAAATTCGGAAACTGTAAATTTAAAGAAACAAGTGCTGAACTTTGAAAAAAGTTAAACTACAAAATTCTTTCAAGCTATTAATGTATTTCAAATAGTCTTCGAGGAATCTTTGGGAATATATACAAGTATCATGTTGGCACATTTTTAAATTTGTATATATTTAACATACAGCTTCAGTTATTCCATTGTCCCTCCAACCTATGAGATTACAAAAAATAAATACATTAAATTAAAGCAAACAAAATGTTTAATTTGTTTAATTTGAAGTAGTGCCTCCGATATTTAGGTGTAATTTTTAGCAGGATAACTTAACTTAATTTACTTCCCTATTGATATTTTTTATATGGATTTTTTTTTTTAAACTTAAAGTATATGTAAATCCAGAAAAAAAAACCGAAATGTAAGTGTAATTTTAAAAGACATTTTAATATAGTGTCCCTCCAACCTATGAGATTACAAATAATAAATACATTAAATTAAAGAAAACAAAATGTTTATTTTGACGTAGTGCCTCCGATATTTAGGTGTAATGTTTAGCAGGATAACTTAACTTAATTTACTTCCCTATTAATATTTTTTATATGGATTTTTTTTTTTTAAACTTAAAGTATATGTAAATCCAGAAAATAAAAAAAGAAATGTAAGTGTAATTTTAAAAGACATTTTAATCTTTTTTTAATTTGCAGAATTCATTAAATGAATACCCGCTGATCCTACATGATGGTCCTTGTTCAAGGGTTTCTTAAAGTTTTACAACTTGCTTTTCATGGAAACTACAACAGATAGCAAGGATAACTTGCCACTAATGTGTGGCAGTGTTACATTGTAAGTTGCTGCAAATTTTCACTGGCGAGTTCTAGTTGACACTTTTCTAATTTGTAGCAAATTTGCATGGCAAGTCTCTAGCAAGAACAAAGTTGCAGTGGTGAGTCTACAGCAAGAGCTCTGCAAATCTACAGCATGAAAATTTTGCCACAGTGAACCCTGTGGTGGGATGACTATTGCACAACATAACTGAACCAGAAATGTGCACCAGACTTGCAGAATGCTTTCAAAGAAAGTTGATCTGGAGTCATACAATGCTAAATTGCTGCAATTGTGCAACAAACTTGTGAAGCCTGGCAAGTCTAATAGCTTAGCAAGACATTTTCAAACTTGCAGCACAATTGCCTGCTATCTGGGAAGTGGCTGTTTCAGAACACACAGTGCTAGACTTGTCACCATCAAAAAACCTGCCCTGCAGTCATGTCTGGAGTGTATGTAGACAATGCAGTGGCTGAAAAATGGCTGATGTAGATCAGCACTTACAAGCAGCAAAGGTATAAACAAGAGTTAAAAACAAGCATTTTAAATAAAACAAAAAAAAAAGGTGTTTGTTTAATATTACTGACAGGATACCCTCCCAATGATGAGAACATGTGTCCTGTTAAGGTGTGAGGGGTGGAGTTATAGGTTTCCCCTTCTTTTTTTAGAGAGAAAAAGTGCACTTTTTTGTAAACAATGTGCACATATTAGCAGGCCTGGAATTGAACAAAAAAATAGGCCCGGGTATTATGAACTGACCAGCCAATTTTGCCAGGGACCAGAAGGGGGAGGGGGCGTTCGCAGGGGTGGTTGGTAATGGGATATTCATGGAGTCTGCCCTCTGCAATGTAATGTAAAAGGGACTGCACTGTAAAGGGACACTGTAATGATTACCGATTGACCCATTTACAGTACAGTCCCTTGATATAACAGCGCCCCTTTACATTACAGTGCCCCTTTAGAGCACAGTGCCCCTTGAAGTCATGCCTCCCCTCCCTTTCTCTCTAATCACAGTGCCCCATTTTACTCTCTGCCTCCCCTGCACAGTCCTACCTTTGGCAGGGCAGAGGCAGAATTCAGACTGTGTGTCCTGTCCTGGGTCTCCCACCCCACCAATGATGTCATCCTATCAGTAGGGCAGGAGACAGGATGAGCTGCAGATATGGATCACATTAACAAGTGGGTGAAAGACTCTTACTCTCTGTGCATATCTCCAGCTCCTCTCGCCCCCTGCTTTGCAGATAGGATGACATTGTTGCATTGTTGGTGGAGTGGGAGAACCGAGAGAAGAGACACAGGCATGCCTGCATATCGGGAGGTGAGTAGTGACTGTGGTCTGTGTAACTGCTTACCTACTAGTAATCAACAGGCCCCTCTTGTAAGTATATCCGACCTGGTGGCCCCAGCTCACCAGGTAAATGCCTGGTGTGCTCTATGGCCAGTCTGGGCCAGCTTATTAGTGTTCAGTCCTTCTCCCTATGTGAATGAGCAAGGGATACATAGCTAGGACACGTGACATCACCACGCACGAGGACTGCAGTCATTTTGTTGGTTAGAAACGTTCTCATGGTTTGTGGTGACATGTTGATTTAACCTTTGTCTTTTGTGAGTATTCTGGTAGTTTTTAATAAATGCTCAATTGTTTATAATATGAGGCATAAGGCATTTCTGTTCTCCTTCATGTGTATATATATATATATATATATATATATATATATATATATATATATATATATATATATGTATATATGTTGCGGTGCCCAATCCTTTGGAGTGACCAATTCAGAAGATCGGTGATCCACAACTGAGGGTAAGAGGCTATGTGTGCTGTGGTGCAGCTGGAGGATTCTTTCAACACACTTTTGCATAATTGTACACACCTGAGGTGCCTTCTTCAACCCAGAATATAATTATTTGGCCTTTGAATGACTTTTATTGATTATCTGAAAGCCCTGCATTATATATCTTTATACATAGTGCCCCTTGTTACTGATTACAAAAAATGTAACTAGTAAATAAAAACACATACACCATAAAAATAAAGTAAATCACATTGTCCCGCAATGTAGCTCCGGCGCCAATCACGATTAGCCACACCTGAGACCCCGCCACTCTCCCATAACTAGGATGACAGTTCCCCCAGTCAAACAGAGCAGCCAGGGATCCTAAGGGATGTTATTAGCAAATATGATTATGAGCAAGTGAGTAACTTATATAGTGCTAACAAATTTGAACTGAATTGCCTCAAGGCGCCTCAAATTTGGTCAATGATGTCACTCTGGATCACTTGCCCCATTTCCAGTAGGGAATTGTCATTTGTGGCAGTAGTTTGCAACTCCATGTCCAGGTTGAGAGCATAACCCAATGCATGTTATTTAAGGATTTGAACTTTTTAATGTTGCCCTTTAAGTTGCAATTAAAAAATCTGCACCTTGGTACATGTCCTCCTTGTCCTGCTACCCATTTCATGGAAGATTTTTCCCATCACTTCCTGTTGTGTGACAACTGTAACTGGGACAGAAAATAAGGGAACAGCTTCCTAACGAGACACAGATGGCAATACAGACAGAGGTTGCAACTTATTTCCCCTCTATCCAAATAAAGCCAGGCTTAAACTAACATCAATAATTTCTCACTTTTGTAAAGAGCTAATATCAGCGAGGAATAAAGGAAATATTGTGTGGCTCAGGAAAGGTAAATCAATTATGTCATTAAAATATTATACATTAATACCCCCTTAAAGCTACTATACAAAATGTTGCTTTCATTATGTACTTTTTTAGGAGATGTAAACAGGGAAAGCTGGAGTTTATTACTGCAGTTTATTGATGGTGTTTTTGGATGTTAACCTTATTTTCTATACTCTCCATTCCTGAACTTTACAAAATAATTTTATTTTTAATTTCTAGTCATTTGTAAAGCTAGCCTTACCTTTTTTCTGTACAATGGATGACAGGCCATACTGTTCTTTGTCCATTAACCATTTTTTCATTAAAACAGAACTCAATCAACACTGACTATTTTAAAGCGGAGTCTAACCCACATTTTTTTTTTTTTTTTAAATACACCCGTGATGTTTTACATGAAACCAATATTAATATGTTATTGTATGCCAAGCCACTGTTTTTTCTTTTTTTTTCTTGAGGTAAACTAATCTTTATATTATTTTTCCAGCGCGCTCCCATCTTAACTGTAGGCATGTGAATCCCACTTGTATCTTCTTCCAGGATAAGGTGCTGCTGGCCACCCAGCATGCACCTCCAGATCTGGCGCATATGCACAAACTGCAAAGGCGCATTGCACGCATTGTGGTTCAGGTTGCCATAGCAATGGCGACGTCGGAGGAAGTTCCCGTCCCATTGCTATGACAACCTGTCACTCAAGGCTAAACCCCCCAGAAGGAAGATGACACTTATCGCCGCCTTGTATCGCATCATTTCCTGTTTGGAAATAACGGGATGATACCAGGCGGTGATGCCCACTGACTCCTGGGAATAATGACACACATCTCTCAGAAGCCAGTGCACCACTGCAAATTACATAACACTTTAGATGCCTCTTTTTGCAGCTAAAGTACTGTTGCAGCTTGATGATCAGGCTCATGTTTTTTCAGTAGGGAAGGGAAAGTAGAGAGGAAAATGTACAGTTATGTCCTATATTGAACAAAAAGGAAAAAATAAAAAAGCTTTATGCAGTTTATATATATAAAAAAAAAAATTGAATTGACAGTGACATTTTTGGAAATTTCTTTACAACAAAAGCAAAAATTATGTCAGAAACAGAAAATGGCAAACAATAAGGAAAACAATACTACTACTACTACTACTACTACCACTACTAATTATAATATAACTGATATTTTTGCTCCATTAAAGCCAAAATGTTCTTTAATTACTTAGAGATTGCCCGCTGCATATACAGTATACTGCGACAGGGCGGCTCTTTAGTACGAAACAACGTACATGTACGTTGTTTCGTGCATGAGATACTGTAGGCACGCTCACGCCCGCTGCATGCCTGGGGAGCCAATCCACACAATCGCTCCACAGCAAGGAAAATCCCTGTTCTGACAGAGGAGAACACTGAGATCGTCTGTTCCTATTGATCAGGAACATCAATCTCTGTGTTGTTTCAGACAGTCCATCCCCCACACAGTTAGAACACACTCCAGGGAACACATTTAACCTTTTGATCGCCCCTGATGTTAACCCCTTCCATGCCAGTGTCATTTATACAGTGATACGTACACCTGTGCCCCTATAGCAAACTGCTTGCTATGGGGGCACATGTAGAAAAGGAGGAGTGGAAAGAGCTGGAGTGGGACCCTAGAAGAGGAGGATTAGGGCTGCACTGTGTAATACCATTGCACAGAGCAGGTAAGTATAACATGTTTATTATTTTAATTAAAACAATGTTTGCCTTTAGAACCACTTCAAAACTCAGGTCAGTTTTTTGGCCATCTGTGTCCCAATAGAAAATGTAACTTTACTTTCTATCCTTTAGTCACAACAAGAAGTGAGGGATAGCTCTTCTTATACAGTTATCAATGTGGAATAGGAATCTTCCCTAGCAAATTTCCCCATGATCCTTCTTGTAGTGACAACTCACAAACATTTGAATCTCTCATCACTTTCAGTCCAGGTGACAGTTGTCACCATGGCTAATTGAAAGTGTAAATTTCCCTGGTAGGGGCATAGACAAAAAATAAAAACTTGACAGAAGTTTTTACCACTCTATCCACCAAAAAAGTTAATCTTTTCATTAAAACGAGGGAAAAAAACTAAAAAAAGAGAGATGTTTGTGTAGCAGAGGGTAGGAGGGGTGGAGAGGAGGCAAGTTTGTTTTGAAGGTTAAGATCCACTTGAGGTTTTTGTACACACCATCGCCGCATCGGTCTCGCAGCAGGGGTTCGCGGTTCGTGCTGGTTCACCTGAAACAGACCAAAAGACGCACAAAATGCACCGAACCTGCTGCGTACATATGTGATATGCATTAAAAAGGGGATTAACTCCAGGGATAAAGCAATAATTCTCCCACTCTGCAAGGCTTTGGTCCGGCCACACTTGGAGTATGCTGTCCAGTTCTGGGCTCCAGTCCTCAGGAAGGATGTACTGGAAATGGAGAGAGTACAAAGTATGGCAACGGAGCTAATAAAGGGTCTGGAGGATATTAGATATGAGGAAAGGTTGTGAGCACTGAACATATCCTCTCTGGAGAAGAGACGCTTGAGAGGGGATAGGTTTCAATTTACAAATACCGTACTGGTGACCCTACAATAGGGATAAAACTTTTTTGCGGAAGGGAGTTTAATAAGACACATGGCCACTCATTTGAATTAGAAGAAAAGAGATTTAACCTTAAACTGCGTAGGGTGCTCTTTACTTTAAGAGCGGCAATGATGTGGAATTCCCTTCCACAGGTGGTGGTCTCAGCGGGGAGCATCGAAAGTTTCAAAAAACGATTAGATAAGCACCTGAACGATCACAACATACAGGGATATACAATGTAATACTGACATATAATCATTGATTATTAATTACAATTGTCCTTGGGTCATCTATACCCTAGTTAACAAAGTGCCACATCCTACTAGTAAGTGGAATAGAATTTTGGAAAAAAATTACTTTATAGGCACATAAAAAAAATGTAATACATTTTAATATTTCACAACATATCACATGTACACATAATGCATCAAAAAAATAGATAGAGATACACAAAGATGAAGAACAAGGCCAAAGTGGTTGATCCCCAGGAGAAAACTTATTAAATATGTAGAAAACTTGCTGCGGGGGGTATAGACGATATTGGAACCCATGCTGAGTATACAGTATTTTTGGGGTATGTCCACGAGGACATACCCCGAAAATACTGTATACTCAGCGTGGGTTCCAATATCGACTATACTCTCGCAGCAAGTTTTCTACATATTACAATGTATTACATTTTTTATGTGCCTATAAAGTCAAATTTTCCAAAAAAAAACTCTATTCCAACTGACATAAAATCACACACATAGGTTGGACGTGATGGACTTCTGTCTCTTTTCAACCTCACCTACTATGTAACTACATAGAGAGACAGTCAAAATAAAACTATTTCTATTGCAAACTGAATGCGTTGATCTCGCATCCAATTCACAATGGTGTGAACCCAGCCTTAACGATAGTTACACTTGTGTGTAAACAAACCTTTAATCGCATAAATTGTATAAAACAATACAATTATATTAGTTCACATTTTAAATTTAAAGATTACTTTTATGTATATATTTTTCTGTGTGAAACTTGTATACAGTACTGCCATTTTTCACAAGAAACATAAAGCTAAAGAAATTCTCAGGAGGAAAAAAAAAGACCTGTTACATTCCAAACATTCTCACAGGATGCCGATGACACCAAAACTGTATGCACATCAAATACTCATCAAGACACATCTTCCAAAGACTGACCAAGGAGACAGCAAATTTTCTTAACCATGTGTTGATTTTGATTCAACTTTTGACAACATGATGTCAATTAACTACAAGTCTTTGATGATTTTGAAAAAAAATATCCCTTTGCCTTTTGATATTTTTTTTCTTTTGACTTTTATGGCTGTTTATGTTTCTTTGTTCTTTAACCACCTTAGCATTAACCCTGAGCAATACTTAAGCCTCGTACACACGATCAGTCCATCTGATGAGAACGGTCCGAAGGACCGTTGTCATCGGTTAACCGATGAAGCTGACTGATGGTCCGTCTTGCCTACACACCATCAGTTAAAAAAACAATCCTGTCAGAACGCGGTGACGTAAAACACAACAACGTGCTGAAAAAAACAAAGTTCAATGCTTCCAAGCATGCATCTACTTAATTCTGAGCATGCGCGGGTTTTTAACCGATGCTTTTGCATACTAACGATCGGTTTTGACCTATCGGTTACCAGTCCATCGGTTAAATTTTAAAGCAAGTTCTCATTTCTTTGACCGAAGGTTAAATAACCTATGGGGCCTACACATGATCGGTTTGGACTGATGGAAACGGGGTCCTTCAGACCATTTTCATTGGATGGACTGATCGTGTGTACGAGGCCTTAGGCTCAGAATTCCATGTAAAAATGGCTAGTTCCATGCGTACTTAGGCTCACTATTTTTACATATTAACCTGGGACCGAGTAACCCCTGGGATAGACTCTAATAAGGACAGCAGAGAAGAGGGACACCAGTTTGCTGACCCTCCCACTTTGTTGTGAGCTCTGCTCTTAGGCCCCATACACACGAGAGGATTTATCCGCAGATACGGTCCAGCGGACCGTTTCCACGGATAAATCCTCTCAAAGATTTCCGCAGATTTCGATGCGATGGAGTGTACACACCATCGCATTGAAATCCGCGCGGAAATCCTCTGCCGATGACGTGTCGCGCCGTCGCCGCGATTATGACGCGGCGACGGGCGCGACGCTGTCGTATAAGGAATTCCACGCATGCGTCAAATCATTACGACGCGTGCGGGGAATCCCTTTGGACGAATGGATCCGGTAAGTCTGTACAGACGAGCGGATCCATCCGTTGGAATGGATTCCAGCAGATGGATTTGTTGTGCATCACAGCAAATATCCGATCTGCTGGAATCCATCCCAGAGGAGATTTCTCCGCGGAAACAGATCCGCTGGCGTGTACACACCATAGGATCTATCCGCAGAAACCCATTTGCTGGGATTTATCTGCGGATGGATTCTATCGTGTGTACGGGGCCTTAGTGTTTCCAGGTTTATGGACCAGCACACACAAAATGTGACATTTGTATGGTATCTATTTATTTCAATTTTTCCAAACCTTTTTTCAGTCAAGGCACCCTTTAAAATTATGTACAATCTCAAGGCACCCCATTATAAAATGAAAAAAAAAAATGATAGTTTTACAGAATGCAGGGACATCCACACTCATAGAACACCCAACATTAGATGTGATTTATTCTTCCAAAGAAAATATGTTGGCAGTGTTGCCATTGCCAACCTACCAGATTGAAATTTACTGACATAACACCCAAAATTTACTGGCATAGCCAAGTTTTTACTGGCATTTCCAAAAATTCCCAAATTTTAAGTGCAAATTTCAATATTTAGGATACAATCAAGTACAATATGCAATTAGCAATGTAATTTAAAGTAGATATTAAAGCAAAAAACACATTTCCTATTTTATTTTCAAAAGAGTAAGTACCGTATATACTCGAGTATAAGCCGAGTTTTTCAGCACTTTTTTTGTGCTGAAAATGCCCCCCTCGGCTTATACTCGAGTCACCTTTTTCCGCCTGATCTCCCGGACTTCGGGGACCTGGACCCCAAACTTTGCACACATGTAGCCCCACTCTTCCTCTACAAGTATGCAAAGTTTGTTGTCTGTGGGGACCTATGGCCGGGAAGCACAGATTTTTCAATGCCGGCACCCCTTCCATAGACACCAATGTTAAACGTCAGTCTAGTCATGGACACAGTGAGGTGAGGCATGGGCACAGTGAGGCATGGGCTCAGTGAGGCATGGACACAGTGAGGCATGGGCACAGTGAGGCATGGACACAGTGAGGCATGCACATGGGCACAGTAAGGCACAGTGAGGCATGCAGGTGGACACTCCAGACTTATACTCGAGTCAATACGTTTTCCCATTTTTTTTTGATAAAATTAGGTGCCTCGGCTTATATTCTGGTTGGCTTATACTCGAATATATGTGGTAAGTAGCTCAGGGACAAGACTCAGGAGGGCAAGAAATTAGAATGGGCAGGCACACCCAGACTTGAAATTGATTATTACAGTGACTGACAGCAGTGTGCAACAGCACAGGAGATGACACCTCACCAGCACGTCTACTCCTATGTCAGAGTGACAGTCTCTCTCCATGCCAGGTGATCCATTCAAAATACTCCAGTCCAAACAGCACTGACCGCTCCCATCTTGCCTTGCTCCCATCCCGCAGACCCGCACACAAGCCTCCGGCTGCTTCGCTCCCTTATACTATAACATCACACCATATACTCTTGAACTGCCTCTGTCAAACCCGCCCCCCACCAGTACCCCCGAACACACTGTAGCAGGCACTCGGATGGTCTCAGCTGGCTACAGACTGGAACTGAGCTTCACAGTCATATTTTTTTTACTGCCAATCTTTTCCTTTCACAGGCATTTTACTGGCAGGAGAAAAGTGCCAGTTTTTTACTGGCTGCCAGTAAAAATACTGACGGTTGGCAACACTGACGCTGGTACTGACTAGTGTCCTAATATTTCTCTTCTCTCTCTGTTTTTCTCTCTCTCAATCAGCTAATGTAATCCCAATGAGGATGGAGAGGAGCTGGGAAGGGCAAAAAAAGGATACTTTGCAGGGGTCCAATATCCTCCTTATTAACCAGTGACATCATTGGATTTTAGAATCCCGGAACCTAGAGGGTTTTAATGGTGCACATTGAAAACCTGCGTGTAACTAAAAGATACGTTTGATCCACCCGCTTGCTTGTATACAATTTTAGGGCCGTTTTTAGGCATTTTATCAAGGCTCCCCAGAAGAAACCTAAAGGCTGAAAAAAGGCTGATTTATTCAACACAGTTTCATCTATTAAATGTAAAAAAAAAAAGTAATTATGTGAAGTGTAATGCTCATAGAAGCCACTGGATAAGAAGTGTCCTCTGTTCTTTGTCTCAACTTTCTCAAGACCCTTAGCCCCTCTGACACACCAGGTTGTGGGTACAATCATATAATATCACAGGAAATCACCAAAAGTAATACTTAGTTGCCAATAGTGGTGCTATATCAAAGAAAACAGGCACCAAACCCAGTAGTAAAGGCAAACTTAATGTGTTGTCACCAAATATGGTTGGTATCTAGGCAAGCATAAAATGGATTACAATAGAAATAACCTAATTGACCATAAAAAGTGATTAACAGCTGATCTGGACACCAAAAATCATCCTATGATTAGTAAGCATTGGATGATTTTTGGTGTCCAGATCAGCATAAACAGTAGCAAAGCCACCTCAAGTGCAGCAGCAATCAGTAGTAACGTTTAATCTACCCAGTGCTAGAACTATACTAAAAACAGCAATCGTTTCAAGTGAGTAACAACTTGATACAAAATAATGATCTAAAACATGCTAATCCAAATGGTTGAATCAATAAATTAAGCAACCCTAGGCACAAATGATTGGCATATGTGTGATAATTCGACAGAACTTGCAGGTAATAAAACAAAATGTGCAAGAAAGTTCATAAAAAAATTGAAAATAAAATAGATATATATATATATATACAGTATTGTTTCAGTTATTTGGATTAGCACGTTTTAGATCATTATTTAGTATCAATTTGTTACTCACTTGAAACCATTGTCACTTTTAGTTTGTTATAGTCAATAACAGCACTTCTTATATACTTACCATTTGTTTTCCTCACTAATCAAAGATTTTTTGTTTGCAGCAGTTTTTGACTTTAACGTTTTGAGGCCAAGCGCACACTTTGTCATATTATTTTACTAGAACTATGCTGCCAGAGTGCATTCATGGTGGCAATTCTATTCCTAAATTGACTGGGTATGCACTGTCCTAAAGAAAAGGAGGATGATAGTGGAAGGGGCAGGGGAACAGAGGGGGCTCACAGAATAATTATTACAGGAGGGACAGTCTTTTGAGATCTTCTTTTGCTGGAGATCATTGTGGCCCTTTAAGAGTATTGGTGCACTTAACAACAGTCTAAGTTACCCTGAATGTATTATAGGTACAGTATTGGTATGACAGGTGGTGATAATCGGTCCAAAAGACACAGGTGGTGATCCTAGTGTAGTATTGTAAAAGTGCACCTCACACCAAAATCCTCAAACCGTGCGTTACACTCCCCTTAGGGGTTCTCACTCACCAGAGAGAAAAGAATTTTCAAGCCTTGAGTTATTTCAAATGGCCGTCATCCACATCATGGAGGGTGTCAGAGATTGTATATCATCTTCAATAGATATGGTGACCACCGCCGCCCTTCGCTGTCTCCTCTCTCCACGTCTCGTGTCAGGAAGAGCCTGTGTTCTGTCAAAAGCTTCAACCTGTTGAAAACTCCAACCGCATCATAGGTGTGTAGTTTTCACCAGACTCGTTAGCCCACAGTTGATGGGAGCAGCTAGGAGTCTAAAAAAACGTGTTAAGCCAAATATGTTGAGAGAAGCTGGATGGGCAAAAAAAGGGCAAATTCTCTATAAGGGGCACAAAAACAGTATCCTAAAAGAGGTTCTAAATCCTTCCCACTCTAAAATAAAATCTAAAGCCAGATATAAATAAAGTCGTTCTAAAGCCTTAAGGTTTTTTTTTTTTTTACCTTAATGCATTAAGGTAAAAAAAAACCTGCCTCAGATATTTACCTGAGCTTGATCTCGGTCGAACGCTGAGCCCGAGAGCATCCTGGTATTGTTCATGTGGTGTTTCCCTGGTGCCCTTCCCCATGCCCTGGATACACACCTGTAGTTGCTCCCCATGCCAGGGTGACGGGTTAACTCCCCTTCACGGTTGGTTGCTAAGGTAATTCCAATAGATCCATGTATGAACTAGACCAGTGATGGCGAACCTATGTCACACATGCCTCAGCTGGTATGCAGAGTCCTCTCTGTGGGCACGCAAGCTTATGGAACCAGCGCCGCCAGGATAGGGGGGAATCCTCCAGCCAGGAAGTCACTTGTAGTGGAGGTGTAGGCAGAGGAGTCAGCGCTCTTCCTAGCATCAGTGCCAGTGGTGTCAGCAGGGGGGGCTGACAGGGGCTATAGCCCCAAGTGGGCCCCCAGAATGCCCGGGGGCTCGTATTTCCCATTCAGAGTCCCAAGGCCTTGGGTTGGCTGGGAACTCAGAGCCAGTGGAGTAGCATGGGGGGTAGGCAGCAGCTCATCTCACTCCAGGTGCGACATTTAGGGGGGTGTAAAGTTATTCCACCGTCATCCTGAGGGTCTGTGCTGCAGCTTATTGCCTCCCCCGGACCCCTACAACCCTGGTGAGGCATTCGGGTATTCCTGTCTGCGGCACCCAATTCCAGCTCCCTTTTTTCCCAGGACTACTTTGGTCCTGCCTGTTGCTCTGGCACTGCGACCTGTGGAACTGTGGAGAGGGAGGAGTGGTGGTCAGAGCAGATCATGACCATGGGAGAGGTGCGTGGCTGCTAGCTGACCTCACAGTGGTGGGGATACCAAGAAGTGGCTGGATGGCAGGGACTCCTGCAATACTGCCTGCCTGGTGCTGGGGAGAGCTGGATGATGAGGCCATGGGGAGGTATGGAGGATAGTTGATCCTCCGATCTACATTGTAATGTGTGTGGGGGGATGGGGGGGGTGAGTAGTGCAGGAAGTATGTGTCCCGAGACGAAGTAGCCCCGAGACAAAGTGACCTATCACGAAATGCGTCGGGCGGAGCGAGTGAGGTGCTGACGTCATCCCCCTCATCGCTGTACTCTCAACACGAGCGGCTTTTACCTGCAAACGTCCGGCCGGCCGGCGTTACAGGCTGAAATGTTCTTTTTTATCTGCTGAAATGTGAGTTGTATTCTTACTTGCTGTCGTTTTTAATAAAATATCTCTGGTTTTATGCTATGTGGAGCATTTTGTCTTCCATATACCCATGCTAATTGAGCCCTATGTGAAGTCATACCCTGCTGTGGACACAACATTTCCAGTCCCTTGGTGCAGACATATCAACATCTAGCCCCTACTGTGGAGTGAAATGCTGGGTTTGGTCCATTAGGACCTTTTCATCTGGTAAGCAGATTTGGATACGGTGGTGGATTCACACGTGGTGGCTGGGATCCCTTATCAGTTGGACTCTGCACGGGTGTTCTTTTTCTCATTTGAACCCTTCACGAACTGTTTTTGTATTCATTCAAGACAACATATGGACTTTGGTTCAATATGTATGAATTCACATGTTTTACTTTTTGATCTGTATTTCCATTATTCACATTGTTATGAATTTTTATTTGGGGACTTGTGATCATACACTGAATTTCTCCCATTAGTGTCTCACTTTGGGCACGTGAGTACTGCATTCACCCAATTAATCCACTTGGGTGCCTGCGGCCCTCTGTTTAGAGACATTACTACACTTGGTGATATATTTATTTCATTTGTTCCTAAGGTCATCACCTTAACACGATACACCTTTGGGCCACATGCCCATCATATGTTTTTTTCCCTCTGAATCAACTATATTGGTTTAGCGCAATTACTCCCCCTTTTTTCTCATATTGCTTTGTCGTTCACGATTTTAATTGCTGCTTATTAATCCATATCATAGCACTTGAACCTAGCGCAGTTTTCCCCACCCTTTTTTCAGGTCAGTGTATGGGTCAGAGGGGGTCAGTGTATGTGTCAGGTAGGTCAGTGCATGGGTCAGAGGGGGTCAGTGTAGGTGTAAGGTAGGTCAGTGTAGGTGTCAGGTAGGTCAGTGTATGGATCAGGTAGGTAATTGTAGATCAGTGTATGTTGCACAGTGCATACTAAGCGTAACACACTCCTGATCCCTGCATTCTGAGTGAATCTGGCAGAATTGTACGTTTTTGGTCCCTTAGAGCTGATTGAGAGGGGTGATCAGTCCAATTCTCTGTACAGAGCCGCTGGTAGGTTTAATTCTGTGTTGGCACTTTGAAATAAATAAGTTGGTTTTGTGTCACTGTTTGGGCACTTGAGCTCAAAAAGGTTCGCCATCACTGAACTAGACGGTTTGAAATTGTAGTTTTATTTCCCTGTATGAGATTGTTAAAAAAATATCTTATATGTATTCTTTTGTATGTATTGAATATACATGCTCCACCAATGAACTCCTGATGAAGTGGATTTATATCCAAGGAATACGCTGAGTGTGTGGATGAGCTTTCTACACTAAACTATGCAAAACTATTGCACAAAGCAGGTAAGTAAAACAGGTTTATTGATAAAAAAAAACAAAAAAAAAGTTTACAATCTCTTTAAAGCGGTGGTTCACCCAGCTGAACAACATTTCAGCATAAAATTCGGCATCGTAGCGCGAGCTACAGTATGCTGGTCTTACATTTTTTAACCCCGTACTCACTGTTTAATCGTACATAGACGATTCCGTCTGCCGCGGGGAATGGGCGTTCCTAGCAAGAGGGAGGGTGATTGACGGCCGACTCTGGCACGTCACGCTCCCCGAAGACAGCCGGAGTGGATCTCGGCTCTTCACGGCGCCTGCGCACAGGCTATGCGCAGGCGCCGTGAAGAGCCAAGCCTATTTCGGCTATTTCCGGAGAAGCGTGACGCGCCAGAGCCGGCCGTCAATCACTTTCCATCTGGATTGGAACGCCCATTCCCCGTGGGCAGACGGAATCGTCTAGGTCGGATTAAACAGTGAGTACGGGGATAAAAAATGTAAGACCGGCATACTGTAGCTCGCGCTACGATGCCGAATTTTATGATAGAATAAAAAAAAAAATTTTTTTTTTTATTCTAGGGTGAACCCCCGCTTTAAGTTAATTTACCAAAAGAGTTTAAACTTCTCACTTACTAATAATGTGAATATTCAGTTCAGTCACCCATTTATGTGAAAAGCGAATTCCTGTTCACTTTAAATACACAATTGTGTGCAGTTGCTTTTCATGTGAAAATTTAAGTATTCAGTTTTTTAAGTGGAGATTATCTACTCGTTTAGTAAATCAGTCAATATGTGTTATCTGGAGTCCTACTTTAAACAGCGATTCAGTTCCCTAAAGTTTTCAGTTAGTTGGTTTTTAATAGTCAATATAAAAAATAGAAGAATAGAGGAAATGATAAAAATAATTTTGGAGCCAGAGTTTAGTTACCTAGTTTAATTTCACTCTATCTTTAATTGCATAGAGAAATGTGAAGAAAAGGAAAAAGATAAGGGCAAATAATATATGCTACTTTCTCCTGTATAGTCTTTATCATATCTGAGAAAATTCCATTTGCTAAAAGCTTACTTCTCATTCCCATTGCATTACATAAGATAAATGAACAGACACAATAATAAGTATAATTGACTGAGGCATTTTAAAGTCTCCTCACATCATTAAATCTAATTTTCTTCATAGGAAGGTATTTTACTGTGTGAAAACCCTGTAGTAATGAAAAGGTTGAAAGTTTCATGGACAATTCCCAAAGACCACACAGAAGTTACCCATGAAAGCTGTCATGTGTATTGGCAGAAAATGAAAGATAAAGAAAGCAGAACATCCTAGAACAGATATGATACTGCCTTTGCCACTGCACTGTACAATTATAATTAAAGTGGTTGTAAAGGAAGAAGTTTTTTTTATCTTAAAGGGGAGTTCCACCCACAATTTCACTTTTAAAATATAAATACCCCTATAATACTTAAGCTTAATGTAGTCTAGTAAAGTTAGTCTGTAAACTAAGGTCCGTTTTGTTAGGTTGTTAGAGCATTTAGTTAGTTTATAATCTAGAAATAGACCGTGGCCATCTTAAGTGTGGGCATCATGAAGCCAGACTGTATGACTTCCTGGATTTCAGCCTTGCAGATCTCGCACATGCTTAGTGCTGCACAAACGATGTAATAGGTTTCAGTCAGGTTTCCATAGCAATGGGAGTGTCAGAGGAAGTTGCCTATCCCAGAAACCCTTGCGAATAGCCTTGTGACTTAATAGCCTAGGCTAATAAGGAGGAGGAAGTAATGAAGGACTACAAAATAAAGGTATTTACAAGCAACAAAATAAATAAAAATTGTCCATTCTGAACACTACCGTATGAGATTAGGGCATGCAGCACAGACAAACATAAAAAAATGGGTGGAACTCCACTTTAATGCATTCTATGGAGGGGCGGGTTTGTCCAGCCGGTCAGTATGGGAGAGATCTGCCACCTGTCAAACTGGGCCCGTCTGGATGAAGTCCAGGGTAAAATTTTTGTCCCAGTCCAGCCCTGCTTATACTTTTCCAAGCTGAAACAATGTAACTATGAAAAAAAGCCATACCTAAACTCCAGCTTTGTAATGGTAGCTTCATGCTTAGAATACTTGCACATCATATAAGACTTCCCTCCTTCTTTACCCTCCTACAGCACATACAGGTTCAATATTACCCTTGCCGCTCTTGTCATCTTCTCTGGCACTTCTTCCAAATCTGACATCTTCCCCCTTTGGACATTGGGTGGCCATGGATGATGTAATGTACAGAAGAGTTATATAATCCCAGCATTTGGCTTTGCTGTTGCCATCTTATAGATGCTGGGAATGGGTCAAGAATTTACATAACTTGTGTTGTAAGTAGTGTTGGGCGAACAGTTCTGCCCCAGCCTGAGTTCATGTTGAATGCTGGAGGAGTATTTAAACTAGGATTGAGGGGGGAGGGTGAATTAGAATTACATCGAGCAGACAGGTCAGTTAGTGGTCAGACATTAATGGAGAGTGGAATGGGGATAGATGGGGGGAGGGTTATGGCAGGTGACAAGAAAGTTCCCATGTTGCAAACAGCCATTGGAAATAATAGTGCCATTTGTACTACTATAAATTATATGAAAAACACCAGAGAAAAATGTAACAATACATTTAAGTGTTTGTTCACCAATGCCAGAAGTCTGCCAAGCAAAACAGGTGAGCTGGAAGCTCTGATGCATGAGGAGAGCTATGATGTAATCGGTATTGCTGAAACTTGGCTTCAATCCTCACATGACTGGGCTATTAATATTCCTGGCTATGCTCTCTTTCGGAAAGACAGGGTAAAAAGGAAAGGTGGAGGGGTCTGTCTCTATGTGAGAAGTGACCTCAAAGCAAGCGTGAAAGAGAACCTGGTTGATGGAGCGTGTGATGAGGCTGAAGCATTATGGGTGGAACTGCATACAGATGTGCGTAGTTCAAAATTAATCATTGGAGTTTGTTATAAACCACCCAATGTTAATGAGGAGGTGGAGACTCAGCTCCTTGCACAGATGGAAAGGGCTGCAAGGTCTGGGACGGTGATAATAATGGGGGATTTTAACTACCCAGAAATTGACTGGATTAATGGCACTTCTGGGACAGTTAAAGGACAAAAATTTAAAAACCTATTGCAGGACAATTTTATGGTGCAGTTTATTGAGGCCCCAACTAGGAATGATGCTCTGTTGGACCTGATAATCTCAAACCATGCAGAGCTTATTACTAATGTTCAGATAAAGGAACACCTGGGTAGCAGTGATCATAACATGATTTCATTTAATGTTAACTATAAGCAAGAAATACATACAGGAAATATTAAAACACTAAATTTTAAGAGAGCAAATTTTCCAAGGATGAGGGCTGCTCTCCAGGACTTGGACTGGGAGGGACTATTGGCACATATGAACACAGAACAGAAATGGGAATTCTTCAAAAAGACTGTGTGGAACCTCACTGCAAAGTATGTTCCCATGGGCAATAAGTTTAAAAGGCTAAAAATAAAACCTATGTGGCTCACGGTCAAAGTTAAAAAAGCTATAAACAATAAGAAAGTAGCTTTTAAAAAATATAAAAATGAAGGAACACTAGTGTTGTTTAAATGTTACAAAGAATATAACAGGATATGCAAAAAGGAAATCAAGGATGCAAAAATTCAAAACGAACGACAGATTGCAAAAGATAGTAGGACAAACCCCAAAAAATTCTTTAAATATATTAATAGTAAAAAGGTGAAGTCTGAGCATGTAGGCCCCTTACAAAATAATCTAGAGTGGGTGACTGGGGACAAAGAGAAGGCAAATTTATTAAATGTTTTCTTCAGCTCTGTGTATACAATGGAGCATGGGGGAGCTCATGTCCAAAATGGGGGTGGGAGTGACACAGCCCCAAATCCACAATGGCTCAAAAGTGATATGGTCCAGAAATATTTAGACAGAATAAAGGTGGATAAAGCACCTGGACCTGATGGCATCCACCCACGGATCCTAGGTGAGTTGAGCTCTGTCATTTCAAAGCCACTGTATCTAATATTTAGGGACTCATTAAAGACAGGAATAGTACCACTGGATTGGCGCAGGGCCAATGTGGTGCCCATATTTAAAAAGGGAACAAAGTCTTTACCAAGTAACTATAGACCTGTTAGTTTAACTTCTATAGTTGGGAAGATACTGGAACGTTTAATAAAAGACCACATGGATGAGTTCTTGCTGGAAAAAAACTATTTAAGCAGCAGTCAACATGGATTCATGAAAGACAGAAGTTGTCAGACAAACCTGATTTCCTTTTATGAAGAGGTAAGTAAAACCCTGGACAGAGGCGTGGCTGTGGACGTGATATATTTGGATTTTGCAAAAGCGTTCGATACAGTTCCGCACACACAGCTCATGTGTAAGGTAAGGTCTACAGGATTGGATATATCAGTTTGTAAATGGATAGAAAACTGGCTGAAAGCCAGAATTCAGAGAGTCGTGGTTAATGATTCTTACTCTGAATGGTCCAATGTTATCAGTGGTGTACCCCAAGGTTCAGTGCTGGGACCCTTACTTTTCAATATATTTATAAATGATATTGGGTCTGAGATCAAAAGTAACATTTCTGTCTTTGCAGATGACACCAAGCTATGCAGTGGAATAACGTCCTTACAGGATGTCTCCAATTTACAAGCCGACCTCAATGCTCTGTCTGATTGGGCGACTAAGTGGCAGATGAGGTTTAATGTAGATAAATGTAAAGTTATGCACTTGGGGGCTAAGAATATGCATGCATCATACATACTAGGGGGAGTACAACTGGGGGGGTCTGTAGTGGAGAAAGATCTGGGGGTTTTAGTTGATCATAAGCTCAATAATGGCATGCAATGCCAAGCTGCGGTTTCCAAAGCGAGCAAAGTCCTTTCTTGTATTAAGAGAGGTATGGACTCCAGAGACAGAGATATAATTTTGCCCCTGTACAAATCATTAGTAAGACCTCATCTGGAATATGCAGTTCAGTTTTGGGCACCAGTTCTCAAAAAGGATATAGGAGAACTGGAGAAAGTGCAGAGAAGAGCAACCAAACTGATAAGAGGCATGGAGGAGCTCAGCTATGAGGAAAGATTAGAAGAACTAAATCTATTCACTCTTGAGAAGAGGAGAATTAGGGGGGATATGATCAACATGTACAAATATATAAGAGGTCCATACAGTGAACTTGGTGTTGAGTTATTCACTTTACGGTCATCACTGAGGACAAGGGGGCACTCTTTACGTCTAGAGGAAAAGAGATTTCACCTCCAAATACGGAAAGGTTTTTTCACAGTAAGAGCTGTGAAAATGTGGAACAGACTCCCTCCAGAGGTGGTTCTGGCCAGATCAGTAGATTGCTTTAAGAAAGGTCTGGATTCTTTCCTAAATGTACAGAATATAACTGAGTACTAAGATTTGTAGGTAAAGTTGATCCAGGGTAAATCCGATTGCCTCTCGGGGGATCAGGAAGGAATTTTTTCCCCTGCTGTAGCAAATTGGATCATGCTCCGCTGGGGTTTTTTGCCTTCCTCTGGATCAACTGTGGGTATGAAGTTGGGTGTATAGGATTTTACTGTGTTTTTTTATTTTGTTTTTTGTGGTTGAACTGGATGGACTTGTGTCTTTTTTCAACCTGACTAACTATGTAACTATGTAACTATGTAACTATGTAACTATGTAACATTGGCTATTCTCCCCATTCAAGGAACACCCGACTTTGCAGGTTGTTGGCGGGTGTTCGCCCATGTGCACGCTGTACAGTGCATTTTGCTCACTGATTGGGCAAAGCTTTGGTAGGGATTTTAAGGGAAACCCCACGCCAAAATAAAAAAAAACAATATGGGGTCCCCCCAAAATCTTATCCGAGCAAGCAGCCTGGCAGGTCAGGAATGGGGGATTGAGCGATCTCCCCCTCTTGAAACATACCAGGCCACATGCCCCCAGATCCCCCCATGTAAATGAGTGTGGGGTACATACTACCCCTACCCATTCCCCAAAAAGTGTCAAAATAAATACAAACATTACAGAGGTTTTTGACAATTCCTTTATTTTAAATAAAAAAAGCAATGTCCCCCGATGTAGAGCTATCGTCAGTCATGATGCCGCCACAGCGCCGGACCCAAAAACTGAAAATAAAAATCTCTTGCTTGCCGTTTGACCGTTCTTATATAGGTAAGAGCAGGGGCACATGGCGACATCACCTGGTGGCACCACCCCCTCTTGTGACATCATCAACCAATGCATGCTGGTCAAACGGTGAGCCAGCCATTAGGTAGTATGCCTTCACACGTGAAGAGCAATTTTTTTTTGTTTTTTGGGTCGACGGTGTGGCGGGTGTCCTGATTGACAATGGATCTATATGGAGGGACACTGTTTTTTTATTGTTAATAAAGAATGTGTCAAAAACCTGTGTACAGTTTTTTTGGCAAATGGGTAGGGGTAAAGTACCCCATATTCATTCTCAAAGGGGAAGCAGGATCTGGGGGCCCCCATGTTAAAGGGGGCTTCCAGATTCCTATAAGCCCCCCACCTGCAAACCCCCACAACAACAACAGCCAGGGTTGTGGAGAAGAGACCCTTGTTCCCATCAACAAACTCGTCCCCCCACCTTTCCTGACCTGCAAGGCTGCATGCTCTAATAAGGGTCTGGTATGGATTTTGGGTGGGACCCTACACTGTTATTTTAAAAAAATTGGTGTGGGGTTACCCTTAAATCAATACCAGAGTAGTATGCCTGTGAGAATGAGGCCTTATCCTGGGTATTTCCATGTAGATAAGCAAAATCTGTAGATAGTCATACAGTTGAGTAATCTAAGAAATGATGATTGACGAATTGTATGATTCTTCGCAGAGTGGACAAATCTTCACATATATGTTCAGGAGGATCAAAAATTAGCTATTTACCTGGGGTTTCTGTGTGTATTTTGTTCACAATACCCAGAATAATACATTTTTATTGTCATGATAAAGAATATATTTACAGGCTCTATTCTGTACAAAGAAATTCAAGGCAGTACTTACTATCTATAACTAGAATGTCAGATGACCTTTTGGAATATCGGTGTTGTATTTCTATGGCAACAAGCCAACTCCAAAACAGTTTGAACATTCTTCAATAGGACAGGCCCGTCAGCAGCAAATAAACAGTACTGTTATTGTAAATCTGAACTACATATACAGTATACTTGGATACTGTAAATGTTTGGAGGCCAACTAGTAGACCCTTTTTGGGTAAAATGAAGCTTATGCTATGGACTCACTTTTATGTTTAGTTGCTTCTTGTATGGTTTTATTTATAATTCTAACAAGATTTTTTTCTCCATAGTTTATATTCCAAGCTATTCTTACCTATAGAGAGAGGTATACATCAAGGGGAAACTCCACCCTTACTATCAAAAATACATTTATTTAATACTAAAACTTGTCCATGTAAAAAAGTAAAGATAAACATACTTACTTGTCCATGGAGCCCAGCGTTGTCTTGCTTGTAATGAAAGTTCTCCCTATACTGCTTCTCTCTAGGACCGCCATCTTAAATTGAGATCTGGTGCAAGTTCTGACAAGCTACAAAGATCTTTGCCAGGTCTGCTGGTCCTGGCAAATCCCACTGTGTGTCTGTATATGCGCCGGACCCCCTGCACATGCTCAGACACACTATGGGCCCTGCCAGTAAACTGACAGAGACCCCACACCATTTCAGCACATACACAGGATCACAAAAGCTGCCTCCTGGGATGCGTGACATAGAAATTTTAGTAGGAGGTTTGTGGAATCACCACAAGGAATCCTGGAATGACCTACAGTGTTACAATTGCGTTATAGTGAGGGGTTTGGAAGCAGGAGAGAGGAACAGAAAAGGGGTGAAGGTCCACATCCATGCAGTGTTTAGCCAGGGCCGGCGCTAGCAATAGGCAGATCAGGCGGCTGCCTAGAGCGCCAGATTAGGGGGAGCGCCAAAATCCGGATCCCCAGCCACTCGCTGGGATTCAGATTATCCTGGATAATCCTACCAGGACCGGCGGTTGCGCCTGTGAATTTCGACGGGCCGCTCTATCCCCAGCCTGTAGTAGCGGCGCGGCGGCGGCGGCAGTGAGAAGATGATATGAGGTCTGAGGTAAGAGAGCCGGGATGAGAAGCAGCCGGCCGGAAGTGCCGCATGATCGGTGGAGGGGGAGGATGAGATGGGAGCCCTGTGGCTGCATGTAGTGTAACTACGGCGGGCTTGCCGTGATATCCGCTCCCCCCCTCCTCCTGGGCGCTCGGGGATCTGGTTTGAAAGGACAGGCAGGGGCAGCGCCACTCTCCTGGACCCGGAGTAAAGAAATCACCGCCGCTGGCTCAGTTATAGTGGAAGCACAGGCAGCTCTCCGTGCTGTAGCCAGCGCCCAGTCACAAAAGCAAACACTGACTCTGCTTCTTACTCTGCATTGCACTGTGTACACAGGGGGGGAACTGATATGTGGGGGGGGCGACTTAGGCAGACGTGCAGGGGGGTACTGATGTGTGGGGGGGGGCAGACATGCAGGGGGGGTACTGATGTGTGTGGGGGGGCGGACATGCAGGGGGTACTGATATGTGTGTGGGGGGGACAGATGTGCAGAGAGGTACTGATATGTGTGTGTGGGGGACAGGGGACGGACGTGCAGGGGGGTACTGATATGTATTTGGGGGGGCAGACGTGCAGGGGGGTACTGATATGTGTGTGTGGGGGACGGGGACGGACGTGCAGGGGGGTACTGATGTGTGTGGGGGGGCAGATGTGCAGGGGGGTACTGAATGTGTGGGGGGGGCGTGCAGGGGGGTACTGATATATGTGTGTGTGTGTGGGGGACGGGGACGGACGTGCAGGGGGGTACTGATATGTATTTGGGGGGGCAGACGTGCAGGGGGGTACTGATTGTGTGTGGGGGGGCGTGCAGGGGGGTACTGATATGTGTGTGGGGGGGGACAGATGTGCAGGGAGGTACTGATATGTGTGTGTGGGGGACAGGGACGGACGTGCAGGGGGGGTACTGATATGTTTGGGGGGGCAGACGTGCAGGGGGTACTGAATGTGTGTGTGGGGGCGTGCAGGGGGGTACTGATATGTGTGTGGGGGGGGACAGATGTGCAGGGAGGTACTGATATGTGTGTGTGGGGGACGGGGACGGACGTGCAGGGGGGTACTGAATGTGTGTGGGGGGGCGTGCAGGGGGGTACTGATATGTGTGTGGGGGGGGGACAGATGTGCAGGGAGGTACTGATATGTGTGTGTGGGGGACAGGGACGGACGTGCAGGGGGGTACTGATATGTTTGGGGGGGCAGACGTGCAGGGGGTACTGAATGTGTGTGTGGGGGGGGGGCGTGCAGGGGGGTACTGATATGTGTTTGGGGGGGGCAGACGTGCAGGGGGGTACTGATATGTGTGTGTGGGGGACGGACGTGCAGGGGGGTACTGATATGTTTGGGGGGGCAGACGTGCAGGGGGGTACTGATATGTGTGTGTGGGGGGGGCGTGCAGGGGGGTACTGATATGTTTGGGGGGGCAGACGTGCAGGGGGGTACTGATATGTGTGTGTGGGGGACGGACGTGCAGGGGGGTACTCATATGTGTGTGTGGGGGACGGACGTGCAGGGGGGTACTGATATGTGTGTGTGGGGGCAGACGTGCAGGGGGGTACTGATATGTTTGGGGGGGCAGACGTGCAGGGGGGTACTGATATGTGTGTGTGGGGGACGGACGTGCAGGGGGGTACTGATATGTGTGTGTGGGGGACGGACGTGCAGGGGGGTACTGATATGTTTGGGGGGGCAGACGTGCAGGGGGTACTGAATGTGTGTGTGTGGGGGGGGCGTGCAGGGGGGTACTAATATGTGTTTGGGGGGGGCAGACGTGCAGGGGGGTACTGATATGTGTGTGTGGGGGACGGACGTGCAGGGGGGTAATGATATGTGTGGGGGGGCAGATGTGCAGGGGGGTACTGAATGTGTGTGTGGGGGAGGGCGTGCAGGGGGGTACTGATATGTGTTTGGGGGGGGCAGACGTGCAGGGGGGTACTGAATTTGTGTGGGATGGACAGATGTGTGTGTGTGTGTGGGGGGGGGGAGATGTGCATAGGGGTAAAGCGGGGAACAGATGTGTGTGTGTGTGTGTGTGTGTGTGTAGGAGGGACAGGCGTGCAGGGGGTACAAAGGGGAAACAGATATGTGTGTAGGGGGGACAGGTGTGCAGGGGGGGACAGGGGTGTGTGTGGGGGGGACAGATGTGCAGGGGGTTTAGAGAGGGAACAGATATGTGTGTGGGGGGGCAGATGTGCAAGGGGGTTACAGAGGGGTAGCAGATGTGTGTGGGGGGCAGATGTACAGGGGGAGGGGGTGTGTGCAGAGGGGAACAGGCATGCAGAGTGATACAGTGATGGGGTGAGAAGGTCCAGAGGCACAGATGCAAACCTGTGGACCACTGCTGAATAAATAGGTGCCGCAATTTTTTTAGTGAGGGGCGGAGTCAATGTGTGTGTGTGTGTGGGGGCGGCAAAATTAGGTTTCGCCTAGGGTGTCAAAAATCCTTGCACCAGCCCTGTGTTTAGCACAAATATAATAATAAATATCAATCCTTCAAAATTCATTTTTAAGTAAACTGCAGTAAAGTGTTAACACAACAGTAAAATCAGTCTGTATATGCAGTAAAGCATGCTTGTTATACTCACAGTTGGAACCTAAGGGGGTAATTCATCTCCCGGTAGAACGGAGCCTTGGGGGCACTCTGCACATGCTCAGTTTGGTGTGTATTGCACAGGGCCAATCAGCACTATCCAGACAGTGGATCGGGGGTCCTGCAGCCTCATAGGACAGCCAGAGTAGAATGAAAACTCCTCCTTTAAGCTTTAACCAGACATTAATAGAAGTCACAAGACTGCTATATACCGCTGATTAGAAAAAGGTATTTAGCAGTTTAGATTACGGTAACTAAAATAATTGCATTTCCATGTTCTGTGTACTGTGGAAGACCAGATATAGTGAATGCATGGCCCTGGGTTTAGTAACACTTTACGTTATTATTGATTATTAATATAACTTATGGTTTTAATGTTTCAGAGAGATATATCACAATATTAAGTAAATTAGATTTTGGTTATCATCACCTATTCATATAACTATGGTTTTTATATTTTAATAAGGAATATTTAATGGAAACCTTTTTTGAAACGACCAACTGCCTAAATGTCTCTGGCTTCTATAGCCTCAGTCATTGACCTGGAACAGGCATGCAGCATTGTAAACTCAGAGTGAACTTAGGCCTTCTGATATCTATACTTGTACTTGAAAATATTGAAGCCAATATATTGATATCACAGTCGGGGCAAATAGCAGTATCACAGGAAATCAGTAGTGCCCTCTTCCATAGATAATAAAGGGATGCCACCACACCCATGTCCTGCTCAGCTTCAGTGGCGGCTGGTGAAGTTTTATGATGGGGGGGCGCAATACCCCGCCCTTCCACATTTGGTCCCTCCCACTTCTCATAAGCCACACCCCTTATAGAATCCACCACTCCGTCCCCTGTATTCCACTCAATGTCAGGAGTATACAGCTCAGCGTCACAGCACAGAGTATATAGCCCCAGCATCACAAATCATGGTATATAGCGCAGCCTTACAGATCGGTGCAAACAAACTAAAATATGACACTGTTAGTAATGAAGGACTCAAAATGGGCAGGAGATTACCAGAGACTGCGGACATACTGCACAAGATTACCAGAGACTGCGGACATACTGCACAGGATTACCAGAGACTGCGGACATACTGCACAGGATTACCAGAGACTGCGGACATACTGCACAAGATTACCAGAGACTGCAGACATACTGCACAGGATTACCAGAGACTGCGGACATACTGCACAAGATTACCAGAGACTGCGGACATACTGCACAGGATTACCAGAGACTGCGGACATACTGCACAGGATTACCAGAGACTGCGGACATACTGCACAAGATTACCAGAGACTGCGGACATACTGCACAAGAGTACCAGAGACTGCGGACATACTGCAGAAGATTACCAGAGACTGCGGACATACTGCAGGAGATTACCAGAGACTGCGGACATACTGCAGGAGATTACCAGAGACTGCGGACATACTGCAAAAGATTACCAGAGACTGCGGACATACTACACAAGATTACCAGAGACTGCGGACATACTACACAAGATTACCAGAGACTGCGGACATACTGCACAAGATTACCAGAGACTGCGGACATACTGCACAAGATTACCAGATACTGCGGACATACTGCACAAGATTACCAGAGACTGCGGACATACTGCACAAGATTACCAGAGACTGCAGACATACTGCAGGAGATTACCAGAGACTGCGGACATACTGCAGGAGATTACCAGAGACTGCGGACATACTGCAAAAGATTACCAGAGACTGCGGACATACTACACAAGATTACCAGAGACTGAGGACATACTACACAAGATTACCAGAGACTGCGGACATACTGCACAAGATTACCAGAGACTGCGGACATACTGCACAAGATTACCAGAGACTGCAGGAATTACTTGTCCTGCGACTTGGGACTTAAATGTTGCATGACAAGTCGTACCCCATGATTTCCAATGAGAACCGTTCATATCTGTGCGACTTCAAAGTAGTCCCTGCATTACTTTGGTCCCACTTTGATGCAACTTGAGGTCCGTAGACCTCGAGAATACACAGGCATTGCTTTAAGTCACATCAGAATTGCAGTAGAATTGTGCAACTTTCAGACTGCATTAGCCTGAAAGTCGCAAGATTCTGCCACAATTTTTTGGTGCGATTTTGCAGCGACTTGAAGCAATGCCTATGTATTCTGGAGGTCTATGGACCTCAAGTCACATCAAGGTGGGACAAAAGTAATGCAGGGACTACTTCAAAGTTGCACAGATATGAACAGTTCTCATTGGAAATCATCGGGTCCAACTTATCCTGCAACTTTCCAGTCCCAAGTCGCAGGACAATTTGCAAGCGGGGGGTGGTGTGGTGTTGACGGCCGATATTTTCCCTGCACATTAAGTATATAAAGATTTTTTTAATAACCGTTATTGGAAAAATCTTTTTTTTATAATTCATTTACCCATTTATTAACAACATTTCTTTTCTATGTAAAAATTCATTACAGCACAAGTAACACTACAGCGGGCGGTAACACTACCTCACCAGACCACCCACCCCCCCCCCCCCCCCCCAGTTATTAAAAAAAATAACTTTTTTTATACTTAATGCTAAATTGAATCAAATATAAAAAATAAACTGTTAATAAGCTTAATATATTTAACTAATATTAAATAAAAGAAAAAATTGATTAGGGGGGGGCTGAATATTACATATATAAAAAAATATTTTAAAAAAATATTAAAAAATATATAAAAAAGAAATTGGATTAAGCAGGGGGGGTGGAGGGTGGATGCCAGCCGCCGAATATTAGATAAAAAAAAGAGTTTGAATAAGCGGAAGGGGGGCCGCCGAATATTAGATGCAAAAAAAGAGGGGGGGTGCCGCCGAATATTAAAGAGAAAAAAAACTTTGAATAAGCGGGGGAATACGAAAATAGTTTGTGGAAATCGCAGGAGGGGTTGGATGCTGCTGTGAAGCGGCTGCCGATGTAGAGACAGGCAGGCTTACCTCTTCCACGGTCGGGCGCACTGAGCTCGAGCTGACCCGACGTCACTTCCTGTTTTTCCAGTGACGTCGGAACGAGCACAGAGACGGGCGGGTGTACACAGACAGTGTATGCACCCGGCCGGCCAAAACAATACACTCCATCGTGCCGGAAGCAAGTGGCGCGATGGAGAACGCCACAAAGGCATATTTTTTGTGCCAATGTAGCGCCGCGTCTGCAATCCCGTGATTGCACAGACGTGGCGCTACTCCTACAACACTGTTCACGGCGTCCGACGCGCGGACACAGAGCACATAAGGCCCTTTTTTGGGAAAAAAACATTTTCTTAAAGGGACAGATTTAAAAAAAAAATTTTTTTTTTTTTTACTGACTGGGGGATGGTGGGCGGCGCCCGGGCGCCCCTATGGACGGGCCGCCACTGCTCAGCTTCACTCCCAGGCCACTAGGTGTTGTGCTGGAGCTCACTCCAACCCCCTAAGTCAGATAGATGTCATCTTCCAGCCCATTAATATGTACGGGTTTGCCTTGAAGAGACTGTCACTTTTCCTATTCAGGACAAAGTAGAAGGGGCCCTCTAAAGCTTACCGTGCCTATATTCACCTTCTCTGCATTCCCTTTTTATTCTTTTTCACCAAACTCTTTCTTGTTCCCGAACCTGGTAAAGTGATTGAATCTCTTTAACACTTTTACTGCCATAAGTGTTACACTGCAGAAGTAGCAATAATGGGATCTAAAGAAACTCACAGCTGTAGTTTGTTCACATCCCAATACTGTTTTTAAATATTTATTTAATATTATAATTTATTCATGGTGAAAGGTGGGTAATGGGATAGGATGGAGGATGGTTTAACTTTGCCAGGAGATTGTCTTTAACCCTTTCATTGTCACCAGCATATGGTATATGACAGGACAGAATTGCTTGCCTTACCTGCATTCCCTTTCGCTATAAACTCATGGTTGCAGAAGTGACTATGAACTTCTTGAAAAATATAATCCCCACTGATCACAATTGTTCATATGTGATTGGCTGCTGCCATCACAGCTTTAGGCAGGGCCTAGATAATAAGCGGGGTGGGCACCTTACAGGTGTAATGCAAAAAAATGAATAAGATAAAATAAAAAAAACGGGAGAGGAGCCAGCCGGGCCCCTGGGGACCATTGGGCCCCTTACATGGTGCCCTGTTGGCCTGGCTCGCAGTCTGCGCTCTGTGCAGGAGGGCTGATCGTGTGCCTTCCTGCAAGTGCCACTCACCTCCCAACCTTACAAGTTAAAATCAATATTATTTTTAACCGTTGTTGCAGGGTCTCTTAAATGGTGTGGGGTCCATTTCTATATGGTAATCCAGCACTGGGGGACCATCTATTCTACTTTAGTCATGTTGGGAAGTAAGAGGGGTTTATTCTGCCCAACATTTTCATGGATCGGAGTCCATTTGTCAAGGTTTACAATTTACATTACAGTACAGCCTTGTTTGGCAGGGCAAAGAGCTGACTTTTTCCTGATGCAGTTGGATAACACTTACAGGTCTTGTCCCTTCCCAGTCCATGATTTAATAGTGGAAGGATAAGCAGCACACCGATAATCTCACCTCTCTGTCACTCTGCTCTCTCCTCATATCAATGGTTGCTTGTCAGTGCATGAACATTGCAACACATCCGATTGGCTCTTTGTACTGCTCCTCCCATTCCCAACCCAAGCTCTGCTGTACGGGAGATTGCAAGAGGCTGATACAGGGGTTCAACCGGGTTGAATACAGGCACTTACACTGCTTACTTGTAAAAAAAAATTATAATAATGATGCATTAAAGCGGGAGTTCACCCATTTGTAAAAAAAAAAAATTTCTCCCCTTAGCTTCCTGCTCGTTCGGTCTAGGGGAATCGGCTATTTGTATTAAAATATGAGCAGTACTTACCCGTTTTCGAGCTGCATCTTCTTCCGTCGCTTCCGGGTATGGGTCTTCGGGAGCGGGCGTTCCTTCTTGATTGACAGCCTTCCGAGAGGCTTCCGACGGTCGCATCCATCGCGTCACTCGTAGCCGAAAGAAGCCGAACGTCGGTGCGGCTCTATACTGCGCCTGCGCACCGACGTTCGGCTTCTTTCGGAAAATCGTGACGCGATGGATGCGACCGTCGGAAGCCTCTCGGAAGCCTGTCAATCAAGAAGGAACGCCCATTCCCGAAGCCCATACCCGGAAGCGACGGAGAGGATGCATCTCGTAAACGGGTAAGTACTGCACATATTTTAAAATAAATAGCCGATTCCCCTAGTAAAAACGAGCAGGAATCTAAGGGGGAAAAGTGCCCTCTAAGGGTGAACCCCCGCTTTAAAGTGGTTGCAAAGGTTCCCGTTTAAAAAAAATAAAATAACAAACATGTCATACTTAACTCCACAGTGCAGTTCGTTTTGCACAGAGTGGCCCTGATCCACCACTTCTGATGACCCACGGCATCTCTCGTGGCTCCTTCCCACATTAGATAACCCCTTCTGGGAAGCTCTCTCCCGAGGGAGTTACCTTACGGGCACGCTCCTGTGTCATACACTCCGGGTCCATAGCCGCCGAGTGTATGACTCGGCCCTGCCCCCGGCACCACATCATTGGATTTTATTGACAGCAGCGGGAGCCAATTGCTGCGCTGCTATCAATCTATCCAATGAAAAACAGAAAAGCAGTGGAGAGAGCGATACGGGATCGCGCCCATGGAAATTTGGGGCTCAGGTAAGTAAAACGGGGCGGGGCATACACTGCAAGGTGTTTTTTCACCTTAATGCATAGAGAGTTGAACCGGATGAGCATAGGGTGAGGGCCGCTAGTGCCGTCTAACCCATAAATGGTCACCAAGAATGGAGATGTTGACTTGGACTTTTCTAGGCACTAATAACACAACAAGAAAATAAGATAAAACATATTTATTAAACATAAAAACTATACAAAATTAAAAACATTTGAGCCAAACCCCACAATAGAAAACAGCATTGTTGATAACGGAGAACCGTCACGTATCTGTTGTAGTGGAGAGAGGCAAAAACCTCAACCGGTATTGCGGTTAGCACCGCTTCTTCAGGAGGGTCTGTATAATATATAATACAATACATATAAACTAGCAAAAATATAAACATAATACATATAAAAATACAACATTTTAACGTCATGAATGCAGTCAATGTCAGAAAATTATGCTCATCTGCTCACCAAGTATGGCTCATGGATTAGGCCATTTCTCTATCATTTACTATGGGTGATGGCTCTTGTTTACTTTAAGTTCGATCAGTTTTAACTGAGGCTACACTCAAAACTTTGACCTTAATGCATAGGATGCATTAAGGTGAAAAACACAAAGGTTTACAACCCCTTTAATGATAACATCAATACATTTGCCTGGAGTTCTACTTTAATGGTTTTGCTTCGAGGCCTCAACACACTTTGTGGGCCTTACTCCAAAACATATGAGAGTAACTAATAAAAACTCTATTGGATTAAAAAAAAAGCAAAAAAAACAAAACAAAACAAATTAAAGTTAAACCCTACAGTGCCCACACCGCAGTGAAAAAAAACAGTTTTGTGGATGGATAGTTAGCCTTTTTTCAAAAGACTTAAAGCGGGGGTTCACCCTAAAACATTTTTTTTTCTAGCATGCCATCAAGCATACTAGCGCGATCTACAGTAAACCTTTCTTTTATTTTTAGGCGCCGTACTCACTGTTTACTGCCGTAATGAAGTTTCAGACTCCCCGCGGGGAATGGGCGTTCCTATGCACAGGGAAGATGATTGACGGCTGGCTATGGCGCGTCACGCTCCCCGAAGATAGCCGAAATAGGACTTGCCTCTTCACGGCGCCTGCGCAGTCAGCTCCGATGTCTGTGCGCAGGCGCCGTATAGCGCTGTGAAGAGGCAAGTCCTATTTCGGCTATCTTCGGGGAGCGTGACGCGCCAGAGCCGGACGTCAATCATCTTCCCTGTGCATAGGAACGCCCATTCCCCGCGGGGAGTCTGAAACTTCATTACGGCAGTAAACAGTGAGTACGGCGCCTAAAAATAAAAGAAAGGTGTACTGTAGATCGCGCTAGTATGCTTTATGGCATGCTAGAAATTTGTTTTTAGGGTGAAACACCGCTTTAAGGAAGTATTTCATAGGTTGTGGTTGCAGAGTTAATAAGGTCAGAAATGTTCTTTTATAAAGGAAAAATAAGTATACATGTCTTTTTAAAACCAATATTTTTATCTTCTTGATTTTCACTTTAAAAACATGACGGCCATCCTCCAGGGCATAAAGAATGAGTTTGGCAATTTAAACTGATTAGAATTCAATTTATGGTGAATGACTTTTCTCATGACCTCTGTAAATGTAACAGACTTCTTTTCCTCTGTCCTGATTGCATTACTTATATTATACCTGGCTGGCCCTCGCTTTACATTGACCCGTAAGGTTAAAATCATTGCAGAGTTCACGCTACTGCTTCCAATATGTCAATGTAGGATAATCAGTGACCTGATTCCACATTAGACACAAGGCAACCTGGTAGTAATCTTCGTTCCATGCATATGCTTATGTTTACCACTTGGCTAATAGTATCAGCAAAGCTTTATTTACCATAAGGTACTGCTTTCTTTTTTTTTGTGCCTAGGGCAAAAGGGTAAGAGGGGAGAGAACCAGTACCTAACATTGCTACCAGCTGCCTTAACTTCCAGTAACTTCTCACACTTAAAGCATTGTTCTTGCATATGTCACTAACTGTATGATTCTTTCCTTGTTATTACGTTAGGATACTAACGAGTGATTTTAATGGAAAATTAGCAATTTAGCCATTGATGAATTTTCACCTTTGCAAAATCTCTCAGCTTTCCAATAGACCTCCTTTTTTCTTTATTTATAGAGTGATTTTGTTATCTCTTGTGTATTTAGATTAGTTTAGTTTGCTTTGCTTTTTACATTTCTTTGTATTTGAATTTTGACTGCTGTTTGTATACTATTGTTATTTTTTATTTTATTTTTTAATTTTCCTTTTTTTTTTCACTGTCTGTTTTTTTATTTCTGTAAAAGAAGCAACGTTACATTTGGCTAAAAATTGGCTATTTTGTGTCACAAGAGCAAATCCAGAATACGTGAAAAGAGTTTCTATAACCCATAGTATCCCTTTAAGTCCCATTGCACTTCTATTAAGTCCTATTTGTTTGTGTATTAATAAAATCCACACAAAGAAAACCTTAACCACTTAAAGTGGTTGTAAACCATTCAAAATAAAAAATAAATAAAAACCCTGCAAGACAAAGGCATAATGAGCTATAGTATGCATAGCATTCTAGCTCTTTAAGTATTACTTACCTCAGAACGAAGCCCCCGCAGTGGTCTAAGTCTCCCCCTCCAACCGCCGACATCTACCCCGGCGTTTACTTCCGGGTATCGCGGCTCCGGCGCTGTGATTGTCCGGAGCCGCAATGACTTCACTCCCGTGCATGCGCCACCGGTAAATGGCACAGGGACTGAAGCAACGGCACATAGGTGCCATTGCTTCAGTTTACCCAAGTGCACATGTGCCGATGACATTGGCACATGCAGGGGACAGGAGATATCTCCTAAACGTGCAGGTTTAAGAGATATCCTGGGTAGCTACAGAAAAAGCCTTAAGTTAGGCTTACCTGTAGCATAAAGTGGTTGTAAAGGGTTTACAAGTGTAAAGGCTGGCTGCAGGCTAGCCTGGGTTTGTAGGAGGAGTCGGAGGGCTATTTATCCCTCCTCCCCTCGCATCTCCGGCGTCGGTGGGGTTTCTGGGTACCCACCCACCCATTCCCCCTTTTTTCATTTTATCATTTTTCATCAGTTATTTCTTCACTATCACTTTCAGGGTATGCCCACTTATAGGCATACTGACCAGCAAGGCTAAAGGCACACCTCAGGCCTGGGAAGATAGGGTGTCGTATTCCTCAGTGACTACAACCTCTTTAAGGACCAAGATTGCAACGAAGGGAATTTGGGACTTTAAATGAAACAGTGGGCTAAATGGGGACAAAGTAATGAAACAAACCATAGATAAAATGTTCATGTATTAAGAAAATAGAATATTTGGTAGAAACAAATAGCTTGTACAAAAGTACAGAGCATACATTTCATACATAATACAATAGTTGGTATAAAAATACATTGAATAAATAACAGTCGATGACAACATATATAACCACATAGAGGTTGAGCATAACCACGTAATAGGTGAAGTATAAAATGTAAATAGATCATAAAAGTACTGGTTGATCAGAATGGGTCCCATAAACGCGTATAGCTACATCTTTGTAAGCCCGACGCGGCGTTTCGTGTATATGAAAAACACTCATCAGGGGCGGATGTAGTGGGATATCTGGAATACAGATTTGATTAGTGATCAAGGTATTAAAATTGGATCCACCAAAAAAGAGGTAGTAAGTCAATTCTGGTTACTTACATAGTATGCCAAAGTGGTAATGTAAATACAATTGAGACCCAACCAATTTTATTTTACCCATGGTCGCTGTGCTGTCTGGGAAGGATGCTTCATGCGCTCTGTTGTTTGCCTGCTGGTCTGCCACCTCTGTCCCGGGACGGGCATATGTTTGGTCTCAATTGTATTTACATTACCACTTTGGAGGGGAGGGAAGAGGAGGGAAGAGGAGGGAGACAGAGCTGCTGACATACTTTGCCGCAGCCTGCTCTCCTGGAAGTGGGGTCAGGGTACCTTTAAAAAGCAGGTACTCGCCCCCCCGAAAGGTGCCAAATGTGGCACCGGAGGGGGGAGGGATCAGATAAGTGAAAGTTTCACTTTTAGGTGGAACTTTGCTTTAAGAACAAACCTACAGACCCTATCCTGTTTGTAACCTGGGGACTGCCTGTATCTTACCTCTGCCAGATAATAATGACATTTTAGCAGAAAAACTTCTCGAGAAATTAATTTAAAAATGCTGGTGACTATAATACAACATTGCAATGAATCCCCTATTTCTGTGGGGAGAGTAGTTTATGTAAAGAAACATATTATAGCTTTACTAATTTTGAGTTTTAAGCACATAACATGGTTGTTAGGACCGCAATACACATATATATATATATATATATATATATATATATATATATATATATATATATATATATACAGTATATTGCAGCTTTGAAGTGGTTTACCAGGATTATGGCTCAGCCATAACCCCAGTATTGTTTTTTTTACAACCGGCCGGCTGGCTTTCTCATGAAGCTCATGAGCCGCTGAAACACTTTCAGAAGTGATGTGAGGGTTCGCCCGAGAAACAGTTCAGATGGTGTCAAGCGTGTGTGGCAGCAGCCAGGCGAGGAGTACAAAGACAAGTGTGTCTTGCCTACAGTCAAGCATGGTGGTGGGAGTGTCATGGTCTGGGGCCGCATGAGTGCTGCCGACACTGGGGAGCTACTGTTCATTGAGAGAACCATGAATGCCAACATGTACTGTGACATACTGAAGTTGAGCATGATCCCCTCCCTTCGGAGACTGGGCCGCAGAGCAGTATTCCAACACAATAACGACCCCAAACACACCTCCAAGACGACCACTGCCTTGCTAAAGAAGCTGAGGGTAAAGGTGAGGGACCGGCCAAGCATGTCTCCAGACCTAAACCCTATTGAGCATCCGACTCTGGGGCAACCTCAAATAGAAGGTTGGCGAGCGCAAGGTCTCTAACATCCACCAGCTCCGTGATGTCGTCATGGAGGAGTAGAAGAGGACTCCAGTGGCACCCTGTGAAGCTCTGGTGAACTCCATGCCCAAGGGGGTTAAGGCAGTGCTGGAAAATAATAGTGGCCACACAAAATATATAATATTGACATTTTGGTGTCAATTTGGACATTTTCACTTAGGGGTGTACTCACTTTGGTAATAGAACGTCTTAATTGTTAGACAAAAAAATGGGGGGGAGACTCTAAATAAACGCACATGCTCAGAGTCAAGTATGCAGCCCAAAAGCAGCCCAAAGGGTGGCACCATTTGAAAGGAACTTCCCCTTTATAGTCCCGTCGTACGTGGTGTACGTCACCGCGATTTGGTCGGCCGTTTTTTTGCATGAACGTGTGTATGCAAGTCAGGCTGGAGAGGAATCACGTCGTGAAAAACGACGGGCTTTTGAACGTCAGCACGTCACGATGGTGTGCACGCGTCAACAGACTCAGATTCAGGAAAACATGGAGTCTTTGAGTTGTACACATTTCAAATGTGAGACACATTATTTTAGTCTATCCTTCGTAACATATAGAGTTCAGCAAGAAAAAAAGGTGAAGTCCGGTAAAGCATTGGTGCCCACATGTGCACAGTTCAAGTTGATGAATGTTTATCTTAAAGTAATGAGCTAACTTAAACATGTTAATATTACTCTCAGATTTTGGGGTCATCAGATGAAGATGTCTACAGGAAGCTGAGGATGAGCTAATGAGAAACATTTGTGTGACTTTTGTAATGAATGAGGAGCAACAGAAAAGTATTATTCTGATGGCCTTTGCCATCATTTTTCCATTAACTCTTTTCTGTTCTCTATGATGTAGAAGGACTTTAACATTTTCTTTGTTAATGTCTTCCATATGATAACATTCGATAATTAAATAAATGGAGACATCAAACTTTAACATAAGTAGGATGGATGGGTTTTAGTTCACGCCAGGGAAACATGACAATTTCACATTTAAAGCGGGGGTTCACCCTATAAAAAAAAAAAATATATATTTTTTTCCTCTAGCATAAAATTAGGCATAGTAGCGCGAGCTACAGTATGCCTGTATTTTTTTTTTTTTTAGCCCGGTACTCACTGTGCAATCGTATATTGAAGATTCCGACCCGCGGGGAATGGGCGTTCCTATCCAGAGGGAAGGTGATTGACGGCCGGCTCTGGCACTTCACGCTTCTCCCGAAATAGCCGAAATAGGACTTGGCTCTTCTCGACGCCTGCGCATAGTCTGTGCGCAGGCGCCGTATAGCGCCGTGAAGAGCCGAGACCTACTCCGGCTGTCTTCGGGGAGCGTGACGTGCCAGAGCCGGCCGTCAATCACCTTCCCTCTGGATAGGTACGCCCATTCCCCGCGGGGAGTTGGAATCTTCAATATACGATTGCACAGTGAGTACCGGGCTAAAAAAATAAATACAGGCATACTGTAGCTCGCGCTACTATGCCGAATTTTATGCTAAAATGTTGTTATGGAGGGTGAACCACCGCTTTAACCACTTCCATACAGGGCACTTAAACCAACGTATATAAAATAGTACTAAATGGTGGCCCTCTAATGATAGTACAACCCTGCGCTTTAGGAATAGACAACAAAGTCCAGGCAATAAAAATTCTAACACGATTAAACACAATAAATATAAATAAAAGCAGCTGCTTAAAATTAAATGTCACTTGTTAAAAGCAGAAAAATAAAAACAGCCCGCACAGAGCATGCAAATAGTCCTGCAGCAGCGCTGCAAACTCCTGGTTTGAGAAAAATAATAAAAAAGCTGTGTGTGATGACTCGATCAGATGTAGTTTAGGTATGTGCTCCAATCACCAAAAAAAGGCATTCACCACGTGGGGGGATATAGGGTCCCCTTCGGGGGAAACACTCACCAGATGGTTTCTTTAAACTCGCATTTCCATATCCATATAAATCACCTCAGATGTTTGGAAACTGCATACCTCTCTCCTATCTTGATCACCGTTATTGCATTTACTTCCAGGATGTATTGCTCGCAAATGTATGAGGAAATGAAAAAAACCATATGGTGCAATATCGTTTTTTGAAAATTTAATGTTACCCCAAAAACAAATATACAACGGTCCCCTCATAAAAACGTGCGTACCAGAAAATGCATTGAATCAGGCACATAAAGGTTTCTTTAGCATTGCTCACTGTTAGGTGTAGACCCCTGAAGACCGCTCTATAGGCTTTCCTGTGGCTGTCACTTCCTGGTTTCTCCTACAGTGGAACGCATGTGTCACTTCCGGTCGGATGCTGGTTAGCAGCGCTCTGACGTTTCGTCCGTTCGGACTTTTTCCAAGAGCGACGCTCTTGGAAAAAGTCCGAACGGACGAAACGTCAGAGCGCTGCTAACCAGCATCCGACCGGAAGTGACACATGCGTTCCACTGTAGGAGAAACCAGGAAGTGACAGCCACAGGAAAGCCTATAGAGCGGTCTTCAGGGGTCTACACCTAACAGTGAGCAATGCTAAAGAAACCTTTATGTGCCTGATTCAATGCATTTTCTGGTACGCACGTTTTTATGAGGGGACCGTTGTATATTTGTTTTTGGGGTAACATTAAATTTTCAAAAAACGATATTGCACCATATGGTTTTTTTCATTTCCTCATACATTTGCGAGCAATACATCCTGGAAGTAAATGCAATAACGGTGATCAAGATAGGAGAGAGGTATGCAGTTTCCAAACATCTGAGGTGATTTATATGGATATGGAAATGCGAGTTTAAAGAAACCATCTGGTGAGTGTTTCCCCCGAAGGGGACCCTATATCCCCCCACGTGGTGAATGCCTTTTTTTGGTGATTGGAGCACATACCTAAACTACATCTGATCGAGTCATCACACACAGCTTTTTTATTATTTTTCTCAAACCAGGAGTTTGCAGCGCTGCTGCAGGACTATTTGCATGCTCTGTGCGGGCTGTTTTTATTTTTCTGCTTTTAACAAAGGGCACTTAAACCCCCTTCCTGCCCAGACCAATTTTTAGTTTTCAGCACTGTCGCACTTTAAATGACAATTGCGCGTGGCTCCCAAACAAAATTGACGCCCTTTTTTTCCCCACAAATAGAGCTTTCTTTTGGTGGTATTTGATCACCTCTGTGGTTTTTATTTTTTGCGCTATAAACAAAAGAAGAGCGACAATTTTGAAAAAAACACAATACCTTTGACTTTTTGATTTAATAAATATCATAATTTAAAAAATAAAAATAAAAAAAATCCTCAGTTTAGGCCAATACGTATTCTTCTACATATTTTTGGCGGAAATTTGATCAGTTTGCGCAAAAGTTCTAGCATCTACAAAATAGGGAATAGAATTATGGCATTTTTTTTTAAATAGTAATGGCGGCGATCTGCATTTTTTTTTATTGTGACCATGACAATGCGGCGGACATATCGGACACTGCTGACACATTTTTGGGACCATTCACATTTTTACAGTGATTAGTGCTATAAAACTGCACTGATTACTGTGTAAATGTGACTGGTAGGGAAGGAGTTAACACTAGGGGGCAAGGAAGGGGTTAATATGTTCCCTAAAGTGTATTCTAACTGTAGGGGGAGGGGGACTCACAAGGGGAGGAGATTGATGTGTGTTCCTCTGTACTGGGAACACACATCGGTCTCCTCACCGCTGACAGGACATGGATCTGTGTGTTTACACACACAGATCCATGGTCCTGCCGTGATTGCGGGCAATCATGGGTGCCCGGCAGACATCACGGCCGTCGGGCACGCGAGCAATCCGGCAGGGGCGCGCGCCCCCTAGCCCCCCGAGAAGGCAAGGACGTCATATGACGTCCAGTCTGAGGGACGGAGGGTTCCCGCCGACGTCATTTTACAATGACTCGGTAGGGAACGGGTTAATGTGTATCTACTGTATGGTGAAAATGTTAAATTATATTTTGTTTTATTTTATTTCATGTTCATTTAGTCCTCAAACATACCTGTTGACCCTGCTTGGGTTTTACTTTCCTAAATTGGGTGAAAATGCTGTTTTATGCCACCTGAATTTGTGTAAGAGACAATTCCCATCAGTGCCACCTATCAGTGAAGACTCATCAGTGCCTATCAGTGCCGCCTATCAGTGGAGCCTTATCACTGCCTCCTCATCAGTGCCCATGAGTGCCACTAATCAATGCCCACCAGTACCACCTCATCAGTACACATTGGTGAAGAAGAAAAATTACTTTTTTTCTAAAAGTTGTAATGTGGAGCTCACATTCAAAAATATATGTTCCTGAAAGTTAGAAACATTTGGACTTCTTCCTGTGAAGGGTTATGTTTTTCAACTTATTGCATGGATCTCTTAGTACTTTGCTAACGTTTGCTAATTCTGGCCCTTGTTGCTAATTCTGTTTTGTATTCATAAGAGCTTTGATTTTTGCTAAGTAGAGGTTAAGTACATTACATAACAATTTATAAAGATTCAATCACGTTTTCACGCCGCAACACCTATTACAGCATTTTCCTGGAATTGTACATTGATCCTGAACTGCTAACGGCAGATTTTACAAGAAAATCAAGATGCAAATGGTATTTGCAGCACGTAATAGTAACTGTGACTTCAATGAACAGTTACAGTAAAATCGCTTTCTATGGCAAGACCCTTTTTCACAGATAGGATAATGCAACCAAAAAAAAACCTTTCAGAATTGCACTGTCCAATCTAAATCTTTATAGAACAAGATCCAAGCTTTTAGTCTCCCTCAGAATGTTTTGCAGAACAAAACAAGAGAAATCGAGTTGATTACTCTAATTACTTTCAAAGACGAGTGGCACAGCAAAAAAATAAAAAATTACAATAGGATAAATATTATAGCAATCATGCTAGATGAGGTGCGTTTAAAGAGGTCAGGCCGACGCTTTTGGCTGATGTTCGGCTTTCTTTTTTATTATTACCATCTGTGTGAACTCACAGTACGGAGTACAGAGAAAAAAAAATTCTTGCTGTATTTTTCCCCCAAAGATTCCCCTTTGATTACAGTGGTAGTAAACTCTGAATGTTGATTTTTACCTTCAGGTAAGTTTATAATAAAGATTAACTTTAGGTTAAATAAATATATCTCCTAAGTGTGCAAAATCTGTTTTTTAGATATTTGCTTGGTTGGCAGCTGGTGATGACACCAGTGCATGCGCTCTGAAGAAACGGTATACTCATGCCTTTCCTTCAGAGCTCCATGCCGTGGCCGTGACTCCCGTGTGCATGAGTAGTAGTGAGGTAATCGTAGTTCTCCCTTTCAAGCGGCCGCAGCCCGTGAACCCTGATAGAAAACCAGGCGAAGAGGGAAAGCCTCTGCAGTGGGGGACAGCACACCACTGGAGGACTTTGTTCCAAGGTAAGTGTTTCATAATGTGCTCATATGTGATGTGTTAAGGAGTTGTATGATTTTCATGCCCAGGTCCAGCGACACTGTATTATGGCATCACATATTTTGGATATGCAATTGATTTGTTAAGGTATACCTTTTTCTTGCCCTAAATACAACAGCAGCACCCTATTTAATTCACTACAACTTGAAAAAAGGTTGTTTAGACTGACGCCTGTTGTTTAGACTGACACCCCGGCGCAGGCTACGCGCAGTGCGCGTAAGTTGTACGTCCGGCCTAAAGTTATTCCCCATAAAGGAGGTGTAACTCAGCACCAGACGTGCACAGGTCAGCTGGAGAGCAGCTGCAGCATCACCGTTACGGACGAGCTGAGCAACCACACTTGCAGGACAACACATCTGTATGCCAACATGCCAGGGGAAGCCATGGTCATAGCACTACTGCGTCCACAGGCATGGTGGAGGGCACGGGAGAGGATATACATGAACATCTTTGGCATGGGGGAATCGGAGGTGTACCGCATCTTCAGATTCAGCCCTGATGACATCCTTGAATTAGCCACAGCCCTGCATGATGAAATCACCAGCCAGACAGAACGCTCACATGCAGTGCAGCCACTAGTCAAGGTACTGGCAACACTCCATTTCCTTGCCAGTGGATCTTTCCAACGTACAAGTGGAGTCGTGTCTGGGATGTCACAATCCATCATGAGCAGATTGTCCCCGCAATCCTCACACGCATGTCCCACCACATCATCATACCCACCCATAAGCATCTGCGGCAGAAGGCAATGCAGGATTTCTACAGAATTGCCGTATTCCCACGCACCGTCGGGGCCATTGATTGCACACATGTGGCACTACAGCTCCCCCGTGCCACAGAGCACATATACCGTAATCGTAAGCAGTGGCATTCCATCAACGTACAGGTGATAGCCGATGCCAAAAGCCTCATATGGCACGTCCGTGCCAAACACCCAGGAGCCAGCCACAACAGCTACATATACCGTCAAAGCAACATTCCAACAGAATTCGAACAGAACGTGTACAGGGACAGCTGGCTGGTTAGTGAGTGACATGGGAGTCAGGCATGACTGTCCGCCCCCATGATGCAGACATCACAAGGGGCACATGCACGACTAACATCCTCCTGTCTTTACCCTTCCAGGTGACTCGGCATATGCACTTGGGCCCCATCTCTTTACTCCATACCGGAATCCCCAAACCAGAGGAGAGAGAAGATACAATGCTGCACACATACGCACCTGTGCAGTGGTGGAGCGCACATTTGGCATCCTGAAGTCCCGTTTCCGATGCCTGGATAAGTCCGGGGGGACCCTGTTGTATTCCCCAAACTTTGTGTGCCAGATCATCAGTGCATGTTGCGTGCTGCACAACTACGCCATGAGAAAGGGCCTGGAGATTGACATATGTGATAACCTGACCCCCGAACCAGACAGTCCCCCCCTGCCCGAGGCTACCCCGTCTGCTGAAGGAACAGCAGTCAGGAGTTGCCTCGTGGAACGTATCTTTGCACGTTAAACACACACATTCATCATGGCACACGGACAATGCACGCACGCACACCACTGTGATCCCTAGCTCACACACACCACATCCACCTCACATTGGTTTAGCCCAAGCCCACCGTGCAGGACTTGGGAGCAGCAACGCCATGCCAAGGCCCCATTGATGTTGCTGTCCATTCATACCACATTCACACGGTCGTGGGGATGACCTCTCCCTGACGATCCAAGGTGACAGGCTTTGCTGGCAGGAATGTCACACACACATACACACACTCACACACCAGTCACACTCTAGCAGCACCGGGCAAACCCTGCCCCTGCAAACGGCTGTCCGGGCACCACTTCTGCACTCCTCACCGTGTGCAGTGACAAAAAATAAAACTAAAATAGGTATCATGCCCTTACAGGAGGACGGCACATACCTCTGTGCACGTCCAACAAAAACAAAAAAATAAAGCTCATACTAAAAAAACAGAAAACATTTGCCCTCTCGTGGACCAGGCCTGGTGCCACGGGTACGGCTCCTCAATTGTCTGGGGGGAGCCTTGGGTGGGGGGAGGTGGGGCATCAAGAGGAGGTTCATCCCCTGGTCTGTCACTCCTGTCTCTGATGGCAGATGTAGCCTGCATGCCCTTCAACGCAACGGCAATGCGGGTGAGAACAGTGTTAGTATCCGCCTGCATCTGCAGCTGGCGGGCGTTGGTCTGCCGCTGGAGGCGCCTGTTCTGCTGACCCTCTGCCTGGATGGCAGCAGTGTTGGCCTGCACAGCCTCCCCCAGGCTCTTCACCTCTGCCAGGATCCCAGATGATGTGGCCTGCAGCTCCACAATTGCCGCCGTGGGCCGGTCCTGGGTGGCCTGCACGTCACCCCAGATGACGAGGGAGCCCCTGCTGACATATGCTGATGCATGGCATCCAGGGTCTGACTTTGGTCACAGAGACTTGTGGCCATGGCTGCACAGTTGGAATTGATGTCATGCAGGCAGTCCGTTATGACCTGGGTATGGGCAGCCTGCTGGCTGAGGCACTGCTGCATGTCCGAGGACCCAGCAAAAGAGGCCAGGCTGTCAGCAACTCTATGAAGGTTGCCGGAAATATCGGCCATTGGCACGTCTGCCTTGCCTGCTCCCTCTCAAGCCCTTCTTGGAGGGAACAGGCTACACCCCTAGTCTTGGCCAGAGCCTTCCTAGGGGAAGTAGCCGGTTGAGTCTGTCTGGACGGAAAAGCCCTGGAGGGGGTAGCCCTGGATGGGGTAGCCCTGGAGAGGGTAGCCCTGGATGGGGTTCCCCTGATGGGCGTGGAGGTCTGAGAGGATCCGGTGAAAATGGAAGCCTCATCAAAGTAGAAGCATTGCTCTAGATGGAGATCCACCGTCTCCTCCTCAACTACCTCTAGAGCAGAGGTGTGGGCACTCCCCTCCACCACTGTCTCATGGCTTCCCAGGGGGGACCATCATTTGCATGGGGTCACACCCACTTCCACCTACGCCGGCTTACGCCTACGAAATATACGCCACGCTGGTGCAACGTTGGGAGCATTGGCTTGCTGAATTCCATGCTTGCCTCTCTGCCCTGCGTCGGCGTAGCGAAAGGAGATACGCTACGGCGGCATAAATATGCGCCAGTGTCTGTGAATCCGGGCCTATGTGTGCATAGAGTCAGTCCAAATTTTTTTGTCTTTCTTTTGCAAAATGATGCACTCTAATTTTTATTTCCTTATTTGTAAACTATGGGCCAGATTCATATAGACTTACGACGGGCGTATCAGTAGATACGCCGTCGTAAGTCCGAATCCGCGCCGTCGCAACTTTAAGGCCCCGTACACACGACCGAACATGTCTGCTGAAACTGATTCACGGACCAGTTTCAGCAGACATGTTCGGTCGTGTGTATGGCCGACCAGACAAATGTCCGGCGAATCGGACAGGTTTCCAGCGGACAAATGTTTCTTGGCATGCTAAGAAACATGTCCGCTGGAAGCCTGTCCGTCGGACATGTTCGGTCGTCTGTATGACTTACCGGACATGTCCGCTCGGCCGAAAGCCCTCGCATGCGTCGAAGTGATTAGACGCATGCGTGGAAGCATTGACCTTCCAGGGTCGCGCACGTCGCCGCGTCATCGTCGCGGCCACGTCGCGACACGTCATCACGTTTGTTTTCCGGGGGAACGGACATGTCCGATGAAAAAAGTCCGTGGACCGTTTTCATCGGACAGATCCGCTGGTGTGTACGAGGCCTTAGCATATGCTCAAACTGAGATACGCTTAAATGTTGCTAAGATACGTCCGGCGTAAGTCTCCTACGCCGTTGTACCTTAACTGCCTATTTACGCTGTCCGCTAGGGGCGCTTACGCTGATTTACGCCTAGAATATGTAAATCAGCAAGATACGCCTATTCGCGAACGTACGCTTGCCCGTCGCAGTAAAGATACGCCGTTTACGTAAGGCGTTTTCAGGCGTAAAGATAAACCACCAAATACATGGCGCAGCCAATGTTAAAGTGGAGGTTCACCCTTTAAAAAAATTCTGACATCACACGGAGTCGAGCCATCCTACCGACAGAATGCCAGTGTTTTTTTTTTCTCAGCACACTCCCGCGGGATTGCCGTGAGTTGAAAATCCTGATAACGAGGTATGTGCTGAGGTAAAAAAAAAAAACACCGGCATTCTGTCGGTAGGATGGCTCGACTCCGTGTGATGTCAGAAATTTTTTGGAGGGTGAACCTCCACTTTAAGTATGGACGTCGGAACCGCGTCAAATTTTTCACATTTTACGTCGTTTGCGTAAGTCGTCCGTGAATGGGACTGGGCGTAGGTTACGTTCACGTCGAAAGCATTGACTATTTGCGATGTGATTTGGAGCACGCGCACTGGGATACGTTCATGGACGGCGCATGCGCCGTTCGGTAGAAATGTAATTTACGTGGGGTCACACTTAATTTACATAAAACTCGCCCACAGCCTCAACATTTAAATTAGGCGGGCTTACGCCGGCCCTAATACGCTACGCCGCCGTAACTTCGGACGCAAAATCTTTATGAATACCATACTCGCCTCTCAAAGTTACGGCGGCGTAGCGTATAGGAGATACGCTACGCCCGCATAAAGGTATCTGAATCTAGCCCTATGTCTCTATATGAAAGTCACCCCCAAAGATTATGGCCTATTAAAACTTGCTTTCATGTTGTTCATGGAGTCAATATAGTATTTCTGCCTTTTGTCAGTGAAATACACTATCATTTTGATTTCTTATGTACTGTAAATATAAATCTGCCTTGTGTCACACTGTAAAACTGCGGCCTAGTAAAAGTGATTACCGTATATAATTTGCATGGAGTAGGTACAATGGGCCAGATTCACGTAGAATCGCGGCGGCGTAACGTATCGTATATACGTAACACCGCCGCAAGCTTTCATCGCAAGTGCCTGATTCACAAAGCACTTGCGATGAAAACGTATCTTAGATACGTTACACCGCCGCAAGTTTTCATCGCAAGTGCCTGATTCACAAAGCACTTGCGATGAAAACTACGCCCGCGGCCTCCGGCGCAAGGCGGGCCAATTCAAATGGGCGTGTGCCATTTAAATTAGGCGCGCTCCCGCGCCGGACCTACTGCGCATGCTCCGTTTCCTAACTCCCGCCGTGCTTTGCGCGCCGTGATGTCATTTTTTCTAACGGCGACGCGCGTAGCGTACTTCCGTATTCCCGGACGTGTTACGCAAACGATGTTAAATTTTAAATTTCGACGCGGGAACGACGGCCATACTTTAGACAGCAATACGTTTGCTGACTAAAGCAAACAGCGACTAACTTTGCGACGGGAAACTAGACTAGCGGCGACGTAGCGAATGTGAAAATCGTCGGGGATCCGCCGTAACATCCTCTCTGGATTGGATCCAGAGAGGAGTCAGGGCAGGCCAGGGTCAGTATCAAGCGAGCAGAGAAGGTACTGGAACAGTAGGCAGAAGGCAGAGTCGGGTCACAAGCCAGGTCAGCAATCAGGTATCAGGAACCAGGAACCAGCACAGGCCGGGTATACACAGGAACAAGCACAGGATTAGGTCACAGATGGTAGAAGCTGACGATCACTCAGCAATCTTCAGGTCTATGGAGACAGTTTTTAAATAGGCAAGAGGGTGCCAAGTACTCACGCACTTTCACGCTTTCACGCTGATGCACATGTGCACATGCGTGGAATACATTAGCGAGTCAGGAATGTCTAGATGTCACTTGCGAATTCCTATGCGCATGCATGAGAGTTACGGAACCTCTAGCTGTCACTTGAGAATTCCTATTAGCAAGTGCACATCTTCGTACACGTCTTTGTGTATGGTTATGCACACGTTTCACTGACAGTGGGATATCTGGGGACCCCCTTACTCTGAAGGTACTTCCAGATTCTGATAATTCCTTCCTGCACACCCCTTAATCCACCAGGTGAGGGGTTTGGGAAAGAGGACCTTGTCTCTATTATTTAGAAAGATAAGGGTTGCCTACAGGTAAGGCTGTTTTCAGTCATGCTTTGCTATACATATATCCCATAGTTAAAGTGATATTGAAGTCTTTTTTTTGTTATTTTCAAATAACAAACATGTTATATGTTATACTTACCTGCTTGCACAGAGCAGCCTGGATTCCCCTCTTCTCAATTACCTGGATCCTCCTCTCCTCAATTGCACCCAAGCAAAGCTCACTCCCGAGCCATGGCTCTGTGTGTCTATTCACACACAGAGCCGTAGCTCGGCCCTGTACTCACTCTCTCCTGACTGGCTCACTAACTGTGATTGATAGCAGCAGGAGCCAATGGCTCCCACTGCTGCCTCAGCCAATGAGGCAGAGGCTCTTCTGCACATTGCTGGATCGAGATGGGGCTCAGGTAAGTATTAGGGGAGGGGCTGCGGGAGCTTCTGCACACAAAAGTTTTTTATATTTCTGCATAGAATGCAAGAAAGTAAAACACCTTGAGCCTTTAGAACCACGTTATCAACACAGAGATATTCAGAGATAGGGACCACAATTTACAAAGGTGCTTTGAAGTGGCAATGTAATTTTACATGTCCTCCAAATGTCTTCTATTCATCCAACTTAATAATCATCCATCAGTATGCCTACAAATTATGTAAAACCATGGGATTCAAAGATATCGCTGCTCCAGTCATATGACTAATAATTTTTGCTTCTTCTAGAGTTGTGTATGCCACTACTAAAAAGTTGCTTGGCCTATGCCTTTCAGCCTGAACATCAGGACATGGAGGAGGGTGTAAAGTATAATCTTTAATTTTTTCCTCCTGATGCCCCCATCCTTATTTGACCTATTGTGATGGTCTGTATGTCAATGAAAGTCCATTATGGCAAAATACCCCATCTTCACCATGTTAAACACAAAAAATGGGTTCCATATGGCACTTGATGTGCAAATGCATTAGAAGAATACTGTGTTCTTGACACTTTATTGCATTGAGACTCTTCCAGTCTTCACTGGAAAAGGGGAATAAAACTGCATCGTACCCATGTGTGTATATATAAGCCGTTTGGCTTAGCCCTTACCCCCAGTTGACATTAAATCTATGGTGTGAACATCTCGATACTAATTTGTACATTTTATTACATTATTACCTAATCATTTAGGGATTCAGAACCAGCACAATAACTACATAACATATTTCTTAGAAAGATTCTTTTCAGTGGAAAATTTGAATTTTACCTATTGTTTTGAAGCCAAAATGTGTTGTTTTTTTATCTGAAATGTTCAGTTAGCTAGATCATTTTACATGAAGTCATCCGAAGGAAAGACTAGCTAGGATCATGCTTTCAGAATTCAACAGGCTTTCCAGAGCTTAGATCTACTTCTATGAATTTAGCAGATGTGAGGGGTTATTATTAAAATGAAATGACAAGAAAAAAACAAATTTAGGTGGAGTAATTTCTGGTAAAAAGAAATATGGAAAACATTTCATTAGAAAACATAATTTTATCAGCAGAAGGTGAACTTTGTGTTTTCTGATAAAGCGATTATCTACATTTTCTGGGTCATTTGAGGACAGCCGGATCATTGTAAAATTTGATACCATGTTATAAAGAAAATAAAAGCAAGAGAAGGCTATACAGCATCAAAACTTGCACTGGATTCTTTGGGGGCCCTGGCATTTGGATGGGGCAGGGGGAGAACATGGGTGTGTTGAGTAATTTACTGCCTAAATCCTATAATGTGTATTTTATAGCCAAAACATTTTTTTTTTCAGTTTTGTTTTAAAGCTGAACTCCAAGCAATAAAACTTTTATTTAAATATATTCCTGAATAGCCGCAAAGGATAACAATCTGCTTTGTGTGCACAAATGTCTTTGAAAACCCAGATATTATCATATACTGTGGCAGCAACATTATCATTCTGGTGTACATAGCTGGGACAGATAAGAGCTGTGGGAGGGACCCAACAGGTCCACCTACTACAGGCTAGGAGATGGGTTAGGAAGGGGGGGATTGGTTGCCCATTTTGTGTGAATATGAAAAAAAATATTTGATTTGAAGTAATACGAGTGACTTTAGAGGGTAAGAGGCCATTAAGTGCACTAAGATATGGGAAAATTGTACATTATGGTATATTTTCTATAGTTATGTATGAGGAATACTTTGTTTTTTTCTCTGTTTGTTTCAAAATAAAATAAAAATGAACAAAAAACAAAGACATACTGGTAGCTGGTAAGCTCTTGTTTAAAATTATCCCTGGTGTGTCTCTGCAAATTGGCTATGTACATTTATTAAAGCATTCCGGATGTTGGTTCGAAACCATGCAATTGGGGAGTGATGTGGAAAGACCTGGGGCAAGATTCACAGCGGACTTACGACGGCGTATCTCCACGTACGCCGTCGTAAGTCCGAATGTGAGCCGTCGTATCTATGCGCCTGATTCTAAAGCCCCATACACACTATCAGTTTTCCTGCTGGTTTTCTCTTCAGGTTTACCAAAACCATGTAGTACAAGGACCTGCCTGATTGCATTCAAATTGAAACGCTTAAGGTTTGACCTCATATTAGATGGTTTTGGTAAACCTGAAGAGAAAACCATCAGGAAAACTGATAGTGTGTATGGGGCTTTAGAATCAGTTACACATAGATTTGGCCAAGATACGAGCAGCGTAAGTCTCCTACGCCGTTGTATCTTGGGTGCAATATTTACCCTGGCCGCAAGGGGTGCTTCCGTAGATTTACGCGTCAAATATGTAAATTAGGTAGATACGCCGATTCACGAACGTACTAGCGGCCGCTACGCCGTTTACGTAAGGCTTACGTCCGGCGTAAAGTTACCCCTGCTATATGAGGCGTAGGTAATGCAAAGTATGGACGTCGGCAAGCGTATCTTTTTACGTTGTTTACGTAAGTCGTATGTGAATGGGGCTGTGCGTAGGTTATGTTCACGTCACAGGCAATGGGCCTGGCGTATCTCATGGAGTAAATTCGACGTGATACTGAGCATGCGCACATGCGCCGTTCATTAGGCGCGTCATTTACGTGGGGTCACGATTGATTTACATACAACACGCCCACCTCTTCCACATTTGAATTACGCAAGCTTACGCCGGCCCATTTACGCTATGCCGCCGCAACTTACGGAGCAAGTGCTTTGTGAATACTGCACTTGCCCGTCCAGGCCCGGAGGCGTAGCGTAAATAGGATACGCTATGCACGCACAAAGTTACGCGCTCGTACGTGAATCTGGCCCCTGGAGAGCTACTTTGTAAAAAAAATAAAAATAATAATAAATCACAAAGATTATTCTGTGGAGGAAAAAAAAAGACTTATGTGTATCAGACACAGTGCCCACAGAGCTGGTCCTTAGAATCACTGAATTGGGATGGGTTGAGAAAGGACCTGGCAGACTATCAAGACAAATCTATGGAAAAAGCATTCCATGCAAATGAGACACTGAGGTTGATTTACTAAAACTGAAGAGTAAAAAATCTGTTGCAGCTCTGCATGGCAGACAATCAGCTTCTAACTTCAGCTTGTTCAATTAAGCTTTGACAATAAGCCCACATTCACATTGGGCCAATTTGCCATGCGAGTTGACATGTCAAATCGACGGCTATTCCTGGCAATGGCACCGTCCGCATCGGTGCAATGCTGACCAATTCCCAAAGTAGTTCCTGTACTACTTTTGGCAACTTCAGGGCCAATTTAAAGAGACATCTGTGAATGAACACGCACATATGTCTGCCAAATCACCCCCGAACTCAGACTGCATTGCTGGTTCAGCTAAACTTACGCGATTTCTAACCCGCTTTAGTGTGAACCTGGAAGCTGATTGGTTTCTATGCAGAGCTGCACCAGATTTTGCACTCCAGTTTTAGTAAATGAATCCCATAGTGGGTGTCAAGAGTGCTGGTCTATAAGATCACTGAATCGGGGATGGTTGAGAAAGGACTTTGTGACCCACAGTACCTCATAAAAAAAGTCACCAAGAAAATTCTATGCAAAAAGACTCTTATGAGACTTGTGCCCAGAGAGCTGGTCTATAGAACCACTTTAGGAGGGTTGAGAAAAGATCTGGTGACCTACCTCATAAAAAAAATCATCAAGAAAACTGGAGTGAAAATGGCTCTCATGCATGTCAGACCTGGTGCCTGGAGAGCCGGTCCATAGGATCACTCGGACATAAGTGAAGAGATACTGTAAATACATAAATATACATAAATTTCATAAAATGCATTAAAGGAGAAGTACAGACAATGAGACAAAGCTTTTTGTGTCCCTACTTCTCCTATGGATCACAGAAGTGCAGTTTGTTCCGCACTCCTGTGACCCCTTTTCAGCAGACAGCGGGCTAAAGCTAGCTGATGTCTCTCAGCTGGTCCAGGCGCTGGATCAATTGTGACTTTACAGTCAGGATCCACCCACCAGCCTGGATCAGCAACTGGTTCAGCCTCTCAGCAAGCTGCTGGGAGACTGAGCCGGCTGTTCCCACCCCTCTACAGCCCAGTACTCCATTGAGCACTGGAGGGGCAGAGAGTCAGTGACTGATATTCACAGCTCTCTGCTCAAAACAGAGGGGAGAACTGAGCGATCAGCAGTGTTTGATCTCTCAGTTCTCAGTGTAGAGGTGGCGGGGGACAGATGCAACATTGGTTCGATACTGTATCCACCTAGGTGAGTATACTTTTTTTTTTTTTTTTACTCTACACTTCTCTTTTAAAAGTATATGGATTTATGTTGAAATTAATGTTCTGGATTAACCTCATCATGCTGCCTCTCAGCCCTTTATATGGCTTTAATGCAGGGATGCTGAATGGCTTCCTGATAATGTGACCACTGTGATTGGCTCACAAGAAGTCACATGATCTGAAGGCTCCCGATCAGAAGCCATGATCAACAGCTGTCAGAGGCAGCTTGGTCAGTGTTCTTTGTTCACGCCGTATGCACGCTCCCAGCAAACAACCTCAGACCACTGCGGACACACACACTCACCGGCCACTTTATTAGGTAGACCTTTCTAGTACTGGCTTGGAACCCCTTTTGCCTTCCGAACTGCTTTAATCCTTTGTGGCATAGATTCAACAAGGTGTAGGAAACATTCCTCAGATATTTTGGTCCATATTGACATAATAGTATCACGCAGTTGCTGCCGATGCATACCTTAGTTATAGCAAGTGGTTATTTCAGTTACTGTTGCCTTTATATGATCTTGAACCAGTCTGCCCATTCTCCTCTCACCTCTGACATCAACAAGGCATTTTTGTCCACACAACTGCCGCTCACTGGATATTTTCTCTTTGTTGGACCATTCTTTGTAAACCCTAGAGATGGTTGTGTGTAAAAATCCCAGTAGATCAGTAGTTTTTGAAATACTCAGACCAGCGCATTTGGCACCAATAACCATGTCACGTCACGTTCAAAGCCAAATGCCAAAGCTAAAATGCATTTTCTTCCCAATTCTGATGCTTCACCATGTCTAGATGCCTAAATGCACTGAGTTGCTGCTATGTGATTAGCAATTTGTGTTACTAAGCATCTGAACCAGGTGTACCCAATAAAGTGGCCGGTGAGTGTATATTTCCGGTGGCTAAGCCCACTTATTCTGCCTCCGCATATATGCATAACCCAATGAAGAAGAGGTTACATCTTATTTAAGGAAAACTACCAAATGACTGTTTCCTCTTGCCGCTGTATTGTTTCCATATTTTTTCTGTACAGCCAACTGCTTTTAAATATTTATAACCTGCCAAGCCGCAATATCACTATTTATTTAATTACTATTTTTGCATTGGCTCATGCTATAATTTACCACATTTAAAAATCATCATAAGATTCTTCAGTTGTGAGAAAATTTCTAAGAAAATGTGTTTCTTTGAAGTATAGTAAGTAGTGTGGAATTCCAGGAACTCTGTGGATTTGTTGCTCAGGTGTATAAACAAAAGACCAGTGTGGAAGTGGTTGTGTGATTTCACATAATTCAAGTACATACATGACTCTGCCGATGTTCTCAAACACACAATGATGTCTCATTTGTATTCACATTCAGAGCATTGTTGGTCAAATAATAAATATATCACCATGTAAGGATTCAATTCTGTAAATTGTAAGATGCGGACTATTTTGCCTTTCTTTTTCTTGCCATAAAAGATTGATTAGACAACTGATAGGTCAGAGCTACCCACAGGTGTTACATGATCATCACCCCGTCATAAGACTGGACAGGGATTGTTAAAGACACCCTTCAGGCAAACAAGAACATTTAGCATAAAATGTAGGAGTTTTGTTCACCTTTTTCTTGCCTGCTGCAAAGCATACTGTATGTAATAAAGATCAACTCTGAAAAACAAAAAAAGTCGTCCCTTGCAGTGCGGCTGTCCCCTTGCTGGAAGGGTTAAAGCGGAGTTCCACTCAAAACTGGAACTTCCGCTTATCTGTCTACTCCCTCCCTCTGGTGCTACATTTGGCACTTTAAGGGGGAACGGGTACCTGTTTTTTGACAGGTCGCCCCCTTCCCCACTTCTGGAGACTGTGCCATAGCTAAGAGGTTCGGCCCCCCTTCCTCCTTCCTTTGCCACCAGACCAATTAGAAAGAACAGAGCGCTTTGCACATGAGCAGTAGGGGGACCGGTGTTCTGTCGATATGTGCCCACCGACGAAAAGTGCCCGCGAATGCGCAGAGCAGAAGGGCACTCCAGCTGAGTTGCCAATTGTAATAGACAGTTTTTGTAGCTGCTGACTTTTAATTTTTCATGGCGGAGCTGGAACACCTCTTTAAAGGGGTTGTAAAGGTAAAAAAATGTTTTCCCTAAATTAAGGTGACCAGATTTTTAAAATGAAATCCGGGACATATTTTTTCTTTACTAGTAATGGCGGCAATCAGCGACTCTCTGCCCGTCGCCGCCTGCCTCACAGCCTGTCAAGTCTTACTCTTCGAGGCCCCGGCTTCTACAGGATGGGGAGCGGAGGAAGATCACTCCACCAGGGAAGGCAAGGAGATAGGCAGGTGGCTGGTCAGGATTTGAGCCAAGGCAGAAGAACATGCGAGCGGAGGTGAATGGGCATGCGCCCGAAACTGAAGAAATATTCCCTCCGCTCCGACCAGCACATGATCATCAGAAAGGGGCACAGATAATGGGAAAAATACAGCCCCCCTATGCTAGTAGGCACGGCAGAGAGGGGGGGTGTAATTCAATTTATTTTTATTTTTAATTCTGCACTGATTGTCTTTGAAATTGCCCCTACCCCCTATTAAATCCAATCTGGGGACAAAACCAGGGACAGACTTGGTCCGGGGACAGTGTCCTCAATCAGAGGACTGTCCCCTGAAACTGGGGATGTCTGGTCACCCCACCCTAAATAGCTTCCTTTACCTTAGTGCAGTCCTCCTTCACTTACCTCATCCTTCCATGTTGCTTTTAAATGTCCTTATTTCTTCTGAGAAATCCTTACTTCCTTTTCTTCTGTCTGTAACTACACGCAGTAATGCGAGGCTTTCTCCCAGGTGTGGAGAAAGCCTCTTGTAGGGGGGGGGGGTGAGCAGGCAAGTCAGGACACACTCTACTTTGCAGATAGAGAAAGGAGCTGTGTGTTAGTGGGCGTCCTGACACTCCTGCTCGCCCCCTCAGGAGGCTTTCACCACACCAGGGAGAAAGCCTCGCATTACTGTGTGGAGTTACAGACAGAAGAACAGGAAGTGAGGATTTCTCAGAAGAAATAAGGACATTTAAAAGCAAAATCGAAGGATGAGGTAAGTGAAGGAGGACTGCACTAAGGTAAAGGAAGCTATTTAGGGATTTTTTTTTTACCTTTACAACCCCTTTAACTACTCGTTGATGTCAACGAGGACTAGTTAAATTCGTCTTAAACAATCATCTCGTAAAACAATCCATTCAGTTTAAAATAGAAACGAAAGGCAAACCATTGTTGTATATCTATAAAAAAAACATAAATACCATTTTTCCCTTTTTTATAAGTGATCACATTCCCTCTGTTCTCTGCTGCATAAGAGCTAAGGGGAGGAGAAGCAGCAGCACTGTGAGCTTCCCAGTGACCGACTGTGCAGTGAGGGGGGGGGGGTCTTAGGACAAGTCTGATCATTGGAGGAGAGTACACTGAGTTCCCAGCATATCTAGAGAACTGACCACAGTGTTCTCTCCTTCTTTGTGTGGTCAGTTATTAATAGAAAAGCAGAGGGACTGACATGAACACCAGGAATTTCACATAAAGAAAGCAATACAAAGACAACAGTATACCTTTTCATACAAGTACATGGTACAGCAGGTACCTATCAAGAATATGAAGTGTTGGGGTAACAAACACCTTAACCGATCCTCCACTTACGTAGGCTCCTATGCACTGCTAGACTGGTCCCTGCAGCCTCCTATTACCTGCAATCTAAAGACATCTGATGTAATCAAGGCCAATTTAGGGATCATAGCCCTGCATTGGATGTGAGGATGCAGAGGGGCAGTCCACTGTAGGAGCAGCATTTGTTGGGGGAGTGGAGGATCAGGTAAGTAAAAGTGCCTTTACCATACTCTAGATCAGGGTTTCTCAACCAGGGTTTAATGGAACCTTAGGATTCCTCCAGAGGTTGCTAGTAATTCTATGACCTATAAGGAATTTCTGTCTCTCAGATAAGTTCCCTCTGACACCATTGAACTGTTTAGCTATCTGTAAGAGGGTGATTCTTCCCAATGACCAGTGTATGGAGAATTCTTCCCACTGACAATCACACTAATGTATTATCAGTTGTAGATATAGTAATTATTAGTAGGGTTTTCCTGAGACCGGAAAGGTTTTTCAAGGGTTCCTCTTTGTTGAAAAAGTTGATAAAGGTTGTCCTAGACCAAATGGGCAGCTAACCCTTGCAGTGTGGGGGCAGCCCCTTTGCAAAGAGGGGCTTGTCAGTTTTCCGGAGTTCAGTTTTAAAGTACAAGTTCACCTTTACCAAAAAGCACACTATGGCCCGGATTCACAAAGCACTTATGCCAACGTATCTCGAGATACGCCGCGTAAGTGTAAATATGTGCCGTCGTATCTATGCGCCGTGCCCATAAACTGAGATACGCCTGAAAATAGGCTTCATCCGACCGACGTAACTTTCCTACGCCGGCGTATCATGGGTGCATATTTACGCTGGCCGCAAGTGGCGCTCCCATTGATTTCCTATTTAAATATGGAAATGAGGGAGATACGTTGATTCACAAACGTACTTGCGCCCGGCGCATAATATACGCGGTTTGCGTAAGTCGTACGTCCGGCGTAAAGTTATTCCCCATATATGAGGCGCAACTCATGCTAAGGTATGGACCAGGGAACACAGCCGTCGTATTTTACGTCGTTTACGTAGTACGTAAGTAGTTCCGACGTGATTCTGAGCATGCGCACTTGGATGCGTCCACAGGACGGCGCATGCGCCGTTCGTTATTCGTATCTTTATGACGCTCGGCCCATCATTTGCATGGGGTCACGCCTCATTTGCATTGCTCACGCCCACTTCCACTTACGACGACTTACGCTTTCAAGACCCAGCTAGATTCGGAAGCAAGTTGGAGCCAGTGCTTTGTGAATACTGTGCTTGACTCTCTGCGCTGCGTCGGCGTAGCATATATTCGATATGCTACGCCGGCATAAACAAAGGGGACCCCCAGATGCCACCCCCCTCCCCCCTATTTGAATTGGTAACGGGGTACATTGTACCCCTACCATTTCACACAAAAAAGTGTCAAAAAAGGTAAAAAAAACACACACACACACAAAGCTTGGGACAAGTTCTTTAATAATAAAAAAAATTCCAGCGCTGTAAATCCTTCTACGACCCGGACCCGCCGCTACGAATAATACAGCCTCCTCCGAGGCTCCCGGGCGAATGATGAACAGGCGAACACTAGTGCCAGGCAGTGAGCACGGGGCCCACTAGAAGATCCTCATGAAGCTTGTTTCTGATTGCTTAGTCAGAGACATTCACACCAGTGACCTGCTGGAGATAATTTTGTAGGGCTCTGGCAGTGCTCATCTTTGCACAAAAATGCAGATACCAGTCCTGCTGATGGGTTAAGGACCTTTCTAAGGCCCAGCTCTCCTAGAGTAACTGCCTGTCTCCTGGAATCTCCTCCATGCTCTTGAGACTGTGCTGGGATTCACAGCATACCTTCTGGCAATGACACGTATTGATGTGCCATCCTGGAGGAGCTGGACTGCCTGTGCAAGCTCTATAAGGTCACGATATTGCCTCATGCTACCAGTAGTGACACTGACCCTAGCCTAATGCAAAACTAGTGAAAAAAAATGTCAGTGGCCTCCACCTATAAAACCATTCCTGTTTTGGTGTTCATCTCATTGTTGCCCATCTAGTGCACCTGTTAATTTCATTACCACCAAAGCAGCTGAGACTGATTAGCAATCCCCTCTGTTACTTAACTGACCAGATCAATATCACAGGAGTTTAATTGTCTGGATGCTATACTCTGATTAATAAGTGTTCCTTTAATTTTTTTTTGAGCATTGTATATATAATATATTTAAACATACCATTCAAACAACAGGGACACTTTGCTAGCCAGTTCTAATTAGAGATTTCAACTGTTCCTCATTTAAAACAATATTTTACTTTTCCATTAATCCGAAGATCTTTTTTAACACCGGTATTAAGCGACTTATTGCAAAGTCAAAGGCACAGTGTGAAACTTTGATTCAACTTTTGCAGCTAGAGAATATCCCAGACTCTTCCAGGAAAGAGCCGATTAATGGAAATGTATGAAAACACATGCACGGGTGAGAATCAGATGGGTTACACATTGTTCTGTACTAGATGAGAGAAAATGACTTTGGCTAAGGTTTCCTTCTCCTAATTAAGAAGACTCCGCAGCATGCACAAGCACAATGGCTGCTTTAAGGATCTGGAAGCAACTGCACTTATCCTGACTTGATCTCACATTATGTGTGGTGTGTGTGGCGCCATTTATAGAAGCCAAGAGTTGGCATCTTTCTATTTTTACGGCTCGGGAAACCTGCAACACATTGTGCCACATGCTCCCCCAGTTGAAAGAGACGATAATTAAAATATCATAACAAAGACAAAATATTGTTTGGGATCCAAGTTGCGTTCGGTTTGGAGATTATTTGTGGAGCCCCGCCAAGTCAGAGTCTTGTGTTATCTGTATTCATACGGCATCATTTGCAGGCTGTTATGTTTCATCCCATATGCAGAATTTAAACACCAAGCAGAACAAGATATTCTGCAGATGTGTAGCAAGCCGTAAATGTGTCAAATTTGGTAAACTTATTTTGTGTGTTGGTATGAAACATATTCGGCTCTGTGTGTTTACGATCTGTTTGTGCCAAAATTTAAAAGGAATAAGCGATATAAAGGTATGTTTTCCAACTGTCCCTTTTTTTTACCCAAATCCCTATGTTCTTCTTTCCTTTTTTTTATGACATCATGTAATGAAGCAGCACCAGTGAATTTAACAAAAACATACAAGAAAACAAATAAGTTAACAAAGTTCAATGTGCCAAATGTGAAGTCTCTCTTAAAGCGGTGGTTCACCCTGCAGAACAACATTTCAGCATTAAATTCGGCATTGTAGCGCGAGCTACAGTATGCCGGTCTTAATTTTTTTATCCCTGAACTCACTGTTATATCGTACATAGTAGATTCTGACTGCCCGCGGGGAATGGGCGTTCCTTTCAAGAGGGAGGGTGATTGACGGCCGGCTCTGGCACGTCACGCTCCCCGAAGACAGCCGGAGTAGGTCTCGGCTCTTCACGGCGCCTGCGCACAGACTATGCGCAGGCGCCGTGAAGAGCCAAGCCTATTTTGGCTATTTCCGGAGACGCGTGACGCGCCAGAGCCGGCCGTCAATCACCTTCCGTCTGGATTGGAACGCCCATTCCCCGTGGGCAGTCAGAATCTACTATGTACGATATAACAGTGAGTACGGCGATAAAAAAATTAAGACCGGCATACTGTAGCTCGCGCTACAATGCCGAATTTTAGGCTAGAAGGAAAAAAAAAAATTTATTTTATAGGGTGAACCCCCGCTTTAAATCAAAGTCTATATATACAGTGGGGGAAATAATTATTTGATCCCCTGCAGATTTTGTAAGTTTGCCCACTTACAAAGAAATGAAGGGTCTATTATTTTTATCATAGGTTTAAATTAAATGATAAAGACAGAATATCAACCAAAGATCCAGAAAAAACACATAAAATAAATGCTACAAATTGAGTTGCAGTTCAGTGAGTAACACAAGTATTTGATCCCCAAGCAAAACATGAATTAGTACTTGGTGGAGAAACCATTGTTGGAAGGCACAGAGGTAGGACGTTTCTTGTAGTTGGTTACCAGGTTTGCTCACTTCTCAGAGTCAGGAGGGATTTTGGTCCACTCTTCTTTACAGATCTTCTAAAAACCCTTAAGGTTTCTTGGCTGTCTTCTTGGCAACTCAAAGTTTCAGCTCCCTCCATAAATTTTCTACAGGATTAAGGATTGGAGACTGACTAGGTCACTCCATGACTACAATGTGCTTCTTCTTGAGTCACTCTTTTGTTGCCATGGCAGTATGTTTTGGGTCATTGTCATGCTGAAAGACCCATCCATGACCCGCCTTCAGTGTTCTGGCTGAGGGAAGAACATTCTCATTCAAGATTTTACAATACATTGCCCTGTCTATTGGCCCCTCAATGCGGCAAAGTCGGTTTGTACCTTTAGCAGAGAAACAGCCCCAAAGCATTGTGTTTCCACTTTCATGCTTGACTGTAGGGATGGTGTTCTTAGGGTCATAGTCAGCATTTTTCTTCCTCCAAACATGGCGAGTCGAGTTAATGCCAAAGAGCTCAATTTTGGTCTCATCTGACCATAGCACTTTCTCCCAATCCTTTTCTGAATCACTTAGATGTTCATTGGCGTGACTGTACACAGGGCCGTTTGAAGGAATTTGGGGGGCCCAAGCAAAATGGGGGCCCCCAAGCACCCACAAAAAAAAGAATATAGATGGTTGCAAAAATAGGGCTGCCAACAAACTGCTGGTTCACCCAAGTCCCGGATGGGGATACATCCCAGGGGCCAACACACATCCACTGGGGCTGCCTGGTGTGAATAAAGAAAAAACAAAAAGAGGAAAGGTGAAAAGAACTAAAGTAAAATCCCCTTCAGGGATATATTGCATGAAGACCTCTCAGATAGGAAAAAATAAAAAGTACTATAGACCTGAAGCCAAAACTAAACCTACATACCATGTGTGAGACAGAGCAACCACCCAATCCCATCTAGATGTCAGCCATGAATGAACCTAGCCTTACCTGGTATGTAATTGTGCTCATTGGTGTTTTCAGTGAAGGAGAAGGAGCTGAAGGAGCTGCTGGTTTAGATTTGGGCCTGCCGTTACCTTACTGTTCACCATGTTTGTCCTAGGGGTCTTTCTTGAAGAGTTACAAATGTCCACACCAACACTGTACTTCTTTTTCTTCAAGGGTTTTATTAAACAAGTTCCGTCAGAGGGGTAGGGAAGATTCAGGTACCTTGCTTCGCGGATCACGGGTACGTTCTTGGAACCAGAGGACAAATCGTTTCCATACTGGATTCAGCAACCACCGGATAGGCCTCTCTCACTGACATAGCAGCCAGTGCGAAACTCGTTCCAAAGTCTCTGCCACAGACATGATGAGTGCCGTCGAGTCGTTACACGGTCCTCTGCCACAGGATCATGTAACCACACACACACTTTGCAAAGTTCCAAAGAAATTACACAGCTCACGGTTCCAGGATCTTTCAGCCAAGCCGGCCGCACGGTGAGGTAAGTTGGCCAGAATGCGTAATCCAATTGGATCTCCAATTGTTCAGCTTCTTCCCATAGGCAACACAGCACAGGACCACCCCCGGACCAGTAGGCCCCAGAAACTCCTGGGCCTACTATCAGTAGCGGAGCCTCAGGCCAGCAGGCCCCAAGACCAAAAGGCTGCTAACACATCCCTGAGGTCAGGAGGCCCATCAGGTCAGGATCGTAAGACCCCGCCAGAACGGTGTCCGTCCCTTAAGTTCTCCTCCCCATAATGCACAGTGGCTGCTTCTGGGCAAGATGCACCCAATACACCCAGCCCATTGCATTTCCAACCTTGACTCCTGGTGACAGCGACACCCACAGTCAGGTGGAAGATGTGCAATGCAGCTGAAATGGAACAGAGACCCATAATTTGACATAAAATTCTGAGCTAAATTACAGCTCAGATAACTAAATTTACAATTAGCGCCTACTCAACTGGAGCAGGGCGCTACACATGCTCAATGAGAAAGTGATTAACATGATTGCAAACAAAGGCATATGGGTGACCCCCAATCAGTAAAAGGAGCCTACTGTATTTCCACGGGAAAAGGAAAGTGAAAGTAAAATATGAACCAATATGAATCCCCTGCATAGGACATGTGTCCGATAAGCCAATCTCAAATAAAGAAAATATAAGCATAAAATAAATAATCCATCATATCATGTATCAGCAGACACCTGCTTCCATCTAAATGTTGGCCACTCGGTAACCCCAGTCTAATCTAATATATGTATAGGGGTGTATATAATGAGGCCAAGGGTGACACCTAGTCCAATGATGCAGAACCCCAATCAATCTCACCCCTAGAACAGAGGCAGTGCCACACATCGAAAAGCAACAGAGCCAGTTATTCAGTTTGACAGCGACTGAGATCGTATAGCGGAGTGACGTCAGCACTGAGAGTCACGCAGCTGCACGATCCCGGGTCGTCAGTGGCTCTCTCTGAGTTTTTAATGTCAAATTGGATGACTGCCTCTGTTCTACAATAAACCTTTATTTAACCTACTACACCAGCATCTTTTTTTTTTCTTCTAGTCTTTTCCCTTCATCACCCAAATGTGCGTATTCTTATTTATTCTAGGTTATAGGGAGGTGTGGGGGGAGGGGGGTTACATGATGAAAATTGGTAGCTGGTTGCCAGTGAAAAAAGAGAGGGCAGTAAGCAGATGATTATGAGTGGGGACAGAATGAGCTAATGAATGTGGACCAGGGGGGGGGGGGGGCAGAGACAAAGCAGTGTGAAACAGTCATAAGATCATAGGCAGGAGATAGATAAAGATGAACATATTCTGATCATAGAAAATAGGGTCTGTCCCTGATTTGGAGCAATGTCCCTCTGTCCCTCTTTCCTCCTCATTTGTCCCTCATTTTGGTCTGATCCATATAGTTGTATATAAAATGCACTATGTATCTTTCAAAAAGTGTTTCCCAGTGCTAAACCTTTCATCCAATTTCTAAATCGCTGCATTTGTACATTTTAAAAGCCAATATAAAGGAATAGTAGTGGTACAAAAAGCCCTTGTGCATTTAATTAACCTTTTTATTTGGTTAATTCTCCTTTAAGGGGGTGTGGCAGGGGGTGTGTCCTACGCCTACATACGTTTGTTAGTAGGTGTGCCTCATTCCCTTTTCAAAATGTTGGGATGTATGCTCTTAGCACATTCAGGACTCTTTTATATGTTCTGAGAGTTTGTCTCCGCTATGTCAGCCAGGGGACAGTGTTCATAGAAAAAATACCATAGATGGGATGTCTTGTGGGGAATAGAGTGTGCAAAATGCAAGAGAAACTTTAACACCAAAGGGGTGACAATAGTAGTCAGAATGCCTATGTTTGAGGTTGCCAGCTCTTTGCCCACCTCAGCTCCATCTCTACTCTAGCCTTAACTCCATGGCAATGCCTGCCTCTGTACAGCTCTACTTCAGCCTTAGCTCCAGACCCAGCTCAAGGCGTCTTCCTCCAATCTTAGCAACTCGGCACTAGCTTTCTGTAAGCTTCACCAACTCAGCCTAAGATTTGTTCATAAACCTATCTACTGCTTGTGCCTAGGCTCGGTAACACAGCTCAACCTCTGTCCCAGCTCCAGCAACTTAGTTCCAGCTCTGCCTCAGCCTCAGCAACTCAGCTCACATTCTGCTCCAATTTCAGCAGGTAAACTGATGATCTGTTGTAGTTCATTAAAGCGGAGGTCCGCACAAAAAGTGAACCTCCGCTTTTTGGAACCCTCCCCCATTCCGGTGTCACATTTGGCACCTTTCAGGGGGGAGGGAGGGTGCAGACACAGGTATTTGCACCCACTTCCGGGAATAGACTGCGCGGGAGTCATGCCCCTTCCCCCTTCCCTCCCCCCTCCCCCGCTGTCTTCTGGTAAACACACAGGTCCCAGAACACAGCGGGAACCAGTGAGGACACGCCGCACGGTAGAGAACCAGCAGTGAGGCTGCAACGCTTCACTTCCTGATTTCCTCACCGAGGATGGCGGCAGGGGCAGCCGAGAGACGAGCGTTTGCTCAGCTTCGGCTGCCGACATCGTGGGCACCCTGGACAGGTAAGTGTCCATTTATTAAAAGTCAGCAGCTGCAGTATTTGTAGCTGCTGGCTTTTAATATTTTTTTTATTTTTTTTTTATGTGGACCTCCGCTTTAAACTTATTTCCAGCGCTGCTCCAGCCTTAGTAATTCAGCTCATATTCTTCTCCAGTTCCAGCAGCTCAACTCCAGGCTATAGAAAAGCTATAGAAATCAAACTAAGAAGTGCCATTAAACCCTTCTATCCTAAGTGTACCTATAAGATGAAATAATATTTCACCATTTAGTTTTGTTTTATCAAGTTTTGTTAAATGTATATATGTTTAATAAAAACCTGAAATAAAATGATTAAAACCATTACATTGAGGGGACTAAAACAGTAAAGCCCTGTACACACGATTGGTCCATCCAATGAGAATGGTCTGATGGACCGTTTTCATCGGTTAACCGATGAAGCTGACTGATGGTCAGTCGTGCCTACACACCATCGGTTAAAAAAACGATCGTGTCAGAATGCGGTGATGTAAAACACAACGACGTGCTGAAAAAAATTAAGTTCAGTGCTTCCAAGCATGCGTCGACTTGATTCTGAGCATGCATGGATTTTTAACCGATGGTTGTGCCTACTAACGATCGTTTTTTTTTTCTATCGGTTAGGAATCCATTGGTTATATTTAAAACAAGTTGGCTTTTTTTAACCAATGGATAAATAACCGATGGCGCCCACACACAATCGGTTTGGACCGATGAAAATGGTCCATCAGACCGTTCTCATCGGTTTAACCGATCGTGTGTACGCGGCCTAAAAGTAGCTATTACATCAAAGCTCACCCAAGGAACAGATCCTACCAACTGATTAGCTCTTCTTTTTTATTCATCTTGTTCTATATTCCTTATTTTCTGCATGATGGTGAGTCTAACCCTAATTCTACAATTCAATGGCTGCAGTACTGAGAGAAGGAGGTTGTGCAGCAAGGATCATATAACATAAGCCTGCAGTCCCGCACAGAGATAGGCCTGGATACACTGCATTACTTAAAATCTAATAAACGTTTAACAGAGTTGTGATTTGACCCCACATTATTATTTTTTATATTATTGGATTACAAATTATATGTACTGGTTTCCTTTGATGTATGAACAGTCTCCTAGGATGCATTAGTATAGTAGTTAGTAGCCCCACCAGCCCACCCCCCACAGAATAAAGTCTTCATAACTGATTGACTCTGAATGATTGATGCATTAATTAAAAAATATTATACTTATTCATATTACAAATATCTATGTATTACATCTTTGGATATTTTGCTGGATGGACATCAATGGCCAACCTTCTTACATGCAAAAAATGTTACCCAGATAACTTTTTTTTAATAACCTTTAGGTACAAATAATCCTGTTTAAATGGATAAAAAAATTCTCATTAGTTATTAAGAATGCTAAGAATGGATGGTTTTGGATTTCAAACATGAGCTTATGTAACACATATTATATTAAAGAGCTCACTTTATCATGTTACTGCTACGCTACAGCAAAACAAATAATATTAATCAGGTTAGACCACCACAAAAAGAGATCCATTAGGAAGTGTCCCTGCCTGGCTTTGTTGACACCCACCTTGGTGTCTTGGATGTTTCCAAGTCAGTTCTATCTAGCTGGGTCTGAAAGATAGGGGTCCATTTATAATGGAGAGATGGTATTGTGATTGACTCTCCATTATACTGCACAAAGTTAGCACATTGTGTGGCTTGCATTTAAAAGCCCATTCATAAAATGCAGGCTGGTGTGCAACGTTCTGTGTCTTCTTGATGATTAACATATTGGAGAAAACTCGCATGACTTTGACTGGTCATATGACCCAACTCTTCACCCATTTTTTTCAGTTGTTCTAATACTTTGTGTGAAGCACATTTGCAAAGGACACATCTGTGCTTTAGTAACCACTTCCGCACCGCCCGCTCACAATGTACTGCAGACTGTATAGGCGAAGCGACATACGCGTACGTCGCTGTCTACTTCAGAGTTTAGGGTGTGTGCATGCGCACCCCTGACTTCCTCCCACTGTGATTGTACACAACAGAAGCCTGTCAGCAAGTCCCGGCCAATGATTTACAGCTGGGACCTGTTGATTGATTGTGTACAATCACAGCCCAGTGTTCTGTGTTGACAATAAACACAGAGCTCTGTACAGAGATAACGATCTCTCTGTTTCTCATTCCTGCAAAGTATAAGTAAAAGCAGCACACTGTACTGCTGCGGACAAAAGTTTTGAGAATGACACAAATATTAATTTTCACAAAGTCTGCTGCCTCAGTTTTATATGATGGCAATTTGCATATACTTCAGAATGGTATGAAGAGTGATCAGATGAATTGCAATTCATTGCAAAGTCCCTCTTTGCAATGAATTGAAGTTCCTGATGACGCAACTTTGTCTTGCGAAACATGTAGAGGCTTCTGGGTAAGCGGAACTACGTCACACGAACACCTCCGTACACCGAGACGCTCTGATACCGAGGCGTGGAGCGCATGCGTGGAACAGCAAGGAGAGCGGTAAAACACTGGACAGACTAGTGCCGGTCTTAGGCACTAGAGCAGGGGTGCCCAACCAATGGCCCGGGGGCCACATGTGGCCCGCGGAGCCCTCTGATGTGGCCCGCGACCTCCTGCTCTGGGATGGAATAAAATAGAATAGAATACTGTTAAAGTTTATTACTAAAATCACAGTGTATATGTGGGCATATCTTTTCTGCAGTGGTTACTTGGCTGCTTTTAAACTGATCCACAGGTGCAGAGAAGTGCACCTGCGGGTTACCTGCACTGAGCCAAAGACTTCTATTACCTGCAAGTTTGGTGTGCTGGGAGTAGAGTGGGCTCTATAGAGCCGAGTGGCTGCCATCCACCCGCTCCGCTCATTGTGGCCCGCGACCGGTTGCCAAGTTGCTTAAGTGGCCCTTGCTCTTCAAAAGGTCGGGCACCCCTGCACTAGAGCATGTGAGTGCAAATCTTTTTATGCTATTGAGCGAATACATTTTATAGTTTTAACATACTACACCATATCGAGCCTCTTTACTTTTGAAAGCTATTCACCTCAAAGAGCTGCGGATTAAAAGGAAAACTTCTCAGAGCTGTTAAAGGGAAGGCTGATCCCGTACAGGCTTTAATTAAAGTGTGGTCTGGTGAGCGCATTTTTTGCTAAGAGGTGGTGGAGAAACGACGGGTAAAAAAAGTCACAAATAATTGATGAAATCTACGATAGCTGCACTTTGAAGGAGAAATGGACTTTTAGATGCACATTTCACTGATTTGAATATACGTTATATAATTGTTGTATTACATTTTTTGGAGCATTTTTTCTTTGGTGTTTTTTCTTTGGTGTTTATTGATCACAGCACATTGAATGGTTCAGTGCATATTGATCACTGTTCATTGATATTTTATTTATTCATTTATTTATTTAATTCATACAAAATTGGGTATGTATATGGGGTGATAAAGGGAGAACACTTAATTCACTGGTATTATACTTATATTAACATTTATATATATAGGATCAGCGCAGTAATATATGCTCACACATATATACTTTTTTCTCTACAAATAGCACATCTTTTCTATAAGAAGTGTTGCACCAATACTGCAGCAGATAAATTGGAGATATTGATAAAATAAGATTAATGAGCGCCAGTGACACAAAAGTCCCTCTTTGCCATGAAAATTAACTTAATCCCATTTCCATTGCAATTGTGACAAAGGTATCAAGGCATCCAAGAAAGTCCAGCAAACACCATCACCATCTTCTACAGTTGATTGAGCTAAGGGATTAGGGCACCACCAATGCAGAGCTTGCTCAGGAATGGCAGCAGGCAGGTGTGAGTACATCTGTGTCCTAAATTTCGCATGACGCCTGTAACTTTTTAAACCATATTATCCAATTACCGTAACTACTTTACTTATAGGTAAGAGCGTTTGGCAATAACCTTTTCCCTCCGCTCTGGTTTCCCTTTGTGTCTAGCATCTGTTCATTTTTTAATCCCTCCTTTTTCATTATAGACCGTTGCACATGCAACTGCTCCTGATGAGTGGAACCTCCACGAAACGCGTAGAGCCTTAGCCTTATTCTACACCATACAATCATGTGATTCTGAGATTCTGCCAAATAAGTGTCATAATAATTTTATTATCAATTTTTACGGTATTAATAGTATAACATAACACAATTATGTTGTTCATGAATTAGCATAATTGTATTACCATGTACCAATGTATCTATTACCCATAGACTTGTTATGAATCATGTCATTTTTCATGCATAATACATTGTCTGAGATCATACTCATTTCTATCATGTTATCTATGTTATTCTATGTTAATGCATTGGAATCCATATCATGTGATTCATATTTTCTATGCTCTTAGCTGTGCTTCATATAAAGTCCCAAATTACTTCCTTTTGATGTTTGCATGCACAGTGAGATGAAGACTTTTGGAGGATGGCCTGGTGTTAAGAAGGGTAGCAAAGAAGTCACTTCTCTCCAGGAAAAACATCAGGGACAGACTGATATTCTGCAAAAGGTACAGGGATTGGACTGCTGAGGACTGGGGTAAAGTCATTTTTTTCTCTGATGAATGCCCTTTCCGATTGTTTGGGGCATCCAGAAAAAAAACCTTGGGCCAAATCCTCAAAATCGTAGCCTAACTTAATTTTTCCCATTTAAGTTACACTGGCGGAAAATTTCTACCTAAGTGCCCGATCCACAAAGCACTTACCTAGAAATTTCACGCAGTGTAACCTAAATTCTCCCGGCGCAAGGCGGTCCTGTTATCCAGGGGGCGATGACAATTTAAATGAGGTGCGCTCCCGCGCCGGCCGTACTGCGCATGCTCGTGACGTCATTTTCCCGACGACAATAAAGTTGCGACGGGTTAAAAAAAAGATACGGCAAAAAAAAAAAAAAAATTTTAAAAAAATTGCGGCGATCGAAAAAAAGGTCTGTTTTTACAAGGTGTAAACAGTTTACACCTTGTAAAAGCATCCCTAATTTTACGCATGCAAACGTAAACTTACGGAGAAAAAACAAAGCTGAAAAGCTTTGTGGATCTCCGTAAGTCCTCATTTGCATACGCGAAGCGGCATTTCGACGCGAAATGCCCCCAGCGGCGGATGCGGTACTGCATCCTAAGATCCGACAGTGTAAGTCTCTTACAGATGTCGGATCTTCTGCCTATCTTTGGAAAACTGCTTCTGAGGATCAGTTCCAAAGATAGGCACAGGGATAACCAGGCGGAACAGCAGATCTGCCTGCGTATCTCTTTTGAGGATTTGGCCCCTTGTCTGGAGGATCCTGAGACCATTCATGTGTGGGGTGGCTTCTGAGCCAAGGGAGTGGGCTCACGCACAATTTTGCCTAAGAACACATCCATAAATAAAGAATGGTACAAAAACGTCCTCCGAGAGCAACTTCTCCCAACCATCCAAGAACAGTTTGGTGATGAACAATGTATTTTCCAGCATGATGGAGCACCTTGCCATAAGGCAAAAGTGATAACTAAGTGGTTTGGGGAACAAAAACATCAAAGTTCTGGGTCCATGGCCAGGAAACTCCCCAAACCTTAATCCCATTGAGAATTTGTGGTCAATCCTCAAGAGGCGGAAGAAAAAAAAACTCAAATTCTGACAAACGGCAAGCATTTATTATGCAAGAATGGGCTGCCATCAATCAGGATGTGGCCCAGAAGTTGATTGACAGCATGCCAAGGCGAATTGCAGAGGTTGTGAAAAAGAAGGGTCAACACTGCAAATATTGACTCTTTGCATAAACTTCATGTAATTTTCAATAAAAGTCTTTGACACATGAAATGTTTGTAATTATACTTCAGTATACCATAGTAACATCTGACAAAAAGATCTAAAAACACTGAAGCAGCAGACTTTGTGAAAATTTATATTTGTGTCATTCTCAACATTTTGATCATTGCTGTACACATAATCCACATAGTTAGGCACACATTTAACCCCATAGATCACCCTAGATGTTAACCCCATCCAGCCAGTGTCATTAGTAAAGTGATAGTGTATAATATTATTACTGATCATTGTCAGCCCCCCCCCCCCCCTCCCAGCTTCAGTTAGTATCAGATTGCCTTCCACACTATTGTAGTCCTATTATAAGTCACTGATCACTGCCATTAGTAGTATAAAACAAGAAAATTCCAGTATATATCCCATAGTTTGTAGCAGGGTTGCCAACCACCAGTAAATTTACTGACAGTTTGTAAAAATCTGTGATTTTTTTTACAACTGCCAGTAAATATTACGGGCCAATAATTTCATGCTGTGACTTTAAGTGAAAATCAATCTAATTACCTTGTTATAGGTATTGTCAGTGTTTCCATATCATGTTTATACTGTTCAAATATTCACTGTGTTAGTTTTCAATAGGAGTTCTGTAATTTCTCAGGTTGCCAGTAAAAAATGTTCTCTGCCAGTAAATTTTCCATGTTTTGTCAGTAAAAAATGCTGTGGGAGGTTGGCAACCCTGGTTTGTAGGCACTTATAGCTGGATTCAGAGAAGTTTACGCCGGCGTATCAGAAAATACGCCGTCGTAACTCGGAATCTAAGCCGTCGTATGTTTAAGTGTATGCTCAAACATACGCCGTCGTATCTTAGGGTGCATATTTCCACTGGCCGCTAGGTGGCGCTTCCGTAGTTTGCAGCATTGAATATGCAAATGAGCAAGATACGCCGATTCACGAACGTACGTGCGCCCGTCGCAATTAGTTACGCCGTTTACGTAAGAGATACGCCGGCGTGAAGATAAAGCTGCTCCCTAGGTGGCGTAGCCCATACAAGGTATGGACGTCGGGACAGGCCTATCTTTTTACGTCGTTTGCGTAAGTCGTACGCGAATAGGGCTGTGCGTAAGTTTCGTTCACGTCGGTAGGCAGTGTTCGACGTATCTTAGGCATTCTATCCGACGCATGCGCACTGGGATATGTCCACGAACGGCGCATGCGCCGTTCATTCAAAACGTCAATCACGTCGGGTCACTAGTCATTTACATAAAACATCCTCATTTGAATTAGGCGCGCTTACGCCGGCCCATCTACGCTACGCCGCCGTAACATAGGAGGCAAGTGCTTTGTGAATACAGCACTTGCCTCTCTGACTTACAGCGGCGTAACGTAAATACGATACGCTACGCCGCCTCAAAATTAAGCCGCCCTACCTGAATCCGGCTATATGACTTTTATGTAAACCAATCAATATACACTTAATGGCATTTTGTTTTATCAAAGACATGTAGCAGAATACATTTTGGCAGAATACATTTTGGCCAAAATTTATAAAGTAATTCGATTTTTGTATTTTTTTACTATGTTGTAATTTTTTCATTTATATAAAAAAATTAATAAAACCCAGAGGTTATCAAATACCACCAAATGAAAGTTCTATTTGTGTGGAAAAAAATATATATAATTTTTGTTTGTGTACAGCATTGCACGACCGCGCAATCGCCAGTGAAAGTAGTGCAGTGCTGAAATGCAGAAAATGGCCTGGTCATGAAAAAGGTAAAAAAGTGAATAAAGACCCCTTTTTTTTCAAAAGAAGCAGTATGGCTGCCGTAAAGACAGCATCATAGAGGAGATGAGTATTGCAGCAGGAGCTGATATTTTTTAATTTATGTATTTATTAAATACATTTTTTTTGTGGAGTTGCACATCATTTACACTGTTGGGCTATTGTTCCTCCCTTAGAGATTCACAATAGCTTGGGTAGATAGTTATTATCCATCTATCCTCTGACCTGACTAGTTTACTGTGTTCTAAAAGTTCTTCTGGAAGTTCCAGAGTCTCAGGTTTAAGGTAATTAATTGCTACACAAATGAGAAATCGTATGTGCTAAGCTCATGTTTCTTTGACTTAGGATTTGCTAGAACACATCTCTTTCATTTCAATTTGGCCCACACTAGTACTTCATCATTTTAACTCAGTTCATGCTTCGTCAAAGCTGCTCTGCAAAACATTAAAAAAAAAATGTTTTTACTGTGCACAAGTGATTAAAGGAGAAATCTCCCAAAATATGGGTGGATAATTAACCTCTTAATAACAAAGGTAAAACAAAAATATAGTGTTAGGGCCGCAGTATACAGAGGAGCCTTGATGTAGGCACTGCGGATTTGCATATATTTGCAAGTGTTCAACTAAAACCTCTGGGCCAGATTCACGTAGAGCGGCGCATATATAGACCGGTGTAGCACATCTCATTTACGTTACGCCGGCTCAACTTAGAGACGCAAGTACCGTATCCACAGAGTATTTGCGCCCAAATATGCGCCGGCGTAACGTAATTTCCGAGGCGTAAGGCGGGGTTATTGAAAGTGGGAAGGAAGTGGGCGTGCTCCATTAAAATGAGCCGTGACCGGGGACGTTGTTCCATATTCTATGGTCCTGCCCCGTGACAATACAATACTGGCAGCTAATCCAACACCTGGTAGCACAAGTCCTTAAACTTAATGTGACCCTGTCCCCGGGGCTGGCGCTACTTTCCTTGGGTATAGATCAGATCCCTTACCATTCGAGGACGCTTTAATCCCACGTCCTTCTAGCTGCTAGGCTAGCGTTGGTCAGGCATTGGAGGACCACTGCTAGACCTCCTCTGTCGGAAGTTATTCAAATAATCAATACCCATGGCTCATATGAACAACTATTTGCCTCAGGGGTAGGTACCTATGCAGAGATTAATAAGGTATGGGAACCGTGGAACGACTGGTATAGGGTTCAACCTGGTCAGGGCCTGTAGTAAGTTAGCCCTTGCCTGACACAAGGCTGGTATACTGCCCAATACTGTTTACAATGCTCTAGTTTTAGACTGCTACTCTGTTTGTTTTTTGTTTTGTTTTTCTTGTTTCTTCTTATTTTTTGTTATCTCAATTGCACTATCCCATTTTAGTCATGTTGAGTTTGGTGCTGAACCAGTACCTCGGGTTTACATGACAACTAGCCCGTCAGACATGATGGGTTACGGGAATCCAACTACTCTCATCTGTTGTATACACCTTCTTAGTACTGTATGGATAAGATGCCTCCTCACCTGGTGATCCAAACCGCCAATATGATCTCTGTGTATCTTTGTGCATGTAATTTGTGTTTAATACTGTTAAAACTAATAAAAACTATTGAAACGAAAATGAGCCGTGACCCCATGCAAATGAAGGGCCGGCCGTACTGCGCATGCGCATGACGCCGACTATGGTCAGAGCCTCTCTGCGCATGCTCAGAACTTGGCCCGGCGCAATCAGTGAGATAGGAACTAGGCCCGGCGTACTTAGTGAGATACGCTCAGTGCATAAATAGGCCCAGACATACGCCCTTCCATTGCAAAAGTACATCCATGTGTTTCCCTTCCCGAAGCAAGGTGCTGTTGGCTGTTTGTTGGTGTGTGTTGGATTGTTCTTTGAAAGTTAGTGGAGAGTGTTATAGGAGTTTGTATTTGCTGTCTGTTTTTGGTGTCTGTTTTTTCTGTCTGTTTTTGGTGTCTGTTTTTTCTGTCTGTTTTTGGTGTCTGTTTTTTCTGTCTGTTTTTGGTGTCTGTTTGGTGCTGAGATGGCACCAAAGAAGAGAAAACTGAACTTCTCTATCCGGGAGAAGGAAATTCTCACCAGGGCCATCACCCTATATGGGCGATTTTTGCATGGCCCCGAGAGTCGTGACACCACCCCGGCCAGGAAGAAGCAGATCCTCCAGGACATTGTGGATGATATTAATGCCTTGGGGGGTGAGACCAGGACCCTCAGTGGGGTCACCAAAAAGATAAATGATCTGAGGCGACTGGTCCATGGCAAGCTGGCCAGGCTAACGGCACATTCCAGGGGTACTGGAGGGGGACCACCTTGCACCATCCGGCTGACTGCTGAGGAGCGTGCGGTGGCCCAGTGCTTCAACAGGCAGCAAGTGGTGGGCCTGCCTGGCTCTTTGACTCTGATGAGGCCGTGAGGACAGGTACGTTTTTTTTTTTTATCTATCTGGTGAGTAGCATGTGGGGGGGGGGAAGGGAATATGTGACAAGTGTGTGGATCCTCCAACCTGTGAATGTTTTGTGTCATCCACAGATGGGCATGAGGGTGCGGGGCCATCTGGCCAGTCTGCCCCATCCCCCGGACATCAGCCTGAGGAAGACCCACAGGAAGGCCAGGAGTCCTCAGGGGAGGGCAGTGGGCACAACTCACCCCATGAGGACGATGAGGGGGAGGAGGTTGAGGAGGAGGAGGTCACCTCTGGGAATGAGGTACTCCTCCATTTAGAGGAGTCTCCCCCCAGGGCTGGCAGCAGCCAGGCCTCCACCAGGGGTAGCCCCTCCCACTCCTCCCCCAACAGGGCCCCCCCCCCCCAAGGGGCTCCCCTACTGCCACACCACATGCCTCATCTGGAGGCAGGAAGGCCACGCACAAGACTAGGGGGGTGGAAGAGCTTCTGCCGGCTAATCTGCGGAGGGACCAGGCCCTTCAGACCCGCCATCTGGGTCAGGTCACCCGGACTTTGGCCCGGATGGAGGAGAGCCTGGCCTCCATCAGGGACTCAGTGACGGACGTGAGCTGCAACTCCTTGGCTATAATCAACTGTTTTAATGAAATGCAGGCCACCACAGCAGGCGTGGGTCAGGAGGTGTGTGCCCTGACCCAGGCAGTCCAGGCCAATACTGCAGCCCTCACTGTGGGCCTCAACAGGATAGCCGTGGCCTTGGAGGGCAGGCCGGCAGGTGGGCAGAGACCAGGGGAAGCTCCTCCTTCCCCTGATTCCCCCCCCATGAGTCTCCCCAGAGACTCATGGGGGGGAGATTTTTTATTTGTTTTTACTGTGATTATGATTTGTTTTATGTGTGTGAATGATGTATGATTGTGGGGGTGACATTCCTGCCGGAAAAGGGGTGTCACCCTCAGTTGTGGTGGAGTATGGTTCCCCAGGACCAGGGAGAAGTGATCCCAGGTCCGTGTGAATGGTGTATGAATGTACAGTAACATAATTGGAGCCTTGGCGTGGCGTTGCTGCTCTCTAGTACCGTGCGGTGTACTTTGGTCTAATCCAATTAGATGAGGATGTGATGTGTGTGAGCTAGTCCCTAACTGTGTTGTTTTTGCTGACCTGCACACGTCTGGTGCAAAGTTACACCTGCTTTTATAAGGGGTAACTTTAGACCGGACATTCAGCTGATGCGCACAGCGCGTAGTTTGCGCCGCACAAACGTAATTTTGTGGATCGCCGTATCTCCCTCATTTGCATAGCCAAACAATGGTGTGTCTAGTGTATTTTTACGCCCCATGATGCGCCGGTGTAATCTGTTTTTGTCGGGCGGAAAAAGCTGTTTTTCAGGCTTAACTCATTTTGGGGATACGGCGCATAGATACGCACGGCGCATTTTTACACTTACGCCGCGCATCTACAGATACGCCGGTGTAACTGCTTTGTGAATCTGGCCCTCTGTATTTAGCGTGAATTTTTAATTTTTTTTTGGGGGGGGGGGGGTTGTTGGCTAGCTAGTAAGTGTGCAGGGAAATTTGTGTCGGTTTGATATGCCCATGAAAGACTGGGCTCACAGGAATTAAGCTGAATGAGGCTGGCTGTCATGTGTCCTAGAAGAGGAGTGCCATCCAGGGACCTCCATGGGGGACGGTGTGGGAAGACGAGTTTTGCAGCAAACAATACCTTTTTTATTTTTGCCAGTTCCAGGATGCCATCCACACTGCTCAATGCTGTTCCATTGCAAAGAAGATGTCCTTCAAAATCTGCCAAGAAACATTTTTTCGGAGTGTCAATCTTAGTTGTTCCCTAAAGCTCTTTACTGGTCCTTCCCACTGAGCACAGGTCACTACTGTATGCTACAAAAACCGAAGGTCAAAGGGAGGAAAAATAGACAGGACATGGAACCCCACCAAAATCAACACAAGACCCTTCAAGTCTAATTTGAATTTTGGGGGGAAAGCCCACACACACAAAAAAAATATGACATAGGATCCCCACCAAATCAATACTAGACCCTTATGATCTGGTATGGATTTTAAGAGTGAGCCCTGCACAAAAGATTATGTGGGGTCCCCTTCACAGCCATACCAAGCTCATAATCCCAGGGTAGAGGGCATTTGGAGTGAATCTTAAAAGAGAAGTATGTTGTTTTGTTTGTTTTGCTAGTTATACTTACCTAGGTGGAAGACAGACCGATGCTGCAGCTGTCCCCCAGCATCTCTGCATTGAGAACCAAGCCACCGAACACCACCGATCACTCAGTCCGCACTCCTCCCCGAGAAGAGGGGGGGGAGTGAGAAGGACTGTCAGTCAGCATCACATCTGCTTTACTTCTCCGTGCTTATTGGCTCACTGAGCCGCGGAGGGGCGGGGACCGGTCATCTTAGCATCTCAGCGGCTCGCTGAGACTGCCATTAATCAAGGCAGCTGGCGGACCGACTTGGAAGTCTCAGTGACATCCTGCCTCGACTGATGACATCAGCGGAGAGCAAACTTCAGACTGTTCTCTGCTGAAAACGGGTCACAGGAGTGCAAAACGAATTGCACTCCTATGACCCAGAGGAGAAGCCTCTTCTAAAGATGATGCACAAGAAAGCCTGCAAACAGTTTGCTGAAGACAAGCAGACTAAGGACATGGATTACTGGATTCATGTCCTGTGGTCTGATGAGACCAGGATAAATGTATTTGGTTCAGATGGCGTCAAGCATGTGTGGCGGCAACCAGGTAAGGAGTAAAAAGACAAGTGTCGCTGCATGGTGGTGGGAATGTCATGGTCTGGGGCTGCATGAGTGCTGCCGCATTGTTGAGCTACAGTTCATTGAGGGAACCATGAATGCCAACATGTACTGTGACATACTGAAGCAGAGCATGATCTCCTCCCTTCAGAGACTGGGCCGCAGGGTAGAATTTCAACATGATAATGACCCCAAACACACCTCCAAGGTCACCACTGCCTTGCTAAAGAACCTGTGAGTAAAGGTGATGGACTGACCAAGCATGTCTCCAAACCTAAACCCTATTAAAACCCTAGTCAGGAAGGTGGAGGAGAGAAAGGTCTCTAACATCCACCAGCTCCATGATGTCATCATGGAGGAGTGGAAGAGGACTCCAGTGACAACCTGTGAAGCGCTGGTGAACTCCATGCCCAAGAGGGTTAAGACAGTGCCGGAAAATAATGGTGTCCACACAACATATTGACACATTGGGCCCAATTTGGACATTTTCACTTAGGGGTATACTTACTTTTGTTCCCAGCGGTTTAGACATTAATTGCTGTGTGTTGAGTTATTTTGAGAGGACAGCAAACTTACACTGTTACACAAGCTGTACACTCACTACTTTACATTGTAGCAAAGTGTAATTTCTTCAGTGTTGTCACATGAAAAGGTATAATAAAATATTTACAAAAATGTGAGGGGTGTACTCACTTTTGTGAGGTACTTTACAGCTGGATCTTGTTTTTCATTATCTGCTTGGCGTTCAGCACAGACCATAGAGCAGTAAATCCATCACTGGTTTTGACAGCAGGACGTGAGCACTGTGATCTGCTTGGGAGCTGTTCGGCATTGTTCTTTGCTCTGGTGGCAAATATCCTTTCGTAAATTAAGTTCTAATGTCCTACCTATGTTTTATGTTGTTCCTGGGAAAAGGGTGCACTGATTGTCCCAACTAAGCAAGTAAGGAATAATGCTCAGCCTGGCTGCCCAAGCGAGAAGTCATTACAGGTCCAATGTTCTCGATATAATCTACCAAGTGTCATCTCAGTACTCGCTGAAAATTTATTACCCTGCTAAGACGTGTAGCGTTCTGTACGTACAGTATAAAACATGTTGACAAGTACACTAATACGTGTTTATTTTAAAAAATAACATCTGTTATTTCAGATTTCAGCAGAGATTAAGCATGATTACAGGTTTAAGATGGCCTTGGAAAAAAAATCATGTTTCAAACATATATTAGATCAATGGAACATTTTCTAGGGCTCAAAATATATATGTTTTAATTGATGCGTCTGCTGGAATGATATTTATAGTTAACAGAATGTGCAGCAAGTGAGACTAATGCAAATAACACTCCGCTGCAGTAATAACATTTGCTGTCGACATTAATAGCAACATAGTTTGAAAGAGTCACAAAATACAGTCAGAATTTTTTGTAATGTTCTGGATTAATGTGTGAATGTTTAAAGTGATTCTAAAGGCAATATAGAACAAAAAAAACAAACATGTTATACTTACTGCTCTGTGCAATAATTTTGCACAGAGCTTCCCCAAACCTCTTCTTCTGGGGTCCCCTGCTGGAGCTCCTGGCCTCCTGGCTCCTCATCTTTGCCAAGTGCCCCCCCATGGCAAGCTGCTTGTAATGGGGGCACTCGTGCATGTTCGCTCTATATACTATATACCAGGGCTTTTTTTTTCAAACAATAGGTGCAGGAACTCTCTTCTTCCAAGTCACCTCTTGTGTCCACCCCTACCCACCTCCAAGCACCATTCCTTGGTTTCACCCCCTACCCACCTCTGAGCACCGTTCCTTGGTTCCACCCCTACCCTCCTTTGAGCACCATTCTTTGGTTCCACCCCCTACCCACCTCTGAGCACCATTACTTGGTTCCACCCATTACCCACCTCTGAGCACCATTCCTTGGTTCCAACCACTACCCACCTGTGAGCACCGTTCCTTGGTTCCACCTACTACCCTTCTCCAAGCACAATTCTTTGGTTCCACTCCTACCCTCCTTTAAGCACCATTCCTTGGTTCCACCCCCTACCCACCTCTGAGCACCATTCCTTGGCTCCACCCATTACCCACCTCTGAGCACCATTCCTTGGTTCCAACCCCTACCCACCTGTGAGCACCGTTCCTTGGTTCCACCCACTACCCTCCTCCAAGCACCATTCCTTGGTTTCACCCCTACCCTCCTCCAAGCACCATTCCTTGGTTCCACCCTCTACCCTCATCCAAGCCTCATTCCTTGGTTCCACCTCCTACCCTCCTCCAAGCACCATTCCTTGGTTCCACCCCCTACCCTCCTCCAAGCACCATTCCTTGGTTCCACCCCCTACCCACCTCTCAGCAATGGATACAGAACCAAGTATCAATTCATGGTGCTAAGCATAGGCGTGCGCACGGGGTGTGCCGGGTGTGCCCAGGCACACCCTAATCACCATGCACGCATATCGCTCTGTGTGGTGGCGTCGGGCTATTTTTTCAGCCAGAACTACTTCAGGACCCGATCAGCGGCGCAGAGAGAGAGACTGCACTGACACTGACAGACCAGGATACCAGGAGGTGGTGGGTGGAGCCTCTATCCTGCACTCGTTGCTAACACTGGGGCCGCTTAGCGTCTAGCAACGAGTGACGTCAGCGCCAGCCAGGGGACAGGGCGCAAAATCGGCTGCAGCCGTCCGAACGAGACCTCCACCTCCACCTCCAGCCGGCCGTTTCCACTATGAGTGCGCCGTGCGGGTGCAGTTCACCCAGGCGCCACAGACATGGCGGCGCTCAAGCGCCAGAGTGCTCCGCTCCCTCCTCCTCTCTTTGTCTGAGGCCGCTCTGAGCTCTCCACTGCCGCGGTATTTTTGAATCCTCCTCCTCCTCACGATCATCATGTTCTCCACCCGGGCGGAGCAGCTGCACACTGTCCTCTCCTCTCCAGCTGCCGCCCGGGTGGGGTTTGTCTTGGGAGGGGGGGGTGTGGTGGCCTCTGTACTAATAGAGGGGGGTGACTGTACTAATGAAGGGTGGTCTGTACTAATGGGGGATGATTGTGGGGGGTCTGTACAAATGGAGGGGGTGGTTTGTCGGGGGGGGGGTCTGTACTAATGGAAGGGGGGTCTCTGCTAATGGGGGGGTGGTTTGTCCTGTGGGGGGGGGGGTCTGTACTAATTGAGGCGGGAGGTTTTTCCTGAGGGGGGTCTGTACTAATGGAAGCGGGGTGGTTTGTCCTGGGGGGCAGCAGTGTGTGTGGGCTGTGGGCGGCATTTGAAGGAGTCCAGACCACGCCACGCTCACCACACAGGCCGGACACACGCCCGCAGAGCCACCGATGTGACTTACAAGGCTTCAGAAACAGGTAAGGGGGATCTGTTTTAAAGTTTCCTGTTTAAAAAAAAAAACACCAAATCCCTGCAATAATATATTAAGCAGCCTGTATAATGTATAATTTGTGGGATTTGTAGTCCTCTGTAACTTCTGGTATTCTGCATTGCATTTTATATAATGTATTATTGCTGGGATTTGTAGTTCTTTGTAACTGCTGGTATTCTGCATTGCATTTTATATAATGTAGTATTTCTGGGATTTGTAGTTCTCTGTAACTGCTTGTATTCTGCATTGCGTTTATATGATGTATTGGTGGGATTTTTTGTTCCTCTATAGCTACTGGTATTCTCCATTGCGCTGTATAATGTATTATTGCTGAGATTTGTAGTTCCTCTATAACTGGTCAGTGGTAATCTGCATCGCGCAGTATAATCATTATACAGCACAATGCAGAATACCAACAGTTTACAGAGGAACAACAAATCCCAGCAATAATACATTATACAGCGCAATGCAAAATAACGCCATCTATGCTATCTTTCTCTGTAAAAGATAAATAAGTTAAATGATCACTTTAAGCATCATAACCATGACCGAAGGGAGGACTGTGATGGGGGAACATGAATGCAGGGAGGACTGTGATGGGGGGGCCATGATTGCAAAAGGGCACTGTGATATAAAGGGGAGTGTAATCCTTACAGTGTAGGCCCCTTTATATTACAGTGGTCCTTTACAGTGCAGGGTGGGTTGTAACACTCCGCAAACCACCCGCCTTCCTTATATGACGTCACCCCCCCCCCCCCCCAACGGGCCCTGAAAAAAGTGGCTACACCAAAAGCGGCCCCGGTGCCACAAAGGTCGGGGACCACTGGTTTAGAGTACTAGAGAGACTGAGTTTCGTTTCTGCACAGTGCACTACATGTCCAGCAGCCTCCGCCATCCCTGAGTTGGTGTTGGTTCCACCCACCTCCTCCATCAGAGCAGCGCCGTGAATACAGGAAGAAAAGGACTTATTGAGAAAATTACTGGAACTGGATCCATCTCCACTCCATTGCTCCTGCATGGGAGCCCCTCCCCTCACCAGAGCACCAAAATCATTGACAAAAAGTGAGTAAAATAAAAATGAATGTCATCTATCAATCACAAAATACATGTGTGCCATTTGTGGAAGAAAAAAAATGCCCTTTTAGTCTTGACTTGTTAAATCTTAACCCCTTCATCTCTGAAAAGTTTTATCCCCCCTTATGACCGGGCCATTTTTTTCAATACTGCAACTGGCTGACAATTGTGTGGTGGTGCGACGCTGTACCCTTATACAATTGATGTCTTTTTTCTCCCCAGAAATTGAGCTTACTTTTGGTGATATTTGATCACCTCTGCGTTTTTTATTTTATGCGATATAAACAGAAAAAGTGCGACAATTTTGAAAAAAAATCTTCCTAAGTTTAGGCAAATATGTATTTTGCTACACATTTTTGTAAAAAAAATCCCAATATTGATTGGTTTGCTCCTATCTCTTTGTCTGCCCCGCCCACATCGCAATCCCTGTGTGTGCAGCCAGTGCTGTGTGCCTGAGAAAGGGACTTGTGGGCGGGAGATTGGAACTACAGCAGCTTCAGCTAGATCGTGGCTGCATGAATAATGACAGAGCCTGCAGAGACCAGCCTATGATAAGTGAGCATTTCAGTGAACTCTCCACATCGCCCCCTTTTCCCCATCTGTCTCTCCCCTCTCACCATCTGTCCCCCCTTCTCCCCATCAGTCTCACCCCTCCCCCTACCTGCCCCCCCCTCCTCCCCTGTCTCTCTCCTTCTGACCAAACTGCCCCCCTTCTCCCCTATCTGTCCCCTCTTCTCCACATCTGTCTCCCCCACTAATCCCCCATCTTTCTCCCCCCTTCTCCACATCTGTCTCCCCTCCTCCCCTATCCGTCCCAATCCTCCCCTTCGCCCCCATCTGTCTCCCCAATCTGCCCCCCCTTCTGCCCAATCTACCCCCTCAATGCCCCCTTTCCCCCATCTGTCTCTCCCCTGTTTCCCCCCTCTTCCTCCCCACATGCCCCCCTTTCTCCCCATCTGTCTCCCCCTCTCCCCCCCCCCCCTTCCCTCTCAGGTGCCTATGGAGAGCAGAGTTCAGGTGTGCGCTGCCTATGGAGAGCAGAGTTCAGGTGTGCGCTGCCTATGGAGTGCAGAGTTCAGGTGTGTGCTGCCTATAGAGAGCAGAGCACACCTGAACTCTGCACTCCATAGGCAGCGCACACCTGAACTCTGCACTCCATAGGCAGCGCACACCAGAATTCTACGTTCTATAGGTAGCACACACCTGAACTCTGCACGCTATAGGCAGCACACTCCTGAATTCTACACTCTATAGGAACTATGAACAGCGCACGCCTTCTTTCTGCACTCTCGCAGCACACATCTAAACTCTGTATTTTATATGCAGCGTACACCAGACCGCGGCACTCTATACGCAGCGTACATCTGAACTCTGCACTCACATGTGTGCTTTGGGGTGCACACCCTAATGCAACAGGCTGCGCACGCCTATGGTGCTAAGTAATGTGTATGTAATTTGCTAATGATAGCACATACAACAGATCTCCTGTAGCCAGCAACAATGGAGCACCCCCAGCAACAATAGACTCTGAACAGCTAGCATCAATAGACCCCTCCCTCAACAGTTGTCTCCCAGCAACGATTGTCTCCCAGTAGCATAAGAGCTCCCCAGCAACAATAGGTACCCCCCCTGTAAAAAAAGAGATCCCCTCAGGCAACAATATATCCCCCAGCAGCCAGCATCAATAGACCTTCCAATACACCCCATCACTCCTTGTAATTACATATATTCAGAGCTGGAGGTGCTGGAACTGCGTTCCACCGCGTTCCTGCTGAAAAAAAGCCCTGCTATATACTGACTATATACTTTTTTATTGTGCTTTTTTTTTTATTTCTTATCACAACTAAATGACAGATCTCCAGCCAGCTCCTGGTAGTAATCTATCATTTTGTCGTGGTATCATTATCACCCCCATGACTTTACCATTGAGATCAACATCACAACCATTGGTCCCTCACATGCCAGGGTGGTGGGTGTAATCCTTGACTCTGACCTCTCCTTCAGCCCCCACATCCAATCACTGGCTAAATCCTGCCACCTTAACCTCCGCAACATCTCCAGAATTCGACCCTTCTTGACTAATGAAACCACAAAGCAACTTATTCACTCCTTGATTGTTTCCCGCCTTGACTACTGCAACTCTCTCCTTAATGGCCTACCCTTACGTAGGCTATCCCCTCTTCAGTCTATTATGAATTCTGCTGCTAGACTAATAAACCTCACTAACCGACCCGTGACTGCTGCTCCTCTCTGCCAATCCTTTCACTGGCTTTCCCTACCCCACTGTGTAAAATTCAAAATGCTAACCAAAACATACAAGGCCATTCACAACATCGCCCCCACCTACATCACCAACCTCATCTGCAGATATCGCCCAAATCATCCTCTCCACTCCTCCCAGAACCCTCTGCTCTCTAGCTCCCTTGTTACCTCCTCCCATGCTTGCCTTCAGGACTTCTCCAGAGCCTCTCCCATCCTCTGGAACTCCCTGCCCTGGTATGTCCGATCAGCCCCTACCATGGCCACCTTTAGGAGATCCCTGAAAACTCATTTTTTTCCAGGGAAGCCTATTCCACACCCCCCTAACAACTGTCCCTGAGCCCCCCCCCCCCCCCCATCAAATCATTCTCTGCAGCTATTACCTTTTGTATCACCACCTCCTCCCTTTAGAATGTAAGCTTGATGAACAGGGCCCTCCTGTCCCTTCTGTATTGAACTGTACTGTAATTGTGCTGTCTTCCCTCTACATTGTAAAGCGCTGCACAAACTGTTGGCGCAATATAGATTGTGAATAATAATAATAATAATAATAATAATAATAATAATAATAATAATGAACAATGCTAAATGTCAGTTTCCAACAGGCTGGTGTTTGTGAACAAACCAACCAAGGTTCTTGTGAGATGTCTTTGAGCAAGTATGGTCCTATGCATATTTGGTTAATGATGTTGCCCAGGGTCCCCGGTCAGTTTGAATAACTACTGTATACTAATGTACTTTATTTGCATGAGTTGTGCATTCCACAGGGTCCCCTTATTAAAATCCCTGGCTGGTTTGTTTGGCAGTTCTCTGAACTGTGAACATGCTAAGTTCAGGTCAAACCATGTTCACCTCAAAATCATAGCTACATGATTGTCTAGATATGAGTTCTGATATCATTGCTAAAGTGAAGACTGGGGAACTTAAAGGAGTAGAACAAGGCAGCCATGCTAGTGAAAAAGATACATGTTGATCATATTTAACCACTTAAGGACCCCTTAATGACCAGGCCATTTTTTGCGATACGGCAACTGACAATTGCGCGGTCGTGCGACACTGTACCCAAACAAAATTGAGGTCCTTTTTTTCTTACAAATAGAGCTTTCTTTTGATGGTGTTTGATCACCTCTGCGGGGTTTTTTTTTTGTGCTGTAAACAAAAAAACACTGACAATTTAAAAAAACAACTATATTTTTTACTTTTTGCTATAAGTTTAGGCCGATCTGTATTCTACATATTTTTGATTTTAATAGATTTATACATTTTTTATTATTATTATTATTTTTTTACTAGTAATGACAGTGATCAGCGATTTTTAGGGGGACTGCGTCATTGCGGCGGACAGATCTGAATATTTTGACACTTTTTTGGGACCAGTGACATTTATACAGCGATCAGTGCCCAAAATAGCCACAGATTACTTTATAAATGTTAGGGAAGGGCTTAACACTAGTGGGCGATCAAAGGGTTAAGTGTTCCCTAGGGAGGTGTTTCTAACTGTGGGTGCAGTGTAGGGCTTGGAGGAGGAGACAGATCACTGTTCCTAATCACAAGGAACAGCAGATCTGTCTATCCTCCCCTGACAGAACGGGGATCTGTCTGTTTATATTGACAGATCCCCGTTCGGTCTCTCTCTGGAGCGGGGGACGGTGGACATTGCGCACGCCGGACATTCGCATCGGCTCTGGCGTCATGTGCGCCCCCTAGTGGTCTGAAAGCAGCCGATGTACAATGACGGCGATTCGCCCAGGAGAGCCAACTTGCCGCAGTACAACTGTGGCGGCTGGTCTTTAAGTGGTTAATGAAAGGTAAGCTATCAGAAACTAAATGTGTGACTGCCAGTGTCAACGGCCACTTGATCTTAAAAAAAATGTAACTGGTATACTATACATAATTGGGATAAACCAATTTACCATGTGTACCATAGTTCATTGACCTAGGGGTTACCTTAGTGACACCTAATTTGATGAATCCAAAGCCAAATTGGACAAGGCCAAGATAGACTGTTCCGTGTTTTAATAAAATGACTATGGTCTGTGACCCAACATCAGAAAAACACTAAAACATGTTTTTGCAATTTTGTAAGACGTAGGTCATAACACGTCAGGAAATTTCAAAGGCAAAGTTTAAATTTGTTCTTTTTATCTTTGTACTCTAAAATTAGCATCATTTAAGTCTCTGTCCCAGCACTTTCAAAAGCAGTTCTCCATGTCTACAAACCTGCGCCAGCTTGAACTTTTATTTTATTGTTTTCCCAAATGTTCCATTGTAGAACAGACACCTCTATGGAAGAGTTCTGACCCTGAACAATTAGGTTAGGTACTGTACATGTGTTTGTGATTTTTAACTAAAAAGAAGTGTTTATTACAATAATATATACAAATGAAAGTGTAACATTACCTCTGAGATTGTTTTTCAGAATACATATAGCCAGATTCACGTATCGCGGCGTATCTTTATGCCAGCGTAGCGCATCCCATTTGCACTACGCCGACGCAACATAGTGAGGCATATACTGTATTCACAAAGCACTTGCTCCCTAAGTTACGTCGGCGTAGCGCAAATGGCCCGGCGTAACCCCGCCTAATTCAAAGTAGGCATGTAGTGGGTGGGCTTCATTTAAATCAACCGTGACCCCATGTAAATGAGGGCCGTTGGTACGGCGCATTCGCGCGCATGCTCAGAATCACGTCGCAAATACTCATTGCTTTCGACGTGAACATAACCTACGCCCAGCCCCATTCACGTACGCTTACGCAAACGACGTAAAATACGACGGCTGTTCCGTCGTCCATACCTTGCATGGGCTGCGCCATCTTTTTGGTGGTTTATCTTTACGCCGCAAAAACACCTTACGTAAACGGCGTAGCTTATTGCGACGGGCGTACTACGTTCGTGAATAGGCGTATCTTGCTCATTTACATATTCAACGTGTAAATCCACGTACACGCCCCTAGCGGCCAGCGTAAATATGCACATAAGATACGACGGTGTAGGAGACTTACGCCGGTCGTATCTTAGCCAAATTTAAGCGTATCTGGTTTCCAGAATACGCTTAAATATACGACGGCGCACATTCGGAATTACGACGGCGTATCTACTGATACGCCGTCATAAGTCTTTTTGAATCCGGCTAATAGTATTTAAGTAGAAGTGAACACTAACTGGATAACGTTTAGTTTGCTGTTGTGCTGTGTTACATAAGCTTGTATCATGTGCATCTTTCAGAAAATATTTTCACAGTGAAACCTCGGATTGCGAGTAACTCGATTAACGAGCGTTTCCCGATACAAGCACTATTTTTTTTTAAATCCTGACTCGGTTTGCGAGTGTTGTCTCGCAACACGGCAGGATTCAAGCCACAGCGGTGTGCAGTACCACATTTGACCTGAGGCGCCGGAGCCGAGTGGAGCCGATCAGAGCCGTTCGGAAATACTTTTCCGAGGTTTTCCGAGTTCAGCCGAGCTGACCTCGAACCTTTCGGAGTATTACAGAGGCTCTCCGGTTCCCCCCACCTCTGGCCACATGCGGTATTACATGCCATAGACGTCAATGCGGAACAAACTATTTTCGTTTTCCATTGACTTCTATGGGGACACGCGCTATGATATCCGAGTGCTCTGGATTACGAGCATTCTCCTGGAACCCATTATGCTCAATCCAATGATCTACATGACGGCACTCTATCGGCAGTTGCATATAATTGCTCAGGGCATGCTTCCTGATAGTGACAATAGTGGAAAATGCACAATGAGCATCTTTTGTAATTTAACCACTTGCCAACCAGCCGTCGTATATATACGGCAGCAGGATGTCTCTCCTGCGCTAACCGACGCACCAGAACGTCGGTCTGTGCACCGCCTGCAATCGCTATATACAGAGGCAGAACGGGGATCTACCATTGTAAACAAGGCGCATCCCTGTTCTGACAGGGTACATTTTAGAGATCTTATGTTCCCAGTGATCGTGGACAGCTATCTCGGTCATGTTTCTGGCAGGCCACCCCCCCCCCTACAGTTAGATCACGCTGAGGGAAAACACTTATAACTGAAAGACCGGTACGACGCTGGATGCTGGATTCCAAGCGCCTTGAGGCGATTAAGTTCGCATTTGCTGCGCTATACAAGTCACTCACTCACTCACTCACTCACTCATAACTCCTTGATTGCCACTAGTGTTAACCCCTTCCCTGCCAGTGTAATTTTTACATTGATCAGTGCATTATCAATGTAGTAATGGCACAAGTCCCCAAAAAGTGTCATTTGGGTTCAGATTTGTCCTCTGAAATGTCACAGTCCTGCTAAAAATCGCAGATCACCGTCATAATAAAAAATACTAGGGGGTAATCAGGCCGTCGGAACAGGACAGGTAAAGCAAGCAACTGCTTGGGGCCCCGAGCTGGCCAGGGGCCCCAGCAGGACGGGCCCTTGCCGCGCCGCTGCGCAGCCGCTTCCTATAAGTGCTGCAGCCTGCTGTAGCGTGGCCGAGCTCCTCCTGCAGTCCAGCCGGGTACCGTAACCGCGCAGTACAGGAGATTCAGTGTCCTGTTTCCGGCCGGACTAACAGGAAGTGCACACACTCAGTGCCCACTTCCTTTTAGTCCGGCCGGGAACAACAAACTGAATCTCCTGGCGTGCGGTATGCGGTAGGGAGGGGGGTAAAAATAACATGGGGGAGGGACGCTTATCAGAAGTAGTACTACCCGACATTCGGCGGCCGCAGCAGCAGCAGCACCCCCCCCCCCCCGCTTATCAGAGGAAGTACTACCCAGTTTGTATACACTTATCAAATTGATAAAAATAATGCTTGCACAGCGCCCCTAGCCCCCCCCCCCTTCTTATCAACTTATCAGCTTATCAATGACAGAAGTACATCTCGGTGTTCGGCGGCAGCTGTCCCCCCCCTCTACTTAAAACTCAGCAACACCCTGTCCCCCGCTTCTTGCTTGGGGCCCCCAAATTCCTTCAAACGGCCCTGGGGTTAATCAAGGGGTTAACTGTGTTCCCTCAGTGTGTTATAACTGTAGGGGGGTGAGACTAACTAGGGGAAGAGAAAGATTGGTGTTCATACATTGTATAAACACACAATCAGTCTCCCCTTCCCTGAAAGAACACACACAGATCCCGATTCTTGCTCTGTCACGATTGCGGGTGCCCGGCAGTAATTGCACGCACCCCTAGTGGCCAAAAGGTGAAGCGACGTAAGGTAACGTCGCTTCGCCCAGCCGTGCCATTCTGCCGAAGTAAAACTGTGGCGGCTGGTCAGCAAGCAGTTAAGACATACGTAAATGCATTTTTTTGTGGTAAGTCCTTTAATTTTAACTGCCATCAGCAACAGCAGAGCACAGTGAAGTCATGGGAGAAGCAACACAATGACCCAATTAGTTGTGATGCAGAACATAGGAGGAGAGAGCAGAGGGATGGGAGAGCTGCTTCTCCTTTCACTGTCCAGTCACAGGCTGGAGGTGGGGTGCAAGACCTGTAGGTACTTCCTTCCTCTCTACACTGCCAGGCAAGGTGGATGGGCAGAAATAAAAATCCTTTGGTAAATAAAATACTTTTCTTATATGTGTTTCATTTGTGTATTTAGCAACTTGCCTGGATTTCAGATTTTAAAAATAAAAACATTTCAGAAATGTCAGGAATCCAACCAATATAATTATCAAAAAATGTAATAATTATAAATGTATAATTTGCTGTGTGTAGTTATTGTGCTTTTAAACATAAATATAATCCTATTAACCAAAGAAATTGAAATAAAAAATGTATTTTGTTAAAAAAATATATAATATCCAAATGTCTTAATTTTCTTACAACTTTGTATTGTCTGCTACCACACCTTTTCTTATTTTAAACCATTATTGCCAAACATATTGTGATTTTGATACGTTACTTTTAGAGCTCATTTTCAGCTTATTAATGCAGGGGGGAAAGGTGGCACATGCAAGCATTAAAGCAACGGGAGTCATGTAAATAAAGGTCAGGGGTCGTAGAAGGCTTAAGACGGACCCCCCTTTTGTCAAGAGGCTTAGATTTCATGCACTGGTTAAATGTCAACAAAGCTCCAAATTCTTTTTGATGTAATCAATAGTGAAAGTAAGGCCATCAAGTAAACGTTATGATTCCTAACTAGAATCATGTGCTTTACGAAAAAAAAAAGCTTTTTGGATCAAGTTTAAAGGAAATTGATGGTTGGAAGATATAAATGGGAGAAAAAAAAATTGCCATTTGCCATTTGCTCTGCTAGAGATTTTAAATTAAAAGGACCCAAAACTTTATGTAAGGTCCCGGTGCAAGAGGGGCATGAAAATTAATGAATAGAAAGGCTTTCATCTTTTGTTGATTTCTAATAATCTTACCTTCGGTTCATGAGGGGATTCAGGAGATTATGAGGCTTTCCTTGGCGCGGTGGCTTTGAAGAACCCCAGGAAGTATGTGAGAATAGAGAAAAACATGTTAGAGCATGTTCGGATAATATTTCTGAAACAAAAGGGGTGCAATAGAAAAAAAGAAAAATGAAAGTAGCTCTTATTATTTGAAGTCTATACGGATAATCTATTTTTGCAGTGCCTCATTATAAAATAACCCCTTACTATCCAATAAACTAGCCAAATTGGAAGCCTGAATGATGTACAGCCACCCTCTCTGAGGGCCCGTACGCATGGTCAGAAAATCTAAAGTAAAATTTGTCCAATAAACGATCTGCTGATTTTCTTATTTATTTATTAAAATGCTTGTAAAACAACAGCGCAGTCTTACACACGTGCCTCGATGCGCTGGCGGGATAAAAACAGAACAGAAAAGGGGCAGAAACGACATCAATCAAACAAGTAACAATAAAACAATAACAATCAGCGAACAAGAAGATATATAAAACATACAAAGTTAAAATTATAAAATTTAGAGCTATTAGAATGTTTAATATTTAAGTCACCCCGAAAGCCTGGATATATGGCCATGTTTTTAACAATCTCCTAAACTTTAGGAGACCATTCTCAAGTCTTATGTGAAAGGGCAAGGAGTTCCAGAACTGAGCTCCTTGAACTTCCAGGGTCCTCCAACCGCATTTATTTTTGGCAAATTTGGGGATGTTCAACAAAGCCAAATTCTCAGACCGCAGCGATCTAGTAGGCACATTTTTCTCTGAGATAGCCCGGTCCAAAACCATGGATGGCCTTATGCACAAGACACCCCGTCTTGAACTGAGCCCGTTGTGCCACGGGCAGCCAGTGCAAGGCCTGTAGGGATGAAGTGATGTGGTCGTAACGGCCCACAACCGTGAGTAGCCTAGCAGCGGCATTCTGAACAAGCTGATCGTTAGTATGCTGCTTTTGACAGCCGATTATGAATCTTCGTCAGACAGAAACTGGATGTGCAGGCTCCAAATTTTTTGTCTGATGTGACCACAACATCCGATATGGTTTTCTGCCCCAAAAAAATCTGAGGAGCAAGACTAGGCATGCTTAGAAATGAAAGAACACATACAAAACAATTCAAGACATTACATCACTTCTGATGTTGAATTCTGTCCTTCCAAAAATGTTCTGATGGTGAGTACCCTCTACACTTTCGATTTGAGACTAGCTTTCACCAAAAACTGATGAAAATTTGTCCAATAAACTGATCGTGTGTACAAGTCTTTAGCTGTTTATTCCTTTTCTTTTAGCCATCTTGCAGTGGTCCTCAAGATCTTTGGTGACCCCTGGTCAATAGAGATCAATAGTAAAGCTCAGAAGGTATGAAAGGGATAGGTTAGCTTTTGACTTCAATCTCGTCTATGCGAGAATTGAGGGAGTGGGAGCATGTCAAACATGGTACCCGCCTTGGGGTAAAAAAAAAAAAAGTGTTAGAAAATTGGGGTGGGGAGTTGAATAAATTGCACTTTTGAGTGAAGGTCCACTTTAAAGAGGAAGTAAACCCCGGACGTCTTTCCTATTTTTTTTTCCAGTTGTATATATTATATATTATTGCAACTTTAAATACAGCAAAATTGGCAAGCAACGAGGCAGAAAAATACCTTTTTTATCATATTTTGTATGTCTTCATTTCCGGGTATCGGCCACATCATGTCTACTGCTGTTTTTTTAATCTAGAATTGACGCCATTTCCGCCCTTACTATGTTTCCCTACACAAATCTCGCGCATGTGCCGTATCGCCTAAACCCAGGCGGTATCGCGAGACTTCCATCTGTGCCGTTCAGAGAGGAAGTTAATGAAAGATAATGACCAGCATGCAGAGGGTGACAGAAACGGCACCCACAGTTAAAGAACAAACCTACTGCACAACTGCGCCTGACGTCACCCACGCTTACAGGGAACTATGCTATGGAAACTACAACAGTGAGTACACTTTTACAGGCAGCGATCAGCTGCCTGTGCTATCTAGATTTGAAAAAGCATTCGTTGTATTGGAGGGTTTACAACCACTTTGAGTATTGCATTTATTATAGAGCCCTATACATCTGTCCAAAGTGAAGGAAGACTAAGAAGAAAAAGCGGCAAAGGGTATTGCTCCAAATAAAGGACAGTTGGGTGGTATGGATTGGGGATAGGTGGAGCTCTATAGCCCAGCAGGCAAGGCTGCCAATTCTGGTTGAAATTTCAGTGCAGAAAAAGCACTGAAGCTGATTTACTAAAATTGGAGAGTGCTTTTTTTTAATCAAAGCTTAAAGAGGAACTGCAGTCTGCTCACATAATTTGTAATAAAGACATCTTTGCCATTCTGAAGCTTCCCTCCAACCACTTTGCATGTTATTTTATATATACTGTGATTCTGTACTTGCCAAATATGCTGCAGAAATCTCCCTTCACTGAGTCTGGCTGCAACTATTTTAACTGTGGGCAGCTGAAGCTGCTGCCAGTTCACTTCCTGGATTTACACAGACACATAGAGGCACACCTCCAGCTCTGCAGCTACCATTGGCCCACTTATGACTAACCACCCCTCCCCCTCCCTTCCTGGCATGATGTCATAAGTCTAGGCTTTTTACCAGACAAGAAACAGGAAGTGGGCTGTATAAGGTATTTACTGGCAAAAAAAAAAATGTTTTACTATCCAAAGTTAAAGCAACAAGGGCAGAGGATTTAATAGATGCAGCTGGGGCCCCTGGGCAGTGCCGGGGTGCAGGGAGCAGCCGCAGCGTGAGACAGAGAAGTGAAGTTATGACAGACGCTTCCTGCGCTACTCTGCATGTGAAGAAAAAAGACAAGTAAACGATGACCTGTGCCCCATGTGCCCTAAAATGTGCCCCATGTGCCCTAAATTGTGCCCTAAATCGTGCCCCATGTACTCTGAATGTGCCCCATGTGCCCCATGTACCCTGATGTGCCCTAATGTACCCCCATGTACCTAGATTGTGCCCCCATGTACCCGGAGTGTGCCCCTATGTACCCGGATTGTGCCCCCATGTACCCCATGTACCCTGATGTTCCCCATGTACCCTGATGTGCTCTGATGGGCCCCATGTGGCTGATGTGCCGCATGTACCCTGATGTGCCCCATGTACCCTGATGTGGGCTGTTGTGCTGTGCTCTGATGTGCCAGGCTCTGTACCCTGATGTGTGCTGTGCCCTGTACCCTAATGTTCTGGGCTCTGTGACCTGATGTGTGCTGTGCCCTGATGGTGAGTGGTCAGTGTGTAGTGTAGTGGTCATCATGTAGTGTAGTGGTCATCGTGTAGTGTAGTGGTCATCTTGTAGTGTAGTGGTCATCGTGTAGTGTAGTGTTCAGTGGTCGGTGTGTAGTGTAGTGGTCGGTGTGTAGTGTAGTGGTCGGTGTGTAGTGTAGTGGTCAGGGTTAATAATGCATCCACTGACACCAGTGCTGGGGGTTAATAATGTGTTCGCTGACACCAGTACTGTTGTTTTTTCGAAGTTTGAAAGTTTGCATGCGGCCCCCCATGGGATATGAAAACTTGTCTTGTGGCCCTCAGGTAATTTGAGTTTGAGACCCCTGAAATACAGCCTAAATTAAACAGTAGCTGGACCCTTAATAACATCTCTCAAAGGTGAAGAAAATAAAGAGAACATGTTTTGCCAATTTATTACATTTCTATGGGTATTTCAAATGATCTAATGTGTTTAAAAAAGGCATCTATTTTTAAATAAGGCCAGAAGGGCTAGAACATTGAAAAAATAAGCATAAAAAGAATATAAGAAATCATATATTTTCGTTTTATTTATTTTTCCAATACATCTGGCACACATAGCGCTGAAGGGATTCATAACTTTTTGCCTAGAAATTTCCCCTAGGCCTGTGTATAGACAAAAATTAAGCTTGTAAATAGCTGTCAGATTCATATTCTTCAACAATGACTCACGGTAAAAATAATCATCTTATAGCTGCCTGTATGGATGAAGAAGGGAAAGCTGTAAATCAACGAGGCAAAGCCAGAGAAAAAAAAAAAAACAACAGACTTCTTGCTGAATGTACGGCACCACGTTGGCGATGAAGTGCAAAGACAATGATGACAGTATCTGACTTATGTCTTAATACCCCAATTCATGTCATGAAACGAGTTTGGTCGTGCAGAAGGTTTAGTAGCTGGTTAAAATATGCTGACAGTTAGAGGAAACAAGGGTTTTTAATCTTACCATAAATACCTTGCCCAAGGCTCTTCAACCCTACTGCTAAATCGTACAAAAATTAAGAAATATGTCAAGTTTTTTTTGTCAAGGGATATCCTCAACCTGGGAGTGGAAGTGAGATCTCTGTTTGTTTAGAAGCTCTCTCTAAGTGTAAAGTAAATGTGTAGTGTTTGTTTATTGGAGACAACGAGGATATGGTTGGATTACACCATTAGGGAGAAAGTATAAGCACCCCATCTATCATCATGGGCTTGCTTGACTTAAACTGAATCCATCTAAATGAAACAGAACCCAATGCAAATATGCTTGCAGAGGTATTTTAAAAGCTCATTAAATCCAATATGTAAGTTGATCCAATAAAAAAAGGTATCTTTAATCATTTGTGTGACTTTCTATGTTATTAACGAGCAAGAGTGGAAGACTCAGCAAAGAGACAAAGATGAATCTTGTGAAAAGTTTCTTTAATTTCTTTTTTAGCTTTCTACAAAATAAGTTACTTCAGTTTTGTACAGTATGGCCTCGTATACACGACCGAGGAACTCGTCGGAAAAGACACATTGTTTTCCTCGACGAGTTCCTTGTTAGGCTTGCCGAGGAACTCGACAAGCTTACTTTGCGTACACACGGTCAAGACCAAATCTCCTCGTTCTCAAACGCGGTGACGTACAACACATACAATGGCAGGGGAAGTTCGATTCCACTGGCACAACCCTGGGGGCTGCTTTTGCTAATCTCATGTTACTGCGTGTTAAGTAAAAGTTTGGTAAGAGACGATTTGCACTTTTCAGTCTGTTACAGCATGAGGAATGTGCTATCTCCATTACAAACGCTACTTTTACTCCCGTCTCATACTTTATTCTGAGCATGCGCGGGTTTCTTAGCATACACACGCTCGAGTTTCTCGTCGAAAACCAGCCCGTCGAGGAACACGATGAGGAAATTGAGACTCCCGTTGAGGAAAAAGAGAACTTGTTCTCTTTTTTTCTCGTCGAGTTCCTCGACAGTTTCCTCGATAAAAAACATACACACGACTGTTTTCCTCTGGATTCTGTTTCTTGATGGATTCTGTCGAGTTTCTCGGTCGTGTGTACGAGGCTTTTTGCTAAAAACACAGGCAGCCTGAGAACAAGGGGTTCTACTGTTGCCACTTCACCCCTGAAAGGATTTGCCCCCTTAATGACAGGCCATTGTTTGCGATACGACAATGTGTCGCTTTAACTGACAATTGCGCAGTAGTGCGACATTGTACCCAAACAAAATTGACGTCCTTTTTTCCCCACAAATAGAGCTTTCTTTTGGTGGTATTTGATCACCTCTCCGGTTTTTATTTTTTGCGCTATAAACAAAAAAAGAGCAACAATTCTGAAAAAAACTAACAGTATTTTATACTTTTGCTATAATAAATATCCACCAAAAAATGTAAAAAAATAAATGTCTTCATCATTTTAGGCCAATACGTATTCTTCTACATATTATTGGTAAAAAAAAAATCCCAATAAGCGTATATTGATGGGTTTTCTGCAAAAGTTTCTGGGCCAGATCCACATAGAAATAGATCGGCGCAGTGTATCAGAGATACACTACGCCGCCGTACCTTACCTGGCGTAATTTCGAATCCTCAACGATTTTGCGCCGTAAGTTACGGCGGCGTAGTGTATTTCTGGCGGCGGATTTCAAATTGGGCGGGTAGGGGGCATGTTTCATTTAAATGAAGCGTGTCCCCGCGCCGAATGAACTGCACATGCGCCATCCCGAAATTTCCCGCCGTGCATTGCGCTAAATGACATCGCTAGGACGTCATTTTTTCAACTTAGACGGGACTTACGTACATTCCAATTCACGGACGACTTACGCAAAAAAAAAAAAATCTAATTTCGACGCGGGAACGACGGCCATACTTAACATGGCAAGTCTAACCATACGCAGCATAATACCAGCTTTAACTATACGCCGGAAAAAGCCGACTAGAGACGGCGTAAGAGAATGCGACGGCCGCGCGTACGTTCGTGGATCGTCGGAAATAGCTCATTTGCATACCCGACGCAGAAAATGACGTGAACGCCACCAAGCGGACGCCAAAGTATTGCATCTTAGATCCGAAAGTGTACGAGGACGTACACCTGTCGGATCTAACCCAGATGCCGTCGTATCTTGGTTTGAGGATTCAAACTAAAGATACGACGCGGGTAATTTGAAAGTACGCCGGCGTATCAGTAGATACGCCGGTGAACTCTGTCTGTGGATCTGCCCCATAGCGTCTACAAAATAGGGAATAGATTTATGGAATTTTTATTATTATTATTTTTTTACTAGTAATGGTGGTGATCAGCAATTTATATTGCGACATTGCGGCGGAGAGATCGGACACTTTTGACACATTTTTGAGACCACTAACATTTATACAGTGATCAGTGCTGTAATAATGCACTGATTACTGTATAAATGTCACTGGCAGGGAAGGGGTTAACACTAGGGGGCGGTCACGGGGTTCAATGTGTTCCCTATGCGTGTTTCTTACCGTAGGGGGATGGTAGTGACCAGAGGAGGAGACATATTGCTCCTCCTTCTTAGTAGGAGCAGACGATCTGTCTCTCCTCTCCTGACAGAACAGGGATTTGTGTGTTTACACACACAAATCCCCATTCTGGCTCTCGTTCCCGCAATCACGCGTGGCCGGCGGTCATCAAGACCACCGGCCACGCGCATCGGGTTCCCCACCGTGATTTGCGGGAGAGAGCCGACCTGTTGCAGTAAAATCACGGCAGCTGGTCGGCTAGTGGTTAAAATGTATTAACTGTTGTGTGACCCCCTAATGTCCAGTGAGTCTACTGCCTAACCAAGGGGTGTTCCCACCAAAGACCATTGATCTACTGCGTAACTTACTCATGGAACTTGGAACCCCACTCATAGCTACAGTCCTGAAACTGTGATTGAGCTCTTACATGGTCTCATTCTCAATAGTAGTGCATGAAGCCACTCGAAGTGGAGCCTAGCCACAGAAAATGTTGACTTGACCATGTTTGTTTTAAGTAGACAAAGTTTCAATAAGTGGCTGATTTCGTTAACTGAAGTTAAGATGACTGTCTGCTTGCAATATTGTTTCCTTGTCACTTTTCTACTAACACACCTGCAGGATGCAAGGTTGGAATTTTTCAGTTCTTTTTAACCACTTCAGATCCGCGCTATAGTAAAAATACGTCTGCAGCGCGGACCTGAAGTGCCAAGTGGCCGTGTTTAAACGGCCTGCTGTTTCTCTGCTGGAAGCGCGTCCTCGCGAGCGCGCTTCTGCAGAAAACTGTGTTGGCCGTGTCCCTCGGACACAGCCAATCACAGATCGTGCTGAATGGCCAATCACAGCGGCCATTCAGCATTCGATCTAGCCGTCCAATGAGAGATGATCTCGAATGTAAACAAATGAGATCATCTCTCATCGCCGGCTTTCTCTCCTTACACACAGACCGCGTGTGAGGAGAGAAAGACAGTTTCGATCGTTTACAGTAAAAAAAAAGTGAAAAGTGAGTGACACAAACACTACCCAGTCCCTGCCAGTGCCACCTTCCAGTGCCACCTTCCAGTGCCATCAGCCAGTGCCACCAGCCAGTGCATTTTCATCAGAGCCACCTGCCCCTGCCATCAGTGCCACCTGCCCCTGCCATCTGTGCCACCTGCCCCTGCCATCAGTGCCACCTGCCCCTGCCATCAGTGCCACCTGCCCCTGCCATCAGTGCCACCTGCCAGTGCCGCCTGCTCGTGCCATCTGCCCGTGCCACCTGCCCGTGCAATCTGCCAAAAGTGCAATCTGCCATCAGTGCCACCTGCCAGTGCCACCTGCCCGTGCCACCTGCCCGTGCCACCTGCCCGTGCCATCAGTGCCGTCAGCCATCAGTGCCATCAGTGCCACCTGCCGCCAGTGCCACCTGCCGCCAGTGCCACCTGCCGCCAGTGCCACCTGCCGCCAGTGCCACCTGCCCGTGCCACCTGCCCGTGCCACCTGGCCGTGCCATCTGCCCGTGCCATCAGTGCCATCAGTGCCACCTGCCATCAGTGCCACCTGCCATCAGTGCTACCTGCCATCAGTGCCATCTGCCCGTGCCATCTGCCAGTCCCATTTGCCGTCAGTGCCACCTGTCAGTGTCATCAGTGCCACGTGCCATCTTTTGTCATTGCCAACGATGGCTAAAAGATCTTTTTCACTTACGGAGGCATACGAAATTATTGCGGCCGACGAGAGCAACGGGGAGCTCTGCGATTCGGATTCCTCCGCAAGGTCAGACGCCGGATCTGATGTTGAATATGAGCCGATAGTTAGCAGTGAAGAGGAAGAGGAGAAAGAGGAGGAAGAGGAGGAAGAGGAGGAGGAAGAGGAGGAAGAGGAAGAAGAGGAAGAAGAGGAGGAAGAGGAAGAAGAGGAGGAAGAGGAAGAAGAGGAGGAAGAGGGTCCGCCCGCCAGACGAAGGCGTATTGCTAAGGAGGCAGTGCCATCCACCAGCACTGCTGTGCCATCCACCAGCACTGCTGTGCCATCCACCAGCACTGCTGTGCCATCCACCAGCACCGCTGTGCCATCCACCAGAACCGCAACACCTCGTCAAGCAAGGTCACGTACCAGTAGGTCCCATGCCAGCCTTCCCTATTCCCTTCAGTACCCCTTGTGGCTTCCTCCTAATTCAGGAGAAGCCAACATTCCCCCTTTCACTGCCCAGCCAGGAGTCCAAGTGGACACAGAAAATTTTGCCCCAATAGATTTTTTCAATTTAATTTTTACTGAGGACTTGCTTTCCTCAATTGTTTCCCAGTCCAATCTCTATGCCCAACAATTTATTTCCAGTCACCCCACATCCTATTATGCCCGTCCCTTCCAATGGAGACCCCTTACAGTGGAAGAGTTTAAAATTTTTTTGGGCCTCGTATTCTGTATGGGACTAAACCACAAAAACGAAGTACGTTCATATTGGTCAAAACGCCCCATATACCACATGCCCGTCTTTTCCTCAAAAATGCCCAGGTCCAGATATCAAATGATCATGCGATTCCTACACTATAGTGACAATACCCAGTGCCCTCCCCGAGATGACCCAAATTTTGATAAACTTTATAAGATTCGGCCACTACTAGATTATTTTTCCCAAATTTTCCCCCAGTTGTTTACCCCGGACCAAAACATCTGTGTTGACGAGTCACTTGTCAAATTTTCTGGCAGGCTCGGCATAAAGCAATTTATGCCCTCCAAAAGGGCCCGCTATGGAGTGAAGCTCTACAAATTATGTGACCGTGCCACCGGATATACCTATGCCTTCAACATATATGAAGGAAAGGACAGCCAGCTACACCCCCCTAATTGCCCAGACTACATAGGAACCAGCGGGAAAATTGTTTGGCAACTCCTAAACCCGCTCATGGAGAAAGGCTACCACTTGTATGTGGACAATTTCTACACAAGTTTGCCCCTTTTCCGAAACTTGTATAGAAAGAAGACACCCGCATGCGGCACCGTACGGTCGAACCGGAAGGGCTTTCCTCAAAGCCTCGTCACCAAGAAGCTAAGAAAAGGGGAGACGGCGAGTGCACGCAATGAGGAAGTTCTGGCCGTGAAATGGAGGGACAAAAGGGATGTGTACGTGCTTTCTACCATCCACAACAATACATGCGTTACCATCAGAAGGAGGAATGGGCAAATCCAGAAACCTAAATGTATCCACGAATACAATAAGTTCATGGGGGGTGTCGATTTCAATGATCAAATGATCGAGCCCTACCTTTCCACAAGACGATCATACCAGTGGTATAAAAAAGTTTCAATTTACTTATTCAATTTGGCCATATACAACACCTACGTATTATATCGAAAATCCACTCCAAGACCCAAATCCTACCTTTACTTCCAGGAGGAAATCACCACTGCCCTTTTATACACCAGCAACCCACCAGCAACCATTCGATCCGATGTGGTAAGCCGACTCTACGAGCGCCACTTCCCAGATAAAATCCCTCCCGGACCAACAGGCCGAAATTCCCAAAAAAAATGCCGGGTGTGCTCCAAAGATGGAGTGAGAAGAGACACCCGTTTTCATTGTGCCCAATGCCCTTCCCAACCAGGCCTCTGCATAGGCGGCTGTTTCCGCCGTTATCATTCCTTACTAAATTATTAGTCACTTCCTGCCATTTACCTTTACACCCCTTATGCCTCTGCTTGCTCTGTATTTGACCCTGGCTTGTTATTTGACCACGATTCTGCCTACCGATTTTGTTTATACCTCTGCCTGATATGGAACTGACCCTGGACTGTTATTTGACCACGCTTATGCCTACCGATTCTGTTTATACCTCTGCCTGATATGGAACTGACCCTGGACTGTTATTTGACCACGCTTATGCCTACCGATTCTGTTTATACCTCTGCCTGATCTGGAACTGACCCTGGACCGTTTGACCATTCTTTTTGCCTGCCTCTTGGACTGATCTTTTACCCTGCCAGTGGACTAGTGGGATTCAAAGCACAGGGGTCTCACATGTGAGGGGCTCCAGAATTGTTTTTCTGGATGAAGAAAACTATTGTTTTTGTTTTCTCATTCTAGATTAGGGTCTGGTTGCCCGGAGGCTTCAAAGAGATTTGGGTGGGAGAAGCCTCTACCCCTGTCCCCATTCTGTCCTGAACGAGGCCCTACTTCTGCCTGCTGCCTGTAGGACCTATGCCATCATGCCTGTTGCCTGGACAATTGCATTTTCTTTTGCTGACCAAGTCCCTGCCTGCTGCCTGGACCAGTGCTATCGTCCCGTGGACAACTGCGCTACTAAAACCACAGGTACATTTTTTGTTTACCCTTTGCTTAGCATAATGTATTTTGGGGTGTAATTCTTGTCATGTGTATGCTATGTGTCCCTAGAACACCGGTTGGTCTTCCTTGCATGTTGGGCCTCTGTATGTGGTCAGGCTGTGAAAAAGTCCCACACATGTGGTATCGCCATACTCAGGAGGAGCAGCAGAATGTATTTTGGGGTGTAATTTTTGCTATGTACAGGCTATGTGTTGGCAATATCTTATAAATGGACAACTTTGCATAAAAAAATTGCGTTTTCATTTTTTTTCCACATTTTCCAAAAACGTTTGGAAAAAAATGAATCGTTCAAAAGACTCATTATGCCTCATAGATTATACGTTGGGGTGTTAGCTTTCCAAAATGGGGTCACTTTGTGGGCATTTCCATTGTCCAGGTGCTCCAGGGCCTTCAAAAGTGTAATAGGTAGTCAACATGTTAGATGTGTAATTTATGCTCCTAGAACACCTGATGGTGCTCCCTGCATATTGGGGCTCTGTATGTGGTCAGGCTGTGAAAAAGTCCCACACATGTGGTATCGCCATACTCAGGAGGAGTAGCAGAATGTATTTTGGGGTGTAATTTTTGCTATGTATAGGCTATGTGTTGGCAATATCTTATAAATGGACAACTTTGCATAAAAAAATTACGTTTTCATTTTTTTTCCACATTTTCCAGAAACGTTTGGAAAAAAATGAATCGTTCAAAAGACTCATTATGCCTCATAGATTATACGTTGGGGTGTTAGCTTTCCAAAATGGGGTCACTTTGTGGGCATTTCCATTGTCCAGGTGCTCTAGGGCCTTCAAAAGTGTAATAGGTAGTCAACAAGTTAGATGTGTAATTTATGCTCCTAGAACACCTGATGGTGCTCCCTGCATATTGGGGCTCTGTATGTGGCCAGGCTGTGAAAAAGTCCCACACATGTGGTATCGCCATACTCAGGAGGAGTAGCAGAATGTATTTTGGGGTGTAATTTTTGCTATGTACAGGCTATGTGTTGGCAATATCTTATAAATGGACAACTTTGCGTAAAAAAAATGCGTTTTCATTTTTTTCCCACATTTTCCAAAAACGTTTGGAAAAAAATGAATCGTTCAAAAGACTCATTATGCCTCATAGATTATACGTTGGGGTGTTAGCTTTCCAAAATGGGGTCACTTTGTGGGCATTTCCATTGTCCAGGTGCTCCAGGGCCTTCAAAAGTGTAATAGGTAGTCAACAAGTTAGATGTGTAATTTATGCTCCTAGAACACCTGATGGTGCTCCCTGCATATTGGGGCTCTGTATGTGGTCAGGCTGTGAAAAAGTCCCACACATGTGGTATCGCCATACTCAGGAGGAGTAGCAGAATGTATTTTTGGGTGTCATTTGTGGTATACACATGCCATGTGAGAGAAATAACCTATTACAATGACAATTTTGTGAGGGGGAAAAAAAAAATAAAAAAAATATTCATTTTGCAAAGAATTGTGGGAAAAAATTACAACATCAAAAACCTCATCATGCATCTTACTAAATACCTTGGAATGTCTACTTTCTAAAAAGGGGTCATTTGGGGGGTATTTGTACTTTCCTGGCGTGTTCAGGGCCCCAAGAAATGAGATAGGCACCGGTACAACAGGTGTGATATTTTTTTTATGATTTGCACCATAGCTTGTAGACTCTCTAACTTTCACAAAGAGCAAATAATATCCACTAATTTGGGTTATTTTTACCAAAGACATCTAGCAGTATAAATTGTGGCCAAAATTTATGAAGAAAAATTAATATTTTGCTAAATTTTATCGCATAAACTAAGAAAAATTCATTTTTTTTCAAAATTTTCCGCCTTTTTTCATTTATAGCGCAAAAAATAAAAAGTCCAGAGGTGATCAAATACCACCAAAAGAAAGCTCTGTTTGTATGAAAAAAAGGACAAAAAATTCATTTGGATACAATGTTGTATGACTGAGTAATTAACATTCAAAGTGTGAGAGTGCTGAAAGCTGAAAATTGCTCCGGGAACGAAGGTGGTTTAAGTGCCCAGTAAGCAAGTGGTTAAACCCCTTTACAGCCTAATTGCTCTGCATTCATACAGCGATATTTCAAGGAAATATTTTTTTTTTCACAGGCAGTTTTCTTGTAATGTTTCCTGTTTGTAATAACTATTTATGTGCACAGACAGCTAATTTGTTCATTACCTTGCAGAGTCTGTTTTCTGCTTAAAGCATAAGTTCACCTTTTAAAAAAAAATAACAAATGCGTATTTTTTGCAGGTAGAAAAAAGTGCATTTACTTTGATTTAATTTTTTGTAGGGGCTTGGAAACAATCAGCAGATCGCTGGTGCAATACAGCACTCCTACAGACTGTCTGTGTAAGCTAAAGATATGCAGAGAAATGTGCTTATATGCCCCGTACACACGATCGGAAATTCCGACAGCAAAAGTCCGATGTGAGCTTTTGAACGGAAATTCCGACAGTGTGTATGCTCCATCGGACTTTTGCTGTCCGAATTTCCGCCAGCAAAAATTTGAGAGCTGGTTCTCAAATTTTCCGACGGAAAAATCCGATCGTCTGTAGCAATTCCGACGCGCAAAATTCTGACGCATGCTCGGAAACAAATCGACGCATGCTCTGAAGCATTGAACTTCATTTTCCCTGCTCTTCGTAGTGTTGTACGTTACCTCATTCTTGACAGTCGAAAGTTCAGAGAACATTTGTGTGATCGTGTGTATGCAAGCCAAGCTTGAGCGGAATTCCGATCGTGTGTACTGGGCATAAGTGCTGTGTGTCAGCAATTTTATTAAAAGGCAACAGCTAAACACATTTACAAGATTACAGCGTAAACAGGCTCATCAATGTCTGAAGTCCTCCTGAGATGTTCTTCCCTGTCACTGTGCTGGCCCGCAGCCGCAGGAACGGAGGGTCTGGGGAAAGCAAGATGGCTGCTGCACTTACTGAAACCATGTGGAACACAGGGGGCGGAAGTGATGTCAGCAAGGGAAGGTGACTAGTTTTGGAGCATGCTCAAAAGGTTCCTTCTTCAAAACCTTGTGAGAAAGCCTTTTTTTTTTATTTAATATTAAAACGTATTCATTCTGAAATGCCTTATATAAAGCACAGAACTCAGAACATTTCAGAAGATGGCATACAGCCTAACGTAGACAATAGCTGGACCCATAATAATATCTCTTAAAGGTTCTGCATTATTTGACTATCCAGAGCTTCCTGCTTTCCTGTAAGTGCTGCTTGAGTGCCTGTCAGCTTGCTATCCTGCTACCTTTGATGATCCTGAATGTATATAGCACCTGGAGGACCCTTCTAGCAGAAGCGCTCCTACTTACCACTCTCCTTGTCGGTGTAAGCTGTCTGCTCATACCTCTTACCACCAGCGATCAGTTAAGCCTCGTACACACGACCGAGGAACCTGACGGGCGAAATACATCGTTTTCCTCGTCGAGTTCCTTGTTAGGCTGTCGAGGAACTTGACAAGCCAATTTTCTCCATTCCCGTCAAGGAAATAGAGAACATGCTCTCTTTTTGGCTCGTCGAGTTCCTCGACAATTTCCTCGACGAAAATGTACACACGACCGGTTTCCTCTGCAAAAAAATATCTCCCAGCAAGTTTCTTGCTGGTTTTTGCCGAGAAACTCGGTCGTGTGTATGAGGCTTTACACAATGACTGGAAGAATCAATTAACTACCTAGCGTGCTCAACTGCACCCTGGTAGTTCATTGGGAACTACAAGCCTTCAGCCACAAAGGCTGACAGTAGTTGTAGTTCATTCATTCACAGAAATGTGTGAATAAATGACGTGGCCTTGTGGGCGGTGCCCCACACAGCTACGCTCTTTTCAAATATTGACAGCGAGTAGAAGATCCCCGGTCCGCTGTCACAAGGGAAGGAGGGGATCGGGTTGTAGCTGCAGAAGCAGGAATATGTTACATGTTCCACCCCAAAAATGGGTGGAACATGTAACATGTTCCAAAAGGTGAACTTATCCTTTAACCACTACAGCCCCGGAAGAATTTTTTGCTTGAACTGACAATTGCACCGTCATGCAATGCTGTACCCAAACAAACTCTGCGGATTTTATTTTTTGCACTATAAACAAAAAAAGAGCGACAATTTTGAAAAAAAACACACTATTTTATACTTTTTACTGTAACAAATAGCCCAATTTTTAAAAGAAAAAGCTAATTATTTCCTCAGTTTAGGCTGATATATATTCTTCTACTTATTTTTAGTAATAAAAATTGCAAAAAGCGTTTATTGATTGGTTTGTGCAAAAGTTTACAAAATAGGGGATAGATTTATGGCATTTTTATTATTATCTGCATTTTTTAGGTGGACATATGGCACACTTTTGACAAGTTTTTGGGACCATTGGCATTTATACAGCGATCAGTGCTATAAAAATGCAGATTACTGAGTAAATGTCCCTGGCAGGGAAGGGGTTCCCTATGTGTGTGTCCTAACTGTGAGGGAGGGGACTGACTATAGGAGATGAGAGATCGTAGTTCCCAGCTCATAGAAACTCACAATCTCTCTCTCCTCTACTCACAGAACTGAGATGTGTGTGTTTACACACACACGTTCCTGTTCTGCCTCTTGTGCCCGCGATCGTGCGCAGCCGGTGGTCATTGCGACCGCCAGCCACGAGCTTTGGCACCTCTGGGGCGTAGACAGTCTGAGCTTGAATGATAGTACTGCTTTATTTAGGTTTTTCCCTAAGTTCAAGTTATTGTGTACATCTTCCGGCTGCTGTGGAGTATCTCTGGCAAGTATGGGAAGGTACAGTAGCCAGTGGTGCATGCTAGGTAAAGGTATAAATATTTTGCAGAATCTTCTGGAAGCTCTCTTGCCTTCCAGGCTTTGCCTGGGGAGGCCATGTGTGTTCTCTCGACCTCCCAGGCTTGCTGCCTAAAGCTTGGAACCCAAAGCTTGCACTTCCTGCCTGGACATGTTTGCCCGGGGGCAGTGAAGCCGAATTCTATACTGGAACACTGGGGTAAGTTTGTCTGCTGAAGTGTGTTTTGAAAGACAAGGTTAATGCTTACACTGCAAGTATGGTGGCTTGTCCAATAAGTTAGCTGCTATTAGTGCTTTCAGTCAGAAGCACATGAGTGGGTAGACTCTACAGTGCTTGTAATGTCTGGTAAAAAAAGTGGATAATTCCTGAGATGCCTTGCTATCCTCTAGGACTTGGGTTGTCCTGGCCATGCTAAAAACAATTAAAGAAAGAAGAGGGCACACAGGCCTAGTGCATTATCCAACAGATTTATTAAAATATATGATATAATCATATAGATGTCTACTCACAAACATAGACATCAAAACTTGCTCAGCATGCCACGCGAGTGGCTAATCTCTCACACAATACTTAGACTGCCAGGTCAAGAGAAGGGGTCCTGGATATGACCCAGCGACTGATGCGTTTTTGAAGGACCCGTCTTCTTCTTCAGAGCCTAGGTATAGACTGTTTAATCCACGATACTTACACCTTACAGACACACCCATGACATGAGAGCTATGGTTCCTCCCAGTGGGTGGAATGGGGAAGAGAATTAAAGTGATAGCAAAATAAAATAACATAAAAGAAAAGAAAATTGTGCAGAGGAACACAATAAGGTGATTTCCATTATGGCATATTTGATTCCACTTGTGCCACTGTTTATTTATTTTTTATATATTTTTTTGTGTTATTTTATTTTGCTATCACTTTAACTCTCTTGCCCTCCCCCATTCCATCCCCTGGAAGGAGCCATGATAATGACTGTCTTCACTGTGTTCCCTGGTATATCTGATGCCTTGGAAATTCTTTTGTATCCTTCTCCTGACTGATACCTTTTACTAATGAGATCCCTCTGATGCTTTGGAAGCTCTCTGCGGACCATGACTTTTTCTGTAGGATGAGACTAAGAAAATGTCAGGAAAGACCTACTAGAACAGGTGAACTTTATTTGGGGTTATCCAGATGGCAGGTGTGTGCTGACTCCTATTTAACATGAGTTTGAATGTGATTGCTTAATTCTAAACAGCTACATCCCCAGTTATAAGAGGGTGTGCACACTTATGCAATCACATTATTTTTACTTTCCCCTAAAATATTTCAGTTTGTTTTTCAATTGAGTTGTACAGTTTATAGGTGGAAAAAGTTCTAAATTTTTTATCTTTGTCTCTCTTTTTTTACATCACAGAAACATGACTTTTTAACAGGGGTGTTTAGACTTTTTATATCCACTGTATATGGCCCATTGATGATGTCAGTGGCCACACTTGAGGCCCTCCATTTCAAGAAAGTTGACCACCATGGCTCTAGAACATAAGGGTGTGCTACACATCAAGATGTACTTTCAGGTAAACTTCACAATCAAGATTAGTACTTTCTAATTGTGCTGTATCTATAGCCATGTTAGTTTTTTAGTTTTGGATAGAATGGGAAAGAATGGGAGCCCTAGTCAAATTGTAGTACTGTCTAAGGATCTGTTTGACAAGGGCTCCCATCCTTTCCCATTCTATCCAAAACTAAAAACTAAATTGGTTATAGATACAATTAGTAAGTACTAATCTTGATTGTGAAGTTTACCTGAAAGTACATCCTGATGTGTAGCACATCCTTATGTTCTAGAGCCGTGGTGGTCAACTTTCTTGAAATGGGGGGGGGCCTCAAGTGTGGCCCCTGACATCACAAAAGGGCCATATACAGTGGATATAAAAAGTCTACACACTCCTGTTTAAATGTTTTTTTTTTTTTATATCCCATGGACCTTTTCATCAGGAAACAGGAATTGACATGGAAGCAGTGGCGGCCCGTCCATAGGGGGCGCCCAGACGCCCCCCCCCCCTCCTGTAGTCATAAAAAAATAAAAGAATGTTGTTTTTACTAATATTGACTGCAGCGCCGCCCCCTCTGGCTCTCGCAAATAACATACATTCATGCATTGCATGAATCACATTCCAAGTACAGCCCTTGTCTCCCGGATGCTTTATTCAGGAAATGTACAGTGGTGCGTTCCTTGGATAAGACTGATGGCCGTCTCAGCCAATCAGGTTCACAGATTCTGGTTATCGGTAACCTGATTGGCTAAAGCATCATCGAGGGCGGGAGAAGACATCGAGGGACGTGGAAGCAGAAAGGTAAGTGCATTTTACAGGGCACAGCGGCGACAACGGGCACAGAGGCGACAAAGGGCACAGTGGCATCAATGGGTACAGTGGTGACAAAGGGCACAGTGGCGACAAAGGGCACAGTGGTGACAATGGGCACAGTGGCAACAATTAAAGGGCACAGTGACATGCACAGTGGCAAAAATTAAAGGGCACCGTGGCAACAATTAAAGGGCACAGTGACATGCACAGTGGCATCAATGGGCACAGTGGCAACAATTAAAGGGCACAGTGACATGCACAGTGGCAACAATGGGCACAGTGGTGACAATTAAAGGGCACAGTGGTGACAATTGGCACAGTGGTGACAATTGAGGGGCACAGTGGCTGTGTTTGATGGCATGGCATAGTGGTGACAATTGAGGGGCACAGTGGCTGTGTTTGATGGCATGGCATAGTGGTGACAATTGATGGCACAGTGACTGTGTTTGATGGCATGGCACAGTGACTGCGTTTGATGGCATGGCACAGTGACTGCGTTTGATGGCATGGCACAGGGACTGCGTTTGATGGCATGGCACAGTGGTGCAAATTGATGGCATAGTGACTGCATTTGATGGCATGGCACAGTGGTGATAATTGATGGCACAGTGGCTGCGTTTGATGGCATGGCACAGTGGTGACAATTGATGGCACAGTGGCTGCGTTTGATGGCATGGCACAGTGGTGACAATTGATGGCACAGTGGCTGCGTTTGATGGCATGGCACAGTGGTGACAATTGATGGCACAGTGGCTGCCTTTGATGGCATGGCACAGTGGTGACAATTGATAGCACAGTGGCTGCGTTTGATGGCATGGCACAGTGGTGACAATTGATGGCACAGTGGCTGCATTTGATGGGCACAGTAAGGCTGCAATTGTTTTTTTTTATTTATCTTTTTCGTTTGCGCCCCCCCCCCAAAAATTTTGAGCACCAGCCGCCACTGCATGGAAGTGAAGGAAACTCTCCGACTACAACACAAACTGAAGTAAAAAGGCTTTTATTAGGTTAGGTGGGGGAAATCTAAAACCTTATCAGCTTTTTATTGTTGTCTTTTTCTCTTCTGCAGATTTTTATCACTTCCTGTCTGGTAAAACAGTAGATCTCCCAGAGTCCCTGATAGCAAATAAAAACCTGACAAGGTTTATAACTTTATCCAATCTATCCAAAACTAAAAAGAAACAATTTGGCTGTGGATACACTCTAAAATACATTATATTTCCTTTTTAAAGTTGAACATGCACAAAACCTTCACTAAATAATATTGCTTAACCACTTACCTACTGAGCACTTTTTCCCACTTCCTGACCAGGCCAATTTTCAGCTTTCAGTCCTGTCGCACTCTGAATGACAATTGCGCAGTCATGCAACAATATACCCATATACATTTATATATTTTTTTCATACAAATAGAACTTTCTTTTGGTGGTATTTAACCACTTGTCGACCAACCATTGTCATTATTCTGTGGCAGGCTGGCACGATCCCGCAAATCGCCGTAGGTGTACGTCGGCACCTTAAAGGTGCGATAGCAGATGTGCACGCGCCTGCTGCACGGCAGGGGACTTGATGTGCTTGGAAAGCCTCACAGTGTGTATTAGAACATACCGAAAGTCGGATGGAGCCTCATTTTCTGTCTGGATAATATGGTCACCATGATCTGACTTGGCGCCATTCACAGGCAGCTTAACTCTATAAGACACAAAAGTTGAATCCAACACACTTTTACTTCAGCTATTTGTAGTACAGAGGATGTTTTTCCAGTCTCTTAAACTGTAAGGCCTCGTACACACGGCCGAGAAACTCGACGGGCAAAACACATCGTTTTGCTTGTCGAATTCCTTGTGAAGCCGCCGAGGATCTCGGCGAGCCAACTTTTCCCATTGACTAACGAGGAAATAGAGAACATGTTCTCTTTTTGGCCCGACGAGATCCTCGTCGTTTCCTCAGCGAAAAGTGTACACACGACCGGTTTTCTCGGCAGAATACGTCTCCCATCGAGTTTCTGGCTGAATTCTGCCGAGAAACTCGGTCGTGTGTACGGGGCCTAAGAAGACAATGACTTTCCTATGCTATATCTTTGCAAAGTACTACCACTGACTGAGGGAACATGGATCACAAATGAAGGGTCTAGCTAGGACTGGGCTAACTAGTACTAAAAAGTACTAAAAAGGAAGCAAGATCAGAGAAACAAAAATCACCTAATAATCAAGTTTTACTGGCCCAAAACCTTCACTAGAGGTCAGCATTCTGCCAGCAACAACAATAACTTGATGGTGTTCAATACAACATAGAAAAGTGGGAAAGAACATATGTACAGCACCCTGACAGCACCTCCCACCATCCATGATTTTACTATGTTGCCTAGAAAAGTACCAAGACCCAGTACAGGCTCTCCTCACTTAACGAACAGGTTCCGTTGCAGCGACCAGGTTGTTAAAAAAAATTGGTCGGTAAGTGAGGAGCCACAAATAATCAATACTGTACTGTATTTTTAAAAAAAGTTCTTGATACAAAACTTTTTTTTTTTTGCATAGGTACAGAACACAAAAATATAAACAGCAAACATTTGTTTCGTTCGTGTCGGGACAACTGGTCGTAAGTCCGAGCGGTCATTAAACAGGTAAGTCGTTAAACGAGGAGTATCTGTAATTACATCCATACCAGTCTTTTTTCCGAGCACGCAACGTGGCAGGTCAGGAAAGGGGGTGGGGACGATCGGGTGCCCCCCCTCCTGAATCATACCAGGCCACATACCACCATACAACCATACCAGGGCTTGTGGCCTGTTATGGTTCAGGGGGGCGCTCGCTGATACCCACCCCCTTTTCTGACCTGCCAGGCTGCATATTCGGATAAGGGTCTGGTATGGATTTTGAGGGCCTCACAATGATTTTTTGGCGTGGGGGTTCCCCTTAAAATCTATACCAGACCAAAGATCCTCAGAGCACAAGTCACATACCAAAGTCGGATCAGTTAAGACGATGATTTGACTTTGATCCGGCTTCAATGATATTCAATGGGCTGAAGTAGGATCAAAGATCAAAGTTGGACCAAAGAGGTGCAGGAATCAATTCCAAAGTCGAACTGACTTGTGCCAGACCAGTTAAGATGGCTCTCATAGGGAACCATTCCAGTGATTCGTCGGGTGACAATCTTGGTGAAATCACGCAAACAGAATCGCGGGACGCCTGTTGCCCCCCAAAAGAGCTTTCTTTGTCACCCCGATTTGCCAAGATATGAACAGAGCCTTATGCCTCGTACACATGGTTCGATTGTTGGAAGGGGATTGTCTGTTGACAGACTGTTGTCTTAAATTCTTACCATTAGTACGCTCCTTTTGACAATTGTTGTCCAATTTTCTGCCAACACCCATTGGATGACAGGCTAGTAAATTTTCGGCAGACAATGGCTCCACCTCTGATTTTCGTATGGTCAGTACACAAATCCGTCACACAAAAGTCGATAGTACACACAAGCATGCTCAGAATCAATTCTCACCAAACACGAAATTAGCAGAAGGGGCCCAAATGGTGGTGCTCAACAGCTGAAATTAGTCGTAGTACGTCACTACGTTCGTGTTTGTGTCACCGCAATTATGTAACGATAGTATGCAAGACAAGATCCTTGCACACGCCCTTTTGACAAAAATCAGCCGCTCGTTTGGCCAACAAACGTACCGTGTGTATGAGGCTTAAGGGAGAAGACGGCATATAAAGCATAATAAACTTTAGCTTTAAAAGCCCTTTTAACTGAAAAATAAGAAAGTGAAAACTCACCTTACTAGGTGCCCGAACCACCAAACTCTGTTGTGATCACTAGAACGGGTCCCTCAAAGTCTGCTGGGAAACTAACACTTCATTGAATGTAGATCTCTGTGGTCCTTCACAGCTCTCACTGGTTCTTCTTGACCTCATGTGTCAGAAACTTTTGGGTTGATTTACAAAAACTGAAGAGTGCAAAATCTGGTGGTAGCCAATCAGCTTCTAACTTCAGCTTGTTCAATTAAGCTTTGACAAAAAAAAAACTGGAAGAAGATTGATTTCTATGCAGAGCTGCACCAGATTTTGCACTCTCCAGTTTTAGCAAGTCAATCCCATAGTGTCAGCCATCAAGCTAATGTACGTGCACATAAATATGCACACTGTCAGGATTATGTGCATGCTCATAAGCATACAAATTTGTGTGGGCATAGAAGAGCATACGCACGCAGGCTATTTCAACTTCAACTTTGCACAAGTTTCTTGCTGAATGGTCTTCAGGCTTGTTCCTGTGTAGACATGTGTGGTTTGTTTGCCTCCGAATCTAAAATGTTGGACAAATTTTTCATTATTCAGAAATTTGGATGTATCCGAATTTCTGAATTACATTAGTAACGAATAGTAACAAATCCAAAAACAGAAGAAAATTTGTCCGAAATTCAAATCAAATTTGAATCGAATTTGAAAACGAAATTGAATTTAAAAACAAGAAAATAATAAAATAGAGCAGAAAATAAAGGAATAGAATAGAGAAGAATATAGGATAATATAATAGAATATAAAACAAAGTAAAACTGAACAGAATAGAATGGAAAAAATTATAGATTAAAATAGAAAATAAAGGAATAGATAGAAAAGAACAGAAAAGAATAGAAAAGAATAGAAAATAAAATAATTGAATAGAAAACATTTAAAATAATAGAAGAGAATTAGATAGAAATTTGAATTTCGAATATCGAATAGAGTACATTTTAATTCGAATGCCGATTAAAATTTAGAAAATTTGGTCGAATTGAAATCAATTTGACCAAATTCTGTAAATTTAAATCAAATTTGAAAACGAAACAAATTCCAAAAAAAATGTAACTAACTTAACTAAATGAAATTCTTTAAATAATGAATTGAAACTAAACAAAATTAATGTTGTCGTTCTGCACATCCCGTCTATTCCTGTGATTCTGATTCTCATCCTGATCCTGTTATTGACCCAGCATCCACCTAACCTGCTTTCAGATTACCCTTGTCTGCTTATGTCTGCTTCTTATCTTTGATACTGACCTCGGCTAGGATTATTAAACACACTTTTGCTCAGCTGCTCACTTGTTCACCACCCATGCCTGTTTCTTGCTCTGATCCTGCCTATGACGTGGTGTCTTTCCACTTGTCCTGGCTTGGGCCCTGTCTTGACTTTTAACTGAATTTAGCACATTCCTTGTGGCTTTCCTTCGCCCTTGCAGATCCTATCTTAACTTCCAGGAGTGCTAGGATGGGAAATGTGAACGAAGCCACCCACACCATCTCAGGCTTTGCATACAGGTACAGTAAGGAGACCAGATTTTTGTCATGGTCTTACCTCCTTGCAGGCTTCTTATCACTGACATGTGCTGGCAGCCATCTTGCTTCCTGGGGTTCTTATAACTTACCACACCCTTCGGCTCCTCCTTCCCACTGGGAGGAGCTGGATGCTTTGCATATATATATGAGGGCTGCTGTTGCATTTCCTTGCTTGGGCCTCTTGTATACACACGCTCCTGTGATTGTGCTGCTACTCTTGGTTACCGACCCGGCTCCCACGGACGATCCTTCTGGCTCCTGATCCCCGGCTTCGTTTCACCACCTCTCTCTGACTATGGACTCCGGCTTGGCTGACTCCCATTCCTTGCTATCGACCCTGGCTCCGGTGGAAGACTCTGCTGACTGTTTGATCATCTGTTTGGACTTTAACCTTGCTGTTTGGTTTTTAATAAAGAAATACGTATGTGTAGCGCTAAAATTAATAAATGAATATCAAAATACCAAAAAATGTGTATAGTAAAAAATAAAACACATATAACATTAATAAATGTAAGACACAAATTGTGAAACATGTGAAATTCCTCTGTGGCGAGGAGTGACAACAGTGCCGACTGGCACGTGAACTGATGCACATAAGGTGGTATCAAACATAAAAACAGAGTCCAACAAAACTCCTTGGTGTGATGATCCGATGTATAGAGCAAAGTTCATCAACATCCACAAGACATTCAAGTGAAACAGTGAATAAATGGAGAAAGCGTGACTCCTTTAACGTGAAAATCCCATCACCGGAAAAAGTGCAGGCTTACCGGAACTTGTTGACCACTGGTGGCATATGCCAAAAGAGGTCAGTCAAGGCTTTATATGACGATTGTCAAACAGCAATCCTTGGCAGGAAGCGTAGGTCCAACTGGTGGGTAGGTCTTTATATGGAATAGGTTCCCAGGAGTAAGCCGGAAGCTATACTGATGTTGGTATCCCAAAACCAATTGGCTCAGTGTGTTAGTGGTGCATAGGGAAAAATAAAGAGAAGTGGCCACATAGCGTAACTCCGTATAAAAGAAAAAATATGTGTTTATTCACAGCTATCAAACTTACATTTGGCTGGAAGTAAAAGAGCTCTTGCATGTAAATGGGGCGACAGTGTCGCCCCATGGGGCGACAGCTTTTGATAGCTGTGAATAAACACGTATTTTTTCTTTTATACGGAGTTACGCTATGTGGCCACTTCTCTTTATTTTTCCCTATGCACCACTAACACACTGAGCCAATTGGTTTTGGGATACCAACATCAGTATAGCTTCCGGCTTACTCCTGGGAACCTATTCCATATAAAGACCTACCCACCAGTTGGACCTACGCTTCCTGCCAAGGATTGCTGTTTGACAATCGTCATATAAAGCCTTGACTGACCTCTTTTGGCATATGCCACCAGTGGTCAACAAGTTCCGGTAAGCCTGCACTTTTTCCGGTGATGGGATTGTCACGTTAAAGGAGTCACGCTTTCTCCATTTATTCACTGTTTCACTTGAATGTCTTGTGGATGTTGATGAACTTTGCTATATACATCGGATCATCACACCAAGGAGTTTTGTTGGACTCTGTTTTTATGTTTGATACCACCTTAGGTGCATCAGTTCACGTGCCAGTCGGCACTGTTGTCACTCCTCGCCACAGAGGAATTTCACATGTTTCACAATTTGTGTCTTACATTTATTAATGTTATATGTGTTTTATTTTTTACTATACACATTTTTTGGTATTTTGATATTCATTTATTAATTTTAGCGCTACACATACGTATTTCTTGGTTGTTTTGCTTTTTTGAATGAGCCGTGTCAGCAGCTACCATTTACGCACACCTGGCAGCGCAGGGTATCCACTCTCTATCTGGTTTTTAATAAAGCCTTTCTATTTCATTTATCTGTTGTTGTACGTCTGATTCATGCTTCCATGACAATTTTTTCAATAAAATTCGGGGACATATATGTTTTTTTTACTAGTAATGGCGGCAATCAGTGACTTCCTGCCCATCGCTGCCCAGCCTGTCAAGTCTTACTCTCCGAGCCCCGGCTACTACTGGGTGGGGAGCGGAGGAAGCTCACTCCGCCTGGGAAAGAGATAAACAGGCAGGCGGCTGGCCGGGACTTGAGCCAAGGCAGAAGAACATGCGAGCAGAGCTGAATGGCATGCACCCGAAACTGAATAAATATTCCCTCCACTCCGACTAGCACATAATCTTCAGAAAGGGCAGAGAAAATGGAAAAAAAATACACCCCCCCCCCCCTAAGATAGTAGGAGCGGCAAAGTGGGGGTGTGTATTTCAGAATTAATTTATTTTAATTCTGCCCTGACTGTCTTTGAAATTGCCCCAGCTCCTGTTCAAATCCAATCCGGGGACAAAACCGGGGACAGACTTGGTTCAGGGACAGTGTCTTCAATCCAGGGACTGTCCCTGGAAACCGGGGATGTCTGGTCACCCTAAGGTATGGGGCACTCATCTATCTGCCCCCATGCTACTGTAAATTTCTTATATCTGGTGCCGTGTGCTGCTGTGCTGATGCATGCAGGGCCAACAAAGTTAAGTCAAGAAAATCTGATTCAAAAATACCCTAGTTTTGGTGCTGGAAGGGATACATGGCTGCACCGAGAGCTATTCTCCAACACATAAAACTGTCTATCTTTCTTAATGCGACTTCTCTTATCTAAGCTGTTATTTTACACATTACCCCACCGCTCTTAAACTCCAGGGTTGAACCACTTGTAACCTAAATGTGTCTGATAAAAATACATAGCACTTGATTGCAGCTCCTCTGAATGATCTATCAAGGTTTACACTTCGAAAATTGGTTTGACAAAACGACTCCCCTCTACCTGGCTCATGCGTCATTGAAATGAAAGGAAACTTGTGATATTTATGCTGTGAATTGAGAATTCTGCTTTGCTGGAAAGTGAAATTATATATAATGTTCTTTGCTACTCATCCATCTGTCCCAAATTCCTCTATACTCAGCGGGACGCATTAGCTTGAAGTACCGATAATGAAGCACCAGGCAAGCCTCATTTCAAATGGATCACTCTGGTTCAGCTTCTCCTAAAAATTGCCTGGAAATTGCTTAGCAGATGATATGACTTTGTAAGATAAAGCGCTGTCAAATGAATTCACTGCGTATTTCATTTTCCAGCAGCCTGCTGAATACATTCACTTCGCAAGCTCTTGTAATGCAAAATTGAAATGCAAGCTACATTTAATAATCTTTTAATGTGCACCTTTTTCTTTACTTCAGAAAATGCCAACTTAAAGCTGGGACCTGGAGAGACTTGAATGAACATAATTTCATCCCAAGTGGGACTATAGGCATAATAAAAAATTACATACATGGGCCCGGATTCTCGTAGCACTTACGTCGACGTATCTCTATATACGCCGCGTAAGTGCACAGATGCGCCGTCGTATCTATGCGCCGGATTCTTAATGCAAGATACGCCTGAAATGTGGCTTCATCCGACCGGCGTAAGTTTCCTACGCCGTCGTATCTTGGGCGCATATTTATGCTGGCCGCAAGGGGCGCTTCCATTGATTTACGCGTCGAATATGTAAATGACCAAGATACGCCGATTCACGAACGTACTTGCGCCCGTCGCAGCAATCTACGCCGTTTACGTAAGGCGTACGTCCGGCGTAAAGTTATTCCACCTATAGGAGGCGCATCCCATGCAAAGGTATGGACGACAGAACAGCCGTCGTATTTTACGCCGTTTTCGTAGTAGTACGTGAATGGGGCTGGGCGTAGGTTACGTTCACGTCGTAGGCATTGAGCCGTCGTATCTTAGGGAGTATCTTCAACGTGATTCTGAGCATGCGCGCGCATGTGCCATTCATTGGGACCATCATTTGCATGGGGTCACGGTTCATTTAAATGGATCACGCCCACCGTCCACCTACTTTGAATTAGGCGGGCTTACGCCGACTAATTTATGTTACGCCGGCGCTACGTAGGGCGCTACGTAGGGAGCGAGTGCTTTGTGAATACTGTTCTTGCCTCTCTATGTTACTTCGGTGTATCGCATATGAGATGCGCTACGCCGGCAGAAAGATGCGCCGCTCTACGAGAATCTAGGCCATGGTGCCTGCCACTAGCATTAACACAGCAGTTTTCGTTTTTCTCCTTACCTGTTAATCCTGACTGGATCATGGCATTATTTTTGGGGTTTTCTGTAAAAGACTTATTTAACTGCTTCCCGACCACCCGCTGCAGTTGTACTGTGGCAAGGTGTCAGGATAGAGCGAATCGCCGTCATTGAATGTCAGCTCGTTTAAGTGATGTCTCCCGGTGATTGTGGTGTACAGAGGCAGAACGGGGATCTGCCCATGTAAACAAGGCGGTTCCCCGTTCTGACATGGGACATGACAGAGATCCATTGTTCCCAGTGATCGGGAACAGTGATCTCTGTCATGTCCCTGGCAGCCCATCGTACCTACAGTTAGAACACGCTGAGGGAACACAATTAACTCCTTGGTCGCCCCCTAGTGTTAACCCCTTTCCTGCCAGTGTCCTTTATACTTTGATCAGTGCATTATTACAGCACTGATCAATGTAATAATGTCACTGGGGTGTCATTTGGGGTCAGATTTGTCTGCTGCAAGGTCACAATCCCGCAAAAAATCGCTGATTGTTGCCATTTCCAGTAAAAACATTTAAAAATATAAAAGTCCCTAATTCTATCCCATAGTTTGTAGACGCGATAACTTTTGCACAAACCAATCAATATACACCTACTGCAATTTTTTTTTTACCAAAAATATGTAGAAGATTATACATTGGCCTAAACTAATAAATTAACTTTTTTGGGATATGTATCATAGCAGAAAGTAAAAAAAATATATATATTTTTTTCAAAATTGTCTCTCTTTTTCTGTTTATAGTGCAAAAAATTATAAACCGCAGAGGTGATCTAATACCACCAAAAGAAATCTCTATTTTTGGTAAAAAAAAAGGACGTCAACATGTTTGGGTACAGCGTCGCATGACCACACAATTGTCAGTTAAAGCGATGCAGTGACGTATCGCAAAATATGGCCTGGTCAGGAAGTGGGTAAATCCTTCCAGTCCTTAACCTCTTTACCACCGCGCTATAGACAAGACACGTCTACAGCGCGGTGGAGTTGTTCTGGGAGGACGTCCCTGGGACGTCCTCCCAGAATCCTCCTCTCGCGCGCCCCCTGGGGCGCGCTCCCGGAATCATCTGTGAGCGCCGCATCTAGGAGACCCGGCGCATCACAGATCGTGGTAAATTGCCGCTGATAGCGGCCGTTTACCACGTGATCGCTCCGTCAAATGATGGAGCGATCACTTGTAAACAAACCGGCGTCATGTGATGACGCTGGTTCCTCCCTCTCCTCTCTGTACCGATCGGTACAGTGTGAGAGGAGAGGGGGGAGAGCGGGTGGCAGCAGCAGCTGCTGTGGCTGGATCTGTGACAAATGCAGTCACAGATCCAGCCATCCATCCCTCCCTGTGCAATACTCTGCAATACCAGCAATACTCTGCGATAACCCCCCCATACTCTGCGATAACCCCCCCATACTCTGCAATAACCCCCCCATACTCTGCAATAACCCCCCTTACTCTGCAATAATTTTTATTTTTTTACAGAATTTTCAGTGTTTTTTCTTTTATAGCGCAAAAAATAAAAAAAAACAGAGGTGATCAAATACCACCAAAAGAAAGCTCTATTTGTGGGAAAAAAAGGACAAAAATTTCAGATGGGCACAATGTTGTATGACTGAGTAATTGTCATTCAAATTGTGAGAGCACCGAAAGCTGAAAATTGATCTGGTTAGGAAGGGGGTTTAAGTGCCCAGTGATCAAGTGGTTAAGTGGTTAAATATGTGTGTCATTATTTATACTTTACACATTTTTTTTGTGAATGGGTAGGGTTTAGCAGTATCAGGGCTTCCTTATTTTTATTTATTCTTAAAGATTCTGATAAGCCCCCTATGCACAGACCCCCTCAAGCACCAGGCCAGAGTTGTGGGGAAGAGGCCCTTGTCATCATACAAAGTAAGTTTACAAACTTCAAAATCATTTTGAGTAATAATAAGAGTAGGCTAGAAATAAATGAAATACAATGTGGAAATTAATATAACATTTTTGATTTTTGATCATAGATATGCTTTAAAGTGGTTGTATACTCTCAAAGTAAAAATTTCCTAAATAATCTGCACATACTGTGGAAATTGCTGTATTTGGATCTCTTCTATCATACTTACCTTTCTTGTAATGCATTGCTGTTTTTTTTCTCTGATGTCACCGGCACATGCGTATAATGTCCCTTTTTTAAGGCACGCTTCTCGTGCCATTTGTCCTTGCAATAACATGCCATGTCAAGATCACGGCCTCTTTACGGCATCACTCCGCAATCCTGCAAGAGCACAGGCTCAATTGGGATTTTTGCTATGCCGGTGACAGGGTTGCCAAACTTACTGCACATGTGTGAGATTACGGCAGGGAGAAAAAGAAAGAGCAGAAGCCCAAAAGTGCTGCAAACATGGAAGACAGTACTCAACATGGCACCGGCTTCGGACGAGGAGGAACAAATTACAAACTGCACTAAATACAAGTAAGAGACATCATAAGGGGTTACTAGCTGGGCAGAATGTAATAGAGAACGTGAACGTGGCTGCATTGTAAGGACCGCTTGAGGGCAGAGTTTACTTCCTCTTTAAGGGAAATTTCTTCATTCTGGATGCATTTCTGCATGTGTGTTTTTCATGCGCTTTTGGTGTGTTCCGATGCCTTTTTTTTTTTTTTTTTTCCACAAAAGATTTTATTGAGGCATAAAAAATAGTACAGGCATAAACGTTTGTCAAAATAAACATGTTGCAGATAACATTTTGACAGGTATCAATGACAAACTGAAACCATATGGTGAAAATAGACAGAGTGTACCTTTCAGGGTAAGCTTCCCGGCAACGGGCCTGGAATTGGGGTGTTCTGAGAAAAAGAGATGAAAAGAGGGGAGAGGGGGTGGGGGGTAGAGGGGGAGAGGCGGACAGAGAGGGGGAAGGAGGGAAGGAGGCCACTCCTCCTTCACGGGACTGTAAAAAATTATCGGTCTGGGTGGTAAGGGTGAGGTCCGTGGTCTGTTCAGGAATCCCGTGGTGTATCGAGTTCAGGGGGGGAAGTAAGATTTGTAGCATTCAGTAGATTTGAAGTGGGTCCAGCATGCCCATGTCAGTGTGTATTTCTGTAAGCGCTCCTGAGAAGTGTAGATAAGTTCCTCCAGTTCTGCAATTCTGGCCACTCTAGCTAGCCATTCTCTAGTGGTAGGAGCTTCCGGGGAGCGCCAATGGTTTGGAATACAGAGCCTAGCTGCATTTACCATGTGCATGGCCAAAGATCTGTGATAAACGCGTTTGGGAAGGGTTGAATGATGTAGGAGGTACTGTGCTGGGTTGTAGTCGAGTTCATAGGTTGTTGTTCCGATGACTTTTTTATACATTCTGGTGCATTTTTCCCACTCTATTTTCATTTCATGTCAACTAAGGACATGTATGTTCCAGTGCATTTTGCCATGTTTCAGATGCATTCCACACAGAAAAAATGCAACCACGTTCTACTTTTGTTGACTGCACTGGAACACACTGCACTGTTGCGAGCTAGAGCCATGTTAAACACTGTCCATGTTAAACACTATCTATGCATTTTTGATGCAGAATAAAAATGCACTGGACTGCATCTGCTGTGAACCAGCCCTAAATATTATTAGCAATTTTATTGCTGCCCATAAATAGAATTTTCTTACATTTCTTTTGCTTTGTGCATGCAGTATTCCCCAGGGCAGTGCTCAGTCTCCCATGCCATTTGTTTGACAATCCCTTGCCTATTAAGCCTCGTACACACGCACAGTTTTCTCGGCAAGAAAACTGCTGGCAGAGCTTTCTTGCCGAGTAAACCGTGCGTGTGTACGAGGCTTTAAGGTTTCTCATCAAGAAAACTGCCCAGAATCTAGATGAGAAAAATAGAGAACCTGTTCTCTATTTTCTCGTCATGAGATTCTCGCTGTGTTTTCCTGCCGAGAAACCCGAGCGTGTGTATACTTACCTCTTCATGGAAATCCGTGCATGCTCAAAATGACTTTGACGCATGCGCAGTAGCTTCAAAGGCATAGGTAGGGTGTAGCAAGATGGTGGCGACAGCATCGAATGTAATTTCTATGATTCAGCTTCCATTGATTTCAGTAGGGTTTAGCTTCAGTATCCGAACTTAACCCGAAAGTAATGTTCAGCAAATCCATCCGGAACCAAACCAAGGTACATTCGGCTGACAGTAGATGTGTTATTTCCCACTTCTTGTAATGGTGAATAAGTAAGATGTTGATTGCAAATTACATAAAAAACTCAGCTAAAAGTACCTATAGTACAAGTCAATGGAGGATTCCAGTGTAAGAAGAGTACTTGTCATGTTTCTTTTTCCTGACTGCAATGCCACTTAAATTTAGTAGCTGGGTGTATGGCAGAGGCAGAGCATCTCTAGACCCGATAACCAGGGCACAGACCCAATCTTTCTGTAATCCAGGTCTTCCAGCATTCCAAGCATGGCGAAAATACTTTAACCTTTTCTTAGCTAGTCTGTTAAAGGTTTTAAGTTGTACATCCAGTTTTTGTAACTTTAAAACATACAAACGCTTCCTTAATAGTTCAATACTCATATGTGGGGAGGTGCAGTCCGTTCAGAGTCCGTTGAAGAAAACAGAACTTGTATTAAAGTATTAAACTTGTGTTTGGCAAATGTCAATTCACAACCAGCTCGGCTGGAAGGCACCCAACCAGGAACACTTACAGAATGTGATGAGCAGGAGAGCAACTCTCAGATGTGCCGACAGTGTCTGTCTTGAAGGGAGGAATGTGGCCTGGCCGGTCCATACCCAAATGGGGAGGTCTCCCGAAAGGATGGCATGTTTCTATTATTTCTCTACTCATCTGGAACCTCTCCCTGCTGCTAGTCACTGTCCCTGCCAGACAGGTGGACTGTCCCTACACTATCCATGCAAAATGTGTGCCAAGCCTGGGAGCCAGGGTCTTTAATAGGCTCTGCCTGACCCAAAATGGCTGCCAACGTCACATGGGGCGGCAGCATCTAATCGGATAGATTCCCCAGTGACCCAGGATGACATAGAGTAACCATATTCCTCTTGACTTCCCCACCAACTACAATGCAGTCATGTGCCACCTACAGTGGAGAAAATAGACTGCACCTGTCTACATGTATATTAGTATTACAATTATACATTCTACACACACACACACTGTTGAAACATGATTTTTAATGTATTTTTTTTAATATAAAGGCAATCAAGGTTAAATGTGTGCCTAACTGTGTGTAATGTGTGTAAAGTATGCTGCTTTATACTAAAGATCTCTCGCAGGGATGCAAAACTGACAGATAGCTGCCTGTGTACAGTGCTCTGTGTTGTTTACCAACATAGAGCTCTAGGCTGTGATTGCACACAGCCGATCAGCAGGTACCGACCATGAATCAGTGGCTGGGACTTGCTAACAGGCTCCTGCTGTATACAGTAACAGTGGGAGCTGGGCGGGTGGTGCCCCCCCTACCCTAAACCTGAAAGTAGGCAGCAATGTACAGGTACCTCGCTTTACTTACAGTGGCCGCTCGCCTGCAATACATTGCAGATGGGCGGTCGCCATGTGGTTAACTTGAGAAGTATCAGAAACATAAACAAAGAAATCACTGAATGCCCTCCCGTCACTTGCCCTAGGTTATACGTAAATGTAAGCAGATGTCAGCATTTGGTTGAAAATTCAGCAGTGTTATGACAATCGGAGAGTGTAGACATGGCTATGATCTTTACAAGGTGAAAAACAGTAGTATCGTGCTTGGCTGATGATGTCATATCGGAATAAAAGCTTTGGAACTGGCAGAAACCCAGCAGTTGATAACATAGATAAAGACCTTGATACCTATTGTCCTATTTAAGAGAAACATTTATGAAACTCTGAATTGAGTTTGGCCAGGGAAACTGTGCACCTGGTTCGATGAATCTCTCGCCAGCTGTAATCAGGAACAGTGAAAAAACAGTCCAGCTTAACCTGGTGCTTGCCAGCTCACTTCCCCAAATGACTGCTAGTGAAAGTATCCAAAAATGTTCCGGACTACTCTATAATTTAGGATATTATAGGGAAAAAATATCACTAATGGGTTCCGTAGAGCTGTTTTTTATGATAAAGTGCGGCCTGTTTTATACTCAGAATATTATTTTATATTTTTTGGATCGGTCAGATTTACTGTAAGTCTCTTGTTGTTTCCATTTGTTTGCGGTGGAGAAGCTGGCAGGCTCAATCAGCTATAGCCCAACAAAGCTGTTGAATAGGTCTCTAGTGAGAAGTCATCTAGCCTTAAAGTACAACTGAGGACAGGCAATGGACATTCAAATATTTACAAACAAGTATTTAAATATTTTATATGTATCTTATATATTTGTAAGAAGCTGTAGAACAAGCACTGAGCTGTGTTCCTACAACCACTGTGAAGCAATTCATCTCCAAAGTTCACAAGAAAAGCTCTAGTAGTAATTTAAAGTGGAGTTCCATCCAAAAATGGAATTTCCGCTTTAAGGAAAGGTGACCCCCTGACATGCCACATGCGGCATGTCATTTTTTTGGGGGGGAGCAGAAACCCTCTTTTTAGAGGTCCCAGATGATTGCCCAGCCAGTCACAGTGTGCAGCCACAGCGGGGTGCCCACAGTAGTGATGCTGGCGCTGCGGAGAAGAGGGGAAGAGAAGCAGGGCTTCGTTCCCCCGCATCGCTGGACACTGGGACAGGTAAGTGTCCAAATATTAAAAGTCAGTAGCTTCAGCATTTGTAGCTGCTGACTTTCAATAATTTTTTGGGGAAAGTTGGAAGTCTGCTTTAAGTCAGTTTTCAAGAACTAAAATAATCCCCTTTTACTGTGTACCTCTTCTGCTCACCTCACCCCTTTCCTGTGCACCTGCTCAAAGCTCACATTAGAGATTAAACAAATTTGCTTGCTGTGAAGACACTGCTGAAGGGGGAGCAGAATGAGCCGAGCTGCTGCAATAGCGAAAGCACCTTTTGCTGTGACCTTAAAGTGATTTTAAAGGTAACTTGAAAAAAATTAAAAAACAAATATGTCTATACTTACCTGCTCTGTGCAATTAATTCGCACAGAGCGGCTGCGAACCTCCTCTTCTTGGGTTCCCCCGCTGGTCATCCTGGCCCCTCGTTTCTGTCCAGTGCGCCCGTGGGAAGCCGCTTCTCATGGGGGCATGCATGTATGCTCGCTCCAGACCCCCGATGCTGTGTCCATTGACACATACAGCAGGACTCAGCCCCGCCCCCATTCCCTTATCACTGGCTTTGATTGACAGCACTGGGAGCCAATGGGACAGTGGACATTTATGGTCAAATGTTCGGTCCATAGGCTATGGAAGAATTCTAATGTTGGTTGACTAGTAATAATAATTAATAAATATAATTATAACTACAGTACATGTTGCCGAGAATGTGTTTCTAGCACGACAGCATCGCGCTGATTCTCGGCGACATGGTGCCGACATCTCGCACTCGCTGGAATAGACAAAGCACATTCCAGCGAGCGCGTCATAGAAGCGACGGGGATCCGACTTGGATTCCCGTCAATTCTAGCAGCGGCATTTGGTATGCATTCCTGAGAGGGAGAACTCCACGCCAATTTTTAAATAAAAAACCGACATGGGTTCCCCCCAGGAGCATACCAGGCCCTTAGGTCTGGTATGGGTTGTAAGGAGACCCCCCTTACGCCGAAAAACCGACGTAGGGGGTCCATACCATACCAGACCCGTATCCAAAGCACACTCCCGCGATGGGGCTCGTAGGTGGTCAATCTCGCCGAGAAAGGGAGCAAGATTGGCACAATATCGTTGTCACCCACTGTAGTCATACATTAGAATTCTACTATAGCTTGTGGGCAGAGCATTCGACCGGAAATGTATGATTGCGGCGTCGTACAGTTAAGCTGCTTTGTCGAATCTTCTTAGAACATTCGACAGACACCATAAGCCTTAAATTGACAGATTCGACTTTAATTCGGATTTTCGGCTGAATGCATTTTTTTAATGAAACAAAATAAATAAAAGCGAATTTCTGGAGTAACTGAATAAAAAATAAAAATTCGGACGAAAACGAAATTCCGAAATGAAATATTTCAGTGTGCACATGTCTATTGTTATTGTCACTATTATTGTTTGTGTCTTTTAATCTGCCATCTTACTGGAATGTCTATTTTCCCTCTGTTGGCTTCCACTAAATGAAATTCAAAATACTAACAATAACTTATAAAGCCATCCACAACTTGGCTACATCTACTAAACTAGTCTTAAAATACCAACCAAATCGTTCTCTTAGGCCTTGTACACACGATAGGTTAACCAGAGGACAACGGTCTGATGGACCGTTTTCATCAGTCAAAACCGATCGTGGGTGGGCCCCATAGGTTATTTAACCATCGGTTAAAAAAAATCCAACTTGCTTTAAATTTAACCGATGGATTCCTAACCGATAGGTCAAAACCGATCGTTAGTAGGCACAACCATCGGTTAAAAATCCACGCATGCTCAGAATCAAGTCGACGCATTCTTGGAAGCATTGAACTTCGTTTTTTTCAGCATGTCGTTGTGTTTTACCGCAATCTGACACAATCGTTTTTTTAACCAATGGTGTGTAGGAGCGACGGACCATCAGTGAGCTTCATCGGTTAACCGATGACAACGGTCCTTCAGACTGTTCTCATCAGATGGGCTGATCGTGTGTACGAGGCTTAAGTTCCTCCCAAGACCTCCTGCTCTCTAGTTCCCTCGTCACCTCCTCCCATGCTCGCCTCCAGGACTTTTCTCCAGCCTCTCCCATCCTATGAAATTCCTTACCCCAATCTGTCTGACTATCTCCTACTCCAATTTTAGGCAATCCCATTAAAACTTTTCTCTTCAGAAAAGCCTATCCTAACAACTGCACTTGTATTTTCTACATCAGCTCATCCCCCACAGTTATTACCTGTTGTATCATTTAAACCTTCCTTTTAGATTGTAAGCTCTAATGAGCAGGGCCCTCTGATTCCTCCTGTATTGAATTGTATTGTAGCTATAGTGTTTGCTCTCATGTTGTAAAGCGTTGCGCAAACTGTTGGCGCTATATAAAAGCCTGTAAAGTAATAATAATAATTGTAATAATAATAATCTTAATAATATTGTGATGGCTTAACCATAGTACTACAGCATACTAGGAATCAATAGCAATACTGTACCTACTACAGTTATGTACTGTATTTATCGGCGTATGAGGCCTCGTACAAACGACCGAACATGTCCGCTGAAACTGGTCCGCGGACCAGTTTTCGTGGACATGTCCGACCGTGTGTACGGCCTAGCGGACAGGATTCCTGGCCGAGCGGACAGGTTTCCAGCGGACAAAAGTTTCTTACAGTAGCATGCTAAGAAACTTGTCCGCTGGAAAGCTGTCCATCGGACATGTACGATGGTTAGTATGACTCATCGGACATGTCCGCTGGTTATGACGTATAACCAGCGGCCCGAAATCCCGCGCATGCGTCAAATTGATTTGACGCATGCGTGGAAGCATTGTACTTCCGTGTCAGAGAACATCGGTGTCATATACGTCATCGCGTTCTCTGTCCGCGGGGATTTTGGTCTGATGGTGTGTACACACATCAGACCAAAACCTCCCAGCAGACATGTCCGATGAAAACGGTCCACGGACCATTTTCATCGGACATGTCTGGTCGTGTGTACAAGGCCTAACGCACACTTTTTTTCCCCTTAAAATCAGGGAGAAATCGTGGGTGCGCGTTATACGCCGATCCGCTGTCTCTGAGTGCCGCCGCCGACATATACCGAGCGCAGTACACTTGGCTATGCTCGGCTCCGCTCGCGGTCACACCCTGTGCCGCCTCCTAGCCTTTATGCGAGAGGAGCCGAGCGTGGCTGAGCATAGCCGAGTGTACCCGAGTGTACTGCGCTCGGTATATGTCGGCGGCGGCGCTCAGAGACAGCGCAGGAGAGCTCAGAGACAGCGCGGGAGAAGCGGGGAGGACACCACCGAGGCTGCAGACGGACGCCGGACCGGACAAGGCCGCCGATGGACGCCGGGCAAGACACCGACAAACTGTAAGTAATTCATTTTTTTTCCAGTAATTTCCCTTCTAGAGTATGGGTGCGCGCTATACGCCGGTGCGCGCTATAGGAAGATAAATACGTTACTCTTGGCTTTCAAATAACTATGCAAATGGAAGCAAAATTTCGATTTTACACATGGTATAATGGAAGGTAAAATATTTAAGGCTCTCTGCTTTGCTTGTGTACATCTAAATAAAGATTATCTAGAAAAACTGTAAAAGGTACAGCTTTATAAAAAAAAACAAAAAACAATGATACCACTGCCGTATAGCGTTTTATGACAGGGGTTCACTCATACAAACTTGTAAAGTCAAAGGTCCACTTTAACAAAAGTAATAGCAGGCATCTGGTGGTATCTGCTCTCATCCAGGACTCGGCTTTGGACTGACAGGTTCATATTTAATATAACCTACCATGCACCTTGAAGGAAAGACTAGAGGTTTATCATTTGTTATAGTACATAAGTTACAGGTAATAAACTATTTGGAATATTATTGCTCTATCATTAAATGTTGTATAATTTTACTGACATAAAAAAAAAATGCTTCTGGTAAGCAGTACCACATGTTTTCAGAGGTCATTGTAATAAAATATTGAAAATCACTTAGCATATTTTCATAATAGAAGACTTATGCGCTCAGTAAACGTGTATTACGATGAACACAAGGAGCCAGATTTGTAAGTGCACAAGTGTAATGCCACATTGCCGAAAACAGCAATATGATGTAGTTTAACAGAAGTTCTTCTAGTCAGAGCAATTTAGAAAAGTCCAAATGGTTACTGTAATATATATCCAGCAGGGGCTGTGCCAGTAGATAATGCAAAAACAACTTCAGCAGTCTACATAATGATAGAAGTGACCCTGTCCCCAGACAGTGCTAACATTTTCTGGACAAGCAGTTGGAGTTCATTAAAACACATCCTCATCCATCTCTGTAGCTATAAGCATTGTGGAGAAATCTGCCTTCGAATTTTGCAACAGGAGGCACTGAAATATCAGATAATTTCCTCATTACTTTATAGAGCTGCAGAATCTTGATAACCTGCCACCTTTCTAATGCCACCTCTCTAATGCAAACACACAACAGGTGTTTCTAAAGTCTGAATTACATGGCCAAATTATGTCAGATTCCTGATCCACCAAGATTCAAACCAAAGGCAGGCCCTGTTGTCACCACCTGGCTCAGCAAAAGAGTTTTTTTCAATACACTTCTGTCAACAGTGACTGCTTTTAATCAGATGCAGTCACTGTTTGGGTATTCAGACAGTCGTGGCCTTTGTCTGCCTCGATACGATAGAAGGTATGGAAGATTCCTATATTCACACTGTTCAGTATGAATGTAGGAATCTATTAGATCGCTCCTGTTCAGCCCATGAGACAAATATCTACATGTATTGCTAGCCTAAGATGTTAGAAACCAACTGAAACCAGGCTTTGTAGTCTTTGCTGTAAAGTTAGAGCAGGGGTGTCCAAACGTTCTAAACAAATGGTCAGTTTATTGTTCTCCAGACTTTAGGTAGCCTCACTGTGGCCATCAAAAGTGACATCAGTGAGAGTAAACATCACCACATTTGGTATTAGGGGGAGGAACAGCACCCTATCATTTGGTATCATAGGGAAGAATAGTGCCTTATTATTGGTGTCAGTGGGAGAAATGGTGCCTTATTGTTGGTGTTAGTAATAGGGTCTGGTATCAGTTGGAGGATAAAGGCAAGCAAAGGGCCACATCTGGCCCCGGGCCGCAGTTTGGAGACCACTTTGGAGTTAGAGGATCTTTGAGAATGAATTACTTCTCAGTACATGCAGCTAGATAGGTCAGTAAAAGCACTATCTACTATTATGTATTATTTACCCAAATGTATTTTTTGCATTAAGGTACAAAAGTCCCCGGGACCTTTCCATGACTCCCCCCATCTCCAAACACTTACCTACAATCCATGTTTGCCACTATTGACTCTAGGGTGATCTGTACTGCTTTCCTGGTTGTCTGGATTGTAGAGGGTAGGGGAGCAACAAGTGGCTGAGAGCAGGGCCGGTGCAAGGATTTTTGCCAACTCAGGCAAAGGCGCATTTTGCCGCCCCCCCCACCCCCGGCACGCAAACGCGCACACACACACCATACATTATATATGTATATATATCAGACCCCCCTCCACTAACTACAGACCCCCCTCCCGCAGTGTGGATCCCCCTCACTAAGAACAGACCCCCCTTCCTCAGTACAGACCACCCTCTGTCAGTATAGACCTCACACTAAGTACAGACCACCCTCCGTTAGTATAGACCCCACACTAAGTACAGACCACCCTCAGTTAGTATAGACCCCCTCCCTCAGTACAGACACCCCATCAGTGTAGAATCCCCCCTCTTAGTGCAGACACCCCATCAGTATAGATTTCCCCCCTTTAGTGTAGACCCCCCGCTAGTATAGAATCCCCCTTAGTGCAGACCCCCTCAGTATAGACACCCTCCCATAGTGCAGACTCCCCCATCAGTATAGACACCCCCATCAGTATAGACACCCCCCTTAGTACAGACCCCCGAAGTATAGACACCCCCCTTAATTCAGACCCACCATCAGCATAGGCTCCCCTCCCATAGCGCCCCCCCACATGTCCGTATACTTATAATAGAGTAATAAAGTGTACAGTACAGACCTCAGAACAGCGGGCAGCAGACGTATACACACAGCGGTGTGTGTCCCTTGGCTCCTCCGGCGGCTTCAGTCTGCTCCACCGAAATAGAGCGAGGTCAGATCAACAGGGCAGCAGGCGGTGATAGCGGTGCCACTATCCACGGGTGTCACTCCTCTGGCGGATGTCACCCGGGTGCGGTCAGCACCACCCCGCACCCACCTAGCAACGCCTGTGTCGGGCAGGCGACTGTCCCGGTCAATTTTCCACCCTGGGCAGCGCTGGCGCCGTAAGGCAAGTGCCCATGTTGCCTTGCGCTAGCACCGGCCCTGGCTGAGAGCTGTGAAGAGGGAATGTTAGAGGGGTTTGCCAGGTGCTGTCTGTTTTTTTAATTTTCAGTGTGTTTCATGGCATCTTGCTTGAGAAAGGAGGCCATGCCCACAAAATATGTTGTGATGTGTCAACCAGGCAAGCTCTTCCTGGATGCACGCTGCTCCATAGACCTGTTGTCTGTCTCCCAGCAAATCTCTGATGTTCGTTACCTTCATGCTGCGGGTGCACCCGGCTCTTCTTCTACTGCATACCGGCAATCCAATGCTGTGGGACACTGCAAGGAAGCACCATAAGCTTAAAACACTACTTATTTCATTTGTAATATTCAAAGTAAACTCACCCATCCACCCATGTCTCCATGCTTTATCTTGTTGAGAAATCACTTTGAAACCCCCCCCCCCCCCAGCATTTCTAGCTGCGACCGTCTTGAGTAAGGGCACATGATTCATGTAACATTTACTTCCTGGAATCCATCTGCCCTTAGCACATGTATGCAGGCAGGAGAGTGTGCCTAACAGAGAAAGCCCCTCTTACCCTTTCTAGATGAAAGGAAAAAAACACCCATGAAGACTCCTGGGATGTATGGCATTATTTTGGCCTAGGCCAGAAACCAGGAAGCAACTAAAAAAATTTAAGAGAAAAGTAAATATAATATACATTTCCATCTATTCACTAATGATAGAAGCATGAACAAAAGGGGGAGTATAGCCTCATGTATGAACTGGTAAATAAATAAAACAGTACCATCATCCCGGTTATAGTAGAAACTCCCTGGGCCGCCCGGCTTCCGCACATTATCAATTGACTCAATCGGTAAGCAATTATGAATGTTTTTTATCATTTGTACCTTGTATTGCTGATGTTTGTTACATGCTTTTATTGCATTACTCTATAGATTGGCTGTCCTGACGAAGCGGCAACCCCGCGAAACTAGTCGACGTTGACCAATCATTGAATTGTACAATTATTTGTTTTGCAATTTTTTCTATTTTTATATATCAATAAACTTTTTTATACTATTATGTTTTATGTATTTTCATCAGTACAGAGATAGTCCCCCCCCCCCCCAAACCACTGAGTGGGCAGCTCCAGGTCTAGCTTCAGCTACTAGCCCTTCGCCCCCATTCTCCCTTATTTTCAATGATAGAAGCATAAGGATTAAAAAATAAATAAAGTTCATTGAGAGAGTTTAGTTCTACTTTAAGTACAATGGCTTAGTGTCATCAGTTTGAATAAAAAAACAAAAAAGATGAATGAACCCTCACGTATGTCTGCCAGTGTGTGAGTCGACCCCTGATCCCTAGTCACTCCTCTGATAGAGGTTACCGCCCTAGCCAAAACCTTGCATAAAAATAAATTGTATTTCTTTGGGGGCGTCTTGAGAATTAAGGGTCCCCAGAGAGATACAGAGGGCTAATATTGTCTGTAGTGGATAATGACGTCATTGTCCACTACAGACAATAGTAGCCCTCTATATCTCTCTGGGCACCCTTAATTCTCAAGACGCCCCCGAAGAGATACAATTTATTTTCATCAGTTTGAATCCCAACCACAAGATTGCAAGCAGTTTCCATGTTCTCCCAGTGATTGTACACGGTATGTATATACGTATGTATATATATATATATATATATATATATATATATATATATATATATGTAGCGCCCTGCTTCCATTGAGTGGGCACTATGTGTTAAAATATAGTTGCCTGAGCAGTCGTTTTGGCTCAGGATGATTATTCTAAATTGTAGGTTCTGTTCAGTTCAGCTGGGTTGCACAAGTTTCCCCCTGACAGTGGGTGTCGCTGTTACCGCAGGTCACGGTTGGACCTCCGCTGCCTTGTCTATGGAAAGGAGCTGAACCAATGGGATTCAATTGATGGACGTACCCTGGCGAATTTAACTCACTGTGCTGCCAGTCCGGCTGAAAGATTCTTGGCACCGTGAGTCGTGTAATTTTTGTTGGAACTATAGCGAGTGTGCAGTCGGTTACATGATCTTGTGGCAGAAGATCATGGGATGGCCCGACGACACTTTTCAAGTCTGTGGCAGCTGGGTTCACATCTATGCAAATTGGATTTCCCCGCATCCAATTCGCAAGACAGGAGATTGTGACCGGCTCTCATATCCGTTGCAGGTGCAGAGCAGCTTGCACAGGAATGCTGTGCGTCTTTGGCTCAGTTTCAGGGCCAAGTTCAGGCAAAAATGTGGCCCTAATTCTTCCCTGAAACGGAGAAGAGGGACGCACTAAACCCCTGCTGCGTGCCACATCTGTCAGAGGTGCGAACCCAGACTTATAGTGCAAAAAATAAAAAATAAACTGTGCTGATCAAATATCAACAAAAGAAAGCTCATTTGGGTATAGTTTTTTTTGCTGCGATCTGATGTCCCGTTAGATGGTGGCCATGTTTGTTCTACATGGTCCCACTGTATGTAGGAAGTAGTCAACCTGACTTCCTGAGATGGACTAAGGACTATGGGATTTGTAGCGTGCATAGAGGGGTGCACAACTGCACATGACCACAACTAGCAGGGACTGTTTGCTCCAAACATAGGGAAGTGAGGGGGGAACGGAGTACATTACAAGAAGGGAGAAAGACATAATAAGAAACAACTACATTAAAAATAGACGACAAGTGTATTGTCCTACTGGCCAAATGTTATGGGCATTTTCATTGTTAAAGCGAAATTCCCCCGAAAAATTGAACTTCTGCTTTTCAGAACTCTCCCCCCCTCCGGTGTCACATTTGACACCTTTCATGGGGGAGGGGGAAGCAGATACCTGTGTAATACAGGTATTTTGCTCCCACTTCCGAGCCACCTGCGGGTATCTACGCCACTTCCGGTGCCTTATCCTGCCCCCCCCCCGCTATCTTTTAAGAGACACACAGGTCCCAGAAGACAGCAGGGACTAGTGGGAATACGCAGCACGAGTTGTCCATGCGCATTGGGGAACCAGGAAGTGAAGCCGCAGGGAAGATGGCGGCGCCTCCACCCGAGGGATGGATTGGCTTTGGGTGCTGACATTGCGGGCTCCCTGGACAGGTAAGTGTCCTTATTTTAAAAGTCAGCAGCTGCAGTATTTATAGCTGCTGACTTTAAAAAAAAAAAACGGCGGAGCTCTGCTTTAACTGCGTTCCACAAAAAAAAAAAAATGACAGGGCCATTAACCACTTGCTTACTGGGCACATATACCCCCCTCCTGCCCAGGTGAAATTTCAGCTTTCGGCACTGCATCGCTTTAACTAACAATTGCGCGGTCGTGCGACGTGGCTCCCAAACAAAATTGACGTCCTTTTTTCCCCACAAGTAGAGCTTTCTTTTGGTGGTATTTGATCGCCTGTGCGGTTTTTATTTTTTGCGCTATAAACAAAGAAGTGAGACAATTTTGAAAAAAATACAATATTTTTTACTTCTTGCTATAATAAATATCCCAATTTAAAAAAAAAAAAACATTTTTTTTTCTCAGTTTAGGCCGATATGTATTCTTCTACATATTTTTGGTAAAAAAAAAAAAATATCGCAATAAGCGACTGGTTTACGCAAAAGTTATAGCGCTTACAAAGTAGGGGACAGAATTATTTTTTTTTAATTATTTTTTTTTACTAGAAATGGCGGCGATCTGCGATTTTTAATGGGACTGCGACGTTATGGCGGACACATCGGACACATTTTTGGCACCATTCACATTTATACTGCGATCAGTGCTATAAATATGCACTAATTACAGTATAAATGTGACTGGCATTGAAGGGGTTAACACTAGGGGGTGAGGAAGGGGTTAAATGTATCCCTGCTTAGTGTTCTAACTGTAGGTGGAGGGGGGGGTGACTGGGGGGGTGACCGATCTGTGTCTCTATGTACAAGAGACACAGATCGGTCTCCTCTCCAGAGACAGCACCGCTGTCTCTGTGTAAAACGGCAATGAGAGATGATCTCATATGTTTACATATGAGATCCTCTCTCATTGGCCGCACAGATCGCCTCGCGAACGGCCACTCTGATTGGCCGTTCGCGGCGATCTGTAATTGGCTGTGTCCGAGGGACACGGCCAACACAGATTTTCCCCGCAGCGCGCTCTGGAGCGCGCGCGGGGAACGCCCAAAGGGGCGGCCGTCAATTGACGGCAGTTTGGAAATTGGGATCCGCACTGTAGCCGTCAATTGACGGCAGGCGGATCCCAAGTGGTTAAATAGTGGATGTGTAAGGATTATTTTTGGAGAATAAGGATATCGTTTAGTGTCACTTAAAATATGACTAACTATTTTCAACTATGCCATGGCCTGAATAAATATAAAAAAAAAAACCTTCAAAGAAACATGTCAATAAGAAAAAACTGTTACTATAGAATAATTATTATTTTTGAAATATAAATCTCATGTTTCTATAGGTTGCACAGCGCTATAATCTAAAGTAGAAACAGGTGTGACAGTAGCTTGATAAAGATTAAGCCATAAATTGCAAGAAAATGATGTTCACTTGAGCATTCCGAAGGCTGCTGTCAGGTCAAACAAGGAATGATGTAAGTGTTCAAGTGCTGACATAAACGGAATTAAATGAGTGTTGAGCACCGTACCGTACGGCATTCTGTAACCGGGCTAAAAAAAAAGGGGGAATTCTTTTTTAATGAAGTAATGCTAATTCAGGTTTGTAGGCTATGAAATGAGCTCACAGGTTTTCCTGCTGCTGCAAAATCTCATAAATGAATGCCATGAACCTGTTTGAGTTGTTATTCTTGTGAGTATTGTGTGTACAAAAATCCAGGTTCTTATACCATTCATGAGTATGTATAACACATTCCCAATACCTTTATGTATGTGTGCAGCGGCAACGAGGGTGGGCTTTACTGCCCAGTGTGCCAACATACCACACACATGTGTCCATGGATGGACTAGGTTATATGCTCACTGACCTGCACTATGCATCTTCTGTTTCAAGAACCTCATTTGTGCCTCATTTTGGTCTGATCCATAAAGTTGAATATAAAATGCACTTTTTATCTTTCAAAAAGTGTTTCCTAGTGCTTAACCTTTCATCCAATTTCTAAATTTCTGCATTTGTACATTTTAAAAGCCAATATACAGGAATAGTAGGGGTGAAAAAAAAAAAGTCCCTGTGGATTTAATTAACCACTTCCCGCCCGGTCCATAGGGGATTTGCGTCCGGGAAGTGGTTCTGAAATCCTGACTGGACGTCCATGGATGTCCTGCAGGATTTCATGCCGTGCGCGCAGCGCGGCGATTGGTGATGCGGGGTGTCAGTCTGACACCCTGCATCTCCGATCTCGGTAAAGAGCCTCCGGCGGAGGCTCTTTACCACGTGATCAGCCGTGTCCAATCACGGCTGATCACGATGTAAACAGGAAGAGCCGTTGATGGCTCTTCCTCACTCGCATCTGACAGACGCGAGTAGAGGAGAGCCGATCGGCGGCTCTCCTGACAGGGGGGGTTCACGCTGATTGTTTATCAGCGCAGCCCCCCCTCAGATCGCCATACTGGACCGCCAGGGAAGCCCACCCTGGACCGCCAGGGAAGCCCACCCTGGACCACCAGGGAAGGGCAAAAAAAAAAGGGGGCAATTAAAAAAAAAAAGTAATTGAAAAAAAAAAAAGAGCATTAAAAAATAAAAAAGATGCCAATCAGTGCCCACAAATGGGCACTGACTGGCAACATGGATAAATCAGTGCTGCCCCACAGTGTCCATCAGTGCCACCCCACAGTGTCCATCAGTGCCACCCCACAGTGCCCATCCATGCCCAGTGCCCACCTATCAGTGGCCATCTGTGCCACTCATAAGTATCCATCAGTGCCACCCATAAGTGCCGCCCATGAGTGCCCATATGTGCCGCCTATGAGTGCCCAGTGCCGCCCATGAGTGCCCATCAGTGCCGCCCATGAGTGCCCATCAGTGCCGCCTATGTGTGCCCATCAGTGCCGCCTATGAGTGCCCATCAGTGCCGCATACCAGCGCCGCCAATCAGTGCCACCTCATCTGTGCCCATCAGTACTACCTCATCAATGTCCATCAGTGGAGTTTAGTTGTTTGCGCAAAAAAAATTGCAGAGGTGATCAAATACCACCAAAAGAAAGCTCTATTTGTGGGGAAAAAGGACGCCAATTTTGTTTGGGTACAGTGTAGCATGACTGCGCAATTTCCATTCAAAGTGCGACAGCGCTAAAAGCTGAAAATTGGCTTGGGCGGGAAGGTGCGTAAGTGCCTGGTATGGAAGTGGTTAACCTTTTTTTTTTTTTTAGTTAATTCTCCTTTAAGGGGGTGTGGCAGGGGCGTGTCCTATGTCTACATACATTTCTTGGTACGTGTCCCCCATTCACATCTCAAAAGGTTGGGAGGTATGTCTGCATGAGTCACTTCTGATGTTTTTTTGACACCAAGAGATAAAAAGATGACAGGGGAGGGATCTCTGGCATACAACATGTGATTGACAGCATCAGCACTATTTCTGTGTGCTGTTTGAAGGTGGGTGTGTCCCTTTCCTCCAATCAGCTGTCAGAGCTCTCCTCACTGAGCTCTGCAGAGCGGATTTCAGATCCCTGCCCTCTGCTTTCTGAAAGCTCAGACAAGCTGTATAGATGTTGCAGCTTGAATGGCTGTAGAGAAGAGTAGACTGCAGATAACCAGTTACAACTTTTGTAGAAGGATTTGTATCATCTCTGTGTATCACCTGAGGCTAGTCACTTCACTGGGTCTATGGAAGGGTTTACAACCACTTTAAGAAATCATATGGTCCCATGTAGCCTGATCTGCTACAAAGTTGCAATGTTACAGTCTAATTGGTGTAGGAGAGGAGACTAGAGAAAACCCCCCTTGTCTATGCAAGATAACTGACTGGAGCTTAGTGACAGTGTTTTTAAGAAAACATACTAATACTGCATATTGTGACATGTCCTGGAAAGTAAAAAAAAAAAAAGCAGATGAAGGCATTGTCAGAGGGAGTACTGTGATCTCTTTGAAAGGTAATAAATACCTGTATATATTATTAATACTGTTGCCTGGCCTGGGACCCATTGGGTTACTGCCTCCTGTACCCCTTTATCAAAGGCCCTGTGTATATATTGTATTAAAAGAAAAGACATTATTAGCCAGATTCAGGTAGGACGCCGCATCTTTAAGGCGGCGTAGCGTATCGTATTTACGCTACGCCGCCTTAAGTCAGAGAGGCAAGTACTTGCCTCCTAACTTACGGTGGCGTAGCGTAAATGTGGCCGGCGTAAGCGCGCCTAATTCAAATGAGGATGGGGTGCGAGGATGGGGTGCGTGGTGCCTCAACGTGATTGACGTTTTTTACGCAAGTGCCGTCCGTGTACATATCCCAGTGTGCATTGCTCCAAAGTACGCCGCAAGGACGTATTGGTTTCGACGTGAACGTAAATTACGTCCAGCCCCATTCACGGACGACTTACGCAAACGACGTAAAAATGTCAAATTTCGACGCGGGAATGACGGCCATACTTAACATTGGCTACGCCACCTAGGGGGCAGCTTTATCTTTACGCCGGTGTACCTCTTATGGAAACGGCGTATCGTTACTGAGACGGGCGCACGTACATTCGTGAATCGGCGTATCTAGTCATTTGCATATTCTACGCCAAACTCAACGGAAGAGCCACCTAGCGGCCAGCGTAAATATTGCACCCTAAGATACGACGGCACAGGCCGTCGTATCTTAGATAGGTTTAAGTGTATCTCAGTTTGAGAATACACTTAAACTTACGATGGCACAGATTCCGAGTTACGTCGGCGTATCTACTGATACGCCGGCGTAACTCTCTATGAATCTGGCTATATGTAAAGATCAGCAAAAAAATATATTTGGAAAGAAACAATCAGAATATTTTCTCCTTATATCTTCAGATATACAACAATACAGATCAGTCTGCCCTCTTGTGGCTACAAATATATATGAGTTAACATATTGACAAATATAACTAAAGTACAACATAAAACACATAGAAAAAGTATTTAAAAAATGATCTTTAAAAACTAATTTTGGTTGATTCCCCTTTAAGTGACCTAAACTACATACATCTATTTGACTTCAATGTACAATGTGGTGAAGGAGTGGGTACAAATGTAACAGTTTTCCATCATTAGAGGAATCAAGGTTTCCATGAATGTGTGTGGTGTTTCCACCATCAAGGGGCCACCTACACATGAGTAATTTATACCTTCATGTCCCTGTTTTTGATATATCCTGAAATCTATACAAATCAGAGTCAAACGCCTAACAGTACATATTGGAATAAAGCCCGATATTCCTTATTTTCCGAGTGGGAAAAATGTTCAGCAGCAGCAAACTAATCTGGAAAACAGACTGTTTTAATAACATGTTAAGAAGTTAATAAGCAGTAATAGCACAACAATAATACCGCAAACTACCTTTTAATGCCTTCTACCCAGGCACTTCCCCTGTTTATATTTTGTGTGGTTTTCAAGGACTATTATTTCAGTGTGAAACAGAATATTCAGACAGCCCACTGATATTCTCAATTATTCATCTATTAGTCTTATAGGGTGTTTACGCTTTTTTTTTTTTTTGTTAGAAAGAAGTGTTTACTGAAAAAATGGGGGCATCCAGTGCTATAAGGACTTTTTCAGCCTACTGCCTCTGAGTACCGGCTGCTGTGCTCTATTGATCTTCTTGTAGGGCAGGCCACCCTTCTCCAAGCAGCACCCTCTCGTGGTAACAAGTTGAAAGATTGGTGTGTTAAGCCTTGTACACACTGGGCCAGATTCAGATAGGTCAGCAGATCTTTAGATCCGCGTAACCTATCTGATTTACGTTACGCCGCCGCAAGTTTTTGAGGCAAGTGCTTTATTCAAAAAGAACTGGCCTCTAAAGTTGCGGCGGCGTATCGCAAATCCCCCGGCGGAATTCAAATTCCGCGGCTAGGGGGCGTTTAAAATTAAAATCAGGCGCGTCCCCGCGCCGATCGAACTGCGCATGCGCCGTCCGCAAATTTTCCCAGCGTGCATTGCTCCAAATGACGTCGCAAGGACGTCATTGGTTTCGACGTTAACGTAAATTACGTCCGGCCGTATTCGCGAACGACTTACGCAAACGACGTAAAAATTTCAAAATTTGGCGCGGGAAGAACGGCCATACTTAACATAGGATACGCCGCACTTACCCCTCCTATAGCAGGGGTAACTTTGCGCCGGAAAAAGCCAAACGCAAACGACGTAAAAAAAAACGACGGGCGGTCGTTCATTTCTGAATCGACGTAAATGCTCATTTGCATATTCGACGCGTAAAAGATACGGAAGCGCCACCTAGCGGCCGGCCTGGAATTGCAGCCTAAGATCCGACGGTGTAAGTCACTTACACCTGTCGGATCTTAGGCATATCTATGAGTAACTGATTCTCTGAATCAGGCGCATAGATACGACGGCCGGACTCAGAGATACGACGGCGTATCAGGAGATACACCGTCGTATCTTCTTTCTGAATCCTGCCCACTACCTTTTTTCCCGTCGGGAAAACTGCCACAAGAGTTTTTGGCTGGGAAAACCGGCCACGTGTATGCTCCATCACAGTTTTCCTGACAGGTCGCAACCCTAGTGACACACTAGGATTCCTTACCTTTGGAGGGATTTCCTCTCATTTTCTGTTTTGACTATGGGACAAGCAATGAAGAAAATCTCCCTAATGAGTTACAGGTGTAAAAAAAAACTGGCAGGGGTTAAAACCCTGCTTTATTCTATCAAAAAAATAAAAATAAAAGTTTTTGCCTTTAGCTACTAGCTGGGTCATGTAAAAGCTGTATATGACTTAGGAAAAGGCTATTTAATAAAATGATAACAGTGCCATCATCCACATACAGAAATAGAAGGGGCAATGTAAATTAAACAGTGTGGGGCAGATTCTCGTAGATGGGCGCAAAAATGTGCGGGCGTAACGTATCTCATTTACGATACGCCGCCGCAAGTTTTTCAGGCAAGTGCTTTATTCACAAAGCACTTGCCTGTAAAGTTGCAGCGGCGTAGCGTAAATCACCCGGCGGAATCCCAATTCGGCGGGTAGGGGGCGTGTTTCATTTAAATGAAGCGCGACCCCGCCTTGAACTAACTGCGCATGCGCCGTCCCTAAAATATCCCAGCGTGCATAGCTCTAAATGACGTCGCAAGAACGTCATTGGTTTTGACGTGGACGTAAATTACGTCCAGCACCATTCACGGACGACTTATGCAAACAACGTAATTTTATACATTTTCGACGCGGGAACGACGGCCATACTTAACATTGGCTGCGCCTCATATAGCAGGGGCAACTTTACGCCGGGAAAAGCCTAACGTAAACGTCGTAACTTTACTGCGTCGGCCGCGCGTACGTTCGGGAATTCGCGTATCTAGCTAATTTGCATACTCGACGTGGAAATCGATGGAAGCGCCACCTAGCGGGGAAAAAAAATTGCAGTTACGATCCGACGGTGTAAGAGACTTACGCCTGTCGGATCGAATGGATATCTATGCGTAACTGATTCTAAGAATCAGTCGCATAGATACGACGGCCTAGATTAGGACTTACGACGGCGTACATGGCGCTGCGCCGTCGTACGTCCTTTGAGAATCTGGGCCTGTGTGTTTAGTATCACTTTAAGTAAGTAAAAAATAAAGGCACTGTATAGTTAATGGCTTATGACCTCTCCAGTGTTCTGCCCATAGCCCAGCATGTTGACTTCAAGCCTAAGAGCATTAAGTCATTATGTCTGGGCCTTGTACTGCTGACTGCGCTATGCAATGTCAAACACATTATCAGCCCAGAGAGGAAGAAAGCTGCCTAAGCTTGATCATAATGATCTTGTAATAGGCTTCTTACCTCTCATCTGAAAAAGACGAAAGATTGTTTTTTTACCACTTGGCTGAAAAGCACAGAGTCTAAAAGTCTTGTGATTATCTGCAGTGACTGTACATTGTGTTCTTAATCCTTGCAGAACTATTATTTGGATAAAAGAATGTTTAATCCATGGTGGCATTACTGCACAATCTGCAGTGGGAAAGGCAACGGTGTGGGTGCTTTTTCCTTACATTTATAATACAATTATAGAGTCAGTACCAGGTGCAGGTGACATCTCCAGGACTTCTCCAGAACTCTCCCATCCTCTGGAACACTCTACCACAATCTGTCTGGCTATCTCCTATTCTGGCTGCCTTTAGGCAATCCCTTAAAATTCCGTTCTTCAGGGAAGCCTATCACATCTCCAACTAACAACTGAATTTTTTATTCTACCATCAGCTCATCCCCATATTCACTACTACCCATAGGCATGCCCACAGGGTGTGCCCAGGCACACCCTAATCATCTCTGCTGTGCTCTTTAACCACTTCCCGACCTCTGCATGTACATATACGTCCACAATATGGCACGTACAGGCATATGGGCGTTAATGTACGTCCTTGCCTATTAGCGGGTGGGGGGTCCGATCGGGACCCCCCCCCCCCGCTACATGCGGCGGTTGGGTTCGCTCGGGGAGCGATCCGGGACCACGGGGCGGCTATTTGTTTATAGCCGCTCTGTCGCGATCGCTCCCCGGAGCTGAAGAACGGGGAGAGCCGTATGTAAACACGGCTTCCCCGTGCTTCACTATGGCGGCGCATCGATCGTGTCATCCCCTTTATAGGGAGACTCGATCTATGACGTCATTCCTACAGCCACACCCCCCTACAGTTGTAAACACACACTAGGTGCACCCTAACTCCTACAGCGCCACCTGTGGTTAACTCCCAAACTGCAACTGTCATTTTCACAATAAACAATGCAATTTAAATGCATTTTTTGCTGTGAAAATGACAATGGTCCCAAAAATGTGTCAAAATTGTCCGAAGTGTCCGCCATAATGTCGCAGTCACGAAAAAAATTGCTGATCGCCGCCATTAGTAGTAAAAAAAAAAAAATTTATAAAAATGCAATAAAACTATCCCCTATTTTGTAAACACTATAAATTTTGCGCAAACCAATCGATAAACGCTTATTGCGATTTTTTTTTTACTAAAAATAGGTCGAAGAATACGTATCGGCCTAAACTGAGGGAAAAAAATGTTTTTATATATGTTTTTGGGGGATATTTATTATAGCAAAAAGTAAAAAATATTGCATTTTTTTCAAAATTGTCGCTTTATTTTTGTTTATAGCGCAAAAACTAAAAACCGCAGATGTGATCAAATACCACCAAAAGAAAGCTCTATTTGTGGGGAAAAAAGGACGCCAATTTTGTTTGGGAGCCACGTTGCACGACCGCTCAATTGTCTGTTAAAGCGACGCAATCCCGAACTGTAAAAACACCTTGGGTCTTTAGGCTGCACATTGGTCTGGGGCTTAAGTGGTTAACATACACAATGTCAGTGTATGTAACCAGGCCCGGACTGGCCATAGGGCAGACCGGGCATATGCCCGGTGGGCTGCTATGGCTTGGGCCGGGGCCTCCCGCTCTGTGGCTTGTTGATGTCCATGCCGCACAGCAGGAGGTAAGCGGCGACCGCGGCATGGACAGGACTAACACAGGCCTGCGGCCGCCGCTCACCTACTGCTGTGCGGCGGCGATGCCTGTATCTTCTTCCGGCACATGGGCTGAGCTGTGTGTCTCTCTCACACACAGATCAGCCTCAGAGCCGACAGGAACAGGTCCACTCTCTGCTCTCCAGTCTCCACTCAGATGGCCTGCTCCTCCTCTTCCCGCCCCTCAGCTTCTGTGTCTGCCATGCCCACACACTCGGGGAGAAGTAAAAGAAGCAGACAGCATGTGCCTCCTTTCCTGGGGTGAGTAAGATCACCCTCTATCCTGCCTCCCAGTAATTTAATACACCTCCAAGTCATGTTATTTAAATGTGTGTATTTTTAATGTTGCCATTTGTGACACGTGAAAAAAAACTGCTCTCTGCTGAGAATTTTTTTTGTTAGTTTGTCTTTTTTTCCAACAAAACCCTGAACCAGGCCAGAAAAACAGGTATTTTCTCTCCCTTTAGACTTCACTGGGGTTTGGCACTAAGCTCAGGGTTCTGACTTCCCACCTGGCTCAAAGTGAATCCTGACAGGTTTGCTTATCTCTAGTGCTCACACAAATTGTTCAGTGGTTAGATAATGAGACATGTCTCCCAACATGTTAGATTAGGGTCTGCTTACTATCACATTCTGTCATTCTGATATGAATGGCATTCATAATTGGTCTATGCGGGGCACTGTCACAAAAAGAATTAGATGCTTATAGCAGTTGTAGAGTCAGTCTGGAACATGGCTAATAAGGGGTTAATTTGGGAGGGCAGGTACTTCCCCCTAAACCAGACTATTAAAGACAGCAGAGCTCACAAATAGGAGGGAGGCTTTCAGTAGCTGCTAGGAAGTCATGGGGCTTATTGTGGGCAAACATTGAGAGGCATAGAGCTATTCACTTTCTCTAGGAACTTATTGACTGTTTTATATTATTGCTTGATTGCGGAGTGTCATACTACATTACTACATTAACGACGCCCGCATTTCCGCTCGCATATCGCACTGCAAACTGACAGTTCGGACATGAACACCCATGCGAGCCGATTCCGGTGCGGACCAAAAAAAGTGTCCTGTGCGTGTTTGGTCCAAATGCGATGCAATATCAGCCATAGTATCTGTATGGCTGAAATTGCATTGCAAAGACATTGCATGTGATTTGCACTGCAGTGCGAATCACATGCGATATCGCATAGCGCACTAGTGTGAACCTGGCCCAAATCAGGGTTCTCAGAACACCACTTTACATGAGATCCCCCCTTAAGGCACGGTTCATACTAGTGTGCTGTGCAATATCGCATGTGATTCGCAATGCAAATCACATGCAATGTCCGTGCATTGCGATTTCAGCCATACAGATAGTATGGCTGAAATCGCACCGCATTCAGACCAAACACGCACAGGACACTTTTTTGGTCCACACCAGAATCGGATCGCATGGGTGTTCACACCTATGTGATCCGGTTCATGTCCGAACTGTCAGTTCGCAGTACGATATGCAAGCTGAAATGGAGGCGCTGTTAATGTAGTATGACACTCCCCAGCAGTTCACATGTGGCAGTGTGAACTGCCGTGCAAGTCAGGTGCGATGCGGAAACCCGCAGTGGATTTGCAGCTTACAGTAAGTGGAAATTCTGCAGACTCTAAGGGTTGTCTGTGCGGACTCTGATGTAAGGGGGGTGGTGTGTGGACTCTGATGTAAAGGGGGGTCTGTGCAGGCTCTGATGTAAGGGGGGGTCAATACGGACTCTGATGTAAGGGGGCTCTGTGCAGGCTCTGATGTAAGGGTGGGTCTGTGCGGACTCTGATGTACGGGGGCAGGAGGAGCTGGAGAAGTGCACAGTGAGCAGAGAGTAAAAGGGGGCACTGTGATTACAGAGAAAAGGGGGAATAATTGCAGGGGCATTGTAATATAAAGGGGCCTACCTGTATCATTACAGTGCCACTTTACAGTGCTGTCCCCATTATATCACAGTTTCCCCGCACATTACAGTGTAAAGGACACCAGAAACCCCCCGCGAATGCCTACCGAAACCAAACCTCCCCCCTTGTTCCTGGGAAAAATGGGCTGCTCAGTCTTAAATGCCCGGGCCTATTTTTTGTCCCAGTCCGGGCCTGTATGTAACAGTCACTCAGTCGCAAATACAGCTGTGTACTGCGAGTAGGAGCCTGGGAGGAATGAGCAGGGAGGGAACTAGCCCCCACCTCCTCCTGATCACTGGTTGCTATAGCCGCTTGGCGTCTGGCAACCAGTGACATCACTGCTCACGTTGCAAGCAGAGGAGGATTTCACGTCCTCCTCCTCTGCGCTAGTGCTGCTGGGGAGTCATGCTGGTTTCTTATGTCTGCTCCAGTGACTGGCTTGCTGCTTGGCTGTGGGGTGTTTCTGTTCCCACAGCTGCAAGCAAGCTATCTCTCCCTCTCACTTCCTCCCCCCCCTCCTGCCCACCTCACACTAACTCACGGACTGAAGCCTAGGGTGACCACATTTCCAAACTGCCATACAGGGACACCCCCCCCCCCCCCCCTTTCTAAAAAAAGATAACTTTTTATAAAAAAACATTGTGACCCCCCCCCATGGTTTTTACCGGTTCATCCTGGGACCTGTAGTTCTTCTCTAGTTGGGGGGGGGGGGGGGTCGCATCTTCAGCTCTGAGGGGTTCATGGTGGGACCTGTAGTCCTTCACTTTTGGGGGTCACATTCCCCCCAAAAGTGAAGGACTACGAGTCCCAGCATGAACTCCTAAAATACAAAGATGTGACCCCCCCCCCCCAATTTGAAGGACTACAACACCCAGCATGAAACCCCTGAGATCTAAGGGTGTGATCTCATAGATTTCACAGGTGTATGCTGGGACCTGTAGTTCTTCACTCTTTTGGGGGGCAGGGGGTCTCGCATCTTCAGCTCTGGGGGGGGGGGGGGTCATGCTAGGACCTGTAGTCCTTAACTTTGGGGAGGTCACACCCCCCTAAAGTAAAGGACTACAAATCCCAGCATGAACCGATGATATCTAAAGATGTGACCCCCATCCCCCCCAATTTTGAATCTCCCAGCATGAACCCATGAGATCTAAGGGTGTGACCCCATAGATTTCACAGATCTATGCTGGGACCTGTAGTTCTTCACTAGTTTGGGGGGGTGTTACATCTTAAGCTCTGAGGGGTTGATGCTGGGACCTGTGTCAGTTTCATTCCGGGACACTGTATTGTCCCAGAGTGAAAGTGCCCGGGACAGACCTGCAGAATGCGGGACTGTCCCGGGCAATCCGGGACACGTGGTCACCCTACTGAAGCCCCCTCCCCCCTTTTCCTTGGCGCGGATGTCAGGAGGGAAGGAGGGGGAGGAGAATGGACACACAGCACTCAGGAGGACAGGACATGCTGATCTGAGGTCAGTACATAATTTTAATGCTTGGCACTTGCAGGAGAAGTAGAAACAGGGGGCAAGTTGACAAAGAAGAATACTTGCAGTGATTTTGAGGGATAATAGCATGCTGTATGTGCTAGGGGGGCACTTTAGGAGGGAAGAGAAATAATTTTTGATTCAACCCCCTCTTCCAGCACAGTTTCTCTCCCCTCCCAAAGTGTGCCCCCCCCAACACATACAGCATGCTCTTATCCCCCAAAATCACTGGCAGTATTCATTTTTGACAACTTGCCCCTTCCCTTCCCCCATCTTCAAAGACAAACTGGCTGCTACCGTGTTTCTCCGAAAATAAGCCCGGGTTTTATATTAATTATGCCAACAAAAGACACAGTAGGGCTTATTTTCGGGTAGGTCTTACTATGTAATGTGCTGTCTTTTCTCCCCCTCTCTCTCCCTGCCTGTCAGGAATCCCCAATGTGAACGGAGTTAAAATGCTTGTAAAATCCTATAATCCACTCTATTACAGTATTATATAATGTACAATGTGTGTGTTTCTGTAATATAATTGTGCCAAATACCTTTGTTATAGAGCCGCTCTGTGCTTCTGTTACCCGCCAAAGCTCTCTTCCCTGCAATTATATTACAGAAACACACACATTGTACATTATATACTACTATAATAGAGTGGATTATAGGATTTTACAAGCATTTTTAACTAGGGCTTATTTTCAGGGTATGGCTTATATTGCAGACCTCCTGGAAAATAATGCTAGGTCTTATTTTCAGGGTAGGTCTTATTTTTGGGGAAACAGGGTATTGAGGGGATAATTGTACCATCTGGAAACTTTGCTAGAGATTCAGGGCAATTGCTCCAAGTGCCAGTGCCCCCATGTCAGGCAAGTTAGTGAAGCCAAGTGCCTGACCCTTTTTCAGCAATGGGCTCCAAGACTCAGGGCTGGTTCACACCACAAATCACATAGGAACATGCTCTGCGTTCCTTTGCGATTCACAAGCCTTCCAGGTGCTGTGCGATTTCAGCCCTTTCATTTGAATGGGATGAAACCATATCGGTCTGCACCAAGAGCTGTGCATGCGCTGCTTTACAAAACACACAGCAACTGGATCGCATGGTACTGCTGATCATACATTCTGGTGCAGACAAACACTGCATTTGCTACCTACATTTGGGTAGTCATTATCCCCTTGGCACCGGCCACACACAAATATGCAGTTTCTCTGTGCCTGGGCCTTGGCACAGAGAGGTCACATATTTGAATAAATTGCGATCAGTAGCACTGTGCCGAGAGTGAACGCCCTGAGCACCCCCTTCACAGTTACCGGCATCTAAGCGAAAGCTTGCGATCGCTGCAAGCGATCAGGAGATTTTGGATCGTGTGCACCAGGAGGCAAAGTGTAAAGAGGTTAAAGCGGATGTGCCACTAAAACAATATATTAAAAGCTAGCAGCTACAAATACTGCAGCTGCTGACTTTTAATATAAGGACACTTACCTGTCCTGGAGTCCAGCGGTGATCGCAGCAGAGGATGAGCCGATCGCTCGTCACCCTGCTGCTCCCCCCTCCATCCACGGTGAGGGAACCAGGAAGTGAAGCGCTGCGGCTTCACTGCCCGGTTCCCTACGGCGCATGCGCGAGTCGCGCTGCGCCCGCCGATTGGCTCACACGCTGTGTGCTGGGAGCCGAGTGTTCCCAGCACACAACGGGCGACAGACGGGATGTGACGGAATGCCCGTCTTTCGCCCGTAGCGTGTGGCCGGAAGTGGGTGCAAATACCTGTCTTTAGACAGGTGTCTGCACCCCCCTCCCCCCTGAAAGGTGTCAAATGTGACACCGGAGGGGGGGAGGGTTCCGATCAGCGGGACTTCACTTTAGGGTGGAGGACCGCTTTAAGTTGACACCCACTACAGATCGCTATGGGAGTGCATTCTGGTATAAACAGACCCTTAGTCCGGGTACACAGGATTTAATTTGTATCTCAGGAAGGTCCCACCAAAATCTTGCACACGGGCCCGCTGATTTCATACGCCCCGCCCCAAAAGTCGTCTAAAAAAAAAATCAAAAATCATTTTTTTTGGGGGGGGGGGGGGGGGGGGTGTGCCTGAATGGCAGTTTGGAAATGTGGTCACCCTACCCTCCGGCCTTGTGACTCATCTCCATTAGAAGCAGGCAGCGGAGTAGCCTGGTTAGCGGCAGCGGAGTGGCATTAACTACTTAAAGGGGAGTTCCACCCACAATTTCACTTTTTAAATATAAATAGCCCTGTAATACACAAGCTTAATGTATTCTAGTAAAGTTAGTCTGTAAACTAAGGTCCGTTTTGTTAGGTTGTTACAGCATTTAGTTTATAATCTAGAAATAGACCGTGGCCATCTTAAGTGTGGGCATCATGAAGCCAGACTGTATGACTTCCTGGATTTCAGCTTTGCATATCTCGCACATGCTTAGTGCACAAGCAATGTAATAGGTTTCAGTCAGGTTTGCAAGGACTACTGGGAAACATGATGCCTATCCCAGAAACCCTTGCAAATAGCCTAGGCTAATAAGGAGGAGGAAGTAATGAAGGACTACAAAATAAAGGTATTTACAAGCAACAAATTAAATAAAAATTGCCCATTCTGAACACTATGAGATTAGAGCATGCAGCACAGACAAACATAAAAAAATGGGTGGAACTCCACTTTAACCCCCGGACCATATTGCTGCCCAAAGACCAGAGTACTTTTTGCGATTCGGGACTGCGTCGCTTTAACAGACAATTGCGCGGTCGTGCGACGTGGCTCCCAAACAAAATTGGCGTCCTTTTTTTCCCACAAATAGAGCTTTCTTTTGGTGGTATTTGATCACCTCTGCGGTTTTTAGTTTTTGCGCTATAAACAAAAATAGAGAGACAATTTTGAAAAAAATGAATATTTTTTACATTTTGCTATAATAAATATCCCCCAAAAATATATAAAAAAATCATTTTTTTTCCTCAGTTTAGGCCGTTTTCTTCTACATATTTTTCGTAAAAAAAAAATCGCAATAAGCGTTTATTGATTGGTTTGCGCAAAACTTATAGCGTTTACAAAATAGGGGGTATTTTTATGTCATTTTTATTATATTTTTTTTACTAGTAATGGCGGCGATCAGCGATTTTTTCTTTCGGTATTGCGACATTATGGCGGACACTTCGGACACTTTTGACACATTTGTGGGACCATTGGCATTTTTATAGCGATTAGTGCTATAAAAATGCATTGGATTACTATAAAAATGCCACTGGCAGTGAAGGGGTTAACACTAGGGGGCGGGGAAGGGGTTAAGTATGCCTGGGTGTGTTCTTACTGTGGGGGGGGGGGGGGGTGGCCTCACTAGGGGAAACACTGATCCTCGGTTCATACATTGTATGAACCGAAGATCAGCATTTACCCTGCTGACAGGACCGGGAGCTGTGTGTTTACACACACAGCTCCCGGTCCCCGCTCTGTAACGAGCGATCGCGTGTGCCCGGCGGCGATCGCGCCCGCCGGGCACACGCACGGGAGTCGGGGGCGAGCGGGGGGCGCGCGCGCGCGCCCCTAGTGGCGGCTGGGAGAGAGGACGTTATACTACGTGCTCTCGCCCAGCCGAGCCAACTTGCCGACGTAGAAAGGCGGTGCGCGGTCGGCTAGTGGTTAAGCAGCCTGTTTTGTTTAATCAAGGTGCAAGTGTGAGAGAGACAGCACTGTGGATGGTCTGTGGACAAATGTTTTTTACCTTTTTGGACGCCTATGGCTCTAATCAGGTGTTTCCAAAAAATACACCGAGCACTGAATGTATATGCCAAGGGGGGGCGGGATTTGCTGGAGTGTCTATAGATGTTGGCTGATGGAGTCTCTATTGTCACTGGGTGATCTATTGATGCTGGGGAAGTCTATTACTGCTGGTGGGATCTATTGTTTCTGGGGGGGGTCAATTGCTGATGGGAGAATACTACTGTTGAGGGAGGGGGCTTATGTTGCTGGCTGCTGGAGAGTATATTGATACTGGATTCTGGGAGATCTGTTGTTGCTGGGGGGTATTTCTTGTGGGGTGATCTTTTGTTGCGGGGGAGATCTATTGTTAATTGGAGTGATCTATTGTTGCTGGTGAAGCTGTTGTTGTTGGGGAGATGTCTTGTTATCGGGGGATCTATTGTTGCTGGGGGGATCTAACAAATTTATTTAAAGCAGTAAATACAATTTAGGATATAAAAAAAAATCCTACTTACCGTTCAGTTTTAAAAATTGCTTAAAGCGGATGTGCCACTAAAAAAATATATTAAAAGCCAGCAGCTACAAATACTGCAGCTGCTGACTTTTAATATAAGGACACTTACCTGTCCTGGAGTCCAGCGCCGATCGCAGCAGATGACGAGCGATCGCTCGTCACCCTGCTGCTCCCCCCTCCATCCACGGTGAGGGAACCAGGAAGTGAAGCGCTCCGGCTTCACTGCCCGGTTCCCTACGGCGCATGCGCGAGTCGCGCTGCGCCCGCCGATTGGCTCCCGCTGTGTGCTGGGAGCCGAGTGTTCCCAGCATACAACGGGGGACGGACGGGAAGCAAGGGAAAAACTCGTCTTTTTCCCGCATCGTAGGGCCGGAAGTGGGTTCAGATACCTGTCTGTAGACAGGTATCTGCACCCCCCTCCCCCCTGAAAGGTGTCAAATGTGACACCGGAGGGGGGGAGGGTGCCGATCAGCGGGACTCCACTTTAGAGTGGAGATCCGCTTTAATTGATTAAGAGATTTATTTAAAAGCGTTGTTTATGTTAATTTTTTTAACTTATTAATTAAATAATCTTATGTTTGTTTACATTGATACATTTTTTTTTTAGTTATAAATAAAGTATTTAGTATTAAAACATTTCTAAGAGTGTGGAGAGAGAGGGAAAGAGAAAACGAGAGAGAGAGAAAGAGAAAACGAGAGAGAGAAAGAGAAAACGAGAGAGAGAAAGAGAAAACGAGAGAGAGAAAGAGAAAACGAGAGAGAGAAAGAGAAAACGAGAGAGAGAAAGAGAAAACGAGAGAGAGAAAGAGAAAACGAGAGAGAGAAAGAGAAAACGAGAGAGAGAAAGAGAAAACGAGAGAGAGAAAGAGAAAACGAGAGAGAGAAAGAGAAAACGAGAGAGAGAGAAAGAGAAAACGAGAGAGAGAGAAAGAGAAAACGAGAGAGAGAGAAAGAGAAAACGAGAGAGAGAAAGAGAAAACGAGAGAGAGAGAGAAAGAGAAAACGAGAGAGAGAGAGAAAGAGAAAACGAGAGAGAGAAAGAAAGAGAAAACGAGAGAGAGAAAGAAAGAGAAAACGAGAGAGAGAGAAAGGAAGAGAGAACGAGAGAGAATATGAATGTATATCTATCTATATATAGGCACACACACATGAACATGTTTTTGAGGTTTGGTTTGAGGTGCACACCCTAATGCAATAGGCTGCGCACGCCTATGCTACTACCATCAGGGGAGACATGTAGGGGCCCCTTGCCCCAACGAACGAGTTGTTTCTGCTGTTTAGTAGCAAGTACAACACGTTGGTATGGGCCCCCAAACCAACAAGTTGTTAACTTTCTGTATAGTAACAGCCAGGAACAGTGAGGGAGAAGCACTCTCTGTAGACTATTAGCGCGGGCAGCCCGCGGAGTGAGGCGGTGCAGCTAACTTAATTCCGGCTGCAGCCTAAGAGAGGGGAAGGTGGAGTTACATAACCTGCACTCCGCCTCTCCCTGCAGACCGGATGCTGGTTTGGGCACCAGTTGCACAGCCCTCTTGCCCCAAAGCACCCCCCATGTTGAGGGCATGTGGCCTGGTATGCTTCAGGAGGAGGGGGGGGGGGGATGCTCGCTGATCACTTCCCTTTCCTGACCTGCCGGGCTGCATGCTCGGAAAAGGGCCTGTTATGGATTTTGGGGGGGACCCATGCCAATTAAACAAAAAAAAATTAGCATTGGGGTTCCCTTCAAAATCCTTACCAGACGTGAAAGGTCTGGTATGGATTTTGGGGGGGGGGGGGCACATTTTTTAATTGCCAGCAAAAAAATGTTTTACTTTCAGCTGCCAGAAGGAAACCCTGCTGACAGCTGATGGCTCATTGGTTTTTAAGGATGCTGTGGCTGCCTGCTCCTTAACAACCATGTTGTTTAGTGGTTGTTAAGGACATGGGCGGGCGGCCGCCCCCACTCCTTAACAACGCCTATGTCTTAATGTTAATAAATATGCCGACTATCATCAGGCGTTAAATTACCGCATGTGTTCACTACTAAAATACTGCATTACTTATGCGGTATTTTAGTTTATAACTTTCATTGTTTATAACTTTTACGCAAACCAATTAATATACACTTATTGGGATTATAGGGCCAGATCCTCAAAAGAGATACGCAGGCGGATCTGCTGTTCCGCCTGCGTATCCCTGTTTCTATCTTTGGAACTGATCCACAGAATCAGTTTCCAAAAGATAGACAGAAGATCCGGCAGGTGTAATAGTTTTACACTGCCGGATCTTAAGATGCAGTACCGCGACCGCCGCTGGGGGCATTCATCGTCGAAATTACGCGTCGGGTATGCTAATGAGGAGTTACGTCGATCCTCAAAGCTTTTTCGCGTTCGCTACGTCGCCGCTACGTTAGTTTCCCGTCGCTTAGTTACACTTTTGTAAAGCAGCCCTACTTGTACACAGCAGCCGTCCTTCCCGCGACAAATTTTTTAATTTTACGTCGATTGCGTAAGCCGTACGGGAATACGGAAATACGCTACGCGCCGATCAAAAAATGACGTCACGTCGCGCAAAGCACGTCGGGAAATTTGCGTCAGAAGCATGCGCAGTACGTCCGGCGCGGGAGCGCGCCTAATTTAAATGGGACTCGCCCCATTAGATTAGGAACGCCTTGCGCCGGACGGATTTGAGTTACACCGCCGCAAATTTCCAGGTAAGTGTGTTGTGGATCGATACCTAACTTAGGAAATTTGCGGCAGTGTAAACTTAAATCTGTTAAGTTACGTTGCGCTGCGGGGCTGTGGATCTGGCCCATTGTTTTTTATCAAAGGCATGTAGCAGAATACATAACTTTATGACAATTTTTTATTGGATATGTTTTATAGCAGAAAGTAAAAAATATATATATTTTTTCTAAATCTTTGGTCTTTTTTTGTTTATAGCTTAAAAAAAAAAAAAAAAAAACCCAATGGTGATCAAACACTACCAAAAGAAAGCTCTATTTGTGTGAAAAAACATTGCATGACAGCGCAATTGTCAGTTAAAGTAGTAGTAACATTATTTTAAGGTTAAGTGAGTAATTAATGGCTGCAGATTTTTGCATCGTTTGCATATACTGTGGCGGAGATGGGGGGGGGGGGAGGGGGCACACACGTCATGTCATTGACTGTTACTAGCACATTCCATGTATTTAGATTGGCATCCTGCCTGCCAGTACCACCCAGTTGGGTCCTCATTGTTGGTGTCCTGGCACAGTTTATGTATGTTTATGCTCAGTGGTGGATTATGACAAGGACTCCAGAGGGGAACATGGTGCTAAAAAAGGTTCTGTGCTTCAGTGCGTAACTGAAAGATCAACTGAACCCTCAGTTTAAATCAGCTGTATACGCTCCAGGTGCATCAAAGCAAAAGGTTTGTTTTTTTTCCTGTAATGGTATTGCTACTGGTCTTCAATATATGTGACTAAATATTGATCTTCAGCTTCCAAACAGCTCAAGATATAAATACTAATTTCCAAGGTAAACCCAGAACAACGTAAAAAAGAACAGGTCTTTGAAGGTGGTTGGTCTCTGGAAAGAAAAACACATAAACAGTCATGATAAAATCAACAGCTTTATTCAATAAGCATAAATGACTTGGTAATCCCCAAAATTCATGAAAATATACATGAAATACATTTCCAACACATGCATATATTTGTACCAAATGTAACACTGTCTTAACGTGGTCCAGTGGAGTGTTGGTAAATAGTGTGCAGAGTCCATCCCAACGTGTTTCCCCCAAAAAGAACTTCCTCAGGGGAACAATAGGGGTTATGTTTTGTTAATAAGAAAAAAATGTACTGTATATACTCGAGTATAAGCCAAGTTTTTCAACAGATTTTTTTGGACTGAAAATGCCCCCCCTCAGCTTATACTCAAGTCAACTTTTTGTGCCTGATCTCCCAGAATGTGGGGACCCGGTACTGTATAAACTTGGCACACATGTAGCCCCACTCTTCCCTAGGTGATACCCCTTCCTCCCAAATGGGAAAGCAATCAAAGTGATGGTTTCTACATGGTCGTACCTTAGGTCACCTTCCCAGCAGGAAAATATTTTTCTCTCCTTGCTCCTTCTTCGTTCCATGCTGCAGAGTAGGAGCCATGCTTTCTGTGGGAAAGCCATTGTCTTATAGCAAAGGTCCCAACCCTTCCCCTTTGAGTCAAATGTATAGGTGTGCAGTCATCAACGCTCATCCCCAGGGCTGGGACAATGGGTGGGCTGTCCTGGGAGCACTGGTTTACTGTCGGGATGGAGGAGCCTTCATTCTGTTACAAAGCTGGGCAGTTTGGTATCTTTGCCCTGGACACTGTATGACCTTGTCCCAGCACTGCTCATCCCTCTCGCTGACCGGTTCTGACTCAGCAGGAGTCAAAGAGATGATGCTAAGAGATCACTGCTCCTCCACAGAGAGCAAAAGTCCTACTCTGCAACATGCTGGCAGGGGACATGCATTTCCACTCTGTGGCTGCATTTAACCACTTGCCGACCGGCTAACGCCGATATACATCGGCAGAATGGCACGGCTGGGCCAAGGCATTTCCCTGTTCTGCCTAGTGACAGGACAGTGATCTACTTCTCCCTGTATTTGGGAGCAGTGATCAGTGTCGTGTCACTTGTAGCCCATGCCCCCCCCCCAGTTAGAATCACTCCCTAGGACACACTTAACCCCTTCATTGCCCCTAGTGTTTAACCCCTTTCCTGCCAGTGTCATTTACACAGTAATCAGTACATTTGTATAGCACTGATCGCTGTATAAATGACAATGGTCCCAAAATAGTGTGAAAGTGTCTGATGTGTCCGCCAATATAAAAAAATATATATAATAAAAATGCCATAAAACTATCCCCTATTTTGTAGACGGTATAACTTTTGCGCAAACCAATCAATATACGCTTATTGCGATTTTTTTTTTTTACCAAAAATATGTGGAAGAATACATATCGCCCTAAACTGAGAAATAAATTCTTTTTTTTTTATATATATATATGTTTTTGGGGGATATTTATTATAGCAAGAAACAGTGGCCCAGATTCAAGAAGCTATTGCGCCCGCGCAACCATAGGTTGCGCGGCGCAATAGCTGTTTTGCTCCCGCGTAGCGAATGCCCCTGATTCAGGAACATCGCTACGCGGACTGCAGCCTAGGATATGACAGACATAAGCCTCCTTATGCCTTCATATCTCAGGCTGCATTCTTGCGTTGGCCGCTAGGGGGCGCGGCCATTGTGATCGGCGTATAGTATGCAAATTGCATACTACCACCGATTCACAAAAGTTGCGCGGGCCCTGCGCACGCAAGGTACGGAGTTTCCGTACGGCGACTTTAGCGTAAGGCTGCTCCTACTCATAGTAGGCGCAGCCAATGCTAAAGTATAGCCACCCTTCCCGCTCGTGAAATTTGAATTTCACGTTGTTTACGTAAGTGATTCGTGAATGGCGCTGGACGCCATTCACGTTCACTTAGAAGCAAATGACGTCCTTGCGACGTCATTTGCCGCAATGCACGTCGGGAAAGTTTCCCGACGGAGCATGCGCTGTTCGCTCGGCGCGGGAGCGCGCCTAATTTAAATGATTCCCGCCCCCGGCGGGATCATTTTCATTAGGCACCCTTACGCAGGGCAAATTAGCATAGCGCCCGCGCAATTTACGGAGCTACTGCTCCGTGAATCGCGGGCAAATCGAAATATTTGCGTGGGCGCAGAGCAAAAATCGTTGCCCTTTGCCCACGCAAATATTGCGCGGTTCTACCTGAATCTGGGCCAGTGCCTTTAAAAAACAAAAAAATTGCTATTTTTTTGTTTATAGCGCAAAAAATAAAAACCACAGAGGTGATCAAAAACCACCAGAAGTAATCTCTATTTGTGGGAAAAAAAGGACGTCAATTTTGTTTGGGCGCAATTGTCAGTTAAATCGTTGAAGTGCCGAATCGCAAAAAGTGCTCTGGTCAGGAAGGGGGTAAATTCTTCCGGGGCTGAAGTGGTTAAAGAAAACAAATTGCAATAGTTTGCACACCTATTGATTTTATGTACATGGAATGTATTTAGATTATTTTAAATGAAAGTTCTAAGACTTTACTTAATTACTTACAATTCACCCACATTCATCTAGAACAGGGGTGGGCAATTATTTTTTCGATGGGGCCACATGAGAAACTAAAAATATTTTGGAGGGCCGGGCCAAAAGGCTAAACTCAATACTGCATAAAATCAATTGTATTTCTTTATAAAAAGCAGTAAATATCATTGTTGGACAACTGGTACGAGTACTTGTTATAGACATGGCACAGGAGGGGGACAGACGCTGGGGACATGACACAGGAGGGGGACAGAGGCTGGGGACATGACACAGGAGGGGGACAGAGGCTGGGGACATGACACAGGAGGGGGACAGACGCTGGGGACATGGCACAGGAGGGGGACAGACGCTGGGGACATGACACAGGAGGGGGACAGAGGCTGGGGACATGACACAGGAGGGGGACAGAGGCTGGGGACATGACACAGGAGGGGGACAGAGGCTGGGGACATGACACAGGAGGGGGACAGAGGCTGGGGACATGACACAGGAGGGGGACAGAGGCTGGGGACATGGCACAGGAGGGGGACAGACGCTGGGGACATGACACAGGAGGGGACAGAGGCTGGGGACATGGCACAGGAGGGGGACAGAGGCTGGGGACATGACACAGGAGGGGGACAGAGGCTGGGGACGACACAGGAGGGGGACAGAGGCTGGGGACATGACACAGGAGGGGGACAGAGGCTGGGGACATGACACAGGAGGGGGACAGAGGCTGGGGACATGACACAGGAGGGGGACAGAGGCTGGGAACATGACACAGGAGGGGGACAGAGGCTGGGGACATGACACAGGAGGGGGACAGAGGCTGGGGACATGACACAGGAGGGGGACAGAGGCTGGGGACATGGCACAGGAGGGGGACAGAGGCTGGGGACGACACAGGAGGGGGACAAAGGCTGGGGACATGGCACAGGAGGGGGACAGAGGCTGGGGACATGACACAGGAGGGGGACAGAGGCTGGGGACATGACACAGGAGGGGGACAGAGGCTGGGGACATGACACAGGAGGGGGACAGAGGCTGGGGACATGGCACAGGAGGGGGACAGAGGCTGGGGACATGACACGGGAGGGGGACAGAGGCTGGGGACATGACACAGGAGGGGGACAGAGGCTGGGGACATGACACAGGAGGGGGACAGAGGCTGGGGACATGGCACAAGAGGGGGACAGAGGCTGGGGACATGGCACAGGAGGGGGACAGAGGCTGGGGACATGACACAGGAGGGGGACAGAGGCTGGGGACATGGCACAAGAGGGGGACAGAGGCTGGGGACATGGCACAGGAGGGGGACAGAGGCTGGGGACATGACACAGGAGGGGGACAGAGGCTGGGGACATGACACAGGAGGGGGACAGAGGCTGGGGACATGACACAGGAGGGGGACAGAGGCTGGGGACATGACACAAGAGGGGGACAGAGGCTGGGGACATGACACAGGAGGGGGACAGACGCTGGGGACATGACACAGGAGGGGGACAGACGCTGGGGACATGACACAGGAGGGAGACAGACGCTGGGGACATGACACAGGAGGGGGACAGACGTTGGGGACATGACACAGGAGGCTGCATGTGATGGCACAGTGGCTGTGTGTGATGGCACAGTGGTTGCGTTTGATGGGCACAGTGGCGACAATTGATGGCACAGTGGCTGCGTGTGATGGGCACAGTGGCAACAATTGATGGCACAGTGACTGCGTGTGTTGGCACAGTGGCTGCGTGTGTTGGCACAGTGGCTGCATGTGATGGCACAGTGGCTGTGTTTGATGGGCACAGTGGCTGCGTGTGATTGGCACAGTGGCTGCGTTTGATGGGCAGAGTGGCTGCGTGTTATTGGCACAGTGGCTGCGTGTGATTGGCACAGTGGCTGCGTTTGATGGGCACAGTGGCTGCGTGTGATTGGCACAGTGGCTGCGTGTGATTGGCACAGTGGCTGCGTGTGATTGGCACAGTGGCTACGTGTGATTGGCACAGTGGCTACGTGTGATTGGCACAGTGGCGACAATTTATGGTGGCACAGTGGCTGCGTGTGTTGGCACAAGTGGCTGCATGTGTTGGCACAAGTGGCTGCATGTGTTGGCACAAGTGGCTGCATGTGTTGGCACAAGTGGCTGCGTGTGACCCCTCCCGGCCCTGCCTACTGTTATCACCGCGGCGGAGAACATTAAAGACAGCGTTCGTTTGAACAGCTGTTTTCCCCGCTGCGCATAGACACTCCCCCTTGGATGATCTGTCCAATCGCGAGCAAGGGGGAGTGTCTATGTGACTCCCCCTTGCTCGCGATTGGACAGATCCGTCCAAGGGGGAGTGTCTATGCATACACTCCCCCTTGGACGGATCTGTCCAATCGCGAGCAAGGGGGAGTGTCTATGTGACTCCCCCTTGCTCGCGATTAGACAGATCCGTCCAAGGGGGAGTGTTTATGCGCGGCGGGGAAAACAGCTGTTCAAACGAACGCTGTCTAATGTTCCCCGCCGCGGTGATTAACGTGGCAGCGGCGGCGGTTTCGGCGGCGGGGGTGGGCCTGATTAAAAGGTCCGCCGGGCCGTATACGGCCCGCGGGCCGTAGTTTGCCCAGGTCTGATCTAGAACAATCTCCTAGCAGCACAGACGTTCACCTAATTGTTAGCTCTGGTGGTATTGACCAATAAGGGACTGAACTGTCTTTTAGCCTTAGCTTGCTTTGGGCTATTGTGTATCTGATGCTGTTAATGTACTAATTAATCCGACCGATCAACTGGGGTAAAGGGGATACAAGTTCTTGTTCTTGTTAATGAGTGGGATCCCTGATCTAGACCTAGAAGGAAGCCCCAGAGTTTTAGAATGACAACTTCCATCACATATTTAGCACACATGTATTTGCTCTTTAGCCAATTCTACGAGGGGTCTACAAAAAGTTTGCAGACTTATTATTAGTAGTAGTAGCACTACCCCCGAAGGAGCTGCTGGTTTGTTTTGGGTCTACTCTCTGACCTATCCACCCCTCTAATAGGCTCGAACCCTCCCTTGGCACACCAGACAAATGCAAATGTATTGCGAGTCCCCTGCTTGGCTGGGACCCCAATAACACATGTGAAATATAGAATGACATGCAATAATGTTGTTACCTTCTTCTGAATGCAGTCCTCAGGAGCAAACACACCCCACACAATCAATATACCGTATTTTCCGGCGTATAAGACGACTCGGCGTATAAGACGACCCCCTAATTTTCCAGGAAAAATTTTGGTTTTGGGATATACTCACTGTATAAGACTACCCCCTTTTTTTCCAAGCCCCACTGTGCCATTACATGCCCACACTGTGCCATTACATGCCCCCACTGTGCCATTACATGCCCCCACTTTGCCATTACATGCCCCCACTGTGCCATTACTTGCCCCCACAGTGCCATCACATTACATGCCCCCAAAGTGCCATCACATTACATGCCCCCACAGTGCCATCACATTAAATGCCACCACAGTGCCATCACATTACTTTCCCCCACAGTGCCATCACATTACTTTCCCCCACAGTGCCATCACATTACTTTCCCCCACAGTGCCATCACATTGCATGCCCCCACAGTGCCATCACATTGCATGCCCCCACAGTGCCATCACATTACATGTCCCCACTTTCCCCCCCACTGTGCCATCACTCACGTTTTGCAGGCCGGTGACAGTCTCCGTCTGCTGCGAGCGTCCATGATTTCAAAGCCGCGCGCCGTCTTCTCAGCGTGTCCTGTGATTGGCAGAACACAAATTTTCCCAGTAGCGCCTCTGTTCTATGTTCCGCCAATCACGGAACAGAGGCGCTGCTGGGAAGATTTCAGTTCCGCCTATCACAGGACAGCGAGGACGCGCTGAGAAGACGGCACGCAGCTTTGAAATTATGACGATCGCAGCTGCACGGAGACCGTACCCGGCGTATAAGACGACCCCCGACTTTGGATGCATTTTTTTGCATCCAAAAAGTCGTCTTATACGCCGGAAAATACGGTAGTAAACCAAGGGTAACTTTACTTGCATTGTAAAAGGAAAGATAAAAGATCAAACAACAGATTAACTATATATATATATATATATATATATATATATATATATATATATATATATATATATATATATATATATATATATATACATACATACACACATATATGTTTAAAATTAAAATTTTTAATCGCGATTAATCGCATTAATGTCATAGTTAACTCACGATTAATCTATCTAATTTATGACGAATTTCCCCACAAATATCGCACAATTCTGCAAGTGATTATAATTTATGATCGCTGTTTTCTAGCTGATCTAAAACCATTTTTGACATAAAGGGACACTTTTGGACAATCTACAGTTTTTCAGGCAGAAAGAATAGTTTTTATTATATAAAAGTACATGTAGGACACTGGGCAGACCACTAGGGACAAGGGGGGTGTGTATTTTTTACATACAGTACTGTAATCTATAAGATTACAGTATACTGTGTGTATTGTGTTTGTTTACTTTTTTGAATTTGGCGCCGTTCTCCGCTCCCGTGCGTCGTAACGTCGCAGGGAACGGAGATCGGCGGCACACAGGCACTGTGAATCGAGCGAGGAGGACCCGCCGAGCGAGGAGGACCCGCTCGATCACACAGCGGGGTGGCATCGCTGGATCCAGGGACAAGGTGAGTAACTTGCCTGTGAATCCAGCGAGAAGGTAAGCCGTGCCGCTGCACACTCTGCACGTCCACCCCGAGGGCTCCTGCGTTAATCGCGCGATAAAAATATTGACGGCGTTAACATGGGTTTGCGTTAACGCCGTTAATATCGCGTTTAACGCACAGCCCTAATATATATATATATATATATATATATATATATATATTAGGGCTGTGCGTTAAACGCGATATTAACGGCGTTAACGCAAACCCATGTTAACGCCGTCAATATTTTTATCGCGCGATTAACGCAGGAGCCCTCGGGGTGGACGTGCAGAGTGTGCAGCGGCGCGGCGCGGCTTACCTTCTCGCTGGATTCACAGGCAAGTTACTCACCTTGTCCCTGGATCCAGCGATGCCACCCCGCTGTGTGATCGAGCGGGTCCTCCTTGCTTGGTGGGTCCTCCTCGCTCGGCGGGTCCTCCTCGCTCGATTCACAGTGTCTGTGTGCCGCCGAGCTCCGTTCCCTGCGACGTTATGACGCACGGGAGCGGAGAACGGCGCCAAATTCAAAAAAGTAAACAAACACAATACACATACAGTATACTGTAATCTTATAGATTACAGTACTGTATGTAAAAAATACACACCCCCCTTGTCCCTAGTGGTCTGCCCAGTGTCCTACATGTACTTTTATAAAATAAAAACTGTTCTTTCTCCCTGAAAAACTGTAGATTGTCCAAAAGTGTCCCTTTATGTCAAAAATGGTTTTAGATCAGCTAGAAAACAGCGATCATAAATTATAATAACTTGCAGAATTGTGCGATATTTGTGGGGAAATTCGTCATAAATTAGATAGATTAATCGTGAGTTAACTATGACATTAATGCGATTAATCGCGATTAAAAAATTTAATCGTTTGACAGCACTAATATATATATATATATATATATATATATATATATATATATATATAGCTGACTCTGCAAGGGCCCTTTGCAAGAGTCAATAAGAACAGAACTAAAAATGTTAACGTTATAAAGTCTGCAAGTGGCTATAAATAGTCTCGCAAGCTTTCCCTAGTGGGCAATCCCTTTAAGTGCAATCGCTAGTAATCTTGACTAGGCCTGGCTTGGATAACTCCAGAATGTTCCGCAGTGATGAAGTCTATTATAAATTTGTTGGTGCACGTTAACTTGTTTGTAATCCAAAGGTATTCAGGCTCAGTTAAAGGTTATGGTCAACACATGTGCTTGTGGACCGATCCTCAAGTCAGCATCGGTCAACTTGGCTAGCGTGACTTTCAGATGTTAGGTCCCTGGGTTAGATCAGTAGACAGTACACTGCTCTGATATGTGGAGCACTACGAGTCACAAGGCTGGGGTAGTATTTAAAGCTTGGGCAAGTGCCCTCTCACCCGAGCAGGCCTAGTCCGCCTGAGTTTCTCACAACAGATCCGCTGATCAGTGACCACTCCGCAGCACACAGTCTCCGGTCTCTATCTCTCCACTGTTACAATCGTCAGCTGGCGGGTGACTCCGGTCTCTTGGAAACGCAAACTGGTCACACTGGTTCTTGTCTCTCTCCGAATGTCTGATCCTCCGGTGAATCCAGGCCCAGGCTTCCGGCCTAGTTGCTTGGCTGCAGTGCTCTCCCTTGTTCCGCAGAGGGGAGAATGCCGGTCCCAAGAGAGCGTATTCAGCTCCTCCCCGCTTTTAACCTCTTTACCACCAAGGACGTCCCTGGGACGTCCTCCACTTTGAGCGGTGATATCTCAATGATGCCTGCAGCTACAGGCATCATTCAGATATCCCCGTCTTCAGCCGCCGATTCTCTGCACCATAAGAATGATCAAAGCGGCAGTTCCACCGCTGGATCTTTCTTTTAGTGAGCGGGAGGGGACGCCCCCCCTCTCGCCGCCATCCGGTGCTTCTCCGGACTCTCCCGTACCATCGGGGGCCCGGAGAGCGAATAGGTCGGCGTCCACTGCAGAACCATAGAGATGACTGGTGACCAGACGGTCACAGTCATCTCTATTACCGTCGGAGGAGCGGGCGCGATGTTATAACGTCACGCCCGGTACCCGGAAGTAAACAAAGCCGCAATCGCGGCTGTCGGCATGTGATCGGTGATTCTTTTTTCACCGATTTCATGCTTGTAAGCCTGTAGGAGAGATGTGGGGTCTTATTGACCCCACATCTCTCCATAAAGAGGACCTGTCACACTGATTCCTATTACAAGGGATGTTTACATTCCTTGTAATAGGAATAAAAGTGATCAACATTTTTTTTTTTAAAGTGTAAAAATAAAAAGAATTAAGTAAAATAAAAATAAAATTTAATATTTTTTTTTTTAAAAACGCCCCTGTCCTCGATATCTCGCGCGCAGAAGCGAACACGCATGCAGGTCCCGCCCACATATGTAAACACCGTTCAAACCCCACATGTGAGGTATCGTTGCGTGCGTTAGAGCATGTGCAACAATTCTAGCACTAGACCTACTCTGAAACTTGAAAATAGTAACCTGTAAAAAATGTTAAAGCGTCACCTATGGAGATTTTTAAGTACCGAAGTTTGGCGCCATTCCATGAATTCCGCGCAATTTTAAAGCGTGACATGTTAGGTATCTATTTACTCAGCGTAACATAATCTTTCACATTATACAAAAAAATTGGGCTAACTTTACTGTTTTGTTATTTTTTAATTCATGAAACAGTTTTTTTCCCAAAAAAAGGCATTTGAAAAATGATTGCGCAAATACCGTGCGAGAAAAAAAGTTGCAATGACCGCCATTTTATTCCCTATGGTGTTTGCTTAAAAAAAATATATAATGTTTGGGGGTTTTGATTAATTTTCTAGCAAAAAAATGTGATGTTTACATGAAGGAGAGAAGTGCCAAAATTAATCCGGTGGGCAAGTGGTTAAGTAACCTCCCTCATAAAGCTGTGCGGAGGTGTCAAGTGCTCAGGGAAGCCAATGCATTATGGGTACTGTAGTCTATTTCTACTAATGTCAATGGAGTCCTTTTCTCCTAATACTTCAAAAACCCACAATGCATTGCTTTAGGAAAAAATAAACACATATATACAACGTGACCGGAACTCCCGGGGGATTTAGGTAATGATAACTATCAAATAGTCCATGATCAGGGCCGCCATCAGGAATTATGGGGCCCCTTACACAGCTTAAGGCATGGGCCCTCCTGGAGCAGAGAACCGGGGGGGGGGGGGGGGGTGCCGCCTGAAAAATTGAGAAGCGGGGGGGGGCTGCCGCAATTTGAGAACCGAGGGGGGGCCCTTTACAAAAAGAAGAAGAACTAAAGAAAAATATATATATATAAAAAAAGGGGCCCTGGGGACCTCTGGGCCCTTTAATAAAAAGAAATAAAAAATATATATAAAAAATATATATATATATATATATATTTTTAAAAGGGGGGCCCTTTAATAAAAAAAGAAATCTCTGGGCCCTTTAATAAAAAAAATTATAAAAAAATAAACATTTATAAAAAAAAATATATATATATATAAAAATAAAAAATAAAAGAAATACAAAAATATATAAAAAAAAGATTGTTTTTATAAAAAAAAAAGGGGGTTTTCATCCAGGGCCCTGGAAATCTCCGGGCCCCTGGGGACCTCCGGACCCCTAAAAGAAAAAAAATTGGCCCTTTAATAAAAAATAAAATAAAAATATATTAAAAAAAAATATATATATATTTTATAAAAAATAAATAAAAAAAGGGGGGCTTCCATCCGGGGCCCTGGGGGTCTCCAGGCCCCTGGGGACCCCCGGACCTCTAAAAAATAAAAAATAAAATTGTCCCCTTTAATAAAAAATAAAATAGAAATATATTTAAAAAAAAAATGTTTTTTTATAAAAAAAGAAATAAAAAAATGGGGGGTTGCCATCCGGGCCCCTTACAGGTGTACTGCCTGTACCCCCCTGATGGCGGCCCTGTCCATGATAGTATGACCCCGCTACATTTACATTTAATTAAGTTAAAATCTTTATGGTAAACTCTTTACAGAGATACATGGATATATGAATAAATGGGTGTAAAGGACAACAGGCCCATTGTATCAATGTTCTTACTGACATTTTCCTTCAGCCATTAATCAGAATATAACCTATCTAGGGTGCCCACGTGTCCCGGATTGCCCGGGACAGTCCCGCAATTAGCAATAGAGTGTCCCGGAATGGAATTAGCAGAGTGAGCAAACCCTGCAGTAGCGCTGGCGCTTGTTCTGTCTCCGCTCCACCTGAGACTCTGGTCACTTGTTGCTAGGGCCCCCTGGCATCTAACAACCAGTGACCTCATCACAGCCCGACTCTCCCCAGCATGCAAAGCGGAGGAGGAGTTTGTTAACTTTCCTCCTCCGCGCCTAACACTCTCCAGACTCTGCCATGCTGGATGAGGCTGTCTGTCAGGACTCAGCAGGGGAAGCCCTAAAGGCAATAATCCACTGGCTCAGACACACTGGTAGTACTGGATTACTGTCTGCGGAGGAGAGGTGGTTAAAGCGGTGGTTCACCCTCCTTAACATCATTATACCATTACATTCGGCATCGTAGCGCGAGCTACGGTATGCCGGTCTTAAATTTGTAATCCCCGTACTCACTGTGCTATCGATCATTGAAGTTTCCGACTCCCGCGGGGAATGGGCGTGCCTATGGAGAGGGAGGATGATTGACGGCCGGCTCTGGCACGTCACGCTCCCCGAAGACAGCCGGAGTAGGTCTCGGCTCTTCACGGCGCCTGCGCACAGGCTATGCGCAGGCGCCGTGAAGAGCCAAGCCTATTTCGGCTATTTCCGGAGGAGCGTGACGTGCCAGGGCCGGCCGTCAATCACCTTCTCTCACCATAGGAACGCCCATTCCCCGGAATCTTCAATGATCCATAGCACAGTGAGTACGGGGATAAAAAATGTAAGACCGGCATACTGTAGCTCGCGCTACGATGCCGAATGTAATGGTATAATAGGGTGAACCCCCGCTTTAAAGACAAAATCTTATATAAAAATGTATCTATTAGATTTACATGTTACAGTATATTATATTACTGGCAAATTTTGAAAACAATTATTTGACTCTCAATTTTTTTAGTGTTTACAATATATTTGTATAAATGATTGAATATTGTACCCTTGTTGTACTATTTAATGAAGTTCATTTTTTGTAATTCTTTATTTGAAAACATCTGAATAAAATCTTTGATAATAACATTTTGTACATTCTTTATTTAAACAAAAAAATCTTTGAAAAGGAACATTTTGAATTTCTTGGCGGCTACTGGAAAATAACTGACTTTTTTCTTATTTTGAATTTTGACAAACTCATCCTCATTTGTTTAATAAAGCTTATTAGACTTCATGTACATTTTAAGGGTACTTTTCTTTAACAAAGTTTAAAGATAAAATCTTATATAAAAAATGTATCTATTAGATTTCCATGATACATTATATTATTTTACTTGCAAATTTGAAAACATTTATTTCACTTTCAATTTTTTTTTTTTTTAGTATTTACATATATTTCTATAACTTATTGGATATTGTATCCTTGCTGTACTATTTATTGAATTTTATTATTTGTAATTCTTTATTTGAAAACATCTGAATAAAATCTTTGATAATAAAATTCTGTACATTCTTTATTGAAAAAAAAATCTTTGAAAAACAACATTTTGAATTTATTGGCGGCTACTGAAAGAAAAACAGATTTTTTTTTTTTTTTTTGTTTTACAAATTCATCCTCATTTGTTTATTAAAGCTTATTAGACTTCATGTACATTTTAAGGGTAATTTTCTTTAACAAGGTTTAAAGATAAAATCTTATATAAAAATGTATCTATTAAATTTCCATGTTACAGTATATAATTTTTTTTAGTGTTTACAATATATTTGGATAAATTTATTGGATATTGTACCCTTGCTGTACTATTTAATGAATTTGGGGGTGAGAGTTACAAATTTAATTACAGTATTTGTAATTCTTTATTTGAAAAAATCTGAATAAAATCTTTGATAATAAAATTATGAATTTCTTGGTGGCTGCTGAAAAAAATAACTGACTTTTATTTTATTTTTTTAATTTTGAATAAACTCATCCTCATTTGTTTTGAAAAAAGCTTAATAGACTTCATGTACATTTTAAGGGTACTTTTCTTTAACAAAGTTTTTAAAGATAAAATCTTATATAAAAATGTATCTATTAGATTTCCATGTTACAGTATATTATTTTACTGTGACATTTTGAAAAACATTTATTTGACTCTCTGATTTTTTTTTTTTTTTTGTGTTTACAATATATTTCTATAAATTTATTGGATATTTTACCTTTGTTGTACTATTTAATGAATTTGGGGTGTATATACGCACTGGTTTTGGTTGATGTGTGTCCCTCCTTCATTCTTCATTCCAGGCTCCATCGTTCCTCCATTCTGCACAGGTGTCTGTGATTGTTACAGGCGACAGCCCCTTAATTCCATACCTTCCAATGAAATCTCGGGGCATCACATAGTCGCGGGCCAATCCGGCTGGATCAGGGAACTCCTCTATCTGCTGACCTCTCTCTGGGTGAGACTCTATTTTCATTATTTCCAGTCATCCCTGAAGGGTATAAACATGCATACCGGGCCGTCACCAATGTATTTTTTCCCCAGAAACAATCGTTTATTCTGTAGAATGATTGTGCAGAGGGTCCAGTCCTCCAAGAATCCCTCACACCGATCCCTGTCTCAAAACACCGATCCCTGTCTCAAAATAAAAAAAATCATAATTATTAGAGAATGGAGTCCGGCGTTGGTTGAAGCGGAGCTTCTCCCTTTGCCTCTCTTCTCCAGCACTGCCATTGTTACTGGAGATCTAACGCAAACGCATGTGTAGACACGCCGCAAGGCTTCCCCAGGTGATTTCAGTGTGTCTGCGCAAGATCCCGCAACCATATGCTGCAGATCTTTACGAGTTCCCCCGCTGAGACCCCCACAGTGTTCCTGGGGATGAAGAGCATTTCATAAATGGCTCCCAGGGTGTGTGATCGAGGAGGTAGATGTGGCACATGGGCAGACACATTGTGTGCATTCCTGCAGGGACTGGCACATGCGCAGACACATTGTAGGACCTCTTTCAGGACTTGTAGATTGTAATATATTGTGCATGCGCAAAAAGACAGCCGGGGGGGATTCCAACAATACACAGCCCTGGAGAGAGTATCCCGTCATAACCCTGAGCGTCCTGTGTCACCCTATGACCCCCATGACCCTTGTGTCACCCTGTGACCCCCATGATCCTTGTGTCACCCTATGACCCTTGTGTCACCCTGTAACCCCTATGACTCCAGAGCGTCCAGTGTCATCTGTGACCCCCATGACTCCAGAGTACCCTGAGCATGCTTTGTCACCCTATGACTCAGAACATCCTGTGTCGCCCTGTGATCCCTATTACTCCAGAGCATCCTGTGTCACCCAGTGACCCCTATGACCCCATAGCATCCTGTGTTACCCTGTTACCCCTATGACTCCAGAACATCCTATGACCCCTACAGCTCGTGTCACCCTATGGCCAGTGGTGTATTTAGGTTTTGTGCTGCCCTAGGCCTGACTAATCTCGTGCAACCCCTAATTTAAATATGATCCACCCCTTCCTGTCAAGGTTACACCCCTTCCTGTTTAAGACCTGCCCTGAAATCCTTCAGTGGGGAAACTAGTTCTGAGGGTCTTGGGGGGGGGGGGATTCCCTTAATCTGCAGATATTTCCTCTCACTTCCTGTTTGGCTATGGGGCAGGAAATAAAGAGAAATGAACGGATGGCAAAAAAATTAACAGGGGCTATAACCATCCCTTACTCTATTCATAATGGAAAAAAAGTGTTGATGATAGTTTCACTGATGGGCACTGATAAGGCGGCACTGAGGAGATGGCACCAATGAGGTGGCACTGCTAAATTTATGGAGGACTAAGAGGATATAACCATACCAGTGGTGCAGCAGAAAACATGTAGTACGGTAATGAAGGTATGTGGTCCAGGAAGTGAACAAAGGAAGGATTGGGGACAGGAACAAATAAATCTATTTGTTTATTTTTCTCATCAGCAATCAACAGAAATATAATTAAGATTCCTAAATATGTACAACTGACACAAGCAAAGGATTGCAGGAGAGTCCTACTACCTACCTGACAGGTATAGGTGGCCATGTCAGTGTCCCTTGTGTCTGCATCATCATACCGGCAGCAGTTCGGCCGCTTTATGGGGGCACCAGACCGATTTGTCTTGCGGCCTAGTCCACCTCATAAGACTGGTGCTGAACGAAAAGTGTAGTGCAAGCCGGCGGGGACTTTTTTCATGCTGCCCCCCTGCAAAGTGCTACCCTAGGCCTGGGACATTGCTTTGCCTGCCCGTGCCATTCTGCCGACGTATATGTACGTGTGGCAGTCGGCAAGTGGTTAATAGTGCCCACTCCCCTTAATACTCAACTGAGCCCGATTTCGATCCAGCGCTATGCACGTCTGCAGCAGCTCTTCTCCCCTCTCCCCGCTCTCACAGGCTTGGCTTAGAGCATTGGGAGCCATTGGCTCCAGCTGCTGTCTGTCAAAAGCTGTGAGCAGGGGGTAAAGAGTTCCATAGGGGACTGAACATGGCTTCCGTTTCTGGGGGGAGTGGCTTAGGCATGGCGGAGTGAGGAGGCGAGAGAGGAGCCCCTAGCGAGAGCGCAGCGTGCACCCGTCAGTAGGACCGGCCAAAGTAGGCTAGACACCCCACGAAAAGCGGCTCATGTCGCGCCGAGGAAGGAGCGCAGTAAGGAGTACTGGCGTATCGAATACCTCAACCCACTCGTACATCACCCGCTACCTCAGGGCTAAGAAGGATCCATTGCTGCAAGCAGACGCCGGCGACGCCGCCGATACTACAGACGCTGCAGACACCGCCGTTATTACAGACGCCACAGACGCTGCAGACGCTGCTTACGGTATGGCCGCGAAGCGGGACTCACTACCCGAGATTTCATCTCAAGCCCCCGCAGTGACACTCACGCAGTTCAGAGGTATGTCCAGAGGGAGAGGTACAGGGCAGCCGGAGTCCTCCGCTGAAACATCAATAGCGAAGGAGGGGGAGATAAAGGTATGCTTCTCTAACACAAAGGACACACAGACCCAGGAATGTGAAACTGTACTTGACATCAGACAGCTTAGTGCTCTCATACAGGCACTCCCCACAAAGGAGGACATACAGATTCTGGCAAAGAGCATAACGGGGGCACTGAGAGATGAAATAGAGGAGGTACGCTCAGGGGTAGCGAAGGGAGAGCTCAAAATTAATAACCTGGAAGAACAGAACAGCATATTGGGGTACAGAGTGGCGAATATGGAGGAAGAACTTAAGAGACAGTATCAACAGCTAGCTATGATACAACTACACACAGAGGAAGCCGAGGACAGGAGTAGGAGGAACAATATTCGAATAAAGGGGGTGCCAGAAAATTTGGAGGGTCCTGTTCTGAGAGAAACGGTTATGACCATATTAAACCAAATTTTGAAAAACCCCCCTGATACACCGATCGAATTAGACCGGGTACATAAAGTTCCTACTTCCCGACACCCGGCTCAGCTGAGCCCTAGAGACGTGGTTTGCAGGGTACATTTCTATAGGATGAAGGAAGACATAATGCGAGCTGCATGGAAAGAAAGAATAATAAAATGGGAGGGCGGAGACATACAGATTTATCCTGATCTTTGCAGGCAAACAAAATGGAGGCGACGGAGGTTAAAGCCCCTATTGGAGTACATATGTATTAAAGAGGCTACATATCGATGGGGTTACCCTTTGGCAATTATGGTAAAAAAAGAAGGGCAGAGCTTTAATTTGAAGGTCCCTGCACAATTAGCAGAATTTTTTCAGTTTCTGGGCGCAGACCCTATTGATGTCCCTAACTGGTTAGAGACACCCATAGCAATGGATAGATCCCTATAGTGAATATAAGGGAACAACGGGAGACATAAGGGACTAAAAGTAAGGAAGGAAGAGAGAGAAGCTGTCTGGAAACGAAGAAAGAAGGGCAGTATCAGAAGAACTAACCCCCATTTGGGTATTTTTTTTTTTTTAGGCCTTGGACTTGTAGGCCTGAACTTTTCGTCTGCTTATATGAATCTGATTTTTTTTTTTGAGAGGGTGGTATCCCTGGCATCGCTGGAGGAGGTCCGCGTCCCTTTTTTGGTTTGGGGGGGGGAGGGGAAAGGGAGACTGAGGCAATGGGGAAGAAGGGGAGGTGAAGTATGCACATATATTTTGTTTGTCTTGGTAATAGAAGAGGAAAAGGGAAGGAGGGAGGTAAACGCCTGAAAAGAGCCGATGGTAAGAGTAGTTAAAGAGTAGTAAAATAGTGGATAGTTAATTACATATAAAGGTGATACGGGTGTAAAGGTGGAAGGTAAACGGCCGATAGAAGCACGGTAGGGAATTAGAGTCTCCCCCATGCTCCCCTTCCCCTTGCTCTTCTCTAGGTGGGGTAGTTTTTTATTTTTTTGGTTGGAGCCTTTTTTCTTTGGGGCTCTGAGGGGTTTTTTGTTATTTTTTTCTTTTCTGAACCAATGTATATGATATCTTGGGCACTGGCACTATAAATATTATGAATGTGGTAAATGTTATATCCGAGGTCCAATAGGGGAAGGGAGGGGAGGGGTACATTGCGGGGTGTTTTATTTTAATTTTTGCCCGTACCTATTACATAGGTCTCGATTTTTTCTTTTTTTGGGGGGGGGGGGGGTTTAATTGGGAACCTTTTTTTTTTTTTTTTTGGGTAGTAGGGGAGGGGGGGAGGAGAGGGGGTTTAAGAGGTAAAAAACAACTGGTTACACAATAATGCACAAAAATAATAACAACACAGGGACAATGATAGAGGGCATTAGCCCTTTTTTTTTTTCTTTTTTTTTTTTTAGAATTGTAGAATCGTAGAGTGGGCACGAAAAGCATGTATACTAATGGTATATACTATTACTAAATACACTAAATACACTAATACACTAATACACTAGTACGGACACGGAGAAAGAATAAAGATGGGGGACTAGGGTTTAGGGGACAAAGGGCTAAAGGGACCTTGGTTACGGGAAGAAATTGTGCACAAGGTCCAGGCTTATTGAATATAGAAAGCTTTTTCTCTTTTTCTTTTTTTTTGGGGGGTACAGTTTAGTGCTAATCTTTATCTCTTAATAAGGTTCAAGATAAGAATAAGAAGTAACCTCAGTGTTGGGGGACGGTAATAGATAGTCTGTAAATGAGTAACAGTATAACATGTTAATACTATGATATGTCAGTGTATGTGATGTTGCTAAGAAATGTTACTACAGAAAAGGATGTAAGTTAGGGAATAGACCCGGAGAAGGGGAAGGAAGGATCTTCTTTTGTTTATTTTTTTCTTGATGTGTTTCCTCTTTGATGTCTCTTTTGAAGTTCTCCTTCTTGCTGTTTCTTAAATATGATCACCCACACCGCCCCGATTTCTTAAGGGTAAAAGATTCTAAATGGCTGCAGGAATGTATAGATAGCACATAGAATCTAGAATGCGTAAGATTGAAGGCAGCTAAAGAGAAGAAGGGGGGACCGGTGAGGGAATGGGTGAACAGGCACAAGGTTAAGTAAGGCGAATTTAGGGTGCACGCGGGCAAACGCGGGGGTGCTTCTCTGGGGCCCTCCGCTCTGCACTGCATATACATTCTCCCCACCTATAACGCCTTTCCTCCAGGAGGAGGTAAGCCGGAGGCGTTGAAGGAAGAGAGGGAAGGAAGGAGAAGGGGAGTTTCTCCCCTTTTCTTTTTTTTTTTCTTTTTTTTTCTTCTTCCTTTTTTTCTTTTCCTTTTTTTTTTTTTCTCCCTTTCCCCTCCCTTCTCACAGCGGAGTGCTCCATAGATTGATAGGGGCCCGCGGGTTAGGGACAAGAGGGTAAGGAAAGGAAATTACTCGGGAACTTGGACGAGTGACCAGCTCCCGAGGGACGGGGAGGGGTGTTTTTTTTTTGTGTGTTTTTTTCTCTCTCTCTCTCCCCCTCTCCCTCTTCGAGACCACTGAGCCCCCTTGTGAGGCTCAGGGGAACCCTCCCACACGCCCCCCGACAATAGAGGAGATATCGGACCTAGGATAGGTCAAAAAGAGGATAAAATGGATACAATCAACTTCACTTCATATAACGTAAAGGGTTTAAATAGTCCAGAAAAACGTACAAAACTAATGGCAGAACTCGGTAGAATTAAAGCACAGGTAATCTTTTTGCAAGAGACACATTTTAGAAAGGATAAGATCCCTAGACTGGGAAATCAAAGGTTCCCTATTGTATATCATGGTGCCTCACAGACATCCAAGGCGAATGGAGTAGCAAATATGTTTTCAAAACAAATGCTCTGGAAAGAATCTAATGTAATAATGGACGATGCAGGACGGATGCTAATAGTGAAGGGGGTGCTTGGAGATCAAAAGATCACCTTGGTAAACCTTTATCTACCCAATGATAATCCCATATCTGCGCTGGAAAGATATCTGGAAGTAGTGCAACAAAAGAAAGAAGGGTTCTTAATTATGGGTGGTGACCTGAACATAGCGTTAGATCCAGTACTAGATGTATCAAAGGGGTCATCTCACATCTCCAATATAAAATTACGAAAAGCAAGGTGCCTGCTACAGGAAACACAGTTAATAGATAGCTGGAGGACGTTGCATGTACATGAAAGAGACTACAGTTTTTTTTCTGCTAAACATAAGACATATACAAGAATAGATTATGTCTTTTTAGATCAGAATATTCTTTTACGTCTGCGAGAAGCAGCAATAGGGTCGTTCACTATTTCCGATCACGCACCTACTAACTGTAGTATAGAATGGGGTGAGAAGGGACCACGCGAATGGAACTGGAAAATAAATGAGACACTTTTAAAAGACCCAGATTACGAGAAGCAGATAGCCCGGGAATTAGATATTTTTTTTGCCATCAATGGCTCGGATGAAACGATGCCAATGAGTATCTGGGAGGCGCATAAGTGCTACCTGAGAGGGGTGCTTATATCATTAGGAGCACACAGAAAATGTTCTCTGAGTGCTAAACTCGACACTCTGCTGGGAGAGATCCGAGTGCTGGAAACAGCGCATAAGAAAACGCAGACGCACCCAATCGAGGAGAAGCTGGTGGTTCTGCAGGAAAAATTGAATCTTATACTAACAGACAAGGCAAAAGCCAAACTGAGCCGGTGCAAAAGAGCCTATTATGAGTATGGAAATAAACCCAGCAGACTGTTGGTGAACGCACTCAGAGAGACGAGAGCTCGAAATCAGATTGAAAAAATTTAAACGCAAGGAGATGTGGTAGTTAGCTCTACGCAGCAAATAACGGAAGCGTTCAGAGACTACTATTCAAATCTGTATCAATTGGATAGGCAATCTGTAAGGGCAAATACCCCCGATAGAGAAGAAGGGATAAAAGATTATATAATGGCCTCAGGGATGCCCAGGATATCGACAGAAAACGCAGAGAATATAGATGGCCCGATTACAGTAGAAGAGTTTTTGGGTGCCCTTGGATCATTGAAATCGGGAAAGGCGCCGGGCCCCGACGGGTATACATTACGTTATTATAAGATTTTTGCGGAAAAGCTGGCGCCTAGGTTTATCGCGGCTTTCAACTCGATCCGCGATGGACATAGGATGCTGGCGGAAACCTTGATGGCCGAAATAGTAGTAATTCCTAAAGGGAAGGACCCTGCTCAATGCGCGAGCTATCGGCCAATATCTTTGCTAAATGTCGATTTAAAAATTTTGGCAAAGATATTGGCCAATAGACTATTGACGTACATCCCCGCCCTGATACATTCGGATCAGGTAGGGTTTACTCCGGGCAGAGAAGGCAGAGAAAATACTCAAAGAGTATTAAGCACAATACACCTATCTCAGCAACTCAATCAGCCACTAGTTCTTATATCCGCAGATGCGGAAAAAGCATTTGATAGGGTGGATTGGGGTTTTTTAAAAGCTATTCTACAACATAGGGGGAGGGGGCTACAGAATTGGATTACAAGTCTTTACTCCTGCCCGACAGCAAGGGTGAAGATAAACGAGAAGAAATCAGGCCCTTTCCCTATCCAGAACGGAACTCGGCAGGGATGCCCTCTCTCCCCTATTATATTCATTCTCACTCTGGAACCGTTTCTGAGAACTATAAGAGCAAATAATGATATAAGGGGTATCCGGGGCAAGGGAGATGAGTATAAGGTGGCAGCCTATGCTGATGATCTATTGTTTACAATAACGTCCCCAGCAACATCGCTACCATGTTTATTAGCAGAAATAAAAAGATATGGAAAAATTTCCAATTTCAAAGTAAATTATAACAAATCGGAGGCTATGGGAGTGGAGGTAGATAGTCGGTTGCAGCAGCAATTAGCTGCTAACTTTTCTTTCAGATGGACAGATTCCCATGTAGGATATCTAGGGACTAAGATACCAAAGAAGCTTAGCAGAGTCTTTGAGTTAAATTTTGCACCCCTGATAAAACAAATTAAACTAGACTTACAAAAGTGGGATAAAGAAATCTTCTCATGGTTCGGTCGAATTAACATAGTAAAAATGAATGTGATGCCAAGAATACTCTATCTGTTTCAGACTCTTCCTATAATAATACCGACAGGTTTTCTGAGAGATCTGAGATCCAGGTTTATGAGGTTCATATGGGCAGGAAAACCTGCTAGAGTTCGGAGAAATATACTGACCTTACCGAAAGAAAGAGGAGGAGTTGGACTCCCAGACCCAATGGGTTATTATGATGCCTCGCATTTAGCACGTGTAGCGGATTGGTGTACACATCAGGCGGATAAACCATGGGTTAATATGGAACGTGAGGTGAGCAACATTTCTTTAGAAGGACTGGCATGGTTAGCGGAGAATAATACACCTCAGAATGTAAAAAAACACCCAACGATAATTGCTACACTTAGAGTCATTAGAAGGATCTGCAAGAAAACGAAACTGGTGAAATGTATCGGCCCTATGACACCTATTCTGGGCAATCCGAGCTTTGAGCCAGGTCTGAAAGACCGATGTTTTAATAATCTGAGACAGAGAGGAATCAGCAGGCTGATACATTTCATGAGAGATAATCATGTGATGCAAAATGAGGAGATGGAGCAGGCATATGGAGAGGATATAGACTTATGGAGACAAAATCAGCTGAGAACTTTTATAGGCTCTCTGAAAATCCGAGCGGAAGACATAGGGACTCCGTCGAAATTTGAAGAAATCTGTTTAAAAAAAGAACCAATGAGACACATGTTATCACATATGTATAATTTATTGATCGAATCAAATGTACCACAAGAACTTGTTTTCATACAGGCGTGGGAAAGGGATCTGGGTATAAAGTTTTCAGAGACACAGAAAAACAAGATTTTTTCATTTACACATAAAGCATCAATCGCATCCAGGTATCAGGAGGGGGGATATAAAGTACTGACTAGGTGGTACAGGACACCAACATTATTAAACCGGATCTTTCCCAATATATCTAATGTTTGCTGGAGATGTCAGAAAGAAGAGGGCACCATGATACACATTTTTTGGGGTTGTCAAAAGATAAGAGAGTTTTGGAAGATGGTCTTGGATACAATCCTAGAAATCACAGGGGTGAATCTTGGAGATAGACCTGCAGCTTTTTTGTTATTTGACATCCCATTATCTCTGGAAAATTATAAGCAATCTCTGCTGCGACATTTGATAACAGCTGCAAAGGCTTGTATACCAATCCTATGGAAGAGTATGGCTCTCCCAACAAGGTCACATTGGCTCAGCAGAATAACTGAGATCCAGCTGATGGAAAATCTCACTATGGGAATGCGGGAGCGTGAGGAGGAGTATTGGAGGACTTGGACTCCATACATAGAATACAGGGAACAAATTCCCTAGGGGGGGGGGGGATGGGGGGGGAAGAGAGGAAGAGAGATATACAATTTTTTTGTTTTGTTTTTGTTTCGGGGGGGGGGGGGGAGTAATGAGGGAACTATCACTCCCTCTGAGGTTAAGAGGCTCCTCCGATGGTCGTAGTCGAAGGGTGTAAGACCATTTAGAAGGTAGCATTGTAGCTAGTGAAAGGGAGAACAGACACGGGACAGGCCGTAGCAATTTAAAATAAAGATTATGAGATGTTTAGTTGATGTTTCAAATGAATGTTATGATACAGAAGATATTGAAATTGCTGTATTTATTTTTTCTGTATATGGAAGGAAAAAGAAAAACATATATAAAATAAAGAATTATAAAAATAAAAAAAAGCTGTGAGCATAGCCGGGGGCGGGGCCTAGTCCCACTGTCATTGTGTCATTATCAATTAAGCTTTTCTTATCGATGTAACAATTTAAAAGAGACAGCGCACCCAACCAGCTATATAGTGACATTTCTTTTGGTGTTGATGTATTTTAGAGTGTTGCTTTCTTTGAGAGTCACAATTCTTTTCACTGTGCCATTTAACCACTTACGCCCCGGACCATTTGGCTGGCCAAAGACCAGGCCACTTTTTTGCGATTCGTCACTGCGTCGCCTTTAACTGACAATGCGTGTGACGTGGCTCTCAAACAAAATTGACGTCCTTTTTCCCACAAATAGAGCTTTCTTTTGGTGGTATTTGATCACCTCTGCGGTTTTTATTTTTTGGGCTATAAACAAAAATAGAGCAACAATTTTGAAAAAAACAACAATATTTTTTCCTGTTTGCTATAATAAATATCCCCCAAAAATATATAAAAATAACATCAGTTTAGGGCGATACGTATTCTTCTACATATTTTTGGTTAAAAAAAATGCAATAAGCGTTTATTGATTGGTTTGCGCAAAAGTTATCGCGTCTACAAAATAGGGGATAGTTTTATGACGTTTTTATTAATAATTGTTTTTTTACTAGTAATGACAGCGATCAGCTATTTTTATCATGACTGCAACATTATGGCGGACACTTCTGGCACTTTTGACACCATTTTGGGACCATTGTAATTTTTACAGTGATCAGTGCTATAAAAATGCACCGATTACTGTAAAAATTACACTGGCAGTGAAGGGGTTAACCTTTAGGGGGCGCTGAAGGGGTTAAGTGGGACCTAGAGAGTGATTTTAACTTTTAGGGGGCGTGGCTTGCCGTGACACGTCACTGATCGCTGTTCCCGATGAGAGGAAGCAGACGATCAGTGACATGTCACTAGGAAGAACGGGGAGATGTTGTGTTTACACTGACATCTCCCCGTTCTTCAGCTCTGTGACCCGTTCGCGGGACATCGAGTCCGTGGGTCACGGAGCTCGCCACCACACGTTGATTAAAGGGGACATATATATACGCCCATTTGCGCAGCCGTGCCATTCTGTCGACGTAAAAACTTGTGCGGCGGTCGGCAAGCTGTTAATAGTCACTAAGTGCAGAACTTTATTTTTTTACACAATCGACAATGTCAGCGAGGCTCCCAATCGAGCACGCACAAGTGCCCATAGCAGGCAAGGGGGAGGAGCCAGGAGAGCCGACGGGGGAACCTGAGAAGAGGAGGATCAGGGCTGCTCTGTGCAAAACCATTACGCAGAGCACATAAGTATAACTAGCCAGATTCAGAAAGACTTATGCCAACGTATCTACAGATACGCTGCGTAAGTGTAAATATGTGCCGTCGTATCTATGCGCCGTACCCACAGAACTAGATATGCCTGAAAATAGGCTTCTTCCGACCGACGTAACTCTCCTACTCCGGCGTATCGTGGGGGCATATTTACGTTGGACGCATCTGGCGCTCCCATTGTTTTGCTATTCAAATATGCAAATGAGGGAGATACAGCGATTCACGAATGTACGTGCGCCGACGCAGGCTACACGCGGCGCGTGTAAGTTGTACGTCCGGCCTAAAGTTAGTCCATCAAAAAGCAGGTTTATCTCAGCAAAAGACGTGCACACGTCAGCTGGAGAGCAGCTGCAGCAGCACCGTTACGGATGAGCTGAGCGACCCCACTTGCAGGACAACACATCTGTATGCCAACATGCCAGGGGCAGCCATGGTCTTTGCACTACTACTGTGTTCACAGGCACGTAGGAGGGCACGGGAGAGGATATACCGAACGCGCATAAACGTCTTTGGCATGGGGGATTCGGAGGTGTATCGCATCTTCAGATTCAGCCCTGATGCCATCCTGGAATTAGTCACAGCCCTGCATGATGACATCACCAGCAAGACACAACGCTTACATGCAGTGGAGCCACTGGTCAAGGTACTGGCAACACTGCATTTCCTTGCAAGTGGATCTTTTCAGCGTACAAGTGGAGTTGTGTCTGGGATGTCACAATCCACCATGAGCAGATGCGTGCACCAGGTTATGCCCGCAATCCTCACACGCATGTCCCACCACATCATCAAACCCACCCATGAGCATCTGCGGCAGAAGGCAATGCAGGATTTTTACAGGATTGCAGGATTCCTACGCACCGTGGGGGCCATTGATTGCACACGTGTGGCACTACGCCCCCCCCCCCGTGCCACAGAGCACATATACCATAATCGTAAGCAGTGGCATTCCATCAACGTACAGGTGATAGCCAATGCCCAATGCCTCATATGGCATGTCCGTGCCAAACACCCAGGTTCCAGCCACGACAGCTACATATACCGTCAAAGCAACATCCCAACAGAATTCGAACAGAACGTGTACAGGGACAGCTGGCTGCTTGGTGAGTGACATGGGTGTCAGGCATGACTGTCCGACCCCATGATGCAGACATCACGAGGGGCACATGCACGGCTAACATCCTCCTGCATATGCACTTGGGCCCCATCTCCTGACTCCATACCGGAATCCCCAAACCAGAGGAGAGAGAAAATACAATGCTGCACACATACGTACCCGTGCAGTGGTGGAGCGCACGTTTGGCCTCCTGAAGTCCCGTTTCCGATGCCTGGATAAGTCCGGGGGGACCCTGTTGTATTCCCCAAACTTTGTGTGCCAGATCATCAGTGCATGTTGCATGCTGCACAACTACGCCATGAGAAAGGGCCTGGAGATTGACATATGTGATGACCTGACCCCCGAACCAGACAGTCCCCCCTAACCGAGGCTACCCCATCTGCTGAGGGAAGAGCAGTCAGGAGATGCCTCGTGGTAGGCATCTTTGCACGTTAAACACACACATTCATCATGGCACAGGGACAATGCATGCATGCACACCACTGTGGTCCCTAGCTCACACACACCACATCCACCTCACATTGGATTAGCCCAAGTCAACCATGTAGGACTTGGGAGCAGCAACGCCGCGCCAAGGCCCCAATGGTGTCGCTGTCCATTCATACCACATTCACACGGTCGTGGGGATAACTTCTCCCCGACGACCCAAGGTGACACACCTTGCTGCCAGGTGTGTCACCCCCACATTCACACACCAGTCACACTGTAGCCTGCACTACTGACCATGTGCATACAGTACTAAATAGACAAGCTCATGACCTGAGCACATAAAGAAAATCAAAAAGCTCATGACTTGAGCACATAAAGAAAATAAAAAAACTCATGACCTGAGCACATAAAAAACATAAAGAAGCTCATACTGTGAGCACAACAGGAAAAAAAAGGCACTCATTTGCCCTGTCGTGGGCTGCGCCTGGTGCCATGGCTCTGGCTCCTCAGCTGCCTGGGGGGAACCTCGGGTAGGGGGGTGGGGCATCTGGAGGTGGCTCATCCCCAGGTCTGCCACTCCTGGCAGGTGATGGCTGCCTGCCCTCCAATGCCACGGCAATGCGGCTGAGGAACAGATTGGTCTGTGCCTGCATTCTCAGCTGGCGGTTGATGTTGTGCCGCTGGTTGCGCTGCCTCTGCCTCCCCTCCGCCTCTATGGCAGCCGTGTTGGCCTGTACCGCCACAGTCAGGGTCGTAACCTCTGCCACAAGGTTTGCTGTGGTGGCCTGCAGCTCCCCAAGGCAGGTGACCACTGCAGTGCAATTGCCACTGACATCCTGCCTGCCATTTGAGGGGCTTCCCCTGCTGGGGGCTGAGCCTGAGGGGCTTCCCCTGATGGGGGGAGGTCTGAGGGGGCCCGGTCAAAGCGGAAGAATCCTCAAAGTACAGGCAAGCATGTTCAAGGTTGACCGTCTCCTCCTCAACAACCTCGAGAGGAGAGGTGTGGGCACTCCCCTCCACCGCTGGATCTTGGCTTCCCAGGGGGTCTGGCTGAGGATGTTTCCGGGGATGGCGTGGGATTGCCACTGGCAGCAGATGGCCCCGCTCCCTCAAGCACATCTGTGGATGACACAAAGCATTCACATGTTGGTGGACCCACACACTTCTCACATGTTTCCTTCCACCCCCTCACATGCTACACACCGGATAGGGGATAAAAAACACTTACCTGTCCTCAAGGCCTGATCAAGGGAGTCAAAGCCCTCCAGGCCCTCCAACTGCTCCCTCTCCAGACACCGGGCAATCACCTCCTCCTCCGGGGTCAACCGCACATCAGATGGTGGTCCACCCCCCATGCCCCTCTGGTGCTTCCTGATGGCGGCCACTTTATCCCGAACATGTTGCCTTAAATCATTTATTTTTTTATTAATGTCCTTGTAGGTCCGGGACTCATTGCCAAGGGCATTAAAATCACTGTCGATCGTCTCCAGGATGACTTGTTTCCTGGCCCGGCTGGTATGGCGACTCTGGGCACCATGGAGGAAGACGTCATACCTCTCTATGGCAGAGATGAGGACAGCCTTCTCCTCTGGAGAGAAATTCTTCTTCCTCCTGTCCTTCTCTGAATCCACAGCAGCCATCGCACAGCAAAAGTACCTTGCTTCAGGGGGAAAAAGCAGGATGTACTTTTGCGCCAAACGGGCGCATGTCTGGGCGTATTTATGCGCTCTGCATAAGTCGGTGGGCCGGCGTATCCCAGGAAGTTGCGCCGGTGTAGTTGTGAGCATGCGCACAGGGGAGCGATCATACGTCCACGTCACTGCGCATGCTCCGTTGATGATACGCCAGGCGTAAGCCACTGCTCCACACTCAGACCATCATTAGCATAAGGTCACACCCACTTACACTTACGCCGGCTTACGCCTTCAAATTTACGTTACTCCGGGGCAACGTTGGGAGCAAGTGCTTTGTGAATACTTTGCTTGCCTCTCTGTTTTACGTCGGCGTAGCGCATTTGAGCTGCGCTACGCCGGCATAAATATGTGCCGATCTACGTAAATCTGGGCCAACATGTTTATTATTTTAATGACATTTTTTTTAAAAGCTTTACAGTCACTTTAAGAAGCAAAATTGAGAATTTTACAATTATATTTGAGACTAGAGAAAAGCTTAATACTAAATTATAGATTGTGAGGGAAAGAAAAGGATTAAAGAATCACTAAAGGAATTTTTTTTTTTTTAAATAACAAAGATGTTATACTTCCCTCCACTGTGCAGTTCGTTTTGCACAGTGGCCCCGAACCTGGTCTTCTGGGGTCCCTCGGCGGCTGTCTCGGCTCCCCTCGCAAGGACTCAACACCTTCATGCAGGCGTGCTCGCATGGTGTTGAGTGCTTGCGGGCGCGCTCCGTGATCCAGCCGGTGGCCATAGCCGCTCACTGTATCACTCGTTCCCGCCCCCCAGCGCGCCGCATCATTGGATGTGATTGACAGCAGCGCAAGCAAATGGCTACGCTGCTTTCAATCAACCAATGAATGAGTCGGAAAAGCGGCCGAGAAGCCAGCTCGTTCACGGCACGGGACTTTCGAGGGGTCAGGTAAGTAATCGTGGGGGGGGGCTTGGGGGGCGCTAATACATAGTATGCATTAAGGTAAAAACACATTTACCTTTATAACCCCTTTAAATCAAAGAGGAAGAAATTCAAATGTAAATAAAACTATTTTTTATTGTGTGTTTATGAAAGTAGAATTCTGGATCTAGACACATTTTTCCTTTTCCAACTATATATATATATATATATATATATACTCTGAATACTCTGAATAAACCAAGAGTTCTTTGGTAAAATCAATCGGCCAGAAGTGAAGATCTAGCGATCGTCTCGCCCATTCGCTGACTCACTTTTGACCAGGAGATTCCAAGCCTGCCCATCACGGCAAGGTAGACTCTTCTAGGGCAGGACCTACACTAACTACACTAAGCTACCCTACTGGACGCTACTCATCCTTTCTCTAATGTTGGGTGTATGTTTGTAGTAGGCCTCATCCTATAATCTGTGTGTGCTGTCTACTCTCTCCTAATTGGGTTGTGTGTGTGTGTGTGTGTGTGTGTGTACATCTATCTAAAGCATGGAGCGGTCAGTTTATGTACATCTGGACGTCCTCTATTAGTGTACGTCAGTGCATGCCAGTCCAGTGTGTGTCAGTAATTAAACGTTCATCAGCAATCAACAGAAAAAAAATATAATTAGGATTCTTTAATATGTACAACTGACACAAGCAAAAGATTGCAGGAGAGTCCTACTACCTACCTGACAGGTATAGGTGACCATGTCAGTGTCCCTTGTGTCTGCACCATCCCTATCATACCGGCAGCAGTGTGGCTGCTTTATGGGGGCACCAGACCGATTTGTATTGCAGCCCAGTCCACCTCATAAGACTGGCCCTATGAACCCAGAGCATCCTGTGTCACCTTGTGGCCCCTATGACCCCAGAGCATCCTGTGTCACCTTGTGGCCCCTATGACCCCAGAGCATCCTGTGTCACCCTGTGGCCCCTATGACCCCAGAGCATCCTGTGTCACCCTGTGGCCCCTATGACTCCAGAGCATCCTGTGTCACCCTGTGGCCCCTATGACTGAAGAACATCCTATGACCACCTACGTCTTGTGTCAACTGTGACCCCTATGACCCCAGAGCATCCTGTGACCCCTATGACTCCAGAACATCCTGTGTCACCATGTGACCCATTTGACCCCAGAGCATCCTGTGACCCCTATTACTCCAGAGCATCCTGGTCACTCTGTGATCCCCTATGACCCCAGAACACCCTTTGTCACCGCATGACTCTGTGCACCCTGAGCCCCCTGTGTCACCCAGTGACCCCTATGACCCCAGAGCATCCTGTGTCACCCTGTGGCCCCTATGACCCCAGAGCATCCTGTGTCACCCTGTGACCTCTATGACTCCAGAGCATCCTGTGTCACCCTGTGGCCCCTATGACTGAAGAACATCCTATGACCCCCTACGTCTTGTGTCAACTGTGACCCCTATGACCACAGAGCATCCTGTGACCCCTATGACCCCATAGCATCCTGTGTTACCCTGTGACCCCTATGACTCCAGAACATCCTTTGACCCCTACAGCTTGTGTCAACTGTGACCCCTATGACCACAGACCATCCTGTGTCACCTTGTGGCCCCTATGACCTCAGAGCATCCTGTGTCACCCTGTGGCCCCTATGACCCCAGAGCATCCTGTGTCACCCTGTGACCCCTATGACTCCAGAACATCCTGTGACCCCCTACGGCTCGTGTCACCCTGTGACTCCTATTACTCCAGAGCATTCTGTATCACCCTGTGACCCCTATGACCTTAGTACATCCCATGTCACCCTGTGACCCCTATGTCCCCAGAGTATCCTGTGTCACCCTGTGACCCCTATGACCCCAGAGTATCCCGTGTCACCCTGTGACCCCTATGGCAAAATTGTATAACAGAAATGAAGAAAAACTATTTTTTTTTCTTTCTCTTTTTTTTTTAACTTTGTTTTTTGTATTTGTTTTCTTTTTGTTTTTGTTTTTTGCTTAGAAGAAAAACACATTTTTCTATAACATTTTAGTCTTATTTCGTTTATTTAGCAAAAATAAATAATTACATAAAAACCCAGTGGGTGTTAAATACCACCAAAAGAAAGTTCTATTTGTGTGAAAAAAATTATAAAAATCTCAAATGTGTAGAATGTCACATGACTGAGTAATTGTCATTCAAAGTGTGAGTTCTCCTTTAAGGTAAAATCAGATGTAGTGTTGGCTCTCTGTCTGTATTCTGTGATCAGAAAAAAGTATCACCCCGGGTGGGACTTGAACCCACAATCCCTGGCTGAGGAGGCCAGTGCCTTATCCATTAGACCACCGGGGCTTTTTTTTTTTCTTTTTTATTGTAAATAAATCAATAGAAGGAAATGATTCTAAGGCCTTGATCGTCAGAGATCGGTCACTGTTATCCTCTGACGCCTTTTATCGGACCCCTAAACCTTACGATGATTCAGAGGAAGGCGAAACCCCCCTCCAAAAGGGGGGAAAAAATTCCTTCCTGACCCCCGAAGGCGATCGGTTTTTCCCTGAATCATCAGTCTAGGGCGCCCCGTTCATCTCCCTGTACAATGCTCAGAATGTAGAGCCGGGGACCCCAATATTAAAGGGGGGTCCCATTCAGAAATGTGAAGAAGTCGGAACATTTAATATTCCCACCTCAAGATAATACAATATAACACCCATTTTATTTACACATAAAGTAGAACATTGTGCTGACAGCCATTGACTTCCCTTCACTTCAATTCCCTTCCTCTTATGTTTTTATTTTTTTTGGGGGGGGGGGGTGGAGGCAGGTACCTCGTTGTGACAGGTACTCATTTCCACTTTTCCTGGGATCACCTAGGTGACATCAAGTGTAAAAAAAACATAAAAAGAGTGAAAAAAAATAAGTAACTATAAAAAAAGCTCCAAAATGTTTAAGTCCCCCACGTTTACGCACATATAAACGTGGATGTTTATGTAAGGGGGGGGCAAAATTCTTTTTTTCGCCCCGGGCGCCCAAAACTCTGGTTACGCCACTGGTGACCATGTCAGTGTCCCTTGTGTCTACACCATCCCTATCATACCGGCAGCAGTGTGGCCGCTTTATGGGGGCACCAGACCGATTTGTATTGCGGCCCAGTCCACCTCATAAGACTGGTGCTGCACTAAAAGTGTAGCGCAAGCCAACGGAGACTCTTATCATGCTGCCCCCCTGCAAAGTTCTGCCCTAGGCCTGGGCCTTGTTTGCCTAGGCCAAGATACAGCGTTGCCTATGGCCCCTATGACCCCAGAGCATCCTGTGTCACCCTGTGGCTCCTATGACTCCAGAACATCCTATGACCCCCTACGTCTTGTGTCAACTGTGACCCCTATGACCCCAGAGCATCCTGTGTCACCTTGTGGCCCCTATGACCCCAGAGCATCCTGTGTCACCTTGTGGCCCCTATGACCCCAGAGCATCCTGTGTCACCCTGTGGCTCCTATGACTCCAGAACATCCTATGACCCCCTACGTCTTGTGTCAACTGTGACCCCTATGACCCCAGAGCATCCTGTGTCACCTTGTGGCCCCTATGACCCCAGAGCATCCTGTGTCACCCTGTGGCCCCTATGACCCCAGAGCATCCTGTGTCACCCTGTGACCCCTATGACTCCAGAGCATCCTGTGTCACCCTGTGGCCCCTATGACTGAAGAACATCCTATGACCCCCTAAGTCTTGTGTCAACTGTGACCCCTATGACCCCAGAGCATCCTGTGACCCCCTATGACTCCAGAACATCCTGTGTCACCATGTGACCCCTATGACCCCAGAGCATCCTGTGACCCCTATTACTCCAGAGCATCCTGGTCACTCTGTGATCCCCTATGACCCCAGAACACCCTATGTCACCGCATGACTCTGTGCACCCTGAGCCCCCTGTGTCACCCAGTGACCCCTATGACCCCATAGCATCCTGTGTTACCCTGTGACCCCTATGACTCCAGAACATCCTATGACCCCTACAGATTGTGTCAACTGTGACCCCTATGACCACAGACCATCCTGTGTCACCTTGTGGCCCCTATGACCTCAGAGCATCCTGTGTCACCCTGTGGCCCCTATGACCCCAGAGCATCCTGTGTCACCCTGTGACCCCTATGACTCCAGAACATCCTGTGACCCCCTACGGCTCGTGTCACCCTGTCACTCCTATTACTCCAGAGCATTCTGTATCACCCTGTGACCCCTATGACCTTAGTACATCCTGTGTCACCCTGTGACCCCTATGACCCCAGAGTATCCTGTGTCACCCTGTGACCCCTATGACCCCAGAGTAGCCCGTGTCACCCTGTGACCCCTATGACCCCAGAGTATCCTGTGTCACCCTGTGACCCCTATGACCCCAGAGTATCCCGTGTCACCCTGTGACCCCTATGGCAAAATTGTATAACAGAAATGAAGAAAAACTATTTTTTTTTCTTTCTCTTTTTTTTTTTACTTTGTTTTTTGTATTTGTTTTCTTTTTGTTTTGTTTTTTTGCTTCGAAGAAAAACACATTTTTCTATAACATTTTAGTCTTATTTCGTTTATTTAGCAAAAATAAATAATTACATAAAAACCCAGTGGGTGTTAAATACCACCAAAAGAAAGTTCTATTTGTGTGAAAAAAATCTCAAATGTGTAGAATGTCACATGACTGAGTAATTGTCATTCAAAGTGTGAGTTCTCCTTTAAGGTAAAATCAGATGTAGTGTTGGCTCTCTGTCTGTATTCTGTGATTTTGAAAAAAGGTCCCCGGGTGGGACTTGAACCCACAATCCCTGGCTGAGGAGGCCAGTGCCTTATCCATTAGACCACCGGGGCTTTTTTTTTTTTCTTTTTTATTGTAAATAAATCAATATAAGGAAATGATTCTAAGGCCTTGATCGTCAGAGATCGGTCACTGTTATCCTCTGACGCCTTTATTGGACCCCTAAACCTTATGATGATTCAGAGGAAGGCGAAAACCCCCCTCCAAAAGGGGGGAAAAATTCCTTCCTGACCCCCGAAGGCGATCGGTTTTTCCCTGAATCATCATCAGAAATGTGAAGAAGTCGGAACATTTAATATTCCCGCCTCAAGATAATACAATATAACACCCATTTTATTTACACATAAAGTAGAACATTGTGCTGACAGCCATTGACTTCCCTTCACTTCAATTCCCTTCCTCTTATGTTTTTTTTTTTTTTTTGGGGGGGGGGGGGGTGGAGGCAGGTACCTCGTTGTGACAGGTACTCATTTCCACTTTTCCTGGGATCACCTAGGTGGTCCATGCCTCTCGGTGCAGGCAGTCCCATTGATGGCAATTGAGATGCAGGAGATGCAAAGACACTAATGCCGCTCCCAATCTGACATGTGTGTGGGTATGGGTGCACGGCCCCGAATGCAAACAGTGTGCATCCGCGCTCCTACACCTGCATGCATGTCAGATTGGGAGCAGTGTCTGTGTAGGCAGTCCCGTTGATGGCTGTTGGAATGCAGGAGACGCAGACACAGGCGCTGGTCCCAATCTGAAATGGGGATGCACAGGTGGTCCATGCACCCCGGTGCAGATAGTCCCATTGATTGCTCTTGGGACACAGCAGATGTATGGACACAGACACTGCCACCAATCTGACATGGGGGTGGGTGTGGGTGCACGGCCCCGGATGCAAACAGTGTGCACCCGCGCTCCTACACCCGCACGCATGTCAGATTGGGAGACATGTCTGTGTCCGTGAAGCAGCATCTGTGTCCGTGTTTTTTTAAATGGGGATGTACAGGTGTTCCATGCCTCTCCGTGCAGGCAGTCTCATTGATGGTAATTGGGATGCAGGGGATGCAAAGACACAGGCGTCGCTCCCAATCTGACATGTGTGCGGGTGTGGGTGCACGGCCCCGAATGCAAACAGTGTGCATCCGTGCTCCTACACATGCACGCATGTCAGATTGGGAGCAGCGTCTGTGTCCTGTGCAGGCAGTCCCATTGATAGCAGATGGAATGCAGGAGGCACAATGACACAGATGCCGCTCCCAATCAGACATACATGCGGGTGTGGATGCACCTGCATGCATGTCAGATTGGGAGCAACGTCTGTGTCCGTGAAGCAGCGCCTGTGTCTTCAAAATGGGGATGCACAGGTGTTCCATGCCTCTCGGTGCAGGCAGTCTCATTGATGGTAATTGGAATGCAGCAGATGCATGGACACAGGCGCTGCTCTCAATCTGACATGTGTGCGGGTGTGGGTGCACGGCCCCGAATGCAAACAGTGTGCATCCGCGCACCTACACCCACACAAATGTCAGGTTGGGAGCAGCGTCTGTCTCTGTGAAGCAGCGTCTGTGTTTTTGAAATGGGGATGCACAGGTGTTCCATGCCTCTCGGTGCAGGCAGTCTCATTCATTTTATTTTTGGGGGGGGGGTTGAGGCAGGTACCTCGTTGTGACAGGTACTCATTTCCACTTTTCCTGGGATCACCTAGGTGGTCCATGCCTCTCGGTGCAGGCAGTCCCGTTGATGGCAATTGAGATGCAGGAGATGCAAAGACACTAATGCCGCTCCCAATCTGACATGTGTGTGGGTATGGGTGCACGGCCCCGAATGCAAACAGTGTGCATCCGTGCTCCTACACCCGCACGCATTCCAGATTGGGAGCAGTGTCTGTGTCCTGTGTAGGCAGTCCCGTTGATGGCTGTTGGAATGCAGGAGACGCAGACACAGGCGCTGCTCCCAATCTAAAATGGGGATGCACAGGTGGTCCATGCACCCCGGTGCAGGCAGTCCTATTGATGGTAATTGGGATGCAGGAGATGCAAAGACACTAATGCCGCTCCCAATCTGACATGTGTGCGGGTGTGGGTGCACGGCCCCCGAATGCAAACAGTCTGCATCCGCACACCCACACCCACACACATGTCAGATTGGGAGCAGCGTCTGTGTCCTGTGCAGGCAGTCCCATTGATGGCAGTTGGAATGCAGGAGATGCAGACACAGACGCTGCACCCAATTTGAAATGGGGGTGCACAGGTGTTCCATGCACCCCGGTGCAGGCAGTCCCATCGATGGATAATTGGGATGCAGCAGATGTATGACACAGATTCTGATCCTAATCTTAGATCTGTGCGGGTGTAGGCTCACGGCCCCCGAATGCAGACAGTGTGCATCCATGCTCCTACACCCACACGTATGTCAGATTGGGAGCAGCATCTATGTCCGTGAAAGGTTGTGTTTTCCCATATGGGGATGCTCAGGTGTTCCACGCCTCCTGGTGCAGGCAGTCCCATTGATTTCAATTTGGACGCAGGAGATGCAAAGACACAGAAGCTCCATTATCCTCCTGAAGAAGCCGATTTGGCCTCAGAGAGACGTGTATGCTTCCTGAAGAAGCCGATCGCGCCTTGGAGAGACATGTATGGAGGTCTTGGTTGGGGAAGGGAGGTCAATGGTTGTCAGCACAATTTTTTTTTTATACTTTATGTCTTTTCTTATGTAAATGATGAAAAAAACAGATGTTTTATGTTATTGTTCCGGATGTGAGGGCCTTCCAAATCCGAGCGTCTTCCCAGATGGTGGTTGGTTCTACTGCATTATGCATGCCAAGACCCTATTGCAGAAACAACTGGCTCTCTGGTGGTGGGGGAGGGGTGGCCAGTATCTGCAGCCTCATGCTGTCGCTCATGTAGGAGAAGCCGTCAAAGTTCTTCTGGTCCTTGGCTTGTATTGGAGGATCCAGGTCTACGCTGGTCATGAATTCCGCCATCTTCATTCTTCTATAGATCAGTTTCTTATTCATCTGGAAAAAAAAGGAAAAGAAGTTCAGAGCTTCTGACTGATACAGAAAATGGTAAGAAAGCTTGGTGACCCCCCAACTCTGATGTGCTGCGGATTACACCAAGAAGGCTCCTTCTAGTGGTGAGAAGAAGTATTGCACGGCATCAACACACCATTAAAGTATATCTAGAGACCATGGCCCGGATTCACAAAGCACTTACGCCGACGTATCTCGAGATACGCCGCATAAGTGTAAATATGTGCCGTCGTATCCATGCGCCGTGCCCACAAACTGAGATACGCCTAAAAAGAGGCTTCCTACGACCGACGTAACTTGCCTACGCCGTCGTATCGTGGGTGCATATTTACGCTGGGCGCATTTGCCACTCCCGTTGATTTTCTATGCACATATGCAAATGAGGGAGATACGCCGATTCACGAACGTACTTGCGCCTGGCGCATAATATACACGGTTTGCGTAAGTCGTACGTCCGGCGTAAAGTTATTCCCCATATATGAGGCGCAACCCATGCAAAGGTATGGACCAGGGAACACAGCCGTCATATTTTACGTCGTTTATGTAGTACGTGAATAGGACTGGGCGTAGGTTACGTTCACGTCGTAGGCAGTGATCCGTCGTATCTTAGGGAGTAGTTCCGACGTGATTGTGAGCATGCGCACTGGGATACGTCCACGGGACGGCGCATGCGCCATTCGTTTTAAGTACTTGGATGGCACTCGGACCATCATTTTCATGGGGTCACGCCCACTTCCACCTACAACGGCTTACGCCGAGGGAACCCAGCGCAGTTTGGGAGGCAAGTTCTTTGTGAATTCGGTGCTTGCCTCTCTGCGCTACGTCGGTGTAGAGTATATTAGATACGCTACGCCGGCATAAATATGCGCCAATGTATGTGAATCCGGGCAATTGTGTGTTAAACAGAAGGTTTGCAGGCTAAATCTGGCCCATTAGGCCATTTCATGTGGCCCTCACCCCCCTCTCCTGCAGCTGCAGAGACCCTGTCCCCCCCCCCCCCCCCCAGGACAGGGAAGTGTGTTACTGGCGGCATCACCATGTAAATAAAGCAGGATGATTGGTCTACTTACTGTTGCCGATTGCAATGGCGAGGGTGACTTTCCTTCCTCTAAGTCGGCCCAGTCGATCCCCTGGAAATAATCGTGGCGTCTGATGTCACTTACAAGGCGCGTTCGCTCTTCTTGGTCCTTACACAGGAGCTGTAGAGAAGAATGAAAGATAATAAGAAACAAAGAACAATAACAATGTGTCAACAACAAAAAGAAACCCGCCACTTTAATATTTGAGTCTGACGGTGACATATTTCAGCTTCCATAAGACCTGCAACTGAGGCCATGATTGGATCGGGTCGTAGTATGGTACCCTATCTATCCAGCGATGCCCACAAATGTCTCGGCCCATCCGGGACTCTCCCTCCTGATTGGCTGAGACACAGCAGCAGCGCCATTGGCTCTCCCGCTTCTGTCAATCAAAGTGAGTTAGCCAATCAGGAGAGAGAGAGGGGGCGGTGCCGAACCACAGCTCCATGTCTGAATGGACAAACCAGAGCTGCGGCTCGGCTCGGATCCCCCCCCCCATAGAAATCTGGAACAGATTTGTATCCGATAAAATTAGGTAAAGTTCCGAGTATACTCACACTTCTTAGGAGTTCAAAGAGGAAGTAGTCCATGTCTTCTGGATAATGGGGATCATTATTTATTGTTGCTATCAATATGTCATCGACGGGCATTATGCCGACACAGAAGGGATTCTCGACGAAGGCCATCTCGTATACGATCACTCCCAAGGAGAAATAGTCCGCCGTTGTGAAGTACGGCTCGTTGTAAATGACCTGTAGAAACAAAAAGGAGAGAGAGAAATAAGTATGAGAACATTCCTGAGCCAGGCAGAGGACAGAGATGACTCCATGCTGACGTACACTATATTGTCAAAAGAATTGGGACGCCAGCCTTTACACGTGCATAAACATTAACGGCATCACAGTCTTGGTCCAGAGGGTTCAATATTGAGTTGGCCCACCTTTTGCAGATATAACAGGTTCTAGCTGCAAAGGACGGGGCCAAAATAATATTGAACTCTACCGGCTAAGACTGGGATGCCATTAAAGTTTATGTGCATGTAAAGCAGGTGTCCCAATACTTTTGACAATATAGTGTATGTGATGTATGAAGCCTTCCAGGAGTCCTAAAAATTGTGCTAAAATTCACACAGTTTACACACACAGTATACACACACACACAGTATACATACATAGTATACACACACAGAATACACATGCACACACTGAAACGGCACTGGAGAGGCGGGGCAGCTATAATCTTGAGATTTTTTTAAAAACACAGATTTTCACATACTGTCCCTGGTTTTACTGAGACTGGCAACCCTGATGGGGCCCCCTAGTAGCATGGGGCCCTCAGGCAGGGCCCGAATGGGCAGTCCGCCCCTGCCAGTGGAGGAATTTTCCATTTAATGAAAGGGGAGCCCCTTTATGGCCTCTCTGTATCCAATAATAATTACAATTAAGTCTAATATCAAAATGTCACAAAACTTACTTCTGGGGCTATGTATAACGGTGTACCCGCAAATCCGGTGATCCTATTGGACTCGGTGACACCAGCCACAGACAAGCCGAAATCTGCAATCTTGATATGTCCTTCGCCGTCCAGTAGAATGTTCGCCGGTTTGAGATCTCTGTGAAGAAAAAAAATGAACAGTTTGCTCTGCATATCCTACATTTATATTAAGAGGGAAACGATACAAAGTATACATCTATGTAGCTGGCAATATCCTTCTTTCTGCTCCTATATCTTTAGGCTATCTTTTCTTTTTTTATATATATATTATTTATTTCTGTTGTTCTCACTAATACAACGTTTGATAGCAGTCACTGTACCTCGGTCTGCTTTAGCTAGAACTTGATGCTCATACAGCTCTAGGACCACAGGAGCTTCTGTATGCCTCGGTAGGTATCGTTAGGATTCTCCGAGGAGGAAAGAACTACTAGATCCTAGTATTAATCTCCTCACTTTAGAGCTCTCGACCGACTCTGGAGGTTTCTGTTATTCTGGAGCCGCAAGATGAGTTCTGTATTTAAGAATGTATCTCCTGAATTTATCGAGTTAGCCTGTCCCCGACACAGTTTGTGCCCATAGGGGGTGTCGGGACTGGCAATAGAATTAAGTGCACTTATAGGGGATACTTGCTTTTATGTAATTGTTAGCATACGAAGTGGGTGGGTGACCTGGGGTTTTTTTTTCCTCTAAGGATGGTCGTTTATCTGACATGAATACTTTGACAAGCATTGTACGTATTTAATACTGGCCCCAGAATGTGCTGGCGGCAATAACGTGTACTGTACTGCTCTTCAATAAATTTATTTTAAACTGAAAAAAAAAAAAAAAAAGTATACATCTATGCAAAAGAAGAATGAAGATTGATGGGTGGACATTGGCTTGTTTTATATCAGCCTACAAGAAGATCTCTGTTCTGGGGTTCACAGCTCCGCCCACCTGCTCTCACTCCTCTTGCTGGATTTTGTATGAATCCTACATTAAGCAGACTATGGCATGAGCAGGGAGACTTCTGCATTGGATGGAAGGAGACTTTACGGGAGGCAACACAACTGGTAACTCATGAAACTGGTGGAAAGTCTTCCTGATTCACCCAAAAAAATACCAGAAGCCAAGGGGTGATTGCACCCAACATTACGTACCCATAACTACAAGAACAATCATGGTGGAGTGACCCATTAAAGCTGAATTTGGTGGGGGGGGGGGATACCCACACTGCAATGGTTTAGGCCTTGTGTACCACTAAAAGGGCGGTTTATTCACCCAATCCCCACTCTCACAGTCCAATCCCCACAGCCTCAGGGTGAAAAAGAGGGGCGGGGAAGGAGGTCAGCAGAAGTCCTTGCTATTGGTCCCCCTAGGCATAAATAATCATTTAACCCTTATAGTGAGGTGGGAGCCCCTCTACAAGGGAGGGTTTTTCTTTTCCCCTGGGGTTCAGCTTTATATTTTGCATTATTAATCAGCTGATCCAATCCTTACCTGTGTATGATCTGACGAGAATGCAGGAATTGCAGGCCGCATAATATTTCCGCAGTGATGAATCTGATGGAGAAAGAAAAACATGAATAAGCATTCAAAATTGTCACAGACCAGAAAAGAAGCTAAAAGTAAAGAGGGTTATGGATGGACAGGGTTTGGATGGAGGGGTATGGATGGATGGAGGGTTATGGATGGACGGGGTATGGCTGTACGGGATATAGATGGACGGGGTATGGATGGACGTGGTATGGATGGACGGGGTATGGATGGACGGGGTATGGATGGACAGAGTATGGTTGGAAGGTTATGGATGGACAGGGTATGGATGGATGTGGTATGGATGGACGTGGTATGGATGGACGGGTATGGATGGACGTGGTATGGATGGACGGGGTATGGATGGACAGGTTGTGGATGGATGGAGGGGTATGGATGAATGGAGGGGTATGGATGGATGGACGTGGTATGGATGGATGGGGTATGCATGGACGGGGTATGGATGGACGGGCTATGGATGGATGGGGTATGGATAGAGGGGTATGGATGTATGGGATATAGATGGACGGGATATGGATGGAAGGTTATGGACGGACGTGATGTGGACAGACAAGGTATGGATGGACATGGTATGGATGGATTGGGTGTGGTGTGGATGGACATGTTGTGGAATGGACAGGGTATGGACGGATGGGGTATGGATGGACGGGGTATGGTTGGATGGACATGGTATGGATAGACGGGGGTATGGATGGACAGGGTATGGATGGACAGGGTATGGATGGACGTGGTATGGATGGACGGGATACGGATGGACAGGGTATAGATGGACGGGTTATGTCACTGCCTGTGGTCAGACACCCCTGACTCCAGCGTGACCCGTCATCGGACTTACCTTATGGTGTTCTGTTCCAAAGATTCTGACATCAATCCCCAAAGCTCTCCTCCACTCACAAATTCCATGACAAAGACCAGATAAGTCTGTGTGAAAAGAAGAGGTAAAGGTTACATTATAGACATTTCCCGATTTCACGTTGATGAAGAATATACAGAGTTATGCACACAAGTTAGGAAAAAGCTCTCTAGAGTTTTGCTCTATACAGTGGAACTTCGAATTACGAGCATAATCCGTTCCATGAGAATGCTCATAATCCAAAGCACTCGCATATCAAAGCGAGTTTCCCCACTGAAGTCAACGGAAACTAAAATAATTTGTTCTGCAGTGACTTCAATGGCATGCAATACCGCATGCGGCCAGAGGCGGGGGGGGGGCACCGGAGAGCATTGGAAACAGACGGAAAGGACCGATCGGCGCCATTCGGCTCTGGTGCCCCCCCACCTCAATCCTGCACATTTTTTCGCGAGACAACGCTCGCAAACCAAGTTAGGATTTTTTAAAATACAGCGCTCGCATTGCGAAAACGCTCGTTAACCGCGTTACTCGCAATCCAAGGTTCCACTATACTGCTTCCCAAACTACAGCCGGAGCCCTGGTGTGGGACACAACGGTGGAGCTCCCCTCGGCCTCTCACAATTCAACACTTATTGGCTGAAGGACTAATTGAAAAAGAACTAATGCCCCTTACACACGGTCGGAATTTTTCCGACAAGAAAAGTCTGATGTGAGCTTTTGGTCGGAAATTCCGACAGTGTGTAGGCTCCATTGGACTTTTCCTGTCGGATTTTCCACCAACAAAAATTTGAGAGCTGGTTCTCAAATTTTAAGACAGGGAAAAAATTCCAATCGCCTGTAGCAATTCCGACGCGCAAAATTTCCGACGCATGCTTCGGAAGCATTGAAGTTAATTTTCTCGACTCGTCGTAGTGTTGTACGTCACCGGCGTTCTTGACGGTCAAAAGTTCAGAGAACTTTTGTGTGACTGTGTGTATGCAAGATAAGCTTGAGTGGAATTCCATTGGAAAAACCATCCAAGGTTTCCAAATCCGATCGTGTGTACGCGGCATAAGACTATCATCAGGGGAAGAGGGGATGCTTAGCCCTGTGTAAGTTCTGACGTCCCAAAAAATTCACCAAATAATTGTTTTAAGGGGTCTGGATCAGTAGGGGGGGGGGGGGCGCAGTACAGGAAAGAGAGATGAAGAAATGGAAAGATGAAAAGACTTACCTCCGTCTGGAATGATCCAAACAGATGAGTGATGAATCGACTGCCAATGCAAGCTTCTAGACTGTTCTTCTCCATAACAGCAGAACTGAAGTCATGTTTAAGTGATTTTTTTTTCACTATTTTTATCGCCATCTGCTGTTCCATGGCATAATGAGAGGCCAACACCACCTTCCCGAAGGCCCCAAATCCAAGCATTTCATGGTAATTAAAACTTTCCAATGATAGTTCACACCACGGGTCAACGGAATCGCTTGATGGAGCACTTTCTAGTGCATCTGGGATTGAACCAAATGAAGATAATGCACTGTAGAATGAAAGCAGATCACTCCGTCGTGCTCTGGGCTTTAAAGTCCATCCTTCTTCTCGGTCTATGGGGGTGGTAAATGAGAAATATTGAGTATTCCCACTTTCACTGGTGATTGGAACCTCTGGAATTTTCTTGTCCTCGGTGTCTGTCACCGGTTGGGTTTCCTCACTCTCACTGGTGATTGGAACCTCTGGAATTTTCTTGTCCTCGATGTCTGTAGACGGTTGTGTTTCCTCACTCTCACTGGTGATTGGAACCTCTGGAATTTTCTTTTCCTCGGTGTCTGTAGCCGGTTGGGTTTCCTCACTTTCACTGGGGATCGGAACCACTGGCTTTGTCTTGTCCTCTGTGTTTGTAGCCGGTTGGGTTTCCTCGTTCTTGGTAGTGGGTCCATCTCCTGTAGTCGGCTGTATTTTGGTGGTGATGGGGTCGTTATTTTGTTCTGGAGAGAGAAAAATAAAACAATTATTTATATTCCTGATATTTACACATCATTTACTAATGTTACACAGAATGGACATGTAAATGCCTTTCTTTTTTCATATGTACCGCATATACTCGAGTATAAGCCGACCCGAATATAAGCCAAGGCACCTAATTTAACCACTTAACCCCCGGACCATATTGCTGCCCAAAGACCAGAGCACTTTTTGCGATTCGGGACTGCGCCGCTTTAACTGACAATTGCGCGGTCGTGCAACGTGGCTCCCAAACAAAATTGGCGTCCTTTTTTTCCCACAAATAGAGCTTTCTTTTGGTGGTATTTGATTTATTTTTTGCGCTATAAACAAAAATAGAGCGTCAATTTTGAAAAAAATGAATTTTTTACTTTTTGCTGTAATAAATATCCCCCAAAAATATAAAAAAAAACGTTTTTTTTTTCCTCAGTTTAGGCCGATACGTTTTCTTCTACATATTTTTCGTTAAAAAATCGCAATAAGCGTTTATTGATTGGTTTGCGCAAAAGTTATAGCAGTTACAAAATAGGGGGTATTTTTATGGCATTTTTATTAATATATATTTTTTACTAGTAATGGCGGCGATCAGCGATTTTTTTTCGGTACTGCGACATTATGGCGGACACTTCGGACACTTTTGACACATTTTTGGGACTATTGGCATTTTTATAGCGATCAGTGCTATAAAAATGCATTGGATTACTATAAAAATGCCACTGGCAGTGAAGGGGTTAACACTAGGGGGTGGGGAAGGGGTTAAGTATGTCCCTGGGTGTGTTCTTACTGTGGGGGGGGTGGCCTCACTAGGGGAAACACTGATCCTCTGTTCATACATTGTATGAACAGAAGATCAGCATTTCCCCCGCTGACAGGACCGAGAGCTGTGTGTTTACACACGTAGCTCCCGGTCCCCGCTCTGTAACGAGCAATCGCGGGTGCCTGCCGGCGATCGAGCCCGCCGGGCACACGCACAGGCGTCGGGGGCGAGCGGGGGGCGCGCACGTGCCCCTAGTGGCCTCTCAAAGACCCACCGTATAGCTACGGGCTCTCGCCCAGGAGAGCCGACCTGCCGCCGTATAATGACGGTGACTGGTCGGCTAGTAGTTAAAGTGGAGTTCCACCCATAAATATAACATTACATCAGTAATTTTAAAAGAATGTCATTAGTCCTTTAAGAAAATTTTATTTTTTTTAGATGCCTTCAAAGTGTTGTTGCTAGGCAAAATAGTTAATCTTCCCTCTTCCTGCACCTAGGTGCTTAAGCTTTCTAACCTACACCGCACAGACTCCTGGGAATGTAGTGGGTGTAACTTTCCAGGAGTCTGTGCACTCCCCAGTCTCGAAGAATCATGTGACTTGGATAGTACAGGTGCTGAAACCTGATCTGAAACCTATTACACTGCTTGTGCAGCACTGAGCATGTGCGAGATCTGTAAGGCTGAAATCCAGGAAGTCATACAGTCTGGCTTCATGATGCCCACACTTAAGATGGCCCCAGTAAATTTCTATTTTATAAAGTGTCTAAATGCTGTACAACCTAACAAAACGGACCTTAGTTTACAGACTAACTTTACTAGAATACATTAAGCTTGTGTATTACAGGGGTATTTATATTTAAAAAGTGAAATTGTGGCCGGAACTCCGCTTTAACCACAAAAAAAATGGTAAACGTATTGACTCGAGTATAAGCCTAGGGTGTCCATCTGCATGTCTCACTGTGCCTCACTTTGCATCACTGTGTCCATGTGCATGCCTCACTGTGTCCATGCCTCACTAGGCCCATGCCTCACTGTGCCCATGCCTCACTGTATCCATGACTAGACTGACGTTTAACATTGGAGTCTATGGAAGGGGTGCTTGGCTTCAAAAAATCAGTGCTCCCCGGTCATAGATTCCCTAGACAAAAAACTTTGCACACTTATAGAGGAGAAATGGTGCTACATGTGTGCCAAGTTTTGGGTCCAGGGGACCTACAACCGACTGGTACTGGGACCCCAAAATTACTGGAGAAATTAACATTTAACATGGGAGTCTATGGAAGGGGTGCCCGGCTTTGAAAAATCGATGCTCCCCGTAGATTCCCCAGACAACAAAGTTTGCACACTTGTAGAGAAGAAATGGGGCTACATGTGTGCCAAGATCTGGGTCCAGGGGACCTACGACTGGTCGGTACCGGGTCCCCAAAGTCACTGGATAAATGACTGTTTAACATGCCCATGCCTCACTGTGCCCATGCCTCACTGTGCCCATGCCTCACTGTTCCCATGCCTCACTGTGCCCATGCCTCACTGTGTCCATGACTAGAATGACGTTTAACATTGGAGTCTATGGAAGGGGTGCCGGGGTTTGAAAAATCGGTGCTCCCCAGCCGTAGGTCCCCCAGACAACAAACTTTGCACACTTGTGGAGGAGAAATGGGGCTACATGTGTGTATATGTTACGGATCAGGGGGACCTACGACCGGCCGGTACCGGGTCCCCAATATAACCAGAGAATTGACTGTTTAACATAGGAGTCTAAGGAAGGGGTGACCGGCTTCGAAAAATCGGTGCTCCCCGGCCATAGGTCCCCCGGACAACAAACTTTGCACACTTATAGAAGAGATATTGGGCTATAGGTGTGCCAAGATTGGGGTCCAGGGGACCTACGACTGGCCAATACCGGGTCCACAAAGTCACCAGAGAAATTACTGTTTAACATGGGAGTCTATGGAAGGAGTGCCCGGCTTTGAAAAGATGGATATCTTGGTTGTGGCAGTAGCTGCTGCTGTTACCGAGATATCCATCTTTAAAGTGCTGACGTATATGTACAGTGGGCGGTTAAAATGAAAATCAATTTATAACTTTTTTTGAAATGGGTTTTTCTGGATATTTTTGTTGTTATTCCGTCTCTCACTGTTATAAAAAACCGACCAATAAAATTATAGACCGATCGTTTCTTTGTCACAGAATCAGCAGCCGATCAAAATATTTGTTTTCCCTCACTTGTATATCTGCATTCATTTACTCTACAGAACGTTTGTGTTGTAATTCTCTATTATAATACTTACCAACAGCATCGTCTTCTGTGGATTTTGGTTGATAAAAGGGGCAGATTCTGGCCAGAGCTGCCCTGACCCCCCGCCCAATTGCCCTACCCTCACCCCTTGGAGGGGCAGTATCATCAGGCTGGCGGTCCCCTGTTATGGGGTTCACTCTGAGAAGTCCAACGTTCTCCTCTTTGTTGGTAATCAGAGGATCCTTCATGTTGTATCTTCCCTTCTTCTTCTTCAATAGCTGTCTAATTGCCCCGCACCCACCCTTCTGGGGGGTAGGTATTATGGGCTGGGTGGTAGATGGGTGATCCCCTTTTATGGGGTTCACTCTGAGAAGTCCAACGTTCTCCTCTTTGTTGGTAATCAGAGGATCCTTCATGTTGTATCTTCCCTTCTTCTTCTTCAATAGCTGTCTAATTGCCCCGCACCCACCCTTCTGGGGGGTAGGTATTATGGGCTGGGTGGTAGATGGGTGATCCCCTTTTATGGGGTTCACTCTGAGAAGTACAACGTTCTCCTCTTTGTTGGTAATCAGAGGATCCTTCATGTTGTATCTTCCCTTCTTCTTCTTCAATAGCTGTCTAATTGCCCCGCACCCACCCTTCTGGGGGGTAGGTATTATGGGCTGGGTGGTAGATGGGTGATCCCCTTTTATGGGGTTCACTCTGAGAAGTACAACGTTCTCCTCTTTGTTGGAAATCAGAGGATCCTTCATGTTGTATCTTCCCTTCTTCTTCTTCAATAGCTGTCTAATTGCCCAACACCCACCCTTCTGGGGGGTAGGTATTATAGGCTGGGTGGTAGGTGGGTGTTCCTCTGTTAAAGGACCCACTTCCAGTAATAAAACAGGTTCCTCTGTGATGGTTTTCAGGGAATCCTGCACCTGATACATTTTATTTCTCGCAAAAAGTTGCATCATTCTAAAAGAAATTATCAACAACGCAGAGAACACAGAATCGCTTCCTCTTCTCTCAAAGGTTGCTTACTGTCTGAGCTGCAACTGCTGGGGACTCCTTATAAAGGGTTCTGCTGTGATGTCACATAGCTCTGCCCACTGTTGTGTTCTTTCTCTGCAGCTGGGGTTCTGTTGCCATGACGATAACTGCCATATGCAAATGAGGTCCATTCCAGTAGCTGATAAACAACAACCATTATTTGTGTATCAGAATTTTATATGGACTTTTTTTGTTGTTGTTTGGTCTAATAAAAGGAAATCTGGGATATCTGTGTTGTCTTACATATGATTTATTCAGGTTTAATGTACAAATAATAATAATTATTTTATTCATGTCCTGAGATTCAGATCACAAAGCTGTAATAACACTGGCATGAGCTGTTGTTCTATTTTTAGCTCTGTAAAGGTCAAATTTCAAATCTGCTGGCAAACAAAATAACTGACATTTTTTTTATTGGCAACTGCTGAAAAAATAACTGACTTTTTTTTTGACAAACTCATCCTCATTTGTTTAATAAATCTTATTGCACTTCATGTACATTTTACGGGTACTTTTCTTTAACAAAGTTTAACCACTTCTCACGCAGATATACGTCCTTTTTTTAAAGATGGATATCTCGGTAACGGCAGCAGCTGCTGCCACAACCGAGATATCCATCTTTAGCGTGAGCGGTCCTGTAAACGATAACGGTGGTCTCCGCGGCGGATTCGCCGCGAGATCACCGTTATCGGCGGCGGGAGAGGACCCCCCCCCCCCGTCGGTAGCGGGGGAGGCGATCGGGTCCTTTCACGTGCTGTGTGGGGATGCGAGTGAGGGCACCCGTCCCCATAGCATAACAGGGCGGAAGTGACGTCAAAACGTCAGTCCCGCCCATGCTTCTTAAAGCAACATTTTTTAAATGTCATTTTTTCAAATGCCAAATTTTTTTTGGCATTTAAGTCTAAATATGAGATCTGAGGTCTTTTTGACCCCAGATCTCATATTTAAGAGAACCTGTCATGCTTTTTTCTATTACAAGGGATGTTTACATTCCTTGTAATAGGAATAAAAGTGATCATTTTTTTTTCAGTGTAAAAAATAATGAAATAAATAAAAATAAATAAGAAAACACAAAACAATTTTTTTAAAGCATCCCGTCCCGACGAGCTTGCGCGCAGAAGCGAACGCATACGTGAGTAGCGCCCGCATATGAAAACGGTGGTCAAACCACACAAGTGAGGTATCACCGCGATCTTTAGAGCGAGAGCAATAATTCTAGCCCTAGACCTCCTCTGTAGCTCAAAAGATGCAACCTATATAATTTTTTAAAACGTCGGCTATCGAGATTTTTAAGGGTAAAAGTTTGACGCCATTCTACGAGCGGGCGCAATTTTTAAGCATGACATGTTGGGTATCATTTTACTTGGCGTAACATTATCTTTCACAATATATAAAAGAATTGGGCCAAATTTATTGTTGTCTTATTTTTTAATTAAAAAAGGTGATGTTTGTGTCATGACCGGTAAATGTTGGTCGCGTTTGTGGCCTGTTAATGTGTATGTGTCTTGAAAAATTCAATAAAAATAATTTTACAAAAAAAAAAAAAGGTGATGTTTTAGTCTTGTAAATGCCAAATCTGAAAAACACCCAAGGTCCTTAAGTGGTTAAAGCGGTGGTTCACCCTCCTTAACATCATTATACCATTACATTCGGCATCGTAGCGCGAGCTACGGTATGCCGGTCTTAAATTTGTAATCCCCGTACTCACTGTGCTATCGATCATTGAAGTTTCCGACTCCCGCGGGGAATGGGCGTGCCTATGGAGAGGGAGGATGATTGACGGCCGGCTCTGGCATGTCACGCTCCCCGAAGACAGCCGGAGTAGGTCTCGGCTCTTCACGGCGCCTGCGCACAGGCTATGCGCAGGCGCCGTGAAGAGCCAAGCCTATTTCGGCTATTTCCGGAGGAGCGTGACGTGCCAAGGTCGGCCGTCAATCACCTTCTCTCACCATAGGAACGCCCATTCCCCGGAATCTTCAATGATCCATAGCACAGTGAGTACGGGGATAAAAAATGTAAGACCGGCATACTGTAGCTCGCGCTACGATGCCGAATGTAATGGTATAATAGGGTGAACCCCCGCTTTAAAGACAAAATCTTATATAAAAATGTATCTATTAGATTTACATGTTACAGTATATTATATTACTGGCAAATTTTGAAAACAATTATTTGACTCTCAATTTTTTTAGTGTTTACAATATATTTGTATAAATGATTGAATATTGTACCCTTGTTGTACTATTTAATGAAGTTAATTTTTTGTAATTCTTTATTTGAAAACATCTGAACAAAATCTTTGATAATAACATTTTGTACATATTTTATTTAAACAAAAAAATCTTTGAAAAGGAACATTTTGAATTTCTTGGCGGCTACTGGAAAATAACTGACTTTTTTCTTATTTTGAATTTTGACAAACTCATCCTCATTTGTTTAATAAAGCTTATTAGACTTCATGTACATTTTAAGGGTACTTTTCTTTAACAAAGTTTAAAGATAAAATCTTATATAAAAAATGTATCTATTAGATTTCCATGATACATTATATTATTTTACTTGCAAATTTGAAAACATTTATTTCACTTTCAATTTTTTTTTTTTTTTAGTATTTACATATATTTCTATAACTTATTGGATATTGTATCCTTGCTGTACTATTTATTGAATTTTATTATTTGTAATTCTTTATTTGAAAACATCTGAATAAAATCTTTGATAATAAAATTCTGTACATTCTTTATTGAAAAAAAAATCTTTGAAAAACAACATTTTGAATTTATTGGCGGCTACTGAAAGAAAAACTGTTTTTTTTTTTTTTTTTTTTACAAATTCATCCTCATTTGTTTATTAAAGCGTATTAGACTTCATGTACATTTTAAGGGTAATTTTCATTAACAAGGTTTAAAGATAAAATCTTATATAAAAATGTATCTATTAGATTTCCATGTTACAGTATATAATTTTTTTTAGTGTTTACAATATATTTGGATACATTTATTGGATATTGTACCCTTGCTGTACTATTTAATGAATTTGGGGGTGAGAGTTACAAATATAATTACAGTATTTGTAATTCTTTATTTGAAAAAATCTGAATAAAATCTTTGATAATAAAATTTTGAATTTCTTGGTGGCTGCTGAAAAAAATAACTGACTTTTATTTTATTTTTTTAATTTTGAATAAACTCATCCTCATTTGTTTTGAAAAAAGCTTAATAGACTTCATGTACATTTTTTAAGGGTACTTTTCTTTAACAAAGTTTTTAAAGATAAAATCTTATATAAAAATGTATCTATTAGATTTCCATGTTACAGTATATTATTTTACTGTGACATTTTGAAAAACATTTATTTGACTCTCTGATTTTTTTTTTTTTTTTTTGTGTTTACAATATATTTCTATAAATTTATTGGATATTTTACCTTTGTTGTACTATTTAATGAATTTGGGGTGTATATACACACTGGTTTTGGTTGATGTGTGTCCCTCCTTCATTCTTCATTCCAGGCTAAATCGTTCCTCCATTCTGCACAGGTGTCTGTGATTGTTACAGGCGACAGCCCCTTAATTCCATACCTTCCAATGAAATCTCGGGGCATCACATAGTCGCGGGCCAATCCGGCTGGATCAGGGAACTCCTCTATCTGCTGACCTCTCTCTGGGTGAGACTCTATTTTCATTATTTCCAGTCATCCCTGAAGGGTATAAACATGCATACCGGGCCGTCACCAATGTATTTTTTCCCCAGAAACAATCGTTTATTCTGTAGAATGATTGTGCAGAGGGTCCAGTCCTCCAAGAATCCCTCACACCGATCCCTGTCTCAAAACACTGATCCCTGTCTCAAAACACCGATCCCTGTCTCAAAATAAAAAAAATCATAATTATTAGAGAATGGAGTCCGGCGTTGGTTGAAGCGGAGCTTCTCCCTTTGCCTCTCTTCTCCAGCACTGCCATTGTTACTGGAGATCTAACGCAAACGCATGTGTAGACACGCCGCAAGGCTTCCCCAGGTGATTTCAGTGTGTCTGCGCAAGATCCCGCAACCATATGCTGCAGATCTTTACGAGTTCCCCCGCTGAGACCCCCACAGTGTTCCTGGGGATGAAGAGCATTTCATAAATGGCTCCCAGGGTGTGTGATCGAGGAGGTAGATGTGGCACATGGGCAGACACATTGTGTGCATTCCTGCAGGGACTGGCACATGCGCAGACACATTGTAGGACCTCTTTCAGGACTTGTAGATTGTAATATATTGTGCATGCGCAAAAAGACAGCCGGGGGGGATTCCAACAATACACAGCCCTGGAGAGAGTATCCCGTCATAACCCTGAGCGTCCTGTGTCACCCTATGACCCCCATGACCCTTGTGTCACCCTGTGACCCCCATGATCCTTGTGTCACCCTATGACCCTTGTGTCACCCTGTAACCCCTATGACTCCAGAGCGTCCAGTGTCATCTGTGACCCCCATGACTCCAGAGTACCCTGAGCATGCTTTGTCACCCTATGACTCAGAACATCCTGTGTCGCCCTGTGATCCCTATTACTCCAGAGCATCCTGTGTCACCCAGTGACCCCTATGACCCCATAGCATCCTGTGTTACCCTGTTACCCCTATGACTCCAGAACATCCTATGACCCCTACAGCTCGTGTCACCCTATGGCCAGTGGTGTATTTAGGTTTTGTGCTGCCCTAGTCCTGACTAATCTCGTGCAACCCCTAATTTAAATATGATCCACCCCTTCCTGTCAAGGTTACACCCCTTCCTGTTTAAGACCTGCCCTGAAATCCTTCAGTGGGGAAACTAGTTCTGAGGGTCTTGGGGGGGGGGGATTCCCTTAATCTGCAGATATTTCCTCTCACTTCCTGTTTGGCTATGGGGCAGGAAATAAAGAGAAATGAACGGATGGCAAAAAAATTAACAGGGGCTATAACCATCCCTTACTCTATTCATAATGGAAAAAAAGTGTTGATGATAGTTTCACTGATGGGCACTGATAAGGCGGCACTGAGGAGATGGCACCAATGAGGTGGCACTGCTAAATTTATGGAGGACTAAGAGGATATAACCATACCAGTGGTGCAGCAGAAAACATGTAGTACGGTAATGAAGGTATGTGGTCCAGGAAGTGAACAAAGGAAGGATTGGGGACAGGAACAAATAAATCTATTTGTTTATTTTTCTCATCAGCAATCAACAGAAATATAATTAAGATTCCTAAATATGTACAACTGACACAAGCAAAGGATTGCAGGAGAGTCCTACTACCTACCTGACAGGTATAGGTGGCCATGTCAGTGTCCCTTGTGTCTGCATCATCATACCGGCAGCAGTTCGGCCGCTTTATGGGGGCACCAGACCGATTTGTCTTGCGGCCTAGTCCACCTCATAAGACTGGTGCTGAACGAAAAGTGTAGTGCAAGCCGGCGGGGACTTTTTTCATGCTGCCCCCCTGCAAAGTGCTACCCTAGGCCTGGGACATTGCTTTGCCTGCCCGTGCCATTCTGCCGACGTATATGTACATGTGGCAGTCGGCAAGTGGTTAATAGTGCCCACTCCCCTTAATACTCAACTGAGCCCGATTTCGATCCAGCGCTATGCACGTCTGCAGCAGCTCTTCTCCCCTCTCCCCGCTCTCACAGGCTTGGCTTAGAGCATTGGGAGCCATTGGCTCCAGCTGCTGTCTGTCAAAAGCTGTGAGCAGGGGGTAAAGAGTTCCATAGGGGACTGAACATGGCTTCCGTTTCCGGGGGGAGTGGCTTAGGCATGGCGGAGTGAGGAGGCGAGAGAGGAGCCCCTAGCGAGAGCGCAGCGTGCACCCGTCAGTAGGACCGGCCAAAGTAGGCTAGACACCCCACGAAAAGCGGCTCATGTCGCGCCGAGGAAGGAGCGCAGTAAGGAGTACTGGCGTATCGAATACCTCAACCCACTCGTACATCACCCGCTACCTCAGGGCTAAGAAGGATCCATTGCTGCAAGCAGACGCCGGCGACGCCGCCGATACTACAGACGCTGCAGACACCGCCGTTATTACAGATGCCACAGACGCTGCAGACGCTGCTTACGGTATGGCCGCGAAGCGGGACTCACTACCCGAGATTTCATCTCAAGCCCCCGCAGTGACACTCACGCAGTTCAGAGGTATGTCCAGAGGGAGAGGTACAGGGCAGCCGGAGTCCTCCGCTGAAACATCAATAGCAAAGGAGGGGGAGATAAAGGTATGCTTCTCTAACACAAAGGACACACAGACCCAGGAATGTGAAACTGTACTTGACATCAGACAGCTTAGTGCTCTCATACAGGCACTCCCCACAAAGGAGGACATACAGATTCTGGCAAAGAGCATAACAGGGGGAACTGAGAGATGAAATAGAGGAGGTACGCTCAGGGGTAGCGAAGGGAGAGCTCAAAATTAATAACCTGGAAGAACAGAACAGCATATTGGGGTACAGAGTGGCGAATATGGAGGAAGAACTTAAGAGACAGTATCAACAGCTAGCTATGATACAACTACACACAGAGGAAGCCGAGGACAGGAGTAGGAGGAACAATATTCGAATAAAGGGGGTGCCAGAAAATTTGGAGGGTCCTGTTCTGAGAGAAACGGTTATGACCATATTAAACCAAATTTTGATACACCGATCGAATTAGACCGGGTACATAAAGTTCCTACTTCCCGACACCCGGCTCAGTAAAACACCCCGCAATGTACCCCTCCCCTCCCTTCCCCTATTGGACCTCGGATATAACATTTACCACATTCATAATATTTATAGTGCCAGTGCCCAAGATATCATATACATTGGTTCAGAAAAAAAAAAAAAAACCTCAGAGCCCCAAAGAAAAAAGGCTCCAACCAAAAAAATAAAAAACTACCCCACCTAGAGAAGAGCAAGGGGAAGGGGAGCATGGGGGAGACTCTAATTCCCTACCGTGCTTCTATCGGCCGTTTACCTTCCACCTTTACACCCGTATCACCTTTATATGTAATTAACTATCCACTATTTTACTACTCTTTAACTACTCTTACCATCGGCTCTTTTCAGGCGTTTACCTCCCTCCTTCCCTTTTCCTCTTCTATTACCAAGACAAACAAAATATATGTGCATACTTCACCTCCCCTTCTTCCCCATTGCCTCAGTCTCCCTTTCCCCTCCCCCCCCCCCAAACCAAAAAAGGGACGCGGACCTCCTCCAGCGATGCCAGGGATACCACCCTCTCAAAAAAAAAAAAAAAAAAAAAATCAGATTCATATAAGCAGACGAAAAGTTCAGGCCTACAAGTTCAAGGCCTAAAAAAAAAAAATACCCAAATGGGGGTTAGTTCTTCTGATACTGCCCTTCTTTCTTCGTTTCCAGACAGCTTCTCTCTCTTCCTTCCTTACTTTTAGTCCCTTATGTCTCCCGTTGTTCCCTTATATTCACTATAGGGATCTATCCATTGCTATGGGTGTCTCTAACCAGTTAGGGACATCAATAGGGTCTGCGCCCAGAAACTGAAAAAATTCTGCTAATTGTGCAGGGACCTTCAAATTAAAGCTCTGCCCTTCTTTTTTTACCATAATTGCCAAAGGGTAACCCCATCGATATGTAGCCTCTTTAATACATATGTACTCCAATAGGGGCTTTAACCTCCGTCGCCTCCATTTTGTTTGCCTGCAAAGATCAGGATAAATCTGTATGTCTCCGCCCTCCCATTTTATTATTCTTTCTTTCCATGCAGCTCTCATATACAAGAATAGATTATGTCTTTTTAGATCAGAATATTCTTTTACGTCTGCGAGAAGCAGCAATAGGGTCGTTCACTATTTCCGATCACGCACCTACTAACTGTAGTATAGAATGGGGTGAGAAGGGACCACGCGAATGGAACTGGAAAATAAATGAGACACTTTTAAAAGACCCAGATTACGAGAAGCAGATAGCCCGGGAATTAGATATTTTTTTTGCCATCAATGGCTCGGATGAAACGATGCCAATGAGTATCTGGGAGGCGCATAAGTGCTACCTGAGAGGGGTGCTTATATCATTAGGAGCACACAGAAAATGTTCTCTGAGTGCTAAACTCGACACTCTGCTGGGAGAGATCCGAGTGCTGGAAACAGCGCATAAGAAAACGCAGACGCACCCAATCGAGGAGAAGCTGGTGGTTCTGCAGGAAAAATTGAATCTTATACTAACAGACAAGGCAAAAGCCAAACTGAGCCGGTGCAAAAGAGCCTATTATGAGTATGGAAATAAACCCAGCAGACTGTTGGTGAACGCACTCAGAGAGACGAGAGCTCGAAATCAGATTGAAAAAATTTAAACGCAAGGAGATGTGGTAGTTAGCTCTACGCAGCAAATAACGGAAGCGTTCAGAGACTACTATTCAAATCTGTATCAATTGGATAGGCAATCTGTAAGGGCAAATACCCCCGATAGAGAAGAAGGGATAAAAGATTATATAATGGCCTCAGGGATGCCCAGGATATCGACAGAAAACGCAGAGAATATAGATGGCCCGATTACAGTAGAAGAGTTTTTGGGTGCCCTTGGATCATTGAAATCGGGAAAGGCGCCGGGCCCCGACGGGTATACATTACGTTATTATAAGATTTTTGTGGAAAAGCTGGCGCCTAGGTTTATCGCGGCTTTCAACTCGATCCGCGATGGACATAGGATGCTGGCGGAAACCTTGATGGCCGAAATAGTAGTAATTCCTAAAGGGAAGGACCCTGCTCAATGCGCGAGCTATCGGCCAATATCTTTGCTAAATGTCGATTTAAAAATTTTGGCAAAGATATTGGCCAATAGACTATTGACGTACATCCCCGCCCTGATACATTCGGATCAGGTAGGGTTTACTCCGGGCAGAGAAGGCAGAGAAAATACTCAAAGAGTATTAAGCACAATACACCTATCTCAGCAACTCAATCAGCCACTAGTTCTTATATCCGCAGATGCGGAAAAAGCATTTGATAGGGTGGATTGGGGTTTTTTAAAAGCTATTCTACAACATAGGGGGAGGGGGCTACAGAATTGGATTACAAGTCTTTACTCCTGCCCGACAGCAAGGGTGAAGATAAACGAGAAGAAATCAGGCCCTTTCCCTATCCAGAACGGAACTCGGCAGGGATGCCCTCTCTCCCCTATTATATTCATTCTCACTCTGGAACCGTTTCTGAGAACTATAAGAGCAAATAATGATATAAGGGGTATCCGGGGCAAGGGAGATGAGTATAAGGTGGCAGCCTATGCTGATGATCTATTGTTTACAATAACGTCCCCAGCAACATCGCTACCATGTTTATTAGCAGAAATAAAAAGATATGGAAAAATTTCCAATTTCAAAGTAAATTATAACAAATCGGAGGCTATGGGAGTGGAGGTAGATAGTCGGTTGCAGCAGCAATTAGCTGCTAACTTTTCTTTCAGATGGACAGATTCCCATGTAGGATATCTAGGGACTAAGATACCAAAGAAGCTTAGCAGAGTCTTTGAGTTAAATTTTGCACCCCTGATAAAACAAATTAAACTAGACTTACAAAAGTGGGATAAAGAAATCTTCTCATGGTTCGGTCGAATTAACATAGTAAAAATGAATGTGATACCAAGAATACTCTATCTGTTTCAGAGTCTTCCTATAATAATACTGACAGGTTTTCTGAGAGATCTGAGATCCAGGTTTATGAGGTTCATATGGGCAGGAAAACCTGCTAGAGTTCGGAGAAATATACTGACCTTACCGAAAGAAAGAGGAGGAGTTGGACTCCCAGACCCAATGGGTTATTATGATGCCTCGCATTTAGCACGTGTAGCGGATTGGTGTACACATCAGGTGGATAAACCATGGGTTAATATGGAACGTGAGGTGAGCAACATTTCTTTAGAAGGACTGGCATGGTTAGCGGAGAATAATACACCTCAGAATGTAAAAAAACACCCAACGATAATTGCTACACTTAGAGTCATTAGAAGGATCTGCAAGAAAACGAAACTGGTGAAATGTATCGGCCCTATGACACCTATTCTGGGCAATCCGAGCTTTGAGCCAGGTCTGAAAGACCGATGTTTTAATAATCTGAGACAGAGAGGAATCAGCAGGCTGATACATTTCATGAGAGATAATCATGTGATGCAAAATGAGGAGATGGAGCAGGCATATGGAGAGGATATAGACTTATGGAGACAAAATCAGCTGAGAACTTTTATAGGCTCTCTGAAAATCCGAGCGGAAGACATAGGGACTCCGTCGAAATTTGAAGAAATCTGTTTAAAAAAAGAACCAATGAGACACATGTTATCACATATGTATAATTTATTGATCGAATCAAATGTACCACAAGAACTTGTTTTCATACAGGCGTGGGAAAGGGATCTGGGTATAAAGTTTTCAGAGACACAGAAAAACAAGATTTTTTCATTTACACATAAAGCATCAATCGCATCCAGGTATCAGGCGGGGGGGGGGGGGATATAAAGTACTGACTAGGTGGTACAGGACACCAACATTATTAAACCGGATCTTTCCCAATATATCTAATGTTTGCTGGAGATGTCAGAAAGAAGAGGGCACCATGATACACATTTTTTGGGGTTGTCAAAAGATAAGAGAGTTTTGGAAGATGGTCTTGGATACAATCCTAGAAATCACAGGGGTGAATCTTGGAGATAGACCTGCAGCTTTTTTGTTATTTGACATCCCATTATCTCTGGAAAATTATAAGCAATCTCTGCTGCGACATTTGATAACAGCTGCAAAGGCTTGTATACCAATCCTATGGAAGAGTATGGCTCTCCCAACAAGGTCACATTGGCTCAGCAGAATAACTGAGATCCAGCTGATGGAAAATCTCACTATGGGAATGCGGGAGCGTGAGGAGGAGTATTGGAGGACTTGGACTCCATACATAGAATACAGGGAACAAATTCCCTAGGGGGGGGGGGGATGGGGGGAGGGGGGAAGAGAGGAAGAGAGATATACATTTTTTTTTTTTTTTTTTTGTTCGGGGGGGGGGGGGGGAGTAATGAGGGAACTATCACTCCCTCTGAGGTTAAGAGGCTCCTCCGATGGTCGTAGTCGAAGGGTGTAAGACCATTTAGAAGGTAGCATTGTAGCTAGTGAAAGGGAGAACAGACACGGGACAGGCCGTAGCAATTTAAAATAAAGATTATGAGATGTTTAGTTGATGTTTCAAATGAATGTTATGATACAGAAGATATTGAAATTGCTGTATTTATTTTTTCTGTATATGGAAGGAAAAAGAAAAACATATATAAAATAAAGAATTATAAAAATAAAAAAAAGCTGTGAGCATAGCCGGGGGCGGGGCCTAGTCCCACTGTCATTGTGTCATTATCAATTAAGCTTTTCTTATCGATGTAACAATTTAAAAGAGACAGCGCACCCAACCAGCTATATAGTGACATTTCTTTTGGTGTTGATGTATTTTAGAGTGTTGCTTTCTTTGAGAGTCACAATTCTTTTCACTGTGCCATTTAAAGGGACACTAAAGGAATTTTTTTTTTTAGCTAAATAGCTTCCTTTACCTTGCTGCAGTCCTGGTTTCATGTCCTCATTGTTCGTTTTTGCTTTGATGTTGCTGTAAATCCTCTCTGTTTTGGACACTTCCTGGTTGCCTGTTTCCTGATAACCACAGTACTGGGAGATTTCTCACGGTGGTCACTAATCAAGGAGCTGTGTGTAAAACGAAACTGGATTGGTGCTGAGGAGTTTTAGACAAAGTATCACTGCTCTCTATTGGCTGACTGCCCTCTAGTGGCTCTCTGTACATCAGAGAACCAGCAAACAACAGCAAAAACGAAACTACACTGCAGGCACATTATATGATTGTTTTTTTATCTATTTTTAATCATTTTTAAAAGGAATCAGTTAACTATTATGTCTCTATGCCCTGTAAACAGTCATTTCAGCTAAAAAATTTTGTGACCCTTTAACCACTTACGCCCCGGACCATTTGGCTGGCCAAAGACCAGGCCACTTTTTTGCGATTCGTCACTGCGTCGCCTTTAACTGACAATGCGTGTGACGTGGCTCTCAAACAAAATTGACGTCCTTTTTCCCACAAATAGAGCTTTCTTTTGGTGGTATTTGATCACCTCTGCGGTTTTTATTTTTTGGGCTATAAACAAAAATAGAGCAACAATTTTGAAAAAAACAACAATATTTTTTCCTGTTTGCTATAATAAATATCCCCCAAAAATATATAAAAATAACATCAGTTTAGGGCGATACGTATTCTTCTACATATTTTTGGTTAAAAAAAATGCAATAAGCGTTTATTGATTGGTTTGCGCAAAAGTTATCGCGTCTACAAAATAGGGGATAGTTTTATGACGTTTTTATTAATAATTGTTTTTTTACTAGTAATGACAGCGATCAGCTATTTTTATCATGACTGCAACATTATGGCGGACACTTCTGGCACTTTTGACACCATTTTGGGACCATTGTAATTTTTACAGTGATCAGTGCTATAAAAATGCACCGATTACTGTAAAAATTACACTGGCAGTGAAGGGGTTAACCTTTAGGGGGCGCTGAAGGGGTTAAGTGGGACCTAGAGAGTGATTTTAACTTTTAGGGGGCGTGGCTTGCCGTGACACGTCACTGATCGCTGTTCCCGATGAGAGGAAGCAGACGATCAGTGACATGTCACTAGGAAGAACGGGGAGATGTTGTGTTTACACTGACATCTCCCCGTTCTTCAGCTCTGTGACCCGTTCGCGGGACATCGAGTCCGTGGGTCACGGAGCTCGCCACCACACGTTGATTAAAGGGGACATATATATACGCCCATTTGCGCAGCCGTGCCATTCTGTCGACGTAAAAACTTGTGCGGCGGTCGGCAAGCTGTTAATAGTCACTAAGTGCAGAACTTTATTTTTTTACACAATCGACAATGTCAGCGAGGCTCCCAATCGATCACGCACAAGTGCCCATAGCAGGCAAGGGGGAGGAGCCAGGAGAGCCGACTGGGGAACCTGAGAAGAGGAGGATCAGGGCTGCTCTGTGCAAAACCATTACGCAGAGCACATAAGTATAACTAGCCAGATTCAGAAAGACTTATGCCAACGTATCTACAGATACGCTGCGTAAGTGTAAATATGTGCCGTCGTATCTATGCGCCGTACCCACAGAACTAGATATGCCTGAAAATAGGCTTCTTCCGACCGACGTAACTCTCCTACTCCGGCGTATCGTGGGGGCATATTTACGTTGGACGCATCTGGCGCTCCCATTGTTTTGCTATTCAAATATGCAAATGAGGGAGATACAGCGATTCACGAATGTACGTGCGCCGACGCAGGCTACACGCGGCGCGTGTAAGTTGTACGTCCGGCCTAAAGTTAGTCCATCAAAAAGCAGGTTTATCTCAGCAAAAGACGTGCACACGTCAGCTGGAGAGCAGCTGCAGCAGCACCGTTACGGATGAGCTGAGCGACCCCACTTGCAGGACAACACATCTGTATGCCAACATGCCAGGGGCAGCCATGGTCTTTGCACTACTACTGTGTTCACAGGCACGTAGGAGGGCACGGGAGAGGATATACCGAACGCGCATAAACGTCTTTGGCATGGGGGATTCGGAGGTGTATCGCATCTTCAGATTCAGCCCTGATGCCATCCTGGAATTAGTCACAGCCCTGCATGATGACATCACCAGCAAGACACAACGCTTACATGCAGTGGAGCCACTGGTCAAGGTACTGGCAACACTGCATTTCCTTGCAAGTGGATCTTTTCAGCGTACAAGTGGAGTTGTGTCTGGGATGTCACAATCCACCATGAGCAGATGCGTGCACCAGGTTATGCCCGCAATCCTCACACGCATGTCCCACCACATCATCAAACCCACCCATGAGCATCTGCGGCAGAAGGCAATGCAGGATTTTTACAGGATTGCAGGATTCCCACGCACCGTGGGGGCCATTGATTGCACACGTGTGGCACTACGGCCCCCCCCCCCCCGTGCCACAGAGCACATATTAGGAAAATTTATTCTTACCTGAAATTTTCTTTTCCTGTAGTCCGTAGGCGGCACACAATGGGTTAAGCTTTCTCCTAACCCCAAAAGGAAGAAAGAGTTAAACTAGCAGTGAGACAAGTTAGATTTAATTGATTGCCCATAGTGGGACCACCTGTCCCTGCCCTATAAACTGCCCCCAATAACACCAACACACGTATTTTATGCAGCAATAGAGTAAATTTAATGGGAGGGAGAGCTGTGCCGCCTACGGACTACAGGAAAAGAAAATTTCAGGTAAGAATAAATTTTCCTATTCCTGGTCGTCCTACGGCGGCACACAATGGGATTTGCAAAGCAATGAAAAAAAAAGGGGGGGGATCAATGGTTTAAAGCCGCCTGAAGCACTCTTGAGCCAAAGGCCGATCCCTCGGACGATACTACATCTATTCTGTAGTGCTTTATGAAGGTGTTCGGTGAAGCCCACGTCGCCGTCTTACAGATCTGGTCCATTGGAATATGATACCTCTCTGCCCAGGACGCAGCTGTAGATCTTGTAGAGTGAGCCTTAAGGAGAAGAGGGGAATCTTCGCCTTCCAAAAGGTAACAGTGTTTGATAGTGTCTCTTATCCACCGTGCCAGTGAAGATTTACTTGCTTTTTTCCCCTTGTTTGGGCCTTGGAACTGTAGAAACAGGGCCTCAGACTGTCTGAACATCGAGGTTCTCTGCAAGTAAGCAGAGATGATCCTCTTTACGTCCAAAAGGTGTATGTTATCTTCAGATCTATCTTTGAATACAGGCAACACAATTTCCTGATTGATGTTTGAGGAGGTGGAAACCTTGGGGAGGAAACCCGGCATAGTTCTAAGGACTACTGCGTCCGAAAGTAATCTGAGATAGGGCTCCTTGGATGACAGGGCCTGCAGTTCACTTATTCTTCTGGCGGACGTAATTGCTACCAGAAAAGTGCACTTGAATGTGAGGAACCTTAAGGATGAACTCTCCAGAGGCTCGAAGGGAGGTAATGTTAACCTTTTTAGTACTAAGGGCAAGCTCCAAGCTGGCAATGGTTCTTGGAAGACTGGTCTTATTTTATTAATTGCCTTGAAAAACCTGCTGACGAGAGGAGTTTTTGAAAATATTCCGTTCAGGCAGGAGTTAATAGCAGTCAGCTGGACCCTTAGGGTGTTTGGCTTCAGGCCCTTTTGGAAGCCCTCTTGTAGGAATTGTAAGAGAGATGCTACCTGTTCAGGAGAGGATGAAGTCCTGGCGCACCAGGCGGAGTAGAGGGACCATATCCTGCCGTAGACTTTCAAGGTAGCGGGCTTCCTTGAAGCCATGAGGGTAGCTATAACCTCCTGCGACAGGCCTTGAGCTGTCAAGGATCTGAGTTCAAATTCCAAGCCGCAAGCTGGAGTTTCTCGAGGTCCGGATGTAGCATCCCTGATTGGAGAAGAAGGTCCTTCTGGATGGGTAGTTTCCAGATCTGGTTCCTTGCCATATTCAAGGCTAGCGGAAACCATGCCCTCCTGGGCCAAAATGGTAGGATTACTACTGCTCTCACCTTCTCGTCCCGAATCTTCTGCAGTACCTTCGGGATCAGCGGAGTCGGGGGAAAGACATAGACAAAAAGTTTCCTCCAGCTCATTGAGAGAGCATCTATTGCTAGCGGACCCCCCATACTGGAAAGGGAGCAGAACCGGGGGAGCTTTTTGTTCTGGGAATTCGCCATAGCATCCATCTCGGGTAAACCCCACTTGGAGGTGATCTTCCTGAAAACCTGAGGGTTTAGTTCCCACTCCCCTGGCAGGATCGAGTTTCTGCTGAGCCAGTCCGCTCTCACATTGTCTACACCCCTGATGTGGGTGGCCGTCAGGGAAAACAGGTTTTCCTCCGCCCAGAGCATGATGCGGGCACACTCCTTCTGCATGGAGGGGCTCCGTGTTCCTCCCTGTTTGTTCAGGTAAAAGACTGACGCCAAATTGTCTGACTGTACTTGAACCGACTTGTGGAGAAGTTCGGACTTGAAATGAATGAGTGCCTTCCTGATCGCAGTAAGCTCTTTTAAGTTCGAAGACATCTGAAGCTCTCTCCGAGACCAGGCCTCTTGTACCCAGTGGTCCCCTACATGGGCACCCCAGGCTGAGCCTGAAGCATCCGAGGTGAGGACTGTTTGAATCGGAGTCCTGAGGAGTCTGCCTCCCCGGAAACGTTGAGGGTGTATCCACCAGACGAGGTCCTTCCTCACTGTGGGAGAAATGATGATAATCCTGTCCAAAGAGTCTTGGCTCCTGTCCCATTGGGACAGGATGCAGTTCTGAAGCATCCTGAAGTGGGCCCTGGCCCATGGAACAGCTTCCAGGGACGAAGTCATCGTACCTAGGACTTTCATTGCCTTCCTCACTGAGCAGTGATTGGATTGTAGGAGATCCCGCACTGCCTGTTGGGCATTGGAAGCCCTCTGAGGAGAAAGGAACAGCTTCATCTGAAGGGTGTCTATTGTGAACCCAAGGAAGGAAATGACTGGAGTAGGGATCAGAGAGGATTTCTTTATGTTCACGATGAACCCGTGAGAGTCCAGCATTCGGAGGGTCTCGAGAAGATGTTGTCTTAACACAACTTTCGAGGGAGCCCTGACTAGCCAATCGTCCAGATAGGGTGTCACATATATCCCCTGTAGGCGAAGGGCTGCTGTCAGGACCACCACGACTTTTGTGAAGACTCGAGGTGCTGAGGTGATGCCAAATGGTAGGCAAGTAAACTGATAATGGAGAATCTGATGGTTGCAAATCAGAGCTAACCGTAGATACTTCCTGTGAGATCTTAGGATAGGGATGTGCAAGTATGCGTCCTGGAGGTCGACTGACGCTAGGAAGTCTCCCTCTTCTATGTTTGCAATGGCAGACCGAATCGACTCCATCCTGAATTTGCGTTTCACGAAAAACTGGTTTAGGAAAGAGAGGTCTATTACTAGCCTCCACCCCCCGGAGGCTTTGGGAACTGCAAAAATTGGGGAGTAGAGGCCCTGGAATTTCTCCCGATCTGGAACTTCTTCTAGAGCATGCTTTTTTATAAAATCCTCCACTAACTCTAGAACTACTGGGTTGGAGGGTTTGTTGAGCGTGAACCTCTGCGGAGGAAAAGAACTCAGCTCTAGGGAGTACCCTCTGGAGACGATGTCTGTTACCCAGGAGTCCGATGATGTCTTTTGCCAGACCTGAGAAAAAAACCTCAGCCTGCCTCCCACAGGAGGAGAGGCGTTGGTGGCGTCAGGCTTCTTTGGGCTTGTTGAAGGGCTGCTTTTTGGCCGCGGTTGCATCCTGCTTTTTCTTATAGAACGGTCTTCTGCCCCGAAAGGAAAAATTCTTCTTTGGGGAGTATCTGGATCTTCCATAAAAAGGTCTATTAGGCCTCCTCCTCTACGGGAAAAGATGCGTCCTTCTCCTCATTGTAAGATTTAAGGATGTCTTTCAAATGAGGGCCAAACATGGATGAAGGGTGAAAAGGCATATTAACAAAACTGAATTTAGAGGATAAATCACCCGTCCATTGCTTTATCCAAAGCGCCCTTCTAGTCGCATTAGATAAAGCGAGGGATCTGGATGAAAACTTTAGAACATCTACCGGGGCATCACATAAAAATTCCGCGGCAGACTTCATCATATGAACATCTTTTAGCAAAGATTCTCTAGACACCCCCTCTTCTATATCTAAGGATAATTGACTCAGCCAGACCCTTAGTGCTCTAGCTACTGGAATTGAGGAGGCTGCAATTTTTGAGGTGGAGGCTGCAGCCAGATAATTCTTTTTGGCTAAGCTATCCGCCTTGCGTTCTAAAGGGTCGGACAATTTGGAGGATTCGTCAGAGGGAAACAGCGATTTTTTTACCATCCGGGCAGCCGCCAGATCCAGCTTGGGTGGATTTTCCCATTCGGACGAAACCTTAGAATCCAACCTATAAGAGGTTTTAAAGCGGGCTCCTGCATCAGTTTTTTTGTCAGGGTTGGGCCAGTCCTTCTTGAACCAGTCAGCAAGAATGGGGTGAAACGGAAACTTCATATCTGGGATTTGAGGAAAGTAATATAATTGGTCTTTCTTCGGCCTAGCCGACACATCCTTGGATGACTCTATAGTGTCCTTGACCGCCGACAGCAGCTTGGGAACTTTGTCTTTGGGTAATAAATACAAATCGTCATCTAGGTCCTCAAATAGTATCTCCTGATCCGAAGAGGAAGCACTACATTCCCCAGAGGAGATAGTTGCAGTGGGGGAAATACCCCTGGAACTTCTCTTTCTTTTCCTGGGCACCAAAGAGTCCTTAATTTCTTTAAAGGTATTGGACATTTCCCCTTTAAACCACGATAGAAATGAGTTGGTATTGTCAGACGGGTTTAAACATGATGCACAGGTGTCACTTGTATAAGACTCCGGCATGGGCTGCTCACATTTGCTACAAAAGGTGTGTTTGGACTTTCTCTTGGCTTTACCAGAGGACGCCATCTGGGAAAAAAACAAGAGATAGAGAAATCCTTCTTTAGAACTGCCAAAGCCTCCACACTGGTGTCTCAACCCCAAGACATGCTCTTACCTCTGACCGGCCAAGGGATCTGCTGCCTAAGGCTGAGTGTAGCCATAGCAGATCCCCGCCGGCCAGAAATAGTGTGGACACTCAGACCGGAAGTGACGCGGCCGCGGTATGTGGGAAACCCCCCAGAGATGAGACCCCTCTGTTATCCATACCATAGTTAAACTAGTAGTGAGACCGATAATGTATGTCCCCGAGTGGGTGTAGAGAGGTAAACGGTCGCCACAGGCGCTTACCTTACCGTCCCTCCGGTCTCTGGACGCGATCTCCGGAACTCCCGGAAGTGCGTCATCAATACGCGCGGTCCACTGTGACGTTTCCGGCCTGTGGAGCGCAAACAAGCCTCTGGTATCCATGTAGCCGTTTGGACGGGGAAAGTATGGCGGCCTCTCGGGAGATACTTCCTGCTGCCGGACCAGAGGATGATGGGGCACAGGCTGAGGGACCGGAGATAGCACCCGGTATACAGCCTCCCCTCCGCTCAAGAACCCGGAAGCACCGGGGGTGAGCACTTGCCTCACGACTTCTTCTTCTTCTTCCAGGTATGAAGAAAGAAAAAAATACGTGTGTTGGTGTTATTGGGGGCAGTTTATAGGGCAGGGACAGGTGGTCCCACTATGGGCAATCAATTAAATCTAACTTGTCTCACTGCTAGTTTAACTCTTTCTTCCTTTTGGGGTTAGGAGAAAGCTTAACCCATTGTGTGCCGCCGTAGGACGACCAGGAAACCATAATCGTAAGCAGTGGCATTCCATCAACGTACAGGTGATAGCCAATGCCCAATGCCTCATATGGCATGTCCGTGCCAAACACCCAGGTTCCAGCCACGACAGCTACATATACCGTCAAAGCAACATCCCAACAGAATTCGAACAGAACGTGTACAGGGACAGCTGGCTGCTTGGTGAGTGACATGGGTGTCAGGCATGACTGTCCGACCCCATGATGCAGACATCACGAGGGGCACATGCACGGCTAACATCCTCCTGCATATGCACTTGGGCCCCATCTCCTGACTCCATACCGGAATCCCCAAACCAGAGGAGAGAGAAAATACAATGCTGCACACATACGTACCCGTGCAGTGGTGGAGCGCACGTTTGGCCTCCTGAAGTCCCGTTTCCGATGCCTGGATAAGTCCGGGGGGACCCTGTTGTATTCCCCAAACTTTGTGTGCCAGATCATCAGTGCATGTTGCATGCTGCACAACTACGCCATGAGAAAGGGCCTGGAGATTGACATATGTGATGACCTGACCCCCGAACCAGACAGTCCCCCCTAACCGAGGCTACCCCATCTGCTGAGGGAAGAGCAGTCAGGAGATGCCTCGTGGTAGGCATCTTTGCACGTTAAACACACACATTCATCATGGCACAGGGACAATGCATGCATGCACACCACTGTGGTCCCTAGCTCACACACACCACATCCACCTCACATTGGATTAGCCCAAGTCAACCATGTAGGACTTGGGAGCAGCAACGCCGCGCCAAGGCCCCAATGGTGTCGCTGTCCATTCATACCACATTCACACGGTCGTGGGGATAACTTCTCCCCGACGACCCAAGGTGACACACCTTGCTGCCAGGTGTGTCACCCCCACATTCACACACCAGTCACACTGTAGCCTGCACTACTGACCATGTGCATACAGTACTAAATAGACAAGCTCATGACCTGAGAACATAAAGAAAATCAAAAAGCTCATGACTTGAGCACATAAAGAAAATAAAAAAACTCATGACCTGAGCACATAAAAAACATAAAGAAGCTCATACTGTGAGCACAACAGGAAAAAAAAGGCACTCATTTGCCCTGTCGTGGGCTGCGCCTGGTGCCATGGCTCTGGCTCCTCAGCTGCCTGGGGGGAACCTCGGGTAGGGGGGTGGGGCATCTGGAGGTGGCTCATCCCCAGGTCTGCCACTCCTGGCAGGTGATGGCTGCCTGCCCTCCAATGCCACGGCAATGCGGCTGAGGAACAGATTGGTCTGTGCCTGCATTCTCAGCTGGCGGTTGATGTTGTGCCGCTGGTTGCGCTGCCTCTGCCTCCCCTCCGCCTCTATGGCAGCCGTGTTGGCCTGTACCGCCACAGTCAGGGTCGTAACCTCTGCCACAAGGTTTGCTGTGGTGGCCTGCAGCTCCCCAAGGCAGGTGACCACTGCAGTGCAATTGCCACTGACATCCTGCCTGCCATTTGAGGGGCTTCCCCTGCTGGGGGCTGAGCCTGAGGGGCTTCCCCTGATGGGGGGAGGTCTGAGGGGGCCCGGTCAAAGCGGAAGAATCCTCAAAGTACATACAAGCATGTTCAAGGTTGACCGTCTCCTCCTCAACAACCTCGAGAGGAGAGGTGTGGGCACTCCCCTCCACCGCTGGATCTTGGCTTCCCAGGGGGTCTGGCTGAGGATGTTTCCGGGGATGGCGTGGGATTGCCACTGGCAGCAGATGGCCCGCTCCCTCAAGCACATCTGTGGATGACACAAAGCATTCACATGTTGGTGGACCCACACACTTCTCACATGTTTCCTTCCACCCCCTCACATGCTACACACCGGATAGGGGATAAAAAACACTTACCTGTCCTCAAGGCCTGATCAAGGGAGTCAAAGCCCTCCAGGCCCTCCAACTGCTCCCTCTCCAGACACCGGGCAATCACCTCCTCCTCCGGGGTCAACCGCACATCAGATGGTGGTCCACCCCCCATGCCCCTCTGGTGCTTCCTGATGGCGGCCATCATTTATTTTTTTATTAATGTCCTTGTAGGTCCGGGACTCATTGCCAAGGGCATTAAAATCACTGTCGATCGTCTCCAGGATGACTTGTTTCCTGGCCCGGCTGGTATGGCGACTCTGGGCACCATGGAGGAAGACGTCATACCTCTCTATGGCAGAGATGAGGACAGCCTTCTCCTCTGGAGAGAAATTCTTCTTCCTCCTGTCCTTCTCTGAATCCACAGCAGCCATCGCACAGCAAAAGTACCTTGCTTCAGGGGGAAAAAGCAGGATGTACTTTTGCGCCAAACGGGCGCATGTCTGGGCGTATTTATGCGCTCTGCATAAGTCGGTGGCCCGGCGTATCCCAGGAAGTTGCGCCGGTGTAGTTGTGAGCATGCGCACAGGGGAGCGATCATACGTCCACGTCACTGCGCATGCTCCGTTGATGATACGCCAGGCGTAAGCCACTGCTCCACACTCAGACCATCATTAGCATAATGTCACACCCACTTACACTTACGCCGGCTTACGCCTTCAAATTTACGTTACTCCGGGGCAACGTTGGGAGCAAGTGCTTTGTGAATACTTTGCTTGCCTCTCTGTTTTACGTCGGCATAGCGCATTTGAGCTGCGCTACGCCGGCATAAATATGTGCCGATCTACGTAAATCTGGGCCAACATGTTTATTATTTTAATGACATTTTTTTTAAAAGCTTTACAGTCACTTTAAGAAGCAAAATTGAGAATTTTACAATTATATTTGAGACTAGAGAAAAGCTTAATACTAAATTATAGATTGTGAGGGAAAGAAAAGGATTAAAGAATCACTAAAGGAATTTTTTTTTTTTTTAAATAACAAAGATGTTATACTTCCCTCCACTGTGCAGTTCGTTTTGCACAGTGGCCCCGAACCTGGTCTTCTGGGGTCCCTCGGCGGCTGTCTCGGCTCCCCTCGCAAGGACTCAACACCTTCATGCAGGCGTGCTCGCATGGTGTTGAGTGCTTGCGGGCGCGCTCCGTGATCCAGCCGGTGGCCATAGCCGCTCACTGTATCACTCGTTCCCGCCCCCCAGCGCGCCGCATCATTGGATGTGATTGACAGCAGCGCAAGCAAATGGCTACGCTGCTTTCAATCAACCAATTAATGAGTCGGAAAAGCGGCCGAGAAGCCAGCTCGTTCACGGCACGGGACTTTCGAGGGGTCAGGTAAGTAATCGTGGGGGGGGGCTTGGGGGGCGCTAATACATAGTATGCATTAAGGTAAAAACACATTTACCTTTATAACCCCTTTAAATCAAAGAGGAAGAAATTCAAATGTAAATAAAACTATTTTTTATTGTGTGTTTATGAAAGTAGAATTCTGGATCTAGACACATTTTTCCTTTTCCAACTATATATATATATATATATATATATATATATATATATATATATATATATATATACTCTGAATACTCTGAATAAACCAAGAGTTCTTTGGTAAAATCAATCGGCCAGAAGTGAAGATCTAGCGATCGTCTCGCCCATTCGCTGACTCACTTTTGACCAGGAGATTCCAAGCCTGCCCATCACGGCAAGGTAGACTCTTCTAGGGCAGGACCTACACTAACTACACTAAGCTACCCTACTGGACGCTACTCATCCTTTCTCTAATGTTGGGTGTATGTTTGTAGTAGGCCTCATCCTATAATCTGTGTGTGCTGTCTACTCTCTCCTAATTGGGTTGTGTGTGTGTGTGTGTGTGTGTACATCTATCTAAAGCATGGAGCGGTCAGTTTATGTACATCTGGACGTCCTCTATTAGTGTACGTCAGTGCATGCCAGTCCAGTGTGTGTCAGTAATTAAACGTTCATCAGCAATCAACAGAAAAAAAATATAATTAGGATTCTTTAATATGTACAACTGACACAAGCAAAAGATTGCAGGAGAGTCCTACTACCTACCTGACAGGTATAGGTGACCATGTCAGTGTCCCTTGTGTCTGCACCATCCCTATCATACCGGCAGCAGTGTGGCTGCTTTATGGGGGCACCAGACCGATTTGTATTGCAGCCCAGTCCACCTCATAAGACTGGCACTATGAACCCAGAGCATCCTGTGTCACCTTGTGGCCCCTATGACCCCAGAGCATCCTGTGGCCCCTATGACCCCAGAGCATCCTGTGTCACCCTGTGACCCCTATGACTCCAGAGCATCCTGTGTCACCCTGTGGCCCCTATGACTGAAGAACATCCTATGACCCCCTACGTCTTGTGTCAACTGTGACCCCTATGACCCCAGAGCATCCTGTGACCCCTATGACTCCAGAACATCCTGTGTCACCATGTGACCCCTTTGACCCCAGAGCATCCTGTGACCCCTATTACTCCAGAGCATCCTGGTCACTCTGTGATCCCCTATGACCCCAGAACACCCTTTGTCACCGCATGACTCTGTGCACCCTGAGCCCCCTGTGTCACCCAGTGACCCCTATGACCCCAGAGCATCCTGTGTCACCCTGTGGCCCCTATGACCCCAGAGCATCCTGTGTCACCCTGTGACCTCTATGACTCCAGAGCATCCTGTGTCACCCTGTGGCCCCTATGACTGAAGAACATCCTATGACCCCCTACGTCTTGTGTCAACTGTGACCCCTATGACCACAGAGCATCCTGTGACCCCTATGACTCCAGAACATCCTGTGTCACCATGTGACCCCTTTGACCCCAGAGCATCCTGTGACCCCTATTACTCCAGAGCATCCTGGTCACTCTGTGATCCCCTATGACCCCAGAACACCCTTTGTCACCGCATGACTCTGTGCACCCTGAGCCCCCTGTGTCACCCCTTGACCCCATAGCATCCTGTGTTACCCTGTGACTCCTATTACTCCAGAGCATTCTGTATCACCCTGTGACCCCTATGACCTTAGTACATCCCATGTCACCCTGTGACCCCTATGTCCCCAGAGTATCCTGTGTCACCCTGTGACCCCTATGACCCCAGAGTATCCCGTGTCACCCTGTGACCCCTATGGCAAAATTGTATAACAGAAATGAAGAAAAACTATTTTTTTTTTCTTTCTCTTTTTTTTTTTAACTTTGTTTTTTGTATTTGTTTTCTTTTTGTTTTTTGCTTAGAAGAAAAACACATTTTTCTATAACATTTTAGTCTTATTTCGTTTATTTAGCAAAAATAAATAATTACATAAAAACCCAGTGGGTGTTAAATACCACCAAAAGAAAGTTCTATTTGTGTGAAAAAAATTATAAAAATCTCAAATGTGTAGAATGTTACATGACTGAGTAATTGTCATTCAAAGTGTGAGTTCTCCTTTAAGGTAAAATCAGATGTAGTGTTGGCTCTCTGTCTGTATTCTGTGATCAGAAAAAAGTATCACCCCGGGTGGGACTTGAACCCACAATCCCTGGCTGAGGAGGCCAGTGCCTTATCCATTAGACCACCGGGGCTTTTTTTTTTTTCTTTTTTATTGTAAATAAATCAATAGAAGGAAATGATTCTAAGGCCTTGATCGTCAGAGATCGGTCACTGTTATCCTCTGACGCCTTTTATCGGACCCCTAAACCTTACGATGATTCAGAGGAAGGCGAAACCCCCCTCCAAAAGGGGGGAAAAAATTTCTTCCTGACCCCCGAAGGCGATCGGTTTTTCCCTGAATCATCAGTCTAGGGCGCCCCGTTCATCTCCCTGTACAATGCTCAGAATGTAGAGCCGGGGACCCCAATATTAAAGGGGGGTCCCATTCAGAAATGTGAAGAAGTCGGAACATTTAATATTCCCACCTCAAGATAATACAATATAACACCCATTTTATTTACACATAAAGTAGAACATTGTGCTGACAGCCATTGACTTCCCTTCACTTCAATTCCCTTCCTCTTATGTTTTTATTTTTTTGGGGGGGGGGGGGGGTGGAGGCAGGTACCTCGTTGTGACAGGTACTCATTTCCACTTTTCCTGGGATCACCTAGGTGACATCAAGTGTAAAAAAAACATAAAAAGAGTGAAAAAAAATAAGTAACTATAAAAAAAGCTCCAAAATGTTTAAGTCCCCCACGTTTACGCACATATAAACGTGGATGTTTATGTAAGGGGGGGGGCAAAATTATTTTTTTCGCCCCGGGCGCCCAAAACTCTGGTTACGCCACTGGTGACCATGTCAGTGTCCCTTGTGTCTACACCATCCCTATCATACCGGCAGCAGTGTGGCCGCTTTATGGGGGCACCAGACCGATTTGTATTGCGGCCCAGTCCACCTCATAAGACTGGTGCTGCACTAAAAGTGTAGCGCAAGCCAACGGAGACTCTTATCATGCTGCCCCCCTGCAAAGTTCTGCCCTAGGCCTGGGCCTTGTTTGCCTAGGCCAAGATACAGCGTTGCCTATGGCCCCTATGACCCCATAGCATCCTGTGTCACCCTGTGGCTCCTATGACTCCAGAACATCCTATGACCCCCTACGTCTTGTGTCAACTGTGACCCCTATGACCCCAGAGCATCCTGTGTCACCTTGTGGCCCCTATGACCCCAGAGCATCCTGTGTCACCTTGTGGCCCCTATGACCCCAGAGCATCCTGTGTCACCCTGTGGCTCCTATGACTCCAGAACATCCTATGACCCCCTACGTCTTGTGTCAACTGTGACCCCTATGACCCCAGAGCATCCTGTGTCACCTTGTGGCTCCTATGACCCCAGAGCATCCTGTGTCACCCTGTGGCCCCTATGACCCCAGAGCATCCTGTGTCACCCTGTGACCCCTATGACTCCAGAGCATCCTGTGTCACCCTGTGGCCCCTATGACTGAAGAACATCCTATGACCCCCTACGTCTTGTGTCAACTGTGACCCCTATGACCCCAGAGCATCCTGTGACCCCTATGACTCCAGAACATCCTGTGTCACCATGTGACCCCTATGACCCCAGAGCATCCTGTGACCCCTATTACTCCAGAGCATCCTGGTCACTCTGTGATCCCCTATGACCCCAGAACACCCTTTGTCACCGCATGACTCTGTGCACCCTGAGCCCCATGTGTCACCCAGTGACCCCTATGACCCCATAGCATCCTGTGTTATCCTGTGACCCCTATGACTCCAGAACATCCTATGACCCCTACAGCTTGTGTCAACTGTGACCCCTATGACCACAGACCATCCTGTGTCACCTTGTGGCCCCTATGACCTCAGAGCATCCTGTGTCACCCTGTGGCCCCTTTGACCCCAGAGCATCCTGTGTCACCCTGTGACCCCTATGACTCCAGAACATCCTGTGACCCCCTACGGCTCGTGTCACCCTGTCACTCCTATTACTCCAGAGCATTCTGTATCACCCTGTGACCCCTATGACCTTAGTACATCCTGTGTCACCCTGTGACCCCTATGACCCCTATGACCCCAGAGTATCCTGTGTCACCCTGTGACCCCTATGACCCCAGAGTAGCCTGTGTCACCCTGTGACCCCTATGACCCCAGAGTATCCTGTGTCACCCTGTGACCCCTATGACCCCAGAGTATCCCGTGTCACCCTGTGACCCCTATGGCAAAATTGTATAACAGAAATTAAGAAAAAATATTTTTTTTTTCTTTCTCTTTTTTTTTAACTTTGTTTTTTGTATTTGTTTTCTTTTTGTTTTTGTTTTTTGCTTCGAAGAAAAACACATTTTTCTATAACATTTTAGTCTTATTTTGTTTATTTAGCAAAAATAAATAATTACATAAAAACCCAGTGGGTGTTAAATACCACCAAAAGAAAGTTCTATTTGTGTGAAAAAAATTATAAAAATCTCAAATGTGTAGAATGTCACATGACTGAGTAATTGTCATTCAAAGTGTGAGTTCTCCTTTAAGGTAAAATCAGATGTAGTGTTGGCTCTCTCTGTCTGTATTCTGTGATCAGAAAAAAGTATCACCCCGAGTGGGACTTGAACCCACAATCCCTGGCTGAGGAGGCCAGTGCCTTATCCATTAGACCACCGGGGCTTTTTTTTTTTCTTTTTTATTGTAAATAAATCAATATAAGGAAATGATTCTAAGGCCTTGATCGTCAGAGATCGGTCACTATTATCCTCTGACGCCTTTATTGGACCCCTAAACCTTACGATGATTCAGAGGAAGGCGAAACCCCCCTCCAAAAGGGGGGAAAAATTCCTTCCTGACCCCCGAAGGCGATCGGTTTTTCCCTGAATCATCATCAGAAATGTGAAGAAGTCGGAACATTTAATATTCCAGCCTCAAGATAATACAATATAACACCCATTTTATTTACACATAAAGTAGAACATTGTGCTGACAGCCATTGACTTCCCTTCACTTCAATTCCCTTCCTCTTATGTTTTTTTTTTTTTTTTTGGGGGGGGGGGTGGTGGAGGCAGGTACCTCGTTGTGACAGGTACTCATTTCCACTTTTCCTGGGATCACCTAGGTGGTCCATGCCTCTCGGTGCAGGCAATCCCATTGATGGCAATTGAGATGCAGGAGATGCAAAGACACTAATGCCGCTCCCAATCTGACATGTGTGTGGGTATGGGTGCACGACCCCGAATGCAAACAGTGTGCATCCGCGCTCCTACACCTGCATGCATGTCAGATTGGGAGCAGTGTCTGTGTAGGCAGTCCCGTTGATGGCTGTTGGAATGCAGGAGACGCAGACACAGGCGCTGGTCCCAATCTGAAATGGGGATGCACAGGTGGTCCATGCACCCCGGTGCAGATAGTCCCATTGATTGCTCTTGGGACACAGCAGATGTATGGACACAGACACTGCCACCAATCTGACATGGGGGTGGGTGTGGGTGCACGGCCCCGGATGCAAACAGTGTGCACCCGCGCTCCTACACCCGCACGCATGTCAGATTGGGAGACATGTCTGTGTCCGTGAAGCAGCATCTGTGTCCGTGTTTTTTTAAATGGGGATGTACAGGTGTTCCATGCCTCTCCGTGCAGGCAGTCTCATTGATGGTAATTGGGATGCAGGGGATGCAAAGACACAGGCGTCGCTCCCAATCTGACATGTGTGCGGGTGTGGGTGCACGGCCCCGAATGCAAACAGTGTGCATCCGTGCTCCTACACATGCACGCATGTCAGATTGGGAGCAGCGTCTGTGTCCTGTGCAGGCAGTCCCATTGATAGCAGATGGAATGCAGGAGGCACAATGACACAGATGCCGCTCCCAATCAGACATACATGCGGGTGTGGATGCACCTGCATGCATGTCAGATTGGGAGCAACGACTGTGTCCGTGAAGCAGCGCCTGTGTCTTCAAAATGGGGATGCACAGGTGTTCCATGCCTCTCGGTGCAGGCAGTCTCATTGATGGTAATTGGAATGCAGCAGATGCATGGACACAGGCGCTGCTCTCAATCTGACATGTGTGCGGGTGTGGGTGCACGGCCCCGAATGCAAACAGTGTGCATCCGCGCACCTACACCCACACAAATGTCAGGTTGGGAGCAGCGTCTGTCTCTGTGAAGCAGCGTCTGTGTTTTTGAAATGGGGATGCACAGGTGTTCCATGCCTCTCGGTGCAGGCAGTCTCATTCATTTTTTTTTTGGGGGGGGGTTGAGGCAGGTACCTCGTTGTGACAGGTACTCATTTCCACTTTTCCTGGGATCACCTAGGTGGTCCATGCCTCTCGGTGCAGGCAGTCCCGTTGATGGCAATTGAGATGCAGGAGATGCAAAGACACTAATGCCGCTCCCAATCTGACATGTGTGTGGGTATGGGTGCACGGCCCCGAATGCAAACAGTGTGCATCCGTGCTCCTACACCCGCACGCATTCCAGATTGGGAGCAGTGTCTGTGTCCTGTGTAGGCAGTCCCGTTGATGGCTGTTGGAATGCAGGAGACGCAGACACAGGCGCTGCTCCCAATCTAAAATGGGGATGCACAGGTGGTCCATGCACCCCGGTGCAGGCAGTCCTATTGATGGTAATTGGGATGCAGGAGATGCAAAGACACTAATGCCGCTCCCAATCTGACATGTGTGCGGGTGTGGGTGCACGGCCCCCGAATGCAAACAGTCTGCATCCGCACACCCACACCCACACACATGTCAGATTGGGAGCAGCGTCTGTGTCCTGTGCAGGCAGTCCCATTGATGGCAGTTGGAATGCAGGAGATGCAGACACAGACGCTGCACCCAATTTGAAATGGGGGTGCACAGGTGTTCCATGCACCCCGGTGCAGGCAGTCCCATCGATGGATAATTGGGATGCAGCAGATGTATGACACAGATTCTGATCCTAATCTTAGATCTGTGCGGGTGTAGGCTCACGGCCCCCGAATGCAGACAGTGTGCATCCATGCTCCTACACCCACACGTATGTCAGATTGGGAGCAGCATCTATGTCCGTGAAAGGTTGTGTTTTCCCATATGGGGATGCTCAGGTGTTCCACGCCTCCTGGTGCAGGCAGTCCCATTGATTTCAATTTGGACGCAGGAGATGCAAAGACACAGAAGCTCCATTATCCTCCTGAAGAAGCCGATTTGGCCTCAGAGAGACGTGTATGCTTCCTGAAGAAGCCGATCGCGCCTTGGAGAGACATGTATGGAGGTCTTGGTTGGGGAAGGGAGGTCAATGGTTGTCAGCACAATTTTTTTTTTATACTTTATGTCTTTTCTTATGTAAATGATGAAAAAAACAGATGTTTTATGTTATTGTTCCGGATGTGAGGGCCTTCCAAATCCGAGCGCCTTCCCAGATGGTGGTTGGTTCTACTGCATTATGCATGCCAAGACCCTATTGCAGAAACAACTGGCTCTCTGGTGGTGGGGGAGGGGTGGCCAGTATCTGCAGCCTCATGCTGTCGCTCATGTAGGAGAAGCCGTCAAAGTTCTTCTGGTCCTTGGCTTGTATTGGAGGATCCAGGTCTACGCTGGTCATGAATTCCGCCATCTTCATTCTTCTATAGATCAGTTTCTTATTCATCTGGAAAAAAAAGGAAAAGAAGTTCAGAGCTTCTGACTGATACAGAAAATGGTAAGAAAGCTTGGTGACCCCCCAACTCTGATGTGCTGCGGATTACACCAAGAAGGCTCCTTCTAGTGGTGAGAAGAAGTATTGCACGGCATCAACACACCATTAAAGTATATCTAGAGACCATGGCCCGGATTCACAAAGCACTTACGCCGACGTATCTCGAGATACGCCGCATAAGTGTAAATATGTGCCGTCGTATCCATGCGCCGTGCCCACAAACTGAGATACGCCTAAAAAGAGGCTTCCTACGACCGACGTAACTTGCCTACGCCGTTGTATCGTGGGTGCATATTTACGCTGGGCGCATTTGCCACTCCCGTTGATTTTCTATGCACATATGCAAATGAGGGAGATACGCCGATTCACGAACGTACTTGCGCCTGGCGCATAATATACACGGTTTGCGTAAGTCGTACGTCCGGCGTAAAGTTATTCCCCATGTATGAGGCGCAACCCATGCAAAGGTATGGACCAGGGAACACAGCCGTCATATTTTACGTCGTTTATGTAGTATGTGAATAGGACTGGGCGTAGGTTACGTTCACGTCGTAGGCAGTGATCCGTCGTATCTTAGGGAGTAGTTCCGACGTGATTGTGAGCATGCGCACTGGGATACGTCCACGGGACGGCGCATGCGCCATTCGTTTTAAGTACTTGGATGGCACTCGGACAATCATTTTCATGGGGTCACGCCCACTTCCACCTACAACGGCTTACGCCGAGGGAACCCAGCGCAGTTTGGGAGGCAAGTTCTTTGTGAATTCGGTGCTTGCCTCTCTGCGCTACGTCGGTGTAGAGTATATTAGATACGCTACGCCGGCATAAATATGCGCCAATGTATGTGAATCCGGGCAATTGTGTGTTAAACAGAAGGTTTGCAGGCTAAATCTGGCCCATTAGGCCATTTCATGTGGCCCTCACCCCCCTCTCCTGCAGCTGCAGAGACCCTGCCCCCCCCCCCCCCCCCCCCAGGACAGGGAAGTGTGTTACTGGCGGCATCACCATGTAAATAAAGCAGGATGATTGGTCTACTTACTGTTGCCGATTGCAATGGCGAGGGTGACTTTCCTTCCTCTAAGTCGGCCCAGTCGATCCCCTGGAAATAATCGTGGCGTCTGATGTCACTTACAAGGCGCGTTCGCTCTTCTTGGTCCTTACACAGGAGCTGTAGAGAAGAATGAAAGATAATAAGAAACAAAGAACAATAACAATGTGTCAACAACAAAAAGAAACCCGCCACTTTAATATTTGAGTCTGACGGTGACATATTTCAGCTTCCATAAGACCTGCAACTGAGGCCATGATTGGATCGGGTCGTAGTATGGTACCCTATCTATCCAGCGATGCCCACAAATGTCTCGGCCCATCCGGGACTCTCCCTCCTGATTGGCTGAGACACAGCAGCAGCGCCATTGGCTCTCCCGCTTCTGTCAATCAAAGTGAGTTAGCCAATCAGGAGAGAGAGAGGGGGCGGTGCCGAACCACAGCTCCATGTCTGAATGGACAAACCAGAGCTGCGGCTCGGATCCCCCCCCCCATAGAAATCTGGAACAGATTTGTATCCGATAAAATTAGGTAAAGTTCCGAGTATACTCACACTTCTTAGGAGTTCAAAGAGGAAGTAGTCCATGTCTTCTGGATAATGGGGATCATTATTTATTGTTGCTATCAATATGTCATTGACGGGCATTATGCCGACACAGAAGGGATTCTCGCCGAAGGCCATCTCGTATACGATCACTCCCAAGGAGAAATAGTCCGCCGTTGTGAAGTACGGCTCGTTGTAAATGACCTGTAGAAACAAAAAGGAGAGAGAGAAATAAGTATGAGAACATTCCTGAGCCAGGCAGAGGACAGAGATGACTCCATGCTGACGTACACTATATTGTCAAAAGAATTGGGACGCCAGCCTTTACACGTGCATAAACATTAACGGCATCACAGTCTTGGTCCAGAGGGTTCAATATTGAGTTGGCCCACCTTTTGCAGATATAACAGGTTCTAGCTGCAAAGGACGGGGCCAAAATAATATTGAACTCTACCGGCTAAGACTGGGATGCCATTAAAGTTTATGTGCATGTAAAGCAGGTGTCCCAATACTTTTGACAATATAGTGCATGTGATGTATGAAGCCTTCCAGGAGTCCTAAAAATTGTGCTAAAATTCACACAGTTTACACACACAGTATACACACACACACAGTATACATACATAGTATACACACACAGAATACACATGCACACACTGAAACGGCACTGGAGAGGCGGGGCAGCTATAATCTTGAGATTTTTTAAAAAACACAGATTTTCACATACTGTCCCTGGTTTTACTGAGACTGGCAACCCTGATGGGGCCCCCTAGTAGCATGGGGCCCTCAGGCAGGGCCCGAATGGGCAGTCCGCCCCTGCCAGTGGAGGAATTTTCCATTTAATGAAAGGGGAGCCCCTTTATGGCCTCTCTGTATCCAATAATAATTACAATTAAGTCTAATATCAAAATGTCACAAAACTTACTTCTGGGGCTATGTATAACGGTGTACCCGCAAATCCGGTGATCCTATTGGACTCGGTGACACCAGCCACAGACAAGCCGAAATCTGCAATCTTGATATGTCCTTCGCCGTCCAGTAGAATGTTCGCCGGTTTGAGATCTCTGTGAAGAAAAAAAATGAACAGTTTGCTCTGCATATCCTACATTTATATTAAGAGGGAAACGATACAAAGTATACATCTATGTAGCTGGCAATATCCTTCTTTCTTCTCCTTTTCTGCTCCTATATCTTTAGGCTATCTTTTCTTTTTTTATATATATATTATTTATTTTTGTTGTTCTCACTAATACAACGTTTGATAGCAGTCACTGTACCTCGGTCTGCTTTAGCTAGAACTTGATGCTCATACAGCTCTAGGACCACAGGAGCTTCTGTATGCCTCGGTAGGTATCGTTAGGATTCTCCGAGGAGGAAAGAACTACTAGATCCTAGTATTAATCTCCTCACTTTAGAGCTCTCGACCGACTCTGGAGGTTTCTGTTATTCTGGAGCCGCAAGATGAGTTCTGTATTTAAGAATGTATCTCCTGAATTTATCGAGTTAGCCTGTCCCCGACACAGTTTGTGCCCATAGGGGGTGTCGGGACTGGCAATAGAATTAAGTGCACTTATAGGGGATACTTGCTTTTATGTAATTGTTAGCATACGAAGTGGGTGGGTGACCTGGGTTTTTTTTTTCCTCTAAGGATGGTCGTTTATCTGACATGAATACTTTGACAAGCATTGTACGTATTTAATACTGGCCCCAGAATGTGCTGGCGGCAATAACGTGTACTGTACTGCTCTTCAATAAATTTATTTTAAACTGAAAAAAAAAAAAAAAAAGTATACATCTATGCAAAAGAAGAATGAAGATTGATGGGTGGACATTGGCTTGTTTTATATCAGCCTACAAGAAGATCTCTGTTCTGGGGTTCACAGCTCCGCCCACCTGCTCTCACTCCTCTTGCTGGATTTTGTATGAATCCTACATTAAGCAGACTATGGCATGAGCAGGGAGACTTCTGCATTGGATGGAAGGAGACTTTACGGGAGGCAACACAACTGGTAACTCATGAAACTGGTGGAAAGTCTTCCTGATTCACCCAAAAAAATACCAGAAGCCAAGGGGTGATTGCACCCAACATTACGTACCCATAACTACAAGAACAATCATGGTGGAGTGACCCATTAAAGCTGAATTTGGTGGGGGGGGGGTGATACCCACACTGCAATGGTTTAGGCCTTGTGTACCACTAAAAGGGCGGTTTATTCACCCAATCCCCACTCTCACAGTCCAATCCCCACAGCCTCAGGGTGAAAAAGAGGGGCGGGGAAGGAGGTCAGCAGAAGTCCTTGCTATTGGTCCCCCTAGGCATAAATAATCATTTAACCCTTATAGTGAGGTGGGAGCCCCTCTACAAGGGAGGGTTTTTCTTTTCCCCTGGGGTTCAGCTTTATATTTTGCATTATTAATCAGCTGATCCAATCCTTACCTGTGTATGATCTGACGAGAATGCAGGAATTGCAGGCCGCATAATATTTCCGCAGTGATGAATCTGATGGAGAAAGAAAAACATGAATTAGCATTCAAAATTGTCACAGACCAGAAAAGAAGCTAAAAGTAAAGAGGGTTATGGATGGACAGGGTTTGGATGGAGGGGTATGGATGGATGGAGGGTTATGGATGGACGGGGTATGGCTGTACGGGATATAGATGGACGGGGTATGGATGGACGTGGTATGGATGGACGGGGTATGGATGGACGGGGTATGGATGGACGGGGTATGGATGGACAGAGTATGGTTGGAAGGTTATGGATGGACAGGGTATGGATGGATGTGGTATGGATGGACGTGGTATGGATGGACGTGGTATGGATGGACGGGTATGGATGGACGTGGTATGGATGGACGGGGTATGGATGGACAGGTTGTGGATGGATGGAGGGGTATGGATGAATGGAGGGGTATGGATGGATGGACGTGGTATGGATGGATGGGGTATGCATGGACGGGGTATGGATGGACGGGCTATGGATGGATGGGGTATGGATAGAGGGGTATGGATGTATGGGATATAGATGGACGGGATATGGATGGAAGGTTATGGACGGACGTGATGTGGACAGACAAGGTATGGATGGACATGGTATGGATGGATTGGGTGTGGTGTGGATGGACATGTTGTGGAATGGACAGGGTATGGACGGATGGGGTATGGATGGACGGGGTATGGTTGGATGGACATGGTATGGATAGACGGGGGTATGGATGGACAGGGTATGGATGGACAGGGTATGGATGGACGTGGTATGGATGGACGGGATACGGATGGACAGGGTATAGATGGACGGGTTATGTCACTGCCTGTGGTCAGACACCCCTGACTCCAGCGTGACCCGTCATCGGACTTACCTTATGGTGTTCTGTTCCAAAGATTCTGACATCAATCCCCAAAGCTCTCCTCCACTCACAAATTCCATGACAAAGACCAGATAAGTCTGTGTGAAAAGAAGAGGTAAAGGTTACATTATAGACATTTCCCGATTTCACGTTGATGAAGAATATACAGAGTTATGCACACAAGTTAGGAAAAAGCTCTCTAGAGTTTTGCTCTATACAGTGGAACTTCGGATTACGAGCATAATCCGTTCCATGAGAATGCTCATAATCCAAAGCACTCGCATATCAAAGCGAGTTTCCCCACTGAAGTCAACGGAAACTAAAATAATTTGTTCTGCAGTGACTTCAATGGCATGCAATACCGCATGCGGCCAGAGGCGGGGGGGGGGGCACCGGAGAGCATTGGAAACAGACGGAAAGGACCGATCGGCGCCATTCGGCTCTGGTGCCCCCCCACCTCAATCCTGCACATTTTTTCGCGAGACAACGCTCGCAAACCAAGTTAGGATTTTTTAAAATACAGCGCTCGCATTGCGAAAACGCTCGTTAACCGCGTTACTCGCAATCCAAGGTTCCACTATACTGCTTCCCAAACTACAGCCGGAGCCCTGGTGTGGGACACAACGGTGGAGCTCCCCTCGGCCTCTCACAATTCAACACTTATTGGCTGAAGGACTAATTGAAAAAGAACTAATGCCCCTTACACACGGTCGAAATTTTTCCGACAAGAAAAGTCTGATGTGAGCTTTTGGTCGGAAATTCCGACAGTGTGTAGGCTCCATTGGACTTTTCCTGTCGGATTTTCCACCAACAAAAATTTGAGAGCTGGTTCTCAAATTTTAAGACAGGGAAAAAATTCCAATCGCCTGTAGCAATTCCGACGCGCAAAATTTCCGACGCATGCTTCGGAAGCATTGAAGTTAATTTTCTCGACTCGTCGTAGTGTTGTACGTCACCGGCGTTCTTGACGGTCAAAAGTTCAGAGAACTTTTGTGTGACTGTGTGTATGCAAGATAAGCTTGAGTGGAATTCCATTGGAAAAACCATCCAAGGTTTCCAAATCCGATCGTGTGTACGCGGCATAAGACTATCATCAGGGGAAGAGGGGATGCTTAGCCCTGTGTAAGTTCTGACGTCCCAAAAAATTCACCAAATAATTGTTTTAACCTCCCTGGCGGTATGATTCTGTCAGAAAAAACATGCTAAAAGCGGTACCATTATTTGCTAGGAAATTTGGCGTTTTATATTGTAGGTCTGTAATTTTTAGAAATAACTCACTTAAATCTGACCAAACAAGATTCTAATAGGCATCCCGGGTATGACATTTTTTTAAAAACAAAATTATAAATTATAATATAATAAATAATTATAAATAATTATAACAAATAATAATATAATTATAATAAAAATTATTCAATAATGTAATCAAATCAAAATCACTGAAATTTGCTCAGTTGCAGAATTGTTGCTGTCATTATTTTTTTTTTTTATGACGAATTTCCCCACAAATCGCTATCGCACAATTCTGCAAGTGATTATAATTTATTATCGCTGTTTTTTAGCTGATCTAAAACTATTTTTGACATAAAGGGACACTTTTGGTTGCTATGGACAATCTACAGTTTGCAGGGAGAAAGAAACGTTTTTATTATATAAAATGACATGCATGACACAGGACAGACCACTAGGGACAGGGGGGGTGTGTTTTTTTTACATACAGTACTGTAATCTATAAGATTCCAGTATACTGTATGTAAGGTGTTTGTTTACTTTTTTGAATTTGGCGCCGTTCTCCGTCCCCGTGCGTCGTAACGTCGCAGGGAACGGAGATCGGCGTCACACGGAGGCACTGTGTGAATCGAGCGAGGTCCCACTCGCTCACACAGCGCGGTGGCATCGCTGGATCCAGGGACAAGGTAAGTAACTTGTGCCTGTGGATCTAGCGAGGCAAGCCCGTGACTGACACGGGGTTACCGCTCGCAGCAGGAAAATCTAACCCCGTGTCTGACACGGGAAGACCGCCAGGCAGGTTAAGGGGTCTGGATCAGTAGGGGGGGGGGGGGCGCAGTACAGGAAAGAGAGATGAAGAAATGGAAAGATGAAAAGACTTACCTCCGTCTGGAATGATCCAAACAGATGAGTGATGAATCGACTGCCAATGCAAGCTTCTAGACTGTTCTTCTCCATAACAGCAGAACTGAAGTCATGTTTAAGTGATTTTTTTTTCACTATTTTTATCGCCATCTGCTGTTCCATGGCATAATGAGAGGCCAACACCACCTTCCCGAAGGCCCCAAATCCAAGCATTTCATGGTAATTAAAACTTTCCAATGATAGTTCACACCACGGGTCAACGGAATCGCTTGATGGAGCACTTTCTAGTGCATCTGGGATTGAACCAAATGAAGATAATGCACTGTAGAATGAAAGCAGATCACTCCGTCGTGCTCTGGGCTTTAAAGTCCATCCTTCTTCTCGGTCTATGGGGGTGGTAAATGAGAAATATTGAGTATTCCCACTTTCACTGGTGATTGGAACCTCTGGAATTTTCTTGTCCTCGGTGTCTGTCACCGGTTGGGTTTCCTCACTCTCACTGGTGATTGGAACCTCTGGAATTTTCTTGTCCTCGATGTCTGTAGACGGTTGTGTTTCCTCACTCTCACTGGTGATTGGAACCTCTGGAATTTTCTTGTCCTCGGTGTCTGTAGCCGGTTGGGTTTCCTCACTTTCACTGGGGATCGGAACCACTGGCTTTGTCTTGTCCTCGGTGTTTGTAGCCGGTTGGGTTTCCTCGTTCTTGGTAGTGGGTCCATCTCCTGTAGTCGGCTGTATTTTGGTGGTGATGGGGTCGTTATTTTGTTCTGGAGAGAGAAAAATAAAACAATTATTTATATTCCTGATATTTACACATCATTTACTAATGTTACACAGAATGGACATGTAAATGCCTTTCTTTTTTCATATGTACCGCATATACTCGAGTATAAGCCGACCCGAATATAAGCCAAGGCACCTAATTTAACCACTTAACCCCCGGACCATATTGCTGCCCAAAGACCAGAGCACTTTTTGCGATTCGGGACTGCGCCGCTTTAACTGACAATTGCGCGGTCGTGCAACGTGGCTCCCAAACAAAATTGGCGTCCTTTTTTTCCCACAAATAGAGCTTTCTTTTGGTGGTATTTGATTTATTTTTTGCGCTATAAACAAAAATAGAGCGTCAATTTTGAAAAAAATGAATATTTTTTACTTTTTGCTGTAATAAATATCCCCCAAAAATATAAAAAAAAACTTTTTTTTTTCCTCAGTTTAGGCCGATACGTTTTCTTCTACATATTTTTCGTTAAAAAATCGCAATAAGCGTTTATTGATTGGTTTGCGCAAAAGTTATAGCAGTTACAAAATAGGGGGTATTTTTATGGCATTTTTATTAATATATATTTTTTACTAGTAATGGCGGCGATCAGCGATTTTTTTTTCGGTACTGCGACATTATGGCGGACACTTCGGACACTTTTGACACATTTTTGGGACTATTGGCATTTTTATAGCGATCAGTGCTATAAAAATGCATTGGATTACTTTAAAAATGCCACTGGCAGTGAAGGGGTTAACACTAGGGGGTGGGGAAGGGGTTAAGTATGTCCCTGGGTGTGTTCTTACTGTGGGGGGGGTGGCCTCACTAGGGGAAACACTGATCCTCTGTTCATACATTGTATGAACAGAAGATCAGCATTTCCCCCGCTGACAGGACCGAGAGCTGTGTGTTTACACACGTAGCTCCCGGTTCCCGCTCTGTAACGAGCAATCGCGGGTGCCTGCCGGCGATCGAGCCCGCCGGGCACACGCACAGGCGTCGGGGGCGAGCGGGGGGCGCGCACGTGCCCCTAGTGGCCTCTCAAAGACCCACCGTATAGCTACGGGCTCTCGCCCAGGAGAGCCGACCTGCCGCCGTATAATGACGGTGACTGGTCGGCTAGTAGTTAAAGTGGAGTTCCACCCATAAATATAACATTACATCAGTAATTTTAAAAAAATGTCATTAGTCCTTTAAGAAAATTGTTTTTTTTTTAGATGCCTTCAAAGTGTTGTTGCTAGGCAAAATAGTTAATCTTCCCTCTTCCTGCACCTAGGTGCTTAAGCTTCCTAACCTACACCGCACAGACTCCTGGGAATGTAGTGGGTGTAACTTTCCAGGAGTCTGTGCACTCCCCAGTCTCGAAGAATCATGTGACTTGGATAGTACAGGTGCTGAAACCTGATCTGAAACCTATTACACTGCTTGTGCAGCACTGAGCATGTGCGAGATCTGTAAGGCTGAAATCCAGGAAGTCATACAGTCTGGCTTCATGATGCCCACACTTAAGATGGCCCCAGTAAATTTCTATTTTATAAAGTGTCTAAATGCTGTACAACCTAACAAAACGGACCTTAGTTTACAGACTAACTTTACTAGAATACATTAAGCTTGTGTATTACAGGGGTATTTATATTTAAAAAGTGAAATTGTGGCCGGAACTCCGCTTTAACCACAAAAAAAATGGTAAACGTATTGACTCGAGTATAAGCCTAGGGTGTCCATCTGCATGTCTCACTGTGCCTCACTTTGCATCACTGTGTCCATGTGCATGCCTCACTGTGTCCATGCCTCACTAGGCCCATGCCTCACTGTGCCCATGCCTCACTGTATCCATGACTAGACTGACGTTTAACATTGGAGTCTATGGAAGGGGTGCTTGGCTTCAAAAAATCAGTGCTCCCCGGTCATAGATTCCCTAGACAAAAAACTTTGCACACTTATAGAGGAGAAATGGTGCTACATGTGTGCCAAGTTTTGGGTCCAGGGGACCTACAACCGACTGGTACTGGGACCCCAAAATTACTGGAGAAATTAACATTTAACATGGGAGTCTATGGAAGGGGTGCCCGGCTTTGAAAAATCGATGCTCCCCGTAGATTCCCCAGACAACAAAGTTTGCACACTTGTAGAGAAGAAATGGGGCTACATGTGTGCCAAGATCTGGGTCCAGGGGACCTACGACTGGTCGGTACCGGGTCCCCAAAGTCACTGGATAAATGACTGTTTAACATGCCCATGCCTCACTGTGCCCATGCCTCACTGTGCCCATGCCTCACTGTTCCCATGCCTCACTGTGCCCATGCCTCACTGTGTCCATGACTAGAATGACGTTTAACATTGGAGTCTATGGAAGGGGTGCCGGGGTTTGAAAAATCGGTGCTCCCCAGCCGTAGGTCCCCCAGACAACAAACTTTGCACACTTGTGGAGGAGAAATGGGGCTACATGTGTGTATATGTTACGGATCAGGGGGACCTACAACCGGCCGGTACCGGGTCCCCAATATAACCAGAGAATTGACTGTTTAACATAGGAGTCTAAGGAAGGGGTGACCGGCTTCGAAAAATCGGTGCTCCCCGGCCATAGGTCCCCCGGACAACAAACTTTGCACACTTATAGAAGAGATATTGGGCTATAGGTGTGCCAAGATTGGGGTCCAGGGGACCTACGACTGGCCAATACCGGGTCCACAAAGTCACCAGAGAAATTACTGTTTAACATGGGAGTCTATGGAAGGAGTGCCCGGCTTTGAAAAGATGGATATCTTGGTTGTGGCAGTAGCTGCTGCTGTTACCGAGATATCCATCTTTAAAGTGCCGACGTATATGTACAGTGGGCGGTTAAAATGAAAATCAATTTATAACTTTTTTTGAAATGGGTTTTTCTGGATATTTTTGTTGTTATTCCGTCTCTCACTGTTATAAAAAACCGACCAATAAAATTATAGACCGATCGTTTCTTTGTCACAGAATCAGCAGCCGATCAAAATATTTGTTTTCCCTCACTTGTATATCTGCATTCATTTACTCTACAGAACGTTTGTGTTGTAATTCTCTATTATAATACTTACCAACAGCATCGTCTTCTGTGGATTTTGGTTGATAAAAGGGGCAGATTCTGGCCAGAGCTGCCCTGACCCCCCGCCCAATTGCCCTACCCTCACCCCTTGGAGGGGCAGTATCATCAGGCTGGCGGTCCCCTGTTATGGGGTTCACTCTGAGAAGTCCAACGTTCTCCTCTTTGTTGGTAATCAGAGGATCCTTCATGTTGTATCTTCCCTTCTTCTTCTTCAATAGCTGTCTAATTGCCCCGCACCCACCCTTCTGGGGGGTAGGTATTATGGGCTGGGTGGTAGATGGGTGATCCCCTTTTATGGGGTTCACTCTGAGAAGTACAACGTTCTCCTCTTTGTTGGTAATCAGAGGATCCTTCATGTTGTATCTTCCCTTCTTCTTCTTCAATAGCTGTCTAATTGCCCAACACCCACCCTTCTGGGGGGTAGGTATTATAGGCTGGGTGGTAGGTGGGTGTTCCTCTGTTAAAGGACCCACTTCCAGTAATAAAACAGGTTCCTCTGTGATGGTTTTCAGGGAATCCTGCACCTGATACATTTTATTTCTCGCAAAAAGTTGCATCATTCTAAAAGAAATTATCAACAACGCAGAGAACACAGAATCGCTTCCTCTTTTCTCAAAGGTTGCTTACTGTCTGAGCTGCAACTGCTGGGGACTCCTTATAAAGGGTTCTGCTGTGATGTCACATAGCTCTGCCCACTGTTGTGTTCTTTCTCTGCAGCTGGGGTTCTGTTGCCATGACGATAACTGCCATATGCAAATGAGGTCCATTCCAGTAGCTGATAAACAACAACCATTTATTGTGTATCAGAATTTTATATGGACTTTTTTTGTTGTTGTTTGGTCTAATAAAAGGAAATCTGGGATATCTGTGTTGTCTTACATATGATTTATTCAGGTTTAATGTACAAATAATAATAATTATTTTATTCATGTCCTGAGATTCAGATCACAAAGCTGTAATAACACTGGCATGAGCTGTTGTTCTATTTTTAGCTCTGTAAAGGTCAAATTTCAAATCTGCTGGCAAACAAAATAACTGACATTTTTTTTATTGGCAACTGCTGAAAAAATAACTGACTTTTTTTTTGACAAACTCATCCTCATTTGTTTAATAAATCTTATTACACTTCATGTACATTTTACGGGTACTTTTCTTTAACAAAGTTTAACCACTTCTCACGCAGATATACGTCCTTTTTTTAAAGATGGATATCTTGGTAACGGCAGCAGCTGCTGCCACAACCGAGATATCCATCTTTAGTGTGAGCTGTCCTGTAAACGATAACGGTGGTCTCCGCGGCGGATTCGCCGCGAGATCACCGTTATCGGCGGCGGGAGAGGACCCCCCCCCGTCGGTAGCGGGGGAGGCGATCGGGTCCTTTCACGTGCTGTGTGGGGATGCGAGTGAGGGCACCCGTCTCCATAGCATAACAGGGCGGAAGTGACGTCAAAACGTCAGTCCCGCCCATGCTTCTTAAAGCAACATTTTTTAAATGTCATTTTTTCAAATGCCAAAATTTTTTTTTTTTTTTGCATTTAAGTCTAAATATGAGATCTGAGGTCTTTTTGACCCCAGATCTCATATTTAAGAGAACCTGTCATGCTTTTTTCTATTACAAGGGATGTTTACATTCCTTGTAATAGGAATAAAAGTGATAATTTTTTTTTCAGTGTAAAAAATAATAAAATAAATAAAAATAAATAAGAAAACACAAAACAATTTTTTTCAAGCGTCCCGTCCCGACGAGCTTGCGCGCAGAAGCGAACGCATACGTGAGTAGCGCCCGCATATGAAAACGGTGGTCAAACCACACAAGTGAGGTATCACCGCAATCTTTAGAGCGAGAGCAATAATTCTAGCCCTAGACCTCCTCTGTAGCTCAAAAGATGCAACCTATATAATTTTTTAAAACGTCGGCTATCGAGATTTTTAAGGGTAAAAGTTTGACGCCATTCTACGAGCGGGCGCAATTTTTAAGCATGACATGTTGGGTATCATTTTACTTGGTGTAACATTATCTTTCACAATATATAAAAGAATTTGGCCAAATTTATTGTTGTCTCATTTTTTAATTAAAAAAGGTGATTTTTTTCAAAAAAAAAGGCGCTTTTTGGGGGTTTTAAGTAATTTTCTAGCAAAAAAAATGTTTTAGTCTTGTAAATGCCAAATCTGAAAAACACCCAAGGTCCTTAAGTGGTTAAAGACAAAATCTTATATAAAAATGTATCTATTAGATTTACATGTTACAGTATATTATATTACTGGCAAATTTTGAAAACAATTATTTGACTCTCAATTTTTTTAGTGTTTACAATATATTTGTATAAATGATTGTATATTGTACCCTTGTTGTACTATTTAATGAAGTTCATTTTTTGTAATTCTTTATTTGAAAACATCTGAATAAAATCTTTGATAATAACATTTTGTACATTCTTTATTTAAACAAAAAAATCTTTGAAAAGGAACATTTTGAATTTCTTGGCGGCTACTGGAAAATAACTGACTTTTTTCTTATTTTGAATTTTTTCTTATTTTGAATTTTGACAAACTCATCCTCATTTGTTTAATAAAGCTTATTAGACTTCATGTACATTTTAAGGGTGCTTTTCTTTAACAAAGTTTAAAGATAAAATCTTATATAAAAAATGTATCTATTAGATTTCCATGATACATTATATTATTTTACTTGCAAATTTGAAAACATTTATTTCACTTTCAATTTTTTTTTTTTTTAATATTTACATATATTTCTATAACTTATTGGATATCGTATCCTTGCTGTACTATTTATTGAATTTTATTATTTGTAATTCTTTATTTGAAAACATCTGAATAAAATCTTTGATAATAAAATTCTGTACATTCTTTATTGAAAAAAAAATCTTTGAAAAACAACATTTTGAATTTATTGGCGGCTACTGAAAGAAAAACTGATTTTTTTTTTTACAAATTCATCCTCATTTGTTTATTAAAGCTTATTAGACTTCATGTACATTTTAAGGGTAATTTTCTTTAACAAGGTTTAAAGATAAAATCTTATATAAAAATGTATCTATTAGATTTCCATGTTACAGTATATAATTTTTTTTAGTGTTTACAATATATTTGGATAAATGTATTGGATATTGTACCCTTGCTGTACTATTTAATGAATTTGGGGGTGAGAGTTACAAATTTAATTACAGTATTTGTAATTCTTTATTTGAAAAAATCTGAATAAAATCTTTGATAATAACATTTTGAATTTCTTGGTGGCTGCTGAAAAAAATAACTGACTTTTATTTTATTTTTTTAATTTTGAATAAACTCATCCTCATTTGTTTTGAAAAAAGCTTAATAGACTTCATGTACATTTTAAGGGTACTTTTCTTTAACAAAGTTTTTAAAGATAAAATCTTATATAAAAATGTATCTATTAGATTTCCATGTTACAGTATATTATTTTACTGTGACATTTTGAAAAACATTTATTTGACTCTCTGATTTTTTTTTTTTTTTGTGTTTACAATATATTTCTATAAATTTATTGGATATTTTACCTTTGTTGTACTATTTAATGAATTTGGGGTGTATATAAGCACTGGTTTTGGTTGATGTGTGTCCCTCCTTCATTCTTCATTCCAGGCTCCATCGTTCCTCCATTCTGCACAGGTGTCTGTGATTGTTACAGGCGACAGCCCCTTAATTCCATACCTTCCAATGAAATCTCGGGGCATCACATAGTCGCGGGCCAATCCGGCTGGATCAGGGAACTCCTCTATCTGCTGACCTCTCTCTGGGTGAGACTCTATTTTCATTATTTCCAGTCATGCCTGAAGGGTATAAACATGCATACCGGGCCGTCACCAATGTATTTTTTCCCCAGAAACAATCGTTTATTCTGTAGAATGATTGTGCAGAGGGTCCAGTCCTCCAAGAATCCCTCACACCGATCCCTGTCTCAAAACACCGATCCCTGTCTCAAAACACCGATCCCTGTCTCAAAATAAAAAAAATCACAATTATTAGAGAATGGAGTCCGGCGTTGGTTGAAGCGGGGGTTCTCCCTTTGCCTCTCTTCTCCAGCACTGCCATTGTTACTGGAGATCTAACGCAAACGCATGTGTAGACACGCCGCAAGGCTTCCCCAGGTGATTTTAGTGTGTCTGCGCAAGATCCCGCAACCATATGCTGCAGATCTTTACGAGTTCCCCCACTGAGACCCCCACAGTGTTCCTGGGGATGAAGAGCATTTCATAAATGGCTTCCAGGGTGTGTGATCGAGGAGGTAGATGTGGCACATGGGCAGACACATTGTGTGCATTCCTGCAGGGACTGGCACATGCGCAGACACATTGTAGGACCTCTTTCAGGACTTGTAGATTGTAATATATTGTGCATGCGCAAAAAGACAGCCGGGGGGGGAAACCAACAATACACAGCCCTGAAGAGAGTATCCCGTCATAACCCTGAGCATCCTGTGTCACCCTATGACCCCCATGACCCTTGTGTCACCCTGTGACCCCCATGATCCTTGTGTCACCCTATGACCCTTGTGTCACCCTGTAACCCCTATGACTCCAGAGCGTCCAGTGTCATCTGTGACCCCCATGACTCCAGAGTACCCTGAGCATGCTTTGTCACCCTATGACTCAGAACATCCTGTGTCGCCCTGTGACCCCTATTACTCCAGAGCATCCTGTGTCACCCAGTGACCCCTATGACCCCATAGCATCCTGTGTTACCCTGTTACCCCTATGACTCCAGAACATCCTGTGACCCCTACAGCTTGTGTCACCCTGTGACCCCTATGACCCCATAGCACCCTGTGTTACCCTGTTACCCCTATGACTCCAGAACATCCTATGACCCCTACAGCTCGTGTCACCCTATGGCCAGTGGTGTATTTAGGTTTTGTGCTGCCCTAGGCCTGACTAATCTCATTCAACCCCTAATTTAAATATGATCCACCCCTTCCTGTCAAGGTTACACCCCTTCCTGTTTAAGACCTGCCCTGAAATCCTTCAGTGGGGACACTAGTTCTGAGGGTCTTGGGGGGGGGGGATTCCCTTAATCTGCAGATATTTCCTCTCACTTCCTGTTTGGCTATGAGGCAGGAAATAAAGAGAAATGAACGGATGGCAAAAAAAATTAACAGGGGCTATAACCATCCCTTACTCTATTCATAATGGAAAAGAAGTGTTGATGATAGTTTCACTGATGGGCACTGATAAGGCGGCACTGAGGAGATGGCACCAATGAGGTGGCACTGCTAAATTTATGGAGGACTAAGAGGATATAACCGTACCAGTGGTGCAGCAGAAAACATGTAGCACGGTAATGAAGGTATGTGGTCCAGGAAGTGAACAAAGGAAGGATTGGGGACAGGAACAAATAAATCTATTTGTTTATTTTTCTCATCAGCAATCAACAGAAATATAATTAAGATTCCTAAATATGTACAACTGACACAAGCAAAGGATTGCAGGAAAGTCCTACTACCTACCTGACAGGTATAGGTGGCCATGTCAGTGTCCCTTGTGTATGCACCATCATACCGGCAGCAGTGCGGCGGCTTTATGGGGCACCAGACCGATTTGTCTTGCGGCCTAGTCCACCTCATAAGACTGGTGCTGAACTAAAAGTGTAGTGCAAGCCGGCGGGGACTCTTTTCATGCTGCCCCCCTGCAAAGTGCTACCCTAGGCCTGGGACATTGCTTTGCCTGCCCGTGCCATTCTGCCGACGTATATGTACGTGTGGCAGTCGGCAAGTGGTTAATAGTGCCCACTCCCCTTAATACTCAACTGAGCCCGATTTCGATCCAGCGCTATGCACGTCTGCAGCAGCTCTTCTCCCCTCTCCCCGCTCTCACAGGCTTGGCTTAGAGCATTGGGAGCCATTGGCTCCAGCTGCTGTCTGTCAAAAGCTGTGAGCATAGCCGGGGGCGGGGCCTAGTCCCACTGTCATTGTGTCATTATCAATTAAGCTTTTCTTATCGATGTAACAATTTAAAAGAGACAGCGCACCCAACCAGCTATATAGTGACATTTCTTTTGGTGTTGATGTATTTTAGAGTGTTGCTTTCTTTGAGAGTCACAATTCTTTTCACTGTGCCATTTAACCACTTACGCCCCGGACCATTTGGCTGGCCAAAGACCAGGCCACTTTTTTGCGATTCGTCACTGCATCGCCTTTAACTGACAATGCGTGTGACATGGCTCTCAAACAAAATTGACGTCCTTTTTCCCACAAATAGAGCTTTCTTTTGGTGGTATTTGATCACCTCTGCGGTTTTTATTTTTTGGGCTATAAACAAAAATAGAGCAACAATTTTGAAAAAAACAACAATATTTTTTCCTTTTTGCTATAATAAATATCCCCCAAAAATATATAAAAATAACATATTTTTTCCTCAGTTTAGGGCGATACGTATTCTTCTACATATTTTTGGTATTACTAGGATGTTTTTTCACCTTAATGCATAGTATGTATTAAGGTGAAAAAACATTTACCATTATAACCCCTTTAAAATCAAAGAGGAAGAAATTCAAATGTAAATAAAACTATTTTTTATTGTGTGTTTATGAAAGTAGAATTCTGGATCTAGACACATTTTTCCTTTTCCAACTATATATATATATACTCTGAATAAACCAAGAGTTCTTTGGTAAAATCAATCGGCCAGAAGTGAAGATCTAGTGATCCTTTCGCCCATTCGCTGACTCACTTTTGACCAGGAGATTCCAAGCCTGCCCACCACGGCAAGGTAGACTCTTCTAGGGCAGGACCTACACTAACTACACTAAGCTACCCTACTGGACGCTACTCATCCTTTCTCTAATGTTGGGTGTATGTTTGTAGTAGGCCTCATCCTATAATCTGTGTGTGCTGTCTACTCTCTCCTAATTGGGTTGTGTGTGTGTGTGTGTGTGTGTACATCTATCTAAAGCATGGAGCGGTCAGTTTATGTACATCTGGACGTCCTCTGTTAGTGTAGGTCAGTGCATGCCAGTCCAGTGTGTGTCAGTAAATAAACGTTCATCAGCAATCAACAGAAAAATATATAATTAAGATTCTTTAATATGTACAACTGACACAAGCAAAGGATTGCAGGAGAGTCCTACTACCTACCTGACAGGTATAGGTGACCATGTCAGTGTCCCTTGTGTCTGCACCATCCCTATCATACCGGCAGCAGTGTGGCCGCTTTATGGGGGCACCAGACCGATTTGTCTTGCGGCCCAGTCCACCTCATAAGACTGGCGCTGCACTAAAAGTGTAGCGCAAGCCGACGGGCACTTGTTTCCGTGCTGCCCCCCTGCAAAGTGCTGCCCTAGGCCTGGGCCTTGTTGGCCTAGGCCAAGATACAGCGTTGCCTCTGTCACATAAAAAGCTGCATTCTAGTGCCTGTGCTTTATAAACAAAACAAAAAAAATGTCTACTTGTATTACCAGTGTATTCCAGAGATCACATGACTCCAGGCTCTCAACTCCTCCCCTCCCCGCCTCCCTGGCTTACATCAGCAGGGAAATCTCAGCCCCACCCACTGGAGATATCACACGGGGAGAGCAGACAGCCTGGAGCAATTTGGGCAATTTTGGATTTGGGCAGTTTTGGTGGGGCAATTTTGATGGGGGCATTTTAACGGGGGCAATTTTGATGGAGGCAGTTGTGATGGGGCAGTTGTGATGGGGCAGTTTTGATGGGGGCAGTTTGATGGAGGCATTTTTGATGGGGACATTTTTATGTGGCAGTTTATGGGGCAGTTTGATGGGCACAGTTTTGATGGGCGCAATTTAATGGGGGCATTTTTGATGGGGAATTTTTGGTGGGTGAAATATGATGGAGGCGTTTTGATGGGGTAATATGAGAGGGGTAATATGATGGGGGCAATTTGATGGGGGAAATTTGATGGTGGTAATATGATGGGGCAATATGATGGTGGCAATTTGATGGTGGCAATTTGATGGGGCAGTTTTGATGGTGGTAATATGATGGGGCAATTTTATGGAGGCATTTTGATGGGGGCAGTTTTGATGGTGGTAATACGATGGGGGCAATTTGATGGCGGAAATTTGATGGAGGCAATATGATGGTGGAAATATGACGGGGCAGTTTTGATGGGGCAATATGATGGAGGCAATTTTGATGGGGGCAATTTGATGGCAGTTTTGATGGTGGTAATATGATGGGGGCAGTTTTGATAGGGGCAGTTTGATGGTAGAAATGTTATGGGGCAGCTCCTGCAAAAGGTAATTACTTTTAAAAATATGCTAATTGTAAATAATATCCCTTGTTTCTGTGCAGAATATATACACATACATACATACATACATACACAACAAGAGCTATGTGTATGTATATATATATATATATATATATATATACTGTATATACACACTAACTATACAGTAATATATATATATATATATATATATATATGTGTGTGTTTTTTTTTTTATTGCTGTCTGCGCCCCCTTTAGGGAGATTTATTCTCTTCAACTGCCGAATCATATTTCCCCCCCCCCCCCATTTTTAACCCTGCCAAGTCAAATGTTTTTCTTTTCATTTATGAACCCTTTCACTTTTGTTTCTTTTTTTTAACCCTCCCCCTCTTTAACCCTTTCACTGCCAAACCAATCCAAATTATAAATAAAGGAAAATGTTTTTATAGTTAGTGTTGGATGGAGTGGAGAGGGGTTAGAACCCCTGTCAGGTTGTTATTGCTGTCTGCATCCCCTTTAAGGAGATTCATTCTTTCTATTTACCAACAAAAGTGAAAGAAAATCACAGATTTTGGGTTGTCACCAGAACAGGAATTAGAGGGGAAATCTTCCAATGGGGACACTAGATCTGGTGACACCCAGGGATGATGTCACCTTGGGGGATTGCGGCGGCGTAGCGTAAATAGGCCGGCGTAAGCCTGCCTAATTCAAATGTGGTAGATGTGGGCGTGTGTTATGTAAATTTAATGTGACCCCGCGTAAATGACGCTTTTTACGAACGGCGCATGCGCCGTCCGTGAAAGTATCCCAGTGTGCATGCTCCAAATTAACCCGCAAGAAGCCAATGCTTTCGACGTGAACGTAAATGACGCCCAGCCCTATTCGCGAATGACTTACGCAAACGACGTAACATTTTCAAAATTCGACGCGGGAACGACGTCCATACTTAACATTGGTACGCCGCATCTACGTCTCATATAGCTGGGGTAACTTTACGCCGGGAAAAGCCTAACGTAAACAGCGTATCTGTACTGCGTCGGCCGGGCGTACGTTCGTGAATTCGCGTATCTAGCTGATTTACATATTTCTAGGCGTAAATCAGCGTACATGCCCCTAGCGGCCAGCATAAATATGCAGTTAAGATACGACGGCGTAAGAGACTTACGCCGGTCGGATCTAATACAAATCTATGCGTAACTGATTCTAAGAATCAGGCGCATAGATACGACGGCTCGGACTCAGTTACGACGGCGTATCTGGAGATACGCCGGCGTAACTCGTACGAGAATCCGGGCCACAGTGTATAAATATATGTACAACACCTGGGATGCATATATATCCTCTACACACAGTGGGGCAAATTCAGATAGATTAGCAGATCTTTAGATCCGCGTAATCTATCTGATTTACGATCCACCGGCGCAAGTTTGAGAGGCTAGTGCTGTATTCAGAAAGCACTTACCTCAAAACTTGCGGCGGCGTATCGTAAATCCCCCGGCGGAATTCAAATTCTGCGGCTAGGGGGAGTGTAGTATTTAAATCAGGCGCGTCCCCGCGCCGATCGAACTGCGCATGCGCCGCCTGCTAAATTTCCCAGCGTGCATTGCTCAAAATGACGTCGCTAGGACGTCATTGGTTTCGGCGTGAACGTAAATTACGTCCATCCGTATTCGCAAACGACTTACGCAAACGAAGTAAAAATTCAAAACTCGGCGCGGGAACGACAGCCATACTTAACATCGGATACCCCTCACATAGCAGGGGTAACTATACGCCGGAAAAAGCCAATCGCAAACAACGTAAAAAAAAAGCGGCGGGCGTTCGTTTCTGAATCGGCGGATCTCCTCATTTGCATATTCGTCGCGAGTAAAACACGAAACGCCACCTAATGGCCAGCGGGAGATTGCAGCCTAAGATCCGACGGTGTAAGTCACTTACACCTGGCGGATCTTAGGGAGATATACTCCAAAATGCTGTATTTTGAGAATTGTATTATGCTCAAGGTGACTGTAACCATATAAATTCACTTGCAACACAGTCAAGTACAATATGTTATACCATTTTTATTTGCACTGACAATTACAATTTAAGGACAAGCTTCCTGTAAAGTCCTAGCAGTGCTGAATCAGTACTGCTTGGACCTTCAGGCTCGGTTCATACCGTCGCTGCATGCGGCTCACAGCAGGGGACCGGTGCGTGCTGGTTCACCGTTTCAGGTCCGATTTCATGGCTGAAATCGAACCTGAAACGTGCCAAAAAAAGCATGTGTTTTTCTGGCACACCGCACCGGGCCCGCTGCGGAGATATGTGAACCGGCTCCATAGAGAGCCAGTCACATTCTCCTGCTATGTAAATTTAATGCTGGGAAATGCGCATTCAATTCGCATAGGTGTGAACCCAGCCTAAAAGATGGGGGTTGACCCCCCAAGGTTTGCCATGACAATTTAATTATTAGTGCAAATAAATATCATGGGCAGTTTTTAAAAAGTTCTCGGAAATACTGGTGATTAGTAGATTATGAAGCCAACAACGATTTATATCATCCTTAAAATTGAAAAGAAACTCCTACAAACATGACTTACTTTGGGTCCTTGAGGCCCGGAACTGATAAACACTGAGATTAAATATTCAGGAAGAAGAAGTTATATTTTTATTGGCATGGCTAAATTGTTAGGGAGAGAATCACATCCGATAACCTTCTCACTGTAGCTAATGCTTCCATGGGCAGCATCAATTTAGATTTGCCTTCCACATTTGTCATTTGGAATCACATGAAACAATCCAAGGTATCCTCCCAGGTTTGGAATATAACAAAGTTGACAGAAATATTATAAAAGAGGTCTTTTGCTTTGAGGATGATGTAAACAAAAGAGATTAAGTGTTTGTGATATGTCTTTCAGGTAAAAAAACATAATCCCTCAGCTGGCAAAGCATTAAAATGATCTTAATCAATCTACAACAGAGGAGATGGATGCTTTGTGAAAGAAATATCCACTAATGGAGCTTTGACAAGATAAAGTATCCTTGCTGCTTTTTTGGCAAAAAAATAATAGATGAGCAGGACAAGGCATTACCGGAGCCAGTCAAGGTTAGAAATTGTGTGAAAAGTACAACTTGTTAAAGGAACACTATCACAAAACATAATAAATATAAGCTGCGCTAATAAATGATACTGGTTTGATTATGTGACATAAAAAAGCATATGCAAATTAATTGAAAAAATGATAGATGAGCAGGACAAGGCATTACCGGAGCCAGTCAAGGTTAGAAATTGTGTGAAAAGTACAACTTCTTAAAGGAACACTATCACAAAACATAATAAATATAAGCTGCACTAATAAATGATACTGGTTTGATTATGTGACATAAAAACATAAAAAAGCATATGCAAATTAATTGAAAAAATAAAACACTGTAATGCCACGTACACACGATCCGAAAATCGGACGACAGATCGTCCGACTTTTTCCGTTTACCAGTCGCAAGTAGAAATTGAATAGGTTGCTAAAGTCGCGAAAAAATTCTCGTACGACAGAAAAAAATAATCGGAAGTGATGTCATGTGTTGTAATGTATTTGTGTTGTATTTTCGGACGACAACTGTACTGACCAAACGAAAATCGTACGATCTGGTATCGTACGAGGAAAATTTTCGTGCATGTCCGATAAAATAATATCGGATGAACTGTCATGATCGGCTCACCGAAGCCCTATACTAACGATCCGATTATCGGACCATTCTTCCTCGGGCGACATTTTTCGTACAATATTCAAATCGTGTGTACGTGGCATTAGTGTTATTACACCTGAGTGCATCAGCTGATTATAATGAACCAGACCCTCCCATTTAGATTCAGACAGCAAGCAGTTACTTCTTTAGAGCAACAAAAGTAAACGACTGGCCGTATGAGAAGTGGGTGTGAGTTTATCCAAATATAGGGAAGAGAGGCGTGCTGACATCATCACGTCTGGGCAAGTCCCGGAAGCAATGGGCTGCTATTTTACACTACGGAATTGTAAGTGCAATCTTGTCTTTTATATCTAATAAATATAACGATTTACACTATGTAAGCCTTCTGGGCCAGATCCTCAAAAGGGATACGCCGGCGTAACTGCTGTTACGCCGTTGTATCCCTGTTTCTAACTATGGAACTGATCCACAGAATCAGTTTTCCATAGTTAGGCAGAAGATCCGGCATGTGTAAGGGACTTACACTGCCGGATCTTAGGATGCAGTACCGCAACCGCCGCTGGGGGCATTTCGAAATGCCGCCTCGGGTATGCAAATTAGCACTTACGGAGATCCACAAAGCTTTTCAGCTTCGTTTTTCCTCCGTAAGTTTTAGTTTGCAAACGCAAAATTAGGGCTGCTTTTACAAAGTGTAAACTGTTTACACCATGTAAAAGCAGACCCTTCTGTCCAGCGACGCAATTTTTTTTTTGTTTTGAATTTTTTTTTTTTCGTCGTATCTTTTTTTTTTTCCCGACGCAACTTTATTGACCCGTCGCGATCCACAAAGCTCGGCATAACGTAATTTCGCGCTATGCACGTTGGGAAAATGACGTCACAAGCATGCGCAGTACGGCCGGCGCGGGAGCGCGCCTAATTTAAATGGGAATCGCCCCCATGAAAAGAGGAACGCCTTGCGCCGGCGGAATTTAAGTTACACAGCCAAAAATTTCTAGGTAAGTGCTTTGTGAATCGGGCACTTAGGTAGAAATTTTAAGACAGTGTAACTTAAATGGGAAAAATTAAGTTACGCCGGATCTTTGTGGATTACCCCCTCTATTCTTACATGGGGACCTATTGATTGTTCATATAATATAAGGACATCTATTGGCGAAGAGGTTGGGAGTTTTGCCACTAAGTACAGAGACCCGAGGCGGGGTAACAAGCCACGGGTGCTTTTGATCTCCTATAATTAAGGAATCAATTCAAGCTGGAAAGCGGCAGTGAGTGTAAAGGTGAAGGATATTTTCTATCATACTGTACCTTCTCACTTCTTCTTGGGTGTCTTGATCATATGTCACCATGGATGAATTTATTGAAGAATTTTTCATGGACTATTGATTTGGCTTTCACTTGCTTTTTGCCTTCATTTGCGGCTGGCTTTGTGGTCTGTCAGTCTATTTCTCTTGTGCCGTGCCTGCATCATCAGCAGGTAATCTCGCAAAATTACGGCCCCATTGAGATTTTCCTGATACACCCCATGTGACTTGCACGTCACAGGGGTTTTAACATCGGAGCAAGCAGGACCACTGCGCATGCACGAAACACAGAGAAAGGGCAGAAGTATGCTGAGGGCAGGAAGCAACTACACTGGAAAAGACACAATAGACATGGTAGGTGGATAAATCGGTTTGCAACGTGTTTTAAAAAGTATAAATTGGGGGCCTTATAGTTGCAAATGTTTTGTGCACTGGAGTTTACTTCCTCTAACTGAATTTAATTTCTTAATTATAGTTTCCATGATTCTAACAACTTTTTCTCATTCGTAATAAAAGAAATAGCTATAATTTGTTTCCACATGTGTAATTTTGACCCTGCCATGCACCAACTAAGGTGTGTCTATTAGAACAGGTCAAACCACAGATCAGAGTGCGGTGAGAACACGTATTTTATGCCTGCCAGATCAGGTCTAAACCACAGGTTATATCTGACTTAATGCCTGCAAATAAAGGATTGCTGATTGCTAAACGTGTACAGGACACAACACCTTCACTTCTAGCATGTCAGCACACCTCCCCACAGAACTCTAAACAACTATGAATGACTCCTGAAGCTGGACCTGGTAATTTAGACAAATCGAACATATGAGAACTTTTTTCCCAGGTTTTAGTGGCAGAATGTGGTGAAATTTCACTTTGCAAGAAATACCCAACCATGTACAAGGTAAAAAAAAAAAAAAAGCACTTTGATTGGATGATGGAATTTAGCAGAGCATCACATCCTTCACTAAGCTTTGGTGAAAGTAGCAAAGTAAACAGTTCATTTGATTCATGGTTTATGGTGTTAATTAATAATTGGGTAAAATTAATCTGTGTAACACGGGGATGTCAATAAATTCAATAAAAAAATACAACAATAACAGAACAATCAGAGAAACACATAAAGACTCCTTAAGCAACATATTGGGATGAAAATCCCATTAGGACATACACATGAACAATCCTGCCAATCCTGCCTGGTGCTGCAGTCTATGTTCCCTTTTCATTCAAATGAGGCTTTACAGTTGTATTTCAGACAAACAGCAACAATAAGACAACCCATAGATGATTTGATTTACTTTTCTACCATGGGTGGAAGGCAAGAAAATATATTGATGCATTCATCAACACAGTCAGTGTTGATGGGGGACTGCCTCCCGCAGCACTATTGTGTTCTGCTGACAGGGCAGTGCAGGGAGCCTTTCCGCCCAGAAGAACATCATGATTACTGTAAGTGGCTATAGTCTCCAGCAGTAATTGTATGTAAAAAATCCAACAGGTTAGCCATACCCAAGTTGATTGATGGATCGACTTGGATACAATCATTCTGCCCATATCTGCTGAACTGGCTGAATTTTGATCCATGTATGGTCAGCTTAAAGAAGAAGTATAGCTTAAGCTATTTTGGCTATACTTCTCTTAGGGATCCCAGGAGTGCACTTCTTGTGCACTCCTGTGATCAATTTTCAGCAGACAACAGGCTGAAGCCCTCTATTGGGTGGTTTCACAGAGCCGGTCCAAGCTCTGAAAAGATCCTGACCATATGGTCAGGATTCAATCAGAAGCTTTGACCACAGCCCAGTGCTTCAGTGAGCACTGAAGCGGCAGAGGCAGAGCAGAGTGCCGGAGAGTGACAGTCCTCGGCTTTATGTGTACTGCACAGAATGCTGATAACTGAGCGATCAACGGCCTTTGATCGCTAAGTTCCCAGTCAAAGCTTGCAGGGGACAGATGCTGCATCCACCTAGGTGAGTATAACATTTTTTTTCTAAATCTCATGTGAGTATTTAGGGCTTTAATATATATTTTTTAAATCGCTGCAGGAACTAGCTAGAAGAGGATGGAGGTATGGTTTATGAATGATCCTTACCTGGAGTCAAATTTTTGAACCTAGATGTCCTATGGCCTTTATAGGAGAGGTCAAATGGCTCTCTCGTGCCTTAAGGGTTGCTCCTCCTTGTGATAAGATGAGCTGAGTCTGGGTGAGCTGGGACGTGACCTGCAAAGGAGATGTTATGTGCTGAGTGTTTGTATACTTTGTGGTGCTAATCCTGGATTCAAGTACCATAATACCCCAACTATTCTGATGGTACTATTTTGATATAGATCTGTATTAAGCCATGATTTGGGAAAACTGTCAACAGAATATTGACTATTGTTCTGCTTCAATGGTAAAGACATTTTATTGCAACAAACAGCCTCCAGACAATCCAGACAGCACAAGTGTTTGGTGTGATGACCTAAAGAAATAAAGTGTTCAGTACAGCCAATGCCTGGTAAGTAAAGAGAGTTATGTGTTTTAGGGTGCAAGCTTGGACAGCTCTGGGGGGGGTGGCAAAGGAGGAAAGGCATTCCCCCACCTGATGATGAGAGAGAACCTTCTCATGTACCATGCATCAAGTGGCCCTGGTCCCCGTGTCTCATGGCTCCAGGTTGTTGATAGGATTTCTGGAGCTTCTGTCTGAGCCATGTGACAAGCAAAGGCCTATGTGTGTGAGTACTCCAAGTGGAAAGGGGGTAAAGATGAAGTGACAAGGAGGATGGAGAGAAGAGGTCTAGAGGTGGACCGATATTAGTACATGTGTGTAGTTTGGGATGGACACCTGAATGATGCTCTGCATCCCTGTATGTATAGAAGGAGCTGAGCTGTGCATGATGGTCATGTGGAAATAAGCTTGGTCTACCCTTACATGTCTGTTTTGGCTTCTTATGCCGCGTACACACGATTGGAAATTCCGACAAGAAAAGTCTGAAGTGAGCTTTTGGTCAGAAATTCTGACCATGTGTAAGCTCCATCTGACTTTTTCTGTCGGAATTTCCACCAACAAAAGATTGAAAGCAGGTTCTCTATTTCTCCGACGGAAAAAGCTCCTATCGTAAATGCAATTCCGACGAGCAAAAAAACATGCATGCTCACAATGAAGCAGAAGAGCTGAACTGCCTTTTGAACTTCATTGATCTCGGCTCGCCATACGTCTTGTCACCGCGTTCTTGACGGTTGGAATTTTTGACAAGTTTTGTGTGACCGTGTGTATGCAACACAAGTTTGAGCCAACATTTGGTCGGAAAAAATCCACGGGTTTCTTGTCGGAATTTCCGATCGTGTGTACGCGGCATAAAAGGATTGAGCAGAATTTCTATCCCATTGTTCTTCTAACTGATAGACTAAAACATTGTATGCAAGCAGTTAACTGCTAATATTTGAATTTATAATAATTTATCCACACAGCACAAGTGTTTGCTAACTAATAAAATAGATGTGTATATCGAGCTAGGTAAGCTATTATGTTGTGGTGTTATCTGTGGTTTTCAAAAAACACAGGTCTTAGTGATGGATTAATAAAATTGAATAGCTGGGCCCCCCCGTTTGGTTTTGTTATGGGGCCCCATCATGTGTGTCTAATTAGTCCCATCATTTGTAGTTAGTTATGCCTCTAATGGCTGCAAGGAAAAGCTTGTTCTTTCAGCTCTTCATATGCCAACAAGGCTTCCATTTTGTTGTTGGAGCTAGGGAAACTAAAGGCAAATGGTATTTGAGAACAGCCCCCTCCTCATCTAGAGTTTTCCGGGAATATTGTCTCATAGACAATACAAAGCAGATGAAGACTACAAAACTCTACAGACTGGTGCGTCTGGACTTGCGTCATCACAAATCACCAGGTTACTTTTATCGACTCTGTCAATGTTCCTTTCACGCCAGACAGAATATTACTGCAGTAAAATGACCACACATGATGACACTTTGCCTGGATGTATTGTCACAAACTGTTTTAAATCTCCATGGTTCAGTTGTTCGATCAGATGCATTTCCATATCAAAGCAGCAGATATGTGATGAGTTTCTTGTGCCCATGGAGCTCTGTTTGTCATGTCACTTGTTCATGAATAAGCCTGCAGAAAATGGTCCTCTCTTGTCAGCCTCCTGGATCAGCAGCTTTCAAAACACCCTAAATGGTAAAATATTTGGAAAACTGTGAAATCCTAATAGGCATGTAAACTATTTAAATTGAAATTCCTAATAAGAAGAGTTTTAAGAACACTGTGAACCTGTATTTATAGCTGATTCAGATTATCGTGGGTTTCATATTGTGCTTAGAAAGAACACAGTAATAAAGAGTAAACTATGAGTGGAAATAGCATGGTCCAAAGATAGCAATATAACTTAGATATGCCTATAAATAAATATTATTACATTCAGATTAAAGCCCAACTACAACCAAAATGTTTGTTAGAGTAGATCAGGGCTTAAATCTCTATCAAGTTTATATGTAGTTGACCTCATTGGAGGTGGATTGTGTCCCATTTTCTTTTTTTTTTCTTTTTTTCACAAAAAGTCTTTATTAGGTGAATAATAGTGCATAATACATTGTAAATAATACCTCATGTAGGCAAAGAGAAAAGTAAAGAATTTTGGCAAAGATGTTATACATCAATACAGTCATTACATACATTATCTTCGACAATTGAGTACATATAGCAAAACTGTCACCGTTTTTTTTATTTTTATTAAAACGAAGAACAGGTATATGCGTTTGATCAGATAATCTTATAGAAAGAGGGGAGGGAAAAAAAAGGGTGGGGGGATGAAGAAAGATTACAGACATTTAAAGCTTAATTACATTCATATATGTAGGAAATAGTATACAGAGGCCTGGAATTAACGTATTTTCCTGTATTAATTCCAATTTTATGTAGTAACCAATTGATAGTTTTGAGATACCTTAAATGATGTCCAGTTGGACCAAATCGCTGAAAATTTGGTAATTCTCTCTTGGGAGGTGCTGATGAGTTCCTCAACTTTTTCTATGTTGTTGATTCTCCTAAACCATTCAGCTTTCGTTGGGACATGAGTAGTACGCCAATGACAGGGGATGCATTGACGCGCCGCATTGATCATGACCATGGGGAGAGATTCCAAGTACTGTTTCTTAGGTATAGAGTTGAAGTGTAAGAGATACTGAATCGGCGTGAAACTCAAGTTCTCAGAGGTGACTAGTTTAATAGTTTTGTGTACTGATATCCAGAAAGATTGAATAACTCGACATGACCACCAAATATGTAGCATCAAACCTTCCTCGCGTTTACATCTCCAGCATCTATCAGATACCAGAGGTGAAATTTTGTGAAGGGTAGTAGGGGTTCTGTACCATCTAGTGGTGATCTTAAAACCACTTTCTTGTGTGGCAACATTAAGTGATCCTTTATGGGCATCCCATTTTCATTGAAGATACATGAACAAGTAAGAGCAAATCTCTACAGTGGAAACATAGTCATCAGTAAAAACTCTAAGGCCCCGTACACACGACCAAGTTTCTCGGCAGAATTCAGCCAGAAACTCGATCGGAGCCGTATTCTGCCGAGAAACCCGGTGGTGTGTACACTTTTGGCCGAGGAAGCTGACGAGGATCTCGTCGGGCCAAATAGAGAACATGTTCTCTATTTCCTCGTTGGTCAATGAGGAAACTTGGCTCGCCGAGATCCTCGGCGGCTTCACAAGGAACTTGACGAGCAAAACGATGTGTTTTGCCCGTCGAGTTCCTCGGACGTGTGTACGGGGCCTCATAGAGTGGTAAAGGTTAGAAAGTCTTCTCGGTTTTATGCATCAACAATTTAAACCTAAGTGCACTGCTAAAAGGTCCAGATTCAACGTTATTCTAAAACAAAGTCAGGGGTACAATCCAAAGAATAGCCAACCTGTTTTGGGGAGTCCAAAAAAATGCCCCCTTCATCAGGGCTTGAGACTGAAAACAGTGTGAATAGGCTAGAAGGGAATTGGACCTTTAAAGGGGTTGTAAAGGTGACATTTTTTTCCCTAAATAGCTTCCTTTACCTTAGTGCAGTCCTCCTTCACTTACCTCATCCTTCCATTTTGCTTTTAAATGCCCTTATTTCTTCTGAGAAATCCTCACTTCCTGTTCTTCTGTCTGTAACTCCACACAGTAATGTGAGACTTTCTCCCTGGTGTGGAGTGTCGTGCTCGCCCCCTCCCTTGAAATTCAGGAGAGTCAGGACGCTCTCAACGTTGCATATAGAGAATTGAGCTGTGTGTGAGTGGGCGTCCTGACTCTCCAGAAGTCCAAGGGAGGGGGCGAGCACGACACTCCACACCAGGGAGAAAGCCTTGCATTACTGTGTGGAGTTACAGACAGAAGAACAGGAAGTGAGGATTTCTCAGAAGAAATAAGGACATTTAAAAGCAAAATCGAAGGACGAGGTAAGTGAATGAGGACTGCACTAAGGTAAAGGAAGCTATTTAGGGAAAAAATACCTTTACAACCCCTTTAATGATATTTACTTTAATGTAATTAGAAGCACCAGCCTCTACTCAGCTGCTGGTTGGAAACGTATTTTAATTGCTATACATATATGTCCCTGTTTGGAATCCTCCTTGCTACCCATGTGTTCCCCAATGGAACATGAAAGGAAAAGAAAGAAAAATAAAACATAAAAGAGATTCTATTCCTACTCAAGAAATGAAAAACCTTTGAGTAAAGTTGGGCCTTTACCATTTTGTGCCCAGAGGTCATTGAATTTTAGATTCCCAAAATCTAGCAGTGTCAGTGTGTTTCAGTTATGACTTGGCTATACCTCTACAACTAATATGACTAACTAAGTAATCTTTACATTTTGTAAGAACCTAAATATATATTTATGTAGTGGTACCCCGGTAGGAGCTGCAAGGATGTTTGATATCCGGGTCTCCCATTGATAAATCCACAGTCAGTTACACAGTATTTTCACTCAGTCCAGGGGATGTGTTTTCATGTTTTATTTGGAGAACTTGGATAGAAGAAGGGAATTACCGTAGTAGTATACTCCAAATTAACTATGCATAAGTGAGGACAACTCTCTGTAGAACTGTGGAGCAGATTATCTGCTAAACCATACAGCATTTGTATGGAATGAACAAGTCCCTTTGCATCAGAAGGGACTCGGTGGGCTTTGCATCTTCAAGACACTAGCCAGTGTCCCCTTTAGCTCACACATCCAGTATGCTGACTTCTAGGACCCAGGGGGGATTTCAGCAACATACACACAGCTTTAGGGATCCCTTCAGAAGTCTGTACTCACAAAATGTCCAGGGACAGCTGGTAGCCTCCATCCAACTTCCAAGCGACACACTATACCAGTGATATCAGACAAGATCCATAGACATCTTCCCTCAGTCAGCTTGCACAGGAACCCTGGGTTGTGGCTTTAAGGCAGGGGTAGGCAACCTTAGCCCTCCAGCTGTGGTAAAACTACAAATCCCATCATGCCTCTGCCTCTAGGAGTTATATCTGTGATTGTCAGGGTCTTGCAATGTCTCATGGGACTTGTAGTTTCAAAACAGCTGGAGGGTCGAGGTTGCCTACCCCTGCTTTAAGGCTTCAGGCCCTCAGGTCAGTCAACTAAAGCCGCATAGCAGCCAATGCTGGGGAGCGCCAATGAACACCCTGAAACTTTGCCCAAGCAGTGTACACTGGTTGTTAAGAAGCGGGGCCAGGAAGCAGGCCGTGGCATGTTTTAGAACCTTGCCGGACCCTTTCATGCATCACATGTCTCAGGCTCAAGTTCGGAGGCTCTGGAATGTTGCTTCTGCTGTAGCTGTGATTGCTGAATAATGTTTTGGACCCATTCTGTTGATCCATGGTGTGCTGGTGACCAGTGGCAGCCCCTAATCCATGCGCCCAGCCCCTACTCTACATGCAGGGTGCCAGACACATGGATTTCAATGTTTTTTTTTTAATAACATAATTAGAGCCTGAGGTTCAAAAAAAGAGTGGGCTCTGAGACCACCCAGTTGTGTGATGTTAATGTCTTCCTGCTTCTCCTCCTGGCTAGCAGGAAGCAGTTATTGATACCTGATTGGCCAGGGAGTCTTAGGACTCCCAGGCTAATCAGGTCTCGGGACCCACTTCCTGCTCGGCCGGGAGGAGAAACAATGCCTGTTCGGCCGGGAGGAGATGTAACGACCCCAGCTCTTCCTTTGGCAAGCTGAAGTGAGGAGCAGCATCGGCCTCCTAAGGTACGGCCACGGATCAATGTCGTCCGTCTCCCACAGAGGGGGGCACTGATGGCCGCCGTCCGTCTTCTGCGGGGGTTTGGCACTGATCTCCACCGTCCATCTGCCGCGCGGGGCACTGATCGTCGCCATCCATCTCCCACGGGGGGTGCCGTAAGGTTGAGTGAGGGTGCAGGTTTGTTTACCCCCCAAAACATTGAGAATCAGCTGCCACTGCTGGTAACGTTCTCTCACATTCACTTGAAAGAATCACTTTCGACATAGGGTATAATTTATGCTGTGGCTGTGAAGTGTCCCTCAGCTTCAAAAGTTGGGAAGTATGCGATTTCTAAAATGTTAAGGTCATTAGGTTATGTGGCTATTCTTCTTTAAATGACAGCATGCTCACCTTGTGCTGCATTATGTAGTAAAGCAGCCGGTTTGCCCTATTTAGTTCTGTCTATTTGCACATGAAAAATGACAGGGCCCTATTATACTATTGCTGTAGCAGCAGGCTAGAATTTCATGTTTTATATTATGCTGTTCTGAATGCCCAGAAAAATAGCTTTCAAGCATATTTTTTCTAAAATAATTCTTTTAACCTTTTTCATTCTTGTCATTTGGTTTGCAAACATAAAATCTGGAGTGGAAACGAATACGCATATGTCGCAGTGGGGTTTGCCTTGGCCGTCAATTTATGTTCCAGAATGAACCAAAAGGCTAGAAAAATAGATGCATTTCAGAGAGAAAGATGAATGGACGGCAGTCTGCTAGGACGCATAGTTTAAATTAAATTACAAGTATTTCGTCTGTGACTGTGTCTGTCTGTAGCATAACAAATTTGGAGGGTTTAGTTGGAAGATCTTATAACAATCACTGGAGGATTTAGAAGGCAAAAAATGACTACATTTGTATAAAGTTCATAAAAATAGGCTAAAAAGGTTAGTAATCATATTAAAGGTGACAAATGAAACAAAGGCATGTGATTTACTAACACAAACATGATTGTGTAACCAATCTGCAATGATCTTTTATTGTTTTGACTGTAGTAAACTGAGAAAGGGTAATATGGCTGCTGTGGGTAATTGCTGTAGGATTTATACTTGTAATTGTAGTTTAAAACACTTTCTATTTGCATCTCCTTGTTAAAGGGAAAGTACACCGTATTTTGTTTTTTATTTCATGTTTTTGTAGTTGTTACATTTTTCACATGATTTCTTTACCATATGTTCCAATATGGTATCATATACGCAGGTTTGTAGTTTCTTTTTTTGCATTTTAGTAGCCAACCATGAGGATGTACTAACCATAATCCACCCCACACTGGATATGGGGAGAAAGGATGCACTGTAGGAGGAGTGACGGTCTCTGTGGTGAGCTGGAGAAGCTGTGGGGCTATCATTTTATGGGGCTCCTTGGGCTGCCAGCGGTGGAGTGTTCAGTGGAGAGGAGCGGTGGCGCTTGGGGCAGCAGTGTCCAGCTACTGCTATGTCATCCATGGAGCTAGCATTCCTCACCGGTGGTAGGAGGAAATTGCTATGCCAGTCAGGAAAGTCGATAAGGGGGATGTTCAGGGTGATGCAAAAGTGTTCCAGGTCTTCTGGAACTCTTAGATATGCGGCGTGACCTTGGACTGTTGCAGAAAGGAAGAATGGGAACTTCCAGTGATAGCTAAAAGTTCTGGAGCAGAGGAGATTTAGCAAGGGTCTTAGTTACGATCTACGTTGTAGGGTTATGTTGGAGAGGTCTTGGAAAATGTTTAAGTCTGCACCTAGGTGTAGTAAGCGATGGCGGCCTCATGCTTTCTTGAAAATGTCTTTCCTCAAGGGGGGCTAACAAGGCAACAGACCACATCCCTGGGTCTGTGTACCTGCCTCTATAGGTCACAGAGCTCTGTGTAGAAGCTCCTTTTTGATAGGAGTCCTCTCCTGGAGGTCATTTAAGACAGCTAAAATGGCTTGTGAAAGGCAGTTTGGTTCAATAGATTCATGTAGACCCCTACCCTCAGGTTGCGTAGATGTCCCAAGTTTTGAGATCCTCCAGGTGACGGTGGAGCTCCCTCAGATGTTTTACATGAGAATCTGTGACTAGCTGGACATGGCAGAGCGCGGAATCATGGCGAGCTGTCGTCCTCTCCACCTTCCTCACTCTGGAGGCGATAGCGTTGATATCTGTTCGGAGATCTGATATTTCAGCCAACAGGGTGTTTTTAATGTCGGCAGCTATCTTGTTAAAATCATCTAGGCTGGGAGTGGGTGCTGAACGTGACCCCGAGGCTATGGAGCTCAATTCTTGAGAGTGAAGAGGGCTTTTATTAGGCAAAAGGAGGCCGAGAAGCTGTCATGATGGCTCTGTGTTGAGTCTGGAATAACTCTGGGATATTGCGGCTCAACTGTATTCCCTGGTCTCGGGGTGAGCAGGATTGTGTCGCAGAGGCACTCCGGAATGATCTCCCCATAGTTTAGCAGTAAATCGTCTCTGATTAGCAGATAGCAGGGCCTTAAAGTGTCAGAGCTTGGAGACTAACCCACCATCTTAGACCGGGACCAGACCGCGCCCCACTTTCTAAACAGGGCCAGTTTATTGTCCTTCAGACTTTAGCGGGGCCGGACTGTCACCAGTGGGATGAAAAAATTTCCCAGTGTCAGTGGAAAGGAAAACATGTGCCTATGGTCATTAGGAGGAGGAATAGTGGCACATCATTGGTATTAGTGGGAGAAATATTGTCCCATTGTTGTTTTCAGAGGAAGCAATAGTCCTGTTTTGTTTATCTTGGTGGGAGGAAAAGTGCCCCATCAATGGTTCTAGTGGAAGATGCCCCTTTTGGTGTGAATGGAAGCAATAATGCTCCATTACTGGTGTCAGTGAAAGAAATATTGTTCCATTGATGATGTCAGTGGCAGGAATACTACCACACTTTTGGTATCCGTGGAAGGAATACTGCCCCATTGTTGTTGTCAGTGGAAAAAATTGCATAATTGTTTATATCAGTAGGAGGAATTATGACCCATCATTGGTGACAGTGGAAGAAATCATGCCCCATTGTTGGTGTCAGTGGATGAAATGATGCTGCATTGTTGGTGTCAGCAGAAGTAATATTGCCTCACTGTTGGTGTCAGCGAAAGGCATAATGCCTCATTTTTGGTGTCAGTAAGAGGAATACTGCCTCATATCAGTGGGAGGGACAGTGTCCCAAGGGCCAGATAAAGGCAAGCAAAGGGTCTCAGTTTGGAGACCACTGCTCTAGTGGTTGTGTTTCACTGATTTCACTCACGGATCAACATGTGCTAATATAAAAAAGCCAACCACATATACTCTAGAGTTTTTAATTCGTTAGTCATAACAGCAGTGTTAATTTTGTCTAAAAAAAATATTTTCATCTACGAAATTAACACTATTTTAGTTGATTAAAATACGTCTACAACAATTTGATAAAAACTAAAATGGCATTTTACTCAAATGACTATGACTAAAACTAAAATGAAATTTAAAGCGGAGGTTCACCCTACAACAATTATATACCATTCCAACCAGCATACTGCCGACATGTACAGTATGCTGATTTTTTTTTTTTGCTGTACATACCGTTTTATACTTCTTTTTCTTTTCAGACCCCGCGGGGAATAGGCGTTCCTATGAAGAGGCGTAGATGATTGACGTGCGGCTAAGGCGCGTCACGCGTTCCGAAAATAGCCGGACTGGGACTCGGCTCTATACGGCACTATACGGCGCCTGCGCACAGACTAGGAGCTGACTGCACAGGCGCCGTATATAGCCGAGTCCCAGTCCAGCTATTTTCGGAACGCGTGACGCGCCTTACTCTCACGTAATCATCTATGCCTCTTCATAGGAACGCCTATTCCCCACGGGAGTCTGAAAAGAAAATGAAGTATAAAACGGTATGTACACTGAAAAAAAAATAAAACAGCATACTGTACATGTCGGCAGTATGCTGGTTGGAATGGTATATAATTGTTTTAGGGTGAACCTCCGCTTTAATGTCAAAATTAACACTGCACTACCACATACAGTTGCAATAAAAAGTATGTGAACCCTTTTGGAATGATATGGATTTTGGCACAAATTGGTCATAAAATGTGATCTGATCTTCATCTAAGTCACAACAATAGACAATCACAGTCTGCTTAAACTAATAACACACAAAGAATTAAATGTTACCATGTTTTTATTGAACACACCATGTAAACATTCACAGTGCAAGTGGAAAAAGTATGTGAACTCCTAGACTAATGACATCTCCAAGAGCTAACTGGAGTGAGGTGTCAGCCAACTGGAGTCCAATCAATGAGATGAGATTGGAGGTGTTGGTTACAGCTGCCCTGCCCTTTAAAAAAACACACACCAGTTCTCGGTTTGCTTTTCACAAGAAGCATTGCCTGATGTGAATGATGCCTCGCACAAAAGAGCTCTCAGAAGACCTACGATTAAGAATTGTTGACTTGCATGAAGCTGGAAAGGGTTATAAAAGTATCTCCAAAAGCCTTGCTGTTCATCAGTCTACGGTAAGACAAATTGTCTGTAAATGGAGAAAGTTCAGCACTGCTGCTACTCTCCCTAGGAGTGGCCGTCCTGTAAAGATGACTGCAAGATCACAGCGCAGACTGCTCAATGAGGTGATGAAGAATCCTATAGTGTCAGCTTAAGACTTACAAACGTCTCTTGCATATGCTAACATCCCTGTTAGTGAATCTACAATAAGTAAAACACTAAACAAGAATGGATTTCATGGGAAGATACCACAGAGAAAGCCACTGCTGTCCAAAAAAACATTTCTGTACGTTTTAAGTTTGCACAAGAGCACCTGGATGTTCCACAACAGTACTGGCAAAATATTCTGTGGACAGGTGAAACCAAAGTTGAGTTGTTTGGAAGAAACACACAACAGTATGCGTGGAGAAAAAGAGGCACAGCACACCTACATCAAAACATCATCCCAACTGTGAAGTATGGTGGTGGGGGCATCATGGTTTGGGGCTGCTTTGCTGCTTCAGGGCCTGGACGGATTGCTATCATCGAAGGAAAAATGAATTCCCAAGTTTATCAAGACATTTTGTAGGAGAACTTAAGGCCATCTGTCCACCAGCTGAAGCTCAACAGAAGATGGGTGTTGCAACAGGACAACGACCCAAAGCATAGAAGTAAATCAACAACAGAATGGCTTAAACAGAAGAAAATATGCCTTCTGGAGTGGCCCAGTCAGAGTCCTGACCTCAACCCGATTGAGATGCTGTGGCATGACCTCAAGAAAGCAATTCACACCAGACATCCCAAAAATATTGCTGACTTGAAACAGTTCTGTAAAGAGGAATGGTCAAAAATTACTCCTGACCGTTGTGCACATCTGATCTGCAAATACAGGAAATGTTTGTTTGAATTTATTGCTGCCAAAGAAGGTTCAACCAGTTATTAAATCCAAGAGTTCACATACTTTTTCCACCTGCACTGTGAATGTTTACATGGTGTGTTCAATAAAAATATGGAAACATTAAATTATTTGTGTGTTATTAGTTTAAGCAGACCCTGATTGTCTATTGTTGTGACTTAGATGAAGATCAAATCACATTTTATGACCAATTTGTGCAGAAATCCATATCATTCCAAAAGGGTTCACAATACTTTTTATTGCAACTATAAGTAGGGGCATCTACTAAGCTGCTGAAAGAAAAAAATAAAATAAGAAAAAGGCTTTTCTTATATTTTCTTATTATAATTTAATGTTGGTAATATATTCAGGTAATATGTACAATGGCATTACAGCCAATAGAGTTTACAGCTTTTTGTGTTTTTTTTTTTTTTTATATTTTAAAGTTGTACTTCTGTTTGCCAAAAAGCAATATTTTTATGCTTGTTGATAAAACGTGGTTTATTTATAAAGACGTTATATATCACAACAGCTAAATCTGTGTCTGTAGTACATGTTCAAACCTTAAAGCGGATCTTCACTGTATCTGAACACCAAAAACTAAAAATGCTATTTAATTCATTTTTAATATTCAAAATATACTCCCCCATCCATCCATGTCTCTGTGCTTTATTTTGTTGAGAAGTCACTTGGAAAACACCCCCCTAGCATTTCTGTCCGTGGCCATCTTCAGTAAGGGAAAATGATTCATGTAGCATTATTCTTCCTGGAATCCATCTGCCTTTAGCTCAAGAATGCATGTAGGAGAGTGTGCTTAGCTGCGAAAGCCCATCCTCCCCTCCTGAAGACTCTTGGGATGTATGACATCATTTGCCTAGACAAGAAATGTAAAAAAAGTTTAAAACAAGCAAATATGAAAAACTTTTCAATCTATTTACTAATGCTAGCAGAATAGGGATTCAAATAATCAATGTTTATTGGGAGATTGCAGTTCCACTTTAATACCATAAATAATATGTTATTGGATTTTTATTTCAGGAGTATATAATGAGAAATGCTTAAATAATGCAATACAATTTAACCAAACCGATTGCATTTTAGTCGACTAAAATGTACTGGAGATTTTAGTTAACTAAAATACTACTAAAACTAAAACATTCAGATGACTAAAATATGCCAAAAAAAATGCATTTTAGTCACAAGACTATGGCTAAAACTAAATCAAAATTTGATGTAAAGATTAGCACTGAATATCGGGTATGCTTGTGCTAAAAGAGAGGGACCATGGACAGCCTACAGACATTGCAAAATGTTGCCTCGATCTGGAAGTTTGGGGTCAGGTCAATAGCTGTTAGCATGTCTAGAGGTCCTGGGAGGAAAAGGATGAATCGGCAAAAAACAAAGAGGGCTAGATTCAAATAGGTGAGCGGATCTTTAGATCCGCATAACCTATCTGATTTACGTTACGCCGCCGCAAGTTTTTGAGGCAAGTGCTTTATTCAGAAAGCACTTGCCTGTAAACTTGCGGCGGCGTATCGTAAATACCCCGCGGAATTCAAATTCCGCGGGTAGGGGCCGTGTAAAATTTAAATCAGGCGCGTCCCCGCGCCGAACGAACTGCACATGCGCCGTCCGTAAAATTTCCCAGCTTGCATTGCTCTAAATGACGTCGCTAGGACGTCATTGGTTTCGACGTGAACGTAAATTACGTCCATCCGTATTCGCGAACGTTTTACGCAAACGATGTAAACAATTCAAAACTCTGCGCGGGAACGACGGCCATACTTAACATAGGATACGCCGCATATAGCAGGGGTAACTATAACCCGGCAAAAGCCGAACGCAAACGATGTAAAAAAATGCGCCGGGCGGTCGTTCGTTTCTGAATCGGCGTAACTCCTCATTTGCATATTCCTTGCATATACAAACGGAAGCGCCACCTATCGGCCAGCGTGAGATTGCAGCCTAAGATCCGACGGTGTAAGTCACTTACACCTGTCGGATCTTGGGGAGATCTATGCGTAACCTGATTCTATAAATCATGCGCATAGATACGACCGGCAGAACTCAGAGATACGACGGCGTATCAGGAGATACACTGTCGTATCTCTTTCTGAATCTGCCCCACAGTGTTTAAGTGGAGACCAGCCAGATATTGTATCATGGACAATGAAGGGGGGTGGGGGTGCAGAGAATGTTTGGTGGACAGGAGAAACGAGAGAGCTGTAAGAAAATCAGTGTGGATAGGGAGGGGTGTAGCAGAGAATGTAGCCTGGATAGATGAATGAATACCAGAGTATCATGGGCAATGGAGGGGAAGGGGGTTTGGGAATTGCAGAGAATGTAGCGTGGACAGGAGACATAAGAGAATTGAAGCGGAGTTCCGCTGATATATATATATTTTTTTTTTAAAGTCAGCAGCTACAAATACTGCAGCTGCTGACTTTTAAAATATGGACACTTACCTGTCCAGGGTGCCCGTGATGTCGGCACCAGAAGCCGATCTGCCGCCACCATATTCAGTAAGGGAATTAGGAAGTACAGCCTTGCGGCTTCACGTCCTGGTTCCCTACTGCGCATGTGCGAGTCGGGCTCCACGATCTGAATGGTCCCTGCTGACTTCTGGGACCTGTGTGTCTCCCAGAAGACAGCCGGGGGGGGCAGAGAACGTGCTGGATGTGGCGTAGATAACCTGCGGATATCTATGCCCGGAAGTGAGAGAAAATACCTGTATTAGACAGGTATCTGCTCCCCCTCCCCCTGAAAGGTGCCAAATATCACACTGGAGGGGGGGATTCCAAAAAGTGGAAGTTCCATTTTTGGGTGGAACTCCTCTTTAAGAAGACCTGTGGTAGAAAGCCCCTATAGAATAGTGGAGGAGTTTTGCAGACACTAATGTGAGAGCTCCCAGGGAATGTAGTGTGGATGGATGGGTCTTCATTTCTAAAGACAATTTATAAAGTCTTGTGATGCAAGGATAATCCTGCTTCTGCTTTCTTCATTTTGTGGATCTGTGCTTACTCAACCTCTTGCTGCTTCTTGAATTTTACCCCACCAAGATCAGATCAGAAGTCATCGGGAGGCTCCTCTGATAGAAAGAGGCAAATCTACCTAGTTGGAAACCTGTACACATAGACAAAGGCCCAGATTCTCGTAGATCGGCGTATCTTTGTGCGGGCGTAACGTATCCTATTTACGTTACGCCTCCGCAACTTAGACGGGCAAGTGCAGTATTCTCAAAGCACTTGCTCTGTAAGTTGCGGCGGCGTAGTGTAAATAGGCCGGCGTAAGCCCGCCTAATTCAAATTTGGAAGATGTGGGCGTGTGTTATGTAAATGTTGTGTGACCCCACGTTAATGACGCTTTTTCCGAACGGCGCCGCTTGTAGACATATCCCAGTGTGCATTGCTCCAAAGTACGCCGCAAGGACATATTGGTTTCAACGTGAACGTAAATGACGTCCAGCCCCATTCACGGACAACTTACGCAAACGACATAAACATTTCAAAATTCGACACGGGAACGACGTCCATACTTAACATTGGTACGCCACATGTACGCCTCATATAGCAGGGGTAACTTTACGCTGGGAAAAGCCTAACGTAAACAGGCGTACGTTCATGAATTTGCGTATCTAGCTGATTTACATATTTCTAGGCGTAAATCAGCGTACACGCCCCTAGCGGCCAGCGTAATTATGCAGTTAAGATCCGACGACGTAAGAGACTTACGCCGGTCGGATCTAATACAAATCTATGCGTAACTGATTCTAAGAATCAGGTGCATAGATACGACCGCTCAGACTCAGAGATACGACGGCGTTTCTGGAGATACGCCGTCGTATCTCCTTTGAGAATCTGGGCCATAGTGTGGAACAAGGTATGGTAAATCAGTAATGGGGAAATTATAATCTCCAGAAAGTCAAGGGTGACCAGACATCCCCGGTTTCCGGAGACAGTCCCCAGATTGAGGACACTGTCCCTGGACCAAGTCTGTCCCCGGTTTTGTCTCCGGATTGGATTTGAACAGGGGCTGGGGCAAGTTCAAATTCCTACTCGCTTAGGGGCATGTATTTTTTTCCATTTTCTGTGCCCCTTTCTGATAATCATGTGCTGGTCGGAGCGGAGGGAATATTTCTTCAGTTTCGGTTGCATGCCCATTCAGCTCTGCTCGCATGTTCTTCTGCCTTGGTTCAAGTATCAGGCCAAACACCTGCCTGCTTATCTCCTTGCCTTGCCTGGGGGAGTGATCTTTCTCCGCTTCCCACCCAGTAGTAGCCGGGGCCAGTAGAGTAAGACTTGAGAGGCTGTGAGGCGGGCAGTGGCGGCGACAGGCAGAGAGTCGCTGATTGCCACCATTACTAGTAAAAAAGAAATATGTCCCTGGATTTCATTTTAAAAATCTGTTCACCTTAGACAATGGGCTATACTGATGACTATTCTTTTGCCTTCTCCTTATAGTTTCCACAGTATGGTTTCTTGTTCATTACCTGGATTCATATTGACATACTGTAGAAATAAATCAAAGAAGTTTCATGCTACATGTAATAAAAAGCTTCTCTCATGACAGATTTCCTATAATGTACTCTGATGACAGGCAAAAATGTCCAAAAACCTGACCAATGAGCACTGAGCATATTACGAAAAACAATATAGACAGAAGGTAATTTTAATGAAAACACTGTATCAATACAATGAGTGGATCAGGAAATAAAGGCAGCTGAATCTTTATGTACAATTGGGGTCTAGCTAATGCCGCGTACACACGATCGTACATTCCGACAACCAAACCATGGATAATTTTTTGACGGATGTTGACTCAAACTTGTATTGCATACACACGTCGCACAAATATTGTTGGAAATTGCGATCGTCAAGAACGCGGTCACGTACAGCACGTACAACGGCACAATAAAATGGAAGTTCCATACCAATTGTGCGACCCTTTGCTCCTTCTGCTAATCTCGTGTTAGTAGAAGATTGGTGAGAGACGATTTGCGTTTTTCAGCTTCGTCGTTTTCAGTCTGTTACAGCATGACGAATGTGCTATTTCCATTTCGAAGCTTTACTAGACCAAGCGCTCCCGTCTCGTATGATTCATGGCATGCGTGGAATTATGTGCGTCGGAATTGTCTACACACACTCGGAATTCATGAGAACGGAATTTGTTGTCGGATAATTTGAGAACCAGCTCTCCAATTTTTGAAAATGTCCGATGGGGCCTACACACGGTCGGAATTTCCGACAAAAAGCTCCCATCAAACATTTGTTGTTGGAAATTCAGAGTGTGTGTAAGTGGCATAACCCTGTCTAATCCTCACTCTTGTTCCTTCAATGTGTTGAGCAACTTCAGTGACTAAAAGCAAGGCACATGTGGTGGGAAGAGGCTCAAGATATCATGGAAAGTTTAGATTTAAATATAAATTCTGCATACAGTATGTCTGGATCCATATCTTTAGATCTACTGACCATTGTGACATGGTTTTCAGAAATAGTGACCTCTCTCCAAACTCCAACCATGCAGGCCCTCCACTCAGGCTTCGTACCTTTCCTCCAGGCCTCTCTCTTGTTTTTCCTACTCCAATTTCATATTCCAGTAATTTTAGTTTATTTACTTTTTATTCTCAACTATAAAATATTACAAACTAAGCTGCCTTACATTTCCTAAAGCACTTAATGTCAGGCATTCGAGATATATTTTCTTTGGAAGACAACAATCATTTTCTTTAACTTAGAAATCTTGGAGCTCTAGTTAAATTTATATTTATCCGTCCTATTGTCAAAGCTTTGCTTATTAAGTCTGAAGGAAATGGACTGTTCTGCTTACATAATGCAATATTGTGGTTCGATGTCATTGCAAATTATTGTTTGGATAGGAAAATGGTTCCAATAACCCTGCAATGAACATACTAGTAGGCACCTATAAGGAAAACTATGTTAAATATGTTTCAGTAAACATCAATTACTGAAATTTGGAGATTTGCTCTTTTTTATTGGCACATTTTAAAGGTCCCTCTCCCAGAGTTTAAAGATCACAGATTTTGCAGCGGTATGTTGGTCCCACACTTTTACAGGGAAGTTTCAACTTTTGATCACAAAAAATTACAAACAGATTTGTTTTCCAACTGTAAAATGATCTAGAGGGTTGGTGGTAAGTTACTTTATTCAATTTTTTTTTGCCAATAAAATGAGGTTGAATGTGGTTCAACCTGTCCAAAGATTGGGAGTTGTCTTGCCAGTAAAAACAACTTGAATTAACAGGAACCCTTGATTTTCAACCACTTGCCTACTGGGCACGTTCACCCCTTCCTGCCCAGGACAATTTTCAGCTTTCTTTTGGTGGTATTTGATCACCCCTGGGTTTTGAATTTTTTGCTAAACAAACAGAAAAAGACCGAAATTAAAATAATAATAAATAAATTCATACAGTAGCAATACAACATACAATGCATTAACAACACATTACATATCAAGGCGGTGCTACCTTAAAACATATATCTATATATATATATATTTTCTAATAAACACTATATCGGAAAAAGTGAAGGTGAAGATCATTAACAGGTAAGAAACAGTAGAGACAAGAGTCTGTGTTTAAAGAAAAGCAAAAGAGATCTCAACGGCTTGAAATGCTCATCCTCTTCCACCAGAACCACCACTCGTGAAGATAATTCGGGGTCTAAATACACCCCTGTTGTAATTGCTCTTACCAAAAGGTACTGTATATGCAGCGTTGTATGACCTCAAAAATGCCTCTCCACTTCTCCAGATTCAAAAGGGTACATAAACGCATCCAGCGACTGGTGCTCAAATATAGAGGTAAAAAAAGCCAAATACTTCCGTGTATCGCGATCTGTGTAATGACGTCACCTAACAGCTACTACAACCAACCCATGGGTTGGGTTGGTTGTAGTCGCCTTTGAATTAGATTTTTTATTTTAGAGAGAGAGGGGGGTTGCAGGAAAGGGGGTGAGAGAGGAGGTGAGTGTAAGAGAGAGTGTGTGAGTGTAAAAGACAGGGGGTGAGTGTAGGACCCCTTTCACACTGAGCCGTTTTTTAGGCGCTTTTGGGCTAAAAATAGCACCTGTAAAACGCCTCCGCTGAAGTCCCAGTGTGAAAGCCAGAGTGCTTTCACACTGGGGCGCTGCCAGGGTGTTAAAAAAGGTCCACCAAGCAACATCTTTGGTCTGATCCTGTCCCATGCTCCGGCCATACTGGGAGACTATAGCCACAAGAGATATGTGGCACAAAGGTACCATTGTATCCTCTGGTCTTATTAAGTCACTTGGAAGAGGTTGAAGGGGATAGATACACTAAAGCCATACGCAACTTTCTCCCTGTTTTTACGCCATACTCTTAAATGCTGCCCCCCCCAAAAAAATCACGCCCACCAAAAAGCCCCCACATTCATTATTTTATATCATGATGACTAAAGGGGACCGGTCATGGCGGTCCACATGTATAGGAGTATAAAGAGGACCTGTCATGGCACTATACATGTATATAGGAGTATAAAGAGAACCCGTCATGGCTCTATACATGTATATAGGAGTAAAAAGAGGACTTACATGGTTGTTTACATGTATAGGAATATAATTAGGACCTGTCATGGCACTATACACGTATATAGGAGTATAAAGAGGACCTGTCATGGCTCTATACATGTATATAGGAGTATAAAGAGGACCTGTCATGACTCTACACATGCATTGTTATATAAAATTACATATTTCAGTTCATCATAATGCAGAATCAGTGGGAGCCCTGAGTGTGTCACTTGCCACTGTCGCCTGCCACCAGATGCGGACGGATTGTCACCTACCACACGTTGTGAATTGTCACTTGCCACGTCACCTGTCACCACATGCTGATTGTCACTTTCCACACATTGCGGATTGTCACTTGCCACATCACCTGCCACACGTTGCAGATTGGTCACTTGCCACACGTTGCGGATTATCGTTTGCCACATCACCTACCACACGTTGCGGAATGCCACTTGCCACGTCACCTGCCACATGTTGAAGATTGTCACTCGCCACATCCCCTGCCACACATTTCAGATTGTCACTTGCCACATGTTGCGGATTGTCACTTGCTGCTTTAACAGGTGTCTTTTTTTAAGACTGTAAATGAACCACTGTGTTAGAATATGTGTCCATGTACAAATAGGTGTTCACAGGCATAGTATAACTAGAGGAATGTTTACAGGCAGAAAAAAAACATCACCAGCACTTTCAGGAGAGAAGCTTTTGGGCAGAACAAATATTGATGCACCTAATGCATGCAAATGAGTGCTTATTCCAATGGGCAGAATAAATTAATTGGTCAATGAAATGAATGAATGCTCAAACACCTGACACATCACATCTTATCCCGTCTAAATGCTCTTAAATGTTTGTGCAAAATGCAGCTTTAGGCACTTTTTTAGCAGCTTTTTTCCTGCCAGAAGAAAAGGCATTTATAGGGGAGTGTGTGAGGCCTTAAGCTACATGAAAATTAATTTTGCTAAATAGGCAGCTTCTATTCTTTTAGTAAATTGTCCTCATAAGTTTAGCCAACGCATTGAAAACAATGGGCCAGATTCACGTAGATCAGCGGATCTATAGATCCGCTCGATCTACGTGATTTAAGATCCGCTCCCGCAAGTTTGAGAGGAAAGTGGCTAATTCACAAACCACTTACCTCCAAACTTGCGGCGGCGGATCCTAAATCCCCCGGCGGAATTCAAATTCCGCGGCTAGGGGGAGTGTACTATTTAAATCAGGCGCGTTCCCGCGCCGATTTAAATGCGCATGCGCTGTCCGCGAAATTTCCCGGCGTGCATTGCTCCCACTGACGTCGCTAGGACGTCAGTGGTTTCGACGCTTACGTAAACGACGTCCGTCCGTATTCGAGAACGACTTACGCAAACGACGTTAAAAAATTCAAATTCGACGCAGGAACGCCGGCTATACTTAACATTGGCTGCGCCTGATAAAAGAAGGGGTAAGTATACGCCGGGAAAGCCGCTACGGAAACGTTGTAAGAAGACTGCGTCGGGTCCGCGTACATTCGTGAATTTGCGTATCTCACTGATTTACATATTATTTATCGTAAATCAGCGGGAACGCCCCCGGCGCCATTTTTAAATGGAAAAAAAGATCCGACAGTGTAACACAGTGTAACACTGTCAGATCTTATCCCTATCTATGCGTATCTGATTCTATGAATCAGGCGCATAGATAGGACCAGTGTAAGTCAGAGATACGATGGTGTATCTGTAGATACACCGTCGTATCTCTTTGTGAATCTGGCCCAATGTGTTTCCCATGGACTGAATATCTCAACAGCTTTTCCTGAACTCAAAAAATGAAGATAATTTTAGGGGATATCTATAAATGTTTATTACCCAAAAAAATCTGCCGTTTGCGTGGGATTCTTATTCCTAAATATTGTTGGTATGTGAGGGTGTCTGAGCTCCATCCTATAGCTGTATATCTGCAGTGTGAGATCTAAGACACGGTTGGCTCTGACTGCTAGAGTGTTGTCACCATTGTGACATTCACTATTCTCCTTGATGAAGGCACTGAGAGAAGGAAGCAAAGCCCTGCCTCTACCAAGATGGCCACCTCCACACAGAGACACAGTGTAGAACAAGGCATGTTAGGTCAGTAATGGGGACAGACAGGCTTCATGGAGACTACAGGCAAAAATGGTTGTGCCGTGGTCATCTGCGGCCATGCACATGGAGGTACCTCTTGTCCGGAGGGCACTCATCAATGCCTAGGACCAGATGGGGACTGCTGACATGTGAAGAATCTAACATTAGGGCAGTTCCCTTAATTAAGGGGATGAGCCTTTACTGTGTGATAAAGTAATAAAGTGCAGAGTTACACACTGTAACATGTGTGTTGCATTAGGGGCACATACTAAGCCTGCGCCCACGTCACCATAGCTCCCAGCTGTCCCTGATTTGAAGTAATGTCCCTCTGCCCCTCTCATTTGTCCCTCATTTTGGTCTGATCTATATAGTTGTATATAAAAATGCATTTTCCCAGTGCTAAACATTTCATCCAAATTCTTAATTGCTGCATTTGTACATTTTAAAAGCCAAAATAAAGGAATAGTAGTGGTAAAAAAAAAGCCCTTGTAGATTTAATAAACCCTTTTTTTGGGGTTATGTCTCCCTTAAGAGGTGTGGCAGGGGCATATCCTATGCCTACATACGTTTGCTAGTAGGTGTCCCTCATTCCCATCTCAAAATGTTGGGAGGTATGCAATCCCAGTAACAGAATGGGGTCCCAGCAGCGCATCCTAGCATGGACCTTAACTCTTCCACTTTCTGTACCTCATGACCAGGCCATACATTCCCATAATGCTTGTCTGCTAGTTGCTATGGGTGATGGAGTACTAGGGAGGGAGCCAGAACATCAAACCCCTCGCTACCGGAGGATCTGCCACCTTACCAGGTGCCCACGACTAATGACTGTTTGCTTGTAGCTTGTTCCTTCACTTGGTTACTCATGGAAACTACCCTCCAATTCCTTGTATTCCTGAGTTCATCTTTTTGTAGTAGTGTTTCTTCATACCCCATAATGTTTTACAGATCCAAGTTGTTTTGGAATATGCCAGAACCAGCCCCTTGAATAACTTCAGACCGGGCTTAGAACGGTTAAAAATGACAAAAATGTTGGTCTTTAGATATTGTTAAGGAAAGAAAAAAGTAAAACTATGAGCTTACATTATACTTTCTCATTCATTAAAGACTCTAGAATGTAGACCTTATGAACAGTTCATGTATATCTGCAATCTAAGATTTTTTTTATAATATTTGCAATAAACACAACATATGTATTAAGTTCACCTGTGATTGGCACTGCATTAAGGCCGAGAGTTAGAATTTTCTTGGTATACAACCATATGCATAATGATTTCCTTTTATATACTAATTTTTGTCTTTTTGTTGAACTCAATGAATGCGTTTTTATTTTTTATTTTTTTCAGCCTGACTATGTAACTATGGTTGTCTAGTATTTCACTTGCAATTACAATCTTCTTTCTGGCACAGTCAGCTGGTATTCAGACTACAGCGAAATTAAGAAAAATGTTTTGTAAAATATATATCAAGTCAATGCCACTCCTATAGTAGAAATGTAAACATCCACTTGTTCTGGCTTTCAAGTCCTGTTGACAGATTTTACTATTTATTCTGAGAATAACTCTGTGTGTTTTGGCGCTTCAGCATGGGTGGTTGGGTTTAAGAAAATAGGAGTGCTCAAAAGGCAATTTTTCATCCAATTTACAATATATCTCTTTCACCCGCTTGCATTTTAGCTCTGGCCATTAATGCAGCTAAAGCATTTACTTATCTATAACAAAGATACGGTTAGAGCTACAGCTGTTAAATGTCTTCAAATCCATATCTTACAGTCAGTTGAAAACATAATTTCATACAACTGACATAATGGCTGTACTGAAAAGCGGCTGCAGGAACATGTTTGTCTGGTCATGTCCCAGGAGACCCCAAAAGCTCCCCACGTTTGATGCTTCTCATGACTGTAACACCCCCCCCCCTTTCCTTTCCCAAACCCCAGGTCCCACAATTCATTGGTATTTAGGTCAATGAGACACAACATTTACAATATGGAAAGCCATATGTACTTTCTCTTTAGGATAATAGCACACAGAACTTGTCTGGTCGTGAAAAAAAGAGGATACACACAAAAAACTGATTGCATTTGCCATCACAAAATGATGGGGGCTGAATAGACTGCCCTTGCCAGGTAAAGTCATGGTCTCCTAAAGGCTCCCCACACCCCCACCACCAGTTACACCTATCTTAACAGCCCATATATTCTGTTTCTTCTGGTGAAGTCACTGCAAAATACCTTTCTTGATCATACATCACGGGACACAGAGCCCTAATTACTCAATGGGTTATGTAGTCACGACAGGTGTTTGGACACTGGCAAACCCAATTAAAATTGAGTTCCTCCTCTATATAACCCCTCCCAAATGGAGAGTACCTCAGTTTTTTCGCCAGTGTTAAGGTGGTTGGTCACGTTCAACATGTGCTAACAAGAAAAATGCTCTTTTGATGGTCTGGATGCAGAAACCTAGGGGCTATAACCGGATCTATTCCTTGGGCTGATATCAAAGGCCTAAGATGGTTGGTATCCGTGCCCCGTGTAATGAAGAAATGAGGTTTGCCTGTAATGTCTCTCTGCGGAGGTCTGGGCTCTGGGATCCAGACTTTGGTGTACTAATACAACTGTGGCACGAAAAGTTTCTGGCAGAGTCTTCTACAGGTCCAGGTATGAGGTTTTCTCTAATAAAACCCTTGGTAAACCTGAAGGTTGGCACAACTTGCCTGCCGTGATGGGTGAAAGCTGGAACAAATTTTAGTAGCTTTCTGCAGCGTGGCTCAGGTAAGATTAAGATAATTTTTATTTATGTATTATCTTCTTTGGAGTAGGATGTCTTTCCTGGTTCTCACCACTGGAGGGAGTAAGTTAAACCTGGTGTTTTCTTACATAGCCTTCCAGGATAATATGCTCAGTGAAGTCGGTCAAATATAACACCACTCACCTCCTTCCGCTGCAGGCTTTGCCACGATACGCATACAGGGGTCCACAAGATGCCCCCCAGTGAAGATTTTGGCAGACTACAAGTGAAATATTTACTAAATGGCGCATGTTTAGGAGATATTTCCACTACCTATAGGTAAGCCTTATTCTAGGCTTACCTATAGGTAGAAGTTCAACAAGTGGGTTTACAACCACTTTAAGACAACATATACAGTTTCCAGGACAATGTCGTCTGATAAGCATAAGCTAGGTCGACATGGCCAACTACCAGAAAAAGACAAAGGGACATTGCGCAGGTCTGCATGAAGAGTGATATCAGGTTCCTTTATCCACCATCCAAGACTTATATTTGTCAATTCTTAGGAAAAGTGGTCCAGCACCATATAAGGTAACAATTGTGTTCTCTTATACAATTTTGTCCAACTCCTGTACATGCAGATTGGTATCAGAGCTTGCTCAGGGTTGATGATGTCACACACACCTGTCATGTGACAGTGTACATGCCTGGCATTGGCTGATAGGCCTAAGCACGGCATCTTGGTAGGAGAACACTTGCTTGCACATATCAAGTAAGACTAAGTATTTTGTGGTGGATGCTAGAGAGGTACAAAGTGGTTGAAAAGAATGCTGCAATGGCGAGTATAAGTGGGTTGTGGTTGTGCTTTAAAGAGACTCTGTTCTGATTGAGCATTGCAATTGGCTTTAAATATTTTATGTTGTTCAAGATATATTATGCAATACCTTGACTTTTGCCCTTCTTAGTACATGTTAGTTCATGATATTAATTGATTACTCTTAGGCCCCATACTCACGACCAAACATGTCTGCTGAAACTGGTCCGCTGACCAGTTTCAGCGGACATGTTCGTTCGTGTGTAGGCAGTAACGGACAGGATTCCAGCAAACATTCGTCGGCCAGACCGTTTTCCAACGAACAACTGTTTCCTGGTCTTGCTTTAAAACAGTCTGCTGGAATCGTGTCCGTCAGACATGTTCGGTCGTCTGTACACAAAAGCAGCGTACAAAAACCCCGCGCATGCTCAGTCCAAATGAGGAGACGGGAGCGCTCGTTCAGGTAAAACTCGCGTTTGTTTGGGATATGGCACATTCGTCATTAGAAACCTTTTATTCTAGCAAGAGAACAATGTCTTAAAAAGGCGCACTAAACCACAGTTTCTTGCCTTGTTTTATTAATTCTTCTCTTGCTATAATAACCCCGTTCTCTTGCTGATGCAATTTCAATAGAGTTGTCCCATACTGAAATGTCAATTTCTTGCTTGTGATGTAATCTTTTAATAATGTTTTCTATGCCAGACGTGTGTTTTGGTTGGTGGTCCTCCATAATTTATTGTAGTCATTTTTGTAAAGGAATGTGCATCTTTTTATTTTTTTCTGTTGTTTCTAGTTATGTCACCATTATTTTTTTTTTTTTTTTTTGTGTTTCATTTGAGAATATTGAACCATGTTGGCACACCAAATGTCCCCCCCCCCCCAAGGAGTGTGTCCTTTGTAAATGACCCATTGTATATTTATTAAAGGTTTGCTGCCTAATAATCCCCACAGTATAACAAACAATAGACATGTTTTCAAATGAAAGCAAAAAGCCTTTTATTTAGGCAAATGTCATCACAAAAAATAAACAGAACGGCAGCACTAGAATAGATAGCAAACTATATGCAAACTTGCATTTCCAACATGGTGAAGGATAAACTTCCAAGCCTCAGGAGCCAAACCCAAAAATATGAAGCAGCAGCACAGAAACAAAGGAACCCAAACTGTGGTAGTCCAAACAATATGTCCTTTATGTGGAAGGAAATGGAAGGCAGAAAATCAACGTTTCCTCCTCTTTCCAACCTTCCCTCCAGGCAGCCTTCCAGCGGATCTTACACGGGCTCTTGCAGGTGGGGTCGATGTGGCAGCAGGAGGATGGTGTTCCGCAAGCCGGGCCGGGTCACATAGCCCAGTCTCTGGGGTCAGCAGGCCCTTCTGCATCCACCAAAGGACCTGGTTCATCAGGGCCTTTGCCAGTCTTCTCTGGTCCTCCTCCCCTTCATTCAAATCATGTGCCAAGGAGGCACTGAAGGCCTCTGTGGGGTTGAGGGGGGCCCTCATGATGGCACTTGCCTCCTGTATCATGCGGAGGCTTGCCTCCTCCACAGGCCTCAACTGCCTCCTTTGGCCTGATGGCCTCACCTGGGGGGGAGAAGACTGGCTGGTGGTGGTTCTCCTGGCCGGGGGGACCTGCTGCAGGCCACTGGGCCCAGCCTCCTCCTGGCTGCCACTGACCCCGGCCTCCTCCTGGCTGCCACTGACCCCGGCCTCCTCCTGGCTGACAGACACGTGAGGATCTGCCACCTCCTGGCTGATCTCTTCTTCCTGTGTGTAAAAAAAGAGACATTTTTTACAATTTCGCTAAATAAAACCACACTCATTTTCATGTTTTTCGTTTAGCATTTTCTGTTCATTATTACTTGAATAGACTCTACTTCTGACCCCTGCAGTTGTCATCCCTGACACCTATTTGTCTGTACACCTTTTTTTTTAGCTTTTTCCCAGCTTGGCTTTTCTTTTACAATATCAAATCATTAATCCACCAATAATTATTTACGCCAGAAATATAGAGGAAACTACTATACCTCCTCATCGAAGGGTGGCAGATCTGCATCTCTGTCAGCCAGGCCCTCTTCCTCCGACTCTGCAGGGCTGTGGTCATCTGGGGAATGTCCGCTGGAAGGTAGCATGGAGGAAAGGTTGGAAGAAAGACTAGACATCGTTTTCCTGCCTTCCATTTCGTCCCGCAAAAAAGCCATCTGTTTGTAATACCACAGTTTGGGTTCCTTTGCTTGTGTTGCTGCTGCTCCCGATTTTTTGCTTTTATTAGCTTTATATGCTCTTCTGTATGTGCTTCTCAGGTTGGCAAGTTTATCCTTCACCATGTTGGCAGTGCATCCTGGCACCCATGTTTGCATATAGTTTGCTAGCTCTTCTAGTGCTGCCGCTCGTACATCTTTATTGCAATATAACGCGTGTTTTGAATTCCACAGGATGGGCGTGTCCTGATATTTTTGTAGTAAGGCCTCTATAGATTCCTTAGTTTGTAGGAGGTCCATTTTCCGTTATGAAATATGATATTTCTTTTTGAGTCTATATTCGCAAAACATAAACCAAAGAAAAATAGATATTCAAAAGGATCAGCGTTGACCTTGATCTAATATGTGTCTTCAAATTTATTAACTATATCTAATTACAAACACAGTCTCTCTTGTTTAAAGAATGATTGGCAGCTCGGCCGCATTGGTTGTACCAAACATTGATTTGCTAGATGCAGAGCCATTCTTAACATTGCATTAACTATTTTTAATATAGAAAAATAAACAATGATTACAAATGACAGTATTCATCTAGGCACTCTTTCATGTGTAAATCTCATGCCCCTGACAATGGATGACATAAAAGACACTTCCTAATGACCTCTGTACAACCAACACTTGAACAATACTTTGCCTGATCAGAATACACCATTCAAAAACTTGTCAATGAGGTACAGCATTGTTCACATCTCTATTTTGTGAGGTGTCCAAAAGCATTTGGACACCAAAATAACATTGTGGTACCCCATAGACAGAATAGCTTAAAAAGGGTGCAACCAACAGCCCAAACCCCCATCCCATGTGTCTACATTTTCTAGGCCTCTGCTGATCCCATTTTTAATTTCCTTACCTTCCTGTCTCTCGCTCCTCGTTTCTCACGCTCGCCTAATTACCGCGTAAGATGCGTAATCACGGCGTGCACCTTTTAAACACTCCGCGTATTTATTAAACCCCGCCCTCGTCACCTTTGCTAGGCCCCTAATCAATGTGTTTAGGGAATATGGCGTTAACTGTGTATGTTCTGGATGCGCTCGAAGATTCTCCGCGTAACCTACGTAAACACGTTGTTTGCATTCTCTACACTCCGCGTATGTATTAAACGCCGCCCTCTTCTCCGCCCATGGCGTAACAATTCATCTTTTCCCCGCCCATAATCTCTGTGGGAAAGGAAAGATGGCGATGTCACACGAGCGGGCACGATGCTCTCATGCCACAAGTGAAGGGACAGAGGCAGGGACGTCCCGATCAAGGCAAAGAAGATACAAAGCCACTAATATGCGGTTCCAGGAAATGGTGGAGTTAGTTTCCATCATGCGGAGGAAGGACTATGATGGTGAATTAGGGCCATACAAGACCCCTAACCGCCGAAAGGCACATATTATGGACAAGGTGGCGAGGAGAATGCAGAGGATGTTTGGGATCACCAGGTCCAAGGAACAGCTGCGGAAACGCTGGTCAGACTTAAAATTGAGGGAGCCACATCAGATGAAGAAGATACTTAAAATTCTGCGTAAAAGTAAGTAAATATATTTTGGGGTTGGGGGGGGGTTGATAGTCTGCAAAAATGTGTTGCCATGTATATTTCACCATCTGCCTCCTTGGCCTGCTTGTAATTCTAAAGACATGTTGTCATTTATTTTTTATGACATAAATAACTACATATTTACAAATAGTGTTCTTAGTAAACCACGTAACATCACATAGTTTCTCAGAAAGGCTTGGTTATTCCAGGAACAACACACCTGGACATGGCTCACTGGCCAAAAACTTTGTTGATAAACATTGTGTAAAAGCTAGTTATAAAAAATAGAATTCGGAGAATGGGAAAGGCAAACAGGATTCATTCTAAAAACAGTGGTAATAAAGCAGATGTTTTCACATCTGCAATGCAGAGCACCTGTGTCTCCCCAAATCCAAAATGGGTTTTGGTAGGGTCTCCCAGAAATACAGTTTAGGGGGGACATCCATGTGTGTCACTTTGCTAAAAAGGGGCAGGATCAGAGCTTGCCATAGAAGTAATTCTAAAATGTAGTTTTGGTGAAAGATAAAAGTAAAGAAATGAAAGCCTCTTCTAAGCAATGTGTGCGATTTCTGCTCTCCAATATCTGTGTGCTGATGAGTATACATTTTTTTTGTTGTTATTTAAGGGGAAAGAAGTCGCCAGCATTTGGAGGAGGCAGAGAGGGCCAGACAAGGCCAAAATCTTCCATCTCAACATGTGGAGGAGGAGGAGGATGTGGAAGGAGAAGAGGATGTGGAAGGAGAAGAGGATGTGGAAGGAGAAGAGGATGTGGAAGGAGAAGAGGATGTGGAAGGAGAAGAGGATGTGGAAGGAGAGGAGGAAGGAAGAAAGGAGGAAGAAGTAATTTTGGACTTGGAATTTATAGCAGATGAAGGGCAAGTGGCGGAAGAACAATTTGGCGAATTGAAAGAAGGTGGATTGATGGATGAAGGAGGAGTCGAAGATGATGGGGAGGTGGTGGAAGAAGGAGGAGTGATAGAAGATGATGGGGAGGTGGTGGAAGAAGGAGGAGTGATAGAAGATGTCGAAGAGGTGGAAAGGAGAAGCCCATCAGGTCAGTGTCACCCTAGCTTGATTAAAAAAAAACATATGTAGATAGGCCTCATCAAATCCAAAATTTGAAAATGCCATTTTTTTTTATTTTTAGGTGAGGAGGATGGTGTGTCAATATTTTCACGTGCAAGTGCTGCTATAATTATTCAACAGGTAATGGAGTGCAGCACTGAAATGCACAATATGGAACAGAATGTAACAAATGTCCTTTTGGAATGCAGCACGGAAATGGACAATATGCGGCAAAGAATGATGGTCATCGAATCTAATTTTAAAAATATTATTGACATGATGGGCCGTGTCAAAGACTGAAACACCCCCCGCCCATCCCCCGCCCCCACAAACATTTTTACTGTTTTAATAATGAATACGCCAAAATTTGAAGATACACACACAGTGTGCCAACATGTGCTATCTGCCATCACATAATATCTAGTGTTTGTGCTTTGTGGGTCCAACCCCCTCCTCGCTCCTCAAGTAGTTGAGAGGAAGGGTTTGCTCCCACAAAACACAGACATTGATCACCCATGATGTCAGATAGCACATGTGGCCATTTGTCTGTTGAACCAATGACATTTGGCGAGTTTGCACTGAATGTGTGTATCTTCAAATTTTGGCGTGTTCCAGTGTGAAAGCACACCATGACTGACTGCTGTTGTGATTTTTTATATTTTTATAATTTTTAAGTTCTTTTTTTGGTCCATGTTGTACATTTTTGGATACTATAAAGTTTAGACCATAAAGAATAAACACCCAAAAAAATGAAAGATATATATATATAGAATTATAAATCTCTATAATCACTGAATTTAGTGAAGTGGAGATTTGACTCCTAAATCTCCCCCACAAATATTCCTATTTAAAAACACACAAAAAAATGGAAAAAAAAAAAAAAAAAAAAATCTGTTTTTGGGACTAAAAAATATGGCGAGAAGAAAAAATACAAAGGCGGTAAACACCCCACCAAAAATATTCTATATAGATATATATATATGTGTAAACAATAAATCGAACTATATTTGATAAACAAAACTGTGAACTTGTTCAAAAATGTATATTCTTGAAAATATTTTTTGTTTAATTACCTTAAAAAAAAATACACAAAGTAAAAAAAATATTGGAGACTCCTAAGTACAAAAGCAGGGAGTAATGAAAAAACAAAAAAATAATTTTTGTGGTCATGAACAAGCAAAAATTAAAACACTTGACCTCAAAATGTACAAATGGAGTTGCTTCTTATTTCTAGACTCAATACCCTGTTTGTAGATGAGTGAATACTGTGCAAAATGTGGTTATTTACTAAAAGTGGAGAAATCAATTATGCACTAAAATTGCAGAAGTTAGTTAGAGAACCAGGAAGACAGATAAAAAGAGAAAAAGCATTAATGACAAACAACTGTATAAAGTCCAATGGTCTAATTATTTATTATTTTTGAGAATATTCCTTTCTTTGGGGGCCGAATTAGAAAGAAATATGATCTGGCATAGCAATGGCCCCCCGACCCATGAAGTACTCAACATATTTGTCGCGTACCTCACGAGCTGATTGGGGGGCCAAGCCAGCGCGACCAGTGTCCAGCCCGGGAAGGGGATCTGAGGGTAGTCTTGCCTCAGAACCGATGTCGGGTAGGTACGTCTGGGAGTGCCTGCGTAAAAAGTTGTGCAAAATGCAGCAGGCAAATACAACGGTGTCCAATTTATATTCCGCCAGATGTATCGATGTCCTGAACAGGCGGAACCGGTTGGTGAGTATCCCAAAGGCATTCTCGACTACCCTCCGAGCCCTGGCCAACCGAAAATTAAACACACTCCTCTCTGAGGTGAGGGTCCTCTGGGGAAAAGGCCGCATGAGGTGAGGACCAAGCCCGAAAGCCTCGTCCGCTAGGAACACAAACGGAAGTCCTTCCACATTATCTTCATCTGGTGGCAATGCCAGACCACCAGTTTGGAGACGATCATAGAAATCAGTCCGTGCGAACACTCCCCCATCAGACATCCGGCCGTTCTTCCCCACGTCCACATATAGAAACTCATACTGTGCCGACACCACCGCCATCAACACAATACTATGATAACCCTTGTAATTATAATAGTAGGACCCCGAGTGGGGTGGGGGCACAATGCAGACGTGTTTCCCATCTATTGCTCCACCGCAGTTAGGAAAATCCCACCGCTGGGCAAATTGGGAAGCCACAGACTGCCATTCCTGTGGTGTGGAGGGTAGCTGTGGGGACAAACAAAAAAAGAGATTTAGTACTTTGGCACATAAACATCCTACAAGCATCCTTGTGAAACTTCACAGTATTAAAATTGCATTATAAAAAAGTGCATGGAGAAGTTGGGGAATGAAATATATAGGGCCACTTAATTAAGAGACTCCACAGCCCTCTGATGGGGGACTAAAAAAGTTTAAAGGTGGGGGGACACAAAAACCAAAAAGTCGTGTTTTAAAAAATGGCAAGGTGGGTTTGTCACTAGGATAGCATGCTGGACAGGTTAATATTGGGTAAGGGACAAATAGGCAGGTAGGCCAAGAATAAAACATGTAAAGCTTATATCAACATGCATAGGGAGAAAAGGGAACGTTAGTTAAACACACAGCATATCTGGGAAATTAAAAATAAAGTTAGTTGCCCACATTATTACAGCCAGGAAACTTACCTTAAGATACTCCTCATGCAGAACTTTGATGATGGCAGCACACGTGTCCGGTATGATGACCCCAAGCGCCTGCGGAGAGATGCCTGTCGAGAACTTGAGGTCCTGCAGGCTCCTCCCAGTCGCCAGGTACCGCAACGTGGCAATAAGCCTCTGCTCGGCCGTGATGGCTTGGCGCATCACAGTGTCCTGCCTCGTGATATAGGGGGACAGAAGATCCAGCAGACTGTTGAATACGGGGTCCGTCATGCGGAGAAAATTCCTAAAGTCATTAGGATTATTCTCCTGGATTTCCCTAAGCAGAGGCATATGTGAGAACTGGTCACGCTGGCGCAACCAATTCTTGGTCCAGAAACGCCTCCGCCCCCTGTTTCTGGCCAAAGTACTGGAATAATGAACATATCCAGCAGCCATCCCATAAACAGCACCAACTCGCGAAAATTGACGCTGCTGCTCCATCATGGCTTCAAACCGGCCGGCTGGTCAGTCAAGAACACACTCAAACAGAAAGCACTCGCAAATCCAGCACTACCTGCGACGAACGCGTGACAAACAGATACGAGCGCACAGGATGCAACTGCAAAAGCAGAAACAACCTGCTAGCCTATAGCCGAATGACAACTACGATCCCGCAAGCACTCGCACTGAACCCGTGAATACACGCTGTCAAAGCCTGGAGACCGAGAAGCGCGAATCAGCTCTAACCAAACCTTCACTAACACGAGCAAACCCGTAACTAGCAAAAGAGGAACAGAGGGCGGCGCCATTAAGTTTGGTCTTCCCCTTTATAGTGACGTCGTACGTGGTTTACGTGCACGCGTTCCGGTACGACGGGAATTTGGTCCGCTGGTGTGTACAAGCCAGCGGAACCAAACAAAAATCAGCCTTGTACGCCGGAAACTGTCCGGCAGACAGTTTTCAGCGCACAGATCCGGTCGTGAGTACAAGGCCTCACAGAACGTAAGCCATTTTATTAGGTAGACATGCCAAATTTCTTTTGATGCCTGGTTAAAGCTGCTATGATGTCATTGTAATGTCTACAATACTTTACTCTGCAATGTATAAACGACTTATTATATGGTCATTTAGACATTATATCTAGTCCAAGCCAAAAATAACATCTGTAAGCTCTTATTTTCAAAATGTAGCTGTCATTATTCAGCATTTTGCATATTCATATTCGGTTTAACAAAAATACACTCTATGTTTTAGGCTAAACCACGTGCATGAATGTTAATGTAAATACCCGTCTCCATCCTGTTCTAACTTGCTTCATAAGCAGAGACTAAACTGAATCTGCAAAAGAACAAAATTGAATTCCAATGGAAGGTAGCCACGGAAGGGTACAAAAGATAATTCTTTAAAGACAATTCCAGAATTCTCAAAAGACCATGAGTGTCTACGCCAGCGTTTATTACATTTTTCCATCGAGGAATGCTTGAAATGATATTCAGGTCTCAGGAAACCCCTGCTTAAAAGCATTATGTCTTCAGCTCATGGTACAGTAATATGATTAGTAAGGGGCATATTTATATAATAATAATAAATCTGACATTCACCACATATGTATTCACGCCCAGCTGCATGCATTTTTGTTTTCTGAAAATCACATTGACTGCTTTATAAATATGCCCAGTGTTTTAGATATAGGAGTTAAAGATTATGGCGTGTAAGATATACCTTTTTGACATTTGTTTACTTAAAGTAGAAATCTAGTTTTAGGTGACTTTAAATCGTTAGTTTGGGCCAAGCTGTTTCCATTACAGTACTATATGGCCACTGTGTGTGCTGTACTATAATGTTGTTGCATTAGCTACATGCAATGTGTGATGCCGAGTTCAGGCAGCAGTACGGGTGACTTCCCATCTGCTGCTGGAACAAAGTTGAGTTAGCTTCTCCACCATGGCGGCCGCACATGCCCCCCTAATCCATGCGCTCGGCCCCTAATATACATGCAGGGTGCCAGACGGATGGATTCCAATGTTTTTTTTCTTTTCGAAGCACATTAATAGAGCCTGAGGCTCTAATTGGCTTAAAAAATCATGGGCTCAGGGTACAGAGCACTGTGCCTGGAGCCCACCCAGTTGTGTGACATTAGAAAATTAATATTCGCTAATGTCTTCCTGTTTCTCTTCCTGGCCAATCAGGAAGCAATTCCTGAGACCCGATTGACCGGGAGTCTCAAGACCCGATTGGCTGAAAGTGTCCGTCGGTACTTGGGAGGAGACGCAGGAGGGAAACCGACAAAACCGCAATCTGGATGGGTTAAGTGCGGGGCGTGCGAGCAATGGGCGATCGATGCAGCAATCGATCAAATGAACACCGGGGGGGGGGTGGTTTCTTGGCTGGCTGGGGCTGGCTTAGTAAATACAAGGCTCCCTCTGATTGCCAAGGTGGAGAGGCAGGCAGATAACACCAAAATGTTCACCTCCTAGGCCAATAAGAGGAAGGAGAAGGGAGAAACTGCCGCTGCAGGTGAGTGCACTATGCAATCAGTGTCCTCTCAGAAACTGAGGATAATAATGGTGTTGTGCTAAATTGACACACAAAACAACAAACATTATTATGGAGATCACTAGAATTAAAAAAATAAATAAATAAAAGAAACAGGAGATCTTCACAAAAAAAAGAAAAAAAAGATCACTATAAAAATAAATTCTAAACATTATTATGGAGATCTGGCTTAACCCCCCTGACGGTAAACCCGAGCGCGACTCGGGGTTGGTTTTACATGTTAGGATCGGCAAACCCGAGTCGCGCTCGGGCTGGACGGGCTTACCTTTCGCTGGATCCACAGGCTTGGTTTACTCACCTTGTCCCTGGATCCAGCGATGCCACCCGCTGTGTGAGCGAGCGGGACCTCCTCGCTCGATTCACAGTCCCCGTGTGACGCCGATCTCCGTTCCCTGCGACGTTACGACGCACGGGGACGGAGAACGGCGCCAAATTCAAAAAAGTAAACAAACACATTACATACAGTATACTGTAATCTTATAGATTACAGTACTGTATGTAAAAAATACACACACCCCTTGTCCCTAGTGGTCTGCCCAGTGTCCTGCATGTACTTTTATATAATAAAAAATGTCATTTCTGCCTGCAAACTGTAGATTGTCCAAAAGTGTCCCTTTATGTCAAAAATGGTTTTAGATCAGCTAGAAAACAGCGATAATAAATTATAATCACTTGCAGAATTGTGCGATAGCGATTTGTGGGGAAATTCGTCATAAAAAAAATAAAATAATGACAGCGACAATTCTGCAACTGCAAATTTCAGTGATTTTGAGTTGATTACATTATTGAATAATTTTTATTATAATTATATTATTATTTGTTATAATTATTTATAATTATTTATTATATTATAATTTATAATTTTGTTTTAAAAAAAAAAAATCATACCCGGGATGCCTACAAGACTCTTGCTTGGTCAGATTTAAGTGAGTTATTTCTAAAAATTACAGGCCTACAGTATAAAACACCAATTTCCTTGCAAAATAAATGTACCGCTTTTGGTACGTAATTCCAGACAGAATCATACCGCCAGGGAGGTTAAAACAAAATTTATTCAGGAGATCACGAGAAATAATAAAGAAATAAACATAAGCAAAACAACTTCATTATTCTAGCATTATAAAGAAGAAGAGAATACATGCGCTGCATTAAAAGATTTAAAAATTTTAAGCGTGACAAATGTGCTACCTCAATCACAAACGCTAATTCAACCAGACCGAGCGCTTCCGTCTCGTACTTGATTCAGAGCATGCGTAAAAAAAATTTGCGTCGGAATTGTCTACATACGCTCAGAATTTATGAAAACAGATTTTGTTGTCAGAAAATTTGAGATCCAGCTCTTATGCCGCGTACACACGACCGTTTGTCTGGTTCTAAAAAAATGAAGTGTTTTTTTTTTATGTCATTAAAAACTAGCGTGTGTGGGCTTCAGAGCATTTTTCGGGTTCTAAAAAATGACCAATTTTTTTTTCGAACATGCTCTTTTTTTTCACAACATTTTTAACGTTGTCGTTTTTAAGGTTGTAAAAAATGGTCGTGTGTGGGCTTTAACGACGTGAAAAAAACGCGCGTTCTCAGAAGTAAGTGAGACGGGAGCGCTCGTTCTGGTAAAACTAGCGTTCATAATGGAGTAAGCACATTTATCACGCTGTAACAGACAGAAAAGCGCAAATCGTCTTTTACTAACACGAAATCAGCTAAAGCAGCCCAAAGGGTGGCGTCATCCGCATGGAACTTCCCCTTTATAGTGCCGTCGTACGTGTTGTACGTCACCGCGCTTTGCTAGAGCATTTTTTTTCATGATCGTGTGTAGGTAAGACCGTTTTAATGATCGGGTTGAAAAAAACGTTGTTTTTTCTAGAGGCTGAAAAACTTTGTTTTTTAGAACCCGAAAACGGTCGTGTGTACGCAGCATCACATTTTTGTTGTTGGAAATTCTGACAGCAAATGTCTGATGGAGCCTACACACGGTCGAAATTTCCGACAACAAACTGCCATCGAACATTTGTCGTCGGAAACTTAGAGCGTATGTACACGGCATGATTCTTAGTGGTTTTGTTCACTGATGTTTATTGGTCACCTAAAGAATTGGTCACCTTAAAATCAGGGGGAAATCGTGGGTGCGCGTTATACGCTGATCCTCGCTGTCTCTGAGCGCCGCCGACAAAGCCCAACAAAGACCGAGCCGAGCCGAGTGTACTGCGCACGCGGCTAGGCCACGCGAGAGGAGCCCGCAGCCACGCGAGAGGAGCCGAACACACCGGAAATCCGGCTCTGCACAGCTCGACCGAGGCGCCAAATTCAAACACACAACGCTGCAACCCCCGGCAGACGGACGCGACAGACACCGACAAGGCTGGACGGACCAGCAGGTGGACGCGACGGACACCGACAAGGCTGGACGGACCCCGCGCAAGGCCGCCGATGGACGCCGGGCAAGACAGCAGAAGACACTGACAAGGCTGGACAGACCCCGCGCACACCGCAGACGGACGCCGGACAAGGCCGCCAATGGACGCCGACAGCAGACGGACACCGACAAGGCTGAGCATCCAAAATTTAAGTTTTCTCCTAAACTTCCCTTCTAAGCTTGGGGTGCGCGTTTTACGCCGGCGCGAGCTATACCCCGACAAATACGGTAATATCTGTTTTAGGTAGAATTTAATATTTTAAGTATAGTTTAAATATTAAATATAATTTTTAAGATATAGGCAGAGTGAATGAGTAGAATGAGGTTAGCACCATCAAACTGTATTACAGGTAATTTTGGCTTTTTTTTATATTTATTGTACATTTTCTTGCAGAAAGCTGAGCTCTACAAGAATAACTGTTAAACCCAATTTAATTAGCAAGGCTGATAGCTGAATAAAACATTTCTAAATGACTCACCTTTATTTTTATAGTAAATATCTGTTTTTAAAATTTCATTTAAGTTTAATGTAGCAGAGCAGTTGCTGATCTAAATCAAGTTTCACCCATGGAACATCTTGTAACCAGGCAACCTATTATTCCCCATTTCTCCAATAAATTTAAACATTAGGAAAAAAAATAATATTGAAAGGAGAAAAGTTTGCAAAGCAGCTGGCAAAGCGTGTGCATTGTTAACTTAACTTGGCCGCAGAAGATACTTAAGTTTTGCTATTTGATCGGCCATCTCAGCCAAGTTCATGCTTGTGTGAGCTATCAAAAGTGACAGGATATTGGCAAAGACTTTGGCCTCTTTTGCCAAAACCTTTTTCTGTTCCATCTGGGATCAATTATACTAAATATTCAACCCTGCATGACCAGTTTTTTAAAACTTTCCTTTGACTTTGGGTTTCATAAATTTGCCAATTCATTTAAGCACCTACCAGCCCCAAGAGAAATTTTGAGTGAGTGCAAGACCAGCAGTGCCCCAAAGGTATACGTCTGCTCTATGTCGATATCATTCTCCGACAAGGAGAGGGAATGTGGTCTGCTTTATAAGCCCAATGAATTCTATTTTCTTTTGGTTTTTCTTTTCTTCGCTTTTACAAACATTAGTGCCAGACATTGGTTTGACGTACACCTACATATATCATACTGAAGGGATACCTTTATCCAAATAATGAAAATGCATAAAATGTAATATATGCTTACTACAAATGTTGTTTTACCACATATCTACATGTCTGCTGGATTAAAATAAACTTAAAGATCTAAACAAGTGATATCACATAGTGGTTTGTTCTTTTATTTCCTTGGAACCTGGAACTTTAAGGTATAATAAGCATAAGACCACCCTGCTGTTTTTTTAGTTGGATTGAATTTAGGCTGTCACTCAGGAATAGAATAAGATAGACTAAGCAAGGAGCAAAACATATGGATATACAGATCCCAGATTTAAAGCGATAGTAAAGTCTATATAAAAAAAAAAAAATGTTTCACCCTGCATAGCAATACCATAAAGTGCTGGTAGGTTAATTGGATCCTGTCTAAATTGGCTCCTGTATGTGTATGTATGAATGTGAGTTAGGTACCTTAGATTGTAACAGTGGCGGTTCGTCCATAGAGGGCGCTGGAGCGGCGCCCCCTCTGGCTCCGCACTGCCACTGACTAATAACATAGATTCATTGCATTGCATGAATCTATGTTATTGTCACCGCTGCCGCTGGTCAAATTCAGATGGCCAGACCTAGAGTGCCGGCCACCTGAATAACGGCAGCTGGTTGGCTGTATGGAAGTGCCTATCAGAGCCAGCGGCTCCGAGTACAGCCCTCAGGCTGTAGTCGGCTTCCGAATGCTTATCCTCAGGACGTAGGACACAGTGGTGACAATTGGCACAGTGGCGACAATTGATGGTAAAGTGGCTGTGTTTGATGGCATGGCACAGTGGCTGCGTTTAATGGCATGGCAAAGTGGTGACAATTGATGGCACAGTGGCTGCGTTTGATGACATGGCACAGTTGCTGCATTTGATGGCATGGCACAGTGGTGCGAATTGATGGCACAGTGGCTGCGTTTGATGGCATGGCACAGTGGCTGCGTTTGATGGCATGGCACAGTGGCTGCGTTTGATGGCATGGCACAGTGGTGCGAATTGATGGCACAGTGGCTGCGTTTTATGGCATGGCACAGTGGCTGTGCTTGATGGCATGGCACAGTGGCTGCATTTGATGGCATGGCACAGTGGTGCGAATTGATGGCACAGTGGCTGCATTTGATGGCATGGCACAGTGACTGCATTTGATGGCATGGCACAGTGGTGACAATTGATGGCACAGTGGCTGCGTTTGATGGGCACAGTGAGGCTGCAATTTTTCTGGATTGTAAGCTCCTTAAAGTGGATGTAAACCCACTCTCATCCTTTCTAAACTGCTGCCATAGTGCTGATCTATACGGATATAGATGCCTCCTGCATGTATCCTTATCTGTCAAATGTTTCCCCTCTGTCTGTTATAAGAACTGAAAAACTGAAGATTCTGTGGGTGGATCTGTTGTCTGGAGCTCGGTGGGCGGAGTTGTGATGTCAGTAGACTCCCCGCCCACCTCTACACTCCCCTTGTCAACATGCATTTTTTCCTATGTATTCCTAATGCCGCGTACACACGATCGGTTTGTCTGATGGATCGTTTTCATCAGACTAACCGATCGTGTGTGGGCCCCATCGTTTTTTTATCTATCGGTTAAAAAACTAGGAACTTGTTTTAAAATTATCTGATGGTTAACTAACCGATAGGAAAAAAACGATCGTCTGTAGGCACGTCCATCGGTTAAAAATCCACGCATGCTCAGACTAAATTAGGGGATGGGAGCGCTCGTTCTGATAAAACTAGCGTTCGTTATGGAGATAGCACATTCATCACGCTGTAACAGACAGAAAAGCGCGAATCGTCTTTTACTAACACAAAATTAGCTAAAGCAGCCCCAAGGGTGGCGCCATTGGATTTGAACTTCCCCTTTATGGTGCCGCCGTACGTGGTTTACGTGACCGCGTTCTGACACGATCGGGTTTTTAACTGATGGTGTGTAGGCATAACTGATCATCAGTCAGCTTCATCGGATAACTGATGAAAAAATCCATCAGTCCGTTTTCATCGGATGGACCGATCGTGTGTACAGGGCATTACACAAAATTTTGCTATGATCACTAACATCCAGTCAAAATCCAGAAAAGTAACCACATGAAAAAGGAATGGGGGTGGGAATTGAAAAATAATGCCTGTCTCCAGGCTAGTGCATGAGATATGTAAATAACCTGTCACTCACAGCAAGGGGGCTTAACGGACCAAGGTTTTTCTCTAGAAGTCCGTTTTATTTCACTGAAAGACAAAAGAGTATTGCTCAGAGCTGGATAAACTCTGTGTGGCAAGACTGGGCACAGATGATAGGAAATCTTATACTGTACATTGTGACGTCAAAAAATAAATAAAAAATTTCGGGTTTACATCCACTTTAACCACTTGCCGACTGCCTCACGCAGTTATACGTTGACAGAATGGCACGGGCAGGCAAAGCAACGTATATATACGTTGCTTTGAATCTGCCGCCTAGTGGGCGCGCACCCGCCGTGGTCTCTGTGAATGTGCCTTAGGAACCCGCGGATTCTATGTCCGCCAGTGTCCCGCGATCATGTCACGGAATGGCAGAAGGGGGGAAGCCTTTGTAAACAAGGCATCTCTCTTTTCTGCCTAGTGACAGGACACTGATTGTCTGCTCCCTGTAATCGGGAGCAGTGATCAGTGTCATGTCATAGTAAGCCCCGCCCCCACACAGTTAGAATCACTCTCTAGGACACACTTAACCCCTTCACTGCCAGTGTAATTTTATTTGTTTTGCTCTATAAACAAAAACAAAAACTAATCATTTTGAAAACAAAAAACATATGTTTTACTTTCTGCCACAAAACACATCCAATCAAAAATGTAAAACATCAAATGTCTTCATGTCTTCATTTAGGCCAATATGTATTCTGCTAAATGTTTTTGGTGAGAAAAAGTAAATCCCAATAAGTTTATATTGATTGGTTTACGTGAACGTTATAATGTCTACAAATGTGATATCCAGTGCCTTGAAAAAGTATTCATACCCCTTTTCCAAATTTTGTCATGTTACAATTAAAAACGTAAATGTATTTTATTGGGATTTTATGTGATAGACCAACACAAAGTAGCACATAATTGTGAAGTGGAAGGAAAACGATAAATGTTTTTAAATTTTTTTTTTTACAAATAAATATGTGAAAAGTGTGGTGTGCATTTGTATTCAGCCCCCCTGGAGTCAATACTTTGTAGAACCTCCTTTCTCTGCAATTACAGCTGCAAGTCTTTTTGGGGATGTCTTAACCGGATTTGAACATCTAGACTAGAGTGTGACATTTCTGCCCATTCCTCTGCTAAATAGCTCAAGATTGTCAGATTGTATGGAGAGCATCTGTGAACAGCAATTTTCAAATCTTGCCATAGATTCTCAATGGGATTTAGGTCTAGACTTTGACTGGGCCATTCTAACACATGAATATGCTTTCATCTAAACCATTCCATTGTAGCTCTGGCTGTATGTTTAGGTTGTTGAACCTGCTGAAAGGTGAACCTCCGCCCAAGTCTCAAGTCTTTTGCAGACTCTAAAGCCGCGTACACACGATCAGTCCATCCGATGAGAACGGTCTGATGGACCGTTTTCATCGGTTAACCGATGAAGCTGACTGATTGTGTCAGAACGCGGCCGAAGCAGTAAAGTTACAACGTTTACGTTAGGCTTTTCCCGGCGTATAGTTGCCCCTGCTATATGAGGCGCAGCCAATGTTAAGTATGGCCTTCGTTCCCGCGTCAAAATTTTAAAAAGTTACGTCGTTTGCGTAAGTCGTCCGTGAATGGGGCTGGACGTCATTTACGTTCACGTCAAAACCAATGGCATCCTTGCAACGTCATTTGGAGGAATGCACACTGGGATATTGTAGGGACAGCGCATGCGCAGTTCATTTGGCGCGGGGACGCGCTTCATTTAAATGAAACACGCCCCCTACCCGCCGAATTTGAATTAGCCGGGTGATTTACGATACGCCGCCGCAACTTTACAGGCAAGTGCTTTGTGAATAAAGCACTTGCCTGAAAAACTTGCGGCGGCGTAACGTAAATCGGATACGTTACGCCGCCGCACAGATACGCCAGCTGTACCTGAATCTGGCCCACAGTGTATAATATTATCACTAATCACTGGTTATTATCAGTGGTGATGTCAGTGGCAGTTAGTCAGTTCCCCCTGTCAGAGTCAGTTAGTGTCAGATTGTTCGCCGCACTATCGCAGTCCAATTATAAGTCGCTGATCACCGCCATTAGTAGTATAAAAAAAAAACACATGTAGCAGAATACATTTTGGCCAAAATTTATAAAGACATTTTTTTTTTAATATGTTTTATATTATAATAAATATATATATATATATATATATTTTCTAAATTTTTCATTTATATTTTCAGAATAAGAGCCCAGTGGTGATCAAATAACACCAAAAGAAAGCTTTATTTGTGTGAAAAAAATATATAAATTTCACTTGGGTACAGCATTGCATGACCGCGCAATTGCCAGTTAAATTAGCACTCAAGTGGTTAAAACAAGGGGTGGGTGTCCTGGGCTCCACAAGTTTACTGTAGGGATGGGGTCACCTTCCTTCTGATACAAGACTGACACAAGTAGTGACAGCAGCAGTGATTTCGATAAGTAAGAAACTGCTGGGCATAGGATCCCCGAAGATTACACATCTTGAAAGGGAGGTTGGGGGGGGAGCAGTGTGGAATCTTTGCTCTGGGCACTGGATGACCTTGTGCCAGGCCAGCACTGGCTAAGGCCAGGTTCACACCTATGCGAATTGAGTGCGGTTTAAACCGCATCTAATTCGCAGGACATTTCAAAATACATTGTTTTCAATGAGGCTGGTTCACATATGTGCGATGCATCCGCACTGCGTATTGCCTCCAAACCGCATGCGGTTTTTATGTCTTGCGGTGCGGCTCAGGTGCGAATTCAGTCCCATTATCTTCTATGGGTATGCATCTAATTCGCACATGTGTTCAGTTCTCTGCAGGAATTTCTCTCATTCAGCTCAATACAATTCTCCCCCACTCTCCTCTCACCCGGAACTTCTCCCAGGTCTCCAAATTCGCACCTGATCTGCAGCTAAACCGCAGTTGATCTGCAGAACACCCTCTAGAGAAATTCGCAACGAGAACGCAGCTCCAAAACGCAACGCACTAGTGTGATTCCGGCCTAAAAGTTTTACTCATGCCTCACCATCCCTTTCTTTCCTCAAGGTGGTACATATTACATTACTGAGGGATCCTCTGATCCCTGATGTTTGATTCCTCAGACCTTTCACTATTTTTGTTGCCCATTTCTGAACTTGTTCTTTCTTATTAGTATATTAATATAATATACTGTATATCCTCGAGTATAAGCCAAGTTTTTCAGAAAAAAATTTTGTGCTGAAAAAGCCCCCCTCGGCTTATACTCGAGTCTCTCTAGTCTGCATACCTGATCAGCCCCTGTGTCATGCAGTCAGACGGCGGCCGTCTAGTGTAACAAAGTCCCGTCTCCTCCTCATCCTCGTCCGTAATAGGTGGAACACTGCACACTGACTCACTGCTGGGAAACTGTGTGTTTCATCTATCACAGATGAGGACGAGGAGGAGGCGGGGCTTTGTTACACTGGACAGCTGCTGACTGATTGCATGACACGGAGATCAGGTATGCAGATCGGCACAGTGAGGCATGCAATGGGCACAGTGAGGCTAGCAATGGGCACAGTGAGGCTGCAAATGGGAACAGTGAGGCATGCAATGGGCACAGTGACAGCTTAAGTGAGGCTGCAAATGGGCATTGTTGACCGTCTTTTCCAGTTACAGAAGCTGCTGCATTTCCTACCCTAGGCTTATACTCGAGTTAATAAGTTTTCACAGTATTTTGTGGTAAAATTAGGTGCTTCAGCTTATATTTGGGTCGGCTTAGGCCTCGTACACACGATAGGTTAAACAGAGGACAGCGGTCTGATGGACCGTTTTCATCGGTCAAAACCGATCGTGTGTGGGCCCCATAGGTTATTTAACCATCGGTTAAAAAAAAGCCAACTTGCTTTAAATTTAACTTATGGATTCCTAACCGATGGGAAAAAAAACGATCGTTAGTAGGCACAACCATCGGTTAAAAATCCACGCATGCTCAGAATCAAGTCGACGCATGCTTGGAAGCATTGAACTTCGTTTTTTTCAGAACGTCGTTGTGTTTTACGTCACCGCGTTCTGACACGATCGTTTTTTTAACCGATGGTGTGTAGGCGCGAAGGACCATCAGTCAGCTTCATCCGTTAACTGATGAAAACGGTCCATTGGTCCGTTCTCATCGGATGGACTGATCGTGTGTACGTGGCATAATACTCGAGAATATACGGTATATAATAAGTGAGGTCTCCAGAATTTGACACACTATTGTAAATTAGGTCTAACTCAAGATCTATAAAGGAGATGCTGCTGATTCCTCTAGTGATACACGCTAGAATTCGATTTTCTCTGTTCACTCATTTTGCAATTATCTGAAAAAAGTACCCCCAAAATGTTGTCCTCTGTAATTCTGGTCAACACTGATACCCCGATATTGTACTCTATCAAGTATCTCTCTATTCCTATCTTTTTATCTATGCAATATTTTATGTCGGTGGGATAAAACTATATGAAAGTGCATTGGGGTAGATTCAAAGAGCAATTGCGCCTGCGTAACCGTAGTTACGCAGCGCAATTGCTTACTTGCCCCGGCGTATCGAATGCTCCTGATTCAGGAACCTCGATACGCCGACTGCAGCCTAAGATATGAATGGCATAAGGCTTCTTATGCCATCGTATCGTAGGCTGCATTCTTACGATGGCCGCTAGGGGGCGTTCCCGTAGTGGTCAGCGTATAGTATGCAAATTGCATACTAACGCCGATTCACAACGTTACACGAGCCCTGCGTACGCAGTTTACGTCGTTTCCGTCCGTCGGGTTTCTCGTAAGGCTGCTCCTGCTAATAGCAGGGGCAGCCAATGCTACGTATACCCGTCGTTCCCGCGTCGCGAAGTTTAAATTTTACGTCGTTTGCGTAAGTGAATCGTGAATGGCGCTGGACGCCATTCACGTTCACTTTGAAGCAAATGACGTCCTTGCGACGTCATTTGCCGCAATGCACGTCGGGAAAGTTTCCCGACGGAGCATGCGCCCTACGCTCGGCGTGGGAACGAGCCTAATTTAAATGATTCCCGCCCCCTACGGGATCATTTAAATTGCGCGCGCTTACGCCGGGCATTTTGCCGGAGCGCCCACGCAATTTACGGAGCTACTCCGTGAATCAAGGGTAGCGCAGATAATTTGAGGGGGCGCAGGGCAAAAACGGTGCCCTGCGCCTCCGTAAAAACTGCGCAAAGCTACCTGAATCTACCCCAGTGTGTGTAACTTCAAATTCATTCTGAGAAAAAGATATTTGAGACCAAAAGTATCTCCCAACCAAAAGTACTCCAGCAGTCCACAACATCTTCAGGCACTATTAGAAATATCTGGAAAAGTATTACACTCACAGTTTGAAGACAGTTCCATTTTTCTGCCGGGTTTTCCACCTCCAAAGACCTCATCCCAGTTGATTTGCTGCGTAGTGATGGCCTTAGCAGACCGATATTACAATTAGTAAAATTTTAATTCCTAGTTGATCCTGGTAATAGAATACTGTCACGACTGACTCAGGAATATGCATTAACCACCTGTGGATAGTCATGGCTGGACTGCTGTGAACTTGTTTGCAGGAACTGTATTACCTCCCAAGAGATGCACCACTAATTATCTGTTAATAAAATGCTGTTGGCTGTAATGGACAGAAGGATTTAGAGGAACAGACAGAACATTCTACGTTCTAGTTTTACAATTTTCCCTTTGCATTTAATGCTGTAGGGATTTTACCCCTTTTCTGCTACTTATTAAAAGGCCATGCCACGTTCCAGAGTTGAATATGTGTAATATATTATATTCAATGATTGACAGTTTATCCCTTCTCCTTGAATAATAAAATATTTAACTAAAAGCCACAAGGCCTCAAAATTTCCAATTTTTCCTAATTTTCAGGATCATTAAAAGTTTTGAGTATTTGTCCAAAAACTAAATAATAATTTCGGCAAAACTGCTCTACTATTGTATACACATATTTATTTCTCAGCATATAATTCTCAACTTTTTACCGCAAGGCCCACAAGCTCCATTGCCAGCATCAACATCTTTGCCTATTTTTTATTTATTTTTTTGGGTTTGCGATCTTCAGCCATTTTGATTGGCAGCACCAGGGTGACGTAAATCCCACACATTCGCATGGAATTCAACCATCCTGGCAGATGCTGGGATAGTACAGCGGGCATACAAAGATTGGGAACAGACAGGTAAGAAAACTTTATTGTAAAAGTGTCTCTTCTGCAAGAAAAAGCTTGCCTGTTTGCAAATTTCAAATTTTTTTGAATGACTGGGCCATTTTTTGCGATATGGTACTGCGTTGCTTTAACTGACATTTGCGCGGTTCTGTGGCGTTGCACCCAAACAAAATTGTCCTTTTTTCCCCACAAATAGAGCTTTCTTTTGGTGGTATTTGATCACCTCTGCGGTTTTTATTTTTTGCACTATAAACAAAAAAAAAGTGTGACAAATTTGAAAAAAAGCTATATTTTTTACTTTTTGCTATAATAAATATCCCCCAAAAATATATAGTTTAGGCCGATATGTATTCTTCTACATATTTTTGGTAAACAAAATCGCAATAAGCGTATATTGATTGGTTTGTGCAAAAGTTCTAGCGTCTACAAAATAGGGGATAGTTTTATGGCATTTTTATTGTGACTGCGATATTGAGGCGGACACTTTGGACACTTTTAACACTATTTTGGGACCACGGTCAATTATACAGCGATCAGTGCTATAAAAATGCACTGATTACTGTGTAAATGACACTGGCAGGGAAAGGGTTAACCACTAGGGGGCGAGGAAGGGGTTAAGTGTGTCCTAGGGAGTGATTCTAACTGTGTGGGGGCTGGGCTACAAGTGACACGACAAGTGACATGCCCGCTAGGCGGCAGATTCAAAGCAACGTACAGGTACGTTGCTTTGCCTGTTCATGCCATTCTGCCGACGTATATCTACGTTAGGCAGTCGGCAACTGGTTAAGCTACAACGATGACTACTTATCATAATGAGCATTACTTAAGGCCGTATTCACACTAGTGCGTTGCATTTTTGAGCTCCGTTGTCTTTGCGAATTTCTCTATCAGGTGTTCAGTGGATCCACTGCGTTTTATCTGCGGATCAGCTGCGAATTTGAAGAAATTATCTTCAGAGCTGCGTTTTTGGTGAAGGCCAATCATTGTTAGCTGTGTGATGATGTAGCTAATAAAAGGGAGTGACCTTTCTTGGACTTTTCCTTGTTGTCCAGCGGTCAGTATTGTGTGGAATTTGATTTTGGATTTCAGAAGAAATGTGTGCTGCCCTGCCCATGATCATGTTGTTGCTGCAACAGCAGCAATCTGGCTGGAAGTTGAGAGGAGGAGAAGAAGATACTGGGTTCATCCCATCATTGCAAATAGGGATGAAAGAGGGCAGTTCATGATCTTGTATGAAGATCTCCGTGGGCATGAAGACACGTTTTTTGATTATACGCGCATGTCAATAAATAGGTAATATTATTTTTGCCTTGCTATACATTTTGTTCCTCCATTGTTCCATAGTATATATTTTGATTTTCTTTTTCTTTCTTTTTTTTTAAGTTTTGATGAATTGTTAGGAATAATGTACCCTAGGTTGGAGCGACAGAAAACATGCTACAGAGCAAGCATCCAGCCTGCAGAAAGATTACTCATCACATTAATGTAATTTTCACCACCTATGTCCATTGTCATATTTATTTGTGAGCATGGAATATTAAGTGTGTAGAACTATCCAACATGTGTAATTATAAATGAATAACCAGACAGAAGATAACCACAAAAATCTTTATATATATATTTTTTTGTATAAAAAATAATACCTCAAATAGCCAACATAAAAATATGTTTTTTACAATATACAAAAAATAAACTTTGCTTTCAAGTATACCTCAGGCCAAAATTTTAAACAAAAAATGCACACATGCTCGTTAACTGTGGGCAGAACTCAAACTTTATAGATTATGATATGTTCTTTTGAATAATGCAGCCTCAGTGGAGTATCGACTTGCAGAAGGATTTTCAGCAATGGCAGTGCTGGAAGCATGGCTAGACTCGCCATGTTGCTGTGGCACATGTTGCTGTGGCACATACATCCCCTGAATTTGAGTGGGTGGCCTAATTGAAGGGATTGGGGATGGGATAGGATAGGGAATTCGCCTGTGTTGCGCATCATATATAGAAGTAGCCTCTTGAAAACTGGAAGGATAGGATGGAGGAACATAGGGGTAAGGTTTGTGTCCCTGTTCCGGGTACTGGTCTGACATTGGGAAGTGAATGTGCGATTTAGCTTGTGGCACATATGGCCTTTCAGATGTTGGTTCCTCACTTGGCAATGTAAACGACTGCAGAACTTGTTCTATAGTGGTTCTCATTTCCAAATATCGCTCAGGTAGTACTTTTTTTATTAAAGGGACAAAATTGAGCGCCAGTATCGCAGCCGGACATAAGAAAGCATCCACCTTTTCAGACATTTTTTGTAACATATCTAGTAGACGCTCACTTACAGTACCTGTTGCCGAGAATGTGTTTCCAGCACGACAGCATTGTGCTGATTCTCGGCGACAGGGTGCCGACATCTCGCACTCGCTGGAATAGACAAAGCACATTCCAGCGAGCGCGTCATAGAAGCGACGGGGATCCGACTTGGATTCCCGCCAATTCTAGCTGCAGCGTTTGGTATGAATCCTGAGGGGGAACTCCCACGCCAAATTTCGGAAGAAGAAGGCACCCCCTGGTAAAAGAGCTAAAGAAGAGAGGGCTCACCCCCCCCCGGAGCTGTCTAATAAATTACTTTAAAAACCCTGTTTCGTGTGTTTATTTTCTTTTACACTTTGCCTCCAGGTGAATGGGTAGGGGTACGATGTACCTCATATTCATTCACCTAGGGTGGGGGGTCGGTATCTGGGGGACCCCTTTTTAAAAGGGGCTTCAAGATTCCGATAAGCCCCCCGCCCGCAGGCCCCGACAACCAATGGCCAGGGTTGTCGGGAAGAGGCCCTGTCCTTATCAACATGGGGACAGGGTGCTCTGGGGTGGCGGGCCACAGGGCGGCCCCCTGCCCCAGAGCACCCAACCCCCCCATGTTGAGGGCATGCGGCCTGGTACGCTCGCTCGTCCCCACTCCTTTCCTGTCCGGCTGGGCAGCGTGCTTTGGATACGGGTCTGGTATGGATTGTGGGGGGACCCCCGTGCCAGTCTTTCGACATAGGGGGGTCTCCTTACAACCCATACCAGACCTAAGGGCCTGGTATGCCCCTGGGGGGGGGAACCCATGCTGGTTTTTCATTTGAAATTTGGCGTGGGAGTTCCCCCTCAGGATTCATACCAAACGCTGCAGCTAGAATTGGCGGGAATCCAAGTCAGATCCCCGTCGCTTCTATGACGGCTTTGTCTCCATCGCGGCAAGCCAGCTCGGCGCTGGCTCCCACGATGGGGCTCGTAGGTGGTCAATCTCGCCGAGAAAGGGAGCAAGATTGACACAATATCGAGGTCACCTACTGTATGTCCGTCTGCGATATTGGCGCTCGCTTACGCGCCACTTTGGCAGGCCGAGCAATGCTTGCATGAGCAGAGGAGGGCCCAGGGATCGGCTCTGCCACTATAGAATCCTCTTCTGTACAATATTAAAACCCCTTATAGTACATTTTAGGATGTATCACTCTTTCTCTTTGTTCTCTTTTCTTTCACTTTTATCTCGCTCTATCCAAATTTCTTGTTTGTTATCCCCATCCCTCTCTAGATGTCTATCTTGTTCTTTCTCTAATTCTTTCTCTCCCTTTTTCTTTGTTTCTCCCCCTTTTTTCCTCTCCCTTCCATGTATTCTCTATTTTTATTCCTTCTCTTACTCCCTGGTGGGGAGTATGGGACCAGTGGCAATGCTGGCGGGGAGTTGGGATCAGTGGCAGTGCTAGTGGGGAGTTGGGATCAGCGAAACTTAGGTGCTCTTGATCAAGGTCATCTGCTGATCTGAGAATTGTAGTGGGGACTTTTAAAGGCAACTCTAATCACAGGTAGTGTTACTCACTGTGTCTCCGACTTTGTGGTTTCTCGTAGCAGTGACACCTATGCTGAAATCAGCAGATATGGTCTCCTCCAGCCCCTCCAACTTCACATTCCTCACTAGTCAGCTATCAGCTGACCTCTAGTCTCTGCCTCCCAGCTATGCTTTGAATGGGCGGCTCTGAAGAGGCTGAATGGGCAGCCGCAAGCTTCAGGAACATCCCAGGTTTTGGGGACCCCTGGCAAATCCTCATTTGACCCCCAAGGGGGTCCCGACCCCCAGGTTAAGAACCACTGCTCTAACACGTCTTGTTCATCCCAGCTAGCTTTGGTCCTGTATTAAAAGAAAGATTTTAAGTTAATAATGCAAAATAATAAATATGTAGGCCCGATACATTGATGATGTAGATGATAACTTACTCTCTCATCTCTATGAGTGGTTTTATAAAATCTAGGTCACCAGCATACATATAGGGTACTCTAGCTGTTGCCCCCGAGCCACTCTTCACTTCTCTGAGGTGTCGATTATATTTTTTGAAGGCATCCCACATGCTTTGCCAACTTCTCTTTATGTATTGCACTGAAAAACAGAGAAAAGAATACTAATGTATTATTTAAATTTTGTTTAAGGTACCTAGCTACAGGCAATTCTTTCGGAAGTCTCCACTATGAATTCAAGGTTGGCAAATCAACAATATGTGGCATTGTTCATGAGACATGCATTGTTTTATGAGAAGAACTTAAGCCTTTGGTGTTCAAAAAGCCTACAAAACAAGAATGGTTGAAGGTATCCGAGGAATTCTGGGACCGATGCAATTTTCCAAAATGTCTGGGAGCCATCGATGGGAAGCACATTTGCATCCTGAAGCCATTTGATAGTGGGAGTCCGTTTTTTAATTAAAAAAAATAATTATTATTTTCTTTAATGGCAGTGGCAGATGCAAATTATAAATTCCTTTATATTGATGTTGGTGCTTATGGCAGCAGCTCTGATTCAGGTGAATTTGCCCATTCCTCATTTGGGAGAATGCTGAGGGAGAATAGACTTGATTTACTAAACGATTCGTCCTTGCCCGGAACAAATGAGCCTGCCCTCCCATATGTTTTTGTAGGGGATGAAGCGTTTGCCCTTGGGAAAAATATGCTGAGACCTTTTTCTAGTAGAGCACTGACCAATGAAAAAATAATCTTTAATTATCGGCTCACTAGGGCACGCCGAGTAGTGGAGTGTGCATTTGGGATACTTTGCAATAAATGGAGATTCTTGCAAACTGCCATCAACCTCAGTCTGGAGCATGCTGTCTCTGCTGTAAAAACTGCCTGTGCACTACACAACTATGTGCAAGAACGTGATGGTTATGTTTTTGAGGATTCCTTGATGCATAACATGGAGGCGGCACAGTGGAATGTGACTAGGGGCACTACTAGTGGGAAAGTGATTAGAGGTCTATTCCAAAATTACTTTATGTCGCCAGCTGGTGAGTTACCTTGGCAGATGCAGTCAATTTAATTCAAAAATTACCTTTTTTGTGTTGCCCTAAAATTCTCTGGCCCTTTAAAAATTTAAAAATTACATACTGATAAAAAATGTCACTATGGGTAAGTTAAATGCTGAAGAAAATAAAAATAAATGATCACATTTGTGTCTTGAAATATTTGCGACTCCTAAGCTAATTTCAACCTGAAAATAGAGCTAAATTGATGACCTCATCCGTCGCTGTCTGACACTGTTATGTGTGCTCTGCTGGGGATCATTGTAAACAAGAGCAAGGGGTCAGGCCAAGTTAAATTGTCACTTGTCATTATGATGTCTTTGTACGACCAGCATGGGCCAACGTAAAAAGGGGCTGACAAATACAGATAGCCACTCCCCCAAGGATCTGCGAACAAACTTGTTAAAGTGAGTTTGCATATTTTTCAAATAGACACACATGCAGACTCCTACAAACAATGTCCAAGGATGTGGGAATGAGTCCCTTGTCACCATCAACATTGGACACTTTTAACACTATTTTGGGACCACGGTCAATTATACAGCGATCAGTGCTATAAAAATGCACTGATTACTGTGTAAATGACACTGGCAGGGAAAGGGTTAACCACTAGGGGGCGAGGAAGGGGTTAAGTGTGTCCTAGGGAGTGATTCTAACTGTGTGGGGGCTGGGCTACAAGTGACACGACAAGTGACATGCCCGCTAGGCGGCAGATTCAAAGCAACGTACAGGTACGTTGCTTTGCCTGTTCATGCCATTCTGCCGACGTATATCTACGTTAGGCAGTCGGCAACTGGTTAAGCTACAACGATGACTACTTATCATAATGAGCATTACTTAAGGCCGTATTCACACTAGTGCGTTGCATTTTTGAGCTCCGTTGTCTTTGCGAATTTCTCTATCAGGTGTTCAGTGGATCCACTGCGTTTTATCTGCGGATCAGCTGCGAATTTGAAGAAATTATCTTCAGAGCTGCGTTTTTGGTGAAGGCCAATCATTGTTAGCTGTGTGATGATGTAGCTAATAAAAGGGAGTGACCTTTCTTGGACTTTTCCTTGTTGTCCAGCGGTCAGTATTGTGTGGAATTTGATTTTGGATTTCAGAAGAAATGTGTGCTGCCCTGCCCATGATCATGTTGTTGCTGCAACAGCAGCAATCTGGCTGGAAGTTGAGAGGAGGAGAAGAAGATACTGGGTTCATCCCATCATTGCAAATAGGGATGAAAGAGGGCAGTTCATGATCTTGTATGAAGATCTCCGTGGGCATGAAGACACGTTTTTTGATTATACGCGCATGTCAATAAATAGGTAATATTATTTTTGCCTTGCTATACATTTTGTTCCTCCATTGTTCCATAGTATATATTTTGATTTTCTTTTTCTTTCTTTTTTTTTAAGTTTTGATGAATTGTTAGGAATAATGTACCCTAGGTTGGAGCGACAGAAAACATGCTACAGAGCAAGCATCCAGCCTGCAGAAAGATTACTCATCACATTAATGTAATTTTCACCACCTATGTCCATTGTCATATTTATTTGTGAGCATGGAATATTAAGTGTGTAGAACTATCCAACATGTGTAATTATAAATGAATAACCAGACAGAAGATAACCACAAAAATCTTTATATATATATTTTTTTGTATAAAAAATAATACCTCAAATAGCCAACATAAAAATATGTTTTTTACAATATACAAAAAATAAACTTTGCTTTCAAGTATACCTCAGGCCAAAATTTTAAACAAAAAATGCACACATGCTCGTTAACTGTGGGCAGAACTCAAACTTTATAGATTATGATATGTTCTTTTGAATAATGCAGCCTCAGTGGAGTATCGACTTGCAGAAGGATTTTCAGCAATGGCAGTGCTGGAAGCATGGCTAGACTCGCCATGTTGCTGTGGCACATGTTGCTGTGGCACATACATCCCCTGAATTTGAGTGGGTGGCCTAATTGAAGGGATTGGGGATGGGATAGGATAGGGAATTCGCCTGTGTTGCGCATCATATATAGAAGTAGCCTCTTGAAAACTGGAAGGATAGGATGGAGGAACATAGGGGTAAGGTTTGTGTCCCTGTTCCGGGTACTGGTCTGACATTGGGAAGTGAATGTGCGATTTAGCTTGTGGCACATATGGCCTTTCAGATGTTGGTTCCTCACTTGGCAATGTAAACGACTGCAGAACTTGTTCTATAGTGGTTCTCATTTCCAAATATCGCTCAGGTAGTACTTTTTTTATTAAAGGGACAAAATTGAGCGCCAGTATCGCAGCCGGACATAAGAAAGCATCCACCTTTTCAGACATTTTTTGTAACATATCTAGTAGACGCTCACTTACAGTACCTGTTGCCGAGAATGTGTTTCCAGCACGACAGCATTGTGCTGATTCTCGGCGACAGGGTGCCGACATCTCGCACTCGCTGGAATAGACAAAGCACATTCCAGCGAGCGCGTCATAGAAGCGACGGGGATCCGACTTGGATTCCCGCCAATTCTAGCTGCAGCGTTTGGTATGAATCCTGAGGGGGAACTCCCACGCCAAATTTCGGAAGAAGAAGGCACCCCCTGGTAAAAGAGCTAAAGAAGAGAGGGCTCACCCCCCCCCGGAGCTGTCTAATAAATTACTTTAAAAACCCTGTTTCGTGTGTTTATTTTCTTTTACACTTTGCCTCCAGGTGAATGGGTAGGGGTACGATGTACCTCATATTCATTCACCTAGGGTGGGGGGTCGGTATCTGGGGGACCCCTTTTTAAAAGGGGCTTCAAGATTCCGATAAGCCCCCCGCCCGCAGGCCCCGACAACCAATGGCCAGGGTTGTCGGGAAGAGGCCCTGTCCTTATCAACATGGGGACAGGGTGCTCTGGGGTGGCGGGCCACAGGGCGGCCCCCTGCCCCAGAGCACCCAACCCCCCCATGTTGAGGGCATGCGGCCTGGTACGCTCGCTCGTCCCCACTCCTTTCCTGTCCGGCTGGGCAGCGTGCTTTGGATACGGGTCTGGTATGGATTGTGGGGGGACCCCCGTGCCAGTCTTTCGACATAGGGGGGTCTCCTTACAACCCATACCAGACCTAAGGGCCTGGTATGCCCCTGGGGGGGGGAACCCATGCTGGTTTTTCATTTGAAATTTGGCGTGGGAGTTCCCCCTCAGGATTCATACCAAACGCTGCAGCTAGAATTGGCGGGAATCCAAGTCAGATCCCCGTCGCTTCTATGACGGCTTTGTCTCCATCGCGGCAAGCCAGCTCGGCGCTGGCTCCCACAATGGGGCTCGTAGGTGGTCAATCTCGCCGAGAAAGGGAGCAAGATTGACACAATATCGAGGTCACCTACTGTATGTCCGTCTGCGATATTGGCGCTCGCTTACGCGCCACTTTGGCAGGCCGAGCAATGCTTGCATGAGCAGAGGAGGGCCCAGGGATCGGCTCTGCCACTATAGAATCCTCTTCTGTACAATATTAAAACCCCTTATAGTACATTTTAGGATGTATCACTCTTTCTCTTTGTTCTCTTTTCTTTCACTTTTATCTCGCTCTATCCAAATTTCTTGTTTGTTATCCCCATCCCTCTCTAGATGTCTATCTTGTTCTTTCTCTAATTCTTTCTCTCCCTTTTTCTTTGTTTCTCCCCCTTTTTTCCTCTCCCTTCCATGTATTCTCTATTTTTATTCCTTCTCTTACTCCCTGGTGGGGAGTATGGGACCAGTGGCAATGCTGGCGGGGAGTTGGGATCAGTGGCAGTGCTAGTGGGGAGTTGGGATCAGCGAAACTTAGGTGCTCTTGATCAAGGTCATCTGCTGATCTGAGAATTGTAGTGGGGACTTTTAAAGGCAACTCTAATCACAGGTAGTGTTACTCACTGTGTCTCCGACTTTGTGGTTTCTCGTAGCAGTGACACCTATGCTGAAATCAGCAGATATGGTCTCCTCCAGCCCCTCCAACTTCACATTCCTCACTAGTCAGCTATCAGCTGACCTCTAGTCTCTGCCTCCCAGCTATGCTTTGAATGGGCGGCTCTGAAGAGGCTGAATGGGCAGCCGCAAGCTTCAGGAACATCCCAGGTTTTGGGGACCCCTGGCAAATCCTCATTTGACCCCCAAGGGGGTCCCGACCCCCAGGTTAAGAACCACTGCTCTAACACGTCTTGTTCATCCCAGCTAGCTTTGGTCCTGTATTAAAAGAAAGATTTTAAGTTAATAATGCAAAATAATAAATATGTAGGCCCGATACATTGATGATGTAGATGATAACTTACTCTCTCATCTCTATGAGTGGTTTTATAAAATCTAGGTCACCAGCATACATATAGGGTACTCTAGCTGTTGCCCCCGAGCCACTCTTCACTTCTCTGAGGTGTCGATTATATTTTTTGAAGGCATCCCACATGCTTTGCCAACTTCTCTTTATGTATTGCACTGAAAAACAGAGAAAAGAATACTAATGTATTATTTAAATTTTGTTTAAGGTACCTAGCTACAGGCAATTCTTTCGGAAGTCTCCACTATGAATTCAAGGTTGGCAAATCAACAATATGTGGCATTGTTCATGAGACATGCATTGTTTTATGAGAAGAACTTAAGCCTTTGGTGTTCAAAAAGCCTACAAAACAAGAATGGTTGAAGGTATCCGAGGAATTCTGGGACCGATGCAATTTTCCAAAATGTCTGGGAGCCATCGATGGGAAGCACATTTGCATCCTGAAGCCATTTGATAGTGGGAGTCCGTTTTTTAATTAAAAAAAATAATTATTATTTTCTTTAATGGCAGTGGCAGATGCAAATTATAAATTCCTTTATATTGATGTTGGTGCTTATGGCAGCAGCTCTGATTCAGGTGAATTTGCCCATTCCTCATTTGGGAGAATGCTGAGGGAGAATAGACTTGATTTACTAAACGATTCGTCCTTGCCCGGAACAAATGAGCCTGCCCTCCCATATGTTTTTGTAGGGGATGAAGCGTTTGCCCTTGGGAAAAATATGCTGAGACCTTTTTCTAGTAGAGCACTGACCAATGAAAAAATAATCTTTAATTATCGGCTCACTAGGGCACGCCGAGTAGTGGAGTGTGCATTTGGGATACTTTGCAATAAATGGAGATTCTTGCAAACTGCCATCAACCTCAGTCTGGAGCATGCTGTCTCTGCTGTAAAAACTGCCTGTGCACTACACAACTATGTGCAAGAACGTGATGGTTATGTTTTTGAGGATTCCTTGATGCATAACATGGAGGCGGCACAGTGGAATGTGACTAGGGGCACTACTAGTGGGAAAGTGATTAGAGGTCTATTCCAAAATTACTTTATGTCGCCAGCTGGTGAGTTACCTTGGCAGATGCAGTCAATTTAATTCAAAAATTACCTTTTTTGTGTTGCCCTAAAATTCTCTGGCCCTTTAAAAATTTAAAAATTACATACTGATAAAAAATGTCACTATGGGTAAGTTAAATGCTGAAGAAAATAAAAATAAATGATCACATTTGTGTCTTGAAATATTTGCGACTCCTAAGCTAATTTCAACCTGAAAATAGAGCTAAATTGATGACCTCATCCGTCGCTGTCTGACACTGTTATGTGTGCTCTGCTGGGGATCATTGTAAACAAGAGCAAGGGGTCAGGCCAAGTTAAATTGTCACTTGTCATTATGATGTCTTTGTACGACCAGCATGGGCCAACGTAAAAAGGGGCTGACAAATACAGATAGCCACTCCCCCAAGGATCTGCGAACAAACTTGTTAAAGTGAGTTTGCATATTTTTCAAATAGACACACATGCAGACTCCTACAAACAATGTCCAAGGATGTGGGAATGAGTCCCTTGTCACCATCAACATTGGACACTTTTAACACTATTTTGGGACCACGGTCAATTATACAGCGATCAGTGCTATAAAAATGCACTGATTACTGTGTAAATGACACTGGCAGGGAAAGGGTTAACCACTAGGGGGCGAGGAAGGGGTTAAGTGTGTCCTAGGGAGTGATTCTAACTGTGTGGGGGCTGGGCTACAAGTGACACGACAAGTGACATGCCCGCTAGGCGGCAGATTCAAAGCAACGTACAGGTACGTTGCTTTGCCTGTTCATGCCATTCTGCCGACGTATATCTACGTTAGGCAGTCGGCAACTGGTTAAGCTACAACGATGACTACTTATCATAATGAGCATTACTTAAGGCCGTATTCACACTAGTGCGTTGCATTTTTGAGCTCCGTTGTCTTTGCGAATTTCTCTATCAGGTGTTCAGTGGATCCACTGCGTTTTATCTGCGGATCAGCTGCGAATTTGAAGAAATTATCTTCAGAGCTGCGTTTTTGGTGAAGGCCAATCATTGTTAGCTGTGTGATGATGTAGCTAATAAAAGGGAGTGACCTTTCTTGGACTTTTCCTTGTTGTCCAGCGGTCAGTATTGTGTGGAATTTGATTTTGGATTTCAGAAGAAATGTGTGCTGCCCTGCCCATGATCATGTTGTTGCTGCAACAGCAGCAATCTGGCTGGAAGTTGAGAGGAGGAGAAGAAGATACTGGGTTCATCCCATCATTGCAAATAGGGATGAAAGAGGGCAGTTCATGATCTTGTATGAAGATCTCCGTGGGCATGAAGACACGTTTTTTGATTATACGCGCATGTCAATAAATAGGTAATATTATTTTTGCCTTGCTATACATTTTGTTCCTCCATTGTTCCATAGTATATATTTTGATTTTCTTTTTCTTTCTTTTTTTTTAAGTTTTGATGAATTGTTAGGAATAATGTACCCTAGGTTGGAGCGACAGAAAACATGCTACAGAGCAAGCATCCAGCCTGCAGAAAGATTACTCATCACATTAATGTAATTTTCACCACCTATGTCCATTGTCATATTTATTTGTGAGCATGGAATATTAAGTGTGTAGAACTATCCAACATGTGTAATTATAAATGAATAACCAGACAGAAGATAACCACAAAAATCTTTATATATATATTTTTTTGTATAAAAAATAATACCTCAAATAGCCAACATAAAAATATGTTTTTTACAATATACAAAAAATAAACTTTGCTTTCAAGTATACCTCAGGCCAAAATTTTAAACAAAAAATGCACACATGCTCGTTAACTGTGGGCAGAACTCAAACTTTATAGATTATGATATGTTCTTTTGAATAATGCAGCCTCAGTGGAGTATCGACTTGCAGAAGGATTTTCAGCAATGGCAGTGCTGGAAGCATGGCTAGACTCGCCATGTTGCTGTGGCACATGTTGCTGTGGCACATACATCCCCTGAATTTGAGTGGGTGGCCTAATTGAAGGGATTGGGGATGGGATAGGATAGGGAATTCGCCTGTGTTGCGCATCATATATAGAAGTAGCCTCTTGAAAACTGGAAGGATAGGATGGAGGAACATAGGGGTAAGGTTTGTGTCCCTGTTCCGGGTACTGGTCTGACATTGGGAAGTGAATGTGCGATTTAGCTTGTGGCACATATGGCCTTTCAGATGTTGGTTCCTCACTTGGCAATGTAAACGACTGCAGAACTTGTTCTATAGTGGTTCTCATTTCCAAATATCGCTCAGGTAGTACTTTTTTTATTAAAGGGACAAAATTGAGCGCCAGTATCGCAGCCGGACATAAGAAAGCATCCACCTTTTCAGACATTTTTTGTAACATATCTAGTAGACGCTCACTTACAGTACCTGTTGCCGAGAATGTGTTTCCAGCACGACAGCATTGTGCTGATTCTCGGCGACAGGGTGCCGACATCTCGCACTCGCTGGAATAGACAAAGCACATTCCAGCGAGCGCGTCATAGAAGCGACGGGGATCCGACTTGGATTCCCGCCAATTCTAGCTGCAGCGTTTGGTATGAATCCTGAGGGGGAACTCCCACGCCAAATTTCGGAAGAAGAAGGCACCCCCTGGTAAAAGAGCTAAAGAAGAGAGGGCTCACCCCCCCCCGGAGCTGTCTAATAAATTACTTTAAAAACCCTGTTTCGTGTGTTTATTTTCTTTTACACTTTGCCTCCAGGTGAATGGGTAGGGGTACGATGTACCTCATATTCATTCACCTAGGGTGGGGGGTCGGTATCTGGGGGACCCCTTTTTAAAAGGGGCTTCAAGATTCCGATAAGCCCCCCGCCCGCAGGCCCCGACAACCAATGGCCAGGGTTGTCGGGAAGAGGCCCTGTCCTTATCAACATGGGGACAGGGTGCTCTGGGGTGGCGGGCCACAGGGCGGCCCCCTGCCCCAGAGCACCCAACCCCCCCATGTTGAGGGCATGCGGCCTGGTACGCTCGCTCGTCCCCACTCCTTTCCTGTCCGGCTGGGCAGCGTGCTTTGGATACGGGTCTGGTATGGATTGTGGGGGGACCCCCGTGCCAGTCTTTCGACATAGGGGGGTCTCCTTACAACCCATACCAGACCTAAGGGCCTGGTATGCCCCTGGGGGGGGGAACCCATGCTGGTTTTTCATTTGAAATTTGGCGTGGGAGTTCCCCCTCAGGATTCATACCAAACGCTGCAGCTAGAATTGGCGGGAATCCAAGTCAGATCCCCGTCGCTTCTATGACGGCTTTGTCTCCATCGCGGCAAGCCAGCTCGGCGCTGGCTCCCACGATGGGGCTCGTAGGTGGTCAATCTCGCCGAGAAAGGGAGCAAGATTGACACAATATCGAGGTCACCTACTGTATGTCCGTCTGCGATATTGGCGCTCGCTTACGCGCCACTTTGGCAGGCCGAGCAATGCTTGCATGAGCAGAGGAGGGCCCAGGGATCGGCTCTGCCACTATAGAATCCTCTTCTGTACAATATTAAAACCCCTTATAGTACATTTTAGGATGTATCACTCTTTCTCTTTGTTCTCTTTTCTTTCACTTTTATCTCGCTCTATCCAAATTTCTTGTTTGTTATCCCCATCCCTCTCTAGATGTCTATCTTGTTCTTTCTCTAATTCTTTCTCTCCCTTTTTCTTTGTTTCTCCCCCTTTTTTCCTCTCCCTTCCATGTATTCTCTATTTTTATTCCTTCTCTTACTCCCTGGTGGGGAGTATGGGACCAGTGGCAATGCTGGCGGGGAGTTGGGATCAGTGGCAGTGCTAGTGGGGAGTTGGGATCAGCGAAACTTAGGTGCTCTTGATCAAGGTCATCTGCTGATCTGAGAATTGTAGTGGGGACTTTTAAAGGCAACTCTAATCACAGGTAGTGTTACTCACTGTGTCTCCGACTTTGTGGTTTCTCGTAGCAGTGACACCTATGCTGAAATCAGCAGATATGGTCTCCTCCAGCCCCTCCAACTTCACATTCCTCACTAGTCAGCTATCAGCTGACCTCTAGTCTCTGCCTCCCAGCTATGCTTTGAATGGGCGGCTCTGAAGAGGCTGAATGGGCAGCCGCAAGCTTCAGGAACATCCCAGGTTTTGGGGACCCCTGGCAAATCCTCATTTGACCCCCAAGGGGGTCCCGACCCCCAGGTTAAGAACCACTGCTCTAACACGTCTTGTTCATCCCAGCTAGCTTTGGTCCTGTATTAAAAGAAAGATTTTAAGTTAATAATGCAAAATAATAAATATGTAGGCCCGATACATTGATGATGTAGATGATAACTTACTCTCTCATCTCTATGAGTGGTTTTATAAAATCTAGGTCACCAGCATACATATAGGGTACTCTAGCTGTTGCCCCCGAGCCACTCTTCACTTCTCTGAGGTGTCGATTATATTTTTTGAAGGCATCCCACATGCTTTGCCAACTTCTCTTTATGTATTGCACTGAAAAACAGAGAAAAGAATACTAATGTATTATTTAAATTTTGTTTAAGGTACCTAGCTACAGGCAATTCTTTCGGAAGTCTCCACTATGAATTCAAGGTTGGCAAATCAACAATATGTGGCATTGTTCATGAGACATGCATTGTTTTATGAGAAGAACTTAAGCCTTTGGTGTTCAAAAAGCCTACAAAACAAGAATGGTTGAAGGTATCCGAGGAATTCTGGGACCGATGCAATTTTCCAAAATGTCTGGGAGCCATCGATGGGAAGCACATTTGCATCCTGAAGCCATTTGATAGTGGGAGTCCGTTTTTTAATTAAAAAAAATAATTATTATTTTCTTTAATGGCAGTGGCAGATGCAAATTATAAATTCCTTTATATTGATGTTGGTGCTTATGGCAGCAGCTCTGATTCAGGTGAATTTGCCCATTCCTCATTTGGGAGAATGCTGAGGGAGAATAGACTTGATTTACTAAACGATTCGTCCTTGCCCGGAACAAATGAGCCTGCCCTCCCATATGTTTTTGTAGGGGATGAAGCGTTTGCCCTTGGGAAAAATATGCTGAGACCTTTTTCTAGTAGAGCACTGACCAATGAAAAAATAATCTTTAATTATCGGCTCACTAGGGCACGCCGAGTAGTGGAGTGTGCATTTGGGATACTTTGCAATAAATGGAGATTCTTGCAAACTGCCATCAACCTCAGTCTGGAGCATGCTGTCTCTGCTGTAAAAACTGCCTGTGCACTACACAACTATGTGCAAGAACGTGATGGTTATGTTTTTGAGGATTCCTTGATGCATAACATGGAGGCGGCACAGTGGAATGTGACTAGGGGCACTACTAGTGGGAAAGTGATTAGAGGTCTATTCCAAAATTACTTTATGTCGCCAGCTGGTGAGTTACCTTGGCAGATGCAGTCAATTTAATTCAAAAATTACCTTTTTTGTGTTGCCCTAAAATTCTCTGGCCCTTTAAAAATTTAAAAATTACATACTGATAAAAAATGTCACTATGGGTAAGTTAAATGCTGAAGAAAATAAAAATAAATGATCACATTTGTGTCTTGAAATATTTGCGACTCCTAAGCTAATTTCAACCTGAAAATAGAGCTAAATTGATGACCTCATCCGTCGCTGTCTGACACTGTTATGTGTGCTCTGCTGGGGATCATTGTAAACAAGAGCAAGGGGTCAGGCCAAGTTAAATTGTCACTTGTCATTATGATGTCTTTGTACGACCAGCATGGGCCAACGTAAAAAGGGGCTGACAAATACAGATAGCCACTCCCCCAAGGATCTGCGAACAAACTTGTTAAAGTGAGTTTGCATATTTTTCAAATAGACACACATGCAGACTCCTACAAACAATGTCCAAGGATGTGGGAATGAGTCCCTTGTCACCATCAACATTGGACACTTTTAACACTATTTTGGGACCACGGTCAATTATACAGCGATCAGTGCTATAAAAATGCACTGATTACTGTGTAAATGACACTGGCAGGGAAAGGGTTAACCACTAGGGGGCGAGGAAGGGGTTAAGTGTGTCCTAGGGAGTGATTCTAACTGTGTGGGGGCTGGGCTACAAGTGACACGACAAGTGACATGCCCGCTAGGCGGCAGATTCAAAGCAACGTACAGGTACGTTGCTTTGCCTGTTCATGCCATTCTGCCGACGTATATCTACGTTAGGCAGTCGGCAACTGGTTAAGCTACAACGATGACTACTTATCATAATGAGCATTACTTAAGGCCGTATTCACACTAGTGCGTTGCATTTTTGAGCTCCGTTGTCTTTGCGAATTTCTCTATCAGGTGTTCAGTGGATCCACTGCGTTTTATCTGCGGATCAGCTGCGAATTTGAAGAAATTATCTTCAGAGCTGCGTTTTTGGTGAAGGCCAATCATTGTTAGCTGTGTGATGATGTAGCTAATAAAAGGGAGTGACCTTTCTTGGACTTTTCCTTGTTGTCCAGCGGTCAGTATTGTGTGGAATTTGATTTTGGATTTCAGAAGAAATGTGTGCTGCCCTGCCCATGATCATGTTGTTGCTGCAACAGCAGCAATCTGGCTGGAAGTTGAGAGGAGGAGAAGAAGATACTGGGTTCATCCCATCATTGCAAATAGGGATGAAAGAGGGCAGTTCATGATCTTGTATGAAGATCTCCGTGGGCATGAAGACACGTTTTTTGATTATACGCGCATGTCAATAAATAGGTAATATTATTTTTGCCTTGCTATACATTTTGTTCCTCCATTGTTCCATAGTATATATTTTGATTTTCTTTTTCTTTCTTTTTTTTTAAGTTTTGATGAATTGTTAGGAATAATGTACCCTAGGTTGGAGCGACAGAAAACATGCTACAGAGCAAGCATCCAGCCTGCAGAAAGATTACTCATCACATTAATGTAATTTTCACCACCTATGTCCATTGTCATATTTATTTGTGAGCATGGAATATTAAGTGTGTAGAACTATCCAACATGTGTAATTATAAATGAATAACCAGACAGAAGATAACCACAAAAATCTTTATATATATATTTTTTTGTATAAAAAATAATACCTCAAATAGCCAACATAAAAATATGTTTTTTACAATATACAAAAAATAAACTTTGCTTTCAAGTATACCTCAGGCCAAAATTTTAAACAAAAAATGCACACATGCTCGTTAACTGTGGGCAGAACTCAAACTTTATAGATTATGATATGTTCTTTTGAATAATGCAGCCTCAGTGGAGTATCGACTTGCAGAAGGATTTTCAGCAATGGCAGTGCTGGAAGCATGGCTAGACTCGCCATGTTGCTGTGGCACATGTTGCTGTGGCACATACATCCCCTGAATTTGAGTGGGTGGCCTAATTGAAGGGATTGGGGATGGGATAGGATAGGGAATTCGCCTGTGTTGCGCATCATATATAGAAGTAGCCTCTTGAAAACTGGAAGGATAGGATGGAGGAACATAGGGGTAAGGTTTGTGTCCCTGTTCCGGGTACTGGTCTGACATTGGGAAGTGAATGTGCGATTTAGCTTGTGGCACATATGGCCTTTCAGATGTTGGTTCCTCACTTGGCAATGTAAACGACTGCAGAACTTGTTCTATAGTGGTTCTCATTTCCAAATATCGCTCAGGTAGTACTTTTTTTATTAAAGGGACAAAATTGAGCGCCAGTATCGCAGCCGGACATAAGAAAGCATCCACCTTTTCAGACATTTTTTGTAACATATCTAGTAGACGCTCACTTACAGTACCTGTTGCCGAGAATGTGTTTCCAGCACGACAGCATTGTGCTGATTCTCGGCGACAGGGTGCCGACATCTCGCACTCGCTGGAATAGACAAAGCACATTCCAGCGAGCGCGTCATAGAAGCGACGGGGATCCGACTTGGATTCCCGCCAATTCTAGCTGCAGCGTTTGGTATGAATCCTGAGGGGGAACTCCCACGCCAAATTTCGGAAGAAGAAGGCACCCCCTGGTAAAAGAGCTAAAGAAGAGAGGGCTCACCCCCCCCCGGAGCTGTCTAATAAATTACTTTAAAAACCCTGTTTCGTGTGTTTATTTTCTTTTACACTTTGCCTCCAGGTGAATGGGTAGGGGTACGATGTACCTCATATTCATTCACCTAGGGTGGGGGGTCGGTATCTGGGGGACCCCTTTTTAAAAGGGGCTTCAAGATTCCGATAAGCCCCCCGCCCGCAGGCCCCGACAACCAATGGCCAGGGTTGTCGGGAAGAGGCCCTGTCCTTATCAACATGGGGACAGGGTGCTCTGGGGTGGCGGGCCACAGGGCGGCCCCCTGCCCCAGAGCACCCAACCCCCCCATGTTGAGGGCATGCGGCCTGGTACGCTCGCTCGTCCCCACTCCTTTCCTGTCCGGCTGGGCAGCGTGCTTTGGATACGGGTCTGGTATGGATTGTGGGGGGACCCCCGTGCCAGTCTTTCGACATAGGGGGGTCTCCTTACAACCCATACCAGACCTAAGGGCCTGGTATGCCCCTGGGGGGGGGAACCCATGCTGGTTTTTCATTTGAAATTTGGCGTGGGAGTTCCCCCTCAGGATTCATACCAAACGCTGCAGCTAGAATTGGCGGGAATCCAAGTCAGATCCCCGTCGCTTCTATGACGGCTTTGTCTCCATCGCGGCAAGCCAGCTCGGCGCTGGCTCCCACGATGGGGCTCGTAGGTGGTCAATCTCGCCGAGAAAGGGAGCAAGATTGACACAATATCGAGGTCACCTACTGTATGTCCGTCTGCGATATTGGCGCTCGCTTACGCGCCACTTTGGCAGGCCGAGCAATGCTTGCATGAGCAGAGGAGGGCCCAGGGATCGGCTCTGCCACTATAGAATCCTCTTCTGTACAATATTAAAACCCCTTATAGTACATTTTAGGATGTATCACTCTTTCTCTTTGTTCTCTTTTCTTTCACTTTTATCTCGCTCTATCCAAATTTCTTGTTTGTTATCCCCATCCCTCTCTAGATGTCTATCTTGTTCTTTCTCTAATTCTTTCTCTCCCTTTTTCTTTGTTTCTCCCCCTTTTTTCCTCTCCCTTCCATGTATTCTCTATTTTTATTCCTTCTCTTACTCCCTGGTGGGGAGTATGGGACCAGTGGCAATGCTGGCGGGGAGTTGGGATCAGTGGCAGTGCTAGTGGGGAGTTGGGATCAGCGAAACTTAGGTGCTCTTGATCAAGGTCATCTGCTGATCTGAGAATTGTAGTGGGGACTTTTAAAGGCAACTCTAATCACAGGTAGTGTTACTCACTGTGTCTCCGACTTTGTGGTTTCTCGTAGCAGTGACACCTATGCTGAAATCAGCAGATATGGTCTCCTCCAGCCCCTCCAACTTCACATTCCTCACTAGTCAGCTATCAGCTGACCTCTAGTCTCTGCCTCCCAGCTATGCTTTGAATGGGCGGCTCTGAAGAGGCTGAATGGGCAGCCGCAAGCTTCAGGAACATCCCAGGTTTTGGGGACCCCTGGCAAATCCTCATTTGACCCCCAAGGGGGTCCCGACCCCCAGGTTAAGAACCACTGCTCTAACACGTCTTGTTCATCCCAGCTAGCTTTGGTCCTGTATTAAAAGAAAGATTTTAAGTTAATAATGCAAAATAATAAATATGTAGGCCCGATACATTGATGATGTAGATGATAACTTACTCTCTCATCTCTATGAGTGGTTTTATAAAATCTAGGTCACCAGCATACATATAGGGTACTCTAGCTGTTGCCCCCGAGCCACTCTTCACTTCTCTGAGGTGTCGATTATATTTTTTGAAGGCATCCCACATGCTTTGCCAACTTCTCTTTATGTATTGCACTGAAAAACAGAGAAAAGAATACTAATGTATTATTTAAATTTTGTTTAAGGTACCTAGCTACAGGCAATTCTTTCGGAAGTCTCCACTATGAATTCAAGGTTGGCAAATCAACAATATGTGGCATTGTTCATGAGACATGCATTGTTTTATGAGAAGAACTTAAGCCTTTGGTGTTCAAAAAGCCTACAAAACAAGAATGGTTGAAGGTATCCGAGGAATTCTGGGACCGATGCAATTTTCCAAAATGTCTGGGAGCCATCGATGGGAAGCACATTTGCATCCTGAAGCCATTTGATAGTGGGAGTCCGTTTTTTAATTAAAAAAAATAATTATTATTTTCTTTAATGGCAGTGGCAGATGCAAATTATAAATTCCTTTATATTGATGTTGGTGCTTATGGCAGCAGCTCTGATTCAGGTGAATTTGCCCATTCCTCATTTGGGAGAATGCTGAGGGAGAATAGACTTGATTTACTAAACGATTCGTCCTTGCCCGGAACAAATGAGCCTGCCCTCCCATATGTTTTTGTAGGGGATGAAGCGTTTGCCCTTGGGAAAAATATGCTGAGACCTTTTTCTAGTAGAGCACTGACCAATGAAAAAATAATCTTTAATTATCGGCTCACTAGGGCACGCCGAGTAGTGGAGTGTGCATTTGGGATACTTTGCAATAAATGGAGATTCTTGCAAACTGCCATCAACCTCAGTCTGGAGCATGCTGTCTCTGCTGTAAAAACTGCCTGTGCACTACACAACTATGTGCAAGAACGTGATGGTTATGTTTTTGAGGATTCCTTGATGCATAACATGGAGGCGGCACAGTGGAATGTGACTAGGGGCACTACTAGTGGGAAAGTGATTAGAGGTCTATTCCAAAATTACTTTATGTCGCCAGCTGGTGAGTTACCTTGGCAGATGCAGTCAATTTAATTCAAAAATTACCTTTTTTGTGTTGCCCTAAAATTCTCTGGCCCTTTAAAAATTTAAAAATTACATACTGATAAAAAATGTCACTATGGGTAAGTTAAATGCTGAAGAAAATAAAAATAAATGATCACATTTGTGTCTTGAAATATTTGCGACTCCTAAGCTAATTTCAACCTGAAAATAGAGCTAAATTGATGACCTCATCCGTCGCTGTCTGACACTGTTATGTGTGCTCTGCTGGGGATCATTGTAAACAAGAGCAAGGGGTCAGGCCAAGTTAAATTGTCACTTGTCATTATGATGTCTTTGTACGACCAGCATGGGCCAACGTAAAAAGGGGCTGACAAATACAGATAGCCACTCCCCCAAGGATCTGCGAACAAACTTGTTAAAGTGAGTTTGCATATTTTTCAAATAGACACACATGCAGACTCCTACAAACAATGTCCAAGGATGTGGGAATGAGTCCCTTGTCACCATCAACATGGGGACAGGGTGCATTGGTATGGAGTCAAAAACACCCTGCCCATATTGAAAGCATGTGCGAGGGCTCCCTAGCACACTTAACATGCCCTGACAGACTGCATGCTTGGATAAGGGCCTGGTCTGGATTTGTGGGGGACCGCACTCTGGTTATTGGGGTTTTATTTTAAATATAACTTGAGAACATAACTTAATAATAGGCGAACATCTACAGGTAGAGAATAAGAAAAATAAACTTACCTTTGTCAGCCTCAACTTGGGATGAGCACATGCTCCACTCTGGCAATAGGTTTCTGGCAATTTCAACCTATATTCGTTTTTTAAAAACGTTGTCCTTATATTTAGGATGCCGGGTGTCATAGAGCATTGGGTTCTCCCTGACAAGGCGGATAAGCTCCTCACAATCCACACACTCCTTCACCTTTTATGTCACTTTTTTGCTCCGTCTTTTCGACATGGCTACTCACCTTAGCGGCATGAAAAAGACAGGGGAGGAACTTGGAAAAGGGGGAGGTGAAGGAGGAGGAGAGAAAACTTCCGTTCAAACCGCAACACATGTGCGAATTAGATACGTTCCCATAGAAGATAATGGGCCTGAATTCGCACCTGGGCCGCACCGCAAGGCCTAAAAAACGTTTTTTCTGCAATGCGCAGTGCGAATGCATCCCACATATGTGAACCAGCCTCATAGAAAACAATGTATTTAGAATTGTTCTGCGAATTGGATGCGGTTTATGCCGCACTCAATTCGCATAGGTGTGAACCCGGCCTAAAGTAGAAATACCTGTGCCTTAAGGCCCCATTCACACCTCAGCGTTTTGTAGCTTGAAGCTCAAAGCTCCAAAATGCTGAAGGAAAAAAAAATCTATTATTCTCTATGGAGATAAAAAAAAAAAAAAAAAAAATAATAATTATAATTATTATTAATAATAATAATAATAATAATAATAATAATAATAATAATAACAGCATAATAATAAACACCCAAACCCAAACAAAAAAAAAAATAATGATAATAATCAATTTATTTTATTTTGTGTTAGAGATAGGGGGCCAGATTCACAAAAAACTCTGGCGGCGTAACGTATCGTCTTTACGTTACACCGCCGCAAGTTTTTAGTGTAAGTGCCTGATTCTCAAAGCACTTACCTGTAAACTTACGGCGGTGTAACGTAAAGGCGTCCGGCGCAAGCCCGCCTAATTCAAATGGGGCGTGTACCATTTAAATTAGGCGCGCTCCCGCGCCGGACGTACTGCGCATGCTCCGTTTTGAAATTCCCGCCGTGCTTTGCACGAAGTGACGTCATTTTTTAGAACGGCGACGTGCGTAACGTACATTCGTATTCCCGGACGTCTTACGCGGAAAAAAAAATTGAAATTCGACCCGGGAACGACGGCCATACTTTAACATAGCTCGTCTACAGTTAAGCCATGTTAAAGCAGGCTTAACTTTGCGACGGGAAATAATTACTAGCGACGACGTAACGAACGCGAAAACCTTTGTGGATCGCCGTAAAACCTCATTTGCATACCCGACGCTGGAATACGACGCAAACTCCCCCCAGCGGCGGCCGAAGTATTGCATCCTAAGATCCGACGGTGTAAGTCAATTACACCTGTCGGATCTTAGGGCTATCTATGCGTAACTGATTCTATGAATCAGTCGCATAGATACTCTCAGAGATACGACGGCGTATCAGGAGATACGCCGTCGTATCTCCTCTGTGAATCTGGCCCAGGGTGTTTAGTTATTTATTATTATTAGATTTTTTTTTAATAGTTGGGGGGTTAAGGTTAGGGGTTAATTATTTTTTAGTATTCATTTATTTATTAAATAAAAATATTTATGATTATCTTTATTTATTTGGGTATTTATTTTACATTTATTTATTTTTGCCGACCAAGGAGGCAGAAAACTTTAGGCATGTTTTGGACCGTAAAATTTACCTTGACCTTAAAACAGCCTACTCAGAGGTGGGAGGTGCCTGTAGGCCAGCGATCACCCAAGACACTTACATTCTACCACTCTCTGTTCCAGTTCCAGAGTGTGTACTTATACTAGTTACAATTATAATTACATTTAATGCAGTTTAATGGAATACATATCTGCTTTTTCTGTTGTTTTTGATATCCCCCTGATGTTCAATTTAAATAAACTGACAAATGCAAATCCGAATGCCTAAATTTAGCAGTGACCTGCAAACATAATGGATTGAAAAATTGTAATGTAAAAAATAAGATTTTAAGATAAGATGCAAAACGGTACGAATTTGGCCCAAGTGAACTTTACTCAGCTGCATCGGCTCATATGTCAGGGGAAACCCTTAAATGCTTTCAGTCAGCTAAGGCTATCTTAAAACTTTTTGTGTTTCTGTGTATATATCTGTGTGTATGGTGGGGGGTTGTCAGGACACAAATCAGTTCTGAAAGTACAATCTTAAAAACCCAACAAAATGTACATCCCCTTATGAATACTTCTTCATTTCTATAGTGATGAATGAGAAACATCTTTAGAACATATTGAAATGTTAGGAGGATGCTCCACATATGCTTTACACTCTGTGCAAATAGACTCTAATAGCAACAAAAAAGTACTTTGAACATTTTTAAACTATAATCAATCAGATTTATATTTGTATGTCACATCCTTCATTAAATGCATGAACCGGGACATTCTGATATTAGTTTTGTGCTTTCATTTATAATCAATTGAGTATAAAGGCAACCGTTGGTTTACAGCTATTGTATCTTGTCTGTGGGTTAGCCCATGGTAGTAACAAGGTAGCAGATCTCTTGAAGCAAGACTGGATTTATTCTTCCTGCCGTCATTTGACAATTATTTTGTGCCACTCTTCCTCTACCAGTCAACTATCTAGCATTAGTATATGGTTCCCATGGCCCAATTTAAGAATCTCTGCTCTAGTGAGTAGAGGTGGGTTGAACTACACTCGCTGGACACTTTTTAGGTACACCTGTGCAATTGCTTGGTAACACACATTGCTAATCAGCCAATCACATGGCAGCAACTCAATGCATTTAGGCATCTAGACAGGGTGAAGACGCCTTTGCTGAAATTCAAACAGAACATCAAAATGGGGAAGAAATGGGATTTAAGTGACTTTGAACATTGCATGGTTGTTGGTGCCAGACAGGGCTGGTCTGAGTGTTTCAAAAACTGCTGATCTGATCACTCGCAACCATCTCTCGGATTTACAGAGAATGTTCCGAAAATAAAAAAATATCCAGTGAGCAGTTGTGGGAACGAAAATGTCTTGTTGATGTCAGAGGTCAGAGGAGAATGGGCAGACTGGTTCAAGATGATAGAAATGTAACAGTAACCCCGGTATGCAGAATACCATCTCTGAAAAAACAACACATCGAACCTTGAAACAGACGGGGTAAAGCAGCAGAAGACCACACCGGGTGCCACTCCTGTCAGCTAAGAACAGGACACATAGGCCCCATACACACGGAAGGACAAAACCGATGAGAATGGACCGAGGTTCAGTTTCATCGGTCCAAACCGACGGTGTGTATAGCCCATTGGTCTGTTTTCCTTCGGTCCAAAATTTTAAAACATGCTTCAAAACCGAACCGATGGACCGCTGGCCGATCGGTCCAAGCTCAGAATCAAGTCGACACATGCTTGGAAGCATTGAAATTCGTTTTATTCAGCACGTCGTGTGTTTGACGTCACCGCGTTCTGACCCGATCAGTTTTTGGAACGATGGTGTGTACACACATCAGGCCACTTCAGCGGTGAACCGATGAAAACGGTCCGTCGGACCATTCTCATCGGTTTTGTCCGACCGTGTGTACGGGGCCTTAGGCTACAATTCGCACAGGCTCACAAAAATTGGACAATAGAAGATTGGAAAAAACGTTGCCTGGTCTGTTGAGTCTGGATATCAGCTGCAACATTCATATGTTAGGGTCAGAATTTGGCATAAACATCATGAATGCATGGATCCATCCTGCCTTGTATCAACGGTTCAGGCTGGTGGTGGTGGTGTAATAGTGTGGGGGATATTTTCTTTGCACACTTTGGGCCCCTTAGTACCAATTGAGCATCATTTAAACACCACGGCCTACCAGAGTATTGTTGCTGTCCATGTCCATCCCTTTATGACTACAGTGTCCCCATCTTCTGATGGCTCCTTCCAGCAGGATAATGCACCATGTCACAAAGCTCAAACTATCTCAAATGTTTTTTTGAACATTAAAATTAGGTCACTGTACTCCAATGGCCTCCACAGTCACCAGATCTCAATCCAATAGAGCATTCTTGGAATGTAGTGGAAAAGGAGATTTGCATCATGGATGTTCAGCTGACAAATCTACAGACACTGCATGATGCTATCATGTAAATATGAACTAAAATCTCTAAGGAATGTTTCCAACACCTTCTGAATGAATGAATGAATGAAAAACTTATATAGCGCGGCACATGCGAACTGAATCGCCTCTGGGCGCTTGATGTTTCGTGTCTCATGACATCAAAAGAGCAGAGTTTTGATCTGTCTTCTGAAAGTCAGGTGGTTTTCCTCCAACCGAACGCTGGTTGGTAAAGCGTTCCATAGTCTCGGACCTTGAAAAGCAAACCTTCTTTGTCCTTTGGACTTGTATTTGGTTTTTGGAACCTTGACCAGATTTTGGTCGGTGGATCGCAGAATGCGATTAGAATTGTGAGGTTCTATCTTGTTGCAAAGATATTGCGGAGCCTTCCCATGGATGCACTTATGTGTCAGGCAGAGTGCTTTAAATACAATTCTGTCTTTTACTGGCAACCAGTGAAGGGTTCTCAGCGAAGGTGAGATTGATTCCCATGTCCTTTTCCCAGTCACCAGTCTGGCGGCCGTATTCTGTACGACTTGCAGACGAGCGATTTGGTACTTTGGGAGCCCGAGGTAGAGGGCATTTGCATAGTCCAGTCTGGAATTCACGATTGTTCCCACCACGACTGCTACGTCTTCTTTGGGGATAAATGGAATAAGTCTGCGTAGTAGGCGCAACAAATGGTGCGATCCGCTGACTACTGACCCTATTTGTGCGTCCATTGTCATGAAGGTGTCAAAAATGACTCCTAGACTTTTGACTTTGGAGCTAGGGGTGATGATTTGGCCCAGAATGGGCGGCGGTGTCCAGGTTGTTGCCAGTTGACTCTTTCGGCTGGCGTGAAACATAAGAAGTTCTGTTTTGGAACTATTGAGTTTAAGATAACTCTTAGTCATCCAGTTTTCTATCAAAGAGAGACATTTCTCTAAACTGTGATGATGATCCTTTTTGTTGCAGATGCGAAAATACAGTTGCGTATCGTCTGCATAAGAGTGATAAAGTAGTTCTTGGCTACTGATAATATCAAAGAGAGGGCGAAGATAGATGTTGAACAGCACCGGTGACAGGGGGGATCCCTGGGGGACTCCACATGGCACCGTGCGTTTTTCCGACGTGAAAGATCCCAGTTTCACTGTTTATGATCGGTTTTCAAGAAAGGAGGAAAACCATGGTAAATCACCTTCTGCGATTCTGGCTACCTCGGCCAGTCGCATCAGTAACATTTTGTGGTCTACTGTGTCAAAGGCTGCGCTTAGGTCCAGCAGAACCAGGAGACAGGATTCTCCCTCGTCTGCGGCCTCGAGGGCATTGTCCCATATTTTGAGTAAGGCCGTTTCTGTCCCGTGTCCGGGACGGAAACCTGATTGAAATGGATCGAGTAGATTGTGGGTATCCAGATGCTGTTGCAGCTGTTGTACCACTATTTTCTCCATTATCTTGGAGAGAATATTTAGGCCTGTTATGGGGCGGCGGTGAGTTGGGTCCTTGGGATCCAGGTTAGGTTTTTTCAAGGTGGGCTGGATTGTGCCCTCTTTCAGCAGGGATGGCACTATGCCTTCCTTAAATGACTGATTTATAAGCTGTGTGATGGGAGGCGCCAGAATGTCGGCACATTCCTTCAGCAGCTTGGTGGGAATGATGTCATTGGGTGCTGTGCTGTTCCGCAACGCCCCAATGATATTTTTGGTGGTATCGATGGAGATGGGTTCCAGAGTGAACTTAGTTGATTGTAGAAGGTTTCTGTTGGTGTTTTGTCGTTGATTGAAGAGGGGGCTGAGGGGGGTATTATTTTGCAGAATACTTACCCGGATTCTTTCGATTTTGTTGATGAAGAAATCCGATAGTTCATTACAGAACTCTTGGGTGTCTGAATTGGGGACTTCAAGACATCCCGGATTCATGGTCTGGGTGACCATCTTGAAGAGTTCTCGGGGGCGATTCATGGCGCTGTTAATCGCCATAGAAAAATGATGTTTCTTGGCTTTGAAGATTTCTTTATGATATCGTGTTGTTATTGCCTTGTAGATGATGAGGTGATCTTCTGAAGGGCTTCTTTTCCAGGCGGCTTCCGCCCTTCTGCGCTCTTGCTTCAGTAGGGACAGCTGGTTGTTGAACCAGCCGGACTTTTTTTTCCGGATGCGGACTTTGCGTTTCGGTGCTACTAAGTCGGCTGACTGTAGCAGAGCTGCATTTATGGCATCCAGTGTATCTGAGGCTGCTAACTGAGGATGGATAGTTTCGATTCGGTTTCCCAAGGTAGATTTGAAGAGTTCCGAATGGAGCTTCTTCTGAGATCTAGCCCAGTGTATTGTCACCGGCTTGGGTGCTTTTATAACTGGTGGAATTTTGGAAATTATGAAACTAATTGCATGGTGGTCTGTCCATGGCAAGGGTTCATTTCCCAAAATGTTTATTTTTAGATTTTGTCTGAAAATTAGGTCGAGTGTGTGACCTGAAGCATGTGTTGGCCCGCATATAAGTTGCTGCAGTCCTAATCCTTCCAGGTGATCGATGCAGGCATCCGCAATGGGATCCTGTGATTAGTTGGCCCACAGATTGAAGTCCCCGAGCAGCAAAAGATGTTTGCTGTTAAGGGTATAAGTGGATATGAACTCCGTTAATGATGGTAGAAGCTGCGATTTTGGCCCAGGTGGCCTATAGCAGAGGAGAATGTGAACAGTCTCCTGGGGGTTAGTTTGAAGTTGAAGAGTAAGGGTTTCCATAAATGGAAGAGGATTTTGAAGGACCGGCTTAGTGATTGCAATATGAAACTTATGGATCACCGCCAGGCCTCCTCCTCTTTGCCCTATTCTGTTTTCCGTTATAATTCGATAATTTTCTGGCACCAATTCTCCAAGAATGGTGTTGCAGTCGTCTGAAAGCCAGCTTTCTGTGATAAAGAGGCAGTCTAGATCGTTTTGTAGTAAGAAATCGTGGATTTCTGATCGGTGTTTTACTGCCGATCTTGTGTTGATCAAAGCACATGATATGTGCTTGAGCTGGGTTAAATGGTTGAAATTTTTGATGGTCGATCGTCGATCGAATCTCAAAAGTTGGTCTATTTTTAAGGCCTTTTTGGTGACGGCTGGTAATACTGTTGCGAATTGTCTCAGACCCCAAATTGTTTCTGCAGAGTATCGCAGTTTAACCATTGTTGCCAGTCACCGGGGGGGGGGGGGGGTAGTTGCAATAGAGGGAAAATTCGCTGAATCCTCTCGCTTGGGCCTTGGTCCAGAGGAAGGCAAAAAAAACCCTGGCAGTGCTAAGCCAATGTGCTGCCGCAGGGAAAAAAAATCCTTCCTGATCCCTGAAAGGCGATCGGACGAAACCCTGGATCAAGTACTGTTTGGAATGGGGGGGGAAGAAGGGTGTCACTGTAGCTGAGGAGTACCAAGATGGCCGCCGACCAGGCCACAGGCCTCAGGTTTGGGGGCTGTTTGGCTTGGTGGGTATGACCTGGTTGTTAATCCAGGGGAGGATGGGATCCTCCAGGGATAGGGGGATGATCCCTGACAGTTCTAGGAAAAATTTCCAGGCTGTCAGTGCTCCTTTCTGCGGCGCGCCGCTAGGCCGCGGTTGAAGCAGCGGTTTTTCCTAATTGCGGCGGCCGCGATTAAGGCCTGGTCTGGCGCGGATGCGGAAAAAAGCCGCAGATCGCCAGAAAAAAGAGCTGCTATGCGCGGCGGGTGGCCGGGGTGATTGTGGGTGACTGCTTGGGGTGCATGCGGCTCTAAGAGAAGGTAAACAGCCGCAATTTGAATCGCTGGAGTGGCTGTCCTGAAAAGGACGGTCACTAGCGATTCCTGGGGGTGGAAAGATGGCCCTGAAAGACAGGGTCTTACCTGAAGAGAGGGGCCCACGAGGTGAAGGAAGGAGCCGGTCCTATAGGCAGCAAGTTGATTCATGCAGCAAAGATTGTAGGAGCCTGCCTGCCTGTCTGTGGTGTCTAGCTGGCTATCTGTCTGGTCCCTGGAGAGAGCAGACTCGTCGGGAAGCGTCCTACTCCCTCACTGAACTGACACTGACTGATTGCTCAGCTGAACTGACTGAACTGATTGGGATGGTTGGGATGGTTACAAGGCTTGGTGCTTCAGTGCACCACTCTATAGAAAGTCAAACAAAACGCCAAAAAAGCCGAAATAGTGTGTCTATCCTTTCTGAGACAGATCAGCGGTCTCCTGCTCCATCCTTCTAATCTATGAATCTATGCCACAAAGAATGAATGCAGTTCTGAAGGCAAAAGGGGGTCCAACCCAGTACTAGCAAGGTGTACCTAATAAAGTGTCCAGTGAGTGTACATTTCAGGTTCTTATGTATTTTGAGAATTCCCAGTATTGTCCCATAGATTTATTGCACTAAGATGCTATTTATAGTTCTAGTACCCAGACTACATATGCACTGAAAAAGTTTAGTAGAAAACACCAATAGCTAGATTCAGATAGACAGGCATATCTTTGAGGCGGCGTAGCGTATCGCATATACGCTACGCCGCCGTAAGTCAGAGAGGCAAGTGCTGTATTCACAAAGCACTTGCCTCCTAAGTTATGGCGGCATAGCGTAAATGGGCGGCCTAAGCGCGCCTAATTCAAATGTGGAACAGGGGGGCGTGTTTTATGTAAATGATTCGTGACCTGACGTGATTGACGTTTTTGACGAACGGCGCATGCGCCGTCCGTGGACATATGCCAGTGTGCATTGCTTTAAAGTAAGCCGCAAGGACGTATTGGTTTCGACGTGAACGTAAATTACATCCAGCCCCATTCACGGACGACTTACGCAAACAACGTAAAATTTTCAAATTTCGACGCGGGAACGACGGCCTTCCTTAACATTGGCTAGGCCAGCTATTTGTTCGACTAACTTTACGCCGGAAAAAGCCTTACGTAAACTACGTAAAAAAATGCGCCGGGCGAACGTACGTTTCTGAATCGGCGTATCTAGTCATTTGCATATTCTACGCCAAACTCAACGGAAGCGCCACCTAGCGGCAAGCATAAATATGCACCCTAAGATACGACGGCGTAGGAGACTTACGCCGCTCGTATCTTAGCCTAATTTAAGCGTATCTGGTTTCCAGAATACGCTTAAATTTGCGATGGTGTAGATTCAGAGTTATGACGGCGTATCTACTGATACGCCGGCGTAACTGTCTCTGAATCCAGCTACAAAGTTGCAAGGCACATTTTGCTAAGCACTACAACTGGTTCAGGATTATGAATAAAAACAAAGGAATATTGGATACAAGGTCATGAGCTAAATTGTACAGCCACCCGCTGGAAAGTATCAGATGGATATCTGTTGTAAAACAATGACAGGCTCATCATTACCAGAAAGCAGAAGTCAAGCACTTTAAATTATTATATATTTGTACCACCCAGAAACTTTGCCAAAACAATTTGACTCTCAAACATTGATAAGTCACATGCACTATACTTATTGTGACTATAGTTTTCCTGTCTTAATGTTCTTATTGTCATTGTGTCATGAGCTCAGATAGAAACACTATATAAAGGGGAAGCATAATGAAAAAAATCAAAATCAATGTATTTAATTCATGTAATTTAAGGACAGTCTACATAAAGTAAGCTTATTTGGGGTTCTCACTCCCTAAAGGGGCCACTGAGCAGGGACCTCCAAGCAATCCTATTGGCAGTGAAGGGTAGTCTTAGGCCCCGTACACACGACCGGTTTTCTCGGCAGAATTCAGCAAGAAACTCGATGGGAGACGTATTCTGCCGAGAAAACCGGTCGTGTGTACACTTTTCGCCGAGAAACCCGTCGGGAAACTCGTCGAGCCAAAAAGAGAGCATGTTCTCTATTTCCTCGTTGGGCAATGGGAACATTTGGCTCGGCGAGTTTTTTGACAGCCAAACAAGGAACTCGACGAGCAAAACGATGTGTTTTGCCCGTCGAGTTTCTCGGCCGTGTGTACGCAGCCTTACCGGTCAATAATATAAAGGGCAACAGCCAACAGGAGGAGGACCACCATGTAACCGACAAAATTCTATTGCTATTTTAACCCCAAGCTTCAGTAATCTTGTGTAGGGATGAGCCAGACTGCCCTGGGTTTGATTTGAGCATTTTTTGGTGAAATTCAAAGAAGTTTTAAAAAGACGCCAAACCCAAACCCCATTGAAATCAAAGAGATCTGAATCTGTTAAATAAAAATTGCCCATTTTCTGGGCTAGTAGGCAAGGGGAAAAAAATGGGGGATGGGCACTATCCCCCTATAGCAGTGTTTCTCAATTCCAGTCCTCAGGCCCCCCCAACAGGTCAGGTTTTCAGGATTTCCCTCAGATGAAAAGGCTGTGGTGATTACTAAGGCTGGGTTCACACTACTACACTACTTTGAGGCTGGGTTCACACTACTACACTACTTTGATCCTACTTTGCTCTGCTACATCGGTCCTACATTTATCCTACATTGGTCCTACATCCATCCTACTTTCATGAACAGGATACTACTTTGGTCCGACTTCAATGATATTCAATGGGCCTGAAGTAGGATCAATGTAGGACCAAAAGTAGTACAGGGAGCATTTTCAAAGTCGGACCGACTTGTGTAGGACGCTACAAGACTCTCTCATAGGGAAACATTGAACACAGAGCAAAGTTGGATGAAAGTAGTGTAGTAGTGTGAACCCAGCCTAAGGCTGGGTTCACACTACTACACTACTTTGATCCTACTTTGCTCTGCTACATTGGTCCTACACTGATCCTACATTGGTCCTACATCCATCCTACTTTCATGAACAGGATACTACTTTGATCCGACTTTGTGATAGTCTGACTTGTTCTTTGACCAATCAAAACAATCCCAGAGTGAGATAAATTCCTTTTACTGCTGCTGTAATCACAAGTCGGATGTCAAAAGTCGGATGGTTAGGACAAGGCTCCTACTTTGATCCTACTTTAATGATATTCAATGGGCTGATGTAGGATCAATGTAGGACCAAAGTAGTACAGGGAGTAGTTTCAAAGTCGGACCGACTTGTGTCGGACCAGTTAAGACAGCTCTCATAGGGAAACATTGATTTTCATACGTCATGCTACATGAGCTCCCAATGTAGGACCGTTGTAGGACAAGTGTGAACCCAGCCTGAGGCTGGGTTCACACTACTACACTACTTTCATCCTACTTTGCTCTGTGTTCAATGTTTCCCTATGAGAGCGTCCTACACAAGTCGGTCCGACTTTGAAAATGCTCCCTGTACTACTTTTGGTCCTACATTGATCCTACTTCAGGCCCATTGAATATCATTGAAGTCGGACCAAAGTAGTATCCTGTTCATGAAAGTAGGATGGATGTAGGACCAATGTAGGATAAATGTAGGACCAATGTAGCAGAGCAAAGTAGGATGAAAGTAGTGTAGTAGTGTGAACCCAGCCTGAGGCTGGGTTCACACTACTACACTACTTTCATCCTACTTTGCTCTGTGTTCAATGTTTCCCTATGAGAGCGTCTTGTAGCGTCCTACACAAGTCGGTCCGACTTTGAAAATGCTCCCTGTACTACTTTTGGTCCTACATTGATCCTACTTCAGGCCCATTGAATATCATTGAAGTCGGACCAAAGTAGTATCCTGTTCATGAAAGTAGGATGGATGTAGGACCAATGTAGGATAAATGTAGGACCGATGTAGCAGAGCAAAGTAGGATCAAAGTAGTGTAGTAGTGTGAACCCAGCCTCAGGCAGTGAAACTGATCAAATCACCTGTGCAAAATAATGGAAAACCTGACCTGTTGGGGGGGCCTGAGGACTGGAATTGAGAAACACTGCCCTATAGTGAGCTAGTTGTGTTCCTTTTACTGCTGCAGAGAAAATTTGGGTCGATGGACTAGCTACACTATGTGATAAGGTTGTGTAAATCTCAGGTCTGAATTGACAGAAATACAAAACTTTTAAAAGAGAAGTATGAGATATTGTTTGTTTCTTTATTATTTTAATCATACTTACCTAGCTGGATGCAGCATTGGTCGGATGCAGCATTTGTCCCCCTGCCGCCTCTAACACTGAGAACCAGACTACCAAAGACTGCTGATCGCTCGGTTTTCAGAGCTCCGTGAGCAGAGGACTGCTGACTGTCAGTCAGTGGCTCTCTGCTCTGGCCCCCTGCTCTTATTGGAATGCTGGGCTGTGGAGGGGCGGAAGCAGCCGGCTCAGGTTCTCAGCGCCTCCCTGCGCCAGCGTCACCAGTCCAGGCATGTGGGCGGATCCCGACCATATGGCCGCAATCTTTTCCGAGCTTGGACCAGCTCTATGACGCTTCCACCCACTGTCTGCTGAAAACGAGTCACAGGAGTGCAGAACGAACTGCACTCTGATCCACAGGAGAAGTACAGCCAAATCCACAGCTTATATCAGGTCAAACACCTAAAGATGTCATTTAGGATGTGAATCAGGAAGTGGAATTGGGTAAGTAAAAATGTCAGATGTACTTACCCTATACTTTGTTCCCCTAGTATGCTACTCAGACCCAGACTCACAGGACGAGTGCTCAGACAAGGCTTTCTAAAAAGACAATCTAATGCCTCGTTTCCACTGAGCGGATCGGTTTGGGTCATTTAGAATGGAACGGGTTTGAATGGTCCGGTCTATTCTGGTGAGCGTTTCCACTGCAAGTCAGACCGCCAGGGCCATACAGATTTTAGAAAAAATGCCTCTCATGATGTCACACTAGTGCGACGAGAAACGTGATGCAGCGTCACTCAGCGTCAGCCAAACAACAACAACAACAACAATGGAGGTCATTCAGCAGCTCGTCTTTTCTCTGCTAGCCTTTTGGTTCTTTATAGGCAAAATACATACCGCACTGTATGAGAGAAGATTGCGAGCGGCAATGAGAAACACAGCCGAAAAGAGAAGAAAACTTTTAGCTTGGATGTGTAGCCGGGAGGAGAAGTACACATTTGTGCTGCCTAGACAAAGACGGCAGCGCTATAGGGTAAGCACAACTGACTGACTTACCTGAAACACACACACACACACACACACACACACACACTGACACACTGAAACACACACTGACCTATACACACACTGACACACACACACACACACTGACCCACACACACACTGAAACACACACTGACCTATACACACACTGACACACACACACACTGACACACTGAAACACACACTGACCTATACACACACTGACACACACACACACACACACACTGACCTACACACACACACTGACTCACTAAAACACACACTGACCTATACACACACACACTGACACACACACACACTGACCTACACACACACACACGGAAACACACACTGACCCACACACACTGACCTATACACACACACACACACACTGACCTATACACACACACACTGACCTACACACACTGACACACTGAAACACACACACACTGACACACACACACACACACTGTGACCTACACACACACTGACCCATCAATATGACACACACACACTGACCTACCAACCTGACATACACATTGACTTGAATGATGTTTTTTTAGATGTGTAACTATTTTTTTTTTTTGCAGATGCTTCTCCTTTTGGCAAAGCAGCGCCGCCGACCAGTGATTTGGGCTTTCCCTCGTGCCAATGAGTGGTGGAATGTGACCGTCCCAGGATTCACACACAGACAGTGGGTGCAGAATTTAAGGATGTCAGAGGAAACCTTCTCATTCCTTTGTGCCAATCTACGTCCAGTGATGGAAAAGAAAAGCACCAACTTCAGAGCCTGTTTGCCTGTGAGGAAAAGAATTGCCATTGCACTGTGGAAGCTGGCTACCAACAGTGAATACAGAAGTATAGGTCATCTTTTTGGTGTCAGCAAATCATCAGTGTGCCGGTGTGTGCAGGACTTCTGTAAGTCTGTGTGCACATTGCTAGCTCCTGAAATTGTTCATTTTCCTAACAGGGAAAAGCTTAAAGACATGGCTGAGTACTTTGAGAACAGGTGGGGCCTTCCACAGTGTGTTGGTGCTATTGATGGCTCACACATACCAATAATAGCACCACAAGAATACCACACTGACTACTTCAACCGAAAAGGCTGGCATTCCATCATCCTCCAGGGAGTAGTAGATGGCAAGGGGCTATTCTGGAATGTGAATGTAGGAAAGCCTGGGAGTTTGCATGATGCTCGGGTTCTCCGATTGTCAACATTTTGGGATTGGGTTGGCCAGGGAGGCCTGTACCCTGTTAGCACTAAGAACATTTGTGGGGTGAATGTTGGCTATTATGTGCTTGGGGACTCAGCCTATCCTTTACAAAATTGGCTCCTGAAACCATTTCCTGACAATGGCCGCCTAACAACAGAGCAGCAAATCTACAACAAGAAAACATCCAGGGCACGTGTTGTAGTGGAAAATGCGTTTGGAAGACTTAAGGGTAGATGGAGGTGTCTTATGAAGAGGAATGACAGTGACATTCAACTTACCAAATCCATGGTCCTAACGTGCTGTGCTCTTCACAATCTTTGTGAAAGTCATGGAGAAGACTTTGACCAGGATTGGAATACATCTCCAGAAGAGCCAGTACCAGTAATAGCAGCACAGGATATGGAAGAAGAGTGTAGTGAAATACGTCAGGCTCTGATGAGGCACCTTATAGTTAACGTTGTTACCGTGAATAATTAAAATCTTTAATTACTTTTTGCTATATGCTAAATAAAATCAGACATACTCAGAGAAGTCGATCTTGTTTTTTATTCTACAAAAAAATCATCTTCCTACATATTTTGTAAAGGCAACATTTTGATAATGTAGAAACATTGTTTACAATAAAGAGCTTAGCTAAAGGTTTGTTTTTTATTAAGCTAGTGCAGGGATACGCAATTAGCGGAAATCCAGCTGTTTTGCAGAACTACAAGTCCCATCATGCTTTTGCCTCTGGGTGTCATGCTTGTGACTGTCAGAGTCTTGCTATGCCACATGGGAATTGTAGTTCTGAAACAGTTGGATATCCACTAATTGCATATCCCTAAGCTAGTGCATTGTTGTTTTTTTCTTTTTCTTCAATTTCACTTCCATCAAATGTTTTTTTTTGTTTTCTTTGTATGAATTTCTCACTTCCTGTTCCTCCTCAGTAAGCTGTTCAATAAGCTGTGCTGACTGACTAAACACAGCTCAGATGATGTTGTCAGGTTTACTGAGAAGGAACAGGAAGTGAGAAATTCAGACCAAGAAAAAAAACATCTAAAAAGGAAATGAAAGGAAAAGGTAAACCAAAAATGCCAAGTATATTCACAATTACATCTACACATGCAAAAGTGAGAAGAAATTAAGTGAACTGGGTGCCCTTTTTTTTTTAATTCCAGGCTCCACCGTCCAAGGGGGGTGATAACGCAAAGGAGGCAGAAGGGAATCAGAGCAGCAGCACAAAGAAAGCCATGTGCAGCAAGGAGCAAATGTGTCCAATCTTGTGTGATCGCTGATGGCTCAAAGGAGCCTATTTAAAAAAAAAATCTAACCTTTAAAACCCACTCTAATTAAATATTTTTAAATGTAAACATGGGTACAGGTCCTGTGCTGCATGAAATGCACTACTGTCTGGGTGGTGACCTGGGTTGACGATTGGCTCCAATCACTTGAACAAGCTGACCAAGGACACCGAGGAAGGCCTGGTTGAAGGTAGTCAACTGCTCCATCTGCTGCCGGGCAATTTCTGCCTCCTGGCGCATAGCTTCCTGTGCATCCTGACATAGTGCTTGAAACCGCCTCTCAGAAAGGCTATCCATTCTTTCCAGCTGCCTTTCTTCTGCTGCCCGCATATCCTCCATGACTGTGCGCAGATCCAACTGGAACCTTCTCCTTTCACCTGTAATATACAAAAGACCTAAATATTGCTTTTGGTAACATCTGTCAAACCAATACTGTAAGCTCCTTTCTCATCTGCCCCACTAGACTGTACCACACTGATTCCCTGCCACACCTCTGTCCCCCCTGCTCATCTGCTACACCAATACACAGCACTGCTCATCTGCCCACTGCTGAACCCTCTTCTCATCTCTTCCACCACTGCACCTCCTGCTGATCCCCCCCTTCTCATCTCTTCCACCACTGTACCTCCTGCACATCTCCCCCACAGCTGATCTCCCCCTTCTCATCTATTCCAACACTGTACCTCCTGCACATCTCCCCCAGAGCTGGTCCCCCCCTTCTCATCTATTCCAACACTGTACCTCCTGCACATCTCCCCCACAGCTGATCTCCCCCTTCTCATCTATTCCAACACTGTACTTCCTGCACATCTCCCCCACAGCTGGTCCCCCCCCTTCTCATCTATTCCAACACTGTACCTCCTGCACATCTCCCCCAGAGCTGGTCCCCCCCTTCTAATCTATTCCAACACTGTACCTCCTGCACATCTCCCCCAGAGCTGGTCCCCCCCTTCTCATCTATTCCAACACTGTACCTCCTGCACATCTCCCCCACAGCTGGTCCCCCCCTTCTCATCTATTCCAACACTGTACCTCCTGCACATCTGCCCCACTGCTGTTTTAGTTTAAGAAAATGCACAGTTAAAAATTACTTTATTATCATCATGTCTTACCATTTTGCCGGGGTGCATTGGGAGTACTCTGTAGTTGGCTACTCTGTGGTTGGCTACTCTGTGGTTGGCTTGAGGAAATACTGCTGCTGTTGCTGCTGAAAGACATTGAAGGTCCATCTTCTGATAAGTTTGATGCATCAGTGGAGAGTCCATCAACTGTTTCTGAAAATAAACATATGGTTAGATATTATATTTTAAATGGTAAGCAGAGCGATATCCTATGCCAAGTTTAAAAAAAAAACTTACCAAAGGGGTCTACCATGGATTCGGGAATTACAGTTGCAGAGTCCAGACCTCCCTCCCTGCCTTGGTTTGCTGGCCGATGACCGTAAATGGCGTCCATGGCGTTGTACCACCTCCAAGCAGTTGGACAGTTTCCAGTACGGCTGTTGGCGTCCTTAATTTTTTTATATTGTGCTTTAAGCTTTTTAAGCTTTGCCCTACACTGGCCCGACGTCCGTTCAAATCCCTCGGCTGCCATCCGCTGAGAAATATCTTTATAGACCTTTTCATTTCTCACTGATCCATCAAGCTCACTCTGAATAACGCCATCACCGATAATTGCTAAGAACGTAGATAGTTCCTCAGATAACCAGACCCTGCTGTTGTTTGCTGGCATCCTCCTTTATATGGACTAAAAAGGCGACGTGGTGATTGTTTGGCGCTTTGCTTTGACGTCAGCATTGATGTTTTCTGACCACCAATCAGTGGAAAGTACCGTGTGACGCCAGTAGCTCCACCCTAATCGTACCGTTCCATTTTCTATGGACCCACATGAGAAGCAGGATCCTGAATGGTGCGGTACGGTTCGGTTCTATGGCACGCTTTCATAATGGAAACACCCAAAATAGCATACCGTACCGAACCGTACCGAACCGATCCGCTCAGTGGAAACGAGGCATAAGAGAGTTTATATAATAAATTACAAGTTTACACGGACTGATATTTAAGGTGGGCTTGAACTCAAAAAGTGAAGGTTGGCTATCTTATAGAAAACATCTAAAAATTTTAATAGTGCCCAAAGATTACTCTGAAAAATCTTCCTTTTGTCTTCCTGTGCCTTCAGCTGCATAACTGTATATCTGTAGTGTGGGATTATCTAAGGCTGTGCAATTTGGTCAGGTCCTTACTGTGGTGCTTGTTGCTTTATATGCTGGAGAGGAAGCTGTACCCATGGACCTGCAATACAATCATCACCTGGCTTCTGCTGCATTCATTCACCATTCAACAGATCACCAGTCATCAGAGGCAAAGATGGCCAAGATTCCACATTCACAACAGAAATTGCAAAGATGGTCACTTTCCCATAGAGAAACTGTATGAAACAAGGCATGTAAATTAGTAACGTCCAAACTATTTGAACCTGCAGTTAATACTGGTTATTGTTCATTTGCAGTCTGCTTGCCTTTTTAGATATACTGTAGCTGGTTTAACATATTATGAAATTGGATAAATGACCAGACTATCAACTGCAGTAGGGGCGACCCGTTCATTAAGGGTGCACGGGCGCCACCCCACCATCCATCGCGCCTCCCTCTATCCATGCGTTCGGACTCTTTAAGGATGCCGGATGCATGGATTCTAACGCGGGGAGGATTTGAAGCACTGATAGTCTTCAAAATAGGGTGGGCTTGGGGCCCAGAGAATGCGTTCACAGCCTACCCAAGCGTGTTACAACAGCAAAGGAATATTCACTATTGTAACACTGATCCTCCTCCCGGCCAATCAGAAAGTGGGTTTTGACACCCGTCACCTGATTGGCTGAAAGGACAGGCGATCCTATTGGACGCCTAGGATGAGGGGAGGAGACGCACGCAGGAAGCCGCCGATGGAGGAGATGACACAGAGCCGCTGTACACTCCTCGCAACCCGCTACCCACCTAGATGGGGTAAGTGCCGGACCGACCGGTGGGGGGGAGTTGTTTGCCGCCCCCCCCCCAAAAAAAAAACAACAGCCACCACTAAACTGCAGTTTACTAAAAAGATACACAAGCAATGATCACAGGTTCCGGATGGCAAAGAGCATGCATAAACTGCAGAATAAAACAAAACAAATTATGAAAGCTGCTCAAACTTGGACTCTTTACAGCAATGCTCCTGTAGCATGTAACCTGCAGCCTGTAACATGTGTCCGCATAGAATAATCTCTCTAAAACTCTATAGAGGATCACTACTTCAGGAAACAGTTTAAAAAACACAAACAGCTAGTTTTATTTATCCTCAGAAACAACATCCCTTACAATGACGTTTATGGTAGTTCTGGTAACACAGGCAAACAGCTAGAAGGATACAAGGGCAAAGGGCCACCCACTGAAACTGGAATACTCTGATAGCAATTGGGGAAGTGATCCTAACTGTAGCCAAGCCTTCTAGAGAAGCTGCATTCTATTACATTTCTGCTCAGTTTCTTGTATGCCAGTTCTGACTGTGGAGAGCCTCTCATCTTGCTGCAGATCACTTTCCCAGCAACCTCTGCCTCATTAGGGGTGGCCTCTTTAACCGCTTGCCAACTGATGCATGACTATTTACGTTGGCAGAATGGCATGGCTGCACATATGGACGTACCCATACATCCCCTTTAAGATCTGGCATTGTGGGCGTGTGTGCCGCAAGATCCGTGAGTGTCACCGCGAGGCCGCCGAGTGCCCGTGATTGTGTCACGGAGCTGCAGATTGAGGGATGCCTGTGTAACCAAGGCATCTCCCTGTTCTGCATAATCACAGGACACTGATCTTCTGCTCCATGTCATTGGGAGCAGCGATCATTGTCATGTCACATGTAGCCCATCCCCCACACAGTTAAAATCACTCCCTAGGACACACTTAACCCCTACTGGTTTACCCCTTCCCTGCCAGTGTCATTTACACAGTAATCAGTGCATTTTTATAGCACTGATCGCTGTATAAATGACAATGGTCCCAAAATAGCGTCAAAAGTGTCCGATGTGTTCGCCATAATGTCACAGTCATGATAAAAATCGCAGCTCGCTGACATTACTAATACAAAAAATAACAATAAAAATGCAAGAAAACTATCCCCTATTTTGTAGACGCTATAACTTTTGTGCAAACCAATCAATATATGCTTATTGCGATTTTTTTTTTTTTATCAAAAATATGTAGAAGAATACGTATCGGCCTAAACTGAAAAAAAATGGATATCTTTTTTGGGGATATTTATTACAGCAAAAAGTAAAAAATATTTCCTTTTTTCAAAATTGTCGCTCTTTTTTTGTTTATAGCGCAAAAAATAAAAACCGCAAAGGTAAGCAAATATAACCAAAAGAAAGCTCTATTTGTGGGAAAAAAGTGACGTCAATTTTGTTTGAGAGCGACAACGCACGACCACGCAATTGTCAGTTAAAGTGACGAAGTGCCGAATCGCAAAAAATGGCCTGGTCATTGAGCAGCCAAATTTTCTGGGGCTGAAGTGGTTAAGCACCCGAGGAAGGAAAGTTGAGGAACTTATCCTCCCTGGGTGAACCCAGAGAGTTGTGGAAAGTGGTGGCATACACCTGTATCTGAGCATAGTGAGTAAGTGAGTATGGTAGTGAGTAGTGTAGTCTTCTTGAACCCTACCATAAGCTGTAGGAGCAAGCTTATTGTATATGTTCTATTGCGATAATTAAAAACAACTTCCACTTACTGAGTTTTAGTTGCTTGTTAAGTCAGCTTTAATGATTTGCAAAATCTTACTGAACATAAGAATATATCCTGTTGTCCTCACGTAATTTCTCCAACAAATTCACTATGGTATGTACTTTATCTGCCTTATATTTGGCATAGACCAACTTTTCCTCTAATTACAGTAATACTGAGGACTCGGTGAACAGAAACTACTTATAAAAGGGAACTCATGGTGTTTTCCAAAAATGTTCCAAGAGATCATAATAAAAATCCAGATGACAGATCTGGCAATCGCTTGCTCTGTCCATATGTTCACTGTATAAACAAAAAGTTATCACCTTAATAAAACTTTTTCAATTTCAAGCAACACTAATGATGGCAAACCTTCATTAAAGGGAAAATATAAGTTAAGATTTTTAAAATTACCTGTTGAATAAACAATATTTATTTACTATGCCAAGCTGTTAAAAATACTGAATAAAACATTAAAGTGGACCTCCTTTACAAGTCTGCATAAAGTCTGAATAAATTCTAGATACATCACATTCTTGCTTTAACTGATAAGGATTGTTAACCCCTGACACAACTTCAGGGCAAAACCCATTCTGCCGTTGACCCAAATTATGAAAGCATGCAGAGAGCTGAGGAACACACTGCTTCTTTCTGTGTCCAGCCGTATAGAGGCCAAATTCTTTATTTCCTATAGCTTTATAGACAAAATGACATCATTCACATGAGCACAACTGATAGGTCAGTCCATATATGGCTTTCCTTCTTGTAAAAGTATTTTCTTGGCATAAATGTCCTCGTGGCACACAGGGTCAACCACTCAAGCTCACAGGGGCTTCATTCAGAGCCATATATGCTCCCTTGGTGGAGGAGGGGAAGAGAGGTGACAGCTGTTTGGTATTAATAGTTCTCTTTATCTTCACCCTGAGCTGAGATGCACTTGTAACTTCATAATCTGCCATTTCACTTTAAGGACGATAATACTGTAGTATATTTTCACACATACATATGTATACATATCTTATATAGATCAAGGAATAAAACAATATAAGAATATACAAGAAATAGAAGAATATAAGGAAAGAAAGGCAACATTTCAGTGGTTCTAATAAGAAATAGCATAACACAAAATTTTAATTTTAGTAACTTCCATCACATAACTACTTCAGCCCGGAAGAATTTACACCCTTCCTGACCTGTGCTGGATCGCAGCACAGGTTTGGACTGCATGACTGCTCCCATCTGCCACCTCTACTCTAGCGGTTACGAGCCACAATAACATAACTCCCTCACTGTGCACAATCTGGGCCCAGTGGAGGTTGGCTCCAGCAGTGCTGTGCATGGGGGGCCTAGGGCATCGGCCAGGCAACATTTGAACTATCTCCAAGCACGTTTGGCTACACCAGTGAACCCAGATCACAATGCTGCTCACCTTCTTTGTTTTTAACACATGAATGGAATGATCTGTCCATAGAACAGCTTCAAGCTATAAATGACTGACTCTTCTCTACACCCCTGAGGAAAGAGAGGCATCTCTCAGAAACGTCGGGTACACTTTGAAGAATCACGTCCTACAATGCTTGTTTGCACTGTTTGAACTCAATCATATGCTAGTCTATATTCATTCCATATCATGTCAATGTTTTAAAATAATCTGTTTTGTACTTCTATAATAAATGATATATTTATTTTTTACTAAAATGTTTATCCACTTTGTGGTTTACACTTTTGTGCCTTTAAAGTCCAATCAGGGGACCCATTGTTTTCTTCTGATCAGTGTCCATTAGTGCCGTCTATCAGTGCCTATTAGTGCCTATCAGTGCTGCCTATCAGTGCCTATTAGTTCCGCCTATCAATGCAGCCTCATTAGTGCCTCCTCATCAGTGCCCACCAGTTCCATCTATCAGTGCCCATCAGTGCAGCCTCATCAGTGCACATCAGCGAATGAGAAAAATTACCTGTTTGCAAAATTGTATAATAAAGTATGAATTTTTTTATTTATTTTTCCCAAATTTTCAGCACTTCTTTTTAAAAAATAAAATAAAATAAAATAAAACCCAGTGGTGATTAAATACCACCAAAAGAAAGCTCTACTGGTGAAAACAAAATGATAAAAATGTCATATGGGTAAATTGTTGCATCACCATGCAATTGTCATTTTTAGTTAGACAGCGCTGAAAGCAGAAAATTGGCCTGGGCAGGACAGGGGTAAAAGTGCCCAGTAGTCAAGTGGTTAATTCCACAGCCCTAAAACACTAACCTAGTAGAACAATAAATGTTGCTGAATTCTTTCATTGTAGTAAATGGCTTTTTCCACGTTGCTCCTCCAATGACAGATTGCAATGTATTAAACAAGAGCATTCAGAAAACTTATCACTGGGTAAAAGGCAACAAAGAAAGCAGATCACGTTCTGTTCTAAGTCAATCTGATTATTTGATATCACAGAGGAAATAAGTCGTTTTGGAACAAAGCTATTTTCATCTTCATGGCACGTACTGACAGTGCACAAGGCATTCTCTTTGAACAGCATCTAATCTACAGGAAATAAAAACAACAAACTCCTGATATCTAGACTAATCTGGGCAGTGTTACTACATCCTTACATGTGGATGTGGAACAATCCGTTGAGGGTCTGCTGTGCTCTATTGTTTGTATTAGGTTACAAAATCTTAGGCCTGGATTTAGGCAGAAAGATGAAATGACAGGGTTTGAAATAGAGTTAACAACAAGAGTTGAATATATGCAGAGTGCCTAGGGTGACCGCATTTCCAAACTACAATTCAGGGACACCCCCCTTCCCAAAAATCAGCTTGTGCTGTAACGAATCACAGCACAGTGATTGGACACAAGAGGTGGGATTTATGATTTCTCCAATCACAAGCAGGGGGCGGGGATTGTGCTCCTCTAGGCGTTCCTGGCCAGGACAAGTGCTGTCAGTGAGTAAAACGGTGATGTGGTGGCCTTTTTTGGGGGCATCAGATTGGCCCAGGGGGTGGCCGTGTCAGTTTCATTCCGGGCCACTGTATTTTCCTGGTATTAAGGTGCCCGGGACAGACCTGCAAAATGTCCGGCAATCCGGGACACGTGGTCACCCTAAGGCCTTGTACAGACGAGCAGACATGTCCAATGAAAACGGTCCATGGACTGTTTTCATCAGACATGTCTGCTGGCAGATTTTGGTCTGATGTGTGTACACACCATCAGACCAAAATCCCTGCGGACAGAATACACAGTGACAACACGGTGACGTGGCGGCGACAATGACGCCGCGACGTGCGCGACCCGGGAAGTTCAATGCTTCCACGCATGCGTCGAAACACTTCGACGCATCCGCGGGATTTCGGCCCAGCGGACATGTCCGATGAGTTGTACTAACCATCGGACATGTCCGACGGACAGGCTTCCAGCGGACATGTTTCTTAGCATGCTAAGAAACATTTGTCCGCTGGAAACCTGTCCGCTAGCCCAGGAATCCGGTCCGCTAGGCCGTACACACGGTCAGACATGTCCGCGGAAACTGGTCCGCGGTCCAGTTTCAGCAGACATGTTCGGTCGTGTGTACGAGGCCTAAGAGTGCCATGTGTAGGGATATTCACTTATGTCAGGGGTGCCCAACCTTTTCAAGAGCGAGGGCCACTGAAGTGACTTGGTAACAGGTTGCGGGCCAAAGCGAGTGGAATGGGCGTGTAGCACTACCCCCGAAGGAGCTGCTGGTTTGTTTTGGGTGGCATGTTACCTCTCTTTCTCCGCCATCTAGGGTACTTGATGAGAGTTGTAGTAAATGGAATGTCCACACAACAGGTGTCTTTTCTGTGCTTTTATTACCCAGCCGGGCAAAAACTGTGGAACTTGGTGAAGAATAAAGAGATTAAGAATAACAGATTCAGGTGTATGTAGATGGGAAACAATCCTGCTTCCAACGACAACTTCTGTTTCACCACTCTAGCTGGAGTGGGTATAGTGCATCCGGACAGGCCTCTCTCACCAGCCTGGCAACCGGAATGTCACTCGGAACTTAGGGTTAAGTCTCTGCCACAGACCCTCCCAATGGTTGAAAATAATGGAGACAACAATAGTCCGGAATCCTCCTTAACAGATTCAGCACCCGGATCTCCTTCAGGTAGTTTTGGTTTGGTTACCTACTGATAGGTGACCAACATCCAGCCTCTCAGTACCCGGTTTTCCTGGTCCCCCGTGGATGGTCAGGCCCCTATTGGAACACCAGCCTCTCTTGGCACTCCTCAGGCAGACTCTCCACCGGACAGCTTCCTCCAACAGGACGGACAGCTCAGGACCTCATCAGATTGGGGGCCTAGTCGATCACTGGGCCCCAGCCGCAGATTAGATGCTCCGGGCCAACATGGTCCCGGAACCAGGAAAACTGCATAGCACGCACACCCCGGCCTGGAAGGCCAATTGTGGGGGTACCGTGGAATGGCTACCCTGAAGGTGGGCGCCACACGGGAAAAAGACCTAAGAAAATGGCGTCTGCCCCATAAATACCCCTCCCAGCATGCACAGCGAGGAACACTCCTCCTGATAGTCTTCCGGGGAAAAGTATCCAAACTCTTGACTCCACTGCTGCCACCTGTCGGGCTGGGGTGGGACCAGCACCCCAGAAACTACAGCTTGAACCCACAGCACAGCCAAAGCTGGGACAGAAGCTCCAAATGTAAACAGATTAACCTGGTCAGAGTCTGACCCCTCTAAATTTACACTAGCACCGGTTCTGAAAAGTAACCAGGTGCTACAGGCAGATGACAGGTCTGTGTCCACGCTGCATATGCTGAACAGACACAGACACAGCCCATGCTACTCTATGGGCTCTCCAATTCAATCCACCCAAACGGAAGGGGACGGATTCCCTTCTGTTTTTTATTTGTTCGTTTTTTTAAGTGGATCAGATTGGAGGTTAAGCGGGGGCAATGGACATAGAGGTGAATGGAGGGTCTAATTTGGGTCCTAAGGCTGCTTTCACACTGATGCACCACATGCACCTGTGGCTTTCCTGCAGGTTAGTCCATAGACTTCTATTATATCCTGCAAGTGTGGTGTAATTTCTGAAAGCTCACCAAACTCGCAGGTAATAACAGAAGTCTATGGCTCAGTGCAGGTAAACCTGCAGGTGCACTGCGCTGCACCTGTGGATTTGTTTGAAAGCAGCCTAGTAACCACCACTGCAGAACAGATATGCACATATATGCACTGTAATTTCAGTAATAAACTTACCTTTAATAACAGTCTTCTATTCAGTTTTCCCCAAGTGTTGCTGTCCCAGGCAGAGTGTATTTGATATCAATTGTGACAGGAGCTAGCACTTTACAGGAAGTGGCTTTGCTCTGTAGCTGCTTGCTTTCTCTACCGCCGGCTTTATTCACAACACTGATGCTCTGGGATGGCGGGTCGGCAACCTGCAATCTGGACTTGCCAAACCGCCATCCCACAGCAGGAGGTCGCGGGCCACATCAGAGGGCTCCATGGACCACATCAGAGTGCTCCACGGACCGCATTAGAGGGCTCCACGGACCACATCAGAGGGCTCCACGGGCCACTGGTTGGGCACCCCTGACTTATGAAACTGGAGGATGCCATTAACCACAAAAAGCTATTTTCATCTTCATGGCACGTACTGACACATGCTCTTTGAACAGCATCTAATCTACAGGAAATAAAATCAACAAACTCGAGGATGGAGGATGCCATTAACCACAAAAATGGTCCTTAAGGTCCATGATACAATAAGGGAGTTTCGTCAATGTTGGGTGATCTTGAAGCTGACATTGCTTCAGGATCACCAAGAGTGATCTTGAAGCAATGTCAGCATTGGTCAGGGTAGCAGTACTGACCATCCACATTTATAGTTAAGTCAAGTCAAGTTAACCGCTTAACGACCGCCGCATGTACATATACGTCGGCAAAATGGCACGGACAGGCAGAACGACGTGCCCGCACGTCGCTGCCTTTCCGCGGGTCCGATCGGGACCCCCCCCGGTACATGCGGCGGTCGGTAAGCCTCAGAGAGCGATCCTGGACGACGGCGCGGCTATTCGTTTCTAGCCGCCCCCTTGCGATCGCTCCCCGGAGCTGAAGAACGGGGAGAGCCGTATGTAAACACGGCTTCGATCGTGTTACCCCTTTTATAGGGAGACATGATCGATGACGTCAGACATACAGCCACACCCCCCTACAGTTGTAAACACACACTAGGTGAAACATAACTCCTTCAGCGCCCCCTGTGGTTAACTCCCAAACTGCAACTGTCATTTTCACAATAAACAATGCAATTTAAATGCATTTTTTGCTGTGGAAATGACAATGGTCCCAAAAATGTGTCAAAATTGTCCGAAGTGTCCGCCATAATGTCGCAGTCACGAAAAAAATCGCTGATCGCCACCATTAGTAGTAAAAAATAAATAATAAAAATGCAATAAAACTATCCCCTATTTTGTAAACGCTATAAATTTTGTGAAAACCAATCGATAAACGCTTATTGTGATTTTTTTTTACCAAAAATAGGTAGAAGAATACGTATCGGCCTAAACTGAGGGGAAAAAAAATGTTATATATGTTTTTGGGGGATATTTATTATAGCAAAAAGTAAAAAATATTGCATTTTTTTCAAAATTGTCGCTCTATTTTTGTTTATAGCGCAAAAAATAAAAACCACAAAGGTGATCAAATACCACCAAAAGAAAGCTCTATTTGTGGGAAAAAAAGGACGTCAATTTTGTTTGGGAGCCACGTCACACGACCGCGCAATTGTCTGTTAAAGCGACGCAGTGCCAAATCGCAAAAAATCGGCATTTAGCTGCCTAAAGGTCCGGGGCTTAAGTGGTTAAGTCAAGTTAAATGCCATGTTGTCTGGGGAGACAGCCACCACAGCTGCTAATAGCAGCTGTAAATCAGTAAAACTGTGAGAAAAGTCATCTTTAATTTGTGAGAAAGTCATCTTTAATTTGTGTCAGCAATATATTTTGTTCTTTATAGCGGGCACAAACTGGAATAGATGCAATAGCTATATAAAAAAATGTATATAGACAACAACAGGGTCTTATTATTACTTATTAGGGCCACATTAACTTAGTTTTCAAAGGTAAGTTCAAGACGTGCACAAGGACACAAAAGTGTACACCAGCATGTGCCATGCACACACAAAGATTTGTGCCAGTGCACATATACAGTACATAGTTACTGTATGTTGTAATCATCAAAAAAAGTCCTTCCACGTGTATCTGTAGTCCAGGCTCACTGCCAGCGGGGAAAGAGAACTCACATGGAGACTGGTTGATGCAGCAATGTATATTAATGTGTTAATGTTGAGAGAGAACAGCAAACTCTGCAGACACGCCACAACGGACGGGACAAGGAGTAACAGTGCACACAGTAGACACCTGACAGCATCCAAAAGGGGAGGCAGCTGGAAAGCAGACCGGCAATGGGACCCCTAATTCAGGAAGGCTACTACTAGTGACAGTCCCTACCCCGTCCCTCCTCCACAGGAAATTGACCCTATGCTAATCTGACTGTCCCTGATCTACCCACTATGCCGAATATGCACCAAAAGCAGTGAGCCAATGCTTTTTATAAGCACTGCCCTCGCTGAGGCCATCCAGGGTTTCAGCATCCGGACAAGTATGAAGGCTTTGAAGGAACAATGTTCATCTTAACCTACAATACCCTCCTGTAACAGCGCTGCAAAACAACACTCACTACAACTCAGAGACTGCACTGCACCTGCTTACACTAACATCCCATACTGTGGCACGCAAGTATCATTCGGTATCTTTCCAGTAAGTGCCCTAATAACTCAGTCTCTCCACTGCTCCTTCTCGGTCAAGACTTCTCCAATGGCACTTGTATTCAAATGCAAATCTAAATATCCCTTAGGCCTTTCTTAGCCTACCTGACCCCATCATCACATGTCCCTCACCAGAGCCTTTTTCAGGAGTGGAGACCAGTGGTCCAGGTTTGCAGTCTGTACCCGTCCCCTCATTGTAATATCATCACGCTGCTTCAGTCTTGTGGAGCCTGAAGCCTCGTACACACGACCGAGGAACTCGACGGGCGAAACACATCGTTTTCCTCGTCAAGTTCCTTGTTAGGCTGTCGAGGAACTCGACAAGGCAAGTTTCTCCATTCCCGTCGAGGAAATAGAGAACTTGCTCTCTTTTTGGCTCGTCGAGTTTCCCGACAGTTTCCTTGACGAAAATGTACACACGACCGGTTTCCTCTGCAAAAAAATATCTCCCAGCAAGTCGTGTGTACGAAGCCTGAGAGTACCTGGCCACTGTACAGCCAATAGGAGGTGTCCATGTCACCTAGGCAGCAGCATGCACACTTGAAGAAGGACTCTCCCACCCTACAATCTAAAAAAATAGAAGACTCAGGCCCAGCACCTCATGTAACCAGATATTTAGGAAAGTAAAAACAGCACGTAAACACTTTTTTTTTCTTTTTAGTTAAAGGGCAGTGGGTGGTCCTGTTTGGGGTCTGATGCCTGGCTGGATCACAACTTTAAAGTAATCTGTAGAACAATAGAAGGTGGGTGAACACATCATTTTGAAGTGCAACACCCTACACTGTCATGCAATAGCACTACAGCCTGTCATTGGTGGTAACCCTATACTATCTGTATTATTATCACGTACCTGGAATGTGATGAAGGCCTCTCTTGCTCCTCCTACCTACACTCCTGAACGTGGGGACAGAAAGTGTAACTGCATTGATTTAAAAAAAAAAAACGGTTCTGCTTCGCACAATTAGCCTCAATCTAATGTTAAAAATTGTTTTTTTTGGGTGAACCTCCACTTTAAGTAGGCTACTGGGCGCCAAGTGCTAATTGGTATGCGCGTACGTGTTTGTGCACAGATTTGCCCACAGATTTGCGCACACACAAATCCGTCGCAATGAACTGTCACTGCAGAAATTACATTGGCCTTTTGCTTATGAATATTAGCACGTGTGCAAGGTGCACAAGCATGAGCATGTATCCGCACTGGCCTTTTAGTGGTGGAGATCCAGTTTACCTTACAATTATCTTCACTAAGTGACAATTTTCTGCTGCTGTGGGTTTCTGTTGGTCCCCCCTATCATTCCATGGGCCAGTATAAATGACCTACCAACGTAGATTAGGGGCACTCCTCAGACCCACTGTTCTATTACAATTGTGGGTGGAGACAGGGTCTGATTCTAAACCTACATAAAATAAAAACTAGAAAGGAAGGACATCTTTTTTTTTTTTTACAGAGGACTGTGGAAGTAGGGACCTTTTTGTGTTAAAGTGCAGAAAGCCCCATAATCAAACAGAGGTTTCCATTTTTCAAGGAAATCCCTTTCAACAGTTTCACATTTATACAATTGTGTCTCTCCTACCAAGAACAAAATATTTACGCTAACTAATAACGAACGCGGTACAAAAGCAATTATTTTACTGTATAACAAAAAATTCACTTTGTGCTCTAGAAGGATAATGTCTTTAATCTCCATCTGTATATGTTTTAAATAGACTTTAAATATACCGGGATGCCACCTGGATCACATCAGTTGTACAGAAAGCTTGTACTTCCAGCTGATTGTAATGGCCTACTTAATAGAATAAGGTAAACTGTTTATCTTGTAGTTGCCCTCCAGTTCTTGAATAATCCACTGATATTTAATTTTAATGTTTCACCAAAGAAGAGCTACAGTTGTGACTGCCTGGCCTGTTCAATGTAAATACTCTGTCAGGCTATGACAAATGTTATTGATGGAGGTGACCTGGCTTTAATGATACTGACTTTACCAGTGTGAGATATATGCCAGACACACAGGGGCTCTGGGGGGTAGGACATACCCAGTCCGAAGTGATGTGATTTACTATACCACCCAGGAAAAGAGCAGACTGTTCTATCCATTCTGCAGACAAACATATTAATCAAAGTCAACCTCATTCAAATGCAAAATGATAGGTCTAGTTATCAAAGTGGTTGCAAAGCCTTAAGGCTTTTCCCCTTTAATGTAGGGTGACTAGACATCCCCGGTTTCAGGGGACAGTCCCCGGATTGAGAACACTGTCCCCGAACCAAGTCTGTCCCCGGTTTCTGTCCCCGGATTGGATTTGAACAGGGGCTGTGGAAATTTCAAAGACAGTGGGCCGGATTCAAAAAGATGAGCGCATCTTTTTTCCGGCGTAACGTATCTCCGATACATTATGCCGTTACGCCCAGTGTGCATTGCTCCAAATTACGCCGCAAGGACGTATTGGATTTGAAGTGAACGTAAATGACGTAAAGCCGTATTCGCGAACGACTTACGCAAACGATGTAAGAAAAATTATAACTCGGCGCGGGAACGACGGCCATACTTAACATTAGCTACGCCTCATATAGCAGGGGTAACTATACGCCGAAAAAAGCCTAACGTAAACAACGTAAAAAAATGCGCCGGCAGGACGTACGTTTCTGAATTGGCGTATCTAGCTAATTTGCATATTCCTTGCGTAACTATACGAAAGCGCCACCTAGCGGCCAGCATGATTATGCAGCCTAAGATACGACGGTGTAAGACACTTACACCAGTCGGATCTTAGGGATAGCTATGCGTAACTGATTCTATAAATCAGGCGCATAGATACGACCGACCGCACTCAGAGATACGACAGCATATCAGGAGATACGCCGTCGTATCTCTTTTCTGAATCCGGCCCAGTCAGTGCAGAATAATAAAAAAAAAATTGAATTACTTCCCCCCTGCGCTACACCGCTCCTACTAGCTTAGAGGGTGTATTTTTTCCCATTATCTGTGCCCCTTTCTGATGATCATGTGCTGGTCGGAGTGGAGGGAGTATTTCTTCAGTTTTGGGCGCATGCCCATTCAGCTCCGCTCCCATGTTCTTCTGCCTTGGCTCATATCCAGGCCAGCCGCCTGCCTGCTTATCTCCTTGCCTTCCCTGGCAGAGTGATCTTCCTCCCCTCCCCACCCAGTAGTAGCCGGGGGCCCGGAGAGTAAGACTTGACAGGCTGTTAGGCGGGCGGCGGCGGCAACAGGCAGAGAGTGGCTGATTGCCGCCATTACTAGTGAAAAAAAAAAAATATGTCCCCGGATTTCATTTTAAAATCTGGGCACCTTACTTTAATGTATTCTATGCATTAAGGTGAAAAACCTTCTGTGTTGCCGCTCAATGATCCCCCTTTTTACTTAACTGAGCCCAATTCGATCCAGCAATGTGCACGAGCTTAGATGCTCCAGCCACTGTCGCTCTCCTCATTGGACAGATTGATAGCACTGGGAGCTATTGGCACAGGTGCCCCCATTAAAAGCGGCCTTCCATGGGGGCACCCCATTAAGAGGAGGGGCCTAGAACGCCGGAAGGGGACCCCAGAAAAAGAGGATCAGAGCTGCTGAAAAAAAAAACTATTTCAAACCTCCTTGCCTTTCTGTAGCCCCATGCATTTTAAGTTTTGATACGTTTCTTTATGGTTGGGATTGTGTTATTGCTACAGCTTGCTGTCACCAAAACCAATCATGTTGCAGCAAAGTCCCTGCTAAATCAGGATTCACACCTAGATCCCTCACATCCTTGTTTATCTGTGCAACCACTTTGGTACCCAGTTTTGTACCACGTTTTGTTTCTGCCTGATGTTGGCAGTTTGAGTGTAACCCAGGCCACAACCTGGGAGCCATCCGCAACAAATTTCATTATCAATTGCAGGGTGCTTTGGTGAACATTGAGTTATTGACCCACTTTAGGGCCTGCATTTACCTGGCGACACAAAGCGTCCACTAACTCCATAATAATTGTGAAAATAAAGAAGTCAATTTTATAGCACAGATCCTGATGCCGCGTACACACCATCACTTTATGTGATGAAAAAAAACGTCAATTTAAATGACCGTGTGTGGGGGAAAACGTCGTTTTATGTCTTGTGAAAAACGACAAAAAAAAATTGAAGCATGCTTCAATTTTTTGTGTCGTTTTTCAAAACGTCCTTTTTTGTTTCGCAAAAAATCACTGTATGTAGCAAAAACAACGTTTAAAACAACGTTTTTAAACCCGCGCATGCCCAGAAGCTAGTTATGAAGCGAGCTTCAATGGAAAAAAGTGGTGAACGTAATCGCGCTTTGCTAGAGCATTGTGAAAAAACGATGGTGTGTAGGCAACGTCGTTTTTGAAAATTGAAGTATAAAAAACTTTGTTTTTTACTTCACAAAAAATGTTTGTTTTTTTTCATCACATAAAGTGATGATGTGTACGCGGCATGAGACTTCATTCCACCATGGCCTGATATTAACAGATTTTGAGGATATTTTTTGACTTGAACTAGTTCCCTGTGTGCATGTGTTTGATTTCCTGTATATTACCGTATTTTCCGGCGTATAAGACGACTTTCTGGATGCAAAAACATGCATCCAAAGTCGGGGGTCGTCTTATACGCCGGGTACGGTCTCAGGACTCACTTTTTTTCCCCAGCGCTGACAGTCTCCCATGCTCCGATCGCGATCGTGAAGGATTTCAAAGCCGCGCCTTCACTGCAGAGTGTTCTGTGATAGGAGGAAGAAAAATCTTCCCAGCAGCGCCTCTGTTCTTTGTTCCTCCTATCACAGATGCCTTCTCATCCTCGGACGAGATGAGAAGACGTCCGTGATAGGCGGAAAACAGAACAGAGGCGCTGCTGGGAAGATTTTTCTTCCTCCTATCACAGAACACTCTGCAGTGAAGGCGCGGCTTTGAAATCAATACACGCTCGCGATCGCAGCATGGGGGTCTGTCAGCGCTGGGGAAAAAAGTGAGTGTTATTGCACTGGGGGCAACAAGTACAGGCACAGTGGGGGCAAGTGATGGCAATGTGGGGGGCATGTAATGGCACAGTGGCAATGTGGGGGCATGTAATGGCACAGTGGCAATGTGGGGGCATGTAATGGCACAATGGCAATGTGGGGGCATGTAATGGCACAGTCTGGGCATGTAATGTAATGTAATGGCACAGTGAGGAATGTAATGGCACAGTGAGATTTGAAAAAGACTGTTTCTGTCAGCGGTTCTGGCTCCCCCTCAGCTTCCAGAAAGACTAGTAAGAAGGGGGTAGTCTTATACAGTGAGTATATCCCAAAACCAAAATTTTTCCTGGAAAATTAGGGGGTCGTCTTATACGCCGGGTCGTCTTATACGCCGGAAAATACGGTATATAAAAGAACATGTAGGGCACTGGGCAGACCACTAGGGACAAGGGGGGGTGTGTATTTTTTACATACAGTACTGTAATCTATAAGATTACAGTATACTGTATGTAATGTGTTTGTTTACTTTTTTTTAAATTTGGCGCCGTTCTCCGCCCCCGTGCGTCGTAACGTCGCAGGGAACGGAGATCGGCGGCACACGGGGACACTGTGAATCGAGCGAGGTCCCGCTCGCTCACACAGCGGGGATGCATCCCAGGATCCAGGGACAAGGTAAGTAATTCCCTGTCTGTGGATGCTGCGAAAGGTAAGCCGCGCCGCTGATGCCATGCAGGAATCCTGCAAGTCACCTGCAGATCTGTCAGTGTATCGGCTTGCTCGTACCTCGTATGAGCAAGCCGATACACACAGACAGTAAGAATCAACTACCTACCACAGCACTCACAGTGGCGTGGTAGTTCATTGAGAACTACAAACCGACAGCCGCTAAGCCAGTTGGGACTTGTAGTTTTCCATTCACAGAACACTGTGAATAAGTGACGTAGCTGTGAGCGGGATCCGATCCTTTGATACATGTTACATATAAGTGTAATATAACTTGTTATAAAAAAGGTGAACTTATACTTTAATAACTCTCTCTTGGCTTTGCCACTCCTCATTGGCTCAGATACAGCAGCAGGAGCCATTGGCTCCCACTGCTATCAATCAGAACCAGTGACAAGGGAGCAAGGTGTCTTAGAGACACACAGAGTGGGGCTTGGGAGCAAGCATGCAAAAGTGCTACCATAGAAAGCGGAGGAAAAAAGCTGCTTTACTAACTAGGCGATGTTAGTGCAACAATCTCCCCGGCTGAGCTATTGTGTTTTGACAGGGGGACTGTCCCCCCACCAGAACACACCGCTCTGAGTCATTGGCTGAGAGTGCTGATCAGATGACGATCGGCAGACCATTTTTGGTCATGTCCCTTCAACCGAAGCTGGCCGAGTCGACCGGCCGATAAAACACAATATTTGGCCTGTGTTTTTGGCACTTTAATTTCTCTAAGAGGGGCACAGAAAAGTAAAAAACATTTGTGCTACAAAGACACTTCAATTAAAGCGGAGGTTCACCCAAAAGTGAACTTCCGCTTTTCGGAACCCTCCCCCCCTCTGGTGTCACATTTGACACCTTTCAGGGGGGAGGGGGTGCAGATACCTGTATAAAACAGGTGTTTGCACCACTTCCTCGCATAGACTCCCATGTCACTGCCCCCCCCCCCCCTTGTGTTCTGGGAAACACACGGCTCCCAGAACATAGTGGGGACCAGTGAGAACGGCGCAGCACGACTCGCGCATGCGCAGTAGGGAACCGGGCAGTGAAGCTGCAGCACTTCACTTCCCGATTCCCTCACCGAGGATGGCAGCAGGGGAACCGAGAGCTGAGCTGCCGCTCGGCTTCGGCTGCCGACGTCGTGGGCGACCTGGACAGGTAAGTGTCCATTAAAAAAAAAGGTGAAACACCACTTTAACTTCTGACCAAACCATCCACAGTGTTGGCACTGTATATATTTATGAATATTTCAAGATACATGGGATTCATGGACTAAAAATAAAGTGCATCATTCCATCTGATTTTTTTTTTTTTTTTACACAGGATTGCTGCATAATTATTGCATCACTTACGGTATGTGCAATATATTTTTTTCTTAAATACATTCTCTGGTGATGGGAATTGATGTGCATACTGCCTGTGGAACATTAATCAGCAGATACAAACCACTGCCCACGGCTTCGCTGTGCTTAGTGCAATTGTTTTAAGAGTCACAATTTAAGAAAATAATTTCAATGTAAGTGAAAGAAAAAAGAAAATCTCAAGCTCTTTCAAAATGAGGCAGTTGGCATCTTTAAAAAATAAGGACATTTGGCATTTATTTAGCTTCATTATGATTTCAGCAGATAAGTGGGACCACATGGGAAGAAAAGTTTTGGCTACAAAATGTCATCAGTTATAGTCATTTACTATAGGGTTGGTTTAATGTGAATTATAGGACTGGGGGTAATATGAACTTTGCCTACACCAAGTAGTTACCCCTTTGTTTTTGTTCATAAGTGGGTATATAGATATTGTATGTGTTGTGTTGGGTAGTACATGTAGCACTTCCCCAGTAGGAGCTGCTGGTTTAGATTTGGGCCTTGCACGTTACCTCACATTTGTCGTCTAGGGGAAGAAAGTCTGAAAGAACGCCAATGTCCACACAAGATGTAAAACTTCTGTCAGGTTTTATTATTTTTCTTAAAACTTGTGAAGAAGGTAGAAGGATAAGGGGGAAGGGACAAGTTCAGGTACCTGGTACAGATCACTGGGGAAAAACCCCTAAACTCCAAAGTCATTCAGCACTCCCTCCTCTGAAAAAAGCCGAACATGCGGAGATGTGAGTCGGGCAATACGGCGCCAGCGCTCTGCATGTTCGGCTTCTTTCGGAAACCCTGTAACTCATGCGCGCCTACGCAATACGGGGGGCGGGGCCTTATCCGCCGGGGTGAACAGACGTCAATCATCCAGGCGACCTCCCAGATGACAATCCCCCTAGGCATAGAAACGCCTACTCCCGCGGGGAGAAGTAGATTGAAAAAATGGATTACAAGGTACAGCATAAAAAACAAAACTAATTGCGGACAGTACTTGTTACGAATATAAGGGAGTTGGTCAGATATACATGTTATTAGGGTGAACCTCCGCTTTAAAGGCTGTAATTTTTGAAGAGCCGCCCACTTCCAGGAATCCGTGTATGCACTACCACACCATGCTAGTTTTCCTTCAGTAGCTGGTTTCTTGTCTGTAGTTGCGCCGGGCACATAATATACGCGGTTTGTGTAAGGCTTACGTCCGGCGTATAGTTATTCCTCATCTATGAGGCGCAACTAAAGGTATAGACCAGGGAACAGCCGTCGTATTTTACATCGTTTACATAGTAGTACGTGAATAGAGCTGGGCGTAGGTTACGTTTACGTCGTAGGCAGTGATTCGACGTATCTTAGGGAGTAGTTTCGACGTGATTCTGAGTATGGGCACTGGGTTGCATCCACGGGACGGCGCATGCGCCGTTTATTTTAAGAACTTGTCTGTCACTCGGCCCATCATTAGCATGGGGTCACGCCTCATTAGCATGGCTATGATACGCTACGCCGGCATAAATATGCGCCAATGTATGTGAATCCGGGCCACAGTGTTTATTTTAACAGTAGTTCTTTGTGTAAGACCAGCTGGTTAGTATCCACACTATGTAAATAAGAAGAATTATGCTTATACAATTCTCGAGGAGTGATATTTCCAGTACAAACTTTGTGTCAAATTTTCATAGAAAATCAAGTTTTTTTTTCTAAATCTGATAAAATGTAAAACAAAATAACAAGTGAGAAAGAAGAACCTTAATACCTATGTGACCAATCCATCTGCCAAATGAACTTAGCCTGCAATCTCCAGCAAGTATAACAACAGACATTCCATGTGGAGAAAAGATCAAGGAATTGAGCATGCTGGCTCCATCTGGTCACCAGTCATCTCTATGGATCTGCAGCAAGCGCCGGCCGATTTGCTCTCCGGGCCCCCGATGGCACGGGAGAGCCCAGAGAAGCACCGGATAGCGGCGGGAGGGGGGGACGTCCCCTCCCGCTGCCTATAAGAACGATCAAGCGGCGGGACTGCCGCTTTGATCATTCTAAGGCCCCATACACACGGGAGGATTTATCCGTGGATACGGTCCAGCCGACCGTTTCCGTGGATAAATCCTCTCGAGGATTTCAGCAGATTTTAATGCGATGGAGTGTACTCACCATCGCATTGAAATCCGCGCCGAAATCCTCTGGCGATGACGTGTCGCGCCGTCGCCGCGATTATGACGCGGCGACGTGCGCGACGCTGTCATATAAGGAATTCCACGCATGCGTCGAATCATTACGACGCATGCGGGGGATCCCTTCGGACGGATGGATCCGGTGAGTCTATACAGACCAGCGGATCCATCCGTTGGGATGGATTCCAGCAGATGGATATGTTCTGCATGTCAGCGAATATTCGATCTGCTGGAATCCATCCCAGGGGAGATATATCCGCGGAAACAGATCCGCTGGCGTGTACACACCATAGGATCTATCCGCTGAAACCCATTTGCTGGGATTTATCTGCGGATGGATTCTATGGTGTGTACGGGGCCTCATTGTGCACAGAATCGCCGGCTGAAGACGGTGATATCTGAATGATGCCTGTAGCTGCAGGCATCATTCAGATATCACCGCACAAAGTGAAGGACGTCTTATGACGTCCTGCGGTGGGCAAGTGGTTAAGGAATACTTTCTACTTGTAGCTTTTTTTGTAATCAGCACGATATGATTCAGAACAACAGAGGGGAGCTTTAAGCATTAGGCTGGGTTTGGGTTTGGTGGGGACATTAGTAGTTCAAGCCCCATTCCTTTCCATTGGCAGTACTCCTAATGGGACTACATAATCCATGATCCTTTTCCAGCCTTTCTGATTGGCTCCTCTACTGCTTACTAAAAAAGAGGGGGAGGGGGAGCGGGAGCAAGAGGGGAACACGGCCCACTTTAAATCAGCGGGGAGAGAAGAAAGCCTGCAGCAGGGAGAGAAGAGAAAAAAAGGGCGGTGCAGGAGCATGCTGCCCAGCACTTCTCCAGCCACTACACACTTGGAGAAGATGAAGGGGATGAAAGCAGAGGGAGGGTGAAGGAGAGCAGTACACAGCTTTCACGCAGCACCGTGAAGGCATGCCTACAGAGTCATTTTAAGGCTGCATTCACACCTTGGCGTATTTACGCCCGACGCTCGTGCCGCTGGAGGGGTGATTCAACATTGATGTCTATGGAGATGTTTCACATCTCCAAGCTGAACGCCGAAACACAGTACGCCGAAACGCTGTACGCCTGAAGCTCAAAACAAGTCCTGGACCCTTTTTTTCAGGCGGCTTTCGGCGTTCGGCATAGACAACAATTTTAACAATGTTTTGTAAAAAAAAAAAGGTTAAAAAACGACTCGTTTTGTCGCGGCAAATCGCGGTACAATACGCCGCAATTTGTCATGGCAAAATACGCTGCGTTATAGTGTGAATGCAGCCTTATACAGGAGGTATGTTACTGGCCAGATCGCCAGGTGAAAAAAGAGGAAGAACGTTTAAAAAAAGAAAATAAATGCAGCCACCACTTCTAATGATTGATAAGCTGCACGATCTTACAATTTCGGTTTTGGGATTAATATCGCTTTCAGTAAAACAAAGCAAAGAAATTCCAAATAAACTTGAGCCCATCAGAACCATATATGATTGTCCCCATCAGAGATCCCTTTCACATCAGAAATGGAAACCATAGGCTGACCTGGAGACTAATATGAGAGTCCATTGACCCAAGCTGCGGGCTGCATAAAATCTTGCAGTGGGCCGTATTTGGACCATGGGCCATAGTTTTGAAGACCTCTGTTATAGAACATTAAGAACCAGATGTCATTTTCTTTTACTAGTCTTTAAAATCTCTTGGGTCAATTTTTATGGCACTTACACATTGTTGACAGTAAATAGCTACCTTTTAAATGACAAGGTTACCTTTAAAGTGGATGTAAACCCACTCTCATCCTTTCTGAACTACTGCCATAGTGCTGATCTATAAGGATATAGATGCCTCTTGCATGTATCCTTACCTGTCAAATGTCTCCCCTCTGTCTGTTATAAGAACTGAAAAACTGCAGATTCTGTGGGTGGGTCTGTTGTCTGGAGCTCGATGGGTGGAGTCGTGATGTCAGTAGACTCCCCGCCCACCTCTACACTCCCCTTACACTGAATTCTGCTATGACCACTAACATCCAGTCAAAATCCAGAAATGTAACTACATGACTTCAGAAAAGGAGTGGGGGTGGGAATTAAAAAATAATGCCTGTCTCCAAGCTAGTGCATGAGATATGTAAATAACCTGTCACGCACAGCAAGGGGGCGAAACGGACCAAGGTTTTTCTCTGTTAGTCCATTTTATCTCACTGAACAATAAAAGAGGATTGCTCAGATCTGGATTAGACAAGACTGGGCACAGATGATAGGAAATCTTTTACTCTACATTGTGACAGCAAAAAAAATATATATATTTCGGGTTTACATCCACTTAAACCACTTCAGCCCATTCTCATTCAGACCATTTGGGACCAGGCCACTTTTTGCTATTTGGCACTGCGTCACTTTAACTGACAATTGCATGGTCGTGCGACGTGGCACCCAAACAAAATTGATGTCCCTTTTTTCCCATAAATAGAGCTTTCTTTTGGTGGTATTTGATCACCTCTGCGGTTTTTATTTTTTGCGCTACAAACAAAAATAAAGCAACAATTTTGAAAAAAAAAAAATACTTTTTACTTTTTGCTATAATAAATATCCCCCAAAATATATTTAGTTTAGGCCGATACGTATTCTTCTACATATTTTTGGTAAAACAAAAAATCACAATAAGCGTTTAATGATTGGTTTGCGCAAAAGTTATAGCGTTTACAAAATAGGGGATAGTTTTAAAGGCATTTTTATTAATAATTTTTTTTTAACTAGTAATGGCGGCGATCAGTAATTTTTTTTCACGACTGTGACATTATGGCGGACACTTTTGACACATTTTTGGGACCATTGTCATTTTCACAGCGATCAGTGCTATAAAAATGCACTGGTTACTGTGAAAATGATACTGGTAGTGAAGGGGTTAACCATTAGGTGGCACTGTAGGGGTTAAGTGTTCCCTGCCTTGTGTTTTTAAAGGGGTTGTAAAGGTCATTTTTTTCCCCCTAAATAGCTTTCTTTACCTTAGTGCAGTCCTCCTCCATTTACCTCATCCTTCGATTTTGCTTTTAAATGTCCTTATTTCTTCTGAGAAATCCTCACTTCCGGTTCTTCTGTCTGTAACTCCACACAGTAATGCAATGCTTTCTCCCTGGTGTGGAGAAAGCCTCTTGAGGGGGGAGGGGGCGAGCAGGAGTGTCAAGACGCCCACTAACACACAGCTCCTTTCTATATTTGCAAAGTAGAGAGTGTCCTGACTTGCCTGCTCGCCCGCTCCCCCCTCAAGAGGTTTTCTCCACACCAGGGAGAAAGCCTCACATTACTGTGTGTAGTTACAGACAGAAGAACAGGAAGTGAGGATTTCTCAGAAGAAATAAGGACATTTAAAAGCAAAATGGAAGGATGAGGTATGTGAAGGAGGACTGCACTAAGGTAAAGGAAGCTATTTAGGGAAATAAACACTCCACCAAATTTCAAGCAACAGAATCGACCATGACTGTAGAAAAAGTTATTTAGAACTTAATCGTAGTAAGTGCAAGGGTCTGCAGGTAACCAGAGAAATTCAGTTATGACTTACCAATTTGGAGTCATCTCACAGAATCGAAATGTGCCATATTTAGATGTACGTGAATTGATGTACTGGCTGAATACACAAAGAATATATATTTTTTTCATTTCATATGCCCCAACCAGTATTTTTATTTCTGAGTTTTCAGCCTGTGGTTGGTAAACATAACCAAACCACTAACCGTTTTCTGTTTTGAACCTGGGCATAGCTTGGGACTTGTACGTAACTGACAATTTTTTTTGGAGATTGGCATTATATACTAATAGATATTTATCTTCCTACTTTTTAGTTCAACTTTGCATCATACTTCTGATCAGTGGCTGTAATGCCATGAAAAGCGTAGAGTTTTTCAATCCAATGGTGTCAAGAAAAGTCTGGCTTATTATCATGTATTATAATATGTAATGTCTATAATTGCCAATTGATGCATGTTTAATCTATGAATTTATTCCACCAATCATGCCTTTATGATGATCTGTAATATCCATTTTTTGTTCATTGAAGAATCCTGGGCCAAATCTTCAAAGGAGATACGCAGGCGGAACTGCTGTTCAGCCTGCGTATCCCTGTGGCTATCTTTGGAAACGATCCTCAGAAGGATTTTTCCAAAGATAGTCAGAAGATCTGACATCTGTAAGACACTTACACTGTCGGATCTTAGGATGCAGTACCGCATTCCGCCGCTGGGAGCATTTCGAGTCGAAATGCCGGCTAGCGTATGCAAATGAGTACTTAAGCAGATCCACAAAGCTTTTAAGCTTTGTGTTTTCTGCGTAAGTTACGATTTGCACGCGTTAAATTAGGGCTGGTTTTATAATGTGTAAAGTTAGTACACCATGTAAAACCAGACCTTTTTTTCGATCGCCGCGATTTTTTTTTAAATTTGATTTTTTTTTCCCGGCGCGTATTTTTTTTTTTACCCGTCGCAACTTTATTGTCCCGTCGCAATCCACAAAGCCCGGCGTAAATTACGTTCGCGCGCTGCACGTCGGGAAAAATGACGGCTTCTGGGTTAGATCTGACAGGCGTACGTATTTGTACGCCTTCGGATCTAAGATGCAATTCTTTGGCGTCCGCTGGGTGGCGTCCCCTTCGTTTTCCACGTCGAGTATGCAAATTAGCTATTTCCGACGATCCACGAACGTACGAGCGGCCGGCACATTCCTTTACGTCGTCTCTAGTCGGATTTTTTCGGCATATAGTTAAAGCTGCTATTTCGTGGCGTATGGCCGTCGTTCCCGCATATAATTTCAATTTTTTTATTTTTTTTTGCGTAAGTCGTTCGTGAATAGGGATGGACGTAATTTATGTCCAGGTCAAAACCAATGACGTCCTTGCAACGTCATTTCGCGCAATGCACGGCGGAAAATTTAGGGACGGCGCATGCGCAGTTTGTTCGGCGCGGGGACGCGCTTCATTGAAATGAAACACGCCCCCTACACGCCCAATTTGAATTCCGCGCCATTACGCCGCTTGAGATACACTACGCCGCCGTAACTTACGGCGCAAAATCTTTATGGATTCGAACCAAAGCCAGGTAAGGTACAGCGGCGTAGCGTATCTCAGATACGATGCGCCGGGGCAGATCTTTGTGGATCTGCCCCAGTATATTCAATATGTGGGTATCTTGATTGTATTACATTATTATTCGTTGATTTAAGATATGGAATGCCTAACTAAACTATTAAATATTTTTTATTTATGTATCATCATTTCCAATGACAAGCCTCATATAAAGTCCCAGTACCCTTTCTCTTTTTTTGTTCAAATAATAATCAAGATGTTATCTGGAATTCTGGGGTGAGATATGCTGATGTAATACAGGACTGCAAGGCAAGGTCAACATATCCAAAAACACATTTACTCATCCCTTAGTGATCAATGGTCTCGCAAACATCTCTGATAATGAGAGCGATTTCTCAGCATCTGTTAGACAGTTATGGAGTCATTCTGTTGCAATCTGTCTTCTTAAACTAATCATTTACAGGTATGTAGGACAATGGTAGGAGAGAATAGCTCTTATAAGGAGAACAAAATATAAATGCATTTATTATAATGTAGAAATGTAACCTAAATATATGTTTTTGGTTATTCTAATGACAACACGAGAAAAAAATGTAAAATTTATTTCCAAAATAAAAAAAATATCGGCTCTATCTAGAGCAGATCTAGCCCCCGTCAGCCCAAGATTCTTAAGGCAGGAAAGCCCCAGCTAGTGTCAGTGGCGTAGCGTGGGGGGTGCGAGGGGGGAAGAGGCTCCGGTGTATATTGGTCTGTGGGTAGAGTATTGTGTAGCGGTCAGTGTGTATTGTGTAGCGGTCTGTGGGTAGTTTATTGTGTAGCGGTCTGTGGGTAGTGTATTGTGTAGTGGTCTGTGAGTAGTGTATTGTGTAGTGGTCAGTATAGGAATCATGTAGGTTAGTGTAGTGGTCAGTGTGGTGTATTGTGTAGTGTGGTGTGTAGCGGTCAGTGGGTACAGTTTTGTGTAGCGGTCAGTGTGAATTGTGTAGTGGGTAGTGTATTGTGTAGTTTGTGTGTTGTGTAGTGGTTAGTATAGGAATCAGGTAGGTTAGTGTAGTGTAGTGGTCAGTGTGGTGTATTGTGTAGCGGTCTGTGGGTAGAGTATTGTGTAGTGGTCTGTGGGTAGAGTATTGTGTATTGTGTAGTGGATAGTGTAGTTTGTGCAGTGGTCAGTATAGGAATCAGGTAGGTTAGTGTAGTGTAGTGGTCAGTGTAGGAATCAGGTAGGTCAGTGTGTAGTGTAGTGGTCAGTGTGTAGTTTTTAGTGTAGTGGATAGTGTATTGTGTAGTGTAGTGGTTAGTGTAGTGTAGTGTATAGTGTAGTGGTCTGTATAGGAATCGGGTAGGTTAGTGTAGTGGTCAGTGTGTAGTGTAGTGGTCAGTATAGGAATTGAGCAGGTTAGTGTGGTGTGGTCAGTGTAGTGTAGTGGGCAGTGTAGTGTAGTGGTTGATGTAGGAATCAGGTAGGTTATTGTAAGGGTCAGTATAGGAATGAGATAGGTCAGTGTATTGTGTAGTGGGTACTGTAGCATATTGTGTAGTGATCAGTATAGGAATTGGGTAGGTTAGTGTGGCGTGGTGTGTAGTGGTCAGTGTGGTGTGTAGTGTAGAGTATTGTGTAGTAGTATAGTGTAGTGGGGTCAGTATAAGCATCAGGTAGGTCAGTGTGTAGTATAGTGGTTGATGTAGGAATCAGGTAGGTTAGTGTGGTGTGTAGTGTATTGTGTAATGGTCAGTATAGGAATCAGGTAGGTCAGTGTAGTGTAGTGGTCGATGTAGGAATCAGGTGGGTTAGTGTAAGGCCTTGTACACACGATCAGTCCAAACCGATGAAAACGGACTTAAAGTGGAGTTCCACCCATAAATATAACATTACATCGGTAGTTTTAAAAAAATGTCATTAGTCCTTTACGAAAATTTTTTTTTTTTTTTAGATGCCTTCAAAGTGTTGTTGCTAGGCAGAATAGTTAATCTTCCCACTTCCTGCACCTAGGTGCTTAATGCTTCCTAACCTGCACCGCACAGACTCCTGGGAATGTAGTGGGTGTAACTTTCCAGGAGTCTGTGCACTCCCCAGTCTCAAAGAATCATGTGACTTGGACAGCACAGGTGCTGAAACCTGATCTGACACTGCTTGTGCAGCACTGAGCATGTGCGAGATCTGCAATGCTGAAATCCAGGAAGTCATACAGTCTGGCTTCATGATGCCCACACTTAAGATGGCCCCAGTCAATTTCTATTTTATAAAGTGTCTAAATGCTCTAACAACCTAACAAAACGGACCTTAGTTTACAGACTGACTTTACTAGAATACATTAAGCTTGTGTATTACAGGGGTATTTATATTTAAAAAGTGAAATTGTGGCCGGAACTCCGCTTTAACTCTATTAGTCCAAGATTATTCTACATAGAGAGAAAAGATTCGACATTATGGAGAGAAAAGTTTCTACATTATAGAGAGAAAAGTTTCTACATTATAGAGAGAAAAGTTTCTACATTATAGAGAGAAAAGTTTCTACATTATAGAGAGAAAAGATCGCTGCTGGAATTGGGTGGGGGAAGTAAAATAAAAATAATGATGATGATGAATGTTATTGTCTGATTGTAACCAAAGAGGAGGAGCAGTAAAATAGCTAGAACTTGACATTTCAACATGAACGATGAAGATTCAACAAAGCATAAAAAAACATACAAACGTTGAATCTGTCATTGAAGGCTTATGGTGTCTGTTGATAGTTCTAAGATGATTCGATGGAGCAGCTAAACTGTACGCCGCCGCAATCATACATTTCCGGTTAAATACTTGGCCCATAGGCTATAGAAAAATTCTAATGTTGGTTGACTAGTAATAATAATAATTAATAAATATAAGTATTACTAGTGTCATACAACATTAGAATTCTACTATAGCTTGTAGGCGGAACATTCGACCGGAAAAGTACAATTGCAGCGTCGTACAGTTTCGCTGCTCCGTCGAATCTTCTTTGAACATTCAACAGCCACCATAAGCTTTCAATGACAGATTCAACCTTAATTTGTTCGGTTTTTCGGACGAATGCAATTTCCAACGAAAAACAAAATAAATAAAAACAAATTTCGGCAGTTACTAAATAAATTTATTTTTTGGACGAAAACAAAATTCCGAAACAAAATATTTCAGTGTGCACATGTCTATTATAAACCACAATTTAAAAAAAACTTACAGGAATCCTCCCTCCTGTTGTTCTTTTGTTCCTTGTGATATATGGGGGAATTTGCAAGAAGAAAAGGACCCAATTCCTAGAGCGTCAGAAGGGAGTGAGGAGGTCACTTCCTTGAGAAATTGATACCAGTCAGATAGCTGTGATGAGAATGTGATTATGCTGTGGAAGGTGAGCCGGCATTTCATCTGGTGGTGGATGAGCAGATGTCACAAGTAGATTTTATAGTCTTTTCCTTGGATGCACAGAGCACCAGGTGCTAGACTGCTTATTATATTAGATTTTAGTTTATGCATGGACTTCACTATATTGTATGATTATTAATGTTAGAGGGTGAGGTAAAAACACCTAAAAAACAAAAGCAAAAAAATGGATCCTGTTTCTTTAAAGCATTTTATACAGCATAGTGCTTGTACTGTGTAATTTGTCCCCCTGTATCTGAAATACATGGTTGATGCTGCCAGTTTCTGCCCTCCCCTATGCAAACTGACCACGGTGTATCATGGCTGTTGAGCCCTGGCAGGTCAGTTTACGTGCCTCTGTCATCCACAGCCTGCTCTCCTGTGTCTGTGTCCTCCTCCACCCTCCCCCCCCTGCCTGTCAGCTCCCCGATCCTCCCCTCCTGCTCTAAAAATAACAGGGCTAGATTCAGGTAGCCGGGTGCATTGTTACGGCGGCATAGCGTATCGTATTTACGCTACGCCGCCGTAAATCATAGAGGCAAGTGCTGTATTCACAAAGCACTTGCCTCCTAAATTACGGCGGCGTAGCGTAAATGGGGCCGGCGTAAGCGCGCCTAATTCAAATGAGTATGAGGGGGGCGTGTTTTATGTAAATGGGTGGTGACCCGACGTGATTGACGTTTTTACGAATGGCGCCGTCCGTGTTCATATCCCAGTGTGCATTGCTCCAAAGTACGCCGCAAGGACGTATTAGTTTCGACGTGAACGTAAATTACGTCCAGCCCTATTCGCGAACGACTTACGCAAACGGCGTAAAAAATTCAAAATTCGACGCGGGAACAACGTTAATACTTAACATTACGTACGCCTCATAGAAGTAGGAGCAACGTTACGCCGGAAAAGCCTTACGCAAACAACGTAAAAAAATTCCGCCGGGCGCACGTACGTTTGTGAATCGGCGTATCTAGGTCATTTGCATATTTTACGCCGAAAACGACAGAAGCGCCACCTAGCGGCCAGCGTAAATATGCACCCTAAGATACGACGGCGTAAGAGACTTATTTCGGCGTATCTTGCTTTCTGAATACAGAAAGAAGATACGCCGGCGCAGCTTTGAATTTACGCGCGTATCTATAGATACGCCGGCGTAAATCAATGCTGAATCTAGCCCACAGTGTTTTCCTATTCTAGTTCCATTTTTTATATAACAGTAAGCTCTGCAGTGGATGTCATTTATAAAAATGTCCTGTATAATAGCTTATTTTAGAGCGCCGTTCGGCAATCACGTGACTGCCTGCTGGTCTCCATCTCTCCTCTCCTCATCTCAGCTAACATCATTGGGGGTTTCCCAGCACCTCCCCCTGCAACTATCGCATCGGGAGAGGAAACCCGTGGACAGTCAACTGAGCACCGAATGGCGCTCGGAAATAAGAACAAAAGATATGATTCCCCCTTAGGTGGGACTTTAAAAGCCACAAACACTGTGATTTATATAGAAATAATAATTTATTACATAGAGAGTACGGATCGACACAGTTACAAATGTTTAAAAAAATGGTGTGCATGTAACAACAAATCAAACACAAACAGAACATATAACTGAAATGACACTGTAACTCTCCTATGAGTGATATTCCCTGGTACCCGACGCATTTCCAGTATACAACCTTCATCAGGGGTGACAAGCAGGGCTGAGTACGGTCAAAGTTCTTTTATACTATACCAATGCAAGTGGTTCCATGTGGAAGAGCTAATCGAGCAGCTGTGGAGACGGGGATATAAAGGAACACCAATCCAGGACCAGCATAAACTTGAAGTCATAGGTTCTGGTCCTTTGATTAAATAGTAGGCAGCAATGCCCGAATCCCACTGAACCACTATGGGTGGTATGGGCTAAGCAGGCAGGTTATGGAGCTAACCGGGAATTTCAATGTGGCACCCCCAAGTAAGTGGATGGCTCCAAAGCAATTCCTGTCTTCCACTGTAGTCCCAAGTGTAGGGAGTATAGATCCCTCTGTATGAGTGGCGTTACCCCTCTTACTAGTGCCTGAATGGCCCTCGGAAATAAGGTATTTATACAGCATATTTTTATAAATCACATCCACTGCGGAGCTTACTGTTACATAACGGAGGGAGCTATAGAAGGAAAAATATTGACTTAAAGGGGTTGTAAAGGTACATTTTTTTTTTCCTAAATAGCTTCCTTTACCTTAGTGCAGTCCTCCTTCACTTACCTCATCCTTTGATTTTGCTTTTAAATGTCCTTATTTCTTCTGAGAAATCCTCACTTCCTGTTCTTCTGCCTGTAACTCCACAGTGAGACTTTCTCCCTGGTGTGGAGTGTCATGCTTGCCACCTCCCTTGAGGGGGGAGGGGGAGAGAAGGAGAATCAGGACGCTCTCTACATTGCAGAAAGAGAAAGGAGCTGTGTGTTAGTGGGCGTCCTGACTCTCCTGCTCTCCACCTCCCCCCTCAAGGAAGGGGGCGAGCATGACACTCCACACCAGGGAGAAAGCCTTGCATTACTGTGTGGAGTTACAGACAGAAGAACAGGAAGTGAGGATTTATCAGAAGAAATAAGGACATTTAAAAGCAAAATCAAAGGATGAGGTAAGTGAAGGAGGACTGCACTAAGGAAAAGGAAGCTATATAGGGGAAACATTTTTTACCTTTACAACCCCTTTAACAAACACTTTAAAAGTGTTTTAGCTGATAAAACAGGATAGTTTTCAACAAATATTTATATTGATTTGTCTACACATCATTTTTTTTTTCACTATTTATATTTTCATCATTTATGTGTTATTGAATTGGGTAATATATATTTTTTAGCAAAGAAAAGCGATACCGGAGGTGGGTATAATGCTGCACACCCCAGATTATTGTAGAATGAGAAAAAGGAAAATTACCCCGTGGGGATTTGTATTGCAGCAAAAAAAGAATTTAATGAAAATTGTTTTAATTAAAATAAGGTTTAATTGGTGTTATTGTACGTCTCATAGAAAACATATCTATTGTATTTAAACCAAAAAATATATACAAGTAATCACAGTAAAAACATGTATACATGAAATAACAGCATATTCATTAAACCGTAAGGGCAAACCAACAAGAGCATGGCATAATCTTATAAAATACAAACATGATGAGCATGATAAATGATAAAATACTGACGCGTTTCGATCTTGTAGAGGGCGGTCATCTTCAGGGGGTAAGGTGGAGATGCTCTAAAACAAAATATGTTGTATAGGTGAGGTTGTTGAAGAACAAAAACACTCTCAGCAAAGAGACATCAACCGTATTGACAATAATGAAAATATTTTGAAAATATTTACCCTTAAACAGCTAGGGAAAGAGAGAAAAGCAGCTTTCTTATGTGCTGGGTCTGTAAGCTAACCATGTACCCTGTAGTTGCAGCCAATGCACAGTGAGGTCCACGTGGAGGCAGGCAGAGCCAGATGGAAAAAGACTCGGCTGGGTGGAAGGACCAAAAAACTCCGGGCCTACGAGAGGCCGCACTGGTACCCCGGGTGTAGAAGCGAAGGCGAGGGGGCAGGCCCCGGAGGAAAAGACCCAATGGACCGAACTGGAAGCCACAGAGGACTCGAACCAAAAAACGGGCACCCCATGCTGTAGAAATAATATGAAATAGAAAATAGTATGAGAGATGGGGTTAATTGGAAAAAATATATAATATTGAGTGCCGTTAATAATAGAATGAAATGTATAGGAAATGCAATATAAAATATGGAATGTGATATGGAAGTAGTGGCGAGAAATCAAAAAATGAATGAATATATATTTTTTGGGCTGTGTGGATTGACTAAATACATTTAAGTATAGCAAAGAGGTCCCTTGCTTCATTCCCTGTAGGCAATTCTAATTACCTATGACATTCATTGTTTGAAAACCCCAAATAAACAATTTTCTCTTCAAGTAACAAGGGAAAGTAGAATCCATTCAATTGATCTTGCAATCTGCCAAGGCACATTTTTAAAGTATGACTTACAAAATAAAAAATAATAATTGAGGTTTATAGCTGGGTAATGCTTGAGAGGTTATAATGAGCTACTAGCCATAGTCCCGAATGTTACACTTGGCCCTAATATTGCATAGACCCACAGTCGAGTGGTTTTTGCAGAGAGCACTGAGCCTTAAGCTACAGTTAGTATTGCAAGCTTCTAAGTCTGAGCTATTGGATTTCTGATCTCAGCCATTTATAAAAAAAAGAAAAAAAAGAAAAAAAAACAGCTGTTATACATCTTCGCCAAAGCCTTCCAGTAATGCTTGTACATCAGCTTGATCTGCTAATATCTTTGTGTTACATAAGGAAACTTGTTCAGTCCTTCTGGTTTAATGAAGCTTGTGTTAGCTGTGTAAGTTCAGGTGAGAGTTTCTTACATAAAGAGCAAACAACTTCCAGTAATAACCTGCCAGGTCCTCAATACCGCAACTTCCAGGACACAGTGTTCCTGCTCATAGACACATGAATGAAGTGTCACATACTACTGGCTGAAGCCTCAAGCTTGGCACGTTGGGTGACATTTCATTATGTCAGAGTTATACTAATGTAAGTCCAACCCCTTACTGGTAGGCTCCGCCCATTTCCCCCATTGTGCAGCAGCTGGAGCAGATGGATGGACTGAGGCTGGAGCACACAGCTGCACCGTCACTTCGTAGATGGGAAGAAAGTGTACCGTACATAATATTGTTGCTGTCCTCAGGAAGAAGGAATAACAGTTTTACATGTGCCAGAAGGTGCAGTAACTCATGTTGAGACTTCAGAATATAGTTCCTATAATCAAAGGGATGATTTGAATTATTGCATATGGTGCAGTGTTCGTTTTCTTCATTTTCTTTGCCCTGTCATTTTAAAAATGCTAAACAGTTACGTTGTTTTCTGCAATTCTTAAACAGTATATGAAGGTGTTATGATCTCTTGCAAACCACCTGAAATTTCCTATCAGACAGAAAGTAAGTGTGATTCTAGTGGATGCTGAATTTAAAATGAGAGGACATTACCCAGCGGTGTAACTAGAACCTTCAGGGCCCCAGTGCAAGAAACCATGATGGGTCCCCCCTGCCCTTCTTCCATCCGAGCCCCGGGCTTCCAATTTTGAGAGGGTGTCCATGGACATCCTCCCAAAACCGTGCTTCCCGCATGACCCCTGAGACAGTGGTGGTGTGTCCATAGAGGGCGCAGGAGTGCCGCTCCCTCTCTCTTCTGCACAGCCACTGAAATACAATACATAGATTCATGCATTGCATGAATCTATGTATTGTCGGTGCCGCCCACTATTGAGCGCCGGCCATCTGAATAACGGCAGCTGGTTGGCTTTGGAAGTGCCTATCAAAGCCAGTGGCTCTAAAAGGCTTTCCGATTACAGCCCTCAGGCTGTAATCGGCTTCCAAATAGTTATCCAGGGGATGCACGGGGGGGTGAGTTCCCTGGATAACACTGACAGGCGTCTCAGCCAATCAGGTTCACCGTTTCTGGTTACCAGTAACCTGATTGGCGGAAGCATCATTGAGGGCGGGAGAAGACATCGTGGGATGGTGGAAGCAGGATGGCTGACCCCAGGAAGTTAAGTGCCGGGCGGAGGGGTGGGGGCATTTTACAGGGCACAGTGGCAGTATTTAACAAGGCACAGTGGCTATAATTGATGGGCACAGTGGCTATAATTGATGGCACAGTGGCTACAATTGATGGCACAGTGGCGACAATTGATGGGCACAGTGGTGACAATTGATGGGCACAGTGGTGACAACAATTGATGGCACAGTGGTAACAATTGATGGCACAGTGGTAACAATTGATGGCACAGTGGCTGCATTTGATGGTATGGCACAGTGGCTGCATTTGGCATGGCACAGTGGTGACAATTGATGGGCACAGTGGTGACAATGGGCACAGTGGTGACAATTGATGGCACAGTGGCTGCGTTTGATGGCATGGCACAGTGGCTGCATTTTATGGCATGGCACAGTGGTGACAATTGATGGCACAGTGGCGACAATTGATGGCACAGTGGCGACAATTGATGGCATGGCACAGTGGTGACAATTGATGGCATAGTGGCTGCATTTGATGGGCACAGTGGCTGTGTTTGATGGGCACAGTGGCTGCGTTTAATGGGCACAGTGGCTGCAATTGATGGGCACAGTGGCTGCAATTGATGGGCACAGTGGCTGCAATCGTTTTTTTTTTTGTTTGTTTGCACCCCCCAAAAAAAATTGAGCACCAGCCGCCACTGCCCTGAGACATGCATCCAGTGCCCTTCTCTCTCACACTTGCTCACCTTAAACAAAACAGGCTGCCTAAAGCCACTAACCTGCCGCTGCCGCTAACTGCCACTGATCATCCCCCAGCACTGCCACTGAGCCCATCAACCCCCCCAGCACTGCCACTGATATTCCCCTCAGTGCGGCCACTGACCCCGTTACCCCCCCCCCCCCCCACCACAACTGCCACTGATCCCATTAACCCCCTGCGCTGCCACTGTTTACTCCACTCCAGCCCTGCCACTTATCCCCATCCCTCCAGAACTGCCACTGAACCCATTCTCCTCCCCCCACCACCACTGCCAATTGATCCCATCTCATCCCCACTTTCTCCTTCTGACCGGATCTGCCATAAGATGTAAAATGTATTGAAAGATTAAAAATTGTTTTAACACATTTCAAAATGTTTGTTTACATTTATTTAAAATAGTGTATGTCTGTCTGTGTGTGTGTGTAAGTGTGTGTGTATGTATATGTATATATACTGTACACACAGACACATACCCACAAGCGTGTGTGTTTGAGTTTTGGGGTGCACACCCTAATCCAATAGGCTGCGCACGCCTATGGCTATAGCATATATGTGGGGAGAGGTTTCCAGTGTAGACACAATCAGCGTTATCAAGACGTAGTGAAATGTGCTTTCTGATAGGGTTCATCTTGCACATTCGTCTTTGACTTTTTGAATACGCCAGTTTTAAGCCTACGGCAATATTTCCATTTATAGCTGTAAGTGCTGTACAATCCATTAATGCAATTGCAGAAAGAAAAATGCCCTAGGTAATATATTTGTGTCAGCACAGTCTTGTTTGTCCAAGTTGATAAAGAGCCTTGTGGTTTGTGGGTTTTATTCACTCACAGGCTGTTCACTGTTAATAGAACTTGGTATGCCCAAAAAGCAGCAATAGACAAAAACGTACTTTTTATAAAACAATTAAAGCTAGTAAAGTCCTACTCCGTTCAAAACAGTGTGTGTGTTATGGATGGAACCAGAGTTTTCACTGGAAATGGATTATAACCATTATAATCTTATATATGGGGTATAACCATAACATTTTTATTAAACCACTTTGCGCCTCAAGCCGCGTACACTCGACTGTTTTTCATGACGAGAAAAATACCATTCTTTTAATTGGACATTAAAAACGATCGTGTGTAGGCTCCAGAGCATTTTTCTCAATGTGAAAAATGGGCATTAAAAATTTAGAACCTGCTCTAATTTTTCTCGTAGTTTTTCACGTCGTCGTTTTTCGGTCGTGTGTAGGCTTTAAAGCGGGATTCCACCCGCAATTATTATTTTTTTTAAAGTCAGCAGCTACTAACAGTGTAGCTGCTGACATTTACTAAGGACACTTACCTTGTCCTACGTGCCCGCGCTGATGGCCCCCCCCGATGCCGATCCCACGATCGAAGCAGGTCCCGCGCCGCCATTCACACTAGGGGAAACAGGCAGTGAAGCCTCACTGCTTCACTGCCCATTTCCTACTACGCCTGTGTGAGTCTCGTGCCGGCTTGTGAATGGGCGGCTGCTCTCTGAGAACACACACAGTTCCCAGAAAGCAGCGCGCCCCATTCACTAGGAGAAGAAGAAGAAGAAAACATTCCGCGGTGCCGAAGAGGCAGATTACGGACTTCCGCATAGCAACAGGTATTTCGGGTGAGTATAAATTTTTTTTTTTTTTCACTTTTATTTTATTAAATTTTTTCAGTACTTTTGGCCAAATGTTGTTTTCCTGGGTGGAACTCCGCTTTAACGATGGGAAAAAAACGTGCATGCCCAGAAGCAAGTTATGAGACGGGAGCACTCGTTCTGGTAAAACTAGCGTTTGTAATGGAGATAGCACATTCGTCACGCTGTAACAGACTGAAAAGCACAAAGACTGAAAAGCACAAATCGTCTCTCACCAAACTTTTAGTAACACAAAATCAGCAAAATCAGCCCAAAGGGCGGCGCCATTCAAATGGAACTTTCCCTTTATAGTGCCGTCGTACGTGTTGTACGTCACCGCGCTTTGCTCAAGCATTTTTTTTTTCACGATCGTATGCAGGCAAGGCAGGCTTGAGAGGAATTACGTTGAGAAACGCTGCATAAGGGTAAAACAAATGCTAATTCCTAAGCACAATTTTGCAATTTTGACATGTGTTAGTAAAACCGTACATATCACAACTACTTTGTGCATCCAGATGGATTATATCTTGTTTTTTTTTTTTTCAGGACAAATTGGGATTTAATTTGGTGGTAAATGGTGATGGATATCTACTGACTTTTTTTTTATAATCAAAAGAAAACTTGCCCAAAATAGTAAAAAAAATTAAAAAAATTTATTTAACTGTATATTTCTTGTTACTACCATAAAACACCACCAAAGAACAACCCAAAATACATTCTCCTGCTCCCGCTTATCGCAGCGATGCTACAAATGTGTATGTTATTTGTTGTTTGTACCCGTACTACAGCCCAGAAACCATAGTGCGCATTATTTTATTTTTGTTATCCTACCTAAAACACACTGGGCCAGATTTAGATAGGTCAGCGGATCTTTAGATCCGCGTAACCTATCTGATTTACGTTACGCCGCCGCAAGTTTTTGAGGCAAGTGCTTTATTCAGAAAGCACTTGCCTTCAAAGTTGCGGCGGCGTATCGTAAATCCCCCGGCGGAATTCAAATTCCGCGGCTAGGGGGCGTATAAAATTTAAATCAGGCGCATCCCAGCGCCAAACGAACTGCGCATGCGCCATCCGCTAAATTTCCCAGCGTGCATTGCTCCAAATGACGTCGCTAGGACGTCATTGGTTTCGACGTGAACGTAAATTACGTTGTTTGCGTATTCGCGAACGACTTACGCAAACGACGTAAAAAAAATTAAAATTCGACCCGGGAAGGACGGCCATACTTAACATAGGATACGCCGCATATAGCAGGGGTAACTTTCCGCCGAAAAAAGCCGAACGCAAACGACATAAAAAAAAAAAAACGCCGGGCGGTCGTTCGTTTCTGAATCGGCGTAACTCCTCATTTGCATATTCCTCGCGTATACAAACGGAAGCGCCACCTAGCGGCCAGCTTGAGATTGCAGCCTAAGATCCGACGGTGTAAGTCACTTACATTACACCTGTCGGATCTTAGGGAGATCTATGCGGAACCTGATTCTATGAATCAGGCGCATAGATCCGACCGACGGAACTCAGAGATACGACAGCGTATCAGGAGATACGCCGTCGTATCTCTATCTGAATCTCCCCCACTGACACTAACACTAACTGCCACTGATACTAATTAAAAAAAAGTTTAAAAAAAATCCTATACTGACAATGACCTTTGACACTTACTTGACCCAAACACTAACCCTGGCACTGGCCTAGATCAAACCTAGATCTAGGTATTTTTTCTTTGCTGCTCACAGCAGGTAAGTATTGGTGCAGGTTGGAACAACAGGTACGTATTGGCTTACCTGTTTACTGGCATATGAGAAGGCCTGGGTTGCAGTCTCCATTTTAATTAATCCCAAAGATGTTCAATCAGGTTGAGGTCAGGACTCTTTGCAGGCCAGTCAAGTTCCTCCACCCCAAACTTGCTCGTCCATGTCTTCCAATGGACCTTGCTTTGTGTACTGGTGTGCAGTCATGTTGGAACAGGAAGGGGTCGTCCCCAAACTGTTCCCACAAAGTTGGGAGCATGAAATTGTCCAAAATGTCTTGGTATGCTGACACCTTAAGAGTTCCCTTCACTGGAATTAAGGGGCCAAGCCCAACCCCTGAAAAACAACCCCCACACCATAATTCCCCCCTCCACAAAATTATTTGGACCAGTGCACAAAGCAAGGTTCATAAAGACATGAGTGAGTGAGTTTGGGGTGGAGAAACTTAACTGGCCTGCACCTCAACCCGAAAGAACACCTTTGGGAAAAATTAGAGCAGAGACTGCCAACCAGGCCTTCTCATCCAACATCAGTGCCTGACCTCACAAATGCGCTTTTGGAAGAATGGTCAAACATTCCTTTAGACACACTCCTAAACCTTGTGGACAGCCTTCCCAGAAGAGTGTCCCAATACTTTTGACAATATAGTGATGATGACCCCAGCACATTGATCTATGTAAACACTTCTCTTATGGCAGAGCCGGTAAGAGGGAGGTCTTACCCATCTTCCTGCCAGCACAAAGAGCGATAATGCTAATGCTCATGGAGTGATTAGGGTGTGCCTAGGCACATCCGGCACACCATGGGGAAGATCCACGTACAGCGGCGCATATTACCGCCGGAACTTCCATTATTTTTCGAATCCTCAAAGAATGGGCGCCGTAAGCCAATGCTTACGACGGTGACGTCATTCTACACAAATCCCTATTCACGAACGACTTACGCAAACAACGTAAAAAATTCAAATTTCGACGCCGGAACGACGGCCATACTTAACATCGAGTACGCCACCAATAGCAGGGGTAACTATACGCCGGAAAAAGCCGAACGCAAACGACGTAAAAAAAGCGCCGCCCGGACGTACGTTCGTGGATCGCCGTATCTAGCTAATTTGCATACTCGACGCGGAATTCGACGGAAATGCCACGGCCAGCGTAAATATACACCTATGATCCGACGGCGTACTAAGACGTACGCCTGTCGGATCGATCCCTCATTCCGTCGTATCGCGGGAACTTTGAAATTACGCGGCGTATCAATAGATATACGCCGGCGTAATTTCTTTGTGGATCTGCCCCCATGTGTGCACTCCTATGGATAAACTCAACCAGTTGCTTTAAACTGCCTTGGCAAAGCACTGGTTTGCAATAATGTTTATTACAATTTTAAGCTTTTTTTTATAAAAACGAAAACACTTGAATAATGAAAGAAAGGCCACGTTAATTGCAAAGCAAAACATTTTGATTGTGATTACATTTGTCCGTGTTTCATGGTTTGTTGATTTGCTGTTAGGCAATTTCCACAGCATGTCTTGCAAAATAGGTTGACTTGCTGGATGTATTATATAACTGATCCCAGTCTTAGAAAGAGTGCCCCTGACATTTAATGAGGAGTCTAATATCTGGTTTGGCAGAAGGAGCACAATGTCTTGGCCTGGCTAGACATTCTTGGGATGCTTGGAATTGCTGTACATAGCATGGGTTGTTTTGTGCTGGACAGTTCCCAACGTGTAGAGAAACATTCATTATCATTAAGAAAACATCAAGCTGAGGCCTCTTGTTGTTGGCTGTTTAAGGCAGAAAAGCACAATCCTACATTTAATGGTAATTCCACCAAAAAGTGGCTTCTTAGATTACTCAGGGACTCTAAGTCGAGGATTGTCAAAGCTGAGTTTCTTGCTCTGTTCCCCACTCTGGGGTCTTTAACCACTTCCATACCGGGCACGTATACACCTTCCCGCCCAAGCCAATTTTCAGCTTTCAGCACTGTCGCACTTTGAATGGCAATTGCGCGGTCATGCTACACTGTACCCAAACAAAATTGGCGTCCTTTTTTACCCACAAATAGAGCTTTCTTTTGGTGGTATTTGATCACCTCTGCGATTTTTTTTTGCGCGCAACAACTAAAAAAAGACCGGAAATTTTGAAAAAAAATACGTTTTTATTTTTTTCTGTAATTTTTTTGTAAATAAGTAAGTTTTCTCTTTCAATTACGGGCACTGATATGGTGGCACTGATGGGCACAGATGAGATGGCACTGATGGACATCGACACATAGGCGGCACTCATGGGCACACATAGGCGGCACTGATGGGCACTCATGGGCAGCACTGATGGGCACTCATGGGCGGCACTGATGGACACTCATAGGCGGCACTGATGGGCACTCATGGGCGGCACTGGGCACTCATGGGCGGCACAGATGGGCACTTATGGGTGGCACAGATGGGCACTGTGGGGTGGCACAGATGGGCACTGTGGGGTGGCACTGATGGACACTGTGGGGTGGCACTGATGGACACTGTGGTGCGGCACTGATGGACACTGTGGGTCGGCACTGATTAACTTGTTGCCAGTCAGCGATCCGAGGGGGGGCTGCGCTGATAAACAATCAGCGCGAACCCCCCCTGTCAGGAGAGCCGCCGATCGGCTCTCCTCTACTCGCGTCTGTCAGACGCGAGTGAGGAAGAGCCATCAACGGCTCTTTCTGTTTACATCGTGATCAGCCGTGGTTGGACATGGCTGATCACGTGGTAAAGAGTCTCCGTGAGAGACTCTTTACCGAGATCGGTGTTGCGGGGTGTCAGACTGACACCCCGCAACAACGATCGCCGCAATGCGCGCCCCCGGGGCCGCGCAGCGGCTAAGAATCCTGAGGACGTCATATGACGTCCAGTCAGGATTCTACAACCACTTTGCCGACGTCAATTTGTCATTGGCGGGCGGCAAGTGGTTAAAAAGGATAAAGCAGATTACTTAACCACTTCAGCCCCGAACCATTTGGCTGGTCAAAGACCAGAGCACTTTTTGCAATTCGGCACGGCATCACTTTAACTGACAATTGCGCAGTCGTGTGACATGGCTCACAAAAAAAAAATGACATACTGTATATACTCGAGTATAAGTCGTGTTTTTCAGCACATTTTTTTGTGCTAAAAATGCCCCCCTCGGCTTATACTCGAGTCACCTTTTTGTGCCTGATCTCCCAGACTCTGGGGACCCGGTACTGGCCGGTATTAGGTCCCCTGGACCCCAAACTTGGCACACATATAGCCACACTCTATAGGTGTGCAAAGTTTGTTGTCTGGGCGACCTACAGCCGGGGAGCACTGATTTTTCAAAGTCGGGCATCCCTTCCATAGACTCCCATGTTAAATGGTAATTTCTCCGGTAACTTTGGGGACCCGGTACCGGCCCATGTTAAACGCAAGTCTAGTCATGGACACAGTGAGGCATGGGCACAGTGAGGCATGGACACAGTGAGGCATGGGCACAGTGAGTCATGGACACAGTGAGGCACAGTGAGGCATGGGCACAGTGAGGCATGGGCACAGTGAGGCACAGTGAGGCACAGTGAGGCATGGGCACAGTGAGGCATGGGCACAGTGAGGCATGCACATGGACACAGTGAGGCAAAGTGAGGCACAGTGAGGCATGCAGATGGACACCCTAGGCTAATACTCGAGTCAATATGTTTTCCCATTTTTTTTGTGGTAAAATTAGGTGCCTCCGCTTATATTCGGGTCGGCCTATACTCGAGTATATATGGTACTTTTTCCCCCACAAATAGAGCTTTCTTTTGGTGGTATTTGATCACCTCTGCGGTTTTTATTTTTTGCGCTATAAACAAAAAAAGAGAGACAATTTGGAAAAAAAGCAATATTTTTTACTTTTTGCTATAATAAATATCCCCCCAAAATATATATATATATATATATATAAAAAAAAATGTCTTCCTCAGTTTAGGCCGATACGTATTCTTCTACATATTTTTGGTAAAAAAAATCGCAATAAGTGTTTATTGATTGATTTGTGCGAAAGTTATCGCGTCTACAAAAAAGGGGATAGTTTTATGGCATTATTAACAATAATTATTTTTTTACTAGTAATGGCGGCGATCAGCGATTTTTATCATGACTGCAACATTATGGTGGACACATCGGACACTTTTGGCGCTATTTTGGGACCATTGTCATTTACAGTACACAGCAATCAGTGCTATAAATATGCACTTAATCCTGTAAAAATTACACTGTCAGTGAAGGGGTTACCCACTAGGTGGCACTGTAGGGGTTAAGTGTGCCCTAGGGAGTGATTCTTACTGTTAGGGGCGTGGCTACACGTGACACATCACTGATGACCGTTCCTGATCACGGGGAACGATCATCAGTGACAGTGTCACTAGGCAGAATAGAGGAATGCCTTGTTTACAAAGGCATTCCCCCGTTGTGCTCTTGCCGGCCGCAATCGCGGGCCTCCCGGGAACATTGAGTTCCCAGGACCCGTGGCCGCACTCGCAAGGCACGTGGCAGGTGCGCACCCGCTGGGCGGCAAATTTAAAGGGATGTACCTGTACGCCAATCTGCCTGCCCATGCCATGTTGTTGAGGTACATAATCGTGCGGCGGTCGTCAAGTGGTTAAATGGCCTGTAGAGCAAATCTGCAAAATGCAAAAAGCACTAAAAATGAATCCAGCGTACACACGATCGGATTTTCTGCGGGATCTGCGATCACACTAACGGAGCTTGCGGCGGGCGGGCGTGCCCGCCCACAATGCTGCGTCTTAAAGGCGACGTACATGTACGTTAATATGCCTATACGTGCCATTCTGCCGACGTATATCGGCGTGAGCCAGTCGACAAAGGGTTAATGCAACATTCAACAGTCTTGTAATGTATTGGACAGGCGGGTGAAGCCGGTAACTTTAATTGCCAATGTAAGAAGGCAGTGAAACATTTAATTCATGGCTAGTCACTAAAAAAGAAATATTAAGTTAGTGTAATTATTATTTTTAAAGTTTATCAAAACTCAAAAATATGTATTCATTTCCACATTGTATTTCATTTACTGTATTTCTAGCCTACTCCTAGTAATCTGAATGAGTCATGGGAATAAAAGGAGAGGGGAAATCTTTCAATGAGGAAACCAGTTCTGGTCAAAACTGTCTAAAATGGGATTTCCAATCCTACATCCTGCTATGTCTCTGGGTCACACAAAGTAAGAATAAAATGAAAAGAAGTTTGAGCTTTAGTTTTTTCAAGTGTACTTTTAACTGAACATAGCTGGGTTTGGTTTAAAGTGGATGTAAACCCGATTCATGAAATGTGAGCCGGGCACATATACAGTATCTGCAGTATTTTGTTATCTCTTTTTAATGAGCTAAGTCTTATAGCTCTCTTCTGAACGGTTCCTCTGTTATCAGCCTGAGAACTCCTGACATATTTTTTGACTTTTTAGACAAAAACAGCCTGAATCTTTTGTCAAAGGAGGTTCGCTAAAATAGAGTAGCAGAGAGCAGCTCCTATTACAAAACAGCTCTAAAGCCCTGTATACGCGATCGGTTTGTCTCATGAAAACGGACCAATGGACCGTTTTCATCGGACAAACCGATCGTGTGTGGGCCCCATCGGTTTGTTTTCCATCGGTGAAAAAAAATAGAACATGTTTTACATTTTTCCTATGGATAAAAAAATCGATAGAAAAAAACTATCGTCTGTGTGGAAGTCCATCGGTCAAAAATCCATGCATGCTCAGAATCAAGTCGAAGCATGCTCGGAAGCATTGAACTTGATTTTTCTCAGCACGTCGTAGTGTTTTACGTCACCGCGTTTGGACACAGTCAGATTTTTGACCGAGGGTGTGTATAGGCAAGACTGATGAAAGTCGGCTTCATCGGATATCCAAAGGAAAAATCCATCGGATTAGATTCCATTAGATATCCGATCGTGTGTACAGGGCTTGAGGCCTCGTACAGACGAGGGGATCTCCGCTGGAAACGGTCCGCCGGACCGTTTCCAGTGGAGATTCCTCCTCCGGATTTTGATCCGATGGCTTGTACACACCATCGGATCAAAATCCGCGCGGAATAAATCCCCGGTGACGTGTCGCGCCGTCGCCGCGGCGACGTGCGCGATGCTGGAAGGTAAGTACTTCCGCGTATGCGTCGAATCATTACGACGCATGCGAGGGAGGGGAGCGGACGGATTGATCCGGTGAGTCTGTACAGACGACCGGATCAATCCGCTGGACAGGATTCAAGCGGATAGATTTCTTAGCATGCTAAGAAATTTTTATCCGCTTGAAATCCATCGGCTGGATTTTTATCCGCCGATAAATGTCCGCTAGGCCGTACACACGACCGGATCTATCTGCTGGAACTGATCAGCGGATCAATCCCAGCGGATAGATCCGGTCGTGTGTACGAGGCCTGAGAGTCTCTGCCTAGGATGAGAGGGGGTGTGTGCCTTTCCTCCAATCAGCAATGTTAACTATCTTTGCTGTATGCCCAGACATCACACTCTGTGTTAACCAGGAAGAGAAAATATCCTAACAAAATCTGAACTTTCTAAACAGTATATAAATGTGAAGACAGCAGATATACATATAAATCCTATGTAGGGAGATTTGGTTAATCTCTGTGTATCATCTGAGGCTGTTCACTTCACTGGGTGTATGGAGGGTTTACATCCACTTTAAGGCAGGTTTGAGGAACACACTATAGTTTGAGTGTCGTATCCCAAACCCCACTGAACTAAATTGGAGCCGAATGTTAAAAACAGTAATGGTCATTTTTTAGGCTAATATGTAAGTCTGTCAAACAAAAAGCATGAGAGACTGGACACTTCCCTTGGGGGACATGCACCAAACCAAAAATAATTAATTTATTAATTTAGCAGGGAGCAAAGATTTCATTACCCACTATAACTGCTTCCCGACCACCGTACGCCAGCAGAATGACACGATGTAACAGCTCTGGTGAACACGAATGAACCACAACTGCGGTTAGCAAGGATTTCAATGCAGTTCTCTATGTTATGTGAGAATTCAGAATTGTACCCCAGGCGTCACTCCAATCAGAGAACAGGAGTTTGGGGGTTCTCTACATCATATCACTTAAACATAAGGAAATGCATTAGGCCACTAAGGAAGCAGGTATAAAATACTTCAACCATTAGCATAGAAAAGATAAGGTGAGCATGTTCAGTAACTTAGGGCACGGGCCCATAAATAAGTAACAACTTATGTCAAGCACGTAGTAAATTGGGTTTGTGATAGCAACTAATAATTGGGTAAGAGAGGCATATAGAGCTCAGCTTAATTTGAGAGTATATGTTACTTTAAGAAGTTCCACAGCAACAGGCAGTAACACAACAGTCAGTCCCAAGCAGTATGTTAATATCTAGCAAGCCAGAATTATATGCAATGAATGTTTGGAGGCAATATATGTAGCAGGTCTTTCTAATGCACTACAGATGGAACAAATGCTACTTATCCGTTTTGCAGGGCTTGAAGTTAACAGCAAAGGATTCCGTAGTGTAGGGTGTTAGCAGGAAAGATCTGTCAAGGTGTCCCCAGCAATGACGGCCTGGACGTAGAGAGGGTGGTGGTAGAATGTCCATGAAGTTGCAACCTGGCTTGTTGTCCAGTGTGGAAGCAATGGTGCCAGGATTGTAGCGTGGCCGATACGGCTGACAGTAATAGAATGGTGTGTGTAATACACGCCGTTCTGTTTATAGTTGTGAGGCATGTGTGCCGAATGCAGTGTTGATTGCATTCGGCACGTCCGCGTTCCAAGCTGGAACACACGCGGTGCCGGGCGATGACGTCATCGCGCGGTTGCCATATGCGTTCCAGCGTAGAACGCAATACGCCAACAGCGACATTTACACATGGGCAGGTAAGCGGGCGTACCTGTATGTCCCTTTGAATTTGCTGCCTAGCCTCGTGAGTGTGCTCGCAGGTCCCGGGAACTCGATGTTCGCTGGCGGCCCGCGATTGCGGTGTGGAGAGGCAGAACGGGGATATGCTTATGTAAACAAGCCTTTCCCTGTTCTGCCTAGTGACATGTCAGGAATCTACTGCTCCTTGTCATTGGGAGCAGTGATCGCTGTCATGTTAGTGGTAGCCCATCCCCCTCACAGTTAGAACCACTCTCGCGTAATTGTTAGTTAAAGCGACGCAGTGCCGGAAGCTAACATTTTGTCTGAGCAGGAAGGGGGTATATGTGCACAGTAGGCAAGTGGTTAAACACCGATGTTATTACACATTGAGTGAGCGCCACATTTATCTATAATTCAGAATTAGACACTTTCTGACACTTTTAATAAGGTTGTAAATGTTAGCACACAAATACAGTCACAATTTGTTACCTTTAATATGTGATTGATGTTATATGCAGTTAAATAAACACAATGCAGTCTAACAGATTCCCATCAATAATGTATCAGCTAAAAACTCTTGTAAAATGTGTTTATCGGAGACTGGCGATGATGGCATAAGTGTTATATGTATGCTTTGTCAGAATTGCTGACATGTGAATTGCATAACCTTAATGCACTTCTTCCCATAGATCAAAATTCCAAACCTCTGCTGTAATTTGTGTTGCTTTTTTAAATTAGCAAACCCAGGGCGATCTCCCCGCTGAATACCGTCCATCTCTATAAGGTGAGTGTGTTAGAAGGACGAATATTGAAATTAATTATAAAGAAATGTACTGAAAGGATAGACTGTGGGGGGTCAATTCAGAGAACTGAACCCCATACCAGGCACTGTTAGAACACCATGTACAGTTATTGTATAAGAAAAGTATATTACAAACAAAGTTGCTTAACCACTTAAAGAGGAAGTAAACCCTGAGTCTCACTGTGCCCATTGTAGCCTTACTGTGCCCATTCTCACTGTGCCCATTGCAGCCTCAGTGTACCTGCATTCTTGACAGGCTACGGGCATCCATTTTGCAAAAGTCGCGGCTTCCTCCTGCCTCCTGGTCCCATTCAATGATAGTTAGTGTACCTGTCGGGTCGCAGGCATCCATTTTTAACCGCTTAACGCCCGCCGCACTACTTTTTACGTCCACAGAATGGCACGTACAGGCAGAAGGGCGTATATATACGTCCCTGCCTTCTAGCGGGTCGGGGGTCCGATCGGGACCCCCTCCGCTGCGTGCGGCTTACCTGCGGGAGCGATCCAACTCGAGGGGGCGGCTGTTCGTTTCTGTCTGCCGCCTCGTGATCGCTCCCAGCCAATCCCGCGAGCCTCCGCCGTGTCACTTCCTCTGCTTGTGTAATGTAAACACTGGCAGAGGAAGTGATGCAGCTCTCCTCTCGGCGGTATTTTCAAACAGCCGAGAGGAGAGAAGACATCACAGTAAGTCGCACCAACACTACACTGACACCAGTACACATAGGCACACTTTACCCCTTCAGATCACCCCACCCCCCTGTCACAGTGTCACTGAATGCAGTGATCATATATGTACTGATCACTGCATTTAGTGTCAGTGTGACAGTTACTGTGACAGGCAGTTAGTGTTATGTCCAGGGTATCCCCGTAACCCCCCCCTAATAAAGTTTTAACCCCTTGATCACCGCCCTAGTTAACCCTTTCACCCCCTATTACCAGCGTCACTAAGCGATCATTTTTCTGATCGCTGTATTAGTGTCGCTGTTGCCGCTAGGTAGCTAATTTTTTTTTTATTGTGATTTTTTTTTACTAAAGACATGTGGCTGAATACATTTTGGCCTAAATGTTTGACTAAAATTTAGTTTATTCGATTCTTCTTATAACAAAAAGTAAAAAATATTGATTTTTTTTCAAAAATTTCGCTCTATTTTTGTTTATAGCGCAAAAAAAAAAAAAATTGCAGAGGTGATCAAATACCATCAAAAGAAAGCTCTATTTGTGGGAAGAAAAGGACGCAAATTTTGTTTGGGAGCCACGTCGCACGACCGCACAATTGTCTGTTAAAGCGACGCAGTGCCGAATTGTAAAAACGCCTCTGGGCATTTAGCAGCATATTGGTCCGGGGCTTAAGTGGTTAAAAAAAGTTGTGGCTTCCTCCTGTTCCGTGATAGGCATTTGACACTGTGTTCTGCTACCGCCTATCACGGAGGTCCTCTCATCCTCCCAGCAGACACTGTGTTCAGTGTTCCGCCAATCACAGCCCTTTTTTCCTCCTCGGACAAGAGGATGACCATGATAGGCGGAACACTGAACAAAGTGTCTGCTGGAAAAGTCAGAGGATGAGAGGACCTCCGTGATAGGCGGTAGCAGAACACAGTGTCAAACGCCTATCACGGAACAGGAGGAAGCCGCGACTTTTCAAAACTTTCAAACCCCCCCATTATACATGTAGTCTATTATCTCATCCATTGCAGAATCACTGAGTTCAGAGTCACTGCGACAGGGAGAAGAGAGCACATGCAAGGGGGCTTGAATCAGCTGGGAGTGTCCTTGCAACCTCCTAGCAACAAGGCAGGAAGGAATGATGCCATCTCTGACAGATTTTTTAGCCAGATTTCGGGAGGTACACTATATTACCAAAAGTATTGGGACGCCTGCCTTTACATGTACATGAATGGCATCCCAGTCCGTAGGGTTCAATATTGAGATGGCCCACCCTTTGCAGCTATAACAGCTTCAACTCTTCTGGGAAGGCTGTCCACAAGGTTTAGGAGTGTGTCTATGGGAATGTTTGACCATTCTTCCAGAAGCGCATGTAGCACAGGGGTTTGCTGCTAAAGTTATTATGCTAAGTAACTTTTTTTTAGGTAAGGGTTTGGTTCCCTCTAGTGACCGCTGAAACTTTACCAGGATTTATTTCCTTAATTTAAGAAACAAACAGTTATGCATTGTGGGATATATATGTAGCGCTACCCCCGCAGGAGCCGCTGTTTAATCCAGGATCGGCTTTCTAGGTTACCTTCTTGACTTGGTCTAGGGGTGACTTCTGTGAGTGTGAATAAAGAGCAAGTATCCAGACACAAATTCAGTTTCAAAGCTTTATTCCAAGGCCCAAACAGGACACACGACAGGAAAAAGGCTGATGAGTGTAGAGGAACTTTAGTATTAGGCCTTTAGATGTTAGGAGAGAGCAAGCCTGCTTTCAGCAATGATGCAGATCAATTCGTCGCCACCCAATCAGGGTGGGTAAAGTGCCCCCGGACAGGCAGTTATCTCAGGCCTGGCAACCGGACAGTCACTTGCAAAAAATCACTGGGAGGATACAGGCCTCTGCCACAGGCCTGCCTCTGGGCCTCTGCCACAGGCCGGACAATTTAGGATTTAGAAAAGTCAGTTTGAGTAGATCCTCCCAGTTAGTTCAATCAATGTCACCCACTGACAGCTTAAGCATACCTGTCATACAGTGCGGTGACTAGATCCCCGGTGGTTCGTCTAGGCCTTCCGGACAACCTCTGGTTCTAGGTTCTCCCGAGCCAATTCCCACCGCACAGCTCCCAGCTTGGGATCCTCTCAGCAACAGTTTGGGACCCAGCAAGCCGCTGGGGTCCCTCTCTAATTAAGGTGCATAACACGACCTCGGCATGACAGGACGAGGTGGCGGGGCCCATGGATGCGTGTACCCTGAAGGTGGGTACCGCACCTGGAACTCGGGCCCTGCAAGAACAACCCGCCAAAAGCAACCGCCACAGATATATCCCCCTCCCAGCATTCCCAACGAGGGAAAAAAAAACCTGATTGGCTGCTGAAAGGAGGTGGGTCCCCCAGAACCCCTCTAGCGCCAACTGCCACCCAGGGGTGTCAAGGCACCCCTGGCGCGCAGACTGACCTACAGGACAGATTCTGGAATTGGTAGCAGCCTAAATTTCCATAATTCGTGAATGGGAGTGATTAAGCCTCCCATTCCCCACTAATTTTAGTGTAACGCCTGTACTGAAAGTAGGGGAGGCGCTACATATATTTTGATGAGGAAGTGACTCATGTTGTTAAATCAGTCTGGAAACTACTGGCCCCACAATGCCAAGTCACAGACCCACAATGCCAAGTCACAGAACAGCCTGCTGGGAGGGGAGATAAAAGGACAGGCCTCTCTGGACGCCATTCAACAGCCAGCAGGAGGTCTGTGTGTGTGACCAGGAGTGAGAGACTGTGGCCTACAGCGGATTGCGGGTCACCCGCCCCAGAGGGATCGTTGCAAACAGCCCTGCATTTGAAGCCATCTGCCTTCGACCACACCGGGAGAAACAGCATGGGAAGATATTCAATACCTGTGTTAAAAATATTGAGGATCTACAGTATCTCCCTGTGCACCTGTTCACATATACCCCCATTAACTTATTCTGGGTACAAGTGTATGATATTGCTGCATTGAACAAATACCTCCTGCCAATTATAACCTGTGTTTATTCATCTGTTAGTCATACCATTTCCTTGTGTTATTCTTTACCATAGTAAACATTTACAAGTGGTTTATTGATATTTTGTGTGAGTCTCTATTTACAAGGTTTGCAAGTATTGCAAGGTCCGTAAAGACATAGATGAGCGAGTTTGGGGTGGGGGAACTTGACTGACATGCACAGAGTCCTGACCTCAACCTGATAGAAGACCTTTGGGATGAATTAGAGCGGAGACTGCGAGTAAGGCCTTCTCGTCCACATCAGTGCCTGACCTCAGAAATGCGTGTAGCGCTTCCCCCCGAAGAGCCCCTCTGGCACACCTGCTTGATAATATTAGTGTGGAACCCAGCAACAGAGAGAAAACACAGTAATGTTAAACCGTGAAGTATATTTACCAAGGCCCTGGGTTCCGTCACATTGCCAGCTGTGGTAGTAAATAGAGACTCACACAAAATATCAATAAACCACTTGTAAATGTTTACTATGGTATCGAGGGGTATCCGAGACCAGAGATAACTCAGAGATCAGTTTCCAAACTCCTCAGAATGAAGATTATATGAAATGAAAGAAGGGGGACTCCATGGTGTTGTAATCCAGAACAATTTATTTAAAGGTCAAATAGTAACTCACAGTTAAAATTTCCACAGTACTGCTTCAAACACACGGGTACTTCCGGTCTCGGCCACGACCGGAAGTGACGACACCTGGCTCCACCCTAAAGCGTTGCGTCACTGAACACGTGACTTCGTCAAAGGGTATGATGGACCTTGCCTGCCCCTGAGATCTGGTTAGTTTATAATGATTTAATAAAAAAAAGGACCATCCGTATGTTGCAGTGGAAGTGGTAACAAATACGGGGGAGCTTTTAGAAAAAAAATGGATTGATAGATTGGAACTCCACTTTAACGATCAACAATATCTAAATCTTACACAGCATAGATATGGCCACTCAATTATTGTCCTGGGGCATTCGCTGGATGAGTAGTTTTCAGCCTCATAAACCAGAGGACTAAAAATTATTCACAGCTGATAGAATATTACAACAAACATTCCCATATGGTCATTTAACAATTAGAAAATGATTGGGTGTGATTAATTGCTGTAATCTGCAATCCACTGTGGGCATGTTTTAGGCACGCGCCTCATGTGACTGAATATCATCAAGGTAGGTCTCATTGAGGGTGTTAAGCAAAACAATTCAAACCTGCAACTTGGTTGGTTATATTTAAGGATGAGCCGAACACCCCCCTGTTCGGTTCACATCAGAACTTGCGAACACACCAAATGTTTGTGTGAACTTTAGAACCCCGTTAAAGTCTATGGGACTCGAACATATGAAATCTAAAGTGTTAATTTTAAAGGCTAATATGCAAGTTATTGTCCTAAAAAGTGTTTGGGGACCTGGGTCCTGTCCCAGGAAACATGTATCAATGCAAAAAAAAGTTTTAAAAACGGCCGTTTTTTCAGGAGCAGTGAATTTAATAATGCTAAAAGTGAAACAATAAAAGTGTAATATTACTTTAAATTTCGTACCTAGGGGGGGGTGTAAAGTCAGCATGTGAAGAAGCGCATGTTTCCCATACATAGAACTGTCTCTGCACAAAGTGTCATTTCTGAAAGAAAAAAAGGCATTTAAAAACGGCTTTGCGGCTTTATTAATGAATTCAGAGATGATTCATTCATAAAAAAAAAAGCCTGGGGGTCCCCCCAAATTCCATTAACAGGCCCTTCAGGTCTAATATGGATATTAAGGGGAACCCCGCCGTCAATTTAAAAAAAAATTACGTGGGGTTCCCCCCAAATATCCATACCAGACCCTTCAGGTCTGGTGTGGATTTTAAGGGGAACTCCACCCCAAATTTAAAAAAAAAATGGCGTGGAGTTCCCCCAAAAATCCACACCAGACCCTTATCCGTGCACGTTAACCTGGCCGGCCGCAGAAAAGAGGGGGGACAGAGTGCGGCCCCCCCTCTCCTGAACCGCACCAGGCCACATGCCCTCAACATGGGGAGGATGTCCCCATGTTGATGGGGACAAGGGCCTCATCCCCACAACCCTTGCCCGGTGGTTGTGGGGGTCTGCGGGCGGGGGGCTTATCAGAATCTGGAAGACCCCTTTAACAAAGGGGTCCCCCAGATCCTGGCCCCCCCCCATGTGAATTGGTAATGGGGTACACTGTACCTCTACCATTTCACAAAGGAAGTGTAAATAGTGAAAAAAAATACACACAGACACCGTAGAAACCGGTCTTTCCCAGTGATGTACGAGGGTGCGTCAGAGGGGGCGGGATGGGTGGCCGCTTCCCCTATATAAGTAATAAGTATAAGTAATGTCAAAGCTCCAGCGCGTCATTCCGCTGGGCTGTGTCCAGAGGAGAGGAGCTCGCCTGCTGCGCTCTGGACAGATGGATCTTCTCATCGCTGGACCGGACCGCTGATCATCCGTCGCTGAAGAGATCATCCGTCGCTGGATAGAAGACAACATTGAAGCAGGGAGCCGCATCGACAGTGGATTACCACCGCTGGATTTTTTTTTATTAATAAAGACATTTTTTCTACGGTGCCTGTGTGTATTTTTTTTTAACTATTTACACTTCCTTCGTGAAATGGTAGAGGTACAGTGAGCCCCTGAAGGGTCTGGTATGGATATTTGGGGGGAACCCCACGTCATTTTTTTTTTAAATTGACGATGGGGTTCCCCTTAATATCCATATCAGACCTGAAGGGCCTGTTAATGGAATTTGGGGGGACTCCCAGGCTTTTTTTTTTTTTTTATGAATGAATCATCTCTGAATTGCCAGAGCCGACAATTCATTAGAGCCGCAAAGCCGGTTTTAAATGCCTTTTTTTCTTTCAGAAATGACACTTTGTGCAGGGACAGTTCTATGTACGGGAAACATGCGCTTTTTCACATGCTGACTTTACACCCCCCCCCAGGTACGAAATTTAAAGTAATATTACACTTTTATTGTTTCACTTTTAGCATTATTAAATTCACTGCATTGATACATGTTTCCTGGGACAGGACCTTTTTAGGACAATAACTTGCATATTAGCCTTTAAAATTAACACTTTAGATTTCTCCCATTGACTTTAACAGGGTGTTCCACGGCTTTTCGAATTTGCCGCGAACACCCCTAATTGTTCGTTGTTCGACTCGAACTCGAAGCTCATTCCTAGTTATATTTAATCAATATAATCTGGTACATAAATAAAGTACAGGATATGGGATTTTAAGGGTGCTAACTACAAAAACTCACTCAAAAGGCAATATATAAAAAAAAATAGAAAAATATTTATTGATAGCAACATTCTAAAAGCAATGGATACAGATCATTCAAAGTCGTAGGTGTACACCTACTACCTAATAGATGACGATGAACTACTATATTCATATACAGATTGATGTGGTGTCCATGATTCTTTTTATATATTGCCTTTTGAGTGAGTTTTCATAGTTAGCACCCTTAAAATCCCATATCCTGTACTTTATTTATATTCGAATTTAGGGATGTTGGTGCCATATAATTCAAGATTTTCCTAGCTTGTGACGGAAAATATTAATTATATGAAGACAGGAGGCGAGTATCTTATGCATTATCTTTCTTTAATAATGCCCATAGCAGAAATACAACTTTCAGTGATTTCAAATAGAAAAACGTTTTAACTGAAAGAAAAGAAAAACTACAACACCCAGCAGCCCTCAGGCTGGGACTGCCAATCATGAGGCAGGACAGCCGGCATATAAGGGGCTGCCTCCTTAGAACCTTCCTCTTTCTTGAGGCGAATTGGCAGGTAGCCCGGAACAGCAAACAGTTTGAAAACACCGGGACCCTGATAAACTGGACCTTCGGTACCGGATTCGGTCAACAGCATCCCGACTCCGGATCTGGAGCGCAGTAGGAATCTCCCTCTTTGGTCTGCGATGAACTAAAACCCATGTTGTGTAGTGAGGTGAGGGGCGCTATATCAAAATAGTGGATGCGTGTCACAATGTGCGTTTGAGTAGTACACAGTGTAACTGTGTGCCCAAATCTATGTGAAAAACCAAACAGATTATAGTTTAAACTCTATAAGTACAATAGTGCCAAATGCTGTGGAAAATAAATAAAAAAAAAAAAAAAAAAAAAAAAATTAAAATTAAATTAAAAGAATGTCCAGCAAATAAATAGTTAAGTGCAAAATGGATCCAGTGTTGTATCAAGTCCAGGTGCAAAATGCAAATAATCCAATCCCAAATCGCAGGGATACGCTTCCTGAAGACGGTTTAACTGAAACGTGACGTCGAGGCGGTATCCAAGCGCGCACGCATAGCCACGCACTTCCGGTCTCACTGGTTGATGGACAACTAGCGGTGGAACGCACGCTAGTGGACCAGGACGCGGCCATCTCTTATCTTGTCTTACTATCCCCACCACCTACAGCCTCAGTGCCGGGAACGGGCACCAGCAACAGTAAGAGGCCATTTGGCATTGTAATTTTAACTTTTGGATATTAAATGGTTTTACACTATGGTGGTATCTCTTCTCCTTTCTTGGTACACCATTTGCTGCAATCGCTGACATTGGAATCCAATGAGACCCTGCTGATCCTCATTTAAAACAAGCCTGATTGACCATATTTTAAGTAATCTGGTCAACACCGTGTGGTAAGGAGCCATCCATTATTATTCTGGTGACCTATAGGTGAAGGCGGATCACTTCTTTCTCGCACTTTGGCTATTTTGATGATTCACAAGCACTTTAGCATTTGCACTTTTCCCTGCGATTTGGGATTGGATTATTTGCATTTTGCACCTGGACTTGATACAACACTGGATCCATTTTGCACTTAACTATTTATTTGCTGGACATTCTTTTAATTTAATTTTAATTTTTTTTTTTTTTTTTTTTTTTTTTTTTTTTATTTATTTTCCACAGCATTTGGCACTATTGTACTTATAGAGTTTAAACTATAATCTGTTTGGTTTTTCACATAGATTTGGGCACACAGTTACACTGTGTACTACTCAAACGCACATTGTGACACGCATCCACTATTTTGATATAGCGCCCCTCACCTCACTACACAATATATGCAAGTCAGTCACCTGATTTTATTTGGGAGCAGCTTCACTCAGTTAGTCACTTGATTTATCAAGTATATAATTTAGTGTAATTCATTTGGCGCGAGATTTATTTTTCCTGTAAACTAAAACCCATGGATCGAAACGGAACAGCAATCTCAGCTCCCGGGGCGTATCAGCCCCCGACTTGCAGGATGCGTGGTTCAACAGCCTAGAACGAGAGAGAGACAACACCGTGATAGGGTTGGGTCGGGAGGGAAGATACTCGCCTCCTGTCTTCATATAATTAATATTTTCCGTCACAAGCTAGGAAAATCTCGAATTATATATCAGACAGGAGGCTCATATCTTATGCAAGTTCAAAGCTATGACAATGTATATATAAATGATAGCAATCGAAACAAGTACAAACTGATACAGATATGTGTTCCTCCGGTCTGAAGCAGAATTGGCGGAAGGTGGTCGGGACGACCAGTCCGCCGCTAGCCGTAATTCCTAGAGGGAGCCGTTCGAGGTGACGACCCTAGTGATGGGCATCTAATGGGGTTATGTCAAACCTAGCCCTAAGCATGAACGACCGTGCCGCTCTGGCTAGCGTAGCCGCGAAATCCAGAAACTGAGGATTGACGTAGGAGATAAGGAATTGAGAGAATTGCGAGGATCGCAGCGGGACCGTCAAGGGCTCGTAAGCCTGTATAGAGCGGAGCACGCCTAGTTGTGGGTGCGCAGGGAAGAACGGGTAGAAAGCCGATGGCAGACCCGTCGCTGGCCTACACATGATGGAAAAAAAAAAAAAAAAACCTGACTCAGTGAAATGAGACCCGACGCCTGGCTATATCCAACGTCGTGAAGCCCGACCCGTAAGGCGGAGTGAAGTGCGTTGAAACTTAACGCCTGTCAAAGTCGGTACACCCATGGATGTTCCCCCCACCGGTAGTAAGACTACAAGGGAGCGTTAGGCTAGAGTCGCCGAGCGATAGATGTTAAGGGAGCCATAGGACCTCCCGGATTCCAAATAGTCCGTCAGATAGTTGGTCACTACAGGCAGACGTCCGAACAGGCCAACCTGTCCTTGATCACACCAACTAGCGTCCCCAGGTAGATTGAGATGTCGACCTAGTCCCGGGGCCCAGGTCCAAGCAAGGAGACCCCAGCTGAACTTTTAAAATCGCTGTTCGCGACCGGCACCCCGAAGTCACCCAAGCGGGGCGAGGTAGGATGAGCGTCGTGAGTAGAGGGTGCAGATCCCCTTCCGGACTGGCAAGGAGATGAGGGAAGCGAGTAAACAACCCGGGAAGATCCATCGACCTCCCCAGGAGGAGGGAAAGCCTTGGTTACGTCGGCCACCGCAGAGTGAACCGCACGACTGATGTTTTCATGTTTGTACAGTGAAGGAGGACCCTGAGGGTCAACGAGAACGGGGGAACGCGTAGTGTGTCCCCTGTGGCCGGGTTTCGGCGGAGGGCGTCCACAGAGTGCGCCACCGGATCCGGCCTCTGGTTGCAAAAGCGCAGGAGAGACGAAAGACGAATAGTCCATAGTTTTCAGCAAGGATCCCATAGGTGAGCGAAGGTCAGGAGCATTGACCGGCGAAGCCGCCAATTGCCGGGATCGATTGGGTAACGAGAATTCCAATCCGCCATCATATTGGAAATGCCTGAGGCTTATTCCGTAACCGGAACGATGTTGTGCTCCAGGTATATTGCCAGAAGTCTTTGGACGATCTGCTAGGATACTGGATCTGGGACCCCCCAAGCGATTGACGTACCGGACCGCGGTTACGTTGTCCATGCGCAGGAACACACAGTAGTTGGACTCATGTGGCAGCAGATTCCTGACGGCAGGAAGATCGCCAGAAGTTCTACGTGTTGACATGCAGCAGAGACTCCGCTGCGGGCCAAGTCCCTCTTGCGGACGAGTGACCGCACCGAGCACCCCGCCGAGGCGGATGGCATCAGACTCTATGACAAAGTCCGTCATGGAATTGAAGATGGTCTTGCCGTCCGAACGCCGGCCTGACGCAACCATCGTAGGTCCAGCATGGCTTCTGTGCCCAAAGCGATTTCGTCTGCACAGTGAAGCCCCTAGCGAAAACGCAGGGCCCTGAGTTTCTGGAGGGCTCGATAGTGAAGGGGTGGTGCCGGAAAAATGGTCTGGTTTTACGCCGATAACAGGCCGACTAGGCGATCCAATCCGCGTAAGGAGACCCGTAGTTTGCCCAGTAAGATACTGACCTCTTGCAAATGGCGGTCAATTGGTCATGGGTAGCCGAAGGACCGCTCGGCTGGTGTCCACCAAGAACCCGAAAAGACTCTATCCCCTGTGATGGGGAGAGGCTAGATCCCCGTGATCTATGGGGAGTTGTCCGGGAGACGTGGTCACTCGTTAGGCGAGGAGGACGAGCTGTTAAGAGTAGGTCTTCCAAGTAGATAACCAACCTCACCCCTCTGAACCGCAGAGGTGAGATTTACCGCAGGGCGATAACTTCCACCCCAACCTGGCCAGGAAGATGTTACTGAGGAAGCCCGGAGCCCTACCGACTTGTAATAAGGTTATCAGCGTGGTCCCGAGTAGTATGCCCTCGGTGGTATGACCGGGGTCTGATTCGGCTAGGTGGAACCGCTGGGGATCAAGTCTCACTGAGCTTGAGCGGCGGTGTCCTGTCGGACACGTAATCTGACGGGGTTCAACTCCAGAGGCGAAGTCTCGCGAGACTACGGCCTCTGGAGTCCCTATTGAGCCGAGGGTTAGAGGGACAGAGCGGACGATGAGGTCCGCTCTCTCCCGACCCGCTCAGAGATTGGGGCGCGATCGCAGTGTCTGCCTGCCTCCATGAGACTGTGAAGGAGGGGAGCGGCCGCGACGGAGGCCCCGCCCCCCGACAGAGAGCGCGAAGGCGAGCGTGGGGAAGAAGGAGGGGAGGGACAGTTGCCCAGAGATGGCGCCTGTTGAGGGAGCGAGGGAAAAAGCACGGACCCCTCATGGAGGAGCTGCAGCGCTCCGGCGTCAAGGAGGGGAAAGCCCAAGTCAGGATGACTGCAAGTAGAAATAAAGTACAGACATGACTCGAATACAACTACCTGACACCAGTAAAAATAAAGTACAGACATGAGGTGCAAAATCGGGGGATACTAGGGAAGAACTCCCCATATCCACAATCTTCCAAATAAAAACAATCGGAATTTCCAGCAAAACTTACCTGACACCGGGACATCCGGTATCAGGGAGACAATATAAAATCACAAACTCGGGGAAATACAAGGGAAACCCCCAATATTCCACAATATGTTAAACATATGAATCAAATTTCATAAAAGTACCTGAGACCAAATTCGGTATCAGGGCTAAGATATACACAAATCAAGCTTAAAGATACATGAAATACTTATCTGTATGCTCTGCCATGAGCAGAAAGAAAGAGGAAGGTTCTAAGGAGGCAGCCCCTTATATGCCGGCTGTCCTGCCTCATGATTGGCAGTCCCAGCCTGAGGGCTGCTGGGTGTTGTAGTTTTTCTTTTCTTTCAGTTAAAACGTTTTTGTATTTGAAATCACTGAAAGTTGTATTTCTGCTATGGGCATTATTAAAGAAAGATAATGCATAAGATATGAGCCTCCTGTCTGATATATAATTTATGATTATCTCTATGCTGGTCTCTGCCACTTCATTTGACTATATAATCTGGTACAGGATCCATAGTAAACCAAATCAGAAATTCAAATCACATGTATGATGTCTTCACACACCGGGGCTTCTTGTTTAGAATCACCCTCACCACAATGGAAGTAGATTTGGGGAAGATAGCCCATGGTGTTCTCCGAGACGTAAAATCAATATTGCTCAAGAGCGCAGTGATCGCACAGTATGAAAACACATGTGAATTACATTTCGCTGAGGATTAGGAACTTGTCTGATGGCAGCTGCTTCTGCTCACAGATCACTGTTACAGATCTTAATGTAATGTTGACGTCAGCACGGTCCGGCTTTGATGAACGGGCTGTCATAGATGGCATGTCAGCTGCCTCTTTTCACATTTCAAACCTGATTTTGAAAATATTATTAAATACAACTCTTTTCACCACTGCCTGTGGGTTATAAATTAGTAATGTTCTGTCAGGTCTTTTCATATAATCTGTTTAGAGAAAAGCTAATTCCAGTACTACAAAAATAGTCTCAGTCAGGTTTTAAAGTGGAACTCCAGCCAAAGCTTTTTCTTTTGGTTTTGAACAGAGTTGGGAAATGTATCCTCATGATTATACACTGATCTGGGTGAAACATGTTGGGGGCTATGGCTCTGGCCTGGAGTGAGCATGGTGCTGTCATTGCAACCAACATTGGCTGGGAGTTGAAAGTCTTCAGTATGTTGTCTATTATTTGGATAGTGGATTGCAGTGGAAAAAGTGTGGACTCCAAGGCCCGGCACCCAGCTGATTGTTGCAGGGAATCAAGGAGGATACAGCCTGGCCTGTGAGCGGTGAAAGGGTTTGGGTAAAGCCTGGTACACACTTGGCTGAAGTTGGCTGATGTTGTGGCTGCCACAGCCTACCTCTATTACCCTTCACCCTACCAACACATTCCTTGGATTTAAATGGCCATAGCAGCCTTTTATTAACAACCAAAAATACATTATAAAACATTTTATTCCATTGTACTTAAACCAGAACTTTTACAACCCAAATGATCTGTCTGAATCCATATGTCAGGTTAAAGGGGCTGTAAAGCTTTAAAGTGCATTAAAGTGAAAAAACACCTTGCAGTCACTGCCCCCCCCCCCCCAAACTCCCTGTTTACTTACCTGAGATCCGAATCTCCTTGGGCGTGATCCCGCATTGCTTTCACCGAGCTCTAGTCGGCTCTTCATTGGATGATTGATAGCAGCGCAGCCATTGGCTCCCGCTGCTGTCAATCAAATCAATGATGCAGCGCATCGGGGGCAGGGCTGAGTAATACAGTCAGCAGCTATGGCCGCCAACTGTATCACACGGGAGCGCGCCCGCAAGCTAACCCCCTTGGGAAACCGCTTGTCAGAGGGGGGTTAGATATTGCGGAGAGGAGCCGAGACAGTCGCCGAGGGACCCCAGAAGACGAGGAGCGGGGCCACTCTGTGCAAAACAAACAGCACAGTGGAGGTAAGTATAACATTATTGTTATTTAAAAAAACATACAACCCCCTTAACAGCTTGCCGACCGCCCACCGCCGTTTTACGGCGGCAGGTCAGCTGCGCAAAATCACGTAATATAACGTGATTTTGCTTTGCAGCCACTAGGGGCGCACACGTGCCCCCCTGCTCGCCCCTGGTGCCGTTGCGAGTGCCCGGCGGGCACGATCACTGCCGGGCACCCATGATCGCTCGTAAACACACAGCTCCCGTTTTTTTCAGGGGGAGAAATGACTGAACAGTGATCTGTCATTTCCCCTAGTCAGTCTCACCCCCCCTTCAGTTAGAACAGAATGAGGGAACATTTTTAACCCCTTATGTGAGTAGCCAATTGGCTGGTGTTTTTATTCCATTTTAATAAAATGACGTTGCACTATGGAAGCTCTCTGTTTGTATTCCATGTTCTAAAATCTCAACATTCTGAGGGTGAGGTATCGTACATGCTCCAGACAATTTATATGTCTGCAGGCATTATTCTGCTCAAGCGAATCTGACCGTCTTTTTCATTAAAGAGGTCAACCAGGTCTGGTAAGCACAATTTACTACTTGTGTACATTGGGTGTCGTACTAATTATCCAGGTGGTGGAAGATCAATTAAGTTTGCATGACTGGAGACGGTTTTTGTATCACAGCAAGAAATATATCTAGAGGATATTCGAGCATTGATGTTGTATCTTTGTTTGCACCAATGGGACTTTATTATTTACTATTGATTTATTGATTGATTTATCACGTACAACAGGACACATTTTTATTAATTTACTTGTTGTTGCATATCATAGGATAAGTTGTGTAATTACATATTACTCCATAGCGCCCCCAGTATACTTTTTAGCATAAAATGACCCAGTGCCGAGTCGCAAAAAGTGGCCCGGTCATTGACCAGTAAAATGGTCCAGGGCTGAAGTGGTTAATGAAGGAAGATTTTCTATCGCATCAGCTGTATCACCCACCACTTTATCAACCTGGCCCCTAGCTGCAGTTGTACAGAATCGCTGTACTTTTGAATGGCACGATCGACTACGATGAGCATGCGCTCGTCACATGCGATGCCATCGCCGCCATTTTGCTTCACCCTACCTCTGCCTTGGAAGCTACCGTCAAAGTCATTTCGAGCATGCGCAGGTTTCCATGGACAGGTAAGTATACACACGCTTGCGTTTCTTGGCAGGAAAACACTGCCGAGAATCTCACGACGAGAAAATAGAGAACAGGTTCTCTATTTTCTGGTCGAGATTCTGGGCAGTTTTCTTGATGAGAAACCTTAAAGCCTCTTACACACGCACGGTTTACTCGGCAAGAAAGCTTTGCCAGCAGTTTTCTTGCTGGCTCTTGCCGAGAAAACCGTGCGTGTGTACAAGGCTTAAGCCGAGTTTTTCAGCCCTTTTTGTAGGCTGAAAAACTTCCCCTCGGCTTACACTTGAGTGAGCGGTAAAACAGCGTGTGTCTACCGCTGTGTAATGCAATGTCTGTTCGGTCGTCCATTGTAAGAAAGCCCTGCATCCTCCTCGTCTGTGATAGGCGGAACACTGGTACAGTTTCCCAGCATTGTTTCAGTGTTCCTCTATAACGGACGGACTTGTTTCAATCGATGGCCGAACAGACTACATTACACAGGAGACACACGCTGTTTTGCTAATGAAAGGTACGGCTGCAAATGGGCACATTGAGAGACTTTAAATGGACACAGTGAGAGACTGCAACTGGGTACAGTGAGACTGCAACTGGGCACAGTGAGACTGCAACTGGGCACAGTGAGACTGCAACTGGGCACAGTGAGACGGCAGATGGGCATTGTTTACCCAGTAGCTGCTGTGTTTTCCCACCCTAGGCTTATACTCGAGTCAATATGTTTTCCCATTTTTTTGTGGTAAAATTAGGTGCCTTGGCTTATACTCGAGTATATACAGTATGTACATTGGAGGGATTTGGACAAACTTGCAGATTTCTGCCTTTTTATATTCTGAAGTAATCCATGTGTGTTTGTCTGTATCCATGTGTAGAAGTGAGCCTAATAGGAGTGGTTTCTTAATTATCAACCAGCTGCTGCAACCTGAAAATGTCTGGGCCTGCATCCCTGTAGACATGGTTTGCTTTTGGGAGTATCTTTTGCAGGGGATGCCTGAAATATCTGACTTGTACCTATTGCAGACTCCTGGGAAAACCAGTGAGCCAATCATGAGGCAATGATAATTTTGTTTTTTTCTGATACATTATATATATATATATATATATATATATATATATATATATATATATATAATCAAAAAGAGATACGACGGTGTATCTCCTGATACGCCGTCGTATCTCTGAGATCCGACGGTCGGATCTATGCGACTGATTCATAAGAATCAGTTCCGCATAGATCTCCCTTAGATCCGACAGGTGTAAGATACTTACACCGTCGGATCTTAGGCTGCAATCTCCCGCCGGCCGCTAGGTGTCGCTTCGTTTTTTTACGCGACGAATATGCAAATGAGGAAAACCGCCGATTCAGGAACGAACGCCCGCCCGTCGCTTTTTTTTCACGTCGTTTGCGTTCGGCTTTTTCCGGCGGATAGTTACCCCTAGCAGGGGTAACTGCGGCGTATCCTATGTTTAGTATGGCCGTCGTTCCCGCGCCGAGTTTTAAATTTTAACGTAGTTCGCTTACGTCGATTCAGAATTCGGCCCGGCGCTAGTTACGCTCACGCCAAAACCACTGACGTCCTAGCGACGTCATTGTGAGCAATGCACGCCGGGAAATTTAGCCGGCGGCGCATGCGCATTTAAATCAGCACGGGGACGCACCTGATTTAAATACTACACTCCCCCTAGCCGTGGAATTTGAATTCCGCCGGGGGAGTTACGATCCGCCGGTGCAAGTTTCGAGGTAAGTGCTTTGTGAATACTGCACTAGCCTTTGCAAATTTGCGCTGGGGGAACGTAAATCAGATAGATTACGCGGATCTAAAGATCCGCTAATCTCTCTGAATCTGGCCCATAGTATACACACTCTTTATTCATGTTTTCTTTCTTTTTTTACTGAAAAGAGTTTTATTAGAGCAAAACAAAAAGACTGAGGTTTGCAGTACAGTATAACAGTACACATCATACCATTTACAATAAGGCATACGGATAGTCCAAAAAGAGCCACAGATAGCAATCAGATAACAAGTACATATGGACTACAGAACATGTTGTATCCACAAAAGTCATTGCTACAAAGGTACTGTTAATAAAGATGAACATATCGGTGCAAACAAATCTATCTCAAACAATAACCAAAATAAAAGAAAATAAAAAACAGGAAAGAAAAGAAATATGAACTAAAGAAACATCTAAGAAAAACAACAATGTCAGGTCATTCTTGAAAACGCAGCAGCCACCATGGGTTCCACTTAGCATCACACATAGGGGTGGTATCACGAAGCCTATGAAAAATACGTTCAGACAGCATAATTTGATCGATCCTAGTGAGGACCGGTGCAAATAGGACCGTGGGTGACCTCCAGTTTAGGGCGATAGCCCAGAGCACAGCAATACAAATGGTGTGCAACAGTTGCCTCATGGGTTTGGAGGTATCAGGAATCTTCTCAAATACAGTAGTAGACAGTGTCTATGTGTCAGATCTACGTGAGTACCTGTCAGTTTATCCATAAGGTCGAAGGCCTCTTTCCAAACAGGAAAGACCTTCTCACGTTCCCAAAATATGTGCAGGGGTGGCACAACCTCGGAAACACAGTGAAGAAGAATGTGGAAACATCTGATGCACTGGCAGGGGAGTGTAGTACCACCTGATGAACAACTTAATCGCTGTTTCCCTGATAGTGAGGGAGATGCATTTACGTAGGTTTTGCCAGTTAGCCTCCCAATCTTTAAAGCGGGAGTTCACCCATAAATGTTTTTTTACCCTTAGATGGATGCTCATTTAGTCTAGGGGAATCGGCTAGTTGTTTTAAAATCCGAGCTGTACTTACCGTTGTAGAGGGCGATCTTCTCCACAACTTCCGGGTATGGGTCTTCGGGACTGGGCGTTCCTTCTTGATTGACAGTCCTCCGACAGGCTTTCAAAAGGCTTCCGACGGTCGCATCCATCGCGTCACGAGTAGCCGAAAGAAGCCGAACGTCGGTGCGGCTCTATACTGCGCCTGCGCACCGACGTTCGGCTACTTTCAGAAAATCGCGACGCGATGGATGCGACCGTCGGAAGCCTTTCGGAAGCCTGTCGGAGGACTGTCAATCAAGAAGGAACGCCCAGTCCCGAAGACTCATACCCGGAAGTGGCGGAGAAGATCGCCCTCTACAACGGTAAGTACTGCTCGGATTTTAAAACAACTAGCCGATTCCCCTAGACTAAATGAGCATCCATCTAAGGGTAAAAATAGCAATTTACCGGTGAACCTCCGCTTTAAGGTCATAGTCTAGGGCTAGGCCCAAATCAGATTCCCACTGAGACATATGTTTAAATTTGGACTCCACTTGTCTAGCAACTATAGAATTGTAAAGAACATTGGCCCAGATTCAAGAAGCAATTGCGCCCGTGTAACCATGAGTTACACGGCGCAATTGCTTACTTGCTCCGGTGTAACGAGTGCTCCTGATTCAGGAACCTTGTTACACCGGCTGCAGCCTAAAATCTGCGCGGCATAAGGCTCTTATGCCTCGCAGATTTTAGGCTGCATTCTTGCGGGGGCCGCTAGGGGGCGCTCCCATTGTGTATCAGCGTGTAGTATGCAAATTGCATACTACCACTGATTCACAATCTTGCGCGGGCCCCGCGCAAGCCAGGTACGGAGTTTCCGTACGGCTACTTTAGCGCAAGGCTGCCCTTTCTAATAGCAGGGGCAGCCTGTGTTAAAGTATACTTCCGCTCCCGCGTCGCGACGTTCAAATGTTACGTCGTTTGCGTAAGTGCTTCGTGAATGGCGCTGGACGCCATTCACGTTCACTTTGAAGCAAATGACGTCCTTGCGACGTCATTTGCCGCAATGCACGTCGGGAAAGTTTCCCGACGGAGCATGCGCTGTACGCTCGGCGCGGGAGCGCGCCTAATTTAAATGATTCCCGCCCCCGGCGGGATCATTTAACTTGCGCGCGCTTACGCCGGGCAAATTTGCCGGCGTGCCCTCGCAAGTCACGGAGCTACTGCTCCGTGAATCGAGGGCAGCGCAAAATATTTGCGTGGGCGCAGGGCAAAATCGTTGCCCTGCTCCCACGCAAATATTGCGCAAATCTTATTGAATCTGGGCCATTCATGTTTTCTTTCGGTCGCCCAACTTATGCTTTACATTTACTAACCCTTTAATACCTCTACTTGAAATAATTTCATCAATGTAAAAAAAAAAAGGTCCATGAAAACATTTCAAAGTAACGGTGAGGGGGTAGAGGATGCTGCTGAAAAATGCTTTGATTTGTAGTAAGATACAGGATAATATTATCATTATGCTTTGATCCCACTTCTGTATCTGCTTCAAATAATAAAAAAATTATACTTAATCCACTTACAAATAGTTGGTTCATCTGCAAAAATATAATCAAGACCAACCATTGTTGTTAAAGGAGAACTAAACTCTTGAAACTGCGCCCAAAAAGGAGAAGATAGATTACACAATACAGTATGGTCTCCCTTCATCTGATCTTTTCCCCAGTCCCCACTATTGACTTACCAAGACTTGTCTTATGCTGAGTCCCTATGTGGAGGCGACCATCTTTCTTTTTCTTTTTCTTTTTATGTCACGCAAGGAGAACAGTGAGCAACACAATAATCATAGCCCCCCAACTGTCCCCGATTTGGAGGGACTGTCCCTGATTTGAAGCGATGTCCTTCTGTCCCTCATTCCTCCTCATTTGTCCCTCATTTTGGTCTGATCTATATAGTTGTAGATAAAATGCACTTTTTATCTATCAAACACATGTTTCCCAGTGCTAAACCGTACATCTGATTTCTAAATTTGTAAATTCCAAAAGCCAATATAAAGGAATAGTAGTGATAAAAAAGCATGTGTGGGTTTATCCAATCTTATTTGTTTGTACAATTTTCCTTTAAGGGGGTGTGGCAGGGGGTGTGTCCTTTGCCTGCATACTTTTGCTGATAGGTGTCCCTCATTCCCATCTCAAAAAGTTGGGAGGTATGCAATAATGACATGATCAAATATCACTCCAAATTTCATGAGACTAGCAGCCAGAGGCATTAAAGCTTTTTATCTCACACAGTAGATATGCAGATATAAGGTTGCAGGTACAGGAGTTTGATTGACAAAAGCTGGAGCCAATGACTCCTGCTGTTATCAATCTATCCAATGAGGATCCGAGACAGCGGCTGGAGTGATCGGGTTCAGGTAAGAAAAAGGTGGGCCCTTTGGGAGCTGCAGCACAGAAGGTTTTTCACCTTAAAGTGGAGTTCCACCCATAAATATAACATTACATCAGTAGTTTTAAAAAAAATGTCATTAGTCCTTTACGAAAAATTATTTATTTTTTAGATTCCTTCAAAGTGTTGTTGCTAGGCAGAATAGTTAATCTTCCCACTTCCTGCACCTAGGTGCTTAATGCTTCCTAACCTACACCGCACAGACTCCTGGAAATGTAGTGGGTGTAACTTTCCAGGAGTCTGTGCACTCCCCAGTCTCAAAGAATCATGTGACTTGGACAGCACAGGTGCTGAAACCTGATCTGACACTGCTTGTGCAGCACTGAGCATGTGCGAGATCTGGAAGGCTGAAATCCAGGAAGTCATACAGTATGGCTTCATGATGCCCACACTTAAGATGGCCCCAGTCAATTTCTATTTTATAAAGTGTCTAAATGCTGTAACAACCTAACAAAACTGACCTTAGTTTACAGACTAACTTTACTAGAATACATTAAGCTTGTGTATTACAGGGGTATTTATATTTAAAAAGTGAAATTGTGGCCGGAACTCCACTTTAACCACTTGCAGACTGGCTCATGCCGATATACATTGGTAGAACGGTTCTCCTGCGCAAACTGATGTAATTGTACGTCAGTCCGTAAAAGAAGTATAGCGGGCGCGCCACGGGAGCGTGCCTAAGGATCCTGTGGATTCCATGTCCGACGGCAGCCTGCGATCGCATCGAGAAGAGGCAAAACGGGGAACTGCCCATGTAAAACAAGTCATTTCCCCGTTCTGCCTAGTAACATGATCGGGAACCGTGATATCTTTCATGTTTTAGTAAGCCCATCCCCCCTACAGTTAGGACACGCTCACCCCTTAATTGCCCCCTAGTGTATCATTTATACATTGGTCAGTGCATTTTTATAGCACTGATCAATGTAATAATGTCACTGGTCCCCAAAAAGTGTACTTTAGGATCAGATTTGTCCACCGCAATGTCGCAGTCCTGCTAAAAATCGCAGATCGTCGCCATTACCAGTAAAAACAATAAAAAATAAATAAAAGTCCCTAAATCGATCCCATAGTTTGTAGAAGCGATAACTTTCGCGCAAACCAATCAATATACGCCTATTGCAATTTTTTTTAACAACAATATGTAGAAAAATATATATTGACCTAAACTGATCAATACATTTGTTTTTTTATATATTTTTTTGGATATGTATTGTAGCAGAAGTGAAAAAAAAAAAAACAGTTTGTTTTTTCCAAATTGTCGCTATTTTTTTGTTTATAGCGCAAAAAAATAAAAACCACAGAGGTGATCAAATACCACCAAAAGAAAGCTCTATTTGTAGGAAAAAAAGGAGATCAATTTTGTTTGGGTGCAGTGTTGCACGACCGCGTAATTGTCAGTTAAAACAACGCAGTGCTGTATCGCAAAAAATGCTCTGGTCATTAAGGGGTAAAACCTTCCAGGGCTGAAGTGGTTAAAGCATAGAATACGTTAAGGTGAAAAACCATGAGACTTTACAACTTCTTTAAGTCTGTGGGCTGGGTGTGATTTTCTCATACTGGTATCGGTATCGGTGCAGATTTCAATGGGGTAGATTCAGGAAGCTTTTACGGCGGCGTATCTCCAGATACGCCGCCGTAATTTAAAATCTGCGCCGGTGTATCGTTACGCAGATTCTCAAATCAGATACGATAAAAAAATAGGCTTCCTCCGCCGACGTAACTTGAATGCGGCGGGGTAGAATTGTGTGCAATATTACGTTGGCCGCTAGGGGCGCTTCCGTTGTTTTCGGCGTAGAATATGCAAATTACCTAGATACGCCGATTCACAAACATACGTACGTACGGCCGGCGCAATTTATTTACGTCGTTTAGGTTAGGCTTTTTCGGCGTAAGGTTGCTCCTGCTATTAGGTGGCGCGGCCAATGTTAAGTATGGACGTCGTTCCCGCTTTGAAATTTTAATTTATTACGTCGTTTGCGTAAGTCGTTCGCGAATAGGGCTGGACGTAATTTACGTTCACGTCGAAAGCAATGACGATTTGCGTCGGAATTTCGAGCATGCGCACTGGGATTTTTTCACGAATGGCGCATGCGCTGTTCGTAAAAGACGTAAAATACGCGGGGTCAACCTAATTTAAATAAAACACACCCCCCTCAACATCATTTGAATGACACGCGCTTACGCCGGCCCCATTTATGCTACGCCGCCGTAAGTTAGGAGGCAAGTGCTTTGTGAATACAGCACTTGCCTCTCAAACTTACGGCGGCGCAGCGTAAATACGATACGCTGCGCCGCCGTAAGAAGGGGTGCAGCTACCTGAATCCAGCCCAATGTTGTTATGTATTGTTACAATCACTCTACAATGATACTGTACTTATGTTCTGTTGTTCACTGCATTTGTTTTACCCTTTTATGCTTCTATCTGTGTTTGCACTGACATTACACTTGTAATTTAAACATTTTTATTTTTTATACAATAAAAAAAAGCATGTACAGGGTGGGCCATTTATATGGATACACCTTAATAAAATGGGAACGGTTGGTGATATTAACTTCCTGTTTGTGGCACATTAGTATATGTGAGGGGGGAAACTTTTCAAGATGGGTGGTGACCATGGTGGCCATTTTGAAGTCGGCCATTTTGAATCCAACTTCTGTTTTTTCAATAGGAAGAGGGTCATGTGACACATAAAACTTATTGGGAATTTCACAAAAAAAAACAATGGTGTGCTTGGTTTTAACGTAACTTTATTCTTTCATGAGTTATTTACAGGTTTCTCTTTGTTTACAGCCATTGACATGTCGCAGAGGTTAACACGTGCGGAGCGGATAGAAATTGTGTTGATGTCTGGTGAACGCAGTAACCGGGTCATTGCAGCCAGGGGTCAAGTCCCAAAAAAAATAAAATAATACGCTCATATGCATAATTACTAAACCGCATGTTTTTTTTTTTCGATCCACTGTACCTTAGTAATCCTTTGTTACTAGCCGCTTCCTGTATATGGATTCATCGGGTAGCGGGATTTAGAAAGAACTTGCTTCTTTCTAAATCCCGCGATAACTCGCGGCAGACCTCCACAATGTCTCCTGGGAACAATGACAAAAGCTCCCAGGAGACATTGCGGCATCGAGGAAGTGACGGAATACCCGCACACTACCTGATGAATCTAAAGGATTACTAAGGTTCGCTTGTCCCTGACAGTGACTCGAGCTGGGCATCGCCGCTTAGTGAAGGATTGGCTCGGGCGACTCGGCTGCTCTCAGCTGTTTTAGTCCTGCAAAGGGAACTGAGTTCCTGCTGTGAAAAAAGTGCAGGAACTCCGTTCCCACGCGTTCCCGCAGGACTTGAGCCCTGATTGCAGCAGATTTTTAATGCAAGACAGCCTACGAGACCACCCATCTCCCATGCTACAGTTAGCAAACTGCTTGCTAAGTTTCGTCAAACTGGTTCAGCCTAGGTTCACACTGCTGCGAATTCAAAATCGCGGTAAAATGCGCGATTTTACCGCGATTTTGCCGCGATTTCGGCCGCAATTTTATGTAAATCGCGGCCCGAAATCGCAAAAAGTAGTACAGGAACTACTTTTTGAAATCGCAGATGCGGCGTCGCACTGATTAGGACAGTGCCATTGCCGACAATTGCCGCCGATTTGAGATGCGATTTGACATGTCAAATCGCATCTCAAATCGTTCCAAATCGTACCCAGTGTGAACCAGGGCTCAGTGTTGGATTTGCCAAAATGTGGACGCATGAAATCTGTCACTAATGAAGAAGCATCAGTGGCTGTCCTAGCTTCATTCAGCAAGAGCCCACAGCGTAGCACTCGCCGCATGTCACTGCAGAGCACATTGAACACATTTTATAAGTGGTCAGAAACTTGTAAATAACTCATGAAAGAGTAAAGTTACGTTAAAACCAAACCATTGTTTTTCTTGTGAAATTCCCAATAAGTTTGTGGACCTCATGCACATGGGTGCTTTCGGGCATCTGACCCTGGAAGACAGTTCCAGCAAACAATCACCCACAATAATGAATAGCTGCATGCAGCTGTTCTTTCAAAAATGTACACATGCAGATAAGAAAAAAGCCATATTCAAGGATTTTTGCATGCATGAATATATGCAAGCACGGCGTAAACCTGCCTCCAGCTAGCATTCAGCCATTCATTACTATAGGTGACTATACGCTGCCTCCCAAGTGCTGAAATTCCACACAATTTATGTCGGGTGCCTGAAAGCGTTAATGTGCGCCTAGCCTAAAAGTGTTTTTCGGATCTAAAGAGGTGGCACAATCTTAGCTCTGATATTTAAAGTTTGTTGGAAATAAGATAATATAAATCAACTGAATATTTAACATGGAAATGAAATGAAAACAAGCAAGAAAGATAAAATGGCCCAAAGGAAGGTATTATCTCCTTTTCTCTGTATGTGTTTTTATCTTGTAGAAACAAGCAAATTACAGGAAGAAAGGAAAATGTCACATACTAGGCTACAAGCAAAGAGGCCTCAGAGGAAATGGTGTCTCCTCCTTGTAGTGGAAAAATACATAATTTCATCAGATGGAAAGTTATTTGAACTGCAATGTAACCTGCACAGGATAACTATTTATACAGATTATGTCAGTTTAACTACACACTGCATACATTTATTAAAGTGGTTGCAAACCCTTACATAGCACTTTTTACCTACAGGTAAGTCTATATTAAAGAGGAAGTAAACCCCAACCCCCCCCCCCCCCCTGAAAAACAGGGGAAAAAATAACCTGCAAGAGAAAGGCATAATGAGCTAGTATGCTGTGCATACTAGCTCATTATGTGGCACTTACCTGAGATAGAAGCCCCCAAAGTCCTCCTCATTCCCCTCTGCCACCGCCATGTCTCCTCGCATCTTCTTCCTGTGATTGGCCGGAGCGCCTATGACGTCACTCTCGCACATGCACGCTGGACCGGTAGACATCGGCGCCTGTCATTTCTGCAAATAACCTTTTAGGTTTGGGAAAAATTTGTTGCACCTACAGATAAGCCTTAATCTAGACTTACCTGTAGGTTAAAGTGGGTAAAGGAGTTTACAACCACTTTAAGGCTTACCTGTAGGTGCAAGAAATATCTCCGAAACCTACACGGTTTAGGAGATATTTGCAAAAAAGACAGGCACCAATGTTTACGGCACAGGAGCACTGAGCGTGCCGTTTCTAACGACGATCGTTCCTCTTTAACCACTTAAGGACCGCCTAACGCCGATATACGTCGGCAGAATGGCACGGCTGGGCACAGGCATGTACAGGTACGTCCCCTTTAAGTGCCCAGCCGTGGGTCGCGCGTGCCCGCGACCCGGTCCGAAGCTCCGCGGCCGCTGGACCCGCGGAATCCGATCGCCGTGGGTGTCCCACGATCGGTCACAGGAGCGGAAGAACGGGGCAAGGTGTGTGTAAACACACCTTCCCCATTCTTCACAGTGGCAGTGTCACTGATCGTCTGTTCCCTGATATAGGGAAAGACGATCAATGACATCACAAGTCCAGCCCCGCCCCCCTACAGTTAGAAACACATATGAGGTCACACATAACCCCTACAGCACCCCCTAGTGGTTAACTCCTAAACTGCAATTGTCACAGTAATCAATGCATTTTTATAGCACATTTTGCTGTGAAAATGACAATGGTCCCAAAATTGTCCGATGTGTCCACCATAATGTCGCAGTCACAAAAAAAAAAAACGCTGATCGCAGCCATTACTAGTAAAAAAAAAATATTAATAAAAATGCCATAAAACTATCCCCTATTTTTTAAACGCTATAAATTTTGCGCAAACCAATCGTTAAACGCTTATTGCGATTTTTTTTTTATCAAAAATAGGTAGAAGAATACGTATCGGCCTAAACTGAGGAAAAAATGTATATCTTTTTTGGGGATATTTATTATAGCAAAAAGTAAAAAATATTGCATTTTTTTTTTCAAAAATTACGCTCTATTTTTGTTTATAGCGGAAAAAAAAAACGCAGAGGTGATCAAATACCACCAAAAGAAAGCTCTATTTGTGGTAAAAAAAGGACGCCAATTTTGTTTGGGAGCCACGTTGCACGACCGCGCAATTGTCAGTTAAAACGACGCAGTGCAGAATCGCAAAAAGGGGCAAGGTCCTTTAGCTGCATAATGGTCCGGGTCTTAAGTGGTTAATGTGTACTGTATGTAAACCTGAGCAGTGCAAGCTCATGGAAGCTTTAGCATGATCTGTAATTTAAAGCAATTAAGTATTTTGCAGCTTTCATGCTCTTGTCTCTGCAGTGTCACAACGTCACATAGGGCTTCCAATGGAGACTTAAAGTGGTTGTAAATGCAAAAGGTTTTTTATCTTGGCTATGGTTGGAGAAGCAACAGGAATACAAGTGGGTAGAAAAAAAAAAGGAAAGGTTTTTTATCTTAATGCATTCTATGCAGGTTCCCCACTGACTGAATGTAAAAAATAAGAATTTGCAGCAAAAAAATAAAAAATAATAATAATTGTGAAAAAAATGGTGATTGGGGTCTGGTATGGATTTGGAGGGGACTCCCCCCGGGCCAAAATAAAAAAAAGTGTCGCGGGGCCCCCCATAATCCGTACCAGACCCTTACTTGAGCATGCAACCCAGAAGGCTAGGAAAGGGAGAGGACAAGCGAACCATACCAGGCTGCATGCCCTCAACATGGGGGGGGGGCTCGTTGATGGGGACAAGGGCCTCTTCCCGACAACCCTGGGCGGTGGTTATGGGGGTCTGCGGGGTGATGATGGCTTTCCAGCCCACTCCTTAGCTATATACAGTGTGTTTACAGTGGAAAAAAAATGCATGGAAACTGCATGCAAAAATGCATTAAACACAAGGGTTTAAAAATGCACCGCAAAACGTGCCTGAAAAAACGCATCAAGTGCAGCCCGCATAGAAGTGATCCTAGACTAAAAAAAAGTCCCGATCCTTTCCAAAAACACAGAGGCACAAAAATGCATTAATGTGAACGTGTTTCATAGGAACCCACGTTAAAAAAATGACATGTGTTTCTGCAAAAAGCGTGAAAAAAACCTTACTGGACAGAACTTCAGGAAATACACACAGGACACAAAGTTGCACTCAAATACCTATTTTGGCCAATCAGTGAGTGGGGTTGTCTGCTTAATACATAGATACTGATTTTCTGGAAAGGGAGAATGACACCTTTTAACACCATCAATTGTAGGTAAAGGATATGCCCTTGGCAGATAGTATCATTGCATAGACACATTTTTCCCATATTTAGAGATACACTGTTACCACCAGCAAAAAGCTGATGATACAGAAATACTGGTGCTTATTAAAAAAAATATAGCTGACTAATAGCCGTAGCCACCAAATTCATTTGTTTTTGCAGAAAGTTAGGTTGATTTAAAGGAGATTTATGGTTTCAGCATACAGTAGCTATTTTTACCAATCCATTAAAGGCTTACTTGAAAAATCTTCCTTATGCTGTGAGTTCTGCCTGTCTGCTGGCCGTCACTTTCCACAACTTCCTGGATTCCATACATACTTTGCAGCTCCTCCTCTGCTGTTCACATTGCATTTCTAAGGACCACATATCCCATGGTACCTTGTCGTCTGCAAGTCGTGATTCCTGCACTGACTCTGCCTCCTGAAACTCCTCTCAGTACCTCTGTAGTTCAGAAAGCAGGCTTTGTGAAATATGTGACACAGCAGTGCCTACATGACATAGAGAATACAAGGTCCTGTTGTAAAGGGACCCACAATTTTCTGTGCTACAAAGCTACTTCCCCGTCCCATTTTTTTCTTGGATAGGACAACCACAGACCCACTGGTAGCTGAATCCCTCCAGCATGTTGTGTCCAACTCCTGGCCCACTCAGGACTACCCTGGCCATAGGCCTTAATATTCATGAATAAAGGAATATCCACACAAGAATTATATTTTCCACACTTTATTGTAGCTTTTCAAAGATGACTGTGACCTCTAAGTTGTGCTCCACGCTTGCTGAGGCATGTTCATGTGGGTGAGGGGCAGATTAGTATATGATGAGGGTGGATTATTAAATAATGGGCAGTGCTGCAAAACACATATATTTCTGTTATTCTTGCTGGACGCTTGCTGGCATGTTTAGTAAACTGAAGGGTTGGTTTTTGTAGAAAAATATGTGTTTTGCAGCACTGGGCATAATCAAAAAATTCCTCCCCCATTTTAGCAGCACTGCCCATCATTTAATAATCCAGCCCCATTATGTAAAAAAAGGCCCCTCACCGACATGAACGTGCCTTGGCAGTGCACAGTGTTCTATCGAGAAGTGGCCACTATTGTGCGCAAGCGCCGTCTCGCCGACACAACAGCTGATCCTAAACTCAGCTGTTGTGATGTGCATTCGATTCGACCCAGGCTCTTCTCGATAGTGGGCACTTCTCGATAGATCACCAGAACAAACTATAAGTTACGTCATGCAATGGGACATTAGCATTGGCAATAGGCGTGAATGTGGGCTGGGCAGACTAGAAGTCTCCTGGCCTATCAATAAAATTAGGCTGGAATAGTGGGCGGGACAGGACCAGGAATCTGAGTTGGTCAGATCCTCCCACTGCATCAAGTGGCCACTCTTATGGTAGAATTACAATGAGGCTGTGACATGACCAGTGGCCCAGGGTTGGAGCAAGCAAAGCAGCCATCAGTATACCTACTAATCAAGTTAATTAAATGAATGTATTCCGTTAATAATAATTTTATAATACTTTAAAATAATATTAACTATTTAAAATACATTTTACTATATCAGGGGTGCCCAACCTTTTGAAGAACGAGGGCCACTTAAGCAACTTGGTAACCAGTCGTGGGCCACAATGAGCGGAGCGGGCAGATGACAGGTCATGGCTACTCTATAGGCCCTCCGATCCGCCCAGATGGAAGGGGACGAATTCCCTTTTGTTTTTCGGATTGGAGGTAGGCATAAACAAACATCTGTCGCTCTGTAGAAGTGAATTGAGGGTTCCATTTGGTCGGGCTGATCGTGTGAAAAGGGCCCAAGACTGCTTTCACACTGATGTGCTGCAGTTTACCCATAACACGGGTGCAGAAAAGTGCACCTGTGTCTATTCTGCGGGTTAGCTGAACTTTGCCATAGACTCCGCCTGTGGCAAAAGCCGGCGCTGTAGAGAAAGCATCGGCTTATGGGGCTCTGCTCCGCAGCCTGCTTCCTTCCTCTACAACCAGCTTCATTCACAACACTGATGCTGCAGCATGGCGGGTTGGCAACCTGCAAACTGGGTTTGCCAACCCACCATTCCAGAGAAGGAGGTCGCGGGCCACATCAGAGGGCTCCGTGGGCCACATGTGGCCCCTGGGCCACTGGTTGGCCACCCCTGTACTATATCTATGTAGCGCCCCCTTACTTTCAGTATGGGCACTACGCTAAAGTTAGTGGGGAATGGGAGAGTTATTTGCTCCCATTCACAATTTGTTAAATTATGGGCTGCTGTCATTCCAGAACTGTCCTGTGGGTCAGTCTGCGCTCCAGGGGTGTTGTTTCCACCCCTGGGTGACAGGTGGCGCTAGGGGTTCTGGCAGAGCCACTTTTCCCCAGCAGCCAATTAGAGGAGTTTTTCCCTTGTGGGGCATGCTGGGGAGGGGTATATCTGTGGCAGACGCCATCTTTATTGGTTCTTCCAGCGGGTTCCAGGTGCGCCATCCACCTTTAGGGTGCGCGCATCCAACGGACCCCGGCGATGGCCTTCCAGGCCGGGGTCGCATGCTACGCGGAGCTCCAAATTGCTGAGGGGGGCCCCAGTGACTTACTGGGTCCCCCAAATTACTAAGAAGATCCCAGGCTGGGTGCCGCTCGATTGGGGGGTTGGATTGAGGAGAACCCAGAGACAGAGGGCCAAATCCTCAAAAAGCTGTGCAAATTTAGTCTTACCTAACTTATGTCATTTAAGTTACGGCGCCCTAAGTTGGTGTCGTAAGTGCCGTATCCACAACGCATTTGCGCACAAAATTGCGCTTACGTAACTTAAATTCCGAGGCGTAAGGCGGGGTTTTTGCAAGTGGGAAGGAAGTGGGCGTGCTTCATTGTAATGAGCCGTGACCCCATGCAAATGAAGGGCCGGCTGTACTGCGCATGCGCGCACGAATCTGCTTCTCACTGGGCATGTGCAGAACTGAGCTCAGCGCAATCAGTGAGATAGGTAAAAGGCCAAGCGTACTTAGTTTGAGGATCGCCCTGTGTGTAAATAGCCCCAGTCAAACACACTTCCCTTGCAAAAGTATTTCCCTGTGTTCCCTTCCATGAGCAAGTTGCTTCTGTTCAGAACGTTTGTCAGTGTTTGTTGGTGAGTTGTGTTTGTGAGAAAAGTTGTTGCGGAGTTGTAGAGTATATTTGGTGTTTGTTTTTGATAAGTGTTTTTGTTTTTTGTCTTTGTTTTTTTTTTTGTTTCCCTTTTTTGCCTGTTTGTTTTTTAATTTATAGTAGCTGTCTGCTTGTGTTTTTTTTTTTTTTTTTGCAGTGAGTTTGTTTGTTGTGTGTGTATTGTTGCTTTTTTTTTGGGGTGAGTTTCTTGTTGCTGGGTGGTGTCTGAGATGGCCCCCAAGCGCAGGAAGCTGAATTTTACCCTGGGAGAGAATTGAATTCTTGCTCAGGGCATCATCAAATATGGGCGTTTTCTCCATGGCCCTGAGAGCCAGAACACCACCCTGGCCAGGAGGAAGGAGATCCTTAAAAAGATAACTGATCGGATCAATGCGGCGGGGGGGGGAGACCAGGACCATCGCTGGCATACAAAAATAAATAAATGATTTGAAGAGCGTGGCCCGGAACAAGCTGGCAACGCTGCATGCTCATAGGAGGGGCACTGGAGGAGGGGGACCCTGCCCAGTCAGGCTGACTGAGGAGGAATGGGCAGTGGCCCAGTGTTTCCACCCACAGCAGGTGGTGGGCCTGCCTGGCTTTGACTCTGATGCTCCTGTGAGGACAGGTAAGTTTTTGGTTTTTCTATCTGTTGATTAGCATGTGTGGGTGGGGGAAGGGAAGATGTGCCAAGTGTGTGGATCCACCAACCTGTGATTGTTTTGTGTCCTCCACAGATGGCCAGGAGATTGCAGCCCCATCAGCCCAGGAGGTTGCTGGGTCATCAGCCCAGGAGGTTGCTGGGTCATCAGGGCAGGAGGTGGCAGCCCCATCAGGGCAGGAGGTGGCAGCCCCATCAGGGCAGGAGGTGGCAGCCCCATCAGGGCAGGAGGTGGCAGCCCCATCAGGGCAGGAGGTTGCTGGCCCATCAGGGCAGGCTGCTGCACCACCCCCAAGACAGGCTGATGTGGAGTCCCAAGAAGGTCAGGATTCCCCATGGGAGGGGAGTGTCCACACCTCCCCTCATGAGGAGGTTCAGTGGGAGGAGGACGAGGGGGAGGAGGATGACCATTTTATGATTGGCCGGGAAATCATGTTGGGCCAAGATAGGACCTTTGAGTCTTCCCCTGAGGCTACCCCAGAGGCTGGCCCCAGTCAGGCCACCATCAGGGGTGGCCCCTCCCACTCCTCCCCCAACATGCAGCAAACCCCATGGGTCACTCTCTCCCCTCCTCCCAGGCCACAAGCCTCAGGGGCAAGCAGGATGCCGACCCAGGAGACCAGGGGGGGTTTTAGCGTCTGCCGGTCAGTCTGCAGAGGGACAATGCCCGGCAGACCCGCAGTCTGGGTGAGATGAAAAAAACTTTGAACAAGATGGAGCACAGCCTGGATGTAATGAGGGAGTCACTGGGTGATGTGGCCACCAACTCAGTGGGGGTCATCACATGTTTGTGGGACCTGAAGAATGCCACAACAGGCGTGGGCCAGGAGGTGACTGCCCTCACCCAGGCTGTGCAGGACAATACCCGGGCTGTGGAGGACAATACCCGGGCTGGCCAGGCTAATACGGCTGCCATCACTGGCTGTCTGACAAGGATAGCCGTGGCCTTGGAGGGCAGGCCAGCAGGAGGACAGACACCAGGGGAGGCTCCTTCTTCCCCTGCTCACCCACCCCCCCATGAAGATCCTCCTTCCCCTGCTCACACCTCCCCCCATGATCCTCCAGTTGGCCGTGGCCATGCCCGTGCCCGTGGGCAGCCCAGAAGGAGCACTCGGCAACGTCATTAAGTTGCAGGGGTACTTTTGTTTTTTGTTTTTGTTTTTTATGATTTTGTTTATTATACTGTACTTATGATTTGGTTTATGTGTGTGAATGATGTGTGAATGTGGGGGGCAGGGCTGGACTGGGACAAAAATTTGGCCCTGGACTTCATCCAGACCGGCCCACTTTAATTCAATAAAATCACGCCCACCAAAAGGCCCCTACATCCATTATTGTATATCATGAGAGGGTGAGAGAGAGGGGAATGAGAGAGAGAGAGAGAAAGAGAGAGGGGGTTGAGGGAAAGGGGGTGAGTGTAAGAAAAAGAGAGTGAGTGTAAAAGAGAGGGGGTGAGTGTAGGACCCCTTTTTACACTGAGGCGTTTTTTAGGCGCTTTTGGGCGCCTGTAAAGCGACTGAAAAACGCTTCCGCTGCAGTCCCAGTGTCCCAGTCCCAGTGTGAAAGCCTGAGTCCTTTTACACTGGGGCGCTGCCAGGGCATTTAAAAAGTCCTCCAAGCAGCATCTCTGTTTTAAAAAACGGCCCACTGAGCCATCGGCCCACCGGGAAACTCCCTGTAGTCCCTATGGCCAGTCCATCCCTGGGGGGGGGGGGTGGCATTCCTGATGAAATAAGGGTGTCACCCTCAGTTTTGGTGGAGTAGGGATCCCCAGGACCAGGGAGAAGTCATCCCAGGTTCCTGAATGGTGTATGAATGCACAGTGACATAATTAGAGCCGTGGCGTGGCGTTACTGCTCCCAAGTACCAAAGGGGGGGGTACTTGGATCTAATCCAATTCGATGTGCATGTGATGTGTCTGTGCTAGGGACCACAGTGGTGTGCATTCATGCATTCTCATTGTGAGATAATTAATGTGCGTTTTCTGTGAAAAAAGACATTCTCATTGTGATATAATTAATGTGCATTTACTGATCAAAGATACATTCTCTTTGTGACATTATTCATGTGCATTTACTGTGCAAACATACATTTTCATTGTGACATGATTTCTGTGCATTTTTGGTGAATCAAAAAAATGTAATTGTGACATGATTTATGTGCATTTACTGTGAAAAGATGCCTTCTGCAAGGCGTCTCCTGGCTGCTGTGCCCTCAGCAGACCGGGTAGAGTGGGTTAGGGGGGGATTGCCTGGGTGGGGGGTCAGGTCAGCACATAAGTCAATATGCAGTCCCCTTCTCATGGCAAAGTTGTGGAGTATACAACATGCCCCAATTATTTGGCACACAAAGTCTGGGGAATACAACAATGTACCCCCAGTCTTGTCCAGGCATCTGAAGCGGGACTTCAGAAGCCCAAATGTGCGTTCCACAACTGCCCGGGTGCGAATGTGCGCCTGGTTGTAGCGTTGCTCTCCTGGGGTTTGGGGGTTCCTGAAGGGGGTCATCAGGTGGGGTCCCAGGGCATATCCAGAGTCACCTGTAAGGGAAAAGACAGGAGGATGTTAGTCATGCATGTGCCCCTTGTGATGTCTGCATCATGGGGGGGGACATACCTGACACCAATGTCACTCACCAATCAGCCAGCTGTCTCCATACACGTTCATCTCCAAATCTCGGGAGATGTTGGTCTGCCGGAAAAAAAAACTGTCATGGCACGAACCAGGAAATTTAGCACAAACGTGCCAGATGAGGCCATGGGCATCTACAATCACCTGCACATTTATAGAATGCCAGCCTTTTCGATTCCGAAACAGGTGCTCAGTGTCATGGGGGGGCTGTAGTGCCACATGTGTACAGTCTATCGCCCGATGGTCCGTGGGAACCCATCAATTTCATAAAAGTCCGTCATGGTTTGCAGACGCTGGTCCTCCTGGGTGGGCTTTTGGAACTGATTGGCCATGCGCCGCAGTATTGCAGGGACCACTTGATGGACACACCTGCTCATAGAGGACTGGACCATCCCAGACAGACCTCCAGATGCGCGCTGGAAAGACCCAGTGGCCAGAAAATGTAATGTTGCCATTACTTTTTGGAGAGGTGGCAGGGCATGGGATCGTTGGGTTGGGGTGGTGAGATCATCCTTCAGGATTTCTGTGAGCTCCAGGATGGCTTCCCTGTTAAATCTGTAGTTGCCATACACCTCTGAAGCAGGCATGGCAAACAGATCTCGCCGTGGGCGGTAAACCCTCTCCTGTGCCCTCCTCCTCCTCCTCCTCTGTGCCCTCCTCTTTCTTTGTGCCTGTAAAGTGGCGAGTGCTGTTACAACCATTGATGGCCCGGGCATTTTGGCAGTCAGATTGTTGTCCTGCAGAGATGTGTTGTCAGCTCTACCTCTATTCAGTTGCTTGAGCAGACCCTTACACGGCATGTGTAAAATTAGGTCTGCTTTTATAAAGTGTAAATTTGCGCAGGGAAACTAACAGGTGCGCACAGGGCGTAATCTACGGCGCACACACTTAATTTTGTGGATCGCCCTATCTCCCTCATTTGCATCTTTGCCTATCAAAAACAGCGGCGTGACTAGCGTAATTTGCGTCCGGGGATGCGCAGGTGTAATTATTTTAGGTAGGACGGAAAACCCGGATTTTAAGGCGTAACTCGTTTTGAGGATCGGGCGCAAAGATACGCGCCGTGTAAATTTAGAAAACTCTGGTTAAGTCGGCGCATCTGCTTTGAGGATTTGGCCCAGGTTGTCCAACAGAGTTTGAACGAACCATCTGGAATCTGGTGACCGGAATGCTGACAGGTACACTTGCTGTCATCCGGTGACCTACTTTCAATCTACTGGGAGGATTCACTCAATTCGTCCGTTTAGCTCATTCAAGTAATAGGCCTGTAGCAGAGGCCCTAGAGTCGGGTCTGTGGCAGAGGCCTGTTCCTCCCAGCAATCTAAAGTGACACTTCGGCTGTCAGGCTTGTGGCAGAAGTCTGTCCGGGGGCACTTCACCCACTCTGGCTAGAGTGGCGACGAACGGTGACTACTATTATTGTGCTGTTGAGAGCAGGATTGCTCTTTCTATATCCAGGCCTGATACCGCAAGTGCTATGTTGGGCCTGAAATAAAGCATTTGAAAACCTTTCTTCATGTACTGGACATTCGCTCACTACTTTATTCATCAGCTGCACCCCTAGACAACATTGATGTAACTTAATATGCCGATCCCAACAACAAACCGGCGGCTCCTGCGGGGGTAGCGCTACATCAACATATTAATTAGGGACACTGAGCCTTGTAAATACAGGAATCAAAAAGAGATTTCTCAGAAGTTGCTGCAGAATGTAATATTGTATTGACATTTATAAAAATGATGTTACATGAATTCTGGAAAGCGGTGCATGATGAAATAACTAAAATCACCAGCCTTACCCTTGAATTCACACCAGCACAGTACTTGCTACATCAAACTTCCCTTTTAAAACCCAAATATCACACATCTCTTGCTCTTCATTTAGTAAATGCCCCTAGGCGCTGCTTCCCAGCAGTATGGGGTACCACCACAACCCCAATGTTAAGGGACTAGTACTGCCAGAATTACCATATGGCTGAAATGTTGTTTGTTTTTTTTATTTTAGTTTTCCTATCTTCACATATTTCCTCTCTTTATAAAATTGTTAAAGGGGGGGGGGGGTATTTTCACATATTCCTTTAGACTTCTACATAACACATTTCTCAATATTAGATTTTGAAATATACAGGGATTTCCCTGAATCACTACACTTATATGACCCTATTTTTGCCACTAGGAGGTGCACATATTCTGTGGGGTATATACACAGCTTACTTTTGTATTTATTATTAGGTGGAAGTAAGTAGTACTTATGAATTATTATATCTTTATGACTTTATCACTAGGCACTAGTCACAATGAACTCTTATGCCGCGTACACACGGTCGTTTTATGTGATGAAAAAAAATGACGTTTTTAAAAACGTCACTTTAATTGACCGTGTGTGGGGGAAAACGTCGTTTTATGTCTTCTAAAAAACGACCAAAAAAAATTGAAGCATGCTTCAATTTTATGTGTCGTTTTTCAAAACGTCAACTTTTACTTCACAGAAATTGACCGTGTGTAGCAAAAACATCGTTTAAAACGACGTTTTTTCATCCGCGCATGCCCAGAAGCTACTTATGAAGCAAGCTTCAATGGAAAAACGTGGTGGAATGTAACCTCGCTTTGCTATAACATTGTGAGAAAAACGATGGTGTGTAGGCAACTTCGTCTTTGAAAATTGAAGTTTCAAAAACGTCGTTTTTTACTTCACAGAAAATGTCGTTTTTTTTCATCACATAAAGTGATGGTGTGTACGGGGCATGACTCTAGAGGGCACTAACACTAGAATTCTTATGGAGGAGAAAGAGGAGTACTGTATTCCCCACCTCTACCCCCTTCCTTCATATATATATATATATATATATATATATATATACACACACATATATATATATATATTTATTTCCTTTGATTTTACTCTTTAGAATTAGTTAAGTTTTAGTGAACTAACACATTTATAATATCTTATCAATAGATATTACTCTCAATGCACTTTCAACGTGGAGGGTATTACTTAGGTAAATCTATATACAACACAGGAGGGAAAGAGTGGGGGGTTTACATTTCCCCTATACCCCCCTTTTTTTTCTCCCCCCTTTTTTTTCTTCTATCTATTCTCCCCCTCTCCCCCTATTTATAGACTCTCCTAAATAATGGATATAGAATATGGGGCCCATAGGGTGAGTCTTCTATAAAAGACAAGTAAACCATCTAGTATAAGTAATATCTATACCAGCTATTTTATTTTATTGTAAGAAGGGTAATTGAGACCGTATATATGTTGTATATGTTTTATGTATTGAAATGTACCGTATTTATCGGCGTATAACACGCACCCTAACTTTAAGAGGGAAGTTTCAGGAAAAAAAACTTTCCACAGCCCCCAGCGTATAAAACACAGGCACAGTTTACCCTCTATTTTCAGGGTAAAAAAGTGAGTGTTATACGCCAATAAATACAGTAAGTAATGTAATGTGAAAAAACGTAATAAAGAAAATGTTAAAGCGTATGACTGAAATGGAGGAGCTGATCAGTGTCGCACATGACAACCCTTCTACATTCACCCGCACATCGGCATGCTGGTTCCATTTTAAAGAAACACGGAATGCATTGACAACGCAAAACATTACAGTCTAAATGGCAAACACCCAATCCCATTGACAATCTATCTTTTACGCACTACAACAAAATAGCATTTGGCACCCTGCCAACCCATTTCCCACTCTGGACATACATGCGGGTGCAAATGACATACCATAAACTCCTCAGACTATGCAAACCATAGGCTTTTCCTTCGCACCCTTTGTAGTTTCCCCGCTCCCATATCCTCCCTCTGACTTTCTTTACCCATTTATCTTATAAATGTAAGGGTGCATATCTTCATATAAATGAACTCAGCCTAAGTAATGCTACATAAAACATTACCCTGGCAACCAGGGCAGGACTTAGGTGGTGGGGGCCCCTGGGCTTGAGTCACTTTCGGGCCCTACCTTCTATACATTACTTTAAATATAACTGGTATAAGCAACCCATAATGATAGTGGAGGGTACAGTTCTCCCACTTCAAAGGGGTATGCCTAGGGAAGCAAAACAGTATAAAATGTATGTGTGTATGGGGATAAATAACCCAATATCACCCCAAAGAGCCTGGCAAGGAAAGAGCTTCCGCTGTACCTGTCAGATGGAGAGGGATCATATAATTCCGCCATACGAGCCATCACGTCTGTCCATCGGTAGTCGCCGCAGCTATAAATAGTGTCATTCGGATGCCCGCACACGCGCAGAAGAATGACCGGGCATAACAACGTCATTGCGACCGCGTCGCATAATGATGACGCGTAGTCATCAATAGTAAACATAGCGTTGTCCCGAAGGACATGATGTATACTGCGCATGGGTACAAAAAATCACTGACACAAGTCAGAATGCAATGTATTCAAAGGGCAAATCCAGCAATTGGAGCCAAAGTAACATGCCACATCCAGCAAAAGGACAGACACCGGGCATAATATTGCAAAAATAGCTTCACAAGGGTAATGATAAAAGAAAGACAGTTTGTCTACTTGGACGGAGGACAAAAATGATCAATGTCCCTAGAACAGGTAAAAATGCTAGACCAATCAACACACTTTAAATGAAAAATTAAATGACTGGCATATTATTGAAAACAAATTAGCGTAAATGGGCGGGGCCCCCTATTGGGCTGGGCCCATGGGCTTGAGTCCAGTCAAGCCCAATGGTAGGTCTGGCCCAGCTGGCAACACTAATCCAATGAGATGTAAGTACTCGAGATGTACCAAATTACTTGTAGAAACAGTTGGCAGACTCCATATGCAATACTCACTAGGTCCTTCCATACTGTACGACTAGACAGGCAGACAATCACCCCACTCAATAGTGGGCGATATCAAAACAAGTTCATTGTCATAAGAATTTAATTGTTATGTTCTATTTTCCTGCAACGAATATGTTCATTTTGGAAATGTCATACCCTATTATTATACATGACCATGCTGCTTTACTTTTCTGTATCTCAATATAAAAACCTATTACAACCCTTGAAAAAGAAAACAATGTCACATTTCCAGCTAGAGTTCAGTTAAACTCTCTTGTCTTGCAGAGTTAGGATCTTGAGTTTGTATTTTCTCCTTGTATTTTGTTTTCTTATATACAGTAAAACCTTGGTTTGAGAGTGTTTGCAAGACAAGCAAAAATGTTTAATACATTTTGCCTTGATATACAAGCGATGTCTTGATATAAGAGTAGCTTCATGTTACAACTGAGTATAAAAAGAGGAGAGAGGCGCCTCTAAGTGTAGCAATATGGTTACATTTAATGAAGGTACGAAATGTATTAACTCTGGTTGATGATTAAAAGAGGCACATCTAAGTATTTAGGCATCCGGGGGTAAAGCTGTCCACATAGACCGTCCTCCGCACATCCATCAACGTCATCCCTTCCACGCTGCGCTCCACGAGCCCGTCAAGCCTCGCTTTCAGATCTCTCTACTGCAGGGTAGTCTTCCCAGTATCAATTGCAGACTGACAGCGGTAAGAGCCGGCGGTGCCGAGGATGGTCTTTGTGGACAGCTTTACCCCGGATGCCTGCATACTTAGATGTACCTCTTTTAATCATCAACCACGTGAGTTATTACATGTTGTACCTTCATTAAATGTAACCATATTGCTGCACTTTGAGGCGCCTCTCCTCTCTTTTATACTCTGTGGGGCAGATCCTCAAACAAATTACGCCGGCGTATCTCTTGATACGCCGCGTAATTTCAAATTTGGCGCGTCGTATCTTTGTTTTGGTATCCACAAAACAAGATACGACGGCATCTGTGTTAGATCCGACAGGCGTACGTCTTCGTACGCCGTCGGATCTTAGATGCAATTTTTCGGCTTCCGCTAGGTGGCGTTCCCGTCGTAATCCGCGTCGAGTATGCAAATTAGCTATTTCCGACGATCCACGAACGTACGAGCGGCCGTCACATTTTTTTACGTCGTTTCCGTTCGGCTTTTTCCGGCGTATAGTTAAAGCTGCTATATGGTGGCGTACTCAATGTTAAGTATGGCCGTCGTTCCCGCGTCTAATTCTGAAAATTTTACATCGTTTGTGTAAGTCGTCCGTGAATGGGGCTGGACGCCATTTACGTTCACGTTGAAAACAATGACGTCCTTGCGATGTCATTTGGAGCAATGCACCCTGGGAGTTTTTACGGACGGCGCATGCGCCGTTAGTTCGGCGCGGGGACGCGCTTCATTTAAATGAAACACGCCCCCTACCCGCTCAATTTGAATTCCGCCGCGAGAGATACACTACGCCGCCGTAACTTACGGAGCAAATTTGTTGAGTGTTCAAACCAACTCAAAGTAAGTTACAGCGGCGTAGCGTATTTGACATCTGTGCCTGGCGCAGCGTATGTATGTGGATCTGCACCTGTAGCTTCTGCTGGATTTTGCTTCTAATCCCCTTGTGGAGGCTTCTATTTGTGGATGGACATTTGATGGTTACACAACCTGTTCACATTGCTATAATCTTTTTATATGGACTATAAACTGGAGGACTTGAATAAATGGTTGTGGAACAAATCATCTGAGTTTCCATTATTTCTTATGGGAAAATTTGCTTTGATATACAAGTGCTTTGGATTACAAGCATGCTTCCGGAATGAATTATGCTTGCAATCCAAGGTTTTACTGTAGTTCTAAAACATACATGTAGAACAAATGGCCCTTGGCCACATTGTCCCTGCCGTGAGCTTGGGGAGGGCATTAGATTGTAAGCTCCTTTGGTCATCAGAGATGATGTGAACATTTCAATGCCCTTTGCAGAACACAGTGCAAAATGTTAGGTCTATAAATAAGTAAAACCCAAATCTCCGTACACAGCAACCACCTGACCCTGTGTAGTTCCAGCTGATTTAAATCCCAGCTCGGTCTACTGTGAATACTGCTTACCCTGACACATGGTAATTGAGATCATGTGAACACTTTACAATCATTGTACTTAAATATCACAACTAAGCTTGGAGAAAAAGGCAGCTTCTGGAGTCATAGAGCTGCATTTGCTGTCCTCATTCCCTTACAATTCCGCTCTCCCCACGTCCCGAGAGACCCTTCCTTAGCCAGGGGATTGTAGAAAATGAGCAGCGCAAGCACATACTTGTACAGTGAGCTACGAGTCTTCTCATTTTTCTACGGTGATGTCACCAACTAAAACGCTCGCTTTCAGCTTATTCTGCCATTTTGCTTCTGTGCAGGAGCCAAAGCTCACAGGTTCATGCCAACACAAAATGATGTTTACAGAAGGGTGTTTGCGGCTGAAGGCGTCCGCCATATGGTGTAAGTGAGATGGATCGAAGTGTTTCACAACTTTAATAAGTGAAAAGGCCGGAGTGTTTAAGAATTATGTCAGTGTATCAGGTGACTAACGCATTCCAAGAGAAACGTCCATTTGTTGTAGACTGACACAGAACACCAAGATTAATTGAGTCATGGCTTGTAGAATTATTGGGACCCCGAGTATGATTGCGTGGATGTCTACGCCACTGACATAGTTCACAACAAGGATCATTAGCTTGAAGATTTGTATAATTTAAAGGAGTACACACTTTACTACATCTAAATATATATACACTATGGGCCAGATTCTCGTACATCCGCGTATGTTTGCGTGGGCGTAACGTATCCGATTTACGTTGCGCCTCCGCAACTTAGACGGGCAAGTGCTGTATTCTCAAAGCACTTGCTCCGTAAGTTGCGGCGGCGTAGCGTAAATTGGCCGGCGTAAGGGGGGCGTGTTTTATGTTAATGTTATGTGACCCGACGTGATTGACGTTTTCCACGAACGGCGCATGCATGTATGTTATTGTGGCAAGCTGCCGCTGGTCTATTCAGATGGCCGGACATAGGGATGCCGGCTACCTGAATAACAGCAGCTGGTTGGCTGTGCGGAAGTGCCGATCAGAGCCAGCGGCTGTGATAGGCTTCCTGAGTACAGCCACTCGGCTCCCGGATGTCTTATCCTCAGAACGTACTGGGGCTGCGTCCCTTGGCTAAGACTAACGGCCGTCTCAGCCAATCAGGTTCACCGATTCTGGTTATCCGTAACCTGATTGGCTGAAGTGTCATCGAGGGCGGGAGAGGACATCGAGGGACGTGGAAGCAGAAAGGTAAGTGTATTTTACAGGGCACAGCGGCGACAATGGGCACAGAGGCGACAAAGGGCACACTGGTATCAATTAAAGGGCACAGTGACATGCACAGTGGCAACAATGGGCACAGTGGTGACAAAGGGCACAGTGGTGACAATGGGCACAGTGGCAACAAATAAAGGGCACAGTGACATGCACAGTGGCAACAATGGGCACAGTGGCGATAATTAAAGGCTGCAATTTTTTATTCTTTTTTTTGTTTGCGCCCCCCCCCCCCCCCAAATTTTGAGCACCAGCCGCCACTGGTCTGTAAACTCGGATGCCGGAAGGGTGGAGGTCATCCAAGCTCCCCATAAAAACTCAAGTGCAAAAGGCTGTCTGCACACCATTGACCTCACTGTTTCTGTAAAACGTTATTGCTACAATCAAGCACAAAGAAGCCCTTCAATAACCCCCCCACTCTGACATGTTTTACTCTAAATACAAGCTTAGTCATAGTCCCAGATGGGACTTCTTTGTGTATGCCTGGAGCAATTAAGGTTAATGAAGTGCTGAAGTCATCAGTTTGTGGCTGGTCTTTTGCGCTTAGGTTTTTATTGCTGTCTGTGTACCCTAGGAAGGTAGACATCGGTGCCACCTTGCACAGGGAGTATGAAAACATTGATGTCAATAATATTCAGACAGAACATCAAACCTTTCCCCACTCCGAAGCAAAAAAAATGGTTTTAGGAAGACTTCTACTTTATTACTTAAAGGGGTTGTAAAGGTACAATTTTTTTTCCCCCTAAATAGCTTCCTTTACCTTAGTGCAGTCCTCCTTCACTTACCTCATCCTTCCATTTTGCTTTTAAATGTCCTTATTTCTTCTGAGAAATCCTCACTTCCTGTTCTTCTGTCTGTAACTCTACACACAGTAATGCAAGTCTTTCTCCCTGGTGTGGAGTGTCGTACTCGCCCCCTCCCTTGGACTACAGGAGAGTCAGGATGCCCACTTAGGCCCCTTTCACATAGTTGCCAACAGTCCAGTTTTTGCCGGGACAGTCCCGGATTTGGGACCCTCGTCCCGGATTGATTTTGTCCCGCTCATTTTCCCGGAATTTTGCTTTTGTCCCGCCAGGAAAATCTGTGTTTTGGAAAACGGCAGGCGGGCTACAAAAAGATGGCCGCCACTGCAAACACAAGGATTATTCCCCTTGTGTTCAGTGGCAAGGGGAGGAGCAGCCAATCAGAGAGTCAGGGGAGGAGAAGAACACTTCCCGGAGCGGTGAGAGAACTCAGAGCATGTGTTCTTTGAGAAGGAGTCAGTGCGGTTCCCTGGGGAGGGGGGGAAGCAGGGCCGGGATGGGACCGGGTGGTACCATGGGTACCAGGCAGCACTTTTAGGGGGGCAGCATACTAATGCCCACCAGCCCGTTCTGCCAGCTCCGCTACCCAAATAAAATTGATGTCCTTTTTTCCCACAAATAGAGCTTTCTTTTGGTGATATTTGATCACCTCTGCGGTTTTTATTTTTTTGTGCTATAAATATATATATTTTTTGACTTTTTGCTATAATAAATATCCCCAAAATTTTGAAAAATAAACTATTTTCTTCAGTTTAGGCCAATATGTATTCTTCTACATATTTTTGGTACAAAAAAAAAAACACAATTAGCGTACATTGATTAGTTTGCGCAAAAGACATTGTGGCCGCCGGCAATTCACAGGTCCCTTTATACTCCTGGATACTTGTATAGAGCCATGGCAGGTCCTTTTATACGCCTATATGCATGTATAGAGTCATGACAGACGCTCTTTATACATCTATAGAGCCATGACAGGCCCTCGTTATACTCCTTTATACATGTATAGAGCCACGACAGGTCCTCTTTATACTCCTATATACATTTATAGAGCCATGGCAGGTCCTCTTTATATTCCTTTACATGTAAAGAGTCTCGACAGGTCCTCTTTATACATGTATAGAGCCATGACAGGTCCTCTTTATACTTCATTATACATGTATAGAGCCATGGCAGGTTCTCTTTATACATGTATAGAGCCATGACAGGCCCTCGTTATACTCCTTTATACATGTATAGAGAGATGTCAAGTACTCTTTATAGTCCTATATACATTTATAGAGCCATGACAGGTCCTCTTGATATTCCTTTACATGTAAAGAGTATTGACAGGTCCTCTATATACATGTATAGAGCCATGACAGGTCCTCTTTATACTCCTTTATACATGTATAGAGCCATGACGGGTCCCCTTTAGTTATCATGATATAAAATAACGAATGTGGGGGCCTTTTGGTTGGCGTGATTTTTTGTCTGGGGGGGGGGGGGGGGGCAGCGTTTCATTCTTGGTCCCAGGCAGCACAATGTCTTGGGCCGGCACTGGGGGGAAGGCTCTGTCCCTGCCGCCGGGGATTATAGTGTGTGGGGCAGCCTGCTGTTTGGGGACATCCTTATATATATATATATATATATATATATATATATATATATATATATATATATATATATGGCGGTGTGTAGGAGAGTGGCTGGTACAGTAGTGTGTGAGCTCCACAACATCTTGGCCTCCTTCTCTCCGCTTACTGTCCATTGTGTCAGTGGGTGGTGAGAAGACTCAGCTAAGCCAACAGCAGAGCCTTAGGAGACTTGGTGAGTGCTGCACTTTACACAGCATTATGTATGAGCCTCTGTGATTTTTTATTGTGTTAGTAAACAAGGTGGTGTGTAGGGGTTCTAGTCCAATGTATCGTGTCTGATAATAGAATGATAAGTAGGCGAAGATTATGCGGAGTGGGTGGAGCTTCGGGGAAGTGAGTGTGGTAATTAATTAATAGCTGTGCTGCAAAGTGTCAGCTGGAAATTTTTTTCAAATGTTGGCAACTATGCCTTTCACACTGGGGCGTTTTTCGAGCGTTAATACAGCGTTATTCGAGTGTTATTTGAGCGTTTTTCAAGCGTTATTACAGCGTTATTCGAGCTAAGCCTCATCTGCAATCCCAATGTGCTGGTAAAGCACCGCTAAGACCCTAAAGTTTTAGGGCGTTTTTGCAGTGCCTCGGTGTGAAATGGTAAGGTGTTTTTACAGCGCTTTCAATTCATTTCAATGGATAGGGGCGTTTTTGGAGCGTTTTTTTCAGTGCTCAAAAGCTGCTCCAAAGATGCTGCTTGCAGGACTTTTCTTTTTTTATAATTCTTTTTTTTATATCTCTTTTCTTTTTTTTCTACATACAAGTCAGAATAGGTACAGCTTCATCTTTATAACATACATTGCAATCCTTATCTTAACATCTCTTATGCTTTATATTGCGACCTCCTGTACCCCTTCTGGTCCCACTTTTACAGCACGGGTCTCCTCTCCTGCGTATAGCCACGGTCTTCTTATACCATCCTCAGAGAGGTGTCCTGTGCCTCCGAGAATATTAATCACCCTCCCTGATTCCCCCCCCCCCCTTCCCACAATAACAAAAAAAAAAAAAAAAGAAGAAAGTCGGCCGTAGTCTCTCCCCTCTTCCCCCCCTACATGCCCCGCTCCCTGTATTCCATGTATGGAGTCCATATCCTCCAGTAGGTCTCTTCTCGTTCCTGTATTCCCATTGTGAGGTTCTCCATCATCTGTATCTCGTTTATTCTACTTAGCCATTGCAATTTGGTTGGGGACGAGGTGTTCTTCCATAAGATTGGTATACACGCCTTAGCAGCTGTTATCAGATGACGTATTAGGGATTGTTTATAGTTTTCCATTGATATGGGAATGTCGAGTAACAAGAACGCCGCGGGTCTGTGTCCCAGGTCAATCCCGGTAATTTCCAGGACCGTCTCCGAAACCATCTCCCAGAATTCTCTTATCACCCGACAGTCCCAAAATATGTGCACCATAGTGCCCTCTTCCTTCTGACATCTCCAGCAGACTTTGGACGTATTAGGGAAGAGCCGGTTTAGTATTGATGGTGTCCTATACCACCTTGTCAGCACTTTGTATCCCCCCTCCTGGTACCTAGATGCGATTGAGGCCTTGTGTGTAAATGCAAAAATCTTGTTTTTCTGTGTCTCAGTGAACTTGATACCCAGATCCTTTTCCCATGCCTGCATAAAGACGAGCTCTTGTGGGGCGTTAACTTCAGTCAATATGTTATACATATAGGACAACGTATGTCTCATTGGTTCTTTTTTTAAGCAGATTTCCTCAAATTTGGAGGGGCTTCCTATTTCTGCCTCATGAATCTTCAGAGAGCCTAGAAACGTTCTTAGTTGATTTCGTCTCCAACTATCGATATCTTCTCCGTATGCCATCTCTAAGTCTTCACTCTGCCTTACATGGTTTTCTCTCGTGAAGTGTATCAGCCTACTGGCTCCCTTCCGTCTTAAGTTGTTGAACTGTCGGTCTCTTATACCTGGCTCAAAGCTCGGGTTTCCCAGAATGGGTGTCATAGGGCCAATACACCTCACCAGATTCGATTTCATGCCTATCCTTCTGGTAACTCTAAGTGTGGCCTTTATCATGGGATGTTTCTTTGCACACTGGGATATCTTATTCACATCCAGCCACGCCATTCCTTCTATGGGGATATTGCTTACTTCTTGTTCCAGGTTCACCCAGGGTTTGTTTGCCTGATGTGTACACCAATCCACTACTCGTGCTAGATGAGAGGCCTCGTAGTACCCCATAGGGTCTGGGAGGCCCACTCCTCCTTTTTCTTTGGGTAAGATCAGTATGTTCCTCCGGACTCTGGCCGGTTTTCCTGCCCATATAAACTTCGCAGGACTTTTCTTAACACCCCGCCAGTTCAACGCCTCAGTGTGAAAGGGTAAGGCGTTTTTACAGCACTTTTCAATTTATTTCAATGGATAGGGGCATTTTTGGAGCCTTTTTTTTTAGCGCTCAAAAGCTGCTCCAAAGATGCTGCTTGCAGGACTCAGTGTGAAAGGGTCCATTGAGATGCATGGAGAGCATTTTAAGAGCGCTATTTTTAACGCTAAAACTCTGTAAAAACGCTTCAGTGTGAAAGGGCTCTAACACACAGCTCCCTTCTCTATCTGCAATGTAGAGAGCGTCCTGACTCTCCCGTAGTCCAAGGGAGGGGGCGAGCACAACACTCCACACCAGGGAGAAAGCCTCGCATTACGGTGTGGAGTTACAGACAGAAGAAAAGGAAGTGAGGATTTCTCAGAAGAAATAAGGACATTTAAAAGCAAAATGGAAGGATGAGGTAAGTGAAGGAGGACTGCACTAAGGTAAAGGAAGCTATTTAGGGAAAACAAATTGTACCTTTCCTTTAAGACAAAAAGCCATTTTTCTCTTTTGGGCTTAGCGGTCCTTTAAGACTATTTGCTGAGGGAACTGTTGTCAGGTGCGTCTCCTTCTCATGCTGTAAGAATAAAAGTTCAAGGGTAGTGAAAACAACAGACCTACTGTATGTATGACAGGGCGAGATCCCCAGATCAAAGGAATTATTACATGACACAATTATAACACAGGAAGGATATTCAGTAAATGGAATTATCTACAAGGAGATTGCCGCCAGAAGATAAACCTGCAAATTGACACTCCTAATTTGTTCCTAATATACTGTACAAACGCATAGACAAAGCAGAATGAGGAAGGTGAGCAAAGGCTTTGAATCCTTTATCAAACGTACTTTTTGCTGACGGATGAAGAATAATGTAATCTTTGAAGTTTAAAGATTTGCTGCTACCGAAAAAAAAGAGAGAGAACAAAACACAGGAGCATTCTCATCACAGAGGCTCACTCAACAGTAAAGAGCTTTTTTGTTTTCTGTAATTATAGCAAGGATATTTCAAATGACTATATGCTTTATGAATACCTTTACAATGGAAATAAAGCGCAGAACAGTACAGTTCACTAACCTATATGAAAGAAGAGATTTTTTGATTTGATTTGATTTTGAGACTAAAAAAAAGAAACAAAAGATGGTTTAGAAGCTCTATAGTGAGAACAGTAAACCTATCAATGAATATAAGACTGGCCATACGTTATATAAGTTTCATGTACAGTGAAACCTTGGATTGCGAGTAACGCGGTTAACGAGCGTTTCGCAATACTTTTTGAGTCAGCGTTTTGAAATCCTGACTCGGTTTACGAGTGTTGTCTCACAATACGAGCAGGATTCAAACCACAGCTGTGTGCAGTACCGCACTTGGCCTGAGGTTCGGGGGTGGACAGGGCCGCAAGACAAATCAGTCTTGAGCCCCCATAAAGCTGCTGGTATGATAGGGGTGGCGCAGACACAAGTGACACAGACATGGTCACCTATACCTGGCAGGTAGGTAGTAGGACTCTCCTGCAATCCTTTGCTTGTTTCAGTTGTACATATTAACGAATCTTAATTTTATTTCTGTTGATTGCCATCCGTTAATTTCCCCTCATTTCCCGCCCCATAGCCAAACAGGAAGTGAGAGGAAATCTCTGCAGATTAAGGTAATACCTCCCCCACCAAAGCCCTCAGAACTAGTGTTCCCACTGGAAAATTTCAGGGCAGGTCTTAAACAGGAAGGGGTGTGACTAGCCCTAGATGAGATAAGATGTTATGTCCATACAAAGCATGCAGAGGATGGGGTTGGAGAGTCTGATAAGCAGAGCTTGTCTTCTCTGTGTCAGCTTAGGGCAAAGGACTAGAAGAGAAGGACAAAAAAACATCCTAATGTGTTAACAGTCAGTTCTAGGCAGGGCAGCTATAAGAAACTTTGGGGCACCTTACACAGCTTTAGGCCTGGGCCCTCCCAGGCCTGACCACCAACATTCCCCAGAGTCTGCCCACCGGCTGTCCCAGAAAGAAAAGGAAGGAAGGAAAGGTGTTAACTTGGCCCGGGTGTCCCAAGGGACAGGGCCCCTTGGGACACCCGGGCCCCCTACTAATGTTGTACCCCCCTAATGGCGGCCCTGGTTCTAGGTATATTGATACTGATACGGTGAACTGTAAGCACAATAGGCCACTAGTAAATATTGATCACCTGTGCATGGGTAAATCCAATGAGGAGCCCTGTAGATTACTCTTACCCTGTCTCAGTGCCGCACCTGGGGTTGTGTCAGTGAAGACTGAAGTCCCATCCACTACTACAGGAACTCCTTCTCCTGCTAGTTGAGAGCAGAGGCCTGTGGCACTCTGCTCCATTGCCAGCTCTTCTGCTGGGTTGCTGGTAGTGGAGACCACAGTCCCATCCACTACCACAGGAACTCCCTCTCCTAGTTGAGAGCAGATGCTTGTGGCACTCTGCTCTGGTGCCAGCTCTTCTGCTGGGTTGCTGTTAGTGGAGACCACAGTCCCATCCACTAACACAGGAACTCCCTCTCCTGCTAGTTGAGAGCAGAGTCTTGTGGCACTCTGCTCTGTTGCCAGTGATTCAGCTGGGAGTAAAAGCTTTACCACCTCAGCTTGTTGCTGGAGAGAGGGGCCAACTGCCCCGGCTCCCTGGAACTCCATACCCTCCACTTCAGCTTTGGGAATGGCAATCTCCATATTTTCCACTGCCGATTGATCAGCTAGGATTTCAGAGCTGTCATCTAAAATTTCCTCATAGTCCCAGGCAAAGGGAGCCCCACCGTGCTGCTGAGCAGAATCTAGAGGCTGTCTGTAGGCGATCTCCAGCTCCCATTCCTGAATGGCCAGAAACTCCAAATCTTCCTGCAACCAGTGGCCTTCCGAGACATTCAATTTTTCCTCCCTGTGCTCCATTATGTCCTCCAAGCGCCACTCCCGGTCATCCCGAAGTCAGGATCACTGGACATCCTCCAATACAAAAGTCCCAGGCCATCATAGTCAAAGCCTTCCGTGGGGCTGTCACCTGCTGACCACGGGCACTCTTGGACTACATACCACCGGAGGGCTCTGTAGCTCTTGTCCAACCGCATCTCTGCCCGGATCAGCCTGCTTAACTCAGCTATCCACTCCTGCTTCGGTTGTTCCCCCAACAACGGCATTCGTGCATCATACTGTGGCCAGTACCTTACATGGATGCAGGGGAGAACCTTCGCCTGGTGTTGCTGCTCAAGAGCTAGCGCTTCCATCCAGAGTTGGCAATGAATCACATCCGACCATCCCAGCAGGGCCTCCTCTGATACTGGTCCTTTGTGCTGTATCCGCATCTCTTGTAACCCCCTTCTGAATTCCTCTTCCATGGAGACTGGTATCTGCACCTCTCCTCTCTCTTCAGTTGGTGCTGCTGTGAATTTTTCTGCTGCAGCACCTCTTTGATATAGCCAAGTGGCATACACAGCCGCTATAACCAGGTCTATGATCTCCGGTGGAGGATTAGGACCATACTGTGCCAGTCCACGTTTAACAGCTTGATCAAAACTTTCTTCCTCGGGTGTCCTGTCTGTTACGCTGGGCCTTTCAGCTCTATCCATTTCGACAAGTTGTGTGATAATGTTCCTTTTCTTACGGTTGCTGGCCGGTCTGCCCCGGCTCTCCAGTAAGTCCATGAGGGAAGAAAGCTTCAGCCATTCATACTGTGTCTCCATTGTCCTGTGTCCTTGTAGCTGTTCTTCTGGCGATGGAAACATCTCACTGCTGTGCCACCACTGTAACGGTCACCACCATTTACGATATTCCCATTCCATCGCCCACGACAGCTTATCTGACACTCCAACCATCCAATAGACACGATCCATATGTATTTCCCCAGAATAAACGAGACAAGCTCTGTTCTCTGAGTCAAAATGTATGAACGACTTTAATGGTATCTTAGCTCTCTTATATACAGTACAGGCATGTTTACAGTAATCAAAGGAACAAATGAACTCTCCACCCACACATCACACAATGGGGGGGCTTCAATCACATTCTTTTAGAGAATGACATTCAGAGAAGTTAATTATTCCTCAGAAGTCCGGACTCCGATACTAAGTGATTCACCTGCATAATACACATTTCTATGTCAGATGTTTTGGCACCGATTTAACATGACCTAATTACTACAGCTAAGAAGTCACATTCCTTTACTAAACATAATTGACATGCTAATTCCCTATCCCTGAAAGGAGACATCTGACCCATAGGGCCAGATTCACAAAGGTTAGCGGATCTTTAGATCCGTGTAACCTATGTGTTTTAAGATCCGCCCTCGCAAGTTTGTGAGGAAAGTGTCAAATTCACAACACACTTACCTCCAAACTTGCGACGGCGGATCCTAACTCCCCCGGCGGAATTCTAATTCCGCGGCTGGGGGAGTGTACTATTTAAATCAGGCGCGCTCCCGCGCCGATTTAAATACGCATGCGCCGTCCGGGGAATTTCCCGGCGTGCATTGCTCCCACTGACGTCGCTAGGACGTCAGTGGTTTCGATGCGTACGCAAACTACGTAGTTCCGTATTCGAGAACGACTTACGGAAACTACGTAAAAAAAATACAAATCGACGCGGGAACGACGGCCATACTTAACAATACTTACCCCTGCTTTTAGCATGGGTAAGTATACGACGGGTACCGCGCTACCGAAACGACGTAAGAACACAGCGTCGGGTCCGCGTACGTTCGTGAATTTCGCGTATCTCGCTGATTTACATATTATTCAGTGTAAATCAGCGGGAACGCCCCCGGCGCCATTTTTAAATAAAAAAAAAGATCCGACAGTGTAACACAGTGTGACACTGTCGGATCTCAGCCCTATCTATGCGTATCTGATTCTATGAATCAGGTGCATAGATAGGACTAGTAAAAATCCGAGATACGATGGTGTATCTGAGATACACCGTCGTATCTCTTTTGTGAATCTGGCCCTTAGACTGCTAACTCACAACACATATCTATCATCAATAGCATCTTCACACAAACAGTGTTATTAGCATACATAATGAAAGGTCTTTGAGCAGACCCAATTAACACCTCAAAAGCATGTGTCCTCACATTGAAGGAGAAACTCCACTGACCTGGTGTGGGTCAGAATAACCACTTGAATATCTCAAGATATCCTGCAATATGAATTATCAGTTATCAGTCACATCTCATGTAATTTATAATTAATATTTCTCAGTCACCCTATGCCCAAAAGGGGCACAGGATGAACCTAGACCCAAGAGTTATTAGTGACGCTGGCACAGGAGTACCCCTCATCCTTCAAAAGTCTCTGGGTGTCATGGGTCATTCTGTTACAATTTACATTATGTTTTTATTATATACCTGAGTCTACTCCTAAAAAACAAATACATGCAAATGTAATTGGCGCATGGTCTCATTAACTTGTTCCCAAAATTAGAAAGGATTCCATCTTCAGATATAGAGAATCTCTCTGTTCAACAAGACTACAACTCAGAAGGAAATATGTTATTATTTATCAGTAACAAAGCAATTTGTTCAGTATGGCAGACACTGTGAGACATTATACTGTTGGCCTCATTCTAAAAAATGCTAGTTCCCTGGCAGTGTCTGGTTTCCACACATGGTGATGAACACAGTAAGGACCCCTATGCAAGCAAATTCCCCACCTATTTTATTGCAGCAATGTTTAGAGTAGTATATACCTGCATCCTACCTGCTCTAGAAGTAAGCAATGTCAAGGTCTACATAACATTGGACGGAGGTCCTAGTACCCTTCCAGTTCATGTGTTGTAAATGGACCCCTAAATCCCAGAGGGTCCCTGTTTATCTGCACATCTTGTGTTTTACAGACTCATAGCATTTTGTAATAGAAGTGTCAGAATTCCTTATCTCTATACTTTGTTCCACACCAATGACTCACTAAGTGGTAAAGCCAAAGCATCAGCCAGGAAACCAACACTCTTATGCCGTGTACACACGATAAGAAATTCCAACAAGAAAATCGTGGATTTTTTTCAGACGGGATTTTGGCTCAAACTTGTGTTGCATACACGCGGTCACACAAATCGTGTCTGAAATTCCGACTGTCAAGAACGCGTGGCGTACAACACGTACGACGAGAAAAATGAAGTTCAATAGCCAGTGCGGCTCTTCTGCTTGATTCAGAGCATGCATGGATTTTTGTGCGTCCGAATTGCATACAGAAGATCGGAATTTTCAACAAGAACTTTTCCCATCAGAAAATTTGAGAACCAGCTCTCAAATTTTTGCTGTCGGAAATTCCGACAGAAAAAGTCCGCTGGAGCCTACACACGGTCGGAATTTCTGAACAAAAGCTCACATCAAACTTTTCTTGTCAGAATTTCTGATCGTGTGTACGTGGCATTAGAAGTATAGCTTAGCAATGGCTGCCTACAAAATTTGACAGGTGTTCTTTAAAACTACCCAGACATAATATTTGTTCACAAGACATTTTCCTATTCATACAACCTGAGCATTAAATGTCTTTTATGGAAAATTTAGATCCAGCCATCTTCACACACATTACTGTACTATGTACTGTATATAGTAGGTAGTTTGGGCAGAAATATCAATATTGAGTTTACAAATTGCAGACACGAGTGAGAGTTGTAGATTGATAGATAATAACAGTTTTCCTTGTAGTCTTGTTGAACAGAGACATTCTCTGTATTTGAAGATGGAATCCTTTCTAAGTTTGGGAATAAGTTCATGAGACCACATGCTGGTTACACTTGTTTGTGTTTGCTTTTTAGGAGTAGACTCATGTACAGTATATAATAAAACACCGTAATGTTAATAAATTCTAAAATATCCCCAAGTGCTAATATTTGTTAAAGTGGGGTGAAATTTTCTGTAAGTGTAGCACTACCCCCGGAGGAGCTGCTGGTTTGTTTTGGGTGGCACATTTACCTCGTGGCTCTCCGAATTCCTAGGGGTGTATGTTAGACATGTGCAGACTGGAATATTTTGTTTCGTTTTTTCGTTTTCCTTTTGGAAAATTAATTTATTTAGTTACTCCCGAAAATCGTTTTGATTTATTTCGTTTTTCGTTGGGGAATAGCTTTCGTCCGAAAATCCAATAATACTTGGTTTCTGTCGAATGGTCAAAAGAATATTCGCCGGAACGTCAAATCTTTTGGGGTTCTGTCGAATGGGCAAACGAATATTCGACGGAACGTCGAATCTTTATGTTGAATCGTACATTTCCGTTCGAATATTCCGCCTACAAGAATTCTAATGTTGTTTGACTAGTAATAATGTCGAATCTATTCTCTATAATGTCTAATCTATTTTCTCATAAATCGAAATCTATTCTCTGTAATGTCGAATCTATTATTATTCTTTTTTTTTTTTAATTCTTTATTTCTTCAAAGCAGAGCAACCGGTCCCACCGGACCCAGACAACAGTGTCCACAAAGTACATCAAAATACATGTAGAAGCATAAAGAATAACAGGTAACAGTGTGGCAGCCCCGGACAGGAATCAGGTGTGGGTATCATGATGCCTGGGGCCACTAAGGGCACTAGTCCAGGTGTGTGTGAAGAATAGTGGCCCTGCGCCCAATAAGGGGGGGATCCATCCCACCCACCCGTGGGCGCCCGTCAGCAAAGTCTAGGGCCGGCAGGGCCAATCCGCCCCGCAGGTTTTTTTTTTTTTTTTAAGTCTAAGTAGGAACCAGAAAAAGAGAGTAGAGCTAAAGAAAGTGTGAAGGAGTGAGGTCAGGTTGGGAAAAGTCCCAGCAGAGGTCCCCAGGCTAAGGGGTGGGGGGGGGGGGAGAATCGCACCGCTCGGGAAGATGAGCGCAAGATGTGGGGACGGGGGTGGCCCTTCTCTGTAGCCTACCCGTCAGGGGCTGGGGTGTCAGCACTAGGGGAGGTACAGTCAGGTTCTAGGGGCTCTCCCCTGAGGGTCCTACCCTCATCAGAATACCGGAATATAGTCCATGGTCTCCAGGTCTCAGTGTACACCTCCTGCCTCTCCTGGCTAGTGAGGATCAGGTCCTCCATTCGATCTACCTCGTCCACCCTCCTCAGCCATTGGGCTACCGTAGGTGGATTTTGTGACTTCCAGCATTGAGGGATGCATGCCTTGGCCGCATCCAGTAGGTGGCGTAGCACCGATTTCTTGTAAGCCTGTGTTGGTATGGCCGTCGCATGTAGTAAGAAGAGAGCCGGGTCATCCTCCAGTGCCTTCTCCGTGAACTTCTGGGAAATTCGATGGACTTCTCTCCAGAAGCCCTGTAACCGGCTGCAAGCCCAGAACACGTGTAAGAGGGTTCCCTTCTCCTCCAGGCATTGCCAGCACCGATCCGACGATGTCGGGAAGAGTTTGTGAAGCAGCGCAGGAGTCCTGTACCAGCGGGTTAAAATTTTGAAGTTAGTCTCCTGCGCTCTCGAGCAGAGGGAAGACTTATGCGCGAAGGTGAGTATATGGTGTTTCATACTACTGGTAAGTTGGCAATTCAGGTCTCTTTCCCACTTACCGAGATAGGGGGGGTGGGTCGGTCTCTGGCGGCGTAATCAGAATATTGTACGTCAGCGAGAGTATGTGCGTCAGTGTCCCGGTTTCCGTACACAAGTCTTCAAATGTCTTGGGTGGTAGTCTCGAGCTGTCAGGGGGAGGCATACTTCCCAGGAAGTGGCCAAGGTGGAGTGCTCTTATGTAGTAAAGGGCGAATGGGCCCGTGGGGTCCATGAGTTCCCTGGCTCCCAGTCACCTGCCTCCGGCGCTAAAATGTGATGCCTGGAATAACCCCGTGTCCCGTAGGTCCAGGAACTTCCTGTCACTCAACCCAGGGGGGAAACGGGGGTGTCCGATAACCGGTCTCAGGTGGGAGCTACTGGTCGAGAGATGGGCCTCCTGCAGGAGCTGTGCGCACATTTTGGTGGTCGCGCCTATCAACGGGTGACGCTGCAGGTCTGAAGGGAGGTCCACCTGGCACCAAGGGGCTCTGCGGAGTGGGACAAGGCTCTGGTCCTGCTCAATGCGTGTCCAGAGCTTCGTGCAATGCATGAATCTATGTTATTAGACTCAGTGGCGGACGAACCGCCACTGCCTCTACAACTCCACTAGCTTCCCACGTCTGCATTCTGCATTGTGATATACCATGTGCCTTCATGCACCCCTTTCAATGACTTCAAACCAGGCATGAAACAGTTAATAACACTTTACTGAGCATTCAGCAGCACAGTTTAACAGTATACTGCACATGAATCAGAGTCCAACCCTCACTAACTAATGCAGGCTGCCCAGGTTCATACCTTCTCCAAAAAAAGTCTATTTAGCTTAAGTCCATTTCTGGAGTCCTGATTCTAGAGAGAATCCCAGCAGGGTAACCCAGGAGGGGGCCAAGTGTTCCAGTAGGACTACATAATGCAGCAGTCCTTCCTCTGAAATCCCATGTGGAAGAGACAGACCTGCTCTGATCCCTCCGCTTATATTAATGTGGCTCACAACAGGGGGCAGGACCCAAAAAACCTGGGAAAGAATCTATAAACAGTTAACCCCTTCCCATCCTGGGAACCCTGAACTAACTACATAGCTGCGCAGTGCAATTAATACAGCAACAGAAATACATTCAATGATACCTCACAAGCACCTGCTTACATGTGTTTCTAAAGTGAATGTTTTGTTCTTAGTTCTAGGAGAACCCTTGGTTTTGTCAATGGCATTGCTTGTTTTAAATATGTTTTAATAAATGGTATTTTGGGGGGCATACATATTTTTTTCTAGGTAATGGGTCCTTTACATGTTCCTGTGAAAGCAAACTTTGTTTCAATTAACCTCCACCTAGCAATCTATATAACAACCCCCTATTTCTGGGGAGCCCAATCACTTAGAGATTTGAGGTTCCTGGTACAGACTGACAGATTAGACAGGGCATAATTTAAATTTAAATAAATTGCTTAGTTTTAGAAAAGGTTATAGCTTCAATGAAACCTAGATCTAGAGACTTGTAATAACATTAATAGGTTCATGCTGTGAGCCAGTGTTGCTAAGTTTTGCCATACAACATGAGTCACCGATGAACTTTTCCATCCCTAGAAATATTTATTATTAAAAGGGCTTTTTAGCCAAAAGTTGAACATGATGCAAAAAAAAAAACTTAAGGTACTGGTGTAAATAAATATTTTTTTTTTTTTTTGTAAAACAATGTTTAAATATCGATTTGTTTTAGGAGAATGTCAGTCCCTTCAGAACCCCTTTTTTCACAGAGTCACCTAGATGAAGAAAGAGTGAGTGTAAAATGCCCTTAAAGTGATACTAAAGCTTAGTTTAAAAAATAAAATAAAATAACAAACATGTCATACTTATCTCCACTGTGCAGCTCGTTTTGCACAGAGATGCCCCGAACATCCTCTTCTGGGGTCCCTCAGCTTCTCTCCGCATTAAATAACCCCCTAGGAGAAGCACTCTCCCGAGGCGTTTACCTTGCGGGTGTGCTCCTGAGTCATTCCTTTTGGCGTCCATAGACGCTGAATATATGACTCGGTCCCACCCCCCAGGAGCCAATGGCTGCGCTGCTATCAATCTATCCAATCAAAGCTGGGACTCCGTGGAGAGAAGGACGGCTTGGACGCGCCGAGGTGATGAAGGGACCCAGGTAAGTAAAACGGGGGGGCTGGTGACTGCTAGGTGTTTTTTTACCTTAATGCGAAGGATGCTTTAAGGTTAAAAAACACAAGCCTTTACAACTCTTTTAAGGTGTGCTGTCATCGCCGCTCATTGCATAATCCAGGACCACCCGCTACCAGGTGAGGGAGAAGACCCTGTAGTCACATAACCAGTTAGAAGATATCAGAACAAGTAATAAGAAAAGTATAACATAGCGTTAGCAGGAGCCTACTGAGTTTGAGGGGTTCTCTTTGCATGGATTAAGACCAGAGTTGGGCTTTATAACCAGGTGTCAAAGTAACATGGGGTTAGGGGCATCCATATAGTAAAAGTAAAGTACTGACGATCAATCTATTGATGGTCTAAAGACGGGTCCCTAAAATAACCAAAGAAACATGCAAAATCTTTAGCCTATAAAGTACTACAGAGACGGTGGACACACCACAGTAGATGGTCAGACTGCAAGCATGTTGCAGAAGTGGCTGGACACTGGGAACATCTTTGCTATTACAGTCCTTTTTCCACTCATTGCTACATTTGTGTTTCCTAAATCCCCCTTAAAAATGTATATCACTTCATCCCATCTCAGCAAGATCCATTATAAAAATTCAGAAAAAATACTTAAAAATAGAAGAGGGAATGAACATCACAAACAAGTAAATAAATTAATAAATATACCCAGCCATTTAACAAAAAAAGAGCAAGTCTTATGAATATTTTTCTTCATTGGTCCAGAGTAAGCATCTATGCAGGGAAAGCATTGATTTCTAGCAGCTGGGGCCTGTGGGCATAACAATTAGTATATATAGGATGCATGTGGCTCTCAGGCCAAAGGTTCTGCACTAGGAGCCTAGGTGTTTGGTTATGAGATCACTACTGAATAGGAGAAATGGCCAATCAGTACGTTGATCATCCCTAGAAGAGGAAGGGAGTCTACAGGAACATTTTCCCATTTGCTATCACCGCAAGAGTTTTACTATACTATGGCCTCGTACACACGACCGAGGAACTCGTCGGAAAAGACACATTGTTTTCCTCGACGAGTTCCTTGTTAGGCTTGTGGAGAAACTTGACAAGCTTTCTTTGCGTACACACAGTCAAGACCAAATCTCCTCGTTCTCAAACGCGGTGACGTACAACACGTACAACGGCAGGGGAAGTTCGATTCCACTGGCACAACTCTTGGGGCTGCTTTTGCTAATCTCATGTTACTGCATGTTAAGTAAAAGTTTGGTAAGAGACGATTTGCACTTTTCAGTCTGTTACAGCGTGACGAATGTGCTATCTCCATTACAAACGCTACTTTTACCGAAGGTGCGCTCCCGTCTCATACTTTATTCTGAGCATGCGCGGGTTTCTTAGCATACACACGATCGTGTTTCTCATCGAAAACCAGCCCGACGAGGAACACGACAAGGAAATTGAGACTCCCGACGAGGAAAAAGAGAACTTGTTCTCTTTTTTCCTCGTCGAGTTCCTCGACAGTTTCCTCGATGAAAAATGTACACACGACCGGTTTCCTCGGCAAAAAAGCTCTCCCACCAAGTTTCTTGATGGATTCTGTCGAGGAAAACGGTCGTGTGTACGAGGCCTTACAGTTTCACCACCTGCTAACACACCTATTAATCTCAGTTTAAGTTGTTCTTCTATTTTTATATTTCCGCCTAACTATTCTAAAATCCTTAGTTGTTTTAACTCAAGCTGCATTCCAAAACTAGAGGGTCCAATAGATCCTTTATTTGTTTGTTCCTTACTCTCCTTCCTGACCATTCCGATCTGTCAGTACTCTCCTGGGACTTCAAAAAGAGGCGACATGACCTGTCAGTAAGCACTCCCACTCTTTCCATATTTAGACTTTTACAACAGGAGAACGAATTCTTAGCGCATAAACATCATTGGTAAAATGTTTCTACATGTATCATTGGTAAAATGTTCCTACATGTATCATTGCTAAAATGTTCTTACATGTAAAATACATCGTAATCCACACTTACAGGAACTTCAATTTTGTTCACAGGAATGTGGCAATCTAATTTAAACTATATAGACAAATTCTTGCTGGAAAAATATATTTTAAGCAACAAACAGCATGGATTCATGAAAGACAAAAGTTGTCAAACAAACCTGATTTCTTTTTATGAAGAGGTAAGTAAAGCCTTGGACAGAGGGGTGGCGGTGGACGTGGTATACTTGGATTTTGCAAAAGCATTTGACACAGTTCCCCCCACACTGCTAATGTGTAAGGCAAAGTCTACAGCAGGGGTGTCACACTCAATTTCATTGTGGGCCGCATCAGCATTATGATTGCCCTCAAAAGGGACGGTTATATCTGTAAGATTAGATGTCCAGCGCATCCCCTCCCCTTACATTAGATGTCAAGAGCCAACCCACCAACAGAAGTTGAGTCCTCCACCCTCCCTTACATCACAGTGCACCCCCTTTCCTTATGATGCGGCTGGGAAGAAGCTGGATGCATTGCTGGAAAGCAGAAAGTAAGGGTCTGGAGGAGGACCAGAGGAGGGCTGGAGCTCTCCTGCAGCTGTAATAGAGGTGCGAGGGCCACACGAAATTGCCTGAAGGGCCGGATCCAGCCCGTGGGCCATGTGTTTGACACCTGTGGTCTACAGGATAGGAAATATCAGTTTACTTTGTAAATGGATAGAAAACTTGCTAAAAGACAGAATAGTGGTTAATGATTCTTACTCTGAATGGTCTACCCCAAGGTTCAGTGTTAGGACCCTTATTTTTTTTTCTAGAAATTATATAGGGTCTGGAATTAACCACTAGGGGTCTGCGCTATAGTCGAATGACGGCTACAGCGCGGACCTGAAAAGCCAAGTGGACGTCAATTGACGTCCGCCCCTTTGCGCGTTCCCCGCGCGCGCTCCAGAGCACGCAGCGGGGAACTTCTGTGCTGGCCGTGTCCCTTGGACACAGCCAATTACAGATCTCCGCGAACGGCCAATCAGAGTGGCCGTTTGCTAGGCGATCTGTGCGGCCAATGAGAGATGATCTCATATGTAAACATATGAGATCATCTCTCATTGCCGTTTAACACAGGGACAGCGGTGCTGTCTCTGGAGAGGAGACCGATCTGTGTCCCTTGTACATAGGACACAGATCGGTCACCCCCCCCCAGTCACCCCCCCTCCACCTACAGTTATAACACAATGCAGGGATACATTTAACCCCTTCCTCACCCCCTAGTGTTAACCCCTTTAATGCCAGTCACATTTATACTGTAATTAGTGCATATTTATAGCACTGATCGCTGTATAAATGTGAATGGCGCCAAAAATGTGTCAAAAGTGTCCGATGTGTCCGCCATAATGTCGCAGTCCCAATAAAAATCGCAGATCGCCGCCATTTCTAGTAAAACAAAAAATAATAAAAAATAATAATTCTGTCCCCTATTTTGTAGGCGCTATAACATTTGCGCAAACCAGTCGCTTATTGCGATTTTTTTTTTTTTTACCAAAAATATGTAGAAGAATACGTATCGGCCTAAACTGAGAAAAAAATGTGTTTTATTTATTTTTTTAAATTGGGATATTTATTATAGCAACAAGTAAAAAATATTGTATTTTTTTAAAAATTGTCGCTCTGTTTTGTTTATAGCGCAAAAAATTAAAACCGCACAGGCGATCAAATACCACCAAAAGAAAGCTCTACTTGTGGGGAAAAAAGGACGTCAATTTTGTTTGGGAGCCACGTCGCACGACCGCGCAATTGTTAGTTAAAGCGACGCAGTGCCGAAAGCTGAAATTTCAACTGGGCAGGAGGGGGGTATATGTGCCCAGTAAGCAAGTGGTTAAAAGTACCATTTCAGTGTTTGCAGATGACACCAATTGATCCTTACAAGATTTCTCCAACTTACAAGCCCACCTGAATGCACTGTTTAATTGGGCAACTGTGTGGCAACTCAGGTTCAACCAATTAAAGACCGGGCCTATTTTTCTAACTTTTTTTAGCTAGAAAATTACTTAGAACCCCAAAACATTATATATATATATATATATTTCTAACACCCTAGAGCAGGGGTGCCCAATCTATTGAAGAATAAGCGACTTGGTAACTGGTCACGGGCCACAATGAGCGGAGTGGGTGGATGGCAGGTCTGTGTCCGCTCTGCATATGCAGAGTGGATACGGACACAACCCACTATTCTCTTTTTTTTTTATATGCTGTGGTTTACCCGCACGCGGGTGCAACAGTGTACCTTTGGCTTTCCTGCACTTTGCAATAGATTCTATTGTATTCTGTAGGTTTGGTGCACTTTCAGAAAGCACACCACCTCGCAGTTATTAACATAAGTCTATGACTCAGTGCAGGTAACCCGCAGGTAAACTGCTCTGCATCTGTGGGTCAGTTTGAAAGCAGCCCAGTAACCACTGCAGAACAGATATGCCCATATATACACTGTTATTTTAGTAATAAGCTGACCTTTAATAACAGTATTCTATTCTATTCTATCCCAGAACAAGAGGTCGCGGGCCACATCAGAGGGCTCTGCGTGCCACATGTGGCATTTTAGAGAATAAAATGACGGTTGTTGCAATATATTCTGTCACACCGTATTTTCACCGCGGTCTTACAAGCACACATATTGTGAAAGATGATGTTAAGCTGAGTAAATTGACACCCAACATGTCACACTTTAAAATTGCGCCCACTCGTGGAATACCGACAAACTTTTACCCTTAAAAATAGGTGACGTTTAAAAAAATCTACAAGTTGCAGGTTTAAAATTACAGAGGAGGTCTAGGGCTAGAATTATTTCTCTCACTCTAATGATCGCGGTGATACCTCACATGTGTGGTTTGAACACTGTTTTCATATGCGGGCGCTACTCGCGTATGCTCTGCGGACTAGGTGCATTGATAAAAAATGTTCTTATGTATTTGACCTTTTATTTTTTTTATTTTTACACTGTTATTTAAAAAAAAAAATTGTGCCACTTTTTTTTTCCTATTACAAGGAATGTAAACATCCCTTGTAATAATGCAATAATAATAATGTAATAATAATAATAAAAAAAATGCGTGACAGGACCTCTTAAATTCCTAAAAAAAAGTGTCAGTTAAGGCCCGTACACACAATATGCAAATTGGATGGAAAAATGTGTATGATGAGATGCCGATTTACGGATCATTAGTACGGTGCTTTCAACAGCGGATTTAGATTTTTCCAACTCTCTTGTAGACACTGATACCAGCTCTACCACTGCAGAAAATGCTAGCCCACCTGTCTCTCTACTGGCCCACCTGGCTTCTTTTTCACCAGTCTACCCGACTGACTCTATTCACCAGTCTACCTGACTGACTTTCTTCATTAGTCTATCCGACTGATTCTCTGGCCATCTCCCTGGGCAAGGTAGGGAAGATTTAAGCCCACCGCTATCTTCCAGACCTGCTAAATGTGGCAGTCTCCCCGCTTGTAAGTCCCTGCACTGTGCTGTAGTACTCACACTGTCCTCCTTGCTCCTGTTGCCTCTCAGGAAAGTCTCCTTCCAACTTCTACTGTGGTCAGATCTAGAACTAGAGGGTGCTACAGTTACATAGTTTTTAAGGTTGAATAAAGACTCCAGTCCATCCAGTTTAACCTGTGTAGGTGTGTCCTCATGTCAATAATCATATCCCATATCCCTGTATAATATGCTCGCTAAGATGCCCATCTAGGAGTTTTTTTAAACTATTAATACTTCCTGCTGAGACCACAGACCATGTAGGGTGAGGTTTTTCAGGGTGTTTGGTTAGAGAGAGGATTGATGTCCAGTACTCTCTGGTTTGATAGTCCATATTAAGGCCACAGAGTTTTGGAGGTTCAAAGAGATTTGGGTGGGAAAACCTCTAAACCCTGACTATCAGGACTCTGGTCCCAAAGGGGTTAAGCCCAAGTGGGGAGGCTTAAAAGGCAGCAGAGAGAAATCAGCACCTGTGCCAAGGAAGTAGATTGGAGAGACAGGTTAACAAGCTGTAAGTAAGCATGGCCTGTTATACCATGGAGGAGCCCAACCTCAGTATGGGGCAAAAAGATTGGCGGTGAGCCTGTTGTATAGTTTTGTGGTACCGGGACTTTGGACTGTTGACTTGTTTTTGGCTGACGTAAGCTATCTTTTGTTTATCCATTTTCAAATAAACAAACTGTTTTGATTTTCCTAAACCAGCTGACTGTAATTTCCAAGCTACCCCAGATCACACCATATTACTGATACATGGGAGTGGAAGAGGCCTCTTATTGCGCAGGGAACTTTTCCCTGTGAATATTTCTTGATGCCCTCCGTGTCTTGGGTCTATTGAGTTTGGAGAATTTTTTATCTAGTGATTTATATATACTTTTTACTGCCTATTTACACACCCAGTAGTGTAGTTATGTTCATTTGCTATTCATCCCGAAGAGTATTACCATGTTTTTCTTTTGTTATGCTTTATATACCATATATTGTAATAACTATGGGTATGTCTTTGTGCCTAAAGTTTTTCCTTTTTTTCTTTTGTGAACAAAACTTTAATAAAAAAAAAGATTCTACATAAAGACATTTTTGTTTCAGTTTTGTTTCTGCAAAATGATAAATACTAGTTAACTGCAGCAGGCCCTTCACATACTCACATTTTTATTCTTAAATCTTTATTCTCTTCTTACTTAAAGTGAGACGACATTCCTATGTGTCCCATATGACCCTTTTTACTTGAAATACCACTTATATGCTGCTGTTGATACGTGCATTTGATTCAAATTATAGTCAAAATATTTGGATCAGTGAGAAGAAAAGTATTTGACTCTGTAAAATGTCTTATTAGCTGTTTTATAGTAAATTAAAATGCTCTATCTCCTCCTACTTTAAACCTACACATTCGGGACTGAGCTAAATATATTTCCAACACCATAAAACTTGCATAAACTTATAAATAGCAATGTCTTAACGCAATTAGAGTCAGGAATATGATAACATTTGGACAGTGTATTGCCAGGTTTATTGAAAAAGAAGGGGGGAGGGTTTGTCAGACCTTACATAAGGCACACATATGTGTAAATGTGCGCCTTCATCCTTGTTCATTAAATTAAAAAAAGTATGGGACTTTAAATGAGGCAAGTTAGTCAAAGTAAATAGACAATATAACAAGTTTATTGGCATGAACAACAAAGAACTATAGCATGGAGTGCATGAACTATATATCAATCATTACTTATATAAAAAAGACACAATATGAGTTTGGCCGTATTATACATCATAGTAAAACGTATCACGAGGTCTGCAATAAAATTAACCTTAAACATGGTATATTCAAATCGCATTATGGAATCCAAGATTGTATATAAGTGGTTGAAACCCTATTGGGGATAGAAACTGCACCCTATAAAGCTTGACGTGTTTCGTGGATGTATTCCACTCATCAGGAGCAGATGCTAGGCAAATCTGTAAAAAATGCATATGAACATCATTGTAATGTATATATATATATATATATATATATATATACAGACCCAGTTGGTATGGAAAAATAGGAAACAGATTATCCGAACCGCAGTAACTTACATGCAGTGCCAAATTCAGCGATACTGTGAAACAAAAAGGGCCGCCATTTATGCATAGGCTGAATTTGGCACCGCATGTAAGGACAACCAATGGCCACTTTTCCATACTCTTACTACTCGACCTCTCTGTGGCCTTCAATACTGTTGACCACCTGCTCCAATAAACTCTTTATTCTTTTGGCCTTGTGGCCTTTCAATATTCTGCTCTATCTTGGTTCTCCTCCTACCTATCACAGCACTCCTTCAGTGCTACCTACAACTCTGTCTCCTCTTCTCCATTTCCTCTGTTCCTGGACCCCTTCTCTTCTCTATCTACACCTACTCCCTTGGTCACTTGATAACCTGCCATGGCTTCCAATACCACCTCTTCGCTGATGACACCCAAATCTACCTGTCTACTTCTCACCTCACTCCTTCAGTCTCCTCTTACATTACAAACTTACTAATTGACATATCAGCATTTTTGTTGCACCACTTCCATAAACTAAAGCTCTCTAAAACCGAGCTGATAATATACCCCCCTACCCATGCCCCCCTTTGTGACTTTTCTTTCAAGGACAATAATGAAACCATCCATCCCTCTGGTACTAAGTAAAATCCTATACTCTGACCTGTCCTTTTAGCCCCAAATCCAATCGTTGTCAAAAGCTTTACTGCCGTAACATCTCTAAAATTCGCCCCTTTTTAACGAATTAAACCACCAAGCTACTCATTAATGCCCTTGTTATCTCTCGTGGATTTTGGTCCGAAGGGCGTTGTTCGTGAACTTGGTATGCATACACACGGCAGAACATTTTCAGCCAACAAACACGAGCGTAGTGACGTAATAGACGTACTTCTGCTAATGTTGTCTTATGGGAGCATGCATATTTATACTTTGGATTTTAGTCCGATAGACTTGTGTACACACGATCGGATGATCCGACGTAACACATTTGTTGTCGGAAAATTTGAGAGCATGCACAGCCAACATTTGTTGTCGGAAATTCTGCCAACAATTGTCCGATGGAGCATACAGACGGTTGGATTGTCCAATAAAACACGTCGGTCGGAAAGTTGTTGCCGAAAAGTCTGATCGTGTGTACAGGCTTTTTAATGGAAACTGCATTAGTGTGAATGAGCCAATGGATTGAGCAGTTTATGTGTATAAAGTATTTTCTGTTCTGTATTATGCCTCGTACACACGCACGGTTTTCTCGGCAAGAACCAGCAAGAAAATTGCTGGCGGAATTTCCTTGCTGAGTAAACCGTGCGTGTGTACGAGACTTTGAGGTTTCTTGTCAAGAAAACTGCCCAGAATCTCGACGAGAAAAATAGAGAACATGCTCTCTATTTTCTCGTCGTGATTCTCGGCAGTGTTTTCCTGCCGGGAAACCCGAGCGTCTGTATACTTACCTTCCGCTGTGGAAACCTGCGCATGCTCGAAATGACTTTGACGCATGCGCGGTAGCTTCCAAGGAATAGGTAGGGTGAAGCAAGATGGCGGCGACGGCATTGAATGTGACGAGCGCATGCTCGTTGTACTCGATGACGTCACTGCGTTTGTGCCATTCAAAAGAATTGCATAAGTGTATGTCCTGCTATGTGTGTAAACAAGATATAGAGTGACAGAGCACAGAGCATGTAGGCTGACCATGTGTCCCGGATTGCCCGGGACAGTCCCGCATTTTGCAGGTCTGTCCCGGGCACCTTCATTCCAGGACAATACAGTGTCCCGGAATGAAACTGACACAGCCACCCCCCGAGCCAATCTGATGCCCCCAAAAAAGGCTGCCACATCAACGCTTTACTCACTGACAGTACTTATCCAGGCCAGGAATGCCTGGAGGAGCACAATTCCCACCCCCAGCTTGTGATTGGAGAAATCATAAATCCCACCTCTTGTGTCCAATCACTGTGCTGTGGTTCATTACAGCACAAGCCGTTTTTTGGGAAGGGGGGGTGTCCCTGAATGGTAGTTTGGAAATGTGGTCACCCTAACCCCCAGATCCAGAGTGACAGTATGTCTTGCTATGTGTGCACACAGATACAATGTTGCAGAGCCCCCTATGTTCTGCCCCTGTACACACACACACATACCCTCAGGGTGGCATGTGTACTTATTTAGCTCCCAACTGTCCCCGATTTCGAGGGACTGTCCTTGATTTGGAACAAAGTCCCTCTGCCCCTTCTTCCTCCTCATTTGTCCCTCATTTTGGTCTGATCTATATAGTTGGATAGAAAATGCACTTTTTATCATTCAAAAAGTGTTTCCCAGTGCTAAACCTGTCATCCAATTTCTCAATTGCCGCATTTGTAAATTTCAGAAGCCAATATTAAGGAATAGTAGTGGTAAAAAAAGCACTTTGGGTTTAACTGACCTTTTTTTTTTATAATTCTTCTTTAACCATGTTAACCACAGGCACTTTTACCCCCTTCCTGCCCAGACCATTTTTCAGCTTTCAGCGCTGTTACACTTTGAATGACAATGCGCGGTCATGCAACACTGTACATATACAACATTTTTAGCATTTTTTTTTTCACACAAACACAAATAGAGCTTTCATTTGGTGCTATTTAATCACCATTGTTTTTTTTCTTGATAAACTGATGTGTGCTGATGAGGCTGCACTGATGGGCACTGATAGGTGGCACCGATGGGCTGCACTGATGGGCACTGATGAAGTGGCAGTGGGGGCACCGATGAGGCTGCACCGATAAGCGGCACTGATGAGCACTGGTGGGTACTGATAGGTGGCACTGATTGGCAGCACTAGTGGGCACTGATTGGCACTGCACTGATAATCAGGACACTGATTATTAGTGTCAATGTCTCTTTAACACAAGCCGATTATCAGCTTTCCTTTTTACTCCTCACACTATCAGGCCTCGTACACACGACCGGTTTCCTCGACAGAATCCATCAAAAAAAAACTTGGTGGCAGAGCTTTTTTGCAGAGGAAAACGGTCGTGTGTATGCTTTTCATCGAGAAAACTATTGTGGAACTCGATGAGAAAAAAAGATAACAAGTTCTCTTTGTCCTCGTCGGGAGTCTCAATTTCCTCGTCGTGTTCCTCGTCGGGCTGGTTTTCGACGAGAAACACGTTCGTGTGTATGCTTAGAAACCCGCACATGCTCAGAAGGGTGCGCCAGTGGAATCAAACTTCCCCTTTATAGTGCTGTCGTACGTGTTTTACGTCACCGCGTTTGAGAACGACGAGATTCGGTCTTGACAGTGTGAACGCAAAGAAAGCTTGTCAAGTTTCTCGACAAGCCTGACAAGGAACTCGTCGAGGAAAACGATGTTTCATTTACGACGAGTTCCGTGTGTACGAGGCCTTAGCATGAGGAAAGAAAAAGAATTTTCCAAAACCAAACTGGCTTGTGTTTACTTCTGTGATCAGCTGTCATTGGACACAGCTGATCACATGGTAAAGGGCTTCTGTAACTGGCCCTTTTCCCCCGATCTGTGATCAGCTGAATCTGAAGGACTTATGCCCTGTACACACGATAGGAATTTCCAATGGGCTAAAATCTGATGGAATTTTCTGTCAGAATTCCGTTCAAGCTGTCTTCCATCAGTCTTGCATACACACTGTCAGACTAAATTCCGACCATCCAAAACGCAGTGACGTAAAACACTACGATGAGTCGAGAAATAGTTCAATGCTTCCGAGCATGCTTCGACTTGATTCTGACCATGCATGTTTTTTTCTCTGTCGCAGTTCCACACAGACGATCGGAATTTGCCATAGGATTTTTTTCCATCAGAAAAAAAATAAAGCATGTTCTATTTCCAAACTCTGACGGAAAAAAAATCCTATGGGGCCCACACACGATAGGAATTTCTGATGAAAAAATTCCATCAGACTGTTTTCATCAGAAATTCCTATTGCGTGTACAAGGCATTAGTGATCACAGAGTGTTTTGCCGCTGATGTTAACACAGAAACTAGAGCAAGAGAACTGTTGGTGGTATCTGGGAATAAAACACTAGGCCCCTGTTCTTTTGGCCCCACCTACAAGCTGGCTTTTTGATTTTTGAGAGTTTGTATAAATGCGCAAATGCAGTGTGCAGTTAGGTCCACCAACTTGCATTTGAGATCATATTGGGATGCTACTGGGTTCCATCTAAGTTCCTTTCTACCTGTACCTGCAGTTGACCTCCTTCTAAGCTCCATGAAGATGCTTCTAGCTGCTCTTGCATTTCCATTTACTTGTATGTGAATAGATCTAAAGTGAAAAATCTAGTGTCCACGAGTCCTATAGGAGTTCTTAAAAGTGAGGAACTCTGGCCAGGTAATGCCCACATTTGGATCCACGATAGTGAATACAATCTGCTGCTTCACAATGGGCCTCCCTGCAGTCATCAGCTCATCTCAGTGCCTAAAAATCATTTTCTGATCGTTTTACCCAGTCATGTATAACAAGCTATTCTCCAACCGTGATATGTTAGAAGAATTCCCTCTGACATGGCGCTAACAGCTTTCAAAAATAACATCTCGCTCTTATCACATCATTAAAATGATTAGCAGAAGCGTGCAAGTTATACCTTAAACATCTGTCGAACCATTAACAAGACTTTCTGAGCTCCATTACAATAACACTTCATAATCTCAGGAGATAATGTTTAAACAGAGCCGACGGTGATGCCGAATGAAGTTTGTGAAGTATTTTCTGAGTGTCGGCCCTTACTTCTGTGCTTCTCTGAACTCATGATAAGGCAAGTCTGGCTTTCATTGTGAGCTGGATAGCTGGAGAACAAAGCCCAAAGTTTGCACATCACATCTGAAGAACAAAGCTGTGCTATGGGAAAATGATAAGGTGCACTATCTCTTTTGGACCTGAATGCACACTTTAATGTTCTGTACCTAGATATGTGGTACATGTGTTGAGTACCAGCTCTGCTACTATCTCAACAACTTCTGCTGAAAATACTAAGTGGGCTTACGTAAGTCAGTACTATTCATGAAGGTCATGTATTCCCAGAAGAAAATATACCAAAGGACCAGTCAACCTGGAAAATACAAGAAGGCTCTGTATACAATAAACACTTGAGGTGATTTGCTAAAGGCAAATATGTTGTTCACTTTGGAAAAGAAGTACCAATTTGAAAGGAAATTCGCCCCAAATTTCACGCCACACCGGGGAGAAAGCCTTGTATTACTGTGTGTAGTTACAGACAGAAGAACAGGAAGTGAGCATTTCTCAGAAGAAATAAGGACATTTAAAAGCAAAATGGAAGGATGAGGTAAGTGAAGGAGAACTGCACTACGGTAAAGGAAGCTATTCAGGGATTTCCTTTACAACCCCTTTGAAGAGAAAGTAAACCCCAGACTTTTTCTATTTTCTTTTAAATATTATCATCCGGCAATGTATTTAGAAGTCTTGCATATAAAAAGATGACTAAAACGAGGTTAGTAAATACCTTTTTTTTGCTTTTATAAATGTTCTCTTCCAGGAATCGGACCACGCCATCTTTACTAATAATAGCTGGCTCTTGTGTGGACGTAATTTCCGCCCTTCCTTTCCTTCCTTGTGTAAATCTTGCGTGATCGCGATCGCATATAAACCAAGCCTCTACACAGGAAGGAGAGGAGGAGGGCACAGTATCGCTTCCTTTCCTGTGCCGTTCCCAGTGAAAGGAAATCAGCTGACATGCTGTGGATAGTGAAACGGCACACATAGCGTGCCGTAAAAGAAGCTACAGGCTGGGCATGTGTCGGTGACATCATTACAGATTGCAGGACGTGTTGTGAGGAAACTGTTGAGGTAAGTGGAATTTCACAGGCAGCGATCAGCGATCAGCTGCCTGTTCTATGTAGATTATAATGACCTATAGTGAAAGTGGAGAATTTACAACCACTTTAATAGTCCTGTAATCTATTTGTCATTACATTTTTTCTTACTGTGTTTTTTTGCCTCCTTGTAATATCCTCTGTAAACTTCAGGAACTCTATTTTTCCAACTCACTTCTGCTTGTTTGGAATGAGCAGTGCATGTTAATTGCGGTCATGTAGACTTCCCTAGGCACACCCAAAGTCCTTTGTCCATATCAGGGGCGAGCAAGACAGGGTGGCTAAATTCCTACATACAGTATGGCCATAGAGAACATGGCCACCCTCAAACAGGAAGTCACATCACAGCAGTAAAAAATAATAATTTGGAGGTTTGGAGGAGGCTGAGCTCAATAGAAGGAACTTTTTAAAGTTAAAACGAAACTACACTGAATCTGAGCATTACAAAAGTGCTATTTAATTCATTTTCAATATTAAAAGCAAACTCCTCCATCCATCCATGTCTTCATGCTATATTTTTGTAAAAAAATCAATTTGAAAAACACAACCTAGCATTTCTAACTGTGCCCATCTTGATTCATGTAGCATTTACTACCTGAAATCCATCTGCCCTTATCTCAGCCATGCAGGCAGGAGGGTGTGCTTAGCTGAGAAAAACCCTCCTCCCCTCCCGAAGACTCTTGGGATGTATGACATAATTTGCCTAGGCCTGGAAACCAGGAAGTAAGAAAAGAAATGTAAGAAAAAAAAGTTTAAAACAAGTTAATATAATATACCTTCTCATTTACTATATCTAGTAGCATAAGGATTAAAAATAGTCCGTGTTGACTGAGAGAGTGAAGTTCCGCTTTAAGAATACATATCGTTTTTTTTAAAAGAACTTATTGTTGATTTAAAGCCTGAGTTTATTTAAATTTTTTTAAATCAGCATTAGGAATTTTACTTGCACCCAATGAGAAGCATCCCTTGTGCTGTTGGTTGTTCTGTTCAGAAGTGAGTAGTATAAGGTGACTGAATTTTTAAAATTAAATCTGGGGACAATTTTTTTTTTACTAGTAATGGTGGCAATCAGTGACTCTCTGCCCATCGCCACCACCGCCCGCCTCACAGCCTGTCAAGTCTGACTCTCCAGGCCCCAGCTACTACTGGGTGGGAGGAAGATCACTCCACCAGTGAAGGCAAAAAAATAAGCAGGCAGGTGGCTGGCTGGCACTTGAGCCAAGGCAAAAGAACATACGAGCCAAGCTGAATGGGCATGCAACCGAAACTGAAGAAATATTCCCTCCACTTCGACCAGCACATGATCATCAGAAAGGGGCACAGATAATGGAGAAAATGGGGTTGTTTTTCAGATTTATTTTATTTTGCACTGACTGTCTTTGAAATTGCCCCAGTCCCTGTTCAAATCCAAACCAGGGAAAAAAAACGGGGACAGACTGGGTCTGGGGACAGTGTCCTCAATCAGGGGGCTGTCCCCAGAAACTGGGGATGTCTGGTCACCATATAGTAGTAGCCTGCTGTTGCTGCTGGGATTATTATGAGCTGCTGGACCTGTCAGAGGCACCCATTCAAAGTGCCAACTATGGCCACCCTTTCCTCCCCCCTCGTCCATTCATAGAAGCTGTACTATAGTTTCCATCAGTAAAAATCTCTCATTGATTGGAAGATGAGTGGATAAATGAAAGGTCTGACTATCATTCATAGAGAGCTTTTCATTTATGGAAGCTACAGTAAAGCTTCTACAGTGCCTTGAAAAAGTATTCACACCCCTTGAAATTCGTGTTACAACCATAAACGTAAATGCATTTTATTGGGAATTTATGTGATAGACCAACACAAAGCGGCACATAAAGAAGTGAAATGAAAATGATAAATGATTTTCAACACTCTTTACAGATAAATATGTGAAAAGTCAGACAGAGCGTGATTTGTCACTCCAGAGAGTTCTAGAGTCCAGTGGCAGATACCATAAAAACCCATTCCATGAAGCTCTCTATGCACTGTTGTTGTGCTAATCTAAAGGCCACAAGAAGCTTGGAGGTCTGTACCTATTGACTCTGCAGACAGTTGGCATGCGCTGACGCTTTTACGAGGCCTACCACTTCATGGCTGAGTTGCTGTTGTTCCCAGTTGCTTCCACTTTGTTATAATACCACTAACAGTTGATTGTGGAATATTTAGTAGCAAGGAAATTTCAAGGATGGACTTATTGCACAGGTGGCAACCTATCACAGTACCACATTTGGATTCACTGAGCTCCTAGGAGCGACCCATTTTTTCACAAATGTTTGTAGAAACAATCTGCATGCCTAGGTGCTTGATTTTATACACCTGAGGCTATGGGGGTGATTGGAATGCCTGAATCCAATGATTTGGAGAGGTGTCCCAATACTTTTGGCAATATAGTGTAAGTAGCCTGCTTTATTTATTTATTTATTTTTTATTTATTTAGCTAAATTTAGGCTGTAAATATGGTAATTTAAGGCACAGATTACCTGTGGGGCAGTGCAGAAAACTGCAGCAGTGTTGCAGTTTTCTGCACTGCAGCAGGGAAATATGAATGCGAGCATATTGAAATTCATTGTGTGCCCTTGTAGAGAGCTGTATTTTTCCTATGCAGAAAACACAGCTCAGGTGCATGCGCGGTGAGCATTGATGGCAAATGCGTGAGAGACTAGCTCAGGTCCCCGCTCCTTCTCTAAGAGATCCTGCACCTCTTCCACAGCTCACACAGCCACAGGGTCGACATCCCTGACCTCCGGATACCTCAGGGCAACACATGGGCAAAGTCATCTTTCAAAATAATGTTGTGTACCAAGGCTTTAATCCGCCTCTGTCGTCCCGGCCCTCACAGCTCATGGAGCGCTTCCTGCTTAGGCCACAATCCTCAGCCTCAAGTATCCCAGCAGACCCGCCGGATGCCGCGGACCACCTCGCAAACGTGCCAGGTATATCCCACACAGACAGCCCACCTCAGCAATCAGACCCTGCTGAACTAGTCACGGTGGCGGTCCTGAATTTGAAATTACAAGCCCTGTTACAAGACCTTCCCCGTAACATCGCTAAAGAGGTTGGAAAAATTGCCCATGAGCTCAGGGGGAGATTGATCAGTTAGGAGAACATACTGACACACTGGAAACTAAATTAGACGGAATGTTCTAGAAGAAGACAATGCTGCCCTTAAGCATACGGTATCCCAGATTCAGTTGCAACAAGAGGATTTGGAAAATAGGGAATGCCGTCAAAACTTAAGGATCCGTGGAGTTCCTGAAACAGTTAATGATAAAGAAAACACAGCTCTCTGCAATAGTGTGAATGGGCCTTAAAACATACTTTTTTTTTTTTCTATGAGCATTTTATTCTATACTAATAATCCTAATTGTCCTTCAGGTTTATCTTACAATGTGCTAACGTGCTAGTGTTCCCAAGGAAATGGCTTTTAAAACATAATAACATTCAATGAAATATTTACCACTGCTATAGGATTCTGATATGTTCCGGTTTCTTAGCTGCAAGGAAGTATCACACTGTTGGTTTTGTAGCTGGAATTATAACACAATGCTCTAGGTGCAGAATTAAGCCAAATCTCTAAGTGATTAATTTTCACTAGGTAACATCTGGATTCTGAAGTGGAGAACTCTTTCTGAAGTTTTATAAAGCTTGTCAATATAAAAGAAAGCGATTATATATCACATATAATTGTGTGAAGTCCCTGGGTGTATAATGCAGGAAATTCAATAAATTATTGGATCCTTCTCTGAAATTCTAGATCTTGCTTACAGTCTGAGTTTGGGTAAGTTTCAGAAGACAATTATTAAGTTATGATTTTCAATTCCATTAAGTAATAATAGTATAGTGTAATACAGTCTAGTATGGTATAGTATAGTATTGTGTAGCTAGATGAAAGAGCAGGAATATCATTTATTTTAAAGCAGTATACAAGGCAAGCAGCTACTAATAAAAAAAAAAATATATATATACAGTATGGCCCGGATTCACAAAGCACTTACGCCGACGTATCTCGAAATACGCCGCGTAAGTGTAACTATGCGCCGTCGTATCTGTGCGCCGTGCCCACAATCTGAGATATGCCTAAAAATAGGCTTCCTACGACCGACGTAACTTGCCTACGTCGTCGTATTGTGGGCGCATATTTAGGCTGGGCGCATTTTCCACTCCCATTGATTTTCTATGCACATATGCAAATGAGGGAGATACGCCGAGTCACGAACGTAGTTGCGCCTGGCGCAAAATATACGCGGTTTGTGTAAGTCGTACATCCGGCGTAAAGTTATTCCCCATATAGGAGGCGCAACTCATGCAAAGGTATGGACCAGGGAACACAAGCCGTCGTATCTTTTGTCGTTTACGTTGTACGTGAATATGACTAGGTGTAGGTTATGTTCACGTCGTAGGCAGTGATTCGACGTATCTTAGGCAGTTGTTCCGACGTGATTCTGAGCATGCGCACTGGGATGCGTCCACGGGACGGCACATGCGCCCTTCATTTTAAGTACTTTTATGGCGCTTGGCCCATCATTTGCATGGGGTCACGCCTCATTAGCATGGCTCACGCCCACTTCCACCTACGCTGGCTTACGCCGAGGAAACCCAGCGTATCTTTAAGAGCGAGTGGGAGCAAGTGCTTTGTGAATCCAGTGCTTGCCTCTGTGTAAAAGAGATACGCTACGGCGGCATAAATATGCGCCGATGTATGTGAATCCGGGCCTATATGTCTGTCTATCTATCTATCTATCTATCTATCTATCTATCTATATAGATAAATAGATATATACAGTGGGGATCGAAAGTTTGGGCACCCCAGGTAAAAATTTGTATTAATGTGCATAACGAAGCCAAGGAAAGATGGAAAAATCTCCAAATGGCATCAAATTACAGATTATACATTCTTATAATATGTCAAAAAAAGTTAGATTTTATTTCCATCATTTACACTTTCAAAATTACAGAAAACAAAAAAATGGCGTCTGCAAAAGTTTGGGCACCCTGCATAATTTATAGCATGCACTGCCTCCTTTGTAAAGCTGAGACCTGCCAGTGTCATGGATTGTTCTCAATCATCGTCTGGGAAGACCAGGTGATGTCAATCTAAAAGGTTTTAAATGCCCAGACTCATCTGACCTTGCCACAACAATCAGCACCATGGGTTCTTCTAAGCCAGGGGTGCCCAACCTTTTGAAGGGCGAGAGCCACTGAAACGACTTGGTAACCTGTCACGGGCCACAATAAATGGACCAGGCAGATGACAGGCCCATGTCCACTCTGCATATGCAGAGCAGACAGGGGCACAGCCCACGCTACTCTATTGGCCCTCCAATCCGATCTTCCCAAATTGAAGGGGACGGATCCCCCTTCTGTCTTTTTTTTATTTTTATTTTTTTGTGGATTGAATTAGAGTTAGGCATGTGTAAACAACCACATTTACATCTTTGGCTCAATAGAGGTGAACAAAGGGTCCAATTGGGTTGGACTGATCGTGTCAAATGGGGCCTAAGGCTGCTTTCACATTAATGCACTGCATACCCACACCGAGGATGCAACACAGTGCACCTGTGGCTTTCCTGCGGTTAGCTACACTTTGCAATAGACTTAGATTATATCCTGCAGGTGCGGTGCCCTTTTTGAAGGTAATAACAGAAGTCTATGGCTCGTTGCAGGTAACCTGCGGGTGTTCTGTGCTGCACCTGTGTATCAGTTTGAAAGCAGCCCAGTAACCACTGCAGAACAGATATGTCCACATACATGCACTGATTTTAGTATTAAACTTACCTTAAATAACAGTCTTCCAGGTATCGCCAGCTGTTGCTGTCCCAGGCAGAGTGCATTTGGTATCACAACACCTGTGACAGGAGTTAGCGCTATACATGAAGCATTGGCTTATGTCAACCCGCTCTTCCAGAGCAGTAGGTCGCGGGCCACATTAGAGGGCTCCGCGGGCCACATGTGGCCCCCAGGCCACTGGTTGGGCACCCCTGTTCTAAGCAGTTCTCTAGAAAACTGAAACTGAAAATAGTTGACGCTCACAAAGCTGAAGAAGGCTATAAGAAGGATAGCAAAGTGTTTTCATATGTCAATATCCTCTGTTCGGAATGTAATTAAGAAATGGCAGTCATCAGGAACAGTGGAAGTTAAAGCAAGATCTGGAACACCAAGAAAAATATCAGACAGAACAGCTCGCAGGATTGTGAGAAAAGCAATTCAAAACCCACGTTTGACTGCACGATCCCTCCAGAAAGATCTGGCAGACACTGGAGTTGTGGTACACTATTCCACTATAAAAAAATACTTGTACAAATATGGTCTTCATGGAAGAGTCATCAGAAGAAAAACGTCCTCTTCTACGTCCTCACCACAAAAATCAGCGTTTTAACTTTGCAAATGAACATATAGACAAGCCTGATGCATTTTGGAAACAAGTTCTGTGGACCGATGAGGTTAAAATATAACTTTTTGCCCGGAATGAGCAAAGGTACGTTTGGAGAAGAAAGGGCACAGAATTGAATGAAAAGAACCTCTGTCCAACTGTTAAGCATGAGGGTGGATCAATCATGCTTTGGGGTTGTATTGCAGCCAGTGGCACAGGGAACATTTCATGAGTAGAAGGAAAAATGGATTCAATAACATTTCAGCAAATTTTGGATGGTAACTTGATGCCATCTGTGAAAAAGCTGAAGTTAAAGAGAGGATGGCTTCTACAAATAGATAATGATCCTAAACATACCTCAAAATCCACCGGGGATTACATCAAGAGGCATAAACTGAAGGTTTTGCCATGGCCTTCACAATCTCCTGACCTCACAATCTGTCACCTATTGATCAGTGCTGCTGCCAGTACCATGTGATTGATGTGACCAATCACAGCAGAATACATGACAATTGTACACAATGAATGGCTTTGATTCATCCATTGGTCACAGTGATCACATGGTACAGACATGTCCAATCACAGCTCATCTGTACCATGTTATTAGCTGTGGCCAATAGTAAAAACTGAAAGAATCAATGTCATTCAGTAAAAATGGTTGCTTATAACAGCGAAATTCAATGGTATAAGCCAGTGTTTCTCAACTCCAGTCCTCAAGGCAGCCCAACCTATTTCCATTATTTTGCACAGGTTATGTTTTTATTTTCACTGCCTTAGTAATTACTACAGCCATTTCATCTGAGGGAAATCTTGAAAACATGACCTGTTGGAGCGCCTTGAGGACTGGAGTTGAGAAACACTGGTATAAGCAATCATGATGTGTAAAAAAAATCCTGATCACTTCCCCAGAGTAGTATAGTTTTAATTTGGTAACACTGTATTGCTCTGATCACAGTGTGTTAAAAAAAATCATTACAATTTTTTAAAAATGTTATAAAAATAAATAAAAAATAAAAATATTAAAATATTTTTTTTTGTTTCTTTTTTACACACTGTCACCAGTCAGTTCCCCAGATAACTGGCACATCAGATACTGCTGTACTGCACTGGTGACTGTACAGTATTTAAAAAAAAAAAAAAAACAATTGTGAAAAAAAATAAAAACTTAATCTCTTCATTTTCCAAAGGATTGGACTGTCTGCTTTCTAAAAAGGGGGCATATGTGTACTGTCCTGCCATTTTCAGGCCTCAAGAAGTGAGGTAGGCCATCAGTACATCAGGATTGATCAATTTTCAGATATATATACGCCATAGTTTGTAGACTCTATAACTTTCCTTCAGACTAAATAATAAACACTGATTAGGGTTATTCTCACCAAAGAAATGCAGCAGAATAACGTTAAACTTAAATTTGTGAAGAAAGATTATTTATTTGCAAAATTTTAAAATCTGACATAAGGCAGCAGGGAGAGGAACCCAAGGATTCTGCAAGGGGGAGGGGGAGGGTTGAGGCTGTGCACGTTGACCATGTTTCATATTACATCCAAAATATGGGTGTAACATGAAACATGCTGAGAAAGTTGAAGTTAGCATTTAAACATTTGAATAAAATGGTATAAAAGCTTGACCATGCACAACTGAACATTGAGAATCTTGATGCATTGAATGCTAGGTTAATATGTTCCTTCAATATCCAACTGTTTGACCATTGAGCAGGTGTGCCCCAGTGCTTCTGGAGTAGTGTTGCCAACCATCAGTATTTTAAGTCCTCATGCACACTGGACGTTGTTGGACGTTTTTACAGCAGCTGTTTTTGGCAGTAGACGTTTTTTCCTACAGTCATTAAAGTGGAGGTTCACTCTTAGATTGAGGCTCATTTTGTCTAGGGGAATCGGCTAGTTGTTTTAAAATCGAAGCTGTACTTACCGTTGTAGAGAGCGATCTTCTCCGCCGCTTTCGGGTATGGGCTGCGGGACTGGGCGTTCCTATTTTGATTGACAGTCTTCCAACAGGCTTCCGACGGTCGCATCCATCGCGTCACGATTTTCTGAAAGTAGCCGAACGTCGGTGCGCAGGCGCCGTATAGAGCCGCACCGACGTTCGGGTTCTTTCGGCTACTCGTGACGCGATGGATGCGACCGTTGAAAGCCTGTCAGAAGACTGTCAATCAAGAAGGAACGCCCACTCCCGAAGACCCATACCTGGAAGCGGCGGAGAAGATCGCTCTCTACAACGGTAAGTACTGCTCGGATTTTAAAACAACTAGCCGATTCCCCTAGACAAAATGAGCATCAATCTACAGGTAAAAAAATTTTTATGGGTGAACTCCCGCTTTAAACTCTCCATCATGTTATCCTATGTGTCTATGCACATATAGACTGTTAACAGTTTATCAGCAGTTTTGGGCAGTGGCGTTTTTAGCAGTAAAAAAAAAAAGTGGGTTCTGAGAGACGTTTTTCAGCTGTAAAAACGCTCTAACGCTGATAAACGCTGATAAACGTTGATAAACGCTCAAAAAAAATAATCATAAAAAAAAAACGCTAAAATAACCACTAACGCGGAAAAACTCTAAAAAACACTAATAAAAGCTAAAAAACGCTATTGCAAAAACATTGAAAAAAGTTGAAAAACTCACTGCAAAGCTACTGGCGTTTTTATTACGTTATTTTAACATCCAGTGTGCATGAGGCCTGTCAGCGATAGCCAGTAAAAATCGTGCACTTTTCCCCTGCCAGTAAATGGCAGTGACATAAAAAGGTTGCCAGTAAAAAAAAAAGTCTGTGATGCTTGCCTCGGAACTGCGCCTGCACAGTTTTGGTCTGGAGCTGGCCGAGACCATCCGAGTGCCTGCTGCAGTGTGTTCGGGCGGTGCCAGTGGGGGCAGGATGGGCGGAGGTGGTGCCTGAATGTGTTGTGTGATGTTATGGTGCAGAGGAGTCCAGCAAAACGGCTAGTGCCTAGTCTGGTCTGCGGGACGGGAGTAAGCCATGCCGTTAACAGGACTGTCAGTGCTGTTTGGAATGAAGTGGACTGAAGGGACCACCTAACGTGGAGAGAGACTGTCACTGTGACTCAAAAGGGGACATATCATGTTGGTGAGGTGTCATCAGTCAGTAAATTTCAATCTGATAGGTTGGCAACACTGTTTTGGAGACCTAGCCAAGCAGCAGTAATTGGGGCTGAACAAAATAAATTGGCTTCCCCAACCTTGTGGCAAGTTCTACCAGAAGGATCAAAAGAAGTAAAAGGTGACCTCATGCAGTTATGTGCACAGCCTCCTAGCAGTACTCAGGGCCCCAAAGAGAGCATTTGGCTGTTACCCATGTGAGCAGAATGGACCTTAAAGGAAGTGTTATTGCTCGATCAAGTCCTACTTTGCCTTTTAAAGCGATAATAAACCCAAAAGCAAACATTTATTACATTGCAGCTTACCAATTCTTATGCCCCGTACACACGGTCGAAATTTCCCACAAGAAAAGTCCGATGTGAGCTCTTTGGTCGGTAATTCCGACCATGTGTAGGCTCCATCTGACTTTTCCTGTTGGAATTTCCACAAACAAAAATTTGAGAGCTCAAATTTTCCAATCAGAAATTCCGATAATCTGTAGCAATTCCGACGCACAAAATTCTTGCTCGGAAACAATTTGACGCATGCTCAGAAGCATTGAACTTCTCTTCTCTTTCTCGGCTCATCGTAGTGTTGTACGTCACCATGTTCTTGACTGTCGAAAGTTCAGAGAACGTGTGTGTGACCGTGTGTATGCAAGCCAAGCTTGAGCGGAATTCCGTTGGAAAAACCATCCAAGGTGAAATCTGGGCTGATGCATGGCCTGAAGGGAGACAACTCGGCATTCAACAGGCTATCAACAGGCTATCTTGAAATGGCTGGTCATTAGAGGTATGAAGTGGGGCTAAGTTCTCCCTGAATTCCATTTTTACCCAGAGGCTCCCAATGTTTTCGTGCTCCATGTCGGGGGGGAATGACATGTTAATGAGAGCTACAAGTGATCTGGTGAGTGATATCAAAAGCCTAGATTGTCTAACTCATCAGCAAACTGTCACAGGAAAGTTCCTAAAAGTGTTGGCAACTAGGAATGTAGTTCTATATATATATATATATATATATATATATATATATATATATATATATATATATATATAAAAAGGATCTCCTGCTATAGTTCCTAACTATAATCTTGGTCAGCTTTGAGTGTTCCTAACCTTCCTTTTCCTCTTTAGTCAATGGCCATGGCTGAGTTGTGAACTCAAGTACAGAGATTTCTTCAACCGTGTCCCTGACAAAAAAAAATCATTAGGTGGTTTAAAGCAGTGGTCATAAACCCTGTCCTCATGGCCCACTAACAGGCCAGATTTTATGTATTACCTTGGGGAGATGCAGACTAGAATATTGCAATCACTGAGCAGCAAATGATATCACCTGTGATGTATTTCAGTTATCTTGCAAACCTGGCCCGTTAGTGGGCCCTGAGGACAGGGTTGATGACCACTGGTTTAAAGCGATAGTAAGCCCAGGTTCACACTGGGTACGATTTCCTTCGATTTGAGATGCGATTTCACATGTGAAATCGCATCTCAAATCGGCGGCATTTGCCGCCAATTGTCGGCAATGACACTGTCCTAATCGGTGCGACGCCGCATCTGCGGCGCTGCACCGATTTCAAAAAGTAGTTCCTGTACTACTTTTTGCGATTTCGGGCCGCGATTTACATAGACATCTGTGCAGAAACCTGCACAGATGTCTCTTAAATCGCGGCCGAAATCGGGACTGCCGGCGGGAGTGAAATCGTGCGAGTTCAGCTGAACTCGCACGGCTTCACTCCCGCAGCCCAGTGTGAACCAGGGCTAAAGATTCTTTTTTTTTAAATATCAAACATGTCATACTTACCTCTGCTGTGCAGCTCGTTTTGAACAAAGTGGCCCCAAACCTTGTCTTCTGAGGTCCCTTGGCGGCTGTCTCGGCTCGGATAACCCCCTCTAGGAAGCGCTTTCCCAAGGGGGTTACCTTGCGAGCGTGCTCCCGAATCCAGCATTTGCATCCATAGACACGCATGCTGACTCGGCCCCGCCCCCTGGCGCCGGCGTCATTGGATTTGATTGACAGCAGTGGGAGCCAATGGCTGTGCTGCTATCAATCTCAATCTATCCAATGAAGAGCATGAGACCGGCATGAGATCAAGGGACTTTCGAGGACTCAGGTAAGTAAACGGGGGAAGGGGGGTTGGGGGGCAGCCAATTATCGGATGTTTTTCACCTTAATGCATATGGTGAAAAAATGGGAAGGTTTACAACCCCTTTAACCTTCAAGGATCTATCAATTGCTGGGTAGATTGCGTGTTTTAAAAGCAACCCCACCCAAACACCTCCCTGCCCTGTCAATCATGAAAGGCCAAGAACTCAATTTCTCACATTATGCTGAACCACAAACTCTTTCAACAAACTCATCCAAATTCAGTAATTATTCCATAGTCAACCACAGAACACTTCTGAATGGCACATTTCTTAGAATTCCAAACCACATGAAAGAACATCAGTCCTCATTACATGTTTACTGCAGGTTGTTCTTGCTGCATCTTTCGAAAATAATATGGACTGGACATTAGTTTGAAGACAAAGTAAACTGACAACATGACAGGAAGCCCTGAGACTTATCTAATGGTTACCTGCCAAGAATCTTGTAGGACATTATGTCCAAAACTCTCCTGCAATTACAGAAGCTGTTTCACTTGGAAGTGTTGCAAAACTTTCTTTTACAGTCTGCCATGTCATTATGGCTTGAAGGCATGTTTCATTTTTTTGGTAAGATGTAAGCAAAAAAAAATAAAAAATAAAAGACCGTTTTAAGTATGTTCAGCGTGATTTGCATGAGATTCAGGATACAGTATGTTTTTTTTTTTATTATTATTAAAAACAGTGTGATATTAAATATCAATCTTTTCTATTAAGTTTGTTTGCTCCCCATGGCTCTAAAACAAGAATAAAAATGTACGTCAAGCACAATGTACACATTTGTTATTCTTTCCTATAGTCTGTAGTGAAAAAGGGTGATAACGAAAAAGCATAATTGAGAGATAAGGACAAAGCATTTATCACCTTCATGGCAGGATCACAAAGAATTTTTTTTCTGCAGACTTAAAATAATAAAAATGTATTTTGAAATTGCTTTAAAAAAATAAAAGTCACAGGCAAACTATGAGACACTGAGCAAATAAACCAGCAAGCTGTACAATGGTCTCTCAAAGCGCTCTACTCCCTACTTTAGCTCCACTCATGTTTTGCTAACAATGCCACTGTGCATATGACTTTAAAGAAAAATAAAGGATATCTGTTGGAATACACTGTTCATGTTTTTTGCACAACAACTACAGATATAGGGCCAGATTCACGTATCCTGGCGTATCTTTGTGCGGGCGTAGCGTATCCTATTTACTCTACGCCTCCGCAACTTAGACGGGCAAGTGCAGTATTCACAAAGCACTTGCTCCGTAAGTTGCGGCGGCGATGCGTAAATGGGCCGGCGTAAGCCCGCCTAATTCAAATGTGGAAGAGGTGGACGTGTTTTATGGAAATTAATCGTGACCCCACGTAAATGACGCGCTCAACGAACGGCGCATTCGCGCGCATGCTCAGTATCATGTCGAATTTACTCCGTAATTTACGCAGGCTCAATGCTTAGTCGACGTGAACGTAACCTACGCCCATCCCCATTCACGTACGACTTACGTAAACAACGTAAAAAGATACGCTTGCCGACGTCCATACTTTGCATTGGCTGCGCCTTATAATAACAGGGATAACTTTACGCCGGACGTAAGCCTAACATAAACGGCGTAGCGGGCACAAGTACGTTCGTGAATCGGTGTATCTACCTAATTTACATAATCAACGCGTAAATCTACTGAAGCGCCCCTAGCGGCCGGCATAAATATGCACCCCAAGATACGACGGCATAGGAGACTTACGCCGCTCGTATCTCGGCAACAGTGAGGCGTATCTGATTCTATAAATCAGGCGCAGAGATGCAACGCCTCACATTCGGACTTACGACGGCGTATCAGGACATACGCCGTCGTAAGTCTTTGTGAATCTGGCCCATCTTCTTCAGCCAATAGATGGCGTTCTTTATAAGATTGCAGCTGCATCTATGGTTACACTTGTCTTTTCTATGTAATAAAGGTCTTTTCTTCAGTTGAGCAGCGAAGCCCACATGGACTGTCTGTTCTGTAGGTCTGTATACAGAATTTCTAACAATATCTAAAAAATGAGAAGAAGGGGGAAGAAAAAAAAAGGTAGGGGAGAGGGACAATGGGTAGGGAGAGATAGGGAGGGAGGGAAGAACGCTGTGGAAAAGTTCCCAGTCATGGGCTCATAGTGCCAACATTGTCCTGTATGGGCCACGCCTTACTCAGAAGATGATAGTATGGTTTGGGAATCTGCAGAGAAAGTAAAGGTAGTCCAGTAGAACCAATATTTATGATATTTTGCTCCTTGTTATTGATTGCTGCTATTAACTCCTCCATTGTACAAATTTTGTATAATCTTAGAAAACCACAATCTCAAAAATGTTGCATTTTTCTTCAACATGGCAGAATGCATGCTTTAACTGCACTGAGTAGATGCATATGTAGGGATGATTTGTATCTCTTTAAAGACATCGGGGTTAGATTTATTTCTGTAGATAATTTTTTGACTTGAGACCATAAATTTGAAATCTTCCGGCAAGAACAAAATATATGAAGCATTGAGCCTTCTTCCTCCTGGCATCTCCAACATAATGGCGGACAGTGTGGAAACAGTTCCCGGAAGGAATCCAGGGTGTCCTATTACCAGTATCATAATTTAAAAAGCCAGAGAAGCGTGGTGATCTATCTTTCTGAAATATTTTGAGGGTAGATGCCATCCTCAACCTATCACAGGATGAGACAGCAGCGATTTAGGGGTGTCCTGGTATACCCAAGGGAGATATGATTAAGCACTGTTTGATAGTGTGAAATGCATCAGCTTTTCTGTCCGTTCAGCAGTCATATGTATTTTTTATCCTATTTTGTACGAATAAAGGCACATTTTTGAGGTGCGGCTGTCCAGAATCTTCTCTCATCCTCATTGCTATACGCATTGCCAGCACCTATGGCTTCTTATCTGGAGGAGAGGTCTGTTTCTATTTGATCTACCTGAAGCGGTGATATCCCTTTCCCTGTTGTTCCCGGAGACCACTCAAGAGGATGTTCATGAAGGCCTGCTCCATCTGCACCCATTGTTTAACAGATCCTGCCATGCACCACGCCAAGATGCAGTTCAAAAATTGATTTGTGATATGTATGTATATCTGGTAGAAACAGAAAACAGAAAATTCTGCGCTAATGTAGCGCTACCTCCGCAGGAGCCGCTGGTTTGTTTGTGTGATCGGCATATTGTTACCTTTCAGGATATCTAGGGGTGATACTAGTGAGTTGAGGCAATGAGCGAAGGTCCAGTCATCAATTGGATTTTCTTCAATGCTTTATTCCAAAGCCCAACATGGCCAACATTAACATAAGACAAGATAGGAAAGGTTGATGAAGCATGAGAACAACTTTAGTATCAGGCCTTGGATATGGAGAAGAGCAGTCCTGCTCTTTGTAATAATGAGATCAGTTTGTCGCCACTCTAGCCCGAGTGGGTAAAGTGCCCCCGGACAGACTTCTGCCACAAGCCTGGTAGCCGAAGTGTCACTTGAAAATCGCTGGGAGGAACAGACCTCCGCTACAGGCCTAGCGATTTGGGGTGCAATAATTGGATTGAGCGAATCCTCCCAGTAAATTCAGTTGAAGCCACCAGTTGACAGCTGCAATATACCTGTCAGTACCGTGGTGGCCAGATCCCCGATGGTTCGTTCAGGCCTCCTGGATAACCTCTCTCCGGGTTCTCCCTGAGACGATTCCCCACCGCACAGCTCTCAGCTTAGGATTCTCTTAGCAAAGGTTTGGGACCCAGCAAGTCGCTGGGGCCCCTTTCATCATCAGGATGAAGCTCCACATGGTGCGCAACTCCGGCCAGGTAGGCCATGGTGGCGGGGTCCATCGATGCGCGCACCCTGAAGGTGGATGGCGCACCTGGAACTCGGACCCCGCGAAGAGAAGAAAGCACCCCAATCAATGGCGTCTGCCTCAGATATACCCTTCCCCAGCATGCCCAGCGAGGGAAAACTCCTCTAATTGGCTGCTGGGGAAAAGCGGCTCTGCCAGAACCTCTCTAGCGCCAACTGCCGCCCAGGGGTGGAAACGCACCCCTGAAACGCAGACTGACCTACAAGACAGTTCTGAAAGGACAGCAGCCCTGCAATTTAACAAATTGTGAATGGGAGCAAAATAACTCTCCCATTCCCCACTAACTTTAGGGTAGTGCCCATACTGAAAGTAAGGGGGCGCTACACTAACAATAGTAAGCAGATCACACTACCAATGGGCAATGGTGGAATACAAAACAAACATAAAAAGTGTAGCGCATAAAATGAATAGATCACCCAATGAAAGGATGAATAAACAGTGCATCAAACAAATGGTGAAAAAATTATGATGACAATATATCAACCAAAAAAGTGATGTATATGTATAGACACTGGATAGTGTATATATAAAATACGCTATGTGCCTTTCTCTTCTTCTCCTACATCTCTACATTCAATTTTGTCCCATATTGGGTACCCTTGGAAGCGACCTTTTTCCTGATTCGATCCCTGGGTTCCTCTCTGATTGACGTGCGAGACGTCTCCGTGAGAATTGCAGCCTATGATCCAGGCCTGAGAGTGGTTTATACCCTGCTTTACTGACCCTCTGGGCATATGTCCATTAAGGTACAGTATCTCTGGTAAGCCTTCCTTTCAATGATCGGTGGTGGATTTCTTTACTGCATATACATATACAGTACATCACTTTTTTGGTTGATATATTGTCATCATCATTTTTTCACCATTTGTTTGATGCACTGTTTATTCATCCTTTCATTGGGTGATCTATTAATTTTATGCACTACACTTTTTATGTATGTTTTGTATATCTGGTAGGCCTATTCCTAGTCCGTTCTTTGGAAGGGTCGAGTATTTAAGCCTGTGTGTGTGGCTTGCCAATAGGAATGTCCAAAATTCGCTGTTCACGTGACGGAGCAATGTTTTAGGAAACCACACTGAGAGTTTGGAATAAATACAATAATCTAGGTACAATATTAGTTTTCAATGTGCTACTTCTTCCAAACCAAGAAAGAAGAAGAGGCAACCATCTGGATATGAGGAAAAAGCAGGGAGAAGTTGGCTTTAAAGACATCAATGATCAGAGAAGTGAGATAGATACCCAGATATTTCAAATGGGACTAGACCCATCTAAACAGGAAATGAGCGTGGAGAGGATGGGGGGATTGATAGAGACTCATTAATTAATTGATCTCCTGATACAATCTCATTATTAACTATTTCTGCCGTCTGATTCAAATTACTATGGTGAAATATGTGCAAATCTACAGACAACATAAATTCCACATCTCACCTCTCTCAGCTTCAATCCCAACAGGAAGAGCAAGCCCTCCTCACTTGAGTTTTATTTACCATATGAAATCACAAAGCATACATTGATTGGTTCACATCATACAGACACACCTTCACATGATCCCTCCCAATCACCCTCGGACCCAGCCATTCACCCATCCCCTCTGTGACTCTGTCTAAAGTCCAAGAGACATCTTTATTTCAGACAGTAATATGAGCTATAGGAGCGAGGAGATGGAAGTCCTTATTTGGAAAACAGTTCTGCTTTTCACGAGACACCAAATCCCTTTGGTGGGCTGAAGACAGGAAGGGGGGGATGGGCCGGAGCACACATTCCAAAGATGAGAAACAGAAGGAGAAAATGTAGAGGCTTCTGAACAAAACAGCTTTCCCTTGTATTTTCAATGCTGAGTTCATTACTTTAAAACAATATCTGATAAAACTTATCAAGGATAATAAGCAGTATTGATCATTCTCATACATACATGTGCATATATAAAAAGAAATATGGAAATATAAAAAGAAATTAAAGTAATATAAACCGAGAAACATTTAGTGGGTCTAATAAAAGAATAAGCTCAACTTATCAAATATGAATTTTTTCCTAATCCACCACAGGGATCAGTAATATAATGTTTAACATCTCTGATTTTTGTAAGTTAAAGTGGTTCTAAAGGCTCCAGTTTTTTATCTTCAAGCAATCTATGCATGAAGGTAAAATCCTTTTCTGTGCAGCAGACCCCTCAATACTTACCTGAGCCCCATTGTGATCCAGCAATATGCACAAGAGCCTTGGCTCTCCAGGCACTGTCCCTCCTAATTGGCTGAGACAGGAAAAGGAGCCATTGGCTCTCACTTCTGTCAATCACAGCCAGTGAGCCAATGAGCAGAGAAGGGGTGGGGCTGAGCCACGGCTCTGTGTGTAAATGGACTCGCAGAGCAGCGGCTCAAGAGCAAGCTGCTTGCCCTGAAGGCACTCGGGAGGCAGGAGGGGCCAGGAGTGCTGGCGGGGGACCCAAAAAGAGGAGGATCAGGGCTTGCCTGTGCAAAACCACTGCACAGTGCAGGTAAGTATGACATGTTTGTTTATTATTATTTTTAATTGCCTTTAATATAACTTTAATTTTAAAAGTAGAGAGGCCATTAGATGTTTGAAATTCAGATAGTAAGTTTGGTATTTTGAAATAACTTTACCATGTTAAATATTAAACAAAATGTTAATTGGCTTTACATCTACTGGAATGCTTACAACACATCCACCGTATTTGTAGAGCACTTATCATAACTGTGACCCATCCCATAGCTTGGACAAGCTCTATTGATTCTGGACACCTGCAGGAAATTTTTCAAAGGGAGGAACAAAATCTTACATGAACAACAATGTTAGGGAAATTACAATGATAAAACTCATTAGTGCTAACAGAAAAAAAAGAGGTTAACTAAAAAAATATATATTGTGAGTGAGAGAGTGGCCTTTATCAAACAAGGGAATCACAAAAGGTTCGAAAGAGTGTGGGGACCTTGGTTGAGAGACATAGGATTCCCTCCCTAGAGGTAGAAGGTCCGGTATGGCCCGTAACCTCCTTCAACCATAGAAGATAGTAACCTCTTAATAATTAGACATTAAATGCAAGACGGACCAAACTTTGACCCCTTCCTAAGAGCGATCTTGTGTTAGCTGCTTGGATGAGTCTGCCACCCTCTGCTCCCCCTGTTGACCCCCCCTTTTCTTTTTCCTTTTTTTTTATGACCTTAAGAATAATTTAGATTAAAATATATGGCATAGTAAAACTACGATGCAATAGCCATATGGGGGGGGATAGGGAAAGGGCGGGGGGAGGTATTAGAGGGGGGGAGGGAGGGAAGAAGGGGGGCGGGAAGGAGTAGGTTAAAAAACCCTGGTTACAGTCCACCATCTTTAGATGTACCATCTTGGGGCTTCCTCCCTTTTTTGGTGTTTGTATTGGAAATCCCTAATAAAAAAATTGAACAAAAAAATACCTTGGGTAGAAAGAAATAAAGAAAACAGACAGATAGCTAGATAAAGATAGATATATAGATAGATAGATAGATAGATAGATAGATAGATAGATAGATAGATAGATAGATAGAGTGATACAAATGCTTCTAGCTCATCTCCAAAAAGAAAACAAGGTTGCGTGTATTTAAGGAATGCTGATTTGTGTAGATTACTATCCATCAAATAAATGGTGTCTCTTTCTGCACATTACTCACCATCAGCGCACAGCTAGCCTTTCACAGAAGTGAGGCGACAGTCTGGATCTGCACTTTATCACACTAAATTAGGAGAATTTTTTTTTGAAGGGATCTGGAGAAACTTTCTGGACAAATTTGGCTTTTCATGGATCACCTTATTCCTCAGAGTTCATTTGATGTTGAAGAAAGAACCTAGATAATGAATACAAATGTCATTCCCAGCATCTGTAGACCTTATGTCAATATTTCTTAGCAGACATCTGAAAATGTCCAATAGCTTTTTAACGAGGTTGTAAACCCAATAAAAAAATAATAATAAAAAAAAAACCTGTAAGACAAAGGCATAATGAACTAGTATGCATCATATACTAGCTCATTATGAAATAAATTATAAATTAAATTAGTAAAGATGTAATTTCTAAAATAATCTTATATTGACTGCCTCAGACTGATGCTAATGAGTTACCGTGTAAACTTTGGCGTTTTAGAGATCAAGATTCTATTGGTATCCTAACCCTTTCCCGCCCCTCCCTACAGTCACTTTAATAAGGACTGTACACCACAGAAAAAAGGATCGGCTGATCACATGAGCACTGTGATTGACACGGGCAGAGGTGGCGTGATCAGGAGCCAGTCATGCTGACTCCCGATCATTAATATGGAACAATAGTCTTTGACAGCTCAGTCACTGTATTGGGAGTGTGCTCTAAGCACAGAAAGCTCTGCCACCTATCGATACATAAAATATGTGTAATCGCATGGTCATTAATAAGTCACACTCCCATATCACCTCTCTCACCCTTCTGCTTCTCCTAACTTCTGGAGATATTTCCCCAAATCCTGGACCGCCATCATTTACCTTTGGCCAACATACCCGGCACCCGCTATCCTCTGACAGCAGCCAAAATCCACACAATCTCATATATATTCCTCTTCTGCTTAGAACCAGCTTCAGCTTCTCCTGTGCCCTTTGGAATACCCTCTGTGTTTGTAACAAACTCACCACCATCCATGAACTATGTATCGCAAACTCCCTGAACCTACTTGCAATTACTAAGACCTGGCTTCAAGAATATGACTTTCCTTTCCTGCTGTCCTCTCCTATGGTGGCATCCTGTGGACTCACTCTCCCAGACCTAGGAGAGTGTCCTCCTTTAATAACACCCTCTCACGCAGTCCCCGTCAACTCCTTTCTACCTTTAGCGCTCTACTTGGTCCTCCATTACCTCTATCCACTAACTTACTCCCCAGGAGATTGCTAATCACTTCAAAAATAAGATTGAGACAATTCTTCTTGAGATCTCCACTCTACAGATATCTCTCTCACTTTACACTCCTTGTCCTCCTGCACAATCTCTACTTCCCTCGTTTAACCCAGCTACTATAGAGAAAGTCACTAAACTTTTTTCTAATGCCCACCTAACCTCCTGCTCCCTGGACCCTGTTCCTTCTCAAATACTACGGTCACCCTTTGGCTCTATCCTACACTTTTTAACTCATAACTTCAACCTGGCATCTTCCCCAACCTTCTAAAACATGCAATATTCACTCCCATACCAAAATAGCCTCACTGGACCCCACCAATCTTAACAACCTAAGACCCATCTCCTTACTCCCTTTTGCCTCCAAACTCCTTGAATGTTAATCTACAACTGACTGAGCGACCACCTCATTGAGAATCACCTTCTTGATCCCCTTCAGTCTGGAATTCGCTTACAGCACTCCACAGAAACTGCCCTCCTAAAACTCACGTACTAAGCCAAAACCAACAGTTATTATTCTGTACACTTACTCTTGGACCTCTTCGCTGCCTTTGATACAGTTGACCACCCCCTCCTCCTCAAAAAACTCAATTTGCTTGGTCTTCATGCCTGCACTCCCTGTTGGTTTGAATCTTACCTATCTCACCGCACCTTCAGTTTTACTTACAACTTCACTTCCTCCTCTCCAACACCTCTTACTGTTGAGGTAATATTCTCGATCGACACATCCTCAATAGCCTCCCATGGTTTCCACTACCATTTATATGACAATGACACCCAAATCTCTCTACCCCTTAGCTCACCCCATCAGTCTCCTCACGCATCACTGATTTACTAACAGACATATCAGCCTGGATGTCACACCACTTCCTCAAACTGAATCTATCTAAAACCTAGTTCTTAACATTTCCTCCCCCACGCGCCCCTTCCCCTAACTTCTCTGTCAAGATCAATGACACAACTATCAGACCGTCCCCACATGCCAGGGTGCTAGTGGTAACCGGGTAACCCTAGACTCTGAACTGTCCTTTCAGGCCCACATCCAATCACTGTTCAAATTATGCCGCTTTAGCCTCCGTAACATTTCTAGATTATGTCCCTTTTTAACCAATGACATCATCAAGATTCTAATTCACGCCCTGATTATCTCTCACCTCGACTTCTGCAACTCCCTCCTCATTGGATTACTTTTACATAGACTATCCCCCCTTCAGTCCATAATGAATGCTGCTGTAAGACTCATCTGCCTTACCAACCATTCAGTGTCCTGCACCCCTCTCTGCCAATCCCTCCACTGGCTTCCCCTCACCCAACGAATAAAATTCAAAGGACTAACAATAATTTACAAAGACATCCATAACCCTGCCCCCAGATACATCACTAACCTAGTCTCAAAATACCAACCAAGCTGCTCTGTTCGGTCCTCTCAAGACCTCCTGCTCTCTAGCTCCCTTGTCACCCCCCTCTCATGCTCACCTCTAGGATTTTTCCAGAGCTTCTACCTTCCTTTGGAACTCCCTACCTTAATATGTTCAACTGTCCCCTAATTTATCCATCGTTAGACAATCACTGAAACCCAATCTCTTTTAAAAAGCCTATCCTGCTTCTAACTAATACACTATTTTACTTTCTCCATCAGCTCATTCCCCACAGCTATTACCTTTTGTATCAATTGACCCTCCCTCTTAGATTGTAAGCTCTAATGAGCAGAGCCCTCTGATTCCTCTTGTACCAAATTGTAATGTAACTGTAATGTCTGCCTTTATTTTGTTAAGTGTTGCAAAAACTGTTAACTGTTATATAAATCCTGTAAAGTAATAATAATAATAATTAAAGCCCAGACTCCTAGTGGTTGGCAGGGTCGTTAAACATTCATCACACAGACTGGTAACTCTTTCAGCACAGACTGATGAAACATGATCAACAGCAATTAATATGAAACAACACCCTGGGCCTGATTTACTAAGCTATGTGCGCTGCGCTGGTTCATGCATTAATTAGTACTCCGGGTGGAGGCTTAATCAGGCGCATGAACCAGCGTAGCAGCCGGCGCATTGAAACTAATATGTAAAGCCGCGCCGAACTCCCTATAGAAGTCTATGGGAGAAATCAAAAGTGTTCATTTTAAAGGCTAATCTGCAAGTTTAGTCCTAAAAAGTGTTTGGGGACCTCAGTCCTGCCCCAGGGAACATGTATCAATGCTTTTTTTATTTTTTAAAACGGCCGTTTTTTCGGGAGCAGTGAAATTAATAATTCTTAAAGTGAAACAATAAAAGTGAAATATTCCTTTAAATTTCGTACCTAGGGGGGGTGTAATGTCAGCATGTGAAATAGCGCATTTTTCCCGCACTTAGAACTCCCCCTGCACAAAGTGACATTCTGAAGGAAAAAAGTCATTTAAAAATTCACACGCGGCTATAATGAATTGTCGGCTCTGACAATTCTAAAGGGATTCATTCATAAAACAAACAAAAAAATGTGTAGGGGTTCCCCCAAATTAAATTACCAGGCCCTTCAGGTCTGGAATGGATATTAAGGGGAACCCCGCCGTAAAAACCAAAAAAAAAAAAGACGTGCGGTTCCCGGCAAATATCCATTCCAGACCCTTCAGGTCTGGTGTGGATTTTAAGGGGAACTCCACCCCAAATTGAAAAAAAAAATGGCGTGGAGTCCCCCTAAAAATCCACACCAGACCCTTATCCGAGCACGTTGACCTGGCCGGCCGCAGAAAAGAGGGGGGGACAGAGTGCGGCCCCCCCCCCTCTCCTGAACCGCACCAGGCCACATGCCCTCAACATGGGGAGGATGTCCCCATGTTGATGGGGACAAGGGTCTCATCCCCACAACCCTTGCCCGGTGGTTGTGGGGGTATGCGGGCGGGAGGTTTATCAGAATCTGGAAGACCCCTTTAACAAAGGGGACCCCCAGATCCTGACCCCCCCCCTGTGTGAAATGGTAATGGGGTACATTGTACCTCTACCATTTCACCCCAAAAAAAATGTCAAAGTGTTAAAAATGACAGTAGCCGGTTTTTGACAAATCTTTTAATAAAGTCTTCTTTTCTTCTTTCCTTCGGGGTTCTTCCGCTGCTTCTTTCTTCTCGTCCACATCTTGCCCGACGTCTTCTTCTATCTTCTCCGTCCGTCCTTCCGCCTTCTGGTCCCGCATCTTGCCCGTTGTCTTCTCCGTCCGCCTCCTCGTCCGCATCTTGGGTCTTCTGCGGTCTTCTTCTCGGTCCGCCGCCTTCTCGTCCCCTGCGTTTGAATTTGATTTGGCCGCCGTTTTCCCGCTCCTGGGACCCGCCCCCCTCTGACGCCACAAGTAAACTCCTTAGAAGGTCATGTGCGTCAGAGGGGGGCGGGCTCGCAGAGCGTCACACAGCGGGGGAATTCAATTTCAATCGCGCCGCCCGGAGAAGAAGTTCCCGCCGTGTCACACTCATGTGACCCCGCCCCCCTCTGACGCCACAAGTAAACTCCTTAGAAGGTCATGTGCGTCAGAGGGGGGCGGGTCCCAGGAGCGGGAAAACGGCGGCCAAATCAAATTCAAACGCAGGGGACGAGAAGGCGGCGGACCGAGAAGAAGACCGCAGAAGACCCAAGATGCGGACGAGGAGGCGGACGGAGAAGACAACGGGCAAGATGCGGGACCAGAAGGCGGAAGGACGGACGGAGAAGATAGAAGAAGACGTCGGGCAAGATGTGGACGAGAAGAAAGAAGCAGCGGAAGAACCCCGAAGGAAAGAAGAAAAGAAGACTTTATTAAAAGATTTGTCAAAAACCGGCTACTGTTATTTTTATCACTTTGACATTTTTTTTGGGGTGAAATGGTAGAGGTACAATGTACCCCATTACCATTTCACACAGGGGGGGGGGTCAGGATCTGGGGGTCCCCTTTGTTAAAGGGGTCTTCCAGATTCTGATAAACCTCCCGCCCGCATACCCCCACAACCACCGGGCAAGGGTTGTGGGGATGAGACCCTTGTCCCCATCAACATGGGGACATCCTCCCCATGTTGAGGGCATGTGGCCTGGTGCGGTTCAGGAGAGGGGGGGGGCCGCACTCTGTCCCCCCCTCTTTTCTGCGGCCGGCCAGGTCAACGTGCTCGGATAAGGGTCTGGTGTGGATTTTTAGGGGGACTCCACGCCATTTTTTTTCCAATTTGGGGTGGAGTTCCCCTTAAAATCCACACCAGACCTGAAGGGTCTGGAATGGATATTTGCCGGGAACCGCACGTCTTTTTTTTTTTGTTTTTTACGGCGGGGTTCCCCTTAATATCAATTCCAGACCTGAAGGGCCTGGTAATTTAATTTGGAGGGACCCCCTTTTTTTTTTTTTTTTTTTTAATGAGCAATGACTCTATTCTTTATAGCCATGAGTACTTTAACCACTTGCCCACCGGGTTAATTCTGGCACTTCTCTCCTTCATGTGAAAATCACAATTTTTTTGCTAGAAAATTAATCAGAACCCCCAAACATTATATATTTTTTTTTAGCAGACATCCTAGGGAATAAAATGGCAGTCATTGCAATACTTTTTGTCACACCGTATTTGCGCAGCGGTCTTACAAGCGCACTTTTTTGGGATAAAAATCACTTTTTTGAATTAAAAAATAAGACAACAATACATTTTGCCCAATTTTTTTCTATATTGTGAAAGATAATGTTACGCCGAGTAAAATGATACCCAACATGTCACGCTTAAAAATTGCGCCCGCTCGTGGCATGGCGTCAAACTTTTACCCTTTAAAAATCTCGATAGGCGACGTTTAAAAAATTATACAGGTTGCATTTTTTGAGTTGCAGAGTAGGTCTAGGGCTAGAATTATTGCTCTCACTCTAACGATCGCGGCGATACCTCACTTGTGTGGTTTGAATACCGTTTTCATATGCGGGCGCTACTCGCGTATGCGTTTGCTTCTGTGCGCGAGCTCGTCGGGACGGGGCGCTTTAAAATTTTTTTTGGGGGTTTTCTTATTTATTTTTATTTAGTTTTATAATGTTTTACACTGAAATAAAAAAATAAAAAAAAATGATCAGTTTTCTTCCTATTACAAGGAATGTAAACATCCCTTGTAATAGGACTAGTGTGTGACAGGTCCTCTTTATGGAGAGAGGCGGGGTCAATAAGGCTGGAAAGCATGGTATTGAAAAAAAAAATAAAAGTTCTCATGCTTTCAGCTGCAATCATGTTCGTTCACCACAGTGGTGTAGTGTATAGCACTTTGACCTAGCAGCAAAAGAGTCGTTGGTTCGAATCCCGCCCGTGACAGCATCTGCATGGAGTTTGCATGTTCTCCCTGTGCCTGCGTGGGTTTCCTCCCACAATATAAAAACACGCTGTAAATCGGTTCCGGTCTAAATAAGCCCTAATATGCAGTAGTATATTTAGGTTTGGTTCTGCCCTAGGCCTGACTACATATCTGCACCTCCTAATAGAAAAATGACCCACCCCTTCCTGTCAAGGTCACACCCTGTTTTTGTATAACCCCGCCCAGTAATTTTCAGGGGACCCACACACTAGTTCTGGGGGCGCACTGGATTCCCGTAACCACTTCCATACCAGGCACTTACGCACCTTCCCGCCCAAGCCAATTTTCAGCTTTCAACACTGTCGCACTTTGAATGGCAATTGCGCGGTCATACAACACTGTACCCAAACAAAATTGGCGTCCTTTTTTCCCCACAAATAGAGCTTTCTTTTGTTGTTATTTGATCACCTCTGCGTTTTTTTTTTTGCGCAACAACTAAAAAAAGACTGCAAATTTTGAAACAAAAAAAACGTTTTTCTTTTTTTAGGTTAATTTTTTTGTAAATAAGTTTTTCTCTTTCAATTACGGGCACTGATATGGCGGCACTGATGGGCACCGATGAGATGGCACTGATGGACATCGATGAGGTAGTACTGACGGCACAGATGAGGTGGCATTGATTGGCGGCGCTGCTATGCGGCACTGATGGGCACTCATAGGCGGCACTGATGGGCACTCATAGGCGGCACTGATGGGCACTCATGGGCGGCACAGATGGGCGGCACTTATGGGTGGCACTGATGGATACTTATGGGCGGCACTTATGGGTGGCACTGATGGATACTTATGGGTGGCACAGGTGGGCACTGATAGGTGGGCACTGTGCATGGATGGGCACTGTGGGGTGGCACTGATTTTCCCAGTCAGTGCCCATTTGTGGGCACTGATTGGCATCTTTTTTCTTATTTTTTAATGCTTTTTGTTTTTTTGTTCTATATTTTTTTTGTTTTTGCACACCCTGGTGGTCCAGGGTGGGCATCCCTGGTGGTCCAGTGTGGTGATCCGAGGGGGGGCTGCGCTTGTTGATTATAGTTCTTGTCAGGGGCGGACTGACCATTGAGTCACTCGGGCACTGCCCGAGGGCCCCATGCCACTAGGGGGCCCCATCCGGGTTGCCAGGCTCAGTAAAACCAGGGACAGTATGTAAAAATCTGTGTTTTTTTTAGATCTGTCCCCGATATGTCCAAAAATGACATGCTTTTAATGTGAATATCCCAAGATTTTAGCTGCCCGCCTCTGCACTACCTCCTGGCGTGGTGGTCATCTGTAAGCCAGAGGGGCCCCATAATCTTCTATTGCCCAGGGGCCCCATGAGTTGTCAGTCCGCCCCTGGTTCTAGTTTAAGCACAAATTTCATAGAGTTTTATTGAGAGGCCTAAGAAAATATAACCATGCCAATAGGCCAGGATACAGCGTTGCTAATATGTAGGAATGTGTGTGTTAGAGCACCCCACCCAATGTTAACAAAAAAATTATTAATTTGCAAATAAGTATTATCTGCTCATTTTTTTGGGGATGTCTGCACCCCTGATAGTGACAACATTTGTGAGGTGTCTTCACCCTTTCTAATTCATTCACTTCCTGTCACATAGCCAAACAGGAAGTGAGGGTAAAACCTTACTAATATCTTTTCTTGGGGACACACAGATTAATCTAAATAGTTTCCCATTATGTAAATTGCACTCTAGCATTTTGCTGTGTACACCCCAAATTATTAGGGATCTTGGACTTTGGGGTCCATTTACTAAAGGCAAATCCACTCCTACAAGTGCAAAGCAAGGAAGAAAACAAAACAACTTTGCTTCTACAGGATTGGATGTTAAAACCATCAGTGCTTCCTCTCTGATTTTCAGCAACTATGCTTGTACTGCAGAGTGGCTTTGCCTTTACTAAACCCCAAACTAAATAATCATTTGGGGCAGGGATCCTCAAACTACGGCCCTCCAGCTGTTGTAGAACTACACATCCCATGAGGCCTTGTAATGCACTGACATTCACAGACATGACTAGGCATGATGGGAATTGTAGTTCCTGAACAACTGGAGGGCCGTAGTTTGAAGACCCATGATTTGGGGTGTACACAGCAGTGCTGGAGTGCAATTTGCTTAATGGGGACACTAGTTAGATTGACCGGTGTCCCCAAGAAATGACACTGGTAGGGTTTTAACCTCACTTCCTGTTCAGCTGTGTGACAGGAAGTGAAGCCAATTTTAAGAAAAGGGACACAAAGCTCAACACAAAAATAAAAAAACACAAAGCAGGGGTTCTAACACTCACTTGGCTTCCCTCAAACACCCACAATTTGAATAGGATTGCCTTGCGCTAGATTTAAGCACAGTGCTGTAAATCAGCACGTCAAGCCTGTCCACCAATAGCAAACCCCCCCCCCCCCCCCCCACAGGCCATGTTTGCAGGTTTTCCTTCATCTTGCACATGTGCTTTAAAATACAGTCTGGACAGCAATTCTTGATAAGAGAAATCCCCAAAACATGTCCTGTCGGGGGTACTTGAGGGCTGAGGACCACTGCAGAATAAATAAAATACTTACCAGTTTTTGTCTTTAAAGTCAGGGAGAATAAACATGGCAAACATTTCATGATTACACACCAGGAAAGAAGCTTAGACAAAAATCACACATAATTTGTTAGGCCCAAACCTAGTTCAGCTGCAGCTGTCAACATATGTAGCATGAAAAAGTAACAAAAGACAAACTTAACAATTTTAAAGTAATTTTTATTGGTCAACAAAACAAGGAAAGCAAAAAAAGACAAACAAACAAAAATACATTTCAAAATTCTAATTAACCATAGCTTCACACATTTTTCATAAAATAAGGCCACATAGACAAATACATCAAAGTGAACATCATTTAAAAATAAACCAAAACCATTGGCAAAATAAAACAAAACCCATGCAACAAACCACATTTGTGTTTAGCAACAGCATTTCTGCCAGCCTGCCCCTTCTGAGGGCAGCTGAGGACTGATCGATCCAAGCTTTTTATAACAGTGCTAGTAATGAAGCAATTGAAATCACATGACCAAATTGCAGTCTCTAGTTTGGGTGAGCTTGTAATTGGGCACACCTGCAATTAATCCAAACCACGCTCTATGAGCATCCAATGAGTGTTTTTCACCTTTTAAAAAGAAAGGATATTTTTTTTCTAAGTGTTTGAGCATGCTCAGTTCATCACACATGTAGGAACCAAGCTGCAATGGAATGAGAGCTTTTTTTTTTTGTTTCCCCTGATCTGATGCTTTCCAGCCTGAAGGGGAGGTGTTAAAGACAGAAGTAAACACGCACATTTAATAATCTATTTGTGTGAAAAAAAAGGTTGCCAATTTTGTTTGGGAGCCACGTCGCACGACTGCGCAATTGTCAGTTAAAGCGACGCCGCGCCGAATCACAAAAACTTGCCCGGTCATTGACCAGAAATATGGTCCGGGCTCAAGTGGTTAAAAATTAACAAAACACAAAAGTGAGCCCAATTTTTGGGGATAATGTGAAAGATGATGTTACACTGAGTAAATAGATACCTTACATGTCACGCTTTACTATTGGAAACACTCCTGCAATGGGGCCAAAATGAATTCCGTGAATATCCCCATAGGCGACCTTTTTCTTTTTTTTCCAGGTTACCAGTTTATAGTTACAAAGAAAGTCTAGTGGTAAAAGTATTGCTCTCGCTCTAACGCACGCGTCAATACCTCACATGTGTGGTTTGAACGATGTTTATATATGTGGGCGGGACTTGCGTAAGTCCCGCCCACATATGTAAAAATTATTTTTACTTTTTGCTATAATAAATATCCCCAAAAATATATATTCAAAAAACTAAAAAAACCCTCAGTTTATGCCGATACGTATTCTACATCTTTTTGGTTCCAAAAAATCGCAAATAGCGTTTAGTGTTTGGTTTTTGCAAAAGTTATAGCGTCTACAAATTTTTTTTTTTGGTTGTTTTAACTAGTTATTGGGGCGATCAGCGATTTTTATCGGTACTGCGACATTATGGCGGACACATCGAACACTTTTTTGGAACCATTGGCATTTTTCTAGCGATCAGTGCTGTAAAAAATGCATTGCTTACTCAAAAAATGCCACTGGCAGGGAAGGGGTTAACACTAGGTGCGAGGGAGGGGTTAAATATGTTCCCTGGGTGTGTTCTAACTGTAGGGGGGGTGGGACTGACATGTGTAAATGACAGATCGCTGTTCATGAAGGGGAACTCCAGACCCCCCCCAAAAAAAATAAGGTGGGTTCCCTCCAGGTGCATACCAGGCTCTTAGGCTTGGTCTGGAACATATGGGGTTAAACCGGGGCCAAAAAAAATAGCGTGGGCCCCCCCCCCAAAGATCCAAACCAAGCCCTTATCCCAGGCACGCAGTCTGGTCAGACAGGAATGGGGGTGGGGACGAGCGAGCGCCCCCCTCCCTCCTGAGCCATACCAGACCACATGCCCTCAACATGGGGGAGTGTGTGCTGTGGGGGAGGGGGGCACTGCCCCCCCACCCCAAAGCACTCTTGCCCCCATGTCGATAGGGACAAGAGCCTCTTCCCGACAACCCTGGCCGTTGGTTGTCGGGGTATGCGGGCGGAGGGCTTATCAGAATCTGAGAGACCCCTTTAATAAAGGGGTCCCCAGATTCCGGCCCCCCACCCTATGTGAATGAGTATGGGGTACATCGTACCTCTACCCATTCACATGGGGGAAATGTAAAGTAAAAAAAAAACACCACACAGAATAAAATATTTTATTAATCTGCTCCGGAGCCCCCCCTTTCTTCTTTAGCTCTCTTAGAAGGGGGGGTTTCTTCTCTCCCGATCTTCCGCCGGGACCCTGGGCTTCGGTGATTTCTGCCGGGGGAGGGCGCCATCCCTCGGTCCTCTCCGGAGCCTTCCGCCGGATGCCCCCACCCCATTTAAGCTCTTTTTCATTAGGGAGGGGCATCCGGACTTCGGGGTCTTCTGCCGGGGGATGGCGCCTATCCCCCGGTCTTTCCGGTGCCTTCCGCCAGGGTTCCGGTCTTCCTGGTCTTCTGCCGGGGGTGCGCCAACTCCCCGGTCTTTTCTCTGCTCCCTCTTCTGCCTGGCTCCCCCGCGGAGCCAGGGCTTTCTTCCGTCTTCTTTCTTCTCTCTTCCTTCTTCTGCCTGTCTCCTCCGGGAGCACAGGGCTTGTCTCCGCTGTCTTCTTCCTTCTCTTCCATTCGATGTTGACACGACGAGGTTCCGCGCTGACATGCAGTGTCAGCGGCGGGCATGGACTTATATAGGGTAATGCCACCATGTGACCTCAACCCATGTGACATCACATTCCCTGGGCATGATGGGAATGTAATGTCACATGGGTTGAGGTCACATGGTGGCATTGCCCTATATAAGTCCATGCCCACTGCTCAGACGGCATTCCAGCGCCGGACCTCGTCGTGTCAACATCGAATGGAAGAGAAGGAAGAAGACAGCGGAGACAAGCCCTGTGCTCCCGGAGGAGACAGGCAGAAGAAGGAAGAGAGAAGAAAGAAGACGGAAGAAAGCCCTGGCTCCGCGGGGGAGCCAGGCAGAAGAGGGAGCAGAGAAGACAGAAGAGAAAAGACCGGGGAGTTGGCGCACCCCCGGCAGAAGACCAGGAAGACCGGAACCCTGGCGGAAGGCACCGGAAAGACCGGGGGATAGGCGCCATCCCCCGGCAGAAGACCCCGAAGTCCGGATGCCCCTCCCTAATGAAAAAGAGCTTAAATGGGGTGGGGGCATCCGGCGGAAGGCTCCGGAGAGGACCGAGGGATGGCGCCCTCCCCCGGCAGAAATCACCGAAGCCCAGGGTCCCGGCGGAAGATCGGGAGAGAAGAAACCCCCCCTTCTAAGAGAGCTAAAGAAGAAAGGGGGGGCTCCGGAGCAGATTAATAAAATATTTTATTCTGTGTGGTGTTTTTTTTTTACTTTACATTTCCCCCATGTGAATGGGTAGAGGTACGATGTACCCCATACTCATTCACATAGGGTGGGGGGCCGGCATCTGGGGGCCCCCTTATTAAAGGGAGCTCGCAGATTCCGATTAGCCCCGCCCGCATACCCCGACAACCAATGGCAAGGGTTGTCGGGAAGAGGCTCTTGTCCCTATCGACATGGGGGCAAGAGTGCTGTGGGGTGGGGGGGCAGTGCCCCCTCCCCCACAGCACACACTCCCCCATGTTGAGGGCATGCGGTCTGGTACGGCTCAGGAGGGGGGGGCCGCTCGCTCGTCCCCTCCCCCATTCCTGTCCGGGCCAGACTGCATGCTTGGGATGAGGGCTTGGTTTGGATCTGGGGGGGACCCCCGCGCCGAATCGGCGCGGGTTTAACCCCTCACGTTCCGGACCAAGCCTAAGAGCCTAATGTAGCCCTGAAGGGGGACCCGCGCCGATTTCAAGTTTGAAATTTGGCGCCGAGTTCCCCTTCAGGGCTGAAAACAGCTCGGAGATTCCCGTGCGCCGCGTCACGCAGCGCAATCACGGGTACGCCGCTTGGTATTTACCAAGATTTTCACGGCGTACTGACAAGGCGCACGGGAATCCCTGACTTTTCTCTCTGCGCATGCCCAGTATGCAAATGAACCTCCCGAGGTTCAGGCGCACTGTGCAAGCGTACGGGGATCTGTTTTCAAAAAACACTTTCCCTTTCAATTCGGCCCGCCAAACACTTCAAAACACATGTCACTTCACTTCCCCTGCATCCCCCCACCTCCCCCCTTAATAAACTCCCGCCCAAACCCCCGCAATTTATAGTTTAATGTGCCGTGCGCCAGGTCTGTACTGGTGCACAATGCACCCTCTCCTGGGCGCACGGAGCACATTAGTAACTAGGGAAATACACTGCACTAGCAGCGTATTTCCTTAGTAAATGGCCAAACGGCTGCTACTCCTGCTTTTACTCCATGAGTCATGGAGTAAAGGCTTGGTAAATCAGGCCCCCTGTGCTTAGGTACCCATACCGAAGAGTAATAGCTTGGCCAGCTACAGTCCACTGCTACCTACAGACCACACAAAAATATAAAATAAATTTCTTTAAATTGCCATATTCTAATGCTGCGTACACACGATCATTTTTCAGCATGAAAAAAACATCGTTTTTAAAAAAACGTAATTTAAAATGATCGTGTGTGGGCTGCACATCGTTTTTCATGTTCTGAAAAACTACAATTTTTTTTTCGAACATGCTGCATTTTTTAACGTTGTTTTAAACTATGTCGTTTTTCGGGTTGTAAAAAATTATCGTGTGTGTGGGATAAAACTACGTAAAAAAACAGCGCATTCTCAGAAGCAAGTTATGAGACTGGAGCGCTCGTTCTAGTAAAACTACCGTTCATAATGGAGTAAGCACATTCATCAAGCTGTAACAGACAGAAAAGCGCGAATCGTCTTTTACTAACACTGAATCAGCTAAAGCAGCCCAAAGGGTGGCGTCATCCCAATGGAACTTCCCTTTTATAATGCCGTTGTACGTGTTGTACGTCACCGCGCTTTGCTAGATCATTTTTTAAAAACAATGGTGTGTGGGCAACGTCGTTTTTAATGATGAAGTTGGGAAAACGTTGTTTTTTTGAACATACTGAAAACGTTTTTTTTTTTTCATGCTGAAAAATGATCGTGTGTATGCGGCATTACAGCTGGAGTGGGACTAGGTGGTGAAGGTTCAAGATAAGTCTTATCCTTTAAAACAGGATAGAATTTGACTTCTCCCATTAACTTATCCTCACCCGCTCACTTTTAAACTAATGAGTTAATATGAGTCATATGTTATTAATTTGTACAAAACCACAAAAGAACCATTGTGAACTCCTAACACAAAGAAATAAGGGCTGTGTACTTTTCACTGTCCAGATCTGCTGAGTCAGTTATTTTCTCCTGACTTTTTCTTTGGTTAGCTGTTATAGACATAGCTAAGATATTCAAAACCATGGCTGAACTTGCTGAGTCAGACAATCCATAGATTCCCCAAGCTGTGACCTACACTTTGCTTATGGTTCTTAAGACCACTTCCTGCGAAGATGCTGATTAAATCTTCAACTGTCTTGTTACATATGTAACCGCGCAGCAAATCTGATGTACAGTCTACAAGTCCTGATGCCTGTGTCAGCTGAAATGTGGGAAATATTCATGGAATGGCCACAGATATTTCAAACAAGCCAGTGGTTATACATCTTAGTTTGTTGTATCTGACTTCTAGATCTCTCTTATGTTCTCTTCATTCCATGGGTATAATATTCCCATTATTAAATGAAAGAGGTTTCCCCTAAGGCTGTTTCGTGTAGTCAAATCACATCACAATTTAAAGTCACATTACAGCTACACAAACATTTTACAATTAGGACACAATATTTTTGTTAGTGATGCATATTTTGAATGTCACCCCCACACACTAAGGCAATGCACCTCTATGATTAAGCCCCTCCTAGGGTGAAATGCATTAGAGAGGGGAATGCTGGGTCTGGCAAATGGTGCTTTTCCTGTTCTGTTCCTTGTGCAATAAAGTTTATTGAAAAACAAAAAAAAAGGATTTGGCACCGTACCACACGCCAATTTACTACCATGCAGTGCACCATGACTGTCCTAGGGTACATTAGCAGGGCATTTAAAGCGAATGAGCTTCCTTAATAAAATACATGTTAAAGCTTAATGTAACACATGTTAACATGTGGGACCAGACATCTTGAACCTAAAAGTAATTCAAGGTAGGCAGTTTGGGTGAACGAGAAAAAAATCAAGCGCCAAAGATATTAATATAGGAATGAGGGATTAAATAGGATTGCTACAATCTGGGTTCTGGTGAAACTCAAAAAATCTACACCTAATTGTGTACAAAACACCCGGTGTTCCTTCACCATTTGCCTCAAACTGACTCACCAGAAGGAATGGCTGGTCAAATTGTAAACCAGCAGAGGCGCGTTATGTTAAACATCAGACAGGAGGACTCCTCACACCGCGCTCCTGATGTACCCTCTCGTCAATCACTCTTTCAAGCCAGACACGGTATTACATGAAAAAAGAGGAAGGAAGAAACTTTATAGTCTAAGACCATTTAAATTCACTGGTTAAAATCATTAAGAACACTCAAATTTTTAAGTATCATCCCAATACTAGAAAACAAACGACTTCTTTCTATGTGTGCCTATGCAAAATGAAAGCCGCGAGCACGATTCAGGTAAGCGCAATGATGTCAGCGTCCCAAGCGTTGGGATGACACTTGAAAAATGTGTGTGTTCTTAATGATTTTAATAAACCAGTGATTTTTAATGGTTTTACGCTATGGAGATTCTTCCTTCCACTTTTTAAAACCTCATGTAACACCGTCTGGCTTGAAAGAGTGATTAATGGGAGGGTATATTAAGAGCAGTAGCGTGGGGAGTCCTCCTGTTTGATGTTTAACATAGAGCGCTGCTGGTTTCTAATTTGACCAGCCATTCCTTCTGGTGAGTCAGTTGTGGGGCGAATGATGAAGGAGCACACCAGGTGTTACCTACACGATTAGGATTTCCAATGCTTGGATCTCTGATCACGTCTTTTGGACTTTGTTTTGTGGGATCTTAAATTAACTTAATTTTTTTGAATCACATATGATGATATATTTGGATCACCCTATGAATTTGATTAATGAATAAGAATGCATTTATTTTTCACACTTTGTTTAAGCATTTTGCACTTTTATTGTTTCATAGACATTGTTTCTTTAACAATATGTAGCACTTTTGTTTTCATACGTATTAATTGATATATTTTTGATACATATGGCATACAACTGTATATGATTGTTGGGTGCACAACACTTCACATAGTTTAGCAATAGACTATATATTCTTTTGAGGTAGTGGCGTTTAGTATTAGGTTGTGGGATTATAGATCTGTGCTGAGTGGTACTTCTTTTTTTCACAAGGTAGGCAGTTTACCTGGCAAAGTAACACATAACTAAAATCAAGGGGTCATGTGCACAGCCGACAAGAGCTATACACCACACAGATCAGCGTGTTTCTGAGCGGGTACAACAAGGTCTTTCCAGTAAGCCATGCACACTGCAAATCAATGACCAGCTGACACTATCCATAACTGTCCACAGCTGTTAGTATGTAATTGCCCATGGAGCGATTACCTTTATTAGGAACAGAGGTGTTCCCCTGGACACTCATGTAGGTATTATTACATAAACATATCGCCAATAGGTCCTTACTTACACACTATCCAAATGGTGACCTTACCTACATATATCCTAATGTATCCCATGGATCTTGCATACACACAGTGTCTGAAGGGGGTCTTTACCTACATGCTATCCAACAAAATACCTACACACATTACCACATATCTGCAAGGGGCCTTACCAACACATTATTGAAGTGGGGGCTTACCTACACATTTACCATGGGGAAAGGCCTTACCATGACACTACTGAAGTAATGGCTGACCTACACATATCTCGTGGGGGCACATTACCAACACACTATCTGAAGGGTTGGGCTTATTTACCCATGTCCCCTTATAACCTTGGGGGAAGGTCTTTCCAACACACTATCAGAAGGAGAGCTTTACCTACATGTACCCCACATGGAGTCTTACCTTTTATACTATCCATATGTTGGGAGGGGTGTTTTGTTTGGGATTGACACCTCAGGGGTATTTCAAACCATGTTAATTCGCATACCACACATACTTCAGGTGACATCAACACTTTCAGGACAAAGGCCACAATGTGCTTACAGCATCACTCCCTTACTAAAGCCTCGTACACACGATCAGTCTATCCGATGAGAATGGTCTGAAGGACCGTTGTCATAGGTTAACCGATGAAGCTGACTGATGGTCCGTCACGCCTACACATCATCGGTTAAATAAAATGTGTCAGAACACAGTAAAGTAAAACACAACAACCTGCTGAAAAAAACGAAGTTGAATGCTTCCAAGCATGCGTCGACTTGATTCTGAGCATGCGTGGATTTTTAACCGATGGTCGTGCCTACTAACGATCGGTTTTGACCTATCTGTTAGGAATCCATAGGTTAAATTTAAAGCAAGTTGGCTTTTTTTTAACCTATGGTTAAATAACCTATGGGGCCCACACACGATCGGTTTTGACCGATAAAAACGGTCCTTCAGACCGCTGTCCTCTGGTTAACCTATCGTGTGTACGAGACCGAAAAGGACCGTGTCTTCTTCTTCCTCCTCCCAGTTAGTGACATGGTCTATTCCTACTGTCCTGACATCTGAAGTACTAACTGTTCCCTCACTACCAAGAGCCTCTGTTACTTGCCACTGTCACCACCTCCTCTGTCAGCTGGCTGCTTCTCCTTCTTGTATTCTTTATGCCCACATGTGTGCATAACCTTAAGATTTGACTGGGTTACACGTGTTTCTGTCCAATTCACTCTTCTTCATAACCCAGAAGGTTTAATGTAGCTTTAATACCAGTTCCCAGTTATTTGTAATACATCATGACTACACATTATTGAACACATTGATCTCCTCCCGACCCGTGGCTCTGTGTGTCCATTCACACACGGATTCATGGCTCGGTCCTGGCCCCTCCGTCTCCTGATTGGCTCACTGGCTGTGATTGACAGCAGCGGGAGCCAATGGCTCCGGCTGTTAGCAAAAGTCAATCAGGAGTGAAAGTCCCCAGAGAGGCAAGGCTGTCGTGGACATTGCTGGATCTAGAGGAGGCTCAGTTAAGCATTAGACACGTGCAATTCGTTTAGTTCCGAATTTGTTTTTCGTCAAAATGATTGGAAACATCCAAATTAACGAAAAACCATTTGATCAATTTTTCCGAAAATACATTTTTTGAACAGAATGAAAATCAGAAAGAACGAAAATCCCAAAATAAGAACAAAAATTCTAAATAAACGAAAATCTCAAAATAAGAACGAAAATCCGAAATTCTAAAGTACGAAAACCCAACAATAAGAAAGAAAAATATGAAAATTAAAAAATCCGAAAGAACAAAAAACATTTGGATAATTTCTACTATAATGAAATTATTAAGTAAATCAACCATAATTATAGTTTTTTTTTGTTATTGTTATTAATTAATAACAAATAATAATAATAAAAATAAAAACTATAATAATAGATTAAATTATAGATATTGGAATTCTCTTTGGCTGTTAGTAAACGTAACAAATATGTAACAAATACACATCTACATGAATGGAACGTACCGAATTTGAATTTTTCTGAATTTACGAATTACCGAAATAACGAACACTGCATCTATACGAATGGAACGTACTAAATTAAAATGTTTCCAAATTTATGCGAAATAATGAATTTCGATAATAACAAATGAGACGAACAAAAAAATTTAAAAAATTCGGCAGTGCACGTGTCTAGTAAGCATTAGGGGGGCTGCTGCACACAAAAGTTTTTTTACCTTCATGCATAGAATGCATGAAAGTAAAAAACTTTGTGCCTTTACAACCACTTTAATAACACAGGGATAGGAGGAAAGCAGTGGGGTGGACTTCCTTTGCTCCTTCAGTGTCCAATCAATTACTAAGGCTTGGAAGTAACCTAGTTGTGTTGATAAACTGCTGTAAAGAAAAGGTCACTGTCTTGGTGTTAAAGTCTTGCAGAGCTGTGTAAATCTCAGGGCTGGGTGGACATACATACAAATCTTTAGACTGGTAAAGCAGTTCCCATATACTGTATCTATTTAAACTGTGTATTTAGCTGTTTGCCTGGAGTTCAGCTTTAACCACTTCAGCCCCGGAAGATTTGGCTGCTCAATGACCAGGCCATTTATTGCGATACGGCACTGTGTCGCTTTAACTGACAATTACGCGGTCGTGCGACGTTTTACCCAAACAAACTTGACATCCTTTTTTTCCCACAAAAAGAGCTTTCTTTTGGTGGTATTTGATCATCTTGCGCTATAAACCCAAAAATATCAAAAAAGGATTGACTATTTCGAAAAAAAACACAATATTTTGTACTTTTTGCTATAATAAATAGCCGCAATTTAAAAAAAAAAAAAAAAAAAAAAGCAAATGTTTTCCTCAGTTTAGGCCGATATGTATTCTTCTATACATTCTATACATATTTTTGGTAATAAAAATCACAATAAGCGTATATTGTCTGAATGCGCAAATGTTATAGCGTCTACAAAATAGGGGATAGTTTTATGGCATTTTTATTATTATAATTTGTTTTACTAGTATTGGCTGTGATCTGTGATTTTTAACAGGACTGCTACATTATACTGGACACATCAGACACTTTTGACACATTTTTGGAATCATTGGCATTTATCCAGCGAGCAGTGTTATAAAAATGCACTGATTACTGTATAAATGTCAATGGCAGGGCAGGGGTTAAAACTAGGGAGCGATCGAAGGGTTAAATGTGTTCCCTAGTGTGTGTTCTAAATGTATGAGGTATGGAAGTGACTGGAGGAATTGACAGATCGTGGTTGCTAGCTTGTAAGAACTCACAATCTGTCAGTCCTCTCCTCACAGAACAGGGATTTGTGTGTTTACACACACGTCCCTGTTCTGCCTCTCGTGCCCACGATCACCTGTGGCCGTCCTACAGCTACGACGGTTCGCAGGATCTTGCCAGCCTGTCGCAGTATAATGACAGGGGCTGGTCAGCAAGTGGTTAAATAACCATAAAAGTAGCGAATGTACTGCACAAGTAAATACACACACACATGCACTCTTGAATACATACTTTCTCTCTGTATATAAAACAACACAGGGCAAAAGGGGGGAGGGGGATCATAGAACATGGCTAAGTTCACTTCTGTTTAGTATAAAAGTGGAGATCTTCTATATTGATGACAGCTCCTTAAAACAGTACTTTGAAAGGGGACAAAAGGTCCCCTGTTGTTAGGTGAGGTAGCGGGTGGCATGAAAACATCCTGCAGGGGGTTGAGGCTTCTGGCTTCCAACAAGATGATGCTGTCAGTAAGGAAGGTAGGAGATGTGTGAGGGGAGCCAGAGTGTCCCAAGAATGTCCGAAAATAGAATATATGCTGCAGAGCCAAACTGTACACTGACCAGCTGCTACTCATAAGAAAGTCCCGATGTTCATGGTAAAGAAACGTACCAGCCAAATAAGAAAATTGTGTATTCCAGATTTAATAAGAGATGCATCCTGTCCAATGTGTCATTTGAATATTCATCCTGGCAATCATCTTTGAGGAAATAAATTAAATGACTAAGGTTTCTGGCACCCCTATCCTCTAAATCAAGGGTCTCCAAATGTTTTAATTTGAGGGTCACGTTCTATATTTTACACATATTCACAGGGCTGAATAGGATAGAATTTGACTTACTGCTGACAGTGGGACTGAATGGTGCTCCTGTATCCTTTGCTGGCACCTAAACTCTGGCGCATCGTGCAGTGGGGCTAAACTCCCAGTGTGCATGAGGCTTTACATCTGTGTCCCCATCAGAGGCTCCCCATACATCTGTGTCCCCATCAGAGGCTCCCCATACATCTGTGTCCCCATCATTCTCCCCGTACATCTGTGTCCCCATCAGAGGCTCCCCATACATCTGTGTCCCCATCAGAGGCTCCCCATACATCTGTGTCCCCATCAGAGGCTCCCCATACATCTGTGTCCCCATCATTCTCCCCGTACATCTGTGTCCCCATCAGAGTCTCCCCATACATCTGTGTCCCCATCATTCTCCCCGTACATCTGTGTCCCCATCAGAGTCTCCCCATACATCTGTGTCCCCATCAGAGGCTCCCCATACATCTGTGTCCCCATCATTCTCCCCGTACATCTGTGTCCCCATCAGAGTCTCCCCATACATCTGTGTCCCCATCAGAGGCTCCCCATACATCTGTGTCCCCATCAGAGACTCCCCATACATCTGTGTCCCCATCAGAGGCTCCCCATACATCTGTGTCCCCATCAGAGTCTCCCCATACATCTGTGTCCCCATCATTCTCCCCGTACATCTGTGTCCCCATCAGAGTCTCCCCATACATCTGTGTCCCCATCAGAGTCTCCCCATACATCTGTGTCCCCATCAGAGTCTCCCCATACATCTGTGTCCCCATCAGAGTCTCCCCATACATCTGTGTCCCCATCAGAGTCTCCCCATACATCTGTGTCCCCATCAGAGTATCCCCATACATCTGTGTCCCCATCAGAGTCTCCCCATACATCTGTGTCCCCATCAGAGTCTCCCCATACATCTGTGTCCCCATCAGAGTCTCCCCATACATCTGTGTCCCCATCAGAGTCTCCCCATACATCTGTGTCCCCATCAGAGTCTCCCCGTACATCTGTGTCCCCATAATTCTCCCTGTACATCTGTGTCCCCATCAGAGGCTCCCCATACATCTGTGTCCCCATCATTCTCCCCGTACATCTGTGTCCCCATCAGAGTCTCCCCATACATCTGTGTCCCCATCAGAGTCTCCCCATACATCTGTGTCCCCATCAGAGTCCCCCCATACATCTGTGTCCCCATCAGAGTCTCCCCGTACATCTGTGTCCCCATCAGAGTCTCCCCATACATCTGTGTCCCCATCAGAGTCCCCCCAATGCATCTGTGTCCCCATCAGAGTCTCCCCGTACATCTGTGTCCCCATAATTCTCCCTGTACATCTGTGTCCCCATCAGAGGCTCCCCATACATCTGTGTCCCCATCATTCTCCCTGTACATCTGTGTCCCCATCAGAGTCTCCCCATACATCTGTGTCCCCATCAGAGTCTCCCCATACATCTGTGTCCCCATCAGAGTCTCCCCATACACCTGTGTCCCCATCAGAGTCCCCCCATACATCTGTGTCCCCATCAGAGTCTCCCCGTACATCTGTGTCCCCATAATTCTCCCTGTACATCTGTGTCCCCATCAGAGTCTCCCCATACATCTGTGTCCCCATCAGAGTCTCCCCATACATCTGTGTCCCCATCAGAGTCTACCCATACATCTGTGTCCCCATCAGAGTCTCCCTATACATCTGTGTCCCCATCAGAATCTCCCCATACATCTGTGTCCCCATCAGAGTCTCCCCATACATCTGTGTCCCCATCAGAATCTCCCCATACATCTGTGTCCCCATCAGAGTCTCCCCGTACATCTGTGTCCCCATCAGAGTCTCCCTATACATCTGTGTCCCCATCAGAATCTCCCCATACATCTGTGTCCCCATCAGAGCCTCCCCATACATCTGTGTCCCCATCAGAGTCTCCCCATACATCTGTATCCCCATGAGAGTCTCCCCATACATCTGTATCCCCATGAGAGTCTCCCCATACATCTGTATCCCCATCATTCTCCCCGTACATCTGTGTCCCCATCATTCTCCTCATACATCTGTGTCCCCATCAGAGTCTCCCCATACATCTGTGTCCCCACTTCTTCCATGGTCCCCCTGTCAGTGTTAGTTATTCACAGAAACAGAGCTTAGAAAGGTCATTGTCACTTCATCCATCCTCTGTACTGCAATTGTAGTAAAATTGTGTTGGATTTAAACTCAGCTCTGCTGTTTTTTTTTTTGCCTTCCTCTGGATCAACTGTGTGTTATTCAAGAGTTAAGCTACATGTAGATTCTCGTACAGCGGCGTATCTTTGAGCGGGCGTAACGTATCCTATTTACATTATGCCTCCGCAACTTAGACGGGCAAGTGCAGTATTCTCAAAGCACTTTCTCCGTAAGTTGCGGCGGCGTAGCGTAAATAGGCCGGCGTAAGCCCGCCTAATTCAAATGTGGAAGATGTGGGCGTGTGTTATGTAAATGTTATGTGACCCCACGTAAATTACGCTTTTTACGAAAGGCGCATGCGCCGTCTGTGGACATATCCCAGTGTGCATTGCTCCAAAGTATGCCGCAAGGACGTATTGGTTTCGACGTGAACGTAAATTACGTCCAGCCCCATTCACGGACGACTTACGCAAACAACGTAAAATTTTCAAAATTCGACGCGGGAACGACCTCCATACTTAACATTGGTACGCCGCATGTACGCCTCATATAGCAGGGGTAACTTTACGCCGGGAAAAGCCTAACGTAAACGGCGTATCTGTACTGCGTCGGCTGGGCATACGTTTGTGAATTCGCGTATCTAGCTGATTTACATATTTCTAGGCATAAATCAATGTACACGCCCCTAGCGGCCAGCGTAAATATGCAGTTAAGATCCGACGGCGTAAGAGACTTACGCCGGACGGATCTAATACAAATCTATGCGTAACTGATTCTAAGAATCAGGCACATAGATACGACAGCTCAGACTCAGAGATACCACGGCGTATCTGGAGATACGCCGTTGTATCTCCTTTGAGAATCTGGGCCACAGTGTTTTCTTCAGTTTTTCACTGGCTCAAAGGAACAGTCTAGGGCTGACTTCTTTTGTTTTATTAGAACATAGAACTTGGATGGGGATGAGGGGAGCATAGGATACCCCAAAACTAAAGAACTTGACAACTTAAGGACACTTCCTGTAAAAAGAAAATGTCCCACAGAATCTCTGTGCTGATGGTCACTAGTGCTCCTTGCAGAAATAAAAGTCACACACAGTCACTGACTTTCCAGCACTGAGGTAATATACTAACACAGCCACAGGATCAGGCTCTTCTCCGTGAGGGAGAAGCAGATTCACACCACCATAGGACAGATGGACTCTTTCCCACCAACTTCCTCCTGGCTCTCTCCAGTGAACTCCTCCAGACTCAACTTGATTCTAGGACTTCTAGCTTAAAGCGGAGTTCCACCCATATAAAAGTCAGCAGCTACAAAAAGTGTAGCTGCTGACCTTTATTAATCGGACACTCACCTGTCCCAGGTTCCAGCGATGCGGGCGTACGTAAGCCCCAATTGTTTTCCCCTTCTCTCTGCAGCGCCGGCATTGTGACTGTGGGCGCTCAGCTGTGGCTTCACACTGCGCATTGCTTGAGCCACACAGCTAGCCGTGATTGGGCGGGCAATTATCTGTCCCAGATGATTGCCAAGAGGGCAGGGGGAAAGGCAAACTTCCTTCTGGCGCCGCGGAGCCCCGGAAGGAAGTGGGAGCTGGAACACCCTAAAAAGTGGATTTCCGCTCCCCCGCCCCCCAAAAAATGAAATGCCAAATGTGGCATGTCAGGGGGTCACCTGCTCTTAAAGCGAAAGTTAAATTTTTGGGGGGAACTCCGCTTTAAAAATAAGCCTACATCTAAGCCTTCATGTCTTCCTGATGACACCTTTCTAGTGTTCTGCCCCAGGGGGGAAGCCCCCAGCACAGGGATCTTCTCCAGCAGGGCTGGACCCAGGAACTCTCTCCTGCTGCCTCAGGCATCTAACTATTTAAAGGCTCCCCATCCACCTACTGGACACACCACCCCAGGGATTGGCTGGGGTTCCATAAATATTCAGGCTACCCACTCTGTTCTCCCTCCCACTATAAGTCTAGAATTCTCTAGAATACAGAGGAAAGTAATCAGAGCAGCAGCCTGTGAGATGCTGAGCAGCCCTAAATAATCAACCCCAGTTCCACTGATTACAGAGGTGCTAGCTAAATTTACCTAACAGCCTACACTACACTAGAAGGGTACTACTGTACATGTGCTATGTGCTGTGTAACTGTTTTACGATATTGCCTTTTTGCTGATGTTGGCACCTGTAGAAGCTTACAAAGACAATAATATATTTTTCACATAATGTATTAAAGGGGTTTTAAAGGTACAATTTTTTTTTCCTAAATAGCTTCCTTTACCTTAGTGCAGTCCTCCTTCACTTACCTCATCCTTCCATTTTGCTTTTAAATGTCCTGTTCTTCTGTCTGTAACTACACGCAGTAATGCAATGCTTTCTCCCTGGTGTGGAGTGTCGTGCTCGCCCCCTCCCTTGGACTACAGGAGAGTCAGGACACTCTTTACGTTGCAGATAGAGAAAGGAGCTGTGTGTTAGTGTGCGTCCTGACTCTCCTGTAGTCCAAGGGAGGGGGCGAGCACGACACTCCACACCAGGGAGAAAGCCTCACATTACGGTGTGTAGTTACAGACAGAATAACAGGAAGTGAGGATTTCTCAGAAGAAATAAGGACATTACAAGCAAAATGGAAGGATGAGGTAAGTGAAGGAGGACTGCACTAAGGTAAAGGAAGCTATTTAGGAAAAAAATATGTACCTTTATAACCCCTTTAATGTTCTGGGTTTTATTTTTAATTATTAAAAAAAATAAAAAAATGGAGGCGTGACTTAAGATGGCTCTCCCTGCCTGTTGCAAATTGCATCCTTTCATTAGCCACAGTGCGGCATGTCCTGGTGAGTTTTTTTCACCGGTATTAACCACTTGAGACCCGCGCTATTGACAAAAGACGTCAACAGCGCGGTTCTCAGGTGCCAAGTGGACGTCTTTGGACGTCATTTGAAAGCATTACCCGTGCGCGCCACTGGGGGGTGCGCGGCGGGTAACCACTGTGCCGCTGCATCGCTGGGGAGCCGATGTGTGTACCTGGCGGCCGCGATGTCCGCCGGGTACACGCGATCGTCGGTGACACAGCCGGTAACAGCAGGGACGTGGAGCTCTGTGTGTAAACACAGAGCTCCACGTGCTGTCAGAGGAGAGGAGACCGATCTGTGTCCCTTGTACATAGAGACACAGCATCGGTCACCTCCCCCAGTCACCCCCCTCCCCCCACACAGTTAGAACACACCCAGGCTACACATTTAACCCCTTCCTCACCCCCTAGTGTTAACCCCTTCCCTGCCAGTCACATTTATACAGTAATTAGTGCATTTTTATAGCACTGATCGCTGTATAAATGTGAATGGTCCCAAATTTGTGTCGAAAGTGTCCGATACGTCCGCCGCAATATCGCAGTCCCAATAAAAAATCGCAGATCGCCGCCATTACTAGTAAAAAAAAAAGTAATGTAAAAAAATCATAATTCTGTTCCCCATTTTGTAGGCGCTATAACTTTTGCGCAAACCAGTCGCTTATTGCGATTTTTTTTTTTTTTACAAAAATACGTCGAAAAATACGTATCGGCCTTAACTGAGAAAAAAAATCGTTTTTTTTTTTAAAATTGGGATATTTATTATAGCAACAAGTAAAAAATATATATATTTTTTTTAAATTGTCGCTCTTTTTTTGTTTAATAGCGCAAAAAATAAAAACCGCAGAGGTGATCAAATACCACCAAAATAAAGCTCTATTTGTGGGAAAAAGGACGTCAATTTTGTTTGGGAGCCACGTCGCACGACCGCGCAAATGTCAGTTAAAGCGACGCAGTGCCGGAAGCTGAAATTTCGCCTGGGCACGAAGGGGGTTTATGTGCCCAGTAAGCAAGTGGTTAAGCAGACTTTATTGCAAAACTGACCAACAAAAATAAGAATAATACCAACAAAAAGGGTTTTCTGAGGAAATCCATGCTGGAAATGCATTTGTAGTAATCATTGTTACATGTTGGTCTTTGGGACTACAAGTCACAGCCTAGCCTGAATTCAATCAATATATGTAGTGTTGCAGCTGACTGTACAATATTTTTTCTTTTTGGAATAGTTTAGAGGGAAGCTGCACACGTTTCCATAATCCACATTTCCTGTTACTTCTCATAGAAAGGCAATGCTGCCATCTGCTGGCTTATATTTTCGTTTAATGGCATTTTTAAATATAAGATCATTTGCAAAAATAAATAAATACAACAAACATTGTTAACTATTTTACAAAACACTGCTTACTAAATTATATTTAATATAAAAATTACAGGGTCAATGGGTTCTGGCAGAATATTTTTATTTTCTAAAATACCTGTAAAATAAATTTTAAGTGTAGAAAAGTGCCATTGTATAATATGCTGGTATTATGTGCATTGTGTATTGTTATAGGATAGATGCACCTGTACCAGTGTTGCCAACCTCCTGCAGAATTTTTTTACTGACAAAACATGGGAAATTTACTGACGAAGCACATTTTTTTTTTACTGATAACCTGAAAAATGACATACTGTAACTCCTATTAATAACAAAGACAACCGATATTTAAACAGTATAAACACAATATGGAAACACTGACAATACCCATAGCAAGCAATTTGCCTGGTTTAAACTTCAAAAATCAACACAGCATGACACATTATCAGCCCCTGATATTTATAAAAATTGAAAAGATCGCAGATTTTTTCAAACTATCTGTACATTTATTGATGGTTGGCAACCCTGACCTGTACCATGAAAACAGTTGTCAATGGCATGAAAAATCAGAACAGAAAGTGCTCTGATATTATATATTCCTTGTCCTTAGCAATGTTCGATGTGAAAACACAAACCTGCAAAAGAACAAATTTTAGGCTTTAACTGCTTGCTGACCGCGCCACGCACTTATACGTCGGCAGAATGGCACGGCTGTGCAAAGCAACGTACTGTATATATACACGTTGCTTTGAATTTTGCGCCGTGCAGGCACACATGCACCGCCAGCGGCACGCGCACCCCTGCCGCTAACTCTGTGACCGCGCCCCGCGGGACACGAGGACTCGATGTCCGCCGGTGTCCCACGATCGTGTCATGGAGCTGCAGAACGGGGGGATGCCTATAACTTTTGCGCAAACAATCAATATACGCTTATTTGCGTGCTGCTCAGTCCTGAATCCTGCTCCAGTGCTGTGCTCCTCCGACCTCAGACCTCCGGGTTAGTTACAGATTTAAAATTCTGGCACGCGCGCCTGGCGGGATGTCCTAATACATCACTCGCCTGTGCTGCGCTGCACTGCCTCTGTGAAATCCGCCCCCCCCCCCGCCAGCCGAATACAGCATATGCTCGACTCGGCAAGCTCCGGCAAGCCGAACCGATCTCGGCTATTTTTACTGGCACATTCCTGCAACCACGGACATTTAAAAAGTGCAGTAAGGTGAGTAAGGTTAAGTTTTACTGCCACTGACCACCAATGCAGGGGAGGGATAGAGGCTTAACTTGCACTGCCACTGACCACCAATGAGTATTAACCTTAATAGTACTGACACCAATGTTCAAGGTTATTATTTCATCCAACTACACAAATGCTGGGGGTTATTGTACTCTCAATTTTCCAGGGTTCATTGTGATAAACAGGAAAGACACAGCAGAACCAACATTTTTGGCCATTGAGGTGTGAAAGTGTGCTGCTAGTGTGCGGTCCTCTGGAAGTGCAAGGCCCCGTACACACGAGAGGATCGATCCGCTGGAATTAATCCGCGGACCGGTTTCAGCGGATATATCCCCTGGTGTGTACAATCCAGCGGATATTTTTCCGCGGATTTTTTCCCCCGGGGATGGATTTCCAGTGGATCAAAATCTCTGTACAGACTCACCGGATCAATCCGTCCGAATCCATCCCCCGCATGCGTCGTAATGATTCGACGCATGCGTGGAAGTCCTTATATTGCAGCGTCGCGCATGTCGCCGCGTCATCATCGCGGCGACGTCGCGTCACCGCGGACGGAATTCCGCGGGGATTTTGATCTCATGGTTAGTACAACCATGAGATCAAAATCTGCCAGAGGATTTATCCGCGGAAACGGACCTCCGGACCGTTTCCGCGGATAAATCCTCTCGTGTGTACGAGGCCTTTGGGTCCACACTTGAGGTCCTCTATAATTTTCCACTTGATCATAACCACTGCGCTAGGAAACATTTTTTGCCATCTGTGTTTCCAAAGTGGGGGAAATCCATCATAGACAGTTGTCATTGGAACAGGTGTACCCTTTGGAAAAGTTTTGCTCTATTCCTGTTCTGAATTTTGAATATTCCTTCATTTTCTAGTCTGAGTGACAGCGGTCAACATGACAAATAGAGAGGGTGAATTTCCCTAATGGGGTCACTGACACCATAAAACCTGACAGGTGGTTTTATCCATCCACCCTATCCAAAACTACAATGACCTATACTATTGAACAATCTTGGAATCTATTGGGACTCAGAAAGCACTCAGCAGATGTGCTCCATGGCAGAATGCTTGGACCATGACTGCGGTAATACTTGGAATGATGAACCCATATAAATTGAAAACTGTAGTCAAAGGCCCAGATTCAGTAAGCAATTGCGCCTGCGTAACCATAGGTTACGCAGCGCAATTGCTGTCTTGCGCCGGCGTAACGAGTTCTCCTGATTCAGAGAACTCGTTACGCCGACTGCAGCCTAAAATCTGCGTGGCATAAGGCTCTTATGCCACGCAGATTTTAGGCTGAATTCTTGCGTTGACCGCCAGGGGGCGCTCCCATTGTGGTCAGCGTAAAGTATGCAAATTGCATACTTACGCCGATTCACAATGTTGCGCGGGCCCTGCGTACGCAAGGTACGGAGTTTCCATACGGCATCTTTAGCGTAAGGCTGCCCCTTCTAATAGTAGGGGCAGCCAATGCTAAAGTATAGCCGCTGTTCCCGCAACGTGAAATTTGAATTTCACGTCGTTTGCGTAAGTGATTCGTGAATGGCGCTGGACGCCATTCTCGTTCACTTTGAAGCAAATGACGTCCTTGCGACGTCATTTGCCGCAATGCACGTCGGGAAAGTTTCCCGACGGAGCATGCGCTCTACACTCGGCGCGGGAGTGCGCCTTATTTAAATGTTTCCCGCCCCCGGCGGGATCATTTACATTGCGCGCGCTTACGCCGGGCAATTTTGCCGGCGCGCCCTCGCAATTTACGGAGCTACTGCTCCGTGAATCGAGGGCAGCGCAAAATATTTGCGTGGGCGCAGGGCAAAATCGTTGCCCTGCGCCTCCGCAAATATAGCGCAGATCTCTTTGAATCTGGGCCAAACTATTCAAATATCCAGTAATAAAAACAGTCACCTGTTCTAAACACGTTGATTAGAGAACTAAAGTCAAGCTCTAGGCCGAATGGTGCGAAAAAGTTGTCAGGTTTTATGTTTCTCCTGTGAAGAAATAGGTCACAGTTATTTCTGCCAAAAGAGTGGGACCCCACACACAGAGAACGTTGAGCTTAATGAGAACAATGACTGCTCCGTTGTATGTCGACTAATTACCACCAGATGTACCCGATCTCTACTCGCACAAATAGATTTGCCGGAATGACTGTAACTTAATGATACACTATAGGCGTTCAGAATGTAGCGGCTCACTGTTTAAAGGGAAGGAGTGGCTGGGCCCATATCACACGTACAAGGAAATGTTTTCTTATATGTGTTATTGTATAAGCCGGAAATAGTATTGGGGCATTTTTGGAACACCTAATACCTGCCATGGTTTATTTTCATAGAAAACTTTGGTTGAAGCTACTGTATATTATTCTACATGGATGTGATAGATGTAATGTTTCTATTGCAGTATGTCAAAGAATGTAAATTATAATGCCATGTGTAGTGCTAGTACAGGGGTCAGTGAGCATGATGGGTAGAAAAAGCAAGCTACCAGTCTGAAACGATACAACACAGCATGAGGAGTCACATGACAGCTCACAGCGTAAAGGACAACTTCAATAAATACTGTTCAGACAAGGAAGTAGGGCTATGATGGGAGTAGAAATACCCATTACTAATAGACGAACAATTCTGCCCTTTATATTTCCTGCTTAACATCTGAATGTTTCAGAATCTCAAAAGTCTGGCATTTTAGAAAATCAAAATTCAGTTTTTCCTCGCAAAATAGGTGGAAAACAGGGTTACAATTGTAGGTAGGTAGTCGTTTCCTTTTTCGTGATTTTGTAGTAGGCAGTGAGCTGTATTCAGACTATTTGCACCTAAACAGGGGTGATCTCTAACCATGGAGTGTGTTTTCTCTACCACTTGCTGTTGAGCTTTTGCCAGGGAGGTATCATTCTATCTTATGAATATTTAATGACCTAGCCAATCAGAAGGCTAGGGAGGACAAGTGATGCATGCTGGGAGAGCTGGGACATTTCCTGTTCTATAGGGAGAAAAAACTGCGCTTGTCAAAAATGTTCTAAATATATATGCGTCAAGGCAGCAGAAGAAATGTGATAAGCATATAAAGTCCAATATAAAAGTAAACTGCGCCAAGATATCAGGCTGGTAAAAAGCAATGATAATAGATAATATGAATAAAAGCACATTCAGTCCAATAAAAAGTTTGTAGCAGCACCACCATGTGTCAGCAAAACTTCAGTGTGAACACACCACCACCAAACTGAAAGCTGCTTACCAGGTGTATAGTCACAAATAGGAAACACTCCTGCTTCCAGCAAACAGTTTTTGTCGCCACTCTAGCCAGAGTGGGTATTGCTCACCCGGATAGGTCCCTCTCACTGGCCTAGCAGCCGGGATGGCGCAGGGAATAAAGTACAGTCTCTGCCACCTTTATGAGGAGACACTTTTGGTCCAGAATCCCCTGCCATAGGATTCAGCACTCGGATCTCTCCAGCTTTGTTTTAGTAGAACTTTAGACCCAACAGGCGACACTGTCAAGCCTCTCAGTGCACGGTGCATCCTTCGATGAAGTTTTCAGGCCTCCTCCCAAGATACCAGCCTCTTGCATGGTCCTCTCCAGGATAGGTCCTCCCCTGGCTTCCTTCATCAAGTGGCTTCCTCCCGCAGGACGGACAGCACAGGATCACCTCTGAAAAAGGCAGGCCCCAGTCTGACTACTGGGCCTACCAGGCAAAGCCACGTCTCCGGACCAACGTGGTCCCGGAGTCAGGATTCAGGAACACGCACCCCAGGCCAGGCGGGCCACGAGGCACGAACAACTGACCCCCGCCAATGGCGTCTGTCCCTTAACCACCCTGGCGGTATGATTCTGTCTGGAATTTTGTACCAAAAGCGGTACAATTTTTTGCATGGAAATTTGGCGTTTTATACTGTAGGCCTGCAATTCTTAGGAATAACTCACTTAAATCTGTCCAAACAAGAGTCTAGTAGACATCCCGGGTATGATAAGTTTGAAACACAAAATCATAAATTATAATATAATAAATAACTATAAATAATTATAACAAATGATAATGTATATATAATAAAAATTATTCAAAAATGTAATCAAATCAAAAACACTGACATTTGCTCAGTTGCAGAATTGTCGCTGTTATTACTTTTATTTTTTTATTATGAATTTCCCCACAAATGGCTATCGCACAATTCTGCAAGTGATTATAATTTATTATCGCTGTTTTCTAGCTGCTCTAAAATCACTTTTGACATAAAGGGACACTTTTGGTTGCTATGGACAATCTACAGTTTGCAGGCAGAAAGAACAGTTTTTATTTTATAAAAGTACATGCAGAACACTGGGCAGACCACTAGGGACAAGGGGTGTGTGTATTTTTTACATACAGTCCTCTAATCTGTAAGATTACAGTATACTGTATGTAATGTGTTTATTTATTTTTTTGAATTTGGCACCGTTCTCCGCCCCCGTGCGTCGTAACGTCGGAGATCGGCAGCACACAGGCACTGTGTGAATCGAGCGAGGAGGACACTGCTCGCTCACACAGTGGGGATGCATCGCAGGATCCAGGGACAAGGTAAGCCGCGCCGCTGCAGGCTCGCACAGCTACCCCGAGCATGACTCAGAGTTACCGATAGTAGCATGGAAAAACCACCCCGAGTCACGCTCGGGAACACCGCTAGGCAGGTTAAGTACCCCTCCCCAGCATGCACAGCGAGGTAACCACTCCCACTGATTCACTGCCGAGGGGGATACCCAATACACCCTGACTTTGCTGCTGCCACCCTTGGCCTGGGGTGGTAATAACACCCCCAAGCGAGCAATGGTGGTTACTCCCAGCACAGCCATGGCTGGAACAGAGGCTAAATTGCCCTCAATCATATTTGTCTGAGCCAAATAACAACTCAGACCCCCTCTAAATTTACAGAAGCGCCTGTTCAACAGGAGCAGGGTGCTACATACTCACCCTGCTACAAAAAGACACTGTCCCCAGTGTCGGGAACAATGGCGTCTCAAGCCTGAGCGCCAACACCTGAACCTTTAAAATTGGATAGGTAAAGGAAGAAAAGAAAACAGGAACATACTATATGTAACAGTCACCACCGTTTATGACCTTCCATCAACCCACGACAGCTTATCGACACTCCAACCAACAGGCAGACCCGAACCATTCCATAAGAATTCCCTCAATAACGAGACTGACAAGCTCTGTTACTGCGTCAAAATATGAACTATCAGTGATGTCCCCTGTCCTGTAATTTAGGACATAATTTCTCAGTCACCCTATGGCCCTATTGGACATAAGGTGACCCTAGACATAAGACCCCTTGGTGACGCCGGTATAGGAGTACCCCTCATCCTAACAAAGTCTCTGGGTGTCCCGGGTCATTCCGTTACATCTCTCCCCTTTCGGTGGGAGACTGACACAGGAGGAGACCCCGAACGGGTTGACTCCGAAGTTAGTCAGTAGTACTAGTCCTTCAATGCTGGTATCCATACCGTACCCCAAATAAATTGCTCCAAACAGAGCATTACTCACCCCGCCAACCTCTGTCTCTCTCAGAGAACCTGCCTGCCGCTGGGGAGAGGCCTGGACTGGCCCTTCTCCCTGGAGTCCTTTCAGCCGCTGGAGAAAAGACAGGGTGACTGGGCTCAGTCCATCATGTGGTTGGGGATCTGGGCCAACTGGCCCCCATCCCTGGGGTATACCAGTGGAGACTGAAGTCCCATCCACTGGTAGGTGAAAATCCCCCGATGCTTGCAAAGCCAAGCCGACATCCTCCTGTCTCGGTGACGCACCATTTTCTGGGGTTGTGTCAGCGGAGACCACAGTCCCATCCACTGCCCCAGGAACTCCCTCTCCTGCTAGGTGAGAGCAGAGGCTTGTGGCACTCTGCTCTGTTGCCAGCTCTTCTGTTGGGTCGCTTTGAGTGGAGACCACAGTCCCATCCACTCCCACAGGAACTCCCTCTCCTGCTAGTTGAGAGCAGAGGCTTGTGGCGCTCTGCTCGGTTGCCAGCTCTTCTGCTGGGTCACTTTGAGTGGAGACCACAGTCCCATCCACTCCCACAGGAACTCCATCTCCTGCTAGATGAGAGCAGAGGCTTGTGGCACTCTGCTCCGTTGCCAGCCTTTCTGCTGGGTCGCTTTGAGGGGAGACCACAGTCCCATCCCCCGATGTCAGCTCAAGCTGCAGTTGTGTGCAGCAGCCAGTAGCATCCTGCCCTGCCGCCAGCGATTCAGCTGGGAGTAAACGCTTTACCACCACAGCTTGTTGCTGGGGAGAGGGGCCAATTGCCCCGGCTCCCTGGAACTCCACTTTCATGGTGACTGTCATCTGTACCTCTCTTCAGATGGTGCTGCTGTGACTTCTGCTGCTGCAGCACCTCTTTGCTGTAGCCAAGTGGCATCCACAGCCGCTATAACCTGGTCTATGATCTCCGGTCGGGGATTAGGTCCATACTGTGCCAGTCCACGTCTAACAGCCCGGTCAAAAAACTCTTCATCGGGTGTCCTGTCTGTTATGCTGGGCCTTTCAGCTCTATCCATTTGGACAAGCTCTGTAATAATGTCCCTTCTCTTACGATTGCAGGCCGATCTGCCCCGGCTCTCCAGTAAGTCCTTGAGGGAAGAGAGCTTCAGCCGTTCATACAGCGTCTCCATTGTCCTGTGTCCTTGTAGCCGTCCTTTAAGCGATAGAATTATCCCGCTGCTAGCCACCAATTGTAACGGTCGCCACCGTTTATGACCTTCCATCAACCCACGACAGCTTATCAACACTCCAACCAACAGGCAGACCCGATCCATTCCATAAGAATTCCCTCAATAACAAGACTGACAAGCTCTGTTACTGCGTCAAAATATGAACTATCAGTGATGTCCCCTGTCCTGTAATTTAGGACATAATTTCTCAGTCACCCTATGGCCCTATCGGACATAAGGTGACCCTAGACATAAGACCCCTTGGTGACGCCGGTATAGGAGTACCCCTCATCCTTACAAAGTCTCTGGGTGTCCCGGGTCATTCCGTTACACTATACATTATCACATTTATGACAAATCACCAATTTACATTTGCATTCCTATCTATCTAAACCCGCCCACTCTCCGGCAGTCTTGATAGAAGATCAACTTGACCTGAAAGAAAACAGAAATTGCAATGTTTTTAACTGTACAATTCCTTTTATTTAACCTTGCAAAGTTCCACTTCCTGAATCCTCACCTAGGCGAGAATGACATAGACCCATCCACCCATTGCCAACTGGGATGTCTACATCACATCCAGGAGGCAGTATTTGAGAGTTTCAGCACAAGCCTACGTACAGACATGACCTGCAGCATCCCATTTCAAGATGGCAGCAAAAGAACAGGGGGGAGAACTTTGGCTGCAAGAAAGATAAAGCTAGACTCCGTGGACTAGTAATTATTTTATATATAGGGAAAGGTATTAGGAATTTGAAATATAATTTAGCTCCGTAGGGTGAATTTCTTCTTTAAAGGGGTTGTAAAGGTAAATGTTTTTTTCACCATCCTATGCATTAAGGTGAAAAAACATCCGACGGTAACGCCCCCCCCCCCCCCCGAACCCCCGTTTTACTTACCTGACCCCTCGAAAGTCCTGTGCGCGTCCACGTGATCCTCTTCGGTTCCCAGCCTGGCCGTTGATTGGCTAGGCTGGACGGATTGATAGCAGCGCAGCCATATACCCGCCGCTGTATCACGGGAGCGCGCTCGCAAAAGCTTTCCACCATGCGAGCTCGCTCGCATGAAGGTGGAAAGCTTTTGCGAGGAGGAGCCGAGACAGCCGCCGAGGGACCCCAGAAGACAGGGTTAGGGGACACTCTGTGCAAAACTAGCTGCACAGTGGAGGTAAGTATAACATGTTTGTTAATTAAAAAAAAAAAAAGTTTGCCTTTAGTGTTCCTTTAAGTCCTAGTCTTGTTTTTGGAAAGCAACATCAGTTTTTTATTTGACAGAGGTTTCATTTATCTGTATTACAACTGCAATATATTGACAGCCAAACATTCCACCCAGCAAAGGCTTAGACCAGGCATTTATTATATAATGTAATGCACTAGATAAGGTGGTCTTGTTTAAGTATAGTATGCTTAGATATAAAACAGATGCATTTTTTTCAAATCCTTAAATCAAGATCCATATCTCACCAGCTTTCATTTATAATCAAAATTACTTTTCCTTGTACTATCGGCCATCTATGCAAAGCAAAGTGTAGATTGTTGGATACGGTCAGATACAAAATGATATTACTCAAAACAATATTTCTGAGAATTTATTTAAGCTTTTTGAGACCTACGACAAATGGAAAAGATTGGGCTTTGTCTAGAAATGTCTAGACTAGCTGCATTGTAGAATAACCATTTTTTAAATGTCATTATTTGCTCATCTTTATAGAATGTATACGGTACATTTTTTAATGCTATAGATGGGTTTTTACAGGCTGAACTTCTGATATGTGAATTTAATGCTGTTCTAGAAACCCTAGGAAAACGTAATATGGTGCCACATAGATCATAATAAATTATATATTGTATCTAACAATTTGGACATTCCATTTTGGGGTCTCAGTATTGGGTCATCTGTACAAAGAAAGAAAAAAAAATTTAAGGTGCTGACCATAATAAGCAGATGTTCTCCTTTTAGGGTTGTGTTTTGCAGTGTATGTGAATTTAACACTTCTGAAAGCCCAAGAAAAAAAAAAGATACAGGGGAACCTTGGATTACAAGCATAATTCGTTCCAGGAGAATGCTCGTAATCCAAAACACTTGCATATCAAGTTTCCCCAAGTCAATGGAAACAAAAACAATTTGTTTTGCATTGACTTCTATGGCATGCAATACCGCATGTGGCCAGAGGTGGGGGGGGGCACCGGAGAGCCTCTGAAAAGGCTTGGGGAACTCGAACTGAGTATTTCCGAGTTTTTCCAAGTATTTTAGAACGGCTCAGAACGGCTCAGATCGGCTCCTATCGGCTTCGGCACCCCCCCCCCCCCCCACCTCAAGCCAAATGTGGTACTGCACACCGCTGTGGCTTGAATCCTGCTAGTTTTGCGAGACTCGCAAGCCGAGTCAGGATTTTTTTAAAAGCAGTGCTCGTATTGCAAAATGCTCGTTAACTGCTTTACTTGCAATCCAAAGTTTCACTGTATGGTGGAAAATAGATCATGAGAAACAAGAGACCTAGTGCAATTCCATTAAAACCTTTATTAAAGAGTAAAAAGACATAAGTGATATAAAAGCATGTCAAAGCACGATATGAACTGGACACCTCCAGGACTACTGGGATGCTCCCCATAAGCAAGGAGACCAGAATGTGTCCATAATGGCTAGGCTGACACGTTTCTAGGGAGAACCCTCTTCCTCAGAGCCAAAGAACCACCAAATGACCCACCACACATATATACTGACAATGTAGACTGCCCTAATTCCGTTGGCCCCACAGGCTCATGGGTTTTGGGCACCTCCACAATATTGTTAACTGTTTACTGGCAGTGTGGAGGGCACATCTGAAACCTTGTTAATTATATATATATATATATATATATATATATATATTATTGGGTAAAGTAGTTATTCCTGCGCTACAGTGGAAACTATGTGTGCAGAGGGTAAAGGTGTGGCAACTACCGTATGGGCCAACCACCAGGGGCGGACTGACCATTGGGACTGCCCGAGGGCCCCATGCCACTAGGGGGCCCCATCAGGGTTGCCAGGCTCAATAAAACCAGAGACAGTATGTAAAAATCTGTGTTTTTTTTAACATCTGTCCCTGATATGTCCGAAACCAACATGCTTTTGATGTGAAAATTCAGAGATTTTAGCTGCCCTGTCTCTGCACCGCCTCCTGGCATGGTGGCCATCTGTAAGCCTGGGGGCCCCATAATCTTCTATTGCCCGGGGGCCCCATGATTTTTTCAGTCCACCCCTGCCAACCACTACCCACAGTGAGACATGGAAACAATCAAGAGATGGTGTTGGGCTCCAATAGCATAGAATGGTGTAATTGGTAAAATGTATAAATAACCAGAATAGTATAATTGATAAATGAATGTGCAAATATGCAAATAGACTGAGTGAAAAATAAAAATCCCTATAAATGCTAAGATAAGGTGCATCCAAAGGTGTACTGAATGAATGTGCAAACAGTGCAGATAAGGTGACTCAGGTGCATAAATAAAATCACAACGTAAAGATAATAATATATGCAGTCGCAGAGGAAATCGCAGGATGGTGTTATGCTCCAATTAAAATGAATGACTGGACATAACTGATATACAACAATGATGGATGAATAAAACAGTGAACTGAAAGGAGTGCAAATACATACAAATAGGTGACTGTATAATGTAAGTAAAATCACATCATATGAATGGTGGATGGAACCACAAGATTGTCCAATTGTTACAATGTGTAAATGGTGCAACTGCGACTCAGTCCAAGAGGTGAAGAAATTGCAAGGTGCAAGTAGAGTGCTGGGTGCAGAAATAGAATCGCAATGTAAAGATAATATATGCAGTCGCAGAGGAAATCGCAGCATTGTGTTATGCTTCCATCAACATGAATGACTGAACTAATACACCAATGATGGATGATGCAACTGCGACTCAGTCCAAGAGATAATGCAATTTAATCAAAAGAAATCACAAAGTGCGAGTGAAATGCTGGGTGCTAAATGACATCAGCAGGTGGCAAGGTGACTTGTTGGTGAATCTTCGGTTTATGGTGACACCCGAAGGTGTGCTAGCAAATTACCTTACGGCTGCAAGGTAAGTAGCATTCAATACACTTTGGAGATGTCTTACCCTGCTGACCACCCAGCCTGGAAGGAAGCCTTAACCCCCTAGGATCCACACAACTGGAAGGACGGATAGGAGTTATCCCCTCTACCCCCAAGTGATTCCATTGGTTTTATTGAATGCTGCTTACCTTGCAGCCGTAAGGTAATTTGCTAGCACACCTTCGGGTGTATAGCACAGGCTATCTCCCGGGGGCTTACCAGTGCGTTGCCGGTTATTATACTGTGCTGGCTTGATCTGTCCAGAGGACCACCTATCCTGTGTATGCTCCTGAACTTAGTATATGTATTGTGGCATAAGTCGAGCGTCTGAGCCTCCAATCCTTCTGGCCAATCCTGCCCCCCGCGTCAATACATTCATGCTTTTGAATCAAGCCTCTGGTGTATGACAAGTGACTGGCACCCCGTCAAAATATTCTACGTAGAGGGATTTTTTTGCCTTTCCTCGAGCCTGTGGAGATCCATTTGTTGGCTACTATTTCTATTTTTGAAATTTCTCTACCTGTAAAGTTCCCTAAACATCCTTCTGCATATGTGGTTTGGAGTACTTTAAGATAGTAAAATTTACTTTCCACTATTGTCTTCTCTTGTCCGTCCTGAAAAAGCCTTTCCTCGAGCCTGTGGAGATCCATTTGTTGGCTACTATTTCTATTTTTGAAATTTCTCTACCTGTAAAGTTCCTTAAATATCCTTCTGCATATGTGGTTTGGAGTAGTTTAAGATAGTGAAATTTACTTTCCACTATTGTCTTCTCTTGTCCGTCCTGAAAAAGCCTCATGGCGAAACATGTAGACGTACAGGGGACATTTTGTCATACTTTATATGGTTTTCTCTATTTATACTGTGTTGTTTTGCACAGGTGGTTCTCAAAAAATTAGCATATTGTGATAAAGTTCATTATTTTCTGTAATGTACTGATAAACATTAGACTTTCATATATTTTAGATTCATTACACACAACTGAAGTAGTTCAAGCCTTTTTATTGTTTTAATATTGATGATTTTGGCATACAGCTCATGAAAACCCAAAATTCCTATCTAAAACAATTAGCATATTTCATCCGACCAATAAAAGAAAAGTGTTTTTAATAAAAAAAAAAGTCAACCTTCAAATAATTATGTTCAGTTATGCACTCAATACTTGGTCGGGAATCCTTTTGCAGAAATGACTGCTTCAATGCGGCGTGGCATGGAGGCAATCAGCCTGTGGCACTGCTGAGGTGTTATGGAGGCCCAGGATGCTTCGGTAGCGGCCTTAAGCTCATCCAGAGTGTTGGGTCTTGCGTCTCTCAACTTTCTCTTCCCAATATCCCACAGATTCTCTATGGGGTTCAGGTCAGGAGAGTTGGCAGGCCAATTGAGCACAGTAAACCATTTACCAGCAGATGGAAGCATGAAGTGCTCCAAAATCTCCTGATAGCTAGCTGCATTCACCCTGCCCTTGATAAAACACAGTGGACCAACACCAGCAGCTGACATGGCACCCCAGACTATCACTGACTGTGGGTACTTGACACTGGACTTCAGGCATTTTGGCATTTCCCTTTTCCCAGTCTTCCTCCAGACTCTGGCACCTTGATTACCGAATGACATGCAAAATTTTCTTTCATCCGAAAAAAGTACTTTGGACCACTGAGCAACAATCCAGTGTTGCTTCTCTGTAGCCCAGGTCAGGCGCTTCTGCCGCTGTTTCTGGTTCAAAAGTGGCTTGACCTGGGGAATGCGGCACCTGTAGCCCATTTCCTGCACACGCATGTACACGGTGGCTCTGGATGTTTCTACTCCAGACTCAGTCCACTGCTTCCGCAGGTCCCCCAAGGTCTGGAATCGGTCTTTCTCCACAATCTTCCTCAGGGTCCGGTCACCTCTTCTCGTTGTGCAGCGTTTTCTGCCACACTTTTTCCTTCCCACAGACTTCCCACTGAGGTGCCTTGATACAGCACTCTGGGAACAGCCTATTCGGTCAGAAATTTATTTCTGTGTCTTACCCGCTTGCTTGAGGGTGTCAATGATGGCCTTCTGGACAGCAGTCAGGTCGGCAGTCTTACCCATGATTGCGGTTTGGAGTAATGAACCAGGCTGGGAGTTTTTAAAAGCCTCAGGAATCTTTTGCAGGTGTTTAGAGTTAATTAGTTGATTAGTAGATGATTAGGTTAAGAGCTTGTTTAGAGAACCTTTTCATGATATGCTAATTTTTTTAGATAGGAATTTGGGGTTTGGGGAGCTGTATGCCAAAATCATCAATATTAAAACAATAAAAGGCTTGAACTACTTCAGTTGTGTGTAATGAATCTAAAATATATGAAAGTCTAATGTTTATCAGTACATTACAGAAAATAATGAACTTTATCACAATATGCTAATTTTTTGAGAACCACCTGTATATATATTTTTTGTAATAAAGTACTATTTTTTTATTATTCCTGTTTGTGTTGCCTGCAAAGTCCGACCACATATTACCTTTTCAGAGTAATTTTTCTTCTTCTGCCCTTGTTGTTTTAACTTTGCATAGTAAAACCTTTTTTTTTTCTGTTTCTTGTCTGATAAAAGGCCTAGGCTTATGACATCATGCACTGCTCTCTCTCTCACTCGTGAGAGTTTGCCAGGAAGGGAGGGGGAGGAGTCATAAGATGGACAATGAGAGCTGCAGAGCTAGATGTGTGCCTCTGTGTGTCTGTGTAAATCCAGGAAGTGAACAGGCATCAGCTTCAGCTGCCCACACTTCAAATGGGTTCACCTAGACTCAGTGGAGGGAGATGTCTGCACATATTTGGCAAGCACAGTATATATAGAATAATATGCAAAGTGTTTGGAGAGAAGCTTAAGAATGGCAAAGATGTTTTTATCACAAATTTTGTGAGCAGACTGCAGTTCCTCTTTAACTACTTCCTGCCCAACCTACAGGAGAATTGATAGCCGGGCGGAAGCTCTGTTATACTGGGTGGATGTAAAAAAAAACATTTTGGCCCGGATTCACATACATTGGCGCATATTTATGCCGGCGTAGCGTACCTAATATACGCTACGCCGACGTCGCGCAGAGAGGCAAGCACAGAATTCTCAAAGCACTTGCCTCCCAAACTGCGCTGGGTTCCCTCTGTGTAAGCCGTCGTAGGTGGAAGTGGGTGTGAGTCATGCTAATGAGGAGTGACCCCATGCAAATGATGGACCGAGTGCCATACAAGTACTTAAAACGAACGGCGCATGCGCCGTCCCGTGGACGTATCCCAGTGCGCATGCTCAGAATCACGTCGGAACTACTCCCTAAGGTACAACGGATCACTGCCTACGACATGAACGTAACCTACGCCGAGCCCTATTCACGTGCTACGTAAACGGCGTAAAATACGACGGCTGTGTTCCCTGGTCCATACCTTAGCATGAGTTGCGCCTCATATATGGGGAATAACTTTACACCGGACGTACGACTTACGCAAACTGCGTATATTATGCGCCGGGCGCAAGTACGTTCGCGAATCGACGTATCTCCCTCATTTCCATATTTGAATAGGAAATCAATGGGAGCGCCACTTGCAGCCAGCGTAAATATGCGCCCACGATACGCCGGTGTAGGAAAGTTACGTTGGTCGGATGAAGCCTATTTTCAGGCGTATCTCAGTTTATGGGCACCGCGCACAGATACGACGGCGCATATTTACACTTACGCGGTGTATCTCGAGATACGTCGGCGTAAGTGCTTTGTGAATCCGGGCCTTTGTTTTTTACATACTGTCACCAGTGAGTGTCAGTATCACCATGTAAAAAGAGGGAAAAACACTGCGCTTAAAAATAATAAAAGGCCGCCAGCACCATACAAAAAACTAAAAACAAAATAATGCAAATAAAGTGCAGAGCTAAGAATCATTAATAAATAGTGACAACTAAAGATAACATACGAGAGGGGGGATTATGAAACCCTTATTCATATAATAACATGACGTATACAAGTCAATATAAATTGTGAAAAAAAGTCCATAAAACATCAAAGAATGCCCTCCTCTGTGCTCCATGATAGATAACAAACAAGTGTAGAAAAATGTAAAGCTGGACCAGATTGGCAGCAAAGAGATAACATGATCCCCAAGCAAGCCAGATAATTGAAGCTGCTTACCAGATACAAATAACCACTGAATCATAGGTGGTCAGAACACGCACAGGGAATGAAAGGGTTTGTTAAGGCGGTGCACACAGCCACTGCCAGCCCCTCTGCTAGGATTACTTATTGTATATACTGTAGTGCCTGGTTACTTTCCAGTACCGGTGCTATGTTAAATTTAGAGGGGGTCAGAGAGTGAGTCAACTCTGACCATGTTCATTTGTTCAAATTTGGGTCTCTGTCTCAGCTTTGGCTGTGCTGTGGGTCCATTCTGCTGTTTCTGGGGTGCTGATCTCACCCCAGGTCGGCAGGTGGCAGTAGTGAAGTCAGGGATTGGGTACTCTTGCCCAGCAGCCTATCATGAGGGTTTTGCCTCGCTGTGCATGCTGGGGGAGGGTATTTATGAGGCAGACGCCATCTTCCTGGGTCTCTCCTCGTGTGGCACCCACCTTTAGGGTTGCCACTTCACGCCACCCCTGGCGAATGGCCTTCCGGGCCGGAGTTGCGCATGCAACGCAAGGATCCTGGCTTCGGGACCACATTGGCCCGGAGCAATTGATTTGCCGCTTGGGGACTCAGTAATCGACTGGGTCCCACCTAAGAAGGTCCTGGGTCGTCTGTCCAGTTGGAGGAGGCCGTACGGTGGAGAGTCTGCCTGAGGAGTGCCAAGAGAGGCTGGTGTTTTCCAATAGGGGCCTGACTATCCATTGGGGACCAGGGGAACCGAACACTGAAAGGCTGGATGTTGGCCGCCTGTCAGTCGGTACCCTAATTCAAAACTACCTGAAGGAGATCCAGGTGCCAAGTCTGCTAAGGAGGGTTATCTCCGCTGTTCATTTACCAGGAGGGTCTGTGCAGAGACTTTTTTCTAAGGTTCGAGTGACATTCTGGCATCCAGGCTGGTGAGAGAGGACTGTCCAGGTGCACTATACCCACTCTAGCTGGAGTGGTAAAAGAGACATTACACGTGGGAGCAGGACTGTTTCCCTATTTCTGATATCTGGATCTCCTATCTTTATTTCTTCTGAACCTCTACTCTTCACCAAGTTTTATTGTTTTTACCTGGCTGGGTAATAAAGAGCACAGAAAAAGACACCTGTCGTGGACATTCCTTTACTACAACTTTCACCAAACACCCCTAGACATCAGAGAAACACGAGGTAACATGCCGCCCCCAAAACAAACCAGCAGCTCCTTCGGGGGTAGTGCTACAATACTATTTTCTAAAATTCTTCTCAGAAACACAATTTTTCTTATCCCCGATCAGCGGTTATGTGATCCGTCCGGCGCTGTCTTTCTCCGCTGTATGTATTACAGAGGGAGGGGTCGACATCTTCCTCTGATGTCTGCCGGGCGGTCACGTGACCTACCTCTGTAATACGAACATTGGAGGAAGACAGCGCCGGGCAGTCACATGACCGCTGTTCGGAGATAAGAAAAACTGTATTTATAAGAAGAATTTTAGAAAATGGCATATAGTATATACTAGCAGAGGGACTGGCAGTAATTGGGAGCAGTAATGTGCGAGCTGCTCAGAACTGTGATAGAAGGGGGAGGGGAGGACACAGCTCACACACAGAGCTGTCAGGCAGGGAGGGGAGAGGGGGAGAAGGACACAGGAACAGAGAGGAGAGCAGATAGCAGGCGGCGGGTGGCATGTAAACTGACCACGGTGTCAGGGATCAGCAGCCATAATACACCGTAGTTAGTTTACAGGGGGGGGGGCAGAAACTGGCAGGATCAACCAGGTATTACTGGTGTCTCAGAGGGCCAAATGAAACAGCACAAGCACTGTGCTGTATAACATGCTTTAACCACTTGCCGACCAGCCGCCGCCGATATATGGTGACAGGTCTGCTCTATTGTGCAAATCACTGTACAGGTACGACAGGTTCCTTTAAGAGCTATAGTAGGTGCGGGTGTGTTGCCGGTGACAATGCATGTGGACGTCAGCTCCGATGTTCGCCAGCCACACATGAACACTGCTCAGAAAAGGCAGAATGGGGATCTGTCAATGTAAACAAACAGATCCCCGTTCTATCAGGCGAGTAGAGAGAGATCGTCTGTTCCTAGTGATCAGGAACAGCAATCTCTCTGTACTCCCTGTCAGTACGCTCCCCTCACAGTTAGGACACATCTAGGGAACACTTAACCCCTTGATCGCTCCCTAGTGTTAACCCCTTCCCTGCCAGTGTCATTTATACAGTAATCAGTGCATTTTTATAGCACTGAATGCTGTATAAATGTCACTGATCCCCAAGTAAAAATAAAAAATAAAATAATGTGGTTGCATAAGTGTGCACACCCTCTTATAACTGGGGATGTAGTTGTGTTCACAATTAAGCAATCACATTCAAACTCATGTTAAGCCCTGGTTCACCTTGCTGCTACTTTGAAATCGCACTACTTCACTTGAAGTAGCGTGATTTCAAAGTAGCAAGGTCAGCGCGATTTTAGATGCTACGTGATAGACATCTGTGTGGCTTCATGCACAGATCTCTATTGAAGTCGCACCTGAAATCGGCAAAAGTAGTGCAGGAACTACTTTTGCAAATCGGTGCGGTGTCGCAAAATCGGTGTTGCACCGATTGGAACAGTGCTATAGCCTCCAATAATCGGTGACTTGTCATGCGATTTGATCTCTCAAATTGCATGACAAATCGCTCCAATGTGAACCTAGGCTAAATAGGAGTCAGTACATACCTGGAATCATTTAAATTGCCTCTGATTAAAGGGGTTGCAAAGGTTTGTTTTTTTATTTTCTAAATTGGTTCCTTTAACCACTTACCCCCCGGACCATATTGCTGCCCAAAGACCAGAGTACTTTTTGCGATTCGGGACTGCGTCGCTTTAACAGACAATTGCGCGGTCGTGCGACGTGGCTCCCAAACAAAATTGGCGTCCTTTTTTTCCCACAAATAGAGCTTTCTTTTGGTGGTATTTGATCACCTCTGCGTTTTTTTTTTTTTGCGCTATAAACAAAAATAGAACGACAATTTTGAAAAAAATGAATATTTTTTACTTTTTGCTGTAATAAATATCCCCCAAAAATATATAAAAAAACATTTTTTTTCCTCAGTTTAGGCCGATACGTATTCTTCTACATATTTTTCGTAAAAAAAATCGCAATAAGCGTTTATTGATTGGTTTGCGCAAAAGTTATAGCGTTTACAAAATAGGGGGTATTTTTATGGCATTTTTATTAATATTTTTTTTACTAGTAATGGCGGCGATCAGCGATTTTTTTTTCGGTATTGCGACATTATGGCGGACACTTCGGACATTTTTGACACATTTTTGGGACCATTGGCATTTTTATAGCAATCAGTGCTATAAAAATGCATTAGATTACTATAAAAATGCCACTGGCAGTGAAGGGGTTAACACTAGGGGGCGGGGAAGGGGTTAAGTATGCCTGGGTGTGTTCTTACTGTGGGGGGGGGGGTGGCCTCACTTGGGGAAACACTGATTTTCTGTTCATACATTGTATGAACAGAAAATCAGCATTTCCCCTGCTGACAGGAACGAGAGCTGTGTGTTTACACACACAGCTCCCGTTCCCCGCTCTGTACCGAGCGATCGCGTGTGCCCGGCGGCGATCGCGCCCGCCGGGCACACGCACGGGAGTCGGGGGCGAGCGGGGGGCGCGCGCGCGCCTCCGGCGGCGCGCGTTCGCCCCTAGTGGCGGCTAAAGGGTAGGACGTCCATTTACGTGGTCTCGCCTAGGAGAGCCACCTTGTGGACGTAAAATGACGGTGCGGCGACGGCAAGTGGTTAAAGGAGTTGTAAAGGAAAAAACATTGTTTGCTGAAATGACTGTTTACAGGGTGTAGAGACATAATAGTTAACTGATTCCTTTTAAAAATAATTAAAAATAGATACAAATCAATCATATAATTTGTACCTTTCAGTTTAAATTTTGCATGCTGTTTCCTGCTCTGTGATGTACAGAGACACAGAGCCAATACAGGGCAGTGATGGTTTGTAAAACGAAACTGATTGGTGTTGAGGGGTTTTAGACACACAGTAATCACACCTCCTTGATTAGTGACCACAGAGAGAAAGCTCCCATGACATTTTTCATCAGGAAACAGACAACCAGAGAAGGATTAGAGCAAAAACAAACAATGAGGACATGAAACCAGGACTGCAGTAAGGTAAAGGAAGCTATTTAGCTAAAAAAAAAAAATCCTTTAGTGACCCTTTAAGATGTGCATTGTTGGTTCACTTACCTTTTCCTTTGATTTCCCTTCTAGATGTTTTTTTTTCTTTGTTTTCTTTGTTTGAATTTCTCACTTCCTGTTCCTCCTCAGTAAGGTGTTCTGGCTGACTAAACACCGCTCGGATGATGGTGTGAAGTTTACTGAGGAGAAACAGGAAGTGAGAAATTCAGACAAAGAAAAAAAACATTTAAAAAAAAATCAAAGGAAAAGGTAAGTGAACCAACAATGCACTAGCTTAAAGGAACCTATTTAGAAAATAAAAAAACAAACCTTTACAACCCCTTTAACCCCAAATATCCCACAGAAAAAGACATGGATCTACATAAAGCTTCCAAATCACCAGAGGGATCTCATTGTTAAAATGTATCAGTCAGGAGAAAGGTACAAACGATTGTCCAAAGCATTAGATATACCATGAATTTTAACAAATTTGTTAATTTAGAAATATCCGAATTACCAAAACGTATATATTTATAAATTCTAATATTTCGAAAATTCTTACATCCTTAAGTTTGTAAATTCGAATATCTGAAAACCCGAAAACCCTATAATTAGAAAATATGAAATAATAACTAACTAATAATAACTTAAAGGAGTTGTAAAGGAAAAAAATGTTTTCACCTTAATGCAATCTATGCATTAAGGTGAAAAAACATCTGATGATGCCGGCACCCCCCGAGCCCCCCTTATACTTATCGGTCCCCTCCAAATTCCCACGCGTGGTCCCGAGATCCTTTTCACTGCTCAGGCTGGTGATTGGCTAGAGCGGATGGATTGAGAGCAGGGCAGCCGAGGTGTGGGCCGAGTGATACAGTGAGCTGCTGTGGCCGCTCGCTGTATCACGGGAGCGAGCCCCCAATTTCTGACCACCGCGCAAGCTCTCTAGCATGACTGTGGTAGGACCAGAGACAGATGCCGAGGGCCCCCAGAAGACATGGATCGGGGCCACTCTGTACAAAACGAACTGCACAGTGGAGGTAAGTATAAGATGTTTGTTATTTTAAAGAAAAAAAAATAATACCTTTAGTAACCCTTTAACTATTACTAACTTAAATTATAGGTATTGGAATTTCCTTTCAAATTTGGCTGTCAATGAACATAATGAATATGAATTTATCCAAAGTTACAAATTATCCGTAATAACGAATGTCGTATCTAAGCTAATAGAACGTAACTAATTAATAATAATAATAAATAACAATAATAATAATAATAAAAAAAATTATAATAATAATAATTTTTTGTATTATTATTATTTATTAATAATTCGTTCCATTCTATTTGTTTAGATGCAGCATTTGTTATTTTGGATAATTCATAACTTCAGATAAATTGTATCCATTACGTTCTTTAACAGACAAATTTGAAAGGAAATTCCAATACCTACAATTTAATAGTTAGTTATTATTAGTTAGTTATTCTTTCGAATTTTCGGATTTTCTTTCCTATTTTCGAATTTTCAAATTTACGAATCTATAAATTGAGATCATAACGAATGACCTGAAAAAAAGAAAAAAAAAAGAAAAACAAATGAAACGAAAGCGAACACATTTTTCAGCAGTGCACATGTCTATTGCAAAGTCGAGATGTGCAAAATTAGTAGAGACATATTCCAACAGATTAGGCTGTAAGCCAAAGGCCATCCAACAAAATACTGACTTAGGCTGGACTCACATCTATGCATTTTTAGTGCTTTTTGCATTTTGCAGATTTGTACTACAGTCCATTTACCATGGTCTCTTATGGAACACGTTCTGTAGTGCAAATCTGCAAAATACAAAAAGTACTAAAAATGCATACTGTAGGTGTGAATCCAGTCATAAGTGGGATGATCCTTTACTGATTCTGTTTTTTTATTTATTTTTTATTTTCTTCTGACATGTCGTGTCAAATCTTTCACTTGGATGTTATAAGTTGCTCTAGCAAATACAGGTGGGTAAAACCAAAAATTGTGTCTGTCTTCATTTCAGTCTGCAAAGCAACAAAATGTGATTATTTTAAAGGGGGGGGGGGGTGATTCTTTTCTATATCCACTGTATACATGATATTTTTCAGAACCACCTTTGACCTAAACTGTAAACTACTCCAAAGAAGAAGACATTGGTGGTGTGGGATGAACATAGACTTAACTCTGCTTGCTTCGAGGCTTGTGCCACCATACTACTGCTTGAGAATCCAAGTTTAAGACGTAAATGTATTTTATTGGGATTTTATGTAATAGACCAATACAAAGTGGCACATAAAGTGGAAGGAAAATGATAAATGGTTTTCAATTTTTTTTACAAATAAATATGTGAAAAGTGTGGCGTGCATTTGTATTCATCCCCCTTTACTCTGATACTCCTGTGTGTAATTTAGTCTCAGTATAAATACAGCTGTTCTGTGATGCCCTCAGAGGTTTATTAGAGAGCCTTAGTGAACAAGCAGCATCATGAAGGCCGAGGAGCACACCAGGCAGCTCAGGGATAAAGTTGTGGAGAAGTTTAAAGCAGGGTTAGGTTATAAAAAAATATCCTCAAGGAGGACTGTTCACATCTCACAGAGCTCTGTTCAATCCATCATCCGAAAATGGAAAGAGTATGACACAACTGCAAACCTACCAACACATGGCCATCCACCTAAACTAACTGGCTGGACAAGGAGAGCATTAATCAGAGAAGCAGCCAAGAGGCCAATCAATCAATCCCAGCGGATAGATCCGGTCGTCTGTACGAGGCCTTAAGGTTCTTCCCATGGAATGGGCATGCATCTTCCTAGTCCTGATGCATGGTCAGTAGCACATTTTTGTGAATTGTTTATTACCCACTGAACTGGAGATGTGGGAACCTTGTCCTGGAAGTTTTCCTGCAGTTTTTAAAAGCCAATACCAAAATGGACATACAGAGGTGAATAGCATTAAATACAATGTGCACTTTTTGTTCCACTCTTCTACTCTGATCTTTTGTTGACAAGTTATCCTTTAACCCACTCCATGTCTTATAACATATTATGGAAAAGACATGTAGTGGTACCCCCACAGGGACTGCTGATACTTGTGGTCCATCTCTCACCCTGCGCAATCAGGCACACAGTTCTCAATCACTCTTAGGCAGAAAACCAGTCCTTGCACTTTGGTTTTTGATTTTATTGGGGGAATTTAACTTGGATGGGGTAAAGGTAAGTATGAGATGCTCACTTAAAGCAGAGTTCTGGCCACAATTTTAAAAATAAAAACGTTTTAAATATAAATACCCCTGTAATACACACGCTTAATGTATTCTACTACAGTTAGTCTGTAAACTAAGGTCCGTTTTGTTAGGTTGTTACAGCATTTAGACACTTTATAAAACAGAAATTGACTGGGGCCATCTTAAGTGTGGGCATCATGAAGCCAGACTGTATGACTTCCTGGATTTCAGCCTCGCACATGCTCAGTGCTGTACAAGCAGTGTAATGGTTTCAGATCAGGTTACAATAGCAACGGGAGTGCCAGAGGAAGTTTCCGCCCCTTATCTATGCAAACCTCCCCTCCCCTCCTCCTTCCAGGAACCAGTAAATATAAGAAATCATTTGTTCCTGTGCAGATATATCTACATAACAAGATGATATATATCTCTTGTTATATATGTGGTGTGTATACATATACCAGACATGTGCACTGTCAATAAATTCATTTTGTTTAGTTCCGTTTCGCATTAGCCGTTATTTCGTATTTTGTGCCCGAAACTCAATTCGGATTTGTACGCTCATAATGGGCACAGCAGGAGTACAGCCACAGGAAGTCAGCACAGAACAGGGATGGTGAGAACCCTTCATGAGGGATTCCCACCATCCCTGCACTGAGTTCCCGGGTCTGTACACCCGCTGTGCCCATTATGAGGGGTTCCCACCATCCCTGTGCTGAGTTCCTGGGTCTGTACACCCGCTGTGCCCCATTATGAGAGGTTCCCACCATCCCTGTGCTGTGCTGAGTTCCTCCTGCTTCCTTCTTCCCCCAGCACAGCACATTGCCACCATAACATTGCCCACCGCATCATCCCCGGCACAGCACCCCGCATCGGCCCCAGAACCACAACCAGACCCAAATGTCAATGCCCACCAGTGCATTATCAGTGCCCATTAGTGCGGTGACACCAGTTCATTATCTGTGCAGTGGCGCCAGTGCCTTATATCAGTGCGGTGACAACATTATTAGTGCCCATCAGTGCGGTGACAACATTAGTGCCCATCAGTGCGGTGACAACATTATTAGTGCCCATCAGTGCGGTGGCAACATTAGTGCCCATCAGTGCGGTGACAACATTATTAGTGCCCATCAGTGCGGTGGCAACATTAGTGCCCATCAGTGCGGTGACATTAGTGCCCATCAGTGCGGTGACAATTAGTGCCCATCAGTGCGGTGACAATTAGTGCCCATCAGTGCGGTGACATTAGTGCCCATCAGTGCGGTGACATTAGTGCCCATCAGTGCGGTGACAGTGCCCATCAGTGCGGTGACAATTAGTGCCCATCAGTGCGGTGACAACATTAGTGCCCATCAGTGCGGTGACATTAGTGCCCATCAGTGCGGTGACATTAGTGCCCATCAGTGCGGTGACAATTAGTGCCCATCAGTGCGGTGACAACATTAGTGCCCATCAGTGCGGTGACATTAGTGCCCATCAGTGCGGTGACAGTGCCCATCAGTGCGGTGACATTAGTGCCCATCAGTGCGGTGACATTAGTGCCCATCAGTGCGGTGACATTAGTGCCCATCAGTGCGGTGACATTAGTGCCCATCAGTGCGGTGACAATTAGTGCCCATCAGTGCGGTGACATTAGTGCCCATCAGTGCGGTGACATTAGTGCCCATCAGTGCGGTGACATTAGTGCCCATCAGTGCGGTGACAATTAGTGCCCATCAGTGCGGTGGCAGTGCCCATCAGTGCGGTGACATTAGTGCCCATCAGTGCGGTGACATTAGTGCCCATCAGTGCGGTGACATTAGTGCCCATCAGTGTGGTGACAATTAGTGACCATCAGTGCGGTGACAATTAGTGCCCATCAGTGCGGTGACATTAGTGCCCATCAGTGCGGTGACAATTAGTGCCCATCAGTGCGGTGACATTAGTGCCCATCAGTGCGGTGACAATTAGTGCCCATCAGTGCGGTGACATTAGTGCCCATCAGTGCGGTGACCATTAGTGCCCAGTGCAGAGTGGGGGAGGTACAGATGATCAGGCATACAGAGCGGATCTCTGTCTGTATGTGAGTACACTGATCGTAGTACAGCCCCGCCTCCCTGCACTAGACTTGTAACACAGTGCAGAGCGATGTTTCTATGTACAGGGAGGCGGGGCTGTACAGGGAGGCGGGGCTGTACTATGCTCGGTGCTCTCACATACAGATCTATCAGACAGAGTGAGATCCGCTCTGTCTGTCTGATGATCTGTATCTCCGTGCACCGGAGACAGACGGCAGGGGAGGGGGGCGGGGGGGTGGGGGGCTATGGTGACGGACGGACGTGGGCGGTGCTAGGATGGGGCCGGAGTTGGTGAAGGAGAAGAGGAAGGACACCACCTCTATGGGCGGCACTGCCCTCCCTCTCTCCCGCCCCCCGAGATGTTCATCCACGGCTGCGATGTTGAGGCCAGCCTCCTGGGATTGATGACACACATATCCCAGGAGGCATAGCAGCGCTGGATGCGGCAGGGGAAAGAGACACTCAGGGATAAAAACGTGAGTTTTTAAAAGAAAAAAAAAAGACATCCCAAATGTATTTAAAGGGGCAGTGTTAAAACTAATGCTGATAAGTTGAAAAATAGGGTGGAACTCCGCTTTAATTGAAGAAAAGTTAAAGACTTGGGACTGAAACTATATACACTCCCTGTATATTCACTTCCTTACTTCCAGCACATCACTTGATTACACTTCTTCCCGGACCAGCTAGCACTGTATTTGAGGCTTGACATTGGCTCAGCCAGGCCTGAGTAAATGCTATTTGCAGTCAGGGACAGAGGGCCTCCTTGGTTTAGCAAAAATGTTGATAGTCCTAGTGCTATCTGTCCATGTGGCTACTGATCACAGCACCACATCTACAGGCCCTGCCAGCCCTCCTGGCTGCAGTTGCTTCTCTCCACTGCCTGTGCCACCACAGTCTACTCCACTGGCTCTGCACCCATCCCAGACTGCACTCTCCCAGTCCTCTCAGGTGTGCCTTCCAGTCCTCCTGACTGTGTGAACATCCACCAGCCCTTTTGGCTGCCTCTGTGGAACTCCTGGAGACTTTCCTGGCAGTGTTCTCCCACTGTCCTCTCTTGCTCCTCCTGTGCCCCCTGGTCAGGACACATCTGTTGTAAGAGGGTCCTGTCCGCACAGGAGCCCAGGCCCAAAGTCACCCCCCAGACTGCAGAGCTTCCTCAAAGGCCCCGACAGCATAACACTCCATCTCCATCTTCCACCTGATTGCTCCTCCCCAGCTGGGTTGACCCTGAGTATTTGAGGAGGCCTGCCCACTGCCAATCCAAGTTGGGGTTTGGCCAGGGCCCTCAGAATACTCCAGACAGCTCCATCTCTCTTCTCCTCCTTTCTTCCCAGATGATTCTAGCATGTTCTGAATACAAGTGGGAGGTCTCTGTGATGCTGCCTGTGAGTCACCCAGCCCTTACTGGCTTCCTGCCAACCCAGATAGGCTTGGCTACCAGCCAAGCCTGCTTAAATTTCCCTACTCTAACAAAAATCTATCTGTACACACCTATCACTACTAGAGGGTGCTACAGACATACAGTATATGTGACTTAGTTTGACAAGGCAGTTTGCGTGCCAGATCATGTCACTTGTGTTTTATAGCTGTGGAACTTGGGTTTAAATCCCACCATGTACACTATCGTTATGGAATTTTTGTGTTCTTTTAGGTCCTATTTTGGCGTTGGCATTCTTTAGGTGCATCTCTTTCCAGCTACAATATATTAGTTGGTTACTTAGGGCCAGATTCACATAGCCCGGGCGCAACGTAACTTAAACGATTTAAGTTACACCGCCGCAAATTGCCCAAGTTAGTGCCCGATCCACAAAGCACTTACCTGGAAAATTTGCAGCGGTGTATCCTAAATCAGTCCGGCGCAAGGCGGGCCAATTCAAATGGGGCGAGTCCCATTTAAATTAGGTGCGCTCCCGCGCCGGACGTACTGCGCATGCTCCCGACGCTATTTTCCCGACGTGCTTTGCGCGAAGTTACGCTGTGCTGAGGTTTTGTGAATCGCGATGGGTAAAAAAAGAGTTGCGGCGGGAAAAAAAAAAATAAAAAAAAAAATTGACAGCGACGCAGGAAAGACGGGTGGGTATACTTTTACATGGTGTACTAACTTTACACTTTGTAAAAGGTGCCCTATCTTTGCGACGGCAAACTAACACTTACGGCGACTTCACGAAGGGAAAAAGTTTTGTGGATCTCCGTAAGTGCTAATTTGCATACCCGACGCTGGTTTACAACAAAAACTCCCCCCAGCGGCGGCCGCAGAACTGCATCCTAAGATCCGACAGTGTAAAACTATTACACCTGTCGGATCTTAGGGATATCTATGCGTAACTGATTCTATGAATCAGCCGCATAGATAGAAACAGGGATACGACGGCGTATAAGCAGATACGCCGTCGTATCCCTTTTGTGAATCTGGCCCTTAGCTTCCTCCTAAAACTAGGCCAAATGTATACATGAGTGTGATGTGGGCATACCAAGTTCCTTTGGATAACACAGACAAATGTAAATGATTCTTATGCCGCGTACAGACGAGCATACATGTACGATGAAACCGGTCCGCCGGACCGTTTTCACTGTAAATGTATGTCCGGGGATTTCTGTATGGTGGCTGTACTCACCATCATACAGAAATCCGCGCGTAAACAATACGCGGGGCGTGTCCGCGCCGTCGCGTCGATGATGACGCGGCGACGTGGGCGGGCCTGCCAGTTAAATGCTTCCACGCATGTGTCGAATTCATTCGACGCATGCGTGGGATGGCGGGCGCTCGGACATGTACGGTAGGTCTGTACAGACGACCGAACATGTCCGAGGGGACAGGATTCCAGCGGGCTGTTTTAAAACAAGCCCGGAAATATTTGCCCGCTGGAAAAAGGCCCGGCGGGCAAATGTTTGCTGGAATCCTGCCCGCTCGGGCCTACACACGACCGAACATGTATGCTGAAACTGGTCCGCGGACCAGTTTCAGCAGACATGTTCGGTCGTCTGTACGGGGCCTTAGGGGTTGATTTACTAAAACTTGAGCGTGCAAACTCTGTTGTAGCTCTGCCTGGTAACCAATCAGCTTGCAACTTGTTCATCTAAGCTTTGACAAAAAAAACCTGGAAGCTGATTGGTCTCTGTGCAGAGCTACATTAGATTTTGCATTCTCCAGTTTTAGCAAATCAACCCCTGTGTATTCTATAAAGTATGTTGGTGCTTTATAAATACAGAAAACAAATAAATACATAATAAAATGATTAATAACAAAATGGTTGATTTTTGCGTAAGGCGTTTATTTTCTTGCTTATAAAATGTAGCAAAGGACAAAGTCACGTATTTTGGATGTGTATTTCTGGATATAGCCTTGACTGAATTCTCAGCATTGAATAAGAGAGTGCGAAAAATAAAGCGGATGTTTGAAGGGAAGAACTAAAGTTGTCCTGCCATCATGACTGCATAACAGATTGACACAGGTGCCAATGTATAGCGTTCTTTCAAATATGTGGTATGCAATATACTTTTTGGAAGAACATTTGTTGTTTGTTTTGGAAAAATTCTTTCTATTCACTTTCTCTTTCTTCCTGTGTCATCCAATATTTTCCTTCCATATAGATAATACATTATACTGTACTAAAGAAGGATTGCGTGCAATGAGAGTATGTGTGATTTTTCTATTTCACTTTAGGTCGGCCTGCCAGAAATATATACTTATAGACATTATTTGAATCAGTAGCCAAAGCACGTGTGTTCAAAGTGAAGCGGGTTCTTTTGGAAGTTTAGGAAAGTTGTTTTAAAGGAGAAACGCAGTGCAATCATCTCTGTTGCGAAAATACACCACGCTACCTGTTTAGAAGGCTGCCAGATACCAAATAACAGTACTCAAAATAATAATACTGTTTATTTAGGCTTCTTGAAAGGGCCAATGACAAGAGAAAAGGATTGGGCTTTGTCTTTAAAGCCGAGCTCCACCCAAAAGTGGAAGCTCCACTTGTTTGCACCCTCTCCCCCTCCACTTCCCCATTTGGCACTTTCTGGGGGGTGGGAGGGGGTACCTGGTTTTGACAGATACCCGCTCCCACAAATTTCTGACCCCTCCTCCTTCCACCTCCTGCTTTCTGGGACACACACAGGTCCCAGAAGACAGCGGGACCATTCAGAAAGCACAGTGCGCCTCGCACACGCGCAGTAGGAGACTGGCTGTGATGTCTGAAGGCTTCACTGCCAGTTTCCTTTACTTAGAATGCCGACGCCTGTACCCAAAGCCAATTGACGAATCAGTTATGGGTGCCGACATTGCAGGATCCCTGGACAGGTAAGTGTCCTTATATTAACCACTTGCTTACTGGGCACATAAACCCCCTTCGTTCCCAGGCGAAATTTCAGCTTCCGGCACTGCGTCGCTTTAACTGACAATTGCGCGGTCGTGCGACGTGGCTCACGAACAAAATTGGCGTCTTTTTTCCCCCACAAATAGAGCTTTATTTTGGTGGTATTTGATCACCTCTGCGGTTTTTATTTTTTGCGCTATAAACAAAAAAAAGAGCGACAATTTAAAAAAATATATATATTTTTTTTACTTGTTGCTATAATAAATATCCCAATTTTTTTTAAAAAAAACTATTTTTTTTTCAGTTAAGGCCGATACGTATTTTTCGACGTATTTTTGTAAAAAAAAAAAAATATCGCAATAAGCGACTGGTTTGCGCAAAAGTTATAGTGCCTACGAAATGGGGGATAGATTTATGTTTTTTTTTTTACTAGTAATGGCGGCGATTTGCGATTTTTTTGTCAGGGCTGCGATATTGCGACGGACGTATCGGACACTTTTGACACAATTTTGGGACCATTCACATTTATACAGCGATCAGTGCTATAAAAATGCACTAATTACTGTATAAATGTGACTGGCAGTGAAGGGGTTAACACTAGGGGGTGAGGAAGGGGTTAAATGTATTCCCTACATTCTTACTGTGTGGGGGGAGGGGGGTGACTGGGGGAGGTGACCGATGCTGTGTCCCTATGTAAAGGGACACAGATCGGTCTCCTCTCTCCCTGACAGCACGTGGAGCTCTGTGTTTACACACAGAGCTCCACGTCCTGCTGTGTTACCGGCTGTGTTCCCGACGATCGCGAGTGTCTGGCGGACATCGCAGCCGCCAGGCACTCGCATCGGCTCCCGAGCGATGCGCCGGGCACGTTGTTTCCCCGCTGCGCACCCCCATCGGCGCACACAGGGAACAACAACAGCAGGACGTCTATGGACGTCCACCCGGCACTTGAGAGCCGCGCTGTGGACGTCTTTCGACCATAGCGCGGATCTCAAGTGGTTAAAAGTCAGCAGCTGCTGACTTTTACTTTTTTTTGCAGAGTGAAGTTTCTCTTTAAATGAGTAGACCTTCTGCCATTTCATTGTGAAATGGCTGGATTTTTCATTTCATTATTTGATAATCTTTATAGAATGCATACAGTTTTACAGGTAGCCAGGTGCTTGGCTGGAGACAGAGAATGCTTTAGGACACTGTGCTGTGGTGCTTTCTTTGCAGCCAATGGAATTCAGCTGAATGAGTTAATACTACCTCCATCCACCGGGGGTAGCTGAAAGGCAGAAGGAGCTCAAGAGACTTGATGGTGGGCAGCATTAAATCATGGGAGATATAGTGCAGGGGAAAGATCATGCTATGGGAGTTAATGGACTGTGAAACTACAATATCAAGTACAAGCGACGTGGCAAATGACATTCCGCATCTGGTGACAGGCAGCATGGCAAGTGACAATCCGCAACTGGTGGCAGGTGACATGGCAAGTGACATTCCGCATCTGGTGGCAAGCAGTGTGGCAAGTGACAATCCTCATCTGGTGGCAGGCAGCGTGGCAAGTCACATTACACATCTGGTGGCAGGCAGCGTGACAAGTGACAATCCTCATCTGGTGGCAGGCAGCGTGACAAGTGACATTACACATCTGGTGGCAGGTGATGTGGCAAGTCACAAGCTGCATCTGGTGGCAGGCAGCGCGGCAAGTGACATTACACATCTGGTGGCAGGTGATGTGGCAAGTCACAAGCTGCATCTGGTGGCAGGCAACAGTGGCAAGTGACACTCTAAGGGCTCCCACTGATTCTGCATAATGGTGAATTGGACTATTTAATTTATTACTACAATGTAATAACAGAAATAAAGCGCTTTAATCACCCTGACACTATATCAAGCACGGTGCAGTGATAAGTGAAGCCCTAACACCAGCCATTGCCCTGACAAATTGCTCATGAAAAAACATAGATAGAACATGTTTTAACCACTTGCCGTCGCCGCACCGTCGTTATACGTCCACAAGGTGGCTCTCCTAGGCGAGACCACGTAAATGGAAGTCCTACCTTTTAGCCGCCACTAGGGGCGCACGTGCGCTGCCGGAGGCGCGCGCGCGCCCCCCGCTCGCCCCCGACTCCCGTGCGTGTGCCCGGCGGGCGCGATCGCCGCCGGGCACACGCGATCGCTCGGTACAGAGCGGGGAACGGGAGCTGTGTGTGTAAACACACAGCTCTCGTTCCTGTCAGCAGGGGAAATGCTGATTTTCTGTTCATACAATGTATGAACAGAAAATCAGTGTTTCCCCTAGTGAGGCCACCCCCCCCCCCACAGTAAGAACACACCCAGGCATACTTAACCCCTTCCCCGCCCCCTAGTGTTAACCCCTTCACTGCCAGTGGCATTTTTATAGTAATCTAATGCATTTTTATAGCACTGATCGCTATAAAAATGCCAATGGTCCCAAAAATGTGTCAAAAATGTCCGAAGTGTCCGCCATAATGTCGCAATACCGAAAAAAAAATCGCTGATCGCCGCCATTACTAGTAAAAAAAATATTAATAAAAATGCCATAAAAATACCCCCTATTTTGTAAACGCTATAACTTTTGCGCAAACCAATCAATAAACGCTTATTGCGATTTTTTTTTACGAAAAATATGTAGAAGAATACGTATCGGCCTAAACTGAGGAAAAAAAATGTTTTTTTATATATTTTTGGGGGATATTTATTACAGCAAAAAGTAAAAAATATTCATTTTTTTCAAAATTGTCATTCTATTTTTGTTTATAGCGCAAAAAATAAAAAACGCAGAGGTGATCAAATACCACCAAAAGAAAGCTCTATTTGTGGGAAAAAAAGGACGCCAATTTTGTTTGGGAGCCACGTCGCACGACCGCGCAATTGTCTGTTAAAGCGACGCAGTCCCGAATCGCAAAAAGTACTCTGGTCTTTGGGCAGCAATATGGTCCGGGGGGTAAGTGGTTAAATTTTTCCTATGGATAAAAAAACGATAGAAAAAAACGATCGTCTGTGTGGAAGTCCATCGGTCAAAAATCAACGCATGCTCAGAAGCATTGAGCTTCATTTCTCAGCACGTCACCACGTTTTGGCACGGTCGGATTTTTGACTGATGGTGTGTAGGCAAGACTGATGAAAGTCAGCTTCATCGGATATCTGCCGAAAAAATCCATCGGATTAGATTCCATCAGATATCCGATCGTGTGTACAGGGCTTAAGACTTTGCAAACCTTTTGATAGATCCACCTTTAGGGGGAAATTTACTAAAACGGATGCACACAGTATCTGGTGCAGCTTTACATAGTAACCAATCAGCTTCAGGGTTTTATTGTCCAAGCTTAATTGAGAAGCTGAAATTAGATGCTGATTGGGTACTATGCACAGCTGAATCAGATTCTGTGTGCACCAGTTTTAGAAATTCTCCCCATTATGTATTTAGATTAAAAAAAAATAAGGCCCCTTTCAGACGTACGGACGAACGGTCCGTTTATTACAAGTCCGTTTACGGACTTGTAATGGCTCCCTATGGGATTGCAGACGTTAGCGGATGATGCATCCGCTAACGTCCGCAACCATCCGCGTCCGCAAAGATCCGCTTTTGCGGACAGAAGAAAACCCAATTTTTCGTCCGGCGGAACGGATCGGATGAATACGGACACACGGTCCGTATTCATCCGATTCCCCACAGGGGAGAGTGGAGGAGAGACAGGGTGGTCTCTGCACTGTGTGTGGGGACCGCCCTGTCCGCCGACAGCTCAGCGGGGATCCCCGCTGAGCCGACAGACACACACGGATCGGATCAATTACGGATCCGCTCCGTGTGAAAGAGGCCTTAGACTCCAAAGGTACAGTATATTTATTTTATTATCTCACATCATCATTATGGATGAGCCGAACACCCCCCCCCCCCCGTTCGGTTCGCACCAGAACCTTCGAACAGACCGAACGTTCGCGCGAACATTTAAAACCCCATTGACGTCTATGGGACTCGAACGTTCGAATTCAAAAGTGCTAATTTTAAAGCCTAATATGCAAGTTATTGTCGTAAAACATCTTTGAGAACCCGGGTCTTGCCCCAGGGAACATGTATCAATGGAAAAAAGTTTTAAAAATGGTCGTTTTTTCAGGAGCAGTGATTTTAATGATGCTTAAATAAAAAAATTAAAATAAAATGAAAAATTCCTTTAAATATTGTACCTGTTGGATGTCTATAGTATTCCTGTGAAAACGTCTTTGAGAACCCGGGTCTTGCCCGAGGGAACATGTATCAATGGAAAAAAAGTTTTAAAAACGGTCGTTTTTTCGAGTGCTGAAAAAATATGCATCATTAAAATCACTGCTCCTGAATCTTTAGGTGCAAACTACAGAGCACACGGCCAGTACACACCAAGTATCTTTAGGCGCAAACTACAGAGCACACCGGCAATAAACCACGTAAGAATACTGCAGCTAGCACAATCACCTGCCTGCCAGTAAATTAGGAAGAACTGATTTAGCTAAACTATACAGTGTATAAATATATGTACAACACCTGGGATGTATATATATCCTCTACACACTGTAACATTAACTGACTAGCCTGCCTGCTCTATCTACCTGCAAAAAATGACACTCTCTCTGTCCTCTCTTAACCACCGCAACACACTACACAAGGCCGACCTGCAGGCGGCCTTTTATAATGTGGGGCGTGTACTAAACCCCCTGAGCCATAATTGGCCAAAGCCACCCTGGCTTTGGCCAATTATAGCTCTCCGTTTTTTGCAAGCTGTGATTGGCCAAGCATGCGGGTCTTTGAAACGTAACTCGAATTTGGTGTGAACGACCCGTTTTGTTCGTATTTTGACGAAACGATCGAACATACGATGTTCGTTCAAGTCGAATACGAAGCTCATCCCTAATCATCATAATGTCAATATTTTCATCATGAAATTATCACTTTACCGTTCAATATGGCTTGTTTTCTAAAATGTAAAGTGACACAAAATTATGGTTTAAAAGAATTATATACAAGTATGCACTCGTAAAGAAAAAAGTAAATTTTATTGCTGTCAGCCTCCTCCAAATCTCCAGATTTTTGTTTTGCTGCTGTGATCTGACTTCCTGTTAGAGGGTGGCTGTGTTCATTCACCTTGTTCCCACTGTATGTTGGGATGTAGCCAAATGTGTAGATGGACTATGGAATTTGTGTGCATAGAGCATAGAGCAGTGCACAAAAATAATGTTTACTGCTTATTCCAAACAAACAGAATTGAGGAGGAAAAGGTAAAGTGATCATATTTTCAAAATGAAATCCAGTGACACCCTACTGATCATGCTCACTTTTATTGAGGGTGGGACAGAGGTAGGGGGGTAGGAGGGGGTAGGAGGAAGAATAGCGGCATGCAAAGTGTGCCAAACCAAATATGGTTGGGGCTAAATTGTACTAATAGTCGGAGGGCCTTAAAGAAGTATGGTTTTATAACACCTGTGCCTACTTTGCTCTGGGTCAAGAGTGAAGGCCCATATGTGCACTGCAAGTTACCAGCACAAGCATGGGCAAGGTGGGAAATTACCCACATCCCTACCATCCCTACCTCTTGCAACAAAATCTGCACAAGCTATAGGGGGGGGACTGGGAAGACCACGTAGTATTGGGATGTGATATCATCAATAATCCTGTACACAGCTGTGAGAAGAGACACCCCTTCCTTCCTCCTCCTGCTCCAGGCCAATTGCAGGAATGCTTCTAAGGCCCCTTACACACGGACGGACAATCCACTGAAAACGGTCCGCCGGACCGTTTTCAGCGGACATGTCCGCCCGGAGATTTCTGTCTGATGGTTGTACACACCATCAGACAGAAATCTTCACGTAAACAATGCGCGGGGCGTGGCCGCGCTGTCGCCGCGACGATGACGAGGCGACGTGGGCGGCCTTGAAGTTCAAAGCTTCCACGCATGCGTCGAATCAGTACGACGCATGCGAGGGATGGCGGTCGGTCGGACGTGTCCGGTGAGTCTGTACAGACGACCGAACACATCCGACGGACAGGTTTCCAGCGGATAGATTTCTTAGCATGCTAAGAAATTTTGATCCGCTGGAAACTGTCCGATCCGCCGGACAATTGTCCGGTCGGGCCTACACACAACCGGATCTATCCGCTGAAACTGGTCCGCATTTATTTTTATTTATTTTAGAATTTTTAACACTGAAAAAAAAATAAAAAATAAATTATCACTTTTATTCCTATTACAAGGAATGTAAACATCCCTTGTAATAGAAAAAAGCATGACAGGTCCTCTTAAATATGAGATCTGGGGTCAAAAAGACCTCAGATCTCATATTTGGGCTTAGATGCAAAAAATAGAAAAAAAATAAAAAATTTCATTTTTTCAAATGACCAAAAAAAAAATGTGTCTCTTTAAGAGGCTGGGCGGGACTGACGTTTTGACGTCACTTCCGCCTAGCCGAGCTATGGGGACGGGCGAAGGAGATTTTTCCTTCAGTCTCGTCCCCGCTCACCAGCCGACAGCATCCGATCGCCTCCGCCGCTACCGACGGCTCCGGTAAGTGGCGGAGGGCGCGGGAGAGCGGCGGGAGGGGGGGGCCCCTCTCCCGCCACCGATAACGGCGATCTTGCGGTGAATCCGCCGCGGAGACTGCCATTATCGGATTCCAGACCGCGCACACTAAAGATGGATACCTCGGTTGTGACAGCAGCTGCTGCCGTTACCGAGATATCCGTCTTTAAAAATAGGACGTACAACGTCGTGCGCAGGTCTGGAAGTGGTTAATAACCTATTTCATTTTACTTGCGACTATTAAGCAAAAAAAGTCGTACGATATTCGGATCGTGTGTATGGGCCATAAGTGAACTTCTCTTCTTTTTTTTTTTTAAAAAGTGTATTTTTGTGCGTGTACTCGAGAGAGGAGCCGGACTGCAGGAGTTGGGAGTAGGCAGGCCTCCCCCAGAGGCAATGCCCTACCTGCTCCGCTTTGAAGCCCAACAGGGCAGAGGGACTCCCTATAAGGCAGTGTTTCTCAATTCCAGTCCTCAGGCCCCCCCAACAGGTCAGGTTTTCAGGATTTCCCTCAGATGAAAAGGCTGTGGTGATTACTAAGGCAGTGAGACTGATCAAATCACCTGTGCAAAATAATGGAAATCCTGAAAACCTGACCTGTTGGGGGGGCCTGAGGACTGGAATTGAGAAACACTGCTATAAGGGAATGAGAGGATTTGCCCGCTCAACCAGCCCCGTTAGTCCTTCGCCTCTCTTTTTTAGAGACCGCGTGGTCAAAGTGCGTGCATGTTAACCCAATTTTGAGTGCGTGTGTAGGTGTGGTGGTTTTTGTGGGAGGGGGGTGGGCGTACTAAGCGCAGGCTTACCTCGCATAGCACACCCACCGGGAGCCGGGCTGAGACCACCAAACTCAATTCACATGTAGCCGAGACCGGGATCCAAACCCCTAGCTGCAGAGGTGAATGGCTTGTCAGCGCAGTGCCAATCGCGTTGAGCCACCGCAGCTCCCTGAACTTCTCTTCTTTTTATCTGCTTTCAGGTGTGATTTTTATATTGCCCACACCTGTTACTTGCCCCATGTGAGTTTAAAGGAGAATCACATGCTTGAAACAATCTTATTTATCCACAATTTTGAAAGGGTGCCAAGAATTTTGACCAGCCCATTTTTGGAGTTTTGTGTGACATTATGTTCAATTAGCTTTTTGTCCTCTCTTTTTTTGTTTTGTTCCGATACACACAAAGGGAATAAACATGTGTATAGCAAAACATGTGTTACTGCAATATCTTTCTGTGAGAAATACTTGATTTTCTGGAAAAATTTCTGGGATGCCAACATTTTCGGCCATGACTGTATCTGCAACAGTTATTGTGAATGAACCATATTTGTGAATGAACCACTTTGTAAAATAGGAAGTTCATAGAACTGAGCCTTACTCTCAAACCTAACATGCCAGTCACAGAAATGAATACATAATGAAAGTAATTTAGACGGTACCATTGAGGGAGCATGTGAGGACAGACAGTTGTTCAAATCTGATAATTGCAATTTTTCCAGGCTGCATGAAATGAGTGTGAGGAACAACCTTCATCCTAAGTGTTCTCGTCTGTAACCATCTGAATCTGTTACAGCTTTAAAAGTGCTTTGTTTGGATGAGTCTCAGTTTAAAACTGCTTGCATCAGCATTTCTCTTTAAACAGAACAACAGAACAACAACAACAACTTGATTACCTGATTACTTTGATGTCTTCCAGCAACTGCCACATTTTACTGTGAGTCAAAAAACTGATTGAGATGAATTAATTAGTGAATAATCACCACAAATTATTTATATCTTGGTTGGAATGGTTATAAGATTGCCTTATGCCAATCTTCTGTTACCGAAAATTCTGATGGCAAAAGTCCGATGGAGCATACACACGGTCGGAATTTCACATCGGACATTTGCTGTCGGAATTTCCGATCGTGTGTACAGGGCATAAGAAATGTAATGCCGCGTACACACGATCGGAAATTCCGACAAGAAAACCATGGATTTTTTTCCAACGGAATGTTGGCTCAAACACAGTCACACAAAATTCCAACCGTCAAGAACGCTGTGACGTACAACACTAGGACGAGCCGTGGGAGGGAGGAGGAGGGAGCCCCATGCTGATGTCACAGTACACACGATCGGATTTTCCGTCGGAAAAACTTTGGATGGTTTTTCCGACGGAATTCCACTCAAGCCTAGCTTGCATACACACAGTCACACAAAAGTTCTCTGACCTTTCGACCGTCAAGAACACAGTGACGTACAACACTATGACGAGCCAAGAAAATTAAGTTCATTGCTCCTGAGCGTGCATCGAATTGTTTCCGAGCATGCGTCGGAATTTTGCGTGTCGGAATTGCTACAGACGATAGGAATTTTTCCATCTGAAAATTTGAGAACCAGCTCTCAATATTTTGTTACCGAAAATTCCGACGGCAAAAGTCCGATGGAGCATACACACGGTCGGAATTTCACATCGGACTTTTGCTGTCGGAATTTTCGATCCTGTCTACAGGGCATAAGAAATGTAATGCCGCGTACACACGATCGTAAATTCCGACAAGAAAAACGTGGATTTTTTTCCAACAGAATGTTGGCTCAAACTTGTGTTGCATATACACAGTCACACAAAATTCCAACTGTCAAGAAGGCGGTGACGTACAACACTAGGACGAGCTGCGGGAGGGAGGAGGAGGGAGCCCCATGCTGATGTCACAGGCCACGGCAAGACAGGTAACCTGTCCCCCCTCCCCCGAAAGTTGCCAATTGTGGCACCGGAGGGGGGGAGGAATCCGATGAGCGGAAGTTTCACTTTTGGGTGGAACTCTGCTTTAAGGTGAAAAAACATGAACCTTTACAACCCCTTTAAAGAAGCAACTGATTCTGGTGTAAAACAATACAGGAAGCTATGTATAAAGATTTTCGTGCTGGATTGTCAAGTTTCCTCTTTATATTTTGGGGCTTTGGATCAGTGGTTATAAAGAGAAAACAGGTATGTGTACACAAAACAGTATTTCCATCACTATATAGCAGTGTTTCTCAATCTTTTTTTAGTCAAGGTACCCTTCAAAATTATGGATGACCTCAAGTATCCCATTCTAAAATGGACACCCAACATTAGAGGTGATTTATTCTTAAAGCAAATACACTTTTGCAAACTAGTACCGACTAATATTCCAGTGTTTCTTCTCTTCCTTAGTTTCTCTCCATCATTCAGCTAATGGGACCTCAGTGTTGATGGGGAGGGGCAAAAAAGGATGATGTGCAGGCGATCAACACCCTTTGTCAGGGCTGGGCTCAGCCCTTCCTTCTCTGTGCTGGCAGCTCAGCTGTCAGCTAATTGTCAGCTCCCATCTCTCCACAGTGATCCACCTGTTGATGATCCTGCTCGTCAGCTCTGCCTACTTAAAGCCTTCCAGTACATTTGCTCTTTGCCTTCGCCTGTGTTAACATCACAAGAGACTTTCTCCTATGTTCCTGTTGAAGACCTGCTTGACTGATGTTCCCTCTGGCTACAAATCCTGCTTGCTGTACTACTTACTACCTTTATCGCTGGCTCTTGGACATTGGCTTGGCCTACTACCCAATCCGGTTACTGAACTTTGGCTATGTTTTGACTACGCTTACTCTGTTTACCTTTTTATTTTTATTATCAAACAAGTGTGATTTAACTGTACTTCTGTCTCAGTCACATTCATGGTTACTGAGACCCTTCTTTTCATCACTGATAACATCACTGATTGTTAGGATGTCGGTGGCTGGAAGTTTGAAAGGGTGCACAATAAAAACCTGTGGATTTGTGTAACTAAGGCCCCATGCACACGAGACGCTGGTAAACTCGAGTTCAGAGGCGTTTGGGCATTTTTTTCAACTGCCCCTGAACACATTTAATGTTATCCTATGTGTCCATGCACACAATCACGTTTTTTGGCGTTTTAAAGCAGTTGGGTTTAGGCTAGTTTTTTCGGACGCAAAATTTTGGGTTCTGCCGCAAACGTTTTTGCATTTCAAAGCTTTGGGAGGGTCTACAATGTCTTTGTTATGAAGGCTGATAGCCGCAAACGCGGTAAAACGCCACTAAACGCCGCAAAAATGGGCGTTTTAAACGCCGATTTTGCCTTAGAAACTTGAGTTTACATTTGCTTCTCGTGTGCATGGGGCCTAAAAGGCAGGCTTGATCCACCTGCTGGCATGTATGCATTTTTGGCCAATTTTTAGGCATTTTGCCAAGACACCCTAAAGAAACTTCAAGCCACCCCAGTGTGCCTGGACACCCTGTTTGAAAAATGCTGCTAAATAGGATATGTGTAAACAGAGGTTGTTACAGATTGCCTATTGAGTATCATTAGGCAGGTTCAGCAGATCTACTTATATAAGTTCTCGACTACAACTACTACTTTATGGTGGTAAAATAGAAGGAATTAAAAGTAACAAAGAGATAGATAGGGAGGAGAACAGAAACAAGTAAAACAGCATCAAAAACAACAACATAAACACCACTAAATACATTGATAGGGCAGCCTTATCATGTCTGATATTTCTCAAACTGCTTCTCCTCCAGTTGTCCCTGTAAGAAAATGAGATTGGTATTGCAGATGTTTCAAGAAGTATTAGAGTGGAACACAAGGAAATTAGAGATTAAGTCAGTTCAGGGCAGCACATCTATTACCAGGGGGCCAGAGGTTCCATTTTCACCAACATTGCTCCTGGGTCAAATGAGCTTTGGCGAACATAAGTTGGTATTAGGTATGATCATTAAAGTGATTGTAAAGTCTTTTTTTTTTTTAGTTAAAAAGACTAAACATGTTATATTTACCTGCTCTGTGAAATGGTTTTGCACATGGCAGCCCTGATCCTCCTCTTCTGGGATCCCTTTTCTCCTGACCCTACTTCTGATTGAGTGCCCCCACAGCATGCATCTTGCTATGGGGGCACCCAAGCCGAGTCACAGCTCCGTGTGTCCAATCAGACACCGAGCCGCAACCCGCCCGTGCCCCCTTTCTTTATTTTCTTATTGGTTGTCTTACTTTAATTGACAGTAGCGGGAGCCAAAGCTATAAAAACATGAATAATGAATGTTTGACCTCTTTCCTGTCTGTCTGCCCTGTACACAGGTTATATATGTGCAGCTCAATGTACGTTTTGTAAATGTTGTGATAAAAGAACTCCTGCGCATGCATGAGAGTGACATTATCTCAGCCTGGCCAATGAAAACAGCTGGAGATGAGTACTCGTAAGCAGATCATACAAAGATGTCAGCATCCAGCAAGGAGCTCTGGAACATGAAGAGAGAAGGTGAGTCTGCTTTAAAGCATAACTCTTGTTGAGAAAAAAATAGGGCTGTGGAAATTAACTATTAATTCATCGATTAATCTTTAATTTTTTTGATTGGTACTCACCTCTCCGCCGGCTTCCGGGCCTTCAGGGAGTTCCGTTGGAGATCCGTTGACACCGGCGGGGCTTGCTGTGAAGGGCTCCTTTGCTGTGCCTTCATATCTGCATGCCGGCGGGACCTTACTATCTGCCACACGCAAGGGCTGTTACACTTCCCTCTATCACTTCCCTCTATCAACCTGGGATTCTACAACAAATCCACTGGGAGTTGTGATAGTCCCCTTCACGGGACATCTACATGCCGACGGACTTCTCATCTGGATTCAGCAGTGGTATCGTTGTACACATTTTTATACCAGTATCATACTTAGCTACATGTTTTAATGACTGCTTTTGCTACCATTTGGTATTACTCTCACCATTTTTACAGTTTATGTAGCTACATCGATTTTATCTCCAGTGCAATATTTATTTTGTTACCTACTTGAAGACTATAAAAGTTTTAATGCTATTCCCATTGAGCGCTGCCTTTGTGTGTTTTTAGTATCCTGCTATCCATTTTTCCAGTGGTTGATAGCTGCACTGGGAATCAGCCTGCAAGGAGATCAGCTAAAAGTAGTTGGATCTGTATGTGCGTTATAATTAATCAAAATTAGTCGATTAATCGATTAAAAAAAAAACGATTAATCAAACACAAAAATTGTAATCAGTAACAGCCCTAGAAAAAAAACATTCCCCTCTGGGTGATCTATGTACATTGTAAGGATTATAACACCCTTTGTTGTAGATTCCTACCTTTTGTTATTCTGAAGAATTCCGTGTGTGTTTGTCTGTTCCTCTTTACTAAGTGGGTCTAATGGGTGTAGTTTCATAATAAACTGTCAGGTGTGCAGCTGCAGGGCACTAATGAAGAAATCTGCTGGGCTTGCATCCCTTTAGATGGGTTCCTATTGAAAGTATTTCTCCAAAAATTTAGGGCTGTTACTGATTACAATTTTTGTGTTCGATTAATCGATTTTTTTTAAATCGATTAATCGACTAATTTCGATTAATTATAACGCACATACAGATCCAACTTCTTTTAGCTGATCTCCTTGCAGTCTGATTCCCAGTGTAGCTACCAACCACTGGAAAAATGGATAGCAGGATACTAAAAACACACAAAGGCAGCACTCAATGGGAATAGCATTAAAACTTTTATAGTCTTCAAGTAGGTAACAAAATAAATATTGCACTGGAGATAAAATCGATGTAGCTACATAAACTGTAAAAATGGTGCGAGTAATACAAAATGGTAGCAAAAGCAGTCATTAAAACATGTAGCTAAGTATGATACTGGTATAAAAATGTGTACAAAGATGCCACTGCTGAATCCAGATGCGGAGAGGTTAACATCAGTCTGTCGGCATGTAGATTTCCCATGAAGGGAAATATCACAACTCCCAGTGGATGGCTGTAGAATCCCAGGTTGATAGAGGGAAGTGATAGAGGGAAGTGTAACAGCTCTTGCGTGTGGCAGATAGTAAGGTCCCGCCGGCATGCAGATATGAAGGCAAAGCAAAGGAGCCCTTCACAGCAAGCCCTGCCAGTGTCAACGGATCTCCAACGGAACTCCCTGAAGGCCCGGAAGCCGGCGGAGAGGTGAGTACCAATCAAAACAATTTTGATCGATCAAAACAATTTTGATCGATCAAAACAATTTTGATCGATCAAAACAATTTTGATCAATCAAAAAAATTAAAGATTAATCGATGAATTAATAGTTAATTTCCACCGCCCTACAAAAATTTAATTTTTGTTGCAGGGGATGCTTGAAATCTGACTTGTATCTTATATGGACTTCTGGGAAAATTGGTGAGCCAATCACACGAGCAGGAAATTATGTTTCTGGGGAGTGGTCACTCAGTACAAACACTGTAGCCATATTGCATTGCATTCTCAGAAAATTACAGTGGCTACTGATTGAAAAGGAACGGTAATAACATTCAATTACAATATGATTAGTGTCGCAATTATATGTGATGAATTATTTTTTCTTAATTTGCTCATTTTTTTTTTCATACGAAAGTGGAGTTACACTTTTAATTATCAATCAAAATCCACTTCCTTGATATTGCTTGAATGGGCTGTGGACTATTATACTTCAATTATTATGCATTTTTTGTGTTTTTTCATTTATTTATTTTTTGTTTTTGGGATTTCTTGAAACCCTGGATGTGAGTTTATAGAAATTTCTTCCTCCAACATGTAACTTGTGGGTGTGCTGTTTGATGTGCCCTGGAAGTCTTGGTGGGTTACATGGATGCATGGGGCTTTGAACTTTTAGGGAGGTTTGCAGTAATCTCTAGAGTTTAGCAATATGGGTCTGGTTGACCTTTGGCTTCCTGTATCTCTTTATTCCTTCCGTTCTGTGATTGATGGCCTCACTAACCAATACTGATTTGTTGGAGAAAGTAGGGGGGGGGGTCAGGGAAAGCTCTGACTTGAGCACCCTTGGTCTGGGGCATCTGAAGATCATTAACCACTTCAGCTCCAAGACTCTTTTTTACACTTGTTGTTTACAAGTTAAAATTATTTTTACTTAGAACCCCCAAACAATATATATATTTTGTTGCAATACTTCTGTCACACCATATTTTCGCAGTGGTCTTACAAGCGCATTTTTTTAAAAAAAAAATACACTTTTTTAAATTAAAGTGGAGGTTCACCCTCAAAAAAATTTCTGACATCACACGGAGTCGCGCCATCCTACCGACAGAATGCCGGTGTTTTTTTTTTTTTCTCAGCACATACCTCTTAATCCCGATTTTCACCTCACGGCAATCCCGCGGGAGTGGGAGTTCCCAAGCACTGCCTGTGATTGACAGGCTTCCGAACGGCGCATACTGCGCGTCACAGGTTGCCGAAAAAACCCGAACGTCGGTGCGGCTCTATACGGCGCCTGCGCACCGACGTTCGGGTTCTGTCGGCAACCTGTGACGCGCAGTATGCGCCATTCGGAAGCATGTCAATCACAAGCAGTGCTTGGGAACGCCCACTCCCGCGGGATTACCGTGAGGTGAAAATCGGGATTAAGAGGTATGTGTTGAGAAAAAAAAAAACGTCATTCTGTCGGTAGGATGGCGCGACTCCGTGTGATGTCAGAATTTTTTTTAAAGGGTGAACCTCCACTTTAAAGACAACAGTAAAGTTAGTTCGTTTTTTTTTATATTGTGAAAAATAATGTTGCAGCCACGATAAAAATTCGCAGATCACCGCCATTTCTAAGGCCGCATACACGCGGTCGTTCCAAACCGATGAGAATGGTCCGACGGGCCATTTCCATCGGTTCACTGCTGAAGTGGCCTGATGGTCTGATGTGCGTACACACCATCGTACCAAAAACCGATCGGGTCAGAACGCGGTGACGTCAAACACACGACGTGCTGAATAAAACGAAGTTCAATGCTTCCAAGCATGCGTCGACTTGATTCTGAGCATGCACCGATGAACCGATGCTTTCTGTACTAACCATCGGTTTGGACCGATCGGTTCGATTTTAAAGCATGTTTTAAAATTTTGGACCGAAGGACAACAGACGGGCTATACACACGGTCGGTTTGGACCGATGAAAATGAACCTCGGTCCATTCTCATCGGTTTTGTTCGACCGTGTGTACGTGGCCTTATACAAAAAAATAATAAAAATGTCATAAAACTAGCCCATATTTTGTAGACGCTATAACTTTTGCGCAAACCAATTAATACGCCCTTATTGCAATTTTTTTACCAAAAATATGTAGAAGAATACATATCGGTCTAAACTGAGGAACGGGTTTTTATATATATTTATTATCGCAAAAAGTAAAAAATATTGCTTTTTTTTCAAAATTGTTGCTCTTTTTTTGTTTATAGCGCGAAAAATTGAAAGATTTTTTTCAAATAGCCCCAAAAGAAAGCTCTATTTGTGGGGGAAAAAAGGACGTCAATTTTCTTTGGGAGCCACGTCGCAAGTCCGCGTAATTGTCAGTTAAATCGACGCAGTGCCGATTCGCAAAAAATAGTCCGGTCATTGGGCAGCCAAAGCCTCCGGGGCTGAAGTGGTTAAGACGCAAAACTAATGAACTAGAACGATTTGTTCTATAGGACAAATACTGAAAAAAAAAAAAAACAGTTTAAGGATATGGCTGTTATTTATTTTCAGGAATGGTAGACAATGGAAGAAAATGTAATATAGACTATAAAATACTCAGTATACATAAAGCTTGGAGAGCTTTTTAAAATAGTTTTGATTTATGAAGCGATCCTATGTACATGTATAATATATTTCAATTTGAGAAACACCCAGCTGTTCCTTTCAGATGTTCCATTTGACTGGGAATAGAGTTACGGCAGGTCCTGGAGCTGTGCTCTTTTATTCAGCAAAATGTACAGGAATCATTTCATCACTTTCAACAACAGACAAAGCCACTTACTAATTTCACACAACGTGCCGCATTTTCCAGACTAGACATTGTCTGCTCTTGTTGGAACAATGGCAAGAATCTAAATAGGATTTTTTTTCTTTCTTTTTCTCTCTCATAAATAGGATAAATGAGGATAATTTAAAGCGCACATTTTATAGCAATATCCTGCAAAGCAGGAGGCTTGGGAAGGTTGCCAACGGACTGTTCATTTATGAAGGTTTTAGTGTACCCTTCAATGAGAACCTCTTGCTGCTGTTTCCATCCCTGTCCTTAAAGGGGAGTTCCAGACAATATTTATGTTTATTAAAAGTCAGCAGCTACAAAAAGTGTAGCTGCTGGCTTTTAATAAACAGACACTTACCTGCTCCAGCGTTCCAGCGACGCGCCGGCCGGGGCTCCGCTCCTCTCCCCCCCTCTCCGGCCGGCGTCTTCATTGTCACTGTGGGCACCCGACCGTGACAGCTTTCGGCTTCACGGCCGGGCACCCACTGCGCATGCGTGAGCGGCACTGCGCATGCGCGCACGGCGCGGCCTGGCGCTGCGCTGTTTGATTGGACAGGCGATCGTCTAGAACCTGTCACGTGTCCTAGGCGATCGCCTACTGGGAGGGGCTGCCAAAAGGCGATTAAGCCTAATCGCCTTTGCAGCCCCTCGGCGGAAAGAGGAAGTGGGACAGGAAGTCCCCTTCTCCTGAAGCCCCCACTCCCCCCCCCCAAAAAAAATGACATGCCAAATGTGGCATGTAAGGGGGTGAGGAGTGGGATAAGCGGAAGTTAAATTTTTGGGTGGAACTCCTCTTTAAAGTTATGAAGTCTCAGGCCTCGTACACACGACCGTTTTCCTCGACAGAATCCATCAAGAAACTTGGTGGCAGAGCTTTTTTGCAGAGGAAAACGGTCGTGTGTATGTTTTTCGTCGACAAAACTGTCGTAGAACTCAACGAGAAAAAAAGAGAACGAGTTTTCTTTTTCCTCGACGGGAGTTTCAATTTCCTCGTGTTTCTTGTGGGGCTGGTTTACGATGAGAAACGCGTTCGTGTGTATGCTTAGAAACAGAATAAAGTATGAGATGGGAGCGTGCCCTCGGTAAAAGTTGGGTTTGTAATGGAGATAGCACATTCGTCACGCTGTAACAGACTGAAAAGTGCAAATCGTCTCTCACCAAACTTTTACTAACACGCAGTGACATGAGATTAGCAAAAGCAGCCCCAAGGGTGGCGCCAGTAGAAACAAACTTCCCCTTTATAGTGCCGTCATACGTGATGTACGTCACCGCGTTTGAGAACAACGAGATTTTGTCTTGACAGTGTGTATGCAAAGAAAGCTTGTCAAGATTCTCGACAAGCCTAACAAGGAACTCGTCGAGGAAAATGTTTTTAATTTACGACGAGTTCCTCGGTCGTGTGTACGAGGCCTCACTCCTTTTGCAGCAAGACAAATCTCATCTGTACTGTTGTAATCTATTTAAAGTGGAGGTTCACCCGGAAATTACAATTTTTAACCTTAGATTGATGCTCATTTTGTCTAAGGGAATCGGTAGTTTTTTTTAAATCGAAGCTGTGCTTACCGTTTTAGAGAGAGATCTTCTCCGCCGCTTCCGGGTATGGGCTGCGGGACTGAGCATTCCTTCTTGATTGACAGTCTTCCGACAGGCTTCCGACGGTCGCATCTATCGCGTCACGATTTTCCGAAAGTAGCCGAACTTCGGTGCGCAGGCGCCATATAGCGCCGCACCGACGTTCGGCTTCTTTTGGCTACTCGTGACACGATAGATGCGACCGTTGGAAGCCTGTCGGAAGGCTGTCAATCAAGAAGGAACGCCCAGTCCTGAAGACCATACCCGGAACGGCGGAGAAGATCGCTCTCTAAAACGGTAAGTACTGCTTTGTTTTTAAAAAAAATAGCCGATTCCCCTAGACAAAATGAGCATGAATCTAATCTTAAATTTTTTTTTTAGGGTGAACTCCCGCTTTAATCGAACATTACAAAGCAATTCCATTCAATTGAAAACATTCAGCACGTTATCCAGTAAATACAGCAACTATGCCGAAGGAAGATAGTTCACTTGGATTGCCTTAATTTGAGTTCTGCGTAATCTTTTGCAGAAATGTCTATAAAAGGTCAGTAGAAGTGTACCAATCACTTTCAAAGATTAGAACCTGATTGGTGGCTTCAAGGAAATCCAAAGTACTGGCAGCAAGGAGGGTGTTCCAGCATCACCAACAGGTGTGTTCCAGGATCACCAGATTACGCACAAAAGGCAGTAGCGTGGGCCATTACCTTAGAACAACTTCTGAAGGAAAAACTGAACTACTTTGCAGGACGGCTATTATTAGACATGTGCACAGCAAAAATTTTCGTTTATTTCTGTTTCGTTTCTGTTCGTTTATCGTGATTCGTAACGAGTCGTAATTTCGTAAGACGTTAGTTATCGTATTCGTACTCTTTAGTATTTTCGTAACACTCTTTTTTCCGTTTTCTGTTTTTTTCTGTTAGTTTATTTTTCGTTGAATCGAGATTCGTATTTTCGTTATATTTTGTATTCTGCCGCGTTCGTATTTTTAAAATGATTTTATTCGTTCCTTCGTTTTTACGTTAGTTTAATTTTCGTTGTTTTGTTATTCGTATTTATATTATATTTTCCATCATGCCGCATTCGTATTTTCGTAAAGAAATATATTTTCGTTGCTTTATGATCATTCGTATTTTCATGTCTAATTTCCTTTGATTGTAAAAACGTACTTTTGTAGATTTTATTGCATTCGTAATTCTGTTAGAATACATTTTACGTTTATTCGACACACTACTCGTCGTAATTTTGTAATTCGGATTTTACTGTGATTGACTTGACTGTCTTAGTTAGCACACACACCCTGTCTAGAATGAAGTCTGACGTAGAAGAAAACTAAAATATGTCAGATATTACAAATACAAATCTAGAAAGTAGATGCACTGCAGTCTAACGCAGAAAAAGACACAAGGAGCCAGGAGGTAATGAGAAAGAAGCTCATTGGGGGAAGGAACAAACCTCTTCAGAGGAAAGGGACAGCGCTCAGTGGCTATTGGTCAGAAATATTTCAGTACTAACGAAAGCTAATTTACATTATTTTGTATTTTCGTTGTTTTCATTTCAGTTTTCCGAAGATCCGTAATTTATTTTTCGTTAGTTTTGATTTTCGTTTTTTAGTCTTTGTTCGGCATTTCGTTTTCTTTTCGGTCTTCGAATATTAGTAAGTTTGCATTTTCGTTCATTTTGTTTTTCGTAATTATTTTTTTTTTTTGGGTTCGGTATTTTCGTTGTTTCTATGTTTTCGTTTCTTTCTTCTTTCGTATCTTCGTTGTTTTCCATATTCGTTATTTTGAAAATATCGTTATTCGTTATTAATTGCGCTAAACCATTCGTTCATTCGTATGTTAACGAATCAACTAAAATAACGAAAAATGACGGAAAACGTATTCGTAACTTAAAAAATTGCACATGCCTAGCTATTATCCTTTTCAGTTTTATTACTGGATTGTAATGTAAAAAGGTGAATGCCAGACAAAGCTAAATACACAGTTGAAATATATTCCAAAGCTGTTTTACCTAAAAAGGATTTTTATTATGTTTCCATCCATTCCTCAGATTTACACAATCCTGGCATACCACACAACCAGGTCAGCATCCTGATGATTCTCCACTGTATTTCAGCAATAATGATTGGTCACCTTCCAATCCCCAGCCTGTGATTGGATAATGATGGTAAATGACTGCTAAGGTCAACTTTTTGCATGTTACTTGGGAATCATGGGCATGTTATTGGCTCCAAGTATTGCCTCTCCCTCTCCCAGTTTGAGTTTTGCAGTACAGAGGATTACAAGAGGCTGGAATAAAATCAAGTTCAGACATATTTACTAGTTGCATTGTAGCAACCCTGCCTTATGCACTTATGTCTTTAAAGGGGTTGTAAAGGTTTGTTTTTTATTTTCTAAATAGGTTCCTTTAAGCTAGTGCATTGTTGGTTCACTTACCCTTTCCTTTTAAATGTTTTTTCTTTGTTTTCTTTGTCTGAATTTCTCACTTCCTGTTCCTCCTCAGTAAGCTGTTCAGTAAGCTGTTCTGGCTGACTAACCACCACTCGGATGATGGTGTGAAGTTTACTGAGGAGAAACAGGAAGTGAGAAATTCAGACAAAGTAAATAAACATTCAGGCCCGGATTCAGAAAGCACTTACGCCAACGTATCTACTGAAGCAGGTGTAAGTCATGTTAGGGTATGGACGTCGGAACAGCCATCGTATTTTACGTTGTTTACATAAGTCTTACGTGAATGGGGCTGGGCGTAGGTTACGTTCACGTCATAGGCATTGAGCTGTCGTATCTTAGGGAGTAAATTCAACGTGATTCTGAGCATGCACGCGCATGCGCCGTTCGTCCGGCCCTTCATTTGCATGGGGTCACGGTTAATTTAAATGTATCACGCCAACTACCTTCCTACTTTGAATTAGGCGGGCTTACGCCTGCCAATTTACGTTACGCTGGCGCAACGTAGGGAGCGAGTGCTTTGTGAATACTGCTCTTACCTCCCAGAGTTACGTCGGCGTAGCGCATATGAGATGCGCTACGCCAGCACAAAGATGTGCCGAGCTACCTGAATCTGGCCCTTAGAAGGGAAATCAAAGGAAAAGGTAAGTTAACCAACAATGCAGCAACAATGCTAGCTTAAAGGAACCTATTTAGAAAATAAAAAAACAAACCTTTACAACCCCTTTAATAAATTAAGAATGAGTTAAAGTGGTTTTGAAGTCAAAATCATCAATAACTTGCATCCCCACTGTTTTATCAAGATATAAAGCACTGTGGGTCAGGTTTTTTAAATTCTAATCCTAAATACCTTTTTCGTGGGAGAGGCTGAGATAGCCCTCTGATGTCAGCCGGCCAGCAGAGAGAGGTCACGTGACCACACAGCAATGCTGTGCAGGAAGGTATTTAGGATTAGAATTTAAAAAAAAACGTACACACTACTTTGTATCTTGATAAAACAGAGGAGAGGAGACGCAAGTTATTTGTAAATGTTATCATTTTCAAGCCACAGGGAATAGCAGCAGGAGTGGAGGGGCGGGTCGGAGATAGGCTCTCACACACAGGCTTCGGAACTGACAGGCAGGGAGGGAGAGACTCAGAGCAGAGAGTGGGATGACAGAGGCACGTACAGTATACTGGCCACGGTATCATGGATCAGCTGCCATGATTATCGCGGTTAGCACACCCTTGGTGGACACATGAACAGGCAGAATCAATTAGATATTTTACAACATAGAAAGGGACACATTATACTGCAGAAGCACTTTGCTATAGATCATGCCTCAACTGCTTAAGGACTGCCCCACATGTACGTGATTTTTTTCTTTGACTCTAGGGAGCATGCGCACGCCGCCGGAGCTCTGCTTCCACTGTGATTGGTCACAGCGGGAGCCAAACAGTGGGTCCTGCAGACGTGATGACCACCGGGACCCACCGATCGTTCTGAGGAGAGGCAGAACAGTGGTCTGCCTATGTAAAAAAGGAGAAAATGGTGATTTTCTAAGCAAAAACACAGACCTCTGTTTTCCTAGTTAGTTAAAGCACATACCCCACAGTTAGAAAGCACCCCCTCAGGGACACACTTAACCCTTTGATCGCCCCTGATGTTAACCCCTTCCCTGCCAGTGTCATCAGTACAATAACAGTGTATTTTTTAGCACTGATTACTGTAATAATGTCACTGGTCCCCAAAAAGTGTCAAAAAGTGTCAGTTAGGTGTTCGATTTGTCCACCGCTGATCGCCTCCATTACTAGTAAAAAAAAATCCATACATTTATTTTATTATCTACTGAAGTGGCAGCATCGGATTGTCTCCACCGCTACCGGTGGTTCCAGGAAGCAGCGGGAGAGGGGGAGGCACCTCTCCCGCCGCCAATAAAAGTGATCTTGCAGCGAACCCGCTGCAGCTATCTGCTGCCATAACATCAAAGTACCAATGTACAACTACGGTAAGTGGTTAACCGCTTGCCGACCGCCTCATATACTTTTACGTCGCTAGAATAGCACGGCTGTGCAAAGTAACGTAAAGTAATGCCAGTGTCCCGCGATCGAGTCACGGAGCTGCAGAACGGGGGGATGCCTGTGTAAACAAGGCATATCCCTGTTCTGTCTAGTGACAGGACAGTGATCGTCTGCTCCCTATAATCCGAAGCAGTGTCGTGTCACAGTAAGCCCAGCCCCCACACAGTTAGAATCACTCCCTGGGACACACTTAACCCCTTCCTGGCCCCCTAGTGGTTAACCCCTTCCCTGCCAGTCACATTTATACAGTAAGCAGTGCATTTTTATAGCACTGATCGCTGTATAAATGTGAATGGTCCCAAAATAGCGTCAAAGTGTCCGATGTGTCTGTCATAATGTCACAGTCATGATAAAAATCACTGATCGCCACCATTACTAGTAAAAAAATATATATTAATAAAAATGCCATAAAACTATCCCCTATTTTGTAGACGCTATGGGCCAGATCCACAAAAGGGATACGCTGGCGTATCTACTGATACGCCGTCATATCCCTGTTTCTATCTATGCGACTGATTCACAGAATCAGTTACGCATAGATATTCCTAAGATCCGGCAGGTGTAATAGTTTTACACTGTCGGATCTTAGGATGCAGTACCTCGGCGGCCGCTGGGGGCATTTCTCGTCGAAATTCCGCGTCGGGTATGCAAATTAACACTTACGGATATCCACGAAGCGGTTTCCCTTCGTGAAGTCTCCGTAAGTGTTAGTTTGCAAACGCAAAATTAGGGCTACTTTTACAAAGTGTAAAGTTAGTACACCATGTAAAAGTAGACCCTTCTTTCCCGCGACGCTGTCAAATTTTTTTTTACATTTTTTTTTTCCCGCCACATCTCTTTTTTTTCCCGACGCAACTTTTTTTACCCAGCGCGATTCACAAAACTCGGCGTAACGTAACTTCGCGCAAAGCACGTCGGGAAAATCGCGTCGGGAGCATGCGCAGTACGTCCGGCGCGGGAGCGCGCCTAATTTAAATGGGACTCGCCCCATTAGATTGGGCACGCCTTGCGCCGGACGGATTTAAGTTACACCGCTGAAAATTTCTAGGTAAGTGCTTTGTGGATCGGGCACTTAGGTAGAGATTTTGCGGCGGTGTAACTTAAATAGGAAAAGTTAAGTTACGGCCGCTCGTTGTGGATCTGGCCCTATAACTTTTGTGCAAACCAATCAATAAATGCTTATTGTGATTTTTTTTTCCAAAAATATGTAGAAGAATACGTATCGGCCTAAACTGAGGAAAACATTTGTTTTTTTATATATTTTTGGGGATATTTATTATAGCAAAAAATAAAAAATATTGCTTTTTTTTCAAAATTGTCACTTTATTTTTGTTTATAGCGCAAAAAATAAAAACTGCAGAGGTGATCAAATACCACCAAATGAAAGCTCTATTTGTGGGAAAAAAAGGACGTCAATCTTGTTAGGGAGCCACGTCGCACGACCGCGCAATTGTCAGTTAAAGCGACGCAGTGCCAAATCGCAAAAAGTGGCCAGGTCATTTGGCAGCCAAATCCTCCGGGGCTGAAGTGGTTAAACAGATAAGTCCATAAGCGGTGGAATGCATATTTTAAAAAGTGGCTGAATTCCTGGAGTTCCACTTTAATATTTTGTCATTCTTGCTCAGAGTGGCTAAAAAAGCAGAAAAAAAAAAGATTTAAAAAATAAATAAAAAAAATAAAGATATAAACCCGGACCTCACTAATTACTGTCTATAGTGACTGATGAATAAACATCACCACCACAATCTCATTGCTAGATAAAAGAAAAAGGGGAGAAGACACAAAAGTATTTGAGAGAATAGAATCAGAAGCACACATCTCCCCTCTTCGCTTCTCTTATGTCAATAAAAGAAATGCTGTAATCTGCAAGTTTCTTCCCAGGATTTCTTCCCATGAAAGTTTCACGTGCTGCCGCGCTCCGTCCACCTGTAAGTAATTCCGTGTCGCTAAATCCTGTCATTTGGCTTTCCCATCCCCATAACTGTACATCACTCTTCTCTTTGATACTTCCCAGAACATTTCCCCGAGGGAAGTCTTTAATGTCCACATTTGTTGAAAACACATCTTGTAAGGATACAAACATGAAGGTGTAATGGTGCTGCAATAGGCAGCTTTTATGCAAATTACAGGATGAATATTGTAATCCTTAACATATGTCTCCGGGGTATTTACTGGCTGGGGAGCCCCATACAAGCGGAGGTCAGGGTGATTCTAACATAGAAAGTTCACATCTGCAGCTCAACAAAATAAAAGGATAAAAACAAATGTTGTGCTGATACATTTCTTACAGATTTATGTGTAAAACAGTATGAAACACAAAACTAAAAATGTATTGTATTGGCCCTTACAATTTCTTACATGTAGTGCCTGCATTTGTTTTCTTTTTTTCAGGCTTTTTTCCCTTATTTTTACCTGGTGACCTGGCCATTAAAGGAAATTAGAGTTGTAAAGGAAAAAAAAGTTTTTGCTGAAATGACTGTTTACAGGGTATAGAGACATAGGCCCGGATTCAGAGAGATCGGCGCATCTTTAGATAGGCGTAGCGCATATCATATGCGCTACGCCGACGTAACATTGAGAGGCAAGCTGAGTATTCACAAAGCACTTGCTCCCATATTTACGCCAGCGTAACGTAAATGGGCCGGCGTAAGCCTGCGTAATTCAAAGTAGCAAGGCAGTGGGCATGTTGTTAATGAAGCGTGACCCCATGTAAATGCATGGCCGAACGAACGGCACATGCGCGCGCATGCTCAGAATCACGTCGCAAATACTCCCTAAGATACGTCGGCTCAATGCTTTTGACGTGAACGTAACCTACGCCCAGCCCCATTCACGTACGACTTACGTAAACAACGTAAAATCCAAAGGCAGTTCCGACGTCCATACCCTAAACGACCAGCTTTTTGGTGGTTTAACTTTACGCCGGAAAAATGCCTCCTACGTAGATTACAGCGACGGGCGCAAGTACGTTCGTGAATCGGCGTATCTTGCTCATTTACATATTCAACGCCTAAATCAACGGAAGCGCCCCTAGCGCCCAGCGTAAATATGCACCCAAGATACGACGGCGTAAGGAGACTTACGTCGGTCGTATCTTGGCAAAATTCAGGCATATCTCATTTTAAGAATCGGCGCATAGATACGACGGCGCTCATTTGGACTTACAACGGCGTATCTGTAGATACGTCGGCGTAAGTTTCTGTGAATCCGGGCCATAATAGTTAACTGATTTCTTTTAAAAATGATTAAAAATAGATAAAAATCAATCATATAATGTACCTACAGTTTCTAGTTTCGTTTTTGCATGTTGTTTCCTGCTTCTGTAATGTACAGAGCCACAGAGCCAATACAGGGCAGTGATGGTTTGGAGGGGTTTTAGACACACAGTAATCACACCTCCTTGATTAGTGACCACAGAGAGAAAGCTCCCAGTACTGTGGTTATCAGGAAACAGACAACCAGGAAGTGTGGAGATCAGAGAAGAATTACAGCAACTTGAGAGCATAAACGAACAATGAGGACATGAAAACAGCACTCTATTAAGGTAAAGGAAGCTATTAAGATAAAAAAAAAAATGTCCTTTGCAAACCCTTTAAATCGGTTATTTTGCAACTTCCTTCAACAGACCAAGTTGTCCATCAAAATTAACAGCTAAAGGGTTCAAATAAACCATTTAGCACTGACAGGGGTGCGTACACTGTCCAGCTTTTATTCATTTATAGAAAACATTTATCCTAAAAGAAAAAAAAAAAGCTGTTGCTATAATGACCTAAAAATAGTTCAGCTTTAAAGGAGTTGTAAAGTCAGAAGGCTTTTTTATCTTAATGCATTAAGATACTTTTGACACATTTTTGGGACCATTCACATTTATACAGTGAACAGTGCTATAAATATGCACTGCTCACTGTATAAATGTGACTGGCAGGGAAGGGGTTAACACTAGGGGGCGAGGAAGGGGTTAAATGTGTAGCCTAGTGAGTGATTGTAACTGTAGGGGGAGGGGACTGACTGGGGGAGGTGACCGATCTGTGTCCCTATGTACAAGGGACACACCATCGGTCTCCTCTCCCTGTCAGGAAATGGATCTCTGTGTTTACACACACAGATCCACAGTCCTGCTCAGTTACTGGGCAATCGCGGGTGCCTGTCGGCCATAGCAGCCCCCGGGCACGTGCATCGTGTTCCCAGTAACGCGGCGGGTGCGCGCGCCCCCTAGTGGCTCTAAAAGTCGAGGACGTCATATGACGTCCTGTCAGAACAATGGAGCTATCGTGCCGCCGTCAATTGACGGCGGGCGTTAGTTAAGTGGTTAAGGATTGGTAAACTAAAAAAAAAAATCCATTTTTGTTTTGTTCTTTTAAGCCCAACTACTTTCAAATTAAAGACAAAAATAGCCCCTAGTAGAGGTTTAAAATAAAACTATAAATTTGACTATACACACCTCTCCTCTGACATTGTCTTCCCAAAGCAGCATTCATCTGAAGACTGAGAACATCCTGTGAGTACAGGACATCATGGCACCCTATATTCACATTCAATAATTCATGCTCTGTGCATCAAGGACTGCCAGAAACGACCAAAAAAAATTACAGTGGAGAGTCTTCGGGGGAATCTTGAACTTTGAATCTTACTTTAAAGCCTCGGACACACAACTGTTTTTCCCGGCAGGAAAACTGCCAGGAGAGCTTTTGGCCGGGAATCCCGGCCGTGTGTATGCTCCCTAGCAGTTTTCACATCAGGAAAACAGACGGGAATCCCGATGGGAAAATAGAGAACCCTGCTCTCTATTTTCTCGTCGGGTTTCCCGGCAGAATGTTTCCTGCCGAGAAAACCAGTCGTCTGTATGCGGTGACAAACTGCGCATGTGGGGCGTAGCAAGATGGCGGCGACGGCAGCATCGAATGTGACGAGACGCAGGCTCGTTGTAGCCTATGGGCCAGATCCACATAGCGTGGCGCATTGTTCCGTCCGGCGTAGCATATCTCTGATACACTACGCCGCCGTAACTTACAGTGTATTTTCCTTATCCTGAAAGAATTTGCGCCGTAAGTTACGGCGGCGTAGTGTAACTTTGTCGGCGTTAGGGCGCGCAATTAAAAATGGATGAGATGGGGGCGTGTTTTATGTTAATACGTCTTGACCCAACGTAAATTACATTCTTTTTTAACGGCGCATGCGCCGTCCGTGGGGGTATCCCAGTGCGCATGCTCCAAATTAACCCGCAACAAGCCAATGCTTTAGACGTGAACGTAATTCTATGCAAAGCCCTATTCGCGAACGACTTACGCAAACGACGTAAAATTTTCAAAATTCAACGCGGGAACGACGTCCATACTTAACATTGAGTACGCCTCATATAGCAGGGGTAACTTTACGCCGAAAAAATCCTTACGGAAACTACGTAAAAAAATGCGCCGGCCGGACGTACGTTTGTGGATTCGCGTATCTAGCTAATTTGCATTTTCGACGCGGAAATCAACGGAAACCCCACCTAGCGGCCAGCGTAAATATGCACCTTAGATCCGACGGCGTACTAAGACGTACGCCAGTCGGATCTAGCCCAGCTTCAGGCGTATCTTGTTTTGTGGATACAAAACAAAGATACGCCGGAGCAAACTAGAAGTTACGCGGCGTATCAATAGATACGCCAGGGTAACTTCTTTGTGGATCTGGCCCTATGACGTCACCGCGTTCTTGCCATTCAAAAGAACAATGGTTATTTTGAATGGCCGTCTGTATACACAGCTTTGCAAGGCAAGCTTGCCAGCAATCATGTCAGAAAACCAAAGTTTTTTTTCCTGATGGGATTCTCGGCCGTGTGTACAGGGCTTTAGTCTTATAAATCTTAATAAACCAGATTTAAAGGAATAGTCATCTTTTGCTCATTTGGCTGTACTTCGCCTATGGATCACGGGAGTGACCCGTTTTCAGCAGACATCGGGCTCAAGCCCACTATCAGCTGACATCACAGAGCCGGCCTGGACTCAGGAAAGATCGTGACCATATGGTTGAAATCCGCTCACATGCTTGGACCAGCACCCGGCTCATCCTCCCAGCAAGCCGCTGAGAGACTGAACTGGCTGCTGCCATCCCCTCCACAGCTCAGCACTCCAGTGAGCGAAGGGGGAAAGAGCAGACAGCATTGACTGACAGTCATCAGCTCTCTGCTCAGGAAGCCCTGAGAACCGAGCGATCGGTGGTGTTTGATCGCTCGGGTTCTCAGTCTTAGAGCCCGCGGGGGACAGATTCAGCATCGGGACGATGCATCCACCTAGGTAAGTATGAGTAAACATTCCCATACTTCACTTTTAATAAATGTACCCTCATTAAAGCGGAGGTTCACCCTAAGTATTAAATACAGCTTATCTAGACAAGCTCATTATGTACATGAACATTTGGCTCTTAAAATGTTTTATAGTGCATTCAAATACTGTGAATCTGTCTTCAGAAGACACTTTCTGGTCTCCCTCCCACAGGACTGGGCGTGTCTCCTCTCTTCCCCAGCGCCCCAGTGTGTGCTGGGAGTTGATCGCAATTTCTCCTGAACAACGAAATCTCGCTGGATTTCACTCATCACGTGACGCAAGAAGCAGGTCACATGACGAGGGCGGATCTAATTCCGCCATTTTAATTATTGGCAAATGGGTTAATCCATCAACACTGCTCATGCACGGGAAAGAGCGGTGAATGCTGGGATATCAGCATTCACCGGCTTCCCGGAATAATTTGCTTGTGGGCTTCACAATGCCCACAAGCAAGATGGAACATTCCAGGAGGAATTTTTATAAAGTATCATCAACGGCCGATTGACAGTGCGGGGGAATAGAAAAAGAAGACAAGTGAGTACAAGCTTGACAAATCTAAATCCCGTAGATGCACAGCAAAAAAAAAAAAACGATGTCCCGCAGAACCCCCGCTTTAACAAAATAAAAAAATCAACATTTATTGCATTATTTTTGTATTAAAGCCGGCAGAACATTGCAGCCACAATCAGGTTTGCATTGTTTACAACTTTACAGTTAAAGTGGTTGAAAACCCACTTTTGAAAAAAATTTAAAAACTAACACCTGCAAGACAAAGGCACAATGAGCTAGTATGCATAACATATAACATAACACGCGCATTGGGAGAAGCCAGTCATGGCATTACCTCCTTTAGAAACGGCACGATCGCCATTTCTAAAGTGCGCCTGCACCGTTGTCTACTGCGCATATGTCGTAGACATTGTTGAACGTCTCTATTGTAAATATCTCCTAAACTTCCACAGAGGTTTAGGAGATATTTCCAGCACCTACAGGGTGTACAACCACTTTAAAAACCCCAAGGTAAGTGAATTGGATGCTGTCTAAACTGGCCCTAGTGTATGTAGCACTAACCCCGGAGGAACTGCTGGTTGTTTTGGGTGGCACTTTTACCTCGTGGCTCTTCCGAATTCCTAGGGGTGTATGGTGCATATAGCAATAGTAAAAGAATGTCCGCAAAAAGTGTCTTTGCTGTGCTCTTTATTACCCAGCTGGGTAAAAACAATGAACTGGTGATGAAAGGGATAGAGTTTGCAGGAAGATGGAGAACAGCAGATTCAGGCGTAGTATTTGGAACAGTCCTGTTCCCTTATGTAACACTTTCCGTACCACTCCTGCCTGAGTGGGCTTAGTGTACCCGGACAGGCCTCTCTCACTGACCTGGCAGCCGGAGTATCACTCGAACATTTGTAGGATAAAGTCCCTGCCACAGACCCTCCTGAATGGAGTTCAGGGAGACGCCTCTGCCACAGGCCCTCTCTGATTGCAGTTACGGAGGTAATCCTCATTAGGTGAATTACGCCTGGATCTCCTTCTTAATGTCGCCCAGGTACCGACTGACAGGTGATCAATCCTTCAGTGTCCAGCTACCTTGATCCCTGGTGGTTTGTCGAGACCTTTTGGATCGCTAGCCTCTCATTGGCGCTCCTCAGATGGACTCCCCAATGAACAGCAATACCGCTTGGGATCCTCAAAGGTGGGAACCCAGTCACTCACTGGGTCCCCGTCGCTGCTCAGATGTTCCGGGCCAACATGGCCCCGGAACCAGGAATGCCCCAGCCAGGTAGGCCATAACGCCGGGGGGGCCGAGATGTGGCCAGCCTAAAGGTGGGTGCCACACTGGACAAAGAAGATCCAGAACCAATGGCGTCTGCCCCATAAATACCCTCCCCCCAGCATGCAAATCAAGGCTACACCCTCCTGATTGGCTGCTGGGAAAGAGCACCCAAACCTTGACTTCACTGCTGCCATCTACCGCACAGGGGTTAGAAGAATACCCCAGTACAATAGAATGAGCCCACAGCACAGCACAGCTGAGACTTTGGGCCAGATTCTCGTAGTTTTGCCGCGGGCGTAGCGTAAGCCATTTACACTACGCCGCCGCAACTTACTGGAGCAAGTGCCGTATTCCTCAAGCACTTGCTCCGTAGTTTGCGGCGGCGTAGTGTAAAAGGCCCGGCGTATCCCCGCGTAATTCAAAGGGGGCGGCTTGTATTTAAATTAAGCGCGCCCCCGTGCCGATCGAACTGCGCATGCGCCGGGCTTAAAATAGCCCAGTGCGCATGCTCCAGTTCTTGACGGAAAACGTCAATGATGCCGACGTGTGCGTCATTGACGTAAAGTCGTATTCAAGAACGACTTAGGAAAACAACGTACCCGATGGGAAAAGACGACGCGGACCCGGCGCCATACTTAACATGGCATACGGCGGACTGGCGTAAGGTTACCCCTCATATAGCAGGGGTAACCTTACGCTTACGCAAACGACGTAAGCGACGGCTACGCGACGCGAATTCGTTCGGGAATCGGCGTATCAGGCTCATTTGCATAAACAAATGAGACCTGAACGTAAACGCCACCTAGCGGCCGGCGGAGAATTACATTTAAGATCCGACAGTGTAAGTGACTTACACCTGTCGGATCTACAGCGTATCTATGCGAAAATGATTCTAGGAATCACTCGCATAGATACGCGGGTCAAAAAACAGAGATACGACGGTGTTTCCAGAGATACACCGTCGTAACTCTTCTGAGAATCTGGCCCAGAGACCCTATTTTAAGCATAACAATTTGGATCAGAGTTTAACTACACTCTGATCTCCCTCTAAATTTAAATAGCACCGGTACTTCAAAGTAACCAGGCGCTACATGTTGTATGGATGTGAGTTAGGGACCTTAGGTTGTAAGCTCCTTGAGAGTATGGACTGATGTGAATGTACAATGTATATGTAAAGTGCTGCGTAAATTGCCAGTGCTATATAAGTACCTGAAATAATTAAAAAAAAAGTCCATATTGAGGTACTGACCTGCTGTTACGGGGTTGGATGAGGGAAACAATAAATTACAAGTGCGAAGTCCCTGATGGCCATGATGAAAGATGGCACTTGTGGTTTTTGCATTTCCCCCATTGCTTTATGTAAACTATAAATGGAACAAAAACCTTTCTGAATGTTGCCCTCTTGTCCTACCCATTTTTCATTTCCAGAATACTTTCTCCTGTATATACTTTGATTCTGTCATTCTCCCTCATGTTCATCTGGGGGGCAGATTTGGAAGCGTTCTTTTCTGTGTCACTCAACTTTTACCAAACTGTTGATGCCTAAAGGTTTCCTGTAACCCCCTGCCTCAGGATCTCCATCTGTCTTGGTTAAGATCATTAGGTCCAGAAAGGCTATTTTGTGTGCTTGATGATGAGCGTTCATTGCAGATTCAATTCCTGACCCACGTGATAAAGAAAAAGACAGCCTGGTAACAGGAAATGTTCAGTAGATCTGTCTGTAATTAACTAAATAGATAACATTCCACCAGCTCTGGTAGCATGGGATGGGAGTCTCATTTAGCTATTAGTGTGACTTCATATTACACAAAGAAAAATGGTAAAGCTTTTAAAGCAGTCACTATACACATTTTCTTTTTAATCAGCCAAACATGTATCCAATATTTCCAAATATTACATGTGGAATACAGAAAAGAAAACAAGGGTTATCATATATGATCATGTATTGATGTTTTTTTAGTTAACTTAATAAAAAACCCAAGAACCATAATGGGCACCACCAGGGCTGGACTGGGCCAAAAATTTGGCCCTGGACTTCATCCAGACTGGCCCACTTTGACAGGTCTCTCCCATGGTGGCCGGACAACTCCCACACCCCCCTGGCCACCCAAGCCCCCTCTCCCCCTTCACTAGCCAATAGCCATTCTACTTTATTAGAGTAGAATGGCTGGTACTGGTACTCTTATAGGCAGTACCAGTGGGGAAGCTAGACATCATTTCACCCGGGGCAAAGAATCAGTTCAGTGTCCCCTCCCTTATGGGACAAGGTTAGAAGTGAAAAACTCCCAGGCCATAGCTGTTGAGTCAGCTGTCTGTCCCCTCCTCTATTGTCCCCCCTGCTCCTCTGGTCCTCCCCTTGCTTCTATGTTCCCCCCCAGGTGAGCAGTGCGGGAAGGGAGAGACAGAGGAGCTGAGGGGGGAGGCGGTCCGCTGTCACTGAAGCTGGCCCACTGAGCCATCGGCCCACCGGGAAACTCCCTGTAGTCCCAATGGCCAGTCCATCCCTGGGCACCACGCTGTCCCCTTACAGGATTGCCATTTAGCAGTGCCCTTAAGCACTATGGATAAGCAGAATGTGAAAACATTGCAGAGCCACTTTACCAAAAATTACCCCATAAAGAAAAAGGGTTCTACATTGTTTAACCACTTAAGCCCCGGACCAATATGCTGCCTAAAGACCCAAGGGGTTTTTACAGTTCGGGACTGCGTCGCTTTAACAGACAATTGCGCGGTCGTGCGACGTGGCTCCCAAACAAAATTGGCGTCCTTTTTTCCCCACAAATAGAGCTTTCTTTTGGTGGTATTTGATGACCTCTGCGGTTTTTATTTTTTGCGCTATAAACAAAAATAGAGCGACAATTTTGAAAAAAATGCAATATTTTTTACTTTTTGCTATAATAAATATCCCCCAAAAACATATATATAAAAAAAATTTCCCTCAGTTTAGGCCGATACGTATTCTTCTACCTATTTTTAGTAAAAAAAATCGCAATAATCGTTTATCGGTTGGTTTACGCAACATTTATAGCGTTTACAAAATAGGGGATAGTTTTATTGCATTTTTTTTTTTTTTTTTTTTTTTACTACTAATGGCGGCGATCAGCGATTTTTTTCGTGACTGCGACATTATGGCGGACACTTCGGACAATTTTGACACATTTTTGGGACCATTGTCATTTTCACAGCAAAAAATGCATTTAAATTGCATTCTTTATTGTGAAAATGACAGTTGCAGTTTGGGAGTTAAACACAGGGGGCGCTGTAACATTTAGTGTTCACTTAGTGTGTGTTTACTACTGTAGGGGGTGTGGCTGTAGGACTGACATCATCGATCGAGTCTCCCTTATAAAAGGGATCACTCGATCGATGCGCAGCCATAGTGAAGCACGGGGAAGCCGTGTTTACATACGGCTCTCCCCGTTCTTCAGCTCCGGGGAACGATCGCGACGGAGCGGCTATAATCGGACCCCCCACCCACGTCTAGCAGAGCACGTACAGGTACGTTGATGTGCCTGTCCGTGCCATTCTGCTGACGTATATCTACATGAGGAGGTCGGCAAGTGGTTAAAATAAATCCAAATATTGTACCAGGAAAATAGTCTAATCAGGTTCACTTTATTGAAACATACATCTTAAAGAGCACATTGCTGTGTGCACTGCACCCATAGATATACAGTAATTAAAAACATTTACATTTTACCCCAGAACAACTCCTTTATCAGTGTATAAGCTGAATAAGCCAGCTAAATAGGAACTCAAATTGAGTCCTGTGCTGGCATGACCCAGGTCACAATAGTATACAATAAATACAGCAGTAGATCACTTCATGCACATCACATGGTATGTATAAAAAAATCAATTATGGTAAATGCTGGATATACTGCAAAGGTATAAAATGTAACAAATACCCTAAGGCCCCGTACACACGGTCGGTTTGGTCCGATGAGAATGAACCGAAGTTCATTTTCATCGGACCAAACCGACCGTGTGTATAGGCCATCGGTCTGGTTTCCTTCGGTCCAAAGTTTCTAAACATGCTTCAAAACCGAACCGATGGACCGCTGCCCCATCGGACCAAACCGATGGTTAGTACAGAAAAGCATCGGTTCAAAATCCGCGCATGCTCAGAATCAAGTCGACGCATGCTTGGAAGCATTGAACTTCGTTTTATTCAGCACGTCGTGTGTTTTACGTTACCGCGTTCTGACCCGATCGGATTTTGAACTGATGGTGTGTACACACATCAGGCCGTCAGGTGAACCGCTGAAAACGGTCCGACGGGTCAGTCTCATCGGTTTGGTCCGGGCCGGGCCTTAGTTGTCAGTTACATAAAATGAATAAAGGTCCCAACATGTAAATGATTAGAGGTCAAAGTGCCAAAATATATTGCAATGGGTACTGCACAAAATATTGACTGAATGTCCCAAATCTACATGCGGTAACCTGTGTAACTCAAAGATGTTCCCACCACCTCAAGGTAATTCTATAGTTAAACTTCCATGCAGCTTGACCAATGGGGATATTGGTTCCATGCATATCCCAACAGCAGCCACTTAATATGGCCATATAGGTTGTCCCAATTGTTTGCATTGGTGTTGGTGCCTTTGTGTGTTGTTGGTCATTGGGAGTTCTTCACCAAATATTTACCAAAAGATCTGGGCAGTAAAGTTTAATAAAAGGTGAAATGCATTAGGTCCTTGGGAAGGGAAAATTAAAGCTTTTTGTAGTGGTTTTAGGGGGAAACAGGCTCAAATTGGCTCCTGGGTGATAGGGAAGTTTCTAAGGAATAGAGGAACCCTTACGCAAACTTTTTGACCCTATGTCAATCAACAAATCAATGTGACTTTATCAATGTCTTTGTTTATCAACAAAGCCATTGATTGCCATATTGATGGTTTTGTAAGGCTGGATTCACACCTACGCAGTTTTAGTGCTTTTTGCATTTGGCAGAATTGCACTACGGAACGTGTTCCATAGGAAACCATGTTAAATGGGATGTAGTGCAAATCTGCAAAAGCACTAAAACTGCATTGGTGTGAATCCAGCCTTATGCACACGACCGTTTTTCATGATGAGAAAAATGCAATTTTTTTAATTGGTCATTAAAAACGACTGTGTGTGGGCTCCAGAGCCTTTTTCTGGACGTGAAAAATGGCCAATAAAAATTTAGAACATTTGTGTGTAGGCTTTAACGGCGGGGAAAAAAACACACATGCTCAGAAGCAGGTTATGAGAAGGGACATTTGCATAATCAGCCCAAAGGGTGGCCCCAATCTAATGGAACTTCCCCTTTATAGTGCCGTTGCACGGGTTGTACGTCACCGCGCTTTGCTCGAGCATTTTTTTCCACGATCGTGTGTATGCAAGGCACGTTCTTTTTTCCATGGCATGAAAAATGGTCATGTGTACGGGGCTTTAGGCCGCGCACACACGGTCAGTCAAAACCGATGGAAACGGACTGAAGGTCCGTTTCATCGGTCCAAACCGACCGTGTGTGGGCTCATCGGTCAGTTATCCTTCGGTCCAAAAATTTAGAACTTGCTTTAAAATTCAACCGATGGACGCCTAACCGATAGGTCAAAACCGATGGTTAGTACGCAAAAGCATCGGTTAAAAAGCATAGAACTTAATTTTTCTCTGCAGGTCGTTGTGTTTTACGTCACAGCGTTGTCCTTGATCAGTCAGCTTCATCGGTTAACCGATGAGAACGGTCCTTTGGACCGTTCTCATCGGATGGACTGATCGTGTGTACAGGGCTTTAGAGTGTGTTGTGTTATGTATTGGACAAAATGATGCCTACAAAACTTCTCCACCACTGCCATTTTAACATCCAATCAACCCACCAGGTGGAGGAGATGATAGGCTTTCTCGTGTGCTATGTTAGCACCATCTAATGTGAATTTATTAGGTGCTCTAATTTTATTGTTGATTTGAATAAATTACTATACTATCTGGGTTTTTCTTGTGCATTTTTGCCCTGGAATTTGATATTACAATTTAATCCCAAACTATTTTATTCCCCATAGATCATGTCTCAACATTCACTTTTTTTATTTACCTGGTTCCTGTAGTCCCTGTGATGTCTTCCCAGGCTTGTAAAATTCTTGCAGGCAGTATGTACAGTAAGTATGCATGCAGTGAGGTATAGAGAGGGTTGGGGGATAGGTGGAGTAATGCAATCCAACAAACATGGTTGACAACGCTGTTTGGGATTCTAGAGGACCTAGAGCAGCTGTCAGCTCAAACAGGAAGTTAGGAATAGGTTTTCTGGCAAAACAGTTATTATTCTGTAAAAAAAAAATTGTATACTTGGTTATTCGATACCTGGCCAATCCAAATATAAGTGACAATTACTGTAGTTGCTATTACATTATTCCTCACTATACTAGGGATCCAATGCCAGGCAGATGCCCTGCTACATAATGATTGCCCGTGTGGCATTAGCACAGTTGAGAATGCTTTGCATTTTGTCACTGTATTCAAAGAGTTGTCTTATTGGATGAGGTGGAGCTGTGAAATCATGATTTTAACTTTATCGAATCAGAAAATGCCTTTTATTCATTAAGAAAAATACAAGGGGCCAGATTCACATAGAAACGCGTTACGCTGCGGCGGCGTAACGTATCCCATTTACGTTACACCGCCGCAAGTTTACAGCGTAAGTGCCTGATTCACAAAGCACTTACCTGTAAACTTGCGGCAGCGTAGCGTAAATCCGCCCGGCGCAAGCCCGCCTAATTCAAATGGGGCAGGGACCATTTAAATTAGGCGTGTTCCCGCGCCGAACATACTGCGCATGCTCCGTCCCTAAAATTTCCCGACGTGCATTGCGCTAAATGACGTCGCAAGGTAGTCATTGCTTTCGACGTTAACGTAAATGGCGTCCAGCGCCATTCATGGACGACTTACGCAAACGACGTGAAATTTCAAATTTCGACGCGGGAACAACGGCCATACTTAACATTGGCTAGACCACCTAGAGGGCAGCTTTAGTTTTACGTGACGTATCTCTACGGAAACAACGTAAATTTAGAGCGACGGGCAAAGCGGACGTTCGTGAATCGGCGTAACTAGTCATTTGCATATTCTACGCCGACCGCAATGGAATCGCCACCTAGCGGCCGGCCTAGAATTGCAGTCTAAGATCCGACGGTGTAAGTCACTTACAGCTGTCGGATCTTAGGGCTATCTATGGGTAACCTGATTCTATGAATCAGCCGCATAGATACGACAATCGTATCTCAGAGATACGACGGCGTATCAGGAGATACGACGGCGTATCAGGAGATACGCCGTCGTATCTCTTTTGTGAATCTGGCCCAAGGTGTTCTCTGAAATGGCGTCTGTGCTGAGGGAGGGGCCGACTAAAGTTACTAAGCAGCATGGCAACCGTTCAGCTTGTAATCTGGAAGACAGCGAGGATCACTGTGGTAGCGATTACTACTATAGGGATTCTCAGCTTCCACAGGGATCAGTCAGAAATAAAATATGTATACTTGCTTCCAAGTTGGACCAATGGAACTATGCAAAAGTACAAGGAATACAACTTTAAGCAGCAACTTATCAGTTGGTTAGAACTTGGGCTATGAGAGTACTAGACCACATTTAGTGAAATGCAGATAAAACAGATATTTTACCATCATCTGCTAACTTCTACTCATGGACGTGTGCTTCAGTGTGACGTCTCCTCTTTTGAGCCATGTGTCCATGGTGTAATGAAGGGAAGTTAACGAGAAGCAGAAACCAACAAACCCTCACAGCAAACATTTGTTAGAGATTTCCCTGTAAATATAAAGGTTTGTGTGTGAACCACAGTGTAATAAAGTCGAATGGAATACATTGAACAGAGCTTGCTGGTTTAATTCAAATTTTTGCTGATGGCTTCAAGGTGCTCAGTCACCTGCTCCTTATTAACGGCAAACTGAAAAGCTGCACACAGCCATGTTGTGTGGTACGCTAATGACTCTCTCAGGAAAGGCTCATCTCACATTACAAGAACCAAAGGAAACCCTGTGGCTCTAACAAAACTCACATCCACCAAGAAGGTCCTTTGCAGATTTTTGATGGTGGTGGATTATTCAAGAAAAGATCTTCATCTGTTCCTTGTCAACTCGGGGGGGGGGGGGGGGGGGGGGGTGGGCAAAAAAAAAGTTCTGCAAAAAAATGAACTGATGTATTGTTCTTACCTGTTCATAAAATACTTTATTGTTTCTGTCCTTCATAGTTCTCTATTCTATACAGATGTCTTGGTTAAAAACACCCTTTCTCAACCTTTTTTAGTCACATCACCAGTCTATTAGGGTCACAGGGGTCTCTGGCCCATAATCTACATGCAGAGCGGTGGACGCATGGATTTCATTGTTTTTTTTTTTTCTTTAAGCATATGATTAGAGCCTGAGGCAATAATTGTCTTCAAAAAAGGGTGGGCTTAAGATGCAGAGCCCACCCAGTTGTGTGACAATAGCAAATTTAATATTCGCTATTGTCTTTCTGATTCTCCTCCCAGCCAATCAGGAAGCATGTCTTAAGACCTGACTGGCCCAGAGGAGAAGTGATTATATTGGCCGCTGAGGAGGAAGCCACCATGGAGGAGGAGATCCAGGGTGAAGCCGCTGAGGAGGAGGAGGAGACACAGGGTGAAGCCGCTGAGGAGACACAGGAAAGTGCCGAAGCTGCCCGCGGTGGCCGGACAAGCGAGCGACGGGGGGTTTGACTGATCGACAGAACGGGGGTTTGCCACCCCCAAAACAATGTAACACCAGCCACCACTCCACATTACCCTCTCAAAGTATGCAAAATCTCAAAGCACAGTCTAAAATGTTACACTGGCACTGATGTGGTGGTGATCAGGAAACTGATGCTGGCATACACTGGTCTGGTATCACTGCAATCAGGGACACTGACTCTGACACTGGCACTGGTGTGGTGATAATCAGGAAACTGGTGCTGGCATCACTGCAATGAGGGACACTGGCTCTGTTGACACTGGCAGTGACGTGTTTGGTGATCAGGACACGTTGCTGGCTTGAATGACACAGGCGTGACTACCGATCAGAACAGTACTGATTGCTTCACTGACTCTGTTAACACTGGCATTGGTGTGGCAGTGATTAGGACACTGGTGCTGGTGTATACTGGTCTGGTGTCACTGCAGTCAGGGACAGTGGCTGGTGATACTGACTGGTGTTGGTAGCGATAAGGTACACTGTTTTTGGCTGCACTGATGACACTAAGACAGGGGTTACACTGATTATTCACACTACACTGGTGGGCTAGTGATCAGGGACTGTGTAAGTTGGCTGGAACTGGTATATGTGTTAAAAACTGTGTGACAAAGACTGATTATACTCACAATGGCTCTCTCCTCTCGATCTCTGTGAGAGGAGAGAGAGAGCTGATGCTTTATTTCACTTTTCTTTGTTTACATATGTGATTACTGTGATTGGACACAATGGTCACATGGTACAGGACCAATTTAATTGGTCCTGTAACTGGTCACGTAATCTGTTGTGTCCGAGACACACAGCAATGACTGGGCTTACCAGTGAATGCTTTAGGAGCTGTGCATGAACCGCTGATGGGGGGAATTTACAGATACATCCACCTGCATTGATAAAGTTCCTGTCTGGCCCATGTACATTAATGGCCGGATGGAAGCAGTTAAAATACAGGCCTTTTGTAAATATATATCCATGTGGTAATGTAATGTAGGGGTCAGACATTGGAGCCACAGTACACAGTGGGGAACACAATTATCAATTATCCAACACCCCTAGAGGAGTCTTATGGAATGAGAGGAAGGTGGTAGACACATTTCTAACCTGACAAGGTCACTTTAAGGGCCATTCACACTAGAATACAGTGCAAAAAACCCTTGTTCCATACACGTTTCCCACCCCACATTCAAAACACACTGCACTTGTGATCTTCAGCGGGTGGTAATGCAATGCTAACGACACCCCATTTGCCTGCACCAGATCGCTTGGTACAGAAGAACATACCATGTTATTCTGTTGCAGTGTTTTTTTTGTTTAAAGTAGTGCACGCACTACTTGTAAACGGGTTGAAAATAGCCAGTTACGTAATGTCTCAGACTGGAAAACAGAAGAATGTCACCCTTTACTACTGGACGTAAAGTCATCAGAACACGTGGATTGCTCCAAGGACACCAGCTGCTGGAGAATGCCTCTGATTGACTGTATTTACATGGACACTACTTTTACAGGTATGCCAGGGCAGCACATAAGTCTTGTATTTAGGATTAGGGAAGAATTATGTCTCTGAATGTCATGACTTTGCCATGCCTTTTGCACTTTTATAAGTAAAGTTTTGTAAATCTTGTTCCTGCCTGCTTTGAAGTTATTAAAAGGGGTGTAATACAAGTAACCGGCACCACCCCATGGTTCAGGTTACTAAGGTACTTTGGGTGCAAAGACATTGTGTGGTACAGTGTGAACATACAAGTGGTTACCTAAGGTAAAATAAGTCTAATAAGCAGCCTGTCGGTAGCATATACCTGCTGCAGGTGGAATGGCCTCTAGCAGTGAGAGAGCTGTCGGCACTCCTCTGTCTCTCAGAACAATGGGAGCGGATTCGCACCACAGGGGTTCCAATCCTGTACAGAGGTATGACGTTAAGAGTTAAATGCACGTGTGGAGCCAGCGCAAGGTGCATGACAGGGCCCACTCCGCTACTGGGGAATGGTAGTGAAATATGCTGGATAGGTTGATGTGGACAAGGCTCAGCGTGTCCTCCCTAAATGCTAATTACGGAGAACTTGTACATTATCATGGGGACTAAAGAGATAACCGGAGAATGTGGTGCAAACTTTACACAGTGTAAGTTCATCTCTAACAGCAGAGGCCCACCTTAAGTTGGAGTATTTCCCCATGGTGGCCTTGTCCCAGGGCATTGATGAAAAAGGCACAAGAGTAAAAGGTACCCCATGTGTACAGTAGAGTGATTCTGTTACAGAAGATTAGCGTAGCCCAGAAGAACTCACCCTGGAGTAGGCCTCTCATGTAACCCTTGCTTGGCACCAACAAAGAGGAAAACATTGAGGACGTGTCAGCCACCCTGTCACCTGGACCTTTGGTGTGGTACAGTGCGATTTCAGTGCAGGCGCATTTCTGTGTGACTCCTGGTAAGAATTGGCCCTAAGAGAAAGCTAACGTAGGTGCTCTGAGACTGAGATAGCTGCCTCTAGTGGCTAATTTATGGATCTCTATATTAAATACAGTAGCAAAAGCATAGAAGAGCAAGCTTAAAAAATCTAAAATTTAAATAAAAAATGGATTTTCAACAATCACTGTAATAATAGTTCAAAACAGGGCTTTTTTTCCTCAGAGAATAGGTACAGCAACTCCTTCCTTCCAAGTCACCCTTGACTCCACCCCCTACGCACCTCTGAGCACCGTTCCTTGGTTCCACCCCTTACTCAACTCCCCAGTACCACCCATTTTAGAGAATGCAGAAACAAGTATTATTTTGTGGTGCTAAGTATTTTGTATAGAATTTGTTAATGAAAACAAGAGGAATGTAAAATAGATCTAGCAACAATGGACACCCCAGCGACAATAGATCCACCCCAGCAACAATGGACTCCCAACAGCCAGCATCAATAGACCCTCCAGCAGCCAGCATAGGCCTCCCAGCAACGATTGACCCCCTGCAACATAAGACCCACCCCCAGCAACAATAGACCCCCCTGCACAAATAGATCCCCTCCAGCAACAATAGCTCCCCCAGTAGCCAGCATTAATAGACCCACCAGCAGCCAGCAGATCCTTCCCAACAACAATTGACCCCCTGCAACATAAGACCCACCCACTGCAAAAATAGATCCCCTCCGGCAACAATAGATTCCCCAGTAGCCAGCATCAATAGACCCTCCAGCAACAAGCAACAAAGACCCCTCTCTCAACAGTACATCCCTCCTAGCAATGACTGACCCCCCAGCAACAATAGATTCCCAGAGAGCAACAGAAGAACTCCCCAGTAACAATATACACCCTTCCCTTGCAAAAGAGATCCCCTCCAGCAACAATAGATCCCCCAGCAGCCAGCATCAATATACAGATCATCCAGCACACCCCAGAACCTCTTTCCATTACATACATTCAGTACAGGAGGTGCCGGAACTGCGTTCCCCCGCGTTCCCGCTGAAAAAAAGCCCTGGTTCAAAATATTCATTTACTGAAACTGCACTGTACTTTGCCAACATTGAGCAAGAGGAAATTCATTGTCCGATACAGTGGCCATTTAATGATTGTCTGCTCCAATTAAATAGGTTTAACACAGCTGAGAAACAATGTTGTTGATTAAAGAGATATTTACCGTAATCAATTCATGTAGATTTACCGTCATTCGCAAGTTAATATGTCTTGAATTTGGCAATTCCAAACTTGCAAAACATATTCCAAAGGTCAAGCATATTTCTTTACACCAAAAATTATTGTAAGTTGGCGTTAGTTTATTTTATGTAGATTGTCATACAGCGCCTATTGTGATCATCTGAATGTTACCAATTATATAGTTCGTCATAGGGCAGGTTTTGTCCTCTGATCATATTACAATTTTACTCCAAGCATATTGTCCTGACTGCACTGTGACTCAGCATTTGAGTGACACAACATTGTATCCTGATTCCCCATGGACGATCAAATGATGTGGAGAGTAAACATATCAATTATGTGTTTTGGTTAAGAAAATGCCATTGCATGCTATGTTCTTCCTATCCTATTGCTTAAAGGAAATTCATAGTATTTTTTTAGATTCACACAATGTGCACTGTGTTTAGTATGCCTTGATGGGTGTAAAACCACTTACGTTAACGTGCAGTTTTTTTTTAACTCGTTGTATTGCCATCTATTTATTTTATTTTTTTTCATAGCAGGAGCCAATGTACAATGGCCCAGATTCTCAAAGGGCTTACGACGGCGCAAAGCCATGTACGCCGTCGTAAGTCCTAATCTGGGCCGTCGTATCTATGCGACCGATTCTTAGAATCAGTTACGCATAGATATCCATTAGATCCGACAGGCGCAAGGCTCTTACCCTGTCGGATCTTAAATGTAATAATTTTTTTGGCCGCTAGGTGTAGCCTCCGTAGTTTTCCCCGTCATGCAAATTAGTTAGATACGCGAATTCCCAAACGTACGCGCGGTCGACGCAGTGAAGTTACGACGTTTATGGTGTAAAGTTGCCCCTGCTATATGAGGGGCAACCAATGTTAAGTATGGCCGTCGTTCCCGCATTGAAATTTGTAAATTTACGTTGTTTGCGTAAGTCGTCCGTGAATGGGGCTGGACGCTATTTACGTTCACGTCGAAACCAATGACATCCTTGCGACGTCATTTGGAGCAATGCACCCTGGGATATTTTCCAGACGGCGCATGCGCAGTACGTTCGGCGCGGGAACGCACTTAATTTAAATGCTCCACGCCCCCTACCCGGCTAATTTGAATTAGGCGGACTTGCGCCGGGTGATTTATGCTACGCCGCCGCAACTTTACAGGCAAGTTCTTTGTGAATAAAGCACTTGCCTGTAAAACTTGCGGCGGCGTATCGTAAATGAGATACGTTACGCCCGCCGAGTTTTACGCCCAGATACGAGAATCTGGGCCGTTATCTTTTATTTGCATTTAGTGTATTGCAAAATGTCCTAAGTCTGCCCAGCAAACACCAGTAAAGTATATTGAAAGCTGCTGAATGACTGAGCCGCGATGACGTCACTCCTGCGCATACTCACAGGAGTGAAGTCACATACTCAGTATACGGTCTTTTATAGAGTGCAATGTGAAAGTGCCGAAAACATCGCCAGCTGCAGAAATAGTGAATATTTCCTAAGCAGTCCATGTTTAGGAAATATTTTGTGAACCTACAGGTAAGCTTTATTATTAGCTTACCTGCAGGTACAAGTCACCAAGCGTTGTTTACTACCGCTTTAAGCATTGCTGCCCAAACGAGCCTAATGCACATGGTGTGAATGGACCCTTTTTGTCATTTTGATTATTAGGATTTAACCTCCCTGGCGGTCTGTTTTATATTATAGGCCTCTAATTCTTAGGAATAACTCAATTAAATCTGTCAAAACAAGAGTCTAGTAGACATCCCGGGTATGATAAAGTTTGAAACTGAAAATCATAAATTATAATATAACAAATAATTATAAAAAATAATATTATAATAATAATAAAACATTTTATTCAATAATGTAATCAAACCAAAAACACAGAAATTTGTCCAAACAAGGGTTCAACATCACTAGTCACTATGGGCCAGATTCACATAGAATTACGTTGCTCCTGGGCAGCGTAACGTATGTGATTTACGTTACACCGCCGCAGGTTTACAGCGTAAGTGCCTGATTCTCAGAACTCGTACCTCTAAACTTGCGGCGGTGTGACGTAAATGCGCTCGGCGCAAGCCCGCCCCATTCAAATGGGGCGGGCACCATTTAAATTAGGCGCGTTCCCGCGCCGAACATACTGCGCATGCTCTGTCGGATAAATTACCCGACGTGCATTGCGCTAAATGACGTCGCACCGACGTCATTTGCTTAGACGTTAACGTAAATGGCGTCCAGCACCATTCACGGACGACTTACGCAAACGACGTTGTTTTTTAAATTTCGACGCGGGAACGACGGCCATACTTAACATGGCTTAGGACACCTAGGAGGTAGCCCTAATTTTACGCGACGTAACTCGACGGAAACAACGTAAAGTTAGATCGACGGGCAGCTCGGATGTACGGGGATTGCCGTAAGTATTCATTTGCATATTCTACGCCGACCGCAATGGCCTCGCCACCTAGCGGCCGGCCTAGAATTGCATCCTTAAGATCCGACAGTGTAATTCAATTACACCTGTCGGATCTTAGGGCTAGCTATGCGTAACTGATTCTATGAATCAGTCGCATAGTTAGGACGGCCCTAACACAGAGATACGACGGTGTATCAGGAGATATGCCGTCGTATCTCTTTTGTGAATCTGGCCCCATAATACTAGACACTGCATATTGGTTTAGTAAAAATTCCATGTATGAAAAATTGAAACATGGGACTGCACAAAGTCTGACATCACAATCAGGGCAATGGAACCTGGCTTCCATTCTGATTTTCTTTCCACTGCCATCTCACTTCGAGCAACAAACCACGCACATCCTTGTGTGCTGACTTTTTCTTGGTTGGTGGGATGTAGTCCATGAAGTGACAACCAGTCAGGCGTTCCGGGTTGACAACGCCAACAGCATGACGTCTAGCTCTATTCACAGCCATTGATGGTGTTTGGTGGTTCACAAAGATACGTTCGGCAATTTCCAAATAAAGTCAGAATGAATGACGAGCTTGTCACTCTTTTTTTTTTTTGCAGAATGTAGGCATTCAACAAGCATTGCTCAAGAAGATGCCTGAAGATCTTGGGCCAGATTCTCGTACATCCGCGTATCTTTGCGCGGGCGTAACGTATCCGATTTACGTTACGCCTCCGCAACTTAGACGGGCAAGTGCTGTATTCTCAAAGCACTTGCTCCGTAAGTTGCGGCGGTGTAGCGTAAATCGGCCGGCGTAAGCCCGCCTAATTCAAATGTGGGACAGGGGGGTGTGTTTTATGTTAATGCCATGTGACCCGACGTGATTGACGTTTTTCACGAACGGCGCATGCGCCGTCCGTGGAAATCTCCCAGTGTGCATTGCTCCTAATACGCCGCAAGGACGTAAATTACGTCCAGCCCCATTCACGGACGAGTAACGCAAACAACGTAACATTTTCAAATTTCGTCGCGGGGAACGACGGCCATACTTAACATTGGTACGCCGCACTTACGCCACCATATAGCAGGGGTAACTTTACGCCGGGAAAAGCCTAACGTAAACGGCGTAACTGTACTGCGTCGGCCGGGCGTACGTTTGTGAATTCGCGTATCTAGCGTATCTAGCTGATTTACATATTTTGACGCGTAAATCATCGTACACGCCCCTAGTGGCCAGCGTAAATATGCAGTTACGATCCGGTCGGATCTAATAGAAATCTATGCGTAACTGATTCTATGAATCAGGCGCATAGATACGACCGGCCGGACTCAGAGATACGACGGCGTATCTGGAGATACGCCGTCGTATCTCCTCTGAGAATCTGGCCCCTTCTTGTACTTCTTTTGCTGTTTCCTCATTTCTGGGTAAAATGTCATTGCTTGGTGGGCTCTGTTGACACCTCCCGTGGTGTTATTGTAGTCTATCACTACTTGTGGATTCATGTTTTCTTTTGCAGAGGAAACTCATAAAGTTCAGGAGACATATAAAAGTTGTCGGTTGTTACGCAATAGCCCAGATTTAGCAATGGCTCAATGAGTGAAAGAAGGGAAGATGTTGCCATTCCATAGTTGCTGTATTTTGGATTGGATTTTGTTCCTTTTCTAGTGTATATGACTAAATTCCAAATGTAGCTAGTTGATGATTCACATAGCATGTAGGATTTTCATGAGCTGCAACACCTAAGCAAGAGGCACCATTAACCAAACACTGCCATGAAGACCAAGGAACAACTTCTTCACTGAACCTTCTGTACTTTTTGGGCTGAATTATATGCTGGGCTTCAAGACCTATATATCTGATGGTACACCAACATATCTAATGCCACGTACACACAATCATTTTTCAGCATGAAAAAAAACTTTGTTTTTCAGCATGTCCAAAAAACTATGGGCCAGATTCACAGAGAATTGCGTTACACTGCGGCAGCGTAACGTATCCCATTTACGTTACACCGCCGCAAGTTTACAGCGTAAGTGCTTGATTCACAAAGCACTTACCTGTAAACTTGCAGCGGCGTAGCGTAAATGCGCCCGGCGCAAGCACGCCTAATTCAAATGGGGCGGGGACCATTTAAATTTGGCGCGTTCCTGCGCCGAACGTACTGCGCATGCTCCGTTCCTAAAATTTCCCGACGTGCATTGCGCTAAATGACGTCGCAAGGACGTCATTGGTTTCGACGTTAACGTAAATGGCGTCCAGCGCCATTCACGGACGACTTACGCAAACAACGTGAAATTTAAAAATTTGTCGCGGGAACGACGGCCATACTTAACATTGGTTAGACCACGTAGAGGGCATGCTTAGTTTTACGCAACGCATCTCTACGGAAACTACGTAAATTTAGATCGACGGGCAAAGCGGACGTTCATGAATCGGCGTAACTAGTCATTTGCATATTCTACGCCGACTGCAATGGAATCGCCACCTAGCGGCCGGCCTAGAATTGCAGCCTAAGATCCGACGGTGTAACACAGTTACACCTGTCGGATCTTAGGGCTATCTATGCGTAACCTGATTCTATGAATCAGGCGTATAGATACGACAATCGTATCTCAGAGATATGATGGCGTATCAGGAGATACGCCGTCGTATCTCTTTTGTGAATCTGGCCCACTGTTTTCCCAACTTCATTATTAAAACGACATTGCCCACACACCATCGTTTTTAAAAAATGCTCTAGCAAAGCGCGGTGACGTACAACACGTCTGACGGCACTATAAAGCGGAAGTTCCATTCGCCTTTGGGCTGCTTTAGCTGATTCCGTGTTAGTAAAAGACGATTCGCGCTTTTCTGTCTGTTTTCAGCGTGATGAATGTGCTTACTCCATTATGAATGGTAGTTTTACCAGAACGAGCGCGCCCGTCTCATAACTTGCTTCTGAGCATGCTCAGGTTTTTTACGTCGTTTTAGCCCACACATGATAATTTTTTACAACCCGAAAAACTACATAGTTTAAAACAACGTTAAAAAAATGCAGCATGTTCGAAAAATTGTCGTTTTTCAGAACCTGAAAAATGATGTGTAGCCCACACACGGTCGTTTTAAATGACGTTTTTGAAAAACAATGTTTTTTTCATGCCGAAAAATGATCGTGTGTACGTGGCATCAGATATTCCTTTTGTGGCTACATGACCTCTAACAAGCTAGATTGACCTAGTGGGTATACGCTCATCTGGGTTCAATCTCTCCGGTAAGCCTTGAGACATCTGGTGGTGGACCTTCTATCAATTTCTTCAGTCACTGATTATAGTTTATTGGACTTTTACATTTTGCTGGCACTTTAGTTTGCTTATTTAATATTTTGCACTATGGTGGTCACATATGGTGTCAATCATTAACTTTGTAACACCAATTGTGATATCCATTTCAGGATATCTCTTTCACATTTTTTTAGCGCTACACTTTTCTTTGTATATTATATATTTGTAATTTTCTTGATGTATTTTGCTGTGTTAGCTGCTGCAATTTTTCACTATTTAGCGCGGTATTTTTTCCATATTTTTGCGTACATTCTTATGGACAACTCTTCAAGGACAACTCCTGCAACGAGCATATGGAACAGTAAGGTAACAGCAGGCCCAAATCTAAACCAGCAGCTCCTTCGGGGGTAGTGCTACATTAGGATAGAGAGAGATAAAAGGAGGAGAAAGAGTAGTACATCCTAAAATGTACCATAGGGGTTTTTAATACTGTACGAGTGGAAGGGACTCCGGGATCGCTAAATCTCCATGGGTTAGGGGCGCAAATTACTTGTCTTGCCTTGGGTGCTGACAACCCACGCTACGAAAATAATTTTACTGTTAGGGGTCCCACAACTTGGGAAATTTTATCAAGGGGTCATGGCACTAGAAAGGTTGAGAGCCACTGCTCTACAGCAATCAGCTTGCTATAGGGGCACACGAGCTGAGCTGCAGCTCTGTGTACCCATTCAGATATGGAGCTGCCATTTGGCCCCGTCCCCTCTCTGTTCCGATTGGCTAACTGACTTTGATTGACAGCTGTGGGAGCCAATGGCAGGAGAGTCAAGTATGGCCGAGGGACTTGTGGACATCACTGGATAGAGATGGGGCTCAGGTAAGTATTAGGGTGGCTGCTGCACATGGAGGGATTTTTATCTTAATGCATAGACTGCATTAATATAAAAAACGTTCTGCCTCTACAACTCCATTAATTGCACTTTAGATAGTTTGTTTGGGCAAAACTGACCCAAAAGAACTATTAACATTACTTAAACAATGCAGCCACAGTGTGTGATTTAATATTTGATAGTAGCCATAGCCTATTGCATTAGGGTGTGCACCTAAAAGCTCAAACATACATGCTTGTGGGCGTGTATGTATATCTATATATATATACACACACACGCACACTCTTATAAATAAATGTAAAGAAATTATTTTAAATGTAGTAGGGCAGTGATTGATGTCTGTAGGGCAATAAACGGTGTCAGTAGTTTTTAATTTTTTACATGTTCTTTTAATTTTGTACAATTTTTCTAGGAGCCCCTTTGGGGGGATTTGGTGAAATAGCAGCAGGGGGAATGTGCTCTGAACAGGGTGATTAGTGTGTGCCCAGGTACATCCGGGACACCCCCTGAGCACACCTATGGTAGTGGCATTAGCTACATATAGGGATGAGCTGAACACCCCCCCCCCCCCGGTTTGGTTTGCAGTAGAACAAAATTTGTTCGAACACGCAAACACCGTTAAAGTCTATAGGACACGAACGTGAAAAATTAAAAGTGCTTATTTTAAAGGTTAATATGCAAGTTATTGTCCTAAAAATGTATCAATGCAAAAAAAAGTTTTAAAAACTAAAGTTTTTCCGGGAGCAGTGATTTTAATAACGCTTAAAGTGAAACGATAAAAGTAAATATTCCGAAATATTCCGTAAAATTTCATACCTGTGGGGTGTCTATAGTATGCCTGTAAAGTGGCACATTTTCCCTGTGTTTAGAACAGTCCTTGCACAAAATGACATTTCTAAAAGAAAAAAGTCAATCAAAACTACTTGCAGCTATAATGAATTGTCGGGTCCCGGTAATACAGATAAAAGTCATTGAAAAAATGGCATGCCCCCCAGTCCATTACCAGACCCTTTGGGTCTGGTATGAATATTAAGGGGAACCCAGAACCAAAATTTTAAAAAAAGTTGTGTGAGGGTCCCCCCAAATTTCATACCAGGCCCTTCAGGTCTAGTATGGATATTAAGGGGAACCCTGCACCATTTTTTTGTTAAATGGCGTATGGGTCCCCCTCAAAATCCATGGGGAACCTCGCCCCAAAGTAAGAAAATACATACCAGGCCCTTTTCAGAGCATGCAACCTGGCAGGCCGCAGGAAAAGAGGGGGAACAATAGAGCGCCCCCCTCCTGAAATGTACCAGGCCACATGCCCTCAATATGGGGAGGATGTCCCCATGTTGATGGGGACAAGGGCCTCATCCCCAAAACCCTTGACCGGTGGTTATGGGGGTATGTGGGCAGGGGGCTTATCGGAATATGGAAGCCCCCTTTAACAAAGGGGACTTCCAGATCCCACCCTCCTATGTGAATTGATAACGGGGTATATTGTACCCCTTCCATTTCACAAAAAAAGTGTCAAAAATGGTAAAAAACACAGTAGACAGCTTGGGACAAGTCCGCCTGAATGACGCTACACCCTCCGTGACAGTTCTTAAATGGCTGAGGGCGGGACCACCCGTGACATGTGTGGGTGACCCCGCCCCCTCTGATGCAACAGGGAAACGCTGTGGGGTTACCCAGTGACATGTACAGGTGACCCCACCCCCTCTGACTTAACAGTTTTTTTTTTTTAAAGGGACTTGTCCCAAGCTGTTTACTGTGTTTTTTACATGTTTTTTGACAATTTTATTTGTGAAATGGTAAGGGTAAAATGTACCCCGTTACCAATTCACATAAGGGGGCCAAGATCTGGGGGTCTTCCAGATTCTGATAAGCCCCCCGTCCGCATAGCCCCACAACCACCGGGCAAGGGTTGGGGGATGAGGCCTTTGTCCCCATTAACATGGGAACATCCTCCCCATGTTGAGGGCAAGTGGCCTGGTACGATTCAGGAGGGGGGGTGCTCTCATTCCCCCCTCTTTTCCTGCGGCCTGTCAGGTTGCCTGCTCTGATAAGGGTCTGGTATGGATTTTTGGGGGGACCCCCAAACCATTTTTTTTTTATTTTGGCACAGGGTTGCCCTTAAAATCCACACCAGACCTGAAGGGCCTGGTAATTGAGTGGGGGGAACCCATGCCATTTTTTCCAGTGACTTCAATCTGTATTGCCGGGACCCGACAATTCATTATAGCCACGAGTAGTTTTAAATTACTTTTTGTCCTTTAGAAATGTCTGTTCACTTCCTGGATTTACACAAACACACAGAGGCACACCTACTAGATAATATACTTTATATTTTCTTTGGCTGATGAAACATATATGTGCATGTAAATGATGTAAGATAAAATAGTGAAACTTATTAATGAATGGCTTTTCCAGCTTTCATTAAAACATGCTAAACTTGATTTGTAGAAAAATAGGATTTATTGTATAAACAGTATCTAGTTTTTCCAATCAATATACTGTAGATATATATATATATATATATATATATATATATATATATATATATATATATATATATATATATATACTGTATATATATATATTCATGTGTGTGATAGAAATATGTGCTGCATGATTTATTGTCCACTTTTTGGATAAAATGAACTTATGGAAGGAACTGTTGGCTTCCCTCTGACTTGTAGCTGGCAGTCCCATCCTGTGGCTGGCTGCAGTAGCTTCCTATTCAGCCAAGTACACTGTCACTAGGTGTGTCCCAGCACCATCTAAAAATAGTATAAAGGACTAGTTCACTTGTATTAAAAACCACACTACTCTACCCTCTATTGCCCCCCCAATTCTAAACTAATATGGAATCTCTCATATCTACCATCTAGCTTATCTAGAAGCCCACCATCCAGCAAGACAGCCATGGCCTCCTCCACTATTTTCCTCCTCTAAGTTGAGTTTTATTTTTCCAGCACTGGCTATGTCTGCCCAGTGAGCACCTATATTGCTAGTGTTGAAATACCTTCCTATACAAGTTTGTTGGGGTTCTCTGTACAGGCGCTAGTTATGAAGGAAACTTTGGCTAAATATTAAAAAGGTCAATTGTATATTAGTTTATCCTTAGGAGGCTAGGGAGGATAGACTAATGCAACTTTGTTTAACCTCTGTTAAATTTTATTTTGTATAGCTCCACTTCTCACAATCACCTAATATATTTTCATATTTATTAGGGTTGTCCCGATACCGATACTAGCATCGGTATCGGTACCGGTACTAAGCATTTGCCCGAGTACTTGTTCCAATGCTTCACCCAATACCTGTATAGTCAGGGTGATCAGTGCGGTGGGGGAGTTACAGTACAAGCACAGATCACCGCTGTATAAATTGCAAAGTCTGACAGCCGCTTCTCCCCAACCCCCCCGCCCCCGCGGCTTTCAGCTACTGTAGTGAAATCAGCGGTGATGGTGCTTGTAACTCTCCCACACACGGTCACCGCTGACTGTCCCCATATTCCCCAGTCCTCCTCAGTTCTGCTGCTGTCCCACTCCACGTCCCCCTCCGTGCTGCTGTGTCTCCCTCCGTGTGTCCCCCTCCGTGCTGCCGTCTCCCTCTGTGCCTCCCTCCGTGCTGCCGTGTCTCCCTCCGTGCTGCCGTGTCCCCCTCCATGCTGCCGTGCTGCCATGTCCCAGGGCTGTCTTAATGCCTGGGCACACTTTGGCACTGCCCAGGGGCCCCAGGTGCACGGAGGCCCCATGATAGTCTTGCATTACATCAAATTTGCTGTCCTATATCTGCTAGGATAGTCATGCATTTTACTAAGTTTTCACAGGATGATGGCCTTGTCCTGAGTGGCATCCCAGAACTTGTACTTTGCCCTCCTGATGCTCTAATGCCTCCCCCTGTGCTCTTTGTGTTGATTTAGTCTTTGAATTATGGCATGTTTTGTTATTGTTTAAAATCAATTTTATTGAAAGTAATAATATATGTATAATTCTATCAACTATTTATAGTTTAATTCTTGAGTAGGTGCGTACATTTGGCGAGGGCTGCCAGGGGCCCCAGAGCATTACTTTGCGCAAGGGCTCATGATGCTATTAAGATGGCCCTGCCGTGTTCCCCTCCATGCTGCCGTGTCACCCTCCGTGCTGCTGTCCCCCTCTGTGCTGCTGTCCCCCTCCGTTCTCCTCCTCCGCCCCTCGATCTGTCAGGATTAGGGATGAGCTTTGAGTTCGAGTCGAACTCATGTTCAACTCGAACATTGCCTGTTCGCCTGTTCGGCGAACAGCGAGTAATTTGGGGTGTTCGCGGCAAATTCGAAAAGTCGTGGAACACCCTGTAAAAGTCAATGGGAGAAATCGAAAGTGCTAATTTTAAAGGCTAATATGCAAGTTATTGTCATAAAAATGTTTGGGGACCTGGGTCCTGCCCCAGGGGTCATGTATCAATGCAAAAAAAGTTTTAAAAACTGCAGTTTTTTCGGAAGCAGTGATTTTAATAATGCTTAAAGTGAAACAATAAAAGTGAAATATTCCTTTAAATTTCGTACCTGAGGGGGTGTATTGTATGCCTGTGAAGTAGCGCATGTTTCCCGTGCTTAGAACTGTCCCTGCACAAAGTGTCATTTCTGAAGGAAAAAAAGTCATTTAAAATCACTCGCTGCTATAATGAATTGTCGGCTCCTGGCAATGCATGGGAAAAGTCATTCATAAAAAAAAAAAAACCTTCAGGTCTGGTATGAATTTTAAGGGGAACTCCACCCTTTTTTTTTTTTTATGAATGACTTTTCTCTGTATTGCCGGGAGCCGACAATTCATTATAGCCGCGAGTGATTTTAAATGACTTTTTTCCTTCAGAAATTACATTTTGTGCAGGGACAGTTCTAAGCACGGGAAACAAGCGCTACTTCACAGGCATACTATACACCCCCCAGGTACGAAATTTAAAGGAATATTTAACTTTTATTGTTTCACTTTAAGCATTATTAAAATCACTGCTCCCGAAAAAACGGCTGTTTTTAAAACTTTTTTGGCATTGATACATGTCCCCTGGGGCAAGACCCAGGTCCCCAAACACTTTTTAGGACAATAACTTGCATATTAGCCTTTAAAATTATCACTTTAGATTTCAAACGTTCGAGTCCCATAGACTTTAAACGGGGTTCTAAAGTTCACACAAACATTTGGTCTGTTCACAGGTTCTGGTGCGCCCCACACGGGGGGGTGGGGGGGGGGGGGGTTTGGCTCATCCCTAGTCAGGATGTAGAGTGGAGGTAAGAGCCGGTAAACCCAGCTCCTACCTTTTCCGAATGTACAGTCAGTGATCACTGACTGTTCATTCACATAACTGAAACATCGTAAACTGTGCTTTACAATGTTTCTGTTTATGAATGGAGAGGAGCCGCAGCTAAGGGCTGCTGAGAAAGGGACTGGGGAATCTGTATTCCTAGTCCCTTTCCCTGTCTCAAAGGGGAGATGTCAGGGGTCTGTTAAAAAAAAGAATAATAAAAAAATGTATTGTAAAAAATAATAAAAAAATTAAATAAAAACACACTGACACTGTCCACCCCCTCCCTTAAAAAAAATAAAACATTGTAAAAAAAAAAAAAAAAATTGTAAAAAAATAAATAAAATACTGACACATGTGCCACTGTCACATGAGATTAAAAAAAAGTATCGGTAATCAGTATCGGCGAGTACTTGAAAAAAAAGTATCGGTATTTGTCTTAAAAAAGTGGTATCGGGACAACCCTACTTTTAACAAACCAATTTATGAAAATGATGCAGCTTAGGGATACTGGTCTTTTAAAGCTGAACTCTGGACCAATAAAAATATAACCTTTTTAGTTCCCCTCTGTATTGCAAGAGTTACCGTATTTATCGGCGTATACCACACACTTTTTTGCCCTGAATATCAGGGCAAAATCGCGGGTGCACGATATACGCCGATACCCGCTTCCCGCGCCGAGTTTGAACCACTGCACCGGCATATACCAAGCGCAGTACACTCGGGTATAGCCAAGGGACGCACAGGACGTGACCGCGAGAGGAGCCGAGCCTGCCCGACTATACCCGAGTGTACTGCGTTTGGTATATGCCGGCGCAGTGGTTCAAACTCGGCGCTGGAAGCGGGGATCGAGCGGGGAGCACACCGCAGAAGGACGCCGGACCCGATGAGGAGGACACCACCGAAGCCGCAGACGGACGCCGGACCCGACGAGGCCGCCGATGGACGCCGCGCAAGACACCAAAACTGTAAGTACTAAAATGTTTTTTTTACAGGAATGTGGGTCCACTTTAGGGGTGCGCGCTATATGCCGGAGCGCGCAATACCCCGATAAATACGGTAAATGCTTGCTTAGTCTAGGGGGATGGGAAAAAGGTTAAAAACATCCCCTATTCCTTGCTCCAGCAGGATTCCTCCTCTTTGTAAGACCAGTCCCAGCTCTCTGATGTGATCACGTACAATGAAAGATCAATGTTGTACTTGAGAACACCAAGGGCACCCCCTCCCAACAACACTCATCACCTTGTGGGATAGAAGTCACCCTTTGTTCCCAAGTGATTATTTCCGTCTTTCCACTTTACTAATATTAAACTTCCTGACCTGCACCAAGTTGCCTGATTTATGGCGGAGTATTTTTCAGCTGCACCGTGTTCTTAACACATGTGACCTTTTTGCCACAATGTACTTTAGAAAATAGCTCAATGTGATGCTTAACCAGGAACTGAACCGATGCCAGGAAAAGGAAAACATAAAAAAAAAAACTGAAAGGGACTTATTTTGTTTTCTGTCAATACCAATATGGTTATGTGAACTACAAAAATGTTCTTCCAGGTAGTTTTCACTGCATCCAATTTGCATGACATGTAGGCGTGACTGGCTCTGAATGGAGCCAGTTCACACATGTCCGGGGCGTACGCAGCGCGGTTTCAGGCAAAATTTTGGACCTGAATCGCACCTGAACCTATGAACAGAAACGCACCGGACCCCAGGCTGGAAACTGTGGCCACACATGTGTGAACCTGGCCTTAGGCAAGGAGGGAAGCAGTTGCTCACATTATACATAGTTTTGAGCCCTTCAAGGAAACATGGGAGAAAAAAACGTATGCAAACTGTAACATTAAAGTAAAACTACGGGCAAAACTTTTTTTACATTTTGGATAGAATAAAGCTGGCCACAGATGGATCGAAATACGTCCGGTTCCGCAGGGAGCAGCCTACAGTGCCTTGAAAAAGTATTCATACCCTTTGAAATTTTCCACATTTTGTTAAGGGGTATGAATTATTATTGGGATTTTAAAGGGGTTGTAAAGGTAAAAAAAAATCCCTAAATAGCTTCCTTTACCTTAGTGCAGTCCTCCTTCACTTACCTCATCCTTCGATTTTGATTTTAAATGTCCTTATTTCTTCTCAGAAATGCTCACTTCCTGTTCTTCTGTCTGTAACTCAGCACCGTAATGCAAGGCCTTCTCCCTGGTGTGGAGAAAGCCTCTTGAGGGGGGAGGGGCGAGCAGGCAAGTCAGGACACTCTCTACTTTGCAGATAGAGAAAGGAGCTGTGTGTTAGTGGGCGTCCTGACACTCCTGCTCGCCCCCTCAGGAGACTTCCTCCACACCAGGGAGAAAGCGTCGCATTACTGCATGTAGTTACAGACAGAAGAACAGGAAGTGAGGATTTCTCAGAAGAAATAAGGACATTTAAAAGCAAAATCGAAGGGGTAAGTGAAGGAGGACTCACCAAGAAGACTAGAGTGAAAAGAGTGAAATTCAAAGAATATTCCAGGTTAGCAGTTTTTCTTTCTTAGGCGAAAAAGTATTTCACTGTCAAAACCTCCTGATTCTCTAAAGACCCCTTATTGGACCAGTGTACAACTACAACTAACTTCAAGAAAGAGAGATTGGGAGTGTCTAGCTAGGTCTGCAAGTAAAACATAGATAGACATGTTAGCAGGTGCAGTTAGCTAGTCTGTGAGTGTGAGGATAATATAAGTCACCCAGTTACACAACCTACAGCTAAAGTATCAGATTGGATAGGCTGATTCTCTCAAATATAAAATAATATACAGTAAATGAAAATTATGCAAAATAGTTGTACTCAGTGGCAGTGCGTCTATAGAGGGCGCTGGAGCGCCGCCCCCTCTGGCTCTCGCACCACCACTGATTACAATAACATAGATTCATGCATTGCATGAATCTATGTTATTGTTGCCAGCCGCTGCCGCCGACTATTCAGATGGCCGGATGGTGAGCGCCGGCCACCTGAATAACGGCAGCTGGTTGGCTGTGCGGAAGTGCCTATCAGAGCCAGGCTGTAGTCGGCTCCCGGAAACTTATCCAAGGGACGTACGGGTGGTGCGTCCCTTAGATAAGACTGACAGGCGTCTCAGCAAATCAGGTTCACCGGTTCTGGTTACCGGTAACCTGATTGGCTGAAGCATCATCGAGGGCGGGAGAAGACATCGAGGGACATGGAAGGAGGATGGCTGACCCCCAGAAAGGTAAGTGCCGGGCGGGGGGAGGGGCATTATACAGGGCACAGTGGCGACAATGGGCACAGTGGCATCAATGAGCACAGTGGCGACAATGGGCAAAGTGGCATCAATGGGCAAAGTGGCGACAATTAAAGGGTACAGTGGCATCAATTGGCACAGTGGCGACAATTAAAGGGCACAGTGGCGACAATTAAAGGGCACAGTGGCGACAAAGGGCACAGTGGCGACAAAGGGCACAGTGGCTGCGTTTGATGGCATGGCACAGTGGCTGCGTTTGATGGCATGGCACAGTGGTGACAATTGATGGCACAGTGGCTGCATTTGATGGCATGGCCCAGTGACTGCGTTTGATGGCATGGCACAGTGTTGACAATTGATGGCACAGTGGTTGCGTTTGATGGCATGGCACAGTGGTGACAATTGATCGCACAGTGGCTGTGTTTGATGGCATGGCACAGTGACTGTGTTTGATGGCATGGCACAGTGGTGACAATTGATGGCACAGTGGCTGTGTTTGATGGCATGGCACAGTGACTGCGTTTTATGGCATGGCACAGTGGTGACAATTGATGGCACAGTGGCTGCGTTTGATGGCATGGCACAGTGGCTGCGTTTGATGGCATGGCACAGTGGTGACAATTGATGGCACAGTGGCTGCGTTTGATGGCATGGCACAGTGGCTGCATTTGATGGCATGGCACAGTGGTGACAATTGATGGCACAGTGGCTGCATTTGATGGGCCCAGTGGCTGCATTTGATGGGTACAGTGAGGCTGTAATTGTTTTTTTTGTTTGTTTTTTTTCGTTTGCACCCCCCCCCCCCCCCCAAATAAAAAATTTGGGCACCAGCCGCCACTGGTTGTACTGGTTTGTCTTTTCTGGTAAAATGATGGTACAAATAAGAATGAATAAGAACTAAAGAGTCTCTTAATGAAGGTGAAAGAGGAGAGCGCAAAAGCTGGCCTGAATTTGAACATTAGGAAAATTAAGATTATGGCAACTGGTCCCATGACTCCTTGGCGAATAGAGGGAGAAGAATTGGAAAGAGTGACATATTTTATCTTCCTAGGCCCCAAGACCATGGCAGACTGTGACTATGTAGCCATGAAATTAAGAGACGCTTGCTTCTTATAGGAAAGCAATGGCAAACCTAGACAATAAGCAGAGACGTCGTCCTACCGATAAAGCGCAGTATAGTCAAAGCTATGATATTCCCAGTAGTAACTTTTGGCTGTAAAGTTCGACCATAAGAAAGATTGAACGCCGAAGAATTGATGCTTTTGCACTATGGTGTTGGAGAAGAATCTTGAAAGTCCCTTGGACGGCAAGAAGATCAAACTGGTCAATCTTGAAAGAAATCAACCCTGAATATTCACTGGAAGGATGGATCCTGAAGCTGAAACTCGAATACTTTGGTCACCTAATGTGAAGAGAGGACTCATTGGAAAAGACCCTGATGCTGGGAAACATGGAAGGAAAAAGGAGAAGAAGATGTCCGAAAACACGATGGATAGATAGCATCAGTGCCGGCCCAAGACATTGTGCTGCCTGGTACCAAGAATGAAATGCTGCCCCCCCCCCCCAAAAAAAATGCCCACCAAAATGCCCCCACATCCATTATTTTATATCATGATAACTAAAGTGGACCTATCAATGATTAAAACTCATCTCTTCTGAGGTAAAGGGTTTCCTTACAGAAGGAATGGAAACAGCGCCTGGAGGCGATTCAGTTTGCAGGTGTTGCGCTTTATACGTTTTTCACTCACTCACTCACTCACTCACTCACTATCATGGCTCTATACATGTATATAGGAGTATAAAAAGGACCTGTTATGGCTCTATTCATGCAATTAACCCCACAGTGGAGCGGAGAGCGGAACGGGAGGACCAGTCGGGCGGAAAATTAGCCCCACAGTGGAGTGGAGAGCGGAGCTGGCGGAATGGGATGGCGTGCGGGAGGCAATTTGCTGCCCCCCTGAAAGTGCTGCCTGGTACACTGGTACCATCGGGTCCCATGGTAGGGCCGGCCCTGGATAGCATCATCGAAACAATGAACATGAAGTTAAAGGGTATGTAAAGGAAATTTTAAATAACAAACATGTTATACTTACCTCCACTGTGCAGCTCGTTTTGCACAGTGTCCCCGAACCTGGTCTTCTGGGGTCCCTCGGCGGCTGTCTCGGCTCCCATTCGCAAGAACTCATCACCTTCATGCTCGCATGGTAATGAGTTGTTGCGGGCGCGCTCCTGTGATACAGCCGGTGACCATAGCCGCTCGCTGGATCACTCCGCCCCCCCTCCAGCTCGCCGCGCCATTGGATATGATTGACAGCAGTACGAGCCAATGGCTGCGCTGCTTTCAATCAACCAATGAATGACCCGAGAAGCCTGGGCGTTCACGGTGCGGGACTTTCGAAGGGTCAGGTAAGTAAACAGGGGCTCGGGGGGGGGGGGGGGCGCTATTCCTCGGATGTTTTGTCACCTCAATGCATAGAATACATTAAGGTGAAAAAACTTTTACCTTTACAACCCCTTTAAGCAAGCTCTGGGAGGCAATGGAGGACAGAAACGCCTAGCGCTCTATGGTCCATGAGGTCAAGAAGGGTCGGACACGGCTAAACGACTGAACAACAACAAATGAGAAATATTCTGAACTTTACTTTGAAATAGAAAGATCCCCTAATAATTTTTTTCTAGGGTTTAAATGCACTTAACTTTAACAGGATGACTTCTGTAAAGGACGGACTCACCAGAGTAAATCCATCATTTATTGAAGCCCTGTATTGCCATTATTAACAGCATACTATTCTTTTCCTCTAATTAATTTTGCTTTCCTTACATTGAGGCAAAGACTTCACAAGATGCAGAAGTAGGTTCAGTAAATCATTCCTGTTAGCAATAAATCATCACGTATTAAAACACACAGAATATTAGTCATTTGTTTCTAATGGAATTCCCTATAAGAGAAAATGTATACAATTTCACCACAAAGACGTCATCTGCCCTTGCTGATCCTTACTTCACACAATGTACACAAGTCATTCCTCTTGACCTATAACTTCATGTGTTTTTCAACATGAAGAAAATATACCTTTCTGGCAGAGCACAAGGTGATCGTTTGTTCTATGGGGGGGGGGGGGGGGGGTATTGGCAGAACCTTTGGATGGGACCTCACCCATTTTTAGAATTTATGCATGAATTAGCCCAGTCAGCTTGTCATTCATTTATTTGAAAACTAATTTCACAGCTGTTGTCAGTTTAAAGAATTTGTACACTTTTAAATTAAAGAGGTTGTAAAGTTTAACCACTTCAGCCCCAGAAGACTTTACCCCCTTCCTGACCAGAGCACTTTTTGCGATACGGCACTGCGTCGCTTTAACTGACAATTGCGTGATCGTGCGACGTTGTACCCAAACAAAATTGACGTCCTTTTTTCCCCACAAATAGAGCTTTCTTTTGGTGGTATTTGATCACCCCTGCGTTTTATTCATTTTTTTAACTATAAACAAAAATGAGTGAAAATATTGAAATGTCATGTCACCAGGCAGAACAGGAAAATGCCTTGTTTACATAGGCATCTCCCCATTCTGCCTCTCCGTGTCATGATCGCAGGATACCGGCGGACATGAAGTGTGCAGGACCCACGGGCAAGGAGTATGTGGCAGGCGGGTGTGCACCCACTAAGCCGCGATTTAAAGGGGATGTACCAGTATACCCATTTGCGCAGCTGTGCCATTGTACCAACATATATCGTTGTGCGCTGGACGGCAAGCGGTTTAAAAAAAAATAACAAACATCTCTATACTGCGTGCGGACAAAACCCCTATTTTTAACGCATACTGTTTGACAGGTTAATTTGGTTGTTCTGCGAGCTGGTCGGTAAGTACCCTTGTTTTTTCCTGGGGCATTCCCCAGGTTTTGTTATCTGCTTTAGCCTTCCAATGATTCTTACTGCTATGGCCAGCTATCGATGGGGCGGTGGACACGTTTATGTTTCACCTGTGGTGCTTGTATTGGTCCAGCAGCGCACCAGCACCTTTGCAGCCATTGTGCTTCATGCTGGGTGTTTGGTGTGCTCCTGCACCTTTAACCACTTGCTTACTGGGCACATATACCCCCTTCCTGCCCAGGCTAAATTTCAGCTTTCGGCACTGCGTTGCTTTAACTGACAATTGCGTGTGCAACATGGCTCCCAAACAAAATTGACGTCCTTTTTCCCCACAAATAGAGCTTTCTTTTGGTGGTATTTGATCACCTCTGCGGTTTTTATTTTTTGCGCTATAAACAAAAAAAGAGCGTCAATTTGGAAAAAAACACAACATTTTTTACTTTTTGCTATAATGAATATCCCAATTATTTATTTTTCTCAGTTTATGCCGATATGTATTCTTCTACATATTTTTGGTAAAAAAAAAAAAAAAAAAACGCAATAAGCGTATAGTGATTGGTTTGTGCAAAAGTTATAGTGCCTATAAAATAGGGGATAGAATTATGACATTTTTTTTTATTATTATTATTTTTTACTAGTAATGGCGGTGATCTGCGATTTGTATTGTGACTGCGACATTATGACGGACATATTGGACACTTTTGACACATTTTTGGGACCATTCCCATTTATACAGCGATCAGTGCTATAAATATGGACAGATTACTGTATAAATGTGACTAGCAGGGAAGGGGTTAACACTAGGGGGCAGGAAGGGGTTAAATGTGTACCCTATTAGTGATTCTAACTGTGGGGGGAGGGGACTGACTGGGGGAGGTGACTGATCTGTGTCCCTATGTACAAGGGACACAGCATCGGTCTCCTCTCCCTGAAAAGGCATGGATCTGTGTGTTTACATACACAGATCCAAGTCCTTGTCTGTGTAACTGCCGATCACGGGTACCTGGCGCATATTGCGGCCACCAGGCACGCGGTGGCCGGAGGGGCTGAGGACGTCAATAGACGTCCTCCTGGCATGGTAGAGCCACCTTGTGGCCATCATTGTACAAGAGGTTAAGGAGGGGTGGCTCCACATCAGTCCACCTGCCCTTATCTATCCATCAGAATCCATGTGCCTCCATTGTGGGGACACTCATTGTTTAGTGTTAGGACCACAGCAAATGCGTGCAGGCAAAACCCCTGTTTTTAATGCATACTGTTAGACAGGTTAATTTGGTTGTTCTGCAAGCTGGTCAGTAAGTAGGCTTGGTTTTTCCCTGGGCATTCCCCAGGTTTTGTTGTCATCTCTATACTTACCTGTTCTGTGTAATGGAATTGCACAGGACGCCCAAGAACCTCCTCTTCTCAGGTCCCCCGCCAGCGCTCCTGGCCCCTCCTCTCTGTCCAGTGTCCCCATGGGAAGCTGTTTCCAATGGGGGCAGTTGTACATAGCCCCGCTGCTGTGTCCATTGACACAGACCCGCCCCCTGCTCCCTTATTACTGGATTTGATTGACAGCAGCTGGAGCTAATGGTTTCCATAGACATGCGCAGAGGGTGTGTCGGGTGTGCCCAGGACGCATTAGTGTTATCGCTCTGTGTAGCAACAAGAACATGGGAAATATCTCCCTCTTACCGGTTCTGCCATAAGAGAAGCGTTTATGCTCTTCTCTTTCACTGTGCCAGCAGGGAGATCAATGTGCCGGGGTCATATATCTGTAGATACATACACATGCACGTGTGTTTGAGCTTAAATGTGCACACACTAATGCATTAGGACGCGCACACCTATGATGGCTCCCAGTGCCTCAGCAAAGCCAGTGAGACCTGGAAGTGAGGGGAGAGAGGAGCTGCAGACATGCACATTTCTGGATCGAATGAGGGCTGAGGTAAGTAAAAGGAGGAGGGGGGGGTTGGAGGAATGCTGATGCCTAAAGATTTTTATCAAGAAATGCATTAAGGTAAAATATATTTAGGCTTTAGAACCACGTTAAGTATTTAGCGCCTTTAGGGTCCATGCACATTAGGCAGCAGAAAAAAATGTCAGAACTGCTGGCAGAATAAAGAAGCATAAAAAAACGCTCCTATGTGGCATATTGTACACCCGTGTGTCATAAACCATGAATCAGACCGAGACAGAAGTACAGTTAAATCACACTTGTTTAATAATAAAAATAAAAAGGTAAACAGAGTAAACGTAGTCAAAACATAGCCAGAGTTCAGTAACCGAATCAGGTTTAGTCGGCCAAGCCAATGATAAAGGTAGTAGTACAGCAAGCAGGATCTGTAGCCAGAGGGAACGTCAGTCAAGCATGTCTTCAACAGGAATGCAGGAAAAAGTCTCTTGTGATGTTAACACAGGCGAAGGCAAAGAGCAAATGAACTGGAAGGCTTTAAGTAGGCAGAGCTGACGAGCAGGATCATCAACAGGTGGATCACTGTGGAGAGATGGGAGCTGACAATTAGCTGACAGCTAAGCTGCCAGCACAGATAAGGAAGGGCTGAGCCCAGCCCTCACACTGTGTAGGTGCATTTACATGTATTTGTGTTCATAAGTGTTTTTCCCCCAAAATACTAGTAAAAAGTACACTTAAAAATGTTTGACGTACCTAAATTCCACGTTTGGGCATGCCAAGCATTTTTTCTGACTGAAACCTCCTCTCAAAAGTGCACTTTAGTAAATCAACCCCTGTGTATTATTGTGTATTGTTGCAATAAATACCGTATTTATTGGCGTATAACACGCACAGGCGTATAACACGCACCTTCATTTCAAGAGGGAAGTTACAGGAAAAAAATGTTTTTTTTAAATAAACCACCTTGAAGTAAAGTAATGGCCAGTGCCCATCAATGCAGCCTGATCTGAGCCCATCTGCAGCCTTAGTGCAGCCTGATCTGCGCCCATCTGCAGCCTCAGTGCAGCCTGATCTGCACCCATCTGCAGCCTCAATGCAGCATGATTAGTACCCATCTGCAGCCTCAATGCAGCCTTATCTGCGCCCATCTGCAGCCTCAATGCGGCCTGATCTGCGCCCATCCGTAGCCCATCTCCCATCAATGCAGCCTGATTAGTGCCTATCTGCAGCCTCAATGCAGCCTGATCTGCGCCCATATGCAGCCTCAATGCAGCCTGATCTGCGCCCCCATCTGCAGCCTCAATGCAGCCTGATCTGCGCCCATCTGCAGCCTCAATGCAGACTGATCTGCGCCCATCTGCAGCCTCAATGCAGCCTGATTAGTACCCATCTGCAGCCTCAATGCAGCCTCATCTGCGCCCATCTGCAGCCTCAATGCAGCCAGATCTGCGCCCATCTGCAGCCCATCTCCCATCAATGCAGCCTGATTAGTGCCCATCTGCAGCCTCAATGCAGCCTGATCTGTGCCCATCTGCAGCCTTAATGCAGCCTGATCTGTGCCCATCTGCAGCCTCAATACAGCCTGATCTGTGCCCATCTGCAGCCTGATTAATGCCCATCTACAGCCTCACCATCTCTCATCAATGCAGTGTAGGAAACTACCGAGCCGTCATCTCCTGTTTACTTGGCTCTCACTCGGCTCAGTGGGCAGTCACACACACAGTCCTGCCTCTGCCACTGACATTGGACCAGCTCCTGTGATAGACAGAACACTGGTCCAATGCCAGTGGCGGGGGCGGGAATGTGTGTGTGACGTGAGAGCCGAGTTAGAGCCGAGTAAACAGCAGATGATGGCTCTGTGAATTGCAGCGGCGCTCACCCCCCTCCTTCCCCTCAGAGGTACACTATCAGCATATAACATGCACCCGGGATTTGCCCTCTAATTCCAGGGGGAAAAGTGTGTGTTATACGCAGATAAATATGGTATTCACTCTTCAGCCCGGGTGCGTCGGAGAGCATGGCGCTGCTTGTAGAGTTATGGACACTGGGAACAGGGAACCCTATAAAGCAGTAGCTCCTTCAGAGGTAAGCAATATACTAGATTTTGCTACAGTATTTGGGCTAGATTCAGCAACGATTTACGCCGGCATATCCATAGATACGCCGCGTAAATTCAAAGCTGCGCCGGCGTATCTTCTTTCTGTATTCAGAAAGCAAGATACGCCAACATTAGCCTAAGATACGACTGGCATAAGTCTCTTACGCCGTCGTATCTTAGGGTGCATTCTCACGCTGGCCGCTAGGTGGCGCTTCCGTCGTTTTCGGCGTAGAGTATGCAAATTACCTAGTTACGTCGATTCACAAACGTACGTGCGCCCGGCGTTCGTTTTTTACGTCGTTTGCGTAAGGCTTTTTCGGCGTAACGTTGTGCCTGCTTCTATGAGGCGCACTCAATGTTAAGTATGGACGTCTATCCCGCTTCGCTTTTTGAATTTTTTACGTCGTTTGCGTAAGTCGTTTGCGAATAGGGCTGGACATAATTTACGTTCAAGTCGAAACCAATGACGTCCTTGCAACGTCATTTGGAGCAATGCACACTGGGATATGTACACGGACGGCGCATGCGCCGTTCGTACAAAACGTCAATCACGTCAGGTCAACACACATTAACATAAAACACGCCCCCCCTTACACATTTGAATTACGCGCGCTTACGCCGGCCCCATTTACGCTACGCCGCCGCAACTTACGGAGCAAGTGCTTTGTGAATACTGCACTTGCTCCTGTTGCGGTGGCATAGCGTAAATACGATACGCTGCGCCGCCGTTAGATTGCGCTCCCCTACCTGAATCTAGCCCTTTGCCTTTAATCCTGTGACTTCTTTCCTTTGCTACATGTTGCTAATCTGATGGCCAGCATCATTCCAATTCCACGCATTTCCTTTGAACCCAGGTTGTTCTGGACCCACCCCTAGCCCGTGACAACACAGTTAAAGAAGATGCAACACAATGATGAGCGCTGTCATTATGTTTTCTCACTCTGTTAGTATGCTTCTTGTCAGCACATCAACTAATTGGCTTGTCTTGCTGCTTCTTTCTTTTACACTCCAGCCCTGCTGTATAAGGGTGATACCAGATACAATTCAGGTAGTTACTCTGCTTAAATTTAAAAATGACTTGCAGCCCCACAGCAAAGGAGGATTTTCATATTTCCTGGAGTTGGGCTTTAAAGATCTTGAACAGCTGGCTGTGGTTGAGTTTCTGTACTATAGGTAAACTTGTCCAAAGTCAGCTGAAAGTTCTTCACCAAATAACAATGCTTCAGCACATCTCCTGGTAGATTTATGCGCATGATTCAAAGGCGATGAGTCAAGAAATGCTGAATCGGAAAACCTGCTGTAAATGAGATGTTTTCATTTTTCTCGAAGACTTCCAAAACAACGATATTGCTGAGCGTGTTCCCGGGGTGTTTGGATGAACGTAAATCACTTGCTGATTCTGTTGTTGCTCACAGAAGTCATGTGTTAGCGTTTAGTTGTGGTCCAGGCCATGTGCACCATGGTTTGACCTTCTATACTCATAATATGTCTTCATTCTACGCAGTCCGAGGCGGGTAGTGCAACCAGAGCAAAATTATATAGAAATGCGTATCGCAATAAATCACAACGTATGAGGAAATGGAATTGGTTTGCAGTTGTGTTCTTTATTATGGTGAGGACTAGAAGAAAAATAAAGTACACATAAACATTAAAGCAATTATAAGCCCCAAAATGAGAATTTAAAGCGGGGGTTCACCCGGAAAAAAATTTTTAACATTAGATTGAGGCCAATTACTGGAGGCAGAATCGGGTGTTTTTTTTTTTTAAATCAATGCAGTACATACCGTTTTAGAGATAGATCTTCTCCGCCGCTTCCGGGTATGGTCTTCGGGACTGGGCGTTCCTATTTGATTGACAGCCTTCCGACGGTCGCATACAGCGCGTCACGAGTTGCCGAATGTCGGTGCGGCTCTATACGGCGCCTGCGCACCGACGTTCGGCTACTTTCGGAAACTGGTGACGCGCTGTATGCGACGGTCGGAAGGCTGTCAATCAAATAGGAACGCCCAGTCCCGCAGCCCATACCCGGAAGCCGCGGAGAACATCTATCTCTTTTTAGAACCCCGGTTCTAAAAAATTACTTTTTTTTTAATGTCATTAACCACTTAAGGACCGGACCAATATGCTGCTAAATGACCCAAGGGGTTTTTACAATTCGGCACTGCGTCGCTTTAACAGACAATTGCGCGGTCGTACAACGTGGCTCCCAAACAAAATTGGCGTCCTTTTTTCCCCCACAAATAGAGCTTTCTTTTGGTAGTATTTGATCACCTCTGTGGTTTTTATTTTTTGCGCTATAAACAAAAATAGAGCGACAATTTTGAAAAAAATTCAATATTTTTTACTTTTTGCTATAATAAATATCCCCCAAAAACATATATAAAATTTTTTTTTTCCTCAGTTTAGGCCGATACGTATTCTTCTACCTATTTTTGGTAAAAAAAATCGCAATAAGCGTTTACCGATTGGTTTGCGCAAAATTTATAGCGTTTACAAAATAGGGGATAGTTTTATTTTTTATTTTTTTTTTACTACTAATGGCAGCGATCAGCAATTTTTTTCGTGACTGCGACATTATGGCGGACACTTCGGACAATTTTGACACATTTTTGGGACCATTGTCATTTTCACAAATTTAAATTGCATTGTTTATTGTGAAAATGACAGTTGCAGTTTGGGAGTTAACCACAAGGGGGCGCTGTAGGAGTTAGGGTTCACCTAGTGTGTGTTTACAACTGTAGGGGGGTGTGGCTGTAGGTCTGATGTCATTGATCGAGTCTCCCTATAAAAGGGATCACACGATCGATGCGCCGCCACAGTGAAGCCGTGTTTACATACGGCTCTCCCCGTTCTTCAGCTCCGGGGAGCGGATCGCGAGGGGGCGGCTATAAACGAATAGCCGCACCGTCGTCCCGGATCGCTCCTGAAGCCACAGGAACCGCCGCATGTACCGGGGGGGTCCCATTTGGACCCCCGACCCACGTCTAGGCAGGGACGTACAGGTACGCCAATGTGCCTGTCCGTGCCATTCTGCCGACGTAAATGTACATGCGGCGGTCAGGAAGTGGTTAAAAACGACCGTGTGTGGGCTCCAGAGCATTTTTCACGATCTAAAAAATGGGCATTAAAAATTTCCAACATGCTCTATTATTTCACAACGTTTTTAAGGTTTTAAAAAATTATTGTGTGTACACTTTAACGACGTGAAAAACCTGCGCATGCTCAGAAGCAAGTTATGAGACGGGAGCGCTCGTTCTGGTAAAACTACTGTTCGTAATGGAGTAAGCATATTCATCACGCTGTAACAGACTGAAAAGCGTGAATCGTCTTTTACTAACACGGAATCAGCTAAAGCAGCCCCAAGGGTGGCGCCATCCGAATGGAGCTTCCCCTTTATAGTGCCGTCGTACGTGTTGTACGTCACCGCGCTTTGCTAGAGCATTTTTTTTTTTCACGATCGTGGGTAGGCAAGGCCGGTTTAATGATCGGGTTGAAAAAAACTTCGTTTTTTCTAGACCTTTAAAAACTTAATTTTTTAGAACCCGAAAAACGTTTGTGTGTACGCGACATAACGAACAGTTACACATTTTATTTATGTGAAAAAGCCAGAAAGTGGGTATTTAAAAAATCTAGTAAACCTCTTCTTATGTATCCAAGTAAGTGGAAAAGTATTCGGGATGTTATACCAAAAATCAGACTCTGTATGTGAAATATAAAAGTCTGTGGATCAGAACCAGCTTTTAGCATCATATACAACTTTGTCTTCCCTTTTATAACTGATATCATTTTGTGATAATTGTCCTTTGAGAGCTTTTACAAGACCTAAAACCATGATGGACTCTTCTAGGAAATCTGAATTCTCAGAATCATTCACTTCATATTCTGTACAATAAATAAACCTCGCCAGGATGTTTTATTATGCTTTCTTGCTTCTTGTTTATTTGGAGGATTTGGTGAAAAATCTGCATCATAACAAGCAGAAGAGATATACAGAGTGTGATACTTTGTTACCAGCTGGTCTTAGATGTGTGGTCAGGATTTCGTCTTTTGAGGGGACACCATAACTTTGTATTCCTTAACCACTTGAGCTCCGGAAGATTTTACACCCTTCATGACCATAGAATTTTTTCTATTCAGCATATATATACTGGATTTTTTTTTTTTATACTACTAATGGTGGCGATCAGCGACTTATAGTGGGACTGCGATAGTGTGGCGGCCAATCTGACACTAACTTATTCTGGGGGGAACTGACTAACTGCCACTGACATCACCAGTGACACTAATGCCCCATACACACGATCAGAATTTCAGATGGAAAAAGTCAGACGGATGTTCTCTTTTACTCCGATGGAATTCCGTTGGATTTCCGATGTGATTTTGGTCGGACAAAGGTCCGACCGTGTGTACAGGGCTTAACACAGTGATCAGTAATAATACAGTACTATACACTGTCACTGTATTAACCTCCCTGGCGGTATTCCAGAGTCTGACTCGGGGTGAGATTCGGTCCATCAGACCGTTTTCATCAGACATACCGATCGTGTGTACGCGGCATTATGGTTATTATGGTTTTAGGCCTATGTTCCTCAGCAGTCAAGCTTGTCTTCCTCTTTCATACCGTATTTTCCGGTGTATAAGACGACTTTTTGCATCTAAAATCATGCCCCAAAAGTCGGGGGTCGTCTTATACATTGGGTACCTGTCTGTCAGACGGTGGCCATCCATTATTGAAAAGCCACGCCTCCTCCTCAGACTGTTCCGTGATAGGCAGAACACTAATTTTCCCAGAAGAGCCTCTGTTCAGTGTTCCGCCTATCACGGATGCCTTCTCATCCTCGGCCTCGGACGAGAGGACATCCGTGATAGGCGGAACACTGAACAGAGGCTCTGCTGGGAAAATTAGTGTTCCGCCTATCATGGAACAGCCTGAGGAGGAGGTGCGGCTTTTGAATAATGGACGCCTGCAGCCTGAGAAACTCTGCAAACAGGAGAAGGTAGGAAGATCGTCGAGGCAGGCATACTGGCACAGTGAGGCAGGCATAATGGCACAGTGAGGCAGGCATAATGGCACAGTGAGGCAGGCATACTGGCACAGTGAGGCAGGCATACTGGTACAGTGAGGCAGGCATAATGGCACAGTGAGGCAGTCATACTGGCACAGTGAGGCAGTCATACTGGCACAGTGAGGCAGTCATACTGGCACAGCGAGGCAGGCATACTGGCACAGCGAGGCAGGCATACTGGCACAGTGAGGCAAGCATACTGGCACAGTGAGGCAGGCATACTGGCACAGTGAAGCATGTATAATGGCACAGTGAGGCATGTATAATGGCACAGTGAGGCATGTATAATGGCACAGTGAGGCATGTATAATGGCACAGTGAGGGGTCGTCATTATACAGTGAGTATATCCCCAAACCAGCATTTTAGCTGGAAAATTAGCGGGTCGTCTTATACGCTGGCAAATACGGTACTTTCCTGCACATTCCACTACCAGGAAGTGCCAGTGATCTACCTGTCAGAATGGCCCAGGAATCGGGCATAAGGATAGGGATTTGGAGGCCGCTTTTAGTAATTGCACTTTTTACCTGCAGATTTTTATAAAAAAAATTGCTGACAGAATCTTTTTATAAAAACTGGGCACCTCTGCAAGTCATGGCGTTTAATTAAATTAATTGCGATCTTCAGGGCAGCACGTGTTGGATTAAGATGAATCGATCCAGCAAGTTCAATTACATTTTGAATACACTGTACTACAGAATGTCCCTGTAAATGCAGAGATAGCCCACTTTAATTGTAAACATAATTAAAGTAAATGAGGCTGTAAAACCATATGGCTCACATCTTTGAAACTGAGATTAAGAGGGTTCTGATGTTCCCATTGCTAGCAGTTGGAGAGAGGAAGCATGAGGCAATGAAAGCCATATGGAAGAGCCGTGCCAGCTAATATGATTTTCATAGTGAATAACGACAAAATAAAATGGAACGTGCGCTCTTAATTTTCTCGACAATTGCATAATACGTGATACTTTTCTTATTCAGCATTTGGAATGTATGATCACTTCACCTTATATTATACTTTAGTATATGGCTTCTTATATGTTGTATAAGCACTATTACCCACCTGTAAATAATTCAGGGCCACATAAAACTGATGTCATCTGGGACAACGATGAGGCAATGGAAGTATCATCCTCACCCTGGAGGGGCTCAGCCGAGGCTCACTAGCCTATTGCCTGGCAGCAAACTTTTTACTTAAGGTGTTCCAGGCCAACTGGAGGATATAAATCCCTTGCAGAATTTGCTGGGGTTTTCTGTAGATTGAACGTGCCTGCAACAGCTCTATTGACAGTCTCTCATCCTTTTTAGATGTCCAAACTAATCAACGATAGTCAACAAATATCCAAAATGTGTGTGAGAAGGAGAAAATGTAACAGGCTTCTCTTAAAGGGTTTGTAAAGGAAATGTTTTATTTTTTTTATCTTAAAGCGGAGTTCCGGCCACAATTTCACTTTTTAAATATAAATACCCCTGTAATACACAAGCTTAATGTATTCTAGTAAAGTTAGTCTGTAAACTAAGGTCCGTTTTGTTAGGTTGTTACAGCATTTAGACACTTTATAAAATAGAAATTGACTGGGGCCATCTTAAGTGTGGGCATCATGAAGCCAGACTGTATGACTTCCTGGATTTCAGCCTTGCAGATCTCGCACATGCTCAGTGCTGCACAAGCAGTGTAATAGGTTTCAGATCAGGTTTCAGCACCTGTGCTGTCCAAGTCACATGATTCTTCGAGACTGGGGAGTGCACAGACTCCTGGAAAGTTACACCCACTACATTCCCAGGAGTCTGTGCGGTGTAGGTTAGGAAGCTTAAGCACCTAGGTGCAGGAAGAGGGAAGATTAACTATTCTGCCTAGCAACAACACTTTGAAGGCATCTAAAAAAAAAAAAATTCTTAAAGTACTAATGACATTTTTTTAAAACTACTGATGTAATGTTATATTTATGGGTGGAACTCCACTTTAATAGAGTGCTGTTTTCATGTCCTAATTGTTCATTTTTGCTCTCAAGTTGCTGTAATTCTTCTCTGATCTCCACACTTCCTGGTTGTCTGTTTCCTGATGACCACAGTGCTGGGAGCTTTCTCTCTTTGGTCACCAATCAAGGAGGTGTGATTGCTGTGTGTCTAAAACCCCTCAGAACCAATCAGTTTCTTTTTCCAAACCATCACTGCCCTGTATTGGCTCTGTGGCTCTGTACATCACAGAAGCAGGAAACAACATGCAACAAACTAGAAACTAAAGGTACATTATATGATTGATTTCTATCTATTTTTAATCATTTTTAAAAGGAATCAGTTAAAGCGGGGGTTCACCCTATAAACCCCCAAAAAAATATTGTTTTTTCCTCTACCATAAAATCAGGCATTGTAGCGCGAGCTACAGTATGCCTGTCCCGATTTTTTTATCCCCGTACTCACCTTGTACTCGTACATCGAAGATACCGACTCCCCTCGGGGAATGGGCGTGCCTATGGAGACGGAGGATGATTGACGGCCGGCTCTGGCGCGTCACGCTTCTCCGGAAATAGCCGAAATAGGCTTGGCTCTTCACGGCGCCTGCGCATAGCCTGTGCGCAGGCGCCGTGAAGAGCCGAGACCTACTCCGGCTGTCTTCGGGGAGAGTGACGTGCCAGGGCCGGCCGTCAATCATCCTCCCTCTCCATAGGCACGCCCATTCCCCGCGGGAGCCGAAATCTTTAATGTACGAGTACACAGTGAGTACGGGGGTAAAAAAATCGGGACAGGCATACTGTAGCTCGCGCTATAATGCCTGTCTTGATGGAAAAATCATGTCAGTGAGGGTGAACTACCGCTTTAACTATTATGTCTCTATACCCTGTAAACAGTCATTTCAGCAAAAAAAAAAAAAATCCTTTACAACTTCTTTAACTTAAAAAAAAAAAAAAAAAAAATGAATGCAGCTATCACATCTAAGGACAAATAAGTTGCAATAAATGAAAATTTTGAGTTTGAAATACACTTTAAATGGTCTCCACGCACAGAAAACATTTCCCCCTGGATGCAGTGGCGGCTGGTCCAAATCAACCCCCCCCCCCCCGGTAGGATCACAGCACTGGTAGGATCACAGCACAGCCCCCCGGGTGGTCACCAGCCCGTTCTAGGTCACAGGCAGCCTCTCCTCCTCCTGGCGCTTCATGGCAGCTTCCCCTGCGTCTCCTCCCTCCTCCTCCTCAGCGGCCACTAGGATCGCTTATCCTCTTGGCTAATTGGGTGACGGGTCTCAGCTGGGAGGAGAATCAGGAAGACAATAGCGAACAATAATTTGCTATTGTCACACAACTAGGTGGGGTGGCACCCTGTTTTGAAGCCTATTAGAGCCTCTGAGAATACGATTTCCTATCATCTGTGCCCAGTCTTGCCACACAGAGTTAACCCAGCGCTGAGCAATCCTCTTTTTATTGTTCAGTGAAATAAAACAGACTTCCAGATAAAGACCAAAGTCCTTGCTTGAGTGACAGGTTATTTACATATCTCGTGCACTAGCTTGCAGACATGCACAGATTCTTGTCTATGTATATTCTGATGGCTGTTTACACTGAACTGTGGATCACCCCATATTTTGAAAACATTTAATCAAAACACAGGAAAGACAGCCAGTCCTGGGAGAGCTGGACGGGAGAGGAGAGGAGGAGAGGAGGAGAGGGAAGGGGGATGTGAATTGTGCACTTTACAGAAGCTGTGCATGTCTGCAAGCTAGTGCACAAGATATATAAATAACCTGTCACTCAAGCAAGGACTTTGGTCTTTATCTGGAAGTCTGTATTATTTCACTGAACAATAAAAAGAGGATTGCTCAGCGCTGGATTAACTCTGTGTGGCAAGACTGGGCACAGATGATAGGAAATCTTATTATCTACATTGTGACATAAAAAAAAATGTTTTGGGTCTACATCCACTTTAAAAAAAAAACATTGGAATACATGCGTCCGGTGCCCCGCATGTAGATTAAGGGGCCAGACACATGGATTAGGGGGGCGACACCCCTGAGCCCTGCATACTGCATGGGTGGCATCTCTCTCCTGCAATAAAAAGCCTGCTTGCTCATAGTGAGGTACAGTGGAAAGTTCTGCTTTAACCTTAACCACTTAGCTACCGCCCACCTGAAATGTACCATGGTTGGGTGGCCGCTGTAGGCAAAGTGACGTACCCATGCGTTGCTGCTTACTTCTGTGTTTAGGGTGCGTGCACACGCGCCCTTGCCACAGTTGCCAATCGGCAGTAAATTTGCTGACAGTTTGTAAAAAATCTGTGATTTTTTTCAAGGATCTTCAATTTTGTTCAAATGGTTTTTTAATTAATGAAAGATGACATCACAAAACATTGTTGTGCAAAGTTTTGGAGTCATGTAGGACCCCTTCGTCAGGCATGTGAGGATCACATGCCTGACGAAGGGGTCATGCGTAACTCCGAAATGTTGGACTACACTGTTTTGCGATATCTTTTTCCTTTGATTAAAAACCGTTCGGACGAATTGAAGATCCGTGGTGTTCTGGAGAAGATCTACATTATCATGCATGTTCAGTATCCAGCTGGCGGTCGCTACAGCACCCAGAACTTTTAGAGCTCATTCCAGGAACGTGTGCGATGGGAATATGGACTGTGGTGGTGATTAAACACACGGTTTGGGCAGGGATGACCTTTAACCACTTGGTGACTGCCCTCCTGCAATGTACTGCGGATGGGCAGGCACGGTAGGCAAACCCGTACATCGCTGCCTACTTCCGAGTTTAGGGTACACGCACATGTGCCCCCTGCCCAGCACCACTGTGATTGCACACAGAGGGAGCCAATGATTCAGGGACAGGACCTGCTGATCGGCTTTGTGCAATCACAGTCCAGAGCTCTGTGTTGGTAAACAACACAGAGCTCTGTAGAGAGGGAGCGATCTGCTAGTTTCTCATCCCTGCAAAGCTTTTAGTAAAAGCAGCACACTGTACACACATTACACAAAGTTAGACACATATTTAACCCTGATTGCCCTAGATGTTGGCCCCTTCCCAGCCAGTGTCAATATTACAGTGACAGTGTTTAGTATTATCACTAATCACTGTATTAATGTCACTGGTGATGTCAGTGGCAGTTAGCCAATTCCCCCAGTGTCACATAGTATCAGATTTTCCGCCGCGCTATTGCAGTCCCATTATAAGTCGTTGATCGCTGCCATTAGTAGTATTACATTTTTTTTAAATCCCAGTATATCCCATAGTTTGTAGGCATGATAACTTTCACATAAACCAGTCAATATACACTTATTGGGATTTTTTTCTATAAAAACATAGGGCCTAATCCACAAAAACCCGGCGCAACATAATTTTACCCATTTAAGTTACACCGCCGCAAAATCTCTACCTAAGTCCCCGATCCACAAAGCACTTACCTAGAAATTTTGAGCGGTGTAACTTAAATCCATCCGGCGCAAGGCGTTCCTAATTTAATGGGGCGAGTCCCATTTAAAATAGGCGCGCTCCCGCGCCGGACGTACTGCGCATGCTCCCGACGTCATTTTCCCGACGTGCTTTGCGCGGTTTTACGTTGCGCTGGGTTTTGAGAATCCCGACGGCCTTAAAAAAAAAAAAATAGTTGCGGCGGGAAAAAAAAAAAAAAAAAAAAAAGACAGCGACGCGGGGTAGAAGGGTCTACTTTTACACGGTGTAAACAGTTTAGGCCTTGTAAAAGCAGCCCTAATTTTGCGACAGCAAACTAATACTTACGGAGAAAAAACTAAGCGTAAAAGCTTTGTGGATCTCAGTAAGTGCTAATTTGCATACCCGAAGCGGCATTTCGACGAGAAATGCCCCCAGTGGCGGCCGAGGTACTGCATCCTAAGATCCGGCAGTGTAAGTCCCTTACACATGCTGGATCTTCTGTCTATCTCTTGGAAACTGATTCTGTGGATCAGTTCCATAGATAGAAACAGGGATACGACGGCGTATCCCTTTTGAGAATCACCCCCATAGTGTAGAAGAGTACATATTGGCCAAAATATATGATTTATTTTTTATTTTTCTATTTGATATGTTTTTGCGGAAAGTAAAAAATACAGTTTTAAAAAAAAAAAATGTTTTTATTATTTATATCGCAAAAACGAAAAAAAAAACAGAAAGCTCTATTTCTGTTCAAAAAATTATATTGGGTACAGAGTTGCATGACCGTGCAATCGCCAGTTAAAGTAGCGGAGTGCCAAATAGCAAAAAACGACCTGGTCATGAAGGGGGTAATATCTTCCGGATCTGAAGTGGTTAATACAGGGAGTGAGGAGGTGACGTATTAGCTACCAGCCATATCAACCTTGCTGAAAAGCAATCCACCACAGAGTGCTTCTAATGCCGCGTACAGACGGTCGTTTTTTGTGATGAAAAAAAACGACGTTTTAAATCATGAAATAAAACAACGTTTTTGAAACTTCATTTTCAAAAACGACATTGCCTACACACCATAGTTTTTTCAAAATGCTCTAGCAAAGCAAGGTTACGTTCAGCACTCTTTTCCATTGAAACTAGCTTCATAACTTGCTTCTGAGCATGCGCGGGTTTAAAAACGTTGTTTTGAACGTCGTTTTGCCCACACACTATCATTTTAATTGACACAAAAAAACGACGTTTTGAAAAACGACACCAAAAAATCGAGCATGTTCGATTTTTTTTTTGTCGTTTTTCAGAAGAAATAAAACAACGTTTTTCCCCACACACAGTCATTTTAAATGACGTTTTCAAAAACGTCGGGTTTTTTTCATCACAAAAAACGTCCGTCTGTAGGCGGCATTAAACCTTGGGAATTGTGTGATGAAAGGCTTTTGTCAGATAATCCGACCGTTTGTACGCTCCATCAAACAATTGTTGTCGGATTTTCCGCCAACAAATGTGGGATAGCATGCTTTCACCGGTTCCCGACCGGCTCACGCAGATATACTGCGGCAAAATGGCTCTCCTGGGCGAAATCCTGTATATATACGGCTTCGTCCAGGAGAGCCACCAAAGGGCGTGCGAGCGTCCCCTGCATGGAAGGGAACACGATGCGCGTGGCTAGCGGGTGCGATTGTCGCCAGCCACGCGTGTTCGCGTGCAGGAGAACGGGGGTTTTTGTGTGTAAACAAATCCCTATGCTGTCTGAGGAGAGAAGGACAGATCGTGTCTTTCTACAAAGTAGAAAACACAATCTGTCATCTCCTATAGTCAGTCACCATCCCCCCACAGTTAGAAAAAAAAACACTAGCGAACACAGCTAACCCCTTGATCGCCCCCCAGTGTTAACCCCTTCCCTGCCAGTGACATTTACATAGTAATCAGTGGCTATTTATAGCACTGATCGCTCTGTAAATGTCAATGGTCCCAAAAATGTGTCAAAAGTGTCCAACCTGTCCACCACAACGCCAGAAATCGCAGATTACCGCCATTACTAGTTAAAAAAAGCCATATAAATCCCATAAATCTTTCCCATAGTTTGTTGACGCTATAACTTTTGCGCAAACCAATCAATATACACTTATTGCGTTTTTTTTTTACCAAAAATATGTAGAAGAATACATATCAGCCTAAACTAAGGAAAAATGTGTTTTTGTTTTTTAAAAACTGGAATATTTACTAAAGCAAAAAGTAAAAGATATCGGGGGTTATTTACGAAAGGCAAATCCACTTTGCACTACAAGTGCAAACTACAAGTGCAAAGTGCACTTGAAATTGCACTGAAAGTACACTTAGAAGTGCAGTCGCTGTAAATCTGAGGGGGACATGCAAGGAAAATAAAAAACAGCATTTTTGCTTGTACATGATTGGATAATAAAATCAGCAGAGCTTCCCCTCAGATTTACAGCGACTGCACTTTCAAGTGAACTTGTAATGCAAAGTAGATTTGCCTTTCGCAAATAACCCCCACTGTGTTTTTTTTTTTCAAAATTGTCGTTATTTATTTGTTTACAGCACAAAAAAATTAAAACCGCAGAGGTGATCAAATAACACAAAAAGAAAGCTCTATTTGTGGGGAAAAAAAGGACATCAATTTTGTTTGGGTACAACATCGCAAGACCGCGCAATTGTCAGTTAAAGCGAAGCAGTGCTGTATCGCAAAAAATGGCCCGGTCATTGGACAGCCAAATCTTCTGGGGCTGAATCGGTTAAAATTGTCTGCCAACATGCTCAGAAGTGATGCTCACCATAACACAACATTAGCAGAAGTTGCCCAAAGGGTGGCGCTAAACAGCTGAAAAAACATGTTGTTTCGTGTTTGTTGGCAGACAATTTTTTGCCGTTTGTATGCAAAACAAGTTCCTGGCCAACGCCCTTCGGACAAAAGTCCTACGCTTTGTCCGCAGAAAATCAGATCATGTGTATGAGGCTTAAGAGGGCAATTCAAATGTATTGGAAATCATGCCCGCAGTATTTCTTTTTTGATTGAGTGCAACTATGGGGAGGGGGAGGGGAGGGGGGTCTTCATTTTTGCTGTCTTCACCTTAGTCTGAGGTCATTGGTCTGACCTGAAAGCGAATCCACAAGCCACGGTCCAGTCTGCTTCACTGAATAGGTCACCGCTAATAAAAAGATGAATGTTGTTCTTTCAGATTAATGGAAAGATCCGTTGCTTTTCTCTTGTGAGCTAAAAATAGTGTCTGCTCGCCAGAATGAAATATTTCCATTATTGTCTCATAGTGCTGCACTTCCATATAGCCGAGCGCTCATCCAAACGACAAATCTCAAGCATTCAGTCTTATTACCATCGCATGTCTTCCTCCCACATCTGATGACCTTTTGGATAAGTGTCTTGGTATCCAGGATATTAAACCAGCTGATAAAACAAACACTTGTATTCTTCCATAGAGACGGAAATTTATTGGCACATCTATGAAAATTAAAGGATGTGAAACAGAGACTTCCTATCGTTTCCTAAATAGGACTACAAAATTAGAAACTGACATCTGATTGGACGGCATTAGCATTGCTAGTCATAAATGCTACTATCACTGCATTAGGTGTGTGTATACATATACACTATAATGTCAAAAAGTATTGGGACGCTGTCCTTTACACGCACATACTGTTTAATGGCATCCCAGTCTTAGTCTGTAGGGTAAAATATTGAGTTGGCCCACCCTTTGCAGCTATAACGTCTTCAACTCGTCTGGGAAGGCCGTCCACAAGGTTTAGGAGTGTGTCTCTGGGAATGTTTGACCATTCTTCCAGAAGCGCATTTGTGAGGTCAGTCGCTGATGTGGACAAGAAGGCCTGGCTCGCAGTCTCCGCTTAAAGTTGTAAAGGAAAACATTTTTTTTTTGCTGAAATTACTGTTTGCTTTTAAATATGATTAAAAATAGATAAAAATCAATCATATAATGTACCTGCAGGTTCTAGTTTCGTTTTTGCATGTTGTTTCCTGCTTCTGTGATGTACAGAGCCACAGAGCCAATACAGGGCAGTGATGGTTTGGAAAACGAAACTGATTGGTGCTGTGGGGTTTTAGACACACTGGGCTAGATTCACATAGATCAGCGGATCTTTAGATCTGCGTGATCTATGTGATTTAAGATCTGCTGCCGCAAGTTTGAGAGGCAAGTGGGTAATTCACAAACCACTTACCTCCAAACTTGCGGCGGCGGATCGTAAATCCCCCGGCGGAATTCAAATTCCGCGGCTAGGGGGAGTGTACTATTTAAATCAGGCGCGTCCAGGCGCCGATTTAAATGAGCATGCGCCGTCCGCGAAATTTCCCGGCGTGCATTGCTCCCACTGACGTCGCTAGGACGTCAGTGGTTTCGGCGTGAGCGTAACTTGTGGCGCACGGGTTTCTGAATCGGCGTACGCAAACGACGTAAAAAAAAAAAAATCGACGCGGGAACGACGGCTATACTTAACATTGGCTGCGCCTCATAGAAGCAGGGGTAAGTATACGCCGGGAAAACCGCTACGGAAACGTCGTAACAACACTGCGTCGGGTCCGCGTACGTTCGTGAATTGCTGTATCTCGCTGATTTACATATTTCTCGGTGTAAATCAGCGAGAACGCCCCCCGCGGCCATTTTTAAATTGCAGTTAAGATCCGACGGTGTAACACAGTTACACCTGTCGGATCTTAGGCATATCTATGCGTAACTGATTCTATGAATCAGTCGCATAGATACGACCGGCCTAAGTCAGAGATACGACGGCGTATCAGGAGATACGCCGTCGTATCTCTCTGTGAATCTGGCCCACAGAAATCACACCTCCTTGATTAATGACCACAGAGAGAAAGCTCCCAGTACTGTGGTTATCAGGAAACAGACAACCAGGAAGTGTGGAGATCAGAGAAGAATTACAGCAACTTGAGAGCAAAAACGAACAATGAGGACATGAAAACAGCACTGCATTAAGGTAAAGGAAGCTATAAAGATAAAAAAAAAAAAAATCCTTTACAAACCCTTTCGTTCATTCCAAAGGTGTTCTATCGGGTTGAGGTCAGGCCAGTCAAGTTTCTCCACCCCTAACTCCCTCATCCATGTCTTTATGCACTGGTGCGCAGTCATGTTTGAACAGGAAGGGGCCAGCTCCAAACTGTTCTCACAAAGTTGGGAGCATGAAATTGTCCAAAATGTCTTGGTATGCCGACGCCTTAAGAGTTCCCTTCACTTGAACTAAGGGGCCAGGCCCAACCCTTGAAAAACAACCCCACATCATAATCCCTCCTCCACCAAATGATTTGGGCCAGTGCACAAAGCAAGGTCCATAAAGACATGGATGGGCGAGTTTGGGGTGGAGGAACTTGACTATCCTGACCTCAACCCGATAGAACACCTTTGGGATGAATTAGAGCGCAAACTGTGAGCCAGGCCTTCTGGTCCAACATCAGTGCCTGACCTCACAAATGCTCTTCTGGAAGAATGGTCAAAACATTCCCATAGACACTCCTAAACCTTGTGGACAGTCTTCCCAGAAGAGTTGAAGCTGTTATAGCTGCAAAGGGTGGGCCACCTTGGAGGTCTTCTCCTCTCCTCCTGGCTGACACCCGCCCCCCCTCCACAGTGCACAGAGCTGGGAAACACCAGTGAGACAGCGGCTCCCCCCTCCACTTTCTTCCCGCCCAATGCCCGCATCCCCTCCCTCCTTAGCGCACAGATGCCAGCGGGACACCTTCTCCCCCCTTCTCCACTCTCCTCACGCCCGACGCCCGCGACCCCCCCCTCCCAGTGCACAGAGCGGGCCAATGCCAGTAAGACAGCGGCTCCCCCCTCTGCTCACCTCCCGCAGCCCCTCCCTCCTCGGTGCGCGGAGCGGACATATGCCAGCGGGACACCGGCTCCCCCCTCCTCCCACCCGACGCCCACGGCATCCCCTTCCAGTGCACGGAGCAGGCCAACACCGGCGGGGATCCCGGAGCAGAGAAGAGCTCAAGGAGACCATGCAACCGCCAGGTCAGCTGAAAGAAAGGTACGGGTAATGCCCACAAAGAAATCACAAAGGGAGACACACTGCACCCCACATTCCTAAAAATGTAATTGCATACGGTAATTCTATGAGGATGGATTTTAGGATGCTTTTTAGGTTCTGACCTGACAGGGAGGGGGGATAAGACAGGGGACCCACTATATAAATGACACAGCAGAAGCACTATGCAATCTATTATGATTTAAAGGAAAAGGATTATTTTTTAGGGTTACAACCACATTAAGATCATTGTACATATTGTAAAAAAATAAGACATCCCCCGAAAATAAGCCCTAGTATGTTTTAGGTTGCCAAAATTAATATAAGACCCGGGCTTATTTTCGGGGAAACATGGTATATATATATATATATATATATATATATATATGTATATATATATATATATATATATATATATATATATACACATACACACTGCTCAAAAAAATAAAAGGAACACATTTGAATCAGAACTCCTGGGATATTGATCTGGTCAGTTTAGTAGCAGAGGGGGAGGGGTGTATACAGAGGGGGTTGTTAATCAGTTTTAGCTGTTTGCTGTTAATTGAAATTAGCAACAGATGCACAAGATGGGCAACAATGAGACGACCTCCAAAACAGGAATGTTTTTTCAGGTGGAGGTGTCTGACATTTTTTTCCCTACTATCTTTTCTGACTGTTTTTCACTAGTTTTACATTTGGCTAGGGTCAGTGTCACTACTGGTAGCACGAGGCGATACTTGGACCCTATAAAGGTTGCACAGGCAGTCCAACTCCCCCAGGATGGCACATCAATACGTGTCATTGCCAGAAGGTTTGCTGTGTCTCCCAGCACAGTCTCAAGAGCATGGAGGAGATTCCAGGAGACAGGCAGTTACTTTAGGAGAGCTGGACAGAGCCATAGAAGGTCCTTAACCAATCAGCAGGACCGGTATCTGCTCCTTTGTGCAAGGAGGAACAGGATGAGCACTGCCAGAGCCCTACAACATGACCTCCAGCAGGCCACTGGTGTGAATGTCTCTAGCTAAACAATGAGAAACAGACTTTGTCGGGCCCTCAGGCTACCCCTATGTCCTCTAGTGTGCTCTGTGCTCACTGCAGGACACTGTGGATCTCGATTGGCATTTTCCATTGAACACCAGAATTGTCAGGTCCGCCACTTGTGCCCCATGCTTTTCACAGTTGAGAGCAGGTTCACCCTGAGCATATGTGACAGACGTGAAAGGGTCTGGAGAAGCCGCAGAGAACGTTATGCTGCCTGTGACATCGTTCAGCATGACCGGTTTGGTGGTGGGTCAGTGATGGTCTGGGGAGGCATATCCATGGAGGGACGCACAGACCTCTACAGGCTACACAATAGCACCCTGACTGCCATTAGGTACCGGGATGAAATCCTTGGACCCATTGTCAGATCCTACGCTGGTGCAGTGGGTCCTGGGTTCCTCCTGGTGCACGCCCCCTTCCTTGGACTACAGGATAGTCAGGACTCTCTCTACGTTGCAGATAGAGAAAGGAGCTGTGTGTTAGTGGGCGTTCTGATTCTCCTGTAGTCCAAGGGAGGGGGCGAGCATGACACTCCACACCCCTCCCTTGGACTACAGGAGAGTCAGGACGCTCTCTACGTTGCAGATAGAGAAAGGAGCTGTGTGTTAGTGGGCGTTCTGACTCTCCTGTAGTCCAAGGCAGGGGGCGAGCACGACACTCCACACCAAGGAGAAAGCCTTGCATTACTGTGTGGAGTTACAGACAGAAGAACAGGAAGTGAGGATTTCTCAGAAGAAATAAGGACATTTAAAAGTAAAATGGAAGGATGAGGTAAGTGAAGGAGGACTGCACTAAGGTAAAGGAAGATATTTAGGGGGGAAAATGGTACCTTTACAACCCCTTTAAGAAATGAGGCTTATTAATGTCCACTAGATGGAGATAATGATCATACAAAACAAAATATCTGTTTCTGTTGATCATCAGCTCCATCTAGTGGCCATAATTTGGTATTTTCTTAATTTTTACTCTAATCCACTCTATTCTGAAGTACATACACCATAGAGAGAAAATAGCCTAGCAACATTCAATTTTGCTGGCATTCGCACAGAATTAATATACATGCGTTAGAAAGACAAATAGCTCTGCATTTTTTTTTTTTTAATAGACCACATAGTATGCCTTTTAGGAAAAAAAAAACCTGTAACATATTCGTGGAACTCACAACTTTAACCCCTTCCCTACCGGCGCATTGTAAAAATGGCGCCGGCAGGAACCCTCCCTCGATCCGGGTGGACGTCATATGACGTCCTTTGTTCCTGGCAATCTAGGGCGGGCGCGCCCGCGGCACCGCTCGTGACCCGGCACGGGTGCCCGGTGGCCACGATTGCCGCCGGGCACCCGCGATTGCCGGTAATCCCGGCAGGAGTGTGGATCTGTGTGTGTAAACACACAGATCCACCTCCTGTCAGAGGTGAGGAGACCGATGTGTGTTCCCAGTACAGAGGAACACACATCGGTCTCCTCCCCTTGTGAGTCCCCTCCCCCCTACAGTTAGAACACACTATAGGGAACATTTTAACCCCTTCAGCGCCCCCCTAGTGGTTAACCCCTTCCCTGCCAGTCACATTTACACAGTAATCAGTGCATGTTTATAGCATTAATCGCTGTATAAATGTGAATGGTCCCAAAACCGTGTCAAAAGTGTCCGATGTGTTCGCCGCAATGTCACAGTCACAATAAAAAATCGCAAATCGCCGCCATTACTAGTAAAAAAAAATTATAAAATAAAAATGCCATAAATCTATCACCTATTTTGTAGACGCTATAACTTTTGCGCAAACCAATCAATATACGATTATTGCGTTTTTTTTTATTACCAAAAGTATGTAGAAGAATACGTATCGGCCTAAACTAAGGAAACGTTTTTTTTTTTTTTTTAAATTGTGATATTTATTAAATAAAAAAGTAAAAAATATTGTGTTTTTTTAAAAAATTGTTGCTCTTCTTTTGTTTATGGCGCAAAAAATAAAAACCGCAGAGATGATCAAATACCATCAAACGAAAGCTCTATTTGTGGGGGGGGGGGGGGCATAAAGATTTAGTTTGGGTACAGTGTTGCATGACCGCGCAATTGTCATTCAAAGTGCAACAGCGCTGAAAACTAAAAATTGGTCTGGGCAGGAAGGGGGAGAAAATGCCCTGTATGGAAGGGGTTAAAAAAAATACTTTACCGCATTTCTTGTAGAGTTTTTGAAGCAGTAATACAACAAACTGTTCTATATACCTAGATTGTATGATGAAGCACAGGGTCAAGCCAAGTGACCCATGGGCTAGACATCACTTCCATACAAAGTTGGAAAGCCCGAGTAATTATTTTTCCAAATCTCTGGATCATTTTTTTTTTCTATGTGTTTGTGTCAAAGTATTTTTCAAAATATTATCCTGCTCTGTAACTTGGTAACATCTTAGATATTTTCCAGAAGAAAGAAAGCGACTAGAATAGCGCACACAGTTGTCTTTTCATCCTGTGTTATCTCTATAAATAGCGAACTATCCGCCGTCACAGTACATAAGGCCAGTGTATTCCTAGTAACTGACGTGTTTTTAACAAAATCGACGTATGCAAATATCAAACGCCATTTTCCTGCAATCTGATTTCACTATAACAAGTAATGAGAATGGCCAATGCAGCAACCTCCTTAATTCTTAATGAGAAAATCTTACTATTATATAACATGATCATGAACCAAAGGATTTAACCACTTCAGCTCCCGAAGATTTTACCCCCTTCATAACCAGGCCATATTTTTGCTATTCAGTACTGCGCTACTTTAACTGCTTTCATACCGACCAAAAATGTACTGCGGCAGGGCGGCCCTTCAGCGCAAAATCACGTACCTGTATGTAATTTTTCACTTCCAGGACTGGGGCGCGCATACGTGCCGCCGGCGACCTGCTCCCGCTGTGGTTGGACACAGCGGGAGCCAATCAGCGGGTCCCAATGTTTGCCGGGAACCCGGCGATCGTTCCCGAGAGAGGCAGAACGGTGGTCTGCCTATGTAAACAAGGCAGATCACCGTTCTGTGAGAGGAGAAGATGGAGATCTTGTGTTTCTGCTAAGCAGGAACATAGATCTCTGTCTTCCCCCAGTCAAAACACCTCCCCCACACAGTTAGCAAGCACTCCCAGGAAACACATTTTAGTAAATTGAAAAAATTATTGCGCTCGTTCAAAATGGTGAAAATAAAGTGAAAGCTGCGATCAAAAAGTGTTATACTACACCAAACAAATATAAAAAACAGGAAGCAGATCACGCTAAATTATATGTCAGAATATCTGCAAACCAGGTAAATCAAATAAAGTGACACCATATGCGATAAGCTGTGACATATGTTACTATACTTAGTGAATGAATAGTCCTTTGTGAAAAACAAGTGATTCTTGATGAAAGAATAAATGTATGAAAATTGTATTCAGTGAATAAGTCTTATAAGTGAGCCAAAAGTCTGTTTGAGACAGCTTTCACACTGGGGCGCTTTTCAGGTGTTTTAGCGCTAATAAAATAGGGTCTGTAAAGTGACTTAAAAGTGCCTCTCATGCAATCAAAAGGTTAAATGCGCGCCTAACTCTGTACACACTACTGTGTGTTTACTGAATGTTGCTTTTACTAAGGGATGTGCCGTTTTTTTTTTCTGTTGCTTTGCAGGGAAACAACAACCGGCACATCACTGTTGTCAGAAGAGAGCTTTGTGTTGTTTACAGCATTTAGATGTGAGCAGAGAACTTTTCTGTTAAAAAAAAAAGATGCGAGCAGAGAGCACAGGTGCACCGTCCAAACACACTGCCAGCAGCAGGTTAAACTCTATGAGAAGAACATGTACTGCAACAGGGTGGCCTTTCAGTGCAAAATCATGTACCTGTACGTCATTTATCATTACCGGCACTGGGGCACGCATGTGCGCCGTCTGCGACCTGCTCCCGCTGTGATTGGACACAGCGGGAGCCAATCAGCGGGTCCGGCGGACCCAATTTTTGCTGGCACCCAGCGATTGTTCCCGAGAGAGGCAGAACGGTGGTCTGCCTATGTAAACAAGGCAGATCACCGTTCTGTAAGAGGGGAAGATGGAGATCTTCTAGGCCCGGATTCACAAAGCACTTGCGCTGACGTATCTCTAGATACGCTGCGTAAGTGCAAATATGCGTTGTATCTGTGCGCCGGACCCACAAAACTAAGATACGCCTAAAAACAGGCTTCATTCGACCAACGTAACTTGCCTATGCCGGCGTAGAGTGGGCACATATTTACGCTGGACGCATTTGGCGCTCCCATTGATTTCCTATTCAAATATGCAAATGAGGGAGATACGCCGATTCACGATCGTACATGCAGGCTACGACTGGTGCGCGTAAGTTGTATGTCCGGCGCAAAGTTAAGCCCCATAAAGCAGGTGTAACTCAGCAGCAGACATGGAAAGGTCTGCACCAGGGAACTCAAGCCTGCGTATTTTACATAGGTTACATTGGACGTGAATATGACTAGGCGTAGGTTACGTTCACGCCATAGGCAGTGATCCGGCGTATCTTAGGCAGTTGCTCCGACGTGATTGTGAGCATGCTCACTGAGATACGTCCACGGGACGGCGCAATGCGCCGTTCGTTATAGGTATCTGTCTGGCGCTCGGCCCATCATTTGCATGGGGTCACGCCTCATTTGCATGGCTCACACCCACTTCCACCTACGCCGGCTTACACCTAGGAAACCCTACATAGTTTTGGGAGGAAGTGCTTTGTGAATTCCATGCTTGCCTCTCTGCGCTGCGTCGGCGTAGCGTAAAGGAGATACGCTACGCCAGCATAAATGTGTGCCGCTGTCTGTGAATCCGGGCCATAGTGTGTCTGCTAAGCAGGGACATGGATCCCTGTCTTCCCCCAGTCAAAGCACCCCCCTCCCCACACACAGTTAGCAAGCACTCCCAGGGAACACATTTAACTCTTTAAGACAGCTTTCAAACTGTAGCGCTTTTCAGGCATTTTAGCGCTAAAAATAGCGCCTTTAAAGCGTCTGAAAAGTGCCTCTCATGCAATCAAAAGGTTAAATGCGCGCCTAACTATGTACACACTACTGTGTGTTTACTGTATGGTGCTTTTACTAAGGGATGTGCCGGTTTTTATTTGCTGCTTTGCAGTGAAACAACAACCTGAACATCACCGCTGTCAGATGAGAGCTTTGTGTTGTTTACATACACAAAGCTCTCTCCTTTGATCAAGGGGTCCCACACATAAATAATTGGCCAGCCCGCATTATAGCAGTAAAACTACAGTGCGTGGTCGGCAAATGGCTTGTGATGATCTTGGGCATGTTCAGAGTAGGATCTGAACCCACATGTGCAAACCCTCCAGGAAGCTCTTGCCTGTACAGGCCAACCATCTGCAGCCAGAGCATTCCCCGTCCCACAGCATCACATATACATGCCCCTTGTTGCATTTACCCATTGCACTTATGGGAGCACAGCTAGATGACGTCACCAGACGAAACCGGTCGAGCAGGATAGCATCCAGACGCAAACACTCCAGAGATATTTAACACAAAACGCTTGATTGTTTCTTGCCAAGTGTGAGTACCCGACTTTTTTTATATAAAATACATTTTTTATCAAAACGATATTGTACTATGTGAGTACTCTCTCTCCTCTGAGATACACATCCAAGTGAAGGGGTCCAAACAAGTCGATACTTGCCAGAGAGCGACACAGGGCTTATACTGTGAAGGCTTCTTACCCCTTGTGGGTACCTGGATCTGGTGAGTGAGGGACCCACCAGAGCATGTGAAGAGGGAGCACTGAGCACACTGTCATCTGCATATTATATGAAGCACAAAGCACTTTTTTGCATGGACTGTTTATTTAATATTAGTGGATATTCACAGCACAGAGCACTTTAATTCAATTTATTTATTATTATTTTTATAACTGTACAGACTTTTTTTGAATGTTTATTTATTCATTCTGTGCACTATGGTCATTTTGTCTATGATCTAGAAATGGTTTGACATTACCTAACATAAGACATATGAGGGAGGACTGTACCATAGGTATATATTGGTTGGTTTCACCCACACACCACAAGTAATTATATACGCACTGATTTATAGGAAGATACTGGTTTAAATACCATACACTCATTTATTCCTTATTTCAAATTTGTATTGTTTGTTTTTTACATAAATTAAGAGGCGCCAATACCTACTAACTCATCCCCATTTACTCTTTACGTTCCATTTCGGTGGAATTTCACGTAGGGGCAGCCACTTAACAAGTATTATATATTCTGTATTAGCACCACTGCAGCACTTGAAAATAATAGGACCGTAGCGCGGGTTCTACCTACCCCCCTCTCTTACAGCTACCTATGGTTGGGCCAGATGAGCTCCTGAACATGTGACTGCTGAGTGCTGTAGTCGCATGAAAGAGAAGCCACAACACCTCCCGAGCATTAAAGCCCATTTAAAGGGCCCCAAGGAGTTAAGGATCCTTGCCGCCTGCAGACTGTAATGGAAAGGTATTTTATTAGCATTACATTCCAAGATATTTTGTGTAACAGTTGCCGTATACAGTATATACATTTTATTTATGGAAGTGGAGTTAACTCCAGTTCTTTACTTAAGGACCGGAAGATTTCCCCCCTTAATGACCAGGCTATTTTTTGCGATACGGCACTGTGTCGCTTTAACCGACAATTGCGCGGTCATGCGACACTGTACCCAAACAAAATTTACATCCTTTTTCCCCACAAATAGAGCTTTATTTTTGTGGTATTTTTTGCGCTATAAACAAAAACAGACCGACAATTTTAGGCCAATATGTATTTTTCTACAAATATTTTTGGTAAAAAAAAATCGCAATAAGCGTACATTGATTGGTTTGCGCAAAAGTTATATAGGTAGATTCAGTAAGAGTTAGGCCGACTTATCAGTAGATAAGCCGACCTAACTCAGAATCTACGCCGACCTATGTTTAAGCGTATGCTCAAACAGAGATACGCTTAAACATATCTAAGATAAGACGGCTTGCGCCGTCCTATCTTAGGTTGCAATTTTTCGGATGGTCGCTAGGTGGCGCTTCCATTGCGGTCGGCGTAGAATATGTAAATTAGTTGATACGCCGATTCACGAACGTACGCCCGGCCGCCGCAGTAGTTTTACGCCGTTTCCGTAAGGCATTAGCAGGCCTAAAGTTATTCCATCTATTAGGTGGAATAACAATGTTAAAGTATGGCCGCCGTTCCCGCCGCGAGATTCAAATTTTTTACGTCGTTTGCGTAAGTCGTCCGCGAATCAGGATTTACGTCGTTTACGTCCACGTCGAAATCAATAGGCCCGTGCGGCGTACTTAGCTGCAATGCACACTGGGAAATGTAGGCGCCCGGTGCATGCGCATAAGAAAAAAACATAAAAAACGTGAGGTCAAGCCTCATTACCATAAAACACGCCCCCCTCCAACACATTTGAATTCGGCGCCCTTACGCCCGCCCGCTTTAGGCTACGCCGCCGTATATTAGCAGGCAAGTACATTGAGAATCATGTACTTGCCTAGCTAACTTACGGTGCCGTAGCCTAAACAGGCTAAGCTACGCCGCCGCAAGTTTAAGCCTTTCTCTGTGAATCTACCTAATAGTGTCTACAAAATAGGTGAAAGATTTATGGCATTTTTATTATATTTTTTTTGACTCCAACATTGCGGCAGACAGATCGAACACTTTTGACACTTTTTTGGGACCATTGACATTTATACAGTGATCAGTGCTATAAAAATGCACTGATTCGTGTACAAATGACACTGGCAGGGAAGGTGTTAACACTAGTGGTGATCAAGGGGTTAAATGTATTTCCAGGGAGGTGTTTCTAACTATGGGGGAATGAGACTGACTGGAGAAGGAGAGGGATCACTGTTCCTGATCACTATGAACAAGCGATCACTCTCTACTCCCCTATCAGAACAGGGATCTGTTTGTTTGCATTGACAGATCCCTGTTTTGGCTCTCTGTGGCCGGCGGACATTGCAGCTGCTGGCCACGCAACTTTGGCTCCCCCACCGCGCAGCGGGCACGTGCGCATGGCTGCTATATCTGTTAAAATAGCCGACGTACAGCTACGGCGATTTACGAGAACGGGCTGATCTGCCGCAGTATAATGGCTAGTCGGCAAGTAGTTAAATCTGATCTCTGGCAGGCTATGCCAGGTATTGAACCCCCCCAACTCCCAGCTATCGTACTCAGCTGTGAACTCACCTAAATGATCAATGATCCTAAAAAATTCTGCCATTCGGTATATCTGGTGACCGGCTAACAATTACTGTTCACAGATATGAATTTCATGTCTTGAAAAGTTCCTACAAAATCAAAGCACAGAGAGAGTTCACTAGTTGTATCGGGTTCACAGCAGTGATATGTTAGTGGGTGGATTCACAGAAATCCCAAATTTTACTTGTAACCCAAGAATACATACTGTGTACACGTAGGAGAACCTCAGGGTCCCACGTGACGGCCTATCGGATGAGTAAGAAGAAGAAGATGAGAAAAACACACAGGATTGTTTAACATTGGCGCATCACTGTACTGTGAAAATGATAGATGGCGTTCTGTGGAAGAGAATCTGCTGGACTATATACAAGATTCACTGTGCACACCCAGGACCTGATTCATCCAGCAGCGGTATGGTCTTAACACATTCAGACTGTGGCGTTCCAAGAAAAAAATAAATATTGGGCAAATTAAGGCCTCATTTACACGGGCGTACATGTATTTTCTGCACAGAATTATTATTATACAAGATTTATGAAGGGTCTATAGTTTAGGCAGCACTTTACCATATAAAAGGGAGATAATACAGTTACAATACAATAAAATACAAGAGGGTTAAAAGGATCCTGCTCATAAGAGCTTACAATCTAATAGGGTGGGGCAAGTGGTACAAAAGGTCATAATTGTAGTGGATGAGCCGATGAAAGTGAAACAAGTTTAGCTGAAGGCGTGATAGGCTTCCCTGAAGAGAGGCGTTGTCAGGGATCTCCTAAGGGCAGCCAGACTAGGGGATAGCCGAACAGATTGGGGTAGAGAGTTCCAGAGGATGGGAGGGGCTCTGGAAAAGTCCTGGAGACAAGCATGGTAGGAGGAGACAAGGGAGCATGAGAGCAGGAGGTCTTCAGAGGAGCGGAGATGGTGTTTTGGGTGATATTTGGAGACAAGATTAATGATGTGGCTGGGGGCAGAGTTGTGAATGGCTTAGTATTTTGAATTTAATTCACTTGTCAACAAGAAGCCAGTGTAAGGATTGGCGGAAAGGGTTAGCAGACGGTTGGTAAGGTGGATAAGTCTGGCAGCATCATTCATGATAGACTGAACAGGGGATAGCCTATGAAGAGGGAGGCCAATGAGAAGGGAGTTGCAACAGTCAAGGCAAGAGATAACAAGGGAGTGAATGAGTAGCTTGGTGGTTTCATTTGTTAAAAAGAGATTTTTAGAGATGTTACGGAAGGGGAAGTCTACAAGCTTTTGACAACGACTGGATTTGGGGCTGAAAGTCCAGGATTACGCCTTGTACCCTGGCATGAGGGGAGAGATTGATGGTTGCATTATGGATTTTGATGGAAAAGTCAAGGAGGGGGGCAAGGGCGGGGGGAATTTTCATCAGCTCGGTATTAGAGAGATTTAGTTTAAGGAAGTGGTGCAACATCCATGCTGATATATCAGTTAGTAATGGGAGAGGAGACTGAAAGGGTGTGGTGAGTAGGGATGAGCCAAACACCCCCCCCCCCCCGTTTGGTTCGCACCAGAACTTTCGAACGGACCGAACGTTCGCGCGAACATTTAGAACCCCATCGACGTCTATGGGACTCGAACCTTCGAATTCAAAAGTTCTCATTTTAAAGTTATTGTTGTAAAACGTCTTTGAGAACCCGGGTATTGCTCCATGGAACATCTATCAATGTCGTTTTTTCAGGAGCAGTGATTTTAATGATGCTTAAATAAAAAAAAATAAAAAATATGAAAAATTCCTTTAAATATTGTACCTGCTGGGTGTCTGTAGTTTGCCTGTGAAAACGTCTTTGAGAACCCGGGTCTTGCCCCAGGGAACATGTATCAATGGAAAAAAAGTTTTAAAAACGGTCGTTTTTTTCCTTTTTCGTTTTTAGTCCTGAAAAAACAACCTTTTTTAAAACTATTTTTCCATTGATACATGTTCCCTGGGGCAAGATCCGGGTTCTCAAAGACGTTTTACAACAATAACCTGCATATTAGACATTGAAAACACATTGTTAGACATACGGTTAACCCGGATTGCCCCTGATATTAACCCCTTCCCTGCCAGTGTCATTAGTACATTGACAGTGCATATTTTTAGCACTGATCACTGTATTTGTTTCACTGGTTCCCAAAAAAGAATAAAAAATGTCAGTTAGTGTGCGATTTGTCCGCCGCAGTCCCGATATAAGCCGCCGATCACCGTCATTACTAGTAAATATATATATATAAATATATAAAATCTAAAGCGCCTACATACAGTAAATATATATATATATATACACACAATATAAAGTGCCTACAAACTATGGGATATATATGGGATATATTTATGGTGATTTTATATATATATATATATATATATATATATATATATATATATATTCTCCATAAATATATCCCATAGTTTGTAGATTCTTTAACATTTGCGCAAATCAATTAATATACACTTTTTTGATATATTTTTTTACCAAAAACATGTAGCAGAATATATATTGCTTTAAATTGATGAATAAATTAGATTTTTTTTTATTATTTTATTGTATATGTTTTATAGCAGAAAGTAAAAAATATTGTTTGTTATTTTTCAAATTAGTCTATCTTTTTTTTGTTTATAGCGCAAAAAATTAAAACTGCAGAGGTGATCAAATGCCACCAAAAGAAAGCTCTATTTGTGGGAAACAAGGACATTTCATTTCGGTACATCGTTGCATGACTGTGCAATTGTCAGTTAAAGTATTGCAGTGCCGTATCACAAAAAAATGGCCTGGTCATGAAGGAAGTAAATTTTCTGGAGCTTAAGTAGTTAAAGATCTCTGTTATCACAGCCCTTTACAAATCACTGCTTTCTTTATTTATGCTCCCTACAGACCCCTTAAAAATTACTTGTGCCACATTTAATATTTCTTTCAACAGGATCAATTTTAAAACCATAAAAAGAGAAAAGTATGATGGCATAAAATAAGCAAAACTAGCAAAATAAACTAAACTATTTATTTACCGGAATCCAGTCTAAAGAATGTTTTCCTTTAATGGCTTAAATCAGAACTCAACTGTATCATCTGAGAACTATAGTTTTTCATAATAACAAAGAGGTACAGAAAGAGGAAGAAGAAACCATCATCTGCAATGCAACATGTTTAAGGCGGGAAGGAATGCCGTGCTAATATGCCCACATTCTATATCGAACATGCAAAAAGGGTTTTTGTAGCAAAAAGGATTTTTGTAGCAAAAAGGATTTTTGTAGCAAAAAGGATTTTTGTAGCAAAAAGGATTTTTTAAGGGCATATAGAAACTGGTAACAGGAAAAAATTTAAAATATACACTAAGACCCCATTTACACCTGAGCGACAGCCGCGTTCGGCGGTAGCGGCGTATTTTGCCGCGGGTGTGAAACTTTCAATTTTTTTTTTTTTTCAAAAGTCTTCCCATTGCTGTCAATGGGAAAACGCCACTGTCGCCTGAAAAAAAGGGTCCGGGACTTTTTTTCAGGCGACAGGCGTTCGGCGTCTATGAGATGTGAACCATCTCCATAGACAGCAATGGGAATTCTCCCCTCTAGCGGCAGAAGCGTCCGGCATCGGGCGTTTTGTCGCTCAGGTGTGAATGCAGCCTAAAAACCACTTTATTGTACAAACATTAAAAAGGACACAAACGTGACCATATCCATATGTGTCAATAAAATTGTATCACATAGAGCTTCTAATTACATAACTAGTCCACATGAAAACTTGACACGTTTTGAAAGCATTCTTGCGTCATCAGGAGCACAGAAGCACAATGGTGTTAGGTAACCGTCTTCTACACCAACCTCCTAGTAAGCCAATTTCTCCATGGGGCACGGAGGAACATATAATGGATCACAAGACTTTGCACTCCCCGTGGCTACCTTCTCTAGAGGCATGGAATCAGTATAATTCACTGGCCAATTGGATTTTTTGAATGGATGTTTTTGATATCTGGAAATATATATACCGGTACTTGTTGAGACTTTCCCTTACTGGGGCAATTCTTGGACTGGATGTCAATTTAGATATACAGTACATATCCTGCTTGTATTGGTGGTACTTTTGGCATCCCTTGTGCTGCTTTCAATGACCGGTGATCCATGATATGTTCCTCCATGCCTCATGGAGAAATTGGCTCACTAGGAGGTTGGTGTAGGAGACAGCTACCTAACATAATTGTTCCTAAAGAATGTATTCATATTGTGGAAACATATATTATTATGTTCACATGTTTCCTAATGAAGAAAGAGTGTTTTCGAAATGCGTCGCTTTTTTATGTCATGAAATATTCAAACCTCATTTTATTGCCACACGTTTGTGTCCTTTTTAATGTTTGTACAATAAAGTCATTTTAATGTATATTTAAAAAATTTTCTTTGGTTACCATTTTTTATATACCCTTAAAAATCATTTTTGCAACCCAGTGGTATTGCACTTGTGCTTGGCTGTATTGGCACACTTCAGGTAGTACTTCTCTTAAAAACAGTCCCACATCCAATGTAACCTTGATCTGGCTTCTTCTTCAAAAAAAAAAGACTAAAGCATTACACACTGGGATCTTATACTCACTCACAGGATCATCGGTTAACTACTGCTGATATCCACCAGGCTCTTTCCTTGTGAGGGAGATGAAGACTCACTCTGGACAACTTGGGTTCTCTTGCACAGTTTCCTTCAAGGCTCCCCTCCCGTGGGCTCTTTCCTGACCCCTGGTATCCTAGCTGGGACCTCAATGTTTTTCTTTGGCTTCTTCCCTGGCTTCTGTCCAGGAGGGCAAGGCCCCTCAGCAGAGGTCCCCTCCAGGCTGGAGCCTGGAACTCTGCCTCATGAATTTTATGCATGAGGGTAAAAAAGCTTCTCTGTGCCGCAGCCCCCCTAATACTTACCTGAGCCCTGCCATGATCCAGCAATGTATACAAGAACCTTGTCTCTCTGAGGAATCTCCCTCCCCATTGGCTGAGACAGAAGCAGGAGCCATTGACTCTCACTGCTGTCAATCACAGCCAGTGAGCCAATGAGGAGAGAAAGGGCATGGGACCAAGCCACAGCTTTGTGTATGAATGGACACACAGAGACCCGTTTGGGAGGGAGCATGCCTGGGTGTCCCACATTGCAAGCTGCTTGTTCGGGGGCAATGGGCATGAGAGAGGAGCCAGGAGCGCCAGTAGGGGACCCAAGAGGAGGGGAATCAGGGCTGCTCTGTGCGAAACCACTGGACAGAACAGGTAAGTGTGACATGTTTATTATTAAAGCCTTTAATTTAATATCACTTTAAAAAGAAAAATGTGGAGGTAGCCTAGGAGTATATAAATGAGATTCAAAAAAGGGGTTTGTTATGGACTACCCACCCCTGACCATCAGTGGTAAGGGGGCATTATATATTGTCCAGGTCTAAAAAACAATATTGAGGGGTTGTAATTAGTGTCAACGATTAGCCAACTAACAATCACTGTTGTTGCTTTGCAGCCTGAAGTGAAGACAGACACACGTTTGGTGTTGAGGCCAAATAATACAATTTTAGTCTCATCTGCCCACTCTAAACACACCTTGAAGATTCTGAGGCCACATGGAAAAGGGTGTTATGGTTAGATGAGACTAAAATTGAATTACTGTATGTGGCCTCAACGCCAAACCAAATATGTCTGGCAGCAATCTAATACAACTCACTATCCCAATAACACCATTCCTACACTAAAGCATGGAGGTGGTAATATCCTGTTATCGGGGTGTTTTTCAGTAGCAGGGACTGGAGCACTTGTCAGGATAGAAGGAAAATGGATGGGGCAAACTGCCATCAAATTCTTGAGGAAAACTTGCTGCCCTCTGCCAGAAAGTTGTCAATGGGAAGAAGGTTTACGTTCCATCATGACAATGACCCAAAGCACACAGCAAAAATTACCACACAATGGTTGAAGGTGAAAAAGGTGAATGTCCTTGCATGGCTTAGTCATAGCCCAGACTTAAAGCAGAGTTCCACCCAAAAATGGAACTTCCGCTTTTTTTGGGGGGGGGGGGGCGAATACCCTCTCTTTAGAGGGATCCAGCTCCCTCTTCCTCACGGGACAACGCGGTGATGGAAAGAAGTTCACCTCTCCTACTCTCCCTCTTGGCAATTATCTGGGACATGTCACAGGTCCCAGATGATTGCCCAGCCAGTCACTGTGCAAAGCCACAGCCGGGTGACCACAGTGTCAATGCCAGCGCCGCAGAGAGGAGAGGGAGAAGAGCGGGTTTCATACGCCCGTATCGCTGGACCGTGGGACAGATGAGTGTCCGATTAATAAAAGTCAGCAGCTACACTTTTTTTAGCTGCTGACTTTTATATGGGTAGAACTCCCCTTTAAATCTCATATAAAATCTGTGGAATGACTTGAAGACTGCAGTCCACAAACACCACCATCAAATTTAACTGAACTTGAGCAGTTCTGCAAGGAAGAATGGGCAAACATTGCAAAGTCTAGATGTTCAAAGATAATAGAAACATATCCAACAGACTAAAGGCTGTAATCAAAGCAAAAGGTGATTCAACAAAATACTGACATATTGGGGGGGGGGGGTCCTTTTTCCAATCCAGTGATTCTGTTTTTAATTATTTTTCTTTTTTTCTGACATGTTGGAGTCATATCTTAGATGTTATAAGTTGCACTGAGTAAATACAGCTGGATACAACAAAAACTGAGTCTGTCTTCATTTCAGGAACCAAAGCAAAAAAATGTGATTATTTTATAGGGGGTTATTCTTTTCTATACCCACTGTACATCTCTACTAACCTTCACCTTTACAAAAATAAATAAGATAAGTTACATACAGAAGACACATAAATAGAAAAAATTCAAAAGCAGTGACGGTATAAGCTGTTTGAAGAAACTGTTTTCCTTTTCAATAAGATTTGCTATGGACAAAATACAGGGCCAGATTCACAAAAGAGATACGACGGCGTAGAATCATAGAATCAATTACGCATAGATAGCCAGAAGATCCGACAGGTGTAATTGTTTTTACACTGTCGGATCTTAGGATGCAATACCGCGGCTGCCGCTGGGGGGAGTTTGCGTCGTAAACCAGCGTCGGGTATACAAATTAGGAGTTACGGCGATCCACAAAGATTTTTCCCGTCGTTACGGCGTCGCAAGTGTTAGATTTTCGTCGCAAAGATAGGGCACCTTTAACATGGTGTAAAAGTACTCCACCATGTTAAAGTATGCCTGTCTTTCCCGCGTCGCTTTTGAATTTTTTTTACATTTTTTATTTTTCCCGGCGTAAGTCTTTTTTTCACGTCGCGATTCACAAAACGTCGGCGCGTCGTAATTTCGCGCAAAGCACGTCGGGAAATTTGCGATGGGAGCATGCGCAGTACGCCCAGCGCGGGAGCCTGCCTAATTTAAATGGTACCCGCCCCATTTGAATTGGGCCGCCTTGCGCCGGACCTGTTTACGATACACTGCCGCAAATTTCCAGGTAAGTGCTTTGTGGATCGGGCACTAAATCGGAAAACTTGCGGCGGTGTAACGTAAAACGGTTACGTTACGCTGCGCCCGCTCTATGTGAATCTGGCCCACTGTGCCCAAGATATAGGAAAATCCATTGGACCAGTGTGTGCTACTATGCTCCACCCACAAGTTTGTTCCTCTAATGCCGCGTACACACGATCATTTTTCGCCATGAAAAAAATAAATGTTTTTCATCATTAAAGCGACGTTGCCTACACACCATCGTTTTTTAAAAATGCTCTAGCAAAGCACGGTGACGTACAACACGTACGACGGGGGAAGTTCCATTTGGATGACGCCACCCTTGGGGCTGCTTTAGCCGATTCCGTGTTAGTAACAGACGATTTACGCTTTTCTGTCTGTTACACTGTGATGAATGTGCTTACTCCATTATGAACGGTAGTTTTACCAGAACGAGCGCTCCCATCTCATAACTTGCTTCTGAGCATGCGCAGGTTTTTAACGTCGTTTTAGCCCACACACATTTTTTACAACCCCGAAAAACAACATAGTTTAAAACGTTGTTAAAAAAATAAAAATAATTTGTTTTTCAGAACCCGAAAAAATGATGTGAAGCCCACACACAGTCATTTTAAATTACATTTTTTTAAAACAACGTTTTTTTCATGCCGAAAAATGATCGTGTGTACACGGCGTAAGACAGTGGAGTGGGTGAAAAATGTTGATACAGTGCACAAATAGAAAACCATAACTTCTCTCTGTGTATCCAACAGGCCCAATGTTCAGATGAATGTACTCAAGCAGACCCTGGTTCATGTACAGTTCTGTAAACCAAAAGCAGATCTCTCAGCAGGCGACTTTATGAGAACATATGTTAAGCAGTAAGGAAGAGGAAAGGGCGAATACTGGGCACCAGCAAGGGTAGAACTTGGACAAACTTTGTCTAAAATAATTATTGTCACGTGAAGGGACTGATTCCACCAGTCCTGGCTGGGAGGACAGCATGTGCTGTGTCACTGGCATGAAACATACTTTTTTACATTGTAAAGCGTGATTAGATCTTGCCAGAGAGAACACTTAACATGAGAACAACGTTCCATTACGGCAAAGCTGGAGAAATAAATTATGCGTTCTCGTCAAACGTAGACTTTATAATCTGGGAAAGATACAGGAGACCTGCAACACACAAGATCGTGCCACCCATATTTAGAGGCATACCGAAATTAAAAGCCACATGGTCTTGAAGAAAACATTAAAAAAAAAAGAGGCCACTTTATATTTTAAAGAATACAGGGGTCCTGCACAGCATCTGAAAAAGGAACAAAAAACTAGAAACTGTGCCAAAAAAAAGGCAAGAAGAAGGCAAAGGACTAGTCACCAGCATTGCTATGGCCTCTCGGCAGTAGCAATGAGCCAGAAATATCTGGGTTTGGTTGGGGAAGGTTCAGAAAGCATAACTGAAGTTCAGGGGCCAAGTGGCTATCTGAACGCCACTGAAGTCAATTGGAGCTGAATGTTAAAAAAAACCCAGCAATGGCTATTTTCTAGGCTAATAGGCTAGGCAAACAAATGGCATGGGAGGCTGGTCACTGCCCTGAGGGACATGTATTGAGGCAAAATAAAATTAAACTCTTTGTCAATGAGCAGCAATTTCAAGGATCATTAAAGTGGAACATTAAAAAAAGCTAAATTGCATTAAATAACATGCCTGTGGGATGCCCTGACTCTGCCTGTGAAGTGGTGCATCTTTGTCATGTAAAGTATACAATCAACCACAGCAACACTGAAATAGATGTTACAGGGGGCCACATACACAAAAAATAATGAGGTTCCCTCTCATTCATACCAGTCCCTTATGCTCCATACACAGGATTAGATTTTCCGTCTGAAAAACCTTGGATGTTTTTTCCGACAGAATTCCGCTCAAGCTTGGCTTGCATACACACAGTCACACAAAAGTTCTCTGAACTTTCGAGCGCCAAGAACGCAGTGACGTACAACACTATGACGAGCCGAGAAAATGACGTTTAATGCTTCCGAGCATTCGTCAAATTGTTACCGAGCATGCGTCGGAATTGTGCGCGTCGGAAATGCTTCGGGTGATCGGATTTTACGATAGGAATTTCTTTCCGTCGGAAAATTTGAAAACCAGCTCTCAATCTTTTGCTGGCGGAAATTCTGACAGCAAAAGTCCGATGGAGCATACACACAGTCGGAATTTCCATTCAAAAGCTCACATCAGACTCTTGCTGTCGGAATTTCCGATCGTGTGTATGGGGCATTAAAGCTATTATTTAGAGTAATACTGGTGTTTCTTTGAACCAGTAGCATTAAAGTCAAAACACTCCTGTTAGTTTTGGCTAGATTGAGAAAGTATAAAAAACCCTAGACTGGTTCATTTTGATAAAAGATCACTAAAAGCCACAGGGTCTTGAAGAAAAGACCCCACGTTAAATGTTAAAGATTACACATCAAGGGTCCTGCACAGCAGCTGGAAAAAAAAACTGAACACTGGAAACTGTGCCCAAAAAAGGCAAAGGACTCACTACCAGCTTTGCTATGGCCTCTCAGCAGTAGTGATGAGTCAAATGTACCTGGGTTTGGTTTGGGGAAGGTTTAACGAACATGACTGAAGTTCGGGTGCCAAATCTGAACACCACAGAAGTCAACTGGAACTGAATACTTAAAAAAACAAAACAGTAATGCCCATTTTCTAGGCCAGAGGTCTCCAAACTTACCAAACACAGGGCCAGTTTACTGTCCTTCAGACTTTAGGTGGGCCGGACTGTGGCCACTGGGAGTAGAAATTGTCCTGTGTCAGAGGGAGTAAACAATGCCTCTTTGGTTATTAATGGGAGGAATAGTTCCCCCTCGCGGGTGTCAGTGGGCAAAATAGTGCCCCATTGTTGGTGTCAGTAGAAGAAAGAGCTCCCCATAGTTGGTGTCAGTAGGAGGAATAGTGCCCCATGTTTGGTGTCAATGGAATAAATAGTGCCCCATTGTTGATGTCAGTAGCAGGAATTATGCCCTATTGTTGGTGTCAATGAGAGGAATAGTATCTTGTATCAGTGGCAGTAAAAGTACCCCAAGGGCCGGATAAAGACAAGCAAATGGCCACATCCAGCCCCCGGACTGCAGTTTGGAGACCACTGTTCTAGGCTAATAGGCTAGGCAAACAAATAGTATGGGAGGTCCACCATCTCTCTATTAGCTTTGTGACTATTGTCTCCACTACAGAAAGTGAAAGTAAATCCAGAGTTTTAGAGATAACACAGACACAGGAGGTGAGGATAAATCTTCTAAAAGGGACATCTGTCCCTCACTTTGGAAATTTCTCCCACTTTCTATTTGAGTTTTTAAGATTCCCCTTGCTGCTTGGATCCCCTCAATGTACTGCCATCATAAAATTATAGCAAAAAATAGAAAGGTAAGTTTAACACTACATTGCATCAATCATGTAAGTACTCACAATTCTTGAAGTCTTTTTAAAGGTCCACTCTAAGCAAAGCATGACCTTCCCTACAAGCTATGGGCAAAATAGAATCCCGACATGCACTTATCTGTTTTCCTGCCAACTGGATACTTTATTTTAGAAAGGCTGCCATTGAGATGTTAGGAAAATGTTAACCCATCTCCCAATTATCTCCTCCCACTTCCTTTCAGGGATTCGGTCTCAGGACATGTGATGTAATTTACAGTATTTATTGCAGATGATGCCGCAGCCACAATCAGATAGACAAATACCAATTTGAACATAAGCTAACAATACTAACACTATATAAGTCGATTGGTGATTTTTATCCTCACAGTACTTCTAATGCCTCGTACACACGGTCGGACTTTTGACCATGCAAAAGTCCGCCGTGAGTCCGTCCGAAGTCCAACGGAAAGATAGAGAACTTGGGCCAAATCTTCAAAGGAGATACGCAGGCGGAACTGCTGTTCAGCCTGCGTATCCCTGTGGCTATCTTTGGAAACGATCCTCAGAAGGATTTTTCCAAAGATAGTCAGAAGATCCGACATCTGTAATAGACTTACACTGTCGGATCTTAGGATGCAGTACCGCATCCGCCGCTGGGGGCATTTCGAGTCGAAATGCCGCTTTGCGTATGCAAATGAGTACTTAGGCAGATCCACAAAGCTTTTTAGCTTTGTGTTTTCTGCGTAAGTTACGTTTTGCATACGTAAAATTAGGGATGCTTTTACAAGGCCTAAACTGTTTAGACCTTGTAAAAACAAACCTTTTTTTCGATCGCCGCGTTTTTTTTAAAATTTCGATTTTTTTTTCCCGGCGCGTATTTTTTTTTTTACCCGACGCAACTTTATTGTCCCGTCGCGATCCACAAAGCCCGGCGTAAAGTACGTTCGAGCGATGCACGTCGGGAAAAATGACGTCACACGCATGCGCCGAACGTCCGGCGCGGGAGCGCGCCTCATTTGAATAGGAATCGCCCCCTCGAGCAGACGACCGCCTTGCGACGGAGGCACTTAGGTTACACGGCGTGTAATTTCTAGGTAAGTGCTTTGTGGATCGGGCACTTAGGTAGAAATTTAACGCCTGTGTAACTTAACTGCTGAAAGTTAAGTTAGGCAGCTTTTTTGAGAATTTGGCCCCTTGTTCTCTATTTAAGGTCTGTCAGACTTCGACCAAAAAAGTCAGACGGAGGCTACACACGGTTGGACTTTCCAAGAAAAAAAGCCTGTCTGACTTTTATTCTCAGAAAGTCCTACCATGGGTACGAGGCACTACTTGACTTATGATAACTCACTGAGAGCTAGCCAGTTTTATGGCCACCATCATCGGGGAATGATCAGTGGCCTCCTGAAGCTTATGCCAAGAGCTTGCTTTGACCTAAATTTCTTATTTCATTCTAATACATGTCCAATATATGACTTCAGAAGGATAGCAGTCCATATACATTATAGGAAGGAGCTAAGCTTCATATTCAATGGGAAATATGATACAGCGTCATTGTACAGCAGCATGGTGTCAACAGAACCCTGCACTGAAAGTAATGGGTCCCAGCTGCCAAGCCATGTAACTGTAGAAGAAAATAGCTTTGCAAGTGTGGGTAGTATAATGCTTATAATATGTAGGTAAAGTGAAAGATTATTGTTAACTTGCCACTGGAAAAAGACCAACTCAGCTACAACGCCTCATCCATGGTCATCTGCAAAATACTGAACATGTGAAGGTTTTTAGAACATGGTGATAAGCAGCCATGTAGCTTTAGAATTATAAAAAAGGCCAATTTAAAAAGCTGCAAGACAAGGAACACATATTTTCTGTAAGATTCCAACTTGATTCATACATTTCTATTGCTAAACATGAATGGCCTGACCACCTCTAAAAGCCCAACTCCGGTTTGGGATATGAATGAAAAATCTGAGCCCTCAGCGGGAGTAAAAAATAAAAAAGGAATTCAGGAGTTCAAAAATTCTTTGAGCACTGAAGAAGAAACAAACCAACCATTTTTTTGTGAGAACCCCCCTCAAAGCAACCCCCTGTGAGCTGATATCAGCATAGCAGGGGGGCTGAACGCTTGCCAAAAAAAAAAACACAAAGAAAAATTTGACCAAGTTGTCCAAGAGACTGAGTGGGTCTTCATCTTCATCACAAAGAAAAATGAACCATGAAAATGCTGAACCTGTATTAAAACTCAGGTTCAACACTCTCCATAAACTACCAATCCACAGATCCAAAGAAATGAAGCAAGTTAAAATATACATTCCACACTTTAAATTAGGGAATAGTGTAAATAATGCGCAAGGCAAAAAACAAGCAAATGTTGAGTGGGTTTCAGAACTTTTTTCAGTGGGTTTCTGAAATCAATAAATGAATAAATGGGATGAATAGTACAGGAAAACACTTTACCAATGAAGAGCAGATGTTGGGCTAATCCTGTAAAATATTCACATGGGCAAATCCTGTTTGATGCTATTTTCTCTGGGCTAATCGCATTTGGAAATGGGCAAAACCCACTGCGATAAATAGAAATGATCAAATGTTGGTAAAAAAAACGAGAGAATGTTTGGCAAATTTCTTGTCGAATTATTGAGCAACACACTTCTAGGGTTTTTTTTTTTTTTAGTTTATTCTACCTTACATGGGGGCAGATTCTCGTAGATCGCTGCATCTTTGCATCTCTAACGTAAACGTTGTATCTTCACTGCATCGACCGCGCGTACGTTCGGGAATTTGCGTATTTTGCTAATTTGCATACTCGGTCGGGAAAACGACGGAGGCGACACCTAGCGGCGAAAAAAAATTGCATTTAAGATCCGACAGCGTAAGAGCCTTACGCCTGTCAGATCTAATGGTTATCTATGCGTAACTGATTCTAAGAATCAGTCGCATAGATACGACGGCCCAGATTAGGACTTACGACGGCGCACATTGCGTTGCGCCGTCGTAAACCCTTTGAGAATCTGGGCCAGTATAACTAAAGGAAAAACTAATTTTTATAGTTTTGGGTGGAGTGTAAAGGAATTAGAACCCCTGTCAGGTTCTTATTGCTGTCTGTGCCCCCGTTAGGGAGATACACCCTCTATAGTTGTTCTGTTTACGCCAGAACAAGAATAGAGGGGAAACCTTCCAATGGGGACACTAGTTTGGGTTACCTTGGTGACACCGCAGGATTCCCCCACTTTGGCAGGATTTCCTATCACTTCCTGTTTTGGCTATGAAACAGGAAGTGAAGGGAAATCTCCCCAATGGGACACAGATGACTATACCCCCCCCCCCCCCCCCCACACACACCCCAAAAAATGACAGGGAGTTATAACACTCCCTTACTTTATCCAAAATAAAAAAAACTTTTGCTTTTAGTTTCACTTTAAGGTTTAACTTTAGCATGGTCCCTGAGTTCTTCTCTTCTGTAACTGCCAACTTTAATGTTTCCAAAACAGACAACACCGCAAAATAAGAGAGGAAATACTGTACTTGATAACCACACCACCAGAACCCTGCTCCCTTTAGTAGAGATTTTCTTCTAAAGTCCCCAGGGAAATTGACACTTCCGGGAGTGTCAATCTTCGGGGTCCCCTGCAGCTCTCATTGATTTCCCCTGCTGGTCTCCCCTGCTGAAATCCATGTCTATATTATCTCCTGTAGTGCCGTGAAGGTCTGCAGGGGGGATCAGGAGACAGAAACTACCAGAATCTTCGGTTTCAGAGGTTTTTTACTAAATGGAGTTGTGTTCTGATGATGTGGGGGAGTGGAAAAAGTGAATTTTCACATGTTGTAGATATCTCTTGGAAAGTGCTATGTCATGTCAGGGTTTCTTGAAATTGAACTTGTGCCTAGACTATGTACATATATTCTGACTATGTAGAAAAAACACTTTCTGACAATCCTACATTCACCTTTGTAGCTATATGGAGAAAATCATCTTCAATGTTTATAAAAGAAGCACTAAAATTCTAAATTACTTTCTATTGTAACAGAATCCTGGAATCCCGACAGCCCGCTAATGTAAACACACAGAAGGAGTTTGTAGGCTATTGGAAACCCTTTCAAACCTGACTTCAGAGTTTTTTGTTGTAAACTCTGAGGATAAAAAACATGCAGCTAAAGAGGTCAGTGATAACTTATTTTAACATTATTTTACTGCTTGTTAAGAATATGCACAGTAAATACTTTAATGTCCATAGTCTAGACACTGGTGCACTTCCATGTGTATCTGAAGCCATATTTATTTTAAATTTTTTGGATAAATTAGGAAATTAGTTAAACCCCTTTCATTTTTTTTTGCCATCTCTCTATTTGTTTTTTTAGGCACAGCACAAAATGTATTATTTTCCATCACTTTGAGTCCCAGTGACAGTGGTCACCAGGACAAATAGATATCTCATTAAAGGACCCCGGCAGCAATAAAAACCTGAAAGAGGTTCTAAGGTCTCACCACTGTAAACATAAAAAAGTGTTGGTATACTTACCGTTAGGGATGAGCTTCGTATGTTTGATCGTTCGTCAAAATAGGAACAAAACGGGTCGTTCACGCCAAATTCGAGTTACGTTTCACAGAACATAATTCACTGCGGCATCGCTGGCTGATGAATGGCCAGGCATGCACTATGACCCGCATGCTTGGCCAATCACAGTTTGCAAAAAACGGAGAGACATAATTGGCCAAAGCCAGGGTGGCTTTGGCCAATTATGGCTCAGGGGGTTTAGTACACACCCCACACTATAAAAGGCCGCCTGCAGGTCGGCCTTGTGTAGTGTGTTGCAGTGGTTGAGAGGACAGAGAGAGTGTCATTTTTTGCAGGTAGATAGAGCAGGCAGGCAGGCAGGCTAGTCAGTTAATGTTACAGTGTGTAGAGGATATATATACATCCCAGGTGTTGTACATATATTTATACACTGTATAGTTTAGCTAGATCAGTTCTTCCTAATTTATTGGCAGGCAGGTGATTGTGCTAGCTGCAGTACGTGGTTTATTGCATGTGTCCTCTGTAGTTTGCACCTAAAGCTACTTGGTGTGTACTGCCCGTGTGCTCTGTAGTTTGCACTTAAAGATTCAGGAGCAGTGATTGAAAAGATGCTTAAATTAAAAAAAAAAAAAGAATGAAAAATTCATTTAAATATTGTACCTGCTGGGTGTCTATAGTATGCCTGTGAAAAAGTCTTTGATAACCTGGGTCTTGCCCGAGGGAACATGTATCAATGGAAAAAAAAGTTTTAAAGTTTTAAAGTTTTTTCAGGAGTCCTGAAAAAAGAGACAGTTTTTAAAACTTTTTTTCCATTGATACATGTTCCCTGGGGCAAGACCCGGGTTCTCAAAGACGTTTTACGACAATAACTTGCATATTAGGCTTTAAAATTAGCACTTTTGAATTCGAACGTTCGAGTCCCATAGACGTCAATGGGGTTCTAAATGTTCGCGCGAACACTCGGACCGTTCGAAGGTTCTGATGCGAACGAACGGGGGGGTGTTCGGCTCATCCCTACTTACCGTATATGCATTAACCTGATCGCAACCCAATGCATATTTAGAAATAGCTGTAACAGAAGCAAAGCTTTTCTTTAACATAACTCCATCTCTAGGCTCCCCCTCAATGCCCCCCATACTTAACGGTATTTTGCTTTTTTTTCTGATTTATACTGGTAATTGTTGTTGATCTTAAAATAATAATAGTCAGGGCTTTTTTTCTCAGAGTAGATGTAGGAACTTCTGAATCACTCCTAGATCACATACAAGAAAAAGGTCCGAGATCACATACAAGAAAAAAATTCCACATCGGGCAGTACCGTTTAAAAGTTTATTGTGACCCCAACAGTACCCCCTTATACATATGTGACACATCCTGTGTCTAGGGGTGACGATGGCAGTGAGAGCAATGACGGAATGTCCAGACAATTGACTGACGTTTTCAATGCTTTTATTATCCCTGGTCAACACGACCAACAGTCAACTTGAGGTAGACAGCATAGGTTGGTGAAAGAAGAATAAACTTCACAGATTCAGGCCTTGGATAAAAAAAAACAGTCCTGCCTTCAATAGTTATACTTTCTCACGTCGCCACTCCAGCCGGAGTGGGCAAAGTGCCCCCCCGACAAAACTCTTTCACAGGCCTGGCAGCCAGAGTGCCACTTAAACTTCTGGGAAAGGAACAAGTCTCTGCCACAGACTTGCCTCTAATAGAATTTAAAGTTTAGAGATGAGACCTCTGCCACAGGCCTAGTACTTGAAAGTTTAGATAGTAGAGCAAATCCTCCCAGTATACACTTTTAGGGTTACCGACCGACAGTTTGCCGCATACAACCTGTCAGTGTCCGGTCACCCAGATCCCAGATGGTTCGTTCCAGCCCTGTTGGATTGCCTGCCTCCGGGCTCACCTCAGACCAACTCCCCATCGAACAGCACAACTCGCTTGGGATCTTCTCAATAGGGTTGGGGGACCCAGTAAGTCCCTGGAGCCCCTTTGTAGCATCAGATGCTCCGGGCCATGAGAGCCCAGAGTCGGGAACTCGGCGTAGCACGTGCGCCCCGGCCTGGTAGGCCATATTGCCGGGGCCCGTGATGTGCGCACACCCTAAAGGTGGGTGCCGCACCTGGAACCAGGAACCCACGAAGAACCCCTAGCCAAGGCCTCCGCCACAGAAATACTCCTCCCCAGCATGCTCCATGAGGGAAAACTCCTCTAATTGGCTGCTGGGAAGAAGTGTCTCTGCCCGAACCCCTCTGTCGCCACCTAACGTCCAGAGATGAGACAGCATCTCTGGAAAACAGAGTGACCCAAAGGACAGCTCGGGGCTGGCGACAGCCAAATTTAACCAAATCAAACACAGATGAGAGCAAGTAAGTCTCTCATCCCACTAGATTTAACATAGCACCTGTACTGATAAGTACACAGGCGCTACACAGTCTATGAATAAACAGAAATTTCCGCTCCAGGTAGGTCCTACTTGGTTGCAATCTTCCTCTCAGGAACCGAGGGTGCTGGCAATGCACATGGCAATTAGAAACAAAAGATATTTACAAAAGAACAATCCACTTTGCGCTACAATTGCAAACTACAAGTGCAAATTACACTTGAAATTGCACTGAAAGTGCACTTGGAAGTGCATTCGCTGTAGAACCGAGGGGGACATGCAAGGGAAATAAAAAACAGAATTTTAGCTTGCACATGATTGGATAATAAAATCAGCAGAGCTTCCCCTCATTTCAGATCTACCCCTCAGATTTACAGCGACTGCACTTCCAAGTGCACTTTCGGTGCAATTTCAAGTGCACTTTGCACTTGTAGTTTGCACTTGTAGTGCAAAGTGGATTTGCCTTTCGTAAATAACCCCCATTCTCTATACTCTCTAAAATCTTCTATGCTTTTTCCTGAATCTGGCACTGAGAAGGCCAAAAGTAATGATTTTATTTTAACAAATGTAAGAATCTACGTGACACCTAGGAGAGGACTTATATGAGGAGCCGTAATCTTGGGGTATTCCCTCCAATGACTTCATTATGATGTAAAATGAGGCCAGTGTGTGAGTGAAGCTGGCAGCTCTCGGGAAATGACTGGCTTCCCATAGATTACTATACAATGACCCTCCTGTGGCTGTGTGTTTATTTGTGGTTACGAGTCCGGTCACAGCCAAGTGCTGTTCCTCCGCACACACTGAAACCTCCACACATTCTGACTCAGGAACAGAATCTGGGTGAATGTTCCACTATGCAGATTATGCAGTGGAAATGTACAATGTGATTCAAGCAGCTAGCAAACCCGAGGAATGGAGGATTTGCTAAAATCATTCATGCCGATTATCTGCTCTGTTACTCTATAACTTGGCTTTGGTTTGCTAATAGGCAAAACACACCATGGCCAAGGGCAGTTAAGAATAACGCACTAGGTAGAATACGATTTTGTTTTATAATTTTCATGTCTTCTTTACATTTGAAGATTTCCCCTCTTTTACTTTTCTCAGGACAACTCATAATTTGGGATTTTCTTTTACTTTTTCTTTCAACGATAATGGTAAACAGGACAAATGGTCTGCAATAATAACTGGTGTTCTAATTCCTCTCCACTCTATCCAAAATGTAAAGTGGTAGGGCTAGATCCACATAGATCGGCACCGGCGCAGCGTATCTAAGATACGCTACGCCGTCGTAACTTACTTGGCTTTGTTTCAAATCCACAACGAATTTGCGCAGTAAGTTACGGCGGTGTAGTGTATCTTTGGCGTCGGAATTCAAATTGGCGATTAGGGGGGCGTGATTCATTTAAATGAAGCGCGTCCCCGCGCCGAATGAACTGCGCATGCTCCGTTTCGAAATTTCCCGCCGTGCATTGCGCGAAATGACGTCGCAACGACGTCATTTTTTAAACTTAGACGTGACTTACGTCCATCCCGATTCACGGACGACTTACGCAAAAAAAAGAAAAAAATTCAAATTTTGACGCGGGAAAGACGGCCATACTTAACATGGCAAATCTAACTAGCCTGCGATCGAATCCGAGTGCATCGGATCGAGCTGAGGAAACAGCACACTGAGCGGCGTTTTCATGCTTTACTGAAAGCGGGGATTCGTGAGTGCATATGTCAATGCTCTGATTACATTTTTGATCTGTCATCGAATATTGCGCAATGAGGTTTTTCTCTTTTCTTTCATGCAATCCCTGTCTGTGAGTGCCTGTATCATCTGATCACAGCGGTGGAGGGCTGGATTAGCATTCAGATTGAAGAGAGTGATTTTTCCCTGCATGGAATCCTGCTAATCACTGTGCACTAATTAAAGGACATATTAGTAATTCACAGTTTATGGAGTGTTCTCCCTGATTAGTTTTCTTTGTACGTTTTATCACCTTTTAAGTTAATATTAGCGCATCTATATTTTATATGTTTCACTATTTGGATTTGGTGTCACTCAAGATAGCAGCTATATTATTTGTTTTTTTATTTAGGTGCACGTGGAATTGATTATTTAATTAGCGCTGTAGTATATTTTTCACAAATCTAACTATACGCCGTAAAATACCAGCTTTAACTATACGCCGGAAAAAGCCGACTAGAGACGACGTAAGAGAATGCGACGGCCGCGCGTACGTTCGCGGATCGTCGGAAAAAGCTAATTTGCATACCCGACGCGGAAAACGACGCGAACTCCACCCAGCGGACGCCGAAGTATTGCATCTACGATCCGAAGGCGTACGAAGCCGTACGCCTGTCGGATCAAACCCAGATGCCGTCGTATCTTGGTTTGAGGATTCAAACTAAAGATACGACACGGGAAATTTGAAAGTACGCCGGCGTATCAGTAGATACGCCGGCGTACTCTCACTGTGGATCTGGCCCGTAGTTTTTAAAATGTATACCTATGGGTAAGCCTATATTAAAGTGGTTGTAAGGCTTCACTTTTTTTTTTTTTTAAATAACAAACAAGTCATACTTACTTGTGCAGCTCCTTTTTGCACAGAGGGACCCCGATCCATGTCTCCAGTGTTCCCTCGGCGGGTTTCCACTGTGCAGCTCGTTTTGCACAGAGTGGCCCTGATCCACGTCTTCTGGGGTCCCTCGTCGGCTCTCTCGGCTCCTCCGGCATCAACTAACCACCTCTGGGAAGCGCTCTCTCAAGGGGGTTATCTTGTGGGCGCACTCCCGACATCTATAAGCCCCGCCCCTGCCCCTCGCGTCATTGGAGTTAATTGACAGCAGCACGAGCCAATGGCTGCGCTGCTATCAATCTATCCAATGTAGAGCCGAGAAGCCGAGAAGACCAGGCCAACATCAAGCACGTTGTCGATGCGGGACTTTGGAGGGCTCAGGTACATAAACAGGGGGCTGGGGGGCCTGCAATCGCTGAATGTTATTTCACCTTAATGCATAGAATGCATTAAGTTAAAAAAAACATGAACCTTTACAACCCATTTAAAGCTAACCTGTAGCCTGTAGGTACAGTAAATATCTCCTAAATGTGCATTGGCGCATGTGGACTGCACGCTCAGTGGACGGTGTACCATCCATAGAGAGAACCATGCCGCGGCCATGACTCCCATGTGCATGTGCGAGACTGACATTGCAGCTCCATTAATCAAACAACGGCTGCCCATAAAGGAAGAGCAGGTGAAGATGGAAGCCCTGTCAGCGATGACAGTGTACCGCTGGAGAGCTTTTTTTTCAGGTTAAGTCTTTCATAACGTGGAAGTATGCTGTAGCACCCTCTAGTATGTGCTAGGAGTGAGTGTAGGTAAACCATACTCTGACTCACTAAGCTTGTGAATTGGGTCAGGGTTTATTAGAGGCTAGGGCTGGTTGACTCATCCTGGTAGCTCTCTGGTGCTTTCTGTCTGGTCTGGAGGGTTGGAGAATCTTCTGGAATTAGAGGGTGGGGGTTAGGAGGAGCTTCCTTTAATATTAATGAGGCCTTAGCCAATCCCCAGTAGTAGGCTAGCAGGGGACTGAGTTCACCTCATAAATAGACATGGGCCATGCAAGCAGGGGCAGTCGGGTGGAACATGGAGATACAGTGGAGGCTGACGGTTGCCCTCAGGGGTGCCCCCTAATCCGGGGGATTGTCCTGCCTTGGGCTGGGGCTCGGGCGCTGGAAGGATCCTGCCAAAACATATGGGAGGTGAACTTCCTAGAGGCACAGGGGCAAGAGAGGACAGAGTGAGTAGTGCAATAATGTTGGAGACTAACAAAGGGGGAGACTGCCCCATGTAGCCAGTCTCTCTTGAAGACAGCGGTGTGCTTAGCCAGTAGCCGACCACCACATGCCAATATACTTTGGCAGAATGGCACAGGCAGGCAAATGGGTGTACAGATACATCCCCTTTAATTTGCCCCTGCAGCAGGCTCTCGCCCGCCGCATTTTCCGTGGCTGTGCCTGTGGGCCCTGCAAACTCGATGTTCACAGACAGCCCACGATTGCGGTGAACAAATTGGGTAGTGGCGCTGTTAGTCAGTGATATATGGGAGTTAAAAAACACAAGTCCATTTTATATAGGTCCTTTAGATGTTGTAATAGAGTGTATAATAACACTAGGGATAGATGGAGAGAAAAACGGGATGGAGGAATGGGAATATGTCCTATATATAGAGCTTCTAACATCCATGTTCCGGGCCAAGCCTTCCAAAAGGGAAATGAGAGCAGACTCCAACATGTGAAAAGAAAAGAGGGCGCCCCTGGGTTAGGGACAATGTAACTGTAATCAACAATGACATAATCCACTTACATGATATGTACTATATATCTGGCATGGAAAGTCCATTTTCTGGCCCTTGTAGTGATGTCCTTCCGCGCTAGATGTAAGCTGTAGTGGTGCTTCTGTTCCTCTCTGTATCCAACTGTACATGTAGCAGGAAGCTGGACGGTGAGAACATTGGAAACGAGGCGTGGAGCACAGCGTGGAGCGCAATGATGTCACGGGTACCAGCTGTTGGCGACGACGTTTCGAAACTTGTGTTGTAGGCTACTGAGCGCGCTCCTTTCTCAACGATTGCGGAGAGGCAGAACGGGGCGATGCCTATGTAAACAAGGCATTTCCCTGTTCTGTCTAGTGACATGATAGGGATTTACTGCTCCCTGTCATCGGGAGCAGTGATCACTGTCATGTCAGTGGTAGCCCAGCCCCCACAATCCCACTGCCAATAGTCCCAAATCTCTAACCCTAACCCTAATCCTGCTTCCACTAGTCCCAAATCCCTAATCCCACTTCCACTAGTCCCAAATCCCTAACCCTAATCCCGCTTCCACTAGTCCCAAATCCTTAACTCTAACCCTAATCCATCTTCCACTAGTCACAAATCCCTAACCCTAATCCCACTTCCACTAGTCCCAAATCCCTAACCCTAACCCCGCTTCCACTAGTCCCAAATCCCTAACCCTAACCCTAATCCCACTTCCACTAGTCCCAAATCCCTAACCCTTATCCCGCTTCCACTAGTCCCAAATCCCTAACCCTAAACCTAATCCTGCTCCCAATAGTCCAAAATCCCTAACCCTAAACCTTAAACTATTGGGAGCAGGGTTAGGGATTTGGGACTATTGGGAGTGGGATTAGGGTTAGGGATTTGGGACAAGTGGGATTAGGGTTAGGGATTTGGGAATAGTGGAAGTGGGATGTTTTGCAGTTCTGGTACTCAGGTTTGTTGTTTTTTTGTTTATTGCTTAGCTTTTCCCAATCGGGTATGTGGCTCTGTGCCACAATGTTCCAGCTTTTTCTTTTCTTGATTCTGGGCCAGATTCTCAAAAGAGATACGACGGTGTATCTCCAGATACACCGTCGTATCTCTGTTTCTGAGCCCGGGTATCTATGCGAGTGATTCTTAGAATCATTTACGCATAGATACGGCGTAGATCCGACTGGCATAAGTCACTTACACCGTCGGATCTTAGATGTAATTCCACGCTGGCCGCTAGATGGCGTTTACGACAATTTCTCATTTGTCTATGCAAATGAGCCTGATACGCCGATTCCCAAACGTTTTTGCGCCGCCTCGTCGTCTTTTACGTCGTTTCCGTAAGCGTAAACTTACCCCGGCTTTATGAGGGGTACGTTTACGAAGGTCCTTCGTATGCCAAGTTAAGTATGGCGTCGGGACAGCGTCGTCTTTTTCCGTTTACGTCGTTTTACTAAGTCGTTCGCGAATCAGGCTTTACGTAAATGACGCTCACGTCGGCTTCATTGACGTTTTCCGTCGTGAGCTGGAGCATGCGCACTGGGCTATTTTTACGGCCGGCGCATGCGCAGTTCGATCGGCGCGGGGGTGCGCTTAATTTAAATACAAGCCGCCCCCTTTGAATTACGCGGCCTTACGCCAGGCCATTTACACTACGCCGCCGCAAATTACGGAACAAGTGCTTTGAAAATACGGCACTTGCTCCAGTAAATTGCGGCGGTGTGGTGTAAATGGCTTCCGCTACGCCACCGCGAATTCTAAGAGAATCTGGCCCTCTATTTGCAAATTGATCGTTTTTGAGATCCCATAGTTCAAGGAAACCCCTTATGGTGTTGATAAACTCCTCTGGTTCATAATGTCTCCATCTGGGCAAATTTTCTAACATTTCTTCTGCTTGCGGGTCTCTGACAAGCTCCATCTTGCTCCTATACTCTTCTACAAACAGGATTTCCTGATTACCCAGCATCCTATAGAGCGATCATGTGACCATCCCACAACGAGTGCTGTTCTGCAGCTAGGTTACTGCTTGCATCTTTATACTTTATTATGGGCGTTTTTCAGGAGTTTTTATAGCGTTTTCAATTCATTTCAATGGAGAGGGACTTTTTCTAGCACTTAAAAACTGCTCCAAAGATGCTGCTTGCAGGACTTTTCTCAACGCAACGCCTCAGTGTGAAAGGGTTCATTGAGATGCATCAGGAGCGTTTTATGTGCGTTTTAATAGCGCTATTTTTACCACAAAAACGCCACAAAAACGCTCCAGTGTGAAAGGGCTCTAAGTGGTAATGATATGCTGTAACCTCTGGCAACTAATCACAATCACTGCCTGATATGATACAGTAAACTGATTTTAAGTCTAGCTGATATTTATTGTATGTCTCAGAGCAGGTGGAAAGTAAAATTGCATGGGGGGGGGGCAAGAAAATTTTGGCCCAGGGTCCAATCAATATTAGACAGCCCTGCCCCTTCATACTGTCATGCTGCAATAATACAGATGTTACCACAACAACAATACATTATGGGCTAGATTCAGGTAGCCCTGCGTAATATTGTGCGGGCGTAACGTATCTCCGATACGTTATGCCGCCGTAAATTAGGGCACAAGTTCCGTATTCAGAAAGAACTTGCGCCCTAAGTTACGGCGGCGTAACGTATGTGCTCCGGCGTAAGCCCGCCTAATTCAAATTTGGATGATGTGGGCGTGTTTTATATAAATTTAGTGTGACCCCACGTATCTGACGTTTTTTACAAACGGCCCATTCGCCGTTCGTAAAAGAATCCCAGTGCGCATGCTCGAAATTCCGCCGCAAATCGTCAATGCTTTAGACGTGAACGCAACTTACGTACAGCCCTATTCGCGAACGACTTACGCAAACGACGTAAAAATTTCAAAATTCGACGCGGGAACGACGTCCATACTTAAAGGAACACTAAAGGTTCATTATTTATTAGATCAATTGATTGCTGTAAGCTAGAGCATTTAAATATAACTTACCTCGTTTTTCCTTTTGACCTCCAAAATACAGTAATCCAGGTTTGAAAATGCCATTTCCTGTCTCTCCTCTTCTTGCTTTCCACCAGCATCTGAGCCGTTTTGCATGGTGGAAAGCAGAATGTGCTCACCCCCTCCCTATGAACTGTAGTTCCCATTAGGCCGTGATGTAGCAAAATGAATGCGCACCGCAAACCAGGAAGTCAGTGAGAATAACGATTCAGGAGTGACAGAGGTGAATAAAACGGCTTGATTTCAACAGGTATCAAACTAGGTATAATGCAAAACATTACTTTTTACTTTATCAGCTACTGTCAGACTTTAATTCAAAGCGGAGTTCCGGCCACAATTTCACTTTTTAAATATAAATACCCCTGTAATACACAAGCTTAATGTATTCTAGTAAAGTTAGTCTGTAAACTAAGGTCCGTTTTGTTAGGTTGTTACAGCATTTAGACACTTTATAAAATAGAAATTGACTGGGGCCATCTTAAGTGTGGGCATCATGAAGCCAGACTTTATGACTTCCTGGATTTCAGCCTTGCAGATCTTGCACATGTTCAGTGCTGCACAAGCAGTGTATTAGGTTTCAGATCAGGTTTCAGCACCTGTACTGTCCAAGTCACATGATTCTTTGAGACTGGGGAGTGCACAGACTCCTGGAAAGTTACACCCACTACATTCCCAGGAGTCTGTGCGGTGTAGGTTAGGAAGCTTAAGCACCTAGGAAGAGGGAAGATTAACTATTCTGCCTAGCAACAACACTTTGAAGGCATCTAAAAAAAAAAAAATTTTTCTTAAAGGACTAATGACATTTTTTTAAAACTACTGATGTAATGTTATATTTATGGGTGGAACTCCACTTTAAGAGGAAAATATTTTTGTCTTTACAACCCCTATAAAACATTGCGTACGCCTCATAATAGCAGGAGCAACCTTACGCCGAAAAAGCCTAGCGTAAACGACGTAACAAAATAACGCCGGGCGTACGTACGTTTGTGAATCGGCGTATCTACCTAATTAGCATATTCCTTGTGTAAATCGACGGAAGCGCCACCTAGCGGCCAGCGTAAATATGCAGCCTAAGACACTTACGCCAGTCGGATCTTAGGGAAATCTATGCGTAACTGATTCTCTGAATCAGGTGCATAGATTCGACGCCGCAACTCAGAGATACGACGGCGTATCTGGAGATAAGCCGTCGTATCTCCTACCTGAATCCGGCCCTATGTGTATTCGTGTGATTCAGTGACATTCATTCTGTAAGGGCACCCCAATGCATCATGCTGCCAGATGTGTATTGTAACACTGTCAACCCAGCCTCCAGCTTTGCCTGCAAGTATTAAACTGTGTATAGCAGTTGTAAAGCTTAGTTTGCAGTGTAAGAATAAAAGTTATGACACAATCAGCACATTACATTTTTTTGGCACATGTTTTAAATTTTAAATAATAGCGAGAAGGAAAGGCCAGGATTTTCAATCAGAAATACCATGACATTTATGACATGAGGTCAAGGAAAGTTTCTCCCACACAGCCATTGAAAGGTGAGGCTGAGATTGAATAGACGTGGAAGCTTTCACTTTCCCGGCCCATTCAGCCCTCTAATCTTTTCCTTCTTACAGTATGAGTCAGTATAGGGAAGGGCAGAGCTTCCTCTGGCACTGTGCAAGGCTGCTTCCTGAGAGAAGAACTGAATATGGAATATGAGTCTAACCTCTCCCCTGCCCAGCATGAATATTTAATTACAGCCCTTACTTCTGCCAGCTTGCAGCATTTGTAATTCGGTGGAACTAACTGAGTGGATAACCATCATAGATTGGGTTCTTCTAAAGCGGAGTTCCACCCAAAAATTGAACTTACGGATAACGGATTCCTCCCCCATCCGGTGTCATATTTGGCACCTTTCAGGGGGGGGGGGGAGCAGATACCTGTCTAATACAGGTATTTGCGCCCACTTCCGGAGAAAGATCGCCGCAGTATCCGCTGTGATCTTTGCCATGTCCGGCCCTCTTCCGTCCCCCCAATGTCTTCTGGGAGACACACATATCCCAGAAGACAGCAGGAACCACTCAGAATGCGCAACGCGATTTGCTCATGCGCAGTAGGGAACGATGCTGTGAAGCTGTAAGACTTCACTTCCTGATTCCCTTACTTAACCGGTTAAGCCCCGGTCCTTTAGGCAGCTAAATGCCCAAGCCAGGTTTTGCGATTCGGCACTGCGTCGCTTTAACAGACAATTGCGCGGTCGTGCGACGTGGCTCCCAAACAAAATTGGCGTCCTTTTTTCCCCACAAATAGAGCTTTCCTTTGGTGGTATTTGATCACCTCTGCGTTTTTTTTTTTTTTTTTTGCGCTATAAACAAAACCAGAGCGACAATTTTGAAAAAAATGCAATATTTTTTACTTTTTGCTGTAATAAATATCCCCCAAAAACATATATAAAAAACATTTTTTCCTCAGTTTAGGCCGATACGTATTCTTCTACATATTTTTGGTAAAAAAAATCGCAATAAGCGTTTATCGATTGGTTTGCGCAAAATTTATAGCATTTACAAAATAGGGATAGGGATATTTTTATTGCATTTTTATTAATTATTTTTTTTTTACTACTAATGGCGGCGATCAGCATTTTTTTTCAAGACTGCGACATTATGGCGGACACTTCGGACAATTTTGACACATTTTTGGGACCATTGTAATTTTCACAGCAAAAAATGCATTTAAAATGCATTCTTTATTGTGAAAATGACAGTTGCAGTTTGGGAGTTAACCACAGGGGGCGCTGAAGGTGTTAGGCTTCACCTAGTGTGTGTTTACAACTGTAGGGGGGTGTGGCTGTAGGTCTGACATCATCGATTGTGTCTCCCCTATAAAGGGGATGACACGATCGATGCGCCGCCACAGTGAAGCACGGGGAAGCCGTGTTTACATACGGCTCTCCCCGTTCTTCAGCTCCGGTGAGCGATCGCGAGGGGGCGGCTATAAACGAATAGCCACGCCCTCGCCCCGGATCGCTCCCCGCGGGTTTCCGACCACCGCATGTACCGGGGGGGGGGTCCCGATCGGACCCCCGACCTGCAGAAAGGCGGGGACGTACATGTACGCCCATATGCCTGTACATGCCATTCTGTGGATGTACATGTACATGCGGCGGTCGGCAACCGGTTAAAGTGGAGGTTCACCCAAAAAATACATTTTTAACATTACAATCAGCCGAGTTGTCCTAATGACAATCGGCTGTTTTTTTTTTTTTTTTCGTACATACCGACTTTCACCGCCGCTTCCGGGTATGTCTTGTGCGGGACTGGGCGTTCCTATCTGATTGACAGGCTTCCGACCGTCGCATATCGCGCGTCACGAGTTGCCGAAAGAAGCCGAACGTCGGTGCGCAGGCGCCGTATAGAGCCGCACCAATGTTCGGCTTCTTTCGGCAACCCGTGACGCGCTGTATGCGACGGTCGGAAGCCTGTCAATCAGATAGGAATGCCCAGTCCCGAAGACGACATACCCGGAAGCGGCGGTGAAAGTCGGTATGTACGGGGAAAAAAAAAAAAACAGCCGATTGTCATTAGGACAACTCGGCTGAATGTAATGTTACAAACTTATTTTTGGGTGAACTCCCGCTTTAAGATGCCGGTGCCTTCACTCAGGGTGGAGGGACGGGCCGGCTTCGGGTGAGGACATCGCGGGTGCCCTGGAAAGGTAAGTTTCCTTATTTTAAAACTCAGCAGCTGCAGTATTTGTAGCTGCTGACTTTAAATTTAAACTCCTCTTTAAAGCTGTACTCCAGGTATGATGTTTATTGTAGACTTACATTGGTCCAGTTGTGGATGTATATGGTGACAACTGACAACAAAATTCCTGGTGTCTCTGTGGATGAGTGGAGGCTGGAGGAAGCACCCTTTCCCTGGGGGAATTTCACTGTGTGCATGTGACCCCTCTTATATGGAGGGTCACAATATTTGTTAAACCTTGTGTGTGACCACTGACACCTGGGAGCAGGGGCGGACTGACCATTGGGACGCTCGGGCACTGCCCGAGGGCCCCGTGCCACTAGGGGGCCCCATCAGGGTTGCCAGGATCAATAATACCAGGGACAGTATGCAAAAATGTTTTTTTTTTTACATCTGTCCTTGATATGTCCGAAACCGACATGCTTTTGATGTGAAAATCCTGAGATTTTAGCTCCCCCGCCTCTGCACTGCCTCCTGGCGTGGTGGCCATCTGTAAGCCCAGGGGCCCCATAATCTTCTATTTGCCGGGGGCCCATGAGTTGTCAGTCCACCCCTGCCTGGGAGACGTTACAAGTGTTTGATGGTGACAGCCTAAGGAGCTCATCCTATTTTCTCAACCCGGCTTGTAGGACTTATTTTATTCTGTCCTAGTGAATTATCTACTCATGTATATGCCTATATATGATTTCCTGGATTTAAGCACTTTATTGATTTATGTTTTTGTATATTACCACAATATCACAGTTTATGCACAGCATTTTAATTACACATATTGCTGTTAACAATAGACATTGGGGACATGGCCATCAACCACACCACCCTGAATGTGCCCATCTTGTCTGATTGGGGGCTTAGGAGGTTTGGGCCTGGTTCAGGGCTGTCTTAATGAATGGGCACGCTTGGGCATTGCCCATGGGCCCCAGGTGCATGGGGGTCCATTATCCGGGCATGGAAAAGTGGGGGGGGCAGGTGCTGTGTTGGGTGAATGCACTGGCCTTTGGCTGCCTGGGCCACTCTTCTGTGACAGTAGTAGCTGCAATGTCACTCATGTCAAAAGGAGCAGCGGCTGGCTTCAGCTTGAGAAAGGATTCAGATATCTCCTTCCTCCTGTAGGGGGCGGAAGAGAGCAGGCACTGAGACTGAGAATTCACCTTAGTCTCAGCGTGTGAGAGAGGAAGAAGGAGCTACATTCATTGTAGGTGGGAACAGCATTTGTGTTCTGTGAGTACAAGGGGGCACAACTCTGATGTAAGGGGCACTGTGATGGGGGAACCTGATGTATGGGGACACCTGATGTATACGGGCTCAGTGATAGGGAAACATGATGAAAGGGTGTACTGATGCAGACTGGTAGGGGCCCCAGCGAATTACATTGCCCAGGGGCCCATGATGCTATTAAGATGACACTGGCCTGGTTAGTACTTGGATGGGAGACATTGGGGGTAAGATCTTCGTGATTCATAGGATTATTTTGCATTACTATTTATTTTTAGCATTTTAGTATTTCTATATAGCCAATATCAATGTATTCAACAAGATTATAATAACTTCTCCAAGTAATATATATACGTGCCAATAGTGATATCAGTGTCCTTATTAACTTCAAATGATCGATTGATTAATGTGCAATCCATGTATTCCACTAGTGATATTTCCACCAAATGCAGTGCTCATCCCTTCACGGACAATCATATATACTCTCACCTACAGTATTTGACCCCAAATTACTTTCAAATAGCTATTTTCCCTTTAACCCAGGTAAGTATAGCCACAGCCAGGTATTGTTCATAATCCCCCTGGTACCCAATCTATCCCCACCCTCCATGATCATGACATTTTCTTTCCTCCAAACTTTAGATAAAGATAGATTATTATAGCGTAAAACGTTTCCCACTAATATTTATTTTTAAGCGTTGCTAAACCCAGGACTCTGCATTCACTATATCTGGTCTCTTACAATACACAGAACATGGAAATGCAATTATTTTAGGAAATATAAACTGCTAAATACCTTTTTCCATCAGCAGTATATAGCAGTCTTGTGACTTCTATCAATGCACGGCCGAAGACTGGTTACAGCTTGTATAAATTTTCATTTTTCTCTGACTGTCCTATTAGGCTACATGACCCCTGACCATCTGTTTGGACAGTACTAATTGGCCCTCTGCTGATCACATGCATACAACAAAAAATAACTCTCTAGCAATACACACCAAACTGAGCATGTGCTACGAAGGCTCTGTTCTACTAGCAGATGGATTGGGGACAGTATACTGCATATACAGACTGATTTTACCGTTGTGGGTTTAGTAACACTTTAAAATACAATTTAAAACTCACATTTAGAAATGCATTATTGATGTACTGCAGAAAACAAGCTCCTTTCCTCTTAAAGATACTGGTCTCCAGACAGATAGCAGACTGCGGGTGTGCGGCTTGATGTCATCAGCCACACCGTACACGTTACATCACAGAACCCGTGACTTCATCAGTGGATCATTTGTATACATCTAATTTTTTGTGCACGTTTTTCATATACCACAGTATTGATATGAAGACAGCGCTGCACTTTGACAACATTACATTTATTTTAAAGGTTGCAGTTGCACTGGGTTTCAAAGCTGCCCAAAGACAACCTAAGATGGCAGTTGTTTTCCATTCTTGTGCCACAATCATGTGTCTATGAGGCCACCCAAAAGGTTCACAACCCTTAGTGGGAACATTAATTGAAGAGGTTAGAATTGTTGGGCCCTGCTCATATAAGTGGCACTGGTAGTTTATACCTGTGTTACTCTCCTCCCCACTCTCTGTGGAACAAATTTTTGTGGAAGATCGATGTGCCTGAATATAGTCAGATCGTGTTTGCTCTTCCAACCACCGTAGGAGGTCTGTGGTCACCTTCAGACAGCTTTTTGTAAAGAGTTCCGTACAAAAACATGTTACTTCTTGTCAGAAAAGGGTTCACCCATTGGTGGCGCTGTCGGTCCCGTGGATCGCAGTACCGGTGTCCACCAGCGGGTGGCTTCTAACACTCAGGATCTGTAGTGGAGGGATTCACCTGCTGGTGGCACTGTTAGATCCTTGGGCCGTAGTACCGATGTCCACCAGTGGGTGTCTCCTGGCAGTGTGGAGCAGACAGCACCTCCTGCAATCAGGTGTCACTTGAGGCTAATTATAGGCATGCATTTAAATACTCGGCAAGCACTCACATGCTTGCCTTGGTATCGTCCTTGCGCCTTGACCTGCTAGCCTGTTACCTGAACCTGAACCAGTAACTGTTAGTGCAGAAACTTCAACCTATTCAAAATGCTGCGGCAAGGTTACTCAAGGATGTCCCGTTGATCATATCACTCCTGTCCTCTGCGCCTTGCATTGGCTGCTGGTCCACTATCACACCTAATTTAAGGCAGCATATATCATGTTTAAGATTATGAGAGGCCTGGCCTTAAGCTATCTCTGCTCTCGTTTCATAAACAAGCTCTTGTCAGATCACTCAGATCTACCGGCAGAGATCTCCTCTACATCTTGGTGCCCAAGAAGATCCAGTGTGGTGGTCGGGCCTTCTCCCACCAGGGTGCCGTATTATGGAATAGCCTCCCTGTCGAGCTCCAGGAGGCCCCTACTATCCCGGTCTTCCGCGGGTTACTGAAGACTTGGTTTTTCACGTAAGCCGCTGCTTTTGGTTCCTGGGTCCTCTTTTCCCAGGAACTCTGCTATGCGCGTCGGGACCCTTCGGGGTAAGACCACGCTATATTAACCACTTGCTTACTGGGCACATAAACCCCCTTCGTTCCCAGGCGAAATTTCAGCTTAAGCTGCGTCGCTTTAACTGACATTTGCGCGGTCGTGCGACGTTGCTCCCAAACAAAATTGATGTCCTTTTTTCCCCACAAATAGAGCTTTATTTTGGTGCTATTTGATCATCTCTGCGGTTTTTATTTTTTGCGCTATAAACAAAATAAGAGCGACAATTTAAAAAATATATATATATTTTTTACTTGTTGCTATAATAAATATCCCAATTTTTTTTAAAAAAAAACTATTTTTTTTCTCAGTTAAGGCCGATATGTATTTTTCGACGTATTTTTGTAAAAAAAAAAAAAAAATCGCAATAAGCGACTGGTTTGCGCAAAAGTTATAGCGCCTACAAAATAGGGGACAGAATTATGTTTTTTTTTTTTATTATTTTTTTTTTACTAGTAATGGCGGCGATCTGCGATTTTTATTGGGACTGCGATATTGCGACGGACATATCGGACACTTTTGACACAAATTTGGCGCCATTCACATTTATACAGCGATCAGTGCTATAAAAATGCACTAATTACTGTATAAATGTGACTGGCAGTGAAGGGGTTAACACTAGGGGGTGAGGAAGGGGTTAAATGTGTATCCTAGGTGTGTTCTAACTGTGTGGGGGGAGGGGGGTGACTGGGGGAGGTGACCGATGCTGTGTCTCTATGTACAAGAGACACAGATCGGTCTCCTCTCCTCTGACAGCACGTGGAGCTCTGTGTTTACACACAGAGCTCCACGTCCCTGCTGTCTTACCGACGATCGCGTGTACCCGGCGGACATCACGGCCGCCAGGTACACGCATCGGCTTCCCAGCTATGCGCCGGGACAGTGTTTACCCGCTGCGCGCCCCCCTGAGGCGCGCGCGGGTTATGCTTTCAAATGACGTCCAAAGACGTCCAGTTGGCACCTGAGAGCCGCGCTGTTGACGTCTTTTGTCAATAGCGCGGGTCTCAAGTGGTTAAGATACCTCTCAACTCTACCTGTACCTGATCCTGATCCTGTACTCGATCCTGATCCCGAGCTCATCCTGATCCTGTCCCTCCTGTGTTCCTGTTCCCTTGCATCCCTGCCCTGTAGCCTGATCCCATCCACCTTCTCCCTCTCCTGTCCTGCCCTTTGTTCATCTGCTGATCCCCTGTGTATGACCCTGGCCTGGCTAACGTTTATGATTCTGGTACTTCCCTTTGGCTGGATATATTTGTTGTCTGTGGGTTTTTGTTTGGTTGGTTGTGCACTGTTGTATTTGGGGTATTTTACTTATTTATCACTTATGTTCAATAAACTTTATAATTATTCACCTTATATCAGGGGTCAAGTCCTGGGGAAAAAAGTGTGGGAACTCCCACCCAAGATCCACTCCCCCACCAAAAAGAAAAAAATGATACCCTCATATGCATAATTACTAAACCGCATGTTTTTTGTTTTTTTTGTCGATCCACTGTACTTTAGTAATGCTTTATTTTACTGGCCGCTTCCTGTATATGGATTCATCGGGTAGTGTGCGGGATTTAGAAAGATCTTGCTTCTTTCTAAATCCCGCGATAACTCGCGGCAGACCTCCGCAATGTCTCCTGGGAACAATGACAAAAGCTCCCAGGAGACATTGCGGCATCGAGGAAGTGACGGAATACCCGCACACTACCCGATGACTCCATATACAGGAAGCGGCCATTAACATAAAGGATTACTAAGGTTCGCCGGCCCCTGACAGTGACTCGAGCTGGGCATCGCCGCTTAGTGAAGGATTGACTCGGCTGCTCTAGTCCTGCAAAGGGAACTATGTTCCTGCTGTGAAAAAGTGCAGGAACTCCGTTCCCACGCGTTCCCGCAGGACTTGAGCCCTGCCTTATATACGTTTTGGTTTCCTCTGTCGCAGTTCACACGATTCTGGTCACACCTGGTTCATGACACTTCTGTTATTCAGTGCAGGTACTGCTGGACACCTTACAGACAGCGATAAAAGAAATTCCAGACGTTTTTAAAAATCCTTATTGAAATTCATTTTTAGTTTCTCACACACGCATCTGTGTGCACTCATCACTTCTACATATGTTACTTCTCCATGTTGAATCCTATAATGACAAGTGGGCTTTTCTTCTCGAAAGTGGTGTGTCCTTCCAAAACAACACTCTAAATATAGTTCAGAAGACTATGCTGTCATCAGTATAGAACAGGGAACAACTTCAGTGCTCAATATGATAACCATTTGGGTACCTTGTGCTGTCAGATCTCAGCAAAACCCCTTGTTCCCCGTAGGATTCCAGGAAATTAGGTCAACAATGTTTACGGTAACTTAATCTATTGTTAACACATGGACCATAACTTTGAAATGTGTACATGACAGTCCTAAGTGACCTTGTCTCATAAACAGACATTTACTACCAGAAGCAATATGGTACGTTCTGGAACACATTTCATAAAGTGATTATAGATTGCAAAATGTTTGTAGAGCATCAAAGACTAGTGAGGTGTACCTCCGCCATGTGTTCTAAGACAACACAGCACATCAAGTGTTGATTTCATCATACACTATCAAAGGATCTCGGGATTCCACTTTTTCTCAGCTGTCCTAATATTAAATATAAGGGATCATTTACAATTATTTATTTCTATTTAAAGATGTCTCACATGAAAGGTAAAATCATATGCTGCCATAAAGAGTGAGAAGATTAAAGTGTATGTCTGGATCAAATAAAAAAAAAACATATTTAGTACATCTTTGCAGTATATGCTTATTTTTCTAGGGTTGGCTTTTTAAAAAATGCTGCAGGTGCAAAAAAAAAAAAAAAAACTATAATGCCGCGTACACACGACCGTTTTTCGGGTTCTAAAAAATGAATTTTTTTAAGGGTCTAGAAAAAACTATGGGCCAGATTCTCGTAGAATGGCGTATCTTTGCGGCTGCGTAACGTATCCGATTTACGTTACGCCGCCGCAACTTAACATTGGCTGCGCCTCATATAGCAGGGGCAACTATACGCCGGGAAAAGCCTAACGTAAACGTCGTAACTTTACTGCGTCGGCCGCGCCTATGTTCGGGAAATTGGCGTATCTAGCGAATTTGCATACTTAACACGGACTTCGACGGAAGCGCCCCCTAGCGGGAAAAAAAAAATGCAGTTAAGATCCGACAGTGTAAGAGACTTACGCCTTACGTCGAACACATTAGGACATCTAATGCCGCGTACACACGACTGTTATTCATGTCATGGAAAAAACAAAGTTCTTCTCAACGCGATTCCTCTCAAGCCTGCCTTGCATACACACGATCGTGAAAAAAAATGTTCGAGCAAAGCGCAGTGAAGTACAACGGCACTATAAAGGGGAAGTTCCATTCGAATGGCGCTGCCCTTTGGGCTGATTATGCAAATTTCCCTTCTCATAACTTGCAGGTTCTAAATTTTTAATGGCCACTTTTCTCGTCGCGAAAAATGCTCTGGAGCCTGCACACGACCTTTTTTCACGACCAATTAAAAAAATTAAATTTTTCTCGTCATGAAAAACGGTTGTGTGTACGCGGCATAAGAACTACTGAGGCCCCATACACACGATAGAATTTATCCGCAGATACGGTTCAGCGGACCGTATCCGCGGATAAATCCTCTCTAAGATTTCAGAGGATTTCAATGCGATGGCGTGTACACACCATCGCATTGAAATCCGCGCTGAAATCCTCTGCCGATGACGTGTCGCGCCGTCGCCGCTATTATGACGCGGCGACGGGCGCGACGCTGTCATATAAGGAATTCCACGCATGCGTCAAGTCATTACGACGCGTGCGGGGAATCCCTTTAGACGGATGGATCCGGTAAGTCTGTACAAACGAGCGGATCCATCCGTTGGAATGGATTCCAGCAGATGGATTTGTTGAGCATGTCAGCAAATATCCATCTGCTGGAAATCCATCCCAGGGGAGATTTATCTGCGGATAAATATCCCACGGAGTGTACACACCATAGGATCTATCCGCAGAAACCCGTTTGCACGGATTTATCTGCGGATAGATTCTATGGTGTGTATGGGGCCTTAGGAGCAAGCTGTGGCTCTCCATTAGAAGAATATTCCTAAGCAATTTTGTTCCTTTTTGTGGGTTCTGGTAAGCAGCCTGTTTGTCTTCATAAGTGGTGAAATCAAAATAGTTTTTAAGCAAAATATTAACTACAGCGGTTTTAGCACCTGGATGGACTTTATTTGAACTGTAACAGATTTTATTTTTTTAAGGTATAAGGTCATTTCTGTATATACAATGTTGGATTATACATTATGGTAATTTATTCTGTCGATTTTTAGCACTTTGCACTTTATATTAAATGTGTATTATCTTTTTGCACTATACTGTATCTTGTACTTTATTATATGAGTTTTTGCCTAGTTGATTTGCCCTTGGAATATCAGTATATGTACAGTATGTGGTATGTGAACACCCAAACACAAAAGAACATTGGATGATAATTTATATCATTTTTATATTCACACTTTGTTTGCACTTCTAATATTTCTGTATACAGTACTGTAGTTGGAACATCTGTAGGATTTTTACTGTTGCCTGTATTCCTTTTGGTGGGAATTGTTGTATCGTTCATTACTTTCCGTGCTCGTGTCTGCAATAGAAAAGAGAGGAAGCTCCCATACAAATTCCAGCACTCACATGTGCTACTAACAAAGTGCTTTAAAGTGCAATAAAAGTTTGATAGAAGTTCCAACTCTTGCTAAAGTGTGCTTTCATTGTTCGTTGGAGAGAATCCACTCATTACCTGTCCTGGTGACCACATTGGAAATGAAAAAAGGCCAAATTTCCCTAACCAAACCATATAAAGCATTGCAAAACCTGAATACGGTTCTAAGTACTCGTTCTCATATAAACCGAGCATTTGGGCAAATGAACAGGCTCATTAATTTGCTGTCCTTCCAATCTGCTTATAACAGAATGTTGGAAGAGCATCTCTAGAGCAAAATAAAATGTGTGTTTGCTCCTCTCTAGTTAAAAAATACTGTAGATTTAAGACACACTCTGAAGGGCTGTTAATATCATTCAAAGCCAAACTCTGGGAAACTTAAAGCGGAGTTCCGGACACAATTTCACTTTTTAAATATAAATACCCCTGTAATACACAAGCTTAATGTATTCTAGTAAAGTTAGTCTGTAAACTAAGGTCCGTTTTGTTAGGTTGTTACAGCATTTAGACACGTTATGAAATAGAAATTGACTGGGGCCATCTTAAGTGTGGGCATCATGAAGCCAGACTGTATGACTTCCTGGATTTCAGCCTTGCAAATCTCGCACATGCTCAGTGCTGCACAAGCAGTGTCAGATCAGGTTTCAGCACCTGTGCTGTCCAAGTCACATGATTCTTTGAGACTGGGGAATGCACAGACTCCTGGAAAGTTACACCCACTACGTTCCCAGGAGTCTGTGCGGTGTAGGTTAGGAAGCATTAAGCACCTAGGTGCAGGAAGTGGGAAGATTAACTATTCTGCCTAGCAACAACACTTTGAAGGCATCTAAAAAAAAAACATTTTTTTTCGTAAAGGACTAATGACATTTTTTTAAAACTACTGATGTAATGTTTTATTTATGGGTGGAACTCCACTTTAAAGATTATCCCTTGCAGTGGGGCTGTGCCTGTACTGCAAAGGTCAACTACTTGTTAAGGTCGAGGGGTCTAGAAAAAAGGATCTTCTCACCCGATCATACTCTCTTCTGTGCTGTTAGACCAGACCCTACAACAGGGGTATTGAATTACAATTCATGGAGGTCCGATCAGTAAACAGTCCTTCCAGCAAGGGTCCGAAGTGCATGATCCTTCACACAGCCCCCCCCCCCACACATTTATATCGCAATAGCGTTCTTACATCAGTATATATCGCCACAATGCATAACGCGTACAACTCATCATGTACTAAACCCAGAGCACTAATGCCCCGTACACACAATCGGAAATTCCGTCAGCAAAAGTCCGATGTGAGCTTTTGAACGGAAATTCCGACCGTGTGTATGCTCCATCGGACTTTTGCTGTTGGAATTTTCGCCAGCAAAAGATTGAGAGCTGGTTCTTAAATTTTCAGACGGGAAAAAATCCTATCGGTAAATCCCATCGTCTGTAGCAATTCCGACGCGCAAAATTCCGACGCATGCTCGGAAACAATTTGATGCATGCTCGGAAAGCATTGAACTTAATTTTCTCGGCTCGTCATAATGTTGTACGTCACCACATTCTTGACGGTCGAAAGTTCAGAGAACTTTAGTGTGACCATGTGTATGCAAGCCAAGCTTGAGCAGAATTTCGTCGGAAAAAACATCCAAGGTTTTTCCGCCGAATAATCCGATTGTGTGTACGCGGTACTCCACGTTCCACTCTGCTAAAAGTTAACAACAAGCTGGACTGCTTCCAACACTACACACCTGGACAGAGAGAGCAAACAGTTAAGTGGATGCAGAGATTTCCACAGTTTTGGATGGCGGACGGCACAGCACTGAATGAGTGTCGGGAGTAGGAGTTGCCAGAGTTAACTTTTCAAGTTAACCAGCAGCTGATTGGTTTGCTAAGACACAGGGCAGTCTGAGCAACCAATCACCAGCTTGTTAATAGAAAAAGTTAACTCCAGCAGTTCTCACTCCCCCTGCCCAAGGCTATGCTGCCTCTCTCTGCTCTATGTCAATGACAGTGGCAGAGGCTGGGAAGGGAAAGCAGCTCCTTAAGTGGTGTGACCATAGTGGTCCGGACTGGACAGTGACTCGGTCTGGATGTGGACCGCGGTCCACCCTTTAGTATGCTCGGCCTACAGCGCCTTCTCCTGCGGTCTAAGGTCCTGATCAGGGGCACTGCCTGAGGGCCCCATGCCACTAGGGGGCCCCATCAGGGTTGCCAGCCTCAGTAAAACCTGTGAAAAATCTGTGTTTTTTTTTTAAAATCCCAAGATTATAGCTGCCCCGCCTCTCCAGTACCTTTTCAGTGTATGTATGTGTATTCTGTGTGTGTGTGTGTGTGTGTGTGTGTGTACTGTGTATGTATACTGTATGTGTGCGTGTGTATACTGTATGGCTCCATACTCTATTGCCTGGGGGCCCATAATCTATTGCCCGGGGCCCTATAATCTCCTATTGCCCGGGGGCCCCATAATCTCCTATTGCCTGGGGGCCCCATGAGTTGTCAGTCCGCCCCTGGTCCTGATGTCATCAAAATGTGTTCATAGCCCTACATTGAATGTGATATTTCCAAGGGACAGTCCACTGCCAGAACCTGGGGGAACATTGTATGCAGGGGAAGCGGAGGCTCAGGCAAGTAAAAGTGCTTCTCCTCTTTCTCAGACTAAATAAACAGTTTAAGCGGGGGTTCAGCCTTCCGACGGTCGCATACAGCGCGTCACGAGTTGCCGAACGTCGGTGCGGCTCTATATGGCGCCTGCGCACCGACGTTCGGCTACTTTCGGAAACTCGTGACGCGCTGTATGCGACGGTCGGAAGGCTGTCAATCAAATAGGAACGCCCAGTCCCGCAGCCCATACCCGGAAGCCACGGAGAACATCTATCTCTAAAACGGTAAGTACTGCATTGATTTAAAAAAAAAAACCCGATTCTGCTTCCCGTAATTAGCCTCAATGTAATGTTAAAAATAGATTTTTTTGGGTGAACCTCCACTTTGAGCCTGACAGCGTAGATGCAGTCCCACTACGAGGTAGGATTTTCAAAGTTCACAAAGTTTTGGGTTTAATATAATCCAACACATTTACCTAATTTCCTAACAATGGAAAAACAGAAAGTGTACAGCTCTGTACCTGACAACCTCTAAGGCCTCGTACACACGACCGTTTTCCTCAACAGAATCCATAAAGAAACTTGGTGGCAGAGCTTTTTTGCTGAGGAAAACGGTCGTGTGTATGTTTTTCATCGAGAAAACTGTCAAGAAACTCAACGAGAAAAAAAGCGAACAAGTTCTTTTTTTCCTCGTCGGGAGTCTCAATTTCCTCGTCGGGCTGGTTTTCGACGAGAAACACGTTCATGTGTATGCTAAGAAACCCGCGCATGCTCAGAATAAAGTATGAGACGGGAGCGCACCTTCGGTAAAAGTAGCGTTTGTAATGGAGATAGCACATTCGTCACGCTGTAACAGTCTGAAAAGTCGTCTCTTACCAAACTTTTACTTAACCCGCAGTAACATGAGATTAGCAAAAGCAGCCCCAAGGGTTGTGCCAGTGGAATCGAACTTCCCCTGCCGTTGTATGCGTTGTACGTCACCGCGTTTGAGAACGAGGAGATTTGTTCTTGACAGTGTGTACGCAAAGAAAGCTTGTCAAGTTTATCCACAAGCCTGACAAGGAACTCGTCGAGGAAAACAATGTTTCATTTACGACGAGTTCCTCGGTCGTGCCAGGGGAAGTTCGATTTCACTGGCACAACCCTTGGGGCTGCTTTTGCTAATCTCATGTTACTGCACGTTAAAGCGGAGGTTCACCCTCAATACAAACTGCAGCTTATTAAGACCGGCACAATACATACATGGAAAGTCCGCTATCGATAATTGTTTTAAATTATTCAAATACCTTGATTCAGGAGACAATTCAAGGCACTTCCGGGTATCCCTCCCGCGGGAGTGGGCGTGTCATTACATTCCAAGCTCCCCAATGTCTCCTGGGAGCACAGCGTCACGCTTCCCAGGAGACGAGTGATAAGACAGATTGACGAAATATCACAGGATTTTAGTAATCACGTGACCCATGAAGCAGGTCACATGATGATGGGAGAATTCCCAGAAACATTTGCTTGTGGGCTTCACGCTGCCCACAAGCAAAATGGAAACGGCATGAAGAGCATTTTATAAAGTCAGATTTTATGCCAACGGAGTTTGTGGCGCAGTAGAGACATAAAAGAAGTGAGTAATATTTTTTTAACATAACAAGAGTTTAAGGAACCAAAAACAAAACGTCAGGACCGCGGAACCCCCGCTTTAAGTAAAAGTTTGGTAAGCGACGATTTGCACTTTTCAGACTGTTACAGCGTGACAAATATGCTATCTCCATTACAAACGCTACTTTTACCGAAGGTGCGCTCCCGTCTCATACTTTATTCTGAGCATGCGCGGGTTTCTAAGCATACACACGAATGTGTTTCTCCTCGATGAGGAAATTGAGACTCCCGATGAGGAAAAAGAGAACTTGTTCTCTTTTTTTCTCGTCGAGTTCCTCGACAGTTTTCTGGATGAAAAACATACACACGACCGCTTTCCTCGGCAAAAAAGCTCTGCCGCCAAGTTTCTTGATGGATTCTGTCGAGGAAAACGGTCGTGTATACGAGGCCTAAGTATTCTGCATGTGCTCTCTGACTTTACTATGACTGGCAGCATAGCTTGATGTGCCAAAAAGAGGAACTGCAGAGATGAAAAAAAATTCTTGCACCTGTACCTTGTAGGTACAGGTGCAAGGCAAAGCAAGTTTTGTGTTTATTTGTTTTTTACTTGACTCTTTTTTTTTTTATTCTTAAATAATTTCAAATAAAAAACACATGTGAAAAAAAGATATTTCAGTCGGGAAATCTTTTTGATGTAAGTTTAAGCAAGCAAACATCAGCTATCATGCTGCCTTATCTGATCAAAAAAAGAAATGTTCAAAGCAACAAGCAGTAAGGTTACCGGAAAAGAACAATATCAATTTGCATGTGCTGGAAAAGATTTTGAGGAACTAATTGCTCCCTAGATCTGAAGACGCTGTGTTCTTTCTTGATGTGGCTTCCAAATAAGCATGTAACGTCACAATCCCTTCCCTCTAAATGACTAACCTGTGCCGCTGGGTGGTACAAATTAAGGAGCAGCAACCCTAATGAAAGAAAATTAGTGTCAGTAAATAGCTATTAGGGATGCAATTAGGAAATAATAAAATACAATAAAGTGATTGTAAAAGATATAAACAAAAAAAAGCAAACAGATCTCACGAATGTCAGAAAGAACAAATTAATACCTTAGGGCATCGGTAAATAGATGCATTGCCTTAAAGCGGGGGTTCACCCTAAAAAAAATAATGTTTTTTCTACCATGCCATCCAGCATACTAGCGTGAGCTACAGTATGCCTTTATTTATTTTTTTGCGCCGTACTCACAGTTTAATCCCTTAGTTAAGTTTCAGTAGGCGTTCCTATGCAGAGGGGAACATGATTGACGGCCGGCTATGGCGCGTCACGCTTCTGGAAAATAGCCGAAATAGGACTTGGCTCTTCACGGCGCCTGCGCAGTCAGCTCCTAGTCTGTGCGCAGGTGCCGTATAGCGCCGTGAAGAGCCGAGTCCTACTCCGGCTATTTTCGGGAAGCGTGACGCGTCATAGCTGGCCGTCAATCATGTTCCCTCTGCATAGGAACGCCCATTCCCCGCGGGGAGTCTGAAACTTAACTAAGGGATTAAACTGTGAGTACGGCACAAAAAAAATAAATAAAGGCATACTGTAGCTCACGCTAGTATGCTGCATGGCATGGTAGAAACTTGTTTTTAAGGCTGCTTTCACACTGAGGCGTGCAGCCGCGGTGACGGTATAGCCGCGCTATTTGTAGCGCGGCTATACCGTCGTATTTACCGCGATATTCGGGCGCTAGCGGTGAGGTTTTAACCCCCGCTAGCGGCCGAAAAAGGGTTAATACCAGGGTATTACCGCGCTTTCCCATTGATTTCAATGGGAAGGCGCGGTATAGGAGCGGTGAACACACCGCTCCTATACCGCGGTAAAGATGCGGCTAGCAGGACTTTTGGTGCGCTCCTGCTAGCGCACCGCTTCAATGTGAAAGCCTTCGGGCTTTCACATTGAACACTACAGGGCATGATTTTTCATGCGGTATAGCAGCGCTTTTTTTAGTGCTGTACCGCATGAAAAACGCCCCAGTGTGCAAGGGGCCTTAGGGTGACCCTCCTATTTAATCTCTAAATCTGGCCATACTTTCAACATCTGGCCAGTGATGAGCAGACCAGTTAAACCTTGATCCTCAGAGAATTAACCCGACCTGAGGCATATGGGTATCTGCCGTGGATTGAGATTCACACTTCTGGCCTAGCTGGTTAGCTGTGTTTATAGGCACAATGGTACATACAGTATGTAGCACCTACAAAGAACCCATTCTCCCAGGATCATAGGCTCACCCCGCCTAACTCAAGGAACTTCGGGAAATGTAGTGGGTATCCCACTTTTAATTCCTTGGAGAGAGTTCAGGGAATTGATAGAAGGAATCCCCTTTCACCTTGGTGTTACAGTATATAGACAGGAAAAACATTGGCCCGGATTCACAGACACTGGTGCATATTTATGCCGCCATAGCGTATCTCCTTTACGCTACGCCGACGCAGCGCAGAGAGGCAAGCACTGAATTCACAAAGCCAGTGCTTCCAAATCTGCGCTGGGTTTCCAAGGCGTAAGTCGGCGTAAGTGGAAGTGGGCGTGAGCCATGCTAATGAGGCGTGACCCCATGCAAATGATAGGCCGAGCACCAGACAGATACGTATCGCCAACTAATGGGCACTGATAGGTAGCACTAATGAGGTGGCACTGATGGTAGATGACACTGATAGGCAGCACTGATCGTGGAACTGATGATGAGGCAATGATGGGCATTGATTGGCAGCACTGGTGGCATTGATAGGTGCCACTGGTGGCTACTGATAGGTGGCACTGATGAGGCAACCGCAGCTCTCCGTCTGTGGGACCAATGTCCCTCTGACAGAAGCCGGTGATCAGCCTCTTTTTGTTCCTCTCACGCTGACAGTGTGAGGGGAGAAAAAATACAGATTACTGATCATCTGTTTACATCACGTGAGCAGCTGTCATTGGCTGTCATTGGCAGGCATCAGCCCCTTACTCATATCTGTGATCAGCCGAGTCTCATAGACTCATTGAGCACAGAGCGCGCCGCGCGTGATCCGCAGGGGCGCGCAGGCAGCTCATGCAAGGTCGTCCTTCCAGCAATTAAGGCCCACGCTTCAGCCGTCTTTTGGCTATGGCACAGGCAGCAAGTAGTTAAGGAGTGGGCGGCCGCTGGGGTCCTTAACAACCGCTAACTGTCATGGTTGTTAGGGAGCGGGCAGTCACCACGTCCTTAACAACAGATGAGTTTAAAAAAAGTGGTATGGTCCCAAAATAGTGTCAAAAGTGTCAGAATTTTCGGTCGCAATATCACGATAAAAATCGCTGATCGCCGCCATTACTACTAAATTTTTTTTTATTAAAAATGCCCCAAAACGATCCCCTATTTTCTAGATGCTATAACTCTTGCGCTTATTGTGATTTTTTTTTTTACTAAAAATATGTAGAATAATACATATCGGCCTAAACTTTTTATATATTTTTTGGGGACATTTATTACAGCAAAAAGTAAAAAATATTGTTTTTTTTTTCAAAATTGTCGCTATTTTTTTGTTTATAGTGCAAAAAATAAAAGTCGTAGAGCTGATCAAATACCCCCAAAAGAAAGCTCTATTTGTGGGGAAAAAAAAGACCTCAATTTTGTTTGGGTGCCACGTCGCACGACCGCGCAACTGTCAGTTTAAGCGACATAGTGCCGAATCGCAAAAAAATGGCCTGGTCCTTGGGCAGCCAATTCTGAAGTTGTTAAAACATTATGGGCTAGATTCACAGAAGACTTACGCCGACGTATCTATTGATACGCGGCGTAAGTTCTGTGATCCGCCATCGTATCTATGCGCTCTATTCAGGGAACAAGATACACCTGAAATTGGCCAAGATACGACTGATGTAAGTCTCCTACGCTGTCGTATTTTGGGTGCATATTTACGCTGGCCGCAAGGGGCGCTTCTGTAGATTTACGCGTCGAATATGCAAATGACCTAGATACGCCGATTCACGAACGTACTTGCGCCCGTTGCATTCAACTACGCCATTTACGTAAGGCTTACGTCCGGCGTAAAGTTATCCCTGTTATATGAGGCGCAGCTAATGTTAAGGTATGGACGTCGGAACAAGCGTCGAATTTTACGTCGTTTGCGTAAGTCGTATGTGAATGGGGCTGGGCGTAAGTTACGTTCACGTCTTATGAATGGAGCTGGCGTATCTTAGGGAGTATTTGCGACCTGATTCTGAGCATGAGCGCGCATGCGCCGTTCGTACGGCGCGTCATTTACATGGGGTCACGATTAATTTAAATACAAAACGCCCACTACCTGCCTACTTTGAATTAGGCGGGCTTACGCTGGCCTATTTACGCTACGCCGACGTAACTTAGGGAGCAAGTGCTTTGTGAATACTGTACTTGCCTCTCTATTTTACGTCGGCGTAGCGCATATGAGCTGCGCTACGCCCGCTTATATATACGCCGCGGTACGTGAATCTAGCCCTATGGTGGTACAGAAGAGGTTAACGCACATGCACTTAGAAGGTTCAACTTCAGTGAATGTTTGGTGACTCTCAGATTCACCACTTTATAAATACACTCCGTTGAATCCTTGTCCCTTCTTTTTATGATGTATAAAACTGCTATTAATAGTCTTTGCTCATCTGTAATAGATCCATGATTTGTGCTTACTTGTTCTCCAAACACTCAGCTCTATCTTGCCTTGTAATCTATGGTCTAGCAGCATTACTGAGCCAGCTAGATAACGTCTATGGATTTATAGGCTGCACGTCCTTATGCGTCCAACTTCCTAACCATCTGCTTTGTATTTACTAATCTCCCAGCGCTGTCACACCGTTATATTTTAAACATATATTTATATATGATCACAGATTGTTTGAACTCCATTTTTTAGCCGGCCAGTACTTAGGATGAAAACATTTTGTACTAGGCGACCTGTCACTTAGAAACGATACAGTGAATGATGGTTGCAGATGCGCGCAGTAAGATGAGACGCCTCGACCAGCGCACAGCCCAGGTTGAAAAAGTTATTTATTTACTTTTTTTTTTTTTTTTGGAGTGGAAACAAAACAGCTTGATAAATGGTCAGCCAAAACATTCAACTTTTTGCAAATGGATTCAGCAGAATTTGAACATTTTCGGCTGTGTGTAGGACCTAATCAAAATTGCGCGCCCCGCTGACAGGTCATAAATAAATAATTGATGTCACTTAAGGCAATGCAGATCCATTTGACTTTCGCACCTGTTTAGCCCTGAGCTACGGAGTTCTGTGTGCAGTACATGGGAGAGAGCTCAGGATGACATGAACGAGGTCAGGAAACAATTAACACACTACAATAGAGAAAGTTTCCCGGATGGGGTTTTTAGGCAGCTCAAAATAGGCAAATTAAATGCAATGTAGTAAAAAGTATTTTTATTCACATATATCAAAAAAGGGGAAATGGGGAATCATAAATAGAATATGAGTTGCGGCATTGCAAAAAAACATAAAATTCCATATGATGTTATAAAGTACACAACAAAGCATTTATACAGCTAAATGTATGTATTGCATGTATAAACAGTAACCTAACGCGTTTCGACCATGATGGTCTTCTTCAGAGGTTTAATTGGTTGTGACTGAAGGGAATGTACAAAAAATTATATTAAAGCGGTGTTTCACCCTAAAAAACAACTTTATAGCATCTCATTCAGCATAGTAGCGCGAGCTACATTATGCCTTTATATTTTTTTCCGGCGCCGTACTCACTGTTTAATCGAGTAGTAAAATTTCAGACTCCCCGTGGGCGTTCCTATTCAGAGGGCTCGTGATTGACGGCTGCATATGGAGCGTCATGCTTCACGAAAATAGCCGGAGTAGGTCTCGGCTCTTCACCTATTTCGGCTATTTCCGTGAAGCGTGACGTGACATAGCCGGCCGTCAATCACAAGCCCTCTGAATAGGAACGCCCATTCCCCTGAAACTTTACTACGCGATTACAGAGTGAGTACGGCGCCAAAAAAAATATAAAGGCATACTGTAGCTCACGCTACTATGCTGAATGAGATGCTAGAAAAAAAAATAAAAAATTTAGGGAGAACCCCCGCTTTAAACATCTTGCATGTTTTAATCCAACCATCAACCTCACCCGCGGCTCTATTCGTATAGAGACACCTTTCATTTGAAAGGGGGGGGGGGGGTGGGGGATGGGGAAGAGAAAACATAACACTGTATCAATAAAATAAGAAAGATTCATTAAATCGATCATTACCAGTAGTGAAATGAGAGAGTAGTCTCGATTAAATTTTGCTGCAACAAACAGGGGTGTCCGGCCGTCCTCCCAAGGATCACTCCAAATCTCGGGGCTCCCACGCAAGCGTCCACGCTGAATGATATGGTTCCGTGTGACACAACAGGGGGTCACCACGTGTTGGCGGAACCCAAAAGGGGCAATCCAATAAGGGGGGAAGGAAACAACATGGAAAAAAGGGGGGGAAAGGCCTGCAAAGGGATAATAGACATTTAGGAATTTAAGGCAATGTATGTATGTACACACATAAAAAGAGCCTATGAATTAGTTGAATGAGAGTGCCATATAGTGTTGGACCTATGAGTAATATTTATGGAAAATAGGTCAAATATTGGGTAGAAAGACGTCCCTAATATAACAAGGTATATAGGACAGACAATTCCAAAACGGGGGGGGGGGGGGGGGGGGGGGAGAGAGAAGGGGGAGAAATGTATGTGTGAGAAAGAGAGTTAACACACTAAACCTGAATTTGGACATGTGCTTATAAAAATAACAATCTTGAATAAAACAGTATCGCATATAATTAAAGTTTCCCTCACACGTGCAAGTTTGAAACCAATGGCCTTACTAGGGTCCTAAAATACGGCGGTCCTTATTTGGCACGCCAAAAATACATGTGCGAGTTTCCCCTATGTGCCCTTCTCACCTACAGGATTATTTCATGGAAAAAGCTTATAAAGTAGCAAAGAGAACCAGTCACCAAGGGGATTCTGTAATGATTTACCCACTTGCCCACTGGGCACTTTCACCCCCTTTCTGCCAAGGCCAATTGTAAGCTTTCAGCGCTGTCACACTTTGAATGACAAGTGCACACTGCTAACACTGTACCCAAACAAAATTTTTATCATTTTTTTTCACACGAATAGAGCTTTCTTTTGGCGGTATTTAATCACCACTGGATTTTTATTTTTTTGCTAAAAAAACAAAAAAAGACTGAACATTTTGAAAATGTTTTACTTTTTCATAGTTTGATATAAAATGTTGTAAACAGGTAACTTTTCTTCTTTATTGGCAAAAAACAAAAGAACAAAAGCTGGACAGCCGCACTCCAAAATTTTCTTTCAAAGAGATGTCTTTATTTTCAACTGTGCATACAGTCACTGCAAGCCCACAAAAATCAGTATGGCCAACGTTTCGCACTGGCGTCAGTGCTTAGTCATGGCTAGCAAGGTTCACACTACAAATGAAATATATACACAAAACATACAATCATGTGATGAAAAGCCCTGCCTACAGCAGGGAGGAATCAATTAAGTTAATCAAGCAGTAAATCAAACGGCACTTTAAACAGCTGAAATATGGGTCAAACCTCCCTCAAGTGTGTCCCTTTGTAAAAAAGGGAGAAAGCGTGAAAAACACATATTGATTTGTGAAAAACCTGTGTATAAATGAAAATCAAAATGAAATGACAATGGAGATAAAAAAATATAAAAATAGAAATACCCATAAAATTACTTATAAAGTTTCTCAAAATCAGACCACAACATGTATGTATAGGTATAGTCTCAATTAAAAAATAAGAAATAATTATAATAATAAAAAAATTCTCTATTATGTGTATACATGTACATATATATATATATAGAAGCGCTCTCATCCGTGGTCTGATTTTGAGAAACTTTATAAGTAATTTTATGGGTATTTCTATTTTTATATTTTTTTATCTCCATTGTCATTTCATTTTGATTTTCATTTATACACAGGTTTTTCACAAATCAATATGTGTTTTTCACGCTTTCTCCCTTTTTTACAAAGGGACACACTTGAGGGAGGTTTGACCCATATTTCAGCTGTTTAAAGTGCCGTTTGATTTACTGCTTGATTAACTTAATTGATTCCTCCCTGCTGTAGGCAGGGCTTTTCATCACATGATTGTATGTTTTGTGTATATATTTCATTTGTAGTGTGAACCTTGCTAGCCATGACTAAGCACTGACGCCAGTGCGAAACGTTGGCCATACTGATTTTTGTGGGCTTGCAGTGACTGTATGCACAGTTGAAAATAAAGACATCTCTTTTAAAGAAAATTTTGGAGTGCGGCTGTCCAGCTTTTGTTCTTTTGTTTTTTGCCATTACCGCATTGCCAGCACCCTGGTGGTTCAACAACCCCTGATCATCACGAGGCTCACCTGGAGCGGTGAGAATTCTGTCTGTTTTCTTCTTTATTGATGTGCGCGGACGAGGCGGCACATGATGGGTACTGTTAGGCAGCACTGATGAGCATTCATGGGCACTGTTAGGCAGCACTGATGGGCATTGATGGTCCTAGATAGGCTGGACTGATAGGCACTGATGAGGTGGCACTAGTGGGCACAGCTTGGTGTGGGTCAGCTCTGAATAAGGGAAATTGTCCCCCAAAAAAGCATAAGCTTTTCCACCATGTGGCTGTAGAGTCACCCGTCTCACAAGTTGGCATGCTTGTGTAGCAATACCCCCGTAGGAGCTGTTGGTTAGTTTTGGGCCTTGCACGTTACCTCAACATTCGTCGTCTAGGGGAAGAAAGTCTAAAAGAATTCCAATGTCCACACAAGATGTAAAACCTCCAGCTGTCAGGTTTTATTAATTTGCTGAAAACTTGTGAAGAAGGTAGAAAGTTGAAGGGGGAGGGAAGGTTCAGTTACACGGTAAAGATTATTGGGGAAAGACCCATAAACTCCAAAGTCATTTACCACTTCCTCCTGAGTTGGTATTGCTCACCCGGATAGACCCCTCTCACCTGGCCTAGCACCGGGAATGATGCACGTACCAGTTCGACAACAGCCTCTGCCACAGACTGTTTGAGAACAAATTGAACAGTCCACAATCCTCTGCCACAGGATGTAATACCCAAACTTCCAGCCGTACAGTTAAAGAGCCTTTAAGCCGACCCGGTGAACTGTAGGACAACTTGAGTTGTGGATCCCTCCTTAACCAGTTAAGCCCCGGACCAATATGCAGCCTAAAGACCCAAGGTGTTTTTACAGTTCGGGACTGCGTCGCTTTAACAGACAATTGCGCGGTCGTGCGACGTGGCTCCCAAACAAAATTGGCGTCCTTTTTCCCCCCACAAATAGAGATTTCTTTTGGTGGTATTTGATCACATCTGCGGTTTTTAGATTTTGCGCTATAAACAAAAATAGAGCGCCAATTTTGAAAAAAATGCAATATTTTTTACTTTTTGCTGTAATAAATATCCCCCAAAAACATATATAAAAACATTTTTTTTCCTCAGTTTAGGCCGATACGTATTCTTCTACCTATTTTTAGTAAAAAAAATCGCAATAAGCGTTTATCGATTGGTTTGCGCAAAATTTATAGCGTTTACAAAATAGGGGATAGTTTTATTGCATTTTTATTAATTTTTATTTTTTTACTACTAATGGCGGCGATCAGCAATTTTTTTCGTGACTGCGACATTATGGCGTACACTTTGGACAATTTTGACACATTTTTGGGACCATTGTCATTTTCACAGCAAAAAATGCATTTAACCACTTAAGCCCCGGACCAATATGCAGCCTAAAGACCCAAGGTGTTTTTACAGTTCGGGACTGCGTCGCTTTAACAGACAATTGCGCGGTCGTGCGACGTGGCTCCCAAACAAAATTGGCGTCCTTTTTTCCCCACAAATAGAGCTTTCTTTTGGTGGTATTTGATGACATCTGCGGTTTTTAGTTTTTGCGCTATAAACAAAAATAGAGCGACAATTTTGAAAAAAATGCAATATTTTTTACTTTTTGCTGTAATAAATATCCCCCAAAAACATATATAAAAACATTTTTTTTCCTCAGTTTAGGCCGATACGTATTCTTCTACCTATTTTTAGTAAAAAAAATCGCAATAAGCGTTTATCGATTGGTTTGCGCAAAATTTATAGTGTTTACAAAATAGGGGATAGTTTTATTGCATTTTTATTAATTTTTTTTTTTTTACTACTAATGGCGGCGATCAGCAATTTTTTTCGTGACTGCGACATTATGGCGGACACTTCGGACAATTTTGACACATTTTTGGGACCATTGTCATTTTCACAGCAAAAAATGCATTTAAATTGCATTCTTTATTGTGAAAATGACAGTTGCAGTTTGGGAGTTAACCACAGGTGGCGCTGTAGGAGTTAGGGTGCACCTAGTATGTGTTTACAACTGTTTGGGGGTGTGGCTGTAGGAATGACGTCATCGATCGTGTCTTCCCTATAAAGGGAATGACGCGATCGATGCGCCGCCATAGTGAAGGACGGGGAAGCCGTGTTTACACACGGCTCTCCCCGTTCTTCAGCTCCGGGGAGCGATCGCGACGGAGCGGCTATAAACAAATAGCCGCGCCGTGGTCCCGGATCGCTCCCCGAGCGGACCCGACCTCCGCATGTAGCGGGGGGGGTCCCGATCGGACCCCCCACCCGCTAATAGGCGAGGACGTACGTGTACGCCCATGTGCCTGTACGTGCCATATTGTGGACGTATATGTACATGCGGGGGTCGGGAACTGGTTAATAAGGTCACCAGGCCTATCCCGAGACATAAGCCTTCTGCTTGGTCTCCTCCAGGGCAGGTCCTGCCCTGGTTTCCTTCATTAAGTATAGCTTCCTTTACTCAGATGGACAGCATAGGATCCCTCTTGATTCGTAGGCCCCAGCCAGCATAACTGGGCCTACCAGTAGAGATGCAGCCTCGGGCCAACGTGGTCCCGGGGCTGGAAATGACGCAAATACATACCTCGTGCCAGGAGGGCCACGAGGCGAAGGACCCCAAAATATGGCATCTGTCCTTAAGTATCCCCTCCCGGCATGCACAGCGGGGCACAACTCGCACTGGGCTGCTCTCGAGGAAAGATACTTAATGACCTTTGGCTTGCCCTTGTTCCAACACTGGCCTGTGGGGGTATCGCCACCTACAGGCAACAGTGGGAAAATGCTATTGGGCACAGCCACTGCCAGGACAGAGGCTAATTTAGAACTAATCACACAGTCTAAAACAAATTATCGGCTCAGACACCCACTAAATTTAGCATAGCGCGCCATCACAGGAGGCCCTCATATGACAGCCTCGCAGACCTAGCCGTCCACACTGGAGCTGTCATTCGGCTATATTGATGTTGGCAAATGGTTATAAAGCCTCTCTTTTTAATTTGTTATAACAATGCAGCCTTACCTCTATTAGATTGTTAGATTTTTTAATCTACTTGTATTCCCTCCCTGTCAGAGCATATACATCTAAATTATATCTCCAAGAGAATGAACTTCTTTGGAGAGAAAAATAGGAAAGAGGGATGGAGAACACAGAAACAACTGATTTGTATTGTAGATTGTATTTAAAAGAGAAGTATGGCCAAAGTTCTTTTGGTCAAACATCTCTTGTGGATCATTGGAGTACACTTACTTTTGTGAGTCAGTTGACAGTGGGCTATTGCCTGTGACATAGCAGAGCTGTCCCAGGCTCTGGAAGGATCCCGACAATATTGGCATGATCTACCCAGCTGCCTGATTGACAGCTGGCTCTACCTCTCAGCATGTAACTGAAAGCTGGAGCCAATTGTGCCCTCCCCCTCCCCAGGTTGGTGCCTCAATGAGTTGACCAAGAACAAAGCGATTGGCGGTTATGTGAACAGTCAATTCTCAGGCTTAGAGCTGACGTGGGACAGCTGCAGCATCACATAGAGATTAACTCTATCTAGGCACACAGGGACAAACAGAATGCCAGTATCTGTACCAGTACGAGGATGTCTATTGGCTATTGAATCTGCTCACTGCCTGCTGTCAACCACAAGGGGAGCAGACCTGATGGCGAAACGGTGTCTTTGAATCCCCATCAGGCTCTGACAATCCAGTAAAAACTTTGACTCTGCAAGACAAATGTTAGTGCTTGTGTAGGCAGGCACAGTCTATTTTATCCACAGCAGGTGGTGCTCATCTGCAACAGAAAAGTCAAGAAGAACCTAGTTCCTCTATGATTTCCCCAGTCACAGAGAGACAGCAGATTGGATGCTGGCTCCTCACGTGACTTTGGCCACCATCTTGGATCAGGTATAGTCTATTTAAGTATGGTGCACATTTTTCATGTGACTAGATAAGGGACAGGTCTCCCCTCTGTCAGGGACAGTGGTCGGCATCAGGGAGAGGTTCCAGACGACTAGGGAAAAGTGCAGGGACACGCCATCCTTCCTAGAAGCCTCCCCACTTGGGTATGGACTGACCAGGTCATATTCTGCCCCTCGAGACAGATGGTGTCCGCACACCTGAGACCTACTACTGCAACTCATTGCTGTTACATCTTGTGTGTGCTTTCGGTCGGGTTGCCTTGCTTTTTTTTTTTTTTTTTTTTTCCACCTCAGACATAACCATTTACGGAGGAAGGTCGCGAGATTAACCCGCCTTTCATTTGCCCGCCATATCTCCTTCCTGGTTTCGCATCATATGTGGAATTTTATTTTAGAGGTTTTTTTTTTTTTTTTTTTTTTTTTTAAACTTCTATCGTATGTATTTTATCATAATTTTAAACATTTTGCCTTTAATTCTTATCACTCTTATCCCTCCATTTTCCACCTCCCCCCCCCCCATCCCCTGGGACTCCAGTTGCCATTCTGACTTTTTTTTTTTTTTTTTTTTTTTTTATATATTCCGAAGAAGTTTTATCGGATATTATGCCCTATGCACCCATAAGCTCCGCAAATGTCATGGAATTTTTGAACTCCATCCATTTAGACCATATCTTTTCAAATTCCTCTAAACTATCTGAATCACTTAGCCTTAGAAATTCTAAGTTTTGAATGTAATTCATTTTATTGCACCATTCTTTAATGGGGGGACTTTCCCTTTCTTGCCAATGACTGGCTATCATACTTTTAGCTGCCGTTAACATATGGGGTAAGAGACTTTTCTGGTATTGTTTCGTGGGTAAACTTATCCTCTGATGCAGACATCCCCAGGGGTCATCTGGGATCTCTATATTCGTAATTTCCGTAATTAATTGTCTAATTCTTCTCCAATAGACTTTGATCTTTGGACACTGCCACCATATATGGGCCATATTTCCAATCTGCCCACATCCGCGCCAGCACATCTCTGAGGCTTCTTTCTTATATTTGTGGGCCTTGTCTGGTGTAATGTACCATCGGTTTAGGCATTTATAGTTTAACTCAATTGTTTTACTATTTACTGATGTCGTATGCACTCTTCTCCAAATTTGTTTTAATTCTTGAATATTTAACGACTGTCCCAATTCCTCCTCCCACTTTTTAATACATGGTGGCGTGTCCAAACAATCAGTCTCTATGAAATTCTTATAGATCTTGGAAATAACTCCTTTCCCTGTTTGTCCTTGGCTAATTCTCTCTAGTGGGCGTAAATTTTCTGCTGATCTATGCGGCTGTGGAAGAGCCTCAAAAAAAATGTTTTAACTGGGCATACCGCCATTCGTTTATTTCTATTATCTCTCCTTTTTCCTTCAGTTCTTCATAGGTATTTAATTTATCTCTCGTCATGACATCTTTCAGCTGGGCATTCTTTTTTTTTATCCATTTACCAGATATCTTTTCTAACCCCGGTGTAAAATAGTGTGAATCTATTAATGGCATTAGTGGTGAATTAAAATCCCATTTTTCCCTCTTATGAACTTTATCCCATATTTTTATAGCATAACGAGTGATGCTATGTGATTGTCTACCTAACTCCCTATATTTATCTGGGATCCAGATGATGCTCCCTAAAAGGGCATTGCTCATCTGAGATTCCATGCTTACCCACCTTTTTTGCTTAGTGTCTCTAATCCAATCTATCACTCTTGTGAGAATTACTGCTTCATAGTAACCTCTTATATCTGGTGCTCCCCATCCCCCTTGTGTCTTATTTTTTTTCAACGTTGCCCAGCTAATGCGAGCTTTTTTACCCTGCCAAACAAAATTTAATATGATCGTTTGTAAAGTCTTAAAGTACTTCTGGGGTAGAGCTATCGGTAGCATCTGTATCTTATACATGATTTTGGGCAAGATCACCATCTTAAATATATTCATTCTCCCACCCCAGGATATCTGTCCTGTAGTGAGTCTGCTAAGTTCTGTTTTGATATCTTCCAACATAGGAACAAAATTTACTTTATATATCCTCTCTTTAGAGATTGCTATTTTTACCCCTAAATATTTTATTTCTTTTTTCCCCCACACAAACGGGAACTCTTTTTGATAAGTTATTTGGTCTTTCTTAACTATGTTAATACATAAAGTTTCGGACTTGGATGGGTTCATTTTGTAGTTGGAGAGCTCTCCATATTGTTTCAATAATTTTATTAAGTTTGGTAGCGTTGTTCTCGGAGATGTTAAATAGAACAAGATATCATCCGCATATGCCGCAAGTTTATGTTCCTCTCGTCCGCATTCTATGCCCTTAATATCAGGATTCTTCCTTATTTTCCTTAACAATGGTTCTAGTGCTAGGATAAATAGTAATGGGGAAAGGGGGCAACCCTGTCTTGTACCATTGTGTAGTTCAAAGTCCCCTGAAAGGGTCCCATTAATTTTTACTCTTGCCCTGGGTTTATTATATAATACCTTAATCCAGGTCATCATCTTTTGGCCTAATCCAATTCTTTCTAAAGTCTTATATATGAAGCTCCAGTCTACTCGGTCAAACGCTTTTTCAGCATCTATTGATAAGAGTAGACCTGGAGCTCCACTATCACTGATTTTCTGAATGGCTAGCAGTGTTCTGATCCCATTATCTCTCCCCTCCCGTCCTGGTACAAAACCAACCTGGTCGGGGTGGATCAGATCCTTCATTATTCCCTTCATCCGCTCTGCTATTATTTTAGAAAAAATCTTGGTATCGCAGTTCAAAAGAGAGATCGGTCTATAATTCGAGCAAAGTGTACTATCCTTCCCCTCTTTCAAAATTAAAGTAATGGTAGCCTCAATGGCTTCTTTACCCATGTTCCACTTCTCGCCTAAGCCATTCATATACGAACACATTTTAGGGGCCAGAATATCTATAAACTTTTTGTAATAAAGAGCAGTTAGGCCGTCCGGTCCTGGACTTTTACCATTTGGGGCATTTTTGATTATTTCTCTGATTTCATTTTCTGAGATCGGGGCTTCGAGCTTATTAAAATTCTCCTCGGATATTACCTCCCATTCTATTTCATTTAAAAATGTGTTTATGTTTTTTTCCCTTAATCCTAGTTCTTCCATTGTCTCCTGATTCTTGATTGAATATAGTTTTTCATAATATTCTTTAAAACTCTCTAGTATTTCACTAGTTTTATGAACTACTTCCCCTCGACTTGTTTGTATTTTCTCAATATAATTTACGCTTTTTTTTTTTTTTAATAAATTTGCTAAGTGTTTCCCTGGTTTGTTGTCCCAGAGATACCTCTCTCTCTTCACTTGATTAAACGTACTTCTTGTTTCTTGTTCTATTTGCTCTCTTAACTCCTCTCTTTTGATATTTAAATTTAATAAAATTTCTTTAGTTCTGTCATGTTTGTGTTGTTGTTCTAGCTTATGAATTTCTTTTATGAGTGTTGTTCTGATATCCTTATCCTTCCTTTTTTTTTCCGCCCCCATCTTGATTAACACTCCACGCATAAACGCCTTATGGGTCTCCCATACTATGGCTTCCGAGACGTCTCCTGTTGAGTTAATTTCGAAAAACTCCTCCATTTCTGTTTTTAATCTAATTTCTATTTCTTTATCAAGCAGGAGTTCTTCATTGAGCCTCCACTTCCTATTATTTTCCTGTCTCTCCCCTATTTTAAGTTGCAGTGAGACTGGCGCGTGGTCAGAGAAGGTTACTATTCCTATGCTAGAGTTATTTATTTTTTCTAGATACCTATGCTCCACCAAAAAAAAATCAATCCTTGAGTAGGTCTCGTGTACAGGGGAGCGGAATGTATAATCCCGCTGTTTGTTATGTTGTATCCTCCATACATCTACTAATTGAGACTGATGGAGTTTTTTTTTCAATTTGTTTCTCCAGGCCATTCCCGTCCCCTGTGCACGAGACGTACTATCCGTATCTGGATCCATATGGAAATTAAAGTCCCCTCCTATTATAGCTATTCCCCGTTTGAACTCCATAAAATCTGTTATCATTTTTATTACGTAGCGGATAGGGTTCTTATTTGGGCAGTATATATTTGCAAATGAGATTTCCGTTCCATTCAATTTTCCTCTAAGGAACAAATATCTTCCCTCTGGATCTGCCTTTTTATCCTCTACTATGAACTTGATCTCTTTGGCAAAGCCTATCGCGACCCCTTTCGCTCGACTTATTGGAGAATCCCCAAAAAACCATAACGGGTGAAATTGCGTCATATTTTTGCGGTTTGTCTCTACAGTGAGATGAGTCTCCTGTAGCATCATCACATCACTCTTTAATAAACTAAGCTCCTTCATTACATTTGCGCGTTTTATGGGTGCATTTAGGCCCCTAACATTATAAGATATTATGTTTATCATAGGTATTTTTTTTTTTGCGTATCCTTCTAAATATATTAGCGGCCTTCTGGAGTCCCCCCTTCCTTTCTACTATTCCCTCCCCCTCCCTATCTTCTCTACCCCCCTCTATCTCCTTCCTACCCCCCCTACCCCCCCTCCCTTCCCTCTCCCCTATCCCTTGGAGGAAATAGTGGCCTCGCTGAGGCCCTTGGCTGTGGCCCTCCTTTCCTTTTCCCGGCCCCCAGCTCATCCTCCTAGAGGTTGAGCTCTGATAGGATACAGAGATCGAGTGATCTGTCCACCCGAATTCACCCCATCCAGCTCTATCCCCCCCCCGAATCTCCCCTCATGTCCGTCCCCCTACATTTCTAATCCCTAACCGGGTGCGATATTTTTTCATCCCTTCATTTTTTTTTTTTTTTTTTTTCCTTCTATAAATTCTTTGTCCCTTTCCTCCCTCTAGTTCATTTCCCTCTTTTACCAGGCTCCCACTTCTCTTCTATACCTCCCCCTCTTTCAATCTCTCTCTACTATTTCTTTCTTCCCGGTGGTCTTTTCCAAACCGGTTGCCAAGCCTGAGCTTCTTCTGGACTGTCTATTTGCTCTGATCTCTCCCACCATCCTGGGATCTCGATTAGGTCTATGTCCAATCTTCTACAGAAGTTTGGGGTCTCCTCTGGGAATCTTAGCGTTGCTGCACGGCCATCTTTGCGGCCTGTCAAACAAGCCGGGAAGCCCCATGTGTACTGGATATTTTGTGATTTAAGTACATCCAGTAGTGGTTTTAAAGTTCTTCTCCGAGATAATGTTTCCCCTGATAGATCTGGAAAGACTTGTAAACTAGTCTCTCTATATTTGGTTGGTTGGTTAACTTTCATATATCTATTTATTAATTCCTTGTCTTGATAATTATGAAATCTAGCTATAACGTCTCTTGGAACCTCTGCCCCTACTTCTGGTGGTTTTCTAATCCGGTGTATCCTTTCAAACTTGATTTTGTTTGTGACATCTTTTGTACCCAACATATGACCGAAGATCTCGTCCATTTGTTCTTGTAGGTTGTCTTCCCCTGATTGTTCCGGTAGGCCTCTAATCCTTATGTTCTTTCTTCTATTCCTATTCTCCTGGTCCTCCATTTTGTACCTCATGTATCTCTGTTCTCTAGATATTTCTTCCACTTGTTTCTTTAAGCCTTTTAATTCTAAACTATGACAATCCATTCTTTCTTCTACTTCCTCCACTCTTTGCAGCATGTGTTTCATGTCTTCCCTCAGGATATTTATTTCTCCTTTTATAGAGGACTCTAGTCTTAGTTCCATGCTTGCTAGCATCTCTGCTAAGTCCCCTTTCGTCAGTTGTTGCTTTTTTTGTCTAGTTTCCATTTCTCCTTCTTCCTCTAGTTCTTCTCTCAGCCGGGTGGTAGAGTCAGAGTTTATTTTGGTACTCGCTTTATTAATAGGGCTGGCTTTTCCTCCTTCCTGTATTATATATTTTCTTATGGATCCGGGACTTACGCTTGTTCTGGGATTGTTTGCGATCGCTCCTCTCCCTGATCTGCCCTTCATCTTTAAGTTCGTGGAGAGCAGCTCCCTATATGTACTCCTTCCTGGGGGACCCCAAGTACAGCCTAGAGTATGCTTACTTAGCGGGTAATATTAATATTGAGCTAAATCACTCCTAGAAACGTTCTGTATGCTCTACTTTCACCTCAGGAACTGTCATTGACGTTTAAAAACACCTGTATGGAGCCAAATCTTAAATTTCCAGCACTCCTCCAGGGGCCGGGTGGTGTATTACAGTATAGTCAAGATTGTGGAAAATACCACTGATATTATCCGTGGCAGCTTCTCCGCACCGTCGCAGGTAAATACTTTCATGAACGCAAGGTGGGTACCAGACATTCAACCCAACAATTTTATTCCCTCCACCACTCACTGTTAATTAGAGCTGTAACCCGCCAAACCCTCTTTGGCTGTGTAGTTGTTGTATCAATTGACCACCTGGTATCCACCAAACTTTACCACCTATCCGCTGTACTGGTCTATATCAGTGTATGCTAATTTAGAGTAAGCAATAACACTTAAACTGACATTTTTTTTTTTTTTTTTTTTTTTTAAGCGGGGTCCGTGTGGCCGAGAAGGTTAGAGGTTTGATGGTTGTTAGTCAAATTGTTAGTAACATTGTTCGTAATATCCTCAAACAATAGTATAACAGGTTTTAATTATCTCCCCTCACCCAAAAAAAAGCAGAAGCAAAAGGAAGTCATAAACAGTACCAGCAGCCTGCAATTAAAGTATTCTTATAATGTTTTCCATCTAGAAAAGATCTTCCTGAATAAGCAGGGTAAAGCCGAGTAGAGTTACAGCTGTCCCAGTGTAGCAGCGAACATGTTATAAAAATATGGTAGATGAGGGGAGAGAGATATAAAAATCGCCAGGTATGCTGAATAAACCGCTGGTATTCCAGGATCCTCCATAGGGGGGGGGGAAATCCGTGTACCTAATCCCTGCTATCCCCAACCCGGCCCAATCAATCCACTCTTTGCTGCTTTTTTTTTTTTTTTTTTTGGGGTCTCAGGTAGGAGGTAGACAGGGTGAACCCCTAGGTGAACCCCTATTTATTCGCTCTGATCAATGATCAATTAATGTGGGGGGGCGGGTTGAAACCGCATCTACCTGCATGTAAGCTGTCTTCAGGCTGCTCTATAGTATGCTCTATGGCGGACCTAGAGCTGGCATAAGATCTGTCAGTCAGTCCCTCCTCTCAGGTGACTGGTCTCAGACGAGCTCAGCCTTAGTCAGTCTGCATTAAAATTCCAAAATCAATTTTAGTGTCAAAATATTAGAGTAGCAGTGTTAGAGCAGTATTAGAGCAGTACTAGAGTAGCAGAGTAGCAGAGTGTGACAACATGACAGCGCAGCGCAGCAAAACAGCAACAAAAACTATGTTCCAGCGCTCAGCATTCCAACAGCCTAATGCACAGAATGGGGATACAGAGTACCTGCGTCCTGCTTCAGACCAGCTTCCTAAGACAGTGTGCAGCACGCTGGGATCCTGCAAGCGGGCGGGCGAGCTGCAAGACGGGCGGTATGACGGGCGGTGTGAAGGACGGTGGAGGACGGTGTGACGGCGGTATCAGCTGGGACGGATCAGGGACGGATCAGTCTCCTCCCTCGCATCGCATGTCTCATGTCTCCCCGTGGTGAGCGCGGCCGCTGCGGGACATCTCGGGGAGTTCGGGGAGCGGACGAGATCTGGACAGGCTGGCGGCACTAGATCTTCATACCGCTGGGTGGGCAGAGCGGTTAGGACGCGCTCAGCATGAGCAGCTGCCGCACGCCTTCACACATCTCGATCCCGACTCTCCCATCACGCTCCTCCCTCCTTGCCTTGCTGAATATTGCTAAACCTCAATTTTCTGCACCTGGGCTCTGCCACAGCACCACGCTGCACCTACCCACGCTTGCCCTAAATGAATGTACATGTTTCCCAATAGATATTCTTTATAAATTCCCCAGACAATGCAGACCAAGGCATGGCAAGTCAGTAATGGAGTAAAGATTAGTTGCAGAGAGACCACAGGCAATACTGGCGACTAGCTTTGTTTTGGGCACAGCTTCCAGAGTTCAGTTATTTTTAAGGGGCCATACAATTATGCACTAATATAATAATATAATGATAAATAATATAATAATATAATGATAAATAATATAATAACATAATGATAAATAATATAATAATATAATGATAAATAATATAATAATATAATGATAAATAATATAATAATACAATAATATTAAAGAGTAAGCACCAAAAGGCAGAATCCTGTTCATTAATCAAAAATAGTTGTGCAATATTGTTTAGTCTCCAAAATCCTACAAAAATCCTGGCGCAATCTCTTCAGCATGTAAAGCTATTTGCCAGGAGTTTCGTAAAAAAAATGTTTAGCTATACAGTTGCATAAAGAAGAGGCAAAATATATGCAAATAAGGACCACCATCTTATTAATACAGTGGAACCTCGTTGTTTTTTTTTTTTTTTAATCAAATCATCTTTTTATTTCTTTTATATACAAACAACAAAAACAACATACAGTCCAGCCCGTATTGAGAGGGAAAAAAAAAAACACAACCCCCACCCCCTCGGTCTTAATGCTCTCACTCCCCCTACCCCCATCTCTCCCTCATCCAACCTCTCCTTTCTCGTCATACTTTCAAAATATCAAACCACCATATTTTTTTAATTTTTCCCTTACTTGTATTTTCCATTCTGCTACAGTAGGTGGATGTGGTAATAACCACTTTTGTGCAATGATCTTACTAGCCTGGAATAGACTTCTATTTAATGAAACAATATATTCCACCTGGATTCTTGATTCATCCAGTATACCCAGAAGTAGACATGTGCACAACAAAAATTTTCGTATTTTTTCGTTCCGTTTCGTCTCGTTCCGTAGATTCGTAAAGATTCGTAATTTCGTAAGACTCACGTTTTCCTATTCGGACCCGTTCGTATTTTCGTAACAGTTTTATTTTAGTTTATACTGAATGATTCGTAATTCTGTCTAATTCATTTTCGTTGATTCGAAATTCGTAATTTTGTCAGATAATAATTTTCGTTTAATGGATTCGTAATTTTGTACTTTCGTAAATACATAGCAACACGCGACTAATCCATATTAAGATATACTTTCTCTTAACCTGCCTGGCGGTATTCCCGAGTCTGACTCGGGGTTAGATTTTCCTGCTGCGAGCGGTAACCCAGAGTCCACAGGCTTGGTTTACTTACCTTGTCCCTGGATCCAGCGATGCCACCGCGCTGTGTGAGCGAGCAGGACCTCGCTCGATTCACACAGTGCCTCTGTGTGACGCCGATCTCCATTCCCTGCGACGTTACGACGCACGGGGACGGAGAACGGCGCCAAATTCAAAAAAGTAAACAAACACTTTGAATGAATGAATGAATGAAAAACTTATATAGCGCGGCACATGCGAACTGAATCGCCTCTGGGCCCTTGATGTTTCGTGTCTCATGACATCAAAAGAGCAGAGTTTTAATCCGTCTTCTGAAAGTCAGGTGGTTTTCCTCCAACCGAACGCTGGTTGGTAAAGCGTTCCATAGTCTCGGACCTTGAAAAGCAAACCTTCTTTCTCCTTTGGACTTGTATTTGGTTTTTGGAACCTTGACCAGATTTTGGTCAGTGGATCGCAGAACGCGATTAGAATTGTGAGGTTCTATCTTATAGATTACAGTACTGTATGTAAAAAAAACACACCCCCCTTGTCTGCCCAGTGCCCTGCATGTCATTTTATATAATAAAAACGTTTCTTTCTCCCTGCAAACTGTAGATTGTCCATAGCAACCAAAAGTGTCCCTTTATGTCAAAAATAGTTTTAGATCAGCTAAAAAACAGCGATAATAAATTATAATCACTTGCAGAATTGTGCGATAGCGATTTGTGGGGAAATTCGTCATAAAAAAAAATAATAATGACAGCAACAATTCTGCAACTGAGCAAATTTCAGTGATTTTGATTTGATTACATTATTGAATAATTTTTATTATAAATATATTATTATTTGTTATAATTATTTATAATTATTTATTATATTATCATTTATAATTTTGTTTTTAAAAAAATGTCATACCCGGGATGCCTACTAGTCTCTTGTTTGGTCAGATTTAAGTGAGTTATTCCTAAAAATTACAGACCTACAATATAAAACGCCAAATTTCCTTGCAAATAATGGTACCGCTTTCAGCATGTTTTTTCTGAAAGAATAATACCGCCAGGGAGGTTAAGCCCCGTACACACGGTCAGACTTTTTGCCAACAAAAGTCAAAATGAGCGTTTTCCAAAAAATCCGACCGTGTGTACGCTCTATCGGACAAAATTTTTCGGTTTCAAAAGTCCGGCCAACTCCCTTCAGACAAAAATCCACGGAAAAGTTGTTTGAAGTCCGATCGTGTGTACGAGGCTTTACACTGTCCAATGTGACTCAGCACAAAAGAGATAAGCTGATTGGCTAAGATATTGAGTAATCACTCACTAACTACACTGCCCAGTGCCCATTCGAAAGAACGATACAAGTACACAAATTTACGAACAGAAAAAAGAAATGGATTTACAAAACACACAAATGAAAATACGAACATATGAATGAAAATACGAACAGACAAAAATTTAAAATACGGAATCCATATCGTTCGTTATAGATGTCATTTTCGTTCTTTTGCTTGTTCGTTATTTTGCTTATTCGTAATTACGTAATTTTCGTATTTTGGTTCTTTCAGCTTTTCGTATGTTCGAATTGATACGAATGTACGAAAACTAACAAATTCGTACGAAAATCCATTCGTTACGAACGGGAATGCACATGTCTACCCAGAAGACATCCCCCAGGCTCATTAAGCAACCCTATCTCAAGTATACTATTAATCATAGATACCACCCCAGACCAATAGCGATGGAGTTTAGGGCATCTCCATAGCATGTGTATTGAATTAGCAACTCTCCCTTTACATCTTAGACATTGGTCTGTATCTCGACATTTCCATTTGAATAATTTCTCTGGTGTATAGTTTACCCGGTTGAAAATAAATAATTGTGTTAAATTTTGTGTTGGAGATAGAGAAGACTGAGGTATTGCCGATAATGCCTCGGTTTAAGCGTAACACGGTTAAGGAGCTTTTTGATTTGCGAGCAACTTTTATTTTTAAATTCTGACTCGGTTTGCGAGTGTTGACTCGCAAGACGAGCAGAATTCAACCTAATAGGTCTTGCAGTACCACATTTGGCCTAAGGTGCGGGGACGCTGGAGCCGAGCAGAGCCAAACAGTGACGATCGCAGCCGATCGGCGCCGTTCGGCAATGCTCAGAAAGACACAGAAATACTCAGTTTCCGAGCCATTCCGATGTTTGCCGAGGTCAGCCGACGTGTCCTCGGGCCTTTCCAGCCATTTCCGAGGCTCTCCGGTGCCCCCCCGCCTCTGGCCTCATGCGGTAATGCATCCCATTGAAGTCAAAGTGGAACTAATTATTAACTTCAATGGGGAAACTCGCTTTGATATGCAAGTTCTTTGGATTATGAGCATTCTTCTGGAACGGATTATGCTCGTAATCCGAGGTTCAACTGTAGTTGGATATTAAACCCAGTCTAAGGCCCCTTTCACAGTTTTTCAGGCGGTTTAGCGCCTAAATACCGCCTGAAAAACTCCTTCCCTGCATTCTCAATGGGAAAGCCCAAGGGCTTTCACACTGAGGCGATGCGCTGGTGGGACCACTCCAAAAGTCCTGCCGGCAGCATCTTTGGAGCGGTGAGAGGAGCGATATGTTTACCGCTCCTTCACCGCTCCTTCCCATTGAAAGCAATGGGCACCACGGTAATACCACCGGCAATGTGCCTCTGCATCGCATTGAAGTCAAAGCGGAACAAATTATTTTCGTTTACAGTAACTTCAATGGGGAAACTCGCTTTGATATGCAAGTTCTTTGGATTATGAGCATTCTCCTGGAACGGATTATGCTCGTAATCCGAGGTTCAACTGTAGTTGGATATTAAACCCAGTCTAAGGCCCCTTTCACACTGAGGAGTTTTTCGGGTGGTTTAGCTCCAAAAATAGCGCCTAAATACCGCCTGAAAAACTCCTTCCCTGCATTCTCAATGTGAAAGCCCTGGGGCTTTCACACTGAGGCGATGAGCTGGTGGGACTGCTCTAAATGTCCTGCCGGCAGCATCTTTGGAGCGGTGAGAGGATCGGTGTGTTTAACACTCCTTTACCGCTCCCATTGAAAGCAATGGGCACAGCGGTAATACCCCCGGCAATGCGCCACCCTCTGCAGAGGCTCATTGCCCCAGTGTGAAAGGGGCCTAAAGGTTATTCACACTTCAGTGAACCCAGCAGTGTTGTGAAGACCTGGTCTAGCAGACACACAAATGTTTTAGTTTCACAACAATTATTAACCTCGCGGAACAGTGTAGACATTGACCCACAGTGGGGCACCACTGTAAAGTTTTACTATGTTCTGTGGTGTAATGGGTCTAAATATAAAAACTGTTAATTTTTATAGTCTAGGAGACACAAACGTTTAGCATGATGCATGTGCATGACTGTAGCTATAAATAAAATAACCTGTGGCTATTTATTTCCTAGTTACTATTCAAGGACATCCCATAAAGATACATCTAATAGGGATATGGTATTTACATGAGTGACGTGTTCCCTACAGCTCAATAATAAGTCACATCTGAAACCAATTATTAAATCCATAGCTAACTTAGTAAATTTGCCACAAAGGAAGATATTCTTTAAGTGCTAAAGTGGAACTCCAGACAAAGAGCAAGATACAGAGCTAAAAGACTGGTCATGGATTTACAGTGCCTTGGAAAAGTATTTACACCCCTTGACATTTTCTACATTTTAGCATGTTACAACAAAAAGCGTAAATGTATTTTATTGGGATTTTTTATGTGATAGACCAACACAAAGTGACACATACTTGTGAAGTGGAAGGAAAATTATAAATGGTTTTCAATTTGTTTTTTACAAATAAATACATGAAAAGTATGGCTTGCATTTGTATTCAGCCCCCTTTACTCTGATACACCTAACTACAATTTAGTGGAACCAATTGCCCTTTAAAAGTCACCTAATTAGTAAATAGAGTCCACCTGTGTGTAATTTAATCCCAGTATAAATACGGCTGTTCTGTGAAGCCCTCATGGGTTTGTTAGAGAACCTTAGTAAACCGCATCATGAAGGCCAAGGAACACGCAAGACAGGTCAGGGATAAAGTTGTGGAGAAGTTTAAGGCAGGGTTAGGTTATAAAAAAAAATCAAAGCTTTGAACATCTCGCAGAAGCACTGTTCAATCCATCATTCAAAAATGGAGTATGGCACAACTGCAAACCTACCAAGACATGGCCGTCCACCTAAACTGACAGGCCAGGCAAAAAGAGCTTTAATCAGAGAAGCAGCCAAGAGGCCCATGAGAACTCTGGAGGAGCTGCAGAGATTCACCACTCAGGTGGAAGAATCTGTCCACAGGACAACTATTAAGCCTTGTACACACGACCGAGGAACTCGATGGGCGAAACACATCGGTTTCCTCGTCGAGTTCCTTGTTAGGCTGTCGAGGAACTCGACAACGCAAGTTTCTCCATTCCCGTCGAGGAAATAGAGAACTTGCTCTCTTTTTGGCTCGTCAAGTTTCTCGACTGTTTCCTCGACGAAAATGTACACATGACCGGTTTCCTCTGCAAAAAAATATCTCCCAGCATGTTTCTTGCTGGTTTTTGCAGAGAAACTCGGTCGTATGTACGAGGCCTGAGTTGTGATCTCCACAAATCTGGACTTTATGGAAGAGTCGCAAGAAGAAAGCCATTGTTGAAAGAAAGCCAAAAGTCCCATATGCAGTTTGCGAGAAGCCATGTGGGGGACACAGCAAACATGGAAGAAGGTGCTCTGGTCAGTTAAAGGGTCACTAAAGGATTTTTTTTTTTTTTAGCTAAATAGCTTCCTTTACCTTACTGCAGTCCTGGTTTCATGTCCTCATTGTTCGTTTTTGTAATTATGCTCTGTTCTGGACATTTACTGGTTGTCTGTTTCCTGATGACCACAGTACTGGGAGCTTCTAGTTTCGTTTTCCAAACCATCACTTCTCTATGGCTCTATACAGCACAGAGGCAGGATAACATGCAAAAACTAAACTGAAACTACAGGTACATTATATGATTGATTTTTATCTATTTTTAATAATTTTTAAAAGGAATCAGTTAACTATTATGTCTCTATACCCTGTAAACAGTCATTTGAGCAAAAAACAACTCCTTTAAGACCATAAATAAACTTTTTGGCCTAAAAGCAAAACGTGATGTGTTGTGGAAAACTGACACTGCACATCACCCTGAACACACCATCCCCACCGTAAAACATGGCGGTGGCAGCATCATGTTGTGGGGATGCTTTTCTTCAGCAGGGACAGGGAAGCTGGTCAAAGTTGATGGGAAAATGGATGGAGCCAAATACAGGGAAATTGCACAAAAATCCCTATAAACTAGATAGAGGACTTTTACGGTACCACCTATGCTTTATGGGCATGCTGACTTCATTTTCCAGAAGGACTTGGCACCTGCCCACACTGCCAAAAGCACCAAAACCTGGTTCAATGACCGTGGGATTACTGTTCTTGATTGGCCAGCAAACTCGCCTGAACTGAACCCCATAGAGAATCTATGGGGCATTGCCAAGAGAAAGATAAGAGACATGAGACCGAACAATGCAGAAGAGCTGAAGGCCGCTATTGAAGCATCCTGGTCTTCCATAAGACCTCAGCAGTGCCACAGGCTGATAGCTTCCATGCCACGCCACACTGAGGCAGCAATTGGTGCAAAAGGGGCCCAAACCAAGTGTGACGGTATCGGTATGATATCCCCGTCAAGCATTCCCTCCTCTCCATACAAGAACATCACAGGATCATCCATACATGAGTCAAGACTGAATGCTGGAACCAAGACTGATTTATTGGCAGCTTGCTGCTGGTTATAAATACAGTTTTACAAGCTAAATCCTTAATCAAGGAACAATGGGAGCTCCACCCCCTTTTCACACACTCTGGAGTTTCTCACACAGAATATAGCCAGACAATTCGAAGCCGACCTGAGACACATTTTCTTTAAATAATGACATCAGGGAAGTTAATTACAAGGTGTACAGAACACATTAGCTGGGCAGCCTGGCACCGCATAATGAAGCAATCAGAATACATAACATGAGTCACCTCTAATCACAGTAACAGGATTAACATCCCTTTGAAATAAGGAGCTAGCTGCAGACGGGTCATTAACATGTCAATAGCTTGTAACACATGAATCCATTTTACCTCTCACCCACAATTTAACCAAGCTGAGAGAATTACACTGACATATCCTTCACAATGGCCCCCCTTTTTCTCCCTGCTACGGCAAACCCGGTTGGACCTTCCCTGGTCCAGTAGGGTTGACGGGTTCAGAGCTTTTAGTCCGAGGTTAACTCCGTTTGGCGTGACTGACCTCCATTGGTAACTGCTTCCGACTCAGGTATGCCACCGGGTCGTCAGATCACACGCCGGTCAGTCCCCAAGTCTTTGTGCGATCTGCAGAGTCACCAGAAGTCAGTGTGAAGACGGCGAATGGGTCTGTGCGCCGCCGTCTAGGTGTCCCGCTATGGGAGGGGCAGGTTATGGCTCTGAAGTGACAATCACAGGAGATTCATAAAAAGGAAAAGTTATATTTGTTGAAATGCTGTAGCACTGGTGCTCAGAGTCCGGGGGGGGGGAGGGGAATCAGAGCCCCATAAGGTCAGCCACCCCCTGCTCCCTCCGCAGCCGCCAGTTCTCCTCTTGGAGCTTCTCCAGCTCCATCTCCAGTTCATGGAGCCTGGGGGGGTCGGCCTGCTGTGACCTCAGGCGGTTGTTCTCCTCCATGCGGCTTATGCACTCCTCCAGCTCCATGTATTCACGGATCAGCTCCTGCTTGCTCATGTCCTGCAGGCTTTCCACGTGGTCCTTCATCATCAGGAACTGGGCGGTGGTGTAAGGGGCCACCGGTGGGCCCTTGGCGAACATCTCGGCCCGCATCTGGGGCGCCCGCTGCAATTCCATCTCCTCCAGTCGCTTCTTCTCCTCCCAGGTCCGCTGGTTATACGACTTCCAGGACCTCTCCTTCTTGGAGGGTAGCTGGCGGTGCCTCTTTCTGCCCAGCTCCCTCCAGGGCCCCTCCGGCTCATGGCTGTCGCCCATGACCAGCTGACAATGGTGTTCCCTGTTGTCCGTAATAACAGATTGTACCATGAGGGCTTCGTAAGGGGTGCCCAATGGTTCTTCCTGACCCAGCTCCTGGGGATCCCAAGCCGAGTCTACACAATGGGCTGCTGCTGGTGGGCGGTACCCAGGTTGAGACCAATTTGATCTGGTGTTGTCATTCAGGGGGCAATTCTGCTTGAAGTGACCCACCTGTTTGCACCGGAAGCAGCGTTGTTCGTTGTCCTCCTGGCGTGGATAGCGAGGGCTCGATGTCATCGGTCTGTTAGGCGGTTGGTATCTAGCGGCTGGTGGGTGTGAGGGCGCCGTTGGTCGTGGAGGTTGTACCCGTGGTGTGACCTGGTTTGTCTTGCGAGTATCTGCATATTCATCCGCCAACTTTGCGGCCTCTGGTAGAGTCATGGGCCTGCGATCTCTCACCCAATCTTTGACATCCGTCTGGATGTGATTGTAAAATTGCTCCAGGAGCATTAGTTGCAAAATGTCCTCTGCGGTGGTGGCCTGGCTGCTGTTAACCCAGTTAGAGGCCGACAGGGACAACTGGCATGCCCATTCCGCGTAAGAGTCTTTCGTGGTTTTGCGTGAGTCCCTGAACTTCTGTCGGTGGGACTCTGGGGTTACTGCATAACGAGACAGGAGCACTTCTTTAACCCTGGCGTAGCTATGGATATCCTGATCTGGCACGGTCCGGAAAGCATCAGAAGCTTTGCCTGACAGTTTGCCTGACAATATTGAAACCCACTCTCCTCTAGCTATTCGGTGCAGGTTACATTGTCGCTCAAAATCTGCCAGGTAGTTATCAATTTCACAGTCCTTTTCATCAAAAGCTTTAAAAGCGCTAAACGGAATCTTCCTTGCGTCTGCTGTGCTGTACTCACTGTTTGGAGAATGTGCGGCTGCTTGTTGGACTGCTGCCAGTTTTAACTGTAGCTCTGCGTCTCTTATTTGTTTATCCTTCTGTAGCTCTGCGTCTCTTATTTCTTTATCCTTCTGTAGTTCTGCGTCTCTTATTTGTTTAGCCTCCTGTAGCTCTGCGTCTCTTATTTGTTTAGCCTCCTGTAGTTCTGCGTTTACTAACAGGTCCATCACTTTCAGCACCACATCCGGCGTTGGGTTCGGGCCGAACCACGCTAGCTTCTCTCTCATTAGCTTGTTGGTTGGTGACTCCTCCTGAATCACTGGTGTCTCCATCTCTTGTACTGCTGGCGTTGCTGCAATCACGTTCTCCTGGTCTAGCTCCATTAATTCTGCTATGATGACCCGCTTGGTTTTGTTGCTAGCAATCCTTCCACGAACTTCCAGTAGTTCTTTCAGTGTATTTCTTTTAAGCAGGGTGTAGCAGCCTTCCATTCACTGTTCCCAGTGTCTGCTTGGAATCCTGGTGTAAGGGAGAGTAGAAGGGAAAATCCCTCTGCTTCCAACCAATTGTGACGGTATCGGTATGATATCCCCGTCAAGCATTCCCTCCTCTCCATACAAGAACATCACAGGATCATCCATACATGAGTCAAGACTGAATGCTGGAACCAAGATTGATTTATTGGCAGCTTGCTGCTGGTTATAAATACAGTTTTACAAGCTAAATCCTTAATCAAGGAACAATGGGAGCTCCACCCCCTTTTCACACACTCTGGAGTTTCTCATACAGAATATAGCCAGACAATTCGAAGCCGACCTGAGACACATTTTCTTTAAATAATGACATCAGGGAAGTTAATTACAAGGTGTACAGAACACATTAGCTGGGCAGCCTGGCACCGCATAATGAAGCAATCAGAATACATAACATGAGTCACCTCTAATCACAGTAACAGGATTAACATCCCTTTGAAATAAGGAGCTAGCTGCAGACGGGTCATTAACATGTCAATAGCTTGTAACACATGAATCCATTTTACCTCTGACCCACAATTTAACCAAGCAGGGAGAATTACACTGACATATCCTTCACACCAAGTACTGAGTACATAAGCATGCTTATACTTTTTAGAGGTCCGATATTGTTCTATGTACAATCCATGTTTTATTGATTGCATGTAATATTTAAATTTTCTGAGATTGTGGATTTGGGGTTTTCATGAGCTGTAAGCCATAATCCTCACAATTATGACAAATCACGGCTTGAACTATCTTGCTTTGCATGTAATGAGTCTCATATATTAGTTTCACCTTTTAAGTTGCATTAGTGAAATAAATTAACTTTTGACGGATATTCAAATTTTTTGAGTTTCACCTGTATATGCAAAGCTGGTAGAGACATCCCCAAAAAGACCTGCAGCTGTAATTGCAGTGAAAGGAGGTTCTACAAAGTATTGACTCTTCAGATATTTATTTGTAAAAACAAATTGAAAACCATTTATCATTTTCCTTCCACTTCACAATTATGTGCCACTTTGTGTTGGTCTATCACATAAAATCCCAATAAAGCCGAAAGATTTGCAATATTGTTCAGCCACAAAGCATATCCAGGACGAACATTCTGTCACTCAGTGCAACAGCTTTACTGCTTCCAGGAGAAGCCACATGTGTCAAACACAAGGCCTACTGGCGAATCGGGCCCACCAGGCCATTTCATGTGGCCCTTGTACCCCTCTTACAGCTGCTGCACCCACCTTGTCTCCGCCCCCACCTTATCTCAGCAGTTGACAGCAGAGAGAACAGAACTCCTCCTGCGGATCATGTGCCACTCTGTGCAGCCCCAGCACCTTCTCATTTCTGCCTCCCCTGGTCTCAGCATTCAGCAGCCTCCGGCAGCTGACTCCAGCCCTCCCCTGGTCCTCCTTCATACCCTGCATGTTCTGCTTCCCAGCTCTACCTCCAGCTTCTTCCCAGCAGCATTAGAAGGTTAGGGGTGCACTGTGATATAAGGAAGTGTGGGGGGACACTTTCCCTCTAATGGTGGGGGGTACTTGACATCTGATGTAAAGGGGGTGGGGCACTTTGGACATCTAGTCTTACAGATACACCTGGCTCTTTGAGGGCAACTATAATGCTGATGCAGGTCGCAATGAAATTGAGTTTGACATCCTTAACCTAGACAGATGGTGCTCGAAATGGTGAATTGGTAGATATTTCGTTCATCTTTCTGTCCTCCATTCATGGATCGTTTTGCATTCATAATACCTTAAGTACAGCTTCTAGGAATGGAGGAGGTGGGCATGAGTGCATAAAACATGTCTGTTGGTTCTGTTACCCCTCGTAGCACCAGAAGATTGTGGGTGGGGGAGTCAAACAATGGAAGATTCCAACTAAATTCGCAGCCAGCAGGACAATGTCCCTTGTGCTCATTCTTGTAAAAAAAAAAATGTAACTAAACTAATGCCGCATACACACAATCAGATTTTGCAACGAAAAAACCTTGGATGTTTTTTCCGCCGAAAAAACCTTGGATGGTTTTTCCGACGAAAAAACCTTGGATGGTTTTTCCGACTGAATTCCGCTCAAGCTTGGCTTGCATACACACGGTCACACAAAAGTTCTCTGAACTTTCAACCGTCAAGAACATGGTGACGTACAACTCTACGACGAGCCGAAAAATAAAGTTCAATGCTTCTGAGCATGCGTCGAATTGTTTCCGAACACGCGTCGGAATTTTGCAAATCGTAATTGCTACAGTAGATCGGATTTTCCGACAGGAAATTTTTCTGTCTGAAAATTTTAGAACCAGCTCTCAATCTTTTCTTGGCGGAAATTCCGACAGCAAAAGTCAGATGAAGCATACACACGGTCGGAATTTCCATTCAAAAGCTCACATCGGACTTTTGCTGTTGGAATTTCCGATCGTGTGTAAAGCTTTAAGCAATGGCTTCCTACCTATTTCATGACAGGTTTTCTTTAATATAAAACAAAAAAAACGCGCTGCCACAACACAGTCTTTAGGCAGCGGCTAGCGTGCGATGACAGAAGAATAAAACAATATAAAAAAGCCGCGCCAAATATCAAAACAAATAACTATGTGACAATAGACAGTCCATAAATAATATGAGTGGTAATGGATTATCAACCAATCATCCAGCAAAAAAGAATCAGTATATTGATCAGAGGCTGATTTGCATGAAGAAACGTTAGCTTGTCAGATTTTCAATGCACCTGGTGACATGCATACAATCTGTGTAATCCCACCACCAGAAATGTATATCAGCTTACCAGATGGCAAGCCTTTGGTGCAGTTGGCTATAACCCAGCCACGGCCTTTAAATCCCCTGGGCTAGGATACTCCAAGATTCCCAGTCAAATGACAGCCTTGGTATGGAAAGTGAGTAGAGACATCCCCAAAAAGACCTGCAGCTGTAATTGCAGTGAAAGGAGGTTCTACAAAGTATTGACTCTTCAGATATTTATTTGTAAAAACAAATTGAAAACCATTTATCATTTTCCTTCCACTTCACAATTATGTGCCACTTTGGACATCTAGTCTTACAGATACACCTGGCTCTTTGAGGGCAACTATAATGCTGATGCAGGTCGCAATGAAATTGAGTTTGACATCCTTAACCTAGACAGATGGTGCTCGAAATGGTGAATTGGTAGATATTTCGTTCATCTTTCTGTCCTCCATTCATGGATCGTTTTGCATTCATAATACCTTAAGTACAGCTTCTAGGAATGGAGGAGGTGGGCATGAGTGCATAAAACATGTCTGTTGGTTCTGTTACCCCTCGTAGCACCAGAAGATTGTGGGTGGGGGAGTCAAACAATGGAAGATTCCAACTAAATTCGCAGCCAGCAGGACAATGTCCCTTGTGCTCATTCTTGTAAAAAAAAAAAATGTAACTAAACTAATGCCGCATACACACAATCAGATTTTGCAACGAAAAAACCTTGGATGTTTTTTCCGCCGAAAAAACCTTGGATGGTTTTTCCGACGAAAAAACCTTGGATGGTTTTTCCGACGAAAAAACCTTGGATGGTTTTTCCGACGAAAAAACCTTGGATGGTTTTTCCGACTGAATTCCGCTCAAGCTTGGCTTGCATACACACGGTCACACAAAAGTTCTCTGAACTTTCAACCGTCAAGAACATGGTGACGTACAACTCTACGACGAGCCGAAAAATAAAGTTCAATGCTTCTGAGCATGCGTCGAATTGTTTCCGAACACGCGTCGGAATTTTGCAAATCGTAATTGCTACAGTAGATCGGATTTTCCGACAGGAAATTTTTCTGTCTGAAAATTTTAGAACCAGCTCTCAATCTTTTCTTGGCGGAAATTCCGACAGCAAAAGTCCGATGAAGCATACACACGGTCGGAATTTCCATTCAAAAGCTCACATCGGACTTTTGCTGTTGGAATTTCCGATCGTGTGTAAAGCTTTAAGCAATGGCTTCCTACCTATTTCATGACAGGTTTTCTTTAATATAAAACAAAAAAAACGCGCTGCCACAACACAGTCTTTAGGCAGCGGCTAGCGTGCGATGACAGAAGAATAAAACAATATAAAAAAGCCGCGCCAAATATCAAAACAAATAACTATGTGACAATAGACAGTCCATAAATAATATGAGTGGTAATGGATTATCAACCAATCATCCAGCAAAAAAGAATCAGTATATTGATCAGAGGCTGATTTGCATGAAGAAACGTTAGCTTGTCAGATTTTCAATGCACCTGGTGGCATGCATACAATCTGTGTAATTCCACCACCAGAAATGTATATCAGCTTACCAGATGGCAAGCCTTTGGTGCAGTTGGCTATAACCCAGCCACGGCCTTTAAATCCCCTGGGCTAGGATACTCCAAGATTCCCAGTCAAATGACAGCCTTGGTATGGAAAGTGATGAGTGTTTGCGGTTTGGGACAAGCTAACGTTTCTTCATGCAAATCAGCCTCTGATCAATATACTGATTCTTTTTTGCTGGATGATTGGTTGATAATCCATTACCACTCATATTATTTATGGACTGTCTATTGTCACATAGTTATTTGTTTTGATATTTGGCGCGGCTTTTTTATATTGTTTTAGGTTTTCTTTAATATGTGTATGTTTTCCAACACACACAACACACAATTAACCTGAAAGATGAGTTCTGATTGGTTGTTATAGGTTGGTGGCACTTGTATATTACTCTGCCACATTAAATAATCCCCACATAATTCTGTTTTGTTTCATATTTCATTAGAAAGACATTTACATTTTAGTACTTCCTTAGCCCCCAGAAAATAAACCCATAATAAAACGTATACTTGTTTGTGCTCCTCTTCAGGCCATTATCTTTAAGCATTAAGCATGATAAATGTTTGTAAAGTGCAAATAACCTGGGAAAATTACTAAGACAATTTTGATCTAGAATGTTGGGATTTTGTCATTGACAAAGAATGTGAGTGTCTGGCCAAATCTCTGTGCTGCAAGCTTCAATCAAATATTGTAATCCTGACTTCCATAACAAATATAGGCTAAGGACACACTGATCATGGAACTGAGCCAATCCCATCATTCACCTTCCTTAACGTCACAACATCCTTGTTCTTCCAGAAAAGCTTGTTATACTATCTGCTTGACAGCTACGCTGAACTCCCAACGTACTTGAGTCACTTAGTTGATGTAATGTAAATTACTGTATGTCACAGTGACTGACGATGTTCCTAGCAAGTCTGAGGTCAGATCAGTGATATCATTTTGAGAACACGTTGACCTTTTAAATAATGCATTGGATGACAGTGACTGTGGTGTAGTTGTTTTCACTGTGACTTTAGAGCAATGGGGATCAAGGCCCACTTCTGAAAAGGGACACCATCAAGGAGATTACATGTTCTTTCCATTGTTCTGTGGAGTTCCTCAAAAAATATACCTGTAGGCTAATGGTGGACTTTATTTCAGACCAGAGCAGTGGTGGATGCATTTGGGAGAAGACTTGTGTAGCAGCTACATTCTGGTCACTTAGTTTGCACCTGTACAAAGAAGATAAAGAGAATAGCTTACAGATTGTGGTGGCCAAAACTGTTTTAGAGAGGTCAAATGTCCATCCCCAGATGTAATATAGGTGTAGCACTTACCCCCGAAGGGGCTGCTGGTAATTGATTGGGCCTGTACTCTGCTCTCCTACCCCCAAATAATTTGTCTCAACCCGCTTGACACAGCTGTGTAACAGTGTGGATGTGAAACTTTCACTAAACGGAACAATCCCACATAACAATGTGTATATAGTGTACCTTTACCGTTATCTGGGCATCCGTTGTTCCACCTGTTAGAATAATGAACAAGCCTCACACAAATTGTGATCAACCAAAATGTAAGTTTACTGGAACTAGTATAAAGACAGTAGTTTTATAATAACTGTATCAACATACAAACTTGTGCGTGTGTCCAATGCGCTTCCTGATGACGACATATTGAAACGTACGTCGAGGCCGTACGTGGATCACGCACAGCAAACTTCCTGTCCAGCTGGTTTCCTACGATTGTGAGGTGGAGTGCACGCCATAGCCTCCCCAGCGCGGACATCGTTCTCCCTCTGGTCGATTCCACCGACCCTTTCTGACAACAAAGCCTTAAAGCCTCAGTGCCGGGACGTGGGCACTATTCAAGTAAGCCTCCATTCGGCACTGTGTATGTTTTTAATTTTTTTATTAAACGTTATTATGCCATGGCGGTATCTCTCTGCTTCTTTCTTATACCTCACATGACGCTTCTAAGCAGCTGACCCACAGGAAATCCAGGTGTCCTTTACTTTGTCCGTGGTGACAACAAGCCTTATTTGACCTTTTTTTAGCGAATTAGGTCAATATCTTGCGGTAAGGGGCCATCCTTTATTTGCACTTTTGGGTGACGTAGTTCGGTGAAGGTGGAAACCTGCTCACTTGCACAGTGATCTACAAAGATTATATGAACACTTACTACTCTGTTTATGGACATTTTGTGTTTTATTTTTGAGTTTTTTATGGATTCAGCATATGGATCAGAATATATCACCATTGCACTACTGCACTTTTTTGAGCAATCATAATTGCATATGCACTTTAGTTGTGATTAATTATTGTCACTGTTTTGGATTTTCTTATATGTATTTATTTTTTTCTAGCGCCCCCTATTTATCTTATCACTATAACATACAAACTTACTATAATAGTGCAAAGAGTGTACACAAATTATTAACACTTAAAGGTCCCTTTAACCTCTACTGCGGCGCGTCTCCAAGTGGGACTAGTGCTCAGAGTGACAATGCCTTGACACTGGTCACCTTCCCACTTCCAGTACGGCCGCGCCAAACATACCAATGCAAAGATATCAACACAGCACAATACAATTTCTCAAGAGCTTCCCCTGAGGTATAAGGCAGCCTTTTGTCATAGGCCTCGTACACACGGCCGAGGAACTCGATGTGCCAAACACATCGAGTTCCTCGGCCAGTTCAGTCCTGGAGCCGCCGAGGACCTCGGCGGGCCGAGTTCTCCCATAGAACAACGAGGAAATAGAGAACATGTTCTCTATTTCCTCGCCGAGGTCCTCGTCGGCTTCCTCGGCCGAAAGTCTACACACGGCCGGGTTTCTCGGCAGAATTCAGCCAGAAACTCGGTCGGAAGCTGAATTCTGCCGAGGAAACTGGTCGTGTGTATGGGGCCTTACTGTATCCAAAGCACAAACCCTCCCAGGGAGAAGTGTAGTCTCTGGTCTTCTTTTTCTTCGGCTAGCTATTATACTGCAGTGTTGTAATGAAGTAACATAACTGAAGAGTGATAACAATTCCTGCTATACAGCACACTTGTAGATGCCTTCGGTGTAGGTATACCTTAATCATCAGTCAGCCCTCAATGAAGCATAGGCTTTTAAACCTGATTGAACTCAGTCTATTTGAATGAGACCTCCCCATAGGACTACAGGTCCCAGCAACACTGTGAAATGAGTCTAAGTGTGTTAAGGGTGTTAAATAACTTCTGAGCGACAGCCCCCTCACCACACCAGGTCTGGAAAGTTGTGAATCTCCGCTCCGGCTGTCTCAGTCCTGCTGCCAGTCAGCACTGTCACGCTGCTCCGCTCATCCACTTGGCTCCGTCAAGGGTCCTGGATCCTCAGACCCGATCACACTGCCTCTCCAGCACACTGTGGTAAGGCAGAGTCAATGGATGTTGTTCTGCTCTGCACGATGTAGGCCCTCTTCTGAACACTCCTTCACAGATCCTTGCAGGCATACCATGCGTCCAGAACAGACAGAAAATGGCTGCACTCTGCCTTTTATTACCCACCCAGCATGCAGTTCAGCCACCTAGTGTTCATGGGTAAGTGAGTGAGCATTATGGGTAAGTGAGTCTTTTCACAAAATAAACATTTTCTGCTCTGCATGTGTAAGTTAAAATAGATCTCGTTCACATTGGTATTTGGCTCCCTCTAGTGGTATGCAATCTTTAGCATTACATGGCAAAAATACCAGTGCTACATAGGTCTTTGTCTCTTTGTGAGTAGCCAGTTGAGGTAGTGGATGGGGAGCACCAAGAGAGTGCTAGGAGCTCCTCTGGGCAGGTTAGTGATCTGGCACCACCTGGGGAATAAATGCTAGTGAATGTAGTGCCCCTTGGTCATTCAAAGGCAGGATATCACCTCCAGAGGCCAAAGGAGGGTTACAATTGCACCCCAGGGCTGAGTGCATGACTAAAATGGGAGGACCAAGATTGAATATTGGTTGCCAGTCACTTTTGGCTTTTTTAACGTTTTTTTGCTGAACAGTTAAGGAGGTATGGATTAGGGGTCCCAGATACCGTAGCAGATCACTTACAGACTCTCCAGATCAATGCCAAGCTTCACAGTGTCAGAACCTTTAAGCTGACCCAACAGCACTGTTAGCACGTTCCCAAATTTCAGTGCATCCTACAATTAAGTAAGGCCCCTCTGAGAGACCAGACTTTTTCCTGGCTCTCTCCAGCAAGGTGCCACCCCTGGGTCTCCTTCTTGGCACAGCTTCCTCCAGACCAGGCAGGACAGCTTCAGGACCACTTCAGCACAAATTAGGCCCCAAAACAGGCTATTGGGCCTAACAGCAGAACTCCATCCTGCAGCTTCTCCCTAGGCCTTAGCCCAGGGGAAAAGAGTGAGATCAGGGTTTGTCTCACATACTGATATCCTCCCCCAGCATGCACCAGTGGCATACATCTCCTACTGGATTGGCTGAAGAAAATAAAACTATTTATAACTTGGTTTTGTTTCTGAAATCTCATACTATGACAAGAGATACCAGTGACATCTACAGGCAACAGTAAAACTATACAACAGTCTGAGCTAACTACAGCCCAGTCAAAAACAAAATTGACATAGTACTCCCTGTTTAGGACAAGAGGGCTAAATAAAGATGAATCATGTGTATAGACACTTAAACAAGCTGTGTTCTCCTGGTGATTAAAGTGGAATGTGGATGATAAAGCAAAGGATACCGGTTGAGGTTACAGTTTCTAGAAGTTCCAGTATGTTAGCCTAAATTTATTTCTATTACCATAACATAATCTTGACCATGGTGATCTGGAGAGAAGAAATGGCCACGGCCCACGAGAGAAAGATATTAGACTGGTCAACACGTAGCTGCCTGTTGGACTGGTCAACCTGTAAAAAGAGGGGTCAGCATATCACTAAACTTTTCAAGGAGATTAATGATCCTTTCATAGCTCTAGTAAAGGGTTGGGATCTGGAAGATACCCCCAAAATTTGATAAAAGGCACTGAGCATTTGAAAAGGGAGTGAAGCCCTGTTGTTTATGTGCAGATATTAGAATTTGAAGAGGTTGTTAGTCCTGGTGAAGTGGTAAGGCCCAAGGGTCTGATCACTTGTTAAAGTGGTTGTAAACCCTTTACAACCACTTTAACCTACAGGTAAGCCTAGATTAAGGCTTACATGTAGGTGCTTGAAATATTTCCTAAACCTCCATGGTTTAGGAGATGTTTACTAAAATCACGGGCGCCAATGTCTACAGCACATGCGCCGTAGAGAACGGCGCAGGCGCACTTTAGCAAAGGCGATCGTGCCATTCCTAAAGGAGGCCGTGCCGTGACTGGCGGCTCCCACGCTCATGCGCGGAAGTGACGTCATCGCGGCTCCGGCCAATCACAGCGCCGGAGCCACGATACCCGGAGGCAACCCCCCGGAAAGATGTCGACCACCTGAACAGTGTACGAGGGCGGCTGCGAGGGCTTCGATCGGAGGTGAGTATTACATAATGAGCTAGTATGCTATGCATACTAGCTCATTATGCCTTTGTCTTGCAGGGTTTTTTTGCCTTTACTTCCTCTTTAAGAATGCAAGCTTGAGACAGTAGTAGAAAGCAAAAAGTAAAGTGTGCACCCACAGACAGAATACCCACCAATGGTGAATGTCTATGGACACCATCTTTTTGAAAGATTGCTACATTTTGAAATTTAAAATGTGAACTCAAGAAGCCTGTACCGAAGGATAAAACTCCAGCACCACCAGTTCCTACACTGAATAACTCTGACACAGTTGGATGTTTCTATGTTGTACTTTTGGCTAAGACCGCACAGTCTGCAGTTGATAGAAAACAAGAATTCTTGCGTCGCAAACAGGCCTTTGGAAATGCAGCAAGTCCAGATCTGATCACGGATCATTCTCTTTCCTGCCAAAACGAATATCCAAAAGCACAACACAGACAGAGATAAGCAGTTATGCTTGTGCTGTATTTGTTACTGAATGTTGTGTTTTGCCCTTAGCCATTTATAAACTGTTTTCTGGCCAAAGATGCAGTAAGGATAGAGCTGTCACGTGCACAGGGATGTTTGTGTGTCTTTGCTTGAATGTGCTAAATACAACAGACTATAATCCTCTCTAGGAAAGGGACAAATGGGTAATATACATTTCTAATAAACTAGATGTAGCGCTTACCCCCAGAGGAGTCACTTGATATGACATGTTCTCTGTTCCCTGCCATAACTCTGCAAACTGCTTTATCCCCTCTAAAGGCCTTGTACACACGATCAGTCCAAACTGATGAAAACGGACTGAAGATCTGTTTCATCAGTCCAAACCTACCGTGGGTGGGCCCCATCGGGCTCCTTCAGTCCAAAAATGTGGAACTTGCTTTAAAATTGGACTGATGGACGCCTGACCGATCGGTCAAAACCGATGGTTAGTACGCAAAAGCATCGGTTCCAAACCCGTGCATGCTCAGAATCAAGTCGACGCATGCTTGGAAGCATTGAACTTCATTTTTTTCTGCACGTCGTTGTTTTTTACGTCACCGCGTTGGACTCGATCGGTTTTTGAACTAATGGTGTGTAGGTACATCAGACTATCAGTCAGCTTCATCGGTGAACCGATGAAAACGGTCCTTCAGTCCGTTTTCATCCGTTTTGACTGATCGTGTGTACATGGCCTAAAGTGCAAAATCCAGCTCACTTATGCATAGGAACCAATCAGCATCCAGATTTTAGAGCTTAATTAAACAAGCTGAGGTTAAAATCTGATTGGCTACCATGCACAGTTGCACCAGATTCTGACTGCATCAGTTTTAGTAAATCTAGGTACTTGTTTGCTTTATATATATATACTTTGATTGAATCTGCATCTTTATGCCTTACCATTGTGCTACAATACTGTCCGTCTTTATTTGAAAGCTATTTACTGTCTATAATAATTTGATGCATAATGCATCCGTGCGTGTTTCTATCTACATCCTTTTTATGTGTGCTTCTTTGCAGATTGGGCTTACTTTCTGCCGAATATTTGGCAATGCCTTATACACTTCCTTATTTTTCCCTTGATACCATGGAATTCCATTGCAGGTGCAATTGATCCCTGCTATCGGTATGTCTGTCCCTATACCTTCATCCTCCCCCCTCCCCTTCTCCTTTTTTCCTTCCACTTTTTCCCACCATTCCTATCTCCCCCCCCCTATTTTTTCCTTCCCTTTTTCCTTCTCCCCATTCTCCCTCTATGTCCTTCCATTTTTTTTCTTCCCCCCCCCCCTCTTTTTCCTGTCCCATCCCCTTTGTTCCTCACCTGCCCCTCCATTTCCGTAATGGCCATACAACCCTCTTGTCTGCAGCTATTTTCACAGTTTCATACATCTTCTGTATTTTTCTACTCAATAGATGGTCGACACATTTTTGTGATACAATTGGAACTCCTACAAAAAATATTTTTGATATTCCTCTATACCCCTGTGGAATGCTTCAGATATTCTGGATGGATATATCCACCATGGTGTTTTAGGTGACGTAAATATGTGGTGTATATATATGTCTGTACATTGTTAAAAAAATCCCTTTTGTCTCGTCCTGAGGAAGCCCAACGGCGAAACGCGTAGGCGACTTCAAAGGATTTTGTCCATATTTATTTATCAATTTATATGGTTTTTAAATATTTTTCATTATTGCTGTACAATTTTCTATTCTGTAATAAATATATTTTTTATATATACTTCCGTCTTGCCTTAAAGGAACACTAAAGGTTCGTTTTTTTATTAGATCAATTGATTGCTGTAAGCTAGAGCATTTAAATATCACTTACCTTGTTTTCCCTTTGACCTCCAAAATACAGTAATCCAGGTTTTAAAATGCCATTTCCTGTCTCTCCTCTTCTTGCTTTCCACCAGCATCTGAGCTGTTTTGCATGGTGGAAAGCAGAATGTGCTCACCCCCTCCCTATGACTACAGCCCTGTGTGAAGATGCTCTCTTATCCCTCACAGGCATGGAGGCTAAGCCTAATGGGAACTGTAGTTCCCATTAGGCCGTGATGTAACAAGAATGAATGCGCACCGCAAACCAGGAAGTCAGTGATAATAATGATTCAGGAGTGACGGAGGTGAAAAAAACAGCTGGATTTCAACAGGTATCAAACTAGTTATAATGCAAAACATTACTTTTTACTTTCTCAGCTACTGTCAGACTTTAATTTAAGAGGAAAATATTTTTGTCTTTACAACCCCTTTAAAGTCCGACCATCAATTACTACTTTTAGCGATTGTTTCCTCTCTTCTACCATATACGGATGTGGCTAATGTGAGTGCTTTCCTTGTGTGGTTCTTTTGTTTCCCTTTTCCTCCCTTCCCCCTTCCCCTATCCCTCCCTTTTGTCCCCCCCCCCCTCTCCCTTTTGATTTAGTAAATCTACCCCCTTGTTAGGTAATGAAATGCTGCAAATACCTATGAAATTAAGTATTAGTATACTACCCACAACTACATTAGCATCTAGGAAATAGGAATCAGGCTACTTAGTTGTGAATAAAGTAAGTATATTATCACTAGGCAAAAAAATTGCAAAGCACAAAAATCAATGAACAGATAAAGGTATCCATTTGAATGTAATAAACAAATTAACGGCTATCATTTGACAGTTAATCTAGATCACTATGGTACTAAGCAAAATTAACCTAATATCAGCAGCACTGGTAAAGATCAGCAAAGGTGTCACAGAGATTGAGATGAGCTGCATTCCCAGTTAGAAACACTTATACCAGTTATCCAAAATCTAACTTGGAAAAGACTCAGATTATGGTAGTTTAAAGCAATATTTAAGCCTAGTTAAAAAAAAAATACAAATACGTTATACTTACCTGCTCTGTGCAATGGTTTTGCCCAGAGCAGCCTGGATCCTCCCCTTTTTGGGTCCAACGTCGGCACTCATGGCTCCTCCCTAATGCTGGATGCCCTTACAGCAAGCAGCTTGCTCTGGGGGGCACTTAAGCAGGCACGCTCCCGAGCCATGGCTCTGTGTGTCCATTCACACATGGAGCCACCGCTCGGCCCTGCCCCCTCCGTCTCCTGATTGGCTCACTGGCTGTACTCCCAAAAGTCAATCAGGAGTGCGAGTCTCGGAGAGGCAAGGCTCTCGTGGACATAGCTAGTTTAAGAGGAGGCTCAGGTAAGTATTTGGGGGGCTGCTTCACACAGAAGTTTTTATTACCTTTATGCATAGAACACATGAAGGTAAAAAAACCTTGTGCCTTTACAACCATTTTAAAGTTCAACTGCAGTCACAGAATGGATATGGAGTGAGATACACTTTGTACTAATAAATTGCTTTTTTGTGCCTACCCTTTTGTGTTACAGCAGTTGTGCACTGTCCAGTCCAATAGACATCAGAGGTAGACCTAGTGCACTTAGTAATCAACACCCAGGAGCAGACCAGGTCAGACGTGCCTCCTCTCTTCCCCTCCAATGTGAGGCCTCGTACACACGACTGAGTAACTTGTCGGGCGAGACACATCGTTTTCCTCGTCAAGTTCCTTGTTAGGCTAGTCGAGGAACTCGACAAGCTTGCTTTGCGTACACACGGTCAAGACAAAATCTCCTCGTTCTCAAACGCGGTGACGTACAACACATAACGGCAGGGGAAGTTTGATTCCACTGGCACAACCCTGGGGGCTGCTTTTGCTAATCTCATATTACTGCGTGTTAAGTAAAAGTTTGTTAACCACTTGAGATCCGCGCTATGGTCGAAAGACGTCCACAGCGCGGCTCTCAAGTGCCGGGTGGACGTCCCTGGACGTCCTGCTGTTGTTGTTCCCTGTGCGCGCCGCTGGGGGCGCGCAGCGGGGAAACAACGTGCCCGGCGCATCGTTCGGGAGCCGATGCGAGTGCCTGGCGGCCGCGATGTCCGCCAGACACTCGTGATCGTCGGTAACACAGCAGGACGTGGAGCTCTGTGTGTAAACACAGAGCTCCACGTCCTGTCAGGGAGAGAGGAGACCGATCTGTGTCCCTTTACATAGGGACACAGCATCGGTCACCTCCCCCAGTCAGTCCCCTCCCCCCACACAGTAAGAACACAATGAGGGAATACATTTAACCCCTTCCTCACCCCCTAGTGTTAACCCCTTCACTGCCAGTCACATTTATACAGTAATTAGTGCATTTTTATAGCACTGATCGCTGTATAAATGTGAATGGTCCCAAAATTGTGTCAAAAGTGTCCGATACGTCTGCCGCAATATCGCTGCCCTGACAAAAAAAATCGCAAATCGCCGCCATTACAAGTAAAAAAAAAAAAACAAAAAAACATAAATCTATCCACCATTTTGTAGGCGCTATAACTTTTGCGCAAACCAGTCGCTTATTGCGTTTTTATTTTTTTTACAAAAATACGTCGAAAAATACGTATCGGCCTTAACTGAGAAAAAAAATCGTTTTTTTAAAAAAATATTGGGATATTTATTATAGCAACAAGTAAAAAATATATATATATTTTTTTAAATTGTCGCTCTTTTTTTGTTTATAGCGCAAAAAATAAAAACCGCAGAGGTGATCAAATACCACCAAAATAAAGCTCTATTTGTGGGGAAAAAAGGACGCCAATTTTGTTTGGGAGCCACGTCGCACGACCGCGCAATTGTCAGTTAAAGCGACGCAGTGCCGGAAGCTGAAATTTCGCCTGGGCACAAAGGGGGTTTATGTGCCCAGTAAGCAAGTGGTTAAGAGACGATTTGCACTTTTCAGTCTGTTACAGCGTGAAAAATGTGCTATCTCCATTACAAATGCTACTTTTACTCCCGTCTCATACTTTATTCTGAGCATGCGCGGGTTTCTTAGCATACACACGATCGAGTTTCTCGTCAAAAAAGAGCCCGTCGAGGAACACGACAAGGAAATTGAGACTCCTGTCGAGGAAATAGAGAACTTGTTCTCTTTTTTGCTCGTCGAGTTCCTCGACAGTTTCCTCGATGAAAAACGTACACACGACCGTTTTCCTTGGCAAAAAAGCTCTCCCACCAAGTTTCTTGATGGATTCTGTCGAGTTACTTGGTCGTGTGTACGAGGCCTCAGTCTGTGTGTGGAAGCCAGTCCTAAGGGGTATTTTTGTTACTCTGCCAGCACAGGGCACTGCAGTGTGAGGGCAGGAAGCAGAATTTTCACTAAGAGAAAATGGCTTTTAAAGTGGAGGTTCACCTAAAAACCTTTTTTTTCAACATTAGATTGAGGCTCGTTTTGTCAAGGGGAATCGGGTATTTTTTTAACAATCGAAGCAGTACTTACCGTTTTAGAGAGCGATCTTCTCCGCCGTTTCCGGGTATGGGCTGCGGGACTGGGCGTTCCTACTTGATTGACAGGCTTCCAACAGGCTTCCGACGGTCGCATACATCGCGTCACGATTTTCCGAAAGTAGCCGAACATCGTTGCGCAGGCGCCATATAGAGACGCACCGACGTTCGGCTTCTTTCGGCTACTCGTGACGCGGATGTATGCGACTGTCGGAAGCCTGTCAATCACATAGGAACGCCCAGTCCCGAAGACCATACCCGGAAGCGGCGGAGAAGATCGCTCTCTAAAACGGTAAGTAATGCTCGGATTTTAAAAAAAACACCCGATTCCCCTTGACAAAATGAGCCTCAATCTAATGTTAAAAAAAAAATTTCGGGTGAACTCCCGCTTTAAGTAATTTCCAAGAATAACATATAAGGGTCTAGGTCTACAAAGCGGCTTCATTTGGTCTTCAAGAGAACTTTGCGAATTGCAAATATTATTCCCTGCATAACATTACCATCTCACCGACTGATTTTCATGGTTTTCCGACCGCTGCTATTTACATTTATCGGGAGATTTATATGACATAAATCCCCACTAAAAATGTTCCCAAGTTCTATTGAGTCATTCTACATGTACTGCGTGTGTAGAACACTTCTCACAACCCTGACGTTGAATATTTTTTTGTGAGAAGCCAGAAAGAAAACAAAGTTGTGCGTAGCTTGTGTGATTCGTGAATATAGGAACACAGATAAAATACTGCCGGTGATGTCAACTGTTCAAAAATGTTCCATTTGGCTGTGCTTCTTCCTCGTGACATTAATGGAGCAATCAGCCACTATAATGTCTAATGTAACACAAGACTGGTTATTGCTTAATCCCATGTTTATAGTAAATCCCAACTTTCATTTTATTTAACTACCTCAATACCGGGCACTTTCACCTCCCTTCCTGCCCAGGCCCATGTTCAGCTTTGTCACACCACTTTGAATGACAATTGCACAGGCATGCAACGCTGTACCCAAATTAATTTTTTATCATTTTATTCCCACAAATACAGCTTTTGGTGGTATTTAACCACTTGCTTACTGGGCACATAAACCCCCTTCGTTCCCAGGCGAAATTTCAGCTTCCGGCACTGCGTCGCTTTAACTGACATTTGCGCGGTCGTGCGACGTGGCTCCCAAACAAAATGTACGTCCTTTTTTCCCCACAAATAGAGCTTTATTTTGGTGGTATTTGATCACCTCTGCGGTTTTTATTTTTTGCGCTATAAACAAAAAAAGAGCGACAATTTAAAAAATATATATATTTTTTTTACTTGTTGCTATAATAAATATCCCAATTTTTTTTTTAAAAAAACTATTTTTTTTCTCAGTTAAGGCCGATACGTATTTTTCGACGTATTTTTGTAAAAAAAAAAAAAAATCACAATAAGCTACTGGTTTGCGCAAAAGTTATAGCGCCTACAAAATAGGGGACAGAATTATGATTTTTTTTTATTATTTTTATTTTTTACTAGTAATGGCGGCGATCTGCGATTTCTATTGGGACTGCGATATTGCGACGGACGTATCGGACACTTTTGACACAAATTTGGGACCATTCACATTTATACAGCGATCAGTGCTATAAAAATGCACTAATTGCTGTATAAATGTGACTGGCAGGGAAGGGGTTAACACTAGGGGGTGAGGAAGGGGTTAAATGTGTAGCCTGGGTGTGTTCTAACTGTGTGGGGGGAGGAGGGTGACTGGGGGAGGTGACCGATGCTGTGTCCCTATGTACAAGAAACACAGATCGGTCTCCTCTCCTCTGACAGCACGTGGAGCTCTGTGTTTACACACAGAGCTCCACGTCCCTGCTGTCTTACCGACGATCACGTGTACCCGGCGGACATCGCGGCCGCCAGGTACACGCATCGGCTTCCCAGCAATACGCTGGGACAGTGTTTACTGCAGCGTGCCCCTCAGAGGCGCGCGCGGGTAATGCACTTTAAATGACGTCCAAAGACGTCCAGTTGGCACCTGAGAGCCGCGCTGTTGACGTATTTTGTCAATAGCGCGGGTCTCAAGTGGTTAATCACTGCTGGGTTTTTTATTCTTTGAAAAAAAAATGAAAACCTAAAATTTGGAAAATAAAATAATGTTTTACTTAGTTTCTGTCTGAACATTTTGTAAATAAGTAAATTTTTCTCCCTTACTGATGTCCGCTGATGAGACTGCACTGATGGGCACTGATAGGAACTGATGAGGCGGCACTGATTGGCACTGATGGGGTGGCCCTAATATGCAGCACAGATGGGCACTGATAGGTGGCACTAATGGGCACTGACAGGCAGCACTAATAGGCGGCACTAATGGGCACTTATAGGCAGCACTAATGGACACTGATAGGCAGCACGGAGGGATAACACTGATGGGCGGCACTGATAGGCAGGCACTGATAGGCAGGCACTGATGGGCACTGAAAGGCAGCACTGATTGGCCTCACAGAGTGGTGTCACACATAGGCGTGCGCACATAGGGTGTAAGGTGTGCCTGGGCACACCCTAATCACCCTGTACTGTGCAGATCCCCCCTGCTGCCTGGCTGGGGGACTGAGGAATCTCTGTCTCTGTCTCAATAGTCAGACATCAGGGGTCTGTTTAGACCACTGATATTTCACCAAAGCCCCCCAACAGGGCTCCTATATATATATATATATATTTAAAAAAAATTGTAAAAAAAAAATAATAATAATACAAATAAAGACACTGACACCAATCTCTGCCCTGCTGACAAAGCCCTATTGACTTGCCCACTGCCATATATGGTATATTACACACGCATGTGTGTTTGAGCTTTGGTGTGCACACCCTAATGCCATAGGCTGCGCACACCTATGGTGTCACAGATGGGCACAGAGTGGTATCATTGATGGGCAATTTTGAAGCTGCATTGTAATCAGGGTACTAACGATCAGGGCGCTAATTACCTATACACACCCCCCTATGAGGAGATGCGGCTGATCGGCTCTCCTCACCTCCCACTCAGTGTGAGGCAAGCAGAGACAATAAACGGCATCTTTGACCCTGATCAAAAGTTTACATACCCTGGTGATTTTGGCTTGATAACATGCACACAAGTTGACACAAAGGGGTTTGAATGGCTATTAAAGGTCACCATCCTCACCTATGATCTGTTTGCTTGTAATTACTGTGTGTGTGTAAAAGGTCAATGAGTTTCTGGACTCCTGACAGACCCTTGCATCTTTCATCCCTGATATGTGTCTGATGTACCATGTACTTGTATTAAAAAGTATCCTGTTGTTTTTGTTTTGCTTCTCTTAGTGTAGCTGCTGGCTTTTAATAAACTGACACTTACCTGCTCCAGCGTTCCAGTGACGCGACGCCCGGGGGTCCGCTCCTCTCCCCCCCTCCCCGGCCGGCGTCTTCATTGTCACTGTGGGCACCCGGCCGTGACAGCTTTCGGCTTCACGGCCGGGCACCCACTGCGCATGCGCGAGCGGCACTGCGCATGCGCGCGCGGCCCAGCGCTGCGCTGTTTGATTGGACAGGCGATCGCCTGGGACCTGTCACGTGTCCCATGCGATCGCCTACAGGGAGGGGCTGCCAAAAGGCGATATGACGTATCGCCTTTGCAGCCCCTCGGCGGAAGGAGGAAGTGGGACAGGAAGTCCCCTTCTCCTGAAGCCCCCACTCCCCCCCCCCAAAAAAATACATGCCAAATGTGGCATGTAAGGGGGAGAGGAGTGGGTTAAGAGGAAGTTCCATTTTTGGGTGGAACTCCTCTTTAAGAGATTGAGCCTTTTGTGTCTATCCATTGTGACCAGACCTTATAAAAAAAATTCGGGGAGTTCCTGCTTTCATGGGTCAGTTTATACAGTAGCAGTACAGAGTTAATCGTTGCTACCCAGTTGTTGAGTGTTGGTGATGCTGGTTGCTTTCACCTAAGGAGGCTCTCTCTTCTAGCGTAGTATAGAGTATAGACGAGAAATAACTTCACATGTCTGGAGACCACAATATCTTCCATGGTACCAAGTAGTGCTAAGGCCGAATCCTGACTAAGGGACCAGTCAACAAATTCATTCAAAGCCCCGATTACCTTCTCCCAGAACTGACGGATAAGGGGGCATTCCCATGCCATGTGGAAGAACGTACCCGGGAAGGAATGACACCTGGAGCAGAGGGGGCCTTTCCCTGGGTAGATTTTTGCTAATCTTACCGGGGTATAATATGCTCTATGGAGGAATTTAAGTTGGATGAATCAGTCTTTAGCAGAGATCATTTTAGTGATATAGCCACTCACCAAGTCCTCCCAGTCTTCTTCAGTCAGCCCCGGTATGTCAGACTTCCACTTGTCATACATTGTCATCAGAGTGGTCTCATGTACCGAGTCAAGATAGAAGTAGAGGGAGGATAGCGGTTTGTCTAGAGTTTTCGAGATCAGGAAGTGTTTCGTAGCGTCTGTTTGAAGGGTTATGGGGGTAGGAAATTGCACCTGGGTTGGGTGTTTAAGCTGATAGTATCGAAAGATCACGGAGGCGGGTAGAGAGTATTTCTCTCTCATCACCGAAAAGGAGGAGAGAGAACCGTCTGTTAGTGATCTGCAATTTTTAGCGGTATAGCGACATTGCAGCAGACAGATCGGACACTTTTGACACATTTTTGGGACCATTGACATTTATAGAGTGCTCGGTGCTATAAAAATGCACTGAATACTGTAGAAATGTCACTGGCAGGGAAGGAGCTTAACACTAGGGTCCGATCAAGGGGTTAAGTATGTGTTCCCTCACTGTGTTCTAACTGTGTGGGGATGGGACTAACTAGGAGAGGTGACAGATCGCTGTTTCTACTTTTTAAAAACACACAATCTGTCTCCTCTCCTCTGACAGCACAGAGATTTGTGTGTTTACACACACAAATCCCCATGCTGCCGCTCGTGCACATGATAGCGCAAGGCCGGCGGCGATCGTGTGCCTCCGGCGACGCTCGCGCGCCCTCTGGTGGCTGTCCTAGGTAAATCTGTGTATGTACAGGATTTCGCCCATGAGATCTTATCATGATGGTACCGATGCCCTACACTTTTACATAAAATTAATCCATCTATCCCTGAATATTTGCTGGCAATGTTTGCGTGAGCCTGGCACCATGACCCATATTTGGGGCACCTGTCCGAAAATGGTCCCATTTTGGGATAATATATTACCAATGTTTGATAAATTAGTGAGAGATAAAATCCCAAATAAACCTCATATTACAGTGCTGTCCATGCTGCCAGGCTCTTACAGACAAATTAAGACAAACCTAGTTAGGCACTTCATCACTGCGGCTCGTTCTGCGATAGCCAGGTGGTAGCGCCAGGTCAATGCTCCATCAATGGCTGATTGGGCTTGTAAGTTGGACAAGATCGAGCTTGTGGAGTGTATGATCGTGTGGGATGAGGATAAATCTAAATCGCACAAACTTATGTGGACAGTTTGGTCTCATTTTAGACATTCTCCTGACTTTGACTCCTTTATCTCCAATAACATTTGAGGTTCAACGACTATCTGGGGTTTTCCTTTGGTATTTTTTTTTCTCTCTCTCTCTGCTTCTCTTTTTCCTTCCCTTCTTATTACAATCATTATTACTTTTCCTGTGTATTGAAATAGAAAGCTAGCACCTTTGTGTTGCCTGATATTTCAGGTACAGTGGAACCTCGGATTACGAGCATAATCCGTTCCAGGAGAATTCTCGTAATCCAAAGTACTCACATATCAAAGCGAGTTTCCCCATTGAAGTCAATGGAAACAAAAATAATTAGTTTTGCATTGACTTCAATGGCATGCAATACCACATGCGGCCAGAGGTGGGGGGTCGCCGGAGAGCATTGGAAACAGACAGAAAGTCCCGAGGACAGCTCAGTTGACCTTGGCAAACCTCAGAAAGGCTTGGGAACGGAGTATTTCCATGTCTTTCTGAGCATTTCTGAACGGCACCAATCGGCTCGGCTCAGCTCCGGCGCCCCCCAACCTCAGGCCAAACGCGGTACTGCACACCACTTTTGCCTGAATCCTGCTCGTGTTGCAAGACAACACTCGCAAACCGAGTTAGGATTTTTTTAAATACAGTGCTCGTATTGCGAAACGCTCATTAACCACGTTACTCGCAATCCGAGGTTCCACTGTATTGTGATCTTTTCTATGTTTCTACCTGAACCGGATGTTTCTATCAGATACTCCTCAGTGTGCTCACCCAAAAAATTGTTTCTGTTCTACAATGTATGCTGCTCATCATGAAGGGGATGTATGAATCTGGATACATTTGTTCAGTAATAATTTGTATTTGCATTGCACACTTATATTTTTCACAAATACGCAAAAAAAAGATTAAATATAAATGCATGTGCAATATGCGGTGTTAGGAAAAATGGGCCCTAAAAGTACTAATAAATAAGGTGATAAAATACAATTATTGTGGATCCAAACTCCTATGTAGGATAAAAATTGTCTCCTAACCTGGATGTGCATGTACTAATGCAAAATCTACTTCTACCCGAAGGAAGAAGATTGGGCTAGCAGAGTGAGTGAGAAAAGTCCTTAAAAATAAAGTCTGTCTTAATAAACGTAAAATCCTGAAATTCTGGGAACTGTGTGCAGTAATTATCTGTGCCATATTCACTACCAAGTGCAAGGCTTCACAGTCCTGTATTATAGCTATTGCTATGCCAGTATGTACATCCTATAAGGCCAGCTCCTCCAGTACACCTGTAAATCTGGTCAGCGCTGACACCGAGGCCTTCCATCTTTTGGTTCCTGTTTCTGCATGGGGTGACCAGTTAAGCCTCGTACACACGATCCAATTGTTGGCCAACCGAGCACCTGATTTTCGTCCAAAGGGAGTGTGCCTGGATCTTGTCTTGCATACTAACGGTACACAATTGCCAACAAACACGAACGTAGAGGCGTACTACGAGGAATTTCAGCTCTTGAGCCCCACCCTTTGGGCCCCTTCTGCTAATTTCGTGTTTGGTGAGCATTGATTCTGAGCATGCGTGTTTGTACTTTCGACTTTTGTGTGACGGACGTGTACTGATGATACGAAAATCAGACCGCTGTCCAACCGCTGGACAACAATTGTCAGAAGGAGCGTACTAATGGTCAGATTTTAGGACAACAGTCTGTCAACAGACAATCCTCTGCCAACAATCGCATTGTGTTTATGAGGCTTAAAGTGGAGTTCCACCCTCTTTTTCAACTTTATAGAATCCTATTTGATACTGGCCCCTTAAATATATTTGGCATGTTTTAAAAAAAAAAAAAAAAACTCACAGTGTTATCCTGAATCTTTATATCTCCCGCCGCGGCGGCAGCTGCCTCGCCGCGTTTTCCAGCGCTGCTATGCCTCCTGGGAGATGTTTATCATCAATCCCAGAAGACAAGGTTGCTGGCCTGAAGTATCACGAGATTCGCAAGCGGGCGGAGGTAGAGACATGGTAATCTCGAGCGAGCGGAGGGGCGGGCGGAGGCGGAGACATGTTAATCTCGAGGGAGCGGAGGGGCGGGTGGAGGCGGAGACATGTTTATCTCAAGGGAGCGGGCGGGCGGAGGCGGGGTCATGGTAATCTCGAGCGGGCGGGCGGAGGCGGAGAGATGGTTAACAGCCCCGCCCACCGCACTAATTATGTAATCGGCAGGGGGGGAGGAGGAGTGTTGGCGGGAGATAGCAAGCACCGCGCTATCATATACGCTGCCACTGCAGTGCACCCAGCAAACGCAGCCACTTTGCCATCAAACTGCTGCCTCACTACAATGAAAGTTTATTGAGTTAAAAAAACTGCTGCCTTACTGTGCCATCAAACACTGCCTCACTGTGCCCGTCAAACGTATCCACTGTGCCAAACGCTGCCCAACGCTGTCTCACTGTGCCAGTAAAACGCATCCATGTGCTAGGGGCTATGCGATTTGGCGGGGGCAATGCAATGTGTTGGGGCGATGCAATGTGCTGGGGCGATGCAACTTGGCGAGGGGCGATGCAATGTGCTGTGGCGGGGGGTCGATGCAATGTTCTGGGGTAATGCGATTTGGCAGGGGGAGATACAATGTTCTTGGGTGATGCGATTTGGCGGGGGGGGGGGGTGATGCAATGTGCTGGGGCCATGCGATTTGGTGGTGGGGCGATGCTATGTGCTGGTGTGATGTCATGCGATTCGGTGGGGGGCGATGCTATGTGCTGGTGTGATGTCATGCGATTCGGTGGGGGGCGATGCGATTTGGTGGGGGCAATGCGATGTGCTGGGGCAATGTGATTTGGTGGGGGGTATTGCAATGTGCTGGTGCGATGTGATGCAATTTGGCGGGGGCAATGCAATGTGCAGTGATGATGCGATTCGGTGGGGGGCGATGCAATCTGCTGGTGTGATGCAATGCAATTTGGCAGGGGGCAATGTGATTTGCTGGGGCGATGCGATTTGGTGGCGGGGTGATGCAATGTGCTGGGGCAATGCGATTTAGTGGTGGGGCGATGCAATGTGCTGGTGCGATGTGATGCAATTTGGCAGGGTGCAATGCGATGTGCTGGGGCCGATGCGGTGTGCTGGGATTGATGCGGTGTGCTGGACCGATGCGGTGCGCTATGTTATGGTGGCAATGTGCTGGGGGAAGGAGGAAGCAGGAGGAACTCAGCACAGCACAGGGATGGTGGGAACCCCTCATAATGAGCACAGCAGAAGTACAAATCCAGGAATTCAGCATAGCACAGGGATGGTGAGAACCCCTCATAATGAGCATAGCACAGGGATGGTGAGAACCCCTCATAATGAGCATAGCACAGGGATGGTGAGAACCCCTCATAATGAGCATAGCACAGGGATGGTGGGAACCCCTCATAATGAGCATAGCAGGGGTACATAACGAATGTTGGTAATTATTATGAAAAGTGAAGGAATCTAACGAAAATTCGTATTTCGTACGAATCCTAATTGAGTTTCGGGCACAAAATACAAAATAACGGCTAATGCGAAACGGAACTAAACAAAATGAATTTATTGACAGTGCACATGTCTGGTATATGTATACACACCACATATATAACAATATATATATATCATCTTGTTATGTAGATATACAGTATCTGCACAGGAACAAATGATTTTGTATATTTACTGGTTCCTGGAAGGAGGGGGGGAGGAGAGGTTTGCATAGATAAGGGGCGGTAACTTCCTCTGACACTCCCGTTGCTATTGAAACCTGATCTGAAACCATTACACTGCTTGTACAGCACTGAGCATGTGCGAGGTGTGCAAGGCTGAAATCCAGGAAGTCATACAGTCTGGCTTCATGATGCCCACACTTAAGATGGCCCCAGTCAATTTCGGTTTTATAAAGTGTCTAAATGCTGTAACAACCTAACAAAACGGACCTTAGTTTACAGACTAACTTTACTAGAATACATTAAGCTTGTGTATTACAGGGGTTTTCAAATTTAAAACGTTTTTATATTTAAAATTGTGGCCGGAACTCCGCTTTAAGAGTATCCTTAATCTTGCTGACACTGAGGGGTTGATTTACTAAAGGCAAATATACTGTGCACTTTGCAGTTGCCCTCTGCAAGTACAGTTGCTCCAGAGCTTGATAAATGAGGCAAGGCTTCACTTTGCAGTACCCAATCACGTGCAAGGAAAAAAAAAACAGCATTTTGCTTGCACATGATTGGATGAGGGAAGTCAGCAGAGCTTTTGCTCATTTGCTAAGTTCTGAAGCAACTGCACTTTTCAAAGTGCACAGTCTATTTTCCATTAGTAAGTCAATACCTGAGAGTGAAGTTATTTTCCTTGCACCATTTTACAGGGCACTTTTTTACTTGCACCATTCCCCCAGGCATTTAAAGCAGTAGGAAACTGTTAAACGAAAAAAAGTAGCCCCCCTGTAGGTTTAGGCCATAACATTGATGTGCGCAGCCTATTGCATTAGGGTGTGCACCCCAGAACACAAACACACGTGTGTGTGTGTGTTATCAGTAGAGCAGTGGACGGTGTCAGTAGAGCAGATATTGGTGTCAGTAGGACAGTGCACAGTGTCAATAGTTTATTATTTTTTGCAATTCTTTGTTTAATGATTTTTACATTAGTTTACTATGCTTCAGTTAAGAATGAAGACAGGAGCGATCAGTACAGATCACTCACTGTGTTCACTTAGAAAAGGAGGAGCCGGTTAATAAAACATTTACCAGCCCCTTCCCCACTCCTGAAAAAAGAGGAGGGAAGCTGGCAGCACTGCAGAGGGGAGAGAGGAAGTAGGGGGAATTTGTACCATGCAGGATGTTTAGGGTGCGCCCAGGCACACCCGGCACACCCTGTGCGCACGCCTATGGACCATAATGTGGTAGTATGTATCCGCAGACCCAGAAGCACAAAATGACGCACAGGTATGTGATTTCAGAAAGTGGTTAAAGTTTAACTAAAGGCAAATTTTAGGTTGTCCCTAGAAAAGTAATAGAGGGGAAATCTTCCAATAGGAACACTAGTTCTGGTGACCTGGGGTTACCCAAAAATTCCCTTCATTTGCAGGGATTTCCTCTCACTTCCTGTTTGGCTATGGGACAGGAAGTGAGGGGAAATCTTCTCGAGGGGACACAGGCGGCAAAAAAAAATCTGACAGGGGTTTTACCTCCCTTACGCTATCCAAAATGAAAAAAATAAGTTTTGCTTAAAGCTCTACTTTAATTGGAAATTGAGTGTTCACCCTGTAATGGCACAAGATCAGCACTGGACAGCTCCTAAAGTACTGGTTACTGTTAATTTTTAAAAGATCTTGTTACCTTGCCAATAGAGGGCAAAGTGAAAGGATTTTACTAAAGATTACTAGGGATAAGCTTCGAGTTTGAGTCAAACTCATGTTCGACTCGAACATTGCCTGTTCACCCGTTCGCCGAACAGAAAACAATTTGGGGTGTTCGCGGCAAATTCGAAAAGCCGTGAAACACCCTGTAAAAGTCTATGGGAGAAATCTAGTGCTAATTTTAAAGGCTTATATGCAAGTTATTGTCATAAAAAGTGTTTGGGGACCTGGGTCCTGCCCCTGGGGACATGTATCAATGCAAACATTTTTTTAAAAACGGGCATTTTTCCGGGAGCAGTGATTTTAATAATGCTGAAAGTGAAACAATAAAAGTGAAATATTTGTACCTGGGGGGGGGTGTATAGTATGCCTGTAAAGTAGCGCATGTTTCCCGTGCTTAGAACTGTCCCTGCACAAAGTGTCATTTCTGAAGGAATTGTCGGCTCCCGGCAATACAGAGAAAAGGCATTGAAAGTCATTGATTAAAAAATACAAATAAATGCGTGGGGGTCCCCCCAAATTCTATTACCAGGCCCTTCAGGTCTGGTATGGATATTAAGGGAAACTTCACCCCAAATTTAAAAAAAATGACATGCCCCCCCCCCCCCCCAAATATCCATACCAGATCCTTCAGGTCTGGTATGGATTTTAAGGGAAACTCCATCCCAAAAAAAAAATGGCGTGGAGTTCCCCCCAAAAATCCATACCAGACCCTTTATCCGAGCACGCAACCTGGCAGGTCTCAGGAAAAGAGGGGGGGACGACAGAGCACGCCCCCTGCCCCTCCTGAACCATATCAGGCCACATGCCCTTAACATGGGGAGGATGCTTTGGGGGTCTGTGACCCCTCAAAGCACCATGTCCCCATGTTGATGGGAACAAGGGCCTCATCCCCACAACCCTTGCCCGGTGGTTGTGGGGGTCTGCGGGCGGGGGGATTATCGGAATCTGGAAGACCCCTTTAACAAAGGGGACCCCCAGATCCCAGCCCCCCCTATGTAAATTGGTAATGGGGTACATTGTACCCCTACCATTTCAAAAACAAAGTGTAACAAATTGTAAAAAAAAACACACAGACACTGTTGAAAGAAGTCCTTTATTAGAAATAAAAAAAAAGATTCCAGCGGTGGTAATCCACTCTTGGTCTCCGCTCCAATGCTGCCGGTATCCTGCGATGGATGCTCTCCTCTCCGGGGTCCAGCGATGAGATGATCTCCTCTTCATCCAGGTCCAGGATCCAAGGATGAGATGTCCACAGCGCAGCGCAGCGCATCCTGTCTCCAGACACCCCGGGAATGATGCAGCGGAAGCCAGTGACAGCTCTTATGTAGCTGAGGGCGGGGCCACCCAGGCTTTCCTAGATCTGGGAGTCCCCTTTGTTAAAGGGGTCTTACAGATTCCGATAAGCCCCCTGCCCATAGACCCCCCACAACCACCGGGCAAGGGTTGTGGGGATAAGGCTCTTGTCCCCATCAACATGGGGACATGGTGCTTTGAGGGGTCACAGACCCCCAAAGCATCCTCCCCATGTTGACGGCATGTGGCCTGGTACGGTTCAGGAGGGGGGACGCTCCCACGCATTTTTTTTTTTTAAATCAATGACTTTCAATGCCTTTTCTCTGTATTGCCAGGAGCCGACAATTTATTACAGCCGCGAGTAGTTTTAAATTACTTTTTTTCCTACAGAAATGACACTTTGTGCAGGGACAGTTCTAAGCACAGGAAACATTTGTTATGTAGTTGGCAAGAGGTTAAGGGGTATGACAGGGGGGCAAAATAAAAATCAAAACATATTATAGTGGTTCTAATGGCTCAAGGTTTTTTACCTTTATGCATTCTACGTAGACCCCTGATGATGTCATTTATGACGAAACGTTCATCAGGATAGTTATGTACACATGCTGCTGCACCTGCGCGATTGCTGCTTGAAACTTACAAAGATTTTTTCTGTTTGATCTGTTGATTATGACATGCTCATAGCTTGGACTGTCATGTAAGTGTACTGTTTAATAAACCGAATGTTGAGAGTATTATACTAGGTGGAGTCTTTTTGTCTCCTAAACTTTCTGCTATCCAGGCTTTCTAATACTGCATCCAGTATCCTGAGTTGCTGTGAACCTCCTGGTATATACCATCCATGGCCACACATGTAATGTAATTTCAAACTTTATTCAGAGTTATTAATGTTTATATACAATTGATTTTTTGCACATTAGTACATTTTGATATTTGTTTGTATTCGCACTAATGCACTTTACATTTTTAGTGCTGCACTCTTTTTACATGTATGCATTCTATGCATGAATGTAAAAAACCTTCTCTGTGCAGCACCCAGAGATGCAAACAAAAGTCTCAGCTCTCTGGAATCTCTTCCACCTCATTGACTGATCACAGCCAGTGAGCCAATGAGAAGAGAGAGGGGGTGGGGGGCAGCGGCTCTGTGTCTGAATGGACACACAGAGAAGCAGCTTGGGAGTGAGCCTGCTTGGATGTCCCCACAGCAAGCCATTTGCTGTGGGGGCACTTGGCAGGAGGGTGGAGCCAGGAGTACTGGCGGGAGGACCAGAGAAGAGGAGGATCAGAGCTGCTCTGTGCAAAACCATTACACAGGGCAGGTAAGTATGACATGTTTGTTATTTAACAAGAAAAAACTTGACTTTAATATCACTTTAAGTATATCTCTGCAATACATAAATATTTCTTCATATTTTATCCTGAAAATACAGAAAAATGCCTGCTGATCTGCCAGAAATCCAGTGTGTTCATAATTTTCTGCACAATCCTACTCTGAAACCCAAATATTGTTGTCAAGCCTGCCTATCTCTACCCCTCTCAGGCCTCGTACACACGACCGAGGAACTCGTCGGGCGAAACACATCGTTTTCCTCGTCGAGTTCCTTGTTAGGCTTGTCGAGGAACTCAATAAGCTTGCTTTGCGTACACACGGTCAAGACAAAATATCCTCATTCTCAAACGCGGTGACATACAACACATACAACAGCAGGGGAAGTTCGGTTCCACTGGCACAACTCTTGGGGCTGCTTTTGCTAATCTCATGTGTTTGCGTATTAAGTAAAAGTTTGTTAAGAGACGATTTGCACTTTTCAGTCTGTTACAGCTTGAAAAATGTGTTATCTCCATTACAAACGCTACCTTTACTCCCGTCCCATACTTTATTCTGAGCAAGCGCGGGTTTCTTAGCATACACACGCTCGAGTTTCTTGTCGAAAACCAGCCCGACGAGGAACTCGACGAGCAAATTCAGACTCCCGTCGAGGAAAAAGAGAACTTGCTCTCTTTTTTGCTCGTCGAGTTCCTCGACAGTTTCCTCGATGAAAAATTTACACACGACCGGTTTCCTTGGCAAAAAAGCTCTCCCACCAAGTTTCTTGATGGATTCTGCCGAGGAAACCGGTCGTGTGTACGAGGCCTCAGTCTCTCTTCACATGCTGCTGCCTTGACTTCCAAAAGCATGCCCACACATTGGGGGTTATTTACGAAAGGCAAATCCACTTTGCACTACAAGTGCAAACTACAAGTGCAAAGTGCACTTGAAATTGTACTTAAAGTGAACTTGGAAGTACAGTCGCTGTAGATCTGAGGGTGACGTGCAAGGAAAATAAAAAACAGCATTTTAGCTTGCACATGATTGGATGATAAAATCAGCAGAGCTTCCCCTCATTTGCACTTGTAGTTTGCACTTGTACAGAAAAGTGGATTGATGTTTAACCACTTAAGCCCCGGACCATTTGTCTGGTTAAAGACCAGGCCACGTTTTGCGATTCGGCACTGCGTCGCTTCAACTGACAATTGCGCGGTCGTGCAACGTGGCTCCCAAACAAAATTTATGTCCTTTTTTTCCCACAAATAGAGCTTTCTTTTGGTGGTATTTGATCACCTCTGCGGTGATCAAAAACCAACATGGAACACAAACAGGAAGTGTGTCATAGAGGCAGGACGTGTTTCGGAACAGCTCATTGGTTCCAGTCACTGGCTGAAGAAGGAACCAATGAGCTGTTCCGAGTCACTGGCTGAAGAACCAATGAGCTGTGCCAGTCACTGGCTGAAGAAGGAACCAATGAGCTGTTCCAAAACACGTCCCGCCTCTATGACACACTTCATTTCCACTTCCTGTTTGTGTTCCATGCTGGTTTTTGTCTCGCTTCCTCTGACATTATCCACAGGCTCCAGCACTATTGTGTCCCCTGAACATTCACAGCACAAGACGGCTGTTATCTCGTGGATTTCCCTGGAAGCTTTACCATCACAGACTGGGACTGTCCTGCCACTGGAACATCTTCTGGACGCACTTACCTGCTACACGCCTGTTTCATCCACCATCTTGTAAGTGTTTTTAATCCCTTTAGGTGATATTAAAAGTTTTATACTTCTGCACTTAGAGGCGCCTTGTTTGTTTTTCAATATATTTATTTAGGAGCCAGCCATCCCCCCGAAGAAGACCATGATTTAATAGGTCGAAACGCATAAAGATCTCCATACAGTTCAATTATATAATGTAATGCTGTATAACTACATGGTTGCCTTGCTGCATTATGGAATATGTATTGTATCCCTATAACCAGAGTTCATATTTTAATGGTAACTTGTATTTACAACAATTTTATTCTAATAAAGATTTTTTTTATACAATTCTTCTATCTTGATTTATAAATATTGCTGCATTAAAACCCCCTGGGGGTATTTCCCTATAGTATCCAAATACATTTTGGGGTGCGTAGCCTGAACTCTCCCACGTGTGTCTTTTCCATTCTATAGAAGTTGTTTGTTACTACAGAAACAAAGTAAAAGAAAGAAAGTATGCTGGGACATGATCTAGAAAGAATGGGAAGTTTAGGGTTACATTTGGATAATGCTTGAACATACCCTTTAAAAATGTGTTTTGGTGTCAGTTTAACCCAAAGAAATAAATCATAACCTTCTCTCGTTATTCTAATGAAAGATGATAGTCGATTACTAGGACTTGCAGTACTTTGTACATCATCATTGCCCCTAGCTCTGCTTTAATAAATGTTACTTTCGCAATACTTTTATAAAATAATAAAAAAGATGAATTTGATCTGTGACACATTGCAATATATACAAATTACTGCAAGCTAACATCGATTACATAATCACTAGCTAGAATGGAGAATCATTAGCTCAATTTTATAATAATATTAGCAAAGTGCAGGTTTTTTTTCTACTTTGGAAAGAATCTCATTGAGATCGCCAGAAGTAAATGTTTTTTTTCACCCTCTGCAGATTAAGAGATTTACTATATTTCACAAATTGCCATATGCTTTCCATTTACTGAAATAGACCCAATCTCTGACGCAGGTAGAGCCATAGAGCCATATTTTTTTCAGTCGACAGACAGTAAATGAGGGCACTATTATTTTGTGTAAATGACGACAATTTATTTTTTTCTTTTGGTGTTATTTTACAATAATCAAGGTAAATGTTTTCCCTGTAGCAGAGAATATCATTATTACAATTACTATTATTTTTATTGTTATTGTTATTAACATAAATAAAAAAATACTACTACTACGACGACTACTACTACTACTACTACTACTACGACTAATAATAATAATAATAATAAATAGTAATGATACTACTACTAGTAATAGTAATATCATTTTTTTCCTTTAACCTGCCTGGCGGTATTCCCGAGTCTGACTCGGGGTTAGATTTTCATGCTGCGAGCGGTAACCCCCGAGTCAGACTCGGGCTCGCCTTGCTGGATCCACAGGGAGTGTTTACTTACCTTGTCCCTGGATCCAGCGATGCCACCGCGCTGTGTGAGCAAGCGGGACCTCGCTCGATTCACACAGCGTCCTCCTGTGCCGCCGATCTCCGTTCCCTGCGACGTTACGACGCACGGGAGCGGAGAACGGCGCCATATTCAAAAAGGTAAACAAACACAATACATACAGTATACTGTAATCTTATAGATTACAGTACTGTATGTAAAAAAATACACACACCCCTTGTCCCTAGTGGTCTGCCCAGTGCCCTACATGTTCTTTTATATAATAAAAACTTTTCTTTCTGCCTGGATACTGTAGATTGCCCATAGCAACCAAAAGTGTCCCTTTATGTAAAAAATAGTTTTAGAGCAGCTAAAAAACAGCGATAATAAATTCTAATCACTTGCAGAATTGTGCGATAGCGATTTGTGGGGAAATTCGTCATAAAAAAATAATAATAACGACAGCGACAATTCTGCAACTGAGCAAATTTCAGTGATTTTGATTTGATTACATTATTGAATAATTTTTATTATAATTATATTATTATTTGTTATAATTATTTATAATTATTTATTATATTATAATTTATAATTTTGTTTTTAAAAAAATGTCATACCCGGGATGCCTATTAGAATCTTGTTTGGTCAGATTTAAGTAAGTTATTTCTAAAAATTACAGGCCTACAATATAAAACACCAAATTTCCTTGCAAATAATGGTACCGCTTTCAGCACCTTTTTTCTGAAAGAATCATACCGCCAGGGAGGTTAATTAAGGATATGTACTATGAGAAATATGAAGTCTGCCATAGCTGTAATCTGAAAATGCTAGGTGTCTGACCATCATCCTGATCCAGAGGCTTAAAGTGGGACTAAACTCACAAATACTTACCATAGCTCTAAAGGTCCGACATCTGTGAGGTCCCTTACTCATGCCAGCATCTACTTTCCAGCTTAATCTGGGTGCTGGTCTTTGAATATCTTGATTGGCTAGCCCAGGGTAACATAACTCCCAAGCAAGTGCAGGAGTTCAGTCTACCAGTGCCAGAATGTATACTAATCTGCGCATGCACAGCTCAGTGTGCATTCTAATGGAGACTGTGAGCAGGCAGTTGTATGTATTTTTTTTTTTTTTTTTTGAGAAGAAACATTGCATGTATATTCTGCAATAAACAGCCTGTCAGTTGCATAAACAGTATCAAAGTAACCAAAAGTGCAGCAGTGAGAAGTAACCACTTAAGCCCCGGACCAATATGCAGCCTAAAGACCCAAGGTGTTTTTACAGTTCGGGACTGCGTTGCTTTAACAGACAATTGCGCGGTCGTGCGACGTGGCTCCCAAACAAAATTGGCGTCCTTTTTTCCCCACAAATAGAGCTTTCTTTTGGTGGTATTTGATCACATCTGCGGTTTTTAGTTTTTGCGCTATAAACAAAAATAGAGCGACAATTTTGAAAAAAAAGCAATATTTTTTACTTTTTGCTGTAATAAATATCCCCCAAAAACATATATAAAAAGATTTTTTTTCCTCAGTTTAGGCCGATACGTATTCTTCTACCTATTTTTAGTAAAAAAAATCGCAATAAGCGTTTATCGATTGGTTTGCGCAAAATTTATAGTGTTTACAAAATAGGGGATAGTTTTATTGCATTTTTATTTTTTTTTATTTTTTTACTACTAATGGCGGCGATCAGCAATTTTTTTCGTGACTGCGACATTATGGTGGACACTTCGGACAATTTTGAGACATTTTTGGGACCATTGTCATTTTCACAGCAAAAAATGCATTTAAATTGCATTCTTTATTGTGAAAATTACAGTTGCAGTTTGGGAGTTAACCACAGGTGGCGCTGTAGGAGTTAGGGTGCACCTAGTATGTGTTTACAACTGTTTGGGGGTGTGGCTGTAGGAATGACGTCATCGATCGTGTCTTCCCTATAAAGGGAATGACGCGATCGATGCGCCGCCATAGTGAAGGACGGGGAAGCCGTGTTTACACACGGCTCTCCCCGTTCTTCAGCTCCGGGGAGCGATCGCGATGGAGCGGCTATAAACAAATAGCCGCGCCGTGGTCCCGGATCGCTCCCCGAGCGGACCCGACCTCCGCATGTAGCGGGGGGGGTCCCGATCGGACCCCCCACCCGCTAATAGGCGAGGACGTATGTGTACGCCCATGTGCCTGTACGTGCCATATTGTGGACGTATATGTACATGCGGGGGTCGGGAACTGGGTAATAAAGCTTGATTTACCAAATACAGGAGACTATACTACCAAAGTAATATGCACTGTCTGTAAAAAAAATGGATGGACTGTTTTCATCGGTTATCCGATGAAGCTGACTGATGGTCCGTCGCGCCTACACAAAAAAAAACGATCGTGTCAGAACGCGGTGACGTAAAACACGACGACGTGCTGAAAAAAACGAAGTTCAATGCTTCCAAGCATGCATCGACTTGATTCTGAGCATGCGTGGATTTTAACCGATGGTTGTGCCTACTAACGATCGTTTTTTTCCCATCAGTTAGGAATCCAGCGGTTAAACTTAAAGCAAGTTGGCTTTTTTTTAACTGATGGTTAAATAACCTATGGGGCCCACACACGATCGGTTTTGAAAACGATGAAAATGGTCCATCAGACCGTTTTCCTCTGTTTAACCTATTGTGTGTACGAGGTCTTACAGAATGGTTTTGCTTGAGGGACCATCCTTTATGTTGTTCTTCTGCTGGCTATTGTTGGGGCCCTTTAGGAAGCGGCGGGGCACTTAACGACAGTTTTAGTAAAAAAACATGCAGTGCAGTTGCAGAAAAGGTGCAGTGCGGTATAGGCATGGTATAGTGTACAGGTGTAGTGTAAATGCGGGTCAAATGCAGTGACAGTTCAGTATAACTATAATATAGGGTTGGTATGGGTGCAGTATAGGTTTGGTAGAAGTGCAGTATAGGGCTATTATATATGCAGTATGGATGAATGCACTTGTTCTCCTGTTGTCTCAGTGACTAAGGCCCCGTACACACGACCAGTTTCCTCGGCAGAATTCAGCTTCCGACCGAGTTTCTGGCTGAATTCTGCCGAGAAACCCGGCTGTGTGTACACTTTCGGCCGAGGAAGCCGACGAGGAGCTCGGCGAGGAAATAGAGAACATGTTCTCTATTTCCTCTTTGTTCTATGGGAGCTCTCGCCCCGCCGAGCTCCTCGGCGGCTTCAGTGCTGAACTGGCCGAGGAACTCGATGTGTTTGGCACGTCGAGTTCCTCGGCCGTGTGTACGAGGCCTCCGTCTCTGCTAGCAGTGTCAACAATGTGTGGATAGTCCTCTCACCAGTTCCCAAGATGCTGCTGTGGACAATCGCTGTGTAAGGGGGGCTCCCTTGGTCCCTCGCCTCTGGCCTCCGGCAATCAGCAGTGCAAGACCTGTGGTGTGGGCGGTGCTGCTCTGCCCCGAGTGTCCTCAGTCTCAGGCTAACATCCCCTATTGGCAGGTGAACACTCAAACAGAGGCGCTCCCTATCTCTCTTTCTCTCTCTCCTCAGCACCAAGAGACAGAACTTTCCCAGGCAGTTTAATAAAAATCCTCCCTCCACTCCTTCTACTGAACAATGTCTATGGGGATCTGTAGTCTTAAGAGTCTGTAGGGCCCATTATTTGGCTGCCGTCCCAAACTACAACTCCCAGGATTCTGAATGCTCTGCATAGAAGTCTATGAGCTTGCTTGGCTTTAGCTCTCCCCTGCTGGCCAGAGGAAAATGGTGCATCATAACATTAGTATCTCAGTAGAATGTGAAAGTAAACTGACAGTAAAGGGAGAAATGTATCCTTTTTCATGTTTCTGTAGTCCAATACCTGGCTACATCTCCTACAATAGCCAACGCCAAGTATTTTAGTGGTTGCTGTGATGAAGGAAAGTGCAGCGAGACGATCACTGAAGAGGTAAGCATCAGTGGATCTAGGGGTGGCATTATACATAGACTGCCTGAAAGGGCATTAAAATGAGCTTTGAAATTAGGCATGTATTTTCTGGTCCTGTATAGCACTCCTGAAAAGGCAGCAAAAAAAAACTGTGAAAGGAAATGTCCTGTGTGCCGCACATCCAACAAAACCCAGTGGTATCTAAACATGGCTCAGTGTTGCCAACCTACTAGATTGAAATTTACTGGCATGACGCCCGAAATTTACTGGCACAGCCACGTTTTTACTGGCATTTCACAAAAGTTACTAAATTACGTTGTTAGGTGCAAATTTCAGTATTTAGGCTACAAACAAGTACGCTAGGCAAATAGCAATGTGATTTAAGGTAGATATATATTTTTTTATTTTCGATATAATAAGGGCAAATTATTTAGTCACATCCGGCGCCCCCGCACCTATGGCCAAATGCGGTACTGCACACCCCATTAGCTTGAATTCTGCTAGTTTTGGAGACAACACTCGTAAACCTAGTCAGAATTTTTTTTAAAAAGTTGCTTGTCTTTCAAAATGCTCATTAACCGCGATACTCGTAAACAAAGGTTATACAAGATCCGGTGCATAGCTGCCACCCTGTAGCAGTAAAACTGCTATAGGGCGGGTCGCAAGCGGTTAAATAAGAATTGAAATATGCAGAAATATAATAAGTAGAACGCAATTTTGGAAATGACCACATCCCTTGACTGGAAGACCTTGGAAGATTCTCATAAACAGACCTGTTAAAGTATCTATTTCATCCCTGTCCACTCCTTGAATGTTAACCGAATCTCTTTCACAGGTGATAATTTATAATATATTGCCCCAATCTGAGGATAATGCTGTAGTAATATTGTGGAATTGTTTTTCCAACACAGCTCTATGGATCAAGATGTTCCAAGCCATTTTTCCCTGCTCAGTTCTCTCTTCACTTTGGAAAAACGTGACAGAAGTGATAAGAGCCGAGTGGAAATAAAGGGAAGATGCCAAAACTGGATTACATTGTCTGCTGCAGAAGAAGAAAATACAATAGGATATCTCCTTAAATTATCATTTTCTCTGTTCCCCATGTATCTTATGAAAAGTGAGTTGTCAGAAAGTTGAGGAAGAATTCCAAAAGAAATATTATTTTGTTAAAGACATTTGCAGTTTTAACTATTCACTGGCGTCTTGGACACATTGCTGGTCATTCGCGTCGCAGTTTTCAAACTTCAACCACTTTTCGCCAACCAGGAACCGCACATACATTTGCAAATAATCACCAGAAACTTAGAAATCTACCGTCCACAAGTTCAACCAACCGCCAGATTTTGGTAGATTCAGAAGTCGAAACTGGTCAATGAATTACCAACTTCGGTACATTTTACCAACATGTCAAGAGCAATTGGATTTTTACACAAGGCTTTAGATGGGGAAAATTCAATCCCACCTACTTGTGGCTAAAATAAAAACACCATTTTATGACTTCAGTTGTTTTTTGATTTGGAAAGTTCATGAAAGTGAACATTCAGTCATTGGATAAAATTGCCACAAGAATTTCAATCTTGAAGCAAACCTTGGATCTAAAGTAAGGTGACCAAATTTTTTAAATTAAATCCAGGACATATTTTTTTTTACTAGTAATGGCAGAAATCAGCGACTCTCTGCCCGTCACCGCCCGCCTCACAGCCTGTCAAGTCTTACTCTTCGGGCCCCGGCTGCTACTGTGTGGGGAGTGGAGGAAGATAACTCCGTCAGGGAAGGCAAGGAGATAGGCAGGCAGGTGGCTGGCTGAGACTTGAGCCAAGGCAGAAGAACATGCGAGCGGAGCTGAATGGGCATGCACCCGAAACTGAAGAAATATTCCCTCCGCTCCAACCAGCACATGATCGTCAGAAAGGGGCACAGATGTAAAAAAAAATACACCCCCCTAAGCTAGTATGAGCAGCGGGGAGGGGTGTAATTCAGATTTTTTTTTTCATTCTGCACTGACTGTCTTTGAAATTGCCCCAGTTCAAATCCAATCCTGGGACAAAACCAGGGACAGACTAGGTGCAGGAACAGTGTCCCCAAAATGGGGACTGTTCCCGGAAAGCAGGGATGTTTGATCACCCTAATCTAAAGAGCAAGGTCTCCTTTTTTATTTTGTGGTTCCCCTCTTCTTGCTGAAACACCACCAAAACGTACACCTGTAGGGAAAAAAGTTATATATTTATAATTACCTTTCACCCAGTATCCACCTGTAGCACGTAGGCGATGGTGATCCTTCCTACGAGATCCTAAAAGTGGCCAAAAGCTCATGGCGGTGAAAATACGGTGTGTACGGGGCTAAAATAAAAAAAACAGCCGATTGTCATTGTGACAACTCGGCTGAATGTAATGTTAAATTTTTTTTTTTGGGGTGAACCCCCGCTTTAACCCCTTCAGCGCCCCCTTGTGGTTAACTCCCAAACTGCAATTGTCATTTTCACAGTAAACAATGCATTTTTAATGCATTTTTTTGCTGTGAAAATGACAATGGTCCCAAAAATTTGTCAAAATTGTCCGAAGTGTCCGCCATAATGTTGCAGTCACAAAAAAATCGTTGATCTCCGCCATTAGTAGTGAAAAAAAATAATTAATAAAAATGCAATAAAACTATCCCCTATTTTGTAAACGCTATAAATTTGGTGCAAACCAATCGATAAACGCTTATTGCAATTTTTTTTACCAAAAAGAGGTAAAAGAATACGTATCGGCCTAAACTGAGGAAAAAAAATGTTTTTATATATTTTTGGGGGATATTTATTATAGCAAAAAGTAAAAAATATTGAATTTTTTCAAAATTTAAGCTCTATTTTTGTTTATAGCGCAAAAAATAAAAACCGCAGAGGTGATCAAATACCACCAAAATAAAGCTCTATTTGTGGGGAAAAAAAGACGCCAATTTTGTTTGGGAGCCACGTCGCACGACCGCGCAATTGTCAGTTAAAGCGACGCAGTGCCGAATCGCAAAAACTGGCCAGGTCCTTTAGCTGCCTAAAGGTCCGGGTCTTAAGTGGTTAAGGGGTGTATTTATAAAATGACAAACAACCAGTTCATATTTGCTCAGTGGGTTGTTCCCCGTAGTTATGCCCTCTGTGGCGTTTGATTTACTAAAGCTGGAGAGTGCAAAATCTGGTGCAGCTCTTCATAGAAACCAATCAGCTTCCAGGCTTCTTATGGCCCGTACACACGATCCGAATATCGGACGAAAACGATCGTCTGAGGAAGAATCGTACGACTTTTGGATCGTGTGTACACTACTTTCGAGAGCCGATCACGACAGTTCATCCGATATTATTCGATCGGACAAGCACGAAAATTTTCCTCGTACGATGTCAGATCGTATGATTTTCATTTAGTCAGTACAGTTGTCGTCCGAAAATACAATACAAATACATTACAACACATGACATCACTTCCGATTTTTTTTTTTCTGTCGTACGAGAATTTTCGTGACTTTAATAACCCATTTCATTTTACTTGCGACTATTAAGCGAAAAAAGTCGTACGATCCGTCATCCGATATTCGGATCGTGTGTACGGGCCATTAGTCAAAGCTTAATTGAACAAGCTGAAGTCAGAATCTGATTGGCTACCATGCACAGCTGCACCAGATTTAGCAGTTTTAGTAAATCAACCCCACAGTGTCATTGCTACTGTGTTCACCAGACTTGCCCTATCCCAATTTGGGCCTGAATAATATGTACTTAAAAAAAAAGAAAGAGAATGGTAAAAAAAAATCCAGTTTAGATTGTTTTTCTGATGATGGTTGTGTTAGAAAAAATGCATGTTCTGTCTCAAAATGGACTCATAATCAAACATTTTAAGTGGAACAAAAATCTTGTGTAAGAAAAAGTGCCAACTGTACGCAAGTTTGCGTTTGTGGCTTGAAGGGGTTAACCTAAAGGTTATCGGCTGTTATCCTAAAGGAGCGGGAGGGGACGACCCTCCCTTCCCACCACCTTCTAATGCTCTTTCCGGGCCTTCCATCCCACCGGGAGACCCGATACACAATCCGGCGCATTCGCCAGCTAGGCTGAGACTGGAGTGAAGCCGGAAACGTTTTCGATCGAGTCTCCTATGTAAAAAGCGACTTAACAACTTGACTTTTTTTTTAAAGTGCCCCCATCTCTGCGTGTTTGCGCAGCAAAGAAAACATATACGTAAGTCACGCACGCATATGTAAACGCTCTTTAAATGACACGTGTGAGGTATTGTTGCGATCATCAGAGTGAGAAAAATAATTCTAGCAAAAGACTTCCTCTGTAACTCTAACCTGGTAACCGTAAAAAAAAAAAAATTAACGTCGCCTATGGAGATTTTGTGGCAATTCCACGAGCGTGGGCAATTTCAAAGCATGACACGTTCGGTTCTATTTACTCAGTGTAACATCGTCTTTCACATTAGCTAGCTTTCCTGTAAGTTTTTTTTTAAATCATGAAAGTGTATTTTTTGTTTTGTTTTTATGGCAGACTGATCTGGACTTAAAAGAAAATCAGGAGAAGATGCCAGGGGTGGCAAAGGAGAAACAAGGGAGAGTGAGGAAGTTACATTGCTGGAGGAATGCACTTTTGCCGCAAATATGCTGTGCAAGAGGGGCCACTTTAAGGATGAGTACAACATTGCCATGATGATTAAAGAGACTCCCCAAGTCCTACGACTTTAGATCCAGAAATAGCTGTATGTGATGTTCCTGTGTTTCCCTGTAAGGCCCCATACTCACGACCAAACATGTCTGCTGAAACTGGTCCGCGGACCAGTTTCAGCGGACATGTTCGTTCGTGTGTAGGCAGTAACGGACAGGATTCCAGCAAACATTCGTCGGCCAGACCGTTTTCCAACGAACAACTGTTTCCTGGTCTTGCTTTAAAACAGTCTGCTGGAATCGTGTCCGTCAGACATGTTCGGTCGTCTGTACACAAAAGCAGCGTACAAAAACCCCGCGCATGCTCAGTCCAAATGAGGAGACGGGAGCGCTCGTTCAGGTAAAACTCGCGTTTGTTTGGGATATGGCACATTCGTCATTAGAAACCTTTTATTCTAGCAAGAGAACAATGTCTTAAAAAGGCACACTAAACCACAGTTTCTTGCCTCGTTTTATTAATTCTTCTCTTGCTATAATAACCCCGTTCTCTTGCTGATGCAATTTCAATAGAGTTGTCCCATACTGAAATGTCAATTTCTTGCTTGTGATGTAATCTTTTAATAATGTTTTCTATGCCAGACGTGTGTTTTGGTTGGTGGTCCTCCATAATTTATTGTAGTCATTTTTTTAAAGGAATGTGCATCTTTTAAATTTTTTCTGTTGTTTCTAGTTATGTCACCATTTTCTTTATTTATTTTTTACATGTTTTTTTTTTTTTGTTTTTTTGGTGTTTCATTTGAGAATATTGAACCATGTTGGCACACCAAATGTCCCCCCCCCCCCCAAGGAGTGTGTCCTTTGTAAATGACCCATTGTATATTTATTAAAGGTTTGCTGCCTAATAATCCCCACAGTATAACAAACAATAGACATGTTTTCAAATGAAAGCAAAAAGCCTTTTATTTAGGCAAATGTCATAAAAAAAATAAACAGAACGGCAGCACTAGAATAGATAGCAAACTATATGCAAACTTGCATTTCCAACATGGTGAAGGATAAACTTCCAAGCCTCAGGAGCCAAACACAAAAATATGAAGCAGCAGCACAGAAACAAAGGAACCCAAACTGTGGTAGTCCAAACAATATGTCCTTTATGTGGAAGGAAATGGAAGGCAGAGAATCAACGTTTCCTCCTCTTTCCAACCTTCCCTCCAGGCAGCCTTCCAGCGGATCTTACACGGGCTCTTGCAGGTGGGGTCGATGTGGCAGCAGGAGGATGGTGTTCCGCAAGCCGGGCCGGGTCACATAGCCCAGTCTCTGGGGTCAGCAGGCCCTTCTGCATCCACCAAAGGACCTGGTTCATCAGGGCCTTTGCCAGTCTTCTCTGGTCCTCCTCCCCTTCATTCAAATCATGTGCCAAGGAGGCACTGAAGGCCTCTGTGGGGTTGAGGGGGGCCCTCATGATGGCGCTTGCCTCCTGTATCATGCGGAGGCTTGCCTCCTCCACAGGCCTCAACTGCCTCCTTCGGCCTGATGGCCTCACCTGGGGGGGAGAAGACTGGCTGGTGGTGGTTCTCCTGGCCGGGGGGACCTGCTGCAGGCCACTGGGCCCAGCCTCCTCCTGGCTGCCACTGACCCCGGCCTCCTCCTGGCTGCCACTGACCCCGGCCTCCTCCTGGCTGACAGACACGTGAGGATCTGCCACCTCCTGGCTGATCTCTTCTTCCTGTGTGCAAAAAAAAGGACATTTTTTACAATTTCGCTAAATAAAACCACACTCATTTTCATGTTTTTCGTTTAGCATTTTCTGTTCATTATTACTTGAATAGACTCTACTTCTGACCCCTGCAGTTGTCATCCCTGACACCTATTTGTCTGTACACCTTTTTTTTTTGCTTTTTCCCAGCTTGGCTTTTCTTTTACAATATCAAATCATTAATCCACCAATCAAAAAGAAGGTACAGCGCTGATGTGAATGAAACAAATTGTGAATGAACAATACAGTTATGAAAAATAATCAGTGACTGAATAAACAAATTAGATATGATAAAAATAGTTCATAAAAATATCCAAAAGTGAATGTACTGATCCTTCACCAATCAGAAATTAAGTGTGAAGTGACAAAAATAACAAATATGAATCAGTGAAGAAAGAGTCCAATTGCAAAAAAGGCAAATTCTTATTTCTTAATCTTCCACCAAGTAAAACACCCGTGTGATGGTATTCCAATCTGCTTACCAGATTAACTGACCGTGATTGCGGTCAGATAAAGCCCAGAGATCTTTTAGAGTCCTCTCAAGTGGACTAAATGACAACAGGATTGTTGTCATGGCCCATCCCCGACGACGTCTTACGACGAAACGTACGTAGGAGTGGCCTAAAGCGTACCTTGTCATCGCTTGTACGGAGAGAGCTATACACACTGAACACAGCTACCAGGATTCGATTGTCAGTTCGCGTTGCATGCGCTGGGATTTGTGACAAGCCTGTCTATATCGTCTGAATTGTAAGTGTTACCATTCCCTCAATAAATCAACCTTACATACAGTACTTCACCATGGAGCTTTTTCTCGTTTCTTCTCTTTGAATATATGAGCGTATCCTTATTCCATCTGGAGCTTTGAAGCAGTAGATGATCCGATTATTTGATCTGTGTAACCTGTTGTCATTTAGTCCACTTGAGAGGACTCTAAAAGATCTCTGGGCTTTATCTGACCGCAATCACGGTCAGTTAATCTGGTAAGCAGATTGGAATACCATCACACGGGTGTTTTACTTGGTGGAAGATTAAGAAATAAGAATTTGCCTTTTTTGCAATTGGACTCTTTCTTCACTGATTCATATTTGTTATTTTTGTCACTTCACACTTAATTTCTGATTGGTGAAGGATCAGTACATTCACTTTTGGATATTTTTATGAACTATTTTTATCATATCTAATTTGTTTATTCAGTCACTGATTATTTTTCATAACTGTATTGTTCATTCACAATTTGTTTCATTCACATCAGCGCTGTACCTTCTTTTTGGTTGTAATTTTTTTGCTTTGGGTATTTAGAGCAATAGGTACCAGCTGCTTTTGTCACTCATTATTTTCACAATTTTTCATCACGTATTAGCGCAGTGTTTTCCTTTGTTTTTTCCTTAGGATTTTTTTACATTAATCCACCAATAATTATTTACGCCAGAAATATAGAGGAAACTACTATACCTCCTCATCGAAGGGTGGCAGATCTGCATCTCTGTCAGCCAGGCCCTCTTCCTCCGACTCTGCAGGGCTGTGGTCATCTGGGGAATGTCCGCTGGAAGGTAGCATGGAGGAAAGGTTGGAAGAAAGACTAGACATCGTTTTCCTGCCTTCCATTTCGTCCCGCAAAAAAGCCATCTGTTTGTAATACCACAGTTTGGGTTCCTTTGCTTGTGTTGCTGCTGCTCCCGATTTTTTGCTTTTATTAGCTTTATATGCTCTTCTGTATGTGCTTCTCAGGTTGGCAAGTTTATCCTTCACCATGTTGGCAGTGCATCCTGGCACCCATGTTTGCATATAGTTTGCTAGCTCCTCTAGTGCTGCCGCTCGTACATCTTTATTACAATATAAAGAGTGTTTGGAATTCCACAGGATGGGCGTGTCCTGATATTTTTGGAGTAAGGCCTCTATAGCTTCCTTGGTTTGTAGTTGGTCCATTTCCCGTTTTGAAATATGATATTTATTTTTGAGTCTAGATTCGCAAAACATAAACCAAAGAAAAATAGATATTCAAAATGATCAGCGTTGACCTTGATATAATATGTGTCTTCAAATTTATTACCTATATCTAATTACAAACACAGTCTCTCTTGTTTAAACAATGATTGGCAGCTCGGCCGCATTGGTTGTACCAAACATTGATTTGCTAGATGCAGAGCCATTCTTAACATTGCAGTAACTATTTTTAATATCGAAAAAGAAACAATGATTACAAATGACAGTATCATTCATTCATCTAGGCACTCTTTCATGTGTAAATCTAATGCCCCTGACAATGGATGACATAAAAGACACTTCCTAATGACCTCTGTACAACCAACACTTGAACAATACTTTGCCTGATCAGAATACACCATTCAAAAACTTGTCAATGAGGTACAGCATTGTTCACATCTCTATTTTGTGAGGTGTCCAAAAGCATTTGGACACCAAAATAACATTGTGGTACCCCATAGACAGAATAGCTTAAAAAGGGTGCAACCAACAGCCTAAACCCCCATCCCATGTGTCTACATTTTCTAGGCCTCTGCTGATCCCATTTTTAATTTCCTTACCTTCCTGTCTCTCGCTCCTCGTTTCTCACGCTCGCCTAATTACCGCGTAAGATGCGTAATCACGGCGTGCACCTTTTAAACACTCCGCGTATTTATTAAACCCCGCCCTCGTCACCTTTCCTAGGCCCCTAATCAATGTGTTTAGGAAATATGGCGTTAACTGTGTATGTTCTGGATGCGCTCGAAGATTCTCCGCGTAACCTACGTAAACACCTTGTTTGCATTCTCTACACTCCGCGTATGTATTAAACGCCGCCCTCTTCTCCGCCCATGGCGTAACAATTCATCTTTTCCCCGCCCATAAACTCTGTGGGAAAGGAAAGATGGCGATGTCACACGAGCGGGCACGATGCTCTCATGCCACAAGTGAAGGGACAGAGGCAGGGACGTCCCGATCAAGGCAAAGAAGATACAAAGCCACTAATATGCGGTTCCAGGAAATGGTGGAGTTAGTTTACATCATGCGAAAGAAGGACTATGATGGTGAATTAGGGCCATACAAGACCCCTAATCGCCGAAAGGCACATATTATGGACAAGGTGGCGAGGAGAATGCAGAGGATGTTTGGGATCACCAGGTCCAAGGAACAGCTGAGGAAACGCTGGTCAGACTTAAAATTGAGGGAGCCACATCAGATGAAGAAGATACTTAAAATTCTGCGTAAAAGTAAGTAAATATATTTTGGGGTTGGGGGGGGGTTGATAGTCTGCAATAATGTGTTGCCATGTATATTTCACCATCTGCCTCCTTGGCCTGCTTGTAATTCTAAAGACATGTTGTCATTTATTTTTTAGGACATAAATACCTACATATTTACAAATAGTGTTCTTAGTAAACCACCTAACATCACATAGTTTCTCAGAAAGGCTCGGTTATTCCAGGAACAACACACCTGGACATGGCTCACTGGCCAAAAACTTTGTTGGTAAACATTGTGTAAAAGCTAGTTCTAGAAACAAAAAGTATGAGAATGGGAAAGGCAAACAGGATTCATTCTAAAAACAGTGGTAATAAAGCAGATGTTTTCACATCTGCAATGCAGAGCACCTGTGTCTCCCCAAATCCAAAATGGGTTTTGGTAGGGTCTCCCAGAAATACAGTTTAGGGGGGACATCCATGTGTGTCACTTTGCTAAAAAGGGGCAGGATCAGAGCTTGCCATAGAACTAATTCAAAAATGTAGTTTTGGTGAAAGATAAAAGTAAATAAATGAAAGCCTCTTCTAAGCAATGTGTGCGATTTCTGCTCTCCAATATCTGTGTGCTGATGAGTATACATTTTTTTTTTTCTTATTTAAGGGGAAAGAAGTCGCCAGCATTTGGAGGAGGCAGAGAGGGCCAGACAAGGCCAAAATCTTCCATCTCAACATGTGGAGGAGGAGGAGGATGTGGAAGGAGAAGAGGATGTGGAAGGAGAAGAGGATGTGGAAGGAGAGGAGGAAGGAAGAAAGGAGGAAGGAAGAGAGGAGGAAGAAGTAATTTTGGACTTAGAATTTATAGCAGATGAAGGGCAAGTGGCGGAAGAACAATTTGGCGAATTGAAAGAAGGTGGATTGATGGATGAAGGAGGAGTCGAAGATGATGGGGAGGTGGTGGAAGAAGGAGGAGTGATAGAAGATGATGGGGAGGTGGTGGAAGAAGGAGGAGTGATAGAAGATGTCGAAGAGGTGGAAAGGAGAAGCCCATCAGGTCAGTGTCACCCTAGCTTGATTAAAAAAAAACATATGTAGATAGGCCTCATCAAATAAAATATTGTAAAATGCCCTTTTTTTTTTTTTTTAGGGGAGGAGGATGGTGTGTCAATATTTTCACGTGCAAGTGCTGCTATAATTATTCAACAGGTAATGGAGTGCAGCACTGAAATGCACAATATGCGTGAAAGGATGGTTGTCATGGAACAGAATGTAACAAATGTCCTTTTGGAATGCAGCACGGAAATGGACAATATGCGGCAAAGAATGATGGTCATCGAATCTAATTTTAAAAATATTATTGACATGATGGGCCGTGTCAAAGACTGAAACACCCCCCGCCCATCCCCCGCCCCCACAAACATTTTTACTGTTTTAATAATGAATACGCCAAAATTTGAAGATACACACACAGTGTGCCAACATGTGCTATCTGCCATCACAGAATATCTAGTGTTTGTGCTTTGTGGGTCCAACCCCCTCCTCGCTCCTCAAGTAGTTGAGAGGAAGGGTTTGCTCCCACAAAACACAGACATTGATCACCCATGATGTCAGATAGCACATGTGGCCATTTGTCTGTTGAACCAATGACATTTGGCGAGTTTGCACTGAATGTGTGTATGTTCAAATTTTGGCGTGTTCCAGTGTGAAAGCACACCATGACTGACTGCTGTTGTGATTTTTTATATTTTTATAAGTTTTAAGTTCTTTTTTTGGTCCATGTTGTACATTTTTGGATACTATAAAGTTTAGACCATAAAGAATAAACACCCAAAAAAATGAAAGATATATATATATATAGAATTATAAATCTCTATAATCACTGAATTTAGTGAAGTGGAGATTTGACTCCTAAATCTCCCCCACAAATATTCCTATTTAAAAACACACAAAAAAATGGAAAAAAATAAGAAAACTAAAAAAAATATAAAAATATCTGTTTTTGGGACTAAAAAATATGGCGAGAAGAAAAAATACAAAGGCGGTAAACACCCCACCAAAAATATTCTATATAGATATATATATATGTGTAAACAATAAATCGAACTATATTTGATAAACAAAACTGTGAACTTGTTCAAAAATGTATATTCTTGAAAATATTTTTTGTTTAATTACCTTAAAAAAAAATACACAAAGTCCAAAAAATATTGGAGACTCCTAAGTACAAAAGCAGGGAGTAATGAAAAAACAAAATAAAAATTTTTGTGGTCATGAACAAGCAAAAATTAAAACACTTGACCTCAAAATGTACAAATGGAGTTGCTTCTTATTTCTAGACTCAATACCCTGTTTGTAGATGAGTGAATACTGTGCAAAATGTGGTTATTTACTAAAAGTGGAGAAATCAATTATGCACTAAAATTGCAGAAGTTAGTTAGAGAACCAGGAAGACAGATAAAAAGAGAAAAAGCATTAATGACAAACAACTGTATAAAGTCCAATGGTCTAATTATTTATTATTTGTGAGAATATTCCTTTCTTTGGGGGCCGAATTAGAAAGAAATATGATCTGGCATAGCAATGGCCCCCCGACCCATGAAGTACTCAACATATTTGTCGCGTACCTCACGAGCTGATTGGGGGGCCAAGCCAGCGCGACCAGTGTCCAGCCCGGGAAGGGGATCTGAGGGTAGTCTTGCCTCAGAACCGATGTCGGGTAGGTACGTCTGGGAGTGCCTGCGTAAAAAGTTGTGCAAAATGCAGCAGGCAAATACAACGGTGTCCAATTTATATTCCGCCAGATGTATCGATGTCCTGAACAGGCGGAACCGGTTGGTGAGTATCCCAAAGGCATTCTCGACTACCCTCCGAGCCCTGGCCAACCGAAAATTAAACACACTCCTCTCTGAGGTGAGGGTCCTCTGGGGAAAAGGCCGCATGAGGTGAGGACCAAGCCCGAAAGCCTCGTCCGCTAGGAACACAAACGGAAGTCCTTCCACATTCTCTTCATCTGGTGGCAATGCCAGACCACCAGCTTGGAGACGATCATAGAAATCAGTCCGTGCGAACACTCCCCCATCAGACATCCGGCCGTTCTTCCCCACGTCCACATATAGAAACTCATACTGTGCCGACACCACCGCCATCAACACAATACTATGATAACCCTTGTAATTATAATAGTAGGACCCCGAGTGGGGTGGGGGCACAATGCGGACGTGTTTCCCATCTATTGCTCCACCGCAGTTAGGAAAATCCCACCGCTGGGCAAATTGGGAAGCCACAGACTGCCATTCCTGTGGTGTGGAGGGTAGCTGTGGGGACAAACAAAAAAAGAGATTTAGTACTTTGGCACATAAACATCCTACAAGCATCCTTGTGAAACTTCACAGTATTAAAATTGCATTAGAAAAAAGTGCATGGAGAAGTTGGGGAATGAAATATATAGGGCCACTTAATTAAGAGACTCCACAGCCCTCTGATGGGGGACTAAAAAAGTTTAAAGGTGGAGGGGGGGGGGGGCACAAAAACCAAAAAGTCGTGTTTTTAAAAATGGCAAGGTGGGTTTGTCCCTAGGATAGCATGCTGGACAGATTAATATTGGGTAAGGGACAAATATGCAGGTAGGCCAAGAATAAAACATGTAAAGCTTATATCAACATGCATAGGGAGAAAAGGGAACGTTAGTTAAACACACAGCATATCTGGGAAATTAAAAATAAAGTTAGTTAGCAACATTATTACAGCCAGGAAACTTACCTTAATATACTCCTCATGCAGAACTTTGATGATGGCAGCACACGTGTCCGGTATGATGACCCCAAGCGCCTGCGGAGAGATGCCTGTCGAGAACTTGAGGTCCTGCAGGCTCCTCCCAGTCGCCAGGTACCGCAACGTGGCAATAAGCCTCTGCTCGGCCGTGATGGCTTGGCGCATCACAGTGTCCTGCCTCGTGATATAGGGGGACAGAAGATCCAGCAGACTGTTGAATACGGGGTCCGTCATGCGGAGAAAATTCCTAAAGTCATTAGGATTATTCTCCTGGATTTCCCTAAGCAGAGGCATATGTGAGAACTGGTCACGCTGGCGCAACCAATTCTTGGTCCAGAAACGCCTCCGCCCCCTGTTTCTGGCCAAAGTACTGGAATAATGAACATATCCAGCAGCCATCCCATAAACAGCACCAACTCGCGAAAATTGACGCTGCTGCTCCATCATGGCTTCAAACCGGCCGGCTGGTCAGTCAAGAACACACTCAAACAGAAAGCACTCGCAAATCCAGCACTACCTGCGACGAACGCGTGACAAACAGATACGAGCGCACAGAATGCAACTGCAAAAGCAGAAACAACCTGCTAGCCTATAGCCGAATGACAACTACGATCCCGCAAGCACACGCACTGAACCCGTGAATACACGCTGTCAAAGCCTGGAGACCGAGAAGCGCGAATCAGCTCTAACCAAACCTTCACTAACACGAGCAAACCCGTAACTAGCAAAAGAGGAACAGAGGGCGGCGCCATTAAGTTTGGTCTTCCCCTTTATAGTGACGTCGTACGTGGTTTACGTGCACGCGTTCCGGTACGACGGGAATTTGGTCCGCTGGTGTGTACAAGCTAGCGGAACCAAACAAAAATCAGCCTTGTACGCCGGAAACTGTCCGGCAGACAGTTTTCAGCGCACAGATCCGGTCGTGAGTACAAGGCCTAAGAAGCATAAACAACGATAGCCTAAGGGGCTGTAGAACACATGTGCAAATTAAAGAGTGTCAGCTGTGCTCCCGTGTTTCACAAAATGGGACAGAGTACAGCCGCTGTTGGATCTGAGGCCTAATTTTTTAATCCTAGAAATGCATGTTAGCATAAGGTGACCAGATTTTTAAAATGAAATCCGGGGACATATTTTTTATTTACTAGTAATGGCAACAATCAGCGACTCTCTGCCCGTCGCCGCCCGCCTCACAGCCTCTCAAGTCTTACTCTTTGGGCCCCGGCTACTACTGGATGGGGAGCAGAGGAAGATCACTCTGCCAGGGAAGGCAAGGAGATAAGCAGGAGGCTGGCCAGGATTTGAGCCAAGGCAGAAGAACATGTGAGTGGAGCTGAATGGGCATGCGCCCGAAACTGAAGAAATATTCCCTCCGCTCCGACCAGCACATGATTATCAGAAAGGGGCACAGATAATGGGAAAAACACAAACCCCCCTATGCTAGTAGGCACGGCGGAGCGGGGGGTGTAATTCAATTTTTTTTATTTTAACTCTGCACTGACTGTCTTTGAAATTGCCCCTGCCCCCTAGTAAATCCAATCTGGGGACAAAAACAGGGACAGACTTGGTCCGGAGACAGTGTCCTCAATCAGGGGACTGTCCCCTGAAACTGGGGATGTCTGGTCACACTATGTTAGCATGCATTACTCACACATTGTGCATGCATTTTGCAAATCTGTCCTTTCATTTCTAATGGGCCCCCAAAGTGCCTCCACACACAAAAAACATACATGACCCTCAAAGCACTAATGATCATAAGACACCTGTGCTAGATCGTGGTGCAAAGGGAAAGAAGGGTCATGTGCTTTTTTGCTGTTGGACGTGCGTTGAAGATTCATAGGAAATGGATGAGCACATGCAGCTCTGCATGCAAGGTAACATGAATTGATGTATCATGAGATGCATTAGAATTAGTACTGTAATGCAAGTGCATCTTGATCAGTGAACTCAAACAAAGGCTGCTTGGGGCCTGGTTGATTGACCATAGATCAAGGGAGGAGGGGTGGAGATGTTTGGGATTTTAAAGGCACTAGTATGCAACAATGTAAAAAAATATATATAAATATTTATTTGACAAATTACAATAATACAAAATATACAAAAAATACAAGACAATTGGGACAAACCCCACAAATCAGATCGATCACAGGACCGTTTTGTCTAATCGGTGGAGTCGTAGTTTCGACCGGTTTCGCAGTATAAAACTGCTTCTTCAGGAGAATGTCTACAAGATATACAGGTAAGATATAATAAAATGGAAAGATAATAACAAGCAATTGTATACAATAATTTAATAAAGAAATTTCATAAGCTCAGTGTTGCGTCTTATAGGAGAGTCACAAGACTACTCACCTTGGTTTGCCAGAGTGATCGTAGGTCGGCTCGGGCAGTACCCCCTAGGGCGCACGTGGGGGATAATAAGGACGGGCTCTGATGGAAGAGGTTGATTGGTTAATCCTAATAATTGGTGTATTTAAGGACAGTTGTGCGAGAAAAGAGAGAGAAGGGATCAGGATAAAAATAAAAATAAAAAAGGAAAACAAAGAAGCTAGGGAAAAAAGGAGGGAAGAAAGTGGGGGGGTGGGGAGGGGGGGAGGAGGAGGAGAGGTGAGGGGAAGGGTGTAGTAGAGAATGGAAGGGGGGGGAAGAAGAAAAGAAGAAAGGGGAGGGGGGGGGGAAGGGGAAAAAAAGGGGGAGGGGGTTGGGGGTTCCCCCTTTTTTCCCCTTTCCCCCCCCCCTCCCCTTTCTTCTTTTCTTCTTCCCCCCCCCCCCCTTCCATTCTCTACTACACCCTTCCCCTCACCTCTCCTCCTCCTCCCCCCCCCTCCCCACCCCCCCACTTTCTTCCCTCCTTTTTTCCCTAGCTTCTTTGTTTTCCTTTTTTATTTTTATTTTTATCCTGATCCCTTCTCTCTCTTTTCTCGCACAACCGTCCTTAAAAAATACACCAATTATTAGGATTAACCAATCAACCTCTTCCATCAGAGCCCGTCCTTATTATCCCCCACGTGCGCCCTAGGGGGTACTGCCCGAGCCGACCTATGATCACTCTGGCAAACCAAGGTGAGTAGTCTTGTGACTCTCCTATAAGACGCAACACTGAGCTTATGAAATTTCTTTATTAAATTATTGTATACAATTGCTTGTTATTATCTTTCCATTTTATTATATCTTACCTGTATATCTTGTAGACATTCTCCTGAAGAAGCAGTTTTATACTGCGAAACCGGTCGAGACTACGACTCCACCGATTAGACAAAACGGTCCTGTGATCGATCTGATTTGTGGGGTTTGTCCCAATTGTCTTGTATTTTTTGTATATTTTGTATTATTGTAATTTGTCAAATAAATATTTTTATATATTTTTTTACATTGTTGCATACTAGTGCCTTTAAAATCCCAAACATCTCCACCCCTCCTCCCTTGATCTATGGTCAATCAACCAGGCCCCAAGCAGCCTTTGTTTGAGTTCACTGATCAAGATATACCAATTACAAATAATAGGGATGCTGGCACATCTTACAGATTTTGCTATTTCAATTTAAATGAGGCAATACTCGCAATTTTCACTGTAATGCAAGTGCATAGATTCGAATGTGACTGTAACTTAGACTGTCATTTTATGCTGCTGGTTACGCTTGCCATACACTGTAATGCCGCGTATAGACGATCGGACATTCCGACAACAAAACCGCAGATTTTTTTCCGACGGATGTTGGCTCAAACTTGTCTTGCATTCACGCGGTCACACAAATGTTGTCGGAAATTCCAAATGTCAAAAACGCGGTGACGTACAACACGTACGACGAGTTGACAAAAATGAAGTTCAATAGGCAGTGCGGCTCTTCTGCTTGATTCCGAGCATGCGTGGAATTTTGTGCGTCGGAATTGTGTATACACGATCGGAATTTCCGACAACAACATTTGTTGTCGGAAAATTTGAGAACCAGCTCTCAAATTTTTGTTGTCGGAAATTCCGACAGCAAATGCCCAATGGAGCCTACACACGGTCAGAGTTTCCGACAACAAGCTCCCATTGAACATTTGTTGTTGGAAATTCTGATAGTGTGTATGCGGCATAAGTGTCGTGATCTGGAGTCAGGCTGGGAGGCCAGTGGTTGTAGCAGTTGAAATATTCACAAGTAGTCAGCTGGATTATTACACAAACAGATCTGCTAGCAGATGATGCAGGCATACCCAAAGTAGGGGGTTTAACCACTTAAGCCCCGGACCAATATGCAGCCTAAAGACCCAAGGTGTTTTTACAGTTCGGGACTGCGTCGCTTTAACAGACAATTGCGCGGTCGTGCGACGTGGCGCCCAAACAAAATTGGCGTCCTTTTTTCCCCACAAATAGAGCTTTCTTTTGGTGGTATTTGATCACATCTGCGGTTTTTAGTTTTTGCGCTATAAACAAAAATAGAGCGACAATTTTGAAAAAAAAGCAATATTTTTTACTTTTTGCTGTAATAAATATCCCCCAAAAACATATATAAAAACATTTTTTTTCCTCAGTTTAGGCCGATACGTATTCTTCTACCTATTTTTAGTAAAAAAAATCGCAATAAGCGTTTATCGATTGGTTTGCGCAAAATTTATAGTGTTTACAAAATAGGGGATAGTTTTATTGCATTTTTATTATTTTTTTTTTTTTTACTACTAATGGCGGCGATCAGCAATTTTTTTCGTGACTGCGACATTATGGCGAAAACTTCGGACAATTTTGACACATTTTTGGGACCATTGTCATTTTCACAGCAAAAAATGCATTTAAATTGCATTCTTTATTGTGAAAATGACAGTTGCAGTTTGGGAGTTAACCACAGGTGGCGCTGTAGGAGTTAGGGTGCACCTAGTATGTGTTTACAACTGTTTGGGGGTGTGGCTGTAGGAATGACGTCATCGATCGTGTCTTCCCTATAAAGGGAATGACGCGATCGATGCGCCGCCATAGTGAAGGACGGGGAAGCCGTGTTTACACACGGCTCTCCCCGTTCTTCAGCTCCGGGGGGCGATCGCGACGGAGCGGCTATAAACAAATAGCCGCGCCGTGGTCCCGGATCGCTCCCCGAGCGGACCCGACCTCCGCATGTAGCGGGGGGGGTCCCGATCGTACCCCCCACCCGCTAATAGGCGAGGACGTACGTGTACGCCCATGTGCCTGTACGTGCCATATTGTGGACGTATATGTACATGCGGGGGTCGGGAACTGGTTAAGCACTAGCTGGTCTTCACCAAAGCTTCTGCTGGTGGAGATGGTTTTGCTGCATGCTAATGCTAGTGTCACAGTCTGGGGCAGGGGAGGGCTGGCAGCCTTAGGCCTGGGGGGGCAAGTCCAGTCAAGTGGCCCATAGAGCATGGAAAAGTGATGGATCGAGGAAAACAATCTAAGATTTTTCATGATCACAAGAGTCCGCACAGAGGCCCCCCTTACATCAGAGTCCGCACAGAGGCCCCCCTTACATCAGAGTCCGCACAGAGGCCCCCCTTACATCAGAGTCAGCACAGAGGCCCCTCTTACATGAGAGTCCGCACAGTGGCCCCCCTTACATCAGAGTCCACACAGAGGCCCCCCTTACATCAGAGTCCGCACAGAGGCCCCCCTTACATCAGAGTTTGCACAGTGGCCCCCCTTACATCAGAGTCCGCACAGAGGCCCCCCTAACATCAGAGTCTGTACAGAGGCCCCCCTTACATCAGAGTCTGTACAGAGGCCCCCCTTACATCAGAGTCCGCACAGTTGCCCACCTTACATCAGAGTCCGCATAGTGGCTTCCCTTACATCAGAGTCCGCACAGTGGCCCCCCTTACATCAGAGTCCGCACAGTGGCCCCCCCTTACATCAGAGTCCGCACAGTGGCCCCCCTTACATCAAAGTCCGCACAGTGGCCCCCCTTACATCAGAGTCCGCACAGTGGCCCCCCTTACATCAGAGTCCGCACAGTGGCCCCCCTTACATCAGAGTCCGCACAGAGGCCCCCCTTACATCAGAGTCCGCACAGAGGCCCCCCTTACATCAGAGTCCGCACAGAGGCCCCCCTTACATCAGAGTCCGCACAGAGGCCTCCCTTACATCAGAGTCCACACAGAGGCCCCCCTTACATCAGAGTCCACCAGTGGGAGGTGAGCAGCGGCCGTGAACTGTGTTAACAGAGCTCCAGCAGGCCTTATCAATAATGATAAGGACAGCTGCAGGTACACAAAGGAGCAAGACAGAGCACAGTAATCTGACAAACAGGAAGTGCAGGACTATGGCTTACATCTGGAAGTTCAAGAGTTCAAGGTTCACTGGAATCAAGGTACAAGACAAGGTTGTCCAAGGGGTCAGGTAGAGAGATGTCCAGCATCTTAAGTAAGAAAAGCTACAGCTAGACACCACAGAAATCCCAGGTTCAGACCCAGACCCTGACATTAAGATTTCTCTGTCAATTTCCCATTTGACACTAAGCATCACAGATGGAGGAATCTCTTCTGCTGGCTATTGTATTCTGTCTAAATATCCAAACAGGGACTGCATCTGATTGGACTCCTCCAGCAATTTTCTGCCAGGCTAGGATATACATAGGATAGACATAGGATAGAAGGAGACCAATAGGGCCACCCATAACTTGAATTTGGGTCAGTTGATTAGGAATCAGATAAACTTTGCTTAGTGTATGGCCAGCTTTAGATTAAACATATGGGCACAAAAAGAAAAAAAATCTCTCTCTTTCTCTCTCTCTCTATATATATATATATATATATATATATATATATATATATATATATATATATATATATATATATATATATATATATATATAGTAACGGTCAGGGGCTAACACCGTTTACGATATTCCATTCCACCAACCCAAGACAGCTTATCCGACACTCCAACAATCCAGCAGACACGATCCATTGAATTTCCCCCAGAAACGAGACACACACAGCTCTGTCTCTGGTTCCAAAACGAATGACACTTTAATGGTAACTTAGCTCTCTTATATACAGTTACAAAGCATGCTGCAGTAAGAAAAGGGACAATGAAACACTCCACCCCCAACATCACACAATGGGGGCTTCAATACACATTCCGTAGACAATGACATTCAGATGCGCTAATTACTAATCATTACCCAGACGGTCTGGCTCTGCGACAAGTTATCCTCACCTGTTACACAAAACACATTCCTTTACTAAACATAATTGACATGCTAATTCACTACACCTGAAAGATCAGACTCTCTGGCACCGAATCTACAGGACTTTTGGAGTGTGTTAACTCACAACACATATTAGCATCAATAGAACTTTCACACAAAACAGGGCTAGTTAGCATAGTACAATGAAATATCTTAGGAGCCAGACTCAATTAACACCTCAACAGTCAGGGAGCTCAACAGTCAGGGAGCTGTGGTGGCTCAACGCGATTGGCACTCCGCTGACAAGCCATTCACCTCTGCAGCTAGGGGTTCGAACCCCTAGCTGCAGAGGTGAATGGCTTGTCAGCGCAGTGCCAATCGCATTGAGCCACCACAGCTCCCTGACTGTTGAGGTGTTAATCCCGGTCTCGGCTACATGTGAATTGAGTTTGGTGGTCTCAGCCCGGCTCCCGGTGTGCTATGCGAGGTAAGCCTGCGCTTAGTACGCCCACCCCCTTCCCACAAAAACCACCACACTTACACGCACTCGAAATTGGGTTAACATGCACGCACTTTGACCACTCGGTCTCTAAAAAAAAGAGAGGCGAAGGACTAACGGGGCTGGTTGAGCGGGCAGGTCCTCTCACTCCCTTATGGGGAGTCCCTCTGCCCTGTTGGGCTTTAAAGCGGAGCAGGTAGGGCAGCCTGTGTGGGAGGACCCCCTCACACACCCGCCATTGCCACCCGGGGCATGGAGAAAGGTGGCAGATTGCCTCTGGGGGAGGCCTGCCTACTCCCAACTCCTGCAGTCCGGCTCCTCTCTCGAGTGCACGCACAAAAAAATACACTTAAAGTGGTTGTAAACCCACTATTTGGACTTTTACCTACAGGTAAGCCTACAACAAGGCTTACCTGTAGGTAAGGAGAATATCTCCTAAACCTGCACGGTTTAGGAGATATTACCCCCGCAATGCGGGCGGCGCATGCGCAGGGGGGACTCCACGGCTGAAGGACCGGCATCGCCGGACCCTGCCGATTTTAAATCTCCCGCGCGCACGCGCGGGAGTGACATCATCGCCGCTCCAGCCAATCACAGCGCTGGAGCGGCGATACCCGGAAGACACGCCGGAGCAAGATGACATCCTGCTCGGCGTGGACCAGGTAAGTGGTACACACCTCGTTCCGAGGTAAGTATTTCATAATAGGCTAGTATGCGGTGCATACTAGCCTATTATGCCTTTTGCATTGCAGGTTTGGGGGGGAAAAAAAAAAGTTTATGCGGTTTACAACCGCTTTAAAAAAAAAAAAAACACCTCAACAGTCTATGAGTCCCCACATGAATGAGTCACTCTGCTATTGACCTGTTGTGGTCAGAATTAACCACCTGTAATATTCCAAGATATCCTGCAATACATGAATTATCATTATTGTCCCATCTCATGTAATTCATGATATCATTTCTCAGTCATCCTATGCCCCTACTGGACATAGGATGACCCTAGACCCAAGAGTCATTAGTGAAGCTGGAACAGGAGTACCCCGCATCCTTCAAAAGTCTCTGGGTATCAAGGGCCATTCTGTTACATCTATATATATATATAGTAGTTGTGACTGTTGAAGGGTTCATATAACATGAAACAGACTGAGATCAAATTCAATGTGATTTCAGATGCTTCTAAGATGTTTTGATTTTAAATCGCTTTGATTTGTCTTTTTCAGTTGCTCAAAAAGTTACATCAAACAGTTTCTAAGATGCATCGGTCTGCTTTGAGTTGCTTTTGCATTCACTTTGACTTGTCTGGAGCAGCTCATATTTAAAGAAAACCCCACCTACATGAGCCATAAGACAACAATCTATGTAGGTTTATGCAAAACTTTCGATCATAGCATGATACTCAGATAATGATTGTTTAGACTAAATAGAGTTTTACGTTCATTCAGTTTTGGACAAGATCATTGTAGGGAGTCCATGAAATCTATGTACTCCGTGGAGATTTAATAAGTATCCACCCAACATTTTGGATGAACTTTAAAACAAAACACATTTCAATGTGGTATTAGTGATTGCTACAAGAATAATACAATTGTATTTTATTCCACTGAAGATTACTGTATCTTACTTTTTTCATTTATAAGAAATTATTTTCATCTGTAATTTTCACAAAAAAATAGTTTAACTGCCTTCAGGGGAAAAGCATATTATTTGCGTATCTGTCTTCTTGTAACCATATCAGTGATTACCTAACATTCAAACTTGATCTGACCTTTCAGTGTTTATCTAGAAAAAGGTTTGTTAATTATAAAAAAAATATTTTGGTGCCAAGAAAACAGTTAACAAATACCTTTTCTGTAGAAGCAAGTAATTCTGCGCTGTATATGTTTAGTGAGGTGACACTTAGCCACGTTTCCCATGTAAAGCTGGCAGTAGACCATATATAAGGGTTGATTTACTTAAAGCGGAGGTTCACCCTAAAAAAAGTATCTACCATCCCATCCAGCATACTTGCGTCAGCTACAGTATGTTTTTTTTTTTTTTTCGCTGTACTTACCGTTTAATCGTTGATTTTTTTTTCTTCTTCCCGCGGGGAATAGGCGTTCCTATGAAGGGGCGTAGATGATTGATGTGCGGCTAAGGCGCGTCACGCTTTCCGAAAATAGCCGGAACTCAGCTATATACGGCGCCTGCGCAGTCAGCTCCTAGTGTGTTCGCAGGCGCCGTATAGCGCCGTGAAGAGCCAAGTCCTAGTCCGGCTATTTTCGGAAAGCGTGACGCGCTGTAGCAACACGTCATTCATCTACGCCCCTTCATAGGAACGCCTATTCCCCTGCGGGAAGAAGAACGATTAACCCCCCTGGCGGCATTCCCGAGTCTGACTCGGGGTGAGTTTTTTTGCTACGATCGGTAACCCCGAGTCAGACTCGGGCTCGCCTCGCTGAATCCACAGGCTTGGTTTACTTACCTTGTCCCTGAATCCAGCGATGCCACCCCCGCGCTGTGTGAGCGAGCGGGACCTCGCTCGATTCACACAGTGTCCTCCTGTGCCGCCGATCTCCGTTCCCTGCAACGTTACGACACACGGGAGTGGAGAACGGCGCCAAATTCAAAAAGGTAAACAAACACAATACATACAGTAATCCAGTACAGTAATCCAATAGATTACAGTACTGTATGTAAAAAATACACACCCCCCTTGTCCCTAGTGGTCTGCCCAGTGTCCTACATGTACTTTTATATAAAAAAAACTGTTCTTTCTCCCTGCAAACTGTAGATTGTCCATAGCAACCAAAAGTGTCCCTTTATGTCAAAAATGGTTTTAGAGCAGCTAGAAAACAGTGATAATAAATTATAATTACTTGTAGAATTGTGCGATAGCGATTTGTGGGGAAATTCGTCATAAAAAAAATAAAAGCAATGACAGCGACAATTCTGCAACTGAGCAAATTTCAGTGATTTTGAGTTGATTACATTATTGAATAATTTTTATTATAATTATATTATTTTTTGTTATAATTATTTATTATATTATAATTTATAATTTTGTTTTTTAAAAAAATGTCATACCTGGGATGCCTACTAGACTCTTGTTTGGTCAGATTTAAATTAGTTATTCCTAAGAATTACAGGCCTACAGTATAAAACTCCAAATTTCCTTGCAAATAATGGTACCGCTTTCAGCACCTTTTTTCTGAAATAATCATACCGCCAGGGAGGTTAAACAGTAAGTACAGCGAAAAAAAAAAGAAAGAATACTGTAGCTGACGCAAGTATGCTGGATGGGATGGTAGATAATTTCTTTAGGGTGAACCTCCGCTTTAAACTGGAGAGTGCAAAATCTGGTGCAGCTCAACCAGTTAGAAGCCGAATGGCTTCCATGCACAGCTGCACCAGTATTAATATTCTCCAGTTTTAGTAAAGCAACCACATTGTATTTTTGCAAATTATATTTTTATTATTTTCCATTAAAAAAAAACATCAGTTTGAAAGATTCTCTAAATATTTTTTTTTTTTTTTTTGAAAATCACTATCACATATACGAATGAGGTTCAGACACATCACTCCAATGGGTTTTCTAATGTTTGGCCAAGAACTTCACAGGTCCACCCCTGAAATAAGGAACAGTCTATAATGCAGTGTCATGTGACTCGTTAGTTTTACAAGGTCTCAGGTTTGAATGGGGAGCAGGTGTGGTAAATTTGTTTATCGCTCTCACTCTCTCATACTGGTCACTGGAAGTTCAACATGGCACCTCAAGAACTCTCTGAGGATCTGAAGAAAATTATTTTTGCTCTACATAAAGATGATATATCCATGCTTCAATGTGCTCAGACTTGATGTAAACTCACCCCCTGGAGTATCCTGACAATAGCCCACTGATTGGCTTAAACGCGTCAAAGTATTACCACGTCACAGCGACACATTTCTGCCCAAACAAACAGGGAATCGTGTAGCACCGCGATAGTGGTACCTACCACAATTGTGGGCTGATTTTCCCCCAAAAAATCATCTGTTACACATGCCGGGTGCCAGGATGTTCAGGCACCTTAAAATGCGAGTGTTACTTTTCATTTAATGATTTTAATAAACGTTTTGGAACGATATTTTGCGCAATGAGGATTCTTTTGGCATGAGACGCCAGCAGCAGATCTCTACAGGGGTCTCCCCATATGCTTAAAGTCCCATACTAGCGATAGTTAGTCAACTCCAGGGGGTAAGTTTACATGTGGGGCACCCAATTTCTGAGCATATTGAATCACGTATATATGAACTTTAAGAACGAGCACTTTATATCACTATATTACTGGGACTGTTCTATATTTGTGTATTTCGTTTATATTGGACCAAGCGCAGTGGACTGTTTCTTACAATTCCTGTTCGACAGCCAGGCAGACCAATTTGATGCAGTGTGCTGGCAGCACTCATACATCTATTTCCCAAAGACAACCTCCGGATGTGGCACTGAGCATGTGCACTCAACTTCTTAGGAATGTGAAGTGACTTTCTATGGGGGCACTCGCTGAAGAGGAGGAACCAGGGGCGACAGCAGGAGACCACAGAGGAGGAGGATCGGCGCTGATATGTGGAATACCATTGCACAGAACAGGTAAGTATAACATGTTTATTATTTTAAAGGAAAAACACAAAGAAAAAAATGATTTTTCTCAATATAGGTCAAATATGTTTTTTAATTACCGTATATACTCGAGTATAAGCCGAGATGTTCAGCCCTTTTTTTTGGCTGAAAATGCCCCCCTCGGCTTATACTCGAGTCTATACTCCTGACTGTGTACCTGATTATGGTGCAGAGTCAGGCGGCAGGCGGCCATTGTGGAAAAGTCGTGCCTCCTCCTCGTTCTGTTTATCTGATTATGGTGCACTCCAGAGTCAGACAGCGGGCGGCCATTCTTGAAAAGTCGTGCCTCCTCCTCGTTAAGTTCCGTGATAGGCGGAACACGCAGTTTCCCAGCAGACACTGTGTTTAGTGTTCCTCCTATCATGGACATTCTTTCATTCTCTTGTCCGTGGATGAAAGAATTTCCGTGATAGGCGGAACACTAAACACAGTGTCTGCTGGGAAACTGTGTGTTCCGCCTATCACGGAACAGAACGAGGAGGAGGCGCGATTTTTTAAGAATGGCCGCCAGCCGTCTGACTCTGCACCATAATCAGGTACACAGTCAGGAGTATAGAATCATGTATGGTGATCGGCAAGGCTGCAATGGGCACATTGAGGTGAGATTGCAATGGGCACATTGAGGTGAGATTGCAATGGGCACATTGAGGTGAGATTGCAATGGGCTCAGTGAGGTGAGATTGCAATGGGCACAGTGAGGTGAGATTGCAATGGGCACAGTGAGGTGAGATTGCAATGGGCACAGTGAGGTGAGATTGCAATGGGCACAGTGAGGTGAGATTGCAATGGGCACAGTGAGGTAAGATTGCAATGGGCACAGTGAGGCTTGCAATGGGCACAGTGAGGCGTGCAAATGGGCATTGTTGACCCTCTTTTCCACTTACAGTAGCTTCTGCATTTCTCACCCTAGGCCTTTACTTGAGTCAATAAGTTTTCCCATTTTTTTTGTGGTAAATATAGGTGCCTCGGCTTATACTCGGGTCGGCTTATACTCGAGTATATACAGTACCATAATTTATCATAATTTTTACATATTCATTTTAGCAATAATAAAACATTTTGTGCCTTATCCCCCCCCATCCCATATGCATAAAAAAAAAGCTTTCTGTAATAATTGTACTGAGTTCCCGGACTTTACTTTATCAGTGCCAAGCAGTAGGAAATAGTTATTCATTATTTCCTCTTGGCACAGAGGGAAACACCTCTGAACAATTACTGATGGCGTCAGGTTCATTTATCAGGTTTGCAGAAGCTGTGATGGGCTGTACCGTGTATCCTATTACTTGCAGGAGTCCAAATCTGCTTTTTATATAGACGCCTTTTGTGTCACCGCTTCTGTAACTGATTGAATGGGAGTTGGAAATCGGATTGTCAGTTCCTACACACCTACATTTTAATTGATTATTCCCGAAGCTACAAAAACCCCAGAAAAGGTGTAACCAGAGTGCATGCAGCTTATCATACAATGGCCATCTTCCTCTGAGTACATTTTCCTTCTCACCATTCCCAGTTTAAAAGCCGCTATCAAAGAAGATTGTGAAATTTTAATAACACTTTCAGTGGCAACAATATTTCCATACAGATATCTCTGTTTGGTTAACGGCCCATCTTTATTTTGTGGATAGTTTCCATCGGAGGTGTAACTAGCAATCATCTCAGATGTCAGTTTGAGGTTCCCTTTTGGGTCATTACTAAGTGGAATAAAAGAGCAATACTGGCAATTCATTTGTGTTTTTTTTTCCTGTTTCACCTGTTTTACATTTAAGCTTTTTTGACAGTTAGTTTGCTGCTGCAATCCTTTTAATTTTTTTTAAAAAGAATTTTAAGCGGCTAAATATATGATTGCAATACATATGTCTTTTTACCTGCCAAATAATTCATTTTCTGGGCTAGCCATTCTTGTGATAATCACGCTCCCACTAGGTGATAAGATCACTCTTCTACATTCTTCTACATTCTGGGTTAACGTTACTGATGCCTGCTCATTGGATAGAAGTGATGATGTTTATTCTAAAGGGAGGAGGCTAGAGGCTGAGAGATGATATGAGAAGCTGATTTACTGTAACAGGAAGATGGTAGTGTAATAAGAATTATTGGGTTATTAACCGCTTGAGGACCGCCGCGCGCAGATATTCGTCGGCAGAATGGCACTGCTGGGCACAAGGGCATACAGGTACGTCCCCTTTAAGAGCCCAGCCGGCGGCTCCGTTAACGTTATGTTGTAACGCCCCGCTGAGGAAGTTGCTACAACGTAACGCGTACGGGGGAGGAGCCTGAAGTCACTTGCAGCTAATCTCTGAGAAGACACATGTTGTGTGTATTTCCTTTCTGCCGTTTTGCCTTTCGGGCTAATGTGAGTAGCCTGTTAATGCCTTTTTAATAAACCTAAGCCGTTTTTAAAGCAGAGAGCACTTAGATCTGTTTTTTCTCGTATCCTTGATCTCAATGCTGCCGAGCCTAAGAAGTTTGCTATCCACATATTGCACCAATCTGTCTATCGATTTCTGCTGGTATGACTGCCTGGGGTCCATACCTTAAGGTGAGAGTAGCTATTCTTAACGGTGGAGGGATCACTTATTTAAAGTTAAAGTCACCGGTGAAGATTTGGAGTGGTTGTCACCCTATTCCTTTGGAATTTTTCAAATTTTGGACTGATTTTTGCATTATTTATGCACCATTCATGATTAATTTGTTATCGGTATAACAACTGTGTTTTGCACTTTAGTTTAATTGTATTTATATTGCCCTGCACTATTTCTTATACAAGGACACTTACCTGTCCAGGGCGCCCGCGATGTCGGCACCCAAAGCTAATCGATCCCTCGGTGGTCGAATGCTGCCACCCCCATCTTCGGTAAGGGAATCAGGAAGTTCCATACAACGCATGGGCGACTCGCGCTGCACAATGCCACTGGTCCCTGCTGTCTTCTGGAACCTGTGTGTTTCCCAGAAGACAAAGAGGGGGTGTAGATACCCACGGGTGGCTCGAGTATCTATGCCCGAAAGTGGGAGAAAAATACCTGTATTACACAGGTATGTGCTCCCCCCTGAAAGGTGTCAAATGTGACGGAGGGTTCCGAAAAGGGGAAGTTCAATTTTTGGGTAGAACTCCACTTTAAAATAATAAACATGTTACTGTATAGTTAAAAAAGTAAAGCAGGTTATAGTGGGAGCGGATTGCCGGCGGTGTGTGTGCGCACCAGGTACTATACAAGTACCTGAGTCCATACCTGATCTAGCAAAATCACGTACAAGGGCTGCCCTGCCACAGTATATATGCGTGTGGCGGTCCGGAAGCAGTTAAGAACCAGTGGTGTGCCTAGCACAGCAAGTGCAATTTAAATAAATGTCTAAAAAAAACAGCCAAGCGGAAAGTCCAGTCATGTAACCTATTAAAGTGGTTGTAAAACCCTCACATACAGTGGGTAAAATAGGTATTGAACAAGTCACCATTGTTCTAGGTAAATACATTTCTAGAACAGCCCCATACCAACAGTGAAGCTTGGAGGTGGGAACATCATGGTGTGGGGCTGTTTTTCGACATACGGTACTGGCAAACTTCATGTCATTCAAGGAAGGATGAATGGGAAAATGTACCAAGACATTCTTGATAAAAATTTGCTGCCATCTACCAGGATGATGAAGATGAGACAAGGGTGGACATTTCAGCAAGACAATGATCCCAAACACAAAGCCAAGGAAACTCTCAATTGGTTTCAAAGAAAGAAAGAAAGAAAATAAAGCTACTAGAATGGCACAGCCAGTCACCTGACTTGAATCCAATAGAAAATCTATGGAAAGAACTAAAGATCAGCGCTCTTAGAAGTGGCCCACAGAACCTTTAAGATTTGAAGACTGTGTGTCCCTTACACAAATGTATCTCATGTGTCGGGAAAACTACTTAGAAGTGGCTCAAGCTCACAGGAATACAGCACCAGAGAAAAACGACACTTAGAGCTTTGGAGAGAGACAAGTAAACACTGCAGTTATGTGCGCTTTGCTCAGATTTTATGACTGAGGTTTACAACCACTTTAAAGTTCACACACCACAGACTCAACACTGTGGTCTGTTTTTTTTGAATGGCCCATAAAAATGGCTGCACCGAAGTGTTAAGCCTTGTACACACGACCGAGGAACTCGACGGGCGAAACACATCGTTTTCCTCGTCGAGTTCCTTGTTAGGCTGTCGAGGAACTCAACAAGCCAATTTTCTCCATTCCCGTCAAGGAAATAGAGAACATGCTCTCTTTTTGGCTCGTCGAGTTTCTCGACAGTTTCCTCAATGAAAATGTACACACGACCGGTTTCCTCGGCAAAAAAATCTCCCAGCAAGTTTCTTGCTGTTTTTTGCCGAGAAACTCGGTCGTGTGTACGAGGCCTAACTGTGGTGTATAGCAGAAAGTGAACAGTGATACTGGCTTACCATTATAAGTGTAGTGGTGTAACAATAACCATACGAGCCCACACAGATGCTATGGGGTTTGGGATAGAAGGGGGCCATATTAGGGAAGTTGATATAGAAAATTAAACTATGAAGTTTCAAATTTAGAACAGTTAAAGTCTGGACCCTTGCCAAAAAAAAAAAGGAAAAAAATCCAAAAAGGTTCTCTTTTGCTAAAACATTATAGGACAGCTAAGGACTGTAGTTCTACAAAACAAAAGTTTAAAGAAGTTTTTATTAGAGTTAGGCCCCTTTCACACTGGGGCGTTTTTCGAGCGTTATTCGAGCGTTATTCAAGCGTTTTTCAAGCGTTAATCGAGCGTTATTTGAGCAAAGCCTCATCTGCAATCTCAATGTGCTGGTAAAGCACCACTAAGGCCCTAACGTTTTAGGGCGTTTTTGCAGTGCCTCAGTGTGAAAGGGTAAGGCGTTTTTACAGCGCTTTCAATTCATTTCAATGGAGAGGGGCGTTTTTGGAGCATTTTTTTCAGCGCCCAAAAGCTGCTCCAAAGATGCTGCTTGCAGGACTCAGTGTGAAAGGGTCCATTGAGATGCATGGAGAGCGTTTTATGAGCGTTTTAAAAGCGCTATTTTTAACGCTAAAACGCTCTAAAAACGCTTCAGTGTGAATGGGGTCTTATAGAGCAATTATTATTATTATTATTAAACAGCATTTAACCACTTAAGGACCCCCTACCGACGATATACGTCAGCAGATGGCACGGCTGGGCACATTTACGTACCTGTACGTGTCTCTTTAAGGCCCAGCCGTGACCGCGCCCGCGGGACCCGCGGACACGATCGCCGCCGGTGTCCCGCGATCGGTCACCGGAGCTGAAGAACGGGGAGAGGAGTGTGTAAACGCACCTCTCCCATTCTTCATTGTGGCAGTGTCAGTGATCATCTGTTCCCTGATATAGGGAAAGACGATCACTGACGTCACGCGTCCAGCCCCGCCCCCCTACAGTTAGAAACACATATGAGGTCACATTTAACCCCTACAGTGCCCCCTAGTGGTTAACTCCTAAACTGCAATTGTCATTTTCACAGTAAACAGTGCATTTTTATAGCACCTTTTGCTGTGAAAATGACAATGGTCCCAAAAATGTGTCAAAATTGTCCGATGAGTCCGCCATAATGTCGCAGTCACGAAAAAAATCGCTGATCGCCGCCATTACTAGTAAAAATGTTTTTTTATAAAAATGCAATAAAACTATCCCCTATTTTGTAAACGCTATTACCAAAAATAGGTAGAAGAATACGTATTGGCCTAAACTGAGGGAAAAAAATGTTTTTTATATATTTTTGGGGGATATTTATTATAGAAAAAAGTAAAAAATATTGCATTTTTTTCAAAATTGTCGCTCTATTTTTGTTTATAGCGCAAAAAATAAAAACCGCAGAGGTGATCAAATGCCACCAAAAGAAAGCTCTATTTATGGGGAAAAAAAATTTGCGCAAACCCATCAATAAACGCTTATTGCGATTTTTTTTTACCAAAAATATGTAGAAGAATACAAATCGGCCTAAACTGAGGAAAAAAATTTTTTTTTATATATTTTTTGGGGATATTTATTATAGCAAAAAGTAAAGAATATTGATTTTTTTTCAAAATTGTCGCTCTATTTTTGTTTATAGCACAAAAACTAAGGTGATCAAATACCACCAAAAGAAAGCTCTATTTATGAAAAAATGGGCAAGGTCCTTAACCTGCATAATGGTCCGGGGCTTAAGTGGTTAAATAGTGCCAACAGTTTACGCAGCGCTTTACAACATAAGGGCAGACAGTACAATTACAATACAATTTAATACAGTGGGAATCAGAGAGCCCTGCTCGTTAGCGCTTACAATCTAGGAGATAATTATTGTGTGGAAAAGCATTAATAATTTCATCATAATAAATAAATATCATAATGGTTATTATTATTATTATTGTTACTAACTATAACTCATATCTACTGCACTGGGCTTTAGTAGTGTACTGACTATGGTGCCTGTCTTTTATTTAAACACACTTTATGTTATGCTAATATGCATATGGGCATATGGGTCATGTGACCACTGTGATTGGATGTCACAGCGGTCACATGTTTAGAAAACTCCCAATTGCAAGTATGCATCGGGAGCTTTCCAGTCCCTGCAAGTGACTGTGCTGGGAGCACGCAGGGCAGAAGATTTAAGCACAGAAAAGTGTTTACATAGTTCTTACATCTGTCAGCGTTAAAGCCAAACCCGCACATATGCGTACCCTCGGCAAGTTATTATCAATACTGTCACAATTGGCACTATAAGGTACTACAGAGAGAGTCAGTCGGGGGGGCATCAAAATACTCCTATGGGGCCCATGATGTCATCCAGAGGAGCACTGGGAAAAAAGATATATAAATATAAAGATGTATGTTTGGAAAAACCTACCTGCCGAGTTCCTTCAAAAACTGTGTGCAAGTGTACCTAAAAGAATTGAAGAATTGAAAGGGCTTATTGTACTAAAGGCAGATAGAGTGTGCACTTTGCAAAGTGCAGTTGCTCCAGAGCTTAGTAAATGAGCAGAAGTTCTGCTGACTTCCATCATCCAATCATGTGCAAGCAAAAATGCTGTTTTTTTTTGTTATTTTCCTTGCATGTGATTGGATATTCTTAGCAAAGTGAACGTTTACCTCATTTACTAAGCTCTGGAGCAACTTCACTTGCAGTGTCTATTTGCCTTTAGGAAATCAACCCCATAGTGTTTAAAAAGGCAAAGGTAAAATTCATTTGATTTTGTTTTCACTTCTGTTCATTCACTTTCCATTTTGTTAATTTATAGCATTTTATGTATAATATATATATATATATATATATATATATATATATATATATATATATATATATATATATATATTCTATTTGGGTGGGGATGAAGTTCTTGGAGATTTAAAAACTAGAGTTCTACTTTAGGTTTTAAGTTAATCCCTGTGTAAATACTATTCTCTCTTGAACATTGGCTTATTAACCCAATTTTCCTAGAAATATACATGTAATATTAATAGAGCACTACTATGCTGAAGCAAATTGAAAAAACAGATTTCATTATATACATTTCCCCAGATGGTGATAAAGCAGTACATGCTTATGAGGGTAGCTTGTGTGTGGTCTTACACTTACGTGTTAAGATTAGCTTGATAAGATGTATTGTTTATGTTCACTAATGCTTTTAACATCAGTATGAGCTGCTTAGTGTCATTTTAATCTCTCTTGTTTATTGCACAGATAAATCAAAAACTCAGTCACTATATATAGTATGCTGAGGGTAATCAGGGGCCCATAGAAGTAAATAGAGTATATACTGGATTGGTATTATTAAATCTAGCATAATCATTTATTTTTGTTTCTTCAGATGTTAGAGAGCTAAGTCCCATTTTTTTAAAGTAAATTAAGAATTGAAATTAAAGTATAGTAATTTTTTTTCTTTGTCCTTTCGGGGGACATTTAAATGAAGATATGTAATAGCTTGTAATTGGAGAGCAAATATAAAGTCCAAAAATAGCAGAATGGATATGTGAAGTGAACAAAATACAATATATGGAAAGACAGATAAGAGAAGAAGGATATATAAATAGTCAAATGCCAGAATTATGGCAAAAATGGGATGAATTTCGGTTCTCAAAAAGAATCAAAGAATACTTGTAAAGGGGAAGTAAGGAAGAATATGAAGGGGAAATGAAAATGAAATGTAAAACGATAGGGGAGTGAATAGGCCTTTTTTTTTCATCTAGTGATGGATAAATGGAGGTGAGGATGAAAGTGAATGGAAGATTAGTAGATTATGGCCCGGATTCACAAAGGAGTTACGACGGCGTATCTCCAGATACGCCGTCGTAACTCTGAGTGTGAGGCGTCACATCTCCGTGCCTGATTCATAGAATCAGATACGCCTCACAAGTCTCTTACGCCGTCGTATCTTAGGGTGCATATTTACGCTGGCCGCTAGGGCCGCTTCCGTATTTTTCCACGTAAAATATGCAAATTAGCCAGATACGCCGATTCACGAACGTACGTGCGCCCGGCGTATCAAATACGTTGTTTGCGTAAGGCGTCGGACCGGCGTAAAGTTACCCCTTATAAAGCAGGGGTAAGTCATGTTAGGTATGGACATCGGAAATGTCCGAACAGCGTCGTATTTTACGTCGTTTGCTTAAGTCGTCCGTGAATGGGGCTGGGCGTAGGTTACGTTCACGTCGCCTAAGCATTGAGCGGGCGTAATTTACTTTGAAAATTTGACGTGATACTGAGCATGTGCGCGCATGCACCGTTCATTTACGTGGGGTCACGAAACATTTACATACAACACGCCCCCTATCAGCCTAGTTTGAATTAGGCGGGCTTACGCCGTGTCAGATAGACTACGCCGCCGTAACTTAGAGCGTAAGTTGTTTCTGAATACGGGACCTGCCGCTCTAAGTTACGGCGGCGTAGTGTATCTGAGATACGCTACGCCCGCCTAAAGATAGACGCTTCTTTGAGAATCTGGGCCTATATGTAGACAGTAATTTCAAATTTTGCGCGTCGTATCTTTGTTTTGTATCTACAAAACAAGATACGACGGCATCTCAGATCGATCCGACAGGCGTACGTCTTAGTACGCCGTCGGATCTTAGGTGCATTTTTTTGGCGGCCGCTAGGTGGCGTTTCCGTCGAACTCTGCATTGAGTATGCAAATTAGCTTGTTACGGCGATCCACGAACGTACGTCCGGCCGGCGCATTTTTTTACGTCGTTTGCGTTCGGCTTTTTCCGGCGTATAGTTACCCCTGCTATTATGAGGCGTACTCGATGTTAAGTATGGCCGTCGTTCCGGCGTCGCCTTTTGAATTTTTTACTTTGTTTGCGTAAGTCGTTCGCGAATAGGGATTTGCGTAGAATGACGTCACCGTCGTAAGCATTGGCTTGTTCCGGTTTAATTTCGAGCATGCGCACTGGGATACTCCCACGAATAATGAATTTTGTCTTAAAGGTAATGTGATTTATGGTTATGGTTCAAGATTTAATAGATTTAATGATAATTAGAAACAGATACAGAATGTGATATAATCTTTTTTAAATGTAAACATTTTTGTAATTAAGAAAAAGACTAATACAAATTAATTGAAAACATAAATGAAGATATGTTGGTGAAGTGCTGGATCAGGATTTTGGTAGGTATTTAACTGTTGATATAAAATATCAATAATTCCTACCAAAATCCAAATATCTACCAAAATCCTGGTAGACTCCTCACTAAGATCCAGTGGGTCTTAAGAAGTCCCAAGATTTCCAGTAGTAAGTCTGGTAGAAGTTTGGTCAAGTGAAGACCAGACTAATAGTTGAGTGACAAGTTCAATTTTTATTGCTCATAAGAGTAAGTAAAATGGATAGCCAGTTCCAATTAATCATGGCTTGCTGCTAGATTCGAAAGCAGAGCAGCCCCTTAACCCATACTAGAGAAATCGACTCCAGGATATCCGCTCTCAGTCCTGCTTTCTTCCTACCAATACCTGGCCAAGCCCTGATGAAGGAGGATTGGTTAAGCCCCCAAAAGTATTGGCTATTCGTTTTACTCTTGGAATGATTAAAAATTGACCTTGACCCTTTCTAATAAAGAGATTGTTAGAAAAAAAAATGACCTTCACTTTCAACCATATATCTGGCACTCTCTACACTCTACCAAACTTACTTTTGGAGAGATTCACCTACAGTATGGATCTGCCTTGACCTCATGACACCATGATGACTGGATTAAGTCGGCACACATAATGCATTAAGGTAAAAACCTATAAAAGCATGCTGGCAGGGAGCATGATGTTCTACTCTGCGGCTATAGCTTCTATAGGGTTCTAAAAAAAAAAAAAATGTAAGAAATTGTCCACTTTTTTTTTTATGCACCTGGAATGCATGTAGCTAATTTAAACTAAAAGAACTATAGGCAAAACTATTTTTTACATTTGGATAGAGTAAGGAAGGATTATAACCCCGGTCAGTTTCTTTTTTTCATATAGGGGAGATATAACGATATAACTTCCTGTCCCATAGCCAAGCAGGAAGTGAGAGGAAATCCATGCAAATTAAGGGATACCCTTGTGGTGTGAACACAGTTTAGATATGTTGGCATGACCTACGTATGCGTTCACCGCTGCATGTAAGCACAGGGGGACATGGGCGCTTTTTATTTAATTACTTTTTTTATTTTACACTGTCCCTTTAAATGTTTTTTTTTTATTACTTTTATTCATATCACAAGTAATGTAAACATCCCTTGTGATAGAAATATGGCATGACAGGTCCTCTTTATGGAGAGATGTGGGGTCAATAAGACCACACATATTCCCTCTACAATGGAAAGTATCAGATTAAAAAAAAATGTCCTTGTTTACATCAGCTGTGCACTGGAAGAGACATCGCTCTCAGCATCCTAGGTCGTAGCGATGAGTGAAGGCCATCGGGAGGGCGGCGAACAAAGGTTTCTTTACCAAATATTAAGTTCTGCTTTTCTGATGTATCAAATACTTGTGTCATGCAATAAAATGCAAATGAATTACCGGTACTTAAAAATGATACAATGTGATTTTCTGGATGCTTTGGAAGTAGGAAAACCTGCAAAATCGGCAGTGTATCAAATACTTGTTCTCCCCACTGTATATCCAAGACCATTATGTAAGGTTATGGAAAAGAACCGGTAAATGGACACCACAAAAGCAACCTATATCAGCATCACTGCTCCTCTTATTCCAAGGTGGAAAGGCAAATCACAGAGAAGTGAGCCTTGAAAAAGTATTCATACCCCTTGAAATTTTCCAATTTCATTATGTTACAACCAAAAACGTAAATGTTAAGTAATGTTATTGAGATATTATGTAATAGAACAACACAAAGTGGCACATGATTGTGACGTGGAAGTAAAATGATAAATGGTTTTCAAAATGTTTTACAAATAAATATGTGAAAATTGTGGCGTGCATTTGCATTCAGCCCCTCTGAGGCCTCGTACACACGACCGAGTTTCTCGGCAAAAACCAGCAAGAAACTTGCTGTTTTTTTTTTTTTTGACGAGAAAACAGGTCGTGTGTACATTTTTCGACGAGGAAACTGTCGAGGAACTCGTCGAGCCAAAAAGAGAGCATGTTCTCTTTTTCCTCGACGGGAATGGAGAAAATTGGTTTGCCGAGTTCCTCGACAGCCTCACAAGGAACTCGACGAGCAAAACGATGTGTTTCGCCCGTCGAGTTCCTCGGTCGTGTGTACGAGGCCTTGAGTCAATACTTTGTAGAACCACATTTCTCTGCAATTACAGCTGCAAGTCTTTTTGGGGATGTCTCTACCAGCTTTGCACATCTAGAGAGCGAAATTTTTGCCCATTCTTCATTGAAAAATAGCTCAAGCTCTATCAGACTGGATAGAGAGCATCTATGAACAGCAATTTTCAAGTCTTGCCACAGATTCATAATTGGATTTAGGTCTGGACTTTGGGCCATTCTAACACATTAGTATGCTTTGATCTAAACCATTCCATTGTAGCTCTGGCTGTATGTTTAGGTATATTGTCGTGCTGAAAGGTGAACCTCCTCCAGCATAAAGTCTTTTGCAGACTCCATTTTCAGATGATGGATTGAACAGTGCTCCGTGAGATGTTCAAAACTTGGGATATTTTTTTCATAACTTAACCCTGCTTTAAACGTCTCCACAACTTTATCCCTGACCTGTCTGGTGTGTTCCTTGACCTTCGTGATGCTGTTTGTTCAGTAAGATTCTCTAACAAACCTCTGAGGGCTTCACAGAACAGCTGTATTCATACTGAGATTAAATTACACACAGGTGGACTCTATCTACTAATTAGGTGACTTCTGAAGGCAATTGGTTCCACTAGATTTTAGTTAGGGGTATCAGAATAAAGGGGGCACGCCACACTTTTCAGATAATTATTTGTAAAAAATATATTAAAAACAATTTATCATTTCCCTTCCACTTCACAATTATGTGCCACTTTGTGTTGGTCTATCACATAAAATTCCAATAAAATACATTTACGTTTTTGGTTGTAACATGACAAAATGTGGAACATTTCAAGACACTGTATAGATCTTAAGACTGAAATATTACCTTCAATTTGTTTCTTTAGCTGTAACCAGGGTGAGGTCATATCTGTCTACACCTGCCGGTCAAACGGAAAAAGAGCCAAATAATGAATTTTATACCTCGGGATTAACAAGAAATTAAAATGTCATTTTTTAGACTTAAACAACCTTTTAGGCATATCAGGTATCAGCTATATTATTATTTTTTTTATTTTTTTTTATTGCTTTTATGAAAGCCTGAGAATGTTTTACTGTATTTTACAAAAGAGACCATTTGGAACGAGTAATGCGTCAGTAATATACTGGAAGAATATTTGTTTTTGTTCAGAGTGTACATTTAGAACTCACTAAAGGTGACTGAATTCTGTTTTATACCATAAATAGAGATTACAATCTTTATAAAATGTATAGGGGATTTACACACTAGAGTGGAACTATTTTGTTATTGCTATCCGCAGCCTTGTTTTCCATCTTATTCATTTTACATCTCTTTTCCTCCATCACAGGATGACAAGAGTCGGCAGGACCAGTTGCTGATCATGTGACCACTGTGACAGCCAATCACAGTGGTCGCCTGATTTTTTCCACCCCTCAGCATTCAGAACTTTTTAAAGGGACACCAGGGCAGGCAGGAAGGGGTTAAAGTGACATAAAGCTCAGGTTCACACTGGGCTGCGGGAATGAAGCCATGCGAGTTCAGCTGAACTCGCACAATTTCTCTTTTGCTTATTTGTCCTGATCTCGGCCGCGATTACAGAGACATGTCAATGTAAATCGCGGCCCAAAATCGCAAAAAGCAGTACAGAAATGACTTTTTGAAATCGGTGCAGCGCTGCAGATGCGGCGTCACACCGATTAGGACGGTACTATTGCCAGCAATTGACGGCAAATGCCTCCGATTTGACATGCATTTTGACATGTCAAATTGCATGTCAAAACGCACCAGTGTGAACCAGAGCTTAAACCTTTTTTAGAAATTTTAGCATCTACTTTAATCACATACTGAGTATGCAGCTTTTTTATCTTATAATCCTTGCCTATGTTCTATTTTGGGTGCCATGACATGACTGCTGCCCCAGGTTTTCTTTTATCAGGGTGGCTCCTTTCTCTTGCAGCATTTTATGGAGTCACCCTTGCGTGCAGGGAGTGGGACTAGAATTGTGTCTCCCTACACTGTATTAATGGAAACACACAGCTTCATAGCATAGGATTACAAGGCACTCTCCTGTTCCCTTCCCTCCTTCTCCCCTCTTACTTTTCCAAACTAACAGACTGACTCCAGACTGCTCCGAACATGGTAAAACAATTGTACACAATGGATGGCAAGAAAGGAAGCCATCCATTGTTTACAATTGTCATGTGATCTGATGTGATTGGTCACAGCGATCACATGGTATTGGCAGCGGGCCAGTACACTGATCAGTCATCGGCCAGTGATCGATAGCACCTTAGTGCGGCCCTAGGGCATTCTGGGAGGATGTCATATGGGATACACCCGGTTTGATGAAAGTCTCGCCCGGCCTATAGTAAAATGATCAACACGCAGAACTTTTTGAAGACCAAGCCTTTTTCTGCCACTTTTTGTTTACAAGTAAAAATTACTTAGAATACTCAAACATTTTTTATATATATATATATATATATATATATATATATATATATATATATATACACAAAATACAGACCAAAAGTTTGGACACACCTTCTCATTCAAAGAGTTTTCTTTATTTTCATGACTATGAAAATTGTAGATTCACACTGAAGGCATCAAAACTATGAAGTAACACATGTGGAATTATACATAACAAAAAAGTGTGAAACAACTGAAAATATATTTCATATTCTAGGTTCTTCAAAGTAGCCACCTTTTGCAGCAGACACATCTCTAGAACTGGTAAGAGGAGATTGTGTGAATCAGGCCTTCATGGTAGAATATCTGCTAGGAAACCACTGCTAAAGAAAGGCAACAAGCAGAAGAGACTTGTTTGGGGTAAAGAACACAAGGAATGGACATTAGACCAGTGGAAATCTGTGCTTTGGTCTGATGAGTCCAAACTTGAGATCTTTGGTTCCAACCACCGTGTCTTTGTGCGACGCAGAAAAGGTGAACGGATGGACTCTACATGCCTGGTTCTCACCGTGAAGCATGGAGGAGGAGGTGTGATGGTGTGGGGGTGCTTTGCTGGTGACACTGTTGGGGATTTATTCAAAATTGAAGGCATACTGAACCAGCATGGCTACCAAAGCATCTTGCAGCGGCATGCTATTCCATCCGGTTTGCGTTTAGTTGGACCATCATTTATTTTTCAACAGGACAATGACCCCAAACACACCTCCAGGCTGTGTAAGGGCTATTTGACCAAGAAGGAGAGTGATGGGGTGCTGCGCCAGGTGACTACCTCTTAACGCTCATCAAGAAAATGCCAAGAGTGTGCAAAGCAGTAATCAAAGCAAAAGGTGGCTACTTTGAAGAACCTAGAATATGAAATATATTTTCAGTTGTTTCACACTTTTTTGTTATGTATAATTCCACATGTGTTAATTCATAGTTTTGATGCCTTCAGTGTGAATCTACAATTTTCATAGTCATGAAAATAGCGAAAACTCTTTGAATGAGAAGGTGTGTCCAAACTTTTGGTCTGTACTGTATATATATTGTTTTTAGAGGATTAGATGGGACACTTTTGGGCACTGCAAAGAGAATAGTAATGCGACGTGCATAGGGATTGGGATTCACCCAATCAGGTCCTGTTCTGAGCCACATTCATGAGCGTCCGCTGAAATTTTTTCAGGGGGGGGGCGCTTCCGCAGCGGCAATACGCATTTAACCCTTTCTGCTATCGACCAAATAGCGCAGCTAAAATTATGGTAAAGCGGCGCTTTACCGATAACGCTGCCAGCTGGCAGTGTGAAATATCTCTTGAGATAATTCAGCTTCACTCCATGCCCATATAAGTATAGCCTAGAGAATGTACAGACCCCCCTTCAGCACAGACCCCTCCATTCAGCACAGCCCCCCCATTAAGCACAGACCCCCCCTTCAGCACAGATGGACCCCCATTCAGCACAAACACCCCCTTCAGCAGAGACGGACCCCCCCCCCCCCCATTCATTCAGTACCTCAGATCAGCCATCAGCACAGCATGGGCACAGCAGTTTCCCCTGTGTACACATAAACACTGGAGGGGGAGGTGGCTTCACTCTGCTCGCTGTGTCTGTGTGACATCCGGCCCGGGACTGCTCAGACAGCCCACAGCCGCGAGACTCTTCAACACCTTCTCGATTTTTCCAGGGGGGGTCAATTGCCCCCCCTTGCCCACATTCCTATCGGAATAATATGTCCAGGTTTCAGTGCACTAAAACCCAGACACATGATTTAAAACCCGGACTGGGTTGCCATCTGGGGTGAATCCCGGGCAGATGGAAACCCTACTTCCTGTTTCCTATACCACAGAGATCATCGGGGGATCTTTCTTTTATTCCAGTTTTTCAAGTTTAGCAAATACAGCAAATGTATTTAGCAAATACAGAAAATTCCTATTGGTTTTGCCAAAAATACCAAGTACTTCCTGTGGGATAAAAGCAAAAACAATTGTATCTTTCTTCTGTAAACGACTAATCTCTCTAATGCCCCATATAATGGAGATGAACAAAGGCACACTTGTTTGTAGTCCAGCCTGGGTGAAAACTATGACTTCCTCAATAGCTACAGTGGGGGAGTGATTGCTACATCCAGGGATAGAAAGTATCTTATTCACAGGATTACTAAAGAACAAAACCCTAAATAAAATGCAGCCACCAGATCTAATGACTGGTAGGCTGCCATTTATTAAATGTTTGAGTTTAGATCTGCTTTAACCACTTGCCGACTGACTCATGTAGGCACATACAGCGGCTGAGCGACTCTCCTGCGCTGGATAACATCTTTAATATGTGATCTGGCTGTTCCGGATAGGGGGCACGGACCCACTGATCGCCGAACAGAAAGACAGGACAGAGCTCTGTCCTCTGAGCTAGAATGTGTCGGTTTTTGTTACCCAGCAAAGCAGGGAGAAAAAACAACAACAAATTTATGGTAAAAACAACACACATTGAATGCACCAAGCACTGTTAGGCACACATTTTCTCCCATAATCTCCATAGTTGTTAACCATTTCCCAGCCAGTGTCATTAGTATAGTGACATGACTGTGCATATTTTTAGCACTGATCACTGTATTAGGGTCACTGGTTCCCACAAAGTGTCAAAAGGGTCAGTTAGTGTCAAATAGCCCATCATACTATCGCAGTCTCGCTAAAAGTCACAGATCACTGCCATTACTACTATCAAAAAAAAATTACAGTAGATATTCCATAGTTTGTAGCCACTATAACTTTTGCGTAAACCAAGCAATATACAGGGTACGCTTTTTGGGGATTTGTTTTGCCTAAATAAAAGTGCAGTACCACAAATGATGTAAATGTAAACCATTCAACTCAAAACCAGATAATTCATATGTTAAATAAAGTCCAAAGTAAAAAGGTATAGTCCCAACAAAATGACCCATAATGTGAAAACTGCAAAATAACAGCACCAGCGCTCATGAAGTAGTTCTTCTTAGAAGTGCTGCAGTGATCTCACAACGCCATTGAATGAAATGCAAAGTCACCAAAGCGAGTAGCTGCCATCATAGCAGCATAAACGCCCAAAATAGTATGAGGGTCACACAGGGATCACTGCCGCATAAAAACATCATGGATATCTTCTCTTAAAGCCTTGAAATATGGATGAACGAGCCAGAAAAAGATTCCAATAGTGTAGTATTTTTAATAAAAAGGAACATACAACAATATAGGACAGTAAATTGATACAACTCATATCAAGAGCTACTGCTGGCCCAGGAATCGTGGAGCAGCATGACGTCAGCACCGAAATCTCCGCCCCGTCACGGTTCGTCTAAATAGATGTTATCAAGGGGTGATGTGGTACACAGAATACATATTGGCCTAAATTTTTGAAGAACTTAGATTTTTGAAATGTTTTTATTGAATATGTCTTATAGTAGAAAGGAAACAATATACATCACATGTACATGTACGCCCTTGTGCCCAGCCGTGCCATTCTGCAGACGTGTATCTGTATGTGGCGGTCCTCAAGCGGTTAAAATGTAGCATATATATTTCAGAAATATCAGGTCACTGATTGATTATGTTGGTTGCTAATAAAGTTGTTCTTTAAAATAAACCTTGATATTGTAACACACAATATCTTACATCTTTAGTACTGCTGAGCTGATATAAAGATTTTTGCTTGCTCAGGAGATGAATACAGAACGTATGTGTTTCCGAGCCCACCCATGGAGTCTGCCCGGGGTATATCTCTATCTGAGTTATGAAAGAGTCTCGTTTTCATCCACTTTCTTGACGACCATTCCCATTTTGTTATTCTTTCCAATTCATGCATTCAGCAATGAGGAGACTTAAAAAAAATTATTATATATGGCAGCGGACCAATTCTCAGAATTTGGATCTATAATTCACATATCATTGAGCACTTAGCAAACCGAAAGTCCTGAATGTTTTCATAGGATTTATATTTGACCCTAGATACCAATAATATAAAGTAGAGACATTCCATGTCATGATAGAAGCAAAGGAGATAAAAGTTAGCAGCTTGTAACTCATTAGGCCAGAAATTGAACAGTGTCCTATTTGGTTATTCGCACTAAAGAGTACCTGTCATCATTGTAGAAAAACACAACATAACAGGACGTTTAACTACGGGGCGTATTTAGAAAACAAAATACAAAACTCTCCGCGCTTACCCTAAATCCCATCAACCCAAGCTGCTCTAGAAATATTTGAATGATATTAATAAACTTTATATGCCACGTACAGCACTGTTTTGCATACATATGAGCATATTTATCATCAGATTCACCAACACATTCACTACATTATGCCTCTTTTGCTGCTATACACATCTAGATTTCCCATTCTTCAGTGGTAAACCATCATGTTTTTATAATAAGGCAGGTGCTATTGCATACCTCCCAACTTTTTGAGATGGGAATTAGGGACACCCATCAGCAAAAGTAGTCAGGCATAGGACACACCCCTTGACACCCCTTAAAGGAGAATTGTACAAAAAAAGATTGTTTAAACCCACAAGTGCTTTTTTTTTTACCACTACTATTCCTTTATATTGGCTTTTGGAATTTACAAATGCAGAAATTTTGAAATCAGATGAAAGGTTTAGGGCTGGAAAACACTTTTTGATAGATACAAAGTGCATTTTATATACAACTCTATAGATCAGACCAAAATGAGGGACACATGAGGAGGAAAAAGGGGCAGAGGGACATTGCTTCAAAATTTAGGGACAGTCCCTCAAAATCAGGGACAGTTAGGAGCTATGCTATTGGCACATGCTATGATCATTTTTTTTATAAATATTTTTTATTTATTGACACAACAAAAAATTGCAGCTGAATACCTATTGGACAGGCAATGTAATACATGGTGATGCAAATTAGCAAAATATAAATTTATGTATTATGATCACAACACAATGGGTTACATAGGAATCATAACAGCTTAGCCATCGTAGGTCGATTTAGCAAAGCTGGCCATTGTTAGCTTAACTAAGGGTTAATGCCGCCTGAAGCAACTCCACTTTTTTGATTGGGGTTAAGCAGAAAGGGCAGTAGCAAATAAATAGGAATGAAATAGGGGAAGGATGAAGTGGAAGAGTTAGGTAAGAGTGAAGTAGCGGAAGGTTAAGGGTAGTTGGCCCAAAAATTGTGAAAGGGAGGGGTAGAGGAAGAAAAAAAGCAGGGCAAAAAGTGAGGAGCGATAAGATATGAGAATCAGTTTTGAGCATTTATGATTTTCCTATAAATTGGCGATTGTATCCTATAGAACACATTCTGGATTTGATGTTGCTTCCGCCTCACAACACACATTATCTGCTCATTCATTGTCCTGCAAATTAGAAATTACATAGTTGGTAAGGTTGAATAAAGACAACAGTCCATCCAGGTCAACCTGTGTAGGTGTGTGTGTGTAGAAAAATAATTTCCCATATCCCTGTAAATTGTTTTCGCTAAGAAGAAGGATTGGTCACCAGAACTAGACGGAATACTCCAGATGTGGCCAGACCAGATTTTCATAAAGTGACATGATTATCGTTTTAATCTCTGGAGTAAATTCCCTTTTTTATGCATGCTAATATTCTGCTGGCTTTAGAAGCCGCATCTTGACACTGCTTGCCATTGCTCAGTCTGTCTTCTACTACAACCCCTAGACCCTTCTCCATCCTGGAGTCCCCTAGGGGATTCTCTCCCTGAGTAACTTGCATTTATATTTTTACCCCCAAGTGCATTACCTTACATTTACCAATGTTAAACTTCATTTGCCAGGCAGTAGCCCACTCCAATAATTTGTTCAGGTCCTCTTGTAAAGTACTCTCCCCTAAGAAACATGTTAAGTGCCATCACCATGTGGGATTGTCTTTAGGGATGGACATGTGTCTAAAATCTCCTTTAGATACAACTGCCCCTAAGAACATATTTTAGTTATCAGTAGAAAGATCCTACTGGGTTGAATTACAATATGGCAGGCATGTCAAACTCAAATGAAATAGTGGGACAAATTAAGTTAATTAACATTAACATTATGTTTGAAGTTACACATACTGAATCCCAGAAAAAAGATTATAGCACTTTGATAACTAACATTGTATTAACAATTGTAATTTACAATATTTTATTCCAGGCAAAGGGGCCATTAGAAGTACTGAGCTGATTAGGAGGGAGGAGCGTGATGGGAGAGTCGGGATCGAGGCGTGTGAAGGAGCGCGGCAGCTGCTCATGCTGAGCGCGTCCTAACCGCTCTGCCCACCCAGCGGTATGAAGATCTAGTGCCGCCAGCCTGTCCAGATCTCGTCCGCTCCCCGAACTCCCCGAGATGTCTCGAAGCGGCCGCGCTCACCACGGGGAGACACACGAGACATGCGATGCGAGGGAGGAAATCCGTCCCTGATCCGTCCCAGCTGATACCGCCGTCACACCGTCACACCGTCCTCCACCGTCCTTCACACCGCCCGTCATACCGTCCGTCTTGCAGCTCGCCCGCCCGCTTGCAGGATCCCAGCGTTACTTCACACTGTCCTAGGAAGCTGGTCTGAAGCAGGACGCAGGTACTCTGTATCCCCATTCTGTGCATTAGGCTGGTGGAATGCTGAGCGCTGGAACATAGTTTTTGTTACTGTTTTGCTGCGCTGCGTTGTCATGTTGTCACACTCTGCTACTCTGCTACTCTAGTACTGCTCTAATACTGCCCTAACACTGCTACTCTAACATTTTTGACACTAAAATTGATTTTGGATCTTTAATGCAGATTGACTAGGGCTGAGCTCGTCGGAGACCAGTCACCTGAGAGGAGGGACTGACTGACAGATCTTACAGCCAGCCTTAGGCAGCCCTAGGTCCGCCATAGAGCATACTATAGAGCAGCCTGAAGACAGCTCACATGCAGGTAGATGCGGTTTCAACCCGCCCCCCCACATTAATCGATCATTGATCAGAGCGGATACATAGGGGTTCACCTAGGGGTTCACCCTGTCTACCTCCTACCTGAGACCCCAAAAAAAAAAAAGCAGCAAAGAGTGGATTGATTGGGCTGGGTTGGGGATAGCAGGGATTAGGTACACGGATTTCCCCCCCCTATGGAGGATCCTGGAATACCAGTGGTTTATTCAGCATACCTGGCGATTTTTATATCTCTCTCCCCTCATCTACCATATTGTTATAACGTGTTATAACGTGTTCGCTGCTACACTGGGACAGCTGTAACTCTACTCGGCTTTACCCTGCTTATTCAGGAAGAACTTTTCTAGATGGAAAACATTAGAATACTTTAATTGCAGGCTGCTGGTACTGTTTGTGACTTCCTTTTGCTTCTGCTTTTTTTTGGGTGAGGGGAGATAATTAAAACCTGTTATACTATTGTTTGAGGATATTACGAACAATGTTACTAACAATTTGACTAACAACCATCAAACCTCTAACTTTCTCGGCCACACGGACCCCGCTTAAAAAAAAAAAAAAATGTCAGTTTAAGTGCTATTGCTTACTCTAAATTAGCATACACTGATATAGACCAGTACAGCGGATAGGTGGTAAAGTTTGGTGGATACCAGGTGGTCAATTAATACAACAACTACACAGCCAAAGAGGGTTTGGCGGGTTACAGCTCTAATTAACAGTGAGTGGTGGAGGGAATAAAATTGTTGGGTTGAATGTCTGGTACCCACCCTGTGTTCATGAAAGTATTTACCTGCGACAGTGCGGAGAAGCTGCCACGGATAATATCAGTGGTATTTTTCACAATCTTGACTATACTGTAATACACCACCTGGCCACTGGAGGAGTGCTGGAAATTTAAGATTTGGCTCCATATAGGTGTTTTTATACGTCAATGACAGTTCCTGAGGGGAAAGTAGAGCATACAGAACGTTTCTAGGAGTGATTTAGCTCAATATTAATATTACCCGCTAAGTAAGCATATTCTAGGCTGTACTTGGGGTCCCCCAGGAAGGAGTACATATAGGGAGCTGCTCTCCACGAACTCAAAGATGAAGGGCAGATCAGGGAGAGGAGCGATCGCAAACAATCCCAGAACAAGCGTAAGTCCCGGATCCATAAGAAAATATATAATACAGGAAGGAGGAAAAGCCAGCCCTATTAATAAAGCGAGCACCAAAATAAACTCTGACTCTACCACCCGGCTGAGAGAAGAACTAGAGGAAGAAGGAGAAATGGAAACTAGACAAAAAAAGCAACAACTGACGAAAGGGGACTTAGCAGAGATGCTAGCAAGTATGGAACTAAGACTAGAGTCCTCTATAAAAGGAGAAATAAATATCCTGAGGGAAGACATGAAACACATGCTGCAAAGAGTGGAGGAAGTAGAAGAAAGAATGGATTGTCATAGTTTAGAATTAAAAGGCTTAAAGAAACAAGTGGAAGAAATATCTAGAGAACAGAGATACATGAAGTACAAAATGGAGGACCAGGAGAATAGGAATAGAAGAAAGAACATAAGGATTAGAGGCCTACCGGAACAATCAGGGGAAGACAACCTACAAGAACAAATGGACGAGATCTTCGGTCATATGTTGGGTACAAAAGATGTCACAAACAAAATCAAGTTTGAAAGGATACACCGGATTAGAAAACCACCAGAAGTAGGGGCAGAGGTCCCAAGAGATGTTATAGCTAGATTTCATAATTATCAAGACAAGGAATTAATAAATAGATATATGAAAGTTAACCAACCGACCAAATATAGAGAGACTAGTTTACAAGTCTTTCCAGATCTATCAGGGGAAACGTTATCTCGGAGAAGAACTTTAAAACCACTACTGGAAGTACTGAAATCACAAAATATCCAGTACACATGGGGCTTCCCGGCTTGTTTGACAGGCCGCAAAGATGGCCGTGCAGCAACGCTAAGATTCCCAGAGGAGACCCCAAACTTATGTAGAAGATTGGACATAGACCTAATCGAGATCCCAGGATGGTGGGAGAGAGCAGAGCAAATAGATAGTCCAGAAGAAGCTCAGGCTTGGCAACCGGTTTGGAAAAGACCACCGGGAAGAAAGAAATAGCAGAGAGAGATAGAAAGAGGGGGAGGTATAGAAGAGAAGTGGGAGCCTGGTAAAAGAGGGAAATGAACTAGAGGGAGGAAAGGGATAAAGAATTTATAGAAGGAAAAAAAAAAAAAAAAGAAAAAAAAAAAAAAAAAATAAAAAAAAATGAAGGGATGAAAAAATATCGCACCCGGTTAGGGATTAGAAATGTAGGGGGACGGACATGAGGGGAGATTCGGGGGGGGATAGAGCTGGATGGGGTGAATTCGGGTGGACAGAACACTCGATCTCTGTATCCTATTAGAGCTCAACCTCTAGGAGGATGAGCTGGGGGCCGGGAAAAGGAAAGGAGGGCCACAGCCAAGGGCCTCAGCGAGGCCAATATTTCCTCCAAGGGATAGGGGAGAGGGAAGGGAGGGGGGGTAGGAAGGAGATAGAGGGGGGTAGAGAAGATAGGGAGGGGGAGGGAATAGTAGAAAGGAAGGGGGGACTCCAGAAGGCCGCTAATATATTTAGAAGGATACGCAAAAAAAAAAAAAAAAAATATACCTATGATAAACATAATATCTTATAATGTTAGGGGCCTAAATGCACCCATAAAACGCGCAAATGTAATGAAGGAGCTTAGTTTATTAAAGAGTGATGTGATGATGCTACAGGAGACTCATCTCACTGTAGAGACAAACCGCAAAAATATGACGCAATTTCACCCGTTATGGTTTTTTGGGGACTCTCCAATAAGTCGAGCGAAAGGGGTCGCGATAGGCTTTGCCAAAGAGATCAAGTTCACAGTTGAGGATAAAAAGGCAGATCCAGAGGGAAGATATTTGTTCCTTAGAGGAAAACTGAATGGAACGGAAATCTCATTTGCAAATATATACTGCCCAAATAAGAACCCTATCCGCTACGTAATAAAAATGATAACAGATTTTATGGAGTTCAAACGGGGAATAGCTATAATAGGAGGGGACTTTAATTTCCATATGGATCCAGATACGGATAGTACGTCTCGTGCACAGGGGACGGGAATGGCCTGGAGAAACAAATTGAAAAAAAAACTCCATCAGTCTCAATTAGTAGATGTATGGAGGATACAACATAACAAACAGCGGGATTATACATTCCGCTCCCCTGTGCACGAGACCTACTCAAGGATTGATTTTTTTTTGGTGGAGCATAGGTATCTAGAAAAAATAAATAACTCTAGCATAGGAATAGTAACCTTCTCTGACCACGCGCCAGTTTCACTGCAACTTAAAATAGGGGAGAGACAGGAAAATAATAGGAAGTGGAGGCTCAATGAAGAACTCCTGCTTGATAAAGAAATAGAAATTAGATTAAAAACAGAAATGGAGGAGTTTTTCGAAATTAACTCAACAGGAGATGTCTCGGAAGCCATAGTATGGGAGACCCATAAGGCGTTTATGCGTGGAGTGTTAATCAAGATGGGGGCGGAAAAAAAAAGGAAGGATAAGGATATCAGAACAACACTCATAAAAGAAATTCATAAGCTAGAACAACAACATAAACATGACAGAACTAAAGAAATTTTATTAAATTTAAATATCAAAAGAGAGGAGTTAAGAGAGCAAATAGAACAAGAAACAAGAAGTACGTTTAATCAAGTGAAGAGAGAGAGGTATCTCTGGGACAACAAACCAGGGAAACACTTAGCAAATTTATTAAAAAAAAAAAAAAGCGTAAATTATATTGAGAAAATACAAACAAGTCGAGGGGAAGTAGTTCATAAAACTAGTGAAATATTAGAGAGTTTTAAAGAATATTATGAAAAACTATACTCAATCAAGAACCAGGAGACAATGGAAGAACTAGGATTAAGGGAAAAAAACATAAACACATATTTAAATGAAATAGAATGGGAGGTAATATCCGAGGAGAATTTTAATAAGCTCGAAGCCCCGATCTCAGAAAATGAAATCAGAGAAATAATCAAAAATGCCCCAAATGGTAAAAGTCCAGGACCGGACGGCCTAACTGCTCTTTATTACAAAAAGTTTATAGATATTCTGGCCCCTAAAATGTGTTCGTATATGAATGGCTTAGGCGAGAAGTGGACCATGGGTAAAGAAGCCATTGAGGCTACCATTACTCTAATTTTGAAAGAGGGGAAGGATAGTACACTTTGCTCGAACTATAGACCGATCTCTCTTTTGAACTGCGATACCAAGATTTTTTCTAAAATAATAGCAGAGCGGATGAAGGGAATAATGAAGGATTTGATCCACCCCGACCAGGTAGGTTTTGTACCAGGACGGGAGGGGAGAGATAATGGGATCAGAACACTGCTAGCCATTCAGAAAATCAGTGATAGTGGAGCTCCAGGTCTACTCTTATCAGTAGATGCTGAAAAAGCGTTTGACCGAGTTGACTGGAGCTTCATATATAAGACTTTAGAAAGAATTGGATTAGGCCAAAAGATGATGACCTGGATTAAGGTATTATATAATAAACCCAGGGCAAGAGTAAAAATTAACGGGACCCTTTCAGGGGACTTTGAACTACACAATGGTACAAGACAGGGTTGCCCCCTTTCCCCATTACTATTTATCCTAGCACTAGAACCATTGTTAAGGAAAATAAGGAAGAATCCTGATATTAAGGGCATAGAATGCGGACGAGAGGAACATAAACTTGCGGCATATGCGGATGACATCTTGTTCTATTTAACATCCCCGAGAACAACGCTACCAAACTTAATAAAATTATTGAAACAATATGGAGAGCTCTCCAACTACAAAATGAACCCATCCAAGTCCGAAACTTTATGTATTAACATAGTTAAGAAAGACCAAATAACTTATCAAAAAGAGTTCCCGTTTGTGTGGGGGAAAAAAGAAATAAAATATTTAGGGGTAAAAATAGCAATCTCTAAAGAGAGGATATATAAAGTAAATTTTGTTCCTATGTTGGAAGATATCAAAACAGAACTTAGCAGACTTACTACAGGACAGATATCCTGGGGTGGGAGATTGAATATATTTAAGATGGTGATCTTGCCCAAAATCATGTATAAGATACAGATGCTACCGATAGCTCTACCCCAGAAGTTCTTTAAGACTTTACAAACGATCATATTAAATTTTGTTTGGCAGGGTAAAAAAGCTCGTATTAGCTGGGCAACGTTGAATAAAAATAAGACACAAGGGGGATGGGGAGCACCAGATATAAGAGGTTACTATGAAGCAGTAATTCTCACAAGAGTGATAGATTGGATTAGAGACACTAAGCAAAAAAGGTGGGTAAGCATGGAATCTCAGATGAGCAATGCCCTTTTAGGGAGCATCATCTGGATCCCAGATAAATATAGGGAGTTAGGTAGACAATCACATAGCATCACTCGTTATGCTATAAAAATATGGGATAAAGTTCATAAGAGGGAAAAATGGGATTTTAATTCACCACTAATGCCATTAATAGATTCACACTACTTTACACCGGGGTTAGAAAAGATATCTGGTAAATGGATAAAAAAAAAGAATGCCCAGCTGAAAGATGTCATGACGAGAGATAAATTAAATACCTATGAAGAACTGAAGGAAAAAGGAGAGATAATTGAAATAAACGAATGGCGGTATGCCCAGTTAAAACATTTTTTTGAGGCTCTTCCACAGCCGCATAGATCAGCAGAAAATTTACGCCCACTAGAGAGAATTAGCCAAGGACAAACAGGGAAAGGAGTTATTTCCAAGATTTATAAGAATTTCATAGAGACTGATTGTCTGGACACGCCACCATGTATTAAAAAGTGGGAGGAGGAATTGGGACAGTCGTTAAACATTCAAGAATTAAAACAAATTTGGAGAAGAGTACATACTACATCAGTAAATAGTAAAACAATTGAGTTAAACTATAAATGCCTAAACCGATGGTACATTACACCAGACAAGGCCCACAAATATAAGAAAGAAGCCTCAGAGATGTGCTGGCGCGGATGTGGGCAGATTGGAAATATGGCCCATATATGGTGGCAGTGTCCAAAGATCAAAGTCTATTGGAGAAGAATAAGACAATTAATTATGGAAATTACGAATATAGAGATCCCAGATGACCCCTGGGGATGTCTGCATCAGAGGATAAATTTACCCACGAAACAATACCAGAAAAGTCTCTTACCCCATATGTTAACGGCAGCTAAAAGTATGATAGCCAGTCATTGGCAAGAAAGGGAAAGTCCTCCCATTAAAGAATGGTGCAATAAAATGAATTACATTCAAAACTTAGAATTTCTAAGGCTAAGTGACTCAGATAGTTTAGAGGAATTTGAAAAGATATGGTCTAAATGGATGGAGTTCAAAAATTCCATGACATTTGCGGAGCTTATGGGTGCATAGGGCATAATATCCGATAAAACTTCCTCGGAATATAAAAAAAAAAAAAAAAAAAAAGTCAGAATGGCAACTGGAGTCCCGGGGGATGGGGGAGGGGGGGAGGTGGAAAATGGAGGGATAAGAGTGATAAGAATTAAAGGCAAAATGTTTAAAATTATGATAAAATACATACGATGGAAAAAAAAAAAAAAAAAAACCTCTAAAATAAAAAATTCCACATATGATGCGAAACCAGGAAGGAGATATGGCGGGCAAATGAAAGGCGGGTTAATCTCGCGACCTTCCTCCGTAAATGGTTATGTCTGAGGTGGAAAAAAAAAAAAAAAAAAGAAGTACTGAGCTGAAAAATGACTTGCCCTCCCTGGCTGTATAATTATTTCAGATTTTTGATGCTGAAAGCGGTACAATTGTTTTGCATGGAAATTTGGTGTTTTATATTGTAGGCCTGTAATTCTTAGTAATAACTCACTTAAATCTGTCCAAACAAGAGTCTAGTAGAAATCCTGGGTATGACAAAAATTGAAACACAAAATCATAAATTATAATATAATAAATAACTACAAATAATTATCAAAAATATTAATATAATAATAATAAAATGTATTTAATAATGTAATCAACTCCAAAACACTGAAATTTGCTCAGCTGCAAAATTGTCGCTGTTTTCACTTTCAGTGTCTGATGATGAATTTCCCCACGAATCACTATCGTTCAATTCTGCAAGTGATTCTAATTTATTATCGCTGTTTTCTAGCTGGTCTAAAACTGCTTTTGATGTAAAGGGACACTTTTTGGTTGCTATGGACATTCTCCAGTTTCCAGGCAGAAAGAACAGTATATATAATATAAAACTACATGCAGGGCACTGGACAAATCACTATGGACAAAAGGGAGGTGAAATAATTTGATACAGTAATGTAATCTGTAAGAACATCGGGCGGAAGACACAGCCGCCGCACATATTGGGGAGACTTTGCAGGATCCTGAGGACAAGGTAAATAACTTTCCCTGGATACTGCGATGTAGCCCCGAGTGTGGCTCTTGGTATAGAAAATTTACCCCGAGCCACACTCGGCCTAAGAAGGTTAAAGTGGATGTAAAGTCAGAAGGTTTTTTTTATTCATAGAATGCATTAACTTTCTGTGTGCAAAAGCCCCCCTCAGCCCCCCTAATACGTTGCTGAGCCCCATCTTGATCCAGCGATGTTGCAGGAGAGACTCGACTGCCTGGGACTCTCCCTCCTCATTGGCTCCCGCTGCTGTCAATAAAAGTCAGTGAGCCAGTGGGGAGAGAGGGGGCGGGGCTGAACCACATTCCATGTCTGAAATGACACATAGAGTAGCAGCTTGGCTGGGGGGGGGGCCAGGAGAGCAGGTGAGGAACCCGAGAAGAGGAGGATCGGGGATGCTCTGTGCAAAACCATTGCACAGAGCAGGTCAGTATAACATGTTTTTTATTTTTTTTAATGAAAAAAATTAGACTTTAGTATCACTTTAAACTTCACGGTTTCTATTGAATAGTTTTATTGGTCCAGCCTGGATCAATCTAAGTATGCATATTCCATACCTGTTGAACTACTGTGGAAGCAAAATATCACTATAGGATTTGGCATTATTGCAGTGACCGCATGGTCCTCTGGGTCTTGTGCCAAGTGGCTTCCCTTCTTCATAGTGAACACATTGAAAACTGGAGAGTCTAAAATCTGGTGCAGCTCTGCACAGAAACCAATCAGCTTAGAGTATTTTTGGTTCAAGCTTACAGCTAAAGTTAGAAGCTGATTGGCTACCATCCACAGCTGCACCAGATTTTGCACTCTTCAGTGCTAATATATCAACCCCATGGGATTTCTCACTCGACACCGCTGCCATTTATAGAATGCCTTCCATTTCTTTCATTGACTGCAAGGCATTCTGTGATTGAACAAGGTGGGGAGGTAGGACAGGAACACAGCCTCCACCTTCTCCTGCAACATTGCTGGATCGAGATGGGGCTCAGGTAAGTATTAGGAGGGCTAGGGGGGGGGGCTGCTGCACACAGGAGGTTGTTTATCTTAATGCATAGAATGAATTAGGATAAAAAAAACATCTGCCTTTAAAATCACTTTAAGGCAGAGATAAACTTTTTTCTTAAATGCAATTTTTTCACATATTTGGAAAAAATTTACATGCATTCAAACCTTCAACTACATCACTCATTTTGTATTTCTTTTTTGCATATGCTATGCAGGTTCTGCAGGACTCAGCAAGTTGTGACTTCTGAGTTGAGCTTCACTAGCAAAAAATCCCCTGAGGTCATAAACATTTTCCTACCTCTTCCTAAGTGTGAGTCAACTGTACAGTCAATTTTGTCTGCTTCCAGTCCCGCACTGCAGCTCTTGGGTCTCACCTTGTTTCAATACAGCTAACATTAGTATATGGTACTCTTGTCACACCTGCAGCTAGATAAAAAGGTATATTTGTACATCAGGCATTCCCTCAATCTTCCTCTTCGCCCCTTCCATTTTCTGATAGATTTCTCTGTGTCTGTTGGCACTCTCTAGCTACACATCTCTTCGATTTAATCAGTCAATATCTCTGCCAATGCCCCTATGATAGACATTTCTATATGGGGCAATGTAAAAACAAACTGTACATTTCTTACCCAAAGAGCTAGCTTGATCACTATCCACTCATTTTAGATAAGGCTTCATAGAAAGGAGTAGTAAGTGTGGTGGTAGAACTTAGAAATGGGAAGGCCTGGGAAAAAAATGAATAAATTGGGGGAAAAAAAAAATTCAAAGTGGTTTTTAGCTTTTTGGGGGAAACAAAGTGTGGAATATGTTCTTCTACAAGGATAAATAATATATCTATGACATACTATTCAAACTATAAACCATGAAGGCCTAATGAAAATATTATGAGCCTTATGTAAACTCCTAAGTTATTGAAAGTTCTCTCAGATGAAGACAAGTAAATCCTGGAATACAATTCAAGTAACACTGTACAATTCTTAAACAAGAGAAGTATGCATTTATTCCACTAGGGGGCACTTCAATGGAAAGATTCCAGTACAGTTTGCTTGTGGGCTTCATATTGTACCTCCTACAGTTGGGTGACTGAACATAATAGTTTCTGTCCTCTCAGGCCTTAATTGACAGGTAAGAAAGGGGGTACATTTTAGTTTATCTTTATAACCTTTTAAATGATTCCTATTAATGTTCTCCACCATCACAGCACAATGTTTACCTATACTCTGGTCGGTATTTCCCCCCCCCCCCTCTCAGTAAAATTGTGAGACCAACATCTAGAGTTTGGAAACATTTTCACAGTGCTATTTCTGCTAAGAGCAAAGCTGCAATTTGCAAATATTGTGAGAAGAAATATTCTTCTCCAAATGCTACAAGGATGACAAAACACATGCTGGCATGCCAGAGGTGCCCTAAAGACATACAAAAATACTTTATAGAATTAAGTGATAAGGACCATAATGAACGTGTGAGTAACTTTTCCCTCTAGAGTTCTCATTCCAGAAACACTTTCTGCTACTTCTGGAACATCACAAAGTGTTTCTTCACAAGCAGTATCTTCAAGTAAGGTAGTGTCACAAACCACAGCCTCCCAAAAATACACAATGGCCCGGATTCACAGACATCGGCGCATATTTATGCGGGCGTAGCGTATCTAATATACGCTACGCCGACGCAGTGCACAGATGCAAGCACTGGATTCACAAAGCACTCACCCCCAAATCTACACTGGGTTTCCTCGGCGTAAGCCAGCGTAGGTGGAAGTGGGCGTGAGCCATGCTAATGAGGCATGACCCCATGTAAATGAAGGACTGAGCGTCATAAAGATACCAAAAACGTACGGCGCATGCGCCGTCCCGTGGACGCAACCCAGTGCACATGCGCAGAATCATGTCGGAACTACTCCCTAAGATACGCCGGATCACTGCCTACGACGTAAACGTAACCTACGCCCAGCCCTATTCACGTACTACGTAAACTACGTAAAATACAACTGCTCTGTTCCCTGGCCCATACCTTTGCATGAGTTGCGCCTCCTATATGTGGAATAACTTTACGCCGGACGTACGCCTTACGCAAACCACGTATATTATGCGCCGGGCGCAAGTAAGTTTGTGAATCGGCGTATCTCCCTCATTTGCATATGTGCATAGAAAATCAATGGGAGCGCCCCTTGCGGCCAGCGTAAATATGCGCCCACGATACGCCGGCGCAGGAAAGTTACGTCGGTCGTAGGAAGCCTATTTTCATGCGTATCTCAGATTGTGGGCATGGTGCATAGATACGACGGCGCATAGATAGACTTACGCGGCGTATCTCGAGATACGTCGGCGTAAGTGCTTTGTGAATCCGGGCCAATCTCTTTATTGTAGATACAATGACACCTTAAAATCAGGAGAACAGATGTGGCCTGATGGGAGCCCAGGATAAGGTTGTCTCTCTCATACCACCACAGGACTTCATGGATGTGCGGCACCAGGGATCTTTCCTCTTTTCTTTCCATTGATCAAACCCTTGCAAGAGCAATCTATGTTTCTGGATTAGCTTGGTCAATAACTGAAAATGCATATTGGCAGGAAACTTTTATATTATTATGAGAGAAAGGGGGGTGGTTAACTGTTCTCGTGCATGGTTGAAATGTTTTTAACATATACAGTTATTCCATTTGTAATAAAAAAAATGACATCTCTAGTAGAGCCACCCTAACGCACATTTAGTTGCTGGAATTATTTAATATACTGTAATTGTTAGGCTACTTTCACACTGATGCGCTTTGCGGGCACTATATCGCTAAAAATAGCATCTGCAAAGCGCCCTGAAAGAGCCTCTCCTTTTACTCCAGTGTGAAAGCTCGAGGGCTTTCACACTGGAGCGGTGCGCTGGCAGGACAATAAAAAAAGCCCTGGTAGCTAGACATTGAGGCACTATAGTAGCAGTGTATACATCGCCTAAAGTGCTTGTACACACGATCGGAATTTCCAATGAAAAAAGTCAGACGGAGTTTTTTCATCGGATATTCTGACCGTGTGTGTGCCCCATCTGAGTTTTTCCTTCAGAAATTCAGACGGACTTAGAAAAATAAATTTATATTGGAAATTCCATTCATCTGTATGGAACTCCAACGGAGAAAAAAACATGCATGCTCAGAATCAAGTTGATGCTCGGAAGCATTTTTCTTGGCTCGTCGTAGTGTTGTACGTCACTGCGTTCTTGACAGTCAGAATTTGGTGTGACAGTGTGTATGCAAGACAGCTTGAACGGAATTCCGTCTAAAAAATCCGTCTGAGTTTATCCCGACGGAAATTCCGATCATGTGTATGTGGCATTAGAGTTTACTCCCTACGGAACAAGTTGCATTACCCCTCTTTGACATAGGCACCTCCTTTATCAACTCAAAGGATTAATAAAATAAGAGGGTTTTTTTTACAAGATAGTACGTTTTTGATACGGCCACAGGGAAAACAGATATGCATCGGGCACAATTTCTCCTGTTTATTGTAGAGGTATTTCTTGAAAAAAAAAAATATATAGTTCTGGACCTTCCATAAAATGGAGGGTCCTATCTGCAAACAGCCCCAATCCCCCAAATACATGTTAAAAATAAAGCCCTTGAAAACAAAAATAATTATATTAATCTGGGTCCTGGCTTCTCACTCTTCTGGGAAGCACCAATGACATTACCATGCCTCCCCGCTGCCTTCTGGTAAGATGGGAGCTAGAAATCCCATGAGAATGCACACCTGCAATGCCGGTTCACCCATAGATGAAACAGACTGATCCTTTCCTTGCATCACATGCTTTATTGATGTTTACTTATCATAATGAAGAACAGGATTACCGTTACTTTGTGTTCTCAAATGTGACATTTTGAGCAAATAAATGTAAAGCAGTCCCAACTGAAGAGATTCTATCTCCAGTATCCTAGATGCAGGATTCAATTACAGAGACAGTCCTCATGGCTCCATTCACAGTGTAGTGAGCTATAAAAGACTGATACCATATGTGGCAAAGAAGCCCAGGGAAGATGTGGAAGATTTGTTTGTGAGTACTTAAACAACATGCTTGTTCACGGATCAAAGAATTAGTAGAGTTTATAATCAAGAGCAGTTCATAGGGCTGGAGGAAAAATATTGAATGTGAAAGAAAAGGGGCAATAGAAAGAAAGCTGGCTCTCATCTGATTTCCAGATGATTATAACAGAATATGGCTATTCGTTTCGGTAATCATAGGATGCCTATATCACGTATGTCACGTCTCCTTCCAACCTGGCTCGTAGCTAAAATGAGATGTTAACTGACATAATCGGCCATGTGCGTTGAGTAAACAAAATATAATACAGTTAGATGATCAGGATTATGAAAGGCCTTAAAGGATAACTACATGTCTAGTGCACACACATTTTTTTTTAAGCGTTTGTGAACCCAAATATGTAAAGAACTGTCAGACCCTATATTATAGTTAGGCATAGCACACTGTATAAGTCTTTTATAAAAACGAGGCTTGTAAATACCGGTTTAGAGCGATCTTCAGGCTGGCCACGTGACTCGTGGCCGATGTACAGCTCTGATACATGGCTACTGCAGGAGGGGCCGAGATTTCCCTCTGACATCAGCCAGGGAGGTCACATGGCCCCTGTTGCAGTAGCCCTGGAAACCGGACGAGAGTCACGTGACCAGGCTGAAGATCGTGCTAAATCGGTATTTATACAGTGTGCTATGCCTAACTATAATAGAGGGGCTGTCAGTGACCATATATAAAATGTTATTTGTACTAATGGCGGTGGGGATGGGGAAGGGGCAGAGACACAGGGCCAGATTCATCAAGAGATACGAAGGCGGATCTCCTGATCCGCCGTCGTATCTCTGAGATCCGACGGTCGGATCTATGCGACTGATTCATAAGAAGCTTGATTTTCTTGGTCAGCGCAGAGAGGGTAATACAGGAAGTGGCAGGATCAGCCAGGTTTTTTTTACAGTTTAGAGAGGGGTAGATTACACAGCACATGTTTAATTTGCTTTAAGGGACCATGATCTCTATTATTTTGGGGTTAACAAACAATAAGTTTTATTGCCCACATTGGTATATGTGCCACCCCATGGCCCCCTATGGTCTGTTTTTATCCACTTTTGATGTAAAAAAACATCCGTCTGGCTAGTTCTACAACTAGAGTTATGCTTTGGCAATAATGAGTAGTCTATTTGAAAATCCCAAGAAAAAGTAAGCAGTTTAACGAAGGCAAATTATTGTCAAATTCTCTGATTTTCATACTTGTTCCAGGTCAGTGAATATAAAAAGAATCAATCCTTTAAAGCAGAATAAATGTCAGGGACCCAAAATTTTCAGAAGAGACGAGGACAACAATGGCAGCCTCAATTTCTCTTAGCACAGGTTGTCTGGCAGTTAAATGCCAAGTCCAGTTTGAGCAAAAAGATTAAAAAATCACTCTTCGGCATGAGTTCAGAATAAAATAGAGGCTCCAGTTGTAATGCTTACCTCCTCCCCAGTGCTTCCCCCTGAAGACTCACCAAGCACTGCATAAGTGCATATCTTCAGGGTTGAGTAACACCCAGCATCATTCAACCCACTTCCTGGGAACCCAGAGTGTCAGGGGCCTACTTCCTCACAATGGGCCCACTGGAGAAGGAGAATGCTTCAAGAGTTTGTAAACCCAACACTTCATATTCCTGATATGTGCCTGCTGCAGGGGCGGACTGACAACTCATGGGGCCCCCGGGCAATAGAAGATTATGGGGCCCCCGGTCTTACAGAAGGCCTCCACGCCAGGAGGCATTACAGAGGCGGGGCAGCTAAAATCTCAGGATTTTTACATCAAAAGCATGTCGGTTTTGGGCATATCAGGGACAGATGTAAAAAAAACACAGATTTTTACATACTGTCCCTGGTTTTAATGAGCCTGGCAACCCTGATGGGGCCCCCTAGTGGCATGGGGCCCTCAGTGCCTCAATGGTCAGTCCACCCCTGGCCTGCTGTACCATGTACTGGTATGAAAAAGTATCCTGTTCTCTTTGTATTGCTTTCTTTGTGTGAAATCCCTGGTGTTCCTGCTAGTGCCACTGCTCTCCAATTAAAACTGATCACACTACAGCTCCTGTCACTGCCCACACCGTCAAAGTGTGGGATGCTTTAAATGACTCGGGACGACTTGCCCCCTCGGTCTCCCCACCTGCTCCTTTGGGAGGCTTCCCTTGGTTTGCTCCTTTTTTCACTCCTGGACATTTGGGGCCAGATCCACAAAAACCTGGCGTAACTTAAAAAATCCCATTTAAGTTACACTGCCTTAAAGTTTCTACCTAAGTGCCCGATCCACAAAGCACTTATCTAGAAATTTCAGGCTGTGTAACTAAAATTCCGCCGGCGCAAGGCGTTCCTATTCAAATGGGGCGAGTCCCATTTAAATGAGGCGCGCTTCCGCGCCGGCCGTACTGCGCATGCGCGAATTTACGTTACGCCGAGTTTTGAGGATCGCGACGGCTTAAAAAAGTTGCGTCGGAAAAAAAAAAAATGACAGCGTCGCTCGGCATGCATTCCTGAGGGAGAACTCCATGCCAATTTTTAAATAAAAAACCGGCATGGGTTCCCCCCCCAGGAGCATACCAGGCCCTTAGGTCTGGTATGGGTTGTAAGGAGACCCCCCTACGCCGAAAAATCGACGTAGGGGGTCCCCCTACAATCCATACCAGACCCGTATCCAAAGCACGCTACCCGGCCGGTCAGGAAGGGAGTGGGGACGAGCGAGCGGCCCCCCCCTCCTGAGCCGTGCCAGGCCGCATGCCCTCAACATGGGGGGGTTGGGTGCTCTGGGGCAGGGGGGCGCACTACGGGCCCCCCCACCTCAGAGCACCCTGTCCCCATGTTGATGAGGACAGGACCTCTTCCCGACAACCCTTGCCATTGGTTGTCGGGGTCTGCGGGCGGGGGCTTATCGGAATCTGGGAGTCCCCTCAAATAAGGGGGCCCCCAGATACCGGCCCCCCACCCTAAGTGAATGGATATGGGGTACATCGTACCCCTATCCATTCACCTGTAGGCAAAAAGTTAGTTAGTAAACACACAACACAAGGCTTTTTAAAATATTTTATTATTCTGCTCCGGATGCCCCCCCTGTCTTCGTTATTAGCTCAATTAGCAGGGGGGGCTTCTTCTTCCGCTCTCCGGGGGTCTTCCGCTCTCCGGGGGTCTTCTCCGCTCTCCGGGGGGGGCTTCTCCGGACTTCGGGGGGCTTCTTCCATCTTCTCCCCTCTTCCGCTGTTGACTCGGCGAACCCCGGTTCTTGTGCAGATGTCCGGTGCCTTCTTCTTCAGTGCTGGCTGCCTGCTATGTTTGTGTGTTAGCTCGATTTCAATCAGGCAGCCGGCGCGGTCTTCTGTGACGTCAGGGTCTTCTGTTCTTCTCCCCTCTTCCGATGTTGACTCGTCGCCTGTTGTCGCTGTAATGATGGAAGCGCGCCTTGCATCCCATTTATATAGGCATCACCGTCCCATCATGCTCCGGTAGGTACCCACGTGGTGGGTGCACGTGGGTAGGCACCCACCACGTGGGTACCTGCCGGAGCATGATGGGACGGTGATGCCTATATAAATGGGATGCAAGGCGCGCTTCCATCATTACAGCGACAACAGGCGACGAGTCAACATCGGAAGAGGGGAGAAGAACAGAAGACCCTGACGTCACAGAAGACCGCGCCGGCTGCCTGTTTGAAATCGAGCTAACACACAAACATAGCAGGCAGCCAGCGCTGAAGAAGAAGGCACCGGACATCTGCACAAGAACCGGGGTTCGCCGAGTCAACAGCGGAAGAGGGGAGAAGATGGAAGAAGCCCCCCGGAGTCCGGAGAAGCCCCCCCCCGGAGAGCGGAGAAGACCCCCGGAGAGTGGAAGACCCCCGGAGAGCGGAAGAAGAAGCCCCCCTGCTAATTGAGCTAATAACGAAGACAGGGGGGGCATCCGGAGCAGAATAATAAAATATTTTAAAAAGCCTTGTGTTGTGTGTTTACTAACTAACTTTTTGCCTACAGGTGAATGGATAGGGGTACGATGTACCCCATATCCATTCACTTAGGGTGGGGGGCCGGTATCTGGGGGCCCCCTTATTTGAGGGGACTCCCAGATTCCGATAAGCCCCCGCCCGCAGACCCCGACAACCAATGGCAAGGGTTGTCGGGAAGAGGTCCTGTCCTCATCAACATGGGGACAGGGTGCTCTGAGGTGGGGGGGCCCGTAGTGCGCCCCCCTGCCCCAGAGCACCCAACCCCCCCATGTTCAGGGCATGCGGCCTGGCACGGCTCAGGAGGGGGGGGCGCTCGCTCGTCCCCACTCCCTTCCTGACCGGCCGGGTAGCGTGCTTTGGATACGGGTCTGGTATGGATTGTAGGGGGACCCCCTACGTCGATTTTTCGGCGTAGGGGGGTCCCCTTACAACCCATACCAGACCTAAGGGCCTGGTATGCTCCTGGGGGGGAACCCATGCCGGTTTTGTCTTTACAAATTGCCGTGGAGTTCTCCCTCGGGAATGCATACCAAATGCCGTCGCTGGAATGGGCTTTTACATGGTGTGACTAGTTTACACTTTGTAACATCAGCCCTAGTTTTACACTTGCAAAATAACACTTACGGCGAAAAAACGAAGCTGGAAAGCTTTGTGGATCGCCTTAAGTGCTAATTTGCATACTAGCAACGGCATTTCGACTCGAAATGCCCCCAGCGGCAGATGCGGTACTGCATCCTAAGATTCGGCAGTGTAATTCAATTACACATGCCTGATCTTCTGCCTAACTTTGGAAAAAGCCTTTTGAGGATCGTTTCCAAAGTTAGACACAGACTGAACAGCAGTTAAGTCTGCGTATCTCTTTTGAGGATCTGGCCCTTGATGGGGAAATGCGATGTGGCAGGTTCATTCAAGACCAGGGGTTTTAATCCCTGGCTGCTCTCAGGGACCATTATCGCAGCCTTCCTATGGATGATTGGCGACACAGGCAGCTCTAACACATTATTAGTTGTTTGCCTCAGGCAGTCCGCTCCCCCTCCTCTGCCACTCCCTTTGAGAAGTTATGTGTGTTCACCTCTATGATTTCGCATTCCATATCTGTGTTATTTGTTTGGCATGCTACAATCGCTGGAACCCAAGGGTAAACCCTTATACATAAGGGAGTGGGAGAGAGTCCTGCGACATGAATTTACCCAACTACAACTTGACCATCTCTACCGCTTTACACATACCAGCTCTGTAGTTACTGAAATGCAAAAGAGTGGTACTTGCTGGTATAGGGTCCCCTCCAAACTTGATAGAATTTATGCAACATTATTGGATGATCGCTGGAGGGATTTTGGGCTACAGTGCACATTCCTACACGTTTGGTGGGAGTGTCCCAAGCTACGATCCTATTGGCAAAATATCAGGACCCAAATTAAAGTGATTTTGAATATTGAGCTACCTGACTCCCTATTGGAGCTCATGCTGCATGTCCCCTCCATTCTTCCCAGTCACTACCGTAAATCGGTCTTGCCCCATCTTTTGAATGCGGCTAGGTGATTGATTCCAGTTCACTGGAAATCAGCCCAAATCCCATAGGTAGATATGATAAGTTCCTCAGTATATTTGCTACATGGTTTCATTATAAAACACGATCCCACAGAACTCAATCAATGGCTTCTTGAACTATGGACATTGTTCACTGTTTTTAAGCCTTGTTTGATCCAATCCAAGGAGTACTTTATTGTTTACATAAAAGCATTTATACAAATGTACTGAAAAAAAGTGGTTATACTTTTTTTACCAGTAAAGGTTTTGTACCATGCAAATACTGCTATGCATGTAGACTCTCCAAAAAACCACAAAAGAAAAGGGAAGACTTCATCTGTACCAAAACCGGCCAAAAATACATTATCAACGACTTTATTAGTTGCCATACAGAAGGAGTAGTCTATGTATTGCAATGCACCTGCAATTTACAATACGTAGGCCGAACAAAAAGACCACTTATGGTTAGAATAAAAGAACATATTCAAAACATTTTAAATGGGTTTCCGAAACATAATGTTAGTAAGCACTTTGCACTTTTTCACAACAAAGACCCCAAACACCTCACCTTCTGGGGCATAGAAAAATACAAAAAACCGTGGAGAGGGGCACACATGGTAAGATCCATCAGTCAGAAAGAATCTAGATGGATACACAGCTTACAAACAATGGTACCTGATGGTATGAATGTAGAATTTGATCTAAACTGTTTTTTAAGTAATTTTTAATATGATTATTTTTATATATTTTTTTATATATTTTTATTACTATACATATATCCCTGATCCAAATGTTTTATTATTATGAATTTTATGCAATATCATTCTTATTATGCATTTTACAGTCGATAGTGTATGGCCACATTAATATGTTTTATCCATATATATAGACTGTATTTATTTGGATTCACTCTGTATCATGAAGTAACTTTTATTATTCATTAACTACTTTAACGGCATGATATGTGGTTCACACACCAAATAATTATATGATTATTGTTTAGCAATGGTTAGTTTTAGATTATCCATATCGCTGCCTATTCCCAGGCTTGAACGAGCCAACCCCTCGATACCTAGCTTTGAGGCTACAAGAAGATGGCTGCCAGGAATACACAGCGTGCTGGATCCATCAACATGGTCACATTGATTTAAACCCACCGTTAAAATGGCCGCCGCCAGTCCGGAGACATATTCTCTGGCAAAATGGCTGCCGAATCATTTCCTGTATTTCTATTTAAAAGACAAGCCTAACAACCAATCCGTCACCTCTGATGAAGCCACGTGACGTGGCGTAACATGTAAGGGACGGGCTTATTACAGGAACACACAAGGAAGCTATGATCAGCTGTGTTTTCCTTTCGTTTTCACTTTGTTTTACTATGTAATGTAGCGTTTTTACAATAAACCAGCCTCCGTTTTACTACACTATGGGAAGCAATCTTTTTTATTCCTCCATGCTGAGCACCACCGTCACCCAATAGAAACCTGGAGCTGATTACCTAGGACTGCACAGGACGCCCTGGACATCCATATCCAGATACAGATCCAGCAGCACTCATATAATCAAGGCTTGATTACTTCTTGGGGAAGGTAAGCGCTTTGTGAGCTCATTTTTTTGAAGATCCACATTGGAGGATTCCTAAGATTATCACACCATTTTCTTTTGGAGAATTTCTGTTTGATGGAACTTTTGATTGCATTTATTGCTTTATCCCATTTATGCACTAGCTATTCAAAGCTCTTTTATCATCTCAGGACTATTGAGAATTCATTTGTTTGCTGACTCACCACAGCATCACAGTTGTTTTGTGCATGATTTTTTCACTTGCTACATGCTGATTGGAATAATCACCATTATTTTTGTTTATTTATATTTTGGCACTGTGTTTATATGTTTAATTTATGATCAGTTTGATTCACTGACAAACACTTTTTGCTACATAGCCATTTAATATTGCGCTAGTCACTTCATTTTTTTCACTACTGTATTGTATTTATCACTTTATACATTATTAGACTGAGCAGCATTATTACATTTCACATTATATAATTTTTTTCATCTCAAAGTTGTTTTGGTAGGCGCGAGAGCACCATCACTTCTTTTTTTTTTTTTTTTTTATATACAAATGTACTAATTGTGTTACCCCTTTCCTTTGTTTCCCCCCATTCCTATTTATCCCTTTCCCCTCTTGAACTTTTCCCATGATCTTTCCTATTGGGTTAGTCATCCTTGATATTTCTATCCATTCCCTACATATGCATGGCAAGGTGATTTCTTTGATGCAGAGATTTTAGCATAGGACTAATGCCTCGTACACACAAGCAGTTTTTCAGATTTTTTAACGTTTTTTTTTTCAGCAGGAACACGGTCACTCAAATCTTGGCTGAAATTACGAACGTCAAGAACGCAGTGACATACAACACGTACGACAAGCCGAGATCAATGAAGCTCAATAGGCTCTTCTGCTTGATTCTGAGCATGCACTTTTTTTGCGCGTCGTAATTGCATACAGACGAACGCGATTCGCGATAGGAATTTTTCCTGTCACGAAAATTGAGATCCTGCTCTCAATCTTTTCTTGGCAGGAAAACTGACAGAAAAAGTGTGATTGAGCATACACACGGTCGGTTTTCCTGACAAAAACCTCACATCACACTTTTCCTGTCAGGAAAACTGATCGTGTGTGCGAGGCATTAGTCTTTTTATTGATGTGATGACTCATCTGATTTAGCACTACGTCTGCAGTTCATATGCCTTTATATTCCTCATGTAGGATGGTCAATCGGACCTTTTTTTATGTATTTAAAAGTCACCTGTTTGAGAATGTTGACAAATGGATGACTTTCATTCATCCCTTTTATGTTTCTCTGTTTCTAAACTAAATAAAGATTACTTAAAAAAAAACTGATCACACTAAGCATAAGAACACACTCCAAACTCAGCTCTCCTCCAATGATAACACTTGTCCTGAGACACCACAACCCAAGGATAAATGAGACAGATCGCTGCTCCAGGTAATATAATCCACCAAAAAGATTGGGTGCTAGCTCTGGCTCAATGCCGTGAACATGTAGACCAAGTGAGAAAAATTAACTGCACACCAACATCCGTCCATGTTAAAAGACTGCCACCAGGACTAAAACAACGGACCAGGGGGAGACATGGTTTCCAGAGGCGGCTCTAGGCTTTGCGAGGCCTTAGGCAAAACCTCACTTGGAGGCAGAAGGGACTGGATGGATGGATGGTTGGATGGATCAGGCTCCATCTTTCTTTTCCATTTACTGGGCTTGAGTTTGAATCTTCCCGCCCACACATCCCCTTCGCTTAGGCAGCAGAACACTGTCTGTTGTGGAGAGTGGGCGGGACAGAAACAGGAGGAGAGGATGGGAGCAGGAGTAGAAGCAGCTCTCTCTTCTGTCTGGCTGTGCGGGCAGCAGGGGAAGGGGGGACGTGTCAGAGTTGGCTCTGATGAGCTGAGCGTCTCTCTCTGGCTGTGATCTTAGTGAGCTCCGATCCCCCAGTGATTTGTCCCTGTTTTCCCTATGTGTAGCAGTGGGAGGACTCTGCGCTACAAGAGGCGACTCTGTACTAAGGCACACTAGGCGGCCGCGAGGCCCCCTGTCTGCGAGGCCTAAGGCGACCGCCTAATTTGCCCAATTAGAGAGCCTCCTCTGAAGGTTTCACACATACATTGTAGCCCACTTCATCCCCGGAAGGATTTTTCCCCTTAATGACCTGGCCATTTTTTGCGATACAGCACTGCGTCGCTTTAACTGACAATTGCACGTGCGACATTGTACCCAAACAAAATGTATGTCCTTTTTTCCCACAACTAGAGCTTTCTTTTGGTTGTATTTGATCACCTCTGCGATTTTTATTTTTTGCGCTATAAACAAAAAAAAAGAGCAACAATTTTGAAAAAAAATTTTTTTTTAACTTTTTGCGATATATAATACATATCCCAAAAAACTACATATTTTTGGTAAGAAATAATCGCAATAGGCGTATATTGATTGGTTTCCACAAAAGTAATCACGTCTACAAACTACAGGATAGATTTTGTGACTTTTATTTATTTTTTAATTGTTTTTACTGGTAATGGCGGCGATCTGCGATTTTGCGGCGGACAAATCTGACCCCAAATTACACTTTTTGGGGACCAGTGACATTATTGCATTGATCAGTGCTATAAAAATGCACTGATCAATGTAAAAATTACACTGGCAGGAAAGGGGTTAACACTAGGGGGTGATCAAGGGGTTAATTGTGTTCCCTTGGTGTGTTCTAACTGTAGGGGGGACAAGCTTACTGGAACATGACAGAGATCACTGTTCCCGATCACTAGATCTCATGTCATCTGGCAGAACGGGAATCGCCTTGTTTACAAAGGCAGTTACCCGTTCTGCCTCTCCTCACCACGATCGCGGGTCGCCGGTGGCCGCCGGTGGCCACCCGCTATCCTCCCTACACGGACCGACATACAGGTACGTCGGTTCGCGCAGGAGAGACGACCTGCTGCAGTATATCTGCGTGCGTTGGTCGGCTAGTGGTTAAATATACTGCTTTATGGGATTTATGTAACTGGCATATCACAGTCCATTACATAGTTTTATAAATCAGATTTGGATGTTTTTTTGTTTTTTCTTTAAGCAATTAATTATTATCGAGTATACTATACCAACTTATTCTTAAACGTTATGTAATTCTCTAAACTGAGTGATGTTTTCTATAAAAGTTGGCCCTGTCTACAGCACAACCCACAGCATAAGTTAGGAACAGCTCAGCGGTGGATAGTCTGCATTCCACGGACGTGAAGTCATCCAGTCATATTATTGTTTGATATTGTAATTTTTTAGATTATCATAGCAAATGCGGACAGATGACAGCAAGTTCCATATGTTTTGCATGCCAGACTCTCAAGCATACTGTACTAATATTGAATTAGGTGGGATTTGCTCTCTTTTTTATGTCATCACTCCTAATTTAATCATCTACCTTCAACTGAAAGATTCTAAATGACCTGCCATGTAATCCTCCATGATTTCACGATGTATGGCAGAAAATGGTCACGGTAAATATTTTACTGTGCAGAATATTCTAGCCAGAAGTTAAGCTCGCTAACATGGTTGCTATTTTGACCGGAGGCTGACAGAGAACACAGCGAGTTCCTCTGCAGAAAACCAGCATGTGCCACTCTTCTGTGCACCAGTTTGTCAGGGTATCCCATCAGATAAACATAGATAAGATGGCATGTCTGGACTCTATCAGTAAGTTCAATCAGTAAGAAAAGGTACTGTGTGTATAAAGAGATCATCCAACAAGTAGTGATGTAATTAAAATGTGAGTACATTTGTGTTAGATAGGGATGAGGTTCAAGTTCACAGCTACCGTGGGTTCAAGGCAAATTATGTGGGTTCAAGGTTTGCCACCCTGGCAAATTTTTGTGTTGATTTGCCCAGGAGAATTTTTTTAAAACCACGGTGCACTGCATGACTTTTATACATGTAGCGCCCCCCCCCCCCCTACTTTCAGTACGGGCGCTACACTAAAATTAGTGGGGAAGGGGAGGCTTAATCACTCCCATTCACGAATTATGGAAATTTAGGCTGCTGCCAATTCCAGAATATGTCCTGTAGGTCAGTCTGCGCGCCAGGGGTGCGTTGACACCCCTGGGCGGCAGTTGGCGCTAGAGGGGTTCTGGGGGATCCACCTCCTTTCAGCAGCCAATCAGGGTTTTTTTTCCCTCGTTGGGCAAGCTGGGAGGGGGGCTATATCTGTGGCGGACGCTTTTGGCGGGTTGTTCTTGCGGGGCCCGAGTTCCAGGTGCGGTACCCACCTTCAGGGTACGCGCATCCATGGGCCCCGCCACCGCGTCCTGCCATGCCGAGGTCGTGCACCTTGATTAGAGAGGGACCCCAGCGGCTTGCTGGGTCCCAAACTGTTGCTGAAAGGATCCCAAGCTAGAAGCTGTGCGGTGGGAATTGGCTTGGGAGAACCTAGAACCAGAGGTTGTCCGAAATGGCCTAGACCAGGGATCCTCAAACTACGGCCCTCCAGCTGTTGCGGAACTACACATCCCATGAGGCATTGTAAAACTCTGACATTCACAGACATGACTAGGCATGATGGGAATTGTAGTTCCTAAACAACTGGAGGGCCGTAGTTTGAAGACCCATGGCCTAGACGAACCACCGGGGATCCAGTCGCCGCACTGTATGACAGGTATGCTTAAGCTGTCAGTGGGTGACATTAATTGAACTAACTGGGAGGATCTACTCAAACTGACTTTTCTAAATCCTAAATTGTCCGGCCTGTGGCAGAGGCCCAGAGGCAGGCCTGTGGCAGAGGCCTGTATCCTCCCAGTGATTTTTTGCAAGTGACTGTCCGGTTGCCAGGCCGGAGATTACTGCCTGTCCGGGGGCACTTTACCCACCCTGATTGGGTGGCGACGAATTGATCTGCATCATTGCTGAGAGCAGGCTTGCTCTCTCCTAACATCCAGAGGCCTGATACTAAAGTTCCTCTACGCTCATCAGCCCTTTTCCTGTCATGTGCCCTGTTGATGTTGGCCAGTTTGGGCCTTGGAATAAAGCTTTGAAACTGAATTTGTGTCTGGACACTTGGGGCTAGATTCAGAAACAAATGCCTATCTTTAGGCGGGCGTAGCGTATCTCATATACGCTACGCTGCCGTAACTTTGAGAGGCAAGTCCCGTATTCAGAAAGAACTTGCGCCCGAAGCTACGGCGGTGTAGCGTATATGGGCCGGCGTAAGCCCGCCTAATTCAAAATTGGCTGGCACTCGGGCTTCACAGCCCGGGTGCCCACAGTAGTGATGCTGGCGCCGCAGAGGGGAAGAGGAGTGGGGCTTTATTCGCCTGCATCACTGGACCGTGGGACAGGTAAGTGTCTGATTATTAAAAGTCCTTTTTGTAGCTGCTGACTTTTAAATGGGTGGAACTCCACTTTAAGGAAAAAAAAATCCTTTACAATCACTTTAAGCCTTTCTATTGTTCTGTGGCTGGCTAATTTTACACTGCAGTGTCACATGCTGTCTCTCAATTCTTGCATAGCTCCCAACTGTCGAGGGACTGTCCCTGATTCGGAAAACATGTTTCTCTGTCCCTCTTTCCTCCTGATTTGTCCCTTATTTTTGTCTGATCCATATAGTTGTATATAAAATTCACTTTTTATCTTTCAAAAAGTGATTCCCAGTGCTAAACATTTCATCCAATTTCTAAATTGCTGCATTTTTAAGTTTTAAAAGCCGATATAAAGGAATAGTAGTGGTAAAAAAGGACTTGTGGATTTCATTAATCTTTTGTGGGGGGTTAATTCTCCTTTAAGAGGGGTGTGGCAGGGGGCGTGTCCTATGCCTACATACATTTGCGAGTAGGTGTCTCTCATTCCCATCTTGGGAGGTATGTTTCTTGTAGTAAAAACCCAAACTCAGCAAGAACAAGGTCAGCCATGGCTGATTTCTATTGGCCAGTCAATAGGGCCATATGAAAAAGCATGTGTCACCACTAAAACTATCTGAAAAAAAGTTTTTAGAAATGAATCAGAATGTGCTGCTATTGCCGTCTGTAAGCCAAGCTAACTGTAAGGGCCAGTTCACACCAGACTGAAAATAATAAATTCTACACCCAAATACGTGTTGCCAATATATGTTGTTGCTGAGAATGTGTGTGATTTCAATGTTGCCCAAGCTGCGTGAAAAAAAAAAAACTCTCTCACCTTTGTATGGTGGTATATACGGTATATATATATATATATATATATATATATATATATATATATATATAGATAGATGTGCTCATAAGTTTACATACCCTGGCAGAATATGAATGATAACGCAAAAACCTTTCTTAAGCCTCGTACACACGATCAGTCCATCCGATGAGAGCGGACCGACGCACCGTTGTCATAGGTTAACCGATGAAGCTGACTGATGGTCCGTCGCGCCTACACACCATCGGTTAAAAAAACAATTGTGTCAGAACGCGGTAACGTAAAACACAACGACGTGCTGAAAAAAATGACGTTCAATGCTTCCAAGCATGCGTCGACTTGATTCTGAGAATGCGTGGATTTTTAACCGATGGTTGTGCGTACTAACGATCGGTTTTGACCTATCAGTTAGCAATCCATCGGTTAAATTTTAAAGCAAGTTGTCTTTTTTTTAAAATGAAGGTTAAATAACCTATGGGGCCCACACACGAACGGTTTGGACCGATGAAAACGGTCCATCAGACCGTTATCCTCTGGTTAACCTATCGTGTGTACGAGGCCTTACACTCATGGTTAGTGTTTGGCTGAAGCCATTTTTATCAATCAACTTTGTTTACTCTTTTTAAATTACAATCACAACAGAAACTACCCAAATGACCCCGATCAAAAGTTTACATACCCTCGTGATTTATTTTTTTCCGTTTGACCCCCCACCTTTAGAAACTCATGGCAGGGGTAAGGCTCCCCCATTTTTTTTTACTTTTGTTTTTGTTTTTCGTCTGACCCCCAACCGTTAACTTGCGGCAGGAGAGAGAAGAGAAGACTTGACTTGACTTTGTTTTGTTCGTCAGCACCAACCCCCCCCCCCTGCTTATCATCTCGCGGCAGGAGAGAGATGAGCCCCCCCCAGTTCTCTGCCCCAGGGGGGCCCTACCTAAAGCTGTGTAAGGGGCCCCAAAATTTGTGATGGCTGCCCCCCTGACCATTTAAACCAAATAAGTTTATCTTGGTCTCATCAGGCCACAGGATAGTTCCAGTAATCCATGTCTGCTTTTATTGGCTTTCTTGTGCATCATCTTTAGAAGAGGCTTCCTTCTGGGAAGAAAAGCATGCAGACCAATTTGATGCAGCGTGCAGCGTATGGTCTGAGCACTGACAGGCTGACCCCCCCAGCCCCATGTTTTTAGCTCCTTTGTAAGTGGTACTTTTATATTATTATCTTCTCCAATAAATAATCGAATTACTACGCTTAGAAGGCGCTGCTTTTTTCCTTTTTTTTGTCACTGCTTTAGATCCTTCTTCAATCTGCAAGCTGGCAGCCTTCCCTGTGCTAGTATAGTCTATCATCTTTTATATGGACTTGCTATGATGGACTAATGGACTAACATATGCAGTTCCGATTCTTTTTCCCCCTTACCCTTAAACACCCCCAACCCCCCCCCCCCCTTTTTATTGTATTAATCTTTTGCAACCCCATCCGGAGAGCGCTCGATTAATCCTTGGTTTTTCCTTCAACCTCTGCAGCAATGCTGGCAGCACTCATTCGTCACAACCTCTGGATATGACGCTAAGCATGTGCACTCAACTTCTTTGGTCGACCATGGCGAGGCCTGTTCTGAGTGGAACCTGTCCTGTTAAACCGCTGTGTGGTATTGGCCACTGTGCTGCAGCTCAGTTTCAGGGTCTTGGAAATCTTCTTATAGCCTAGGCCATCTTTATACAGAGCAACAATTCTTTTTTTCAGATCCTCAGAGAATTCTTTGCCATGAGGTGCCATGTTGAACTTCCGGTTACCAGTATGAGAGACTGAGAGCGATAATACAAAATTTACCACACCTGCTCCCCATTCACACCTGAGACCTATTAATACTAATGAGTCACATGACATCGGGGAGGGAAAATGGCTAATTGTGCCCAATTTGGACATTTTCACGTAGGGGTGTACTCACTTTTGTTGCCAGCGGTTTATATATTAATGACTGTGTGTTGAGTTATTTTGAGGGGACTGCAAATTTATACTGTAAAGCTGTACACTCACTACTTTACATTGTAGCAAAGTGTCATTTCTTCAGTGTTGTCACGATGAAAGGATATGATAAAATATTTACAAAAATGTGAGGGGTGTACTCACTTTTGTGAGATACTGTATATATACAGTATATTCAGTGGTCATTTTACCTACTTAGAATATTTTTTACCCTAAGTACATCTTTGTATCCTGTCCTTTCTGCTATTGGTTTGCTTTTCCCATAAGCAGAGCTCGATGGTTGAGCATCAGTACCCTTTGCTTCACCTTACATGACTTTTGCCTTTTACATCATTCTTTGTCCCTTACAGATTATTCTAAAACATTAATGTTCATTATGTCTGCTCTATATTAAGCAACAAAAGACATTTCACTATCTCCTATTTGTATGACAAATAACCCAAAGATAATATTAAAAATAATTCTAAAATGTAGCTTTAAACACTTTATGAAGTAATAGGATAAAAATCTTAAAATCAGACAATAGAAGCACATGATCTTCAAAACAGAAACAGATTTTTGTATACATTCCAGCTTTGAGTGGAAATACTGTGCAATCTATGCATGTTTTTATTTAAATATAAAACAGCTCCAAAAAAAACATTTTTAGCCCAAGTAATCCATTAAAGATGACTATTGTTTGTGTACAAATTAAGCACAATTCTGATGAGGTGTTTTCTGAAACATGAACATTTCAAATTCAAAGAATGGATAACACTGGATGAACACTGGATCCAAATCCATGGATAATGCATTTGGGTGGCAAAAAATATGATTGCAATCTACTCACTGGGGGGAGAACCTCTGGAGGAATCTAGGATGGAAAAGGACCTGGGGGTCCTAGTAGATGATAGGCTCAGCAAACAAAGAAAACAGCATATTGGCAATGCATGCATTAAAAAGGGGATTAACTCCAGGGATGAAGCGATAATTTTCACACTCTACAAGACTCTGGTCCGGCCGCACCTGGAGTATGCCGTCCAGTTCTGGGCACCAGTCCTCAGGAAGGATGTACTAGAAATGGAGCGAGTACAAAGAAGGGCAACAAAGCTAATAAAGAGTCTGGAGGACATTAGTTATGAAGAAAGGTTGCGAGCACTGAACTTATTCTATCTGGAGAAGAGATGCTTGAGAGGGGATATGATTTCAATTTACAAATACCGTACTGTTGACCCCACAAAAGGAATAAAACGTTTTCACAGAAGGGAGTTTAATAAGATACGTGTCCACTCACTAGAATTTAAAGAAAAGAGGTTTAATCTTAAACTGCGCAGAGCAGTGGTTCTAAACGTGGGGTCAGGACCCCCGCGAGGGTCGAATGATGATTTCCCAGGGGTCACCGAATCCTGGGCAGTTTCTGAAGCCCACACGGCTCTCCCAGCCTTTTTGCGGCCTTCCAGCAGGGCTGTCCCTGGAGCCTGTGGCCGGTCAGCTGAGCTGTTCCTGGCTAAAATAAGAGATTAAAATGAGGAAAATATATGGATTAATTAAGCCCTTTGGATGTAATCATAGGGGCAAAATACATACAATTTGAAGAAGGAATAGTATTTGTGTTATTAATCGTCCTCTAAACTGGAATTAAAAAAGGCCCCTTTGATGTATTTTTTTGATGTATTATATGGGTAAAAAAGATATAATTTGAATAGTATATGAGTTATTAGCCATCTTCGAAATTGTAATGTAATATCTATATACCCATAAAAAAGGAGAATAAAGAATAAAAAAAATAAAAAAAGAAGTTCAGCTTTAAGTCTCTCAAGGTTGATGAATCAGAAGTGGGAAACTCCTCTGGGGAGGAGTCATAAGCATTGCTAAAATCTCTGTCCAAGAATGGCATACCCTTTGCGTGTTCTAGAATTATCTGCACTAATATTTAGGAAAGAGAGCTGGTGTGTGTCTGGTAGTGTGACTAGCATAGGTGTGCGCAGCCTTTGGCATTAGGGTGTGCACCCCAAAGCTCAAACACACTCTACCGATCACTCACGATGTTCATTTAGAAAGTGAAGGGGCCAGTAAATGGCATATTTACTGGCCCCTTCCCCCACTCAGCCTAAAACATCCACAGCAACAACTGGTGGGAGAGGATGAAAGCTGGCAGTGCTCTGGGGGAAGGAGGGAGAGCCAGGTCAGTAGGGGGATCTGTTCTGCACAGGGTAATTAGGGTGTGCCTGGGCACACCTGGCACACCCTGTGTGCACGCCTATGGTGACTAGAGTAAGAAGTGTGTCATCTTTTGTTTCCTTGACCCATAAGGTAGCAATCCTTATCTGCCAGGTAGGTAAAGTGGAAACCAATGATCCAACCTCACAATTAAAGAGGTTGTAAACCGTCAATTTAAAAAACTGCATAATGTGCTAATATTCATCGCATACTAGTACATTATGAAATACCCACCTTGGAACTAAGCCCTTCATTGTTGTATAGTCACCACTGAGAGGGCTGATATGTTCCCTCATCTGTCTTCCAGGTTCATGAGCTTCTGGCTATGTGATTGGCCAGAACCGCAATGACGTCACTCCCGCGCATGAGCGTCTGCTTCCAGCACTGGCTCTAAAGATGCGGCAGTCAGAGCGCATGCCTAGATGATGTTATCGGCTGCATGCACTCTGAATATCTCCTAAAACGGTGCAAGTTTAGCAGATATTCACAGTACCTACAGGTAAGTGTTATCATAAGCTTGCCTGTAGGTACAAGTGGTAGTACATAGTTTACTACCACTTTAAGATGCTGACCCATTTGGAGACAACACGATTTGACTAGTTTATTGTGGAGAAACTCAGTTGGTCTGCACAGAGCCTTGACCTCATCCCTACTGCACACCTTTGGGATGAATTGGAGCCCACTGCAAGCCAGGTCCTCTTGTCCAACATAAGTGCATAGTTGGTAAATTGAAAAAAGAAACACACACAGTGTGTTTCCCAGAAGACAGCGGGGGGACGGAAAGGGGCGTGGCTCCCGCGGGAGGCTATGCCCGGAAGTGGGTGCAAATACCTGTATTATACAGGTATCTGCCCCCCCCTCCCCCTGAAAGGTGCCAAATGTGACACCGGAGGGGGGGAGCGTTCCGAAAAGCGGAGGTTCCATTTTTGTGTGGACCTCAGCTTTAGGCACCCCTTCTCCAGAGTAAATAAGTGTAATCTGCATATTTTTTCTGTATAACTTAGGTGTTTTAGCCCCCTTATTTTTTGTTTCCCTTGGCTGAACTCCTTCTAGTTCAAGGACATCCTTTCTGTGGATTGGTGACCAAAACTGAACTGCAGATTCAAGATGAGGCCAAACCAGTGTTTTGCAAAAGGGGAAACATTTTAACACATGAGAGTATTCTGTAAGATTTGTTAACTGCAGTATAGCATTGCATGCTATTGCTAAGTCTGTTAACTACACGTACTCCTAAAAAAATTTCCATCACCAATTCTCCCAGAGATAGATGATTTTGCATGTGTATTTTTAGTACCCGAGTGTATAACTTTAAATCTTTCTAATATTGAACCCTATCTACCATAAAGTTGCCCATCCCCTTGCTTTTTCAATGTTTTCTGTAATGTTGCTGCATCCTCTGCCAAATGTATTTCCTTGCATAGTTTGGAATCATCAGCAAACACTGAAATTGAGCTCTTAATTCCATCCTCTGCATCATTAATAAGCAAATTAAACAGCACTGGCTCCAAGACAAAGCCCCTGGGCACACCACTCATAACCTTAAACCATTTCAGTTTCCTAACCATGTACAGATCATTTATTCCACGCCAATAGACCTCATTTTGTAAAATAAATATTTATGAGGTACAGTATTTAATCATTTAGCAAAATCCAGATATACTACGTCAATTGGCCTTCCACTATCTACTTCCAGATATACTACGTCAATTGGCCTTCCACTATCTACTTCCAGAGCCTTTTTTTCCCTCCATTCCTTGCGCACATGTTTAATAGATGTGCAATTGTTTTCGTCCGAATGCTTTTTTGTCCGAATTTCCGGTATTTTCGTTATCCTTTTAACAAACGGAAACGAATGCGCAGAATCCGAAATCCAAAAATCAAAAAATGCTTTATTTTCGTTTTCGTTGCTGCAACAGTTTGATATAGATAGGAGATTCGACGTGACGCTGACAATAGCAATCTGTGTCTGCAGTCGAATGTGCCTAACCTAGAGAGGAGAGAGGAAAGATTTGACATAGAGAGAAAACATAGAGACAGTGTTGGGGTAGACCATTCGTCATGAACAGAGATGATTCGACGAAGCAGCGAAAAACATACAAACGTCGAATCCGTCATTGAAGGCTTATGGTGTCTGTCGAATGTTCTAATACAGGCATGTCCAAAGTCCAGCCCGCGGGCCAAATGCGGCCCCCCTGTTGATTTAATATGGGCCCCCTCCAAATGCGGCCACCCCAGGGCCACAAAAGATATATACCGTATTTATCGGCGCTGCCTTGGAGGGGACAGGGAGGGGGCAGGACGAGCGCCGTCAGATTACATGAAGAGAATCTTCTGTTTACTCAGCAGCGTCTGTATTGAAAGTCCCGTCTCCTGGGATGCCATTGGACGACTGTTCTGTCTGTCATAGGATGCGGGACTTTGCATCGATCAGGCTGCACTGATGGCAATGGTAAGGCTGCATTCATGGCACATGTGAAGCTGCATTAATGGCACATGTGAGGCTGCATTGGTTGCAATGGTAAGGCTACATTGTTTGCAATGGTAAGGCTGCATTCATGGCAATGGTAAGGCTGCATTCATGGCAATGGTAAGGCTGCATTCATGGCAATGGTAAGCCTGTGCGTGTTATATGCCGATAAATACGGTATATCCAAATAACACGCCCAAGCTCATCCTTAGTCCTGAGCAGCGCTCTGGGATTCGTTGGGGCCACAAAAGAAATATATACAGTATATCCAAATAACACATTCCGACCTCAACTCTTCACCACACACAGACATAAAGACAAGAGAATTCTTGTTGGGCGATGTATTGGTGCTCGGACGAACACACTTAGACCGAATTTTAATGGTTCAAAGAATGTCAGGTAAAATAGTCGGCGCTCACGCATGTTCACTTCATCAAATCTGGCCCTCTTTGAAAAAAGTTTGGACACCCCTGTTCTAATAAGATTAGATGGAGCAGCTAAACTGTACGACGCCGCAATCGTACATTTCTGGTCGAATGCTCGGCCCATAGGCTATAGAAGAATTTGAATGTTGGTTGACTAGTAATAATAATGTATAAGTATAATTATTACTAGTCATACAACATTAGAATTATTCTATAGCTTGTAGGTGGAACATTCGTCTACATTCGCCTTGTAGGCGGAAATGTACGATTGCAGCGTTGTACAGTTTAGCTGCTCCGTCAAATCTTCTTAGAACATTCGACAGATACCATAAGCCTTCAATGACAGATTCGACCTTAATTAATTTGGATTTTCGGACAAATGCATTTTTTTAACTAAATTAATTAAATAAAAACAAATTTTGGGAGTAACTAAATAAATGTATTTTTCACACTAAAACGAAATTCCAAAACAAAATGTCTAATGTTTAAAGCGGAGATTCAATTTTGTTTTTTTTAAAAAGCAAAAAAAAAAAACACACCCCATCATGGTCACATCTTATATAATACATTCCGGGCATATGTAGTAAATTAACTATTTTTTGTTAGATAGTTCTGCAAATTACTCACTGTCACCTCCTTAGCAAGAGCACGCTTCCATCTTCAGTGTGGGCATCTGAAGCCCGCTCGTAGCTTCTTCCAGGATACAGTGCTGCTGGCTACCCAGCATGCACCTCCCGATCTTGTGCACTTTGTACACACTTCAAAAATTGGGTGGAACTCCACATTAAATTGGTATTTTAGCCCAGGTGATTACTTAACAACCCCCAAAACGTTATGTACTTTTTAAAGCAGGGATCCTGTAGAATAAAATGTTGGCAGTTAAAAAAAAATATTGTCACATGATAAATGTATGTCACATGATGATGTAAAAAACAAATCTGTTGTGTAGGGTAGATCCCAAATATGTAATGCCCTAAAATTGTCTGTTTGCATTATGTATGTGTATGTAGGTGCAGGCGGGTGGCTTTAAAAACATTAACCACTTCCCGACCGCCGCATGTAGATATACGTCGGCAGAATGGCACGTACAGGCACATCAACGTACCTGTACGTGCCTGCCTAGACGTGGGTCAGGGGTCCGATCGGGACCCCCCCCCCGCTACATGCAGCGGTCGGATTCCCTCCGGGAGCGAAACGGGATGACGGCGCGGCTATTCGTTTATAGCCGCTCCGTCGCGATCGCTCCCCGTCGCTGAAGAACGGGGAGAGCCGTATGTAAACACGGCTTCTCCGTGCTTCACTATGGCGCCGCATCGATCGAGTCATCCCTTTTATAGGGAGACTCGATCGATGACAGCCACACCCCCCTACAGTTGTAAACACACGCTAGGTGAACACTAAATCCTACAGCGCCCCCTGTGGTTAACTCCCAAACTGCAACTGTCATTTTCACAATAAACAATGCAATTTAAATGCATTTTTTGCTGTGAAAATGACAATGGTCCCAAAAATGTGTCAACATTGTCCGAAGTGTCCGCCATAATGTTGCAGTCACGAAAAAAATCGCTGATCGCCGCCATTAGTAGTAAAAAAAATTTTTTTTTATAAAAATGCAATAAAACTATCCCCTATTTTGTAAACGCTATACATTTTGCGCAAACCAATCGATAAACACTTATTGCGATTTTTTTTACCAAAAATAGGTAGAACAATACGTATCGGCCTAAACTGAGGAAATTTTTTTTTTTATATATGTTTTTGGGGGATATTTATTATAGCAAAAAGTAAAAAATATTGAATTTTTTTCAAAATTGTCGCTCTATTTTTGTTTATAGCGCAAAAAATAAAAACCGCAGAGGTGATCAAATACCACCAAAAGAAAGCTCTATTCGTGGGGAAAAAAGGACACCAATTTTGTTTGGGAGCCACGTCGCACGACCGCGCAATTGTCTGTTAAAGCGACGCAGTGCCGAATTGTAAAAACCCCTTGGGTCATGTAGCAGCATATTGGTCCGGTCCTTAAGTGGTTAAACATTAAAAACATTATTAGGGTGTGTTTTTATTTATTTTATTAATCTTTAATTTCTTTAACTTTTTTAATGCTACTACAAGGGGGCTGATAAGCTATTACTAATGTATAGAATTATCACTATGTGAAAGCTGGCAGCTGGTAAAAATGTGAGTACTGTCGTAGACATAATCAAACTATTTTATATAGGTGTAATGGGCAGGTACCAGTATGTAATGTTGTTTTTAAAAGTTTAGAAGCCTGTCATGTTTTTACTTTGTGTGTCTCCCATTAGGCAGTTTCACCATATCTATTTGTACTACTGTACACTGTCACTGGATCAAAAAATTATAGTAAGTCCAAAATGTTATGGCCGTCACAGGAATAGAGGAAAAATCCTCCAGTGGGGACACTTGTTCTGAGATAAATTTGTCTTAATTTTGAGGAGTTTTCTTTTCACGTCCTGCTCTTTGGGCCAGGATTTAGAATTTCAGGAAAAACCAAACTAATCTTAAAAATGCTCCCTCCTCCCTTGGTGCTAGATGCTGCTGTCGGGTAGGATGTTAAATTTCAGGTTATGCCCCACGTAGGGGGGTTGCCTCGAGAACGGGCAGACTGCATCCCCCGAGGGGGCAGAGTGCGGCTGATTTATACCTGCCCGGGTCCCCGACCCTGGTACTCGGGACGCAGCGTGATCCCTTTTAGGGGCGTCCGGTGTGCCATGGGTTATGGGAGCTGAGCGGTACTAATGTATTAGGAGGAACCCTGAAATGGCGCTCACACTACTGGTTTTAACATTGTGCTCTGCGCGCTCTTGAGGATTTCACTGACTATGTTTTTTAGGGATAGGGGAGTCTCTCTCCCGACATGTATATGTGAGATGGAACTGACGCTTTGTAAACATGTACCAATGTTAACTGACATGTTGTTATTTGAAAAACTCGCAATAAAAACATTTAAACATAAAAATGCTCCCTCCCACCTCCTAGCCCCTATTCTTACTAACCTGTGTATATAAACTTACCTATTTTTAGGCAGCTCTGGTCTGGTCACATGATCAGCTCTCCTGTGTCAGCCAGCTGCAGTGGAGAGGAGAGAGCATGTCCAGCAGCCTGAAAATAGTTAGGTATCTACATCTTTCTTACACAGGTTAGTGAGTATAGGTGTTGTGAGGGGGAAGCATTTTTAACATTACTGTAGTTAGGTTTATTCTTGCATTCTACTTTATTGGGAAAGTTCCCTATAGGGATATAAACCATAGGGAAAAAAAACTTGACACCGTTCTAATCATTCTCTACTATTCTTCTCTACTCCAAAACTGGAAAACAATTGTTTGCTTTAGACATACTTTTAAGGTATTCCACTATTACTCTTGAATTTGTATATTTTATGCAAAATATTGAAAAAATAAGTTTGAACTCCCAAGAACCCTGCTCTTGTGGCAGGATCAGAGTGACAAGTCTAAGTCCAAGTCCAAGGTAAATGGGAACACATATGGCAGATGTATAGCAAGTGAGGTCTCATTGCTTGCATTCCCAAAAAATGTGAAGGGAACTGAGGATGACTCAAGCCAACCTGACTCCACCTATATCTAATCATTAGCTTGTTAATATGAAAAATGTATTTGAATGAAATATTGAAATTGCCTTTGAAACCACATTTTAATGTGTAGCACCCTCTACCTAGGTAGGTGCTAGAGGTTAGGATTTTGTGTGGGTAAATTTAGGCAGGCCTAGCTAGAGGACTGTTTGTTTTGAACAGTGAGGGTTGGGAGTGGCTCAGAGTAGCAGCTGTGACTCACAGGCAGCATCACTCCACTGTCACCTCCCTCTTACTTTAAGAGGATTCTAGAAGAAGAGGATGGGAAGAGGGGAGGAGCTGTCTAGGGTGTCTCAGGGAGCCCTGACCAATCCCCAACTAGAATTGGCAGTGGGCAGGCCTCCTTAATAAACCCAGGTTCAGCCCAGCTGGGGAGGAGTTGTCGGGTGGAAGAACTGAGGATGGAGTACTAGGCTGTCGGGGCCTTGGAGGGAGCGCCCCAGTCTGGGGGGAGGGATGACCTTGGGCCTTGGACTCAGGGGCAGGATGGATCCCTTCAAGAACTCATGAAGGATCTATTCAGGAGGCACAGAGAGGAGTCAGAGAGGGCAGCAGGAGCTAGTACTGCCGGGAAAGTCTTCAGGAGGGAACCACCAGTTTGCAGCTAGGAGGGCTGGTGAGTGACATGTGCTTTTGGGAGGACTGGAGAGACAGGCCATAGAGGACTGAGAGGAAACAGTCAGACCTGGGTGTGGAGTCAGTGAGGGTTGCAATGTCACGGCAGTGAAGTCAGGCAGCTGCAGCCAAGAGGGCTGGCAGGACCTGAAGAAAGCTTTCTGGAAGCAGTAGTCCACCTAGGACAGCTAGCACTAAAGACTTCCTATTTGTATTTTTGCTTCAATAAAGTTGCCCGCGGTTCCTGCCTGCAAAAGGCAGTTGCCAAGGCCTGGCTGAGCCAGTGTCAGGTCTAAACATGTGCTAGCTATGCCTGAGAAGTACGAGATGTGCTGAAGAGAGAAAGAGAGACTAACAGTCTGCAGGCAAGAGATGTGCTGAAGGGGACTGGAGTAAATGAGTGTATATAACTATCCCAATTGATTGCTATACAAAGAGCCAATTGTTTCGGTCCACTGGGCATCCCATAAATTCCCTTACCCACCCAAGTTCTAATTCCTCAATAAAGCAACAAAACAAACATCTGGACTGTTCATTGTCTCCAAGGTGATTGGGAAGTGAATCACCTTGATTTGGGACGGGTGACGGATGGGCCACGAATTTCAGCAGCCCCTACGGAGGTACCGCTGCACACGTTAAAGCTTGTGTGAGATTTATTGATTAGGTTGACACATACTTAAAAGCTCAGAGTACAATACTTATCATCTGCCCAGAGCAGTTCCTCTTCTTTGCCACATGATGTCTGCAGTGCTCTTCATTGAATGACACTCATCATCAATCCAGCCAGAAGACTGAGGACATTCTATGAGTGCAGGGCTCCAGAGCCTCACCCCTAAAGAAAGGCACTGATACAGAGGGTGGCACTGGGAGAAGATCAAAGAGGAAGAGGACCCTACAAGTCACCTGACTTTCCAGAACACATCAGATAACAGTAAGAAAAAAATTACATAATCTTGGCGGGACCTAATGGGGGAAGGTATTCTCTGGGAAGGTGGGGAGGCACAAAGCCTAGAGCCTGGGCTTTAAACACTATTGCTCTGTAATAAGTAGGAAAGCCTTTGTAGTTCAATAAGTGGTTTGTTGCCTGGAGATTTCCAGCAAACATCAAGAGGGTGAATGGAAATTCACTGGAGCTGAGTGACTTAAGGATTTACTTACAGTGAATGAAGTAATGGTAAAGCAGAACTACACTACATCAGAGCACAACGAAGCAAAAGCACTATTGAGCCTAGGTTCACACTGCTGCGAATTCAAAATCACGGTAAAATGCGCGATTTTACCGCGATTTCGCGGGCGCGATTTTGGCCGCAATTTAATGTAAATCGCGGCCCGAAATCGCAAAAAGTAGTACGGGAACTACTTTTTGAAATCGCAGATGCGGCGTCGCACTGATTAGGACAGTGCCATTGCCGACAATTGCCGGCAAATGCCGCCGATTTGAGATGCGATTTGACATGTCAAATCGCATCTCAAATCGTTCCAAATCGTACCCAGTGTGAACCAGGGCTCAACCAAATGTAAATTTTTAAAGCAAGTGCACCCATCCATCCATCTTCCCATTCTTTATTTTACTAAGAAAACATCCCCTAGCATTTAAATAAAGAGAGTGGCTGATATGTCCTCGTTAGATACGGCACCTCATCCCAATGATTATTGAACAAAGGAAACAGAGAGGACAGGGATTATTATGGTGCCAGAACAACTCAATCAAAATTGTTTAAAATTACAAGTTTTATTACATTATATCATAATAAAATAGTACATACAAAAAATCCTATTAAAATTGAACATGCAGAAACGGAGCACAAAGTGTTTACTATTGGCCGGAATGCTGTTGGCCTATAAAGATTGCGGGTCAAGTCTTCCCTACATGTTTCACCAAGACATAGGCTTCTTCAGGGGAATGAGAATCATGATATTGGTCACGTCTCAAATCCCCTGAAGAACCTTGGCGAAACATGTAGGGAAGACCTGACACGCAATAATAATAGGCCAACACCATTCCGGCCAATAGTAATAGCAAACACTATGTGCTCTGTTTCTGCATGGTCAATTTTAATAGGAATTTGTGTATGAACCAATTTGTTTATAATATAATCTAATACAATTTGTAATTTTAAACAATTTTGATTGAGTTGTTCTGGCACCGTAATAATCCCTGTCCTCTCTGTTTTCCTTTACCCACTAGCATTTCTCGCGTGTCCATCTTGAGTAAGGGCAGATGATTCATGTAGTATTTACTGGAATTCATCTTCCCTTAGCTCAAGCATGCAGGGAGGAGACTCCCCTAAGACTCCTGGGATGTATGACATCATTTGCCTAGGCCAAAAAAAAAAACAGGAAGCAAATGAAGAAATGTAAAAAACTGTTTAAAACAATTAAATATGATATACTTTCCTATCTATGTACTAATGCTAGCAACATAAGGATTACAACTAGTCAACGTTGATTGAGAGACTGAAGTTCCACTTTAAGTTCACATGCCATGCTTTGCAAGGAGAGGCACAATGCATTTTTTTTTTACTGGGAACAGCTTCAATTTGCTTTGTGGACATTCTCTACTTCTTTAGTAAATAACCCCAAGTGAGTCAAGATCCATGTGAACATTTTTGGTGCCAAGTAAAATTTGCCAGTAGAAGTTGTTAATTATCATCTTTACAATGTCCTAGTTACATATAACTCTTCATGGCTTGGCTCAGAATTAAATATGTATTGCTGCACAGCATAGTTGTTAATGGATAAGTAGCAGTGCTGACTATTGCAGTTCCAATAGCCTGCCAGCTAATTACAGCAGCTCTGTTTTGAAATAATTACTCTAGAATTCGCTGAGCAACCAAGAAAAAAAGCCAAAATCCCTGGCTAAGCACCCCCTTTACAAATGTGTATTGTTGTAACAATGCAGTTAATATGTGCATAGCGCTGCAGTTCCATTAATTATAATTGGCAATTCATTATGATTAGGGATGAGCCGAACACCCCCCCCGTTTGGTTTGCACCAGAACCTTCAAACGGACCGAACGTTCGCGCGAACATTTAGAACCCCATTGACGTCTATGGGACTCGAACGTTCGAATTCAAAAGTGCTCATTTTAAAGCCTAATATGCAAGTTATTGTCGTAAAACGTCTTTGAGAACCCGGGTCTTGCCTCAGGGAACATGTATCAATGGAAAAAAAGTTTCAAAAACTGTCGTTTTTTCAGGAGCAGTGATTTTAATGATGCTTAAATTAAAAAAACATTGTTCTAAGACAGCCCAATTCATTTTAAAAAGGTTGTCAAAACACTTCAGCACACACAAAAACATTTTTGTTCTTGGAAAGAAAGAATACAACGGCAGGGGAAGTTCGATTCCACTGGCACAACTGTTGGGGCTAGTTTTGCTAATCTCATGTGTTTGCGTGTTAAGTAATAGTTTGGTAAGAGACGATTTGCACTTTTCAGTCTGTTACAGCTTGAAAAATGTGTTATCTCCATTACAAACGCTACTTTTACTCCTGTCTCATACTTTATTCTGAGCAAGCGCAGGTTTCTTAGCATACACACGCTCGAGTTTCTCGTAGAAAACCAGCCCGACGAGGAACACGACGAGGAAATTGAGACTCCCGTCGAGGAAAAAGAGAACTTGCTCTCTTTTTTGCTCGTTGAGTTCCTCGACAGTTTCCTCGATGAAAAATGTACACATGACCGGTTTCCTCGGCAAAAAAACTCTCCCACCAAGTCTCTTGATGGATTCTGCCGAGGAAACCGGTGGTGTATACGCGGCCTTAGTCATCTACTCCACAAATCTGGCCTTTATGAAAGAGTGGCTAGAAGAGCCATTGTTTAAAGAAAGCCATAAAAAGTTTGCGAGAAGCCATATGGGGAGACAAAGCAAACATGTGGAAGAAGGTCCTCTGATCAGATGAGAACAAAATAAAACTTTTGGCCTAAAAGCTAAACGCTATGTGTGGCGGAAAACTAACACTGCACATCACCCTGAACACGCCACCCCCACCGTAAAACATGGTGGTGGCAGCATCATGTTGTGGGGATGTTTTTTTTTCAGCAGGGACAGGGAAGCTGGTCAGAGTTGATGGGAAGATGGATGGAGCCAAATACAGGGCAATCCTAGAAGAAAACCTGTAATGCCGCATACACGATCGGTTCATCTGATGAAAACGTTCTGATGGACCGTTTTCATCAGACGAACCGATCGTGTGTGGGCCCCATCAGTTTTTTCCCCATCAGTGAAAAAACTTAGAACCTGTATTAAAATTATCTGATGGTTAAAAAAAACTATAGAAAAAAACGATCGTCTGTGGGGAAATCCATCGGTTAAAAATCAACGCATGCTCAGAATCAAGTCGACGCATGTTCGGAAGCATTGAACTTCATTTTTCTCAGCACGTCGTTGTTTTACGTCACCGCGTTCTGACACGATCGTTTTTTTAACTGATGGTGTGTAGGCAAGACTGATGAAAGTCAGCTTCATCGGATATCTAAAGAAAAAATCCATCAGACCGTTTTCATCGTATGAACCGATCGTGTGTATGGGGCATTAGAGTCTAAAAAAGACTTGAGACTGGGCTGAAGGTTCACATTCCAGCAGGACAGCGACCCTAAACATACAGCCAGAGCTACAATGGAATGGTTTAGATCAAATCATGAGGAGAAAAAATGGAAAAGAGGCTTGGACTTTTTAGGCATGACCAAACGATATTTATACAAAAATATATTTTTTTGTAGACATGTAGGGCCAGATCCTCAAAAGAGATACTCCGACTTAACTGCTGTTCAGTCTGTGTGTAACTTTGGAAACGATCCTCAAAAGGCTTTTTCCAAAGTTAGACAGAAGATCCGGCATGTGTAATTGAATTACACTGCCGAATTTTAGGATGCAGTACCGCATCCGCCGCTGGGGGCATTTCGAGTCGAAATGCCGTTGCTAGTATGCAAATTAGCACTTAAGGCGATCCACAAAGCTTTCTAGCTTCCTTTTTGCGCCGTAAGTGTTATTTTGCAAGTGTAAAATTAGGGCTCGTTCTACAAAGTGTAAACTAGTTACACCTTGTAAAAGCCCATTCCAGCGACGGCATTTGGTATGCTTTCCCGAGGGAGAACTCCACGGCAATTTGTAAAAAACAAAACCGGCATGGGTTCCCCCCCAGGAGCATACCAGGCCCTTAGGTCTGGTATGGGTTGTAAGGGGACCCCCCCTACGCCGAAAAATTGACGTAGGGGGTCCCCCTACAATCCATACCAGACCCGTATCCAAAGCACGCTACCCGGCCGGCCAGGAAGGGAGTGGGGACGAGCGAGCGCCCCCCCCCTCCTGAGCCGTGCCAGGCCGCGTGCCCTCAACATGGGGGGGTTGGGTGCTCTGGGGCAGGGGGGCGCACTGCGGGCCCCCCCACCCCAGAGCACCCTGTCCCCATGTTGATGAGGACAGGACCTCTTCCCGACAACCCTTGCCATTGGTTGTCGGGGTCTGCGGGCGGAGGCTTATCGGAATCTGGGAGTCCCCTTTAATAAGGGGGCCCCCAGATACCGGCCCCCCACCCTAAGTGAATGGATATGGGGTACATCGTACCCCTATCCATTCACCTGGAGGCAAAAAGTAAAAGTTAATAAACACACAACACAAGGCTTTTTAAAATATTTTATTATTCTGCTCCGGACGCCCCCCCTGTCTTCGTTATTAGCTCAATTACCAGGGGGGGCTTCTTCTTCCGCTCTCCGGGGGTCTTCTCCGCTCTCCGGGGGGGGTTTCTTCTCCGCTCTCCGGGGGGGGCTTCTCCGGACTCCGGGGGGCTTCTTCCATCTTCTCCCCTCTTCCGCTCTTGTCTCGGCGAACCCCGGTTCTTCTGCAGCTCTCCGGTGCCTTCTTCTTCAGCGCTGGCTGCCTGCTATGTTTGTGTGTTAGCTCGATTTCAAACAGGCAGCCAGCGCGGTCTTCTGTGGCGTCAGGGTCTTCTGGTCTTCTGTTCTTCCGATGTTGCCTCGTCGCCTGTTGTCGCTGTAATGATGGAAGCGCGCCTTGCATCCCATTTATATAGGCATCACCGTCCCATCATGCTCCGGTAGGTACCCACGTGGTGGGTGCACGTGGGTAGGCACCCACCACGTGGGTACCTGCCGGAGCATGATGGGACGGTGATGCCTATATAAATGGGATGCAAGGCGCGCTTCCATCATTGCAGCGACAAGAGGCGACGAGGCAACATCGGAAGAACAGAAGACCAGAAGACCCTGACGCCACAGAAGACCGCGCTGGCTGCCTGTTTGAAATCGAGCTAACACACAAACATAGCAGGCAGCCAGCGCTGAAGAAGAAGGCACCGGAGAGCTGCAGAAGAACCGGGGTTCGCCGAGACAAGAGCGGAAGAGGGGAGAAGATGGAAGAAGCCCCCCGGAGTCCGGAGAAGCCCCCCCCAGAGAGCGGAGAAGAAACCCCCCCCGGAGAGCGGAGAAGACCCCCGGAGAGCGGAAGAAGAAGCCCCCCCTGGTAATTGAGCTAATAACGAAGACAGGGGGGGCGTCCGGAGCAGAATAATAAAATATTTTAAAAAGCCTTGTGTTGTGTGTTTATTAACTTTTACTTTTTGCCTCCAGGTGAATGGATAGGGGTACGATGTACCCCATATCCATTCACTTAGGGTGGGGGGCCGGTATCTGGGGGCCCCCTTATTAAAGGGGACTCCCAGATTCCGATAAGCCTCCGCCCGCAGACCCCGACAACCAATGGCAAGGGTTGTCGGGAAGAGGTCCTGTCCTCATCAACATGGGGACAGGGTGCTCTGGGGTGGGGGGGCCCGCAGTGCACCCCCCTGCCCCAGAGCACCCAACCCCCCCATGTTGAGGGCACGCGGCCTGGCACGGCTCAGGAGGGGGGGGGGCGCTCGCTCGTCCCCACTCCCTTCCTGGCCGGCCGGGTAGCGTGCTTTGGATACGGGTCTGGTATGGATTGTAGGGGGACCCCCTACGTCAATTTTTCGGCGTGGGGGGTCTCCTTACAACCCATGCCAGACCTAAGGGCCTGGTATGCTCCTGGGGGGGGAACCCATGCCGGTTTTTTCTTTGAAAATTGGCATGGAGTTCTCCCTCAGGAATGCATGCCGCTGTCATTTTTTTTTTCCCCGACGCAACTTTAAGCCGTCGCGATCCTTAAAACTCGGCGTAAGGTAACTTCGCGCATGCGCAGTACGGCCGGCGCGGGAGCGCGCCTCATTTAAATGGGACTCGCCCCATTTGAATAGGAACGCCTTGCGCCGGCGGAATTTTAGTTACACAGCCTGAAATTTCTAGATAAGTGCTTTGTGGATCAGGCACTTAGGTAGAAACTTTAAGGCAGTGTAACTTAAATTGGATTTTTTAAGTTACGTCAGGTTTTTGTGGATCTGGCCCAAAGAATCTATAATTTTAAAAATCCACATTCATAAATCAAATATAAGATAAAATGCAGCTACTGTACATAACCAATTGACAACTACATAAGAATATATTTGTATCAAAGTATCAAAGATATATGAAGGCACATCCTAGGTAGGGGACAGCCACTAGTTGGCTTCTCACTGAGGAGTAGTTGAAACCACTAGCTTAAAAGGAAGCAATGGTGTAATCCTCCATAAATAGCTACACGCATTTGGGGCCAGATCCTCAGAGAGAGTACGCCGGCTTATCTACTGATACGCCGGCGTACTTTCAAATTACCCATGTCGTATCTTTAGTTTGAATCCTCAAACCAAGATACAACGGCATCTGGGTTTGATCCGACAGGCGTACGGCTTCGTACGCCTTCGGATCGTAGATGCAATACTTCGGTGCCCGCTGGGTGGAGTTCTCGTCGTTTTCCGTGTCGGGTATGCAAATTAGCTATTTCCGTCGATCCACGAACGTACGCGCGGCTGTCGCATTTTCTAACGTCGTCTGATACGCTGCGCCGATCTATTTCTATGTGGATCTGGCGCTTGGTGTGCCAACATAGTGGCGGCCGTTATACGATTGGGTTCCTGTGTTAAGATTATTTACTGTTTTATCCGTGCTCTGGGCTTATTATGGAGGATTACACCATTGGTTCCTTTTAAGCTAGTGGTTTCAACTACTCCTCAGTGAGGAGCTGACTAGTGGCTGTCCCCTACCTAGTACAGTATGTGCCTCGATATGTCTTTGATACTTTGATTCAAATATATTCTTACAAAGAACCTCCTTTTTTGCCCTCTCATCTTACTAGTTATCTACTAAACTGATGCTTTATACCTATACCAGAATTTTGTGACTGGATTATTTGAAACCTCCTGAAAAATTACGTTTTTTACAGCCCAAAAAATGATCGTGTGTACGTGGCATAAGAGACTGCAAAATGTTATGTAAGAGATTTTCCATGGAAAACATCAGAAAGAGCTTCCCAATAAACTGGGCAGCAGTTTTATAGGACCAATAACTTCCCTAGACCTGATGTCTAAATATTTGCATACATATATTCCTTTTATAATCACCCACACATTGCAAACAGACCTTAGAGTTGCTGATTTGTGTTCCTTGTTTAAAGGAGCAAAATATGGGCGGTTGTAAAATTAAGACATTCTAATAGATGTAAACATTTATTTGTGGGGTCTCCCAGTTTTGTTTCATCAAATAGGAGGAACGCAAACTACTGGTACTGTATTTAATTTCTCTACAATTTATGTGTGCCTACCATAAGATGTGTCTTCTGTCCCACCTACTATTTATTTTTCTCTTATTGCATTGAGATGTATCATGTTTATTATCACTCTGTTGTATGCTGACTTATAGTGGTGTTTTAGGGTCATTGAACTTGTTTGTTTGAGGTTTTGGGCATCCCTCTGTTTTTCCCTTCCTGCTAAGTTCCAGTTGTTACATTTCTAGTTAGATCCTCCATGTTTCTTCCATGTTCACTCAGTCAGTTCCCCATGAGTAAACTACGGGGGGGGGGGGGATTAAACGCGCTGAGGGTGTGGCCTGGTCGGAGTCCAGGCTGAGGTTGCCACTCGGGATCCTACGGGGAAAATGACCGCGCTATATCTAGATGCCACTCAACTCAACTCACTCCATTCATTGCAGTAGGACACCATAGATGTGCGACCTCCAGGGGTCACTCTTCCTTCACTCAGTGTCAGTGTTAGTCATTACAGGGACAAGGTATAGAAAAAGACTAACAAAACAACCTCTATACTGCCCTTATGTAAAGCAAAATTTCTTTAGATTCAACTTCTGTGTCTTGCTGAAGAGTTAAGTTGCCTGTGGATGGTGCCAAGTGAGCAAGTGGCCTTAATGTCCAGATAGACTGGGTCTATGGAGGTATGGCATGAGTTTGAAGGTGTAGAAATCTGAGCAATTGAATTATCATTTTTTCCTAACCCCCCCCCCCAAATTAAGTAACAACCTATCCTTTGCCCCTGGTGCATCAGAAGGATTCTTCGGAACCTCCAGACAAAATCTTTATTTGGCTTGGCCACACCACAGTCCTGAATAGATCAGCACCCTTTGGACTTCTGTAGAGACATTTCCTAATGGGTCGGGGGGGGGGGGGGCGGAGTAAAAATGGTAAAAAATAATTCAGATTGAATTAATAAACAGCGTGCTGTCAATGAGTAACTGCTAATTTAATATGCATAGCTCCTCCTCTCATGTGTTGGGCTATGTGTATAGAATCAGTGCTTAATCAGTAAAGACTGAGCAGAAAAATCATCTGAGAGGCATGGTTTTATTAATGGAAAATCTGGAGAGGATCAAGATCTTTAAAGATGTAAATATGTAATATAATATACAACTTAGATGTGGTGGCTGCATTCCTTTTCTTATTTTCCCTTTATTTTCACCTAGTAATCTTGCTAGCAACACACTCCCTGTTCTAGGATGACAATGCACATTCTTTGTACTTGATCTATAGAGGAGTAGCGTTATTGATGGGCTACATTTTCTGGGATGTCTAGCAAACACAACCAAAATCTGCAAATTATAAACCTTAATACCAACCCCATTGGCAATGAGGGGTTGAATCTTATAAAATAATTCTCTTCATCTTCAAGGCATATACACATGAGTGTGTTAAACAAGGGGTATAGGGAGGTGGGAATTACCCTGGGGGACATGTACCAAAAGCAAATTTTAGAAAATACAGATCAGTGGGTAGATCTTTAATAAGTCTTATGCCGTGTACACACGATCGGACATTCCGACAACAAAACCGTGGATTTTTTACCGACGGATGTTGACTCAAACTTGTCTTGCATACACACGGTCACAGAAATGTTGTTGGATATTCCGAACGTCAAGAACGCAGTAAAGTACAACACGTGCGACAAGCCAAGAAAAATTAGGTTCAATAGCCAGTGCGGCTCTTCTGCTTGATTCCGAGCATGCATGGAATTTAGTGCATCGGAATTGGCTACACACGATCAGAATTTCCAAGAACAACTTTTGTTGTCGGAAAATTTGAGAACCAGCTCTCAAACATTTGTTGTCAGAAATTCCGACAGTAAAGCCCTGTACACACGATCAGTCTAAACCGATGAGAACGGACTGAAGGACCGTTCTCATCGGTTAACCGATGAAGCTGATTGACGGTCTGATGTGCCTACACACCATCAGTTAAAAAAACGATCGAGTCCAACGCGGTGATGCGTGGGTTTTGAACCGATGCTTTTACATACTAACCATCGATTTTGACCTATCGGTTCTAAGTCCATCAGTTAAATTTTAAAGCAAGTTCTAAATTTTTGGACCGAAGGATAACTGACCGATGGGGCCCACACACGGTCGGTTTGGACTGATGAAACTGAACTTCAGTCCGTTCTCATCGGTTTAGACTGATCGTGTGTACAGGGCCTAAATGTCCGATAGAGCATAGACATGGTCGGACTTTCCGACAACAAGCTCACTTTAAACATTTGTTATCAGAAATTCCGACCGTGTGTACGCGGCATAACAGTGAAACATTAAAAATGCACTATTCCTCTGGATAACATGCCTGAGGATGCCTTGATTTGAGGATGCCTATAATTGCCATACCTGTAGAATGTACTAAAGCAAAAGTCACATTTACAATAAAAAAATTACATTTCAATAGCTGCCAAATTTATTTTTTGTTTGTAAACAGGGGTGGATTCCCCTCAACATCCATAGCAGACCCTTATCCTAATGTGGATGTGCATTGTAAGAGCCGGTTCACACTGCGGCGGCACGACTTCGGGGGCGACTCTGCAAGTCGTCCTGAAGACGACTTCAGACGCGATTAGCAAAATTACTTCTGTCCCCGAAAATTACTTCTGCCCCCGAAGTCATACAAGAAGTAGTACAAGAACCTTTTTCTAAGTCGGAGTGACTTGCGTCGCTCCTATTAGAACGGTTCTATTGCATAGAATGGGACGCGACTCGTCAGGCGGCTGTGTGAACCGGCTCTTAGGCGAGACCTCACAAAAAATGTTGTGAGGTTATCCCTTAAGCATACATAGTAGCCCCTTGTTCTTAAAGCGGGGGTTCACCCAAAAAAAAATTTTTTAACCTTACATTCAGGCGAGTTGTGATAATGACATTAGGCTGTTTTTTTTTAAATCCTTGCCGTACATACCGTTTTATATATATATGTTCACCGCGGCTTCCGGGTATAATCTGCGGGACTGGGCGTTCCTAATTGATTGACATGCTTCCGACCAGCGAATACAGCGCGTCACGAGTTGCCGAAAGAAGCCGAACGTCAGTGTGCAGGCACCGTATAGAGTGACTCGCAGTCCGGCTTCTTTCGGCAACTCGTGACGCGCTGTATGCGCCGGTCGGAAGCATGTCAATCAATTAGGAATGCCCAGTCCCGCAGATTATACCCGGAATCCGCAGTGAACATATATATATATATACTGTATAAAACGGTAGGTACGGCAAGGATTTAAAAAAAAAAACAGCCTAATGTCATTATCACAACTCGGCTGAATGTAATGTTAAAAAAAAAATTGGGGTGAACCTCCGCTTTAATGAGGGTCTGGTATGGATTTAGGCGCAGGGATCGACAAATCCCGGGCGCCAGTGTCCTGGCGACTTGGCTTGGAAGGTTTTTTGTGAGCTGGTGCCATCTGGTGGTGAGCCGTTGGTATTAAAAGTTATTACCACCAGATGTGAGCTGGCGCCATCTGGTGTCATTTTTCACTATTTTCACTGCCATCTTCTTCCCTCTAATTAGAACCCCCAAACAGTATATATATATATTTTTTATCCTAACACCCTAGAGAATAAAATGGCAGTGTTGCAATACTTTCTGCCACGCCGTATTTGCGCAGCGGTCTTACAAGCGCACTTTTTTGGGAAAAAATTACACTTTTTTTAATTAAAAAATAAGACAACAGTAATGTTATCTCCATTTTTTTTAATATTATGAAAGACAATGTTACGCAGAGTAAATTCATTCCCAACATGTCACGCTTCAAAATTGCGTTTGAACACCGTTTACATATGCGGGCGCTGCTCACGTATGTGTTCGCTTCTGCGCGCAAGCTCGTCGGGACGGGGTGCGTTTTCTGGCTCCTAACTTTTTTAGCTGGCTCCTAGATTCCAAGCAAATTTGTCAACCCCTGATTTAGGGGAACCCTATGCGACCCCGCTAAAGAAAACTGTGTGGTGTCTCCCCGAAATGCAAACCATTAGTGGTCAAGGGATCCTGAGTTACATAATTTACCAAATGCTCAATATTTTGTCAGTAACCCAGGATCCCCCATCTTTTTGTTTACATGTAGCTGCTAGGCTGGAAAATGTTATACATCGAGTTGGCGATCAGTGTTTTGTTCTGGTAGGTTGGTGGGTGTCATCCTTCAGGTTTGATGCTGACCTACATCCCTGGAAAACATGACTGATAGTGGATTTACAGCGTACTACTATTTTTGGGGTGGGGAGGGGGGCTTTGTGTGTTTTTTTTTTTTTCTTTGCAAAGAACTTTTCATGAACTTTAATGGCATCCCAGACTTAGTCCATAGGGTTCAAAATGTAGTTGGCCCACCCTTTGCAGCTATAACAGCTTCAACTCTAAGGTCAGGCACTGATGTTGGATACAAAAGCCTGGCTCGCAGGCATCCCTAAGGTGTTCTATTGAGTTGAGGTCAGGACTCTGTTCAGGTCAGTCAAGTTCCTCCACCCCAAACTCGCTCATCCATGTCTTTATGGACCTTGTTTTGTTCACTGGTGCACAGTCATGTTGGAACTGGAAGGGGCCATCCCCAAACAGTTTCCACAAAGTTGGGAACATGAAATTCCAAAATGTCTTGTTATGTTGAAGCCTTTAAGGGGTTTTAAAGGTAAAAGTTTTTTCACCTTAATGCATTCTATGCATAAAGGTGAAAAAACATCTGACAATACCCCTCGAAAGTCCTGCACTTGCCCTCGACATCCTCTTTGCCGCTCAGCATGGCTGTTGATTGGTTGCACTGGATGGATTGAAAGCAGTGCAGCACAGCACAGCCATTCAATTACATCCAATGACGCGGCACGCCGGGGGCGGGGCCGAGTGACACAGTGAGCGGCTATGCCCGCCGGCTTTATCACAGGAGCGCGCCCACAAGAACTCAACACCATGCGAGCACGCTCGCATGAAGGTGTTGAGTCCTTTCGGGGTGGAGCCGAGACAGCCGCCGAGGGACTCCAGAAGACCAGGTTCAGGGACACTCTGTGCAAAACGAGCTGCACAGTGGAGGTAAGTTTAACATGTTTGTTATTTTAAAAAAAAAATGATCTTTAGTGATCTTTTAAGCGTTCCCTTCACTGGAACTAAGAGGCCAAGCCCAACCCCTGAAACACAACCCCACACCTTAATCCCCCCTCCACCAAATGATTTGGAGCAGTGCACAAAGCAAGGTCCATAAAGACATGGATGAGCGAGTTTGGGGTGGAGGAACTTGACTGGCCTGCACAGAGTCCTAACCTCAACCTGATAGAACACCTTTGGGATGAATTAGAGCAGAAACTGCGAGCCAGGCTTTCTCATTAAACATCAGTGCCTGATCTTACAAATGCACTTCTGAAAGAATAGTCAAACATTTCCATAGACACACTCCTAAACCTTGTGGAAAGCCTTCCAAGAAGAGTTGAAGCTGTTATAGCTGCAAAGGGTGGGCCAACTCAATATTGAACCCTACGGACTAAGACTGGGATGCCATTAAAGTTTGTGGGCGTGTAAAGGCAGGTATCCCAATACTTTTGGTAATATAGTGTGTAGTACATATATCTATATATATAGATCTATATATATAGATATATATCCTATCACTATAGGATTATATCACTATATAAATCACTACATATCCTACATAATCCTACATAGATCTGTACTTTCTGTCCCTTACTCCAGAAAGTATCTCAAGAGTTCCCACGCATTAAAAATGTTGAGAAACGCTGCTTTAACTTGTTATGTATGTTTACCTGTATCTTTGTGCGGGCGTAACGTATCCTATTTACGTTACGCCTCCGCAACTTTGACAGGCAAGTGCCGTATTCTCAAAACAAAGTTGCGGTGGCGTAGCGTAAATAGGCCGTCGTAAGCCTGCCTAATTCAAATGTGGTAGATGTGGGCGTGTGTTATGTAAATTTAATGTGACCCCACGTAAATGACGCTTTTTACGAACGGCGCATGCGCCGTCCGTGAAAGTATCCCAGTGCGCATGCTTCAAATTAACCCGCAAGAAGCCAATGCTTTCGACGTGAACGGAAATGACGCACAGCCCTATTCGCGAACGACTTACATAGACGACGTAAAATGTTCAAAATTCGACGCGGGAACAACGTCCATACTTAACATTTTTACGCCGCATCTACGCCTCATATAGCAGGGGTAACTTTACGCCGGGAAAAGCCTAACGTAAACGGCGTATCTGTACTGCCTTGGCCGGGCGTACGTTCGTGAATTTGCGTATCTAGCTGATTTACATATTTCTAGGCGTAAATCAGCGTACACGACCCTAGCGGCCAGCGTAAATATGCAGTTAAGATACGACGGCGTAAGAGACTTACGCCGGTCGGATCTAATACAAATCTATGCGTAACTGATTCTAAGAATCAGGCCCATGGATACGACGGCTCGGACTCAGAGTTACGCCGGCGTATCTGGAGATACGCCGGCGTAACTCGTACGAGAATCCGGGCCTCTGTAATTAATAATTGGACGGGGAGCTGAATGCAAGGCTGTGGATCTCTTCGGGTGGTGGCTTGTACAAGTTTATAACCCCTGTGCTGCTTCTCCAAAATTGAGTTTAAAACTCTTAATAAAAGCAGAAAAATCCTGGCTTTCCCCCAGCAAGTCACAAGGGGAGATTTTCTGGCTACATCATCTACAGTAGATTGGATGTCAGATCAGCAGCAGACCACCAGGAAAATCAAATGCATGTTGGGGAAAGGCAGGTGAATTCTCTGCTGGTGTTTATGGCACTGTTTCAGGGGAACATTTAAAAATAAATATCACATTAAAATAAATATCCATAATTTAATGTGGCCAGAATATCTCTACGCATGCCGCTGTTATCTGTGTAAATCAAGTCTTCCACATGTGAGCAAAATGTCAGTGCTGCAGATCAGGTTTAAAGTGGAACCCCAACGTTTTTGGATAGAGTGGAGTTAACATTTTAATATTCTATCAACTACTGTCTTTAAAGATTTCCTCTAGCTTTCTGTTGTTATGACCACAAAAGGACAGCAGAATAAACATTAGAGCGGACCTGTCGTTTCCTGTTTCAAATATTATATTGCATTCTATAATTATCACCAAAATTCCATTAGCAGATCATATACAATAATATAATAAAAATAGATATTCCATTAAGAGAACATGTACAATAGTATAGTAGAAAAAGGCGTAATCATTCAGGAAAGTAATTCTTATAAATGTACTTTAAATGAAAATAGATAACATAGCAGATTGTAGGATAAGATTATGTAACATGAAATGTCACAATCATAGCTTCATGGCAGCTATTTGATGACAAGTAATTGAGAAATTAAGTTTATTGAAATAATATAATTATGTCATCTATGTGAGTGGCTGGAGCCGCATGCGCAGGAGTCCTCCGTTCCGGGAAGGAGCTCTGATTTTCCGGCAGCATCCGCCGGCTGACATCAGCGGCTGCATGCAAGGTGAAGATCTTCTAAACTGTACAGGTTTAAGAGATATTCATTTTACCTACAGGTAAGCCTTATTATAAGTTTACCTGTAGGTAAAAATCAGAAAGCGCACTCGGCCCTGGTGGTGCAGCTCTGCGTGGCACCGCAGGGGAACCTGGTTAAGGACACTCGGCCCTGGTGGTGCAGCTCTGCGTGGCACCGCAGGGGAACCTGGTTAAGGCACCATGGAAGCTGAATGCATTTTGGTTGAAATTAATTAGATCCCATGCCGAAATAGAGGAGAGTATACGGAGGTATTTTGTTGCGGAGGAGGGGGTGGAACGAAATGTGCTACAGTGGGATGCCTTCAAAGCATATCTTAGGGGCCTCCTCATACGGGAAGTGACTGGGGTGAAGAGGGCCTCTGCTGCATTACTGATAGAAGTGGAGAACAGGGTCAGGGAAATGGAGCGGGCTTACATTGCAGATCCTTCTGATTTGGCCAGGGAGTCCTGGCAGGCGGCTCAATCCGCCTACCAGCAGTTGCTCTCCTCGTCAGCAGAAAAGAAGAGATTCTTTGCCAAACAGGCGTTCTTTGAGGAGGGTGAGAAAACCGGCCGTATATTGGCACGGATTGCGAACTCCCATCAACGTTCACCTGAGATAGGGGCTATTAGAGCTAGGTCAGGAGGGGTAGTATCTCAGCCAGACCAGATTATGCAGGAACTGGCGGGTTTCTATGAGGCCCTGTACAGTTCCGGCGCGGCGTATACCCAGGAGGATCTGGAGCTATATTTGACCCAATTGACCTTCCCGGGACTGTCCGATAATCAGCGTACTTTGCTGGAGAAACCGGTTACTGTTGAGGAATTGCAAGAGGCAGTCAGTGCCTTCCCTAACTGTAAGGCCCCGGGGGAGGATGGGCTGCCCATGGAGGTATATAAACAGTACTCGGGGGTGTTGCTGCCGCAGCTTTTGCAGGTCTTTAACAGCGCCAGGGAGGGGGGGACTTTGCCCCCCTCCATGTCCAAAGCAAATATAGTACTGTTACTTAAGCCAGGCAAGGATCCCGTGGACCCGGGGGCCTACCGTCCCATTTCCTTATTACAGAGCGACGTTAAGATCCTGGCCAAGGTGCTCGCCATTCGGCTAAATGGGGTGGTGACATCTATAGTACATGGAGACCAAGCCGGGTTCATGCCTAACAAATCGACGGCGGTTAATTTGAGAAGGCTGTTCCTTAATATACAAGCGCGGGCGGACAACATGGGCAGTAGAGCTCTATTATCCTTAGACGCAACAAAAGCCTTCGATAGTATTGATTGGAATTATCTCTGGACCGTGTTGCGGAAATTCGGATTTGGCCCTGTCTACATTTCCTGGGTGCGGTTGCTGTACAGCCAGCCGCAGGCAGCGATACGGACATTTGGCTCGTTGTCGGCGGGCTTTGCACTGAGGAGGGGGACGCGGCAGGGTTGTCCCCTGTCCCCCCTCCTCTTTGCCCTGGCTATTGAGCCGCTGGCCATGAGTATCAGGGCTAACCCCCGCATCACCGGTTTTTGCTATGGCGACATGCAGGAAAAGGTGATGTTGTATGCTGATGACACGCTTCTGCTGCTGGGAGACACGGACTCCTCCCTTAGAGAGGCTATGATGGCGATCACAGAGTTTGGAAAATTCTCTGGTCTGCTCATAAATTGGGCAAAGTCAGCATTGCTTTTGTTGGATGGTGATGACACTCAAGTAATTAACGCTGTCTGCCCCATATCCATTACCTCATCCTTTAAATACCTAGGGGTGCAGATAACGGCTCGGCCACGAGATTTCATACATCTAAATATTTCCCCCCTGTTGCTGCGGTTTAGGGACAAAGTAAAAACATGGAAGGCCCTGCTTCTGTCGGTTGCTGGGAGGGTGAATCTTATTAAGATGATACTCATGCCGCAACTACTATACTTTCTCCACAACACCCCCATGGTCATCCCCCTGAAAGTTTTTCATACAGTAAACAGTATTTTTCGGGGTCTCATCTGGAAGGATAAGAATCCTAGGATTAAGTTGGAACACCTGCAGAGACCTAAAGATAGCGGGGGTTTGGCGTTGCCAAACCCCTGGCTATACTACTTAGCGGCTCGGATGCAGCAGCTGGTTGGCATGTTTCGGCCGATGGTGCGGTCCTCGGCTCAGAGGCTTATGGAGCACACCGTGGGCGGAGGTCCGATCCCTGAGGCGTTGGAGGCGCAGGCATTTGCTAGACCACACAAGAAGCTCCCCACATTTAGTCTGATTCAGAAGGTATGGAATAAGGTTAAATATGTCCAAAACGCAGAGGGTTACACGAAGTACAGTCCTATATGGCAAAATGACACGTACACTGAACTGGCTAAACTGCAGTCCGGTGTCAGGTGGAAACATTATGGGATCACACACCTTACCCACATATTCCGTAACGGGGTACTTCGCACGTTTCCGGAATTGCGGGAGGCGTTTGGCCTGCCACAGTCCATGCACTTCTCATTCATACAGTTGAGACATGCAGTGGCGGCACAGGGTCGCTCCTCTGAGTGGTGCCTGTCGCCGACCCCTGCTTTTGACCTTCTAGGGGATGCTGGGACATCTAAGGGCTTTATCTCCCAATGCTACGCCATCCTGTTACAGTATGTGATGAAGCAGCATCCCCTGAAGATACGGGAAAGGTGGGAAGCAGATGCAGGGGAATTGGACGGTGAACAATGTGAAGAAATTTTTCAGGCAGTAGGCAAGTGCTCACTGAATGTCTCACAGAGGCTCACGCAACTGTACATTTTGTTACGAACCTATTATACCCCTCACAGACTCCATAGAATGAATCCACAGCTCGACCCTACCTGCACCAGGTGCAAGAGAGACCATGGAGATCTGATACATATGCTGTGGAGATGCCCAAAACTCCACACGTATTGGGCGGGAGTCGTGAGTACCATCAATTCAGCATTTGGAGTGTCTCTTCCGCAGGACCCGAGGGCTTGTCTCTTGGGGGCTCTGGAGGAGTACGAATGGGAGGAGGTGGACAGGGAGGCAGTGCAAAGGGTCCTGTTCCAGGCTAGGAAGCTTATTATGGTTCATTGGAGGGCAGAGGCTCCTCCGACTCTAGCTGAATGGATCAATAACATTGGGACAGTGCTGAGGATGGAGAAGGTGATATATCAACACAGGGGTAATGCCCAAAAATTTGAGAAGTTGTGGGCAAAGTGGCTGGATGTGCCGGGTCTGGCCCCTGTGGACCTGGTGATGGACAGGCTTCTGGGCATTAATATTGGGTGAGGTGGGCATTGAGCTATGTGTCGGGAGGGAAATGTTTGACTTGCTGGGGGGGGGGGGGGTTTACCTCCTGTTCATAGATGTATTCTGAGTAGTGGTTGTCTCGTTGCTGCTCTTTATCTTTATCATTCCCCGCAATGTTAAGGGGACCTTGTATACCTTGTACCTCTGTAAACTGAATAAAATCTTGTTGGATTAAAAAAAAAAAAAAATCAGAAAGCGGGTTATACAACCGCTTTAAAGAGGTTGTAAAGGTTAAAAAAAAAATCCCTAACTAGCTTCCTTTACCTTCGTGCAGTCCTCCTTCACTTACCTCATCCTTCGATTTTGCTTTTAAATGTCCTTATTTCTTCTGAGAAATCCTCACTTCCTGTTCTTCTGTCTGTAACTCCACACAGTAATGCAAGGCTTTCTCCCTGGTGTGGAGTGTCGTGCTCGCACCCTCCCTTGAGGGGGGAGGGGGGCGAGCAGGAGAGTCAGGACGCCAACTAACACACAGCTCCTTTCTCTATCTGCAATGCAGAGAGCGTCCTGACTCTCCTGCTCTCCCCTCAAGGGAGGGGGCAAACACAACACACCACACCAGGTGATTTTGAAAACATTCCCTGCATCGCATAAATATGAACCTAGTATAAAGCAGTATTGCTTTGTCCAGTGCTGTTAGTCAACAGTTTCTACATGCTTACAGAAAGAGAGAGAAAAGTGATGACCTTATAAGTCGGCTGCTTCTTTTTCTTTGTCAAATCCCAATCTGTGGGCAGGTTGGGGACCAAGCTGTATTGCTTAAAGTGTTTGTTAAGCCACTCTAACCTGTATACACCATCAACACTGCCTCCTATTATAGTATCTCCCTCTGTGTGTGATTTATAAAAATAAATGCTACAAATACCTAATTTCTCTGCCGAGATTGCGATCACATGACTGGCCAGCTTTTTCCTTTTCTCCTCTGAGAGATTCAGTGGACAGGGCTGAGATTCCTCTGCTGATGTCAGTCTGGAGGGGAGGAGGAGAGAGCTGGCTGGTCATGTGATCGCAATCTCGGCTCTTAAATTAGGTATTTACAGAATTTATATTTATAAATCATTTACAGAGGGGGACACTGCAATAGAAGGCAGTGCTGATGGTGCTGATGGTGTATACAGCACTTTGCAGGGGGGCAGCATGGAAAGTGTCCCCGCTGGCTTGTGCTACACTGTTAGTGTAACACAAGCTGTTTCTAATTTTGACTGTCCTATCATCCTGGACTACAAACCTTCCTCACTGTGCTATATGTTTTCTGCTGTACCATTGGCATGGTTATATCTTAGTCCTCTCCATAAATGTATCAGAAATTTGTGCTTGAAGTAGAACTATATGCAACACTTTTTTTTTTCCATTTTGAATAGAGTAAGGGAGGGTTATAGCCCCCCTGTCAGTTTATTTTTTTTACCATCCCTGTCCCATTGCAGAGATTTCCCTTCACTTTCTGCCCCATAACTAAACAGGAAGTGATAGACAATCTATGCAAATTAAGGGAATCTATTCCCCCCACCCAAGCATTGAGAACTAGTGTCCCCACTCGAAAATGTCAGGGTGAGTCTTAAACAGTGGAAAATATATGTAGCGCTAATAAAAAAACACTTATAAGGAATATACAAGTGAAAACCATGCATCAATGTGATAGGATCACAGTAACCTGTGAATATGTGTCCATAAAAATGAAAAAAACACACAAAACAAAAGTCCATCAATAGGAAGTATATGGCCACATCCTCATCATAGGAAAGACTTTCTGCACGGTAAAGACAGGAGTAGATGGAATACTCTTACCAGATAGCGTGGATCTGCTTGTCAGCAACAAGGGTCTTAAACAGACAGGGGTGTGGCCTTGACAGGAAGGGGGTGGGTCGTATTTAAATTAGGGGAGTGCACGAGTTTAGTCAGGCCTAGGGCAGCACAAAACCTAAATACACCACTGCTGGGCAGGAAGGTGTATAAGTGCCCTGTATGGAAGTGGTTAAAGGAGCAGGATCCATTTTTATTTTTGGATTAACAAACACTTTATGTAAAAAAAAAAAGTAAGGTCACAAACCTGGTCGGCTTTTCTGAATGACAAAACAGGCTAAACACAACTACAAATCTTTCCCCAGGTAAAAGTGTTAATAGCTACATGTATCTGAACTGTGTATTTTGGATGATTTCCTTCAGCTCAGCTTTAAATTGTAACTTTTCATTCTTTTTTTTCCCTTGTTACTCATTAATAAAAAAACAAAACACGCATATTAATGACTTCCATAAGAATTTATAGTGTGTCTTTCTCAGTGCACATGACTATAGAACAACAGTCTAGTCCACTACACTCATAAAACACATCACCACGCACGTCTCTAACTGGAGCACTGCCCGACCGTCTAGACTCCAGAACATCGGTGGCCAGTTAATGTGAGGTTAAATGGGCTGAGAAAGAGATATTTCTCATAACACTGGTCTGGAACCCGGCCAGTAATACAATAACTTTAATAACCACTGGATAAAACAAATATCTCAGGTCACCAGAAGATCCTGCACTCTTGAACTGCTGCAGTAATATCAGTATATTTTTACATCACCTCCAATAATATTATCATTTTATGATGGCTGCCAGGAAAGGGATTAAACAGGGAATAACAAGAAATTTGTTTGGGAACTTTTCTGTTGGGTAACATTTAGTATAGCCAGAGTGGATGAGTTAATACCTATAACGACACAAAATTAATAAAGATGAATAGGGATGAGCTTCGTATTAGAGTCGAACTCATGTTCGACTCGAACATCGTATGTTCGATCGTTCGTCGAAATACGAACAAAACGGGTCGTTCGCGCCAAATTCGAGTTACGTTTCACAGACCATAATTCACTGCGGCATCGCTGGCTGATGATTGGCCAAGCATGCACTATGACCCGCATGCTTGGCCAATCACAGCTTGCAAAAAACGGAGAGCCATAATTGGCCAAAGCCAGGGTGGCTTTGGCCAATTATGGCTCAGGGGGTTTAGTACACGCCTGCAGGTCGGCCTTGTGTAGTGTGTTGCGGTGGTTATAAGAGAGGACAGAGAGAGTGTCATTTTTTGCAGGTAGATAGAGCAGGCAGGCAGGCTAGTCAGTTAATGTTAAAGTGTGTAGAGGATATATATACATCCCAGGTGTTGTACATATATTTATACAGGCCCGGATTCAGATACATTGGAGTATCTATCGGCGGGGCGTAACGTATCTCAGATACGTTATGCCGTGGTAAATTAGGGTGCAAGTTCCGTATTCAGAAAGAACTTGCGCCCTAAGTTACGGTGGCATAACGTATGAGGTCCGGCGTAAGCCCGCCTAATTCAAATCTGGATGATGTGGGCGTGTTTTATTTAAATTTCATGTGACCCCGCGTATTTTACGTTTTTTTACGAATTGCGCATCTATGGAAGCGCCACCTAGCGGCCAGCGTAAATATGCAGCCTAAGATACGACAGTGTAAGAGCCTTACGCCGGCCGTATCTTAGTAAAATTCTGGCGTATCTTGCTTTTTGAATTACAGAAAGAAGATACGCCGGCGCTTCGTAGCACTTACGCGGCGTATCAATAGATACGCCGGCGTAAAGGCTATCTGAATCCGGGCCACACTGTATAGTTTAGCTAGATCAGTTCTTCCTAATTTACTGGCAGGCAGGTGATTGTGCTAGCTGCGGTATTCTTACGTGGTTTATTGCCTGTGTCCTCTGTAGTTTGCACCTAAAGCTACTTGGTGTGTACTAGCTGCGTGCTCTGTAGTTTGCACCTAAAGATTCAGGAGCAGTGATTTTAATGATGCTTAAATAAAAAAAACAAAATAAAAAATTCCTTTAAATATTATACCTGCTGGGTGTCTATAGTATGCCTGTGAAAACGTCTTTGAGAACCCGGGTCTTGCCCCAGGGAACATGTATCAATGAAAAAAAGTCGTTTTTTCAGTTTAAAAAAAAAAATTCCATTGATACACGTTCGCTCGGGCAAGACCCGGGTTCTTAAAAACGTTTTCACAGGCATACTATAGACACCCAGCAGGTACAATATTTAAAGGAATTTTTCATAATTTTTTTTTATTATTATTATTTAAGCATCATTAAAATCACTGCTCCTGAAAAAACAACCTTTTTAAAACTTTTTTTCCATTGATACATGTTCCCTGGGGCAAGACCCGGGTTCTCAAAGACGTTTTACAACAATAACTTGCATATTAGGCTTTAAAATGAGCACTTTTGAATTCGAACGTTCGAGTCCCATAGACATCAATGGGGTTCTAAATGTTTGTGCGAACGTTCGGTCCGTTAGAAGGTTCTGGTGCAAACCGAACGGGGGGGGGGGTGTTCGGCTCATCCCTAAAGATGAATAAAATCATAATAAACAGCTCTGCTGCAATAAATAATGTCCAAAGGATTTCTATAGACATTGGCACTATGCGTTGTGTTAATACGTGTGATAACATAAAGAATTTTATTCTGGTAGTGCTTGAATAGACTTGAATAGACTTGCAGTGCATCTTAACATACAAAAAAATTTACCTGCAGCATTTTCAACACACATTTATTAAAACTGGTGCACACAGAATCGGGTGCAACGGTGTATAGTAACCAACCAGTTTCTAACTGGTTGGTTACCTGGAGGCCCGGTTCAAAAAAAAAAAAATATGTGGATGACACTCTGCTATACTTGTGCAACACCTCTGACTCCCTCGGGGCGGCCCTGGCACTTATTGATACTTTCGGCAGATTTTCTGGCGTATGTATTAACTGGGGGAAGTCTGTCATTTTTGCTCTGCACCCCTCGGAGGCGTCTATTATGGCGGATACTCCCCTGCGACGGGTTTCACAGTTCCGGTACTTGGGAGTGGAGATCCACAAGGACCTGAAGCAGTTCATTCCCCTTAACCTGACTCCAGACTTGTCCCTCCTGACTCAGAGGTGTACTGCTTGGAAGACACTGCCCCTTACCCCGGTCGGTCGGGTTAATCTGGTCAAGATGACCGTCCTGCCGAAATTTTTGTACATTTTTAGACAGACCCCCGTGCCTACTCCGAATGTGGTTTTTAGGAAATTAGATAGCCTACTTACCTCCTTTATCTGGAATGGGGGTACCCCTAGGATTGCCAGGTCCACCCTGCAGCTGCCGATCACTTTGGGTGGATTGGCCTTGCCCTGTTTCCAGAAGTACTATTGGGCTGCGGTCCTTGTTACGCTCAGATGGTGGTTATCGGAGGAGCCAGCTAACACAGCAGCTACTCTTGAAGCTGCGCTGCTCGGTTCCTACTCTGAGCTGCGTAATCTTATGCACCGAGGACCCAGGTCTAATCCTAATATTACGCCCTCGATGAGGACTACCCTGAAGGTATGGGAGGTTGTCCGGGCCAAGGTTCAGAAGCCTAATGGCTGGTCTCCGCATACTCCGTTGTGGTGGAACCCGCGGCTGACGCACTTTCACTCTATTCCTGATTCTGTTCTGTGGGCCCGATTTGAGGTTAAAACGCTTGCGGATGTAGTTTTGTCGGGCGAACTCCTTACCTTTGATGAGTTGAAGCAGAGGAGGGGACTGCCAAACCAGATGTTTTTTTAGATACCTCCTGCTGCGCCACACCTTCAGGTCTCAGTTCCCTGGACTAGTGGTGTTGGAGACTACGGGGGTTGAGCGCCTGCTGGGTGTGGCGGACGAGACTAAGCCCTTGTCTGCCCTGTACTCTCTTTTGGTGGGTTTAGACACCTCCAAGGTCTCTCAGCTGTTTTCGGTTTGGCAGGCGGATATCCCGACGCTGGCTGATGATGACTGGGAGGAGGGGATTCAGCAATACCTCTCCCTGATGGTTTCTGCTAGGGATAGGTTTCTTCAGGTCAATTTTTTACATACAGCTTATTTCTCCCCCAGCGCCTGGCTAGAATATATCCGCAACGAAGTCCCGCCTGCCCCCGATGTGGTGAGGAGGAGGGATTTTTTTTTTCATGTTGTCTGGTCCTGTCCTGTGATACAATCTTTCTGGCAGGGGGTAGTGACTGTCATTAGTCTGTCAGTAAGGTACACTTGACCTGTGACCCTTTGCCGTTGCTTTTGGGGATAGTGGATACACTGAATGGTACTCACTCCAAGAAGCTCTTTATTTTTTATGCTAGGAAGGCAATCCTGATACGGTGGAAGGAGGCCTCTCCCCCTTAGTACAGCAGTGGAGAGCTTTAATTAATGTGGCCCTTCCTCTGTATAACCTCACGTATCTGGGTCGTAATTCCCCCGGGAAGTTTGATAAGGTCTGGGCGGCATGGGTGCATGAGGAGCAATTGGAACTGGCCTAGGTGGGTGGAGTGTCGGGAGTGCCTAGTTGTCCTTTTTCAGTAATAAGGTTGACTGATGTGGGAGCCATGTGGGGATTCTCTAGGGTACAGCTTTGGCCATGACTCTCCCTGTGTTGGGTGCTGTGAGGCTTGCCTTACCCCCCCCCCCCCACGCCCCCCTCCCTTCCCCTCTGTCCTGCGCTCTTTGGTGCAGCGGTGGGGGTCTCTTTTGCCCTGGCATGGGAACTAATTTCCGCCTCTTCTACCCCCTAACTGGTACTTGTATGGTTCACAATCCACATATTCCCTGTAGCGGGGGTTTATGATACCCTCCAGTACTACAATACAATTGACTTCTGATTTGAACTCTATGCTTTTGTACCACTGGTTTATTGTCTTCTTGAGATTATATTTCTGCATGGATACTCATCTCATTGTGTTATATGTATGAGAATTTATGTACTCACTGCTATTGTTATTATTGTTCTATGTTTTACCATTGCCTGGTGACTGTTCTTTGTTTTTTGTTTTACATAAATAAAAAAAAAAGAGAAATTAATAAGGCTTGTCCCCCAGGGGACACTGTGCACATAGCACTTGTCCCTGTTATAAGTGGTGCTGAGGTTCCTAAGCAGCGTTGTTGGATAGTTAGCCTCTCCCACCACCCACCGCTATTTGAAAACGCTGGACAAAACAGACCTCTATCTCCATAACCTGCACAAGTATTGTCTCCTCTGAACACTGCAGACAAAACATCTGCAGCCCAAGTGTCATGAATCCCTGTGCCTCCTCTACTCTATCTGTAGAGAAGACCGAGCCTCAAAAACCCATCTTCATTCTGCAGCCATGCCTCCTCTGCAACTGTTATAAAATTGGGCCTGCAGTCTCCCTCAGGCACCAGCTAGTTCAGATGAGGTTACAACAGTAATAGTTTCCAACTTGTGATTGACAGCAGCTGAGGAGTATCACCGGTCATTTTACAAAAACACAAGCTGACAACAAAGCAAGCTGGGAGCTACTACATTTATCGGAAATAGAATAACGTAGCAGCTGCCAGGGTTTGCTGTTGTTGGTTTGTGTTTTTGTGAATGCTGGATACTGCTCCCTAGGTTCTGTCATTCACACAACACAAGCCAACAGCAGTAATCGCCACTAGACTATCTAAGAGCTGTGGGAGATAGCAGTCTCAGTTGTTTAACTGTGCATTCCGCATAGTTATGCCCATAATTTGGGCTTCTGCCTGGGGTGGAACTACAGTCAGCACTGACAGTATATAAAAATCGTGTCTTATTTCTAAATCACAGCACTAATTTCTAACTTCAGATGAGAGTTCTTTTTTAATGGTAAAATCATGCAATTTGGTAGAATTTGAGCCTGAAACCAGAAACTGTCATAGTACTAAAACTTAAACTGAATGGGTTGTTTTCCAAGGTTTACAATCACTTTAATTTACCAAAGGCGTAGAGAGTGGTCACTTTGCCTGTTGAATAAAAAGAAGCTATGTTCACTGAGAATAACCAAACATGTGCAAGCAGATATTTTGTTTGTACATGTTTGGATGTTTGATGTAAATGCAGTTTAATTTTATTGAATTATCTAATTAAACATTTACAGTACTTTTTCTTGTAAAAATCCACTGCTATGGGTTTGATTTACTGAAGTAATAAAGATTGTTCAGAAAATGAATGTTCACTTTGGAAAGTGAATGCTCGCTTAGCTTAATAAATAGTGTGTCGCTGCATCCACATCAATCATCCAATCATGTGCAAGCAATTTTTTATTTTTCATTTTTTAATGCATGTGACTGGATTTTCAGTATAAATATGCAATACCTTCACCTTATTCAACAAGCTAGGTATCTATTAACCTTGTATGTACAAAGTCTATATTATTTTAGTATGACAAACACAAAGAGTTAGGCAGAGTTAGAATAGATAGGACTAAAAGTCCAGCTGAAGCCACTATATTTATTACTGTAATGCGGTCAGGTTTTATATACTTGTACACTAATACCGTATTTATCGCGGTATAACGCGCTCCCGCGTATTACTTACAGTTTTGGTGTCTTCCCAGCGTCCATCGTCCGGTCCGGCGTCCGTCTGCGGCCTCGATGGTGTCCTCCCGGCTTCTCCAGCATGCGCCTCACGTCGAGTCCCCGCTTTCCACGCTCAGTTCGAACGCCTCCGCCGACATATACCGAGTGCAGTACACTCGGGTACATTCGGCAAGGCTCGGCTTAGCTCGCGCTCACGCTCTGTGACGTTTATGCGTGAGCACGAGCGAAGCCGAGCCTGGCCGAATGTACCTGAGTGTACTGCACTCGGTATATGTCGGCACAGGATTTCAAACTGAGCGCGGGAAGCGGCTATCGGCGTATATCGCGCACCCATGATTTTCCCCTTATTTTAAGGGGAAAATAGTGCGCGATATACGCCGATAAATACGGTAAATATATTTTTACTGCAGCATGGGTTAAAATACCCTGTGATATCAGCATGCTATTATTTTTGACCTCTGTTACACACAGCTCAGCAGCTTGAGCCGCCAGTGATCTCAAACCTTACTGCGCCAACATACATGCCCTTTGCCCAGTGCTCCAATGAACATGCCCCTTGCCCAGTGCTCCAATGAACATGCCCCCTGCCCTGTGCTCCAATGAGCATACCCCCTGCCCAGTGCTCCAATGAACACTCCCCCTATCCAATGCTGCAACGAACATGCACCCTGTTCAGTGCTCTATTGAACATGACCCCTGCCTAGTGTTCTAATAAACACTCCCCTTACCCAGTGGTCTAATGATCATGCCCCCGTCTCAGTGCTCCAGCAAACACCCACCCCCCTGCCCTCTTGCCCAATGCTCCTATGATCACGCCTCTTTCCCAATGCTCCAACAAACACACCCCTTTGCTCAGTGCTCCAATGAACACTACCCTGCCCAGTGCTCCACGAACATGTCCCCTGCCCAGTGCTCCACGAACATGTCCCCTGCCCAGTGCTCCGATGAACACACCTCCTGCCCAATGCTCCAATGAACACTCCCCCTAGCGCAGTGCTCCAAAAAACATGCTCTATATCCAGTGTTCCAATTAACACTCCTCTGCCCAGCGCTCCGATGAACACCACCCCTTTCCAGTGCTCCAAAAAACACGCCCATGCCCAGTACACAGGGAGTACTGTTGATTGTCACTCTGGTCAGGTGACATGTTGGACCATTGGAGGCCTGGGTTGCCATGCTCTATATTGAGAGGAGATCTGACGTTTCTAGTGTACTTTTAGCACAAAGTAGTTTAAACTGTGCTGTAGCACCAAGTTAGCTAAAAAAAAAAAAAGGGGCACAGCGTATTGTGATTACCTGGAACAATCCGATATATCCAGGTGACTACATTACCTTCTAGAAGCACCCTTAACAGGCATATTCCCCAGGACTAACCAGCTCAAATCTTATATCGTGAACACATTGAAATTATTGATTAGGAAAAGGACTTTGCTGGGGGAAGGGGGGTTGGAGTGCAAATGTGAGTATAGGGGGGTTGGAGTACAAAGGGGTACAGGGGGATTGTTCGGTGCAAAGGTGAGCTGAGAGGGGGGGTTGGAGTGCAAAGGTGAGCAGAGGGAGATTTGGGCTGCAAAGGAGAGCAGATGAAGATTTGGGGTGCAAAGGTGAGCAGAGATAGGGTTTGTGGTGTAAAGCTGAGCAGGGTTGAGGTTTGGGATGCAAAGGTACCCAAATGTGGTGAGGAGGGGGGGTTGGAACAAAAGGTGGGTAGAGAGAGTTGAGTTGTGGTGCAAAAGTGAGCAGAGAGGGAGTTGGTGGTCATTATAAACACTCCTGTAACATTGTTGGTCAATGTAATTGTCTCTATAACATTGGTGATCAGTGTAAATGTCTCCAATTTATTGGTGATCGGTGTATACACTCCTTTTATGTTTGTGGTCTTTGTGGAATTGCCCCTATAATGGTGGTCAGTGTAGAATAACCTCTTACATTGGAGGTCAGTGTAATTTCTCTCTTTACATTAGTGGTCAGTGTAACACCCCCCTTATATTGGTGAGCATTGTAAATTCTCCCATTACATTGGTGGTCTGTGTGAATACCCCATAAAATGGGTGGTTAGTGTAAAATCCTCCCTTACACTACTGCCAGCCTGTAGGCAGGGTCAGATTTGTCTCTGTCCAGTTGGTGGCAATGTGTCATTGTACAGATGGAGTGGAGTCAATAAAGGAAATTGTCCCCTCTTGAACTCAGAGGTATCAGCTGTCTGATTGCACATGGCAACTTCTGGTGATCTCTGAAAGCCATGTTGGCATAGGACTATAATATAAGGGGAAGGGTAAATAAAGGGAAAATAAGGGTACCTGCCTCATTCTGGCACACCTGAAGTGAGTGGTAGGTCAGGAACAGGAATCCTACTTGTTAGCGACAGTGAAGGTGAGTAGGGTCAGCATAGGAACAACGCTTGAGCAGGGGAAACATTCTGAAATCCAGACCAATTAAAGGGGGCCCATTCCAGCAGCAGAGTGCCCATTTTACCAAGCATACCAAAAACTGCCACCCCTTCAGTGATAGCATGAAAACAGCATGGAGATACTGTACAGATACCAACTGCTATTTTGCCTAATACCAGAACCTATAAAACTCTTTATTTATTACCGCTAATCCATAAATAATATACAATATACATTTCAACATCAGGGAATGTGTATGTGATCTCTCCCAGTTTGGGCCTAGATTCTGCCTACACATCTGCTAAAGGTGACCCATTTGAGGGCACAGTGGTGGGGGTTTTCAGGGGCTAAAACAGGCAGTGAGGAGGCAACATGTTGCCTCCTCACTGTCTGCAAATGGCCCCTAAAAACCAGTCCACCAAGGATGACTATTCTGAGGGTAATTATTGTGTAAACGAGCCCCAAGAATAAAGTGACCAGATTTTTAAAATGAAATCTGGGGACATTTTTTTTTACTAGTAATGGCGGCAATCAGCGACTCTCTGCCCGTCACTGCCCGCCTCACAGCCTGTCAAGTCTTACTCTCCTGGCCCCGGCTACTACTGTGTGGAGAGCGGAGGAAGACCACTCCGCCAGGGAAGGCAAGAAGATAGGAAGGCGGCTGGTCGGGACTTGAGCCAAGGCAGAAGAAAATGCGAACAGAGCTGAATGGGCATACACCCGAAACTGAAGAAATATTCCCTCCGCTCCGACCAGCACATGATCATCAGAAAGGGGCACAGATACTGGGAAAAAATACACCCCTCTAAGCTAGTAGGAGCGGCGGAGCAGGGGTGTGTAATTCAGAATTGAATTTGCCCCAGCCCTTGTTCAAATCCAATCCGAAGACAAATCCGGGGACAGACTTGGTTCCGGGGACAGTGTTACTCAATCCATGGACTGTCCCCGGAAACCGGGGATGTCTGGTCACCCTACCAAAGAAAGGATTTCTCTTGCAGAGATTTCCTCATTCCATGATGGGACACAGACAGCAAAAAAATAACTGTGATGGTTTTAACCATTACCTAATCTATCGGCCAACCCTTCCAAAAACAGTTTTGGCTTTAGATACGTGTCAGTATTTCAGTGCATTGAGGTGTTTTGAAATTGTTTCCTTTTCTCATACGTTAAATAACAATTTTCCTAAACATATGACACTGAACATCAACTTGGAGTCTCCTTTGAACATTCTCCGAGAACTTTTAAACGACACAAATGGCATCTTATAAAAAGGTATCAAGCTGATTAAGCTGCTGTTGCAAAGAACATTTGACTAAATAAGGAGAAAGAGCAGAATCTCTTTTCTTTTTCTTTTTTTTCTGAGGCCAGGGATCGCTTATAAAATAAATGTAACCATATTCTGCAGAGATGGGAAATCTGGAAGACACTGGAGGCCTGATAGAAACCATTCTAGCTGGAGTTAGAGAAGGTTCTGCTACAGGTTGAATCAATAGCCTAGTCCATAGCTTTCTGTCCTATAGAGAGCTGCAAAGGTTGCTGGGAAAATAAACTATCCTCAGCTTTAAACATTATAACCAAGATGAATATACAGCCAGTTCACATGTGCTTCTGTGTTCCTTAAGAATACAGTTCTTCTTAACTTGGTCCGTAATTCTATATGGAATAATGTTTTCCTTTTCTCACCTTCCCCACATACCTTCTTCAGTTGTACGCTCTCATTATTTAATGTTCAACTTTTGCTCTTTGCCCCCAAGCTGTCTCGTATCATCATGAACTGTATGTGTCATGATTTTCAAGCAGAGCAGAAGTTCATCACATCATAGGGAAGAATGGGAGGGTTTTGTTTAACTTTACTATTTTTAATATCAGAGCAACTTTTGCAGGAAAAAAGTCCCACCGGGCCCATTCTTTCCTATGGTTGGTCCACACGCACAGTGCTTCTCAGACATCCAGGAAAGTACAAAGTCGGGCATAGGATCAAATTGAGTGCACACAGCAAGAACTGGACACAGTCAGGTTTTTTTCCCGCAAAAGCACTGTGGGCCAGATTCCCATACAATTGCGGCCGTGTAAGGTAACCCGTTTACGTTACACCGCCGCAAGTTTACAGTGTTAGTGCCCGATCCACAAAGCACTTACCTGTAAACTTGCGGCGGTGTATCGTAAACACGTCCGGCGCAAGCCCGCCCAATTCAAATGGGGCAGGTACCATTTAAATTAGGCGCGCTCCCGCGCCGGACGTACTGTGCATACTCCGTTCGCAATTTTCCCGACGTGCTTTGAGCGAAATACGGCGGCGCGACGTGTCTGAGAATCGCGACATGCGTAACGTACTTACGCCGGGAAAAACAAAAAATTCAAAAGCGACGCGGGAGCGACGGGCATACTTTAACATGGTGGAGTAATTTTACGCCATGTTAATAGCAACCCTAAATTTGCGACGTGAAACTAAGACTTGCGCCAACGTAACGACAAGAAAAACCTTTGTGGATCGCCGTAACTGCTAATTTGCATACCCGACGCTGGAATACGACGCAATCTCCACCCAGCGGCGGCCGAGGTACTGCATCCTAAGATCCGACGGTGTAAGTCCATTACACCTGTCGGATCTAAGGGCTATCTATGCGTAACTGATTCTATGAATCAGTTGCATAGATACTCTGAGAGATACGACGGCGTTTCAGAGAAACGCCGTCGTATCTCTTTTGTGAATCTGGGCCTGTGTCCCCAGGCAGATCCAGATAGCAAATCAGGATTGGGGCTAAAGGGCAAGTATTAAGGTAGATGGCTGCCACTCAGGAGGGAAATTTTAACCACTTCAGCCCCGGAAGAATTTACCCCCTTACTGACCAGAGCACTTTTTGCGATTTGGCACTGCGTCGATTTAACTGACAATTGCGTGGTCGTGCAACGTGGTATCCAAACAAAATTGATGTCCCTTTTTTCCCCACAAATAGAGCTTTTTTTTGGTGGTATTTGATCACATCTGCGGTTTTTATTTTTTGAGCTAGAAACAAAAAAAGAGCGAACATTTAAAAAAAAAAGCAATATTTTTTACTTTTTGCTATAATAAATATCCCCAAAATATATATAAAAAAACTAATTTCTTTCTCAAATTAAAAAGGAAAAGAACAATTTGGGAGAGAAGAACACTCCCAATTTCTTTCTCAGTTTAGGCCGATACATATTCTTCTACATATTGCTGGCAAAAAAAAATCGCAATAAGCGTATATTGATTGGTTTGCGTAAAAGTTATAGCGTCTACAAAATAGGGGATATTTTTATGGCATTTTTATTATTAATAATTTTTTTATTGGTAATGGCGGCGATCATCGATTTTTATCGTGACTGCGACACTATTTTGGAGCCATTGTCATTTATACACCGATCAGTGCTATAAAAATGCGCTAATTACTGTGTAAATGACACTGACAGAGAAGGGGTTAAACACTAGGGGGGGATCAAGGGGAAAGTTAACTCCGGGAGTTCCCGTCCTCTATTCAGCCCTGCTCTGTCTCTCTCCTGCTGTACAAAAGTGTTTTTATTCACCTGCTTCGCTCTGCTGTGTTAGTGAGCGGCAGAGGCAATTCGGCAGCCGGCCCTGGTTGTCACCCCTCTACCGGGGGGCACCCGGGTGCAGTCCACACCCCCCGAACCCCCATAGCGACGCCACTGGAATCACTGTCATAGTCGGTGTTACTACAGTGATCATTGTGGTCTACTGGGACCTATGCCAAGCAGCTGCATACTGACTATACGGGTTCATTATAATGACTGAGGTGATCAATGTAGCTGCACCAACTACAAGTGATTCTCTGCTTTCAGAGTGCTTTCACAGATATGGAATATGTATGCTTACATTGGTTCCAGAATTGAAGCAAAGTACCGTATATATTCGAGATTTTCAGCCCTTTTTTTAGGGCTGAAAATAGCCCCCTCGGCTTATACTCGAGTCAGTGTACCTGTCGGGTCGCGGGTGTCCATTTTTCAAAAGTCGTGGCTTCCCCCTGGTACGTGATAGGCGTTTGACACTGTGTTCCGCTACCGCCTATCACGGAGGTCCTCTCATCCTCTGACTTTCCCAGCAGACACTGTGTTCAGTGTTTAGCCTATCATGGATGTCCTCTTGTCCGAGGATGAAAGAAGGTCCGTGATTGGCAGAAAAAACTGAACACAGTGTCTGCTGGGAAACTGAGTGCGAGGATGAGAGGACCTCCGTGATAGGCGGTAGCCGAACACAGTGTCAAACGCCTATGATGGACCAGGAGGAAGCCGCGACTTTTGAAAACTGGACGACCGCGACCCGACAGGTATCACGGAACAAATGGGACCAGGAGGAAGCCGCGACTTTTGAAAAATGGATGCCTGCAGCCTGTCAAGAATACAGGTACACTGAGGCTGCAATGGGCACAGTGAGAATGGGCACAGTAAGGCTACAATGGGCACAGTATGAATAGGCACAGTAAGGCTGCAATGGGCACAGTATGGCTGCAATGGGCACAGTTAGAATGGGCACAGTAAGGCTGCAATGGGCACAATACGACTGCAATGGGCACAGTAAGGCTACAATGGGCACAGCGAGAATGGGCACAGTAAGGCTGCAATGGGCACAGTAAGGCTACAATGGGCACAGTGAGAATTGGCACAGTGAGGTTATCGCTTCTCTGCCTTTTGGCTAAGATCAAGTGCAGTACCTGTTCTTATCAGTTGTCAGAGAAGCGCTGAAGCACCTCCGTTGGGAGGGTGGATGCAATCCAATGACGTAATAGCACCTGGAAGGGTGGTTTCAGCAGGGACTACGCCGAGCTGCCCGACAGATACTTGGGGCCGGCCAATGGTCAAGTCTGAAAGGGGCGTAGGGGCACTCTCCCCGAGCCTCCGGAGCTCCCGATCCTTCCTGGTGGAGTTGGAGAAGGGGACTGTGACTGTCCGGGTCGTGTGTTAAGGTCCGTTGGAAAGCCTGTGGATATAGTGCCCCTGGAGTGGCAGTCCAGGGGTGCCATACATTGCACGAGTGTTGAGGGGCACTCATCGTGTGGCACCTTTGTCACTGATCTCCACATACACCTTTAAAACACCTGCCTCTAGGGCCGAGCCTTTTGGCTAGGACCAGGGGAATTTTTGTTTCCTGGCCAACGTATTTCACGTTGGTCACTTTACCTCACTTCTCCCATCTTCCTTCTTCCCCACTTTCTTATTTATTTTCCCCTGTGTGTCACATTACGTCTTTTTTTGTTTGGTGCACTGCACTTTATGTGTGATGAGTAGGGTGCTGGTCCTCGGGCCTGCTCTGAAAGTCTTGGGAGTGGGTGGACATGGCCTTCTGGCTTAGGTCGCCCGCTCTTATGGGGTCTCCCTTTGGGGGAGCCTCAACGAGGAGGGTTCTGTTTTGGCAGTCCCTCCAAGGATGTTGGGTCCATGTGGCTTCAGCTGCATGGGACACTGTTACTCGAGTCCCTGCCAGGAGCCTAACGCCCCGGGGGATCAGAGTTGGGCCCTTTTCGGAGGGCCAATTGACGATGCACCTCTTTATGTGTGTGCACATTTTTCCTGCACCGGGTGGAGTTTTTGGGTTGTGTTTTGCCCGCCACAGGCTTTTCAATAGAAAAAAAAAGGTTGCAAATGGGCACAGTGAGGCGTGCAAATGGGCACAGTGAAGCTGCAAATGGGCACTGTTGACCCTCTTTTCCGCTTACAGTAGCTGCTGCTACTGTAAGGCTTATACTCGAGTCAAGACATTTTCCCTGTTTTTTTGTGGTAAAATTAGGGCCTCGGCTTATATTCGTGTTGGATTATACTCTAGTATATACGGTAACTTTGCAATAAAATCCATTCCTGGCATTCAGTTTTATAATGACTAGCCAAAGTGTTACAGTGTTGCACAGAAAATCACAAGACATTTTTGGTAAAACAGAAGTACATCTTCAAGCAATTTTATTTTTCAACTTCAGTTCCCCTTTAAGAGGACCTGTTGGTTGTCCCTGCATGACCAAAGCACAGGTTCACTTTAAAATTATAACATTTCTTATTCCTTGCAAGCAAAATACATTTTTTGCTTCATGTTATGATTATTCGTAGCTTTCACATTTCTCGGCTGCAGCTCTGGATTAGGAAAGGAATTAGAAGATAAGGTCTAGGGGCATATTCATGGCTCACATCTGGGGAGTTACGTAACTGATAAACTATGAGGAATCCAGCTTTGGACTGTTTTCATACAGCAGATGGAGCAGCTGCATGGTACATACAGTACAGCAGAATCCGTTGGTCTGTGATACTGCAGCTTTGGTGTTCTCTTCAGCAAGATCACGTTTTTAAACAAGAGAAACCTAGCTGACTCTCTAAATTAGATGACAGAATGGCCACATTGTGCGAAATTATCTTTCAAAAAGTTTATACATTTTTTGCTTTTAATCATTTTGATTTAGTGTTGAGAAATTTTCTTCAAAGCTTTATAGAGAACACTAAATCTATCACAGCCTGCACCAACGTAGCTTGGAATCTAATCTGTATACTTAAAGCCACACAAAATGCTCTTGATCTACATAAACAATTTTTAATCCTTATGCTGCTAGCATTGTAAATATATAGGAAGGTACAATAAATTATATTCACTTGTTCTAAACTTTTTATAAATTTCTTCAGCTTCTGGCCTAGGCCAAAAATACATGTACAGAGCTGAAAAGGAATAAAGAGGGGGTTGGCACTGTTTACATAAAATAAACTGACCTTTCCTGATTGGTGGAGTTCAGTGCAGGATAGGGAGGAGCTGAATAATTAGTGAAGGGAGGAACGAGAAGTCATCAGTTGCAGGTGGAAAGTCGGTGGTGGAACATACCGCCCTTCCGCCCTAGTGTAGGGTGACCAGACATCCCCGGTTTCCGGGGACAGGCCCCGGTTTCCAGGGACCCTGTCCCCGGACCAAGTATGTCCCTGGTTTTGTCCCCGGATTGGATTAGAACAGGGGCTGGGTCAATTTCAAAGACAGTCAGTGTAGAATAAAAAAAAAAAACAGAATTACACACCCCCGCTCTGCCGCTCCTACTAGCTGAGGGTGGTGTATTGTTTTCCATTATCTGTGCCCCTTTCTAATGATCATGTGCTGGTCGGAGCGGAGAGAATATTTCTTCAGTTTCGGGTGCATGTCCATTCAGCTCCACTTGCATGTTCTTCTGCCTTGGTTCAGGTCCCGGCAAGCCGCCTGCCTGTTTATCTCCTTGCCTTCCCTGGCGGAGTGATCTTCCTCGGCTCCCCACCCAGTAGTAGCCGGGGCCCGGAGAGTAAGACTTGACAGGCTGTGAGGCGGGCGGCGGCGGCGACGATGGGCAGAGAGTCGCTGATTGTTGCCATTACCAGTAAACAAAATATATGTCCCCGGATTTCATTTTAAAAATCTGGTCACCTTACCCTAGTGAAGAAATTGCTTCATAACGCAAGTTAGCAATTGGGGTCCTTGACGAGGGTTACAACTATGAGGTATTTGATAAAAAGGTGGGGACCCGTCTCAGGTATGGGGTCCTCCTGGTTTGTCTAGTTCAGTCTAGACTAAGGCCCCTTTCACACTGGGGCAGTATGTGCGATGGCGGTATAGTATTTTTAGCGGCGCTATACCGTCGGAATTGCCGCGGTATTTGGCTGCTAGTGGTGCGGTATTAACCCCCCGGTATAGAGATACATATGATTTAAAGGAAAAGTGAGTCACTATTTCGTTCACATTTTAAGGATGTGGGATCGTGATCGCTTGGTTTCCAGATGTTTAATATCAATTGGTATTTTGATTCATTTTAGACTGACGTCCTTTTTTCCCCACAAATAGAGCTTTCTTTTGGTGGTATTTGATCACCTCTGCGTTTTTTAATTTTTGCACTATAAACAAAAAAAGTGCAACAATTTTGAAAAAAAGCTATATTTTTTACTTTTTGCTATAATAAATATCCCCAAAAAATATATAAAGAAAAAACGTTTTCGTCAGTTTAGGCCGATAAGTATTCTTCTACATATTTTTTATAAAAAAATAAGCGTTTATTGATTGGTTTGCGCAAAAGTTATAGCGTCTACAAAATAGGGGATAGTTTTATGGCATTTTTATTAATAATTTTTTTTTTACTAGTAATGACGGCGATCAGCGTTTTTTTTATCATAACTGTGACATTATGGCGGACACATCAGACACTTTTGGCGCTATTTTGCGACCATTGTCATTTATACAGCGATACTGATTACTGTGTAAATGACACTGGCAGGAAAGGGGTTAACCACCAGGGGGGTGGGGAAAGGGTTAAGTGTGTCCTAGGGAGTGATTCTAACTGTGTGGGGGCGGGCTTACTGTGACACGACACTGATCACTGATTTCGATGAGAGGGAGCAGATGATGTCCTGTCACTAGGCAGAAAAGGGAGATGCCTTGTTTACACAGGAACCCCCCCGCTCTGCCGTTCCGTGACATGATCGCGGAACACTGGCGGACATCGAGTCCGCAGGTCCCACGGGCACGGTCACAGGGACAACTGCAGGCCTGCATGGTGCAAAATTCAAAGAAATGTATATATACGTTGCTTTGCACAGCCGTGCCATTCTGCCAGTATATATAGTCGTGACATGGTTGGCAAGTGATTAAAGTCAATACAGCTTCACCTTATACGTTGCTTTGCCTGCCCGTGCCATTCTTCCGACGTATAAGTGCGTGAGGCAGTCGGCAAGTGATTAAACAAAGGCTTTTTAACAAAAACATAAAACAAGTCCTATACCCTCCCAGACAGAGCCAATTCCTCCTTCATTTGTGTCTCACACACTCTCCTTTCCAGACACTGCAGCTCAAGGTGGGAGGGATTCAGCAACATGGGCAGTGCTGTCAATACGCAGAGCAGTGATCTTGGTCAGTGGTTCTCAACCCTGTCCTCAAGTACCCCCAACAGGCCATGTTTGCAGGCAGGGCCGGATTCCAGACAAGGCCACCGAGGCCAGGCCTCGGGGGCAGTGGGTGCAGGGGAGGCGCCAGTGCCGCAGCAATAGGGGGCAGGGATGGACTTGCCATCGGGACTACCGGGAGTTTCCCGGTGGGCCGATGGGCTCAGTGGGCCGGTTACAGCGGCCACCTAATCTGCATCGGCGGTCTGCGGCGATCTACACGTCAATCGCCGACAGCTGGCGCCTGACGGGTAGATCGAGATTTAGCCAGCATGCAGGAAGCGTGTGTAATAAGTTCTCTTTCATGTCACTCTGCTCCCCGGCGGCCCCTCCTCTCTTCTCGCTCATCCCCATTTGCTTGTGACATCAACTGGGATGGACAAGAAGAGAGAAGAGGCTGCCGGGGAGCAGAGTGACATGAAAGAGAACTTATTACACGCGCTTTTTACACTACTCTGCATGCTGGCTGGTAAATGATGTTCCCCCTGATGTGCCATGTGCCCTGGTGTGCCATGTGCCCTGATGTACTATGTGCCCCGTGTCCTGATGTGCCCCGTGCCCTGATGTGCTATGTGCCCTGATGTGCTATGTCCCCTGATGTGATCTGATGTGCCCCGTGCTCTGATGTGCTGTAATGGGCCCTGATGTGCTGTGCCCTGTAATCTGATCTGATGTGCCCTGTACGTGTTGTGCCCTGATGTGCTGGGCTCTGTACCCTGATGTGCTGTGCCCTGTACCCTGATGTGCTGTACCCTGATGTGCTGTGCCCTGATGTGCTGTGCCCTGATGTGCTGAGCTCTGTACCGTGCCCTGATGTGCACTGTACCCTGATGTGTTGTGCCCTGGGCCGGTCTGGATGAAGGCCCCCAATGTGATGGTGTGTGTGTGTGTGGGGGGCGGCATTGAAGGACTCGGCCTTGGGGCGGCAAAGGGAGTAAATCCGGGCCTGTTTGCAGGTTTTCCTTTATCTTGCACAGGTACTTTAAATCAGAGCCAATGGCTTGGTATTTTGGACAGCTATTTTAGCTAAGAGAAATTCCCAAAACATGGCTTGTTGGGGGTACTTGAGGACAGGGTTGAGAACCACTGGTCCAGGTGAGTTCAGGTGCTGAATGACAAGTTACGTGCTTATCAGTCAGCCTGCTGAAGATGTTGATACCTTCATCACACATGTGACAAATTTCTTTGTTATTATGCAACAGAAATTCAGAACCAGAATCCTGGCTTTATCGGGATAAATCTCCTGCTACCATATAAATGTTCTCAGAACAAAGCTGCCAAATCAAGCCTATTAACACGTGCAGTGTTTCTTGGCCTCCCCAGCCCGGTGTCTGCCTCTTCCTTCATGGATCCCAGTCTTTGTACCGGGGATTTAATGTGTTGTTTTGTTCCCCGAAATCACTGGCATGCCGGTATTGTGGTAATGTCTCTAACTCGCAGGGATTATCAGAGTTTTCACAGTTCCAATTTTATAAGATCTTCTCCGCTTTACATTCCACTTTTTAGGAAGAATAAAATATTAGGAGAGAACGGCAACCACCAGATGCAGTACAGGACAGCTTGACAGATTCAAGGAATGTGATAAGATATTTTGAGCTGTAAGAGATTATTTGATCATTTCCATATATTGTACCAAACATCCATCACATGTATGTTTTTTTTTTTTACTTTTTGCATTTTTTTTAAAGAGGTTCTTCAGCCTGTAAATAAAAATGTAAGAGTCAGCAACTACAAAAACGGTAGTTGCTGACTTTTAAAAAAACGGCACTTACCCGTCCCAGGATCTAGTGATGTCCTCACCCGTCTTTGGGTGCAGGCGCCGGCATCCTAACTGTGGGCTGTGAACTAAGCTTTTGGTTTGGCGCTTCTTCCATGTATTCATGTGGGCTGTGATTGACAGACAGGCTTCACAATCTGTATGCGAGAGGGAAGGACAAGTGGGCAAAGCTGGCCATACACTATTAAAATTTTATTTGAAAATTTTCAATTTAAGAATGTTTGACTTTCAAATTGTTATTGGGATCAAATCAATATTCATTTTCGAACATGGGGATGAGAAAATTCGAATGATCAGGATAAAAAAAAAATTCTTGAACGAATACATTTCTAAGAGTATATGTGGTTTTTACTAGACAAAGTTAATTTGTTCTAAAATTGAATGCTATAAGTACTTTCGATCGAAATACACTATATTGCCAAAAGTATTGGGACACCTGCCTTTACACACATGGGCCCGGATTCACAAAGCACTTATGCTGACGTATCTCGATATACGCCACGTAAGTGTAACTATGCGCCGTCGTATCTGTGCGCCGTGCCCACAGAACTAGATACGCCTGAAAATAGGCTTCATCCGACCAACGTAACTTTCCTACGCCGGCGTATCGTGGGCGCATATTTAGGCTGGCCGCCTCATTGCAAATATGCAAATGAGGGAGATACGTCGATTTGCGAACGTAGTTGCGCCCGGCGCATAATATACGCAGTTTGCGTAAGGCTTACGTCCGGCGTATAGTTATTCAACATCTATGAGACTCAACTCAAGCAAAGGTATGGACCAGGGAACAGGCGTCAGATTTTACGTCGTTTACGTAGTAGTACGTGACTAGGGCTGGGCGTAGGTTACGTTCACGTCGTAGGCAGTGATTCGACGTATCTTAGGCAGTTGTTTCAACGTGATTCTGAGCATGCACACTGGGATGCGGCCACGGGACGGCGAATGCGCCATACGTTATTCATATTTTTATGACGCTCAGTCCATCATTTACATGGGGTCACGCCTCATTAGCATGGCTCACGCCCACTTCCACTTACGCTGGCTTACGCCGAGAAAACCCAGCGTAGATTTGGGGGCGAGTGCTTTGTGAATCCAGTGCTTGCATCTGTGCGCTGCGTCAGCGTAGCGTATATTAGATACGCTACACCCGCATAAATATGTGCCAATGTATGTGAATCCGGGCCAAGAACTTTAATGGCATGACAGTCTGAGTCCGTAGGCTTCAATATTGAGTTGGCCTGCCCTTTGCAGCTATAACAGCTTCAACTCTTCTGGGAAGGCTTTCCACAAGGTTTAGGAGTGTGTCTATGGGAATGTTTGACCATTCTTCCAGAAGCACATTTGTGAGGTCAGGCACTGATATTGGGCGAGAAGTCCTGGCTTGCAGTCTCCGCTCTAATTCATCCCAAAGGTGTTCTATCTGATTGAGGTCTGCAGGCCAGTCAAGTTCCTCCACCCCAAACTCGCACAGCCATATGTTTATGGACTTTGCGTTGTGCACTGGTCCAAATCATTTGGTGGAGGGGGATTATGGTGTGGAGTTGTTTTTCAGGGGTTGAGCGTGACCACCTTTGTTTCAGTGAAGGGAACTCTTAAGGCATCAGCATACCAAGACATTTTGGACAATTTCATTCTCCCCAACTTTGTGGGAACAGTTTGGGGACGGCCCCTTCCTGTTTCAACATGACTGCCCACCAGTGCACAAAGCAAGGTCAATAAAGACACGGATGAGCGAGTTTGGGGTGGAGGAACTTGACTGGCCTGCACAGGTTCCTGACCTCAACCCAATAGAACAACTTTGGGGTTCGAATTTATACTACTGTAAGGCCAATATAAGACTCTAAGCTGGTTTTATGGTAACTGGTTATGCATAAAATTACCATTTATAAGGGAACTAGTTCATATCTGTATTTGTCAGTGCTCTTAAAAGCCTTGTGGAAAAAAACGAATAAAGACAAGTCCTGGATGAAAAGTGGGGCTAATTGCACATTGTAAATGCATTGTGTGAAATTACTAGATGTTCTCTATAGCTAATGTCCAGCTATTAAAATAGGATCTTTTTAGAGTTATGCCCCGTACACACGATCCGAAATTCTGACGACAGATCGAAAACTTTTTTTGCTGACTAGTCACAAGTAGAAATTGGATTGGTTACTAAAGTCACGAAAATTCTCGTACGACGGAAAACAAAATCTAAAGTGATGTCATGTGTTGTAATGTATTTGTATTGTATTTTCAGACGACAACTGTAAACGAAAATCGTACGAGAAAGATTTTCGTGCATGTCCGATGATCGGCTCTCAAAAGCTCTGTACTAACGATCCGATTATCATACGATCACGTTGAAAGCGGTATTTTTCGAAAGATTTTTGGATCGTGTGTACGGGGCATAAGGCTTAATTTGTTGCTACAGGTTGAAAACCAAATTTTGCTTATCTAGAGTCTAGACATCCAAAATGAAAAAAAAAAAAAAAAAAAAAAGTTTAACTAAATTGCTTATTTATTCCTATTCCATATTATTCACATTTTTTTTTTTTAAATGTAAATGTCAGATCTTAGGTCTTTTTGACCCCACATCTCACAAACAGAGCCCCTGTCTTGCTTATTTCTATTACAAGGGTTGTTTACATTCCTTGTAATAGGAATACAAGTGATATTATAAGGGATAGTGTAAAAATATAAAATATAAAGTAAAATAAATAAGAATTTATTTTTTTAAAGCGCCCAGTCTCTCCGAGCTCGCGCAGAAGCGAATACATACGTAAGTCGCGCCCACATATGTTAACGGTGTTCAAACCACACATAATTCTAGCACAAGACCTTCTCTGTAACTCTAAAACTGGTAACTTGTAAAAATGTTTAAAACTACGCCTATGGAGATTTTTAAGTACCATAGTTTGTCGCCATTCCACGAGTTTGCAATTTTTAAAGCATAACATGTTAGGTATCTATTTACTCATGTGAACATCATCTTTCACCTTGTACCGCTGAACAAATGTGTGTGACAAAATATTGCAAAAATCGCCCTTTTATTCTCTAGGGGCTCTGCTAATATATATATATATATATATATATATATATATATATATATATATATATATATATATATATATATATATTTATTAATGGGGCCAGATTCACAAAAGAGATACGCCGTCGTATCTCTGTTTTAGGGGCTTCCTAACTATGCGACTGATTCATAGAATCAGTTACGCATAGTTTGCCCTAAGATCTGACAGGTGTAATTGAATTACACTGTCGGATCTTAGGGCCTGATCCACAAAAACCCAGCGGAACGTAATTTTTCCTATTTAAGTTACACCGCCGCAAAATCTCTACCTAAGTGCCCGATCCACAAAGCACTTACCTAGAAATTTTGAGCGGTGTAACTTAAACCCATCCGGCGCAAGGCGTTCCTAATTTAATGGGGCGAGTCCCATTTAAATTAGGCACGCTCCCGCGCCGGACGTACTGCGCATGCTCCCGACGTCATTTTCTCGACGTGCTTTGCGCGGTTTTACGTTGCGCCGGGTTTTGAGAATCGCGACGGGCGTAAAAAAAAAAACGAGTTGCGTCGGGAAAAAAAAAATAAAAAAAAAAAAATGACAGTTTAGGTCTTGTAAAAGCAGCCCTAATTTTGCGATAGCAAACTAAAACTTACGGAGAAAAAACGAAGGGTAAAAGCTTCGTGGATCTCCATAAGTGCTAATTTGCATACCCGAAGCGGCATTTCGACGAGAAATGCCCCCAGTGGCGGCTGCGGTACTGCATCCTAAGATCCGACAGTGTAAGTCCCTTACACATGTCGGATCTTCTGCCTATCTATGAGAAACTGATTCTGTGGATCAGTTCCACAGATAGAAACAGGGATAAGACGGCATATCAGTAGATACGCCGGCGTATCCCTTTTGGGGATCAGGCCCTTAGGATGCAATACCTCGGCCGCCGCTGGGGGGAGTTCACGTCGTAAACCAGCGTCGGGTATGCAAATTAGTACTTACGGCGATCCACGATGGTTTTTCGCGTTCGCTACGTCGCTGCTAGTCTAGTTTCCCGTCACAAAGTTAGTCGTCATTTTAGCTGCCCTAACTTTACACAGCCCATGTTAAAGTATGGCCGTCGTTCCCGCATCGAAATTCAAAAAAAAAAATTCTTGCGTAAGACGTCCGGGAATACGAAAGTACGTTACGCACGTCGCCGTTCGAAAAAATGACATCACTTCGCGCAAAGCACGGCGGGAAATTCAAAAGTGAGCGTGCGCAGTAGGGAGCGCGCCTAATTTAAATGGCACACGCCCCTTTGAATTACGCGGGCTTACGCCGGAGGCCGCCGGCATAGGTTTTCATTGCAAGTGCTTTGTGAATCAGGCACTTGCGATGAAAACTTGCGGTGGTGTAACGTATCTACGATACGTTATCTGGCCCATAATGTTTGGGGATTCTAATGCCGCGTACACACCATCACTTTATGTGATGAAAAAAAATGACGTTTTTAAAAACGTCACTTTAATTGACCGTGTGTGGGGGAAAACGTCGTTTTATGTCTTCTAAAAAACGACCAAAAAAAATTGAAGCATGCTTCAATTTTATGTGTCGTTTTTCAAAACGTCAACTTTTACTTCACAGAAATTGACCGCGTGTAGCAAAAACGTCGTTTAAAACAACGTTTTTTCACCCGCGCATGCCCAGAAGCTACTTATGAAAAAACCTTCAATGGAAAAACGTGGTGGAACGTAACCTCGCTTTGCTAGAACATTGTGAGAAAAACGATGGTGTGTATGCAACTTTGTCTTTGAAAATTGAAGTTTCAAAAACGTCATTTTTTACTTCACAGAAAATGTCGTTTTTTTTCTTCACATAAAGTGATGGTGTGTACGCGGCATAAGTAATTTTCTAGCCAAAAATACAAATTTGAAGTAAAGCAAAGTTCCAAAAAAGGTTTGGTCTTAAAGTGGTTAAAAACAAGACATACCTGTGCTCAAATCCCAATAGCTTGTACATGTATATGATCTATCAGGTGCTAAAGTGACCACTTGTTAACACTTCAAATTCTGGATGAACCCTCTGCACACTGTTATACACCCTTTCCAGCAAACTATGCAATGAAAAACAGGAATTTTTAGTTCACACATATTGCAATACATGTTCAAGCCAGCCAACTGTGTCAAAGTAATCCCTCTTATGGCTGTCCTACTCTGCCACTGCAAATGCTACAGTGGACATCATGCCAACATGGGGCAAATAGACACAAGGTGTGGGAGAGCTACAAGCAGAGCTTTTTTTCTCAGAAAATATGTGCAGGAACTCAACCACGACCCGTTCAGATTTCAAAAACAGTAGAAGGGTCTTAAAGGGGCATTAAATACCAGGATTGCATTACATACAGAGTGCAGAGTTCAGGTGGCTACACACAGAGTGCAGAGCTGTCACTTGTAAACACAGAAACCAGACTTCTGTGTTTACAAGTGATTGTGGTGAGCAGGCACCAAAGGGTCTGAGCCAAAGGTGGTGGAACTGAGTTCCCCCAAGTTCCCCCAGAAAAAAAGCCCTGGCTACAAGGTTCAAGTCTGGTCACTGACCTGCATTTCAACAAAAACAAGACAACAGTGTGCAGAGAGTTTATCCAGAATTTCTACCTTTTTTAAAACGCGGCTGCAAAGAAATCGCATTGTATTTTTGCATTATGCAATTTCCATAGACGGGAAACCGCACCGCATTTTTCAATGCCATTAAGAGTTAACGCATTATAAATGCAGTATGGCGTTTTGTGAGTGGTTGCGTGAGGGTGTGGGAATCTGTGTGATTTACATGCAGTCCAGCACTCGCATATGGGCACCAAGGCTTCATTTGCATAACTTCTGCAAATTTGTATAAATTGAGAAATATAAACCATGTTAAATAAAATCCTACAAAAAAATACTCACAACTATTATTAAAATTTCACATGGACATACTTCCCAACTTGTTGAGATGGGAATGAGGGACACCTATCAGCAAAAGTATGTAGGCATAGGACACACCCCTTGCCACGCCCCCTTAAAGGAGAATTGTACAAAAAAACAAGATTGGCTAAACCCACAAGTGCTTTTTTTAGCACTACTATTCCTTTATATTGGCTTTTGGAATTTACAAATGCAGCAATTTATAAATCAGATGAAAGGTTTAGTGCTGCAAAACACTTTTTCATAGATAAAAAGTGCATTTTATATGCATCTTTATAGATTAGACCAAAATTAAGGACACATGAGGAGGAAAGAGGGACAGAGGGACATTGCTCCAAATAGGGGACAGTCCCTCAAAATCAGAGACTGTTGGAAGCTATGCATGGAGGTGGCAGAGAAAGAGACATGAAATCCTGAGAGGAAGATAAATGAAACATTCAGAGCAATGTTTGGTACAGACTGCAGGTGAAGAAAAGTTACATTGTGGATTTATAGTCAAACATACATTTACTTCACTACCCAATGGAGCATAAAACAAGTTACTGACTGTCCGTCTCAGCCCTGTGCTTCCAGGAAGACGTAGCTTAGCTCTGTGTAAACTAGGCTGCGTTTAGGAGAGATTTCTTTTTCCGTAGTTTGGAAGGTATTACTGTCTCAGTTAAACCTCCCTATACCTTACTGGAAGTGGAACTACGGGCAAAATTGCCTTAGTGGCAGGAACGAAGTCCAGTTTTGTAATAGTAGAAAAAACTTTTATATTCTCTTTTCATTACTTATATATGTAGCGGTACCCACGTAGGGGTAGTCCTCGAACATCCAGAGACATGAAACAGTCCAAGCACTTTTATTTTTTATTTATTTTTTGTATTTTATTGGGGGAATTCAACTTGGATAGGGATAGGGTAGATATGAGAAGCTCAGTAATTCAAAAAGACAAAGTAGGGACTGAAACTATATACACTCTCTGGGGCAGATCCACGTAGCGCGGCGCATTCCTCCGTCCGGCGTAGCGTATCTCTGATACGCTACGCCGCCGTAACTTACAGGTTTTTTTTTGTATCCTGAAAGAATTTCCGCCGTAAGTTACGGCGGCGTAGCGTAACTTAGGCGGCGTAAGGGCGCGGAATTCAAATGGATGTGATGGGGGCACGAATTATGTAAATACACCCCCAATCCCTTTGTATTTCTCTAAACGTGAGAGGTTAAATCTTATGTAAATACGTCTTGACCCAACGTAAATGACATTTTTTTTCAACTGCGCATGCGCCGTCCGTGGGGGTATCCCAGTGCGCATGCTCGAAATTAAACCAGAACAAGTCAATGCTTACGACGGTGACGTCATTCTACGCAAAGCCCTATTCGCGAACGACTTACGCAAACGACGTAACATTTTCAAAATTCGACGCGGGAACGACAGCCATACTTAACATAGGATACGCCTCATATAGCAGGGGTAACTATACGCCGAAAAAAGCCTTAGGGAAACGACGTAAAAAAATGGGCCGGCCGGAAGTACGTTCGTGGATCGCCGTATCTAGCTAATTTGCATACTCGACGCGGAATTCGACGGAAACGCCACCTAGCGGCCAGCGTAAATATGCACCTACGATCCGACGGCGTACTAAGATGTACGCCTGTCAGATCGAGCCCAGATTCAGTCGTATCTTGTTTTGTGGATACAAAACACAGATACGACGGAGGAACTTTGAAATTACGCAGCGTATCCATAGATACGCCGGCGTAATTCGTTTGTGGATCTGGCCCTAAGTATATACAGCTTCTGCTTATCCTCAAGCACATCACTTGAATACTGATCTCAGTCTTCAGCACATCACTTGTAGGGATGAGCCGAACACCCCCTGTTCGGTTGGCACAAGAACCTGCGAACAGACCAAAAGTTTGTGTGAACTTTAGAACCCCATTAAAATCTATGGGACTCGAATGTTTGAAATCTAAAGTGCTAATTTTAAAGGCTAATTTGCAAGTTATTGTCCTAAAAAGTGTTTGGGGACCTGGGTCCTGCCCCAGGAGACATGTATCAATGCAAAAAAAAGTTTTAAAGGCTGATGTTTTTTCGGGAGCAGTGATTTTAATAGTGAAACAATAAAAGTGAAATATTCCTTTTATTTAAATTTCGTACCTGGGGGGGGGGGGATAGTATGCATGTGAAGTAGCGCTTGTTTCCCCGTGCTTAGAACTGTCCCTGCACAAAGTGTCATTTCTGAAGGAAAAAAGTCATTTAAAATCACTCTCGGCTATAATGAATTGTCGGCTCCCAGCAATACAGAGAAAAGTCATTCATAAAAAAAAAATGTGTGGGGGTCCCCCCAAATTCAATTACCAGGCCCTTCAGGTCTGGTATAGATATTAAGGGAAACTCCACCCCAAATTTAAAAAAAAAATGGCGTGGAGTTCCCCCCAAAAATCCACACCCAACCCTTTGTCTGATCTATTACACACTTCCTTTCTGTGTAATGCTCTAATCCTTCTTCCTGGCTTTCTTCTTCCTGTCTATGGAGACTGCTTACAGGCCGCATGTAACAAGGGCACATGTATTCTGCATTGTAAGCTACAGGCAGTATAATTTTCCTGCTCTCCTGCTGTCCTCTCCTTGCCCCCGTACCTCCTGTACAGCACACTTCCTTGGGTTGTGAGAAGGTCCTGTCCGCACCCGAGCCTAGGCCCAAGGTCATCCCCCCCAGACTGGGGAGCTCCCTCCAAGGCCACAACAGCCTAGCACTCCATCTCCAGCCTCCACCCAAACAACTCCTCCCCAGCTGGGCTGACTCTGAGTATTTAAGGAGGTCTGCTCCCTGTCAATCCAAGTTGGGGATTGGTCAGAGCTCCTTAGAATACCCCAGGCAGCTCCACCTCTCCTCCTTTCTTTCCAGAAGATTCCAGCATGTTCTGGAAAGAAGTGAGAGGTCTCAGTGATGCTGCCTGTGAGTCACCCAGCTTTGCCTGAGTCACTCTCAACCCCGATCAAACAAACAGGCTTTGCCGCCAGCCAAACCTGAAATTTGCATACACTACAGAAATAAACCTAATGACTGTAGCAGCCTTTCTACGCTAGAAGGTGCAACATATAAATTGTTTTTCAGTTTTTTTTTTTGGAACTAAATATTTAATTACAGACCATACTGAGCTTTTTAACCTCCCTGGCGGTATGATTCTGTCTGGAATTACGTACCAAAAGCGGTACATTTATTTTGCAAGGAAATTGGCGTTTTATACTGTAGGCCTGTAATTTTTAGAAATAACTCACTTAAATCTGACCAAGCAAGAGTCTTGTAGGCATCCCGGGTATGATTTTTTTTTTTAAAACAAAATTATAAATTATAATATAATAAATAATTATAAATAATTATAACAAATAATAATATAATTATAATAAAAATTATTCAATAATGTAATCAACTCAAAATCACTGAAATTTGCAGTTGCAGAATTGTCGCTGTCATTACTTTTATTTTTTTTATGACGAATTTCCCCGCAAATCGCTATCGCACATTTCTGCAAGTGATTATAATTTATTATCGCTGTTTTCTAGCTGATCTAAAACCATTTTTGACATAAAGGGACACTTTTGGACAATCTACAGTTTTTAGGCAGAAATGACATTTTTTATTATATAAAAGTACATGTAGGACACAGGACAGACCACTAGGGACAAGGGGGGTGTGTATTTTTTACATACAGTACTGTAATCTATAAGATTACAGTATACTGTATGTAATGTGTTTGTTTACTTTTTTGAATTTGGCGCCGTTCTCCGTCCCCGTGCGTCGTAACGTCGCAGGGAACGGAGATCGGCGTCACACGGGGACTGTGAATCGAGCGAGGAGGTCCCGCTCGCTCACACAGCGGGTGGCATCGCTGGATCCAGGGACAAGGTGAGTAAACCAAGCCTGTGGATCCAGCGAAAGGTAAGCCCGTCCAGCCCGAGCGTGACTCGGGTTTGCCGATCCTAACATGTAAAACCAACCCCGAGTCACGCTCGGGTTTACCGTCAGGGGGGTTAATGGCCAGTTTACATAAGTGCGTTGCAGTAACAAACATGTATTAACATGCAGCATTAGGACCTTAAAGGGGTTGTAAACCCTCAAGTTTTTTCACCTTAAAGCATTCTATGCATTAAGGTGAAAACCTCCTGTCATGTACCTGAGCCCAATAATTTCCGCGACGGGAACGAGCACACCAGATCCGGCCGGCATCTTGTGTCCTGATTGGATAGATTTATAGCAGTGCAGCCATTGTCTCCTGCTGCTGTCAATCAAATCCAATGACGTGGGTGCCGGGGGGTGGGGCCGAGTTCTGCTGTCTGTGTCAATAGACGCAGCAGCAGGACTCGGGAGCACGCCCGCATGGGTGTCCCGAAGGAGAAAGTTTCTCCGTTGGGGCACCAGTGCTACTGAGGTACCCCAGAAGGCCACTCTGTGCCAAACCAACTGCACAGAGGAGGTAAGTATGATATGTTTGTTATTTAAAAACAAATGAGGGCTTAGTAACCCTTTAATGTGCATTCCTCTCATTTTGAAGTGGTTTCCAAAACTCCCTATATTGAACATACCAGCAGCATTTTTTACATTGTAGTGCACATCCACACATATAGTACACATTTGGTGCTACAATGGCATAACAACACCCTTTGTGTCATGCACTATAACACAGTGTCGGCACAAGGTCACCTAGAGGACAAGGCAAACATACTGAACTGTGTCCCCCCCCCCCCCCCAATGTATGAGCATTAAGTGTCAGCAAAAATTCTCCCCTCTCCCAAAAAAATAGGGCACTAATCTGCATGAATACCCCCTAACCATATATTCTCCTTCCTCCCAGTACAAATCAGCCCCCTGCTTAAATCACTCCTCCCTGCACAAATCTCTGCCCCCTCCATCCCCCCCAGAACAAATGCCTCCCAAAAAAAAAACCAACCCAGCACAAATCCTCCACCTCTTAAATTTCCCTTGCAAGTATACATTTCCCACACCCACTCTAAATCCCCCTCTTACCACAAATATACCCTACATCCCCCCTCCTAGCACAATCACTCCCCAATCAACTCTGTAAGCACCAATCCCCCCCCAAAAAAATCTCCTCCGAGCACAAATCCTTATACCCCTCCCCAGGGCAGGACTTAGGGTGGGGGGGGCCCCTGGGCTTGAGTGTTGAAGGGGCCCCCTGGAGCCGAGAATTGGGGGGGGTCGAAGTTGTTGAGCGGGGGGGGCGAATTGAAGTTGTTGAGCGGGGGGGAGCGCATTAAAGTTGTTGAGCGGGGGGGGATTTTGCAGTTGTTGAGGGGGGGAGTGCCTCTCACCTGTGCCAACAGCCGGGGCCACAGACTGTCATTAGCCCGGCTGTCGACTTTCTTCCCTTCAGCAGCCACAGTCCTCCGCACACCACTCCGGTTCCTCCTGCTTCCGTGCTGCCTCCTCTTGCAGTGCGGGAAAATTAACCCTTTTGCGGGACTGCGGGAAGAAGCTGTCTGTGCGGGAAAGTCCCACAGAATCCGTGCGTGTTGGGAGGTATGCGCAGGGCCGCCATCAGGAATTTTGGGGCCCCTTGCACAGCTTAAGGCATGGGCCCCCTGAAGCAGAGAACCTAGGGGGGTGGGGGTGCTGCCGCCTGAAATTGAGAAGCGTGGGGGCTGCCGCAAATTGAGAAGCGGGGGGGCCTTTACAAAAAATAGAAGAAATAAAGAAGAAAACAAATATATATAAATATATGTAGCCATCCGGGGCCCTGGGGACCTCTGGGCCTTTTAATAAAAAGAAAAAATAAACCTCTGGGCCCTTTAATAATAAAAAAAAAAACATTTATAAAAAATACATAAAAAAAGGGAGGTTGCCAAACCCGGGGGCCCTGGGGACCTCTGGGCCCCTGGGAACCTCTGGGCCTTTTAATAAAAAAATAAAAAAAATAAACAAAAATAAAAAAATAAACATTTATAAAAAAAATAAAAAAAGGGGGGGGTTGCCACATGGGGCCCTGGGGACCTCTGAGCCCTTTAATAATAAAAAAAAAATATATATATATATATAAAACAAAAATGTAATTTTTTTTTATAAAAAAATAAAAAAGGTGGGTTGCCATCCGGGGGCCCTGGAGACCCCTGGGCCCTTTAATAATAATAATAAAAAAAAAAAAAAATATATATATATATATATATATATATATATATATATATATATATTATATATATACTGTATATATATATATATATATATATAAAAATAAAAAATATATAAAAAAAACATTTTTTTACAAAAAATAAATAAAAAAAAGGGGGGTTGCCGTCCGGGGCCCTGGGGGCCTCCGGACCTCTAAAAAAAAAAAAAAAAAAAAAAAAAATGTTTTTTTTTTTTTTATAGGGGGCCCCCTATTGGGTGGGGCCCCTGGGCTTGAGCCCAGTCAAGGCCAATGGTAAGTCCGGCCCTGCCCCTCCCCCCACCTCACCATATCACGTCTAGCAAAAATCTACGCTACTAGCACAAATCCTCTTCTCCTATCCCCCTCCCAATACAAATCACACCTAAATTACCACTCCTAGCACACAATTATTACCATCTGTTTCCCCCCAAATTCCTCCTCCCAACACAAATCCCCTACCCCCTCATTCTCCTTACAGTGCCTCCCTACCTTACAAGATACTACAGTGCCTAGGGATGATGTCCCTCCTGCCCACCTCTTCTCCCTGCCATACAATGACATATTGCTTTGCTACAATGCACTAGTGTGAACACGCATTGATTAGGCCCAGCAGTAGCTGCTCACTTTTTGACAGTATTTTGCTTTCTGGACGGTGTCAGTGTGTTTTTTTTTTTTTTTTTTTAATTTTTCACAATAATTTGTTTTATTATTTATTGCAATTCTTTTTTTTTATCAGCCCTGTTGTGGAACTTTGGTGAGATATCAGGGGTCTTAACATACCCCTGACATCTCTCCTTTGAGACAGGGAAAGGGACTAGGGACACAGATTCCCCATTCCCTTTCTCAGCAGCCTCAGCAGCACTGAAAATTAATGGATGGAGACAGCGGCTCCTCTCCATTCATAAACTGAAACATTGTAAACACAGTTTACAATGTTTTGGTTATGTGAATGGACAGAGTCAGTGATCACTGACTCTGTACATTCAGAACAGTAAGGAGCCGGATTTACCAGCTCCTACCTACGCTGTCGATCCTGACAGATCGAGGGGGAGGAGAAGGGAGGGGGACAGCAGCACGGAGGGAGACGGCAGCACGGAGGGGGGCGGCAGCACGGAGGGGGACGGCAGCATGGAGGGGGGCAGCAGCACGGTGGGAGACGGCAGCATGGAGGGGGACACGGCAGCACGGAGGGGGACACGGCAGCACGGAAGGGGACACGGCAGCACAGAGGGGGACACGGCAGCACAGAGGGAGATGGCAGCATGGAGGGGGACACGGAGGAAGGTGGCAGCATGGAGGGGGACATGGAGGGAGACGGCAGCATGGAGAGGGACACGGAGGGGGACAGCATCAGAACGGAGGTGGGTTGGAGGATACGGGAACAGTCAGCGGTGATCGTGTGTGGGAGAGTTACAAGCACCGATCACCGCTGATTTCACTAAAGCAACTGAAAGCCGCAGGGGGGGGGGAGTGGAGAAACGGCTGTAGGACTTTGCAATCTATACAGGGTGATCGGTGCTTGTAACTCCCCCACCGCACTGATCACCCTGACTGTCCAGGTATCGGGTGAAGCATCAGAGCTTTTGCCCGAGTACAAGTACTAGTATGGTATTGGGACAACTCTAATAGATACCATCATTAATGTCCAGCAAGCTCAAACCATAGTATAACTGACGGTGTGCACATATGAGCCAACCAACCACCGTGGCCACAAACCAGGTTCAGAACAGCGGTAGCGACAGGACTCTAGCCAAGCTCTAATGTTTAGCAATGAAAGGTGATTATGGCACACAGTCCTGTTATGTAACTCAGAAAACAGTTTCCAGAGCTTAGTGTGTTAATTGATTAGGGGGGCAAATCGCTACAGCACCCACCATTGATGAGCCTTGTTTACCAGGAACATGTGCAAGAGGAATATAGACAATAATGAGTCACAGCCAGCCTCTTGATTATAAAAGCTGTGCACACCTGCCTGGTCTCCAGTAAGATTTGGACACAGGGTTGGAAGCTTCATCCCTGCCAAAGCTCTTGGAAGTCTCTAGACTCAAGAACCCATTTTGAGTTACCAATCCTGGAGAAAATTGCAAAACCAGTTTTTCCCATGCATAATAGACATCCTGGAGCCCTTCATTAGTGATAACCCTACATGACACACACCTCTTTCCCTACTGTGGCAGGGCATAGCACTGTCACACTGTCTAAAAAAAAACAAAAAAAAAAAACATTTTTTTTCCAAACATAAAGAAAATGTATACTAAAAGCCAAGTCAGTGAACTCAAAGCATTCTACTAAAAGTTCAGCACTGAGTGCCAGATTTCAGCTATCTCTACTCTTCAGCTCTCAGGATAAATTCATACAAGAATGTTAAAGGTGATCTTGGAAGCTTATGATGAATAAATGTTATTTCTATATCAGGGTACTAAATGGATAACACAGCTCACAGGCACCTTGTGTTTAAACGTTTTTGCCAGTTATTTCAACAGTTTTGTAAATGAATTGACATTTAGTGTCTTCAGATCAAACATTTTTCTTTCACAAAGTAAACTTACCCGTGATGTGTTGAACACACTAAGCCATTAACACCAATTTATAAAGCAGAGCATTATCCCAGATGCAGAAACTTAAGACCATTTAATGAGACGCAATAGCATAATTTAAGTTGGTGTGCAGTTATTAGTACAAAGTATGTTTAAAAGTAATTTTATGTCATTTCACACTTTGACATTCTTGTTGCATCATAAATTCATGGTGATCATTTCATGTACAGTTGTTAGGCGCTGCTTCTTTGTGTAGATAGTGTGGGGTAGATCCACATACAACGGCGCATTATTGGGCCGGGCGTAGCGTATCTAAGATACACTACGCCACTGTAACTTACTTTTTTTTGTTTTGAATCCTCAACGAATTTGCGCCGTAAGTTACGGCGGCGTAGTGTATCTGTTGCGGCGTAAGGGCGCGGAATTCAAATGGAAGTGATGGGGGCGTGTTTTATGTTTATGTTTTATGACGTTGTTTTGGAACTGAGCATGCGCCATCCCTGGGGGTATCCCAGTGCGCATGCTCGAAATTAAACCGGAACCCGCCAATGCTTACAACGGTGACGTCATTCTACGCAAATTCCTATTCGCGAACAACGTAAAAAATTAAAAATTGTACGCGGGAACGACGGCCATACTTAACATTGAGTACGCCTCAGTATAGCAGCTTTAACTATATGCCGGAAACGCAGACGACGTTAAAAATGCGCCGGGACGACGTACGTTCGTGGATCGCCGTAACTAGCTAATTTGCATACTCAACGCGGATTTCGACGGGAACGCCACCTAGCGGCCGCCGAAAAATTGCAGCTTAGATCCGATGGCGTACGAAGACGTACGCCTATCGGATCGATCCCAGATGCCGTCGTATCTTGTTTTGAGGATTCAAAACAAAGATACGATGCGGAAATTTAAAATTACGCCGGCATATCAGTAGAAACGCCGGCGTAATCCTTTTGTGGATCTGCCCCTCTATGTACAGTATCTCACAAAAGTGAGTACACCCCTTACATTTTTGTAAATGGCATGGATTACTGGAACCATGTCCTCAAATACATGGCTCCAACTTTACCAAGAGGAATATTCAGTTTTGAACTTTTCATTTAGGAACAGACTAGAAAGAACCTCTCCAAATAAGGTGCAATGTTTAAGGGTGCAAATGCCATTTGCGCAGATTGTGCAGCTGCACAGTGCCCTCTTGGACTTATGGATCCATTTATACTAGACTTGGGTCATATGGTTTGAAAGTATGAGGTAAAGAGTTGGCAACGAGTTCTCCTGATAAAAGTACTTTATTGATAAAGGGTACAGTGTGCAAGTTACAGCAGCATACGTGTTTCGTAAAAAAAAACTAATTGATAGCCATAAAAAAACTCAAAACAAACATGTTTAAATACTAGACAAACCCTGTATAAACTCCTCCCACTGCACATGACTCCATCAATTAAGCTAATTAGTCCATTATCCATCAGGTGTCTCAGATGTTACTTGCAGATGGGAGGAAAACATCAAAAAATATCTATAAAAAAGCAAACCTCACAGTGAAAGAACATTTTCCCCAGTGGGGCTTTGGACAGCAATATAGATGTGATCGAAGAATTGTTTGTCGAATAATAGTATAAAACATATTTATTAGTGAGTTGTCAAATGTCACAGTTAAATTACAATAAATAAAACATGTAAAACGGTCTGGCCAGATAAATTCCTGCATATTCCAATATTACGATACATGTAAAATGTAAAACAAAATGATTTACTTCATTTAGTTTAATTCCAATATATATTTTTTTTGTTTTGTAGACATTTCTTATGGAAGGATTACCTCCCGAGCACTATGAGTCCCCTCGGGGGTGTTCGGGAGAGTTTAGTCCTCCCTTCTATGTTTAATGTTCGATTTTTGTTTCAACGGTGAATATTACTAGAAATTCTTTTACCTTACTTATGCGGTATTGTATGTACTCGACTTCCTAACTGGTATTTTATCTATACAATCGAAGATTCACCGCTTGTATACTGTACAACATTGTTATTTTATTTACTACTGTTGTAAAATTTTGAATAATCCAATAAAAATCTATTGAAACAAAAAACAAACAAACAAAAAAAAGAACTTCTAATATCTGGATACTATGGGTTATTGCACTTTTGACATTGCTCTTTGTGCTGCCTTACTAAATAAAACAAGTGAAAAGCTGAAAGCAAGCACAAAAAAAAAGTAAAACAAGACTACCATACATGCAAAATATAAAACAAGGTTGCACAGCATGTGTATGTAGGTATGTATCCCGACACGTTTTAACCATAGGGTGGTCATCTTCAGGGGGATCGTTGACTCTAAGAGACATATAAAATAACTTAAAATATTCAAGACATATAATCATACATCACAATACAAGTATGGCATGGATATATAGTTACCGCTTAAAAATGGAGTAGACAGTTGCATGGCCAGGAATTTCAGGAAACCGTGGAGCAATCTGGAGGATCCTTGTCGTCGCCCGCCACCCCCCCACACACACAAGGGGAAGGAGCCCAACCCTGTGGGCTTACAAGAAGCCACACTGGTGATGCCTGCCAGAGGGCAGGAGAGAACAGGAGGAGCGGAACCTACAACAAGTTTCCAAATTAATGACCATATATTGAATAAAGAGATAGGGTAAGTTAGCTCTTGGCTATATTACAAGAGTGCTAAATGGAAATTATATGTATTAAATATATGGATTAGCTGCGATCTTATCTATAAATGTATAAACATCAAGGTGTCCTAGGGTTATAATAGTATGGTAGGTAAATGTAAATAGAGTGATGATGATACTTGAATCATGGGTGAAAGAATAGGGAGTGTAAAAGGGAAAGTGAAAAATTATTATGTGAGCGTCAGTGAAGTGGTAATAATCACACGAACAGCAAAGTGATAGGTCAAGCTGCCCATAAAGGGCTGTAGGGTAGTAAAAAGTGTTGGTAATGTTGTGAATATGTACAGTGGATGGATGACATGCATGTAAACAGCTAATGAATCATAGGAGAGAATGATGGAAATTGTATGTGAATGTGAAAAGAGATCAGCAATATATGTGTGAGATGAGGATGATTCAAGAGTAATTAGAATGGTAGATGTATAGATCACATCTATATTGCTATCCAAAGCCCCACTGGGGAAAATTTTCCATTTTGATTTCATTTCATTCGTTTTTTAGTTGTTTTTACGTTTATAAGGTCATTCGTTATGATGGCAATATGTATATGTATATGTAAACAAATACGAATTTATGCAAAAGTTAAGAAATAATGAATGCTGCATCTAAACAAATGGAACGTAACGAATTAAAAATAAATAATAAAAAGTTTTTATTATTATTATTATTTATTAATTTATTATGTTCCATTTGTTTAGATATGGCATTCTTTATTTCAAATAATTCATAACTTCAGATAAATTTGTATTCATTATGTTCACTAACAGCCAAATTTTAAAGGAAATTCCGTGTCAATATATCTTTATTGTGTAATAGTAACAACAAGTATACAGAATTTTCAGATAGTATTAACATATACAGAGGAAAATACTTAAATACAATATAATGAAGCATAACTTCTATATCACATGTAGTCTCCATTCTTGAAAATGTGATCAAAATAAACTCGAAAGATAAACTGAGAAGTCCATTAACACATATTCCTGGATATCTGAGGTCTTGCGGCGTAACTTATGAACTTCGCTCCAGGCGTTGTACTGCTTCGAAGTCGTTAGAGGCATCTAGTTAGTGTTGTATTTTCCTAATAACTTAGGTAAATAGAAGTCGCAAATGCGAGATAATAAGGGGAAAAAAAAAAGAAAAATTATAAAACATTAAATTAAAAGAGGGAAGGTAAGGGAAGGAGGAAGGGGTAGAGGGCTCTGCAGGACTAGACCGGGGATCTATCTATATTTTGGTAAAATAAATCAGGCCACCTATACAATGGTTAGACTACCATGGCATCATTACCGCATTAACAAATGTGTTCTGCATTGTGAGATTAGTCCAGGGCTCCCATATACATTCAAATCTGGCGATCGTATCCGTTTCAATGGCCGACATTTTGGCATACATCATTGCTGTGTTCATTCTATTGACAGCTTCGCTCATTAATAAATTAGGAGATCTCCATGCTTTCGCTATTGTTTGTTTTGCCGCCGTAAGGAGCTGTCTAATCAGGTTGAAATGCATATGTGACATATTGTGTGGTTTTAAATTAAGTAATGCCATTTTAGGATCCAAAGGGAAGGAAGTTTTAGTGAGGGCTTCTATCGTTTGGAAAACTTCCGACCAAAATACCTGTGCCTTTGGGCACGACCACCATATATGAATATATGTTCCTGTACCAGAACAATCCCTGAAGCATCGATCAGAATAATTACTAGAGAATTTAGCCACTCTAGTCGGCACCAAGTACCACCTAGATAGTACTTTGTAGTTCGCTTCCGCTGCTAGCACATTAGAAGAAGCTGTTTTAGTATTGGTCCATATTTGCTCCCACTCCCTCTCATTCAATTCTGTGCCCAAGTCCTTCTCCCATTTACGGACATATGATAGCTTCCCTTTGTCTGGTTGCGAAAGTAGTTGCGAGTATAGGGCTGAAATCACTTTTCTAGCGTGGGGATTCTTATCACATACATTTTCAAAAACTGTGAATTTGTTCGGCAAGTATGCTGAGTTAGTAGGAGGTTGGAAAAAAAATTTAATCTGTAAATATCTAAAGATTTCCTTCGGTGGTATACCATGTGCTGTACACATAGATGGGAAGGGGGTCATTGACATTGAATCAAAAAATTTGTATTTGAGTGTACAGTCCCTTTCCACCCATTCTTTAAAGGAACTGGGAAAGACCCAAGCTGGGTAGAATGCCGGGTTTTTATTAAAGGACAGTAACGGGGTTAATGGAGACAATAGGTGATGTTTGGATTTAACTGCATCCCATAAGGAGAGCGAATGCTTCGTGACTGGGTTGGTAATATGCTTACGTAACTTTGGAGAGATCCACAACAAGTTAGATATAGAAATTGGGTCGCTTTCCACTGCTTCTATTGATACCCAAAGTGGCACCTCATTTTTGGCATGATATTTTGTTAACATTGCCAGTTGCGCTGCTTGGTAATAGCGGGCAAAGTTGGGATAACCGAGTCCACCTGCCGTCTTGGGGAGATGTAAGACTTGTGGTTTGATTCTTGGCCTGGAGGAACCCCAGACGAAGGTGGAGACCCGTTTTTGTACAATTCTAAGAAAATGTGCTGGAATGGGTATAGGGAGTACCCTAAAGAGGTATAGGAACTTGGGCTAAAGGAAATTCCAATACCTGTAATTTAATAGTTACTAATAGTTTAGTTATTATTACTGTATTTATTGGTGTATAACACTCCTTTTTATCCTGAAAATAGAGGGTAAACTGGGCCTGCGTGTTATACGCTGGGGGCTGTGGAAAGTTTTTTTTTTAAACCTCCCTCTTAAATTTAGGGTGTGTGTTATACCCCTATGCGTGTTTTACAAATTTACGAATTTTCGAATTTACGAATATTGGGAAAAATTTGTTAAATGGGTTTTCGTTAATTCAGATATTTCTAAATGAATGAATTTGTTGAAATTTTATTAAAAAAACGAATTTGGGATGAAACGAATTGCACATGTCTAATAGTTATACATGGCAGGTGCCTTCCCGTCTTCTACCATGTCACCCTACTGAGATGGCTGCTTTGCTCATACAATGGCCAAGTTTCATGTACATAATGACAATAAATGTACCTAATACAGATCTGTGAAGTTTTCCTGGATGTTTGTGTTCCTGTATGGATGACTGAGCCTTATTTGTCCCAGTTGATGCTTTGACATGTAAAGTGTTGCTGAGACAAGAAATGGGGAAAAAAATATATAAAATCTAACAGGGGTTCCAATCCTTCCCCACTCTAGTAGAACATATTTTTATTGCCATTTGTGCTGTCTGTTTGAAAGTCTTAGGCCTCGTACAGACGATAGGTTAACCAGAGGACAACGGTCTGATGGACCGTTTTCATCGGTCCAAACCGATCGTGTGTGGGCCCCATAGGTTATTTAACCATAGGTTAAAAAAAAGACAACTTGCTTTAAATTTAACCGATGTATTCCTAACCGATGGGAAAAAAATGATCGTTCTCATCGGATGGATTGATCGTGTGTACGAGGGTTTACTGTCAGCCAGTAACAGGAAGACAGAAAGTGAGAGGAAATCTCTCAAAATAGGGGTCCAGAAATCCACAAAAAAAAAAGCAAAACAAAAAAAAAGTTTAGGTCAGTGATAGGCTATTACTCTTCTCACATAAAGTGTCACGGAATACTCATTGCAAGCTTGTATTTATTCTATCCTACAAGAAGATGGATGGTGAAAACATCCACAGCTAAAACAGAGGATATCCTGGTCCACAGGTTAAATGTTCTCCCATATTTTATCATATTTATGAACAGTATCATTCAACAAATATGTGACCTCTAGATTACCAATAATGAAGTGCTTATGGCTGTCACCGCAATATGCGTAATCCCATCAGGTTTTATAAAATAAATATTGCCCTTTTCACACTGGAAACATGACACGGCCAATCGCTTTGATCCCATTGCCAGAAATCTTCCTGTTGGATTTGTAACAAAAGAACCTTTCGTGTTTTACCTTGCCCATGTCTATGAGTCATTGCTTTGTAATGCTGATAATTGGAAATCATCAGGGCTGACCTATAGCGTAATCAAATTTGGCAATTGTTAGCTAGGTATTGTTATTCCGCTGACATGTTGCCTAGGGGTGTCCTTGGTTATGAATATTTATGAAAGTTGCAGTAAAATAAACTTTAGGATACGTTATAATCTTAGAAGAGTTAAAGAGAAACTTCATCAAAAACAATTTCCTTGTTTGGATTGAGGAAGGTGGGAAAGTCTTTAGTGCTTCCAGGGACCTTAGCTGGAAGATGTCACTGCCTTAGTCAAGTCCTTTTAGCCAAGATATTGAAGATACCAACTCAAGTCAGTTCTCCTTATATTAAATTGGAGAATCAACTAAAGGCAGCAGGGCATGGAAATTGCCATACAACCATGAAAGCAAGGTGCAGCACGGTGTGCCCGGTGGTAAACATACAAATTCCAAGTCAGGCAACAAAGTTATATTGTAGAAAAGGTTCAAATACAACTGATTCAGGCATGGCATGTAGGCACACCCATCCGGAGTCACTATGGGTCCGTTCTTCAATTACATCTGAAAATGTATACAATAGTATTATGGTCTATCGAGCCAAGAGGTGGTAGCTGGGTCAGTTGACCATTTGGACTATACTTTGCTGTATTTCTTCAGGCAACCCATATTGGCATAAGTTTCTTTATATAAGGTTAAATTAACATTAACCAAATGTTTCCAAAATTGAGGGGAAGGAAAAGCAGCCTTCTTCCATGACATAGTTATAGCTTTATGAGCATAGAAAAAGTGCAAGCTGAGCATGCTCCGTTCTGCAACTGTGGGAACTAACTCCTCCACCAACCCCAAAAGACAAAGGCTCACAGTGGGCACAATAGATGACTTTGCAATTGTATTGATGATGGAGATCCCCTTCCTCCCAGTACTTGGCAATGATGAGGCAAAAAATGTGTGTAAAATCACCAGGTGAGTAATCACACTGCCAACACTCCGGGGAGACTGATGAGTCCATTTTGTGTAGTCTGTATGGGGTGAAGTAAGCTCTGTGCAATATTTTGAATTGTATAAGTGTCTCTAAATGAGACCAAATGTCGAAATGGAAAGTCCCAAACATCCTCCCAGTCCTCATCATCTAGGTCAGCAATGTCTCTTAGCCATTTCTGCCGGATGTCACAGAGGTCAGGGAGGAAGACCAAAAGGAGGTTATTGTTCAATACCAAAGTAGGCTCCTCTAAGCACTCCAATCCGATTGCTTCAACCTTAGGGAGGCATTTGGGAATTGACAGCCAAAAGCATGGAACAACTGAAAGTATCTGAACGAGTAAGAGGCCGGGACATTATAAGGAGCAGAAAGGTAGTTAAGGGACCATAGGGAATGATTTTCGACTACTTGGGAAATTAGTGTAATTTTGTACTTAACCCAAACTTGTGGATCTGGCAACGTATTGAAATTAGGCAAATTTGGATTGCACCACAACGGAGAATTCAGGGATATAGTTTTATTTGATAGGTCTTCATAAGCTAGACCTGTTTCCAGGTCTTGAGAGTAGTAACCTTAGAAGGAGTCAAGGAGTAAGGGGTCTTGGGACCTTGAAAAAGGAGATGTTGTAAGGCCTCCAAATAATTTAGCCCCTCTGCCTCCAAAATCGTGGAGGTATTGGACCTGTCATCACACAGCCACCACCTAGCCGTCACTAACGAGAGCCAGACTCCTAAATAGACTCTATCTGACTCAAAATAGTCACTGGAGTCACATGGGGTGCCAGCATCCAATCAGACAGCTATCTCCCTATGACCAAAGGACGTGATATTGGAGCCAAATTCCTCACAACTTCCTTCCCCTTCTGCACTGCTGCTTTGGTCGAGCGCCACCTGCAATGAAGTACAGACTGCACCTGCATACAAGCTATTTTGAAATCAATTTTATTAAAAGCTACCTTTCCATTTCAATCTGAAACTTTTGTCATTTTCTAAAACTGTTAAAAACTTCAGTGTGACGGTTTACCTAAGCATGGTTCTATACCTTGGAGCTATTCTTCTGGATCTCTCAAGATTAGATAGGTGGATTCAGCACTTCTACCTCATTGTGATGTTAAATTATTATTTTATATGATTATTTATAGTTATTTATTATACTATAATTTATGATTTCGTGTTTCAAACTTTATCATATTGGGGTGTCTACTAGACTCTTTTTTGGGCAGATGTAAGTGAGTTATTCCTAAGAATTACAGGCTTACAATATAAAACGCCAAATTTCTATGCAAAATAATGGTACCGCTTTGACATTCAAAAATCTGACATAATCATACCGCCAGGGAGGTTAAAAAGAAAATATAGATATGCAATATGGCAAACTGAAGGCGTTCTGTCCATCACAGGCAAAATGTAATATCCTGCTTGTGTGATTGGCTTTCTAATTTGTCTGATGTCTTCATTACGATACAAGGAAAATTGTATGCGTTCTCTACTATATGATTTTTTTGTTGGAGAGATACTCCAAGTCTATAATCTAACCTATACCTAAGGCTTTATTACTTTTAAAAAAATTCAGACATTGCAATTTTCCTCACTAGAACCAGGTGGTCATAATGCATGCAGTCCCTCCCATTCAGAAGTCAGTCCTGCAAGGACATTGTGGAACATGCTGATTTTGCTTCAGAAAATAAAAAAGTAGCAATCTACTACAAAGTTTGTTAAAAATCCTTTTTATGTACATTGATCTTCTAGAGGATTTTTTTTAACAAAAGTGGAGTTACACTTTAAGGGAGAATTCTTTTTAGCATAGTTGCTTTCTACAACAGCCATGTCACTTCTTTAAAAAACAACCTCCACCGGTTGCCATCAGTTGTATTCTTACTAGTCCAGCAGGCAGCAAGTGAAATTATCACTGTCTTGAAGAGTTCTGGGCACTGATGCATCTTCTGAGAGACCTAGATTGCGTGTCCTCGCTGATCACTGGGGTACTTCTCACTGGCCGCCATTTTACAACAGAGCACTGATGTGTCAGGCCCCGTACACACGACCGAGTTTCTCGGCAGAATTCAGCCAGAAACTCGATCGGAGCCGTATTCTGCCGAGAAACCCGGTCGTGTGTACACTTTTGGCCGAGGAAACCGACGAGGAACTTGTTGAGCCAAATAGAGAACATGTTCTCTATTTCCTCGTTAGTCAATGAGGAAACTTGGATCGCCGAGATCCTTGGCGGCATCACAAGGAACTCGACGAGCAAAACGATGTGTTTTGCCCGTCTAGTTTCTCAGACGTGTGTACGGGGCCTCAAGTGTTTATTTCTGTGTGACCCCACTGGGGAGTTTTTCTTTCACTTTCTGTCTTTGTGACAGTTGCTTATTTATGTGCTCATCAACTTGTTAAACACTCTTACTCTTCCACACTCTACTAAACCTGTGTTCCCATTGGAGACATTTCCCATCACATCCTGTTCTGACAGGAAGTGAGAAGTTTCCCTAATAGAGTCAGAGATGGCAATAAAAACCTCACAAGGTTCTAACCCTTCTCCACTATTTAACAATCCACAGCTACTGTGGCTGGCGCTCCATTAAGATCCAAGTAGGACTATATATATATATATATATATATATATATATATATATATATATATATATATATATATATATATATATATATATATTGGCACAGCCTCTAGAACTGGGGTCCCTAAAAACGTTTTGGTTGATCTCACACTAACACACAGGTATATTTTGACACCTACTTTTCAGCAATATTGTTATTTTATACTTACATACATTTGACAGGTTCTTTTTAAATGTCTGCATAGCACTGATGCCTTGAAGTAAGGTTTTCCAGAAACAATGAAATGCCTAGTAAAGTTCAGCTGGAAGTTAAAGCGGACGTTCACCCTCAATAGAAACTGCAGCTTAATAAGACCGGCACAATAAGTACATATACAGTCCACTATCGATACATTTTTAAATGATTCCAATACCTTTATTCAGGAGACAATACCAGGCACTTCCGGGTGACCCTCCCGCGGGAGTGGGCGTGTCATTACATTTCCAAGCGCCCCAGTGTTTTTTGGGACTAGATCGCAATGTCTCCTGGGAGCACAGTGTCACGCTTCCCAGGAGACGAGTCATAAGGCTATTTTTCAACACAAGGTCATAGATAACTAAGATGAAGAAATGGAAACCAGATTTGGGGCCTGGAGCATTTCTTATGCCTTCTTTTTATTTGTTTTCTGTACCTAGAAACATTGTCTAAAGAAGAACAATTCAGACTTTGGTTTAATTTAAAATAAAAAATGCTGTAAGTGTGGAAAGAAATGTGTTTAGTGATTGTCTGTTATATATTTACAGTACATCACATATTTTCCTTCTACAAGCCAGGCAAACATAATGGAGGAACTTTTTAACCGCATTGATTTGGAATGGCGATGTATTTCTGAAGATGCTGTGGGAAAATACCTTGGTTGTTCCCCAGCAGAAGCACCCAAAATTGGAGGAGAACCTTGTGGCTAGGGAGAAAAATGTTACCAGGAGTTTAGTTTTGGCTGGCACACCATGGGGACATGGCATAGAAAACTAAGGAGGAATATAGGGGTTAAAGGACCCTATTCTTTGGCTCAGTGGTTGGCTTGGTGTTGTTCTATATGGAGCTACTGTGCTTCTCCAAACCCCATGGTGTTAATGTTGGTCCTTCAGTATAAAGTCCCTTTCAGAGATGGCTCCTCCCTCCTGTGGATGCTAGGCTGTTCCTTTCCTAGGCTAAAAGTGTATAAGGATTGGGCTATGGGTAATGATTGCCCTTTTGGTGCCTACCTTCTAATGTTGGTTAGAGTACTGAGAACTCCTTTACTTTGAGCCTAGCAGAGAACAGCCATGGGGGCTCCAATAGCATTAAACAAGAGCTCCCCTCTTGGGGAATGCAGGCACTGCTCCCTGTTTGGACAGCCTTTACGCAATTCCTCATATGGGGGATGATGAAGTATTTTCCCCCTCAAGCCTGTTTGCAACCGTTTCAGGTTCATGCCCTCATTACTCAGATTGACTGTCTTTATGCTAAACTCTATTACATAAAGTTGACATTGTTATAAAGACATTGAGAGTACCTTTTATTCTTCTGTGAAATGGGGGAATTACTCTTGGGCAGAGACGTTGTCTGGGGACAGAGTAGGGCACAGCTAACATGTAAAGTGGGTTTAAAGAAGGGGGCCCTAGGTTCTTGTCTGGTCAAGTATGGAGTCTCTGATAGAGCCCATGCTGGGGAACTGCAAGATCCCACGAGAGAAGACTGAACCAAGTCCTGAAAGAGTTAATATTTCTGTATGAATGTAGACTCTATACCCCACTGGCAACCCCAACTCTGCAAATCCTCTCTTACCTCTGACACCTTGGGTTCCATTCTGAAATGTTGTGTTAGTAATGAGAAACTCACACAGTATCACTGAACCACTCAAAAATGTTTACTGAGAAAGAACACAAGAAAAGATATGAATGAACACAACTTATGTTTGACAGAAAATATCACTTGACACTGATATACAAGGGTGTGTGCGGTCCTTATAACCGGTAAAGGATCTATGTGAACAGGGACAGAGAGAGATAAATATCCAACACCTTTAACACATGTATTGGATACCTTTCCTCTGAGGCCTCAGCACACAAACCAGCAAACAGTGCATAGCATATACATACAGTAAACACAGTGTGAATTAGATAATATCTCACAAAATGGCTCCCCCTAGGTTGTAATTCAATGATTAGCACTAAATGTAGAGCAGTAAAGTATAAAAAGAAAAGAGGATGATGAATGTTCTTTCAATTACGGATATCTTCAGCTAGCCTGTGGTTTATACTGCAGTGTAATTTGTAATTTTGTAATCCAGGTAGGTAAAAGACAAAGAGGGCTGAAGAACAAAAGTGTGCTGATGAATACTTAATCTGAAGAAATATCACCACTTGTAGATTCCTCTTTAATTATGAGTGAAAGTACTGACTTTACAGCACAGGGAGGAAAAGACAAGACCCCAAGCGCTGGCTGTATAAGACCTGTGAAGGAGTAGATTCACATCCGTGGAACTACAGTAAAAGTCTCACCAGCCAGTCTGTAGGAAAAACTCACTCAGCAATACTGTCATTTCTATCTGGATGGGCAGGTGCCCTCTCACCACAATGAACCCCAATAAATGAAGGGCTCCAGCCGGAATCCCTCCTGGTGTCTCCGTCCGGTGAAATGGTGCTACCACGGCGTGCTGCGACTCCCGGTGGACTGGAGTGCAGGTGGTCCCAGATGCTCTGGAGCGCAGGCCGGTCCACTTACTGGAATCGCGGTGCTGTCCTCCGAGGTCCTTCTGAGGCTGGCGATCCGGCTCTCCGCTGTGTAGACCGCAGTCTCTCACTCCCTGTCACACAGACCTCCTGCTGCCAGGTTCAGAATGGCGTCCAGAGAGGCTGCGCCTGTCCTTTTATCTCTCCTCCCAACAGGCTGTTCTGCGCGCTTTGCATTGTGTGTCCTGTAGTCCAGAGCTGGCCCGGCCAACAGTGTCACTTCCTCATCCAGACTACATGTCCCATAATGCATTGCTCTGTTCACTCTCAAGGAGGAAAGAAAATCCTGACAGAGTTCAGCAGGCACTACACAACTCATACACAAGAAAACAATGAACCATTCAATAATAATAAATATAGTAGCAACCCCTGGCTACACGAATTTCCTGCTATGCAACATAAAGTAAATCACATGTTCTTTTTAATATTTTTTTCTAGAAACTACAAAAATAACAAAAATGTAGGATTTTTTCTTATGCTAAATTTCCTAGAAATATCTCTCTGCAAACTATAGAATGATTAAATCATCACGAAGCTGCAGGGTCTTCTCATGTCTTCAATGATGAATATTCAATTGTAGGGTAGTCAGAGACATAAGAACATAATGGTCTCATCACAGTGATTAGAATAGAGGAGAATACATTTACTATATGTATACGGAAAATACAAGAAAACTCTTGTTTCATACACATTACTAGGATAAGTCATATTTTTATAGTGTGACTGTATAGACCAAAAACCATACGTAGATAATTACCTGTCTGGCAGGCAGCAAGTGAAAACTATTGAGACAATAAACATATTGGTAAAAATATATTGCATCTTACAGAATACAGTTGTTAGCATTATTTAATGTTGAATATTTGGTATAGAGTACAATGGTCTAGACAGGACATATATAATGTATATGCAACAGTCTGGATTATACCATATTGTATATAATAATGCCCCATATGTAGCACCCCTGCTCTTGGGGTGATTTGGAATGACCCGCTTAGCAGTGTGAAAAGCTAACATTTCCATCTCTGGGTTGGATTCTTGTCATATGGTGACGTGAGATGTAAGCTGGACACCAGTCACTTTAGGCCCCGTGCACATGAGAGGATATCCGCTGGAAACGGTCCGCCGTTTCCAGCAGATAAATCCTCTGGCGGATTTGGATCTGATGGCTGTACACACCATCAGATCGAAATCCGCGCGGAATACATCCGCGGTGACGTGTCGCGCCGTCGCCGCGACGATGACGCTGCGACGTGCGCGACGCTGGAAGGTAAATACTTCCACGCATGCGTCAAATCATTACGACGCATGCGAGGGAGGGGAGCGGACGGACTGATCCGGTGAGTCTGTACAGACGACCGGATCAGTCCGCTGGACTGGATTCCAGCGGATAGATTTTGTAGCATGCTACAAAATTTTTATCCGCTGGGAATCCGTCGGCTGGATTTTTATCCGCCGGGAAATGTCCGCTCGGACGTACAGACGACCGGATCTATCTGCTGGAACTGATCCTCGGATCAATACCAGCGGATAGATCGGGTCGTCTGTACGAGGCCTTAGTCTTTTTAGCGTTTTTTGCTGATCTAAATTTTGGGAAAGAGAGTTAGGGGTGTAGGGTACCCCAAATGAGCACAGAATAGGACAGGTATTCTGATGGTAGGAGGCGTCTTGGTAATAGTTGGCCCTGTGAGATCAGCCAGACAAATCTATAACCCTGTACAAGTAGTCACAGCCTTTCTTGAGTTGCAGTGGATCTTCTTCCAGTCAATCTGGTTCTTGGCCCTGTAGTATATGTCAGGCATACCTTGATTTGTGGGCAATGATTCCTTCTTGCAAAGCCCAGCAGTAGGTTTTACCCAGCCCCTCTGCAATACTCTTCAACAAAAGCATTCCTTGCAGATGTTCCTGCCAGGCAGACATCCATTAACACAGATCCCTATGGATAAACACCCTCCAGCAGGGCAGCCCCCAACTGAGGCAGGGCCCACAGAAGAAAGAACCCTCTACACTGACATTCCAGGCAGAAACTCAAGAGGGAAAGAACTTTCTGGAAGGATGCTCAAACTATTTATCATCTACCCAAGCCATACCATTGAACAAATGCTTTGGGCGGGTCATATAAATATTCATAACTCAGAGATTGTTCTTCCTACATTAGCTACTGGAATATCCTTAACAGTAACAGACAGAAGAAACACAGTAAGTTTAGGAGAACCAGCAAAGTCTAGACAAAGTAAACAAAGCTGAGGCTGGTTACAGACTAGCTGTGCACCCAGAATTTTATTAGGAAAGGCCCAGCTTAGGACACACCCCCACCCACCCTTAAAAATGTCTTCGTCCTCATAGATCAAGCTAAAAAATAAAAAAATTCCCACAATTTGGGTATATTGCTGTCAACTACCTGGTGGAGATGGAGCTGGAGAGAGGTCTTCTCTTTCACCTCTTGTCAAACACCAATGGAAGTGATGACAAAGAGTGGCACATGGGTCGGTGTAACAGGCATCACCAACTAATATTTGAATTGAAGGATGCAGATGACCGCAGATTAACAGACAGGGACCAGGAATTGGAACATGGTGACACATTATTGGCAGACATGAGCGTAGTCGGGACACAAGCCAAAAGGTCATCAACAGCTGGGCAGCGATGTACAGGATCATTAGGCAGGAGTAGATTCAGGATTCAAGCCTGGATAGGTACACAGCTGGGCAGCAAGATACAGGGGCACAAGACAGGAGCAGAGTCAGAGCACAAGCTGGGGTAATAGCAGGCAAACAGAAATCCAGACACAAATTAGGGGCAGGCCAAGTCATACAAGGGTAGGCAGATATAGCAGGTCAAGGCTCGGGTAAAGCAGGAAGTACTGTACCACTCAGCCAACTGATAGGGTGACCACATGTCTCGAATTGCCCAGGACAGGACATTTTGCAGGTCTGTCCCGGGTCCCGGGCACCTTCATTCCAGGACAAAACAGTGTCCCGGAATGAAACTGGCACAGCCACCTCTCCCCCCCCCAGGCCAATCTGATGCCCCCAAAAAAGGCAGCCACATTGCTGCTTTACTCACAGTACTTGCCCTTGCTGCGAATGTCTGGAGAGGCACAATCCCCACCCATAAATCATAAATCACAAAGGGCAGTGTGGAGCCAGCTTTGGAGCAAGGTAAAAGGGGTCTCAGCCGGCCAGGACAAGTACCGTCAGTAAGTAAAATGGCGATGTGGCTGCCTTTTTTGGGGCATGATCAATGCTTCTGGGTAAAGCACGCACCCGACGGTTGTGCAGTGATTCGTTACAGCACAAGCTTATTTTTGGGAAGGGGGGGTTGTCCCTGAATGGCAGTTTGGAAATGTGGTCACCCTACCAACTGATCATGTCATAGTCCAGCTCAAATAGGCTGTGTGACACCAGTGCCAGTACCGAACATGCAAGTCAACGTGCGGGTTCGAATTATGAGCATGTACATAAGCATGTAGTAGCTTTCTGGTTACAACATGTACTGAGCTTCTCTTACAGTTGCTGTACAAGGAACAGGTGGACTGAGGAAAACAGCCATAATGGATACAACATCCCATCTGAAATTTCACATGAAATGTAACAGGTACAGGCAATGGTAGGTATGCAGTGCAATAAAGGAAATCACAAAGCACAGTCAGCCAAGCAGTGACAGGTTTTCTTCAAACGTCATCTCATTAACATAATGACATTTTTCTACCACTGGCAATCCACAACCACCACTGCTGTAGGTAGGGATGTATTATGGTTTCAGTAGCACAGATCAAAGCCTGTACTACATGAACACGGCCACCAGGATGGGGATCCCAAAAAATTGTATATATTGTTTCTCTGAACCATTTTTCTATGGACGTTTATATTTAGTTCTCATGCTGCCATCTAGTGACCTTTTGTGGTAATGCACCTATTTTTCCATGTTCTTTTTTCTGATGTATGACACACTTCCTTTCTATGTAATGCTCCACCCCTTCTTCCTGTGTTTGGTACTTCCTGTGTAATGAAGGTAGCTACAGGCCACATGTATTCTGCATAGTAAGCTACAAACAATATCATCTTTTGACTGCATAAGTACCAAAACATATTCATCTGTTGTAACCTGCCATCTGCTGTAACCCGATGTTCGGAATAAGAGCACCTCTGCGAATAGAATCGGTACTTGGTGAGTTCAAGCTATCTGATGAGGATTGTCCTCAGTGATTATATCTGCTTATACAGGCCAGGTATAGAGGTCTCACAAGGGATAAATCGCTTCACAACAAGTCAGAATCAACCAAAGTTTTGCTTTATACATCTGACAGGTTCTCTTTAAATAATTTTGTCTGCATTATGCTGTCAGCTCAGGCAAAGATGTCTTGAAGCAAGGTTTTCTAAGAACAATGAAATGGCTTAGTAGAGTTCAGCTGAAAGTTAATTGCATTGTTTAACACACGAATATTGTTCAACACAAGACCATAGAGAACTTTTAGTCTACGATAAAGAAATAAAAAACAGAAAATAGAGACGACTTTGTGAAAGTATGATAATCACTTTGTGAAATAAATATTTGCCTAGAGCATTTCTTATGTCTTCTTTTTATTAGTTTTCTAGTACCTAGAAACATTGTCTAAAGAAGAAAAAATGTCAACTCTGTTTAATTGATGATGATAAAAGATATGTGGAAAAAATGTGTTTGGTGCTCTTCCTTTTATATGTTTACATCAAAGATTTTCCTTCTTGAAGTCAGGCAAACTTCTTTATAATATATACAAAGTACTCGAGCACAAAATGGGTTTATATCCAGTATAATAAATTAATATCTAGGGGGGGCATGAGGGCATGTGCCCCGGGTGCCAACTTCAGAGGGGCGATGTACTTGGTGAGTTCAAGCTATCTGATGAGGATTGTCCTCAGTGATCATATCTGCTTATACAGGCCAGGCATAGAGGTCTCACAAGGGATAGATCGCTTCACGACAATCGGAGTCAGAATAGTCAAAATATGTATAGAATCCTACAGCCTGCTGTGTATATATGTGTTCTTATATGCAATCAAGCTTAGTAAAAAGATGTATAGAATCCTACAGCCTGCTGTGTATATGTGTGTGCTTATCTGCAATCAAGCTTAGTCAAAAGATGTATAGAATCCTACAGCCTGCTGTGTATATATGTGTTCTTATATGCAATCAAGCTTAGTAAAAAGATGTATAGAATCCTACAGCCTGCTGTGTATATGTGTGTGTTTTCTGCAATCAAGCTTAGTCAAAAGATGCATATATTTCCTACAGCCTGCTGTGTATATGTGTGTACCTGGTCTGCAATCAAACTCAATGCCATCTGCCATCTTGTGAAAGTACATGGTCGCACAAGCTTACTGCACCTCATGTGAATGTCAAAAACTTTCTCTACATTGAACTGTGTTACCCCACCTGTCTAAGCTGCTGTTCGTCTTTTTAAAGAGACAGTACAATTTTTTGCAAAAACTTGAAAAATGTCTAGACAAGACTCTGAGCACCTTTTTGTGACTGAACCAATGCAGATTCATTCTGCCTCTGAGCGTGCAGATGTACAGGGAACAGATTCTGCAGATATTGCTGAACAGAGTGTAAGACCCAAATGTACAAATAAAACGACACAGAAACTCAGAGAAAACTATGAAACCACTAGAAATAAGTTCTCCAGCAATCTGTCAGACTTATGTGACAGAACTTCACACTACATGTCAGTTTTGTCACACTTTAATGATCAACCAGCTGAATAAGGAGACTCTATAGAACGCTTATCTGTCGCGTATGAACGCTACCAGCGGCTGTTTGCAAAATACACAGCTTTCTTGCAGGACTGTAGTATAGAGGACTCTTCAGCAGAACTGACCAGGGCTGATGCATTGAACCAACAAAGGGATCTCTTAATGCAAAATGCTCAGTATAAGGTAGAACACTCCATTGCTCAACTGAAAGAGACCAGATCCACATCAACCAAGCACACTGCATGTTCTTCTAGATCAGGTGCCTGCAACCCGTGGCTCCGGAGCCGCATGCGGCTCTTTTGAACATTTGCAGTGGCTCCGGGGCACCTTTTGAGGGCAACGAGTAATCTACCTGATTACTCTTACCCTCGCGGGAATGCCGTTCCCATTACTTGGGCGGCGTTACCGCAATTACATCTACCGCGCGGCGTGCGGAAGGGGCAGGGGGGGTCATGTAGCCACAGGCCTGAGCTGGCCTGTGATTCGGTCACGGCGCGTCATGTGACTGGCCACAGAGCTGGCCTGTCTGTGCTCGCGGCCCGGGTGGCGCTGGCGCATGCACGCACCTGGAGTCTCCCGCCTGCCTCAGCCTGTCACGACTCGAGAGCTCTCAGCTCAGCCGCCGACATATCCCCCGCGGAGGCTCCGCTCCGGATCAAAGACCGTGGCCCTGCGAAGAGAGAGAGACAGACGGAGAGTGACACAGACAATAAGAGCACTAGAGCAGGCAGCGCAGGTGAGGACCGGCGTCATGTGTGGATTGGAAGTGTCTGGGACTGGGGGGGGGGGGGAGCGGTCTAGTCTAGGGCTGGGGGCTGTGGAGGTGGAATCTTATCTGATATATTGTACAGTATTGCATTTGCTGGGCATGTGGAGGTGGAATCTGACTGCACGATCCTGTATATAGCATTAAGGTAAGAAACAATATATGCAGTGTTATATTTGTTTTAAATGTCGCAATGGTTTTGCGGCTCCCAGTTTTTTATTTCCTTCGGAAATGGGTCCAAGTGGCCATTTATGTCTTAGGCCCCATACACACGAGAGGATTTATCCGCGAATACGTTCCAGCGGAACGTTTCCGCGGATAAATCCTCTCGAGGATTTCAGCGGATTTCTCTGCGATGGAGTGTACTCACCATCGCATTGAAATCCGCGCCGAAATCCTCTGGCGATGACGTGTCGCGCCGTCGCCGCGATTATGACGCGGCGACGTGCGCGACGCTGTCATATAAGGAATTCCACGCATGCGTCGAATCATTACGACGCATGCGGGGGATCCCTTCGGACGGATGGATCCGGTGAGTCTATACAGACCAGCGGATCCATCCGTTGGAATGGATTCCAGCAGATGGATTTGTTTAGCATGTCAGCGAATATTCGATCTGCTGGAATCCATCCCAGGGGAGATATATCCGCGGAAACAGATCCGCTGGAGTGTACACACCATAGGATCTATCCGCTGAAACCCATTCGCTGGGATTTTTCAGCGGATGGATTCTATCGTGTGTATGGGGCCTTAAAGGTTGCAGACCCCTGTTCTAGATCCTCTCACTCCAGAAGTTCAACATTAAGGTAATAGAGGCCCGCGCTGATGTGGAATCAAAAAAAGATAAAGACCCTAATCGTCAGTGCCCTATTCACAAGAAGCCTCACCCCCTAAAGAAATGTTGTGGGCTTAGGGCAAAGACGTTACAAGAGCGCAGGGAGATTCTTCAGAAGCTTGGAATATGCTACAGGAGCTGTGCTTATTATGGACATTTTGCTAAAGACTGTGAACTGGTCATCAAGTGCACAGAATGCAGTAGCGACAAACATGTTACAGCTATGCATCCAGGCCCATCATCAGACAATTCACAGCAGCCTCCTACCTCCAGCCCTGTCTCAAATCATGGCGGGGAGCAACAAGGTCATGCTCCAGCCACAGCTAATGTTTCCTCTTCATGCACAGAAGTCTATGGAGAAGACTAATGCCGTGTACACACGGTCGTTTTTCGGCATGAAAAAAAATGACATTTTTAAAAACGTCATTTAAAATCATCGTGTGTGGGCTTCACATAGTTTTTCGGCTTCTGAAAAACAACAAAAAAAAAATTCGAGCATTTTTTAATGTCGTTTTTCGGGTTGTAAAAAATGATCGTGTGTGGGCTAAAACGATGTTTTAAACCCGCGCATGCCCAGAAGCGAGTTATGAGACGGGAGCGCTCGTTCTGGTAAAACTACCATTCATAATGGAGTAAGCACATTCATCACGCTGTAACAGACAAAAAAGCGCAAATCGTCTTTTACTAACAATGAATCAGCTAAAAGCAGGCCAAAGGCGAATAGAACTTCCCCTTCAGAGTGCCGTCGTACGTGTTGTACGTCACCACGCTTTGTTCATAATTTTTCAAAAACGATGGTGTGTGGGCAACATCGTTTATAATGATGAAGTTGGAAAAACTTTGTTTTTTGGACATGCTGAAAAATTTAATTTTTTTTTCATGCCGAAAAACAACCGTGTGTACGCGGCATTAGATTACAAATGCTGTGCTAAGGTATGCCTAGTCAAGATATACACAAAGGGCCAACCTGAGGAAGCTATCAGGATGTATGCCATATGAACAAAGAAACAGATTCCTGGTTAAGCTTAAAGGATCACTAAAGGAATTTTTTTTTTTAGCTAAATAGCTTCCTTTACCTTACTGCAGTACTGGTTTCATGTCCTCATTGTTCGTTTTTGCTTTGAAGTAGCTGTAATTCTGCTGTGATCTCCACACTTCCTGCTTGTCTGGCTCCTTATGAAAAATCTCATGGCAGCTTTTCACTGTGGTCCAAGCTGTGTGTCTAAAACTCCTCAGAACTAATCAGATTCATTTTAAAAACAAAACACTGCCCTGGATTTGTTTGTTTTTGTTCTGTGGGTCTCTTTACTTCACATAAACATGAAACCAGTTTAAAAACGAAAGTGAAACTACAGGAACATTATATGATTGAATTTAATCTATTTTTAATCATTTTTAAAAGGAATCAGTTAACTTTTATGTCTCTATACCCTGTAAACAGTCTTTTCAGCAAAAAAAAATTTTCCTTTAGTGCTCCTTTAAATTCTTTGAGATCTTTGGTATAGATGGACATGCATCACTGTATACTTTCAGGACCTGTTCTGGTCGTGAAGAGACTTCGGCAGAAGGGCCGATGGGTTCATGGTCTCTCATATCAATAAGGAAGAGGGCATACCCCTACCAACCATAGTTCAGTGTGACCAGATTCCAGACGAAAGGGAAAAAAGTCGTACTCCAGAGGCTGCATATCACCATCCTCACTTAAGGCACCTTGTTAATGAAATTCCTGCAATGGACATGAATGCTGAAATCTTGATCTTGCTAGGAAAAGCCATTCTCAGAGTACATAAAGTACACAAGCAGTGCAATGGATGCCCCTAACACACAAAAACTTGATTTATGCTGGGTATTCGTGGGCGACGTATGCTTGGATAGAATGCGTACGTCATCCGAGATCCACTCCTTGAAAAATTACATGTTAGGAAATGGACGTGCCTCTCACTTCAAGCAGTGCCCTCGCCATAATGGAGTAAAAGAGAAGCCTCTTGACATCATCCAAGTACCTGACGTCACTCCTAACCTTTGTGATGACAACCTAGGTACCACAGTGTTTTGTACTACAAGCGACGACAACAAAATAGCCTTGTCAAATGAAGACAGAGAGTTCATAAAAATAATGGACAAAAAATTCTTCCAACAGCTGGGTTGCACATTTACCTCTTCATGCTACAAGGGTTAAACTTCCAAACAATCGTGAACAGGCTCTATCCAGATTCAACTCACTTCATCGAACACTAAAGAACAGGCCTGAAATGAAGGACCATTTCATCGCCTTTATGAAAAGGATCTTTGACAATGATTACGCCGAACCACCTCCACCACTTCAAAGGCACAATGAGTGCTGGTACCTGCCTTTCTTCGGAGTGTATCATCCACATAAGCCAGAGCAAATCAGGGTAGTATTTGACTCCAGCACCAAGCATAAAGGCATATCCCTGCCCGATGTTCTTCTCACTGGTCCGAACCTAACCAACAACCTTGTAGGTGTACTTATGAGGTTTAGAAGAGAGCCAGTTGCCATAACTGCTGACATTGAACAAATGTTTCATTGCTTCATTGTACGTGAAGACCATAGGAACTTCCTAAGGTTTCTGGGGCACTGTGACAACAACATGGACAATGAGATGATTGAATATCACATGAAGGTACATGTTTTTGGAAATAGTCCCTCACCCACTGTTGCAACATACGGTTTACGAAGGACTGCCCTTGACGGAGAAAATAAGTTTGGTGTGGATGCTCGACACTTCGTTGAGAGAGATTTCTATGTGGACGATGGACTTAAATCTTTACAAACAGATGAAGAAGTCATATACCTGCTCCAAAGGACACAAGATAACCTCAGACTACACAAGATTGCCTCAAATAGTGTTGCTGTTATGAAAGCCTTTCAACCTGGCGATCATGCAAACAGGGTTTAAAGACTTAAATCTGGGAATGGACATACCACCTGTACAGAGAAGTCTGGGCCTACTGTGGGACTTATTAAAAGATACCTTTGGCTTTCAAGTCAGCTTTGCAGACAAGCCATTTACCAAACGTGGTGTGCTGTCAGTGGTTGACAGCCTATAAGATCTATTGGGATTCGTAGCCCCTATCACCATACAAGGTAAATCCTTACTTAGACAGCTCTCAGAGACTAGAGGTCGACCGAGATTATTATCAAAATTATGCCGATATTTAACACTGACCGCCGTTCCTCCTCCCTTCTCCACACTCAGCAGCTCTGGCAAGCATCAAGCGCCGCACTGAGTGTGTGAAACTGACAAATAATAGAGAGGAGAGAGAGAGGAGCTGTCAGAAATTGAGCTCGATGTCAGGGGTGGGCGGGACCCAGGCGCCCTCAAACACCAGCCAATGGGATGGTATCTGGGTGGGCATCTACATGTATGTGGCCCGCCCCCTTTCTTAAGCAGCCCAATCATTGGCTGGTGTAATATATCTGCTGGGTCCCACCCACACAGGCCGGGTCTCGCCCACCCCCATCTCAAGCTCAATTCTGACAGCACTCTCTCTCTCTCCTCTCTGTACTTGTCAGTTTCACACACAGTTACAGTTACACTCAGTTCAGTGTGAAACCTGCCAGTGCCACCACCAATCAGTGCCACCGGCCAGTGCCTGCCAGTGCCACCGCAAAACTATTGCCAACCAGTGCCACCTGCCAGTGCAATCTGTCAGTCCCAAACCAGTGCCATCTGTCAGTTCCAGACCAGTGCCACCTGCTAGTGCCAGTGCCATCTGTGCCAATAGTGCCATCTGTCAGTTCCAAACCAGTGCCACCTGCCAATGCCAACCAGTGCCAGCCAGTGCCACCTGCCAGTGCCAATCAGTGCCACCTGCCAGTGCCAACCAGTGCCATCTGTACTGAGGACATCTAGTGTGTGCTAGAGTGACAGTAGCAAGTAGAAAGGAGTGGAGTGGGTGAGGTTTTTTTTTTAATCTGCCACAAAAATCGGCATCGTATATCGGCCATCGGCCGCCCCTATTTCTAAATATCGGCCTCGACCAGAGAAAAAACCATATCGGTCGACCTCTATCAGAGAATATTAAAGATTGGGATGCTCCATTACCAATAGAACAGCTTTCAAAGTGGGAGTCCTGGAAACAATCTCTACATGCCTTAGATGGAATCCGTATACCACGCTCCTACAACCCTGCCTCCCTTGCTACAACTCAAAGGAAAGAGCTTCACTTCTTCTCAGATGCATCTACTGAGGCTACCTCAAGGTAAGAGACTCTTCTAATCAAGCCCACATAGGGATTCTGTTTGGGAAAGCTAAGTTAGCATCTAAGCCTGAACACACGATTCCCAGGCTTGAACTTTGTGGGACTGTGTTAGCTGTAGAAATAGCAGATACTGCAAGAGCTAGACATTCAAATAAATGACATCAAATTCTACACAAACAGCAAAGTTGTTCTGGGCTACACAGAAGCATTTGCCATAATCAATTCAGGACCACTTGTTCCAGTGTCCAAAGATCCAGAGACCCCAGCTATCCTTACTCCAGCTACTCTTCATACAAGGAAGCTTGGGTCTGTTCCTGTTTCAACTGGAAATTTTAAAGCAGGAAATCTGTGCTATGACCAGTGGAAGCGAGTACAACACCTCGCCATCTGCTTCTGGAATCGTTGGAAGATGGAGTATCTTTCTACTCTGCAAGGACGCAGGAAATGGCCATGCCTGAACCCTAACATACAAGTTGGAGATCTTGTTCTGCTTAAGGACCAGCAAGCTGAACTAATCGAATGGCCCATGGGACTTATTGTAAAGAGCGTTCCTAGTGATGACGGTAAGGTACGCAAGGTGGAGGTGAAAGTTTCAAGACAAGGGACTGTAAAGACTTTCATCAGACCAATCACGGAACTTATTCTGCTCTTGCCCTTTGGAGAATAAACTTGTTTACGTACGCTGCTGGATCCAACCTGTGACTTCAAGAAGAAAGTGTCTTGAACTTTAGTTGTCATAACTTGAAGCTTTAAATTGAGAGTTATTGTTATTGCATTATATGCATGTTCTTTTTATGTCTTTCAGGTCTTCAAGACATCAAAGCAAATTACACTGTTTGTTATTTGTAGTTGCATCACTACCGTTCTGATGTATATAGTGACATTTACAATGCCAGGTGGGGAGTGTGCTGTCCCAATGTGGCATAGAATTTGTATATATTGTTTCTCTGAACCATTTTTCTATGGATGTTTATATTTAGTTCTCATGCTGCCATCTAGTGACCTTTTGTGGTAATGCACCTGTTTTACCATGTTCCTTTTTCTGATGTATGACACACTTCCTTTGTATGTAATACTCCACCCCTTCTTCCTGTGTTTGGTACTTCCTGTGTAATGGAGGCAGCTACAGGCCACATGAAGCAGGGCACATGTATTCTGCATAGTAAGCTACAGACAATATCATCTTTTGACCGCATAAGTACCACAACCTATTCTATTGTTGTAATCTGTCATCTGCTGTAACGGAATAAAAGCATCTCTGCGAATAGAATCGGTACTTGGTGAGTTCAAGCTATTTGATGAGGATTGTCCTCGGTTATTATATCTGCTTATACAGGCCAGGTATAGGAGTCTCACAAGGGATAGATCACTTCACAACAATCAGAGTCAGTGTAAACTAAATTGTTGCTTTATACATCTGACAGGTTCTCTTTAAATAATTTTGTCTGCATTATGCTGTCAGCTCAGGCAAAGATGTCTTGAAGCAAGGTTTTCTAAGAACAATGAAATGGCTTAGTAGAGCTCCGCTAAAAGCTAAGTGCATTATTTAACACACGAATATTGTTCAACACAAGACCATAGTTAGTCTACTACAGTATAAAGAAATAAAAAACAGAAAATAGAGACGACTTTGTGAAAGTATGATAATAACTTTTTAAAATAAGTATTTGCCTAGAGCATTTCTTATGTCTTTTTTTTAATTGGTTTTCTAGTACCAAGCGCAAAATCGTTCTATATGCAGTATAATAAATTAATATTTCTTACCAGGGCCAAAACTTGGGGGGGCAGGGGGGCATTTCCCCCCGGGTGCCAACTTCAGAGAGGCGCTGTCTGCTCTGGGAGACAAATTGGGAGAGTTAGAATAGATGACTGTCTGCAGACATTCTGGGGATTCAGCCTGCTAGCTGCTGCACTGTCTTCTTTAACCGCTTGCCGACCAGCCGCTGTCATCTCGCAAATTAGCCAATAGGCGCACGTGCGCACCGCCGGAGGCGTGGGCGCGTTCCCCCCTACTCGCCCCTGGTCCCGACGCGTGTTTGTCCGGCGGGCGCGATCACCGCCGGGCACCCACGATCAAGGACCGGGAGAAGTGTGTGTAAACACACAGCTCCCGGTCCTGTCAGGGGGAGAAATGCCTGATCGTCTGTTCATACAATGTATAAACAGCGATCAGTCATTTCCCCATGTCAGTCCACCCCCCCTTCAGTTAGAACACACCCAGGGAACATACTTAACCCCTTCCTCGCACCCTAGTGTTAACCCCTTCCCTGCCAGTGGCATTTTTATAGTAATCAATGCATTTTTATAGCACTGATCGCTATAAAAATGCCAATGGTCCCAAAAATGTGTCAAAAGTGTCCGAAGTGTCCGCCATAATGTCACAGTACTGATAAAAATCGCTGATCTCCGCCATTACTAGTAAAACAAATATATTTATAAAAATGCCATAAAACTATCCCCTATTTTGTAAACGCTATAACTTTTGCGCAAATCAATCAATAAACGCTTATTGCGATTTTTTTACGAAAAATATGTAGAAGAATACGTATCGGCCTAAACTGAGGAAAAAAATGTTTTTTTATATATTTTTGGGGGATATTTATTAAAGCAAAAAGTAAAAAATATTATTTGTTTTCAAAATTGACGCTCTATTTTTGTTTATAGTGCAAAAACTAAAAACCGCAGAGGTGATCAAATACCACCAAAATAAAGCTCTATTTGTAAGAAAGCCACGTTGCACGACCGCGCAATTGTCAGTTAAAGCAGCGCAGTGCCGAATCGCAAAAAGTGGACCGGTCATTGACCAGCAATATGGTCCGGGGCTGAAGTGGTTAAGAGACTAGTTTGGGTCCCCTGTGAAAGTTATGCCGCGTACACACAATCGTTTTTAGGGTTGTAAAAAATGTCATTAAAAACGATCGTGTGTGGGCTCCAGAGCATTTTTCACGATGTAAAAAATGGGCATTAAAAATTTCGAACATGCTCTAATTTTTCACAACATTTTTAACGTTATTGTTTTTAACATCATAGAAAATGGTCGTGTGTGGGCTTTAACTACGTGAAAAAAACGCGCATGCTCAGAAGCAAGTTATGAGACGGGAGTGCTCGTTCTGGTAAAACTAGCGTTCGTAATGGAGTAAGCACATTCATCACGCTGAAACGGACTGAAAAGCGCGAATCGTCTTTTACTAACACAAAAATCAGCAAAAGCAGCCCAAAGGGTGACGCCATCTGAATGGAACTTCCCCTTTATGGTGCCGTCGTATGTGTTGTACCTCACTGCGCTTTGTTCGAGCATTTTTTTTTTTCACGATCGTGTGTAGGCAAGGCAGGCTTGACAAGAATCACGTCGAAAAAAAAAATTTGTTTTTTCTAGAACATTAAAAATGGTCGTGTGTACGCGGCATAAGAGTTGGGCTCTGTGTTCTGTTTGTTCTTGGGTGGGGTTTATCAGAATGGGGAATGGGGTGAATTAGGAGTGGTGATTTTATCAGACGCAACTCCTCTTGCAGAGTGCAACTGCAAATTGCAAAGTGCACAATCTATTTTGCCTTTAGTAAATCGACTCCACAGTCTCAGTAGCTTAGTAGACAGTGACTCAATCCAAATGGCATCTTGCAGATCGTAGAAAGCTCTAATCCAAAAACCTGTTTGCAGATTGTAGCGCTACCCCCTTAGGAGCCACTTAATATTTGTTTGGTTCTGCACTCTGCCGCTCAACCCCAAGAACTGTCTCAACCCCTCTGGCACACCTGCTTAACAATGTTAGTGTAGAACCCAGCAACAGAAAGTGACACAATAATGAAAGAGCATATAGTATATTTACTGAGACCCTGGGTTCCGTCACTTCATCAGTTGTGGCAGTAAATAGACACTCAAGATATCAATACTTGTAAAAGTTTACTATGATGAAAAATGGTGATACAGCAATACAGCTGTGAATAGCGCTACCTGCAGTGGAGAAAGAAGACTGCACTTGTCTTCACCTGTCACAGTATCTCACAAAAGTGAGTACACCCCTCACATTTTTGTAAATATTTTACTATATATTTTTTTAAGTGACAACACTGAAGAAATGACCAGGAACAGGGAAGTCAGCAGGAATACTGGTAACAGAAGCAACTTAAAGCGGTTCTCCACCCTAAAGTGGAGTCCCGCTGATCGGAAACCCTCCCCCCCTCCGGTGTCACATTTGACACCTTTCAGGGGGAGGGGGGTGCAGATACCTGTCTAAAGACAGGTATTTGCACCCACTTCCGGCCCGGCATTCACAGGCAAAAGACGGGCATTGCGTCACATCCCGTCGCCCCCCCGTTGTGTGCTGGGAACACTCGGCTCCCAGCACACAGCGGGAGCCAATCGGCGGGCACGGCGCGCCGTAGGGAACCGGGCAGTGAAGCCGCATTGCTTCACTTCCTGGTTCCCTCAGCGTGGATGGAGGGGGGAGCAGCAGGGTGACGAGCGATCGCTCGTGCTCTGCTGCGGACGGCGCTGGACTCCAGGAAAGGTAATACTTATAATACTTATATTAACCACTTAAGGACCACCCCATGTACATATACGTCCACAATATGGCACGTACAGGCACATGGGCGTATAGGTACGTCCTCGCCTATTAGCGGGTGGGGGGTCCGATCGGGACCTCCCCCGCTACATGCGGAGGTCGGGTCCGCTCGGGGAGCGATCCGGGACCACGGCGCGGCTATTTGTTTATAGCCGCTCCGTCGCGATCGCTCCCCGGAGCTGAAGAACGAGGAGAGCCGTGTGTAAACACGGCTTCCCCGTCCTTCACTATGGCGGCGCATCGATCGCGTCATTCCCTTTATAGGGAAGACACGATCGATGACGTCATTCCTACAGCCACACCCCCAAACAGTTGTAAACACATACTAGGTGCACCCTAACTCCTACAGCGCCACCTGTGGTTAACTCCCAAACTGCAACTGTCATTTTCACAATAAACAATGCAATTTAAATGCATTTTTTGCTGTGAAAATGACAATGGTCCCAAAAATGTGTCAAAATTGTCCGAAGTGTCCGCCATAATGTCGCAGTCACGAAAAAAATTGCTGATCGCCGCCATTAGTAGTAAAAAAAAAATAAAAAATAAAAATGCAATAAAACTATCCCCTATTTTGTAAACACTATAAATTTTGCGCAAACCAATCGATAAACGCTTATTGCGATTTTTTTTACTAAAAATAGGTAGAAGAATACGTATCGGCCTAAACTGAGGAAAAAAAATGTTTTTATATATGTTTTTGGGGGATATTTATTACAGCAAAAAGTAAAAAATATTGCTTTTTTTTCAAAATTGTCGCTCTATTTTTGTTTATAGCGCAAAAACTAAAAACCGCAGATGTGATCAAATACCACCAAAAGAAAGCTCTATTTGTGGGGAAAAAAGGACGCCAATTTTGTTTGGGAGCCACGTCGCACGACCGCGCAATTGTCTGTTAAAGCGACGCAGTCCCGAACTGTAAAAACACCTTGGGTCTTTAGGCTGCATATTGGTCCGGGGCTTAAGTGGTTAAAAGTCAGCAGCTGCAGTATTTGTAGCTGCTGGCTTTTAATATATTTTTGGGGTGGAACATCCGCTTTCATTGTTATGGTGACCAAAGCACACACAGGCACAAGTACCATAATACATGCTTGAGATCTTTTATCTTGTGGTACGCATATTTGTATAAAGAGTACCTGTGGGGTTTATAATAAACTTTTTAAACGGTACTGCACTATATGAATTTATTTCCTTATATGGCATTGCGGTCTACAAGTGAAAGCAAGTGGTGGAGAGTGCAAGATCCAGGACAGATGCAGATGATTGTTCCATGCTGATTTAATTCACTTTTTGGTGAGTGCATCCCCAAAAGGGGAGAATATCCCCCCCACGTGGTGTTTCCCCCTGGTGAAAGGAGCACTTGTTAAGGAATATTAAGATCAACAACATCTGGTTCACCTGCACCATTATTATTTCCTATATGAACTACATATAGAGGTCTTTCAAACGGGGGTTTGAGAGTAGCGCTGCTACAGTATTATACTGGACTACTATGAGTTGGCGTATTACTGTATGTTTGATGTTCTATATATTTTAAGCAGCTGCTCGTAATTTTATATACACACTGTACATTTTGCTACTGATAATCTTTATTGCTTACTCTGAAGCGCTGAGCAGTGCTAATTTGTAGGGAGGGCGACACTAGCACTTTTTTTTGGATACTCAGATTAGTGTTTGATGCTGCGGTCCGTTAGATCTAATTGAGTTTTTATTGCATTTGTTTCACTTAGTTTTTTTTTACTAAGGTTACCAGTTTTTTTGCAAGCACACAAACATTATCTTGGGTTTAGTACCCTCTACCTGCCTACATGCAGGTGATTTAAGTAGAGTTCTACCCAAAAATGGAACTTCCGCTTTTTGGAATCCCCCCCCCCCCCTTCTGTGTCACATTTGGCACCTTTCAGGGGGAGGAGGGAGCAGATACCTGTGTAATACAGGTATTTGCTCCCACTTCCGGGCATAGATCACTGCGGTGATCACGGTGACCTATGCCATGTCCGGCGCCTACTCCCCCCCCTGCTGTCTTCTGGGAGACACACAGGTTCCAGAAGACAGCAGGGACCAGTAAGGGCGCACAGCAGCGATTTGCGTATGCGCAGTAGGGAACCAGACAGTGAAGCCACAAGGCTTCACTTCCTGATGTGAAAAGATAGAAAAGCTGCGCTACAATACAGTGACTAAATTCATAAAGACCAACAATAATTGAGTAATTTGAAATTTATAAGCAAAGTACTTAGAAGAAAAGTTCAATAGGATCCTAAATGTGAAATAAATCACACACTTGAGGGTGCCAGCAGATATATTGAATTCACCACAGAACACTCGTGATCTACCACCATAAGGATTTTATGCTTACCAGAGGCAAGCTGATAAACCGCCTGTATAATGCAAGCTGCAGATGTCAGTCACACTCCTCTGGCTCAGACAAGTACTGAGGACTTGATGCACTTCTAGTACTCAAGGGATCACCACCGTGTAACCAAAAATGTAGGAAACTCACATAGCGTAATACAGTTATGACACAAATATTTATTAAAAGAGTTTACAAATGTGCACTTACAATTTGAGAATAATAAAAGGAAGCATTGTAGAAAAGCCGGCCAGCATACAAACGCCTGTCCACTTGCGATGACGTCAGCGCGTCAACCTCCCGACACACGTTTCATCTCACATAGAAGTCGTCACTGGGGAACGGGCGACACGCTGAGTCATCGCAATAAATAATAACATGGAACCAAGCTTCGATCTGATTCTCCAGCAGAGGAACCATCACTGGCAAAAAGGCACAAATGCCCTAACATGAGCTAGCAATATATTAAAAACAATGGGACAGAGAACTAAAACGGTATAACTTGCCTATTCATACAAAATGCCTATATTTGCACAAGGGCTGTGAAAAAAAATCACTTCCTGATTCCCTTACCGAAGATGGCGGCGCCTCCACCCTGAGAGCCGAGGGACAAATCGGCTTCAGGAACCGACATTGTGGGCGCCCTGGACAGGTAAGTGTCCATATATTAAAAGTCAGCAGCTGCAGTATTTGTAGCTGCTGACTTTTAATATTTTTTTTCGGCGTAACTCCGTTTCAAGCATAGGTATTAGGAGGTGGGAGGGGACCGTTTTAAGAGTAGTTATAGTTAAGCTGGAGTTCTTCTAAGGCCCTGTACACACGATCGGACAAAACCGATGAAAACGGACTGAAGTTCAGTTTCATCGGTCCAAACCGACCATGTGAGGGCCCCATCGGTCAGTTGTCCTTCGGTCCAAAGAAAGAGAACTTGCTTTAAAATTGAACCGATGGACGCCTAACCGATAGGTCAAAACCGATGGTTAGTACGCAAAAGCATCGGTTCAAAACCCGTGCATGCTCAGAATCAAGTCGACGCATGCTTGGCAGCATTGAACTTCATTTTTCTCTGCACGTCATTGTGTTTTACGCCACCGCGTTGGACTCGATCGTTTTTTTAACTGATGGTGTGTAGGCACCTCAGACCATCAGTCAGCTTCATCGGTTAACCGATGAGAACGGTCCGACTGACCACGATGGACTGATCGAGTGTACGCGGCCTAAGAGTTCATCCTTTATGGATCAAGCAGAGATAAAATGTATTCAGATGTAGCAATGAAAAAAAAAAGGATATGATATGACTTTGCCAAACAAAGATCTTCTTGGTGGACAGTGACCATTATTGCAACCATTATTTCTCCCTGTATGGACCAAAATCCAGTAACCTCTCATTCAATCTCTGGGTCTCATTCATCAAAATATAATCCATATGCTCTTACATCATGTCATAGCAAACAATCAGATTCTGATTCCATTTTTAACTAAATCTGGCCATAGAGGGAGAGAATTTCAAAAAATTATTAGGAAAATAGATACGAAAATTCTCAGAACATTTAAATGCCGTTCAAAGATATCATTTTCTTTTGACATTTGATTTTGAAACTTTACCGAACAAAAATCACATACACTGTTAAAAATGAATTTGTTCAAGAACATTTTTCATCCTGCTCCCTCAAATTTTTTCAGCACTGCCATCAATAATAAACGTCTATTTTCTAATGATTAGACAAACGAACATACTTCGTTTGTCTTCTTCTTTCTTCAAAGATTAACTTTTTGTAGGATAGTCAGAGACATAACAGTTTAATGGCCTCATTACAGTGACTATAACCGAGCAGAACAAATTTATGTGACAGTCAGATAATGAGAGCAAATTTCATTCATACCCATTCCTAGGATGTCAGATTTTTTAGTGTGACTGTATAGATGTAAAAAAATAGACAGTTAGCTAGTCCTTGCCATTAGGTTGAAATAGGAAAAAATGACACAGATTGAAGGACTCCAGACGACCTGTTCTGAGCATAGAATTATTTTTTTCAGTTTTCTTAGAGTTTTGTAACTTCCAAGAGCTAACAGTGGCGGCTGGTGATATATTTGTGGGGGACGCCACCCCCCTTTGGTTAGGTCACCCCCATGCCTCATGCCACCCCCCGGGTGGGTCGGTGGGGTCACCCACACTTACCCCATCTAGGTTGGGCAGCGGTCCTCCAGGTGGCGGGCGGTGGCCTCCCCTGCTTCCTTGTGCGTCTCCTCCGTGCGCCATGCATCTCCTCCTTCCTCCTCTTAGGTGGCCAATCGGATTACCTCTCCATTCGAGCCAATAGGGGACAGGTCCTGATTGGCCAGGAGGAGAATCAGTGTGACAATAGTGAATATTCATTCACTATTGTCACAGAAATGGGTGAGCCCACACTTTTTTGAAGACTATTCGAGCCTCTGGCACTAATGATGTGTTAAAAAGGGGGCGTGGCCGGATGTGATCGCGGCAGGACGTGTCTTCTCGGAGCTCCGGCTATCCTCCGTTAAATTATCCTGTTTGCAGCTGACTGACCCGCTCTGCACCCCTTGTGGTTACGTGTCTGGGCTGAGGGAACTGCTGGGGAACACAGCGATGCCATCCTTGGCTTCTAAGAAGCAAAAGGAGCAGCGTACAAAGCCGCCGTTGGACCAGCGGCAGCTTCGCTCTCAGAGCAGCATGGCGGTTAGCTCCGCTCACGCCATCTTGGTTCCTAGCTCCTCTGCTCAGTGCGCCCAATCTCTCCCGGCGAAGATGCCGCAACAGGCGAGTGTTGCACCGATGATACCTGAGGCTTAATCGCCCCTGGCACAGGAGATAGAAGTGGACACAGCAGCCATATCTGGTCCGATCCTGGAGGCAATAGCGACCTCTAAGTACCCCATCCGAAGTCCCCTTAAAATGTCCCAGAGTCAGGTATGACTCCAAATATTAGAAGACTTGTACGCTGGATAACAGGGGGAGAAAAGTAAAGTGAAAAAACACCACCCAGCACAGAAAGGAGTTTAGTCCTTTAACGGGTGCAGTAATATCTTGGTATCCGGAAAGTGGCACCAGAGCAGGGACCAGAGGGGAGCACGGAGGGGGTAATATGTCCGTGTCGCACTTCCACGTGCAGCACTTGCCCATCTACAGGAAACAAGGGCACTGCACATAGACAGAGTTGCCTCAATTTTGCCTACACTCACCAGAACCTGGGTCTCATTGATGCCATGTTAAGCAGTCACAGTGTCTGCCTTGTTATTCTGATGCTGTCAGCATACCACAGATATACATTGCCAATTAGGAGTTTAATTGCACCAACTAAAGTGGCTAGCCGAACATCCAAGGCTTCATCCTTCTTCCAAGGGACTGAAGTTACTGGTGCCATACGGGCATGCACACACATGTCCAGGGCTCTGTATATGTAGTGGGTGTAGTTTACCTTGGGAGTTAGGCCATTGAATGTTGATTTGAATACAGTGTTTGTAGTTGGGCCTGTGATGTCAGGGGACAGAAGAGAGCGGTCTGACATAAGAGAGGGTCATTCCTCTGCTCTCCTCCTGCCTGGACTCATAGAGAAAATTCATGTAGAGGTAACCAAATCTGATTTAGAGTTGCCATTGCTGAAGTGTTTGCCTCTGCTCTTGGGGTTATTCTTAGGTTTGGAATCCCCTGAAAGCAGCCTGAATATAATACTGAGCTATATTGCCCTTGGTCTTGGTTATTACTGTTCATTTGATTCAATATATATATGTAGCGCCCCCTTACTTTTAGTACGGGCACTACGCTAAAGTTAATGGGGAATGGGAGAGTTATTCTCCCATTCACAATTTGCTAAATTTAGGCTGCTGTCGTTCCTGAACTGTCCTGTAGGTCAGTCTGCGCTCCAGGGATGTAGTTCCAATCCCTGGGCGGAAGTTGGCGCTAGAGGGGTTCTGGTGGAGCCACTTTTCCCCAGCAGCCAATTAGAGGAGTTTTCCCTCGCGGGGCATGCTGGGGGAGAGTATATCTGTGGCAGACACCTTTTTCTTTGGTCCTTCTTCGCGGATTCCAGGTGCGGCATCCACCTTCAGGGTGCGCGCATCCAACGGACCCCGGCTATGGCCTTCCAGGTTGGGGTCGCACGCTACGCGGAGTTCCATGTTGCTGACAGGGGCTATTGAAAGGATCCCAGGCTGGATGCCGCTCGATTGGGGGATCGGCTTGAGGAGAACCCGGAGGCAGGTTGTCCAATAGGGCTTGAACGAACCATCGGGGATCTGGTGACCGGGACATTGACAGGTACGCTTCAACTGTCACCCGGTGACCTCAACTTAATCTACTGGGAGGATTCGCCCAATCTATTCAGCTCATTTAATTACTAAGCCTGTGGCAGGGGCACTAGAGCCAGGTCTGTGGCAGAGGCCTGTTGCTCCCAGAAATCTCGACTGACACTTCGGCTGCCAGGCTCATGACAGGAGTCTGTTCAGGGCCACTTCACCCACTCTGGCTAGAGTGGCGACGAAATGCAATTGATACTACTGAGAGCAGGATTGCTCGGTTCTTATCCTTGTAAGATAGCTGGTAAGATAGCGCAGGGGGCTAATGCTCTTTTGCAGCAGTCTGTGATTGCCTGTGTCCCAAGGGTTGCAGGTTCGATCCCGGCAGGGTCCACTCAGCCTTTCATCCTTCCAAGGTCGGTAAAATGAGTACCATTGATTGGGTAATAATGACAACCATTATCAGCGCTTAGACACATGGGCAACGGTGTAATTGGCGCTATATAAGTGTAAGCATTAATAATATTATTATTATCCAGGCCTGATACTGCAAAGTTCTCTTCTGCTTCATCAACCTTCTTGCTATACCTCATGTTGATGTTGGCCATGTTGGGCCTGGAAATAAAGCATTTGAAAACCTTTATTCAATGACTGGACATTCGCTCACTACTCTAAGCTACTCTGCTGATCAACTACACCCCTAGACAACACTGAAAGGTAACTTAATATGCCGATCCCAACAACAACCAGCGGCTCCTGAAGGGGGTAGCGCTACATATATATTGTTACTGTTTGTTACTTTTCCACAGAAAACCTTAAAATAAGGGCAATTTCTGTGTTTTATCATAACGTGTGTGTTTCTCATTGGTCCTTGCACTTACACTATTACCAAGTGTGTCAGAGAGGCTGAGACTGGTATTGTGGTCGAGATGCAGAGTACGCAACAAATATACTCAAGTGGCTCCTGTGGGGGTAGCGCTACATTTATTTAAAAAAATATATATTTTTCTTTGTAATTAAGTAACCTTTAAGGTGTGTGAATGTGTGGGTGTGCGTGTGTTTTGGGAGGCAGGTATCCAAAGCAGTCATGAAAGTACCTGACCTTGGGGGGAAACAAGTGTACATTTTGCACTGAGCCTTGGACTTTCACATGCATCATATGACCAGTCTCTTACTGCCCTCTTAAGCAGTTGCCCAGTCTTTAAATGTCTCTTGTAACATGATCACAGTCTCACAGTTTTGAAAATGGGCTGTTCCTGAAGTCAGCAAGCTCACAGCATGCTCCATCGACAGAAAAAAGCCACCAATTGACCATGGGGGAGTGTGGTTTTCTGGAGGATTGGCGGATCAGGTAAGTATAAACTTTGCGCTCACCCCCCTAGAAAAAACGAACAGTTGACCCATGCAGTGCACATGCGCTGAAAAAATTTGCCAGAGTTGGGCTTAAACCAGGGGTCTCAAACTGGAGGCTCTCCAGCTGTTGTGAAACTACAAGTCATTGCAAGGCTGACAGTTACAAGCATGACTCCCACAGGCAAAGGCATGATGGGACTTGTAGTTTCGCAGCAGCTGTAGGGACACCAGTTTGAGACTCCTGGCTTAAACTGATGGGTTTCGTTACACTTTAATGTCTCCCAAAGCAAATCCCAATCTCCTACTTTCTCCTGCAGTATGTCTCCAGCAGTACATGACCAGTCTCTGAGTGTTTACTATATCATTATCAGGTATGTTCAGTTGGTGATGTCAGGAGCTGTATTTGAGGCCCCCAAAATCTAGTAACATGACTAAAGCAGTCCATACATTGATCTTTTTTTTTTTTTTTTTTCCAACCAATGGGTTGGGAAAAAAAAACTCAACTTCCGCATCCACACATTCCAGGTAGATGGGGGAATCCTCCCGACTGAGCTATTGCATTGAGCATTAGTTGTATAGAAGCCGATTGGAAGATTGACTTCTGTACAACCACCCTGCCCATACAGGGATCAAAATTAGACTGGTCCCTGCAGAACCCGCCAAATTTGGATCCACGTATGGCAAGCTTAATGCGTAATAAGAGTACCACTCTGTTCAGATCAAATTCTGACGTAAACACTGTTGTGATAATACCTATATAGGGTAGCAATCGCTCTTCAACGACTGACCCTATAAACCTGGAGTTGCTGAATGATTTTGAAAATGAAATAACATTTGTAAGTACTTGGGGGGGGATTACAACATATTCCTGACAGAGATAGATTAAAGGATGGAAATGATTCACCCTGAGAAGAGACACAATTTCCTTGGTAATAATATTCAGCAGGACAATAAATTATAGGATAAAACACTATCAAAGTGACATTGTTTCAAAAAAACAAATCAATTAACAGTTTTCATTTGATGTAAGCATTGATAAAGGTGGATTATCACATTAGCCAAGCCTGCCAGAATTAAAGATCAAGATCTACACATCTCCAAACACGTTGTCCAATAACCTTCCTAAAGTATCTTTCTGGCCCTGTATGTTTTTATGCAACAAAAGTTTAAATATGTTGTCTGGGCACAAAGGGCTAGATTCACATAGATCAGTGGATCTTTAGATCCACGTGATCTATGTGATTTAAGATCCGCTGCAGCAAGTTTGAGAGGCAAGTGGGTAATTCACAAAACACTTACCTCCAAACTTGCGGTGGCGGATCATAAATCCCCCGGCGGAATTTAAATTCCGCGGCTAGGGGGAGTGTACTATTTAAATCAGGCGCGTCCCCGCGCCGATTTAAATGTACATGCGCCGTCCGCGATTTTTCCCGGCGTGCATTGCTCCCACTGACGTCGCTAGGACGTCAGTGGTTTCGGCGTGAGCGTAACTTGCGATGAGCGGGTTAGAGAATCGGCGTACGCAAACGACGTAAAAAAAATGAATCAGTCACATAGATACGACCGGCCTAAGTCAGAGATACGACGGTGCATCAGGAGATACACCGTCGTATCTCTTTGTGAATCTGGCCCAAAAACTTTCGTTTAAATACATTCCTCAATATTAAAGTGGTTGTAAACCCAAAATAAAAACAAAAAAAAACCTTGCAAGACAAAAGGCATAATGAGCTAGTATGCATCGCAGGTTCCCAGTGCTGTGATTGGTCAGAGACGTGGTGACGTCACTCCCACGCATGTGCACAGGAGCCGCCAGCCACGGCACGCTGCTGAAGAAACAGCATGAGCCTTTTCTTCAGTGCACATGCGCTGATGACGTCGGAGCAAGCATATATGGTAAATATCTCCTAAACCGTGCAAGTTTAAGAGGTATTTACAGTACCTACAGGTAAGCCTAAATATAGGCTTACCTGTAGGTACAAGGGGTGTAACAGGGTTTACAACCACTTTAACAATGTATATAAACCCACAAATGCTGCCTGCAAAAAATTACAGGAAGGGGGAGAAGATAAACCAGTCACCCTGCACAAGGAGGAAGAGCAACAGTGACCGGTCTTTATCACAGGAAGTTTCTGCACAGGAGTAAAGTTTCACACTGGATTACTGCACAGATATGAAAGGAATACACAAAGCACACCAAAATTCAATAAAAATACACGTGACATTTAGATGACATTTGCTTATCTTTGGCTTTAAAGTGGTTGTGCATATTTTACATACAGTATACCCAGTGAAGTGACTGACCTTAGGTGATATTTATCTCCTGTGAGAAGAGGAACAAAGACCAGCGTCGCTGAGAACTAGACATGTGCACGCTGAAATATTTTGTTTTGTAATTTCGTTTTCGTCCGAAAAATAAATGTATTTAGTTACTCCCAAAATTTGTTTTTATTTATTTCGTTTTTCGTTAAAAAAATGCATTAGTCCGAAAATCCAAATTAAGGTCGAATCTTTAATTGAAGGCTTAATAAGTGTCTGTTGAATGTTCTAAGAAAAAAAAAGAAGATTCGACAGAATCTTTAAAAAAAATTAAATACATTTTGACTCTTCATGTCTCTCTATGTCGAATCTTCATGTCTCTCTATGTCGAATCTTCATGTCTCTCTATGGCCCTGTACACACAGCCAGAAACTCGGTCGGAGCTGTATTCTGCCGAGAAACCCGGCCGTGTCTACACTTTCGGCCGAGGAAGCCGACGAGGATCTCGGCGAGGAAATAGAGAACATGTTCTCTATTTACTCGTTGTTCAATAGGAAATTTCGGCTCGCCGAGATCCTCGGCGGCTTCACAAGGAACTCGACGAGCAAAACGATGTGTTTTGCCCATCGAGTTTCTCGGACGTGTGTACGGGGCCTAAGTCGAATCTTTTCTCTCTATGTCGACTCTTCTTCATGTTTATATAATGTCGAATCTTTTCTCTCTATGTCGAATCTTTTCTCTTTATGTAGAATAATATTGGACTAACAGAGTTAAGGTTAGGCACAATTAAGGTCGAATCTGTCATTGAAGGCTTATGGTGTCTGTCGAATGTTCTAAGAAGAAAAAAAAAAAAGAAGATTTGACTCTTCATGTCTCTCTATGTCGAATCTTCATGTCTCTCTATGTCGAATCTTCATGTCTCTCTATGTCGAATCTTTTCTCTCTATGTCGACTCTTCTTCATGTCTCTATAATGTCAAATCTTTTCTCTCTATGTTGAATCTTTTCTCTTTATGTAGAATAATATAGGCACATTTGACCGAAACGAAAATGAAAATAAAGCATTTGTTTATGTCGGATTATTCGGTTTTCGTTTTCTGTGCTTTCGTTATCGTTTGTTAAAATGATAACGAAAATACCTGAAATTTGGACGAAAACGAATGCATGTCTACTGAGGACAGGCACCGTGCTAGATCAAGAGAAGACTCAGGTAAGTATAAAGGTGTGATACTACCACTAGGACATTTAAGTTAAAGAGGATATTCAGGACATGAGGACACACAAGCTTTCTCATTCCTGCTGAACCAGATTTAGTCTTGTTTGTATTCCCGCCACACACGTTCCTGGAAAGAAGGATCATCTGTAGTGGGTGCTGTAGCGACTACTAGCTTGATACTGGAAACATCACAAATAAATGGACACCAAGGATCTCAAATATTATCCAAAGGATTTTATTGCAGAAAGATTACATCACAAGAATGAGTGCAATGTTTCGGAGCCACGCAGGACCCCTTCGTCAGGCATGTTTCAGAGCCACGCAAGATCTCTTCATCAGGCATGTTTCAGAGCGACACAGGACACCTTCGTCAGGCATGTTTCGGAGCCACGCAGGACCCCTTCGTCAGGCATGTTTTTGGATCCACGCAGGACCTCTTTCGTCAGGCATGTGCCTGACGAAGGGGTCCTGTGCGGCTCCGAAACGTTGCACTTGTTCTTGTGAAGTGATGTTTCTGCAATAAAAGCCTTTGGACGATATTTGAGGATCTGGTATTTGGTGTGCTGGCAAATATGTACATGTATTTATGGTTGGATTTTCACTGCTTATATTACATAGAAAATGGAATTAATTGTGTATTAATGAATACAGTCCTGCATTCATTTGTGTGCTTCATATCTGTCTGAAGTTCCCAAGCCACAGTTAGGAAAAAATCCTGCTTTCACAAATGTATGCTGGATATTGTATTGTGGCAATTTTTGAAGCTTTCCATTTGCGTTTGTATTAGAACCAGACAATCCACACCAAACAGTTTTATTATTTGGCTTTATTGAGACAAAATGAGATTAATATTAGTGCAAAAATCAAACGAAAATGCCCTTTGAATGGCAATGCAATGGTTGCTGTTTTTAGAGTTTATTGAACCATTTTCAATTGTTTTTCATTACTGAGAGACAATAAGATTATTATATATTTTAAAGATGCTTTTTATTGTTTTATACAAAAATAAAAACAGCTTTAGATCACAATGCAACAAACAAAAAATCTAACAATAGAATACATATCATTGTCTTTCTTAACTGTATACAAAAAATGTATATAGTAATTGTGAATGAATTTTAGAAAAGAGGTAAAAGCAATAATAAACCTGCAAACAAGAGAGAACAGAGGTAATAGGAATATTAAAGCGGGAGTTCACCCTAAAAAAATTTTTTAACCTTAGATTGATGCTAGGGGAATCGGCTATTTTTTTTAAAATCGAAGCTGTACTTACCGTTTTAGAGAGCGATCTTCTCAGCTGCTTCCGGGTATGGTCTTCAGGACTGGGCGTTCCTATTTTGATTGACAGGCTTCCGATGGTCGCATCCATCGCGTCACGAGTAGCCGAAAGAAGCCGAACGTCGGTGCGGCTCTATACGGCGCCTGCGCACCGACGTTCGGCTACTTTCGGAAAATCGTGACGCGATGGATGCGACCGTCGGAAGCCTGTCGGAAGACTGTCAATCAAAATAGGAACGCCCAGTCCCGCAGCCCATACCCAGAAGCGGCGGAGAAGATCGCTCTCTAAAACGGTAAGTACAGCTTCGATTTAAAAAAAATAGCCGATTCCCCTAGACAAAATGAGCCTCAATCTAATGTTAAAAATTAACATTTCCGGGTGAACCTCCACTTTAAACAGACTGTGCAAGCAAAAGTGGTAGACACCTGGATCACAGGATCTCAGGGGAAGTAAACGTAAGAGGAGAGTGATACCATGGACCCCAAATTTTAACAAAACTTCACTGGAGAGCCAACAATTAAAGTAGGTTAGTTACAGTGGTAAAACTGAATTAAAGTGGTTCTAAATCCTAAGGCTGGGTTCACACTGACGGTTTACCCGAATCCAATTCATATGACAGGAAATTGTGACCTGGTCTGCGGAGCGGATTGTACAGAGGTCCTGCAAGTCTTTGGCTCCGTTTCAGGGCTGAATTCATGCAAAGATTTGGCCCTGATTCTTCCTTGAAACGTAGAACAGGGATGCACTGGACTTTCTACTACTTCCTATGGAAAAAACCTGGGAAGTACCGCTTCCTCTTTCCTATATACCCCACTACAGGAAGTGACATAACCCAGGCTGAAGCAACCTGTCCACAGTTTACCCTGCAGTAACCAAACATTAAAGTATATGTAAACAATCACCTTCTAAAACATCCCATTCAGTTTAAAATTAAAATTAAAGGTAAAACATTTGTGTGTGTGTGTGTGTGTATATATATATATATTATATGTAGCACTACCTCACGAAGGAGCTGCTGAGTATTTTTGGGTGGCACGTTACCTCTATCTTCTCGCTGTCCAGGGTAAAAGGAGAGTCCGATGAATTTCAATGTCCACACAAGGCACTTCTTTTTCCAAGATTTATTTGCAGAACTTGAGTAGAAAAGAAGTAAAGGGGTGGAAGGGTAGGTAGGTTCAGGTGTATATTCACAAATAGGAAACCCTCCTGCTTCCAGCATTCAGTTCTCATTGCCACTCTGAGTGGGTATTGCTCACCCGGATAGGTCCCTCTCACTGGCCTAGCAGCCGGAATGGCGCATAGAATAAATGAGGAGACACTTTGGTCCAGAATCCTCTGCCACAGGATTCAGCACCCGGATCTCTCCAGCATAACTTTAGGAGAACTTAGATCTGACAGGCGACCACTGTCAAGCCTCTCAGTGTATGGTGCATCCTTTGATGAAGTTTCCAGGCCTTCTCCCAAGATATCAGCCTCTTGCATGGTCCTCTCCAGGACAGGTCCTTCCCTGGCTTCCTTCATCAAGTGGCTTCCTCCCGCAGGATGGGCAGCACAGGATCACCTCTTCAGAAAGCGCAGACCCAGTCTCACTACTGGGCCCACCATGTAAAGCCACGAAACCAGACCAACGTGGTCCCGGAGTCAAGATTCAGGACCCCCTCCGGGCCAGACGGGCCACGAGGCACGAACAACCGACCCACCCCAATGGCGTCTGTCCCTTAAGTACCCCTTCCCAGCATGCACAGTAGGGCGACCACTCCCACTGATCCGTTGCCTAGGAGGACACCCAATGCACCTTGACCTTGCTGCTGCCACCCTTGGCCTGGAGTGGTAATGACACCCCCAGGCAAACAATGGTGGGACACACAGCACAGCCATGGCTGGAACAGAGGCTAAATTTGCCATTAATCACACCAGTCTGAGCCCAGATAACAGCTCAGATCCCACTAAATTTAAAGCAGCGCCTGTTCAACAGGAGCAGGCCGCTACATATAAATACCCTTTTTACCTTTTTTATGAATGATCACATTCCTTCTGTTCTCAGCTGCATAAGAGCTGGGGGAGCAGCGAATGGCTGTGCAGGGAGGGGGGGTGTGGGCAAGTCTGGTCATTGGAGGGGGCATACTGAGTTCACAGCATAACTAGAGAACTGACCATGCTGTGCTTTCATGCTTAGTGAGGTCAGTTATTAATAGGGAAGCAGAGGGACTGGCAGGAGCACCAATGATTTCACACAAAGGAAGCAAAACAAAGACAGGAGACTTATTCATACAAGTACATGGTACAGCAGGCACATATCAGGAATATGAAATGCTGGGGCAACAAACACTTTAACCCCTTGCAGTACAGCTTTTCAGAACATGCCTACACTTTGTTGTGAAGTATCTGGTGATCCTGCTAGCATAGATCCCAACTGTCCCTGATTTTGAGGGACTGTCCCTGATTTGGAACAATGTCCCTCTGTTCCTCTAACCTCCTCATTTGTCCATTATTTTGATCTGATTATAAATAAAAAGCGATATTTATCTTTCAAAAAGTGTTTAACAGTGCTAAATCTTTCATCCAATTTCTAAATTGCTGCATTTTTTAACCACTTCCTTACTGGGCACCTAAACCCCCTTCCTGCCCAGAGGACTTTTTGCGATTCGGCACTACGTCGCTTTAACTGACAATTGTGCGGTCGTGCGACGTGGCTCCCAAACAAAATTGACATCCTTTTTTTCCCACAAATAGAGCTTTCTTTTGGTGGTATTTGATCACCTCTGCGGTTTTTATTTTTTGCGCTATAAACAAAAATGTAAACATATGAGATCATCTCTCATTGCTGCACAGATCGCCTAGCAAACGGCCACTCCGATTGGCCGTTCACGGGGATCTGTGATTGGCTGTGTCCAAGGGACACGGTCAGCACAGGAGTTCCCCGCTGCGCGCGCGGGGAACGCGGAAAGGGGCGAACGTCAATTGACGGCGCCCCAGAGAAGTAGAACCACCCTGCGGCCGTATATAGTCGTACGGCCGTGGGGAAGTGGTTAATGTCAAAAGTCAGTATAAAGGAAATATAGTGGTAAAAAAAAAAAAAAGTTTACCTAGTCTTTTTTTTTTGTATAATTCTCCTCTAACCACTTAACCCCCGGACCATATTGCTGGTCAAAGACCAGGGCACTTTTTGCAATTCGGCACTGCGTCGCTTTAACTGACAATTGCGCGGTCGTGCGATGCGGCTCCAAAACAAAATTGGCGTCCCGCAAGTAGAGCTTTCTTTTGGTGGTATTTGATCACCTCTGCGGTTTTTAGTTTTTGTGCTATAAACAAAAATAGAGCGACAATTTTGAAAAAAAATAATATTTTTTACTTTTTGCTATAATAAATATCCCCCAAAAATATATTAAAAAAAACTTTTTTTTCCTCAGTTTAGGCCGATACGTATTCTTCTACATATTTTTCGTAAAAAAAAAATCGCAATAAACGTTTATTGATTGGTTTGCGCAAAAGTTATAGCGTTTACAAAATAGGGGATAGTTTTATGGCATTTTTATTAATATTTTTTTTACTAGTAATGGCAGCGATCAACGATTTTTTTTTCGGTACTGCGACATTATGGCGGACACTTCGGACACTTTTGACACATTTTTGGGACCATTGGCATTTTTATAGCGATCAATGCTATAAAAATGCCACTGGCAGGGAAGGGGTTAACACTAGGGGGCGGGGAAGGGGTTAAGTATGTTCCCTGCGTGTGTTCTCACTGTAGGGGGGGTGGACTCACTAGGGGAAATGACTGATCGCTGTTCATACAGACGGTCAGGCATTTCTCCCCCTGACAGGACCGGGAGCTGTGTGTTTACACACACAGCTCCTGGTCCTCGCTCTGTAATGAGCGATCGCGGGTGCCCGCCGGTGATCGCACCCGCCAGGCACGTGCGTCGGGATCAGGGATGAGCGGGGGGGCACACGCGCCTCTAGTGGCCGCTTTGCAAGGTGACGTAGAGCTACGGGCTCTCGTGCAGGGGAGCCGACCTGCCGCCGTATAACTGCGGCGGCTGGTCGGCAAGTAGTTAAGGGGGTGTGGCAAGGGGCGTGTCCTATGCCTACATACTTTGGCTAATAGGTGTCCCTCATTCCCATCTAAAAATGTTGGGAGGTATGTGCTAGTTCTCATATTCTCTTTTAATATGGTCATGCTAAGAGTAGAAGCAGATCATGGTAAATTTGCATCTCTTTCTTCTAGTTGGGAGCTACAGGACTATACTATATCTCACATTGTTTAATCATTTTTTTCAAAGAAAGCGTTCACATACACAAGGTAAATCTATGGAGGGACAAAATAAATGTAATAAATTCTGCCCATTAGTAAGGCTAAAAGGCAAACTACTGTCATAAAACAGGCATGGGAAGCCGGGCAATGCGATGAGAGACATAACCAATGCAATATATATATATATATATATGTATACATGCTTTGTTCATATTTCATGTCTGAGGTTTACATCCACTTTAACCACTTGAGACCCACGCTATTGACAAAAGACGTCAACAGCGCGGCTCTCAAGTGCCAAGTGGACGTCTTTGGACGTCTTTTAAAGTGCATTACCCGTGCGCGCCTCTGGGGGGCGCGCAGCGGGTAAACACTGTCTCGGTGCATCGCTGAAGAGCCGATGCGTGTACCTGGCAGCCGCGATGTCCGCCGGGTACACGCGATCGTCGGTAACACAGCAGGGACATGGAGCTCTGTGTGTAAACACAGAGCTCCACGTGCTGTCAGAGGAGAGGAGACCGATCTGTGTCCCTTTACATAGGGACACAGCATCGGTCACCTCCCCCAGTCACCCCCCTCCCCCCACACAGTTAGAACACACCCAGGATACACATTTAACCCCTTCCTCACCCCCTAGTGTTAACCCCTTCACTGCCAGTCACATTTATACAGTAATTAGTGCATTTTTATAGCACTGACCGCTGTATAAATGTGAATGGTCCCAAATTTGTGTCAAAAGTGTCCGATACGTCTGCCGCAATATCGCAGTCCCAATAAAAATTGCAGATCGCCGCCATTACTAGTAAAAAAAATAATAATAAAAAAAAATAATAATTCTGTTCCCCATTTTGTAGGCGCTATAACTTTTGCGCTTATTGCGATTTTTTTTTTTTACGTCGAAAAATACGTATCGGCCTTAACTGAGATAAAAAATAGTTTTTTTTTTTTTTTTAAATTGGGATATTTATTATAGCAACAAGTAAAAAATATATATATTTTTTTTAAATTGTCGCTCTTTTTTTGTTTATAGCGCAAAAAATAAAAACCGCAGAGGTGATCAAATACCACCAAAATAAAGCTCTATTTTGTGGGGGAAAAAGGACGTCAATTTTGTTTGGGAGCCACGTCGCACGACCGTGCAAATGTCAGTTAAAGCGACGCAGTGCCGGAAGCTGAAATTTCGCCTGGGAACGAAGGGGGTTTATGTGCCCAGTAAGCAAGTGGTTAAAGCTATAAATGGTATTAGAGCACAGCATGGCTTTCATGGACGGTCTCAGTGACAGTGTACACTGCCAGCTCATATTTTGCTGTGGAGTTGATTTTTTACAATAAGCTTGGCATACATACAACAGTAGCATTCCAATCTGATTCATTTTCAGGTAGCTTTAGCAGCAGCACATACTTTCTCATCAGTTACAAGGCTGCTTTGACTGGCTGATTGGCCAGAAGTTTGCTGTGGCTGTTCTTTTTGCTGATGCAAAATTGTTGGAAAATCTCTATCAAGCTACCTTTAAGAAATAAGAGACTGCAGAAAATAGAGCAGTGTAAGAGTTCACACCATGCGGATGTGACGGATGGTACAAGCATTTCTCTGCATACCTGCACGGCACGTGGCGGACTGCTCGTTTATTTTGCAAAATCATTCTGCGACACCAAGTGTTTTGGCACATGTGAAAACAAGCACACTAGCAGATGTGTTGGGGGGCTTTTATCAACTAATGGCATTACCATGCGACTGCTAAAGGGCGGCCCATTTCTGTGCAGGTTGGGAAAGTGTGTGATTTTGCACGTGTTCCCAATACGCACAGGGTGTGGACATAGCCTTTGCATTGTCCAGCAACAGGACACTTTTAGCAAGGCTAGGCCAAATTTCTAGAAACAAAGAACACAGGCTGGGGCTTTACTACAAGAATTAACCACTTAAGACCCGGACCTTTAGGCAGCTAAAGGACCCGGCCAGTTTTTGCGATTCGGCACCGAGTCGCTTTAACTGACAATTGCGCGGTCGTGCGATGTGGCTCCCAAACAAAATTGGCGTCCTTTTTTACCCACAAATAGAGCTTTCTTTTGGTGGTATTTGATCACCTCTGGGGTTTTTATTTTTTGCGCTATAAACAAAAATAGAGCGACGATTTTAAAAAAAATGCAATATTTTTTACTTTTTTCTATAATAAATATCCCCCAAAAATATATAAAACGTTATTTTTTTTCCTCAGTTTAGGCCGATACGTATTCTTCTACCTATTTTTGGTTAAAAAAATCGCAATAAGCATTTATCGATTGGTTTGTGCAAAATTTATAGCGTTTACAAAAAAGGGGATAGTTTTATTGCATTTTTATTATTATTTTTTTTTTTTACTACTAATGGCGGTGATCAGCGATTTTTTTCATGACTGCGACATTATGGCGAACACTTCGGACAATTTTGATACATTTTTGGGACCATTGTCATTTTCACAGCAAAAAATGCATTTAAAATGCATTGTTTACTTTGAAAATGACAGTTGCAGTTTGGGAGTTAACCACAAGGGGGCGCTGAAGCGGTTAAGTGTGACCTCATGTGTGTTTCTAACTGTAGGGGGTGTGACATCGATTGTGTTTCCCTATAAAAGGAAACACACGATCGATGACAGCGCCACAGTGAAGAACGGGGAAGCTGTGTTTACACACAGCTCTCCCCGTTCTTCAGCTCCGGGGACCGATCACGGGACTCCAGCGGCGATCGGGTCCGCGAGTCCTGCGGCCACGGTCACAGAGCTTCGGACCGGGTTGCGCGCATGCGCCCGCTGGGCTTAAAGAGCCACGTACATGTACGTGGATGTGCCCAGCCGTGCCATTCTGCCGACGTATATCGGCGTGAAAGCGTCCTTAAGTGGTTAAAGTAGAACTAAATCCACATCATAAAAAATATTCAATAAATGATATATTACATGCTGTTCATACTCATTGGGGATTATTTACTAAAGGCAAATCCACTTTGCATTGCAAGTGCACTTGGAAGTGCAGTCACTGTAGATCTGAGGGGGATATGTAAGGAAAATAAAAAAAAGCTATTTTTGCTTGCAGATGATTGGATGTTAAATCAGCAGAGCTTCCCCTCATTTTAGATCTTCCCCTCAGATCTACAGCGACTGCACTTCCATGTGAACTTTCAGTGCAAAGTGGATTTTTTTTTAGTAAATCAACCCCATTGAGTCTCTATGAGATTTTTTTTCTGTATTCTCCAAAAAAATGGTTGATCCTGCTGTTCTATATCACCCCCTTCTGTTCATGTCCCCAATGGGATTTTTCAGCTGTGGTGGCAACTCTGCACATGCTCAGTTTTCAGTGAGTTTCAGTTTACATGACAATATGCTAATGGGTGGATGATCTCAGCTCACGCAACAAGCACTGCCATGGGACTCCAGCGAGGAAGGAGTGTCACTGCTGCTCTGATCCTGACCTATGCCATGCTGCCTGCATGTTGGGGATGCTGCAGGGTAGGAGCTGCTGGGAGCGGTAGAAAGCTGTATTTACAGCCCATGGATGGTGAGCGGAACTCAGCTGGCCAGCAGGACCAGGTATGTGCTGCCTTCTCCCCATAGACTGTTCCTAAGCCCTGACCTGGCTGTGGTGTTGCTCTATAAATAGAGAGCAAGGGTAACAGTGGCACTGGCACACGCACACATGTTAACACTGCTGATGTGCACTGCCCTGCAACCTGCTGACCTTCGTACACTGCCCTGCAACCTGCTGACCTTTATGCACTGCCCTGCAACCTGCTGACTTTCGTACACTGCCCTGCAACCTGCTGACCTCCGTATACTGCCCTGCAACCTGCTAACCTTTGTACACTGCCCTGCAACCTGCTGACCTTCGTACACTGCCCTGCAACCTGCTGACCTTCGTACACTGCCCTGCAACCTGCTGACCTTCGTACACTGCCCTGCAACCTGCTGACCTTCGTACACTGCCCTGCAACCTGCTGACCTCCGTATACTGCCCTGAAACCTGCTGACCTCCGTATACTGCCCTGAAACCTGCTGACCTCCGTACACTGCCCTGCAACCAGCTGACCTTCGTACACTGCCCTGCAACCTGCTGACCTTCGTACACTGCCCTGCAAACTGCTGACCTTCATGCACTGCCCTGCAACCTGCTGACCTCCGTATACTGCCCTGCAACCCGCTGAACTTCGTACACTGCCCTATAATCTGCTGACCTCCGTACACTGCCCTGTAACCTAAGGTGACCAGATTTTTTAAATGAAATTCGGGGACATATATTATTTTTACTTGTAATGGCGACAATCAGCGACTCGCTACCCGTCGCCACCGCCCGTCTCACAGCCTGTCAAGTCTTACTCTCTGGGTCCCGGCTAATACTGGGTGGGGAGCGGAGGAAGATCCCTCCGCCAGGAAAGGCAAGGACATAAGCAGGCAGGCGGCTGGCCCGGACTTGAGTCAAGGCAGAAGAACATGCGAGTGGAGCTGGATGGGCATGCACCCGAAACTGAAGAAATATTCCCTCCGCTCCGACCAGCACATGATCATCAGAAAGGGGCACAGATAGTGTAAAAAAATACACCCCCCTAAGCTAGTCAGAGCGGGGGGTGCAATTCAGATTTTTTTTTATTAATTCTGCACTGACTGTCCTTAAAATTGCCCCAGTCCCTGTTAAAATCCAATCCAGGGACAAAACTGGGGACAGACTTGGTCCAGGGACAGTGTGTCAGGGAAGGTTCCCCCTGCTGGTGTTACTGTTATGTTATCCTTGGGCTGCAGTACTGGCGTCCACCAGCGGGGCGTTCTTAGCAGTGTGGAGCACACAGCCCTTCCTGCGTTCAGGTGTGACCTGAATGCAATCAGCACGCCTCTATAAATGCCCGGTGTGTGTAATCACTCCTCGCCCTGGTATCGTCATACCTCCTGGACCTGAGCTGGTATTTGACCCTGATTTCTGGACCTAATCCTTGATCCCTGCCTGGACTTGTCCTCCCTGTGTCCTGATTCCTGTTCCCTCTTGGATTCCTGCCCCGCAGCCTGTCCATCCATCCGCTCCCTGATCCGCTGTGTTTCCATCCTCACCCATCTGCTGACTTCCCCTGTGTATGACCTCGGCCTGGCTTCGTTTATGAATACGGTATTTCCTCTGATTGTATATGCTATTTTGTTACGCACTGGTTGTCTTTGTTTATTTGTTAATAAACACCTTTTAACTTCACCACATACATTGTGGGTCTCCTCTGTGCAGTCACACAGTACTGGTCTACCAGCATTCCTGACAGTATACCAGGGCCATCCCTGACCAGACGTGCCTGCATTGAGGAACCATCCTGTTGCGGTGCGTTTTTTGAAGATGGATTTCAATGAAATCACTTTTCTCTGCTGGCAGAGGAGGATGAGGAGTATTGTCGCCAGGTTTTTGAGGGATGGACAAGTGACCGGCTGATGGAAACCATCCGATCAGCCCATTCCATGGTGGATCAGGGTTATATGTCTTATGATGATGTTCAGGCAGTCCCGGACTGGGACAAAAAATAGGCCCGGGCATTTTAGACTGAGCAGCCCGGGGGGGGGGGGCACGCGGCGGGGGTTAATGATGGAATGCCCGCACAGAGAGAGAGACTGCTCCACATTTGTGGCACAGAGAGAGAAATCACTCCACATTGCTGGAACAGAGAGAAATCGTTGGACATTTCCCATTGTTGTACTGAAGTCAGTTGATAGATCGGAGTCTGTATAACCAGTCTGCACATTGATAGATTGAAATTTCTGCTGAACTGGCAGAATTTCAATCTATTTATGATGGCCTAAGTCCACCAGTCTCTGAGTTTAATAATATCCTCAAATCTTCAGAAAGGGGTTCTCAACTTAGGTTTAGAAATTCACTTTGAACTCCACCTTATTTCCAGAACTCTCATTATGTATTAGATGTGCAAAGAATAAGGTGAGAGAACATCTAATACCTATAAAGAGTAATGAAATTAGGTGGAGTACAAAGTGAAATATCTGGAGGGACTGGCTGAGGTTAAAACAGGCAGGGAGGAAATTAGGCATCACCTCCTTACTGTCTGTCAAATGCCTCTGAAAAGTGAAATGAGAATTGATAACTTTTCAGTGGAGTATCTGTGAGTGCAAGCCTTTTGGCTCACACTGTTGCTCAACATTTTTTTGGGGGAAGCAATCGAACTGAACAAAAACATCAAATGCAGCCACTGTGCCCCATTATATGCAGCCACTGTGCCCCATCAAATGCAGCCACTGTGCCCCATCAAATGCAGCCACTGTGCCCCATTATATGCAGCCACTGTGCCCCATTAAATGCAGGCACTGTGCTAATCAAATGCAGCCACTTTGTCCTATCAAATGCAGCCGTTGTGCCCCATCAAATGCAGCCACTGTGCCCCATCAAATGCAGCCACTGTGCTACATCAAATGCAGCCACTGTGCCCCATCAAATGCAGCCACTGTGCCCCATCAAATGCAGCCACTGTGCCCCATCAAATGCAGCCACTTTGTCCCATCAAATGCAGGCCAGCAGGCCATTTGGGCATTTTTTTCAACTGCCCCTGAACACATTTAATGTTATCCTATGTGTCCATGCACACATTCGTTTTTTTTTTGCGTTTTAAAGCAGTTGGGTTTAGGCTCGTTTTTTTCAGAAGCAAAATTTTGGGTTCAGACGCAAAAGTTTTTGCATTTCAGACGCAAATCGCGGCAAATCGCTGCTAAACGCGGCAAAACAAGGTACCGGCGTTTTACCGCGATTTCGTTTATAGGCGTTTTTAAAGGTGACCTATTTTTTTACATTAGAAATCTCAAAAATTATGGCAAATTATGAAAAACCATAAAAAAACATTAAAAATGTAATTGTTTGCATTGCATTGTGGACAATCCACAACTTGTGGCAGGTGACGTGGCCAGTGGACAATCCACAACTTGTGGCAGGTGGCGTGGCCAGGTGACATGGCAGATGACGTGGCAAGTGTACAATACACAACTTGAGGCAGGTGACGTGGCAAGTGGACAATCCACAACTTGTGGCAGGTGACGTGGCCAGTTGACGTGGCAGGTAACGTGGCCAGTGGACATTCCACAACTTGTGGCAGGTGACGTGGCCAGGTGATGTGGCAGGTGACGTGGCCAGGTGACGTGGCAGGTGACGTGGCCAGGTGATTTGGCAAGTGGATAATCCACTTGTGGCAGGTGACATGACAAGTGGACAATCCACAACTTGTGGCAGGTGTCGTGGTCAGGTGACGTGGCAAGTGGACAATCCACAACTTGTGGCAGGTGACATGGCCAGTTGACGTGGCAGGTGACGTGGCCAGGTGATGTGGCAGGTGACGTGGCCAGGTGATGTGGCAGGTGACGTGGCAGGTGACATTGCAAGTGGACAATCCACAACTTGTGGCAGGTGACGTGGCCAGGTGACGTGGCCAGTGGACAATCCACAACTTGTGGCAGGTGACGTGGCCAGGTGATTTGGCAAGTGGATAATCCACTTGTGGCAGGTGACGTGACAAGTGGACAATCCACAACTTGTGGCAGGTGTCGTGGTCAGATGACGTGGCAAGTGGACAATCCACAACTTGTGGCAGGTGACATGGCCAGTTGACGTGGCAGGTGACGTGGCCAGGTGATGTGGCAGGTGACGTGGAAGGTGACGTGGCCAGGTGACATGGCAAGTGGACAATCCACAACTTGTGGCAGGTGACGTGGCCAGGTGACGTGGCCAGTGGACAATCCACAACTTGTGGCAGGTGGCGTGGCCAAGTGACATGGCAGATGACGTGGCAAGTGGACAATACACAACTTGAGGCAGGTGACGTGGCAAGTGGACAATCCACAACTTGTGGCAGGTGACATGGCCAGTTGACGTGGCAGGTGACGTGGCCAGTGGACATTCCACAACTTGTGGCAGGTGACGTGGCCAGGTGATGTGGCAGGTGACGTGGCCAGGTGACATGGCAAGTGGACAATCCACAACTTGTGGCAGGTGACGTGGCCAGGTGACGTGGCCAGTGGACAATCCACAACTTGTGGCAGGTGGCGTGGCCAGGTGACATGGCAGATGACGTGGCAAGTGGACAATACACAACTTGAGGCAGGTGACGTGGCAAGTGGACAATCCACAACTTGTGGCAGGTGACGTGGCCAGTTGACGTGGCAGGTGACGTGGCCAGTGGACATTCCACAACTTGTGGCAGCTGACGTGGCCAGGTGATGTGGCAGGTGACGTGGCCAGGTGACGTGGCCAGTGGACAATCCACAACTTGTGGCAGGTGACGTGGCCAGGTGACGTGGCCAGTGGACAATCCACAACTTGTGGCAGGTGGCGTGGCCAGGTGACATGGCAGATGACATGGCAAGTGGACAATACACAACTTGAAGCAGGTGACGTGGCAAGTGGACAATCCACAACTTGTGGTAAGTGACGTGGCCAGGTGATGTGGCAGGTGATGTGGCCAGGTCACGTGGCCAGTGGACAATCCACAACTTGTGGCAATTGACATGGCCAGTTGACGTGGCAGGTGACGTGGCCAGTGGACAATCCACAACTTGTGGCAGGTGACGTGGCCAGGTGACGTGGCAGGTGATGTGGCCAGGTGACGTGGCCAGGTGACATGGCAAGTGGACAATCCACAACTTGTGGCAGGTAACGTGGCCAGGTGACATGGCAGGTGACGTGGCCAGGTGACGTGGCCAGTGGACAATCCACAATTTGTGGCAGGTGACGTGGCCAGGTGATTTGGCAAGTGCATAATCCACTTGTGGCAGGTGATGTGGCAAGTGGACAATCCACAACTTGTGGCAGGTGTCGTGGTCAGGTGACGTGGCAAGTGGACAATCCACAACTTGTGGCAGGTGACGTGGCCAGTTGACGTGGCAGGTGACGTGGCCAGTGGACATTCCACAACTTGTGGCAGGTGACGTGGCCAGGTGACATGGCAGATGACATGGCAAGTGGACAATACACAACTTGAAGCAGGTGACGTGGCAAGTGGACAATCCACAACTTGTGGTAAGTGACGTGGCCAGGTGATGTGGCAGGTGACGTGGCCAGGTCACGTGGACAATCCACAACTTGTGGCAATTGACGTGGCCAGTTGACGTGGCAGGTGACATGGCAAGTGGACAATCCACAACTTGTGGCAGGTAACGTGGCCAGGTGACATGGCAGGTGACGTGGCAAGTGGACAATCCACAATTTGTGGCAGGTGACGTGGCCAGGTGATTTGGCAAGTGCATAATCCACTTGTGGCAGGTGACGTGGCAAGTGGACAATCCACAACTTGTGGCAGGTGTCGTGGTCAGGTGACGTGGCAAGTGGACAATCCACAACTTGTGGCAGGTGACGTGGCCAGTTGACGTGGCAGGTGACGTGGCCAGTGGACAATCCACAACTTGTGGCAGGTGATGTGGCCAGGTGATGTGGCAGGTGATGTGGCCAGGTGACGTGGCAGGTGACGTGGCCAGGTGACATGGCAAGTGGACAATCCACAACTTGTGGCAGGTGACGTGGCCAGGTGACATGGCAGGTGACGTGGCCAGTGGACAATCCACAACTTGTGGCAGGTGGCGCACTCGGCCAGCTCAGTGGCCTTTTTGCAGGACATTAGAGCAGCCCAGGGGGCAAATGCATTCTTGCAACCCAGCCCAGTCCGCCCCAAGGGCCTTGGTACACCTCTGGGTAGAAGTGACATGCGGGCCGCCTAGGGCTGTTCGCGGGCCACCGAGGGCCATTCGCGGGCCGCGATCGGCCCGCGGGCCGCCAATGGCCATTCGCGGGCCACTACCGGCCCGCGGGCCGCCGCGGCCCACCGGGCATATGCCCGGTATGCCCTATGGCCAGTCCGGGCCTGTGTTCAGGCATTAATCCAGTTATGTGTTAAACCGGCCCTGTCGTTCATTCCAGATGGTAGTGATGATTTCTCTCCTCCCTTCAGTCGTGACCAAGTTGAATCCTTGATATGGTTATTAGAGGATGATCCAGTTTCTTTTGATGAACATTATTCCTCTTGTTCCCAGCAGAAGTTGTCTGAGTGCATTAGTTCAGTGCAGTCTCTGATTAGACAAGGTGTGTGTGAATCTGCTTTTGTTCAGCCTGTGCTGCAGGCCTGGTCAGATCTCCTGATTCCAGCAAATCCACCTGTTTCCAGCCTTGCCATTAACCACTCACCTTCCCAAAGATCCATCTGTCCATCACCAATGGCAACCCCAGTTGAAGCTCAGTATACACTGCTTCCCACCAGATACCAATATCCAGTCTCTGCTCCCTGTACCTATCCTGTATACAACCCACCTGTCTCTTCTCAGCCGCCTACTAACCCACAAAAACTTCCTCCAGCTACTGTTCCCTCTACTCTGCCATATCCCAATCCTCCTTTCCAGTCTGCTGCACCCCTTACCTACAGAGCTTCTGTGGCTAAGCCCAAGAAAAAACGAAAGTTTTTCCCAACCAAGATGATCCTGCCAGTAACCCAACCTGTCTCCACACCAACCAACCTGCTCCAGTCTGCTTGCATGCCAGCTGAACCTGATTCTGCCAAACCTCTACCTGCTATGCGGCCAGTTTGCCAGCCTGAAGTTGCTGTGCCAGTTTGCCAGCCTGAAGTTGCTGTGCCAGTTTGCCAGCCTGAAGTTGCTGTGCCAGTTTGCCAGCCTGAAGTTGCTGTGCCAGTTTGCCAGCCTGAAGTTGCTGTGCCAGTTTGCCAGCCTGAAGTTGCTGTGCCAGTTTGCCAGCCTAAAGTTGCTGTGCCAGTTTGCCAGCCTAAAGTTGCTGTGCCAGTTTGCCAGCCTGAAGTTGCTGTTTCAGTGCCATCTGCCCTGCCTGTTTCAGTGCCATCCGTCCTGCCTGTGAAGTTCCTGTCCGCTGCCCAGTCTGAGGTGTCCCTGCCCGCTGCCCAGCCCGACGACCCGGAGTTTGCTGCCCAGCTCGACGACCCGGAGTTTGCTGCCCAGCTCGACGACTCGGAGTTTGCTGCCCAGCTCGACGACCCGGAGTTTGCTGCTGCCCAGCTCGACGACCCGGAGTTTGCTGCCCAGCTCGACGACCCGGAGCCTGCTGCCCAGCTCGACGACCCGGAGCCTGTTTCCCAGCTCGACGACCCGGAGCCTGTTTCCCAGCTCGACGACCCGGAGCCTGCTTCCCAGCTCGACGACCCGGAGCCTGCTTCCCAGCTCGACGACCCGGAGCCTGCTTCCCAGCTCGACGACCCGGAGCCTGCTTCCCAGCTCGACGACCCGGAGCCTGCTTCCCAGCTCGACGACCCGGAGCCTGCTTCCCAGCTCGACGACCCGGAGCCTGCTGCCCAGCTCGACGACCCGGAGCCTGCTGCCCAGCTCGACGACCCGGAGCCTGCTGCCCAGCTTGATTGGCCCCTATCTGCATCCCAGCTTGATGTACTTTTTGCCCAACCTAAGATTTTTGTACCCGCTGCCCAGCTTGAGCTGCACTTTGCCCTGTTAAAAGTCATGGACTTTCATCCGGCCCAACCTGATGTGACTTTATCTGCTGCCCAGCTTGACACCACGGACTTTCCCCAGCAACAGCTAGTTGGAGCGTCCGGAGGCCGCTCCTTTGGGGGGGGGTACTGTCAGGGAAGGTTCCCCCTGCTGGTGTTACTGTTATGTTATCCTTGGGCTGCAGTACTGGCGTCCACCAGCGGGGCGTTCTTAGCAGTGTGGAGCACACAGCCCTTCCTGCGTTCAGGTGTGACCTGAATGCAATCAGCACGCCTCTATAAATACCCGGCGTGTGTAATCACTCCTCGCCCTGGTATCGTCATACCTCCTGGACCTGAGCTGGTATTTGACCCTGATTTCTGGACCTGATCCTTGATCCCTGCCTGGACTTGTCCTCCCTGTGTCCTGATTCCTGTTCCCTCTTGGATTCCTGCCCCGCAGCCTGTCCATCCATCTGCTCCCTGATCCGCTGTGTTCCCATCCTCACCCATCTGCTGACTTCCCCTGTGTATGACCTCGGCCTGGCTTCGTTTATGAATACGGTATTTCCTCTGATTGTATATGCTATTTTGTTACGCACTGGTTGTCTTTGTTTATTTGTTAATAAACACCTTTTAACTTCACCACATACATTGTGGGTCTCCTCTGTGCAGTCACACAGTACTGGTCTACCAGCATTCCTGACACAGTGTCCTCAATCCGGAGACTGTCCCCGGAAAACCGGGGATGTCTGGTCACCCTACTGTAACCTCCTGACCTCCGTAACACTGCCCTGCAACCTGCTGACCTTCATACACTGCCCTGCAACCTGCTAACCTTCATACACTGCCCTGCAACCTGCTGACCTTCATACACTGCCCTGCAACCTGCTGACCTCCGTACACTGCCCTGCAACCTGCTGACCTCCGTACACTGCCCTGCAACCTGCTGACCTCCGTACACTGCCCTGCAACCTGCTGACCTCCGTACACTGCCCTGCAACCTGCTGACCTCCATGTACTGCGCTGCAACCTGCCGATCTTCATACACTGCCTTGCTGCTGACCTCTGTACACTGCCCTGCAACCTGCTGACCTCCATGAACTGCCCTGCAACCTGCTGACCTCCATGAACTGCCCTGCAACCTGCTGACCTCCATGCACTGCTCTGCAACCTGCTGACCTCCGCATACTGCTCTGCAACCTGCTGACCTCCGCACACTGCTGTGCAACCTGCTGACCTCCGCACACTGCTGTGCAACCTGCTGACCTCCATGCACTGCCCTGCAACCTGCTGACCTCCATGCACTGCCCTGCAACCTGCTGACCTTTATACACTGCCCTGCAACCTGCTGACCCCTGTACGCTGCATAGTTGCCAAACATCACGATTTGGCCTCCCTCCCTTTCTTTCTTTTTTGTCTTCTTTCCTTCTTTCTTTCTCTCCTTCCTCCTCTCTCTCCTTCCCTCTATCTCTTTTTCTCTCTCCTTCCCTCCCTATCTCTTTCTTTCTTTCTCCCTCCATCCATTTTTATGACGAATTTCCCCACAAATCGCTATCGCACAATTCTGCAAGTGATTATAATTTATTATTGCTGTTTTCTAGCTGATCTAAAACCATTTTTGACATAAAGGGACACTTTTGGTTGCTATGGACAATCTACAGTTTGCAGGCAGAAAGAAAAGTTTTTATTATATAAAAGTACATGTAGGACACTGGGCAGACCACTAGGGACAAGGGGTGTGTGTATTTTTTACATACAGTACTGTAATCTATAAGATTACAGTATACTGTATGTATTGTGTTTGTTTACCTTTTTGAATTTGGCGCCGTTCTCCGCTCCCGTGCGTCGTAACGTCGCAGGGAACGGAGATCGGCGGCACAGGAGGACACTGTGTGAATCGAGCGAGGTCCCACTCGCTCACACAGCGCGGTGGCATCGCTGGATCCAGGGACAAGGTAAGAGAACACTGCCTGTGAATTCAGCGAGGCGAGCCCGAGTCTGACTCGGGGTTACCGATCGTAGCCAAAACATCTCACCCCGAGTCAGACTCGGGAACACCGCCAGGGGGGTTAATCCATCAGATTTGAAACAATTAAGATATGTTACCTCTAAGAGCCGGTTTACATCAGCCGCCTGACAAGTCGCACTCTGCTCTATTCGATTTCTAATAGGAGTGACTTAGAAAAAGGTTCTTGTACGACTTTGGGGGCGACTCGGGGAGACTTGCATTGACTTCAATACAGAAGTAATTTTGCAAGTCGTCTTGAGATCACCTTGCCGAGTCGCCCCTAAAGTCATGCCGCCCCTGTGTGAAGTTGAACCGGCTCTAAGGCCGCGGACATGTTCGGTCGTGTGTACGGCCGACCGGACAATTTTCCGGTGGATCGGACAGGTTTCCAGCTGACAAATGTTTCTTAGCATGCTAAGAAACATGTCCGCTGAAAGCCTGTCCATCGGACATGTTCGGTCGTCTGTACGACTCACCAGACATGTCCGCTCGGCCGACAGCCCTTGCATGCGTCGAATTGATTCGACACATGCGTGGAAGCATTGACCTTCCAGGGTCACGCACGTCACCGCGTCATCGTCGCGGCCACGTCACCGCGTTCGCTGTCCGCGAGAAATTTGGTCTGATGATGTGTACAGCCATCAGACCAAAATCCGCCAGCGGACATGTCTGATGAAAACGGTCCGCGGACCGTTTTCATCTGACATGTCCCGTCGTGTGTACGAGGCCTAAGAGATTATTGAAATTGAAAATTTGATAATATTTGTAAGATAGGGTGACCAGACATCCCCAGTTTCAGGGCACAGTCCCCTGATTGAGGACACTGTCCCCGGACCAAGTCTGTCCCTGGTTTTGTCCCTAGATTGGATTTAATAAGGGGCAGGGGCAATTTCAAAGACAGTCAGTGCAGAATTAAAATAAAAAAATATTGAATTGCACCCCCCGCTCCGCCGTGCCTACTAGCATAGGGGGGTTGTATTTTTCCCATTATCTGTGCCCCTTTCTGATGATCATGTGCTGGTCGGAGCGGAGGGAATATTTCTTCAGTTTCGTGCGCATGTTCTTCTGCCTTGGCTCAAATCCTGGCCAGCCACCTGCCTATTTCCTTGCCTTCCCTGGTGGAGTGATCTTCCTCCGCTCCCCATCCAGTAGTAGCCGGGGCCCGAAGAGTAAGACTTGAGAGGCTGTGAGGGGGGCGGTGACGGGCAGAGAGTCGCTGATTGTTGCCATTACTAGTAAAGAAAAAATATGTCCCTGGATTTCATTTTAAAAATCTGGTCACCTTAATGTAAGATGTAAACAGCTCTGCCAATCTTTAGAAAGAAAAGGTTTGCTTAGCAGATGGTCAGTGAATATGGATTTAAAGATGTCTATAGTTCCCCTTTAATGAAATCATTTATGGTTCAGGTTTTAGGATCTCTCCGCTTCTGCAATACTGTCACAGCTCTCTATAATTTTTCATTGAAAGCCAGAACCACATCTGCCAATAGAGCTAAAGCATTTGGAGACATATAAAGTACAAGAAACAAAAGTTCAGTATTGCTAAAATGTGCTATATCAAAAGCAGAAAAACTGAATTCCGGTAATGTGCTCTGGTAAAAAGAAAACTTGGAGCAGTGAAATATAATTGTCTCCATCTAACAGTAAGCATGGAACCATACTGCCATCTAGAGATCAGAAAGGAAATAGCATTGAGTTATTTAACCAAAGCAACATACTGTATGTGGACTGTTCATTGTGCTCCCCACTCATGTTCAGATGATAAATTCATTAATTTCAGGTACTTCTATAGCGCCGTCAATTTACGTATACATTGTACATTCACACCAGTTCCTACCCTCAAGGAGCTTACCATCTAAAATCGGAATAAAATAAATCGGATCACAATTTTCTCTTAGCACGTGTGTCTTGCGATGTATACAACTTTTTTAATCTTTGAAATATTTGTAAATGTTGACTAATTACCTCCCTGATAAAAACAATTTTTAAATGGGAACTGTTGTAGCTGAATTATTATTATTATTATTATTATTATTATTATTATTATTATTAATATTATTATTAATATTATTATACAGGATTTATATAGTGCCAACAGTTTGCACAGTGCTTTACAACATAAAGTCAGAACGTACAATTACAATAGAATTGAATACAGTAGGAATTGGAGGGCCCTACATTACAAGCAGATATAAATAACACACCACTGATCATTTCTCATATTGGATGAATAGATTTTGCTTGCTAATACTATCCTTCAGTGAAGAATCTATTGCTGGTCTTTGCTGCCATCTAGTGGCTGTTCTATTAGTTTTGCTGATTTTGTAAAAGGTGAATGTGATTGTGTACATTTTTTTATGAGAGCAAAAGTATAATTTACATGAAAGTAATAACATTAACCACTTAAGCCCCGGACCATTTTGTTGCTAAATGCCCAGGCCAGGTTTTGCGATTCGGCACTGCGTCGCTTTAACAGACAATTGCGCGGTCGTGCGACGTGGCTCCCAAACAAAATTGGCGTCCTTTTTCCCCCACAAATAGAGCTTTCTTTTGCTGGTATTTGATCACCTCTGCGGTTTTTATTTTTTGCGCTATAAACAAAAATAGAGCGACAATTTTGAAAAAAATGCAATATTTTTTACTTTTTGCTATAATAAATATCCCCCAAAAACATATATAAATTTTTTTTTCCTCAGTTTAGGCCGATACGTATTCTTCTACCTATTTTTGGTAAAAAAAAACGCAATAAGTGTTTATCGATTGGTTTGCGCAAAATTTATAGCGTTTACAAAATAGGGGATAGTTTTATTATTTTTTTAATTTTTTTACTACTGGCGGCAATCAGCGATTTTTTTCGTGACTGCGACATTATGGCGGACACTTCGGACAATTTTGACACATTTTTGGGACCATTGTCATTTTCACAGCAAAAAATGCATTTAAATTGCATTCTTTATTGTGAAAATGACAGTTGCAGTTTGGGAGTTAACCACAGGGGGCGCTGTAGGCGTTAGAATTCACCTAGTGTGTGTTTACAACTGTAGGGGGGTGTGGCTGTAGGTCTGACATCATCGATCGAGTCTCCCTATAAAAGGGATCACTCGATCGATGCAGCGCCACAGTGAAGCACGGGGAAGCCGTGTTTACATATGGCTCTCCCCGTTCTTCAGCTCCGGGGAGCGATCACGACGGAGCGGCTATAAACGAATAGCCGCGCCGTCGTCCCGGATCGCTCCCCGAGGTAAGCCGCCCGCCGCACGCAGCGGAGGGGGTCCCGATCGGACCACCGACCCGCTAGAAGGCAGAGACGTATATATACGCCCATCTGCCTGTACGTGCCATTCTGTGGACGTAAATAGGCGTGCGGCGGGCGTTAAGTGGTTAAATAGACACAGGGGGTTGATTAACTAAAGGCAAAAAGACTGTTCACTTTACAAAGTGCAGTTTCACGTGCAGTTGCTCCAGAGCTTAGTAAATGAGCAGAAACTCTGCTGACTTCCATCATCCAATCATGTGCAAGCAAAAATGCATTTTTTTCCTTGCACATAGTTTAGTACCATAGGTGTGCACAGCCTATAGCATTAGGGTGTGCACCCCAAAACTCAAAAACATTTGCATGTGTGTGCATGTGTACAAAGGCGTGCGCACAGGGTGTGCCCAGGCACCCCCTAATTAACCTTTACAGCACATATTCCCCTTACTGCCCTGGCCCCCCCCCCCTTTCCCCTGCAGTGCTACCAGCTTCCCTCCTCTCCCACCAGCTGTTGCTGCAAGGATGTTTTAGGATGAGTGGAGGAATTGGAGGAATGGGCCGGTAAATATGTAATTGACCATCCCCTTCCCTTTCTGAATGAACATGTTGAGTGATCAGTAGTGTGTGCTTGATCTTTGGGGTGCACACCCTAATGCAATACGCTGCGCACACCTATGCATGTGTATATATACCAGTGTTTCTCAATTCCAGTCCTCAGGCCCCCCCAACAGGTCAGGTTTTCAGGATTTCCCTCAGATGAAAAGGCTGTGGTGATTACTAAGGCAGTGAAACTGATCAAGTCACCTGTGCAAAATAATGGAAATCCTGAAAACCTGACCTGTTGGGGGGGCCTGAGGACTGGAATTGAGAAACACTGATATATACTAACAGTGTCAGCAGAGAAATGGACGGTGTCAGTAGGGAAAAGATTGGTCTAAGTAGGGCAATGGACGGTGTCGGTAGTTTTTTTTTTTTTTATTGTTTTATTTTTTTTATCTTGTCCATTTTTTTAGGAGACTTTAGGGGTCTTTGGTTGAAATATTAGGGGTCCAAAAAGAATCTGCACCACACAGGGTGATTAGGGTGTGCCCAGGCACATCCGGCACACCCTGTGCGCACGCCTATGTTGGGTACTCTTTGCAAAGTGAAGCCTTACCTCATTTACTAAGCTCTGGAGCCACTGCACTTGCAGAGGGCACAGTCTATTTGCCTTTAATAGATCAACCCCAGTGTCTGCAGCTCTGAAGGGACTAGTGGCACTCTAGTGATGGAGCAGCTGGGAGAAGCCATGGTAGATTGAAGGATCAAATGATCGTTCACCCATGAGGCTTTCATTCATGGGCACAACATTTTCTTATGCATGTTATCATCATGTGTTTAGGTTTGAATTGCCAAGGATTATGTTAAAAATAGGATACAATGGAACCTTGGATTACGAGTATAATGCGTTCCAGGAGAATGCTTGTAATCCAAAGCACTCGCATATCAGATCGATTTTCCCCATAGAAGTCAATAGAAACGAAAATAATTTGTTCCGCATTGAGTTTTGATAGCATGCAATACCGCATGTGGCCAGATGTGGGGGGGTGCGGGAGAGCCTCGGAAAAGCTTGGGAACAGCTCGGCTGAACTTGGCGTCCCCGCACCTCGGGCCAAATGCGGTATCGCACACCGCTGTGGCTTGAATCTTGCACGTTTTGCGAGACAACACTCGCAAACCGGGTCAGGATTTAAAAAAAAAAAATCCTTGTATTGTGAAAAACACTCGTTAACCACGTTACTCGCAATCTGAGGTTTCACTGTATTAACAAATGAAGAAATAGATTCGAAAACCCATTTTCATTGATCTGGTTTGAATCCTGGCCAAGATACTACAGTGTCTGCATGGAGTTTGCATGTTCCCCTTATGCTTGCTTGGATTTCCTCCCACACTCCAAAGACTAGCTGGAAGGTTAATTGGCTCCTGCCTAAACCCGGCACTAGTGTGTGTATGTATGTGAGACAGAGGCCTAAGGCTGCATTCACACCTGAGCGTTTTGTCGCCTGAAGCATGAAGCTCCAAAACGCTAGAGGGGGAAAAAATCCATTATTCTCTATGGAGATGGTTCACATCTCCACTCCAAACGCCTGACGCTGAACGCCTGAAGCTCAAACAAGTTCCGGACCCTTTTTTGTCGCGCAAATTGGGCAGATTTGGGCATTTTAGAACGTTTGTATTCCCATAGAAAGTAATGGAAACGCTCGATTCAAGCGTCTAGCGCGACAATGAGCGTTTCTACGGGCGTTTTGTCGCTTTAATCTGTTCTGTGAAATAGAACATTTCACCCAGGCAGAAGATAAAAAAAATCTACAAACATAGCAACAAGCGATGAAAGAGATGATCATTTTTCCTATTGGCTAAAATAAAAAACTTTGAAGTTCAAAAACGTCGGACAGCGCTGTATGCAAACGCGCAAATACGTGTGAATACGCGCGACAAAATGTCGGAAAAAGCGACCAAAAATGCTACGCTCAGGCAGTAGCGTCACTAGGGTTGGTGTCATCCGGTGCGGTAAAACATGGTATCACCCCCCCTCTGTCTAGGCTGCCCAGCACCAAGCAGGCAGCGCACGGGCACGGGGCGCACCCCAATCCAGCCCCTGTAAATGATAGTATAGGGCAGTATAGTGGCAGATTAGGGTAGTATAGAGTGGTATAGCGGCAGGTTGGTGTAGTGGGGTGGTATAGGACAGGTTAAGGTGGTATAGGGCATGTTGGGGTGATATAGGGTAGTTTGGGGTGGTATAGGGCAAGTTAGGGTTGCATAGGGCAGGTTGGGGTGGTATAGGGCAAGTTAGGGTGGTACAGGGCAGGTTGGGGTGGTAAAGTGCAAGTTAGGGTGGCATAGGGCAAGTTGGGATGGCATGGGAAAGGTTGGGGTGGTACAGGGCAAGTTATGGTGGCATAGAGCAGATTGGGGTGGTACAGGGCAAGTTAGGGTGGCACAGGGCAAGTTGGGGTGGCATGGGAAAGTTTGGGGTGGTACAGGGCAGGCTGGGGTGGTACAGGGCAAGCTGTGGTGGCACAGGGCAGGCTGGGTGGTACAGGGCAGGCTGGGGTGGTATAGGGCAGGCTGGGGTGGTATAGGGCTGTTTGGGTGGTACAGGGCAGGCTGGGGTGGTACAGGGCAGGCTGGGTGATACAGGGCAGGCTGGGGTGGTACAGGGCAGGCTGGGGTGGCACAGAGCAGGCTGGGGTGGTACAGGGCAGGCTGGGATTGCACAGGGCAGACTGGGCATGTCAGCTAAAAAAAAAAAAAAAAAAACGGGATGGTGTCACCCCTCTAGCGCGTGTCACCCGGTGCGGACCGTATGTCCGTGTGCATGCGATCCGATCTGCAGACGGAAGAAAAAATAGGATTTTCTTCCGTCCGCAAAATCGGAGCTTTGCGGAGGCGGACGATTACGGGTGTCAGCGGATGTTCATCCGCTGACACCCGCAATCACATAGGGACCAATGTATGTCCCGTTTTCATCCACCTACGGATGGATGAAAATGCGGACATACAGGCCCGGATTCAGATAGGAGATACGACGGCATATCTCCTGATACGCCGTCGTATCTCTGAGTGCGGGCCGTCGTATCTATGCGCCTGATTCAGAGAATCAGTTACGCATAGATATCCCTAAGATCCGACTGGTGTAAGTGTCTTACACCGTCGTATCTCAGGCTGCATATTTACGCTGGCCGCTAGGTAGCGCTTCCGTATAGTTACGCGAGGAATATGCTAAATAGGTATTTACGCCGATTCAGAAACGTACGTCCCGCCGGCGCATTTTTTTACGTCGTTTACGTTAGGCTTTTTCCGGCGTAAAGTTACCCCTGCTTTATGAGGCGTAGCTAATGTTAACTATGGACGTCGTTCCCGCGCCGAGTTTTGAAAATTTTACGTCGTTTGCGTAAGTCGTTCGCGAATAGGGCTTTGCGTATGTTACGTTCACGTCGATACCAATGAGGCTTTGCGGCGTAATTTCGAGTATGCGCACTGGGATTTTTCCACGAACGGCAAATACGTCAAATACGCGGGGTCAAGTCAAATTTAAATAAAACACTCCCACAACATCCCCATTTGAATTAGGCGGGCTTACGCCGCCACACATACGTTACGCTGCCGTAACTAAGGGCGCAAGTTCTTTCTGCATACGGAACTTGCGCCCAAATTTACGGCGCCGTAACGTATCGGAGATACGTTACGCCCGCAGAAAGATGCGCTCATCTTTCTGAATCCGGGCCACGGTCCGCACATGTGAAAGGGGCCTTAGACTGTAAGCTCCTTGGACAGGGACTGATGTGAATTTACTGATGTGGATACATTGTTGGCATTACATGGCAACCTGTAACAATAAACTGGTTTTGTAATTTTTTTATTTCTGTTGTGTGACCCGTAAATACAATTTATAATTACAATCACTGTTCTTCTGTACAGAACTCAGACTGTTGTATAATTTGACCTTTTCTGGCAGATTATAAGGAGGATTTTATACGCTTCGTTCATTTCAAAGTCTCTCTGATGCACATTATGTTCTAATACAAATCTTAATAATGATCTTTCTGTACTCTACTCTTTATTTCTAATTGTCTAAACACAGCAAGGACCATTATTTACTCTTTTTAGTAATTCTCTTTATCTTTGGACTTCATTCTACAAGGACCAATTTAAATGTTGTGGCCCCCTTTTTTTTTATGTCATTAACCCCCCTGGCGGTGTTCCCGAGTCTGACTCAGGGTTAGATTTTTGTGCTGCGATCGGTAACCCCGAGTCAGACTCGGGCTCGCCTCGCTGAATCCACAGGGAGTGTTTACTTATCCCTGGATCCAGCGATGCCGCCGCGCTGTGTGAGCGAGCGGGTGCTCGCTCGATTCACACAGTGCCTCTGTGTGCCGCCGATCTCCGTTCCCTGCGACATTACGATGCACGGGGGCGGAGAACGACGCGGAGAACGACGCCAAATTCAAAAAGGTAAACAAACACCTTACATACAGTATACTGTAATCTTATAGATTACAGTACTGTATGCAGGGCTGGACTAGGACAAAAATTTGGCCCTGGACTTCATCCAGACTGGCCCACTTTGACAGGTCTCTCCCACAGCGGCCGGACAACTCACGCACCCCCCCGGCCACCCAAGCCCCCTCTCCCCCTTCACTAGCCACTAGCCGTTTTACTTTATTAGAGTAGAACGGCTGGTACTGGTACTCTTACCCCCTCATGGGACAAGATTAGGCAGAAGTGAGAAACTCCCAGGCCGCTGTCACTGAAGCCGGCCCACTGAGCCATCGGCCCACCGGGAAACCCCCTGTAGTCCCAATGGCCAGTCCATTCCTGACTGTATGTAAAAAATACACACCCCCCTTGTCCCTAGTGGTCTGCCCAGTGCCCTACATGTTCTTTTATATAATAAAAACAGTTCTGTCTGCCTGCAAACTGGAGATTGTCCATAGCAACCAAAAGTGTCCCTTTATGTCAAAAATGGTTTTAGAGCAGCTAGAAAACAGCGATAATAAATTATAATCACTTGCAGAATTGTGCGATTTGTGAGGAAATTCGTCATAAAAAAATAAAAGTAATGACAGCGACAATTCTGCAACTGAGCAAATTTTATTAATTTAAGTTGATTACATTATTGAATAATTTTTATTATAATTATATTATTTTTTGTTAGAATTATTTATAATTATTTATTATATTATAATTTATAATTTTGTTTTTAAAAAAAATTCGTACCCGGGATGCCTCCTAGACTTTTGTTTGGTCAGATTTAAGTGAGTTATTCCTAAGAATTACAGGCCTACAGTATAAAACACCAAATTTCTTTGCAAATAATGGTACCACTTTCAGCACCTAAAATCTGAAATAATCATACCGCCAGGGAGGTTAAAAACGATCATCTGTGAGCTCCAGAGCATTTTTTATGACGTGAAAAATGGGCATTAAAAATTTAGAACATGTTCTATTTTTTTGCGTCGTTTTTCACGTTGTCGTTTTTCACGTCGTAAAAAATGGTCATGTGTAAGTAAGCTTTAACGACGGGAAAAAAAACGTGAATGCTCAGAAGCAAGTTACAAGACAGGAGCACTCGTTCTGGTAAAACTAGCTCTCGTAATGGAGATAGCACATTCATCACGCTGTAACAGACAGAAAAGCATGAAGACTGAAAAGCGCGAATCGTCTCTCACCAAACTTTTACTAACACAAAATCAGCAAAAGCAACCCAAAGGGTGGCGCCATCTGAATGGAACTTCCCCTTTCATAGTGTTGTACGTCACCGCGCTTTGCTGGAGCATTTTTTTTTCCACGATCGTGCATAGGCAAGGCAGGCTTAACAAGAATCGGGTTGAAAAAACGTTGTTTTTTGTGGACCATTAAAAATGGTCGCGTGTACGCGGCATCAGACATGAAATATGAACAAAGCATATGCCTCTATATAGTGTGTACTTCTCAATTAAATGTACTAAGTGTTGTTTCTGTCTGGTGCTTCATTCCTCTGCACTCTGCATTAGTCACTTCTGACAAAAAAAAATTTTGGTTTACAAATTCTGACAAATTTTTGTGACACCAAGAAAAAAAAAAGTGACAGGGGAGGGAATTCCAGCTGATTGACAGCTTCAGCTCTGTTCCTGTGTGCTGTGTGGAGAAGGGGTGTGTCCTTTCCCTCCAATCAGCTCTCAGACCTCTCCTCACTTTGTTCCGTTCCTGACAGCTGAAGTGTAACCAAAAAAGTTGTGGTAGGTATTGATAATTGGTATCGGTGAGTACTAGAGAAAAAAAAGAGAGAGACCCTCATATAACTTAAAGCGGGGGTTCACCCTATCGACGAAAAAAAAAAAAAAATTTTTATTTTACCATAAAATCAGGCATTGTAGCGCGAGCTACAGTATGCCTGTCCCGAATTTTTTACCCCCGTACTCACCTTGTACGCGTAGATCGAAGATACCGGGGAATGGGCGTGCCTATGGAGACGGAGGATGATTGACGGCCGGCTCTGGCGCGTCACGCTTCTCCGGAAATAGCCGAAATAGGCTTGGCTCTTCACGACGCATGCGCATAGCCTGTGCGCAGGCGCCGTGAAGAGCCGAGACCTACTCCGGCTGTCTTCGGGGAGAGTGACGTGCCAGGGCCGGCCGTCAATCATCCTCCCTCTCCATAGGCACGCCCATTCCCCGCGGGAGCCGAAATCTACGATGTCCGATTACAAGGTGAGTCCGGGGTTAAAAAAATCGGGACAGGCATACTGTAGCTCGCGCTACAATGCCTGTCTCGATGGTAAAATCGTGTCGGGGGGGGTGAACTACCGCTTTAATGCTAATTTTTATATTTCTTCCACTTTAAAATAGTTTCCACTGAAAGTACTCATGACAGGCTGAGAATGCAGGAGAGTAACTGGGAGACAGGGACAGAGAGCGTCGTCACCCCCCATATCAAGCAAAACCTCCATGGCCAAATTATCAAGTATTGTTTTTTTTAATAAAAGATTAATAAGATTAAAAATTAAGAAAATATTAAAATGACATGTTCACATATACTTTAAGGGCTAGATTCACGTACCTTTAGGCGGGCGTAGCGTATCTCCTATACGCTACGCCGCCGTAACTTTGAGAGGCGAGTTTGGTATTTTCAAAGATTTTGCCGCCGAAGTTACGGCGGCGTAGCGTATTAGGGCCTAATTCAAATGTTGAAGCTGTGGGCGTGTTTTATGTATATTAACTGTGACCCTACGTAAATGACGTTTCGATCGAACGGCGCATGCACCGCCCGTGGACGTATCCCAGTGCGCATGCTCCAAATGACGTCGGCAAATCGTCATGCTTTCGACGTGAACGTAAATTACGGCCAGCTCCATTCACGGACGAGTTACGTAAAATTTGAAAAATTCGACGCGGTTCCGACGTCCATACTTAACATTGGCTGCGCCATGTTTTTGGTGGTTTATCTTTACGCCTGAAAACCCCTTACGTAAACGCCGTATATTTACTGCGACGGCCGGGCGTACGTTCGTGAATAGGCGTATCTAGCTGATTTACATATTCTAGGCGTAAATCAGCGTACACGCCCCTAGCGGCCAGCGTAAATATGCAGTTAAGATACGACGGCGTATCTTAGCAATATTTAAGCGTATCTCAGTTTGAGAATACGCTTAAATATACGACGGCTGGGATTCGGACTTACAACGGCGTATCTACTGATACGCAAGTCGTAAGTCTTTATGAATCTACCCCTAAGTTAACGACTTCTATATCTTTACAAGTTCCTCTCAAAACAACAATATTAGCCAAGGATGAACTCAATCTTTAGATGTTCAAATACAAATTTACGACAATATTGCTCTACTGATTATGTTGGTGCTACTTAAAATAACTATTATATCATGCTGCTTTTGTCCAAGAACATTGTGAACATTTTTTACATTGTTTTTTTTTCTTTCTCTTATTCTTTTTATGGCCACATGCTAATAATAACACACAAGACAAGAAAAGAAACACATTGCACGTTTTGTCAACGAAAGCCGACAGCAAAACGTCTGTCTATTTCCTTATCTGCAATAAAATGTGATCTACAAGCAAAGCTAATTCAGGAAGGGGCCAGCATACTTTGGAAAAGATCATATTTTTCAGTAATAGACATTAGTTGCCTATCATGCCTGGTGTTTTTTTTTTTTTGTTTGTCTTTCTGTATCAGGCTGCCACCTAGTGGTAGAAAAGCGAAATTTTCCATCTGCAAGCGAATCGCAGTTCTCTGTAGAGGATTCTGCAATATATCCGATGACTTGTTACATAATCTATGTTTAAAACTAACAGTTGGCAGCATTTTCATTGCTAGAATTTAATTAATATCGGAGAAGCAGAAACACAAGATGCCTAATTAGAGGTTATGCAACTAAGCACGTGGTCTGCATCAGACAAAAATCGCATTGTCTAAGTGAAAAGCATCCCCAGCAAAAATGATAGGTATTACATGGGACAACACATGTTGGAACAAATGGAAATGGGAACATGACAATGGTTGGAACTGAAATGACTTATTTTGTCTGCTTATAAGTAGCTAGCAGTATTATCTTCCATCACTGACATGGTGTGTTTGATTGTATCACTAGGGGCCTTGCTTCATTGCCTTTAGATGATAGTAGTGCTACTGGGAGGTCAGGAATGGCTGATGGCTGGTCAACCAAATCATCGAAGTCAAGCAGACTGTCAGGTTTCTTGCAGGCACACCGAAGATTGATTTCCATTTAATAAAGGTAATAGATTCTATTATATATTGTATAATAAATAAAAGATACATTGTGCTGCCTGCGCTCAGACAGGATATTTAGCTTCAAAACCCTATTTCAGCGGTTGTAAACCCTGTTACACCACTTTTACCTACAGGTAAGCCTATAATGAGGCTTACCTGTAGGTACCGTGAATATCTCCTAAACCTGCACAGTTTAGGAGATATTCGCTGTATCTGATGTCATCGGCACATGCGCACTGAAGAACTGGCCCGCTCGTCAGGGCTGTCTTAATGAGAGGGCACACCTGGGCACTTCCCAGGGGCCCCAGCTGCGTGGGGGGCTCCTGCACTTTCTCCAAAGCAGCTGGTCCTTGAGCCCACGCTGCCCCGAAATTGGGGGGCCCATGATGGCACTGAGAGTGATAGATACACAGGGATGGCAGTCTGCCTACTAAATACTTGATGTCTGTTTACCTGCACCGTCATCATTGTAGGGGCCCCAGAGCAGTGCCGGCCCAAGACATTGTGCTGCCTGGTACCAAGAATGAAATGGTGCCCCCCCCCCCAAAAAAAAATTACGCCCACCAAAATGCCCCCACATCCATTATTTTATATCATGATAACTAAAGTGGACCTATCATGGCTCTATACATGTATATAGGAGTATAAAAAGGACCTGTTATGGCTCTATTCATGCAATTAACCCCACAGTGGAGCAGAGAGCGGAACGGGAGGAGCGGTCGGGCGGCAATTAGCCCAACAGTGGAGTGGAGAGTGGAGCTGGCGGAATGGGGTGGCGGGCAGGCAGGAAATTTGCTGCCCCCCTGAAAGTGCTGCCTGGTATAATGGTACCATCGGGTCCCATGGTAGGGCCGGCCCTGCCCCAGAGAATTACTTTGCCCAGGGGCCCATGATGCTATTAAGACGGCCCTGCCGCTCGTGCCGTTTCCTCAGCAATGTGCCGTGACCCGGCGGCTCCCGCGTACATGCACGGGAGTGATGTCACCGTGGCTCCGGCCAATCACAGAGCAGGAGCCCACAAACCCAGAAATGACTATGGGAGACATGACACCGGTCACAGTGGTGTAAGGGGACCAATGCAACAGCTTTGATCTAAGGTAAGTATTATATAATGAGCTAGTATGCAATGCATACAAGTTCATTATGCCTTTGACTTTTATTTAATTTTTTTTAATTTAACTACTTTAAAGCAACAAAAATCTGATTAAAAAAATTGAAATTCCATTCAAGTATGTGTTCTTATCTCAGAAAAGTACCTTCTGTTTCTCCCAGCCTCATCTAAAAATCTCCTAATTCCTTTTCTTTTCTTGTTGCTGTGATCTGACTTACTATTGGAGGGCGGCTATGTTTGTTGTGCATGGTCCCACTGTATGTAGGAACATACACCAGCAGAGGCCCATCCATAAAGGGAGTAGGGGCGGCGCCCCCCTAATCTTAATGTGCCGGCCCCTAATCTCCATGCAGGACGCCAGATGCAAAGAGTCCTATGGGTTTTTAGATGCCAAATTAGAGGTTATGCAACTAAGCACGTGGTCTGCATCAGACAAAAATCTCAGGCCCGGATTCACATACATTGGCGCATATTTATGCCAGCGTAGCGTATCTAATATACGCTACGCCGACGTATCGTAGAGAGGCAAGCACCGAATTCACAAAGCACTTGCATCCCAAACTGTGCTGGGTTCCCTCGGCGTAAGCCGGCGTAGGTGGAAGTGGGCGTGAGCCATGCTAATGAGGCGTGACCCCATACAAATGATGGCCCGAGCGCCATAAAGATACGAATAACGAACGGCACATGCGCCGTCCCGTGGACGCATCTCAGTGCGCATTCTCAGAATCACGTTGGAAATACTCCCTAAGATTCGACGGATCACTGCCTACGACGTGAACGTAACCTACGCCCAGCCCTATTCACATACTACGTAAATGACATAAAATACGGCGGCTGTGTTCCCTGGTCCATACCTTAGCATGAGTTGCGCCTCATATATGGGGAATAAATTTACGCTGGACGTACGACTTACGCAAATTGCGTATATTATGCACCGGGCGCAAGTACGTTCGTGAATCGGCGTATCTCCCTCATTTGCATATGTGCATCGAAAATCAATGGGAGCGGCAAATGCGCCCAACGTAAATATGCGCCCACGATACGCCGGCGTAGGAAAGTTACGTCGGTCGGATGAAGCCTATTTTCAGGCGTATCTAGTTTTGTGGGCACGGCGCACAGATACGACGGCGCATGTTTGCACTTATGCGACGTATCTCGAGATACGTCGGCGTAAGTGCTTTGTGAATCCGGGCCTCATTGTCTAAGTGAAAAGCATCCCCAGGCTCTAATTGGGTTCAAAAGGGTTAAGGAACGCCTGTTTCATTGACAAAGAGGGCATTTCCCTTGCTTTGAAGAGCTTTCCTCTTACCGTATTTATCGGCGTATACCGCACACTTTTTTGCCCTGAAAATCAGGGCAAAATCGTGGGTGCGCGGTATACGCCGATACCCGCTTTCCCGCGCCGAGTTTGAATACTGCGCCGACATATACTGAGCGCAGTACACTCGTGTATTGTCGGGCAGTCTCGGCTCCTCCCGCGCTGACGTCCTGGACGTACAGGACGTCAGCGCGAGAGTAGCCAAGCATTGCCGACAATACACGAGTGTACTGCGCTCTGTATATGTCGGCGCAGTATTCAAACTCGGCGCGGGAAACGAGCGGGGAGGACGCGAGGACGCCGAAGAAGGACGCCGGACCCGACGAAGAGGACACCCGAAGCCGCAGACGGACGCTGGACCCGACGAGGCCGCCGATGGACGCCGCGCAAGACACCAAAACTGTAAGTACAAAAAAAAATGTTTTTCCACAGGATTCGGGGTAACTTTAGGGGTGCGTGCTATACGCGGGAGCACGCTATACCGCGATAAATACGGTACTTCCTGCATACCTCCCAACTTTCTGAGATGGGAACTTCTCAATGATGGGGTTGGGTCCGATTTGGTGTGAACATAAGTTGGTCAATTTGCTCTTCACTGCACATCCAAATCTTTTGGTTGTATGGGTGATCTAGGGCAGTGATTCTCAACCTCAGTCCTCAAGTACCGCCAACAGGCCATGTGTGCAGGTCTTCCCAAAACATGGCTGTTGGAGGTTCTCGAGAACTGATGTTGAGAACCACTGACCTAGAAAACATATTGAGGTTGATTTTTTAAAGCCAAATAGACCTTTCACTTTCCAAGAGGAGTTGCACTTTGCAAGGGAATCTTCCCTATAGCTTAGTGAATGAGGGAAGGATTTGCTGACTTCCATCATCCAATCACTTGCAAGTAGTTCTTTGCACGTGATTGGGTATTCTTTGCAAAGTTTTTCACCTTATTTATTACTAAGCTCTGGGGAAAATTCCCTTGCAAAATGAACAGCCTATTTGCCTTTAGAGCCGGTTCACACAGGGGCAACACGACTTTGTGCGCGACTTTGCGAGGCAACTTGGACATGACTTGAGCATGAACCACAGCGCGACTTGGGGCAACTTCCTGTAAAGGGGATCCGACTTGGAGGCGACTTCCATAGAAACCAATGGGTACAAGTTGCCTAGATGTTGAATTGAAGTAGTACAGGAACCTTTTCTGAAGATGGAGTGACTTCAGTAGTGTACATTACGACGGCTCCCATTCACTTCAATGTAATTTGAGACGTCGGGCGACTTGGGGCAACTTCAAGTCGGATCCCAAGTCGCCCCTGTGTGAACCGGCTCTTAGCATTCAACCTCATTGAGTCTTCTCTGAATCTTACATAAGTAAACATAAGAGATTGATTTTCAAAACACACCGAAAAAAATAATGCGAGGGACTTTTCTTGAGTTTATTGTCCTTCGCTGCAAGGCAAAACAAAATAATGTATTCTATAATGTAAATCCTAATAGTCTCTGGCAGGACTGGCGTAAATGTCTGTTTTTTAATAATATTCTCCCTGTCGACAGAACAATGGAAAGAGAATGACTCATTGCCCCAGGTACTCTTTTCTGAATGTTATTACTTTGACTGTCCGCAATCTGGCTTGGCAGCAGGTATCTGAGAAATGCCGATTATGCCAATGTAAGCATTTTTCTGGTAAGTCAAGGAACATGTGCTTTATGCATATTTAAGCCCCCTTAGCATAGTTGAGATTCCAGATGCCTGGCAGTTGACAACCAGAGGTAGCGGCGAGGTTGAGGGTACAGCTCCCACTTCTGAGAAGAGATAGGAGGATTGCAGGGATACGGGGGTTCACTTAGTAATGATTATACACACACACAAAAATTTATTTCACAGTTTAAACTCCTTAGAGTACCGCAATCTCTCACATATTTCACATACCTTTCTCACTTTCAAGCAAACCTAATGTTTCTTTGAATACCTAATTTCTTATCCCTCCCCCTTCCCCAGCTGTAGAAACTGCTCAGACTTTGCTTTTCATTGCCTGGTTGTGCCGAACCAGCCAACCAGAGGCCGCAATTCCTGTAAAATGACGGAACTCACCGGGCCCCTAAGTCACAAGCCAAAGCTGGGGTTGTACAGAGAGAGGGTTAGGTAAGTATATGAAAGTGGATTCTAAAGAACCCTTAAAGAAATGTCTACTTTAAGAATACAAGGGCCCAAAAAATTGTTGGATGCGCCATATACAGCGGGTAAAATAAGTATTGAACACATCATCATTTTTCTAGGTAAATATATAATTATATACCGTATTTATTGGGGTATAGCGCGCTCCCGCGTATAGCGCGCACCCCTAAAGTTGCCCAAAATTCCTGTGGAAAAAAGTTTTTTTGTACTTACAGTTTTGGTGTCTTGCGCGGCGGCCTCGTCGGGTCCGGCGTCCGTCTGCGGCTTCGGGTGTCCTCTTCGTCGGGTCCGGCGTCTTTCTGCGGCTTCGGGTGTCCTCTTCGTCGGGTCCGGCGTCCTTCTGCGGCTTCGGGTGTCCTCTTCGTCGGGTCCGGCGTCCTTCTGCGGCGTCCTCGCGTCCTCCCCGCTCGTTTCCCACGCCGAGTTTGAATACTGCGCCGACATATACAGAGCGCAGTACACTCGTGTAAGGTCGGGCAGGCTCGCCTACTCTCGCGCTGACGTCCTGTACGTCCAGGACGTCAGCGCGAGAGGAGCCGAGACTGGCCGACTATACACGAGTGTACTGCGCTCGGTATATGTCGGCGCAGTATTCAAACTCGGCGCGGGAAAGCAGGTATCGGCGTATACCGCGCACCCACGATTTTGCCCTGATTTTCAGGGCAAAAAAGTGCGCGGTATACGCCGATAAATACGGTAGGTGCTATGGACATGAAATGTTCACCACATCAGTAACAACCCATAAAATCCATTGTGAGGGGTTAGCTCAGTAGCGGGGTGTGTGACCCCTTGGATGGGTTCACCACACACTGAATTTATACAGACTGGCAGTCGAAGACGGTTGAAAACAATGTTTTTGGTTTATTTTTCCATCTTGCTGGAAAACAATTGCAAGCATCCAAACAGCATAAACAAAATCAAACATAAAATAAACCCTAGCCACTCTGGGCGTCTACCTTCCACACAGGAACCTATCTATGGAGTCTGACTCAGCCTAGCGCTGGGAAGACAGTGCTGGTCGTACAGCACAAAACAATAGTCTTTTGATTTTTATCACACAGACAAATCAATTCTCTCCTCACCTCCTCACAAGACCTTCAGTTACTGCTCGCTTTCCTCACAAAGCTTCAGAATGCAGCCCCTCAGTGGTAATCCTTTGGACTACTTATAGAGGCCTTAATTGCCTCATTCTGAACAGCTGGAGTCTTTCAACGCCCTAGGACCTTGTCTGGCTAATTTTTCAGCCGAAGCCTAATAACGATTGGTGTATTGTCTAAACAAGGCAGAAATGTATGTCCCGTCGGTGACAACACCCACAGATTTACCTGACTTCCTGTCACACCATACATACAAAGAAACCTCTTCTAGATTGGAAGCTCTAATGAGCAGGGCCCTCTGATCCCATCTGTATTGAATTGCATTGCAACTGTACTGTCTTCCCTGATGTTGTAAAGCGCTGCGCAAACTGTTGGCGCTATATAAATCCTGTATAATAATAATAATAATAATAATAATAATAAACCAAAACAAATAAGTTCAGAAATGAAGTTATGTGCAGTAAAATGGAATGACACAAGCAAAAATTATTGAACACGCTAACTGAAATTTATTTAACCACTTGCTTACTGGGCACATATACCCCCTTCCTGCCCAGGCGAAGTTTCAGCTTTCAGCACTGCGTCGCTTTAAATTAAAACTGCGCGGTCGTGCAACGTGCCTCCCAAACAAAATTTAAGTCCTTTTTTTCCCACAAATAGAGCTTTCTTTTGGGGGTATTTGATCACCTCTGCGGTTTTTAATTATGCGCTATAAAAAAAAAAGGGCGACAACTTTGAAAAAAAACACAATATTTTTTACTTTTTGCTATGATAAATATCCAATTTAAAAAAAAAAAAAAAAAAAATTCTCAGTTTAGGTCGATACGTATTCTACATATTTTTGGTAAAAAAAATTTTGCAATTAGCGTATAGTGATTGGTTTGCGCAAAAGTTATAGTGGCTACAAAATAGGGGATAGAATTCTGACTTTTTTTTTTATTATTATTTTTTTTTAATAGTAATACGGCAATCTGCGAATTTTGCAGGACTGCGGACACATCGGACACTTTTGACACATTTTTGGGACCATTCACATTAATACAGCGAACAGTGCTATAAAAAAGCATTGATTACTGTATAAATGTGACTGGCAGGGAAGGGGTTAACACTAGGGGGCGAGGAAGGGGTTAAATGTGTATCCTGGGAGTGATTCTTACTGTGGGGGAGGGGGAATGACTGGGGGAGGTGACCGATCAGTGTCCCTATGTGTAAGGGACACAGCATCTGTTTCCTCTCCCTGACAGGACGTGGAGCTCTGTGTTTACACACAGAGCTCCACGTCCCTGCTCTGTCATTGCCGATTGCGGGTACCTGGCGGACATCCCGGCCGCCAGGCAAGCGTGCGCCCCCCAGTGGCCGGAGGACAAAAGGACGTCAAAAGACGGCGTCCCGGATTTATAGAGCCACTTGGACGCCATCTTTTGACTATATGCCGGGTCTAAAGTAGTTAATACTTTGTACAAAATCCTTTGTTGGCAATAACACAGACGCCTCCTGTATGGAGAAACGAGTCGCAAATCTTGAAGGTTCCGGGGGCCTCTTCTTTTGAACTCCAATCTTTAGTTCTTTCCATAGATTTTCTATTGGATTCAAGTCAGGTGATTGGCTGGGCCATTCTAGCAGCTTTATTTTCTTTCTTTGAAAACAATTGAGAATTTCCTTGGCTTTGTGTTTGGGATCATTGTCTTGCTGAAATGTCCACCCTTGTCTCATCTTCATCATCCTGGTAGATGGCAGCTGATTTTTATCAAGAACGTCTTGGTACATTTTTCCATTCATCCTTCCTTCAATAATATGACGTTTACATGTACCATATGTTGAAAAACAGCCCCACACCACAGGGCCGTCCTAATAGCACCATGGGCCCCTGGGCAAAGTAATTCTCTGGGGGCCCTACAATGGAGACAGGTAAACAGACATCAAGTAGGTAGGAGGCAGACAAGCAGAGCTTCCCCTTTTGGGTGGAGTTCCGCATTAAAGTGGTGTAAACCCTTACAGACCACTTTATGCTACAGGCAATCCTATAATAAGGCTTAACTGTAGCTACTCAGGATATCTCCTAAACCTGCATGGTTTTGGAGATATCCCCTGTGCCCTGGATGTCATCGGCATATGCGCACTAGGGCAAACTGAAGCAATGGCACATATGTGCCGTTGCTTCAGGCTGTGTGGCGTTACCGGCGGCTCCCGCCCGCATACGTGGGAGTGACCTCTTCGTTGCTCCAGCTATTCTTAGAGCCGGAGCCGCGATACACGGAAGTAACCCAGGGAGAGATGTCGGCCGCTGAAGCGGTGTACGAGGTTGGCTGCAGGAGCTTCAATCTCAGGTAAGTAATTCATAATGAGCTAGTATGCTATTTTTGGGGCAGCGTGGGCTCAAGGACCAGCTGCTTTGGGGAAAGTGCAGGGGCCCCACATGCAGCTGGGGCCCCTGGGCAGTGCCCATGTGTGCCCGCTCATTAAGACAGCCCTGCCACACCATGATGTTCCCACCTTCAAACTTGTGTCTCCCAACTGATCCTATTGATCACAGCTTTTCTGACCGAAGACTGCAAAGCTGTGGGTCCATGCCATTTGGTGAGTGGGATCACAACAGGGGAGTGTGGCACATGGCACCGTTCCTAATTGTGGAGCACCAGCAATAATATTGGAGCACTAATGCAATTTTCTAAAATGTTTTAAACACCTAGCACTTTATTATTTGTGTAAATCATGTTTACTGTGGTCAATTAGTTACATTTATTAACTTTAGCTTGCAAGCGCTGTTTTCATAGATTTGTACTATTCCTTTACACTGGCCTTACAAATGTAGCCATTTAGAAATTGGATGAAAGGTAAAACTCGTTTTGAAAGATAACAATTTGCATTTTATATACAACTCTATAGATCAGACCAAAATGAGGGACAAATGAGAAGGAAAGAGGGACAGAGGGACTTTGTTCCAAATCAGGGACAGTCCTTCGAAATCAGGGACAGTTGGGAGCTATGGGCCAGATTCAGGTACAAATATGTTACGCTGCGGCGGCGTAACGTATCCCATTTACGTTACACCGCCGCAAGTTTACAGCGTAAGTGCCTGATTCACAAAGCACTTACCTGTAAACTTGCGGCGGTGTAACGTAAATCCTCTCGGCGCAAGCCCGCCTAATTCAAATGGGGCGGGCACCATTTAAATTAGGCGTGTTCCCGCGCCGAACCTACTGCGCATGCTCCGTCCGTAAAATTACCCGACGTGCATTGCGCTAAATGACGTCGCAAGGACGTCATTGGTTTCGACGTTAACGTAAATGGCGTCCAGCGCCATTCACGGATGACTTACGCAAACGACATGAAATTTCGACACGGGAACGACGGCCATACTTAACATTGGCTAGTCCACCTAGAGGGCAGCCTTAGTTTTACGCGGCGTATCTCGACGGAAACGACGTAAATTTAAAGCGACGGGTAAAGCGTATGTTCGTGAATCGCCGTAACTAGTCATTTGCATATTCTACGCCGACCGCAATGGAATCGCCACTTAGCGGCCGGCCTAGAATTGCAGCCTAAGATCCGACGGTGTAAGTCAATTACACCTGTCAGATCTTAGTGAGAACTATGCGTAACCTGATTCTATGAATCAGGCGCATAGTTACGACGGCGTATCAGGAGATACACCGTCGTATCTCTTTTGTGAATCTGGCCCTATGTTCTAGTGCTACTGAAAGTAATAGGAAAAAAACAATGGGGTGGATTCAAGAAGCAATTGCGCCTGTGTAACCATAGGTTACACAGCGCAATTGCTTACTTGCCCCGGCGTAACGAGTGCTCCTGATTCAGGAACCTCGTTACGCCGACTGCAGCCTAAGATCTGCACGGCATAAGGCTCTTATGCCCGCATATCTTAGGCTGCATTCTTGCGATGGCCGCTAGGTGGCGTTCCCGTTGTGCTCAGCGTATAGTATGCAAATTGCATACTAACACCGATTCACAACGTTGCGCGAGCCCTGCGTACGCAATTTACGTTGTTTCCGTACGGCGGTTTTTGCGTAAGGCTGACCCTGCTATTAGCAGGGGCAGCCAATGTTACGTATACCCGTCGTTCCCACGTCGCAAAATTTGAATTTTACGTACTTTGCGTAAGTGATTCGTGAATGGCGCTGGACGCCATTTACGTTCACTTTGAAGCAAATGACGTCCTTGCGACGTCATTTGCCGCAATGCACGTCGGGAAAGTTTCCCGACGGAGCATGCGCTCTACGATCGGCGCGGGAACGTGCCTAATTTAAATGATTCCCGCCCCCTACGGGATCATTTAAATTGCGCGAGCTTGCGCCAGCCATTTTGCCGGCGCGCCCGAGCAATTTACGGAGCTTCTGCTCCGTGAATCGAGGGCAGCACAAAAAAATTGCGGGGGCGCAGGGCAAAATCGTTGCCCTGCGCCTCCGTAATAAATGCGCAAATGTAGCTGAATCCGGCCCAATGATTTCTATGCCTTTGATGTGAACTTTGAAGATTAATTTCTCCATGTGGCCTACACCTACGGAGGTAACTGAGATCTTGTGTATTTACTGCTTTCTCAGACAATGTACTTACTTTAAATACTTCAATGCATACATACCAGAGTTACCTTGTCCCGACACTTAATCCCAGTATCTGTAACATTGCGCATGTGTCTGTTCCTTCTACAATAAATACCTATCTGCTAGTAATTTCTTGAAATTCAATTATAGATCCGCTTTAATTTGTTAAAATCTGCTAATATGTAACAATCTTACAGTAATTGCTACATAATAACAACATACGATTATCAAATCTGCAAGTACCGTGTCTGACTCATGCATACCTTTCTGTGATATATATTAGTCAAGCACTGAAAAATAAGGAATGGAATGTGCTGGAAACAATTGTAAAGGACCGCTGTCATAAAAAAATATTCTGGTAACGCTCTGGGGGTTGTACATGTGATGATAGTATTTAGTATATTATTTCCTTTATTTGTTCCACATGAATTTATTAATATATATTTCTCTGCATTTACTTGCAAACATACAAAAAAAAGGCAGTGAGAGAATTTGTGAAAAGGAATTGTGCCCTAATTTGGTGATAAACTGTAATGGATATCTCTTGAGTTTTTTTTTGGGGGGGGGGGGGGGGGGGGGTTTACTATTAAAGGAAAACTTGCGAAAAATAGTAAAGATCGTTTTTTTTAATTTAGGCTGTATATTTCTTGTCATTACCATGACCTACAACCAAAAAAACAAAAGCCCAAAATAAATTCTCCTACCATTGACGGCAATAACACTTACAGTATCTCACAAAAGTAAGTACACCCCTCACTTTTTTTGTAAATATTTTATTATATCTTTTCATGTGACAACACTGAAGAAATGAATCTTTGCTACAATGTAAAGTAGTGAGTGTACAGCTTGTATAACAGTGTAAATTTGCTGTCCTCTCAAAATAACTCAACACACAGCCAATAAAGGGGAGTTCCACCCACAATTTCACTTTTTAAATATAAATACCCCTATAATACACAAGCTTAATGTATTCTAGTAAAGTTAGTCTGTAAACTAAGGTCCGTTTTGTTAGGTTGTTACAGCATTTAAATAGTTTATAATCTAGAAATAGACCGTGGCCATCTTAAGTGTGGGCATCATGAAGCCAGACTGTATGACTTCCTGGATTTCAGCTTTGCATATCTCGCACATGCTCAGTGCACAAGCAATGTAATAGGTTTCAGTCAGGTTTGCAAGGACTACTGGGAAACATGATGCCTATCCCAGAAACCCTTGCAAATAGCCTAGGCAAATAAGGAGGAGGAAGTAATGAAGGACTACAAAATAAAGGTATTTACAAGCAACAAATTAAATAAAAATTGTCCATTCTGAACACTATGAGATTAGGGCATGCAGCACAGACAAACATAAAAAAATGGGTGGAACTCCACTTTAATGTCTAAACCGCTGGCAACAAATATGATTACACCCCTAATTAGCCATTTTTCCTCCTGGGTGTCATGTGACTCGTTAGTTTTTAGTGTAAATGGGGAGCAGGTGTGTTAAATTTAGTGTTATCGCTCTCAAGCTGGAAGTTCAACATGGCACCTCATGGCAAAGAACTCTCTGAGGATCTGAAAAAAATAATTGTTGCTCTACATAAAGATGGCCTAGGCTATAAGAAGATTGCCAAGACCCTAAAACTGATCTGCAGCATGGTGGCCAAGACTATACAGCGGTTAAACAGTTCCACTCAGAACAGGCCTCGCCATGGTCGACCAGAGAAGTTGAGTGCACATGCTTAGCGTCATATCCAGAGGTTGTCTTTGGGTAATAGACATATGAGTGCTGCCAGCATTGCTGCAGAGGTTGAAGGGGTGAGGGGGTCAGCCTGTCAGTGCTCAGACCTTACGCCACAAACTGAATCAAATTGGTCTGCATGGCTGTCGTCCCAGAAGGAAGCTTCTTCTAAAGATGATGCACAAGAAAGCCGGCAAACAGTTTGCTGAAGACAAGCAGACTAAGGACATGGATTACTGGAACCATGTCCTGTGCTCTGATACATAGTAACATAGTTAGTCAGGTTCAGTGGCGTAACCAGAGTTATGGGCGCCCGGGGCAAAAAAAAAAAATTCGCCCCCCTATATAAACATCCACTTTTTTTTATAGTTACTTATTTTTTTCCCTCTTTTTATGTTTTTTTACACTTTATGTCATTGCTATTACATAGGGGGATAAAAATCCCCCTATATAATAGCAAGGGTACACTGACAGGTCCTCTTTATGGAGACATTAGGGGTCTCTAGGACCCCTAATGTCACCTGGGGATCCCAAAAGAAGCTGATGAAGCACAGATCTGCTTCTTCTCTCTGGCTATAGCAGCCAGATGACTGACAGGTGAATGCGGATGTAATACACATCACTTCTGCATTCACAGCCTGGAGGGAGATCAGCAAGGAGGAAGATGCTGGTCTCCCTCCCATCTTACCTCATGACACCCTCCTGAGCCGTTCCCGGGCCGCAGATGGGGCAGCGGATCCCGGGATTGAAGGTGAGGGGTCAGGAGGGGGGGCGGCGGCAGTACTGGAGGGGGGTAGGGGGGCACGCAGCCAGCACATATACACAATTGGCAGGCTATAGAGCCGCCGATCGTGTATATGTGAAAGTTCAACCAGTAATGGTACTGACCCCCGACACCTGCACTGACCCGACACCTGCACTGACCAGACACCTGCACTGACCAGACACCTGCACTGACCAGACACCTACAATGACCAGACACCTACAATGACCAGACACCTACAATGACACTGACCTTGACCATGACACTGACCATGATGACACTGACCATGACACTGACACTGACCATGACCATGACACTGACCATGATGACACTGACCATGATGACACTGACCATGATGACACTGACCATGATGACACTGACCATGACCATGACACTGACCATGATGACACTGACCATGACCATGACACTGACCATGATGACACTGACCATGATGACACTGACCATGATGACACTGACCATGACCATGACACTGACCATGATGACACTGACCATGACACTGACCATGATGACACTGACCATGATGACACTGACCATGATGACACTGACCATGATGACACTGACCTTGACCATGACACTGACCATGATGACACTGACCATGATGACACTGACCATGACCATGACACTGACCATGATGACACTGACCATGATGACACTGACCATGATGACACTGACCATGACCATGACACTGACCATGACCATGACACTGACCATGATGACACTGACCATGATGACACTGACCATGACACTGACCATGACACTGACCATGACACTGACCATGATGACACTGACCATGACACTGACCATGACACTGACCATGACACTGACCATGATGACACTGACCATGATGACACTGACCATGACACTGACCATGACACTGACACTGACCATACTGACACTGACCATACTGACACTGACCATGACACTGACCATGATGACACTGACCATGACCATGACACTGACCATGATGACACTGACCATGATGACACTGACCATGATGACACTGACCATGACCATGACACTGACCATGATGACACTGACCATGATGACACTGACCATGATGACACTGACCATGACACTGACCATGATGACACTGACCATGATGACACTGACCATGATGACACTGACCTTGACCATGACACTGACCATGATGACACTGACCATGATGACACTGACCATGACCATGACACTGACCATGATGACACTGACCATGATGACACTGACCATGATGACACTGACCATGACCATGACACTGACCATGACCATGACACTGACCATGATGACACTGACCATGATGACACTGACCATGATGACACTGACCATGACCATGACACTGACCATGACCATGACACTGACCATGATGACACTGACCATGATGACACTGACCATGACACTGACCATGATGACACTGACCATGACACTGACCATGACACTGACCATGACACTGACCATGACACTGACCATGATGACACTGACCATGACACTGACCATGACACTGACCATGACACTGACCATGACACTGACCATGATGACACTGACCATGATGACACTGACCATGACACTGACCATGACACTGACACTGACCATACTGACACTGACCATACTGACACTGACCATGACACTGACACTGACCATACTGACACTGACCATACTGACACTGACCATACTGACACTGACCATACTGACACTGACCATACTGACACTGACCATGACCATGACACTGACCATGACCATGACACTGACCATACTGACACTGACCATACTGACACTGACCATGATGACACTGACCATACTGACACTGACCATACTGACACTGACCATACTGACACTGACCATACTGACACTGACCATGATGACACTGACCATACTGACACTGACCATACTGACACTGACCATACTGACACTGACCATACTGACACTGACCATGATGACACTGACCATGATCATGACACTGACACTGACCATACTGACACTGACCATACTGACACTGACCATACTGACACTGACCATACTGACACTGACACTGACCATACTGACACTGACCATACTGACACTGACCATACTGACACTGACCATGATGACACTGACCATGATGACACTGACCTTGACCATGACACTGACCATGACACTGACCATGACACTGACCATGACACTGACCATGATGACACTGACCATGATGACACTGACCATGACACTGACCATGACACTGACCATGATGACACTGACCATGATGACACTGACCATGATGACACTGACCATGATGACACTGACCATGACACTGACCATGACACTGACACTGACCATACTGACACTGACCATACTGACACTGACCATGACACTGACACTGACCATACTGACACTGACCATACTGACACTGACCATACTGACACTGACCATACTGACACTGACCATACTGACACTGACCATGACCATGACACTGACCATGACCATGACACTGACCATACTGACACTGACCATACTGACACTGACCATGATGACACTGACCATACTGACACTGACCATACTGACACTGACCATACTGACACTGACCATACTGACACTGACCATACTGACACTGACCATGATGACACTGACCATACTGACACTGACCATACTGACACTGACCATACTGACACTGACCATACTGACACTGACCATGATGACACTGACCATGATCATGACACTGACACTGACCATACTGACACTGACCATACTGACACTGACTATACTGACACTGACCATACTGACACTGACCATACTGACACTGACCATACTGACACTGACACTGACCATACTGACACTGACCATACTGACACTGACCATACTGACACTGACCATACTGACACTGACCATACTGACACTGACCATGATGACACTGACCATACTGACACTGACCATGATGACACTGACCATGACCATGACACTGACCATACTGACACTGACCATGATGACACTGACCATACTGACACTGACCATACTGACACTGACCATGACCATGACACTGACCATGACCATGACACTGACCATGACACTGACCATGACACTGACCATGACCATGACACTGACCATACTGACACTGACCCTGACCATACTGACACTGACCATACATGACACTGACCATACTGACACTGACCATACTGACACTGACCATGACCATGACACTGACCATACTGACACTGACCATACTGACACTGACCATAATGACACTGACCATACTGACACTGACCATACTGACACTGACCATACTGACACTGACCATACTGACACTGACCATGACCATGACACTGACCATACTGACACTGACCATACTGACACTGACCATACTGACACTGACCATACTGACACTGACCATAATGACACTGACCATACTGACACTGACCATGATGACACTGACCATACTGACACTGACCATACTGACACTGACCATACTGACACTGACCATACTGACACTGACCATACTGACACTGACCATGATGACACTGACCATACTGACACTGACCATGACACTGACCATACTGACACTGACCATACTGACACTGACCATACTGACACTGACCATGATGACACTGACACTGACCATACTGACACTGACCATGATGACACTGACCATACTGACACTGACCATGACACTGACCATACTGACACTGACCATACTGACACTGACCATACTGACACTGACCATGATGACACTGACCATACTGACACTGACCATAATGACACTGACCATGATGACACTGACCATACTGACACTGACCATACTGACACTGACCATACTGACACTGACCATGATGACACTGACCATAATGACACTGACCATGATGACACTGACCATACTGACACTGACCATAATGACACTGACCATACTGACACTGACCATAATGACACTGACCATACTGACACTGACCATACTGACACTGACCATACTGACACTGACCATGATGACACTGACCATACTGACACTGACCATAATGACACTGACCATGATGACACTGACCATACTGACACTGACCATACTGACACTGACCATACTGACACTGACCATAATGACACTGACCATAATGACACTGACCATGATGACACTGACCATACTGACACTGACCATAATGACACTGACCATACTGACACTGACCATAATGACACTGACCATACTGACACTGACCATGACAGTAGAAGTCCTGCAATACTCGCACCCCCCCCCCTCCCTCCCCCAGCTTGGTGAAAATCCATCCTCCTCAGAGTCCTCCTTACCTCTCTGTCTGACAGAATTGCTTCAGACTGAGTCCCGACTCTCTCCCCCGCCGGCCGCCAGCGCCATCCACCCGCAGCCCGCTCCATGCGCTCCCTCCACACAGACAGCGCCGTACCGCAGAGCACCAGAGCGGAGGGGAAGACGGCGGCTCACACTTTCAGCACCTGCCGTCTCCCGCCGCCATGTTCAGAGTTTCCCGGCGCTCTGTGATTGGGCGTATGGCGGTCATGTGCGGAGGCGGGACTTCCAGCCCCACTCCTCACATGACCCCCATATGCCCAATCACAGGGCGCTGGAGGACATTAAACATGGTGGCCGCTGGCCGGTCCGGAGTCCGGACATCCGTGTCGGTGACACGGACAATTAAAATTAGGAGGAGGCACGGAAAGTCGCCCCCCCTAAATGGCGTGCCCGGGGCCACAGCACCCCCTGCCCCCCCCCCTTGCTACGCCAGTGGTCAGGTTGAAAAAAGATACAAGTCTATCAAGTTCAACCATAAGAAATAAAACAATAATAATATCATACAATCACATACACCCAATTCTATACCCACAGTTGATCCAGCGAAAGGCAAAAAACCCCAGCAAAGCATGATCTAATTTGCTACAGCTGGGGAAACAATTCCTTCCTGATTAACTTTACCTATAAATGTCAGTACCCAGTTATATTCTGTACATTTAGGAAAGAATCCAGGCCTTTCCTAAAGCACTTTACTGATCTGGCCAAAACCACCTCTGGAGGGAGTCTATTCCACATTTTCACAGCTTTACTGTGAAGAAACCTTTGCGTATTTGGAGGTGAAATCTCTTTTCCTCTAGACGTAAAGAGTGCCCCCTTGTCCTCAGTGTTGACCGTAAAGTGAATAACTCAACACCAAGTTCACTATACAGGCCCCTTATATATTTGTACATGTTGATCATATCTCCCCTTAATCTCCTCTTTTCAAAAGTGAATAAATTCAGTTCTTCTAATCTTTCCTCATAGCTGAGATCCTCCATGCCTCTTATCAGTTTAGTTGCCCTTCTCTGCACTTTCTCCAGTTCCCCGATATCCTTCTTGAGAACTGGAGGCAAAACTGAACTGCACATTCCAGATGAGGTCTTACTAATGATGAGACCAAGATAAACTTATTTGGTTCAGATGGTTTCAAGTGTGTGTGGCGGCAACCAGGTGAGGAGTAGGGATGAGCTTCGAGTTCGAGTCGAACATTGCCTGTTCGCCTATTCGGCGAACAACGAACAATTAGGGGTGTTTGCGGCAAATTCGAAAAGCCGCGGAACACCCTGTTAAAGTCTATGGGAGAAATCAAAAGTGTTAATTTTAAAGGCTAATATGCAAGTTATTGTCCTAAAAAGTGTTTGGGGACCCGGGTCCTGTCCCAGGAAACATGTATCAATGCAAAAAAAAGTTTTAAAAACTGAAGTTTTTTCAGGAGCAGTAAATTTAATAATGCTAAAAGTGAAACAATAAAAGTGTAATATTACTTGAGATTTCGTACCTAGGGGGGGGTGTAAAGTCAGCATGTGAAAAAGCGCATGTTTCCCATACATAGAACTGTCCCTGCACAAAGTGTAATTTCTTAAAGAAAAAAAGGCACTTAAAACCGGTTTTGCGACTCTAATGAATTGTCGGCTCTGGCAATTCAGAGATGATTCATTCATATAAAAAAAAAAAAACGTGGGGGTCCCCCAAATTCCGTTAACCTGGCCAGCCGCAGAAAAGAGGGGGGGACAGAGTGCGCCCCCCCCCCTCTCCTGAACCGCACCAGGCCACATGCCCTCAACATGGGGAGGATGTCCCCATGTTGATGGGGACAAGGGCCTCATCCCCACAACCCTTGCGCGGTGGTTGTGGGGGTCTGCGGGCGGGGGGCTTATCAGAATCTGGAAGACCCCTTTAACAAAGGGGACCCCCAGATCCTGCCCCCCCTATGTGAATTGGTAATGGGGTACACTGTACCTCTACCATTTCACGAAGGAAGTGTAAATAGTTCAATAAAAACACACACACACCGTAGAAAAAATTCCTTTATTAATAAAAAAAATTAAAAATCCAGCGATGCAGCTCCCTGCTCCAACGTTGTCTTCTATCCAGCGACGGATGATCTCTCCAGCGACGGGTGATCAAAGATCCGTCTTTCCCAGTGACGTATGAGGGTGCGTCAGAGGGGGCGGGGTCACGTGACGGGTGGCCGCTTCCCCTATATAAGTAATGTCTAAGCTCCAGCGCGTCATTCCGCTGGGCTGTGTCCAGCGGAGAGAGGAGCTCGCCTGCTGCGTCGCTGGAGAGATCATCCGTTGCTGGATAGAAGACAACGTTGGAGCAGGGAGCCGCATCGCTGGATTTTTTTTTTTTTTTTTTTTATTAATAAAGGAATTTTTTCTACGGTGTCTGTGTGTTTTTTTTTAACTATTTACACTTCCTTCGTGAAACGGTAGAGGTACAGTGTACCCCATTACCAATTCACATAGGGGGGGGCCAGGATCTGGGGGTCCCCTTTGTTAAAGGGGTCTTCCATATTCTTATAAGCCCCCTGCCCGCAGACCCCCACAACCACCGGGCAAGGGTTGTGGGGATGAGGCCCTTGTCCCCATCAACATGGGGACATCCTCCCCATGTTGAGGGCATGTGGCCTGGTGCCAATTGATGGCGGGGTTCCCCTTAATATCCATATCAGACCTGAAGGGCCTGTTAATGGAATTTGGGGGACCCCCACGTTTTTTTTTTTTATTTATGAATGAATCATCTCTGAATTGCCAGAGCCAACAATTAGAGCCGCAAAGCCAGTTTTAAATGCCTTTTTTTTCTTTCAGAAATTACACTTTGTGCAGGGACAGTTCTATGTATGGGAAACATGCGCTTTTTCACATGCTGACTTTACACCCCCCCCCCCAGGTATGAAATTTAAAGTAATATTACACTTTTATTGTTTCACTTTGAGCATTCTTAAATTCACTGCTCCTGAAAAAACGTCCGTTTTTAAAACTTTTTTTTGCATTGATACATGTTTCCTGGGACAGGACCCAGGTCCCCAAACACTTTTTAGGACAATAACTTGCATATTAGCCTTTAAAATTAACACTTTAGATTTCATATGTTCGAGTACCATAGACTTTAACAGGGTTCTAAAGTTCACACGAACATTTGGTGTGTTCGCAAGTTCTGATGCGAACCGAACAGGGGGGTGTTCGGCTCATCCTTAGTGAGGAGTACAAAGACAAGTGTGTCTTGCCTACAGTCAAGTATGGTGGTGGGAGTGTCATGGTCTGGGGCTGCATGAGTGTTGCCGGCACTGGGGAGCTACTGTTCATTGAGGGAACCATGAATGTTAACATGTACTGTGACATACTGAAGCAGAGCATGATCCCCTCCATTCGGAGACTGGGCTGTAGGTCAGTATTCCAACATGATAACGACCCCAAATACACCTCCAAGATGACCACTGCCTTTCTAAAGAAGCTGAGGGTAAAGGGGATGGACTGGCCAAGCATGTCTCCAGACCTAAATCCAATTAAGCATCTATGGGGCATCCTGAAACGGAAGGTGGAGGAGCACAAGGTCTCTAACATCCACCAGCTCTGTGATGTCATCATGGAGGAGTGGAAGGGGACTCCAGTGGCAACCTGTGAAGCTCTGGTGAACTCCATGCCCAAGAGGCAGTGCTTGAAAATAATGGTGGACACACAAAATATTGACACTTTGGGCCCAATTTGGACATTTTCACTTAGGGGTTTACTCACTTTTGTTGCCAACAGTTTAGACATGACGGGCTGTGTGTTGAATTATTTTGAGGGGACAGCAAATTTACACTGTTATACAAGCTGTACACTCACTACTTTACATTGTAGCAAAGTGGAATATCTTCAGTATTGTCACATGAAAAGATATAATAAAATATTTACAAAAAATGTGAGGGGTATACTCACTTTTGTGAGGTACTGTATGTGTATATAATTATAAATATTTTTTATCTGACCTAACACACTCTGACATTAAAGGAGAAGTACAGCCAAAGCTTATTTGGCTGTACTTCTCCTGTGAACTGGCATCTGGCTCAGCCTCTCAGCAAACCGCTGAGAGCCTGAGGCAGCTGCTCCCACCCTCTTCACCAGCTGTCACCAGCTCTCTGCTCGGGGAGCTGTGAGAACCGAGCAATCAGCGCTGTTTGATCTCACGGTTTTCAGTGTTAGAGCCAGCAGGAGACAGATGCAGCATCCACCTAGGTAAGTATGATTCTCAAAAAAAATAATACAATACTTCTCATTAAAAAACTTTTTTTCTTTAATCCTACTGAAGCACACTGACCTTGACCCTTGATACTGATTCGGACCTTTGGCCCAAACACTGACCCTAACCTAGATCAAGCCCCGATGCAGCTCTTTTATATTTACTGATTTATTATGCACACTTTAACAGTCACAGCTATCAAGTGATTGGGAGGTGGTTCCCCAAATTTCTGATCGTTAGTATGAGACCCGGAGCTGTTTGTGACAGCTTGATCTCCATGCTGGGAATAAGCTATAGACAGACTGATCAAGGTTTTCACCGATTTTCTGTGTACCCTCCAGTGTTAATTTCGTCAACAAAAACGTTTTTGTCAAAGTTCTTTCTCAGCAGCATTTTTGCAGTGACGAAAATAAAACGAAAAGTACAGTATATTTTTATCCACTGACGAAAACTATGACAAAAATCAAATCCATTTTCGAACTAACGTAAATGGGATGAAAATGGCAAGGAAGGGACATTTACCCTTGTGAAACGAACTTCAGGTTTTCACGGAGCTCCGCCTGCTTCTGCTCCCAGCAAGCAAGCAAGAGACTGTGTGCACTGTGACTGCCAGAGACCAGAGCAGCACTGTGCAGTGTGCATTACAGACAGCCAGGCCTCCCAAGCCCCTACAAGATTGTCCCACTCCCGAGTCCTGACTCACGAGATGACCGCCAGCCAGACGTTCACGTACATTACAATTACATCAGGACTGAAGCCATACCTCCCAACTTTCTGAGATGGGAATGAGGGACACCTATCAGCAAAAGTATGCAGGCATAGGACACACCCCTTGCCACGCCCCCTTAAAGGAGAATTGTACAAAAAAATAAGATTGGTTAAACCCACAAGTGCTTTTTTTACCACTACTATTTCTTTATATTGGCTTTTGGAATTTACAAATGCAGCAATTTAGAAATCAGATGAAAGTTTAGTGCTGGGAAACACTTTTTGATAGATAAAAAGTGCATTTTATATACATCTATATAGATCAGACCAAAATGAGGGACAGATGAGGAGAATGAGGGACAGAGGGACATTGCTCCAAATCAGGGACAGTCCCTCTAAATCAGGGACAGTTGGGAGGTATGCTGAAGCCTCCCCTCAGACCACCATCCAGCACTGTGTGTGTATTACACAGGCCTCCTCTGACTACTGGCAGTGGCCTCCAGGGCACTGTGCATTACAGGCCATCCCTCAGATGACCACCATCCAACCCTATGCAGCATTTCAGGCCTCCTCTGACTACTGGCAGTGGCATCCAGGGCACTGTGCATTACAGGCCATCCCTCAGACCACCATCCAGCACTGTGTGTGCAATACACAGGCCTCCTCTGACTACTGGCAGTGGCATCCAGGGCACTGTGCATTACAGGCCATCCCTCAGACCACCATCCAGCACTGTGCACCATTACAGGCCTCCTCTGACCACCGTCCAGAGCACTATGCAGCAATACAGGCCTCCTCTCAGACCTCCATCCAGAGCACTATGCAGCAATATAGGCCTCCACAGACCTCCATCCAGAGCACTATGCAGCTTTATAGGCCTCCTCAGACCTCCATCCAGAGCACTACACAGCATTACAGGCCTCCATCCAGAACACTATGCTAGGGTGACCAGACATCCCTAGTTTCAGGGGACAGTACCCAGATTGAGTACACTGTCCCCAGACCAGGTCTGTCCCCAGTTTTGTCCCCAGATTGGATTTGAACAGGGACTGGGGCAATTTCGAAGACAGTCAGTGCAGAATTAAAAAAATTATAATTCTGAATTAAGCACCCCCGCTCTGCCGCTCCTAGTAGCTTGGGGGGGGGGGGTATTTTTTTCCATTATCTGTGCCCCTTTCTGATGATCATGTGCTGTTCGGAGCGGAGTGAATATTTCTTCAGTTTTAGGTGCATGCATATTCAGCTCCGCTCACATGTTCTTCTGCCTTGGCTCAAGTCTCGGCCTGCTGCCTGCCTGCTTATCTCCTTGCCTTCCCTGGCGGAGTGATCTTCCCCAGTAGTAGCCGGGGCCCAGAGAGTGAGACTTGACAGGCTGTGAGGCAGGCGGCTGCGTCACCTTACACTATGCAGCATTACAGGCCTCCTCAGACCTCCATCCAGAGCACTATGCCGTATTACAGGCCTCCTCAGACCACCGTCTAAAGCACTATGCAGCATTACAGGCCTCCTCAGACCGCCGTCTAAAGCACTATGCAGCATTACGGGCCTCCTCAGACTACTGTCCAGAGCACTGTGCAGCATTTACAGGCCTCCTCAGACCACTATCCAGAGCACTATGCAGTATGCAGCATTACAGGCCTTGTCAGACCACCATCCAGAGCACTGTGCAGCATTACAGGCCTCGTCAGACCACCATCCAGAGCACTGTGCAGCATTACAGGCCTCCTCAGACCACCGTCCAGAGCACTACAGCATTACAGGCCTCCTCAGACCACCGTCCAAAGCACTACAGCATTACAGGCCTCCTCAGACCACCGTCCAGAGCACTACAGCATTACAGGCCTCCTCAGACCACCGTCCAGAGCACTACAGCATTACAGGCCTCCTCAGACCACCGTCCAGAGCACTACAGCATTACAGGCCTCGTCAGACCACCATCCAGAGCACTGTGCAGCATTACAGGCCTCCTCAGACCACCGTCCAGAGCACTACAGCATTACAGGCCTCCTCAGACCACCGTCCAGAGCACTACAGCATTACAGGCCTCCTCAGACCACCGTCCAGAGCACTACAGCATTACAGGCCTCCTCAGACCACTGTCCAGAGCACTACAGCATTACAGGCCTCCTCAGACCACCGTCCAGAGCACTACAGCATTACAGACCATGTACATTGCAGGTATTTTTTTAACAAACTTTCTTGCAGTCAGATTGCATAACTTTTGTTATTCTGAAGTAATAGCTGTTTGTTTGTTTGTCATGCTGTTCACTTAGTCACTGAACCCTAATTGGAGTGATTTATAATATCTATCAGCTGTTGCTTTCCCAGAATTGAAGTATCTCGCCAAAATATAGATAGGGATGTGGTCACTGGGAGGGGCAACCTCATTCATTTTCGCACGGCACAGGGTGCCTAAACAAACAAACAAATGGAGAGCCAACCACTTTGAAATACCTTCTGGAGTGTATTGAAATATGCTAACATGTTTCGGCAACTCTAGACTTGATCACAGCTAGAGTTGCCGAAACATGTTAGCCGTTTGCTTTTACTGAACTATATGTCAATAAACTCCAGAAGGTATTCCAGAGTGGCCGGCTCTTCATTTGTTTGTTTGAGCTATGCTATATGGATGTGCAGGAGGACATCTGAGCCTGAGCACCTGGGAAAGAGCAGCCGACCTTTACTGAATAGCATCTTCGCCTCATTGATTAGAGCAGTGCCTTTTTGTGTTGTACAGGGTGCCATAGCTCCCAACTGTCCCTGATTTGGAGGGACTATCCCTGATTTAGAGCAATATCCCTCTGTCCCTCTTTCCTCCTCATTTGTCCCTCATTTTGGTCTGATCCATATAGTTGTATATAAAATTCACTTTTTATCTTTCAGAAAGTGTTACCCAGTGCTAAACCTTTCATCCAAATTCCAAATTGATGCATTTGTCAATTGTAAAAGCCAAAATAAAGGAATAGTAGTGGTAAAAAAAAGCACTTGTGCATTTAATTAACTTTTTTTAACTATTATTTCCCCCTTAAGGGGCATGGCAGGGGGTGTGTCCTATGCCTACATACGTTTGCTAATAGGTGTCCCTCATTCCCATCTCAAAATGTTGGGAGGTATGCAGGGCACCTAAAGGCCTAAGGCCAGCCCTCGGAAGGGCCAGACATGTAGTAAATTATAAAGAGACAACTCAGGCCTTGTACACACGGTCGGACCAAACCGATGAGAATGGTCCGACGGACCGTTTTCATCGGTTCACCGCTGATGTGGCCTGATGGTCTGATGTGTGTACACACCATCGTTCCAAAATCCGATCGGGTCAGAACGCGGTGACGTCAAACACACGACGTGCTGAATAAAATGAAGTTCAATGCTTCCAAGCATGCGTCGACGATTCTGAGCATGCGCAGGTCTTGAACCGATGCTTTCTGTACTAACCATCGGTTTGGACCGATCGGGCAGCGGTCCATCGGTTCGGTTTTGAAGCATGTTTTAAAATTTTGGACCGAAGGAAAACAGACCGATGGGCTATACACACTGTCGGTTTGGACCGATGAAACTGAACCTCGGTCCATTCTCATTGGTTTTGTCCGACCGTGTGTACGGGGCCTTAGAGCTGACTGTGTGGGGTGAGAGAGAAAGTAACATCTGAAAAACTTGATTTTTTTCCCCCTAATTCAACCCCACAGTCAGATACATAAAACTTTGAATGGCGGGCCAAGTCAAGTCAGTGCACCACCACAGTAAACTATTTGCACTGCTCATTTAAGTTTTACAAACTACAAAATTGACTCTAAGGCCCCGTACAGACGAGCGGACTGTCCGCTGAAAACGGTCCGCCAGACCGTTTTCAGCGGACATGTCCGCTCGATATTTCTGTCTGATGGTTATACACACCATCAGACAGAAATCCGTGCGTACACGATACGCGGTGACATGGCCGCGCCGTCGCCGCGACGATGACGCGGCGACGTGCCTGGCCCTGGAAGGTCAATGCTTCCACGCATGCGTCGAATCACTTCGACGCATGCGAGGGCTTTCGGCCGAGCGGACATGTACGGTGAGTCTGTACAGACGACCGAACATGTCCGACGCACAGGCTTCCAGCGGACATGTTTCTTAGCATGCTAAGAAACATTTGTCCGCTGGAAACCTGTCCGATCCGCCGGACAATTGTCCGGTCGGCCGTACACACGACCGAACATGTCTGCTGAAACTGGTCCGCGGACCAGTTTCAGCGGACATGTTCGGTCGTGTGTACAGGGCCTAAGGAACAACAGGTCACTGAGACCAGGGAGAAAAAACGGAAACGGAAACGAAAAAAAAAAAGAAAAAAATTGCAGCCTCACTGTGCCCATCAAATGCAGCCACTGTGCTTTAATTGTCACCACTGTGCCATGCCATCAAATGCAGTCACTGTGCCATGCCATCAAACGCAGCCACTGTGCCATCAATTCGCACCACTGTACCATGCCATCAAACGCAGCCACTGTGCCATCAATTGTCACCACTCTTCCATGCCATCAAATGCAGTCACTATGCCATGCCATCAAACGCAGCCACTGTGCCATCAATTCGCACCACTGTGCCATGCCATCAAACGCAGCCACTGTGCCATCAATTGTCACCACTGTGCCATGCCATCAAACGCAGCCACTGTGCCCATCAATTGTCGCCACTGTGCCAATTGTCACCACTGTGCCCTTTAATTGTCGACACTGTGCCCATTGATGTCACTGTGCCCTTTAATTGCCGCCACTGTGCCCATTGTCCCCACTGTGCCAATTGTCCCCATTGTCACCACTGTGCCCAGTGTCACCACTGTGCCAATTGTCACCACTGTGCCCATTGTCCCCACTGTGCCAATTGTGCCCATTGTCACCACTGTGCCAATTGTCACCACTGTGCTCATTGTCCCCACTGTGCCAATTGTCCCCACTGTGCCCATTGTCACCACTGTGCCCATTGTCACCACTGTGCCCATTGCCGCTGATGTGCCCTGTAAAATGCCCCTCCCCCGCCACTTACCTTTCTGGAAGTCAGCCATCCTCCTAGTCCTTCAACGTCCCTCGATGTCTTCTCCCGCCCACGATGACGCTTCAGCCAATCAGGTTATCGATAACCAGAACTGGTGAACCTGATTGGCTGAGACGCATGTCAGTCTTATCCAAGGAACGCACCCCCCGTACGTTCCCTGGATAAGCATCCGGAAGGCTGAGGGCTGTACTCGGAAAGCCTATCAGAGCCGCTGGCTCTGATAGGCACTTCCGCACAGCCAACCAGCTGCTGTTAAACGATTCAGGTGGCCGGCGCTCAAGGTCCGGCCATCTGAATAGACCAGCGGCCGGCAATAATAACATAGATTCATGCAATGCATGAATCTATGTTATTCAGTGGCGGTGCGAGAGCCAGAGGGGGTGGCGCTCCAGCGTCCTCTATAGACGCACCGCCACTGGGGCAGTGATATGGACATGGTTTTAGTATGTTACGATCTGCAAAAGGTAGCAGTAGGGCATGTAAAAAATAAAAAAATATATACTGCGCTGTGTATAAACGTGGACCCACCTACATACCTGTATATCGCTCTTGCACCTGATTTAAGATGTGCCTATGATGATCTTTTAACATAAGTGTTCATTTTATTTGCTTTTAAATAAATTACTACTCTTACGTTATCACGCCATGTGAGTTTTCTTACTACACATGGTCTGTGGATACTGAGTCTCTGGCTTAAACAAGATTGTATGGTATACATCTCCGAGGGTACATTGAGGCTCCTGGAATACTCGTGTCAAGTTGCCAGTTGGATTCAAGACCAGCGTTATCCATCGTGGTGATTAACCATATAAGCTTTTGTGACTTGGATGGTATATGCCTTCCTAAGACCCCTTTCACACTGAGGAGTTTTTCAGGCGGCACAGCGCTAAAAATAGCGCTGCTGTACCGCCTGAAAAACTCCTGCACTGCATACTCAATGTGAAAGCCCGAGGGCTTTCACACTGAGGCGATGCGCTGGCGGGAGAGAAAAAAATCTCCTGCCAGCAGCATCTTTGGATCGGCGTGTATACCGCTCCTTCCCATTTAAAACAGCCGGAAACCGCGGCAATACCGCCCACAATGCGCCTCTGCAGAGGTGCATTGCGGGCGGTATTAACCCTTTTTCGGCCGCTAGCGGGGTTAATACCGCACCGATAGCAACCGAATCCCGCGGCAAATCCGACGGTATAGCGCCGCTATTTTTAATGAAAGGGGCCTAAGTCATTTACATCTGGTAAGCCTCCTCCTATCACTGGTGGTGGTGTCCCCTTTTTTACCGTCATCTCATCTAGAGTGTCACACCTACGTGGGATTATTAATTTTACTTTCTCTACACTTGTGGATTACAATTTTGTTTTATTGGACAATACATATTTTTCACAGGATTGTTAGATTTATTGGATCTAAATATTTTTTGTCACGTGGTGATATCTAATTTAATCGTCTTGTATTATTTATTTTGATTATTCTATACAATATTAAGCGCTACACATTTTCATATTAGCAGTAGGGCAGAGGCGGCTCTAGGCTTTGTGAGGCCTTAGGCAAAACTTGACATGGGGCCCCACTCACGCCCATGATGGGAAAAATAATTTAAGGACTAGAGCCTCTGACTCACAACCCTGGCCATGGGTTGTGGGGGTCTGCGGACAGGGGGCTTATTGGAATCTGGAAGCCCCCTTTAACAAGGCAGCCCCAGATCCTGCTCTTTAATAACTAAGGGGCGGGGGCTACCGGGTGATGTCACTGGTTGAACCCACCCCCTTGTGACATCATTGAGGCCATGCAGGGTCATTGACGTCACAAGGGGTGGTGTCACCAATGTTCACTGGTTGTTGGACGCTGGTGGCCCTGCTCCTGAGTCAGGGCTCTTAACGTTGCCTGAGCACAGCAGCGTTAAGGTCTCCTGTCCCTCAAAACTGGGGTAATGCATTAGGCAAGTTAGGCGGCCGCGAGGCCCCTGTGAGTGTGAGGCCTTAGGCGGCCGCCTAATTTGCCTAATTAAAGAGCCGCCTCTGCAGTAGGGCATGCAATGATGTGTGCTTTTTCTATTTAACTAGGGAGCAAGCTGTGTGATTTGGCAAATCAACTTTTTCAGTTTGAGGAGTCTTTCCGATCATGTTGAATATACTAGTAGTATTACTTGACCAGCATGTGGGGCAGTCATTTAAAAGAGTATCTCAGAAAGACTGGCCATGTCTACAAGACATAAGGCCACAATGCTTCAATAACTTCAGCGTAGTAATGGAATGGAAGACTTGAAGACGTTCACTATTGATCTTGCTTTATTAAAGATTATTTTAACACTTGCCTCCATGCACCAGACGAGACCACACATGGGGCCAGATCCTCAAAGAAGTTACGCTGGCGTATCTATTGATACGCCGCGTAACTTCTAGTTTGCTCCGGCGTATCTTTGTTTTGTATCCACAAAACAAGATACGCCTGAAGCTGGGCTAGATCCGACTGGCGTACGTCTAAGTACGCCGTCGGATCTAAGGTGCATATTTACGCTGGCCGCTAGGTGGCGTTTCCATAGATTTCCGCGTTGAGTATGCAAATTAGCTTGTTACGGCGATCCACGAATGTACGCCCGGCCGGCGCATTTTTTTACGTTGTTTCCGTAAGGCTTTTTTTGGCGTATAGTTACCCCTGATATATGAGGCGTATCCTATATTAAGTATGGACATCGTTCCCGCGTTGAATTTTGAAAATTTTACGTCGTTTGCGTAAGTCGTTCGCGAATAGGGCTTTGCGTAGAATGACGTTCACGTCGTAAGCATTGGCTTGTTAAGGGTTAATTTTGAGCATGTGCCCTGGGACACCCCCACGGACGGCGCATGCGCCGTTCAAAAAAAATTTAATTTACATCGGGTCAAGACGTATTAACATAAAACACGCCCCCATCACATCCATTTGAATTGCGCGCCCTTACGCCGCCAAAGTTACACTACACCGCCGTAACTTACGGCGAAAATTCTTTCAGGATAAGGAAAATAAGCTGTAAGTTACGGCGGCGTAGTGTATCAGAGATACGCTATGCTGGACGCAACAATGCGCCAGGCTACGTGGATCTGGCCCACGGTGTCCAGTCCAACACCTTATGGGAATAGTTTTACACCAGATAAAAATAAAGTGGGAAAATAACAAATACACCAGTAGAGCAGACAGCCCCAAGATCATTCATTTCATATCCATTTGATAGTTGACTGTAGTGTCATCATGTAAAAGAATAAAAAAAATGGCTGTGTGACTCAAAAAAGTAATATTATTGTAACGAAACTGAGTAAAGACGTTATATAATGGCTAAATCTGTGTCTGTGTAGTTTGTTCAAACCATAAATAATAACGTGATATTAGGTGTTCTTTACTCCACAAGTGTATAATTTGTTTTTAAATTCTAGTGAAATATTTAATGCATTATTTTACTAAACACATTTGATTTTAGTAGACTAAAATGATTGTAGTAGACTAAAATGTACTAGACAAAATACGACTAAAACTAAAACAATAGCAAAATGGGGCTAAAACTAAAATGCCATTTTATTCTTAAGACTAAAACTAAATTAAAATCTACTGCCAAAATTAACACTGGTACCCACATGTTACAAGGTTCTATATAGAGAAACTTCTCTTTCAGGCTTCACTGTGTATGGGCTAAGACAGGGGTCTCCAAACTGCGGCCCTGGGGCCAGATGCGGCCCTTTGCTTGCCTTAATGCGGCCCTTGGGGCACTGTTCCATCCAACTCAAATGGGGCATAATTCTTGTTGCTGACACCAATGGGGCACTATTCCTACAACTGACAACATCAATTCTTTCCATTGACACCAACGATAGGGCACTAGTCCTCCCACTGACACCAAAGATATGGTATTATTTACTCCCACTGGATACCTGGACATTTTCTACTCCCAATGGGACTAGTCTGGGCCCCTAAAGTCTAAAGTGCCGTAAACTGGCCCTTTGTTTAGAAAGTTTGGAGACCCCTGGGCTAAGAGAAGGTGTGGTGCTGGAACCAGTGAGCACACAGGCTTGTTTTTTTTTTTTTTCAATTCTTATGTAGCGCTACCCCATAGGAGCCACTAGAAAGGTGCCCAGGGTTTCTTTTCACCAACAGTTGCCCCCCAGTTAGGCACAGCATCACAGTTATTATTCAACTCAATGAACAGTCCAGAGCTTTCTTTTTGGGTTTTTATTTTTAGGTAACTTGGATAGGGTTAGGAAACTGAGTGGGATACTTCAAAAACGATATACAAATGGGAGGACATTTATCTTCTGTAGAAATATGAGAACCCCTTATTAACCCTTAATTCACTCTACTCAACCTTAATTAACTCATTTTTCTCCTTCATTTAATTATTATTTTCCTGCTGATTATTATTTTTTTGGTTCACTTCTATTTTATAAACTATTAATAATTAAAATGTTTTTTTTAGTTTGCTTTGCTTGTTAATATTTTTACACCTTTAACATATATTTACATGTTTCACATTGAAAAAAATGCAACATTTAAAAAAATAAAAAATATTTAATTTGTAAATAACTAGGGCTGGGGAAATTAAAGATTAATTCCTCGATTAATCTTTAATTTTTTTGATCGATCAAAATTCTTGATGTCACCGGACAGTCTGGACAGTGAGACTTACCCTGCTGGATGCGAGCAAAACTGCACCGATTGGATTGAGGTACCTTTGTATCTGTGGAGCAGGAGGATGCATCAGGCTCCATCAGGGGAAGGGGGCAAAAATAACCATCGTTTTCCTGTCCTAAGCAGTTTTGTGCAGACAATTCTTTGTGTATCGGCAACATCTGTTCCGTGCGAAAGACTGTTCAGTTCTTCAGGGTATATTGTCAATAAAATGCGATCATGTCTGGCTAAAGTGATGCCTACTATAAAGTGACTGACAGTGAATATACTAGATACGTTTTATAATTAACCACTTGCCCACCGGGTTAATTCTGGCACTTCTCTCCTTCATGTGAAAATCACAATTTTTTTGCTAGAAAATTAATCAGAACCCCCAAACATTATATATTTTTTTTTAGCAGACATCCTAGGGAATAAAATGGCAGTCATTGCAATACTTTTTGTCACACCGTATTTGCGCAGCGGTCTTACAAGCACACTTTTTTTGGATAAAAATCACTTTTTTGAATTAAAAAATAAGACAACAATACATTTTGCCCAATTTTTTTATATATTGTGAAAGATAATGTTACGCCGAGTAAAATGATACCCAACATGTCACGCTTAAAAATTGCGCCCGCTCGTGGCATGGCGTCAAACTTTTACCCTTAAAAATCTCGATAGGCGACGTTTAAAAAATTCTACAGGTTGCATTTTTTGAGTTGCAGAGTAGGTCTAGGGCTAGAATTATTGCTCTCACTCTAACGATCGCGGCGATACCTCACTTGTGTGGTTTGAATACCGTTTTCATATGCGGGCGCTACTCGCGTATGCGTTTGCTTCTGCGCGCAAGCTCGTCGGGATGGGGCGCTTTAAAAAAAAAATTTTTGGTTTTCTTATTTATTTTTATTTAGTTTTATAATTTTTTACACTGAAATAAAAAAAAAAAAATTGATCACTTTTATTCCTATTACAAGGAATGTAAACATCCCTTGTAATAGAAAAAAGCATGACAGGTCCTCTTAAATATGAGATCTGGGGTCAAAAAGACCTCAGATCTCATATTTAGACTTAAATGCAAAAAAATAAAAAAATAAATAAAAATGTCATTCTTTCAAATGACAAAAAAAAAATGTTTCTTTAAGAGGCTGGGCGGGACTGACGTTTTGACGTCACTTCCGCCCAGCAGAGCTATGAGGACGGGTGAAGGAGATTTCTCCTTCAGTCCCGTCCCCGCTCAGCTGCCGGACACATCCGATCCCCTCCGCCGCTACCGACGGCTCCGGTAAGCGGCGGAGGGCGCGGGAGAGCGGCGGGAGGGGGGGGGCCCCTCTCCCGCCACCGATAACGGCGATTTCGCGGCGAACCCGCCGCGGAGACCGCCGTTATCGTGTATACCACCGCCCCCTGACAAGATGAATATCTCGGTTGTGGCAGCAGCTGCTGCCGTTATCGAGATATTCAACTTTAAAAACAGGACGTCTTTTTGACATGGGGCGGTGGTCAAGTGGTTAAAGTTAAACTAACTTTCTATGTTTTTCTTAAAGTTTAATAAGAAAAAATTACTTACGTCAGTGCTACAGTTTGAATTTAAAACGTATTTGTGTAAACTGTGAAGTTAAAGCGGGAGTTCACCCATTTAAAAAAAAAAAAAAAATCTCCCCTTAGCTTCCTGCTCGTTCGGTCTAGGGGAATCGGCTATTTATATTAAAATAGGTGCAGTACTTACCCGTTTTCGAGCTGCATCTTCTTCCGTCGCTTCCGGGTATGGGTCTTCGGGAGCGGGCGTTCCTTCTTGATTGACAGTCTTCCGAGAGGCTTCCGACGGTCGCATCCATCGCGTCACTCGTAGCCGAAAGAAGCCGAACGTCGGTGCGGCTCTATACTGCGCCTGCGCACCGACGTTCGGCTTCTTTCGGAAAATCGTGACGCGATGGATGCGACCGTCGGAAGCCTCTCGGAAACCTGTCAATCAAGAAGGAACGCCCATTCCCGAAGCCCATACCCGGAAGCGACGGAGAGGATGCGTCTCGTAAACGGGTAAGTACTGCACATATTTTAAAATAAATAGCCGATTCCCCTAGTAATAACGAGCAGGAATCTAAGGGGGAAAAGTGCCCTCTAAGGGTGAACCCCCGCTTTAAGTCATGGATTGTGGAAACTAACTAGTGTCGGGTAATTGTATATAGTGTATACCACATTTACCACTGACTAATGCAGAGTTGCAATGCAAGGAGATCAGCTAAAAGTAGTTGGATCTGTATGTGCGTTATAATTAATCGAAATTAGTCAATTAATGGATTAAAAAAAAAAACTAGATTAATCGAACACGAAAATTGTAATCAGTAACAGCCCTATAAATAACTTTTCAATGCCTTGTACCATTGCTGACAGCTAAAGAGTAAACAAAGCAGTTGTGGTATGTATCAGTAATTGGTATCAGCGAGTACTAAAAAAAAAGTATAAGTACATGTGAAACAAAAGGTATCGTGCATCCCTAATTTTAAGTCCGGGTCTCATACAGGCAAATCGGGTACATTAATAAGTCTGGGTCTCAGCTCCTTATTGGAGAAAAAAATGGTCGCTCAACCACTGCAGAGGGTGTTGACTGCAGGTCATTGGTTGTCAAACATTACCTATAGTTTACACAAGAGGGTGACAACGTTCTGGCAGCATTGAGAGCCCATGGGTAAGAGTCGTCACCCTATTAGTGAAGTCCTATAGGCACAGCAAAGCTTGTTTTAACAGTTAATTATTATTACAAATCTGCAACTATGTTTTAATCCCTTAGAATATGCAAAATTATTTTAGAAATTACACATATATCTGCAAACAAAATAGTGTTATGCCGCGTACACACTACCGTTATTCATGTCATGAAAAAAAATTATTTTTTCTCGACGTGATTTGTCGTGATTCCTCTCAAGCCTGCCTTGCATACACACGATCGTGAAATTAAATGCTCGAGCACAGCGTGGTGATATACAACACGTACGACGGCACTATAAAGGGGAAGTTCTATTCGAATGGCGCCACCCTTTGGGCTGCTTTTGCTAATTTCTCCGTCTCATAACTTGCTTCTGAGCATGCACGTTTTTTTCCCCCTCGTTAAAGCGTAAACGCGACCGTTTTTTACGACATGAAAAAGGACGACGTGAAAAAACGACGACAAAAAATCGAGCAGGTTCTAAATTTTTAACAGCATTTTCCTCGTCGAGAAAACTGTTTTTCACGACCAATTAAAAAAATTGCATTTTTCTCGTCATAAAAAATGGTCGTGTGTACGCGGCATAAGGGTTTATATATACTGTCCCAGATTCACGTAGATCGGCGCATCTTTGTGCCAGCGTAGCGCATCTCAAATGCGCTACGCCGACGTAACTCTCAGGCCTCGTACAGACGGACGGACTGTTCGCTGAAAACGGTCCGCCGGACCATTTTCAGCGGACATGTCCGCCCGGAGATTTCTGTCTGATGGTTGTACACACCATCAGACAGAAATCCGCACATACACGATACGCTGTGACGAGGCCGCGCCGTCGCCGCGACGATGACGCAGTGACGTGCACGACCCTGGAAGTTCAATGCTTCCACGCATGCGTCAAAGTGATTCGACGCATGCGAGGGATGGCGGCCGATCGGACATGTGAGTCTGTACAGACGACCGAACATGTCCGACGGACAGGATTCCAGCGGACATGTTTCTTAGCATGCTAAGAAACATTTGTCCGCTGCAAAACGGTCGGCTTGACAAATGTCCGCTGGAAACCTGTCCGGTCAGCCATACACACGACCGAACATGTCTGCTGAAACTGGTCCGCGGACCAGTTTCAGCAGACATGTTCGGTCGTGTGTACGGGGCCTGAGAGGCAAGAGCAGTATTCACAAAGCACTCGCTCCCAAACTTGCGCCGGCGTAACGTAAATTGGCCGGCGTAAGCCCGCCTAATTCAAAGTAGGTTGAAGGAGCGCGTGATACATGTAAATGAACCGAGACCCCATGCAAATGAATAGCCGAACGAACAGCGCATGCGCGTGCATGCTCAGAATCACGTCGCATATACTCCCTAAGATACGACGGCTCAATGCCTACGACGTGAACGTAACCTACGCCCAGCCCCATTCACGAACGACTTACCTAAACGACGTTAAATACGAAGGCTGTTCCGACGTCCATACCCTAACATGACTTACCCCTGCTTTATGTGGGATAACTTTACGCCGGACGTACGCCTAATGTAAACGGGGTAGCTTACTGCGATGGGCGCAAGTACGTTCTAGGTCATTTACATATTCGATGTGTAAATCAATGGAAGCGCCCCTTGCGGCCAGCGTAAATATGCGCCCAAGATACGACAGGGTAGGAGACTTACGTCGGTCGTATGAAGCCAAAATTCAGGCGTATCTTGTTTGCTGAATGAGGCCCCGTACACACGACCAAGTTTCTCGGCAGAATTCAGCCAGAAACTCGGTCGGAGCTGAATTCTGCCGAGAAACCCGGCCGTGTGTACACTTTCGGCCGAGGAAGCCGACGAGGATCTCGGCGAGGAAATAGAGAACATGTTCTCTATTTCCTCGTTGTTCAATGGGAAATTTTGGCTCACCGAGATCCTCGGCGGCTTCACAAGGAACTCGACGGGCAAAACTATGTGTTTTGCCCGTCGAGTTCCTCGGACGTGTGTACGGGGCCTGAGGCGCATAGATACGACGGCGCATCCGTGGACTTACGCAGTGTATACAGAAGATACGTTGGCGTAAGTCCTTTCTGAATCCGGGCCAAAGTGTTTCCAGTGCATTCAGTTTATAAAATAGAAGAGGGGAGGAGCTGTTGAAAGTACATTCTGTTTCAGAATAACATCCCTTTAATTGTCTACGTTATGCAATCTTTTTATGAATTATGTGCTGTATCTAAACACAGCAAGATGATCAAGGATAGAGAAAATACTTTGCTTTGTGGGGAGTTAAAACCATGAGACATATTTCAAAGTGCTGGTCATTTACGAGACAAATGTTTTAAAGTTGCCTTTCACAATCAAAAGCAGGAACACAACTTTGTGTTTTTTCTCCCTTAAATTATTTGGTTTGATTTACAAATTTCCTCCTAAGAATGACTGCCAGACTATGCAATCGGAAAGAAATGGAAAGTATTCTAATTGTTACTTCAAACGTGTTAGGTCTAATAGAAAGACCTTTTAACTCATTAAGACATAATATGTGATAATTGATGGTGCAGCTGTTTTGCAGATCTCCTTCAGACTTTATCTAAAGAGAAAAGTATTTGTAAAATTCCATTACCTTAAAGATTAAAAATATGACACCTTATTATAACGTCACTGGGCAAATCAGGAGATCTGAAAATATAAAAGTTTTTCTTTTTCCCTTCAACCTTTAACCACTTGCCTCCCACCATATAGCAAAATTACGGCGGCAAAGTGGTTTCACCATCCTGACTGGACGTCATATGACGTCTTCAGGACATTAAGCCGCTGTGCGCCCCCGTAGGCGCGCATCGCGCCGATCGTTGTTGCGGGGTGTCAGTCAGTCAGATCTAGGTAAAGAGTGTCTGACGGAGACTCTTTACCACGTAAAGTGTCCATACACGGCTGATCACGATGTAAACAAGTAAAGCCGGTGATCGGCTTTTCCTCACTAGTAGAGGAGAGCCGATCGACTGCTCCTCTGACAGGGGGGGTTTGTGCTGATCAATTATCAGCGCAGCCCCCCGAGGATGCCCACACTGGACCATCAGGGATGCCCACCACCAGGTATGCCACCCTAGACCACCAGGGATGCCAATCAGAAATGCATAATGGTTGCCTAATGGATGCCAATCAGTGCCCACAATGGATGCCAATCAGTGCCCACAATGGGCATCACTGATTGGCAGGCATTATTATTTGGCACTGATTGGCATCTATTAGTACAACACATTACAGTACATCAGTGCCCCCTATCAATGCCCATTCATGCCTATTCGTGCCACCTATCAGTGCCCATCCATGCCACCTATCAGTGTCCATCCATGCCACCTATCAGTGCCCATCCGTGTCACCTATCCATGCCACCTATCTGTGCCCATCCATGCCGCCTATCTGTGCCCATCCGTGCTGACTATCTGTGCCCATCCATGCTGCCTATCTGTGCCCATCCGTGCTGCCTATCTGTGCCCATCCGTGCTGCCCCATCAGTGCCCATCAGTGAAGGAAAAAACGTACTTATTTACAACGTTTTGTAACTGAAACAAAAAAAATTATTTTCAAAATTTTCGGTCTTTTTTTTTTTCAGAAAATAAAAATCCCAGAGGTGATCAAATACCATTAAAAGAAAGCTCTATTTGTGGGAACAAAATGATACAACTTTAGTTTGGGTACAGTGTAGCATGACCGCGCAATTATCATTCAAAGTGCAACAGCACTGAAAGCTGGAAATTGGTCTGGGCGGGAAGGTGTATAAATGCCCAGTATGGAAGTGGTTAAATTCTGTTTTGAGATCTACAAGGGTCCTCCAGTTCAGTTCCAGATCACCAAATAGGCAATGGCTTATGGGCCCCATGCTGTTTAAGGGCCTTGCAACAATGGATCAAAATATTATTGATTTGATCTTGAAAGAAAATTACAATGGAGCCTTCTTAAATTGTTTAGAAAAGATAGAAAAAATGTATCAACTCAAAGAAACAAAAAAGTACATTAAAGACCGTAGAGAAAATAGTTCATCAGGTTCATCAGTTTGTCTCTTAAAAGCTCATCTTTTTTCACTTATCCGTTTGTGAAACATTTTGGTGCAACCTACATACTCATAATGTACAGTAGTAATGATCATCTCCATCTAGCGGGTGACATGCACACTACTTAGTTCAATGTTTTCACATTAAAGCAGGGGTAGGCAATAGGGTGACCACATTTCCAAACTGCCATTCAGGCCCCCCCCCCCCCCCACACTTTCTAAAAAAAAGATAACTTTTTATAAAAAAAAATTGTGACGGGGTCGCATCTTCAGCTCTGAGGGGTTCATGGTGGGACCTGTAGTCCTTCACTTTTGGGAGTCACATTCCCCCCAAAAGTGAAGGACTACAAGTCCCAGCATGAACTCCTAATATCTAAAGATGTCCCACCGCCCCAATTTGAAGGACTACAACACCCAGCATGAAACTCCTGAGATCTAAGGGTGTGATCCCATAGATTTCACAGGTTTATGCTGGGACCTGTAGTTCTTCACTATTTGGGGGGCAGGGGGTCTCACATCTTCAGCTCTGGGGGGGGGGGTTATGCTGGGACCTGTAGTCCTTAACTTTGGGGAGGTCACACCCCCCCAAAGTAAAGGACTACAAATCCCAGCATTAACCGATGATATCTAAAGATGTGACCCCCATCCCCCCCCCCAATTTTTAAACTCCCAGCATGAACCCATGAGATCTAAGGGTGTGACCCCATAGATTTCACAGATCTATGTTGGGACCTGTAGTTCTTCACTAGTTTGGGGGGGTGTTACATCTTAAGCTCTGAGGGGTTGATGCTGGGACCTGTGTCAGTTTCATTCCGGGACACTGTATTGTCCCAGAGTGAAGGTGCCCGGGACAGACCTGCAGAATGCGGGACTGTCCCGGGCAATCCGGGACACGTGGTCACCCTAGTAGGCAACCTTTGAGAGGTAGAGATCTGGATAACATGGAAGAGATCAAAAATCACTGGGGTGCGGCGCTCTTTTTTTATTTTTTTAAAAGAAATTAACTAGCAAGCCCCAATAAAAAGGGGCATGAAGAAAACTTAGAAAAATCCAATAAAACGAATGTTATTGTAGAAATATAAACTTAGCCTATCTTAAGATTTGATTTCAGTGAGAAACTCGGTATTCACTTTCATTCACATATTTTTTTTCATGTCTGAAGAGTAATTGGTCATCCCCACAAGGCAGAACATTTGGTACTGCAGGCTGATTTGCTCAACTAGTTTCAGGGCCTAGCTATTTGCTCTAAATTCTGGCTAGTGTAAGTAGTATGTAGGGCAGTGTCCAGGGGTTAATAGTAGGTAGGGCAGTGTCCAGGGGTCAGTAGTGCATAGGGCAGTGTCCAGAAGTCAGTATTATGTAGATCAGTGTACAGAGGTCAGGAGGTATGTAGAGCAGTGTACAGAGGTCAGTAATAGGTATGGCAGTGTACAGACATTAGCAGGATGTAAGGCAGTGTACAGAGGTCAGTAATAGGTATGGCAGTGTACAGACATTAGCAGGATGTAAGGCAGTGTGCAGAGGTCACTAGGATGAAGAGAAGTATACAGAGATGAGCGGTATGAAAAGCAGTGTATAGAGATTAACAGGGCAGAGAACAGAGGGGCAGTAGGGCAGAGGAAAGGATATCAGGAGGACATGGTACTGGGGGTTTAGGAGGGCACAATACTGGGGGGGTCAGGAGGGTGTGGTATCGGGGAGGTCAGTAGGGCACAGAACTTCGAGGGGGGTCATGAAGGTATGGTATTGGGGGGAGGGCAAAAGGAAATGGTACTAGGGGATTAGAAGGACATGGTGCTGGGGATTAGGAGGGCATGGTATTGGGGGGTTAGGAGGGCACGGCACGGGGGGGGGGGGGGTCAGGAGGGTACAGCACTGAGGGGTCAGGAGGGTATGGCGGTCAGGAGGGCATGGTATTGGGAGGTCAGAAGGGTATGGTACTGGGGGGTTAGGATGTCACAACACTGGGAGGTTAGGAGGGTACGGTACTGGGGGGTCAGGAGGGCATGGTATTAGGTGTTCAGAAGAGTAAGTTATTGGGGACCAGGAGAGAATAGTACTGTGGGGTCAGGAGGGTGAAGACATTGTTACCAAATGCAGAGTAGCAAAGCAAAGCAGCATGTTCTGGCACTAATCCCCGCCAGCCCTCCACTCTCGTCCATCCCACAAGCACTTTGGATGGATTTAGAGGAGGCAGGGCAATGGGGGTGAGCTCACTATCACTATATGCAGGGCTCAGGAAAAGAGCTTGGGTGCGTTTGTACAAAAGCCAAACCCGCCTGAGCTATTCTAGAGGCTGAGCCTTGGAGGCAAGGATTGGGCGATCTCTGTAGAAAGTGCTGGGTTGGCGTCGGCAAGTCAGGGATGTCTTTGCGAGCTACCCGTCACATCACAGCGGTCGATGGGTAGCTTGCGATCGACAGGTTGCAGGCCACCGCACTAAAGCCTGTGGCACAAGAAACCTTTAGAAACCTGTGAGGGGGGCCCTAAGGGCCTATACAGAGTATAACCCAGCACTGCTCCAGTTAATGTCTGACAATCATAAAGGGAAGTCATGAAGCCATACTGAAAATGCAAGAAAACCTTCCCAACTGTCTCTTCTCCTCCTAACTACATTACATTACCTTTGTGCATGCTTCTAGATCAATGGTTCTCAACTCCTGTCCTCAGGACCCACTAACAAGTGAGATTTTAAGTATTAGGCCCCTTGCACACTGGCGGCGTTTTTCATGCGGTACAGCGCTAAAAATAGCGCTGCTATACCGCATGAAAAAGCATGCCCTGGGGGCGCATGCGCGGCGCGATGGAGACAGGACGCTTCTGAGCTGAGCTCCGTCAGACCAGCTCTGCCAGGCTAGATTCCCGGGGCCATCCGTACGTCTATCACACCGGAAAATACCTCCAGCACCCCCGCGGAACTCCCCGGTGCATGCCAGCCAAAAAAAAAGGGCGAAACGGCCGCTCAATCCCCTCGCTCACGAATTATCTCCTGGGCCTGGAGCGCTCCATAAGCCCTAAGAAGATGTCCCAAGATGGCGCCGGCACACACGCGGCCTCCAGCAGCTCCAAGCAGACTCCAGATATGCCACCAGATAACAGTGAGTACTCTCCACATCTCACTAAATCAGACCTAGATGCTAGTCTGTCTGCTATATATGAGAAGCTGGTGGGCAAGCTGGAGTCAGAATTACATAAATCAACCAGTGTGCTCTCTCAGGAGATAGCCAGCATAGGGGGTCGCACAGATGTACTAGAAACAAAGCATGAGGAATTGGCGCTGGCTCATAATGATCTCAGAAAAGACTATGAGAATCTAGCTGACAGTTTTTCTTTCATGCAAGCCCACATAGAAGATTTGGACAACAGGAACAGGAGAAATAATATTAGAGTCCGTGGTATCCCAGAGTCCATCACGGACCTAAAGCAAGCCATCAACACATTGTTTCACAACCTTGTCCCTGACAAACCTTAGTCTGCCTTTTCGTGTGATAGACTTCACAGAGCCTTAAGACCAAAACCTACCCCTGACAAGCCTCCGCGTGATGTCATTATGTGCATGAGAGATTTTATTGTTAAGGAGGAAATAATGAGAGCCTCCAGATATGCACATAATATAGAACTTGATGGAGTCAGACTACAAATATACCCTGATATATCTCCTGCGACACTAGACAGAAGGCGCAGAATGAAGGAAGTTACCAGCGTTCTCCAGGCGGCGAGAATAAAGTATAGATGGGGTTTTCCTTTTAAGCTCTCCATTATACACAATGGTAACACACATGTAGTCTATAACATAATTGAAGGCAAAGAGCTTCTTGCCAAATTGGGCCTGCTGGAGCATTCACCGCCCAGGCGCTACCCTTCTACCCCAAGATCCTCTCCAGGGTGGTCCACGCCCTCATCCAGGCGCTCCCAACGGAATCAAGATGGATGGAACCGTCCCTTCGTCCCAATGCTGCCCATGGTGGGAATACCCCCACGGGGATGAAAACATCATAGTAAAGAGACTTCTACAAGATCAAGCTGAATAAATTGACTCAGAACTTCACCATGGAAAACTCCATATTGAGGGATTACCAGAAGAATAGATTATCATTTACCCATTTGCTCTGGTTTTATTTTTGATTTGTTTTTTTTTTGTTTTTTTTTTTTGGTCTCTAGGGAGTTTTTTCTTCCCCTCCATATTGGGGACTAAGACTCTTTTTTTTTTTTTTATCTCCCTCCCCTTTTTTTTTTACCCTCTTTTTCAGGTACTTTTAACTCCTTCTGATTTGATCCAAGATAAAGTGATCAACCGTACAGGACTACAACATGAATCTAATGACACTACCCATCAACTGAGTTGAATCACCCTATACCTTACTGGTTTGTTTATTACTTGAAGTATAGGGGTCAGTTAGCCCTTTTCTTCCACTTTCCTCCCCTCCCCCTAACCCTTTTTTTTTCTTTTCCTTCCTACCTATACAAGGGTAAATCCGCTCCCATTTCTCTGGGTTTAAACTAAAATGGTTCCATTTACCGTCACCCCCAATTATATTAGTTTGTCTGGGTATTATACTGCTCATATGTTATGAATATATCACCATGCACCTTGAAATATTATAGTTCAACTTGTTAAAAAGCCTGGCACTCGTGCTGGCGCTGGTTTGCCCCCTTTCTACCCTTGATTGATCCTGCTCATCCCAATTTTGGAATGCAGCGGCGATCTCCTATGGTAGATTCAGGACAGTGTTGTCCTCTGATATTACTTTTTTGGCTAGGGGACCTTTTTTCCCTAAGCCCCATTTTTTTTTCTCTATGTTTTGTTAGAACTTTTGATATTCAAAACGGAAGAACTATTTTACTGTACCTGTTTTATATGTTGATGACAGACATGATATATTTGAATGCTTACAGAGTGAACTTTCTAATATCATACAATAGATTAGGGTTTATACATACCCTTTTCGATACCACAGAGAATATTTGCAGTCCAAACAAATACATAGTTATGTCCAACTCCCACATGATTTCACCTGACTACCCACATTTCACCTCACATACCACTCCTAGCTACTTTCCCACCCATCACAATGGGCCTTAGAATCTTCTCGCACAATGTACAGGGATTTAATTCCCCAAACAAACGCAAGAAAGCCTTCAAACATTATAAGAGACTAGGTGCGGATATCATCTTATTACAGGAAACACACTTCTCCTCCACAAATCACCCCCAGTACTTTGATAAATCTTTTAATCAGATTCACTATACCACCTTTGCTAACAAATCCAGGGGTGTTGCCATTATGGTACGCAACACAATCATATTTGAAATATCCAATGTATACAAAGATGCGGACAGCCGCTTCATAATCCTAAAAGGCAACATAAACAGACGCTCCCTCACAATAGCCTCAGTTTACGCCCCCAATGATTCACGAACATCATTCTTTAACAAGTTTTTTGAAGTTCTAGATCAATATATCTCCCCACATATGATTATTGGTGGTGATTTTAATCTGGCAGCTCATCCTGCACTAGACAGAAGTAGAATCGTCCCCTCCTCCAAGGCCTTCACTAAATCCATCAACCGCTCCCTAAACAAATTTCAATTAATCGATGCCTGGAGAGCCCATAATACTGGCATTAAAGAATATACACACTATTCCCATCCCCATGACTGTTACGCAAGGCTGGACTACGTATTCTGCACTCCCATCTTACTAGCTAACTCCCCCTCAACCACAATACATCCATGCCCATGGTCTGACCATGACATGGTGGTCTTTGAAACTACACATATTGGATTACCCCCCACAACATTCAGCTGGAGACTAAATGACTCCTTGCTGTCAGACCCATCCACATTTCAAAAGATCTATACACAAATAGAGGAATATTTCAAGGAAAACAAGCCAGAAGATTCACCCCCTACAGCAATCTGGGCAGCTCATAAGGCTGTTTTAAGGGGTCAATTTATTAGCATTGCAGCGGCTAAAAAAAAAGCCAAACTGGCAGACATCAAATGCCTCACCAAGGAACTTCGTGACCTCTATAACAAACTTAGTCAATCTGCTACCCCAGATCTTACTTACCGTATTCAGACAAAACGTCTAGCCCTTGACACGTTACTATCTGAAGACACAGAAAAATCAATGAGATTTTCAAAATCAAAATTTTTGCTGCATGAAAACTCGGCTTCCACGATGTTCGCCAGAAAATTAAACGCAGACTCTAAACCCCCACACCTATACAAATTGAGAAACTCTAAAGGCAACCTAGTCACCCATCCCCAGGAGGTTATGAAGATCTTTACATCCTTCTACAAAGACCTTTTATCAGGCCCTCAATCACACCCCTCACCTAACTCACTAATCGGGCTAGGAAAAATTCACCTTCCCACTCTCACAGAAGAACAAATAGCTATACTGAATGAGCCATGCTCTGACTTAGAAATAGTGGATATTATAAAATCTCTGAAAACTACAACTGCCCCAGGCCCTGACGGTTTCTCGACCACATATTATAAAAAATGTGCCACCCTCCTTGTCCCCAGCCTCACCAGACTATTTAATCACGTTTTGTCGGGTGGACAATTTCCAGATGACATGCTATTAGCCAACCTCTCTTTGATTCCCAAACCACAAAAAGACCATTCCCTACCCCAAAATTTCCGCCCCATATCTGTACTAAATAACGACCTCAAACTGTTCGGGAAACTTTTAGCTAATAGACTAGCTTCTGTCATCACTTCCCGCATTAAAGAGGATCAATCAGGTTTTATCCCGGGCAGACAATTAACAGACAATATTAGACTTGCAGCAAATATAATACAAGATGCCAATCTCTTCTCTCGCCCAGTCTGTCTATTGAGCCTAGATATACACAAGGCCTTTGACAGCGTCAATTGGACATATCTAAATCATCTTCTCCCCAGGTTTGGTATATCTGACAAATTTATTCACGGTTTTAACGCCTTATATAACGCCCCCCAGACCAGAATTAGAATACCAGGTCATAACTCTGAATTTTTCCCCCTTAGCAGAGGCACTAGACAAGGCTGCCCCCTTTCCCCTCTTCTATTCGCTCTAGCAATAGAACCCCTGGCCCAAGCAATTAGACAAAATGACACAATAAGGGGATATAGTAAAGGTACTGATCAGTTCAAAATAAATCTATACGCTGATGACGCCCTTCTTTTTATTACAGATCCCTTGACCTCATTACCTAACCTTTTGACTGAATTAGATTCCTTCCACAAACTCTCTGGTCTATCTATTAACATTAAAAAGTGCTCGGCCCTACCAATTAATTTTCCCTCAAATCAACTTGCCATCCTACAGAAGAATTTCAATTTTACATGGTCCCTCATCTCACTTACATATCTAGGTGTTAAAGTCACCCCCTCCCATAAATCACTATATAACGCAAATTATCTCCCCCTCTTCTCACATGTAAAAACACTAATTAAGACCTGGTCCTCCTACCATATATCCTTCCTGGGGAGGATATGTGCAGTCAAGATGACAATTCTGCCCAAACTCCTCTTTTATTTTAGAGCCCTCCCCATCAAAGTACCAAAGACCCGTATAGATATCCTACAAAGAGAACTGAATAAATTCATCTGGTTAAGTAAAAAACCAAGGTGTAGCAACACACTTATGCATGAAGCACAAATCAATGGTGGCCTGGGATCCCCGAACCTCTGGTTTTACTTTTTGTCGGCTAGACTTACACATATTGCTCAGTGGCATGCCTCAAATAGAGCCATTCCATGGTTAAGATTTGAATCCTCAGCCCTTTCCCCAACTCTATTAAAAAATTTGATATGGTCCAATTCTAAACAACGTATTAACATTTCGAAAAAGAACATAATTGCTTCCCACTTGTTGCAGCTGTGGGATAAAATCAATGTACCCTTACATCTCTCTTCATCGACCCCCCTTCTATCCTCGTATCTGGGGGACCACAGATTTCCCCTTGGGCACTCTGACGGCTCTACATTTCATGAGTGGTCACGGAGAAATTTGACAGACCTTAACTCCTTAATCCTAGATAAAAAATTCTCCTCTTTTTCCTCATTGAAAGCAAGATATAATCTTCCCAACTCTGAGCTTTCTCATTACAACCTCATTAGAGATTTCTATGCTAAACACTACTCCCTCTCCATTACCTCTTCCCGCACTATCTTTGAGGACATTTGCATAAATTCACCCAGGGAGCGGGGATTGATATCACGCATATATAAGCACATAAACAATCTTCATCAACCAGATAAAACTGCTCCCATGCTCAGTTGGGAGAGAGATTTGGACCGCTCTCTTCCCATTGAATCATGGCACAAAATGATAGACAACTTACGCAAAAGCAACTTAGCCACCAATTTCAGAGAGTCCCCATTGAAGCTCTTCACCAGGTGGTATATGACACCTGTAAAAATACACACTTTCTATCCCTCCACCTCACCAAATTGCTTTAGGGGTTGTCCTGAAGAGGGCTCTTACATCCATATATTCTGGAGCTGTGATCTTCTAAAACCCATTTGGCAAGCGGCCATTAACAGACTAGAATCCTCCTCAGGATGTAGTATCACTCTTTCACCCTTGACCTGTTTGCTATTTGCAGATGCCCCCAACGTCCCTCAACCCTGTAATAGATTGCTCCACTCACTTATTGGATCCATCCAGTGGATGATTGCATGTAATTGGAAAACTGATAACCTACCATGGCCTCAGGTCATATCCAGAATGGACGCACTTAATTTGTCAGAGAGAATCTATCACACCCTGTCAGACAGTATGCAAACACACAGCGATAAATGGAAATACTGGTTGCTACCATGAGACGCTAATGTGTATTAACAATATATATCCGACAGTACTAATGAATGTCCAGTCTTGCCCTTTACTCTGTGTAACTCTAATGACCTCAAGACTGCTCCTTAACTACTGTATAACCCTTATATAACACTATATCCCTCTACATTTTTATATTGTAAGCAAAGTTTCTCTGTCTTGTCATTGTCTTCCAAATAAAGCTTTTGTAAACAAAAAAAGAAAAAGCATGCCCTGCAGTGTTCAATGTGAAAGCCCGAAAGCTTTCACATTGAAGCGGTGCGCTAGCAGGAGCGCACCAAAAGTCCTGCTAGCCGCATCTTTACCGCGGTATAGGAGCGTTGTGTTCACCGCTCCTATACCGCGCCTTCCCTTTGAAATCAATGGGAAAGCGCGGTAATACCGCCCGCAAATCGGGCGGTATTAACCCTTTTTCAGCCGCTAGCGGGGGTTAAAACCTCACCGCTAGCGCCCGAATATCGCGGTAAATATATGACGGTATAGCCGCGCTACAAATAGCGCGGCTATACCGTCACCGCGGCTCCACGCTGCAATGTGAAAGCAGCCTTACTTTGGAGAGATGCAGATTAGAATACTGCAATCACTGAGCAGCAAATGATATCACCTGTGATGTATTTCAGTTATCTTGCAAACCTGGCCTGTTAGGCCCCTTTCACACATGCGGACCGTTCATGCAGATGGTGGTCCTATTTTCTATCCGTCTGGTGGATCAGATCGGATGAAAAATGTTTTCATCCGATCTCCCCATACAGGAGAGCGGAGATCTGACAGGTCACTCTGTGCACAGTGAGCAGAGACAGACCTGTCATCCGCCGGCACAACTGGGATCAGTGGAGTGATCCCTGCTGAGCAAACGGAGTTTGTGAAAACGTATCGCATATGTGAAAGGGGCCTAATTGGTTCCTGAGGAGAGGAGTTTAGAACCATTGTTCTAGATGCTACACTTCAGATATGAGTCATCTGATCAGCACCCCTAATCAAAGTATACCTAAACCCAAAAACAGAAATGTAATATAATGCAGATTATGGGCCAGATTCAGGTAGAAGTGCGGCGGCGTAACGTATCGTAGATACGTTACACCGCCGCAAGTTTTCATCGCAAGTGCCTGATTTACAAAGCACTTGCGATGAAAACTACGCCAGCGGCCTCCGGCGTAAGCCCACGTAATTTAAATGGGCGTGTGCCATTTAAATCAGGCGCGCTCCCGCGCCGGACCTACTGCGCATGCTCCGTTTCGTAACTTCCGCCGTGCTTTGCGCGAAGTGACTTCATTTTTTCGAATGGCGACGCGCGTATCGTAATTCCGTATTCCCGGACGGCTTACGCAAACGACGTGAATTTTTACATTTCGACGCGGGAACGACGGCCATACTTTATACAGCAATACGATTGCTGTGTAAAGTTAAGGCACCAAAAACGACGACTAACTTTGCGACGGGAAACTAGACTAGCGGCGACGTAGCGAACGCGAAAATCCGTCGTGAATCGCCGTAACTCCTAATTTGCATACCCGACGCTGGTTTACGACGCGAACTCCCCCCAGCGGCGGCCGCGGTATTGCATCCTAAGATCCGACAGTGTAAAACAATTACACCTGTTGGATCTTATGGATATCTATGCGTAACTGATTCTATGAATCAGTCGCATAGATACTCTGAGGCCTTGTACTCACGACCGGATCTGTGCGCTGGAAACTGTCTGCCCGACAGTTTCCGGCGTACAAGGCTGATTTGTGTTTTGTTCCGCTGGCGTGTACACACCAGCGGACCAAATTCCCGTCGTACCGGAACGCGTGCACGTAAACTACGTACGACGTCACTATAAAGGGGAAGACCAAAGTTAATGGCGCCGCCCTCTGTTCCTCTTTTGCTAGTTACGGGTTTGCTCGTGTTAGTGAAGGTTTGGTTAGAGCTGATTCGCGCTTCTCGGTCTCCAGGCTTTGACAGCGTGTATTCACGGGTTCAGTGCGTGTGCTTGCGGTAACGTAGTTGTCATTCGGCTATAGGCAAGCAGGTTGTTTCTGCTTTAGCAGTTGCATCCTGTGCGCTCGTATCTGTTTGTCACGCGTTTGTCGCAGGTAGTGCTGGATTTGCGAGTGCTTTCTGTTTCAGTGTGTTCTTGACTGACCAGCCGGCCGGTTTGAAGCCATGATGGAGCAGCAGCGTCAATTTTCGCGAGTTGGTGCTGTTTATGGGATGGCTGCTGGATATGTTCATTTGTCCAGTACTTTGGCCAGAAACAGGGGGCGGAGGCGTTTCTGGACCAAGAATTGGTTGCGCCAGCGTGACCAGTTCTCACATATGCCTCTGCTTAGGGAACTCCAGGAGAATAATCCTAATGACTTTAGGAATTTTCTCCGCATGACGGACCCCGTATTCAACCGTCTGCTGGATCTTCTGTCCCCCTATATCACGAGGCAGGACACTGTGATGCGCCAAGCCATCACGGCCGAGCAGAGGCTTATTGCCACGTTGCGGTACCTGGCGACTGGGAGGAGCCTGTAGGACCTCAAGTTCTCGACAGGCATCTCTCCGCAGGCGCTTGGGGTCATCATACCGGACACGTGTGCTGCCATCATCAAAGTTATGCATGAGGAGTATATTAAGGTAAGTTTCCTGGCTCTAATAATGTGGCCAACTAACTTTATTTTTATTTTCCCAGATATGCTGTGTGTTTAACTAACGTTACCTTTTCTCCCTATGCATGTTGATATCAGCTTTACATGTTTTATTCTTGGCCTACCTGCATATTTGTCCCTTACCCAATATTAACCTGTCCAGCATGCTATCCTAGGGACAAACCCACCTTGCCATTTTTTCAAACAGGACTTTTTGGTTTTTGTGTCCCCCCCCCCCCCTTCAAACTTTTATTGTCCCCATCAGAGGGCTGTGGAGTCTCTTAATGAAGTGGCCCTATATATTTCATTTCCCAAATTCTCCATGCACATTTTTCTAATGCAATTTTAATACTGTGAACTGTCACAAGGATGCTTGTAGGATGTATTTGTTACAAAGTACTAAATCTCTAATTTTGTTTGTCCCCACAGCTACCCTCCACACCACAGGAATGGCAGTCTGTGGCTTCCCAATTTGCCCAGCGGTGTGATTTTCCAAACTGCGGTGGAGCAATAGATGGGAAACACGTCCGCATTGTGCCCCCACCCCGCTCGGGGTCGTACTATTATAATTACAAGGGTTATCATAGTATTGTGTTGATGGCGGTGGTGTCGGCACAGTATGAGTTTCTATATGTGGACGTGGGGAAGAACGGCCGGATGTCTGATGGGGGAGTGTTCGCACGGACTGATTTCTATGATCGTCTCCAAGCTGGTGGTCTGGCATTGCCACCAGATGAAGATAATGTGGAAGGACTTCCGTTTGTGTTCCTAGCGGACGAGGCTTTCGGGCTTGGTCCTCACCTCATGCGGCCTTTTCCCCAGAGGACCCTCACCTCAGAGAGGAGTGTGTTTAATTTTCGGTTGGCCAGGGCTCGGAGGGTAGTCGAGAATGCCTTTGGGATACTCACCAACCGGTTCCGCCTGTTCAGGACATCGATACATCTGGCGGAATATAAATTGGACACCGTTGTATTTGCCTGCTGCATTTTGCACAACTTTTTACGCAGGCACTCCCAGACGTACCTACCCGACATCGGTTCTGAGGCAAGACTACCCTCAGATCCCCTTCCCGGGCTGGACACTGGTCGCGCTGGCTTGGCCCCCCAATCAGCTCGTGAGGTACGCGACAAATATGTTGAGTACTTCATGGGTCGGGGGGCCATTGCTATGCCAGATCATATTTCTTTCTAATTCGGCCCCCAAAGAAAGGAATATTCTAAAAAATAATAAATAATTAGACCATTGGACTTTATACAGTTGTTTGTCATTAATGCTTTTTCTCTTTTTCTGTCTTCCTGGTTCTCTAACTAACTTCTTCAATTGTAATGCATAATTGATTTCTCCACTTTTAGTAACTAACCACATTTTGCACAGTATTCACTCATCTACAAACAGGGTATTGAGTCTAGAAATAAGAAGCAACTCCATTTGTAAATGTTGAGGTCAAGTTTTTTAATTTTTGCTTGTTCATGACCCCAAAAATAATTTTATATTTTTTTCATTACTCCCTGCTTTTGTACTTAGGAGTCTACAAAATTTTTTTAAACTTTTTTTTTTTTTTCAGGTAATTCAACCAAAAATATTATGCAGATTATACATTTATTAACAAGTTCACTTTTTTTTTTCTCAAATATAGTTAGATTTATTGTTTACATATATATATATATATATATAGATTATATTTGGTGGGGTGTTTACCGCCTTAATTTTTTTTTTGGGCATATTTTTTATGCACAAAAAACAATAATTTTTTAACCATTTTTTTTGTTTTTGGTGTGTTTTTCTAAAAGTAAATTTTTAGGTGAGAATTTGGAGTCAAATCTCTACTTCACTAAATTCAGTGATTAGAGAGATTTATAATTCTATATATATATTTTTTAAATTTTTTGGCGTTGTTTATTCTTTATGGTCTAAACTTTATAGTATCCCAAAATGTTCAACATGGTCAAAAAGTAACAAAATCCAATTCCAAAAATATAAAAACTCACAACAGCAGTCAGTCATGGTGTGCTTTCACACTGGAACACGCCAAAATTGGAAGATACACACATTCAGTGCAAACTCGCCAAATGTCATTGGTTCAACAGACAAATGGCCACATGTGCTATCTGACATCATGGGTGATCAATGTCTGTGTTTTGTGGGAGCAAACCCTTCCTCTCAACTACTTGAGGATGGAGGAGGGGGTTGGACCCACAAAGCACAGACATTAGATATTCTGTGATGGCAGATAGCACATGTTGGCACACTGTGTGTGTATCTTCAAATTTTGGCGTATTCATTATTCAAACTGTAAAAATGTTTGTGGGGGCGGGGGATGGGCGGGGGGTGTTTCAGTCTTTGACACGGCCCATCATGTCAATAATGTTCTTAAAATTAGATTCGATGACCATCATTCTTTGCCGCATATTGTCCATTTCCGTGCTGCATTCCAAAAGGACATTTGTTACATTCTGTTCCATGAGAAACATCCTTTCACGCATATTGTGCATTTCAGTGCTGCACTCCATTACCTGCTGAATAATTATAGCAGCACTTGCACGTGAAAATATTGGCACACCATCCTCCTCCCCTAAAACAAAAAAAAAAAATGGCATTTACAACATTATTTTTCGATGAGGCCTATCTACATATGTTTTTTTGAATCAAGCTAGGGTGACACTGACCTGATGGGCTTCTCCTTTCCACCTCTTCGACATCTTCTATCACTCCTCCTTCTTCCACCACCTCCCCATCATCTTCAATCACTCCTCCTTCTTCCACCACTTCCCCATCATCTTGGACTCCTCCTTCATCCATCAATCCACCTTCTTTCAATTCGCCAAATTGTTCTTCCGCCACTTGCCCTTCATCTGCTATGACTTCTAAGTCCAAAATTACTTCTTCCTCCTCTCTTCCTTCCTCCTTTCTTCCTTCCTCCTCTCCTTCCACATCCTCTTCTCCTTCCACATCCTCTTCTCCTTCCACATCCTCTTCTCCTTCCACATCCTCCTCCTCCTCCACATGTTGAGATGGCAGATTTTGGCCTTGTCTGGCCCTCTCTGCCTCCTCCAAATGCTGGCGACTTCTTTCCCCTGAAATAAACCAAAAAAAATGTAGACTCATCAGCACACAGATATTGGAGAGCATAAATCGCACACATTGCTTAGAAGATGCTTTCATTTAGTTACTTTTATCTTTCACCAAACCTACATTTTGCAATTACTTCTATATGGCAAGCTCTGATCCTGCCCCTTTTTAGCAAAGTGACACACATGGATGTCCCCCCTAAACAGTATTTCTGGGAGACCCTACCAAAACCCATTTTTGATTTGGGGAGACACAGGTGCTCTGCATTGCAGATGTGAAAACATCTGCTTTATTACCACTGTTTTTAGAATGAATCCTGTTTGCCTTTCCCATTCTCATACTTTTTTTTTCTAGAACTAGCTTTTACACAATGTTTACAAACAAAGTTTTTGGCCAGTGAGCCATGTCCAGGTGTGTTGTTCCTGGAATAACCGAGCCTTTCTGATAAACTATGTGATGTTACGTTGTTTACTAAGAACACTGTTTGTAAATATGTAGTTATTTATGTCCTAAAAAATAAATGACAACATGTCTTTAAAATTACAAGCAGGCCAAGGAGGCAGATGGTGAAATATACATGGCAACACATTATTGCAGACAATCACCCCCCCCCCCCCCAACCCCAATATATATTTACTTACTTTTACGCAGAATTTTAAGTATTTTCTTCATCTGATGTGGCTCCCTCAATTTTAAGTCTGACCATCGTTTCCTCAGCTGTTCCTTGGACCTGGTGATCCCAAACATCCTCTGCATTCTCCTCGCCACCTTGTCCATAATATGTGCCTTTCGGCGGTTAGGGGTCTTGTATGGCCCTAATTCACCATCATAGTCCTTCTTTCGCATGATGTAAACTAACTCCACCATTTCCTGGAACCGCATATTAGTGGCTTTATATCTTCTTTTCCTTGATCGGGACGTCCCTGCCTCTGTCCCTTCACTTGTGGCATGAGAGCATCGTGCCCGCTCGTGTGACATCGCCATCTTTCCTTTCCCACAGAGATTATGGGCGTGGAAAAGATGAATTCTTACGCCATGGGCGGAGAAGAGGGCGGCGTTTAATACATACGCGGAGTGTAGAGAATGCAAACAACGTGTTTACGTCCGTTACGCGGAGAATCTTCGAGCGCATCCAGAACATACACAGTTAACGCCATATTTCCTAAACTCATTGATTAGGGGCCTCGCAAAGGTGACGAGGGCGGGGTTTCATAAATACGCGGAGTGTTTAAAAGGTTTACGCCGTGATTACGCATCTTACGCGGTAATTAGGCGAGCGTGAGAAACGAGGAGCGAGAGACAGGAAGGTAAGGAAATTAAAAATGTGATCAGCAGAGGCCTTGAAAATGTAGACACATGGGATGGGGGTTTGGGCTGTTGGTTGCACCCTTTTTAAGCTATTCTGTCTATGGGGTACCACAATGTTATTTTGGTATCCAAATGCTTTTGGACACCTCACAAAATAGAGATGTGAACAATGCTGTACCTCATTGACAAGTTTTTGAATGGTGTATTCAGATCAGGCAAAGTATTGTTCAAGTGTTGGTTGTACAGAGGTCATTAGGAAGTTTCTTTTATGTCATCCATTGTCAGGGGCATGAGATTTACACATGAAAGAGTGCCTAGATGAAAACTGTCATTTGTAAGCATTGTTTAATTTTATATATTTAAAATATTTACTGCAATGTGAACAATGGCTCTGCATCTAGCAAATCAATGTTTGGTACAAGCAATGCGGCCGAGCTGCCAATCATTGTTTAAACAAGAGAGACTGTGTTTGGAATTAGATATAGGTAATAAATTTGAAGACACATATTAGATCAAGGTCAACGCTGATCCTTTGGAATATTTATTTTTCTGTGGTTTATGTTTTTGTAATCTAGACTCAAAAAGAAATATAATTTTGCAAAAATTACAATGGACCTCCTACAAAGCAAGGAATCTATAGAGGCCTTACTTCAAAAATACCAGGACACGCCCATCCTGTGGAATTCAAAGCACTCTTTATATTGCAATAAAGAGGTACGAGCGGCAGCACTAGAAGAGCTAGCAAATTATATGCAAACTTGGGTGCCAGGATGCACTGCCAACATGGTGAAGGATAAACTTGCCAACCTCAGAAGCACATACAGGAGAGCATACAAAGCTAATAAAAGCCAAAAATCGGGAGCAGCAGCAAGACAAGCAAAGGAACCCAAACTGTGGTATTATAAACAGATGGCTTTTTTGCGGGACGAAATGGAAGGCAGGAAAACGATGTCCAGTCTTTCTTCCAACCTTTCCTCCATGCTACCTTCCAGCGGACATTCCCCAGATGACCACAGCCCTGCAGAGTCGGAGGAAGAGGGCCTGGCTGACAGAGATGCAGATCTGCCACCCTTCGATGAGGAGGTATAGTAGTTTCCTCTATATTTATGGCGTAAATAATTCTTGGTGGATTAATGATTAGATATTGTAAAAAAAAAAACAAGCTGGGAAAAAGCAAACAAAAAGGTGTACAGACAAATAGGTGTCAGGGATGACAACTGCAGGGGTCAGAAGTAGAGTGTATTCAAGTAATAATGAACAGAAAATACTAAACGAAAAACATGAAAATGAGTGTGGTTTTATTTAGCGAAATTGTAAAAAAATTCCTTTTTTTTCCACACAGGAAGAAGAGATCAGCCAGGAGGTGGCAGATCCTCAGGTGTCTGTCAGCCAGGAGGAGGCCGGGGTCAGTGGCAGCCAGGAGGAGGCCGGGGTCAGTGGCAGCCAGGAGGAGGCCGGGGTCAGTGGCAGCCAGGAGGAGGCTGGGCCCAGTGGCCTGCAGCAGGTCCACCCGGCCAGGAGAACCACCACCAGCCAGTCTTCTCCCCCCCAGGTGAGGCCATCAGGCCGAAGGAGGCAGTTGAGGCCTGTGGAGGAGGCAAGCCTCCGCATGATCCAGGAGGCAAGCGCCATCATGAGGGCCCCCCTCAACCCCACAGAGGCCTTCAGTGCCTCATTGGCCCATGATTTAAATGAAGGGGAGGAGGACCAGAGAAGACTGGCAAAGGCCCTGATGAACCAGGTCCTTTGGTGGATGCAGAGGGGCCTGCTGACCCCAGACACTGGGCTATGTGACCCGGCCCGGCTTGCGGAACACCATCCTCCTGCTGCCACATCAACCCCACCTGCAAGACCCCGTGTTCGATCCGCTGGAAGGCTGCCTGGAGGGAAGGCTGGAAAGAGGAGGAAACGTTGATTTTCTGCCTTCCATTTCCTTCCACATAAAGGACATCTTGTTTGTACTACCACAGTTTGGGTTCCTTTGTTTGTGTGCTGCTGCTTCATATTTTTGTGTTTGGCTCCTGAGGCTTGGAAGTTTATCCTTCACCATGTTGGAAATGCAAGTTTGCATATAGTTTGCTATCTATTCTAGTGCTGCCGTTCTTTTTATTTTTTGTGATGACATTTGCCTGAATAAAAGGCTTTTTGCTTTCATTTGAAAACATGTCTATTGTTTGATATACTGTGGGGATTATTAGGCAGCAAACCTTTAATAAATATACAATGGGTAATTTACAAAGGACACACTCCTTGGGGGGGGGGGGGACATTTGGTGTGCCAACATGGTTTAATATTCTCTAATGAAACACCAAAAAAAAAAAAATGAAAAAAACATGTAAAAAAAAAATAGTTTAAATGGTGACATAACTAGAAACAAAAAAAACAAATAAAAAAATGCACATTCCTTTACAAAAATGACTACTCTAAATTATGGAGGACCACCAACCAAAACACACGTCTGGCATAGAAAACATTATTAAAGGATTACATCACAAGCAAGAAATGTGACATTTCAGTATGGGACAACTCTATTGAAATTGCATCAGCAAGAGAACGGGGTTATTCTAGCAAGAGAAGAATTAATAAAACGAGGCTTTAAAATGTGGTTTAGTGCGCCTTTTTAAGACATTGTTCTCTTGCTAGAATAAAAGGTTTCTAATGACGAATGTGCCATATCCCAAACAAACGCGAGTTTTACCTGAACGAGCGCTCCCGTCTCCTCATTTGGACTGAGCATGCGCGGGGTTTTTGTACGCTGCTTTTGTGTACAGACGACCGAACATGTCTGACGGACACGATTCCAGCAGACTGTTTTAAAGCAAGACCAGGAAACAGTTGTTCGTTGGAAAACGGTCTGGCCGACGATTGTTTGCTGGAATTCTGTACGTTACTGCCTACACACGAACGAACATGTCCGCTGAAACTGGTCCGCGGACCAGTTTCAGCAGACATGTTTGGTCGTGAGTACGAGGCCTGAGAGATACGACGGAGTATCTGAGATAGTCCGTCGTATCTCCTTTGTGAATCTGGCTCTTTGAATCCAAAAATGTGGTCGCTGCATATGTTTACTTTATTTAGTTTCTTTTTTCCGTTATTTTCACCTGGTGGTCTGGCCAGTAGCACACTTCCTTTCTTCAGGTGTCTCCACTTTAGATGGAGGAGACACATTTGGACAGTAGCATTGGTCTGTTAAAGAAAGATGGAAAATAACAGACTTACTGGTAGGATCACAAGGTCAAAATAAAGGAAATAAAGCATAAACAAAGGAAAACAAATACAGCCACTACATCTGGGGCCATTTTTAAGGCAGGGCAAAAGGGGAAGCTGCCCTGGGCCCTGTCATTGTTATGGGGCCCAAAGCAGCTGCCTCATACTTGCCAACTATCCCAGTTTAAATTCCCTCGTCCTTTGAGGTTTAAGTCATGTGCTGTGTCCTGATATCTCAGTGTGAAGTTCTGATTCTATTCCGGGCCAGCTCTGCCCTATTGTTGTGTACAGTTGACTCACCTGAAGACCCTGTGTTTACATGTAAATACTGGCATTGATATGCACATAGCAGTGGTATTCATATGTAAATATAGGTAATTTCGACCATCACCTATACTGAAGGCTGCCCACTGGAGAGATACAGGGGCATGTTTGAAGGTCCTGCCTGCAACTGTGGTCATTAAAGTGTTACTAAACCCAGTAATATGAAAATCAGTGGCGGCTGGTGCTCAAAATTTTTGGGGGGGCGCAAAGGAAAAAAAAAATTGCAGTCTCACTGTGCCCAAACGCAGCCACTGTTACATGCCATCAAATGCAGCCACTGTGCCATCAATTCGCACCACTGTGCCATGCCATTAAACGCAGTCACTGTGCCATGCCATCAAATGCAGTCACTGTGCCATCAATTCGCACCACTGTGCCATCAATTCGCACCACTGTGCCATGCCATTAAACGCAGTCACTGTGCCATCCATTGTCACCACTGTGCCATGCCATTAAACGCAGCCACTGTGCCATACATTGTCACCACTGTGCCATGCCATTAAACGCAGCCACTGTGCCATCCATTGTCACCACTGTGCCATCCATTGTCACCACTGTGCCATACATTGTCACCACTGTGCCATGCCATTAAACGCAGCCACTGTGCCATACATTGTCACCACTGTGCCATGCCATTAAACGCAGCCCCTGTGCCATACATTGTCACCACTGTGCCATGCCATTAAACGCAGCCCCTGTGCCATACATTGTCACCACTGTGCCATGCCATTAAACGCAGCAACTGTGCCATCCATTGTCACCACTGTGCCATGCCATTAAACGCAGCCACTGTGCCCTTTAATGGTCGCCGCTGTGCCAATTGTCCCCACTGTGCCCTGTAAATTGCGTCGTCCCCCCCCCCCCACCGGCACTTACCTTTACTGGAGTCAGGCATCCACGTCCCACGATGTCTTCTCCCGCCCTCGATGACTGACAGGCGTCTCAGCCAATCAGGTTACAGGTAGCCAGAACCGGCCAACGTGATTGGCTGAGACGCCTGTCATCTTATTCAAGGGGCGTACAGTCTGTGCGCTCCGAGAATAAGCTTCCGGGACCCGAGGGCTGTATTGGGAAAGCCTATCAGAGCCGTTGGCTTTGATAGACATTTCCCTACAGCCAACCAGCTGGCGTTATTCAGATGGCCGGACATTGAGCGCCGACCATCTGAATAACAGCGGCAGCGGCGAAAATAACATAGATTCGTGCAATGCATGAATCTATGTTATTTCACTCAGTGGCGGTGAGAGCCAGAGGGGGCGGCGCTCCAGCGCCCTCTATGGACGAACCGCCACTGATGAAAATAGTTCATCTGTCTGCCCACAGCTTATCAATCTTCTTTATACATTAAAATATTGCTACTATATACCTTTTTGGCTGATCTGTATACCACCGTCAGTGATAAACTGCACAGTTTCTCCAGTGCTGAGAGATTAGGTAGGAGGAGATTTCCACTGCAGCCCGTATAGATGCCGCGTGCCCGCGACCCGGTCCGAAGCTCCGTGACCGGGACCCGCAGACCCGATCGCCGCTGGAGTCCCGCGATCGGTCTCCGGAGCTGAAGAACGGGGAGAGCTGTGTGTAAACACAGCTTCCCTGTTCTTCACTGTGGCGGCGTCATCGATCGTGTGTTCCCTTTTATAGGGATACACAATCGATGACGTCACACCTACAGCCACACCCCCCTACAGTTGTAAACACACATGAGGTCACACATAACCCCATCAGCGCCCCCTTGTGGTTAACTCCCAAACTGCAATTGTCATTTTCACAGTAAACAATGGGCCGGAATCAAAGAGATTTGGGCATTTATTATGGAGGCGCAGGGCAACGATTTTGCCCTGCGCCCCCGCAATTTTTTTGTGCTGCCCTCGATTAACGGAGCATAAGCTCCGTAAATTGCGCGGGCGCGCCGGCAAAATGCCCGGTGCAAGAGCACGCAATTTAAATGATCCCGTAGGGGGCGGGAATCATTTAAATTAGGCGCGTTCCCGCGCCGAGCGTAGAGCGCATGCTCCGTCGGGAAAGTTTCCCGACGTGCATTGCGGCAAATGACGTCGCAAGGACGTCATTTGCTTCAAAGTGAACGTGAATAGCGTCCAGCGCCATTCACGATTCACTTGCGCAAACTACGTAAAATTCAAATTTTGCGACGCGGGAACGACGGGTATACGTAACATGGGCTGCCCCTGCTAATAGCAGGGGCAGCCTTGCGCGAAAACCGCCGTACGTAAACGACGTAAATTGCGTACGCAGGGCTCGCGCAACGTTGTGAATCGTTGTTAGTATGCAATTTGTATACTATACACTGAGCACAACGGGAACGCCACCTAGCGGCCATCGCTAGAATGCAGCCTAAGATATGCGGGCATAAGAGCCTTATGCCGCGCAGATCTTAAGCTGCAGTCGGCGTAACGAGGTTCCTGAATCAAGAGCACTCAATACACCGGGGCAAGTAAGCAATTGCGCTGTGTAACCTATGCAATTGCTTTTTGAATCCACCCCAATGCATTTTAAATGCATTTTTTGCTGTAAAAATGACAATGGTCCCAAAAATGTGTCAAAATTGTCCGAAGTGTCCGCCATAATGTCGCAGTCACGAAAAAAATCGCTGATCGCCGCCATAAGTAGTAAAAAAAAATTTTTTTATAAAAATGCAATAAAACTATCCCCTATTTTGTAAACGCTATAAATTTTGCGCAAACCAATTGATAAACGCTTATTGCGATTTTTTTTACCAAAAATAGGTAGAAGAATACGTACCGGCCTAAACTGAGGAAAAAAAATGTTTTTTTATATATTTTTGGGGGATATTTATTATAGCAAAAAGTAAAAAATATTGATTTTTTTTCAAAATTGTCGCTCTATTTTTGTTTATAGCGCAAAAAATAAAAACCGCAGAGGTGATCAAATACCACCAAAAGAAAGCTCTATTTGTGGGAAAAAAAGGACGCCAATTTTGTTTGGGAGCCACGTCGTACGACCGCGCAATTGTCTGTTAAAGCGACGCAGTGCCGAATCGCAAAACCTGGCCGGGTCCTTTAGCTGCCTAAAGGTCCGGGTCTCAAGTGGTTAAAGCCAGTTTAGTTTCAACAGTGAGACTCTCTCATCAGCGCTGATATTTCCACCTGGACTTCTTCTAGGGTCCGCATTTTTGGCAATCTTGATTGGCTAGGCTGGATGACATAACTACCGCGCATGAAAGTTAATATATCTAAGCACCTAGGAATCCCGAGAATGTACACTAAGTTCAGTGTACGTTCAAAAGAAGTTTGCAAGCAGGCAGGTAAAAATGTTTTATTGCAGAAGACATTCTGGTGGATTTATTAAGGGCAAATAGTAGGGGGAAATTTACTAAAACTGGTGCACACAGAATCTGGTGCAGCTATGCATAGTAACAAATCAGCTTCTAGGTTTTATGGTTAAAGCTTATTTTTTGTTGTTGTTAAAAAACAAAAATAAATATATGGGCAGACTTGATAGACTACGTGTTCTTTTTCTGCCGTCACTTTTCTATGTTTCTTAATTCAACGAGCTGAAGTTGGAACCTGATTGGTTTCATATGCACAGCTCCACCAGATTCTGTGTGCACCAGTTTTAGTAAATCTCCCCCAGACTGTGTGCACTTTGCAAGTGCAATTGCACTTATTTTCCCCAGATCGGATTTCCATCATCCAATCATGTGCAAACAAAAATGCTGATTTGTTTTTGTTTTCCTTGCAGTTGATTGGGTATTCTTTACAAATGTAGCACTACCCCCGGGGGAGCTGCTGAGGATTTCGGGCAGCATGTTACCTCTATATCTTCGCCGTCCAGGGTAGTAGATGAGAGTTGAAAAAGTTCAATGTCCACACTTTACACTTCTTTTTCTAAGCTTTATTTGAAGAACTTGTTAAGGAAAGAAGAAGTGGTTGAAGGGGTGGAAGGGTAAACAAGTAGATAGGATCAGGTGTATAATCTCAAATAGCAAACGCTTCCAGCAAACAGTTCTCGTCGCCACTCTAGCCAGAATGGGTATTGCTTACCCGGATAGTCCCTCTCACTGGCCTAGCAGAATAAAGTACAGTCTCTGCCACAGACCTTCCTTTACGAGGAGACACTCTGGGCCAGATTCTTGTATATTTCGCGGCGGCGTAGCGTAAGCCATTTACACCACGCCGCCAAAAATTACTTGAGCAAGTGCCGTATTCTCCAAGCACTTGCTCCGTAATGTGTGGCGGCGTAGTGTAAATGGCCCGGCGTAAGGCCGCGTAATTCAAAGGGGGCGGCTTGTATTTAAATTAAGCGTGCCCCCGCGACGATCGAACTGCGCATGCGCCGGGCTTAAAAATAGCCCAGTGCGCATTCTCCAGCTCACGACGGAAAACGTCAATGACGCTGACGTGAGCGTCATTGACGTAAAGTCGTATTTCGCAAAAGACTTACGAAAATGACGTAAACGACGGAAAAAGCCGACGCTGACCTGACGCCATACTTAACATGGCATACGACGGACCTTCGTAAACTTGCCCCTTATATAGCAGGGGCAAGTTTACGCTTACTGAAAGGTCGTAAAATCACTGCGTCGTCCGCGCGTACGTTCGGGAATCTCGCATAACTAGCTAATTTGCATTGACGACGGGAAAACGACGATGCGACACCTAGCGGCGGGGAAAAAAATTGCATTTAGGATCTGACAGCGTAAGAGCCTTACGCCTGTCAGATCTAATGGGTATCTATGCGTAACTGATTCTAAGAATCAGTCGCATAGATACCCTGGGCCAGATTAGGACTTACGACGGCGCAAATGGCGTTGCGCCGTCGTAAGCCTTTTAAGAATCTGGCCCTTTCGGTCCAGAATCCCTTAACACAGGATTCAGCACCCATATCTCTCCAGATTTACTTCTGTAGAACTCACATCTGATAGGCGATCACCATCGAGCCTCTCAGTATACGGTGCATCCTTCGATGAAGTTTCCAGGCCTCCTCCCAAGATACCAGCCTCTTGCATGGTCCTCTCCAGGATAGGTCCTCCCCTGGCTTCCTTCATCAGATACCTGCAACTGACAGTGCACAGTCAAGGGAACTCCTAGACTCCTCCTTAATAAGAATGTTTACACTTATATAGCGCCAATTACAGCGATGCCGCTGTGTCTAAGCACTGATAATGGTTGTCATTATTACCCAACTCAATGGTACTCATTTTACCAACCACGGAAGGATGAAAGGCTGAGTGGACCACGCCGGGATCAAACCTGCAACCCTTGGGACACAGGCAATCACAGACTGCTGCAAAGGAGCATTAGCCCCCTAATTAGCCCCTGCGCTATCTTACCAGCTAAGGTACTTTGAATGAATGAATGAATGAATGAAAAACTTATATAGCGCGGCACATGCAAACTGAATCGCTTCTGGGCGCTTGAGGTACATATGACACAGCAGAGTGGAGACTGGGACTGCAGAAGTTTTCTTGCTTCTGTGCAGCACTGAATCTGAGGTCTGGCAAGTGGAGAGGCATAAACTTTCGGTTTGGGGGAAGAAGTGGGAATTCCTGCCTGGGGAGTTTCTTTTGGAGGGGGGTTAAGGTAACATAGGTGGGTTTGGTTTTGGAGAAGGTTAATGTCTGGGAGGGAGATTGAGTGGACGAAGGGAGAATTTCTTCATAATTAGGAGTTGACTGAGGGAGAATCTTTTGCTTTGGGGGTCAGTTTAGAGACAGGGGGTCTAATTTTGGGGGGAACATTTGAGGGAGGTAGATATTTTTCAGCAAGAATCTTTGCTTGAGGAGGGATGGGGGGTTCTTAGGAGGGAGACCACCCCCCCCCCCCACGCTCACTGGAACACTGGGCTGTGGAAGGGACAGCTGGCTCAGGATCTTAGCGCCTCACTGAGCGGCTGAGCCAAGAGTTTTTGGGTCTTTTTGATCCTGGATCTCTCCATAAAGAGGCCCTGTCATTCTTATTTCTATTACAAGTGATGTTTACATTTCTTGTAATAGAAATAAAAGTGATGAAAAAGAAATTTAATGTAAAAAAAATTAAAAATAAAAGTTTAAAGTGTCCCCATCCCTCCGTGCTCACGCACAGAATCGAATGCATGTGTAATACCGTGTACACACAATCGGAAATTCCGACAAAAAAAACGTGGATTTTTTCTGACTGAATTTTGGCTCAAACTTGTGTTGCATACATTTTGTGTGACCGTGATGTTTTACAACGCGGTGACGTTCAACAGTACGATGAGCCGAGAAAAATTAAGTCCAATGATTACGAGCATGCATCGAATTGATTCAGAGAATGCATGTTTTTTTTGTGCGTCAGAATTGCATACAGACAATTTGAATTTCTAACAAGAACTTTTCCAGTGGGAAAATTTGAGAACCAGCTCTTAATTTTTTCTTGGCGTAAATTCCGACAGAAAAAATTCCGATGGGGCCTACACAGAGTCAGAATTTCCGACCAAAAGCTCACATCAGACTTTTCTTGTCGGAATTTCCGATCGTGTGTCACGCACGCATATGAGGTGAGGTATCGCCGTGAACACTAGAGGGAGAGCAATGATTCTAGCACTAGACCTCCTCTGTAACTCCAAACAGGTAACCTGTAAAGGCTTTTAAAACATCACCTTTGGATTTTTAAGTATTGTAGTCTGTCGCCATTCCACGAGCATGCGCATTTTTTAAATGGAACATGTTAGGTATCTATTTACTTGGGGTAACATCATCTTTCACATTTTACCAAAAAATGGGATATATATATATATATATATATATATATATATATATATATATATATATATATATATATATATATATATATATATACAGTGGGGATCGAAAGTTTGGGCACCCCAGGTAAAAATGTGTAATAATGTGCATAACAAAGCCAAATTACAGATTAGATATTCTTATAATATGTCAAAAAAGTTAGATTTTATTTCCATCATTTACACTTTCAAAATGACAGAAAACAAAAATATGGCGTCTGCAAAAGTTTGGGCACCCTGCAGAGTTGATATCTTGTACTGCCCCCTTTGGCAAGTATCACAGCTTGTAAACGCTTTTTGTAGCCAGCCAAGAGTCTTTCAATTCTTGTTTGAGGTATCTTTGCCCATTCTTCCTTACAAAAGTCTTCCAGTTCTTTGAGATTTCTGGGCTGTCTGACACGCACTGCTCTTTTAAGGTTTATCCATAGATTTTTAATTATGTTGAGGTCAGGAGATTGTGAAGGCCATGGCAAAACCTTCAGTTTACGCCTCTTGATGTAATCCCCCGTGGATTTTGAGGTGTGTTTAGGATCATTATCCATTTTTAGAAGCCATCCTCTCTTTAACTTCAGCTTTTTCACAGATGGCATCAAGTTACCATCCAAAATTTGCTGAAATGTTATTGAATCCATTTTTCCTTCTACTCGTGAAATGTTCCCTGTGCCACTGGCTGCAATACAACCCCAAAGCATGATTGATCCACCCCCATGCTTAACAGTTGGACAGAGGTTCTTTTCATTAAATTCTGTGCCCTTTCTTCTCCAAACGTACCTTTGATCATTCCGGCCAAAAAGTTTTATTTTAACCTCATCGGTCCACAGAACTTGTTTCCAAAATGCATCAGGCTTGTCTATATGTTCATTTGCAAAGTTCAAACGCTGATTTTTGTGGTGAGGACGTAGAAGAGGTTTTCTTCTGATGACTCTTCCATGAAGACCATATTTGTACAAGTATCTCTTTATAGTGGAATAGTGTACCACAACTCCAGTGTCTGCCAGATCTTTCTGGAGGGATCGTGCAGTCAAACGTGGGTTTTGAATTGCTTTTCTCACAATCCTGCGAGCTGTTCTGTCTGATATTTTTCTTGATCTTCCAGATCTTGCTTTAACTTCCACTGTTCCTGATGACTGCCATTTTGTCATGGAAGCATGAATCAGATGTACACAACAGATAAATGAATAAGAATATTTTATTGGAAACCAAACAGCAAGGTCAAAGTCCACACTGACGATCAAAACAGCCAGAAGAGTCGTCCAACAGTGCCAGGGTCGATAACCAGGGATGAGAGTCAGCCAAGCCGGAGTCTGCAGCCAGAGACGGGGTGAAACGAAGCTGGGAATCAGGAACCAGAAGGAACGTCCGAAGCCGGGTCGGTGACCAGGAGCAGGCAGCACGATCACAGAAGGGGTGTCAGATGAAAGGCCCAAGCGAGGAAATGCTGCAGCTGCTGTCATATGTATATGCTGAGCAGCCAGCTCCTCCCAGTGGAAAGGAGGAGCCGCAGGGTGTGACAGGTTACAAGAACCCCATGAAGCAAGATGGCTGCTAGCACAGGTCAGTGATGAGAAGCCTGCAAAGAGGTAAGACCATGACACATTTCTTAATTACATTCCGAACAGAGGATATTGACATCTGAAAACGCTTTGCTATCTTCTTATAGCCTTCTCCAGCTTTGTGAGCGCCAACTATTTTCAGTTTCAGTTTTCTAGACAACTGCTTAGAAGAACCCATGGTGCTGATTGTTGGGGCAAGGTCAGACGAGTCTGGGCATTTAAAACCTTTGAGATTGATATCACCTGGTCTTCCCAGACGATGATTGAGAACAATCCATGATACTGGCAGGTCTCAGCTTTGCAAAAGGGGGCAGTGCATGCTATAAATTCTGCAGGGTGCCCAAACTTTTGCAGACGCCATTTTTTTGTTTTCTGTAATTTTGAAAGTGTAAATGATGGAAATAAAATCTAACTTTTTTTGACATATTATAAGAATGTCTATTCTGTAATTTGATGCCTTTTGGAGATTTTTCCATCTTTCCTTGGCTTCGTTATGCACATTAATACAAATTTTTACCTGGGGTGCCCAAACTTTCGATCCCCACTGTATATATATTGTGTTTTTTTAATGCATTATAAATGCATTTAAATGTTTTATTCTACATTGTCATTATAGGCGGGTATTGTTATTAGAATTTCAAGAAAAAAAATTAATATAATTAGTTTTGGAATAAGTCTGTAACATAACAAAATGTGGAAAAAGTGAAGCTCTGTAAATACTTTCCGGATGCACTGTATGTATGTAAAACACTTCAAAAAATCATTTTAAACAGCTCTCAATACTCCTCCATCGATACAATATGCATTCAACAAAAGTGTTCCCCTTAAAGGCAAATTTCAGTCTCATCCAAAAGCTATTATAACTCATATAATTGTTCTACCAGCCATTCTGTAATTCAGTATTATTATAGATTAACTTTGTATTGCAATCTGTTGCCAGCCATGATTTAATAAAACTGACGAAACAATCTGGTTTCTCTTTCTTCTATCAATGGTTACATTATTCAGTTTGCAGATAAGATTTCCCTAGATTTCTCCTGTAAATGGCCAACAACTTTCCCCAGATGTCTTCACAGTGCTTGAAGTTAGGTTACAGGCATCCCTGCCAATGCTCTATACCAAGAGTTCCATCTTTGGTGAGATAAAGGTGATGTGTATCTAAAAGGAAGGATTTAGGGGCAGATCCTCAAAGAAATTACGCCGGCGTATCTCCTGATACACCGTGTAATTTTAAATTTTGCGCGTCGTATCTTTGTTTTGGTATCCACAAAACAAGATACGACGGCATCTGGGTTAGATCCGACAGGCGTACGCCTTAGTACGCCGTCGGATCTTAGATGCAATTTTTCGCCGGCCGCTAGGTGGCGTTTCCGTCGTATTCCGCGTCGAGTATGCAAATTAGCTATTTCCGACGATCAGCGAACGTACGCGCTGCCGTCGCATTTTTTTACGTTGTTTCCGTTCGGCTTTTTCCGGCGTATAGTTAAAGCTGAAATCTGGTGGCGTACTCAATGTTAAGAATGGCCGTCGTTCCCACGTATAATTTTGTAAATTTTACGTTGTTTGCGTAAGTCGTCCATGAATGGGGCTGGACGCCATTTACGTTCACGTCGAAAACAATGACGTCCTTGCGACGTCATTTGGAGCAATGCACCCTGGGAGTTTTTATGGACGGGGCATGCGCAGTTCGTTCGGCGCGGGGACGAGCTTCATTTAAATGAAACACGCCCCCTACTCGCCGATTTAGAATTCCGTGCCCTTACGCCGCGAGAGATACACTACGCCGCCGTAACTTACGGCGCAAATTCGTTGAGGATTCAAACCAAAGCCAAGTAAGTTACAGCGGCGTAGCGTATCTGACATACGCTGTGCCCGGCGCCGATGTACGTGGATCTGCCCCTTAGTGTTTTGTATTACAACACTGGGACTGAGTTTTGGCATGCAAACCCTCCCCACTTCACACTGATTTTCACTGCATGCTCTAGGTTGACCCATCTTCCAATCTACCAAACAGAACTGTGTAGGTCTCTGCAATAAAGTATATATAATATAAACATTGTCATGCTACATGATATTGTTTTATTATAATGTACTGTCTCTTTAATGTCCATCTTAAAGCGGTGGTTCACCCTAAAAAACAAGTTTCTAGCATGCCATCCAGCATACTAGCGCAAGCTACAGTATGCCTTTATTTATTTTTTTGGCGCCGTACTCACAGTTTAATCCCGTAGTTACATTTCAGAGTCCCCGCGGGGAATGGGCGTTCCTATGCAGAGAGAACATGATTGACGGCCGGCTATGGCGCGTCACGCTTCCCGAAAATAGCCGGAGTAGGACTCGGCTCTTCACGGCGCTATACGGCGCACAGACATCTTAGCTGACTGCGCAGGCGCCGTGAAGAGCCAAGTCCTATTTCGGCTATTTTCGGGAAGCGGGACGCGCCATAGCCGGCCGTCAATCACGTTCCCTCTGCATAGGAACGCCCATTCCCCGCGGGGACTCTGAAACTTAACTACGGGATTAAACTGTGAGTACGGCGCCAAAAAATAAAATAAAGGCATACGGTAGCTCGTGCTAGTAGGCTGGATGGCATGCTAGAAACTTGTTTTTTAGGGTGAACCACCGCTTTAAGTTTGTCTCTTGTGCCACTCCATAGTTTGCATGCTGCTGAGTTTTCTCCTCCCCCTCTTCTCTGTATCAGTCATTTTAAGCTGTACTTTCTATGTGACCTGTTGCATCTTCTAAACCTGGATCCTGCTGTCTCTGTCAATAGACAGAGAGGCTCGGGAGCTAGTCTGCACAAGTGCCCCCAAAGAAAGTGTCTTTCTACGGGGCACACAATGTAGGGGAGGAGCCAAGAGAGCCAGCGGGGGACCCAGGAAAAAGAGGTTCAGCATTTACAAACAATTTAAACCCAAAACCAAAATATCTATTGCAGCTAACAAATTCATAAATGCGATGGCTGCATTTTTTTTTTTTTTTTTTTTTTTTTTAGCTTCATTTTCACCTGGGGATCAGGCCAGTAAGTCTATTATTTTTCAACTACATTTAAACAGATGTAAAACAGTTATCCCAAAAGAAAAAGAAAAAACATTGCTGTACATCTTAAACAGTGCAAACTGGAGTATGGCTTTAATTTGTTGGTCAAGTCCATCTAAATCTGCTAGACATCTAATACTACTCAGACCGACAATGTTGAGGTGCAAAGATGTCTCCTTTGCTCCTCCATCCAGAGTAGAGAGACCCCAGTACATGCAAAATATTGCAGAGAAGTAAAAATATATATAAAAAACAAAAAGCTGTCATATAATAAATGTATATGTATGGAAGGAATACTGTCTTTTTTTACATCTTAGAAAAATGTATATTGGTATAATGTCAGGAAATATATATTGGTTCAATATTCAACCACCCATGAAGCTTTTCTTATGAAAATCTATAGCATATAGCCACATTTGTTAAGTGACAGCAGTAAGATTGATTTCTTAATCCCGGTAATTAAATTACATATTTTGGAAAGTTTGTGAGTGGGAGGGATTATGGGTATGTTGGGAAATAAGCCATTTGCAGTCATTGAGCAGCAAAACTTGCCTGTTTCATATTTGTGGGCAAACTGATTATCCATCTTCTAAATGACATGCCAAGTCCTATTCCAAAGTAACATTTCCAAACACAGGAATGCACATCACAGGCACAGCAGTGTCATGTACCACCCGACAGACGAGGATCTGTCAGAGGAAAGCCATACATTTAATTTTAGTAGTGATCAGATTAATAATCAACAAAGTATATTTAAGTAAACATAATTGGTGACTGAACACCAATGGAAGACAGTCAGCTTTATATAAAGGCTTTTTAAGTGAAGCTGTGCATTTCAAAGCAATAGGTTCACTTAATTGCCCCATATCATCTTTACTTTACCCCTCTCATATGGTAAATGGTAGTTCCATCGATATAACCTCCTAGAAGTCAGACAAAGATCTCCTCTCATATGGTAAATGGTAGTTCCATCCATATAACCTCCTAGAAGTCAGACAAAGATCTCCTCTCATATGGTAAATGGTAGTTCAATCCATATAACATTTTAGAAGTCAGACAAAGATCTCCTCTTATATGGTAAATGGTAGTTCCATCCATATAACCTCCCAGAAGTCAGACAAAGATCTCCTCTCATTTGGTAAATAGTAGTTCCATCCATATAACCTCCCAGAAGTCAGACAAAGATCTCCTCTCATATGGTAAATGGTAGTTCCATCCATATAACCTCCCAGAAGTCAGACAAAGATCTCCTCTCATATGGTAAATGGTAGTTCCATCCATATAACCACCTAGAAGTCAGACAAAGATCTCCTCTCATATGGTAATGATAGTTCAATCCATAAAACCGCCGAGAAGTCAGACTTAGAAATATCTCCTCTCATAAGTTAAATGGTAGTTCCTTCCATATAACCTCCTACAAGTCAGACTTGGAAAGATCTCCTCTCATATGGTAAATGGTAGTTCAATCCATAAAACCTCCTACAAGTCAGACTTAGAAAGATCTCCTCTCATATGGTAAATGGTAGTTCCATCCATGATCCATATAACCTCCTAGAAGTCAGACTTCGAAAGATCTAAATTCATATGGTAAATAGTAGTTCCATCCATATAACCTCTTATGCCCCGTACACACAATCAGGCTTTTGCCCGGCCAAACATGTTCTCTATCTAAACTCCGATGGAATTCCTTGGAAAAAAGTTAGATGATGCATACACACGGTTTCAATTTCCGATGGAAAAAGTCCGTCTGACGTTTTCCATTGGAAATTCTGATCGTGTGTTCGGGCTTTAGAAGTCAGACTTAGAAAGATCTCCTCTTATATGGTAAATAGTAGTTCCATCCATATAACCTCTTAGGCCCTGTACACACAAGGTTCAGTTTCATCGGTCCAACCCGACCGTGTGTATAGCCCATCGGTCTGTTTTCCTTCGGTCCAAAATTTTAAAACATGCTTCAAAACCGAACCGATGGACCGCTGTCCGATCGGTCCAAACCGATGGTTAGTACAGAAAAGCATTGGTTCAAAACCCGCGCATGCTCAGAATAAAGTCGACGCATGCTTGGAAGCATTGAACTTCGTTTTATTCAGCACGTCGTGTGTTTGACGTCACCGCGTTCTGACCCAATCGGTTTTTGGAACGATAGTGTGTTCGCACATCAGACCATCAGGCCACTTCAGCGGTGAACCGATGAAAACGGTCCATCAGACCATTCTCATCGATTTGGTCCGACTGTGTGTACAAGGCCTCAGAAGTCAGACCTATAAAGATCTCCTCTCATATGGTAAATGGTAATTCCATCCATTTAACCTCCAAGGGGCCAAGTTCCAAAATGGAAGTGACAGCGCTGTGAGAAATTTATCCCAAGTTATAGCATCTGCAAACTATGGGATATTTGTATTTATTTTTTTACTAGTAATGGCGGCGATCAGCAACTTATAGTGGAACTACAATATTCCACCAGTTGATCGGACACTAACTGACACTTTTTTGGAAACCAGTGACACTAATACAGTGATCAGTGTTTAAAATATGTACTGTCACCTTCCTAACAGCACTGGCTGGGAAGGGGTTAAACATCCGGAGGGGATCAAAGGGTTAAATGTGTGCCTAGCTGGTGTTTTCTAACTGTGGGGGAGGTGCTTGTACTAGGGGAAGACATGGATCCATGTCCCTGCTTTGCAAAGACACAGGATCCCTTCTCTCCTGACAGAACAGCAATCTGCCTTGTTTACATAGACAGACTGCCATTCTGTCTGTGTACCAAGTGATCGGTGGGTGTCGGCAAACATCGAGTCCGAAGTACCTGCCCATCGGCTCCCGCTGTAAACAATCACAGTGGGAGAGAGCCGCTGGAGGCATGCACTCGCACCCGCTACCCGGAAGTGCAGGAGCGCGTAGATACACTGAGAATAATTATAAACGCAACACTTTTGTGTTTGCCCCTATTTATCATGAGCTGAACTCAAAGATCTATGACTTTTTCTATGTACACAAAGAATCAGTGAGCACTTCTCTTTTGACCGGTGTGGCATTGTGCTGTGTGATAAAACTGTGTGATAAAACTGTGTGATAAAACTGTGTGATAAAACTGTGTGATAAAACTGCACATTTTAGAGTGGCCTTTTATTGTGGCCAGCCTAAGGCACCCCTGTGCAATAATCATGCTGTCTAATCAGTATCTTGATTTGCCACACCCGTGAGGGGGATGGATTATCTCGGCAAAGGAGAAGTGCTCACTAACAGATTTATAAACAATATTTGAGAGAAATAGGCCTTTTCTGTACATAGAAAAAGTCATAGGGGGCTAATCCACAGCCAGCGGGTGTAACTTAAATATTCGGATTTAAGTTACACCGCCGGAAAATTTCTACCTAAGTGCCCGATCCACAAAGCACTTACCTAGAAATTTTCTGCGGTGTAACTTAAATCCGGCCGGCGCAAGGCGTTCCTAATTTAATGGGGCGAGTCCCATTTAAATTAGGCGCGCTCCCGCGCCGGACGTACTGCGCATGCTCCCGACGTCATTTTCCCGACGTGCTTTGCGCAGTTTTACGTGGGTTTTGAGAATCGCGACAGGCGTAAAAAAAAAATACGAGTTGCGGCGAAAAAAAAAAAATTTGAAAAAAAAAAGACAGTGACGCGGGATAGAAGGGTCTACTTTTACAAGGTCTAAACAGTTTAGGCCTTGTAAAAGCAGCCCTAATATTGCGACGGCAAACTAATACTTACGGAGAAAAAACGAAGCGTAAAAGCTTTGTGGATCTCCGTAAGTGCTAATTTGCATACCCGACGCTGGATTTCAACGAGAAATGCCCCCAGTGGCGGATGCGGTACTGCATCCTAAGATCCGACAGTGTAAGTCCCTTACACATGTCGGATCTTCTGCCTAACTATGAGAAACTGATTCTGTGGATCAGTTCCATAGATAGAAACAGGGATACGACGGCGTATCCCTTTTGAGGATCAGGCCCATAGATCTCCAATTCAGCTTATGATAAATAGGGGCAAACACAAAAGTGTTGGGATAACACTTTTTCTCAGTGTATATACATGCTCCTGCACACAGCGGCTACCCTGTAGAAATAAAACTGCTATAGGGTGGTCGCTAAGTGGTTAAAGTGGAACCTCACTGTGAGCAGGCAGGCTTTTAATATCATAAGAGCTTACAGCGGCTGGCCCAATCCTGTGCGCCAAAATGATTAGCTCCTGTGCACAAGTAGGAGCGATGTCATTATTCACTGGCCAATGAAGAGGCAGCAAAGGCACAGTTGGAAAGGTGAGGTTAGTTCCTCTTTAACAACCCTTTCTTAGGCATATTACGAAACGTCTCTGCTCATAACCTCCCCATAAAAAACCTGTAATACTATTCTGTGTTTACATTTTAAAAAAAACAGCATATCATATGTAATTTGATGTACTGGTCAGAAAGGGAGGGAGAGAGGAAGGCTTAGTAACCTCATACGTTTAAATAAACAGTTTAACATTTTGGACTCTTTCCTACTAGAATCTCAGATGCGTAATAAAAACTCCAGTACAAAAACACTAATAATGGAATAAACAAAAAGAAAATTTGGATGCTGTCTGAAAAAAAAAAGAAAAGAAAAATATTTTGATAAGCTCTGTGTAATGGTAAACATTTCAGATTTCATGGAATTGACGGATTTTCAGATTAATGTTGAGGAAATGTTTCTACAAATTTCAGGATCAAGTTTATCACCCGAGTCAGTGGGTTTCCGGCCACACGGTGCTGGCATGGCGGTCTGTGGTCACAGTACTCAGGATAGTAAGTTAAGTTAAGTTAAGAAGATGATCAGGTTAGCATTTCTTATTTTGCAATACAGGTCAGTGTCTGTCATGACGGTTTGCGCAATTTGCTTCTTTATTTATTTGGAAGGAAGACTTTATTATTCTGATAAAATTTAAATTTGATACGCAGTAGTTATCACTACTGTAATACCTGCTACTTTTTTACTTGGTTACTACGGTGGGAAAAATCATTATTTGATCTCCTGCTGATTTTGTAAGTTTGCAAAGAAATTGAAAACTTACAAAGAAATGAAGGGTCTATAATTTATCATAGGTGTATTTTAAATGATATACAAGTAAAGGCACAGAGAACTAGAGCAGTCAGTATCCCACAATTTGTAAGTAATGTGCTGTATATGCATAATATTATATGCACAGTAAAAATATCAAACAAAAATCCAGAAAAAAACACATGATACAAATGTTATAAATTGAGTTGCAATTCAGCGAGTAAAATAAATATTTGATCCCCAAGCAAAACATGACTTAGGCCCCTTTCACACACGCCGTATGTCCGTTTTTTCATCCATACGTTTACAAATTAAAAATGGACATACATGTATCCCTATGAGATAGCGGGTGTCAGCGGATGAACATCCGATCTCATTGGTCGTCGCTATGCTCTGTTTCTGCAATCCTATTTTTCCATCCGTCTGCAGAGCGGATCGGATAAACACGGGCAGACGGTCCATGTTCATCTGATCCCCCCATAGAGGAGAGCGGAGATGTGACAGGGCGGTCCCTGCTCCAAAAATAAGTGTGCAGGTACCGACCTGTCATCTGCCGGCTCATGGGTGATCCCCGCTGAGCAAGCGGATATTTACTGAACGGGTCATCACGGGATCCACCCGTGTGAAAGGTAGACATGTGCAATTCGTTTAGTTCCAAATTCGTTTTTAACGAATTTTGACAAATTAGTTAATTCCGAAATTTACAATTTTTTATACATTTTCGGATTTCCAAAATTTCGAATTTACGAATTTATGAATTTTCACAATTCGGAATTTTGGAAAATTAAAATTAGAAATTTTAAAATTGAAAATTGGAAATTTCGAAAATTCGAGATTCGAAATTGCAAAATTCGAAAATCTAAAATTCAAAAATGCAAAATTTTGAAAATTGGATTTTAGAATTTCCGAATTCTGAATTTTTGGAATTTCCGAATTTCCAATTTCCGAATTTTTGAATTTCTGAATTTTCGAATTCCGAATTTCACAATTTCAGAATTTTTGAATTTCCGGAATTTCAGAATTTCGGAACGTTCCAGAATTTCAGAATTTTCAAAAAAAGGAATAAAACGAAAACGAAAAAAATTATTTTTCGGCAGTGCACATGTCTAGTGAAAGGGCCCTTAGTGCTTGGTGGAAAAACCTTGTTGGCACGCGCAGAAGAAAAACGCTTCTTGTAGTTGGTGACCAGGTTTGCACACATCTCAGGAGGGATTTTGGCACATTCCTCTTTACAGATCTTCTCTAAATCCTTAAGGTTTCCTGGCTGTCTCTTGGCAACTCGAAGTTTCAGCTCCCTCCATAAATTTTCTATGGGAATAAGGTCTGAAGACTGGCTAGGCCACTCCATGACCATAATGCGCTTCTTCTCAAACCGCTCCTTTGTTGCCTTGGTGGTATGTTTTGGGTCGCTGTCATGCTGAAATCCATCCACGACCCATCTTCAGTGTTCTGGCTGCGGGAAGAAGGTTCTCATTCAAGATTTTACAATACATGGTCCCATCCATAGGCCCCTTAGTTCAGCAAAGTCGGTCTGTACCTTTAGCAGAGAAACAGCCCCAATGCATAATGGTTCCACCTCTGTGCTTGACTGTAGGGATGGTGTACTTGGGGTCATAGGCAGTATTGTTCTTCCTCCAAAAACACAGCAAGTCAAGTTATTGCCAAAGAACTCAATTTTGGTCTCATCTGACCACAGCACTTTCTCCCAATCCTTCTCTGAATCATTTAGATGTTTATTGGCAGACTTCAGACAGGCCTGTACACGTGTCTTCTTGAGGAGGGGGACCTTGAGGGCGCTGTAGGATTTCAATCCATGGAGGCATATTGTGTTACCAATGGTTTGTTTGGTGACTGTGGTCCCAACTGCCTTGAGATCATTCAGAAGCTCCTTCATTGTAGTTCTGGGCTGATCCCTCACTTTTTTCATGATTGTCCTTACCCCATGAGACAAAATCTTGCATGGAGCTCCAGACCGAGGGAGAGTGATGGTTATTTTGTATGTCTTCAATTTGCCAATAATCGCTCCAACAGTTGGCTCCTTCTCACCAAGCTTCTTGCTGATGGTCTTGTAACCCATTCCAGCCTTGTGCAGGTCTACAATCTTGTCCCTGATGTCCTTTGACAGATTTTTGGTCTTGCCCATGAGAATGATGTTTGAATGGAAGAAAAAGATTCTGTGGACCGGTGTCTTTTATACACATAATGAGTTGTCGTTAGGAGCACCTTCTTATTGACAGGACTAATCTATGTACCACATGAGCACATAGTGTAGCCATTTTTATGAGCAATAAATCACAAAAAAGACAACTCCTAGACTGTTGATCAGAGACAAAGTAAAATGATTGTTCTTTGGGTGGCTGGTAACATCTGTGCTGTTAAAGGGAGAACCAGTAAAGATAAGCGCCCCCTGCGCAGGGAGCGCTACACATTCCTCAATAAAGTTGTAGGTGCAATGAATCCCATCTTATTCTGTGTGTCTCCTCCACAGGCAGATTTCCTAATCTGAGGAGGTTAGAGGTCCTTCTAGGGTTAGAAGCTCTAGTCCCTCCATGGACAAAACACAGGATTGTGATATGACACTTCTGTCGTATAGAACAGGAATGCAAATTTAAGAGAACAGTGGCCCAGATTCAGGTAGAATTTGCCCATTTCTTACGGAGGCACAGGGCAGCGTTTTTGCCCTGCGCCCCCGCAAATTTACTGAGCTACCCCCGATTCACGGAGCAGTAGCTCCGTAAATTGCGGAGGCGCTGTGTAAACTTGCCCTGCGTAAGGGCGCATAATGTAAATGATCCCGTAGGGGGCGGGAATCATTTAAATTAGGCGCGCTCCCGCACCGAGCGTAGAGCGCATGCTCTGTCTGGAAACTTTCCCGACGTGCATTGCGGCAAATGACGTCGCAAGGACGTCATTTGCTTCAAAGTGAACGTGAATGGCGTCCAGCGCCATTCACGAATCACTTACGCAAACGACGTGAAATTCAAATTTCACGACGCGGGAACGGCGGGTATACTTTAGCATTGGCTGCCCCTACTATTAGAAGGGGCAGCCTTACGCTAAAGACGCCGTACGGAAACTCCGTAACTTGCGTACGCAGGGCCCGCGCAACACTGTGAATTGGTGTGAGGCCCCATACACACGAGAGGATCCATCCGCTGAATATTTCCGATTTCCAGCAGATAAAAATTTGTAGACATGCTAACAAATCTATCCGCTGGAATCGGCTCCAGCGGATCGATCCGGTGGCCTGTACAGACTCACCGGATCGATCCGTCCGAACCCATCCCTCGCATGCGTCGTAATGATTCAACGCATGCGTGGATATCCTTATATGACAGCGTCGCACACGTCGCCGCGTCATAATCGCGGCGACGGCGCGACACGTCACCGCGATGGGAATTCGGCGCGGATTTTGATCCGATGGTGTGTACACTCCATCGGATCAAAATCCTCAGAGGATTTATCCGCGGATACGGTCCGGCGGACCGTATCCGCGGATCAATCCTATCGTGTGTACCAGGCCTTAGTATGCAATTTGCATACTATACACTGAGCACAATGGGAGCGCCCCCTAGCGGTCATCGCAAGAATGCAGCCTAAAATCTGCGTGGCATAAGAGCCTTATGCCACGCAGATTTTAGGCTGCAGTCAGCGTTACGATGTTCCTGAATCAGGAGCATTCGTAACGCCGGAGCAAGTCAGCAATTGCTCTGCGTAACTATGGTTACGCAGGCGCAATTGCTCTCTGAATCCGGGCCACTGAAGAAAAGTTGGCCATACACAAGTAGAATTCTGTTTAAAAATGTCATTTTTGTTACATTTGTTTGATTTTCTACTCGTAAAACGAAGGTGATGAAAAGAATCAAAGCTTTATGATGGAAATTTTTTACTGCATAAACTAAATTCTAACAGTGATGTGGTTTTCATTTGGGAAATTCCATTCTCGCCTAATTCAAATGATAAAAGCAAATAAAATGTTTACAGTACTTTTAAACGGAATGCGTCATATCTCTGATAGCATTATCAAATGCACTGATGAGGTTTTCAGCATGAACGTTCATGAAGAAATGAGAGATCTCCACTTCTTACAAGACCCGGTGTCTTGTTGACAACATCCCAAATATATTGAAGAAATCTACCAATATATGTCCAGCTTAAAGTGGAACTGCAGGTTTTGTTTGACCATTCTTACAGAAGCGCATTTGTGAGGTCAGGCACTGATGTTACCGAGAAGGCCTGGCTCGCAGTCTCCACTTAATTCATTCCGAAGGTGTTCTATTGGTTTGAGGTCAGGACAGTCAATTTCTTCCACCCAAACTCGCTCATCCATGTCTTTATGGACCTTGCTTTGTGCACTGGTGTGCAGTCATGTTGGAACTGAAAGGGGCCATCCCCAAACTGTCCCAACAAAGTTGGGAGCATGAAATTGTCCAAAATGTCTTGGTATGCTGACGTCTTAAGAGTTCCCTTCACTGGAACTAAGAAGCCAAGCCCAACCCCTGAAAAACAACCCCACACCATAATCCCCCCTCCACCAAATGATTTGGACCAGTGCACAACGCACATTGACACTCCTAAACATTGCGGACAGCCTTCCCAGAAGAGCTGAAGCCGTTGTAGCTACAAAGGGTGGGCCAACTCAATATTGAACCCTACGGACTATGACTGGGATGTCATTAAAATACTTTTGACACTAAAGTGCATATGTTAATGTGAACAGGTTACTACAACTGATATTATTTTAATATGGGAGTTGGCATTTATATAACCAGCCTATTAAAATGAATCACTGTTTGGTTTAAAATAGAATTTTAGAAATAATTTTTACAGAATACTTTGCTGTTTGGTCACAAGAGCTTCCAATTTGTTTCCAAACTCAGAGTACTAAGGTCCCGTTCCTATTACCCCATAGCGAGAGTGTTCCCTGCTATGCGATTTTGACAGCACAATTTTCACGTAATTTTGTATGTCTCAAAGGGTAGCCCATTTAATTGCATTTGTAGTCCGAAAAAAAAAACTCCTGTTTTGTGTTAATTTTAAAGGGGGCAGTTTGCCACGTGGCAATTATCACATCATGTTTGGGGTGCCATTGAAGGATAATGGCACCCAAACATGCACCGCGCGAGGTGCTGGGATTGTCACACAATTTGGAATCATGGGTAGAATTGCTGCCCATGATTCCAGATTGTAAAGTGTGAATGGAACCTAAAAGCTGCAAAATTTGAAGAAAAAAAATATTTTTATAAAAACAACTTGCTGTTTTAGTGCCATGAGCTTTCTATATTAAAGGGGTTGTAAAGGTTTGTTTTTTATTTTCTAAATAGGTTCCTTTAAGCTAGTGGCATTGTTGGTTCACTTACCTTTTCCTTCTAAATGTTTTTTTTCTTTGTTTGAATTTCTCACTTCCTGTTTCTCCTCAGTAAGCTTGCCCCATCATCTGAGCCGTTCTGGCCGGGGGTTAGTCAGCCAGAACAGCTTACTGAGGAGGAACAGGAAGTGAGAAATTCAGACAAAGAAAACAAAGAAAAAAAATATTTAGAAGGGAAATCGAAGGAAAAGGTAAGTGAACCAACAATGCACTAGCTTAAAGGAACCAATGTAGGAAATAAAAAATGAACCTTTACAACTCCTTTAACCACTTGCCACTTGCCTTTAATGCGGAGCTCCACCCTATAGTGGCACTTCCGCTCATCGGAACCCTCCCCCCTCCGGTGTCACATTTGACACCTTTCAGGGGGGTGCAGACAGGGCCGATCCTAGGCAGGGTGCACGGGGTGCTCTGCACCAAGGCGCCGCAGAGGTAGCGGGTGCTGCAGTTCCCCATCCCGCTTGCTCTCTCCGCTGGCAACTGACAAGAGTGCATACCTCCGGCTGTCCCCGGAATCTGGGCTGGGTACCACAGCGGGGCCTAGTACCGAAACACGTTCCGGGACTAGGCTCCACAAATTAATTCTGTCCAGTGTGCATGGAGCAGTCTTCTGTCTGCCCAGCCCCCTCTGCGTGTGTCGGCTCTTCTCCCATAGGCGGTGTGATGAGAGGCTTCTGGGTATTTGCACCCACTTCCGGGAGTCCTCTCTGCGGGGACTCTGCGGGGAGTACGTCACATCCCACCCCGCCTGCTGTGTTCTGGGAAACACTCGGCTCCCAGAACACAATGGGAACCAGTGAGGACGGCGATGCGCGACTCGCACATGCGCCGTAGGGAATCGGGCAGTAAAGCCGGAGCGCTTCACTTCCTGATTCCCTCACCGAGGATGGCGGCAGGGGCAGCAGAGTGCTGCCGACGTCGCTGGACTCCAGGACGGGTAGGTGCCCTAATATTAAAATTCAGCACCTGCAGTATTTGTAGATCCGCTTTAAATTTGTCGCACAGCGAGTGTGCTTGCAGGTTCCCGGGAACTCGATGTTCCCAAGCGGCCCGCAATTGCGATCGGCAAAGGCAGAACCTGGGGATGCCTTTGTAAACAAGGCATTCCCCTATTCTGCCTAGTGACATGTCACTGATGGCTGTTCCCCCGTGATCGGGAACAGTCATCAGTGACGTGTCACTCGTAGCCATGCCCCCTAACAGTAAGAATCACTTCCTAGTACTGACTTAACCCCTTCAGCGCCACCTAGTGGTTAACCCCTTCACTGCCAGTGTCATTTTTACAGTAATCAGTGCATTTTTATAGCACTGATCGCTGTAAAAATGACAATGGTGCCAAAAATGTGTCAAAAGTGTCCGATGTGTCCACCATAAAGTCGCAGTCACAATAAAAATCGCAGATCACCGCCATTTCAAGTAAAAAAAAAAATATTAATAAAAATGCCATAAAACTATCGCCTATTTTGTAGATGCTATAACTTTTGGGTAGGTGCTCCGTTGGAAGCTTAAATATTCTTTGGTTTAGTTATGCTCCATGGGTCCCCCCCTCCTGCTCACAGTCTGCTCCCGTTAGGGGTGGGCGGGCCAGGGGGACACGCACTTGGTTCCCATGATAATCATTAGCTACACGGTCCCCCCCCTATGACTCCATACTGTGGCGGCTCGGTCCCCTTAGATGTTGAACTCTAAGTTCCCCTTCTTTGAGTCCTGCATGAAATGTACGTGATTCTTTGTTTTTATACGTCACGCTCCATATTGCAACGGTACAACCTTAATTGTATGACTGTTTATGACTTACAGAACTGCCATGTTATTGTATTTGTTTTCCTTTTTGTGATTGTATTAAAAAATTCTTAATAAAGTGTTAAAAAAAAAACTTTTGCGCAAGTCAATCAATAAATGCTTATTGCGATTTTTTTTTTTTTTTTACCAAAAATATGTAAAAGAATACGTATTGGCCTAAACTGAGGAAAATAAAAAAAATTATATATTTTTTTGCGATATTTATTATAGCAAAAAGTAAAAAATATTGAATTTGTTTCAAAATTGTCGCTCTATTTTTGTTTATAGCGCAAAAAATAAAAACCGCAGAGGTGATCAAATACCACCAAAAGAAAGCTCTATTTGTGGGGAAAAAAGGACGAAAATTTTGTTTGGGAGCCAAGTCGCACAACTGTGCAATTGTCAGTTAAAGCGACGCAGTGCCGAATCTCAAAAAGTGGCCTGGTCTTTGGCCAGCAAAATGGTCCGGGGCTGAAGCTGTTAAACAGCCTGTAGTATTAAAAATGCCTTCCTTCTGAGAAAAAAAGATCTTTTCCCCAAAAATACGTCACGTGTTTTGGTTAAAATAGTTGACAAAGGTTGCATAAAGAAATTTGAGGTCTGTTTTGGCAAAACACATAGTTGATTTATTTACAAGTGACAAGCTGATCCCACGGGCTAAATAAACTGTATGACTGAGAAGAAATGTAAGCTTTCCTAGCTGAAAATCCTGTTGGTTGTAAAAACTGGCACTCTGCTTCCGCTGATAGACTGTCGCCCACACAAGATGAAATGTTGACTTTCATAGTAATGAACAAAGCCTGGATAAGTCACAGCCACCTTCTGTCCTTCCCTGATGCCATTGAATCAACTCAGACATTGCCACCACCAACCAGCACCACCAGAACGGAATAAGAATAGCCTTCATCGGACATAACCACCAACTAAAGCTTCTTCTTCAGCCAGCCACCACTATCTTCCAGCATCAAGATTCAGTAAAATGTAAAATTGTGTTACACAAAAAACAAAAAAAACAAAGATCTATCCATGAAAAAATTATTTTGCTGTTGTGATCCTCTGACCTCCCACCCATGCAGGTGTCGTTCTTGCTCTGTCCAGCAGGTGACGTTTGCCGCTACTCTGAAAGAGTGAGACTCAAAGAGAGTTGAGTTGTCACCTCCTGAAGAAGCTATGTGGGAGAGTGGTGTAACGCGTAAGGGGGGAGCCAGGCGGCGTTTATCATTACTTGATCTGGATGCTGTGAGACCCTGTTACTCTGTTATGCCATATTGCTTGTTTTTTTAATGGAATAAATGTGAGTGCATTTCCTTAAAGGGGTTGTAAAGGTTTGTTTTTTATTTTCTAAATAGGTTCCTTTAAGCTAGTGCATTGTTGGTTCACTTGCCTTTTCCTTCGATTTCTCTTCTAAAAGTTTTTTTCTTTGTTTTCTTTGTCTGAATTTCTCACTTCCTGTTCCTCCTCAGTAAGGTGTTCTGGCTGACTAACCCCCAGCCAGAACAGCTCGGATGATGGGGGAAAGCTTATTGAGGAGAAACAGGAAGTGAGAAATTCAGACAAAGAAAAAAAAAATTTAGAAGGGAAATCGAAGGAAAAGGTAAGTGAACCAACAATGCACTAGCTTAACCACTTCCATACCAGGCACTTACGCACCTTCCCGCCCAAGCCAATTTTCAGCTTTCAGCACTGTCGCACTTTGAATGGCAATTGCGCGGTCGTGCGACGTGGCTCCCAAACAAAATTGGCGTCCTTTTTCCCCCACAAATAGAGCTTCCTTTTGGTGGTATTTGATCACCTCTGCGGGGTTTTTTTTGCGCAACTAAAAAAAGACTAAAAATTTTGAAAAAAAAATAAGTTTTTATTTTTATTCTGTTAATTTTTTTGTAAATAAGTAAGTTTTCTCTTTCAATTACAGGCACTGATATGGCGGCACTGATGGGCACCGATGAGATGGCACTGATGGACATCGATGAGGTAGTACTGACGGGCACAGATGAGATGGCACTGATTGGCGGCGCTGGTATGGGGCACTGATGGGCACACATAGGCGGCACTGATGGGCTCACATAGGCGGCACTGATGGGCACACATAGGCGGCACTGATGGGCACACATGGGCGGCACTGATGGGCACTCATGGGCGGCACTGATGGGCACTCATGGGCGGCACTGGGCACTCATAGGCGGCACAGATGGGCACTCATGGGCGGCACTTATGGGTGGCACAGATGGGCACTGATAGGTGGGCACTGGGCATGGATGGGCACTGTGGGGTGGCACTGATGGACACTGTGGGGTGGCACTGATGGACACTGTGGGGCAGCACTGATCTACCCATATTGCCAGTCAGTGCCCATTTGTGGGCACTGATTGGCATCTTTTTTATTTTTTAAAGCATTTTTTTTTTCAAGACTTTTTATTTTTTTCAATGCTTTTTTTTTGCCCTTCCCTGGTGGTCCAGTGTGGCGATCCGAGGGGGGGCTGCGCTGATAAACAATCAGCGCGAACCCCCCCTGTCAGGAGAGCCGCCGATCGGCTCTCCATCAACGGCTCTTCCTGTTTACATCGTGATCAGCCGTGATTGGACACGGCTGATAATGTGGTAAAGAGCCTGTCACCTGATTGGCTGAAATGACAGGCGCTGTGAAATGACAGGCGCCTATCAGGTATCGAATCATACAAAAGGACAGGAAGAGAGGACGGGAGAAGACATCGAGGAGCGTGGAGGACATCGCCGCCGTGACCCGCTGCCCCACTGAGACAGGTAAGTGCCGAACATGGGGATGCACACTGGCAGAATTTAATGGACACAGTTGTGGCAATTGATGGGCACACTGGCAGAAATTGATGGGCACAGTAGTGACAATTGATGGGCACAGTGTCAGCAATAAATGGGCACAGTGTCAGCAATTGATGGGCACACTGGCAGTAATTGATGGGCACTGCAGTAGCGGCAATTATTGACCACACTGGCAGCAATTAATGGGCACAGTGGCAGCAATTCATGGGCACAGTAGCGGCAATTCATGGGCACAGCGGCGGCAATTGATGGGCACACTGACAAAAATTGATGGGCACACTGACAAAAATTGATGGGCACACTGACAACAATTGATGGGCACAGTGGCAGCAATTGATGGGCACACTGACAAAAATTGATGGGCACACTGACAAAAATTGATGGGCACACTGACAACAATTGATGGGCACAGTGGCAGCAATTGATGGGCACAGTGGCTGCGTTTGATGGCACAGTGGTGGCAATTGATGGGCACAGTAGCTGTGTTTTATGGGCACAGTGGCTGCAATTAATGTTTTTTTTTTCAGATTGTTTGCGCCCCCCCAAAACTTTTGAGCACCAGCTGCCACTGCACTCACCGGACAGGTTCACACTGTCGTGAGCCACTCGGCACGGCAGTGTGAACTTAGCCTAATTTTTTTTTTTTATATTTAAAGAGTAAGGTTTTCACACCTACTTGGACCTCACAGTCCATCAACCGCCACAAAAAAAAAGGGAAGAGAGTTAACATTCCTCTTTTGTCCACATAATATGGAAAAACATTTGACCAAAGTCAATAGATTACATCTTCAGCATCACTTCAATCAGCGCCAACACTACTCAAACTGAGCTTCTACTGTTACATTGTTAGAACAAAGTTTTCCAGATCATATTTATTTATCAAATAAAATCAAAGGGAGCAATAGAGTGGATATAACATAACAAACTGGGGGTGTGATAACATTCGGAAACTGTGTATTAGGACAAGCATTGACATATTGCCTCTCTGAAGGCCAGACAGCAACTCTTGCATAGGAAAGGTGATTTTTGTGCCAGAACACATACATCATCTTTGGTAAGGAAATACATTTATAAAATGAGAGCAAAAGTGACATTTTTATAAAGATGTATGTCTAAATCAGAGGTCCTGGGCTTTTCTGTATAGCATCGGTTTTCAGACTAACTATTTATCAGCCTGTGGGGAGGTGTAGCGTGGTGCGGCGGCAGTAAACACTCAAAGTCCAGTTGCGGAGAGTAGAACTTGTATTAATATTAAAGTTCAGCAATTCAAAACAAACCCGGTGGCAATGTGCCTGACCAGGAATACTCACAGAATGCAACAGCGGTGTGTGGCAGAGCAGGTCTTGGATGCGCCAACAACATCTGTCTTGAGGGGTGGTATGCATCCTGGCCGGTATGTACCCAAATGGGGAGGTGTCCAGAAAGGGTAGCGTGCCCCTATCCTTTCCCTATCATCTGGAACCACTCTCTACCACTAATCACTGTCCCTGCCAGACAGGTCACATGTCCCTACCCTACCCACATGCGTGTCAAGCCTTGGAGCCAGGTCCTTAAATAGGCTCTTCCTGGCCCAAGATTGCTGCCGGAGTCACCTGGGGTAGCAGCATCCAATCAGATAACTTCCCCACTGACCCAGGAAACCATAGAGGAACCAAGTTCCACTTGACTTCCCCTCTGTGACAGACTCACCCGGGACATCCCTGAACCATCTTATGTCTAAAATCATCCTATGTCCAATAGGGGCATAGGATGACTGAGAAATTATATATTGGACTACTTGAGATGGGATTATTATGTATTTATTATGCAAAATATTCCAGGATATCTGTAGCACTATTTCATGGATGCTCAACCTGTGGCTCTCCAGCTGTTGCAGAACTTCAAGTCCCATCATGCCTCTGCCTTTGGGAGTCATGCTTGTAACAGTCAGTAGCTTGCAATGCCTCATGGGAATTGTAGTTCTGAAACAGCTGGAGAGCCACAGGTTGAGCACCCATGCACTATTTAATGTTGGGTTCTGAACTCAATTCTGATTCTGAACTCAAAGGGTCCATTGTAGAGTCACTCATTCATAGATGCTAATGTCCTCACCTCCAGCCATCTGTCTGTTCTCTGTGCTAATTGACCCTGCTATTGTGTGTGAAGATGCCCTGTGTTTACATTTAGGATAATGTGTATTGTATAGCAGGTGAATGAGGAGACGTGACATCTACTCACCTCGTCTGGGTAAATGATTAGTTAATTAGCTCATGTTAATTTATGTTCTGGTTACCTCCTCTTTAAACTGTATATAAGGCTGTATTCTTGGTTCTATTAAACACTCCTAGCCAGATTCACGTATCGCGGTGTATCTTTATGCCGGCGTAGCGCATCCCATTTGCACTATGCCAACGTAACATAGTGAGGCAAGTACTGTATTCACAAAGCACTTGCTCCCTAAGTTACGTCGGCGTAGCACAAATGGCCCGGCGTAACCCCGCCTAATTCAAAGTAGGCATGTAGTGGGCGGGCTTCATTTAAATTAACCGTGACCCCATGTAAATGAGGGCCGTTGGTACGGCGCATGCGCGCGCATGCTCAGAATCACGTCGCAAATACTCCCTACGTAACGACATCGGCTCAATGCTTTTGGCGTGAACGTAACCTACGCCCAGCCCCATTCACGTACGCTTACGCAAACGACGTAAAATGCGACGGCTGTTCCGTCGTCCATACCTTGCATGGGCTGCACCATCTTTTTGGTGGTTTATCTTTACGCCGCAAAAACGCCTTACGTAAATGGCGTAGCTTACTGCGATGGGCGTACGTACGTTCGTGAATAGGCGTTGTAACGGAATTACCCGGGACAAACAGAGACGTTGAAAGGATGAGGGGTACTCCTGTACCGGCGTCACTAAGGAGTCTTATGTCTAGGGTCACCTTATGTCCGATAGGGCCATAGGGTGACTGAGAAATTATATCCTAAATTACAGGACAGGGGACATTACTGATATCTCATATTGCAGGATCTGAGATATTGCAAAGTGTTGGTTTATTCTATGACTCATCTCTCTGTGTAGACTGTTGACATGTTAAATGAGGCTGGCTCTTGAAAGGCCTTCCATTGTGTGAGGCTGTTGAGATGCTAACTAAGACTGCTTTGGTGGATTGAAACTGAGAGTCAGCCTGGCTCCTAGACCTCTCGTTATGTATACTGTTTATGTGTGGAATGGAACTTGTCAAGCTGTATGCGGAGACAGACCGTCTGTCTAAAGATGTGGATTGAGTGGAAAGCATTGTGTGATGGTGTTTTGTTTGAATTCTATGATTTAAGGAATGTGACTTCTCAGGTGCAGGTGAATGACTTATTGTCGGAGACGCAACGTCTGGGGGATAATTAACTCCTCTGTAATTATCTAAAATAATGTGATTGAAGCTCATCGTGTGATGTATGGGTGGGGTGGGGTTTTGTTCCTGTGATTACTGTAACCCGTTGTACTGTATATAAGACTGAAAGTTACCATTAAAAGAGTTCATACATTTTGAAGCAGAGAATAGAGCGGTCAGTCTCATTTTCTGGGGAATTGATATGGATCGGGTCCTGTTGGTTTGTTTGTGTGTCAGATGAGCTGTCGTGGGTTGATGGAAGGTCGTAAACGGTGGTGACCGTTACAGGCGTATCTTGCTCATTTACATATTCGATGCGTAAATCCACGTACACGCCCCTAGCGGCCAGCGTAAATATGCACATAAGATACGACGGCGTAGGAGACATACGCCGGTCGTATCGTAGCCAAATTTAAGCGTATCTGGTTTCCAGAATACGCTTAAATATACAACGGCGTGCATTCGGACTTACGACGGCGTATTTACTGATACGCCATTGTAAGTCTTTTTGAATCCGGCTATCCATGTTTAGAGCACAAACAAGTCTCGTCTCGTTGTGTGTTGAAGGCAGCTGGAATATCTGATATCTATGTCCAGACTGATAGGAAGCGGTATATGACGGAAGCACTCGGTCGGAGTGTGGGATGTTCCGTTACACCCTCCAACTGCAATTCTGCTGCATTTCAGTACTACCTACAGTGGAGAAAAAGAGGCAGTGGGGAAATGTGACAATGTTCTGTAATGCATGGACTAGAGCTGCTGGAACATAATGAAATCCGAAGGTGTAGCCCATATTGCCCAACCTTTACCTAGAAATCACAATGATCAGGAGATACAAGTGATGCTGTAAAGAGGAACAATCACAAAAGAAATCAAGGATTAATGATTAACCGTTTCATGACATAGCAAGTCGACATCATGAATACCATATATCTGTGAAAGGATGTTAAGCTAGGCCATTGCTTGGGTGTGTGCTTAACCGTATGAACGTGAAAATTGTAATCATGGTGTCACCTAAGAGCTTTGGACCCAGGAATCAATGGCAGTCACTCCATAAGGGTGCAGGGGCACCGCCGCCCCTAATTCATGCACCCAGCCCTAATACATGCAACGCACCAGATGCATTGATTTCAATGTTTTTTATTTTTTTTAAGCACGTTATTAGAGGCACTGCACCCTGAGCCCACCCAGTTGTGTGACATTAGCAAATTAATGGTCTTCCTGCTTTGCCTCTCGGCCAATCAGAGAGCAGGTCCTGAGACCCGATTGGCCAGGAGTCTTAGGACTCCCGGCCAATCGGGTCCCAGGACCTACTCCCTTTTTGGCCAGGAGAAGAAGCAACAGCCCAGGACTACCCACAACAAGCTGGAGGTGTACCTAATAAAGTGGCCGATGGACGCAGTTGGAACAGGCACAGAGCGAAATCCCGCTGCAATGAGCACCTTGGTGTCATGCAGCCATGCCTAGGGAGGTCAAGCGACACCCGCTGATAGGGAATACCGTTAAGGTATGTGCTCGGCTGCTGACACAGGAGAATCTCTGCCCCCGCAACTCACCATTACGACCAGTGCTGGGTCACCCACTATTTGAGCCGGGTGTTCGCGATAAGACGATAAGAGATTCTGTGACCTGAGAGACACGGGCCTTTATCAGGCTTCCCACTTTGGCGACGCAGGATGATGGAAGACTTTGACGCAACTTATGGACCCGGGCGGGGGGTACCGACTGGACTTTTTGAGGGCTGGGCAGCTACGCCACTTCCTTGAGACTATACCACCAATGTAAGTAGCATTCTTCCCACTGACCACCAATGTAAGTAGCATTCTTCCCACTGACCACCAATGTAAGTAGCATTCTTCCCACTGACCACCAATGTAAGGAGCATTCTTCTCATTCTTCATTATAGAGGACCCAAAATTGACCCCTATCTTCACGATTGGCAATAATGGGATGTACCCAATATCGACGTATTCTCCGCCTCCGCTTCTCCTCTTCTTCTTCCTCATGCACTGCTACTGCTGCAGCAGCAATGACAACTGCGGTGGCAGGAAAAGGAATTGCCTCACACCATGTATGTTTTCATTGGTTAATGCCAAAGTTGTGGCAAATTCGAAGTCGTACTGATCCCAAATCACGGCTGCAAAATCGCGGCAAAATCGCGCAAAATCACGGTAAAATAGCGGCTGAAAAATCGCACGACTTTGAAATCATATAAGTGTGAAAGGGGCCTTAAAAGGGAAATGGAATGAAAAGGTAAGTGAACCAACAATGCACTAACTGAAAGGAACCTATTTAGAAAATAAAAAATGAACCTTTACAACCCCTTTCATGCAAGCAATGCGTTAAGGTAAAACATGTTTAGGCTTTAGAACCACTTTAAAGCTGAAGTATGGCCAAAACAATTTTTTTTGCATTTGCACAGTGCATTTATGTAGCTGTCAGGGGAGGAATGAAGGGGACTGACAGCTCTAAAGCCTCATACACATACAATCAGATTTTCAGCGGACAAAGCGTAGGACTTTTGTCCGAAGGGTGTTGGCCGTGAACTTGTCTTGCATACAAATGGCAAAGAATTGTCGGCCAACAAACACAAAACTACGTGTCTGTTCAGCTCTTTAGCGTCACCCTTTGGGCAACTTCTGCTAATGTTGTGTTATGGTGAGCATTGCTTCCGAGCATGCGTATTTGTTCTTTCCGACGGACTTGTGTACACACGATTGGATAATCCGACAACACACATTTGTTGGTGGACAATTTTAAAGCATGCTATCCCTATTTGTCCGCGTAAAATCCAACAATGGTCCGATGGAGCATACAAACGGTCGGATTTTCCAACAACATCCTGTCATCACACAATTCCTGTCGGATAATCCGATCGTGTGTACGAGGCTTTAGTCTTCTGGAGCTGTTGACATCACATCCAAGACCCCGGCCGGTGTCAAGGCTTTTGGATTTCCACACTTTTAACATGCATAAAATAAATTTAATGAAATAAATGGTCTAGTGTCAGACTCTCCTAAAATGACTGTTTGTCACGTATATTTTGTTATTCTTTTTTTATATATACATGTTGCAGACACACTCATCATGACAGTTTACTCTGAAGAGAAAACATGATCCTAATTAATTACCACTACATTTCATTTCACAAAGGACACCAAAAGCCACAAAGTGTTTTAGGCCGTTCTCTGATGCTTTTCCGTGCTTCTAGCTTATGATAGTTCTGATTAGAACAGCCACAACAAAAATCAGCAACAGCTTTGTGTAATTATTCTCCAGCAAACATGAGAGATTATATAACGAGCATTCCTCAAAATGACAGATCACTGCAGCCGGGCTCAAGAAGGAAAATTATAGCTAAAGCCTCATACACACGCACGGTTTTCTCGACAAGAAAACTGCTGGGAGAGCTTTTTGCAGAGAAAACCGTGCGTGTGTATGCTTTCTCGGCAAGAAAACTGACGGCAATCTCGACGAGAAAAATAGAGGACCTGCTCTCTATTTTCTCGTCTGGGTTCTCGGCAGAGTGTTTCCTGCCGAGAAAACCGTGAGTGTATGCTTACCTGTCCCCAAGTAAACCTGCACATGCTCGAAAAGACTTTGACGCATGCGCGGAAGCATACAAGGGTAGTGTAGGGTGTAGCAAGATGGCGGCTACAGCATTGAATGTGACAAGTCGTAGTCGATGACGTCACCGCGTTCTTGCCATTCAAAAGAACGGCTGTTGCATAAGAGCCTCGAGGACAGCTCGGCTGATCTCGGAAACCCTCAGGAATGGAGTTTTTCCAAGTGTTACCAAGTATTTCCGCGTGGTTCGAGTATTTCCTGAACCATTCCGAGTGTCACCAGCGCCCTCGCACCTCTGGGGAAATGTGGTACTGCACACCCCATTATCTTGAATTCTGCTTGTTTTGTGAGACAACATTTGCAAACCGAGTCAGGATTTAAAAAAAAAGTTGCTCATCTTTCAAAACGCTTGTTAACCGCGTTACTCGTAAACCAAGGTACCGTATTTCAAAAGATTGGAGTTTAGGTGATATACGTTAAAGAAGGCCAATAACATTCAAGTTCAGGTTTACAGAAAATCTGTAAGGTGTCCTTACACTACTGGACCCCCTCCCGCCTGTCCCAATGTACTGTAGTCCAGTGATCCTGCTCTATTAGGCCCCGAAACGCTGATTCACCGGTCCGGGGATTTGAAATCCTCCTGGGCTTTCTTTCCTCTTCTCGCAGTGCTGACAGAAGGGGCTAGATGGATTCTGATTGGTCAGCGCTGTCCATGTGACGGTGCTGAACAATTAGAATGCCTCTTGTCCGTACACGCTGGGAGGTATGAAAAGGGGACTAAAGAGGAAGTAAACCCTGATGGGTTTTACTTCCTCTTTTGCATCGCATTCTAGCCCGTTATGTGACACTTACCTGCAAACCAAGCCTGTGCTGCCCCTTTTTGCAGGCCCCGTCCATCATCCTTCCAGGGCCGCGGAGTCCAGCTCTGTGACTGGCCGGAGCCACGTGACGTCACTCCCACGCATGCACGGGAGCCGTCAGTCATGGCACTTGCGAGTGAAGAAACGGCACAGAGGTCAGCTTCTTCACAGTGCATGCGCCAATTACATCATCGGCACACTACAAGGGAAATATCTCCTAAACGGTGCATGTTTAGGAGATATTTCCACTGCCTATAGGTAAGTGGCGTTCCTATACCTGATAGAGCAGGATTGCGGAACTACAGTACAGTGGGACCGGGGGGGGGGGGCATGGGGTTTAGTGTAAGGTCACCTTACAGATTTTCTGTAAAAGCGAACTTACACTTTAAGCCAGACTCCTGCCTGCTGCTGGCCCAACCCTCCTCCCTCTAACTAATGCTGCCATAAAAAATACAAGAAGAAAACATAAAAAAAGACAAACTGCCCATTCAACATTTAGCTAAATTTACGGTGATGTGATGCTCTAGTTTAAAGTTTTTTCTCTTCTTTGTACAAGAAGCAGGGCAGGGCCGGCCCTATGATGGGACCGGGTGGTACCATGGGTACCAGGCAGCACTTTTAGGGGGGCAGCATATTTTTTGTGCTATAAATATATATATTTTTTAACGTTTTGCTATAATAAATATCCCCAAAATTTAGAAAAATAAACTATTTTCTTCAGTTTAGGCCAATATGTATTCTTCTACATATTTTTGGTACCAAAAAAAAACAAAACACAATTAGCGTACATTGATTAGTTTGCGCAAAAGACATTGTGGCCGCCGGCAATTCACAAGTCCCTTTATACTCCTGGATACATGTATAGAGCCATGGCAGGTCCTTTTATACGCCTATATGCATGTACTGTATAGAGCCATGATAGGCCCTCTTTATACATCTATAGAGCCATGACAGGTCCTCTTTATACTCATATATACATTTATAGAGCCATGACAGGTCCTCTTTATACTCCTATATACATTTATAGAGCCATGGCAGGTCCTCTTTATATTCCTTTACATGTAAAGAGTCTCGACAGGTCCTCTATATACATGTATAGAGCCATGACAGGTCCTCTTTATACATCTATAGAGCCATGACAGGCCCTCGTTATACTCCTTCATACATGTATAGAGCCATGTCAAGTACTCTTTATAGTCCTATATACATTTATAGAGCCATGACAGGTCCTCTTTATATTCCTTTACATGTAAAGAGTCTCGACAGGTCCTCTATATACATGTATAGAGCCATGAAAGGCCCTCGTTATACTCCTTTATACATGTATAGAGCCATGACAGGCCCTCGTTATACTCCTTTATACATGTATAGAGCCATGACAGGCCCTCGTTATACTCCTTTATACATGTATAGAGCCATGTCAAGTACTCTTTATAGTCCTAAATACATTTATAGAGCCATGACAGGTCCTCTTGATATTCCTTTACATGTAAAGAGTAATAACAGGTCCTCTTTATACTCCTTTATACATGTATAGAGCCATGACGGGTCCCCTTTAGTTATCATGATATAAAATAATGAATGTGGGGGCCTTTTGGTTGGCGTGATTTTTTTTCGGGGGGGGGGGGGCAGCATTTCATTCTTGGTCCCAGGCAGCACAATGTCTTGGGCCGGCACTGAAGCAGGGTCTTTCTTGGGGTATCTACATCACTAGCCACACAACATGGAAACTTCCTATTAGCTGTCCAGCAGCAGGGTCCTCTCAAGATCCAGAAGACAAGCAGTGAAGTGAGCAAATCTATGCATTATTGGTGTCCTATGCGGTGTGGTGCACATAAGTTTCATAGAGCCAGCTGCCAGTTTCATCTGGATGAGAAGGGTTACTGCAGATCCTTCTTTCTCTGCACACTGGATCCTAGAAACAGCAGCTATCAATGGTGGTTGTGCTGCTCTCTGTGTGAATGCAGTGTTGTTTTTGAGTAAGCAGAATTGACTTGCTTTGTTCCTTATTCCATCAGGTGGTAATGCATGCAGCATAGCTCCCAACTGTCCCTGATTTCGAGGGACTGTCCCGGATTTGGAACAATGTCCCTCTGTCCCTCTTTCCTCCGCATTTGTCCCTCATTTTGGTCTGATCTGTATAGATGTATATAAAATGCACTTTTATCTATCAAAAAGTGTTTCCTAGCACTAAACCTTTCTCAGTTCTAAATTGCTGCATTTGTAAATTACAAAACCAATATAAAGGAATTGTAGTTGTAAAAAAAAGCACTTGAGTTTAACCAATCTTGTTTTTTGTACAATTCTCCTTTAAGGGGCGTGGCAAGGGGTGTGTCCTATGCCTGCATGCTTTTGCTGCAAGGTGTCCCTCATTCCCATCTTAAAAAGTTGGGAAGTATGCATGCAGTATTATCCAGAAGAAGTAAGGAGTATAGAAGTGGAGCTTGATCCTTTGCCTCTGAACTCACAGGGCCCTAAACACAGGTACCACCAGGGCCGTCTTTAATGTTGATTGGACCCTGAGCAAAAATAATTCTTGGGGCTCTCCCCCTGCTCTGAGACATACAATAAATATCAGCTAGACTTAAAATCAGATTACTGTATCTGATCAGGCAGTGATTGCGATTGGTTGCCAGAGGTTACAGGATATCATTACCACTTACTGACTGGTTGCTAGAGGTTACAGCACACATTACGGCTCACTGATTAGTTGCTAGAGGTTACAGCACATGATTTCTTCTTGATTGGTTGCTAGAGATTACTGTACAGTAATACTGTTTACTGATTGGTTGCTAGAGGTTACAGCACATCATCTCTTCACTGCAGAGGGGCATGATATACATATGAATGCCGCCTTTATTTACATATAAATGTCGCCGGCCTCAGCTATTTACATATGAATGCTGCCGCTATTTACATATGAATGTCCCCGTTATATACATATGAATGACGGTTATTTACATGTAACTACAGGGTCTGCAGGTGAGTCATCTGTACACAACAATAGGGCAGAGCTGGGCAGCATTAAAGGGTCACTAAAGGAATTTTTTTTTTTTAGCTAAATAGCTTCCTTTACCTTACTGCAGTCCTGGTTTCATGTCCTCATTGTTCATTTTTGCTCTGATGTTGCTGTAATTCTTCTCTGTTCTGGACACTTCCTGGTTGTCTGTTTCCTGATGACCACAGTGCTGGGAGATTATAGTTTCATTTTCCAAACCATCACTGCTCTATGGCTCTGTACATGCACACAGGCAGGATAACATGCAAAAATGAAACTAAATGCAAAAAACTAAGGGCCAGATCCATAGCCAGCCGCCGTAACTTAAATATTCCCATTTAAGTTACACCGCCGCAAAATTTCTACCTAAGTGCCCGATCCACAAAGCACTTACCTAGAAATTTTCGGCTGTGTAACTTAAATCCGGCCAGCACAAGGCGTTCCTATTCAAATGGGGCGAGTCCCATTTAAATTAGGCGCGCTCCCGCGCCGGACGTACTGCTCACAACGTAATTTTCCCGATGTGCTTTGCGCGGTTTTACGTTGCGCCGGGTTTTGAGAATCGCGACGGGCGTAAAAAAAAAATACGAGTTGCGGCGGAAAAAAAAAAATTTGAAAGAAAAAAGACGGCGACGCGGGATAGAAGGGTCTACTTTGACAAGGCCTAAACAGTTTAGGCCTTGTGAAAGCAGCCCTAATTTTGGGTTTGTAAATTAATACTTACGGAGAAAAAACGAAGCGTAAAAGCTTCGTGGATCTCCGTAAGTGCTAATTTGCATACCCGAAGCTGCATTTCGACGAGAAATGCCCCCAGCGGCGGCCGAGGTACTGCATCCTAAGATCCGACAGTGTAAGTCCCTTACACATGCCGGATCTTCTGCCTAACTATTGGAAACTGATTCGGTGGATCAGTTCCAAAGATAGAAACAGGGATACGATGGCGTATCAGTAGATACGCCGTCGTATCCCTTTTGTGGATCTGGCCCTAAAACTATAGGTACATTATATGATTGATTTTTATCTATTTTTAATCAATTTGAAAAGGAATCAGTTAACTATTATGTCTCTATACCCTGTAAATAGTCATTTCAGCAAAAAAAAACATTTTTCCTTTACAACTCCTTTAATAGCAGCACTTCACACTGAGATATCAGGACACAGCAAAGGACTAAAACTTCAAGGGACAATGGAATTTAAACTGGAATAGTTGGCAGCTGCTTTGGGCCCCACAACAATGGCAGGGCCCAGGGCAGCTTCCGCTATTGCCCTGCCTTAAATACGGCCCTGGGTACCACTCATTACAGCATTCAGCCTTGTCCAGCTGCAGCCTGTCACAGATTTTGACAGGCTGCCTGCAGCGAATCTGAACTCTGCACCTGTTCTTCCTGGGTGCACTAAAACAACGAGAGGGATGCACTGGTCTTAGAAGGCCTGTATGCCAGCGGCCTAAAGGGTGAGAAAAATGTTTTTTCCTACTCAAAAAAATAAAGTGACTTTGGAATGTTGAAATGTGTTTTTTTAACGTTAATGTTTAATTGATACAAAGTGTAAGCTGTAATGATAGATTGCACAGACCACCAGATCACTCAAGAGCAACAACAAAAAAATGTCCATGCTTGCCCATTTTCCTAACACCCATTATACCTTGACTTTTCTTGGCCTTGTTATGTTGCACACCAAGTATTTTGTCTAACAACATCTGTTGGGGACCTGTTCCAAATATAGCCTTGTTTTAAAAAAAAAAAAGATTGGTACAACTTGTCCACGTAAATAATTTATAACACTGGGATGAATATTTTTGCCAAACGATAACAATCATCTTTTTTTTTTTCGATGCATGACATTTGGAGTAATAAGATGAATTATTGTTTCGCTTGGAGAAAGGTTGAGTTCTTGCGGTTTCTTCCGTGATTTCCATGTTCCCAGAATCACAAACAATATGGAATGTTGTGTACCCATTTTTCCTTTGAACCAGTGAGCATGTGAAGGTTTGTTTTTCCTGAACCTGCAACAAGTGTGACGTGTGAGCTCTTACATAACTCTGCTTAAAGTACACCTGTGTTTATAATATAAATAGCCAAGTAATAGTAGTGGTGATGCTGTACAGGCACACAATGTTTCTTGCAGGTTTACTGTAAAGGTCCTAATATTTTTATGCAAATACTAACTTTTTGAAAATGTTTGTTACATCCCCATCCCTATCTCTACATGAAGGTACTTGGCCTAGGCAAAAGGGCTACTCAAGATTAGGGATGAGCTTCGTATTTGAGTCAAACTCATGTTCGACTCGAACATCGTATGTTCGATCGTTCGTCGAAATACGAACAAAACGGGTCGAGTTACGTTTCACAGACCATAATTCACTGCGGCATCGCTGGCTGATGATTGGCCAAGCATGCACTATGACCCGCATGCTTGGCCAATCACAGCTTGCAAAAAACAGAGAGCCATAATTGGCCAAAGCCAGTACACGCCCCACACTATAAAAGGCCGCCTGCAGGTCAGCCTTTGTTATGTGTTGCGGTGGTTAAGAGAGGACAGAGAGAGTGTAATTTTTGCAGGTAGATAGAGCAGGCAGGCAGGCTAGTCAGTTAATGTTACAGTGTGTAGAGGATATATATACATCCCAGGTGTTGTACATATATTTATACACTGTATAGTTTAGCTAGATCAGTTCTTCCTAATTTACTGGCAGGCAGGTGATTGTGCTAGCTGCAGTATTCTTACGTGGTTAATTGCCCGTGTGCTCTGTAGTTTGCACCTAAAGCTACTTGGTGTGTACTGGCCATGTGCTCTGTAGTTTGCACCTACAGCTACTTGGTGTGTACTGGCCGTGTGCTCTGCAGTTTGCACCTACAGCTACTTGGTGTGTACTGGCCGTGTGCTCTGTAGTTTGCACCTACAGCTACTTGGTGTGTACTAGCCGTGTGCTCTGCAGTTTGCACCTAAAGATTCAGGAGCAGTGATTTAATGATGCTTAAATAAAAAATAAAAAAAATGAAAAATTCCTTTAAATATTGTACTTGCTGGGTGTCTATAGTATGCCTGTGAAAACGTCTTTGAGAACCCGGGTCTTGCCCGAGGGAACATGTATCAATGGAAAAAAAGTTTTAAAAACGGTTGTTTTTTCAGGAGTCCTGAAAAAAAATTACAGTTTTTAAAACTTTTTTTCCATTGATACATGTCCCCTCGGGCAAGACCCGGTTTCTCAAAGATGTTTTCACAGGCATACTATAGACACCCAGCAGGTACAATATTTAAAGGAATTTTTCATTTTTTTTTTTTATTATTTAAGCATCATTAAAATCACTGCTCCTGAAAAAACAACAATTTTTAAAACTTTTTTTTCACATTGATACATGTTCCCTGGGGCAAGACCCAGGTTCTCAAAGACGTTTTACAACAATAACTTGCATATTAGGCTTTAAAATGAGCTCTTTTAAATTCAAACGTTTGAGTCCCATAGAAGTCACATTGCGCAAACGTTTGGTCCGTTCAGGGCCGTCTTTAATATGGTTTGGGCCCTGGGCAAACATTTTCTTTGGGCCCCCCTCCAGCTTATTTTGGGCCTGGCTGGTTCACATGTATGTTTTGGCGGCCCTCATTTGTGCAGGTACAGCAGCCCATTGATTTGAATGGGCTGCCATGCCTTTGTTTCCTGCAGAAAAAAAGGTGCATTCAGCATTTTAAAAATACAGTTGCCTTGAAATCCATTCTGCTTTTGCACCATGCTACTTACCTGCAGTTCTTGCACACACAAACGCAATGTGTTTTTAAAAGCGTGACCTAAACGTCTAAAAATGCAGCAAGTTTGACAGTGCGGGAACTGCAGATAAGTCACAGCATAATGGACAGACAGTGCTGTATTTCAGTGCTTGATGGGCATAGGCGTGCCGTGTGCGCAGCCTATTACATGAGGCATGCGCTTTTCTTTGCAGGAAATGCAGGCATGGCGGCCCATTCAAATGAATGGGCTGCTGTGCCTGTGCAAATATGGGCTGCCTAAACACATACATGTGAACCAGCCAGGCCCAAAATAAGCCCATCAAGCAGTTAAATACAGACAGTAATGCCATGTGCTCTGAGGCCTTACTCAGCCTGGACTGCAGGTCTGGTCTGTGATTTAAAGAGTTCCTCTATTTTACACATGGCATGGCATGGCATGGGGTCCCATGGTGCTAAAGCAGAATGGACAGACGGTGCTGTGACCTCCAAGCCATGCCATGTGTAAAATAGAGGAACTTTTTAAAACACTGACCAGACCTGCAGTGAATCATCAAATATTATAAAGACTTTGGGCACACTCTACAGAAAACTTCTATTTACAATATAGATTAGCAAACAGTGACATACCTTGAGGAGCAGGACATATAGAAGTCAGCCTCGGGAAGAGCAAACTGGGGATGTTATAAAATCACATTCTAATTCACTTTTATATACAAGCAGCACCCAGTGGCAGGAAGGGAGAAGTGCACGTCTAAAGGGAAGCCAGGGGTGCTTTACATTTTAAAACACTGGGAAGGGAAGCAGTACTGTCACTGGCTGCGTGCCGCTGATGATTTTCAGCCTGATTTGTGGGCAGCACAGGGGCTTAACGGGCGGCAGGGATCAGGAATTATGGGGCCACTTACACAGCTTCAGGCATGGGCCCCCTGGAGAAGAGAACTGGGGGGGGGGTGCTGCCGCCTGAAATTGAGTGAGAAGCAGGGGGGGCTGCCACGAATTTAGAAGTGGGGGGCCCTTTACAAAAAAAGAAATAAAGAAAGAAATAAAGAAAAATATATATATAAAAAAAGGGGTGTAGCCATCCGGGGCCCTGGGGACCTCTGGGCCCTTTAATAAAATATATATATATATATATATATATATATATATATATATATATATATATATATATATATATATATATATAAAAGAAATACAAATAAATAAAATATGAAAAAAATAAATGGTTGCCATCCAGGGCCCTGGGGACCTCTGGGTCCTTTAATAATAATAATAATAATAATAATAATAATATAATATAATATAATATAATATATATATATATATATATATATATATATATATATATATATATATATATATATAAAATAAAAGAAATAAAGAAATATATAAAAAAAGATTTTTTTTATAAAAAAGAGGGGGGTTGTCATCCGGGGCCCTGGGGAACTACGGGCCCCTGGGGACCCCCAGACCTCTAAAAAAAAAATGTAATAAAAAATAAAATACAAATATATTAAAAAAATATTTTTTTTTTATTTAAAAATAAATAAAAAAGGGGGGTTGCCATCTGGGGCCCTGGGGGCCTCCGGGCCCCTGGGGACCCCTAAAAAAAATTGTCCCTTTAATAAAAAAAACCTCTAAAAAAAATGGGCCCTTTAATAAAAAATAAAATAAAAATATATTAAAAAATTTATTTTTATTTAAAAATAAATTAAAAAAAGGGGGGTTGCCATCTGGGGCCCTGGGGGCCTCCGGGCCCCTGGGGACCTCCGGACCCCTAAAAAAAAAAAAAAAGTATTTTTTTTTTTTTAAAGGGGGTTGCTTTGGGCCCCCAACAGTGACAGGGCCCTGGGCAGCTGTCCCATTTGCCCTGTGGTAAAGACGGCCCTGGGTCCGTTCGAAGGTTCTGGTGCGAACCGAACGGGGGGGGGTGTTAGGCTCATCCCTACTCAAGATCTAGATCAGGGGTCCTCAAACTTTTTAAACAGGGGGCCGGTTCACTGTCCCCCAGACCATTGGAGGGCCGGACTATAAAAAAAAATGAACAATTTCCTATGCACACTGCACATATGTTATTTTGAGCCCACCCCTCACCGTCATTTCAGACCATCATTGCAAGCCCCCCCCCCCCTCGCCACCATTTCAAATTCAAGACATAATTTCAAGCCCCCCCCCTCACCATTGCAAGCCCCTTACGATCATTGCAACCCTCCCCCTTCATCATTATAAGCCCCTCATTGCAAGCCCCCCCTCACAATCATTAATTGCAAACCGATCATGATCATTGCAAGCCCCCCCCCCTCCACGTCACCATCATCATCATCATCCCCTCATTGCAAGTCCCCCCCCTCGCCATCATCATTACATCATCATCATCATCCCCTCATTGCAAGCCCCCCCACCTCATCATCATCATTACATCATCATCCCCTCAATGCAAGCCCCCCCTCGCCATCATCATTGTAAGCCCCTCATTGCAAGCCCCCCCTCACAATCATTAATTGCAAGCCGATCAAGATCATTGCAAGCCCCCCCATCATCATTACATCATCATCAGCCCCTCATTGCAACCCCCCCTCACCATTGCAAGCCCCCCCCCCCCACCTTCATCATTCCATCATCAGCCCCTCATTGCAAGCCCCCCACCACCATCATCATCATTTCATCATCATCAGCCCCCCCCACCATCATCATCATCCCCCCCCCCACCATTATCATTTACATTATCATTACATCATCATCAGCCCCCCCCCCCCCCCCAACCATCATCATTACATTATCATTACATCATCATCAGCCCCCCCCACCATTATCATTTACATTATCATTACATCATCATCAGCCCCCCCCCCACCATCATCATCATTACATCATCATCATCATCAGCCCCTCATTGCAACCCCCCCTCACCATCATCAGCCCCTCATTGCAACCCCTCTCACCATTGCAAGCCCCCCCCCCACCATCATCATTACATCATCAGCCCCTCATTGCAAGCCCCCCCACCATCATCATTACATCATCATCATCATCAGCCCCCCCACCTTCATCATCACATCATCATTTCATCATCATCAGCCTTCCCACCATCATCGTCATCATCATCATCAGCCCCCCCACCATCATCATCATTACATTATCATTATCAGCCCCCCCCCACCATCATCATCATCATCATCAGCCCCCCCCATCATCATTTCATCATCATCAGCCGCCCCCCCACCATCATCATCATTACATCATCAGTTCATCATTATCAGCCCCCCTCACCATCGCAAGCCCCCCCCTCCCTCACCATCGCAAGCCCCCCCCCCCCTCACCATCATTAGCCTCTCACAGCCTTTCTCCTTACTGTGCCAAACTGCTGTCATGGTGCCGCTGTGTCACGAAGCTCACAGTGTTGGTAACAGTTCTGGCACGCTGTGATAAATGTCCCGCCCTCCTCCTCCTAGACCAGCTCGTGTGATAGACAGAACACTGGCTCTATCACACGAGCTGGTCTAGGAGGAGGAGGGCGGGACATTTATCACAGCGCGCCAGAACTGTTAACACTGTGATCTCCGTGACACAGCGGGATGGCTGTGTTACAACCTGCCGTGTGACCGGCGTTGCCTGTCAGGGTCGGGTGGGCCGGTTAAAAGTCCTCCGCGGGCCGCATGTGGCCCGCGGGCCGTAGTTTGAGAACCCCTGATCTAGATGGTGCACTGTCTATAAAGCCCACGCCCCCATCCCATACCAAAAATGTGCCTTTGGAAGCGTTTTACCATAGAGAAGAGAAGTCAATGAAGGGAAGGGTTAACAGGGGCTACTCTAGGGTGTCCCTAATGCCGTCCGATGCCAACTTGGGCCTCCATTGGTGAGTTGCGCTGGCTTTCCTAATACTCCAAAATAATATGTTTATTGGTAGCTGTGCTACAACAATGTTTCTTCCATTTTTTTCGATATCGTAACTATGAGATTGTATCTCCTTTTAGATGTTATTGGTTGACTCCTCCTGAAGAAGCGACACAGGTTGCGAAAATTGTGGAGGACCACGTCTGTACCAACATCAATCAATCAGGTGACCGTTAACAGACCTGGCAACCTGATTAAAAACAGCAAAAATTGTAGCGCTAAAAATATGTGTGAAAAATATAACGATGTAAAAAGTCATATAAACATAACACCAAGTGTTCAAAAGTTCATAACTGATGATAAAGTGCAGAAATGAATTCATAAATAAGAGATAAGTCTCAATGATGATTCCAAATCCAGAAAATTTGGGCCTGGACCCCGCCCCCTTGCTAAGTGGAAAACTTCCATATCGAACACACTACACTGTGAGTTTAGAAGCAGCAGCTGAAGGGAGAAAACCTTGTAGACAAGCTCAAAAATAAGAATCAAGAAAAGAAAAAGCTGTAACATGGTGGCACAGAGGCAACAAACAACAAACAAAAAAACAACAAACTTGCACTCTGAGCCCCTGGATTCCCTGTAAGAGCCCACGGTCTTCATAGGCTGGTCCTGGCATCATCATTTATGATCTACCATTTACTGCATAAGGAGTGGATCCCTATTGAATTTTTACCTCTGCCTACCATCTGAACGGTTGGAGTCCGGATACCGTCACCTTATAAGCCTATGCGACTCATTAAGTATACGCTTAGTTGAGTCCACGCTTTCCAGTAAGCCTCCCATCTTTATTTTGGTGGTGGATCTGCTATCAATATATTTTCCACATTTGTCACGTTTGTTTGGATTTTCTGGATTTGGAATCATCATGGAGACTTATCCCTTATTTATGAATTCATTTCTGCACTTTATCATCAGTTATGAACTTTTGAACACTTGGTGTTATGTTTATATGACTTTTTACATCGTTATATTTTTCACACATATTTTTAGCGCTACACTTTTTGCTGTTTTTATTTGTTTATTTGCAGAATTGATCTGATTCTGTGGTGTTGGCTGCCATTTATATGTTTAGTTAGGTAGCGCGGTGATATATGCACTATTGTATATTATTTTGACACTGGCAACCTGATTGGTTGAGAGGCGGATTCAGTGTTAGCAAAGCGAATTCCTTTGCTAACACACAGGTGAGTGAACAGCGAACAACCAGCATGGCGCCCGCTGTTCAAATTTTTTGGCGCCTATTTGAACTAATAGCTCTAACCAGGCGGTTCCAAAAAACAAACAAATGGAATAGAAAGGGGTAAATTCTGCGCTAATGGTACAGAGAAAATAATTTTGTGAATTGAGTAAAGAAAGCTGCAACACAAAAAACATGTGATGATCATGTAACAAAGTGGGTAAAGGATAATTATTAGGGTTGTCCCGATACCACTTTTTTGAGACCGAGTACAAGTACCGATACTTTTTTTCAAGTACTCGCCGATACCGATAACCGATACTTTTTTTTTTTAATGTCATGTGACAGTATTTTTTTTTTTCCATTGATTTTTTTTTTTAGGGGGGGGGGTTGATTGTCAGTGTGTTTTTTTTTTTTTTTTAATTTTATTTTTATTTTAAAAAAAAATATTTATTGCACATTTTTTTTTATTTTTTATTCAGCCCTGTTGGGGGGTGTTTGGAGAGATATCAGGGGTCTTAACAGACCTCTGACATCTCCCCTTTGAGACAGAGAAAGGGACTAGGGACACAGATTCCCCAGTCCCTTTCTCAGCAGACTCAGCTAAAATTAATGGAGGGAAGCTCCTCTCCATTCATAAACTGAAGCATCGTAAACACAGGTTACGATGCTCAGTTATATGAATGGACAGAGTCAGTGATCACTGACTCTGTTCATTCTGAAAAGGTAGGAGCTGGGTTTAGCGGCTCCTACCTCCGCTCTCCATCCTGACAGATTGAGGGGGGAGAGCGGGGGGAGAGAAGACCGGCACGGAGCGGGGGGAGAGAAGCCGGGCATGGAGCGGGGGGAGAGAAGACGGGCATGGAGCGGGGGGAGAGAATACGGGCACGGAGCGGGGGGAGAGAAGACGGGCACGGAGCGGGGGGAGAGAAGACGGGCACGGAGCGGGGGGAGAGAATACGGGCACGGAGCGGGGGGAGAGAAGACGAGCATGGGGGAAAGATGGGCACGGAGCACGGGGGGAAAGACGAGCACGGAGCAGGGGGAAAGACAGCACGGGGGGAGAAGACTTGCAACTCCCCTGCCTGCCCAGGTATTGGGTGAGGCATCGGAGCATTTCCCCCGAGTACAAGTACTCGGGCAAATGCTCGGTATCGGTACCGATACCGATACTAGTATCGGGACATCCCTAATAATTATAGTTGCGCTAAATGAAATATTGACTAAATACATAGACAAAAATATTAATAGATACCAATCAAGGTGAAATACCAAAAAACACCCCGCCGGTATAATTCAGGTGCCCCGCTCCCGAAAAGGGGCCAGACACGTGAATATGGGGTGTCAGCAGCGCCAGCGACCATAGATAGATTCATGCAATGCATGTATCTATGGTAATAGAGCGGTGCAGGAAAGAGGGGATGGCGCTCCTGCGCCCTTTATGGACGCGCCGCGGCTGGCCCCTGGACAATGAGCTGGGTTCTGAAGATAATTATTTTGAATAACCATAATCACAGTTTATTTCCAATTGTATTGTAGCATTAATCTGGAATTTGATAGACTTGCTGGAACACGTTTCTTTAACTGGTGAACTACTGCATATCTACTTTTCCTTGTGAAGACATTCACGTTGAAGGAAGCAGAATGTCATGTCACCCCCTCAGTTCTGATAACACAAAATCTGGATCATGTTTGTGCCCTAGGGAGAATTCCACCTTTTGCCATCTGCTCTGAGATACAACATCCCTTTCAGGACAAACAATTCAGTGCTGCTCTTTACCAAAATGACTGCATGCTGCGAGCCAGTAAATGTTCCAGAGACGCTTTCAGCTTCCCCGAGCTATCAGTACAATTAATTATTATGCATTTTGGCAAACCAAAGGGATTGGCTGCATTTTGTATGTAATAATTGTATAATTTTTTCTTTGCAGCTGCAGGAAACATTGTGCCCTAGCATACTTTCCTTATGTAAAAACATGTTATGTTTGGACGCAAAACATACGCAGGTCACCATTATTTTCTTCGTTCTGGAGAAGGAACACAACAACAAGCATCAGGCATTTTATTTTAGAATCAGATAACGATTTTCCTCACCCTACTTTACCCTTCCCATCTTATGTATGTTTAATAAGATGAACCAATGTTTCTTAAGCCTCGTACACACGATCGGACTTTCTGCGAAAAAAGCATAGGACTTTTGTCCGAAACTACGTGTTTTATCACCTCTTTAGCGCCACCCTTTGGGCAACTTCTGCTAATGTGTTATAGTGAGCATTGCTCCCGAGCATGCGGCCTTGTGTACACACGATCGGATAATCCGACAACACACAACTGTTGGCGGACAATTTTAAATCAGGCTATCCCACATTTGTCCACGGAAAATCCGACAATTGTCCGATGGGGTGTCTAAACGGCCTGCCATCACACAATTCCCGTTGGATAATCTGATCGTGTGTGCGAGGCTCAAGTGTGGTCATGTACTTCCTCATGAATGCAGTTTAGGTGAAGATCAACCCATAACTTGCTGCCAATGGCGGTTAGTGAGAAATGTGCAGCTTACCCTTGCTTTAAATCTCAAACCCAGCTTCGGCAAAAAAAAGAAAAAAAACATTCTCCAGTACCGTATATACTTGAGTATAAACCGAGGCACCTAATTATACCACAAAAAAACTGGGGAAACGTATTGACTTGAGTATAAACCTAGGGTGTCCGTCTGCATGCCTCACTGTGCCTCACTTTGCCTCACTGTGTCCATGTGCATGCCTCACTGTGCCCATGCCTCACTGTGCCTCACTTTGCCTCGCTGTGTCCATGTGCTTGCCTCACTGTGCCCATGACTAGACTTACGTTTAACATGGGAGTCTATGGAAAGGGGTGCCCGGCTTTGAAAAATCGGTGCTCCAGACAGCAAACTTTGCACACTTGTAGAGGAAGAGTGGGGCTACATGTGTGCCAAGTTTGGGGTCCAGGGGACCTACGACCGGCCAGTACTGGGCCCCCAAATCCAGGAGATCAGTCGCAAAAAGGTGACTCAAGTATAAGCCGGGGGGAGCATTTTCAGCACCAAAACATTTGCTAAAAAACTTGGCTTATGCTCGAGTAAAAATGCATACCTGATCAACAGCACTGTCCCCCACAGTTGTACGGATAGAGCAATGCTGTGCTACTTCTCTTCAAGGTTGAAGGGCACTTCCTTTGAACCCAGGGTGGCAAGGCTTCACCTCCTCTCTTGGACCTAAAGGACAATACTGCAGAGAGGAACTATATGTCATTATGTGGTGACACTCTCTGGAGCATTAAAGCGGGGGTTCACCCTAAAAAATTTATTATTTTTGTCTACCATGCCATCCAGCATACTAGCATCAGCTACAGTATGCCTTTATTTATTTATTTTTTCGCTGTACTCACAGTTTAATCCATTAGTTACGTTTCAGACTCCCGCGGGGAGTAGGCGTTCCTATGAAGAGGGGAACATGATTGACGGCCGGCTATGGCGCGCCACGCTTCCCGAAAATAGCCGAAATAGGACTTGGCTCTTCACGATGCCTGCGCAGTCAGCTCCTAGTCTGTGTGCAGGCGCCGTATAGCGTCGTGAAGAGCCGAGTCCTACTCCGGCTATTTTCGGGAAGCGTGACGCGCCATAGCCGGCCGTCAATCATGTTCCCCTCTTCATAGGAACGCCTACTCCCCGTGGGAGTCTGAAACGAAACTAATGGATTAAACTGTGAGTCCAGCGCAAAAAAAATAAAAATAATGGCATACTGTAGCTGACGCTAGTATGCTGGATGGCATGGTAGAAACTTGTTTTTTAGGGTGAACCTCCGCTTTAAGGATCTACCCACCAACAATGCTGTATCCTGGCCTAGGCCGACAAGGCCCAGGCCTAGGGCAGCACTTTGCAGGGGGGCAGCACGGAAAGAGTCCCTGTCTGCACTGTTAGTGTAGTGCCAGTCTGATGGGGCAGAGTGGGCTGAGAGGCAAATTAGTTTAAAGCCCCATAAATGCTTCCAGTATACGGACGGCTTTTAATTTTGACTGTCCTATCATCCTGGACCCCAAACCTTCCTCACTGTGCTATATGTTTTCTGCTGCACCATTGGCATGGTTATACAGTCCTGATCAAAAGTTTAAGACTACTTGAAAAATGGCAAAAAATCACATTTTACATTGTTGTAGCTAGATTCAGGTAGAGTTAGGTCGGCGTATCAGTAGATACGCCGACCTAACTCAGAATCTGCGCCGTCCTAAGTTTAAGTGTATTCTCAAACAGAGATACACTTAAACCTATCTAAGATAGGACGGCTTGCGCCGTCTTATCTTAGGGTGCAATATTTAGGCTGGCCGCTAGGTGGCGCTTCCATTGCGGTCGGCGTAGAATATGTAAATCACTAGATACGCCTATTCACGAACGTATGCCCGGCCGACGCAGTAAAGATACGGCGTTTACGTAACGCTTTATCAGGCCTAAAGTTATTCGAACAAATAGTTGGAATAGTAATGTTAAAGTATGGCCGCCGTTCCCGCTTCGAAATTCGAAAATTTTACGTTGTTTGCGTAAGTCGTCCGTGAATAGGGATTTACGTTGTTTACGTCCACGTTAAAATCAATAGGCCCGTGCGGCGTACGTTGCCGCAATACACATTGGCAAATGTATGCGCCGTTCCAAAAAAACGTCAATCACGTCAGGTCAAACAAAATTATAATAAAAGACGCCCCCTCAGCCTATTTTGAATTAAGCGCGCTTGCGCCCGCCGCATTTACGCTACGCCGCCTTAAGTTAGGAGGCAAGTACTTTGAGTTTACACACACAGCTCCCGGTTCTCGCTCTGTAATGAGCGATCGCACGTGCCCGGCGGTGATTTCGCCCGCGGGGCGCGTGCGTCGGCACCAGGGGCGCACACGCGCCTCTATTGGCTGAAATAGGAAATGACGTATACCTATGTGATTTTGTGCATCCGAGCCGACCTGCCGCCGTATAACTCCTGTCAGCTGCAACATTCAGATGGTAGGGTCAGAATTTGGCGTAAACCACATGAACTCATGGATCCATCCTGTCTTGTATTAACCACTAGCCGACCAGCCGCGGCGGCTGGTCGGCTAGTGGTTAATACAAGACAGGATGGATCCATGAGTTCATGTGGTTTACGCCAAATTCTGACCCTACCATCTGAATGTTGCAGCCGAAATTGAGACTCATCAGCTCAGGCAATGTTTTTCTACTCTTCTGTTGTCCAATTTTGGTGATCCTGTGCGAATTGTAGCCTCAGTTTCCTGTTCTTAGCTGACAGGAGTGGTACCTGGTGTGTTCTTTCTGCTGCTGTAGTCCATCTGCTTCAAGGTTCGATGTGTGTGCATTCAGAGATGTAATCTGCATACCTTGGTTGTAACAAGTGTTTTTTACAAGTTATGCCCCGTACACTCGATCGGAAATTCCGAAAGCAAAAGTCAGATGTGAGCCTTTGAACGGAAATTCTGACCATGTGTATGCTCCATCGGACTTTTGCTGTCGGAATTTCCGCCAATAAAAGATTGAGATCTGATTCTCAAATTTTCAGACGGAAAAAATTCCTATGGGAAAATCCGATTGTCTGTAGCAATTCCGACACGCACAATTCTGACGCATGCTCGGAAACATTGAACTTCATTTTCTCGGTTCGTCGTAGTGTTGTACGTCACCGTGTTCTTGACGGACGAAAGTTCAGAGAACTTTTGTGTGACCGTGTGTATGCAAGCCAAGCTTGAGCGGAATTCCGATCGTGTGTGCGCGGCATTACTGTTACCTTTCTATCATCTCAAACCAGTCTGCCCATTCTCCTTTGACATCAACATGGCATTTTCGTCCACACAACTGCCGCTCACTGGATATTTTCTGTTTTGTGGACCATTCTCTGTTAACCCTAGAGATGGTGTGTGTAAAAATCCCAGTAGATCAACAGTTTTTGAAATACTCAGACCAGACCATCTGGCACCAACAACCATGCCACGTTCAAAGTCACTTGAGTCCCATTTCTTCCACATTCTGATGCTCGGTTTGAACTTCAGCCAGTCGTCTTCACCATGTCTAGATGCCTAAATACATTGAATTGCTGCCGTGTGATTGGCTGATTAGCAATTTGTGTTACCAAGCAATTGAACAGGTGTACCTTAATAAAGTAGTCGTGAATGTACAAGAGTCTCTCTAAAAAAGAAAATACAGTGGAACCTCGGATTACGAGCATAATACGTTCCAGGAGAATGCTCGTAATCCGAAGTACTCGCATATCAAAGCAAGTTTCCCCATTGAAGTCAATGGAAACTAAATTAATTTGCTCCGCATTGACTTCAATGGCATGCAATGCCACATGTAGCCAGAGGCGGGGGGCACCGGAGAGCCTCGGAAACGCCGGAAAGGCCCGAGGACAGTTAGGCTGATCTCGGCAAACCTCAAAAGGGCTCGGGAATGTAGTATTTCTGAGCATTTCCAAACGGCGCTGATCGGCTACATTTGGCGCCATTTGGCTCCGGCCATGTTAAAGTATGGCCGTCGTTCCCGCGTCGCTTTTGAATTTTTTTTTTTCCGGCGTAAGTACGTTAAGCACGTCGCGATTCACAAACACGTCGGGCCGCCGTAAGTTCGCGCAAAGCACGTCGGGAAAATTGCGAACGGAGCATGCGCAGAACGTCCGTCCCGGGAGCGTGCCTAATTGAAATGGTACCCGCCCCATTTGAATTGGGCGGGCTTGCGCCGGACGACTTTACATTACACCGCCGCAAGTTTCCAGGTAAGTGCTTTGAGGATCAGGCACTTACACTGAAAACTTGCGGCAGTGTAACGTAAACGGGTTACGGTACACGGCCGCAAATTTTCGTGAATCTGGCCCACTGTAACTAGCCACTTTTCTAAATGCCTAGCAGGGTTGGGGTCTCTAATGCTTCTACCTACCCTCTCTGAAATTACTGTAGCACCTCCCACCTACAGTCCACTATATTGTACTGCAGTCGTAAGGCCCGTACACACGATACAATTTTATGGCCATAATTGTCTGATGGACGTGTTGTGTCGGATAATCCGACCGTGTGTATACTTCATCAGACAATTATTGGCTGAATTAACAACAACAAAAGTTGGCTGTTCATGCTCACCAACTGCTGGGCAATAAATCAGTTACGTCAGTTTATCCGATCGTGTGTACGCAAGCCTGTCCAACTAAAATCCAAAGTACAAACACGCATGCTCGGAACCAATGCTAAACATCAGACAACAATAGCAGAAGTTGTCCAAAGGGTGGCGGTAAAGAGCTGAAAAACCACATGGTTTGGTGAATGTTGGCTGAAAATCTTGTGCCGTGTGTATGCAGAACCAGTTCACGGCCAACACCCTTCAGACTAAAATCCACGGAAAAGTCGGATGGAAGTCCGATTGTGTGTACGAGGCTTTAAACCGGATCACAATCTCTGTTTAGGATACCACCCAGCACACATTGCCCTGCCCTGCCCTGGTGTGCAGGGATGGACTGTCCATTGGGACTACAGGGAGTTTCCCGGTGGGCCGGCTTCAGTGACAGCAGACCGCCTCCCCCCTCTGCTCCTCTGTCCCTCCCTTCCCGCACTGCTCACCTCCTCTCCCTCCCTGCAGCGCTCACCTGGGGGGGAACAGAGAAGCAAGGGGAGGACCAGAGGAGCAGGGGGGACAATAGAGAAGGGGACAGACAGCTGACTCAACAGCTATGGCCTGGGAGTTTTTCACTTCTGCCTAATCTTGTCCCATAAGGGGGGGCACTGAACTGATTATTTTCCCCAGGTGAAATAATGTCTAGCTTCCCCACTGGTACTGCCTATAAGACTACCAGTACCAGCCATTCTAGTTTCTACTCTAATCTGCAAACATTCTGCGCATTATCCCCCCCACAGCTCTGCCTTTCTGTACCTCATACCCCCTGTAGCTTTCTGCTTACCGTATTTATCGGCGTATATCGCGCACTATTTTCCCCTTAAAATAAGGGGAAAATCGTGGGTGCGCGATATACGCCGATAGCCGCTTCCCGCGCTCAGTTTGAAATCCTGCGCTGACATATATCGAGTGCAGTACACTCGGGTACATTCGGCTAGTCTCGGCTTCGCTCGTGCTCACGCATAAACGTCACAGAGCGTGAGTGCGAGCGACGCCGAGCCTTGCCGAATGTACCCGAGTGTACTGCACTCGGTAAATGTCGGCGGAGGCGTTCGAACTGAGCGCGGGAAGCGGGGACTCGACGTGAGGCGTGCGCTGGAGAAGCCGGGAGGACACCATCGAGGCCGCAGACGGACGCCGGACCGGACGATGAACGCTAGGAAGACACCAAAACTGTAAGTAATACAATCTTATAACTTTTTTTTTTACAGGAATTTCGGGGGCAACTTTAGGGGTGCGCGGTATACGCGGGAGCGCGTTATACCGCGATAAATACGGTATATAGGGTTAGGTCTGACTCCCACTCCCTACTAGGTTCCCAAGGGGAATTTCAGTGGATTCGGTTTTTCTGATGTATAATTTACTAGAGTTTACATGCCTGGACTATGTTTTCAACTATATCTTCAATTTAAGAATATTACTCTAGTTCTTATAGTGAGCAACACATCTGTTGAAACTCCATAAAATGACCCCTAATTTGTTTATGGTCAGAATTTTCTTGTTTGTCCCCTACGTTTTAAAATGTATTTTATTATTTAAAGTCTGATCCAATTTCAAAAATATCACCAGTGAAGCAGACAGATCCCAGGCCTTGGAATTCAACTCCCCAAATTTCAGATTAGAGGGAAGCTCAAGGCTGTCCAAATGGCAGCTGTCCAAGGCTTGTCGGCGGCCCATAACGTCCATGAAAACCTATTCTCTGCTTATGATATCACTTTCTTAAAAGAGTCCAGCCAATATGAATGTATTTTTAACAAGTACATGGTCTACATACTTGGAGCAGGTCACTCTATGATGATAACAAGGATCTTCCTGAAAACAAATGTCTCATATAATAAAAATGTTAAAAAGTGAAAGGCTAAAACGAAATGTACGGTATCTCCTCAGGTTGTCCGGAGACAGAGGCGGCTCTAAGCTTTGTGAGGCCTTAGGCAAAACTTGACATGGGGCCCCACTCACACCCATGATGGGAAAAATAATTAATGGACAAGAGCCTCTTCCCCACAACCCTGGCCGGTGGTTGTGGGGGTCTGCGGGCAGGGGGCTTATCCGAATCTGGAAGCCCCCTTTAACAAGAAGGCCCCAAGATCCTGCTCTTAAACCACTTCCATACCAGGCACTTACACACCTTCCTGCCCAAACCAATTTTCAGCTTTCAGCACTGTTGCACTTTGAATGACAATTGTGCGGTCGTGCTACACTGTACCCAAATGAAATTTGTATCATTTTGTTCCCACAAATCTTTCTTTTGGTGGTATTTGATCACCTCTGCGATTTTTATTTCTTGTGCAACAACTAAAAAAATACCGACATTTTTGAAAAAAAATCTGTTTTTATTTTTTTCTGTTAATTTTTTTTGTAAATAAGTAAGTTTTCTTCTTCAATGATGGGCACCGATGAGGTGGCACTGATGGGCACCGATGAGGTAGCACTGATGGGCACTGATAGGCGGTGCTGGTATGCTGCACTGATGGGCATTCATAGGCGGCACTGATGGGCACTCATAGGTGGCACTGATGGGCACTCATAGGCGGCACTGATGGGTATTCATAGGCGGCACTGGGCACTCTTTGGTGGCACTGATGGGCACTCATGGGTGGCACTTATGGGTGGCACTGATGGGTACTTATGGGTGGCACAGATGGGCACTGATAGGTGGGCACTGGGCATAGATGGACATTAAGAGGTGGCACTGATGAACACTGAGGGGTGGCACTGATGGCATTGCTGGGCATCATTTTAGCCAGTGCCCAGGTTGCCAGTCAGTGCCCATTTGTGGGCACTGATTGGCATCGATTGTGTTTTTTTATTTTTTATTTGTGTGTTTTTTTTTTTAGCACTGGGGGGCACTTCCTGGTAGTCCAGTGTTGGCATCCAAGGGGGAGCTGCGCTGATAAACAATCAGCGCATACCCCCCCTGTCAGGAGAGCCGCTGATCGGCTCTCCTCTACTCTGTCAGACGCGAGTGAGGAAGAGCTGATCACCGGCTCTTCCTGTTTACATCGTGATCAGCCGTGATTGGACACGGCTGATCACGTGGTAAAGAGCCTCCGCCGGAGGCTCTTTACCGAGATCGGAGATGCAGGGTGTCAGACTGACACCCCGCATCACCGATCGCCGGCATGAAATCCTGCAGGACGTCAATAGACGTCCAGTCAGGATTTCACAACCACTTCCAGGATGTCAATATGCTATTGACCGGGCGGGAAGTAGTTAATAACTAAGGGGCGGGGGCCACCCAGTGATGTCACTGGGTGAACCCGCCCCCTTGTGACGTCATTGATTGAGGGCATTCTAGGTCATTGATGTCACAAAGGGTGGTGTCACGATATTCACTGGTTGTTAGGGACGCTAGCGGCCCTGCTCCTTAGTCAGGGCTCTTAACGCTGCCTGAGCACAGCAGCGTTAAGGTCCCCTGTCCCTCAAAACTGGAGTAATGCATTGGGTAAGTTAGGCAGCCGCGAGGCCCCTGTGAGTGCAAGGCCTTAGGCGACCACCTAATTTGCCTAATTAAAGAGCCGCCTCTGTCCGGAGACATGAAATGTACTGCAATACCAACTCTCCATCAACTGTACCAGGTAAAATGTAGACCTGGGGTCGGCAACAGGTTAACCACTATTTATCCAATGATCGCTACCAAGCCAGATGCCTCTCAGACCTCAGGTCAGAGAAGCAATAGGAATGGCAGAGCTGAGGGAAGTACTAGGCACATCGATGGACTTCCCTCATTCAGCCGGGTGCCACTGCATCTGAGGTCTGGTTGGTGAATTTGTGCTGTCAATTTTAGCTTACAGGAGTAGATATACTGGAAGGTTTTTTTTCACTCTTGGGGGGGAGATGACTTAGTTATTACTGACCTTTGCACTGTGCATTACATACTACTGACCCCTGCACTGTGCGTTACATGCTACTGACCTCTGAACTTTTCAATACCCAATACTAATTGCTGCGCTCTGTGTTACATACTACTAACAGTTGCACTCTCCGTTACTCCTGGCCTCTGAATTCTGTGTGAGATGCTACTGACCGTCAATAAGGACCATTTTCAGTTTTTATGATTTCAGCAGCGTGAGAACCATATTGCATAGGTGTACAGCTAAAGATGGATTCACAACACAATGCTGCTAAAGTATAGTGGAACCTCGGATTACGAGCATAATCCGTTCCAGGAGAATGCTCGTAATCCAAAGTACTGGCATATCAATGCAAGTTTCCCCATTGAAGTCAATGGAAACTAAATTAATTTGTTCCACATCAACATTAATGGCATGCAATACCGCATGCGGCCAGAGGTGGGGGTGCGTCAGAGAACTTCGGAAACGGGCGGTGAGGCCAGAGGATAGCTCGGCTGACCTCGACAAGACCCAGTTCCCGAGGTCAGCCGAGCTGTCCTTGGGCCTTTCCGAACAGCGCAGAACGGCTTCAATCGGCGCCGTTTAGCTGCAGCGCCTCCCCACCTCAGGCCAAACGCGGTACTGCACACCACTTTGGCCTGAATCCTGCTAGTTTTGGGAGACGACACTCGCAAACCGAGTTAGGATCTTTTTAAATACAGTGCTTGTATTGCGAAATGCTTATTAACCGCGTTACTCACAATCCAAGGTTCCACTGTACCAGGTCCCAGGACAGATGAGTGCATCCTACGGGATGTATGTGGTTGAAGATTCAGCTGTGTTGCTGGTGTTTCCCTAGAGTTGTTCTGACTGCCATACAAGGATAGAGAATGTGTAGTGGTCATGAAACTAAACTGCTGTTGATTTCCAATTTGATTCTGGAAGAGACCTGACAGTCGATGGTCCTGCTTTACATAAAGGACTATTGGAAAGACACCAAAATTATGCAAAATGCGAAGGAAGAATTAAAACCCTTGTGTAGTTCTTACTGGTGTCTTAGAAAGATTTTCAATAACTTCCTGTCTTGCTGACAAAGACTGAGACAGGATTTAAGCAGGTGTCTGCCATTAGGTGGCTCTGTCCCCAAATAGTGTGCAGTAACAGGGAATAATGTAATTGGGTGTTAGGTCCCTTTTAGACAAAGCTTTCCTGTACCGATGTAATGGGTGGAGTTAGTGCCCATATATATTCTGCGTTGGGAAGAGCCTTGTGCAGATAGGGCATCGGAGCCAATTACCCACTTCTACGCAGATGTGCAGTAGTTAGCACAGCCAAGGCCCTGCTCAGGGCAAAAGTCCCAGGAGAAGTGTACAGAATTCAGTAGGAGCAGCTGCAACATTCTTGTCTCTAAAATGACTAGAGGAGAGTTGTAACCTGGATGCATAAAGCATAATGGGCAAATCAGAGCCGTCTGAATGAATACTAATGACTCAGGGAAGTAGAGAGTAACTTCAGGGAGCAGGGAAGAGTTTTGGAGTGGGACTTTAAAGAAGATACTGGTATATTATAGAAGGTGTCTTGTTAATCTCCGCTGACAGAGCAACATGCTTCACCTTGCGAATCTTGGTTTAAATAGAGCAGAAGGCTACAGATATACTATACAAGAAGGTTCCAACAATGTGGTGCTCCCAAAGAAAGAGACAGGCTACACAAAAAAGGAAGATGTCTTAGGAGTGACAGGTTATTGTGCTGCTTTCACATGACTGCTACGTTATGTCCACCATGCACTATATTACCAAACGTTTGGGACACCTGCCTTCACACGCACATGAACTTTAATGGCATCCCGGGCCTTAGTCCGTAGGGTTCAATATTGAGTTGGCCAGGGCCGTCTTTAATATGGTTTGGGCCCTGGGCAAACATTTTTTTTGGGCCCCCCTCCAGCTTATTTTGGGCCTGGCTGGTTCACATGTATGTTTTGGCGGTCCTCATTTGTGCAGGTACAGCAGCCCATTGATTTGAATGGGCTGCCATGCCTGTGTTTCCTGCAGAAAAAAGGTGCATTCAGCATTTTAAAAATACAGTTGCCTTAAAATCCATTCTGCTTTTGCACCATGCTACTTACCTGCAGTTCTTGCACCATGCTACTTACCTGCAGTTCTTGCACCATGCTACTTACCTGCAGTTCTTGCACACACAAACGCACTGTGGTTTTAAAAGCGTGACCTAAACGTCTAAAAATGCAGCAAGTTTGACAGTGCGGGAACTGCAGATAAGTCACAGCAGAATGGACAGACAGTGCTGTATTTCAGTGCTTGATGGGCATAGGCGTGCCGTGTGCACAGCCTATTACATGAGGCATGCGCTTTTCTTTGCAGGAAACGCAGGCATGGTGGCCCATTCAAATGAATGGGCTGCTGTGCCTGCGCAAATGTGGGCCGCCAAAACACATACATACATGTGAACCAGCCAGGCCCAAAATAAGCCCATCAAGCAGTTAAATACAGACAGTAATGCCATGTACTCTGATGCCTAACTCAGCCTGGACTGCAGGTCTGGTCTGTGATTTAAAGAGTTCCTCTATTTTACACATGGCATGGCATGGGGTCCCATGGTGCTAAAGCAGAATGGACAGACGGTGCTGTGACCTCCATGCCATGCCATGTGTAAAATAGAGGAACTTTTTAAAACACTGACCAGACCTGCAGTGAATCATCAAATATTATAAAGACTTTGGGCACACTCTACAGAAAAATTCTATTTACAATATAGATTAGCAAACAGTGACATACCTTGAGGAGCAGGACATGAAGAAGTCAGCCTCAGGAAGAGCAAACTGGGGATGTTATAAAATCACATTCTAATTCACTTTTATATACAAGCAGCACCCAGTGGCAGGAAGGGAGAAGTGCACGTCTAAAGGGAAGCCAGGGGTGCTGTACATTTTAAAACACTGGGAAGGGAAGCAGTACTGTCACTGGCTGCGTGCCGCTGATTATTTTCAGCCTGATTTGTGGGCAGCACAGGGGCTTAACGGGCGGCAGGGATCAGGAATTATGGGGCTACTTACACAGCTTCAGGCATGGGCCCCCTGGAGCAGAGAACCGGGATGGGGGGGTGCTGCCGCCTGAAATTGAGAAGCAGGGAGGGGGGGCTGCCGCAAATTTAGAAGCGGGGGGCCCTTTACAAAAAAAATATATATATAAAAAAAGGGGTGTAGCCATCCGGGGCCCTGGGGACCTCTGAGCCCTTTAATAAGAAGAAAAAAAGAAATAAAAAATATATATTTTTTTTTTAAAAAGGGGGTTGCTATCTGGGGCCCTGGGGACCTCTGGGCCCTTTAATATTTTTTTTATAAAAATAAATTACAAAAAAGAGGGTTGCCATCCGGGACCTCTGGGCCCTTTATTAAAAAATAAAAAAAATATATATAAAAAAAAAGAGGAAAAAAATTAAGATGCGCTAAATAGGAAAAAAATTAAGATGCGCTAAATAGGAAAAAAATTAAGATGCGCTAATTTTTTTCCTATGCATATATAAAAAAGAAACATTTATAAAAAAAAAGGGGGGGTTGCCATCCAGGGCCCTTTAATAAAATAAAAAAATATATAAAACCAAAATATATAAAACAAAAATAAAAAAATAAACATTTATAAAAAAAATAAAAAAGGGTGTTTGCCACATGGGGCCCTCTGAGCCCTTTAATATATATATATATATATATATATATATATATATATATATATATATATATATATAAAAAATAAAAGAAATAAAGAAATCTATAAAAAAAAAAAAATTTTTATAAAAAAAAGGGGGTTGTCATCTGGGGCCCTGGGGAACTACTGGCCCCTGGGGAACCCCAGACCTCTAAAAAAAAGGGGGTTGCTTTGGGCCCCCAACAGTGACAGGGCCCTGGGCAGCTTCCCCATTTGCCCTGTGGTAAAGACGGCCCTGGAGTTGGCCCACCCTTTTCAGCTATAATAGCTTCAACTCTTCTGGGAAGGCTGTCCACAAGGTTTAGGAGTGTGTCTATGGGAATGTTTTCCCATTCTTCCAGGAGAGCATTTGTGAGGTCAGGTACTGATGTAGATGAGAAGGCCTGGCTTGCAGTCTCCGGTCAAATTCATCCCAAACATGTTCTATCGAGTTGAGGTCAGGACTCAGTCAAGTTCCTCCACCCCAAACTTGCTCATCCATGTCTTTATGGACCTTGCTTTGTGCACTAGTCCAATCATTTAGTGGAGGGGGATTATGGTGAGTTTTTTTTTTTTTTTTTTTTTTTTAAGGGATTGGGCTAAGATCCTTTGTTCCAGTGAAGGGAACTCTTAAGGTGTCAGCATACCAAGACATTGGACAATTTCATGCTCCTAACTTTTGTGGGAACAGTTTGGGGATGGCCCCTTCCTGTTACAACAGGACTGCGCAGCAGTGCACAAAGCAAGGTCCATAAAGACATGGATGATAAGGTTTGGGGTGGACTGGCCTGCAGAGAGTCCTGGCTTCAACCCGATAGAATACCTTTGTAGTGAATTAGAGTAGAGACTCCGAGACAGGTCTTCTTGTCCACATCAGTGCCTGACCTAACAAATGCGCTTCTGGAAGAATGGTCAAACATTCCCATAGACACACTCCTAAACCTTGTGGACAGCCTTCCCAGAAGAGCTGAAGCTGTTATAGCTGCAAAGGGTGGGTCAGCTCAATATTGAACCCTACCACCTAAGACACCATTAAGATATGATACAGAGGGGAAAGCAAAGAAAGGAAAATAGGAAGGGGAGAGAGGGGGGGGGGACTATGGCTCTAGATGATCTAGATATCTGATCCAAGGGTCCCAGACTTTGTGGAACAACTTTATTTTATCTTGTACAATTGCTGTTAACTGTTCATTTAGCATAAGCCAAGAAATTTTGGCCCGGATTCACAAAGACTTACGCCGACGTTAAACCAAGATGGGTCGACATTTGTTCACAGAATAATTCTGGATGTTGGATTACATGAGTCTTCTGGAACAATCAAAAAATATAACATAAAATAAAAGTAAATATAAAAGAGTGACACCTGGGACACAAGCCCCGTGTATGGAACCAAGAAAAAAACACAAAATAAACCTTGTGACAATAACATACAAAATAGTTTAAAAAACACTCTGTAGAGAGCAGTGGAAATTTTCCCGACGCGTTTCTGGTCTGTTGATAGAACAAGAGACCTTCATCAGGGGCCACAGGAGTATATGGTTACAAGCTTTTTTCTCTCGTTTGTAGTAAACAAAGGATTGAAAAATTAACCCTCAAATTTTGGGTTCTAGGTGTCCCCAGAGATGGTTATAGGGTCCTAGGGGTAGAGAAAAAAAGGGAGGGAAGGCTCCGACTGACCTCAAACACAGGATGTCCCAGATATGGGACTTTTTAAGGGCAAAAGTGCAGCAGGTCAGTGAGTCCACTGAGTCCAATACGGACGGTCCTCTTAACGATGCTCGGGGGAGTCCTGAGCTGAATATGTATAGGGGAACCTGATGTCAAGATGCCGTGGTTTAAAGTGTGTTATCCTAATAGCGTTCGTCCCTTAAGTCCAAATGAGCGCCGTCGTATCTATGCACTGATTCTTTAAATGAGATACGACTGAATTTTGCCAAGATACGACCGACGTAAGTCTCCTACGCCATCATATCTTGGGTGCATATTTACGCTGGCCGCTAGGGGCGTTTCCGTTGATTTACGCGTTGAATATGTAAATGAGCAAGATACGCCGATTCACGAATGTACTTGTGCCCGTCGCTGTAATCTACGTAGTTTACGTAAGTCGTACGTGAATGGGGCTGGGCATAATTTAAGTTCATGTCGTACGCATGGAGCCGTCGTATCTTAGGGAGTATTTGCTACGTGATTCTGAGCATGCGCCGTTCGGCCATGCATTTACATGGGGTCACGCTTCATTATAATACTACACGCCCACTGCCTTGCTACTTTGAATTAGGCGGACTTACGCCGGCTATTTTACATTATGCCGACGCAAGAAAGGGAGCAAGTGCTTTGTGAATACAGTACGAGCCTCTCTATGTTACGTCGGCGTAGCGCATATCAGATGCGCTACGCCGCTCTAAAGATACGCCGATCTCTCTGAATCTGGCCCTTTATGTTTAAATTGGTTAAATGGCAGACAGGGTTGCAGACCTCTAGTTTCTGGCTATAGTTATTTTGGCTGATATGAATATAAATGTAAGGCGCCTTCCTTGGAGCTACCCTGCCACCCAGAAGTGCGTGTTTTGCGGATTTAATCAGGTTAATGTGGGTAAGGGTATAGATAAAATTGTACACCCTGATCCAATATCTCCTGACCTTGGGGAATGTCCACCATATATGATAGGTGCATCCCATACCATATACCATCTCAGTAAAACCTTGTAGTTAGCCTCTATAATGGAGGTATTTTTGAGCGAACAAGATGCTGTCTCTGACAATGCATGCCACTCGTCAAGATCAAGGGTTTCTTGAAGATCTTGTTCCCATTGGAGCATGTAGTTTAGTTTAGTCGAGACATATGATAAGATAGGGTATATAGCACATATGTGAGCCCTAATTTTATGATATTGCCTGCACAAGTGTTCCATGGGAGACATTGTCCCTAAATCGCTTTTACGGGCTACAGTTTGTACATAATGGTATATTTGAGAAAATCTATAAATGTTCAGTGGATGGCATTTGATGTTTTTCTACCACAGAACTTTCTGATAGCATCCCTTTATGGTCACAAAGATCAACTATCCATATTAAGCCCTTGTTGGTCCACCATTCAAATGTGAGGCCCGGGGGTGAATTCCCTATTTCTCAAAAAAGGCGCTAACGGATTGTGGGGAGATTTAAATTTCTGAGACCTAGAAAGTCTGTCCCAAATTTCTAGTGAGAAGGAAAGAGTAGGACATAGTATAGTCGGTCGCTCTTTCATCGGGAGCCACATAATGTGCGAAATTGGTTCATAGCGACAGGAATAAGATTCCATAGTCATCCATATGGCTTTGGTTTGTTGGGAGTGAAACCTAGAGAGTTGGGCCAACTGGGCCCGTCGCTGCCATCTTTTGACGAACACTAGTAAAGTACGGAAACTTTACCCTTTGTGTGGACATTCCTTTCTTTTGAAGGACGTCAACTAGTGAAAACATGTTTTTTGTGGACGAACCTTTTGGATCGTGCCTTACAAACTGTTATACAAAAAAAGATTGCTTTAAAGAAAAAAAAAACAAGCGCAGTTCTAAAATAAGTCTTATACCAGTCAGCAGCCAAGTTTTCCTTCATAACCAGAGAAGTTTGACAGGTTTCAAGTCAAAACTCCCAGACAAATTATGTTTTTATTTCCATCCCCACAGGCAAATGGTGATGAGAAAAGAAGGAATACAAGGCCAATACATAGCTTAATGCTTATGTACAACATAATAACCGCTAATGAACAAAATGTCCTCGGCAGGTTCTCCCACTGCAAACGTGTCAGAATAATTTAAATTTGGTAAATGAGGCCATGTGTACATTTCACATTTCCAGAGAAAACCCTCCTCAGGAATGCCTCAAAGGCTTATTTTAGGCATTTCAAGTGTCTGCATTTCAAACAGAATTGTTTGCCCAATATGTGTTGCGTTCAGATCACAGGGACTGCCTTAAATTAGTTTTTGATCTGTTGCCCTTTATTTTGCTATTTATATACTGTAGATATTGAAGGCTTTCTAATGAGTTATACTAAGGTGGGTGTCTTGTTCACTAAATAGTATTTGAGATGTCCTATTGATCTGCATTAATACTACTTGTCTATAAATCTCAGCACTAGGATACAAGACCCAATAACAGAACTGTAGTGCTACCTCCTTATGAGCCGTTGGATAGGATGGGTCCCCTCTGTTCTTTGCCGCAACCTTCTCAAGAACCTCAGCTCCTCTGACACACCAGCTTGTGTGTACAAACAGGGCCGGCCCTACCACGGGACCCAATGGTACCATTGTACCAGGCAGCACTTTCAGGGGGGCAGCAAATTGCCGCCCGCACGCCATCCCATTCCGCCAGCTCGGCTCTCCACTCCACTGTGGGGCTAATTTCCACCCGACCGCTCCTCCTGTTCGGCCTCTCCCGCTCCACTGTGGGGTTAATTGCATGAATAGAGCCATAACAGGTAATTTTTATACTCCTATATACATGTATAGAGCCATGATAGGTCCACTTTAGTTCTCATGATATAAAATAATGGATGTTTGGGCATTTTTGTGGTCGTTTTTTTTTTGGGGGGGGGGGGGGGCAGCATTTCATTCTTGGTACCAGGTAGCACAATGTCTTGGGCCGGCACTGTGTACAAACATACAGTATCACAGGAATTCACTGAAAGGAATACCTAGTACCCAATAGCAGTGCTATATCAAAGAAAACCAGCATCAAACCAGGTAGTAAATGCAAACTTAAGGGGTCGTAAAGGAATTTTTATTTTTTTTACCTAAATAGCTTCCTTTACCTTACTGCAGTGCTCTTTTCATGTCCTCATTGTTCGTTTTTGCTCTGATGTTGCTGTATTTCTTCTCTGTTGTGGACACTTCCTGGTTGTCTGTTTGGAGATAACCACAGTGATGGGAGCTTTCTAGCTGTGGTCAGTAACGTGCTCGCCCCCATCCTCTGGACTACAGTTGTGCGTCATGCACGATCTGCACATCATACAGACTGCAAGGAGGTGTGATTACTGTGTGTGTCTAAAACCTCACAGCATCTCCCCCCCTTGGATCAGTTTAGTTTAGCAAACCATCACTGCCCCGCTTGGACCCCGCCCCCTTGCTTTTTTTTGTCCTGTTGTTGCTGCTGGCTTTTGTGGTCTATGGCTCTGTGGTGGGTTTCCAAGCTTGAATATTAATCGTTGGGCGGTATAGTGGGAGGTATAGTGGGCGGTCTATTCAAAAACTGTGAGTGAGCTCTCGTGCCCGTTTTATTTAAACTGCGCATGCGCGATGCGTAAAGGATACTGGGAAATGTAGTTCTACGCACTACGGCGACGTCGCTCACACGAGCGAGCGCCGAGATACAGCAAATCAACAGCAGAAACTAGAAACAACAGGTACATTATATGAATGAATTTAATCGCTTTTTAATCGGTTTTAAAAGAAATCATTAAACTATTCTGTCTATATACCTTACAGACAGACATTTTAGCAAAAAAAAACATTTTTATTTACAACTCCTGTAATATACTTCAGTGACGCATTATACAGCCAAACATTGCCAATGGTGGGTGTCAGCCCCAATTAATCTACAACATGGTCCACAATGGGAAAGGGGGATGGGGAGGAGCACCCGGGGCTCTTGTGACACCCAAATATTAAATGGTCATACAACAGAATGAAAATATAAACAAACATTTATTGAAAAAGCTAAAATGTCACCTCTATAGAAATAGGAGACATACCTAAACATTAAAAATGTACAAATAACATTTAACATGTATAGAATGATGCATTACAGTAAATTCAAACCAATGTACTAAATTGTACATTTTGTCCAAGCAGTTCCAGGCTAATTTTCAGTTTTCAGCACTGTTGTACTTTGAATTACAATTGCGTGATCATGCAACGCTGTACCCAAATGAAATTTTTCAAATTTTTACACACATATAGAGCTTTCTTTTTTGTGATATCTAATCACCACTGTGTCGGTGGGGGAAGGCGGAGGGGGAGCCGAACTACCAGGGGACGGGTAACCTGTCAAAAAATGGATACCCCCCCCCCCCCCGAAAGGTGCCAAATGTGGCAGCGGAGGGGGGGGAGAAAGCAAACAAGCGGAACGTCCCCTTGTGGGTGGAGCTCCACTTGAAAAAATCTGTCCCATTTACCTTTCTGGGACCACCGGCCCTATATGTTATCTTTCTTTGCCTCTGAGCTTTCTGTGCACGTCAAACGCAGGTTATTTGCAGCAGATATTCTGTGAGCGTGCATATAAAGGCAATTCCGGCTTGGACCCTGCAAGCGAAAGAGCCACCCTTACATGGGAAATCGGAGTCGGTGATTGGAAAGCAGGTGAATGGGGGACAGGAATGCAGAAGGCTTTTAGAAAAAGAAGTAGACAATGTAAGCTTTCCACGAAAATCCTAATTTGCCAAAAAAAATAGTTGGTTTAATAGAATAAGAATTCGCAATAATATATCCATAAACGTTTTTACCCAGTAAACCTAAATTCTAATATCAACGCTAAACCTCAAGCTAGAATACAAGAAGCAAGATTATAATATTATGCATATCATGGAATTGTTATAATATTATGGCAATCATGAAGATAATAGGTAATATTATTACAATGGAAGAAATATGCCAAATCAAATCTATATACGTGACAAATGTTAATGGTAACAGATCGTGTGCCACATTATCCACACTGGAAAACCTGCATTGATGGTTTCAATCTATTTAACTGATCTAGCCTGTAGTGTTCAATAAAGTCTATAAGCAGCGCCCTTGTTATATTGGTGGCATGACAAGACCTGGGGTTGTTTGGTCTCAGCTGACATATGACAGAGCAATGTGGAGTCCAAAATCATGAGACAATCAGGATCAGAAGTCAGAATCGAGAAAGAAAAGTCAGGACATGCAGTTGAGACCAGGGACAAGCTGGCACCTAATATCATAGAAAATGGATGCAGAGACCTGGAGCAGAGATTCAGGGAATACAATTCTGGACGACTTATGAAAAAAAACGTTGTTTTTCAGCATGTCGAAAAAAAACGACGTTTTCCCAACTTCATCATTAAACCGATGTTGCCTACACACCATCGTTTTAAAAAAATTATCTAGCAAAGCGCGGTGACGTACAACACGTACGACGGCACTAAAAAGGGGAAGTTCCATTCGCCTTTGGGCTGCTTTAGCTGATTCTGTGTTAGTAAAAGACGATTTGCGCTTTTTTTGTCTGTACAGCGTGATGAATGTGCTTACTCCATTATGAACTGGTAGTTTTACCAGAACAAGCGCTCCCGTCTCATAACTTGCTTCGGAGCATGCGCGGATTTTTTACGTTGTTTTAGCCCACACACAATCATTTTTTACAACCCGAAAAACGACAGTTTAAAACGACGTTAAAAAATGCAGCATGTTCAAAAAAATTTTTTTACGTTTTTCAGAACCTGAAAAATGATGTGAAGCCCACACACGATAATTTTAAATGACGTTTTTGAAAAACAACTTTTTTTTCATGCCGAAAAATTATCGTGTGTACGTGGCATAACACTTTAAAAAAAGTCCTTATAGGAATTTTGGCAATGTATTCAGTATTTTATTTTTTCCAATAGAAATGCTAATACCGTTAGTCATGGATATTAAAAATTGGTCTCTCTGCTCTGCATTTCATTAGAGCCGTTAATAGCTGATAAAAAAAAACGCACTATTGTGCAATACATTGATACCTAGATTTGCATATTTTTTATGTTAGACTGCGTGGAAAACTTTAAACTCGTTTACAGATTATGTTAAATAACTACTAGACGCACTCTGTGACACAATGAAGCGGATGTTTTCAACCAAAAAAAAATACTTTAGTCTTCCGTAGTAAGTAAACACTACATTTTTTCTGTGTTTTTCTGTTGCTGGTAAAAACATACAGTACTTTAGAATTATGTGCATATCTTTTCTCCTACCTGAGGGGTGAATAAATTAAGGCCACTGTATATTTGAGTGGGTGTTATTAGCTGCAGAAGCCAGCAGTAGGGTGACCCACATTTCCAAACTACCATTCAGGGACACCCCGAACACCCACATGTTCCACATTTGAATTAGGCGGGCTTACGCTGGCCTTTTACGCTACGCCGCCGCAACTTTGCTTTGTGAATACCGCACTTGCCTGTCAAAGTTGCGGAGGTGTAGCGTAAATAGGATACGTTTACGCCGGCACGACTGGTAACAGGGGAAAAAAAACCCTGGGAACGATCACTCCGTCCCTGAGATCCCTCCATTGGCTGGCCGTAAAGGACCGAGTCATATTTAAGGCCCTATGCCTGACGCACAAATGTGTACACGGAAGCACCCCCGAATATTTGGTTGAGAAAATAAAAATACCAATACCCCAATCGCATTCGTCGATCAACTAACCAAAAACTACTCCAAATCCCCAAAGCCCATTACAAGACCAAAGGAGAACGAAGATTTGCAGTCGAAGGACCTCGACTGTGGAACGCACTACCGACTAACATCCGAATGGAAATTGATCACCAGGCCTACAGAAAAAAACTCAAGACCCACCTATTCTGAAAGATAAATAGAAGGAAAATGGATGCCAAGCTCCTTGAGGCGATTCAGTTCGCATTTGTAGCGCTATACAAGTTATTCACTCACTAACTTATTACCACAGCATCATCCTCCTCCTCTTACTCCAATTACCACCAGTGACCAAACCTGTTGCCTATGTGCCTACCTCCAGTAAGAGAGAACACTGACCACTAATTAGTGGTGGCACAGGTGCCGTTTGGGCACTGATTAATCTTATCCCTCTGGGCACAGTAAAGCATTGCACTGTCAGCATGCTATTTGTTGGCTTACCCACAAAAGAAGTTAAAATATAACTAAAAATATATATATATATTTTTATTTGGATAGAGTGGAGAGAGATTAAAACATCTGTCAGGTTTTATTGCTGTCTGTGCTTCCGTTAGGGAGATTCACCCTCTTTATTTGTCCTGTTTACTATTATCATTGTAAAAAGTAAAAGAAAATTCCTGAATTTTGGGGTTGTCCCCAAAAAAGTAATAGAGGGAAAACCTTCCAATGGGGACATTAGTTACATGGGGGTCCCCAAGAATGTCCTTAATTTGCAGGGTTTTCATCTCACTTCCTGTTTGGCTATAGCACAGGAAGTGAAGGTAAAATCTTCACAATGGGACACAGATGGGGAAAAAAAAAAAATCTGACAGAAGTTATTAACATCCCTTACCCTATCCAAAAATTTTCTACTTTAAGTGAACACTTCACATCAGGACACAGAAAAGGAATTTTGCAATGTTACATACACTTCCTGAGGTCCGGCAACAAATTTATGCAGATATTCCATCTGCACTCATTTTAAAACAACATTGGCAGCTGCACTGCCATGACCTAACTCTACATAAGATAACCTGTCTGGGTTTGACATTGAAAGACTTCCTGTCCCAGTGACCACACAAGGCACATAGCAAGAAAAAAAATCAGTTGATCTCTTTCACACTCCAAAACCCAAATAAATATATTTTTTGCTTGTGTTCTATTTTAAGATTGAGTTTTACTTTATACTTTTGCTTTATCATTGCTCCAAACCTATTTGACTGTTAAAATATTTATTTTCCCCCCCAATTACATAAAGTACAGTGAAACCTTGCATGGTCCCGTAGAGAACAAAACATCCATAATTGATGCAAGTCACTGAATCAACACATTGTTACCAGTATCATAATTCATCTTGGAATATGATTAGACCCGTCACTGTGTACAGAAAATAACCCAGGCAGTGCATGTGATGGGAAGACACAGGAGGCCTTGTTATCAGAATTACATAACCATTTTAACTTGTACAGGGTGTGCTAGCAGACACCCAATGGTGACTGAATAAATCTTCTAAAAACTTAAACCTCTGTACGGAACTGGGATTGAGCTGTATGTGAATATTTTTTACAATTCTGAATGAAAAAATTACAGTGATGTTACAAAATACAGCAACAGTTTTGAAGCCTAGGCTGTGGCGCTGGTGTCACAGTAGCCACACAACCCTAGGCACTGACAGACCACCCACACTGTTGCAGGTGCTCCCCCTTCCTTGCCCCAAGTGGATTTTGCAGCCATATAGGGAAGGGAAAGAGAGAGAAGGTCACAGGCTGCAGCCGCTGGAGAAAAAAAATACTCTTTGAATTCATTACAGTGCTCAGGGAGCACTGGAAATGTATGCTTCCATTGGACGGTTGCGGACTGAAGCCATACCCTTTTCTGTCCACCCAGGGTAGGGACACATGAATTAGGAATATAGTCAATAGGAAGGCAACCCTTGTTTAGAAATGTGCGAGACTACAAATCCCAGGGAACAATGCAGTTAGGAAGGAGGAAAGGGACTTGTAAAAGGCACGCTACTGCAGACAGTCTTACGAGGAGAAAGGAAGAGAGAAAGAGAGGGGTGCTGTGCTGAGTGTTCTCCTGCAACTGTCCAGTGACTGCTGCCAAAAGGGACAACATGTATGTGTACAGAAGATTGTGCCCTGGAGTGGAGAAACAAATGTAGCGGCCTTCCCCTCTTGGGCTGGCGCTGCTTTAAATTTAGAAGGGACTCTGAGTGTTAGTTAACTCAGACATGTATACTTTTGGCTAAATTTGGCCTTTGTTTCAGCCGTGGCTGTGCTGAGAGTGACCACCATTGTTTGTCTGGGGTGGTAACATGTTACCACCCCAGGCCGAGGGTGGCAGCAGCTAAGTCAGGGTGATATTGGGTGTCTCCCCTCGGCAGCCAATCAGTGGGGGTTGATCGTCCCGCTGTGCATGCTGGGGAGGGGTACTTAAGGAACAGACGCCACGGAGCCAAGGTCGTCGATCCTTGGTCTGTCGTCCCATCACCTCGTGGCCCTCCTGGCCGGGGGTGCGTGCTCCTGCAATCCTGGATGGATGTTGGTTCGGGGTTGTGATCTGTCGAGTAGGCCCAGTAAGCAGACTGGGTTTACGGTTTCAAGGTGATCTGTGCTGTCCGTCCTGGAGGGAGGAAGCCGCTTGATGAGGGACCAATCCTGGAGAGGACCAAGCTGGAGGCTGATATCTCGGGAGAGGCCTGGATGCTTCATCAAAGGATGCACCGTGTCCTGAGAGGCTTGATGGTGATTGCCTATCAGACTTGAATTCTGCGAGAATTAACCTAAAGAGATCCGGGTGCTGAATCCTGAGCTAGGGGATTCTGGACCGAAAGTGTCTCAACTCAAAGGAAGGTCTGTCGCAGAGACTGTACTTTGTCCTGTGCGCCACTCTGGTTGCTAGGCCGGTGAGAGAGTCCTATCCGGGTGCGCAATACCCACTCTGAGTAGAGTGGCGACGAAAGCTGTGTTACTGGAAGCAGAAGTGTTTCTGGATTGGAATCTTGCACCTGAACCTACCTGAATCTACTTATTACCCTTCCACCCTTTTCCATCTACTTCTTCTTTCCTTATCAAAGTTCTACAAATAAATCTTAGAAAAAGAAGTCCAAAGTGTGGACATTAAACTTTCTCAACTCTCATCTACCACCCCGGACGGCGAGAAAATAGAGATAACATGCTGCCCGAAAATATCCAGCAGCTCCTTCGGGAGTAGTGCTACACAAATGAGGCTGCGACTGGTGAAAAACGGTTTCCAATTTCCATGCCCAGGTGGGACCTCGCTTAAGTTGCAGCCTCCAGGTCTGCGTTGTGAAAAAAATCCTAGAGGTGTTGCAGAAACTTATAGATGCGAGTCAAGTTAGAAATCTCAGATGACCCTCGTGAAAGAGCCAACCAGGTGTCTACATTTGACAGTTTTCTCCAAATCTAGAGGAAGTAGGAAACCGACTCAGTGGCCAAAAACCCCACTCAAGGTTTTAACCACGGTTTCTGAGAGACTGTTCAACTCAGGTTCTCAGGTATTCTGTCCAGAAAAAGCAATGCAGACGGACCTTCTAAAAACGAGCTGAGATATCAACTAAGACAACAGACAAAGAGGGGAACTCAAGTACAGACTGCTGGATCTGCTGTCCCACTTAGTTTAGGCGAGATCCCTAACAAGTTAGTAGGCCCTTCACTTATGCCTGTCCAAGGCATCCTCGCAAATGCCCCTCCTGATTCAATTAGGGAAGTGACTACAATACAGAGACTTCTATGACAAACATCTATGTCACCAACTCCTGCAGAAGTTTTCAACATGAGACTAGCATGCCACAAAAACTTTTGTCCGAAAATCTGATCGGGTGTACGAGGCTCAACAGGGACACAGACAACAAAAAAACCTGAAGGTGGTTCTAACCCTTCATCTAAAACCAAAAACAAAATTAATTTTAGTTATACTTCAAGGAGTCGACATTTAAATTACCACCAAAAATACTTGTACCTTTCATCATTGCCTTGGCCTAGCAAAATTTGTTCACAAAAGGTTATAGTGTCAACTACTCTACAATATAATAAGTACCGATACCATCAGAACATTCAGTACTGCATGCTTTCCCTTTAACTATATAGCTGTCCATTATGATTGTTATCTCCTTTTTATGGAGTGCTAGTATTTACTACCAGTTTTAAAAGCAACGGACCCCACTGGAGCAGCCTGGTTTTGATTAGCTGTCCAGTATCATGATCCATAACTAGACCACACATTTGTTCAGAACTGGGTTTAGATGGAGGAAAATAGCCTTGGGACTACTTTCACATTGAGGCGCTTTCACGTTAAAAAAAAGCGCCTGAAAGATTTCCATTACAATAAAAAAAAAAATAATGCTTTCATACTGGAGTAGTGTGATGGCAGGGCGGTGAAAAAAAGCCCCTCTCCATTGAAATTAATAGAAAGCTCTTCAAAGTTGCCTCATAAAAGCTCTTCAAAAGCGCTCAGTGTTTTACAGGCAGTTTAGAAGCACCTCAGTGTGGAAGGGGCTTTTATGATATGGGAAATCAGATGGAAACATTTAGCCAGATTCAGATAGACTGGCTTAATTTTGAGGCGGCGTAGCGTATCGCATATACGCTACGCCGCCGTAAGTCAGAAAGGCAAGTGCTGTATTCACAAAGCACTTGCCTCCTAAGTTACGGCGGCGTAGCGTAAATGGGCCGGTGTAAGCGCGCCTAATTCAAATGATGAACAGGGGGGCGTGTTTTATGTTAATGACTAGTGACCCGACGTGATTGACGTTTTTAACGAACGGCGCATGCGCCGTTCCTGGACATATCCCAGTGTGCATTGCGCCAAAGTACCCTGCAAGGACGTATTGGTTTCGACGTGAACGTAAATTACGTCCAGCCCCATTCACGGACGGCGTATCTAGCTCATTTGCATATTCTACTCCAAAATCAACAAAAGCGCCACCTAGCGGCCAGCGTAAATATGCACCCTAAGATACGACGGCGTAGGAGACTTGCGCCGCTCGTATCTTAGCCTAATTTAAGCGTATCTGATTTCCAGAATACGCTTAAATTTACGGCGGAGTAGATTCAGAGTTACGACGGCGTATCTACTCATACGCCGGCGTAAACGTCTCTGAATCTAGCTATTTGTGCTTACGTGTGTAGTATAATGTGGATTTTCCTAGCAATGTCTCCATATGATGGGTTTGATGTGCACAGAAAAAATAGCAGATCATAAAGATGTGAAGCATTGGAATCCTGTGTTTCCAGAAGAGTTTAATTTTCCCATTCTATGCTCACTGGGAAAAAAGGACTCAGAAAGAATCTTTTAGTATGTTATCAAGAAGAGGGAAAGGTTATATCTGAGATAATAGAGTCTGGATATACTGCAAAGGTTTCAATTTACCTAAAGCTTAAAAAAAAAAAACAGTATTAAAGCGGAGGTTCACCCATAGCGAACACATTTTCCCCTTAGCTTCATGCTCGTTTTGTCTAGGGCAATCGGCTATTTGTTTTAAAATATGATCCGTACTTACCCGTTTACGAGATGCATCTTCTCCGCCGCTTCCGGGTATGGGCTGCGGGACTGGGCGTTCCTTCTTGATTGACAGTCTTCCGAGAGGCTTCCGACGGTCGCATCCATCGCGTCACGATTTTCCGAAAGAAACCGAACGTCGGTGCGCAGACGCAGTATAGAGCCGCACCGACGTTCGGCTTCTTTCGGCTACGAGTGACGCGATGGATGCGACCGTCGGAAGCCTCTCGGAAGACTGTCAATCAAGAAGGAACGCCCGCTCCCGAAGACCCATACCCGGAAGCGACAGAGAAGATGCATCTCGAAAACGGGTAAGTACGGATCATATTTTAAAACAAATAGCCGATTCCCCTAGACAAAACGAGCATGAAGCTAAGGGGAAAATAGAAAAAAAAAACGAATTGGGTGAACTCCCGCTTTAACCCAAAAGCAAACATATATTTTGCAGCTTACAGTGCCTTGAAAAAGTATTCATACCCCTTGAAATTTTTCACATTTTGTCATATTCCAACCAAAAATGTACATGAAGGCACTTTTCTTTTGCTCTATATGCATTTCAATGTTACTATATTAATAATATGATATATTTATATTGTAGAACTACTACTACCAATTTGACATAAAACCTTTGACTATAATTAGTCTGAAACATGTAAGGTGTCTACGCCAGTATGTACGACAGCTAGCCCACCAGTATCCAGCCGTTTATTATCAGTCAACTGTGTTTACTCTTTTTAAATCATAAATCACGACAGAAACTACCCAAATGACTCTGATTAAAAGGTTACATACCCCAGTTCTTAATACCGTGTATTGCCCCCTTTAACATCAATGACAGCTTGAATTGTTTTGTGGTATTTGTGGATGAGGCTCTTTATCTCATGGTAAAGCTGCCCATTCCTCTTGGGCTGTCTTGCATGAACTGCACGGCTGAGATCTCCCCAGAGTGGCTCAAAGATATTGAGGTCAGGAGACTGAGATGTCCACTCCAGAACCTTCACTTTATTCTGCTCTAGCCAATGACAGGCTGACTTGGTGCTCCTATCCGAGTTCCATCGCAAGTTTACTGGCCTCAGGCTCGGGCCTTTCCTTTACAAGCATGTGTTCTCTCCAGGCAGCAAACCTAGGAGGTCAGATAACAGCTACACACATGACCTTCCATGGCAATGCCTGGAAGGCAAAGAAGCTCTCAGAAAGTTCATCCAGGTATTTATACCCTCCCTAATCATACACACTCTTACTGATTGACCAGGCAGAAATAAACATTCAAAGCTCAGGCTATTGGATCTTCTTACACAATTTCCAAGGGCACTACCCAACAACAGATAGAAAAATCAATAACCTGAATAGAGGAAGAAGAACCATCAATCAGACCCGAGTTGACTATAGCCCACCAGTACTACATTAATATTTTATAGTTGGAACACTCCTGCTTAGGACAAAGTCCCCATTTACATTGAAAGAAAAACAAAAAAAACAAAACAAAAATGACATAATATAACCAGAGCTCTCCTCTATTCCACTGCTGCAGCCTTAGACGTTCACTTCTCGTAGTGTCGAATACCTATGTACTGTACTTCTTTTCTCCGACCACTACATCACTGCTGAGTCCTGCAATGACGTAGGGGCCAGAGAAAAGAACCAGTGTACAGTGGGGAGACACAGGCATCTCTCTCTTGGAAGTGTAAAATGCCTAAGAAGCTCTTGAAGATTCCACCACTGGAATAGTATAGAGGTATGATAAATGTGCCGCTGTAGAGGAGATTGCAGGACAGTGTTGGTTTTAGATCTTTACAGACTTGATAGTCTGAGTCCAGTAGGAGCCAGGAGTGCACCGCTAAGGTAGTGGACCCTAGGACTGACTGCTGCAGATTGAACTCTGGGAGGTTCAGGAAGGCAGGTCCAATAGAGCACCAACACAGATCCCACTGGGAGCTAGAGCATAGATTCCCCAGGGCGCTGGGTCTAAGAGCCAGCAGGTGTTCACCAGAGCCTCTAGTGGCGAAGATGGATTGAGCTGCAACTGGCTCCAGGTCACGGCCCCCAGGGTCTCCCAGCTCACAGTAGACTACAGAAGAAGGAGGAAGGAAGCGGCAGCCTGGAACAAAAAGGATAGTCAGGAGATTAGCCAAAATGTCAGGGCAACAAGCAGATAGGGATAGTCGAAGAACACGCCAAAGGTTGGGGTATGAAGCAGACGAGGACAGTCAAGAACAAGCCAAAGTCGGTAAACAGGATCAGACGTAGGACACAGAGCAATGAGCACACAGAAGCCAAAACACACAATATTGATTAGCAGGGCTGGCTTGCAGTGCACATGTTAATATAGAGTTCTCTGATAGGGGCTGGGGTGGAGCCATGCTTTGAGGAGAGATTACTTAAAGTGGAGGTTCACCCAAAAAATCAATTTTTAACATTAGATTGAGGCTAATTAAGGGGAGCAGAAACGGGTATTTTTTTTTAAATCAATGCCGTACTTACCGTTTTAGAGATAGATGTTCTCCCGCCGCTTCCGGGTATGGGCTGCGGGACTGGGCGTTCCTATTTGATTGACAGCCTTCTGACCATCGCATACAGTGCATCACGAGTTTCCGAAAGTAGCCGAACGTCGTTGCGCAGGCGCAGTATAGAGCCGCACCGACGTTCGGCTTCTTTCGGCAACTGGTGACGCGCTGTATGCGACCGTCGGAAGGCTGTCAATCAAATAGGAACGCCCAGTCCCGAAGATCATACCCGGAAGCGGCGGGAGAACATCTCTATCTAAAACGGTAAGTACAGCATTGATTTTAAAAAAAATACCCGTTTCTGTTCCCCTTAATTAGCCTAAATCTAATGTTAAAATTTTTTTTTCGGGTGAACTCCCGCTTTAAGGAGCCAGGTGAGAGTGGCTGGCCTCTAAAGCTGAACACATGGAGGAGAGGTAAGCTGACAAACATTACTGCATAACCATGACAGTCTGTCTAATGCAGGGGTCTCAAACTGGCGGCCCTCCAGCGGTTTAGAAACTACAAGTTCCATGAGGCATTGCAAGGCTGACAGTTACAAGCACAGGCAGAGGCATGATGGGACTTGTAATTTCGAAACAGCTGGAAGGCCGCCAGTTTGAGACCTCTCGTCTAAAGGTTAACAAACACATTTTGCCACCATTATTAGTTTGGTCACTTTGATCATACTGCCAGGTTCACTTTAAGTTGTAAACATGAATTTCCAATGCGAAATAACAGGTCCCAATATCATTTTTTCAACCTGATTCATAAGAAAACAACAGCATGTTGATCATTAATACTCCTACGCAGGATTTCTTCAGAAAAAAACTTCAAGCAATGTGTTTTAAAGGCAATTACAAAGAACACACAGCATAACATCGTGACAAGCCAAACATTAAAACGTCAATACCAACTTTGCAGTCACTTTCAGAAGTGAAAATGGAATCCGATTTGGCAAAAATAGATCGATGCTTAACCAAGGAAAACATTGGTCTATATTGTGGCTGTGCTAAAGCAATTAAAATCAATGTTGCAAACCTTTTGTGCGGGAGATTTATATGTTAAAAAATGAATCATAATTAGCTACGCTTCAAAATGGAGGAAGGGGCCAAAAATAACAGCGAATCCAGCTGAGGAAGGTGAGGTCATTGTGCTTGCGAGTCTAATAAGAACGACCACCTGTAGAGATAGAAACAGGCAGAAGAATGACTTTTCCATCCACGAACGAAGTGAAAGATTTCCCTGGATAGATATTTTCTGCCTTTATTTCCACCAGCCTCACACACAATATCCATAATCCTGTTGTTTGTATCGGGAAAACACTCCGAGTTCAACTGACAACCGAGCTTAAAAGGAAAACCAAAGTGAGAAAATACCGGGGCCGTCATCGATGACCTCCTTTTACGTTGTCTCATTGTCTCCAGCTTCAGCACCTTTTAAGTTTCAAAATGCTAGCTAGCAATTTTAAATATTTTTAATATTTTTCAAATCTCACACGGCACACAGTGTGTGATAGACTAATACCCAAAAAGACTGCGTGCTGTAATAAAATCAAAAGGTTCTTCAACAAAAGTACAGTAAAACCTTGGATTGCGAGCATAATTCGTTCCAGAAACATGCTTGTAATCCAAAGCACTCTTATATCAAAGAAAATGTTCCCATAAGAAATAATGGCAACTCAGACGATTCGTTCCACAACCATTTATTCATATGTCCTTTCGTTTATAGCCCATATAAAAAAAATATAGGTTGTGTAACCATAAAATTTCCATCCACAAATGGAAGCCTCCACAGGAGGATTAAAAGCAAAATCCAGCAGGAGCTACAGAGTATAAAAAAGAGAGGCGCCTCCAAGTGTAGCAATACGGTTACATTTACTGAAGGTACAACATTTAGCAACTCGTATGGTTGATGAATAAAAGAGGCACATCTAAGTATGCAGGCATCCGGGGTAAAGCTGTCCACATAGACCGTCCTCCACACTGCCAGTGTAGTGTCACATTCCGCTCCCTATCACAGAATGCTCCGGAAGTGACATTTTGTCGCCGCCATCTTGCTACACTCCACAGTCCTGCACAGTAATGATAGAGGGAGAAGGGGGCAAGTGGACATCTTGTTACACTCACCGGAGTTTTAGATTTCACAGTTATTTTAAACAAAAAACTGAGCTTATTTGCTTAAAGACAGCATTTGGAAATCCGACGGACTGTTTAAATGTAAAATTTTAAAAGCAGCAGCAAACCTGCTGAGCTTACATGGTTGCTAATGTGACATAACGCCTCTGATTTTGACATTTAACATGTAAACAGTCCGTCGGATTTAAAAACACTGGCCCAGATTCACGTAGGGCGGCGTAAATTTAAGAGGGCGTAGCGTATCGTATTTACGATACGCCGCCGCAACTTAGAGAGGCAAGTGCAGTATTCACAAAGCACCTGCGTCTAAAATTACGGCGGTGTGGCGTAAATGTGCCGGCGTAAGCGCGCCAAAATCAAATGTGGAAGAGGTGGGCGTGTTTTATGCAAACTAATCATGACCCCACGTAAATGACGTTTCGAACGAACGGCGCATGCTCAGTATCCCGTCGAATTTTGAAAGTAAATTACGCCCGCTCAATGCTTAGTTGACGTGAACGTAACCTACGCACAGCCCCATTCACGGACGACTTACGCAAACAACGTAAAATATGACGCTGTTCGTACGTTTCCGACGTCCATACCCAACATGACTTACCTCTGCTTTATGAGGGGTAACTTTACGCCGGCGTATGTCTTACGTAAACGACGTATCTTGATACGCCGGGCGCACCGTACGTTCGTATCTAGCTAATTAGCAGTTTGAAGCGGAAATATACGAAAGCTCCACCTAGCGGCCAGCGGTAAATATGCACCATAAGATACGACGGCGTAGGAGACTTACGCCGCTCGTATCTAGGCAACTGTGAGGCATATCTGATTCTATGAATCAGGCGCTGAGTTGTAACGGCCCGCACTCAGAGTTACGACGGCGTATCTGGAAATACGCCGTCGTAACTCCTTTGTGAATCCGGGCCTCTGTATTTAAGGTAATAAGCTCCGTTTTGTGTTGAAAATAAGTGTGAAATCTAAAACTCCGATGGGTGTAACAAGATGTCCGCTTGCCCCCTTCTCACTCAATCATTACTGTGCAGGAGTGTGGGGTGTAGAAAGATGGCGGCGACGGAACGTCACTTCTGGAGCATTCGGTGATGGGGAGCAGAATGTGACAACACACCGGCTCTCACCGCTGTCATATAAGTGCCTGCATACTTAGATGTGCCTCTTTTAATCATCAACCATGCGAGTTGCTAAATGTCGTACCTTCAGTAAATGTAACCGTATTGCTACACTTGGAGGCGCCTCTCTTCTCTTTTACACTCAGTTGTGACATGACATTACTCTTATAGCAAGACATTGCTTGTATATCAAGTCGAAAAGTATTTAAATATTTAGCTTGTCTTGCAAAATGCTCTCAAACCAAGGGTTTTACGGTATTAATCATAGGCGTGCGCACAGGGTGTGCCGGGTGTGTCCAAGCACACCCTAATCACCACATCGCATTAATATTATAGCTCTGTATAGCAGCAGGAACAAGGGAAAGTTTTCCTTTTTACGTGCTCTGCCATAAAGAGAAGTGTTTTACGCTCTTCTTTCGCAGTGCGGCAGGGAGATCAATGTGCTGGGGTCATATTATATGTAGACACACACACACATGCATGTGAATTCAGCACTATGCATGTGCGTTACCACATGTGCTGCAATGTACACAGAGCAGTTTGGTTCCAGCCCTAACCGAGATGTTGAAACAGTTTAGGTCCTGCGTGCTGACCAGCTTGGTTGAGCACTGAGATTTTTTTTTGTTATTGTTTAGAACTCTTGCTATTATCTGGCCATTCATAGTTTCCTTTGGCTTAGCAATCCCAGGCATCACCTTGTAAAAGTAGAGATGACATCACTGTGCTGTACCATAGCCTGTGCAAAGCTGTAAGAGGAACCCAGCAGGTCCACCTACTACAGGCTGCCTGCACAAAACTACAGGAGCGCGTGGACACAGTTCCTATCAGGGCCACTAAGGCCAATAAGGAGGTAGCACCCACCATCCTTTATGGGGCCGAGGCCCCAAAAGTTCAACAGGGGGGCCCAGAGCAGCAGGAGTAGGCACAATTACTGGAACAAATTCCCCCTGTGTTTACAATGCTTTTGTTTGTGAATAAAAAGGGAGCTTCTGTAAAAAGAGCTTGCTGTTCATTCACTCTGTAGCCTCAGCTGCAGAGAAAGGATTGAGGTACCTGTGTCCTCAATCTTAATTGGGTGTCTGTTTAGACTCCTGATTTCACCAACCCCCACAGGGCTGTTCAAAAAAAAACAAAAAAAACAACTAAAATTAAAAAATAATATATAAAAACATAACGAAGGGCTCATTCTTACAGGTATTTTGGTTGCATGAACGAGCTGTTTGTTAATGCAACTGTAAGGTATGGTTCACTGTCTCATGATTTCTAACCGCAGCCCTGGTTCCCATTCACAAGAAGAGAGCAGCCGTGACCGAAAAGTTTAGGAACTATTTCATGCTGGATTACTGGACTGATCTTGATTTTTATTTTCAGAACACTCATCTATTCTATTTGGACAATATTTTTTTTTTGGACTAAATTTCAGCTTTCAAAATATGTGTCATACATTGGCTATATATTAGGAAAGCTCCTATTTGCCCATTGCTGGCCTGCAGTTCACCAATGTGGGCAGGGAACCTGTGTTATATACAAAGATGGAGCTGGATGGAGCAGTTCCGTTTTGGGCACCAGTTGTCAAAAAGGATATCAGGAACTGGAGAAAGTACAGAGAAGGGCAACCAAACTGATAAGAGGCATGGAGGAGCTCAGCTATGAGGAAAGATTAGAGGAACTGAATTTATTCACTCTTGAGAAGAGGAGAATAAGGGGGGAAATGATCAACTTGGTGTTGAGTTATCCACTTTATGGTCAACACAGAGGACAAGGGGGCACTCTTTACGTCTAGAGGAAAAGCGATTTCATCTCCAAATACGGAAAGGTTTCTTCAAAGTAAGAATAGACTCCCTTCAGAGGTGGTTCTGGCCAGCTCAGTAGATTGCTTTAAGAAAGGCCTGAATTCTTTACTAAATGTACATAATATAACTATATACTAACGCTTATAGGTAAAGTTCATCCAGGAAGGAATTTTTTCCCCTGCTGTAGCAAATTGGATCATGCTCTGCTGGGGTTTCTCGCCTTCCTCTTGACCAACTGTGGGTATAGAATTGGGTATATGGGATTGTACGAGATATATATATTTTTTTTATGGTTGAACTAGATGGACTTGTGTCTTTTTTAACCTGACTATGTAACTATAGTAAAAGCAGTCCTAATAATCTTCAGAAAATCTGTATGTAGAAAAGTCTACATATTTATCTCCGCACTGGTCGCCTTTAACCACTTGCTGACCGTCGCACACAGATGTACGTTGACACAATGGCACGGGGGTGCGTGCACGTGCACGTGCCCGCCGTGTGCCTCGTGAGTGTGCTCGCGTGTCCCTGGAACTCAATGTTCCCGGATGGCCCGCGATTGCGGTCGGAAAAGGCAGAACATGGGGATGCCTTTGTAAACAAGGCATTTCCCTATTCTGCCTAGTGACATGTCACTGATGGCCGTTTCCACATGATCGGGAACGGTCATCAGCGACATGTCACTCGTAGCCACGCCCCCTAACAGTAAGAGTCACTACCTAGTAGTGACTTAACCCCTTCACTGCCAGTGTAATTTTTACAGTAATCAGTGCATTTTTATAGCACCGATCGCTATAAAAATTACAATGGTCCCAAAAATGTGTCAAAAGTGTCCGACAAAGTCGCAGTCACAATAAAAATCGGATATTGCCACCATTACTAGTAAAAAAAAATGTTTTTAAAAATGCCATAAAACTATCCCCTATTTTGTAGATGCTATAACTTTTGCGCAAACCAATCAAACGCTTACTGTGATTTATTTTACCAGAAATGTGTAGAAGACTACGTATCAGCCTAAACGGAGGAAAAAAACGTTTTTGGGGGGATATTTATTATAGCAAAAACTAACAAAAATTTGCATTTTTTTTAAATTGTCGCTCTATCTTTTTGTTTATAGCGAAAAAAATAAAAACCGCAGGGGTGATCAAATACCACCAAAAGAAAGCTCTATTTGTGGGGGGGGGGGGAAAGACATGCGGTCGAGCCACGTCGCACGACCACGCAATTGTCAGTTAAAGCGTCGCTGTGCCGAATCCCAAAAAGTGGACTGGTCTTTGGACAGCTAAATGGTCCGCGGCTAAAGCGGTTAAAATACAAGTATATCATTTTTTTCTTAATATACAAAAACAGAAATTATTCAGAGAACTTGGAGAAAGAAAAATAGCATTTGAGAACTGTACTGATATTATCGTCAGCCATTATGTAATAGTTAACCTGCAAGAAAAAAGGATGGAATGGCTCAGTAGAATCTATTGTAACGTTCCAGCCATTGTTAGCGGATACAAGAAACCTGCATTAGTAATAGTGTTCAAAGTACAGATGTGTGCTGGACACACCGCAGGCACAGACCTTCTGGGGATACTAAAAAGAAAAATGAGATGTTAAAAATCCCCTATCATCTAAGTTACTATTATTGCTGCACGTATTTGATTTGGCAAAATGTAATCTATTTTGGGACTTTGGGTGAGATCATTTTATTCCTTTCTAATAAATCTTAAGTTTCATTACAGTTAAGAAACTAAACACTGGTTTTCTACTTTTTCAATAAAAAATTAAAATCCAGCTATCAATTATCTGGAGACAAAAAGAATGAGAGGTTGATGAACGTCCTCTGCTTACAATTTTCGAAAGTCGTAGGAAACGGAAAGAATAAATCACGGAGAATGAAAATAATTGAAGGCAGAGAAGCAATATAGTGACAGAAATATATTTGCATGCTTAATAGAATTGTATTAGAATTGGTAAAAGTACAATTTTGCCATGTGTTACAAAATAACATTGGTTTTCGTAACATACTGTATTCATTAAATAAATGTTAAAAAAACAAACAAAAAACAACAGCTATGCATATATATATATATATATATATATATATATATATATATATATATATATATATATATATATATATATATATATATATATATATATATATATACATATACATACACACACACACACACACATATACATATATATATATATACACATACATACACACACACACACACACACACATATATACATATATATATATATATATATATATATATATATACACACACATTATATATATGAGAAACGTTTTCTACCAGATGAAATTCCGTTCTGCAAGTCTTGTGATTCAGACACGTGCTCCTGGCATCTTAGGCCTCATGTGCGCTGCTGTTGGTAAACGGATGTTTAGGGCATTTTTTTCAGCTGCCCCCGAACTCTCCTCCGTTAGCTTATCAGTACATGATGTACACGGGGTTGTTTAACCACTTAAGCCCCGGACCAATATGCTGCCTAAAGACCCAAGGGGTTTTTACAGTTCGGGACTGCGTCGCTTTAACAGACAATTGCGCGGTCGTGCGACGTGGCTCCAAAACAAAATTGGCGTCCTTTTTTCCCCACAAATAGAGCTTTATTTTGGTGGTATTTGATCACCTCTGCGGTTTTTATTTTTTGCGCTATAAACAAAAATAGAGCGAAAAATTTTGAAAAAAATGCAATATTTTTTACTTTTTGCTATAATAAATATCCCCCAAAAACATATATAAAAAAAAAAAATTTCCTCAGTTTAGGCCGATACGTATTCTTCTACCTATTTTTGGTAAAAAAAAAAAATCGCAATAATCGTTTATCTGTTGGTTTGCGCAAAATTTATAGCGTTTACAAAGTAGGGGATAGTTTTATTGAATTTTTATTTTTTTTACTACTAATGGCAGCGATTTTTTTTGTGACTGCGACATTATGGCGGACACTTCGGACAATTTTGACACATTTTTGGGACAATTGTCATTTTCACAGCAAAAAATGCATTTAAATTGCATTCTTTATTGTGAAAATGACAGTTGCAGTTTGGGAGTTAAACACAGGGGGCGCTGTAACATTTAGGGTTCAGTGTGTGTGTGTTTACAACAGTAGGGGGGTGTGGCTGTAGGATTGACATCATCGATCGAGTCTCCCTAATAAAAGGGATCACTCGATCGATGCGCCGCCATAGTGAAAGACTGGGAAGCCGTGTTTACACACGGCTCTCCCCGTTCTTTAGCTCCGGGGCGGCTATAAACGAATAGCCGCGCCGTCGTCCCGGATCGCTCCCCGAGGCTTGCCGACCGCCGCATGTAGCGGACCCCCCACCCGCGTCAAGCAGAGGATGTATAGGTACGTTGATGTGCCTGTCCGTGCCATTCTGCTGACGTATATTTACATGAGGAGGTCGGCAAGTGGTTAAAATCATTTCTAGGCAGTTGAGTTTAGAGGCTTTTTTTGTAAAGCAAAAAATTGAGTTCAGAGAACCAAGAGAAAATGGTCAGCTCCATACTAAACACCACTAAACTATTTGAGGCAATATGGGAGCCTTGGGCCAGACATGTAGGAATATCCCTTATCCAAGGAATCTTGGCGACTTCCACGATCGTTTAAAGTCTGCAGCTGGCAACGCTCTTCTCTTTTCTCTTATCTCTTTTTCTACTCTTTATCTATTCATCTTTTTTTTTCTTGTTTTTTTTCTTCTTCTATTTCACTGTTTTGGTAGCAGTCAGTTTAGCGCTGACCGCTTGAGTTAGAGATAGTTTCTTATCAGGTATCATAACCACAGTAGGTTTGGTATATTTCGGACGGTATTGTTAGGTTACTCCAGGTTAAACCGAGCCACTAGAGTATAGCAATATATTCAGGGGTCAAGTCCTGGGGAAAAAAAGTGTGGGAACTCCCACCCAAGATCCACTCCTTAGAGAAAAAAAAAAGATTGGACAGCCGCACTTCCGCAAAATCCTTAAAAAGGTCGCCTTTAATGGTAAAAATAAAACAGCACTACAAGTCACAGCAGACAGTGGGGTGTATAACTGACGCGTTTCGCACTGTAATGTCAGTGCTTACCCATAGCTTATTTCGTCACTTCCTCGATGCCGCAATGTCTCCTGGGAGCTTTTGTCATTGTTCCCAGGAGACATTGCGTCAAGCAAGTTCTTTCTAAATCCCGTGATAACTTGCGGCAGACCCCCGCAATGTCTCCTGGGAACAATGACAAAAGCTCCCAGGAGACATTGCGGCATCGAGGAAGTGACGGAAAAAACCTGCACACTACTTGATACCATATACAGGAAGCGGCCAGTAACATAAAGGATTACTAAGGTTCGCCTGCCCCTGACAGTGACTCGAGCTGGGCATCACCGCTTAGTGAAGGATCGGTTCGGGCGGCTCGGCTGCTCAAGTCCTGCAAAGGGAACCGAGTTCCTGCTGTGAAAAAAGTGCAGGAACACCGTTCCCGCAGGACTTGAGCCCTGAATATATTCCTCACTCTAGGACTCTCACGCGGCTCTGGAAGTCTACGTTATTCCGGAGCTGTGAGACCAGTCCTGTCTCTTCGGATTTTAATGATTTAGTCAGTCCCCGGCACAGTGTGTACCCATAGGGGGTGTCGGGAAGGACTTTGGAATTAAGTGCCCTTACTAGGTATACCTATTTTCCCATTTTCATTAGTACACAATGAAATATGGTATCCTAATTATTATCGAGTGATGATTGTTCGTCTAAGTCGAATATTTAATATGTATTGTGTGTATTTCACTCTGCCCCAGGTTGTTCTGGTGGTATTAAATTGTACTGTACTGCTCTTCAATAACTTCTTTTGAAATTTAAAAAAAAAAAAAATGAGTTTATAAGCGTTTCAAGCGCCAAACGCTTCTAAGCGCGGCAACTCGCATTTCGTTTACAGGTTTTTTTCATTTTTGGCTATTTAAAATAAATAAATCAATCTCGCCTGCCTTAACCACTTCAGCCCCGGAAGCTTTTACCCACTTCCTGATCAGAGCACTTTTTACAATTTGGCACTGCGTTGCTTTAACCGACATTCAAATCTGTACCCAAACAAAATTTTCGTCCTTTTTCCCCCACAAATAGAACTTTCTTTGGTGGTATTTGATGAACTCTGTGGTTTATTTTTTGCGCTATAAACAAACAAACAAAAAAAAAAAAAGGAGCAACAATTTAGAAAAAAAAAAAAAACAATTTGTTTTACCTTTTGCTATAATAAATGCACCCCCCCCCCCAAAAAAATTGCAATAAGCGTATATTGATCGGTTTGCGCAAAATTTAGGAGCATCTGGGAGATATTTATGGCATTTTTTTTTTACACTAGTAATGCCAGTGATCTGCAATTTTTATTGGGACTGCAACATTATGGCAGACAGATTAGAGACTTTTGAATTTTTTTTGGGACCATGGTCATTTATGCAGCGATCAGTGCATTACAAATGCACTGATTACTCTGTAAATGTCACTGGCAGGGAAGGGGTTAATACTAGGGAGCGATAAAGGAGTTCATTGTGTGTTACATAGTTAGTCAGGTTGAAAAAAGACACAAGTCCATCAAGTTCAACCATAAGAAATAAAATAATAATATCGTACAATCACATATACCCAAATTCTATACCCACAGGCAAAAAAAAAAACCTTAGTTAGACTTACCGGTAACGGTATTTCTATGAGTCTTTCAGGACAGCACCTGGAGAGAGCGCAGCTCCACCCACTTCCCAGGAAACACTGCAGTCAATGCTATAACTTCCGCCCCCTTCCACCATGGCCTCAGTTGTTCACGAGTACCTCCGGCCACGCTGAAATTAGATAAGCAGAACATAGAAACTACACGCATTAGCATATATATATATTATCTTTAATAATAAAAGGGCGGGTTATCGGTGCTGTCCTGAAGGACTCACTCATAGAAATTACCGGTAAGTCTAACTAAGGTTTTCTCACTTCGTCTTTCAGGACAGCACCTGGAGATGATAACCGAGTACTTACTCTAGGGTGGGACCACCGCTTGCAGGACCTTCCTGCCAAAAGACTGCTCTGACACAGAGAGCAAATCCATCCTATAATGACGAGCGAAGGTGGAAAAGCTTGTCCACGTTGCCGCTTTACAGATGTGTTCTGGCGAAGCTCCAGCCCGTTCTGCCCAGGAAGTTGCCACTGCCCTAGTAGAATGGGCCATTACTCCGGGAGGAGGATCCAAACCTTTAGCTTTGTATGCCTCATGGATAGCCATGCGTAACCATCTAGCCAGAGTACTCTTGGAAGCCCCATGCCCCTTGCGGGATCCCGAAAACAGAACGAAAAGCGAATTCGCCTTTCTGAACTCACTAGAGACCTCTAGATAGCGTCTAATGCCTCTCCTGACATCTAAGGAATGGAATTCTCTCTCCCTCGGACAAGAAGGAGTTGGACAAAAGGTAGGTAACACTATTTCCTGCGTCCTATGAAATACTGACACTACCTTCGGAAGAAAACTCGGATCAGTTCTTAATACTACCCTATCAGGGAAGATTGACAAAAAAGGCTCCAAAATGGAAAGCGCCTGAAGCTCGCTAACCCTCCTCGCTGAGGTGACCGCTACCAAAAGCACCAATTTCAAAGTCAGAAATTTTATAGAGGCGTCTACCAGTGGTTCGAAGGGCTTTTTAGTCAAACCCCCCAGGACCACTGATAAATCCCACTTGGGGAAAAATTTAAACGGGGAAGGCCTAGCCCTGGCTAAGGCCTTAAAAAATCTGATAACATAGGGCTCTAGAGATAAACGTCTCTCTAGAAACACTGACAAAGCCGCCACCTGTGCCTTCAAGGTGCTGGCTGCCAGACCCTTATCCATACCGTCTTGTAAAAACTCCAAAACGGAACAAGTACTCAAAGGGGAATAATTTTTACCTTCACACCAAGAATTGAAAACCTTCCAAGTCTTGAAATAGATGGCCCTCGTGACCTCTTTCCTGCTACTAAGTAGCGTATCTACCAAACGTTTGGACAAACCCTTCCTGCTAAGAATTAGCTCTTCAGTAACCAGGCCGTGAGTCTTAACCGACTCACGTCTGGATGAAGTAGAGGGCCCTGAAAAAGTAAATCTTTTCTGACTGGCAGTACCCAGGGATCTTCTACTGCCAGTTCCAACAGACTCGAAAACCAAGGCCTCTTGGGCCAGTATGGGGCTATCAGGATCAGAGTAGTCTTCTCCTCCTGAAGCTTCCGTAATACTAAAGGGATGATCTGAACTGGGGGGAAGGCATAGCACAGACGGAAGGGCCAGCGTTGAACTAACGCATCTAGACCCTCTGCCTGGTCCATTCTGTTTAGAGAAAAATAAGCCGGAACCTTGGCATTGGACTGGGACGCGAACAGGTCTATCTGAGGGGATCCCCACCTGTTTACTAGCTCTTGGAAGACCTCCGGGCATAAACACCATTCCGATTCCAGAACCCTCGTCCGACTTAAAAAGTCTGCCAGAAGGTTTAGGCTGCCTTTTAGGTGTACTGCCGATAGGGAAGCCAAGTTCACCTCTGCCCAGGACAGAGTCTGTAAGGCCAGATTGAGGAGTACCTTGCTTCTCGTGCCCCCCTGTCTAGAAACATACGCCACCGCTGTGGCATTGTCTGACAGAATCTGGACATGTTGGTCCAGAATCAGCTCCTGGAAGGCCCTTGGCCCTAACCAAATGGCCCTGAGTTCCCTCCAATTGGAGGACCTTCTGGACTCTTCCCTCGTCCAAGATCCCTGTGCCATCTGCCCGTTCAGGTGAGCACCCCATCCCCACGAACTCGCGTCCGTAGTTAGGACCCTTGTAGTGGGGAAGGACCAAGACAGACCTAGGCGCAGATTTGCCTGGCCTCTCCACCACCAAAGTTTCCTCTTCACTGAAGACGGAACTCTGAATCTTTTCTCTAGGGATTCCCCATGGGTCCAATTCTGAAGGATCGCCTGTTGTAGGTCCCTTGAATGGAGACGAGCCCACTGTACCGCCGGAATGGCGGCCGTGAGTAGGCCCATTGTGGACATGGCTGAGCGAACAGAAATCGGCACATTCGTCTGAATTGTCTTCACCGCAGCCTGAACTTTCTCTATCTTTTCTTCTGGTAGAAAAATCTTCCCCTGAACAGAGTCTATAGCGTATCCTAGAAAGACTATCCTCTGGGAGGGCACTAGATTTGACTTTTCTTTGTTCAGAATCCAACCGAGCCCTTCCAAATGAGCCTGGGTCCTCCTCAGGTCCAGGAGAAGCTGCTCCTCCGACTTGGCGAACACCAGGAGGTCGTCCAAGTATGGAATTATAGAAATCCCCCTGAGCCTTAGGGGTGCCAAGGTCTCTGCCACCACCTTTGAAAAGACTCTGGGAGAGGAGGAAAGGCCGAATGGGAGGGCTCTGAATTGGAAATGTCTCACTCCGCTCTCTGTTCTGATGGCTAGGCGCAGATAGCGCTGCGAAGAAGTCCTGATCGGGACGTGCAAATATGCATCCCTTAAATCTATTGATGCTAGAAAGCACCCCAGGGGAAGAAGCTTTCTCACCGAGTATATAGAATCCATGCGGAATCTCTTGTACCGGATAGCTAGATTCAGGACTTTTAGGTTTAAAATTAACCTGAATTTGCCCGACGGCTTCCTTACTAGAAATATATGGGAATAACAGCCCTCCCCATGTTCTCTCTGGGGCACTGGCGTAATCACCCTCTGTTGGAGAAAATCTTCCACTAATGCCAACATAGCCCGAGATTTCTCTTGCTCCCTGGGCAATTGGGTCACATAAAACCGCAACGGTGGTTTTCCCGAGAACTCCAGTGCGTAGCCCTCTGCAATCAGTTTGAGGACATACGGACTGGACGTCGCCTCTGCCCACTGTGGAAGGAAGGCTTGGAGCCGACCTCCCACAGCTGGGAGACCGTCACTGGGGCTTAGCAGGCTGGCTGGGGGAGCGAAATAACACCCCAGGCTTCCCGCGGCCCCTCTGGGACCGCCAGGGTCTACCACCCTGGCCTCTTTGTGCATTTTTAGGACCATTGGCTTGGAAAAAAGGACGAAAATTTTTCTTGGGCCCCGAATCTACCTTTTTTAACGGAAGAGCCTTCTTTCTATCCGCCGTCCTATCCAGAACGGCGTCTAGCCCTGTGCCAAACACCAAGTCTCCTTCAAAAGGTAATCCACACAGTTTCAGCTTAGAGGCTGTTCTCCCCTGCCAGGTCTTAACCCATAAGGCCCTTCTGGTTGAATTTATCAACGCCGAGGATCTGGCGGAGAGCTTCACGGATTCAGCAGAAGCATCCGCTATATAGCCTACCGCTTTCATAAGGACTGGAAAGGACTCCAAAAGCTCTCTACGAGAGGTACCAGCCTCGATGTGACCTTTAAGCTGATCCAGCCAATGTTCAAGGTTTCTAGCCACCACAGTGGATGCCATAGCTGGCTTGAGATTAATCAAGGAGGTATCCCAGGCTTTTTTGAGCAGGCTGTCTGCTCTTTTATCCAGGGGATCCTTAAGGGTACCTGTATCCTCAAAAGCTAGGTCCGTATTGCGAGAAACTTTTGAGAATGCTGCATCCAGCTTAGGCCTTTTATTCCATGCCTGCGTTGGATCTTCATCGAAAGGAAATCTCCTTTTCAGAGATTTAGAAAAGAAGGGTGCCTTCTCCGGGGTCCTTCCATTCTCCTTTAATTGTTTCGGACAATACTTTATGTACCGGGAAGGTACGATGTTTTACCTCATCCAATCCCTGGTACATCCTGTCATGCAAGGACAGCTGAGTCGCATCTTCTTTAATGTTTAGGGTAGAATGAATTGTCCTTAATAGGTCATCAACCTCCTCTAAGGACAGTTTATAGCGCGAGGAAGAAGTATCCCTTTCTTCTTCTTCCTCCGCCTCTGATCCTGAAACAACATTTTCAGGTTCCTCCTCCTCGGACTCACTGTCTAACCTTCTAGATGTGGAGGGGGTACTGGCCCTGGCCTTAGATCCCTTAGTCGGACCCTTGTCCAGGAAGGAGCGAAAAGACTGGAAAGTCTGGTGCAACTCCTCCCTAAATGAAGAGAGCAACTCCCCCGTTCCCTTGACGGTGGGCTGCTCAGAGGCCGAACTAGTAGAGGCTTCCCCCCTGACAATCTCCGCAATACAAGTTTTGCATAAAGGTTTGGTCCAGTTCCCTTTAAGGGAAGCTTTACAAGTAGCACACCGCTTCTTGGAAGGAGGAGGTTCTACCACTTTAAGTTTTTCTTTAACTTTCTGAAACGACACAAAGGACAACAACGCTATGTTTAACCTTTGTGTGCCAGACCAGCAAATCACCAAGTGCACACAGCTAGTGAACAAATAAAACCAGAACCCATCACCGCTGTACCAGAAAACTACACACACCCACAGAAGTGACTAGGGTGAGTGAGGCAGGCTCCCCTCCCCCGAAGGGGCAGAAAAGAGGGACATAACAATACCCTGGTACATTGACCACCGCTGGGTCTCCTACCTGGGCCGGGCTGGTGCTTGTGGCTCCTGCTCCCGCCACCTCCGCTGCGTCTTCTGGCTCCATGGTCCCAGAACGCTGCGGGCGTACGACAGCTTTTTAAATTTCCCGGCTTCCTCTCGCCGCTGCGAGACCCGGAAATAGCACCGCCGAGGCCACTCCTCCTCCTGCGTTCCAGGCGGCCGGAACCGGAAGCCGCCACGGGCCGCCGGAAGTCCCGCCTCCACCCGGAAAGGACGTCACTACGCCCTCCGCTCCGGAGCCTCGTATGCCGGAAGAACGGCACCTGACCGCCCCCCCGCAAGCTACGATGCCCGGACTAAGGGAGCGGGACCTCCAGCAGCCTCTGTCCTCGCCGGACCGAAGAGGAGAAGTACCCGACCTTCACCCGCGCATCAGGGGAGAAGTCGAGTTCGCCTCCTGGAGGATCACCTCCTAACACCTAAAACACCGGTATGCTCAAAAAAAAAAAAAACACCTTCCCCGCCTGGGGAGAGAACAGCACACCCCTGGTTCCCTGCAGCGCTTCCACCATGGCCGGAGGAAACACTACAACTGAGGCCATGGTGGAAGGGGGCGGAAGTTATAGCATTGACTGCAGTGTTTCCTGGGAAGTGGGTGGAGCTGCGCTCTCTCCAGGTGCTGTCCTGAAAGACGAAGTGAGAAAGAAAACTTTTTTCCTCAGTGCTTTCTAACTGTATGGGGATAGGATTGACTAGGAGAGGAGACGCATAGTTTTTCCTACTTAGTAGGAACAAATTATATGGCTCCTCTCCTCTGACAAACCGTAGGGGATTTCACACAGGAGAGACATTGTACTGCAGTATATCTGCGTGACATGGTCAGAAACCAGTTAATATAGAAGCTGGTGCCGAGATAGAATATTACCACTTAACCCCCGGACCATATTGCTGGTCAAAGACCAGAGCACTTTTTATGATTCGGCACTGCGTCGATTTAACGGACAATGGCGCGGTCGTGAGACGTGGCTCCCAAACAAAATTGGCGTCCTTTTTCCCCCCACAAATAGAGCTTTCTTTCGGTGGTATTTGATCACCTCTGCGGTTTTTAGTTTTTGCGCTATAAACAAAAATAGAGCGACAATTTTGAAAATAATTAATATTTTTTACTTTTTGCTATAATAAATATCCCCCAAAAATATCGAAAACAAAATTTTTTTCCTCAGTTTAGGCCGATACGTATTCTTCTACATATTTTTCATAAAAAAAAAAAATCGCAATAAGCGTTTGATTGGTTTGCGCAAAAGTTATAGCGCTTACAAAATAGGGGGTATTTTTAGGGCATTTTTATTAATATTTTTTTTTTTACTAGTAATGGCGGCGATCAGCGACTTTTTTTCGGTACTGGGACATTATGGCGAACACTTCGGACACATTTTTGGGACCATTGGCATTTTTATAGCGATCAGTGCTATAAAAATGCATTGGATTACTATAAAAATGCCTCTGGCAGTAAAGGAGTTAACACTAGGGGGGGGGAAGGGGTTAAGTATGTTCCCTGGGTGTGTTCTAACTGTAGGGGGGGTGGACTGACATGGGGAAATTACTGATCTTCTGTTCCTTCATTGTATAAACAGAAGATCAGCATTTCTCTCCCCGACAGGACCGAGAGCTGTGTGTTTACACACACAGCTCCCGGTCCTCGCTCTGTAACGAGCGATCACGTGTGCCCGGCGGCGATCGGGCACACGCACAGGAGTCGGGGGCGAGCGCCTCGGGCGCCGCGCACGCGCCGCTAGTAGCCTGCGCGAGAGCCCACGTATAGCTATGGGCTCTCGCGCAGGGAAGCCGACCTGCCGCCATAAAACGACAGCGGCTGGTCGGCAACCAGTTAAAAGGGGTACTGGTCTCAATACAATTTACCAAAATAAATGAGTGCTAGGTATCAACATATGCCATCAAGCTCCATACTGCAGAATTCGAAAATGTATAAAACCAGAAAAACGTTTGTTGTACCAAGTGAACACTGTACATATAATGCTATCAAAAAGACTTTAGGTGTCCATAAACATCTGTAATCCATAATCCAATTATAGTGCCAACAGTGATCTATCTAAAACTCATGTGCTCCACACTTTGCATGCAAAACAAAGTGTTCTCCGTGCATATAGAGGAGTTTAGAGGCAAGGGCTTTTAGAGGCAGAATAAACACTGTGTGTCAACGCGTCTAAGTGTGCATTAACGCTAGGTGCGTTTAGGCACATCCAGTGTGCATATGGCCTTATAGGTCCCTGAACCTCTTCTACCCCACAATCCAATGGTGGACTGTTCCCGGCTTCCTCACATCCAGAGTAGGGCTATGGCTGCTGCTCTGGGCTTGATGTCAGAACTCAAGAGAGCTAGACTACAGGGTTGCAAAAGCTCCAGTGACCAGTCATGTGCAGAGAGGAGCGTACGTTTATCTCCTTTCATCTTTCCCCCAGGACATAGGTAGAAATATACAGAAGATACATAAAAGAATGCAAGTTTCTCGCTGAATCTTTGTTCACTTAAATAAAGCAGATTTTTCAGGGGTTCGCTGGGTATTTTTTATTTATTTTTTTCTAAAAAGGGGGCAGTAGGCCAAATACATTTGTGAACTTCTGCTTTAGCTGCCCTAAAAAAAACAAAAAAACAAAGTCCAGTCATATGGGTCTACTTCTTCCTGGGGACATTGTACAGTTATAAGTTGTGATACATTTGCCTATATGTCTCAGTTTACTGCTCCCTGCTAGCCAGGTTATTGATGTGCTAATGTCCCCTCACTATTTCTAAAGGTTAATTGATCTATTGTGTTGTGTGAAGGAGAGCTGGGTTTAAGTGGCTTGTGTTAATTATTCTGATTGCTTCATTGTGGTAATTATCTCTCTATATGCGGGGTCGAGCGGTCTGGTTGATGTATTCAGTACAGCTAGTGCTCAGCGTCATTGATGTCATTGTCTAAAGAAAATGTGTTTCAGCATCGGCCCCGTCGTGTCTACCTATAATCTGTATGGAAGCCCCAGTGTGAGGGGGGCGGAGATTTGTCATTGTAACAGTTTTGGAAATGACATATAAGCTGTGTGTTTATAACATTAAAGTCTGTGTTGTTCAAGCAGTAAGCTGGTCTCATGTGTGGCTTTCTGGGCGATTCCAGGGATATCCCTCCTCGTGGAATATTGGGGTGATTTTCGTTATGGGAAGAAGGGAACGTTGACGGGGATATCATACCGATACCGTCACAATTGGTTGGTAGCAGTGGGATTTTTCCCTTCTATTCCCCTTCACACCCGGATTCCAAGCAGACACTGGAAGAACTACTGGAAGTTCGTGGAAGGATTGCTAGCAACAAAACCAAGCGGGTCATCATAGCAGAATCAATGGAGCTAGACCAGGAGGACGGATTGCAGCAACGCCAGCAGTACAAGAGATGGAGACACCAGTGATTCAGGAAGAGGAATCACCAGCCAACAAGCTAATGAGAGAGAAGCTAGCGTGGGTTCGGCCCGAACCCAACGCCAGATGTGGTACTGAAAGTGATGGACATGTTAGTAAACGCAGAGCTACAGTTAAAACTGGCAGCAGTCCAACAAGCAGCCGCACCTTCTACGAACAGTGAGTACAGCACAGCAGACGCAAGGAAGATTCCGTTTAGCGCTTTTAAAGCTTTTGATGAAAAGGACTGTGAGATTGATAACTTCCTGGCGGATTTTGAGCGACAATGTAACCTGCACCGAATAGCTAGAGGAGACTGGGTTGCAATATTGTCAGGCAAACTGTCAGGCAAAGCTTCTGATGCTTTCCGGACCGTGCCAGATCAGGATATTCATAGCTACGCCCGGGTTAAAGAAGTGCTCCTGGCTCGTTATGCAGTAACCCCAGAGTCCCACCGACAGAAGTTCAGGGACTCACGCAAAACCACGAAAGACTCTTATGCGTAATGGGCATGCCAATTGTCCCGGTCGGCCTCTAACTGGGCTAACAGCAGCCAGGCCACCACCGCAGAGGACATTTTGCAACTAATGCTCCTGGAGCAATTTTACAATCACATCCAGACGGACGTCAAGGATTGGGTGAGAGATCGCAGGCCCATGACTCTACCAGAGGCCGCGAAGTTGGCGGATGAATATGCAGATACTCGCAAGACGAACCAGGTCACACCACAGGAACAACCTCCACCACAAACGGTGCCCTCACACCCACCAACCGCTAGCTACCAACCTCCTAACAGACCGGTGACATCTAGCCCTCGCTATCATCGCCAGGAGGGCAACGAACAACGCTGCTTCCGGTGCAAACAGCTGGGTCACTTCAAGCAGAATTGCCCCATGAATGACAACACCAGGTCAAATTGGTCTCAACCTGGGTACCGCCCACCAGCAGCAGCCCATTGTGTAGACTCGGCTTGGGATCCAAAGGAGCTGGGTCAGGAAGAACCATTGGGCACCCCTTACGAAGCCCTCATGGTACAATCTGTTATTACGGACAACAGGGAACACCATTGTCAGCTGGTCATGGGCGACAGCCCTGAGCCGGAGGGGCCCTGGAGGGAGCTGGGCAGAAAGAGGCACCGCCGGCCACCCTTCAAGAAGAAGAGGTCCTGGAAGCCGTATAACAAGCTGACCTGGGAGGAGAAGAAGCGACTGGAGGAGAGGGAGTCGCAGCGGGCGTCCCAGATGCGTGCCGAGATGTTCGCCAAGGGCCCACCGGTGGCCCCTTACACCACCACCCAGTTCCTGATGATGAAGGACCACGTGGAGAGCCTGCAGGACATGAGCAAGCAGGAGCTGATCCGTGAGTACATAGAGCTGGAGGAGTGCATAAGCCGCATGGAGGAGGAGAACAACCACCTGAGGTCACAGCAGCATGAACTGGAGATGGAGCTGGAGAAGCTCCAAGAGGAGAACCGGCGGCTGCGGAGGGAGCAGGGGGTGGCTGACCTTATGGGGCCCTGATTCCCCTCCCCCCCCCCCCCGGACTCTGAGCACCAGTGCTACAGCATTTCAACAAATATAACTTTTTCTTTTTATGAATCTCCTGGGATTGTCACTTCAGAGCCATAACCTGCCCCCTCCCATAGCGGGACACCTAGACGGCGGCGCACAGACCCATTCGCTGTCTTCACACTGACTTCTGGTGACTTTGCAGATCGCACAAAGACTTGGGGACTGACCGGCGTGTGATCTGACGACCCGGTGACATACCTGAGTCTGAAGCAGTTGCCAAGGGGAGATCAGTCATGCCAAACGGAGTTAACCTCTGACTAATAGCTCTGAACCCCGTCAACCCTACTGGACCAGGGAAGGTCCAACCGGGTTTGCCGGAGCAGGGAGCAAAAGGGGGGCCATTGTGATACATTTGCCTATAGGTCTCAGTTTACTGCTCCCTGCTAGCCAGGTTATTGATGTGCTAATGTCCCCTCACTATTTCTAAAGGTTAATTGATCTATTGTGTTGTGTGAAGGAGAGCTGGGTTTAAGTGGCTTGTGTTAATTATTCTGATTGCTTCATTGTGGTAATTATCTCTCTATATGCGGGGTCGAGCGGTCTGGTTGATGTATTCAGTACAGCTAGTGCTCAGCGTCATTGATGTCATTGTCTAAAGAAAATGTGTTTCAGCATCGGCCCCGTCGTGTCTACCTATAATCTGTATGGAAGCCCCAGTGTGAGGGGGGGCGGAGATTTGTCATTGTAACAGTTTTGGAAATGACATATAAGCTGTGTGTTATAACATTAAAGTCTGTGTTGTTCAAGCAGTAAGCTGGTCTCATGTGTGGCTTTCTGGGCGATTCCAGGGATATCCCTCCTCGTGGAATATTGGGGTGATTTTCGTTATGGGAAGAAGGGAACGTTGACGGGGATATCATACCGATACCGTCACATAAGTGTTATCTTCAGTGTCCGATGGAAGGCTGGGGTGGCCCCTGAACCTACAGTTGCCTATATAACTTGGATATTCACCTAATACGACAAAGGCACTAAGCACTGATGAACTTATTAAGGATGTGCAGAATTATTTACAAATAAGGCCAATCTCAAGATTGACATTTTTCATTTTCCTGAACATATTGAATACTTCTGATCTGCAGAGGACAATACAACTTGGAAATCACAATGGCTTGAATTGCTTGGGTCTCCACCAATCAGATCTACATGCAAATATTCGAAAAAAATCTGAGTTTAAATCGGAAGTAGATCCAACCATAAAAGAGTTTCATTTACAGCACGTGCCAGAAATGTAACACTCCCATTGGTTGTGCGCTCAACCAAACCAGCCAATGGCTGTGTCATAACTGATCACATGTGCAGCATCATAGCAGTTGTAGATTAAACAGAGGCAAAGATGGCAGCTTCCTTGGCTAAAAACAATAGGAGAGTTTACTTAAGTTTCAATGGCCGTTCGTTAGGTTTGTGTGGGTTTAGACTTTCATCCTGTTGGGCCCCACATTAGCATACCATCCAATATCCTTTTTGAAATACATTATCTTTTGTCATTTATACAGTGCCATATACTGCAGGAAAAGGGGAGTTGAAGCAATAGCCAAGACAGATGGTATTTAAGGCAGGAACCAGAGTACACGCTGTCCTCAAGTGACTTTTCCTATTAACATTTGCTGGCTTCCAGATTTCTGTCCATGACATTATGCAGAATTCGTCACTGCCTTCCACAAGTATGAAAAGATGCCTCATCATTGAGGCTGCATACTTTGCAATGCAATCCGAAGATAAGGTTTTATATCCATTTCATCAGCCTAAAGATTGCTATTTTTTAGAAAGTTGTGAGAACTTAGGTTTGTAAGCCAAACAGCCTACGTTAAAGTTAGGGGACCTGCCACTTCATAGCATAATAAAGGAGGCAACAGAAAGAAAGATACTACTTCTTAAATGAATTTCTTTGGTCACAGCATTTGTTAGTATCATAATAGTAATGCAAACAATATTTATTTTTGACAATCCAAACTTACTTAAAATACCTTTCATGTTGAGTTCTTCCTATCTGCTGGCCATGTCTTTCCACAACTTCCTGGATGCATGCTCTGCAGATTCTCCTCTGCTCATTCCTTTGGTTTATTTTCAATCTCTAAGGACTACATATCCGATGGTACCTTACTGACGGAGTCTTGTACTGATTCTTCCACTAGAAATTCCTCCTTTCATCACCTTTGTAGTTCAGAAAGCTCTGAATTATGTGACACAGCAATGCCTACTTAAAGGGCATAGTGAACAAATGTCACAGAATTCAAATAAAGTAAATCTGTGGGGATCCTAAGTAGGTTTGCAAACTTCAAAATCGTTTAGATGTGTAAATAAAATTAATTTTTACCATAGAAATGGGTCCCCAAGACTGTCAAAACAAATAAAAAAAAAATCAAAACTAATACACTCCCAGTGTTATGTATCACGTACCTGGTAGCCAGAGCCCGATGGTAGGAGGAGGCCTCTCTTACAGCTCCGGCTCGTGAGCTGCCGGATTGGGAACAGCAGACTCAGGAGCCTGGCGGGGTAGGAGTGCCGGCGTGCTGGGTAGGTGAAGCAGGTGCTGACTTCCTCTGGACGGGTAGGCTGGAAGATGATAGGATCAATGACAGCAGACGGAAGCAGAGTCAGGTAAGCCGGGTCACAACAGATGGTTCAGGTAATCAGGTGCAGCAGGCAGAAGAGTAATCAGGGTACAAGCATGAAGGTCTGGCAATGGTAGGTCAATCTGAAGAGGTGGTCAATGGAAGCCGAGGTCAGGATCGGAGAGGTACGGATGGTCAAACAAGCCGGGTCACAAGTTCAATCAGAAGTTCAAATCAGGTAAGCAGGTTCTCAGGTTCAAGTTCAATCAGGGACTGCAGATCAGACAGCAACTTGCAGGAAGCAAGGACTGAGCTTTTAAAGGCGTTTTGGCGCCAAGGAGGGTTCACGTGCACGCTCCCGCTGCGCACGTGCGCGCGCCGCTGACGCATGCGCACGTCCCGCTGATGCGCGCCGCTGTCTCAGCCCAATGCTGGGCTGACGATTTTGGAAGGTGAGTCCCTGACACCCAGTTTCTTTTTTTTTTTACATAGTGGATATAAAAAAAGTATACACACCCCTGTTAAAATGTGATGTTTCTGTGATGTAAAAAAAAATGAAACAAAGATTGTTTTCCACCTTTAAATGTGATCTATAAACTGCACATCTCAGTTGAACAACAAACTGAAATCATTTAGGTGGAGGGAAGTAAAAATAAAATAATATGGTTGCATAAGTGTGCACACCCTTAACCCCTTAACGCCCGCCGCACGACTATTTACGTCCACAGAATGGCACGTACAGGCAGAAGGATGTATATATACGTCCTTGCCTTCTAGCGGGTGGGGGGTCCAATCGGGACCCCCTCCGCTGCGTGCGGATTCCCTCGGGGAGCGATCCGGGACGACGGCGCGGCTATTCGTTTATAGCCGCTCCGTCGCGATCGCTCCCCGGAGCTGAAGAACGGGGAGAGCCGTATGTAAACACGGCTTCCCCGTGCTTCACTGTGGCGGCATATCGATCGAGTGATCCTTTTTATAAGGGAGACTCGATCGATGACGTCAGTCCTACAGCCACACCCCCCTACAGTTGTAAACACACACTAGGTGAACCCTAACTCCTACAGCGCCCCCTGTGGTTAACTCCCAAACTGCAACTGTCATTTTCACAATAAACAATGCAATTTAAATGCATTTTTTGCTGTGAAAATGATAATGGTCCCAAAAATGTGTCAAAATTGTCCGAAGTGTCCGCCATAATGTCGCAGTCGCGAAAAAAAATTGCTGATCGCCGCCAATAGTAGTAAAAAAATAAAAATTAATAAAAATGCAATAAAACTATCCCCTATTTTGTAAACGCTATAAATTTTGCGCAAACCAATCGATAAACGCTTATTGCGATTTTTTTTTACCAAAAATAGGTAGAAGAATACGTATCGGCCTAAACTGAGGAAAATTTTTTTTTTTATATATGTTTTTGGGGGATATTTATTATAGCAAAAAGTAAAAAATATTGAATTTTTTTCAAAATTGTCGCTCTATTTTTGTTTATAGCGTAAAAAATAAAAACCGCAGAGGTGATCAAATACCACCAAAAGAAAGCTCTATTTGTGGGGAAAAAAGGACGCCAATTTTGTTTGGGAGCCACGTCGCACGACCGCACAATTGTCTGTTAAAGCGACGCAGTGCCGAATCGCAAAACCTGGCCTGGGCATTTAGCTGCCTAAAGGTCCGGGGCTTACGTGGTTAAACTAATACTTTGTTGAAGCACCTTTTGATTTTATTACAGCTCTTAGTCTTTATGGGTATGAGTCCAGCATGGCACATCTTTATTTGCCCACTCTTCTTTGCAAAAAAAATCTAAATCTGTCAGATTGTGAGGGCATCTCCTGTGCACAGCCCTCTTCAGATCACCCCACAGATTCGGATTCAGGTCTGGGTTCTGGCTGGACTACCAAAACTTTAATCTTCTTCTAATGAAGCCATTCTTTGTTGATTGGGATGTATGCTTTGGGTCATTGTCATGCTGAAAGATGAAGTTCCTCTTCATGTTCAGCTTTGTAGCAGAAGCCTGAAGGTTTTGCACCAATACTGACTGGAATTTGGAAATGTTCATAATTCCATTTACCTTGACAAAGGCCACTGTTCCAGCTGACAAAAAACAGCCCCAAAGCATGATGCTTTACTGTGGGTAGGGTGTTCTTTTGGTGATGTGCAGTGTTTTTGCACCAAAAATATCTTTTGAAATTATGGCCAAAAAGTTCAACCATGGTTTCATCAGACCATAACAGATTTTCCCACATGCTTTTGTGAGACTTCAGATGTGTTTTTGCAAAATTTAGCCGGGCTTGGATTTTTTTTTCTTTGTAAAAAAAAGGGTTCCATCTTGCCACTCTACCTCATAGCCCAGACATATGAAGAATACGAGAGATTGTTGTCACATGTACCACACAGCCAGTATTTGCCAGATATTCCCGCAGCTCCATTATTGTTGCTGTAGGCCTCTTCGCAGCCTCTCTAACCAGTTTCATTCTCGTCTTTTCATAAATTTTGGAGGGACGTTCATTTATTGGTAATGCCACTGTTGTATCATTTTTTGTCCACTTGATGACTGTTTTCACTGTGTTCCATGGTATATCTAATGCCATGCAAATTCTTTTGTACCCTTCTCCTGACTGATACCTTTTAACAATGAGATCCCTCTGTTTTGGAAGCTCTATGCGGACCATGGCTTTGGCTGTAGGATGCGACTAAGAAAAGGTCAGAAAAGACCTACTAGAACAGCTGAATTTTATTTGGGGTTAATCAGGGGCACTTTAACCTGCCTAGCTATATTCCCGAGTCTGGCGCGGGGTGAAATTTCAGTACCATTAGCGGTATTCCCTGAGCCAGACTCGGAATCGTATTGCAGGATCCAGGCATAGTTACTTACCTTGTCACACAGTGCCTGAGTGCCGCCGAGCTCCCTTCCCTGCGACGTTGCTACACACGTGGGCGGAGATTGGCTCCAAATTCAAAAAAGTAAAAAAACACAATACAGATTACAGTACTGTATAAAATAATTACACATCCCCTTTGTCCCTAGTGGTCTGTCCAGTGTCCTGCATGTACTTTTATATAATAAAAACTGTTCTTTCTGCCTGGAATCTGTAGATTGTCCATAGCAACCAAAAAGTGTCCCTTTATGTCAAAAGTGGTTTTAGATAAGCTAGAAAACAGTGATAAAAAAATTAGAATCACTTGCAGAATTGAGCGATAGTGATTTGTGGGGAAATTCATGTTCCGACACTGAAAGTAATGACAGCGACAATTCTGCAACTGAGCAAATTTCTGTGTTTTTGATTTGATTACATTATTGATTCATTTTTATTTTTATTATTTGTTATAATTATTTATAGTTATTTATTATATTATAATTTATGATTTTGTGTTTCAAACTTTATAATACCCAGGTAGTCTACAAGACTTGTTTGGACAGATTTAATGGAGTTATTCCTTATGCCGCGTACACACGATAATTTTTCAGCATGAAAAAAAACGAAGTTTTTCGGCATGTAGAAAACATTTTTTTCCAACTTCATCATTAAAGCGCGGTGACGTACAACACGTACAATGGCACTATAAAGGGGAAGTTACATGCGGATGGTGCCACCCTTGGGGCTGCTTTAGCCGATTCCGTGTTAGTAAGAGACGTTTTTTTCATGCCGAAAAATGATCGTGTGTACACGGCATAAGAATTACAGGCCTACAATATTAAACACCAAATATCCATGCAAAATAATGGTACCGCTTTCATCACCTAAAATATGACATAATCATACCGCCAGGGAGGTTAAATGATGGATGGCAGGTGTGTACGGAATCCTATTTAACATGAGTTTGAATGTGATTGCGTAATTCTGAACATAGCTACATCTCCAGTTATAAGAGAGTGTGCACACTTATGCAACCACATTATTTTAATTTTTACTTAAAGAACTAATAGAAGGTGTTTATGTGATCAAATTATTGACAGCAAAGAGGGTACACACTATGAGAAAAATCGGAAGAAAAATTCTGTACGAGGCACAATCATTCGATTTTCATATAGTGTGTACACAACTTTCGAGATCAGGAGGAGCCACTGTACCAACTATCTGACGTTAATACAGCGATCTTCTCTGTGGTGTGGAGAGGTCCATGCTTTTCCACAATTTTTGTTCTCAAATCCTCAGACAATGATTTTCTGCTCTTTCTCTTCTCTATACTCTGTGTGGCACAAAGACACACACAACAGGAAGGTTAAGTCAATTTTTCACCATTTTAACTGGTTGTCGGTGTGATTTCTATATTGTCAGCACCTGTTAATAGATACAGGTGCGTTTAATTACAAATTACAGGAACATCACAAACTTGGAATGCAATTATTTCTTACAATTTTGAGAAGGTGCCAATAGTTGTGTCCAGTCACTTTTTTGAGTTTTGTGTGGAATGTGGCTTCTCCCCTTTTTTTGTGTCATACCAATACAAACAAAAATAAAAAATAAACATGAGAATGCCCAAATATTTGTAATTGCAACAATTTTCTGGGCAAAGTGGTGCATTATCTCATATTAATGCAGGGGTGCCAATAATTTTGGCCATGACTGTATGTTGCGGGTTGGAAGTGGTTTACCGGGATTATGGCTCAAGAAATTAACCATAACCCCGGTATCAGTTTTTGCAGCTGGGCTTTTCATGAAACCGTTCCGAGCAGCTCATGGGCCGCTGGAATGGTTCCAAAGCGGCGGGATGGGACGTCCCAGGTTTTGCACAGAGTAGCATTGATTCTCCTCTTCTGGCTCCTCCAGCCTTCAGAGTGCCCCTATTGCAAGCCGCAAAGTATAGTATAATGCACATGTGTTAAACACAAGGCTCTTGTCATCCTCTTCTCGCTCACCAACATCACTTGTAAACACAGGTGCCTTATGTGTTAGTAAGGACAGTTTTCCTCTTAGTGGCTCTCACAGATCTCTGCCTACCTGGCACTCATGGCGGGGACAAGGGAAGTGTAGGTGCAGTGTGGGATGGGGCATCACGTAGTAAGCTGCACTATGATCCCCATCTGTTCCTGGCTGACCAATGATCTCTCTGCAAGTGAGAGGCAAAGATACCTATAGTGCCGGGCCCGCCAGGTGAGATGTGAGGAAGCTTTTTAGGGAGTGGGGCGGTGGTGGTAGTGAGATGTGGAAAGCCTGTGAAAGAAAGCTGAACCCTGCACACTATGCATAGCACACCCCTAAACCCTGCACTCCATATATAGTGCAGTATGTAAGAGATAGAGAAGTATGTACTGTATAGGGCACCCCTGAAACTGAACTCTGTACATAGCGCTCCCTTGAACCCTGCATGTAGCGCATCCTCAACCCTGCACTCCATACATAGCACACCCCTGAACGTTGCCCATAATGCACTCCTGGTAGTTATTGCCCCTTTAAGATCCTCATACTGTTGGTGCAACATGGCCACACTCACCGTTTGATGCAATTTGGCAGGAGGCGTAGTTGGGTTCCTGCACCTATTCTCTGAGAAGAAAAAACACCCTGGATAAATGAATATAGTCCTACAGATACAACCAGCCCTTTGAGGGCCACCATAATGCTGATGCGGCCAACACTATAAAGTTGAATTTAGAACCCCTGGTACAGAGTGCTCCAGGTTAAAAAAAAAAGATTATAAAAAAAAGTCTGTCTTTAGAATTACTCACTTCCTTCTCCTGCCAAGGACTACATGCCCCACGAGGAACTGCTTCTCACATTTACAAGTTCTCAGGTACTAACCGACATGTATAAACAGTATACTCATCTGTATGTGTGCTGCGCTGTATAGACTGACATGTATGGACGGTGTACTGAGCTGTGTGTGCTGCACTGTATTTTCCGATATGTAAACAATGTATTCTGTATGCAGGCCAATTAATCGATTATGAAAATAGTTGACAACTATATTCATCGATTATGTTGATTCAGCTATACAGCATCTCACAAAAGTGAGTAAACCCCTCACATTTTTGTAAATATTTTATTATATCTTTTCATATGACAACACTGAAAAGATTACACTTTGCTACAATGTAAAGTAGTGAGTGCACAGCTTGTATAACAGTGTAAATTTGCTGTCCCCTCAAAACAACAACACAGCCATTAATGTCTAAACCACTTGCAATAAAAGTGAGTACACCCCTAAGTGAAAATGTCCAAATTGGGACCAAAGTGTCAATATTTTGTGGGGCCACCATTATTTTCCACCACTGCCTCTTGGGTATGGAGTTCACCAGAGCTTCATAGGTTGTCACTGGAGTCCTCTTCCACTCCTCCATGATGACATCACAGAGCTGGTGGATGTTAGAGACCTTGCACTCCTCCACCTTGCGTTTGAGGAAGCCCCACAGATGCTCAATAGGGTTTAGGTCTGGAGAAAAGCTTGGCTATTCCATCATCTTTACCCTCAGCTTCTTTAGCAAGGCAGTGGTCATCTTGGAGGCGTTTGCATTTCTTAGGTTGGAATACTGCCCTGTGGCCCAGTCTCCGAGGGGGGATTGATCATGCTTTGCACATACAGTATATCACAGTCTATGGTGGCATTCATGGTTCATTAAGGCACATCTATCAGCTCCTATACTGTCCAGGGAATTCATGTTGGCAAATCCAAGTATAACTGGAATTCATACCTAGATTGAATTCTACAAGGCCCATGGAAACCTACTTGCTCCTTTATTGGCCCCACACGATCCATATGTGCCTTGTGCCTCATAGGCAATAGGCCGATTTCTTTCTTGAATGTAGATTTCAAGATTTTGACAAAACACATTTCCTGACAATTGCAACCTATGATGTCTAGCATTTTTGATCCAGACCAGATGCGGTTCATGGCCGGTAGAGCCACTGATGTGAATCTGCAACGATTATATACCAAGCTCCATGCTTCACATCTTAATTAGGGCTGTGCGTTAAACGCGATATTAACGGCGTTAACGCAAACCCATGTTAACGCCGTCAATATTTTTATCGCGCGATTAACGCAGGAGCCCTCGGGGTGGACGTGCAGAGTGTGCAGCGGCGCGGCTTACCTTCTCGCTGGATTCACAGGCAAGTTACTCACCTTGTTCCTGGATCCAGCGATGCCACCCCCGCTGTGTGATCGAGCGGGTCCTCCTCGTTTGGCGGGTCCTCCTCGCTCGGCGGGTCCTCCTCGCTCGATTCACAGTGCCTGTGTCCTGCCGAGCTCCGTTCCCTGTGACGTTACGACACACGGGAGCGGAGAACGGCGCCAAATTCCAAAAAGTAAACAAACACAATACACACAGTATACTGTAATCTTATAGATTACAGTACTGTATGTAAAAAATACACGCCCCTCTTGTCCCTAGTGGTCTGCCCAGTGTCCTACATGTACTTTTATAAAATAAAAACTATTCTTTCTGCCTGAAAAACTGTAGATTGTCCAAAAGTGTCCCTTTATGTCAAAAATGGTTTTAGATCAGCTAGAAAACAGCGATCATAAATTATAATCACTTGCAGAATTGTGCGATATTTGTGGGGAAATTCGTCATAAATTAGATAGATTAATCGTGAGTTAACTATGACATTAATGCAATTAATCGCGATTAAAAATTTTAATTGTTTGACAGCACTAATCTTAATATATAAATATTGGTACATAGAGCTTACCTGGCACCATCCAGACTTCAGAAGAGAAATCCTGAGTGCTCTTCTAAAAATTGGCAATGTGGAGCAGTTCAGGGGGATTTCTCAAATTTTTTGGACCCGTTCACATATAGCTATTTTTTGGGAAGAAATGGTAGATCTGTTAAATTCTATTACCTCTGTTCCCTTGCCGGTTTCCATGGCTGTCTGGTGGAGCCTATTCTTCCTACTGTGTCAGAGCGAGTGTTTTCTAATATTATTTTATGCAATAAAAGCTATTGCTTTGTATTGCAAGTTTGATAAAGTCTGGGTAAGCCATATACAGCATCTAATGCTAATGGGGGGATGTAACGGAATGACCCGTGACACCCAGAGACTTTTGAAGGATGGGGGGTACTCCTGTGCCAGCGTCACTAATGACTCTTGGGTCTAGGGTCACCCTGTGGCCCTTTTGGGCATAGGGTGACTGATAAATGATAATTCATGTTTTGCAGGATATCTTGGAATATTACAAGTTGTTAAAGTCTGCTCCTAGACATTCCATTGTGTGATGCTAATACTGCTTGTGTCTATTGTACTAATTAAGGGCCAGATTCACATAGAACTCCGGCGGCGTAACGTATCGTAGATACGTTACACCGCCGCAAGTTTTCATCGCAAGTGCCTGATTCACAAAGCACTTGCGATGAAAACTACGCCGGCGGCCTCCGGCGCAAGGCGGGCCAATTCAAATGGGCGTGTGCCATTTAAATTAGGCGCGCTCCCGCGCCGGACCTACTGCGCATGCTCCGTTTCCTAACTCCCGCCGTGTTTTGCGCGCCGTGACATAACTTTTTTCGAACGGCAACGCGCGTAGCGTACTTCCGTATTCCCGGACGTGTTACGCAAACGACGTTAAATTTTAAATTTCGACGAGGGAACGACGGCCATACTTTAGACAGCAATACGATTGCTGACTAAAGTTAGGGCAGGTCAAACGACGACTAACTTTGCGACGGGAAACTAGACTAGCAGCAACGTAGCGAACGCGAAAATCCGTCGGGGATCCGCCGTAACTGCTAATTTGCATACCCGACGCTGGTTTACGACGCGAACTCCACCCAGCGGCGGCCGCGGTATTGCATCCTAAGATCCGACAGTGTAAAACAATTACACCTGTCGGATCTTATGGATATCTATGCGTAACTGATTCTATGAATCAGTCGCATAGATAGAAACTGAGATACGACGGCGTATCAGGAGAAACGCTGTTGTAGCTCTTTGGTGAATCTGGCCCTAAGTCTGTAAAGGTCAGATGTCTAGCTTTGAGGTGTTAATTAGGTTTGCTCCTAAGACCTGAAAGACATTCCATTGTGTGATGCTAATGACACTGTTGATGTGATAAGCCTATTGATGATCAGGTGTGAATAGCTTATTGTCGGAGACGGGACGTCTGGGGAATGACTAATAATTAACTCAACTGAATGTCATTATCTAAAAAGGTGTATTGAAGCCCCCCATTGTGTGATGTGTGGGTGGAGTGTGTCTTTGTCCCTGTGATTAACTGTAACATGCTTGTACTGTATATAAGAAAGCTAAGTTACCATTAAAGCATTCATTCATTTGACTCAGAAAGAACAGAGATTGTCTTGTCTTAATTCTGGGGGAATTCTTATGGAATGGATCGGGTCTGCAGGATGGTTGGAGTGTCGGATAAGCTGTCTTGGGTTGGAGGAATGGAAGATCGTGAACAGTGTTAACCCCTGACCGTTACAGGGGACTTCAGTTTATTGCTGAATAGATAATTTGATAAACGGTATGGTTTAGATCTCATTGGAATCAAAATATTTTAGCTTTTTCGTTAACTTTTTTTTTTTGTTCTAATTTGCCATTTTGAATTGATGGCTACTATTACCATATATGTAATGAGTGGATTTGAAGCTCCTCATTTTGATTCAATGTGTATGATGTTTTATTTGTCTATTTACTAAGAAAAAAAAAAAAGATAAAAAAAAAAAAGGACGACTGGAATTACCCTATAGTGCCTGCTTACACCAACAGATTGTTATACTGTATCCACTAGGTTGCACGGTGAAAGGGAAGGGCCAATGTATTGTAAATAATGTATCACACGGCTTACGTCCAACAATATTGAAATGTCACAAAGTTTAATTTTCATTCATCTTAAGTGCACACCAATGCAGCAAAAGCAGTGTGACCCAAACTAATAGGATATAAGGAAAACTCCCTTCATCCTGTGTTGGGCAAGGCTGTCCATGTATATGCCTTACCTTGCTCTACATTATTATTTTTTACAGACTCCTTTTCCATCATTTTCACCTGGTGGAAACTGCTATAACTGTGTATAGAAACCAGCTTGGTGCTTGTAGAGGAATCTTGATTGAAGAAAAAAAATAAAAAAATTGTTAAAAGGATAAGCTTTCCTCAGCAGTGTAGTGAAAAGGCATCCATCGTCTTATGCCACTAGCAAAAAAAAAAAAAACTGAAACATGTCAGGAGTAGAAGGGGTTATACTGGGTTGGTCATTTTTTTTTTGCCAGTGTCCAAAAATACAACTAAAAGTGGAAGTAAAATCTCTGAAGTCTCTGAACTTCTGTGTACCTCAATGAATGAGAAAGAAAATGGATAGACACTGGTAGCTTCAAACATGTAATGTCATATCTTAAGTAGGTGTTGCACCAGAGATCCAAGCCCTACCTCCCTAATTCATCTTTACAAGCATTTTTTTATTTAACCAAAAATATAAAACAACATTAAAGGGCCACAGAGACAGATAACAAACCTGAGGTATCAAACCAATATGGAATTCAGCTGCCAATATCAGTTCTGAGTGACCAATCTGCTTTGGTATATCGCCATAAAAATGGCAAAACACAACAATCACAACACATCTATTACTTTTTACATTGGGTTTTACTTAAAATAGTTTCCAAGGAAGAATACAATGTTTTTTTTTACAAGAGAATGTTGACATTTATCAGTGTACATGTGAATGACATCATCATTAAATCATCATCATTAAACGTTTTCCAAACTTCGTCAGTTTACAGAACTATTTGCCCCTCTCCGATTTATCCGCTCATAAAGTCGGTCTGATTTGTCTGCTTTTTTTTTTTTTACAAGAACTAAACAAGCTATAAATGTTTAGAAGGCAGAGCACAGATAAACCAGCAAGCTTGTTTAATAGGACAGCAAAAAAAAATAAAAAAATTATGTTTTAGGTGCCAATATGCATAGCATTTTTAAGGTCAGTTTGTTAAAAAAATACATTCTAATTGGTTGCCATGGGCTAAAACACTTTGTACATCGCTCTTTGTTTCATTACATAACCCTGCAAAGCCACCGCAAGTATAACTTTTACAGATCTGTGAATAAAAATGATGTTTTGCTGTGAATCAATAACAAACATTACAAACATATTCATATACAGTTTGAAAGACAAGAACAAAGCTGTTCATCCTAGTTTTTTTTTTTTATGTACGGTATTAATTTTATTTTTATTTGGGGTTGGTAAGAGTCTTTATTTCAGATCAGGACCTACATGGAGACCTTCCCAATCCCAGTTCCAGCCATGATAGCTAGGGCTCTGAACTACCCGATTCACTGAGAAACAGAGAGAAGGATTATAAAAAGAAATAGCGTAGATGGCGAGATCGACGAGGGAGATGGCGAGATCGACGAGGGAGATGGCGAGATCGACGAGGGAGATGGCGAGATCGACGAGGGAGATGGCGAGATCGACGAGGGAGATGGCGAGATCGACGAGGGAGATGGCGAGATCGACGAGGGAGATGGCGAGATCGACGAGGGAGATGGCGAGATCGACGAGGGAGATGGCGAGATCGACGAGGGAGATGGCGAGATCGACGAGGGAGATGGCGAGATCGACGAGGGAGATGGCGAGATCGACGAGGGAGATGGGGAGATCATCGAGGGAGATGGGGAGATCATCGAGGGAGATGGGGAGATCATCGAGGGAGATCATCGAGGGAGATAGGGAGATCATCGAGGGAGATGGGGAGATCATCGAGGGAGATGGGGAGATCATCGAGGGAGATCATCGAGGGAGATGGGGAGATCATCGAGGGAGATGGGGAGATCATCGAGGGAGATCTTCGAGGGAGATAGGGAGATCATCGAGGGAGATGGGGAGATCATCGAGGGAGATGGGGGAGATCATCGAGGGAGATCATCGAGGGAGATGGGGGAGATCGAGGGAGACGGAGAAAATGGTGAGATCACCGAGGGAGACGAGGAGGTCATCAAGGGAGATACAGATCTTGTCGGGGGGGGGGGGATGGAGATCTTGTCGGGGAGATGACCTTCAATATATTCCAATGGAGCGTCCACTAGGGTGCAAGCAACGCTTGTACTGCAGTGTAGGTGTCACCACTAGTCCTTTTTGGAAGTTTACAGAAATGCATTTAAATTTATATCAGGAGACAAAAAAAGAGAATATTCAGCTCACAGGAAAGCCCTTTCAATAGCAGCAGTATCAGAAGTGATAGCAAATCTTTCTGCCAGAGTCATAGACAGCAGTAAAGACCCTACATCCTTTTAGCCAAACATAGATTTTGACTACAATTCTTAATACAATACAAAGCTATTTCTACATATAACAGCATTCATAAATAGATACAGAATTGTTTCAAATGCTTATCAGAACAGAATATATTTAAGGATGTTAGGAGCCAAGCCAACTACCAGAAAGATATTTTATCTGGCCGGATCTCCAATAAACATCTGTGCTGGGATCCTGTGGGCAGGCATAATTACATAAGTAGCAGATCACTGATACAGCCCTTACTGGAGAAAAACAGGGCTTGGTCTATAACAGGGATATGCAATTAGCGGACCTCCAGATGTTGCAAAACTACAAATCCCATGATGCCTCTGCCTCTGGGTGTCATGCTCGTGGCTGTCAGAGCCTTGCTATGCCTCATGGGATTTGTAGTTCTGCAACAGCTGGAGGTCCGCTAATTGCATATCCCCGGTCTATAAATTCTAGTTCAGCCAACTGTTTTTTCCCCCATGGTACAGTTTAACAGCTGAAATCTCTACAAACCCCACCTGTAGCCCAATCCTGGCAGGTCTTCAATTAAATCTAAACCCAAGAACAAAAATGTAATATGTTGCAGCTTACCAGTCTTTAGATGTGATGGCTGCATTCATTTTCTTTTATTAGGGCCAATAATATTTTCTTTGAGCACAGAAAATAAATGGCTAATTCTGAAGGAAATCTAGTGTCCCAATAACTTCCTGTGTACTGAACTGAAAGATCAAATAATGTCATTAGCCTCGGCAGCAATCACCTGATGAAATCTGCTCCTCCCTATGTAATGGGAGAGAAGAGGAAGGGGTGTTTGTAACCCAAATTAGAAGCAAAGCCTAGGTGAAAAAGCTGATCCTCCATGGATACAACACTGAGTGAAGCATTACTACTCTAGGACTGGGATTTTGTGACTGGTAGGATTCAACAGGTGAAAATAAAGGGAAAAAAGCCTGTAAACGGGGAAACTAATGCAAATCGCCACATCTAAGAACTGGAAAACAAAAAATGTATACACTTGCCATACACTTTAAATTAAACTAGCTAATGTAAAAACATGTGCAGCTGTTTTTGTTTAAAACATACTAGACCATGATAAAATCTATTAATGCAAAAAAGATCTAAAGAATGTTCATATTTGTGTCCACGAAAGCACCCACTCCTGTACAAAAAGTAAAATTAGTTGGCTGTCACTTTTAGTATGATTACTAGAATATAAGAGCAATGATACTACAAGATTAAAGGAGTTGTAAAGGAATTTTTTTTGTTTGTTGCTGAAATGACTGTTTACAGGGTATAGAGACAGAATAGTTAACTGATTCCTTTTAAAAATGATTAAAAATAGATAAAAATCAATCATATAATGTACCTGCAGTTTCTAGTTTCGTTTCTGCATGTTGTTTCCTGCTTCTCTGCTGTACAGAGCCACAGAGCCAATACAGGGCAGTGATGGTTTGGAAAACGAAACCGATTGGTGCTGTGGGGTTTTAGACACACAGTAATCACACCTCCTTGATTAGTGACCACAGAGAGAAAGCTCCCAGCACTGTGGTCATTAGGAAACAGACAACCAGGAAGTGTGGAGATAGAAGAATTACAGCAACTTGAGAGCAAAAACGAACAATAAGGACATGAAATCAGCACTGCATTAAGGTAAAGAAAGCTATTAAGATAAAAAAAAAAAAAAATTCCTTTACAAACCCTTTAAGGACAACAAAGTGACAGTAGTGTTGTTTTACGGTATTACTGCAGTTGGTTGTGTGCCGGAAAACAATACTCTCAACGTTGCCACCTCCATTTCAAATATTTTCTGTTGTGATAAAACCACTGATAACTAGCATTCATATGTGAAAAAGTAACACTTCACTTACATAAACCAGCCAACCAATATATAATGTCCGTTTAAAAAAGGCTTTCTTGGGTCATTGATTCAGGCCTGCTGGAAGGCACCAGGGCTGCAGTCCCGGCCCTGACAAGGCATTGAAACGAATGAGGAAAGTGTTTTATGCCTGGTTCACACTGGTACGATATGGAGATGCGATTTGAGATGTCAAATCGCATCTCAAATTGGCTGCATTTGCCGGCAATGGCACCGTCCTAATTGGTGCGACGCTGCATCTGTGGCGCTGCACCGATTTAAAAAAGTAGTACTTTTTGTGATTTCGGCCCACGATTTACATTGACATCTGTGCAGAAACCTGCACAGAGGTCTCTAAATCGCGGCCAAAATCGGCACTGCCAGCGGGAGTGAAATTGTGCGAGTGAAATCAGCTGAACTTGCACGGCTTCACTCCCGCAGCCCAGTGAGAACCTGGGCTCTATGAAGCAAAAAGGTGGAGCAGCTCTGAACCCTTGGATAGCCTTCAAACTGCCCAAAAAGCTGAGGCAAGGCGAGGGATGCCCTCAGCAGACTCTTCATTTTTGATAAAAAAAAAAAAAACTTGAGACAAGTTAGTTAAGTGACAGCTGTATTGTAGGTTATAAAGGACTAATTGCTTTGTACTGAAATCTGCAGCAGTTTAATTACAAGAATGGGCTCTGTTCCCACAGCATAACCTATGTGGATCCACAACAATGCTTGCTTCCTCTGGGATTTAAAGTAGAACTACATGAAAAATGTTATTTATTTATTCCCCCCCCCCCCCATAACTCCTGTCTAGTTTTTTTGCCATCTGTGTCCCATTGGGGAGCTTTGCTATAGCTTCCTTTACCATAATGAAAACAGGAAGTGAGAGACACAATTAAGGGAATCCGCTGGGGGCCCCCAGGTCAACTTTTGTCCCCATTGGAAGATTTCCTCTCTATAGCTGCTCTAGACATAACCCAAAATTTGGGACTTGCTTTTACTTTCGATGATATTAGTAAACAGCACAAATAGAGAGGGTGAATCAACCTAACGGGGGCAAAAGTAGAATTCAAAACGTGACAGGTGCTCTAAACCAGTGGTTTTCAACCATAGTCCTCAAGTACCCCCAAACGGGCCAGGTTTTCAGGTTTTCCTTAACTTTGCACAGCTGCTTTAAATCCATATAAATGACATGGTATAGACAATGGCTATTTTATCTAAGGGAAGTTCCCAAAACATGGCCTGTTGGGGGTACTTGAAGACTTAGGTTGATAACCACTGTTCTAAACCATCTCCACTCTATCCAAAAATAAAAAAATTAATAAATAAATTGTCTTTAGTTATACTTAAAACACAGTCCTAAGAGATCAGGTACCAGAGTTGGCTAGTAGACAGGGTCTGAAGATTAGCACTTACTCCCTATAAGGTATTCTGACACTTAAATGGTTGTAAAGGCTATTTGTTTTTCACTTACCTGCTATGTGCAATGGTATTACATAGAGTGGCCTCTTACCTCCTTATCATCTGGAGTCCTCTGCCCCACTCCCCCTCCTCTGCAGGTGCCCCCTCACCAAGCCGTGTGCTGAGAGAGCATCTGTGTGGCCATGCTCCCCAGTTGGGCTCTGTGAATCTATATATCCATAGATATGCAACATGGCTCATCAATGCTCCCCCCTCACTCTCTCCTCACTGGATTTGACTGAGAGCAGCGAGAGCCAATGGCCGTGAGACCTGGAAGAAGGGTGAGTGGCACTGCAGGTGGGAACACCGTTGAATCGAGAGATGACAGGTATTGAAAAGATAATGATAATGCATCAAGATAAAAAAAGGTTTGTGTTTAAAACCGCTTTACCCTGCCTCTCCCAACTTTTTTCATTACCTATTACTACATATACTATATGCCCACATCTATGTGGACATCCCTTTAAATTATTTTCCAGTGAAGGGTGCTGTTAATGCTACAGTCTTCAAGAATATTTTAGAGAATTGAGTGCTTCCAATTTTGTATTAACTTTTTTGTTCAATCATGACTGTTCTCCTGTGTAAAAAGCCACCTCCACAAAGACATGGTTTGAGGGAGTTTGGTATTGGGGAACAGAAGTGGTTGAACAAGCCCTGACGTCAACCCTAATGAACATCTTTGGGATGTATTAGAATGCCGATTGCAAGCCAGTTCTTCTCATCCACCATTGGTAGGAATTAGATTTTACAGTTTTGTCTAGAAATTTGGGCTAATAGAAAGTCATCACAGAAGAATAAAGGTTGCCCCAAAAAATAAAAATAAAAGGGGGGGGGAGGGCAAGCAATTCCATATGAAGGCTCATGGCTTAGGAATGGGGTGTCCAACAAGCTCCTATAGGTGTGATGATCTGGGGTCCACAAACTTTTGGCCAGCAAATATTAGCACGCAAACATTATACTGGCCCTGGGAGATGGGAATGTACAAATAAGTAGCGAATAAGTCCTTTGTAACCTATATTTTGTCTTCAAATTGTTTGCATTTTTGTAGTCCAGGATTGTGTAAAGGCGGAAAAGGTCACCCGCACCACAGACCAACGACTCGATGTTCTTTAGTTGCATTTATCACTTGGCACGTTTCAAAAGAAAGTTTCTCTACACAGGGGGCACGTGGACTTGTTGCTGGAGGTAAACCACTTGTACTGAAAGAAAAAAAATCCAAGAATGAATATAAATGTTTCAGAGCATTGAAAACAGAACTTGCTGGACAACAGCAGTAAATCATCATCTACTACAAAACACATTTTAACCACAAGGAGAGAAAGCGTTACACTTCACTGACTGCCAAAAGGCCCCAAGAGCTTCACCTGTGGCTCCTCTTTACGACTCACTCTAGACTTGCTGAGGTTATCATTGACGATGGAGTCTCCTCCTGCAGGGACCATCTAAATCTGACTCGGCTGGGATTTATGATTTGACGAGGTTAGATCAATGCATTGCGCCTGGGTTCTACTAGATATAAAACACAGCAGTAGAGGGTGGGAATGCGCTGCATGGCCACCTTTAAGGAATGATAACCATTTAAGATTTTCCACAGAAATAGATGTTGCCCAATACCATCAGGAAAAGATACAGCTTATATCAGTCACTCGCTATTATGCCTGGTGAACTTTTGCACTTAATCTTAAAGCTGAACTCTAGGATTAGCAAGAGTTGCAAGTTTCCAGCAGTAGGTGGGGTCTGTTAGGTCTCTCAGGTCTCTCCTGCAGCTCTGCTACTTTTAAAGGGTAATATTGGGGTTTGCAAAGGCATTTGGTGCACCCAAAGTCGATTTTTATCCTTTGTGGCTATCAAGGAATATATTTTAATAAAAGTTTTAGTGCCCAGAATTAAGCTTTAAAGGAGAAGTGCAGGATTTAAAAAAAAACAAAAACATACATACTCACCTGTGTGGCTGCAGACGTGCACCACGGGCTCCAAGACCGAGTACTAAGCAATCACATGACCACTGTGCGATCAGTTCTTGGTCTTCAATGAGCAGTGACTATAAGTCACAGACTCTCTGCTCCTCCAGTGCCCACTTATGCATTAAGGGGGTTGGAGTGGCTGGCTCAGGCTCTCATTGGTATGCCAAGAGGCTGAGCGAGCTTCCGGTCAAGCATCTGGGTGGATCAGGACATTGTCGGGATGCCTGCAGAGCCTGGACCTGCACTGTGAAATCAGCTGACAGCAGGTTTTAGCCCACTGTCAGCTGAATCTGGGTCACAGGAGTGCAGAACTAAGCGCACTCCTGTGACCCACATGAGAAGCACTAGAAACCAATTGGGTATGCTCCAGGGACAAAAACTATGCTGACAGAAGAAGAATGCAAAGTGAGCAGAAACGTGTCCTCATTGTATTGCTGCTCCAATTACAGGCTAGTAGCAGGGAAGTGACCAGGCTGTATTACTTATAAAGCGGTAAAATAATCAGATTATGAACTTGGCTGAGCTGTCTGGCAGGACTGTGTAAAATGAAATACAAATCCATTGCAGGTAAAAGTTCCTATATGTGAATATCATTGGATTACTTCGATATTTGGCCAGAGTTTAGTATTCAGGTGTGACTCAAGGCCAACAGATGCAAAAAATCTATGCAACCGAGATTGAAAGTGTTAGTGTAGCCTTAAAGAGGTTGTAAAGGTTAATTCTTATTGAATTTTTTTAAATAACCAACATGTTCTACTTACCTCCTCTGTGCAAGGGTTTTGCACAGAGCGGCCTCGATCCTCTTCTGGGGTGCCCCATCGGCGCTCCTGGCTCCTCCTCTTCTCGGGTGCCTCCACGGAGAGCCGTTTTCCATGGGGGCTCTCGTTCTCCAGAGTTCTGCTGCTGCATCCATTGACACAGACAGCAGGACTCGGCCCAACCCACTGGATTTGACAAACAGCAGCAGGAGCCATTGGCTGCTCTGCTATCAATCTATCCAGTGAGGACCCTAGACAGCGGCTGGAGCTGCTGTGCTCATCCCCGTCGCTGGAAAGCTCAGGTAAGTACAAGGGGGGCTCTGGGGGGACTGCTGCACTACAGAAGGTTTTTCACCTTAATGCATAGAATGTATTAAGATAAAAAAAGCTTGAGGGTTTAAAACCCCCTTTAAGAGGCATCTAGCACTTTGCAAGTGACAGCATTTAGAGACGCAGCTACTGTAACCACTTGGTGCGGACAGGAGATCTCATTATGCCCTCCTGTCCCTTCTGTATTGAACTGCAGTGGAATTGTACTGTCCCTCTTTTACATTGTAAAGCACTGGGCAAACTGTTGGCGCTATATAAATCTTGTATAATAATAATAATTATGACTCAAGTCATTACTCATAGTGTCAAAGCAATGAGAAGCTTCCACCTTGCAGAATTACCGTATTTATCGGCGTATAACACGCACAGGTGTATAACACGCACCCTAACTTTAAGAAGGAAGTTTCAGGAAAAAAACGTTCCACCGCCCCCTGTGTATAACACACAGGCACAGTTTACCCTCTACTTTCAGGGTAAAAAAGTTAGTGTTATACGCCAATAAATACAGTACTTTCAAATCTGTTGTCTGGGTTAAACATTAATTTATTTTCATAAGCTTAAAGTGGAAGTCCCTACAAAAACTAAAATCCCTGCATCTATAGCCACCAACATTCTAACACTAACGTCTCTAGCCCCGTAAAGATAAAGTATACATATATTTTCTGCAGGCGATCCGACCCGATCTGCAGCGGCGGAATCTCTGCTGAGTAAACATCCGACAACGGCTGTGAAATAAATGGGAAGCGACATCACCCATAGAGTTACTATGGGGCTTCCATTGACGGACGTGTCCTCTGCACCCACCTACACAGCAAAGCCGTGGCTGACAGCTCAGCGTAGGATCAGAGCTTCCACCGCTGGGGTCGAATCGCCTGTAGAAAAGGTATGTATACAGTTTTTTCTTTTCAGGTCTAAATAGGTTAGTGTTAGAATGTTGGTGGCTAAAGATGCAGGGATTTTAGTTTTTGCATGGACTTCCACTTTAACCAGCAGTAAATGGGATTTTAAAACAAGCACTTACTGATCTCTGTAGCTGCAGGCACCGTGGAGCAAATTATCTGCAAATTTCACAAGTGAAGCACTGAGGTTGGTCTACTCTTGCCTGGTGACCAACTTTAATTCTGACAGTTACAAATCAGTCTTGTAAAGATTCACTGAATCAAGCCAATTAAAAAGAGACATTGTTACCTTGTTTAAGCAAGGCAAAGTCACAGTATATCTGCAGTGGATCTCCTTTCTTCATTACATCCGGTGACACTAGGTGCATCTGGGTATGGAGGAGCAAGTGACCTTCTCCCCATGTCGTTGGCTCAGGCTGAGCAGCCAATCCCTAAACCTGAAAACTGTGACATGACCAAAGGAGTGACATCACTGATCCCCCCTTGGTCGCCAACAACAGTGATTTCAGTGTCAGCTGCAATATAAAGGAATGGTGAGAAAACACAGGCAACCCAAGTATAAGAAGGTCAGGGGGTCCTTTGCAGAGACACTTACTTTGCACTGCATATGCATGGTGACAAGCGATTACTTGACCCAGCATTTTGTGGGAGAAATTCAGCACAATACACCCTATATAGTCTAAGTCTGGAATATCAGTGCACATCATATTTTCATGCCCGCGTGTACAGCAATAAAGATTTAATTTATCAGCACTCAAGACTGAAATATTAGTCTTAGGTCAGCCCCAAAAAAATAAAACAATAAAAAGCGAGATACAGAATTCCAGGTTAAGGAAAATGCATTCATAATCTAAATGTACACAACAAAAATGTAATTAATGTGAGAGACGGATTCCCCTTCTTTCTCTGGTAAAAGCCTCATTATTTGTCTGTAAAAGGGAGTTAAAGACAGGTGAAGCCAACACACCATTGATGGGTTTTAAAGCGCATTCCTTTATCAGTTTCTAAATGCCCGTTCTATGAGATCATTCACAGCTATTATCTCTAAACAGCAATGTCTTTTGGTGTACTCATTCCCAGAGCGGGTTTTCCCAAATGACAGCTCTTAATCAATTGAATTGTCAAGAACACAATTCTAATTTTATTAATGTTAGCCCAGCGGGCTTAACAAAAAAAAAATATTTAAAAACTGAAGAGCTCACTATGTTATTTGATGTTAGTACAGCGATCTGTCCACTGCCCTAAGGAGTTCTCACAGCATGTTCGCTCGGGTCACGAGAGCGAGTTTTGACAGGTACCCGCTCCCACCTTTGGTTGCATCACTGGGTCGATTAAATCGGAGGAGTCCCCCAAACTTCTGTGACACAACACAGGTCTCCAAAGTCTGTGGGTTGATTGACAAAGAGCAGCGTAGGCTCATGCATGCACAGTGGCAAACCGGCCGTGAAGCTGCAAGGCTTTCCTGTCGGTTTCCTTTAGTTATGATGCTGGCACCTAGACCCAAAGCCGACAGCGACGACAGTGCTGGATCAGGGCCCGCCACCAGGGGGTACAGGCATTTTTTTCCGTCAGCACCCCCCCCCCCCCCCCACTGGCTCTCTGCTCCAGGGGGGCCCTGCCTAAAGATGTGTAAGGGGCCCCAAAATTTGTGATGGCTGCCCTGCGCTGGATCCTGGAGCAGGTGTCAGTGTTCTTATATTTAAAAAAGTGTGCAGCTACAGTATTTGTAGCTGCTGACTTAATTTTTGGAGGGGAAACTAGAGCTTATCTCTGCTCTTTATTCCAGAGGATGAATATCTAAAAGGGGGCAGATTTGGACAGCAGCGGTTTCAGCCTGGGGGGTGGGGAGTGTTAAATGTACTAGCAGATTTAAATACAGTAGCAAATCAAAGCTGAACTCCACCTAATACTTTGTAATTAAATACAGAAAACTATTTTTCCTTTTGGGATAAAGGCTTTACATCAGGGGTGCCCATGTGGTCAGCGGTGCCTTCGGATGTGCAGGGCTTGACTGGCAACAAAGTGAACAAACCAGAAAGGACCCTGACCTACCTACAATACCAGTAAAATAAACATATGGGTCCAGCGCCATCTTTCTACTTTCCTCACTTCAGCTTTAAAAAGTTCTCCTTTGCGTGGGTTTCCTCCAGGTACTCCGGTTTCCTCCCACACTCCAAAGACATGCTGGTAGGTTAGTTAGATCCTGTCCAAATTGGCCCAGAATATATGTGTACGACTGATCAGATCAGATCAGATAAGTAAATGAGCAGTTAACCCTTGCATTGTGGGCGCAGCCCCGCTGTAGGGGAGGACTTTTAGGCCTCGTACACACGGGCAAACATGTACGATAAAAACGGTCCGCCGGACCATTTTCAGCGTACATGCTCGCCCGGAGATTTCTGTATGATGGCTGTACACACCATCATACAGAAATCCGCGCGTACACGATACGCGGTGACGATGACGCGGCGACATGCGCGGCCCTGGAAGTTCAATGCTTCCACGTATGCGTCAAAGTCATTCGACGCATTTGAGGGATGGCGGCCGCTCGGACATGTACGGTAAGTCTGTACAGACGACCGAACATGTCCGACGGGCAGGATTCCAGCGGGCATGTTTCTAAGCAAGTTTAGAAACATTTGCCCGCTCGAAAACGGTCTGGCGGGCAAATGTACGCTGGAATCCTGTCCGATCGGCCGTACACATGACCGAACATGTCTGCTGAAACATGTCTGTTTCAGCAGACATGTTCGGTCGTGTGTACGGGGCCTTAGTGTTCCTGGAGTTCAGGCAACACTTTTTTTTTTTTAAATATTATGTACATCAGGGCATTTTTGTAGACTGTCCTTCTGGGGAAATGTCCATTCAGCTACTGTCCCAGAAAGGTAGAGTAAATACCTCCAAAGCAAGGGAACATCCCCTCTGACAGTTGACACTAGCTCCAGTGACCACTGTAATATTTAGCATTCATCTCACTTTCTGGTCAACAGGACTAATAGATTACATTTCCCCAGAAGAGACACAGACAGCTACAGAACTAAATGTTCTCTACTCTAAAAATAAATAAATAAATAAGTTGACTAAGACTATTAAATTGATTGTATGCAATTACCGTGAAAGCTTAACGCATGAAAACCTTGTGTTCTTAGGATGAGCTATACGTCAGGAATGCACAGTGGATGCGCTTTACGAAGGATGTTGTCCTAGAAATCCCATACCAGGCCTGAGATTATGAAGTACAGCCAGCGGTGAAACACCTGCCATTGTTTAGGTGGCCTCATGTTTCCTACAAATGCCAGCCTCCTTCCTGTAAGAGGGAACTACGAGTACGGTACTGAAGAGCTCAACTCAAAAAGATTAAGTAGGATATTGCTGGCTTTAGCTCAAGAGAAATTACCACTGTAACAAAACAATCTTTTCTAGTGGGTTCACCCCTCTACTAGAAAACATGTGGTCTGTCAAGATTATTTGGCACTAGAGGGGAGGAAAAACAAGACAGACAGTTTTGGCTTAAAATGACAAATTTTAAACAGGCAGACCCTAAAAATGTAGTCATTCCTAATAAGGTAACTAAAAAAACAAAAATAAAAATCTGTGTCTTTTTTGATCCTTGGCACTGCTGCATCTCCCATGTAGCTCATTTACATTGCAGTGCAAGATCTCTTTTCTAAGGCAGCCGAAAGATTACTCTTTCCTTCGACCATGGGTGGAAGAAAAGAAAAAAAAAAATCGCATCAAGTGTCGATGTGGTAATGCCTGCCTCTCGCTGCACTATTATATTCCGGCAGCAGGGGAGCTCAGAGAGCCTTCCCGGGTGGCAGAACTCAGTGACAGCCGCTGGAAGTAAATCACATACCAAAATTCCCATAGGCTAGTTGTACCCAAGTGGACTTGGGTATAAACAGCCTGCCCATACATGGATCAAAATTCATCCAGTCCTTGCTGAATTGGATGAATTACGATCCATGTATGGCCGGCTTTAGGCTACAATTATTTCTAGTCTCCGAATTCTGCCCCTAACCTGAAAGCTGCCTAAATCCCATCTTCCTTTTTGCCCCCCCCTCAGCAAAAAAATAAGTCAGCAGCTACACATACTGTAGCTGCTGACTTTTAGTATTAGGACACTTATCTGTCCTGGAAACCAGCGATGTCGGCACCGCAGCCAATGTTTCCATCGGCTCTCGGGTGCTCCCGCCGCCAGTCGGTTCCCTACTACGCATGCACGAAACACGCTGTGCTTTTTGAATGGCCCGGCGGGAGGAGGAGGGGGGGGGGCAAACTTCCAAGAGATCTTACAGCAATGAGATCTTGCGGTAGTGGGCTCAGGGTACCTGTCAATAACAGGTACCCGCTCCTCCCTCCCCCTTCCCCCCCGAAAAGTGCCAAAATAAAAGGATTTTTGTACTCACCGTAAAATCCATTTCTCTGAGTTCATAGACGGACACAGCATCCTTTGACCTTAGGGTTATGCTTCTTCCTACCAGGAGATTTAGGCAGAATTCTACAGCACTTAAGGTGTTAAAAACTTTCCTTCATGCCGCTCCTCCCAGGGGGCGTGGCTCCCCCAGGCATAACCCCCACTCTGCTTCAGCAGCCTCAGTTCGTAACAAGCAGTACAAACAAAGGAGGGGTGGGTGCTGTGTCCGTCTATGAACTCAGAGAAATGGATTTTACGGTGAGTACAAAAATCCTTTTTTCTCTTTCGTTCATAGACGGACACAGCATCCTTTGACCTTAGGGACGTCCCCAAGCAGTGTCAAAAAAATTCGAGGGGTGGGAAAATAACACAGCAAAAACAGGTTACACCCCAAACAAAACCGGAGTTACTCAACGGAGGAACTCCAACCTTAAACTGCCGCCTGTAACACCCTGCGGCCGAAGGAGGCATCAGAAGATGCACTCACATCCACCTTATAAAACTTTGAAAAAGTGTGGAACGACGACCAGGTCGCTGCCTTACACACCTGTAACACAGAGGCTTGGTGTCGGAAGCCCAGGAGGCCCCGATCGCCCTGGTCGAATGCGCCATGACCCGAAAGGGAGGCGCCCGCCCCTTCAGGGCGTAGGCCTGAAGCACAACCTGTCGGATCCACCTGGAAATGGTGGCCGACGAGACTGCCAGGCCCATACTGGGACCGGACACAGACACGAACAGCGAGTCCGACTTCCGGAACGGAGCTGTCGCCGACAAGTAAACTCGAAGGGCCCGAACCACATCCAGAGAATGTAAAGAGGCTTCCTTCGGGTTCTTCGGCTGAGGACATAATGATGGAACAACAATGTCCTCGTTAATGTGAAAAGGCCGAAACGACCTTCGGAAGAAAAGAGGGCTGCGGGCGCAGCACCGCCTTATCCTGATGGATGACCAAGTAGGGGGCCTTGCAAGACAAGGCCGCCAGTTCAGACACTCGTCTGATAGAGGTAATAGCTACCAGAAAGATCACCTTCTGCGACAAAGTCAGCAAGGGGATCTCCCGAATGTCCTCAAAGGGGGCACGCTGAAGCGCCGAGAGGACCAAGTTCAAGTCCCAAGAAGGTAGCGGAGGGCGCACCGGGGGGGCCACATGCCGGACCCCCTGCACAAACGTGCGAACCAAAGAATTCGCTGCCAAGGGACGCTGAAAATAAACAGCCAGAGCAGAAATCTGACTCTTGATCGTGCTCAAGGCAAGAGCCTGGTCCACTCCCCGCTGTAGGAACAGCAGGAACCGGGACACCACGTAAGTACGGGGTGCCACTTCATCTCCTCACACATAGAGATGTATGCTTTCCATGTACGATGTAAATTTTTCGAGAAGTGGACTTCCGTGCACGCAGCATGGTAGAGATTACCGGGCCCGACAGGCCCCGGTCCTTCAGTACCTGGTTTTCAACAGCCACGCCGTTAAAGCCAGTGACCGTAAAGCGGGATGGAAGATCGGGCCCTGAGACAGGAGATCTTCCCTCCGAGGCAGACGCCAGGGGGCGTCTGCCACCAGACGTACCAGGTCCGCGTACCAAGAGCGACGCGGCCAATCTGGGGCGATCAGGATCGTTGGAATACCTTCGGCTTCCACCGGCTTCCACCCTGCGCAGCAGGCGGGGTAGGAGCCTTTAGAGGAGGGAAGGCGTAAATCAGGTGATATTGACCCCAGGGAGCCACTAACGCGTCTGACGCGTCTGCCCACGGGTCCCTTGACCTGGCCACAAACCGTGGTACCTTCCGATTGAGACGGGACGCCAGAAGGTCCACGTCTGGAGTGCCCCATTTTTGGCACAGGATCTGAAACACCTCCGGGTGGAGAGACCACTCCCCTTGATCCAGAGTCATGCGACTTAGGAAGTCGGCTTGCCAATTCAGAACTCCCGGAATGTATACCGCCGACAGGGACGGAACGGACCTTTCGGCCCACCGAAGTATGTGAGCGACCTCCGTCGCCGCGGCCGAGCTCCTTGTGCCGCCCTGATGATTGACGTACGCCACGGCCGTGGCGTTGTCGGACTGGATCCTGACAGGACGGCCCTGTAGCTCCAGCGACCACCTGACAAGGCACAGCTTGATTGCTCGGAGCTCCAGGATATTGATCGGCAGGCGGGACTCCTCCCGAGTCCAGCGCCCCTGGGCTGACTGGGTGCCCCAGACGCCCCCCCAGCCGAAGAGGCTGGCTCCGTCGTGACCACTGTCCAGCGGCACGGAAGAAAAGACTTCCCGGACTGAAGCACCGGAGACGTCAGCCACCATGCCAGGGAAGATTTGGCTAGATGGCTCAACCGAATCTGGCGATCCAGAGAAGATGGGACCCTGTCCCATCGTGACAGAATCTCCTTCTGTAGTACCCTGGTGTGGAATTGGGCATACAGAACCGCCTCGAAGGAGGCCACCCTCAGACCCAGAACCCGCATGCAGAAGCGAAGAGATGACCACTTCTGGGTCAACAACTGTCTCACTGCAGATTGCAGGGTCAGCAGGTTTTGCGATGGGAGGAACACTTTTGTCTCCCCCGAATCCAAAACCAGCCCCAGGTGTTCCAGCCTCTGGGACGGAACCAACACTGATTTTCTGAGATTCAGAAAACCAGCCAAACTCCTGCAGAGTCCGACACGTGATGGACACGTCCTCCTCTAACTCTGAGCCTGAAGAAGCTCTCAGGAGAAGGTCGTCCAGGTATCCCACGATAGCGATCCCTCGCTGCCGTAGCAAGGCCAGGATCGGGGCGAGCACCTTGGTGAACACCCGTGATGCCGACGCCAGCCCGAACGGGAGGGCCACGAATTGATAGTGGTCCTCCCCGATCGCAAAGCGCAGATACCTTTGGTGGCTTGTGCAAACGGGAACATGCAGGTATGCGTCCATGATGTCTAAGGACGCCATGAAGTCCCCCTGGTGGAGGGACGCTATGATAGAACGGACCGACTCCATCCTGAATCGCTGCGCCTTGACAAAGGAGTTGAGGGCCTTTAGGTCCAGGATAGGGCGAACCCCTCCCTTCTTGGGGACCACGAACAGATTGGAGTAGAACCCCCGAAACCGTTCCAGCGAGGGGACCGGCACAACCACCCCCCTGTCCAGAAGAACCTGGACAGCCCCGGACAGGGCTAGCCGACGATCCGGAGGAAGCTGGAGGTTGGATGGAAAAAATCTGTTTGGGGGACAAGAAAGGAACTCTATCTTGTACCCCGAGGCGACCACCTCGCAAACCCAACGGTCGGATAGAAGAGAATTCCACCGATCCACGAAGTCGTGAAGCCGTCCCCCCACCCGAGACCCGGGCGGGGGCAGACCTTCATGCGGAAGCAGGCTTGTCCGCAGGCTTGTTCGGTTTTTTGAACCAGGGGCGCTTACGCCCGGCAGCAAGGGCTTTTGCACCTTGCGGACCTTTTCCAGCCGCGCTGGCGCACGAAAAAAACCGCTTAGGGGGTAGTAAAAGTAGGACCTTGCTTGCGGCGAGGTTCCCTACCCTTCCCCGACTGAGGGAGCAAGGTGCTCTTACCTCCAGTGGCATCCTTAATGATGTCATCCAGGGATGCCCCCAAAAGCCGTCCGCCCTTAAAGGGCAAATCTATCAAGGCCTTTTTTGAGGACTGGTCAGCCGACCAGCACTTTAGCCATATAAGGCGGCGCAGAACCACTGCGTAGACAGAAGCCCTGGAAAGCAAAGGAATCTAATCCATATCCGCCTCGCAGAGAAACTTCTGACCCTGAATCAACTGCTCAGCCAGGTCCCTAGAGGACTCGGAAGCACCCTGGACCTCCAGATCCTGCAGCAGGAGCTTCGCCCTTTCAGTTAGCGTCTGAGCAACCAGGGCGCCGGCCAGAGCCGGCCTTACCGCCGAACCCACCACCGAGAACAGGGAGCGGGCCACGGCCTCCACTCTCCTATCAGCGGGGTCCTTGAAAGCAGGAGACCCTCCACAGGCAACGTAGTAGCCTTACTCAGTCTGGACACAGGAGGGTCCACCGACGGAGGAGTGACCCACTTTTTTAAAAAGTCCTCCTCCAGGGGGTAACGGGTAGCAAAGCTTTTAGGAATAGTAAAAGCCTTTTGCGGTGTATCCCATTCCTTATACAACATATTGTCTAAATAAGGAACACAGGGGAATACCTTAGCGGTACGCGGTGGTTTGCGGAATCCAAAAGGGACTGACACCGCTGGTGTCTCCGCCACATCCTCTAAATGAAGAGTCTCACGCACCGCAGTAATAAGAGCTCCAACAAATTCCTTGTCAGCAGACTCCGCAGCAGAGTCATCCTCACTGTCCATGTGGGTTAACCCCGCATCCTCTGACATGACAGAACCAGAAGCATCAGATTCTGCGTCAGAGATATCCCCAGAAACAGCCTCCGGGGGGGGCGCTTTTTTACCCCCCAACCGAGCACTGGCTGCTCCAAACCTGGTGAGAAAAAGACTCCAGGACAGCCGACACCGACTCAACAGATGTGGCAGGGGAAGGGGCGCTTAAGGGTTAATTCCGGCATTGTGAGGAATGAGGGGCCTGATTCAGGCTCCATATTGCAGCTGCCGTGTCACCCCCACTGCCAATGGCAGGAAAAAAGTCCCCCACAGGTCACCTCCCGGCCGCTAGAGCACAGTATGGGGCCCCCTGAGACTCACCACCCTCTGTACAGCGCGGTCTGTGAAGGCAAGTGTGTGCTGAGGAGAAGCTGCAGCGCTGCGTCTGTCCCCTCAGATGATTCGCGGTCTTTTTTCCCCGCCGAAACGGCCACTAGAGGCCGAACTAGTGCTGAAAACGGCGCCGGCCACAAGAAAATGGCTGCCGAATAATACAAGCGCGGCTCCGGCAAAATGGCCGCCGTTGCGCAGTTTTAAAAAGACAGTGTACCCAAAAATGACAGTACACCAAAACAGCACACAGCACACACAAAAATGCCCAGAATGTCCACCACAGTCCCCTGCAGTGACACAGAACAGCCCCAGCCATACCACGAGTGAAAAAAAAAAATGAGCCCCAGAGAAAAAAACCCCCTGCACAGCCGTCACCCAAAGGGGGAAGGAGGGAGAGGAATAAGGGAGAGAGGAAAGCAGGGAAAAACCCTCAGTCGACCTCCCAAGGGAAAACATTCCAGCCAGACCACTTACCTGAGTAAGGGGCCACTACTTACCTGTCCTGCGACTACCCGGCTGGAGGTATCCCAGACAGAACCAACGTCCGCGAACGGCATGGTTGTCAGCCAGACACACTGTGACAAGGCCATAGAGACCGGTCATATGTGTGCCCTAGAACCGAAGTTCCCCGGCCGCCCCTGGAGCAATGGGGCCTGTCGTGGACGTCCCAAAGCGGAGCTGAGGGCCGGCACACGCTCGAAGGCCGAACCTGGGGGGACTACAAGGGTCGAGGACCCAGCCTGTCACCCAGTCGGCTGTTGATAGAAGAATCGCAGGATTCAAAATAAAATAAAAAAGCGAGGAAAAAACTCGCAAAAAGCAAAAAAATTTTGCAAGAAAAAAACTCCAGAGTCCAGGACTCCAGAGAGAGCCTGACTCTCCTGACGGTTAGGCAGAAACAAACTGAGGCTGCTGAAGCAGAGTGGGGGTTATGCCTGGGGGAGCCACGCCCCCTGGGAGGAGCGGCATGAAGGAAAGTTTTTAACACCTTAAGTGCTGTAGAATTCTGCCTAAATCTCCTGGTAGGAAGAAGCATAACCCTAAGGTCAAAGGATGCTGTGTCCGTCTATGAACGAAAGAGAAATGGCACCAGTGGGGGAGGGGGGGGGAAGCAGACAAGCAGCGCTTCTGCTTTAAGCCAGCCACACATAGATCGAAATTCGGCAGGTTCAGCAGATCCATGTATAGGCTGACTGGTTGTACCCAAGTTGATCCATTGATCGACTTAGGTACAACCAGCCAATCAAAGTATTGGCATGCAATTACTTCCGGTGCCCATAGCCGCTAGCAGTAATTGTGTTCTTCCAGCCAGTGATCGGGAACAGTGATCTCGGTCATGTTCTAGTGAGCCCATCCCCCCTACAGTTAGAACACAATGAGGGAACGCATTTAACCCCTTGACCAACCCCTAGTGTTTAACCCCTTCCCTGCGAGTGACATTTACACAGTATCCAGTGCATTTTTATAGCACTGATCGCTGTATAAATATCAATGATCCCAAAATAGTGTCAAAAGGGTCTGATGTGTCCGCTGCAATGTCACAGTCACACACACACAAAAAACGCAGATCACCGCCATTACTAATAATAAAAAAAATGAATAAAAATGCCATAAATCTATCCCCTATTTTGTAGACGCTATAACTTTTCAGCAAACCAATCAATATACGCTTATTACGATTTTTTTTACCAAAAATATGTTGTAGTGTTTTTATATATTTTTGTGGATATTTATTATAGCAAAATGTTTATATATATTTTTTGAATTGTCACTTTTTTTGTTTTTAAGCGCAAAAAATAAAAACCGCAGAGGTGATCAAATACCATCAAAAAATCTCTATTGGGGGGGGGGGGGGGTATAGGATGTCAATTTTGTTTGGGTGCAACGTCGCACTTGTCAGTTAAAGCGACGCAGTGCCATATCGCACAAAATGCTCTGGTCTGGAAGGGGGTAAATACTTCTGGGGCTGAAGTGGTTAAAAGGTGGCATTTAGAATCTTACACCTTCTCCTAGTTACACTTTAGTCACTACAGTGCAATAGTGGCAGCTAAGCATTTTAGGTAGCATAGAGCGGGTATAATCCAAGTATTCACTGTCAAAACACAATAGTCACAGCAGAAGATTTGTCCATCCACGCATCAATATGTGTATAGCCAGCTTCAGAGAGACGCTCAGCTCCCCCCTGTCATTCAGATTTGTCATTTTAGCTGGTGTGCATCGGGTGATGAGACAGGTTCATAAGAAGGAATACATGTAAGTGCACGTGTTAAAAATGAACTAGAAAACATGGGTCACCTCCAACATTAACTTGAGGAGCAATTTATATTGGTTTGGAGCTCTCATCATAAATAAGGACAAATGTTGTTATTCGTAAGGTTTTCAAGCAGAACACAAAAGAGTGTGTGGCTATAGATCTTACCAGACACTCCGAGTGAAACTTCTTCTTGCAGGTCCGGCAGGCTTTCTTTGGTAGAGAGTAATTGGAACCATGAATCACAGAGAAACAGATCATGCAATCTTCAACACCTTCAAATCTTTTGTCCACATTGTTCTTCCAGAGAGAGAGACCCTCCATTATACTTCCGTTCTATGAAGATCAGCGAAAAAAGAAGAAAATCTTGTAAATAGATACAATTCTGTTCTATAAACTGGGACTATGCTAAAGTAGAACAGCATTTTAAACATAATTAAATATAGTTTGTTATGGTTTAAAAGTGAACTCCAGGCACACAGCTAAATACAGAGATAAATTACATACAAGGGAGCCCTTTTACATGCCAAGGGATTCAGATTTCAGTCCATCGTATGCCAAGAATTGCACAGCTATTCTACACACCATAGCCCTGCCTGGTAAGGTGGGAGATATGATTATTTTTTTTTGCTATTAACACTTACCCTGCATTCACACCTCGGCGCACAAAATCGGGGCGTTTTGTCCCGCGAATTGCGGTGACAAATAGCGGCGTTTTGTACCACGATTTGCGGCGACAAAACGCTGCGATTGTGAATGCAGCCTTCACCCCCTCTATGGAGATGGTTCACATCTCCTATGCCGAACGCCGCCTGAAAAAAAGGTCCGGGACTTTTTTTCAGGCGGCAGGCGTACAGCGTTCGGCGTGGAGATGTGAACCATCTCCATAAAGGTGCATGTTAAATCATCCCTCTGGCGTCTCGGGGCTGCAGCGGCGTCGCACTACAGGCGTATATACGCCTAGGTGTGAACGGGGGGGCTTAGGCCGCGAACACGCGATCGGTTAAACCGATGAGAATGGTCCGATGGACCGTTTTCATCGGTCCAAACCGATCGTGTGTGGGCGCCATTGGTTATTTATCCATCGGTTAAAGAAAAGCCAACTTGTTTTAAATTTAACCAATGGATTCCTAACCGATAGAAAAAAAAAACTATCGTTGGTAGGCACGTCCATCGGTTAAAAATCCACGCATGCTTGGAAGCATTGAACTTCGTTTTTATCAGCACGTCGTCGTGTTTTACATCACCGCATTCTTACACGGTCGGTTTTTTAACCGATGGTGTGTAGGCACGACTGACCATCAGTCAGCTTCATCGGTTAACCGATGAAAACCGTCCATCAGACCGTTTTCATCGGATGGACCGATCGTGTGTACAGGGCTTTACAGGTCTGATTACTTCCCCAGCCTATCACTGGGCAATGAAAAGAAAACCAGCACGCGTAGCTCATTTCTCTGTCACTCTGCTCTCATTTCAGAATGTCCCTTGTTAGAGCACAAGCAATACAACAAAACAAAATGGCTTTTAGTGCTGCTTTGTCCTTTTCCCAATGAGGCTCAGCTGTACAGAAAATTGCAAAAAGTCTGATACCAAAATTCTGGGACCTACACTGCTTGCATTTAAAGTGACCCTGATGCTATACAAGAGTTCCCCAGGTAAAGCATACTTGGAGTGTAAAGACTTCCCTTTTAGCCACATGTGCCGCCAAATGCTGATCCGAAAAACAGTCCCACAAAGTCTGCTGGAAAAACTACATTTCTGGGGGTGTTGATCTCCTAGCATTCCACTTCACCTCTTACGGATTCCTTCTGCTTACATTTAAGTCACCACTGAGTCCTGCAGTGAGCCAAAGAAATCAATTGATAAACCCAAGAGATTAACACGTTGGCTTTTGGGGGACCAATTCTAAGGAATGGAGGGGTGTTTGGCGGTGTGAGAGGCAGGAAAGGTATTTCAACTTTCTTTCTTTGTTATACAGATATTCTTTACGCATGTGTATAGTGACTGGGTCAATAAAAAAAAATAATAAAAAAAAAAAAAAAAAAAAAAACACAAAATATTTTATGGATACAGAGTTGCATCAATTTGTGCCTTTTATTTCTGCCTGGAGTTACGTATTAAAGTAGAACTGTAGGCAAAACTTAAGGTCAAATGAATTAGTGTCCCCATTGGACAATTTCCCTTCTAAAAGACGCTCCTTTGACTCAGGTTTAAAATCCTGAGGGTTTTCACACTGGAGCAGTGCGCTGGCAGGACGTTAAAAAGTTTCCTAAAAGCAGCATCTTTGGAACGGTGAAGGAGCAGTGTGTATACGGCTCCTCCACCGCTCCTGCCTATTAAAATCAATGGGCACCATGGCCATACAGCAGGCAAAGCGCCACTGCTGTGGAGCTTTGTGGGTGTTTTTAAAGGCCGCTAGCGGGGATTAAAAGCACCCCGCTAACGGCCGAAGACCTCCGCAAACATGGCACCGCCCGTGCCCCAGTGTGAAAGGGGCCTTAAAAAAATAAGTTTTGCTTTTCTGATGTTAAGCATTGTAATTGCTATGCCCTTAGTTCAAGACATGTGTATCCGATAATGTTGTCATAAAAAAGGGAAAGGAAAAATGCAAAAGAAAGGAAAAGGGAAAAGAAAAGGGAAGGAAAGAGAAAGGAAAGGAAAGCAAAAGAAAAGAAAAAAAGGAAAGGAAAAGAAAAGTAAAAAGAAAAAAGATAAAAAGGAAAGGAAAAAGAAGAGAAAATTAAAAAGGAAAAAAAGGAAAGGAAAGGGGAAAAAAGGGAAAAGAATGCAAAATGAAAAAAGGAAAGAAAAGGGAAAAAATTGGAAAATGAAAAAGAAAGGAAAAAAGGAGGGAAAATTAGTGTAGGGAGGGAATCGGTGAGGAATAAAATAATGCTCAAAGTGATTGTAAAGTCTATTTTTTTTAAATAACAAACATGTCATACTTACCCCCACTGTGCAGCTTTTGCACAGAGTGGCCCCGATCCTCGACTTCTGGGGTCCCTCAGTGGCTCTTGCAGATTCTCCCAGCATCAAATAACCCTCCCTAGAAGAAGCACTCTCCTGGGGGGTTACCTTGCGGGCGCGCTCATGAGTCCAGCATTTGTGTCCATAGACACAAATGTCGGACCCAGCCCTGCCCCTGCGTCATTTGATTGACAGCAACGGGAGCCAATGGCTGCGCTGCCATCAATCTATTCAATCAACAGCTGGAACCCCGTGCAGAGAGGGACAGTGCGTCTCCGCCGAGGGAAATTCGGGGCTCAGTTAAGTAAAAACGGGGGGCTCAGTTAAGTAAAAACGGGGGGCCAAAAGTTTTTTCAACCTTAATGCTGGGGTGTCAAATGCAATTTCATTGTGGGTCGCATCAGCATTATAAATTGCCCTCAAAAGGGCCGGTTGTATCTGTAAGATTAGATGTCCAGCGTATCCCCTCCCCTTATATTAGATGTCAAGTGCCACCCCACCATCAGAAGTTGAGTCCCCCACTCTCCCTTACATCACAATGCACGCCCCTTTCCTTACGCTGCTGCTGGAAAGAAGCTGTATGTATTGCTTGAAAGCAGAAAGTAAAGGTCTGGAGTAGGACCAGAGGAGGGCTGGAGCTCTCCTGCAGCTACAGTAGAGGTGCGAGGGCCACATCAAATGGCCTGGAGGGCCGGATTCGGCCCGTGGGCCTTGTGTTTGACACCTGTGCATAGGAAGCATCAAGGTGAAAAAACATGAAGGTTTACAACCCCTTTAAATGCAGAAAGCAGGGAGGAGTAGAGGAGTAAATACATGCAGAAGTGAAGGGCAGGAAAGGAAATTGTGAGAAAGAAGAAAAAAGATAATATACTGATGGCATTAAATGGGAGAAACTAAATAATAATTCTCTTAGGTAAGACTTCATGTTTTGGCCACATCTTGACGGCGATATAATCAATACATTTCATTTATCACGTCATTTGAAAAATCCAAGACTAACTGCATAAATAGTATTTTTACCTACCTGATGTGTAAGGTATGTGTTCAATTGCAGCATCCAATTCCGCCACTGCTGTACTGCCACACCTACCCGGCGGCCGCTTTCTACAGTGATGGAGCCCAGGGGGTAGTTTTGGGGCAACTGGATAATGAGCTCTATGCAGATGTCATCAACAGAATAAGTGGCTATTACTTCCCGGGTAGTACGACTTGCTTTCACCTTAAGTACAAGAAGTCCAGGGTTACATTAAAATATTTTATTTATGTTTGCTTTTTTGCAATAAAAAAAAAAAAAAAGCAGGTCTGGATTTTTTTGAACACACAATTTATTTATTTATTAGCATAAATTGCTTACAAAGCCCTTCATGTCTATCAATCAATGACATCTCATTCTAGCCAGCCTTCCTGAAGACATAATAACACAATTGCACAGGGAAGCTGCAAACGACATTAAAGTATGGAGAGAGGTCACAAAGAAGGCAGCAGTGTGCTGCTCAGAGACCGTTACATGCTACTTGTTTATTCTGGGTTTGCTAGTCCTGCAATGGAAAGCAGTGTGTGAGAAAAGTCATGCTTCAAGACCATGCTCAAAGCAAAGTTCTTGCTCAAAAGAACGTGCATGGGCTCAGAAGGGTCCATAGAACTGTTCTAAGCATTAGGACCCTGTGTGTATCTACACGAGCATGTGCGCATTAGTGTTCTGCATGTGCTTATTTGTGTGGGTGTGCTTATTTGATGGATTTGGCTCCCAGTGGCCTATTTAAATCCCTACAGGACTCAGATTAATTGCACAGTGGTTGTCGGCTCCTGCTTGTGACTGGATTCTGTGTTCATCCATATCTTGATCCGGATTGCTGTTCCTGAACTTCTGTTGCAGACACCGGCTTGTTCCCTGACCCCGCTTCCTGCCTGCCATTCCAGTACTTCTGCTCACCTAATGCTGACACTGGCCTGACTGTGTACTCCTGCTGCCCGGTTGTTGCTGACCACTGCCCGTACGACTTTGCATCCGAGATCAAGAATCTGCCTGCTGCCAGCTGGTCTGCTTCAGCTCTGCATCTGCCATCAAGATATTCTAAACCAGATCTCCTAGAGCAATGATGGCGAACCTATGGCATGCGTGCCACAGCTGGCACGCCAAGCCCTCTCTGTCGGCACACCAGGGGAATCCCCAGCCAGGCAGTCACTTGCACTGATGGTGCAGGCACGGAGGAGCCGGCTTCCTTGTATCAGTGCCAGTGACGTCGGCAGTCAGTCATCTTGTTCCATGGGGGTCTAAAATTCTTCCTCCACTGTCCGGACTCTGTTCTGCAGCTCTTTGCCTCCCCCGGACCCCTACACCTATGGTAAGGCATTCGGGCACTCCTTTCTGCAGGCGCCCCATTCCAGCTCCCCCTGCTCCAGGACGACTTTGGTTCAGTCTGTCCTAGTGCAGCCTGTGAAAAAGTGGAGGGGGAGGGGCAGTGCTCGAAGCAGATCATCTATGGGGAGAGGTGCAGTGGTTGCTATCTGACCTCCCGGCGGCTGGGATATTGGGGAGCGGCTGAATGGCGGGGATTCCTTTAAAACTGCCTGGGGAGAGCTGAATGATGAGTTGAATTTTCCAATTGGAATTCTGATTGGAGTTGCTTGTCTGGGAGCAGTCCTATCAAGTCCTTCATTGCAAAGATCAACGCCTAGCGCAAGCAGGAAATTGGACCGCGACAACGACCAGATCGGGCAATCGGCCTATTATGCATTGGTGACCCACCGCCGTATGGTGTGTTTGTGGGTCTACTCCATCCGGTAAGGGTATTTCATCCTTTTCCTTGGGTTTATGAGAATTGCATTTTGGAGGGGAACCTTCCACGTTAACCTCACAGGGATCGTCTCATCAATGTTTATGGACACTTAGAATCACATTGGAGTATACCTACTGTTTATGGTTCAACCCTATATCACTATAGGGATATTTATTAATTAATTTTTTAATTTTCAATTTTCCACCCTGGAACCCACTTGATTGTGAGTTCCCTTCTAGACATTTAGAGTATCACATTGTAGTGTGTTCTCACATTTTATATGTTATATCACTTTAAAGGTGTAATTTCTGAATTCTCCTTTGGCACAGTATCTTAGAACTCGCATTATTGCGGGCTCCTCATTGGCGCTGCACTTTTATTTATATTTTTTGTTACATTTAGCCTTGTGTTGTGTTGGGTTGGCTGAGGCTTAGGATAAGCGCAGTATATTAATTTTATATTAGGTTTAATTCTGTGTTGGCACTTTGAAAGAAATACATTGGTTTTGCGTCGTGGTTTGGGCACTCGTGCTCAAAAAAGTTCGCCATCACTGTCCTAGAGGCACCTCCGCCACTCTGTGCCTACTCTTGTTATACCCCGTCATCATCCCCAGGGGAAACAGTATACGTCAGCCCTCGTCAACTCTGCCTCGACCAGGTAGGGGACACAGTGTTTCTGTGCATAAAAGCCATTTAAAACAATCTGGTTTCTATTCTCACCATTCACTCCTAGAATTATATTGATTTGTCAGACAAAATCCTAAATTTACAATTGTGTATTGGGCTTCCAACTTCTTTGTGCATGTTGCAAACTCACTTGAATCACTTGAATCAGTGAACCCCATATATAAGGAATCTTACCATTAAAGTGGTTGTAAACCCAAATGTTACACTTTGTATTAGGACATGTATATTTACACCCCCATGCGTCGCTCTCTTTGTTTTTTTCCTTACCTCCTTCCTTCTCAGGATATCGCCGATATCCCGAGTGGTGACGTCACTCCGCGCATGCGCCGTCTGATAGCTAGACCGGCCAGCCGAGACCATGCCGGACAAAATCTCTGTTCATGTCGGGGCTGCGTCATTTCCTGCTGTTGACGTCAGCCCCGACATCGCGCGATGGTTTGCGGTGTGATCCCCCCCCCGCAGAGGCTCATGGATGTTTACCTTGTGACTCCTACGTCACAAGGTATGAAGGAGGAAGACGGCGCAAGATTCCAGAGCGGGAAGCCTGGATTACTGATTAGCTGCTACACGATTGGTGACCCAGCATCTGCAGCATGCTCCGGAAGCTCTGATAACAGCTTCCTGGCATACGCTGTGAGGAGCTTCTCTTCGTTTCCATAGTAACCGGAAACGAAGAAGAGGCTTGAATATTTGCCGTGCGGGATTACAGCCATCGTAATCAACTGTGGGCGGAAGTTTTCACTGTAGAAGACGCGGAAGACCACAAGAACAATGGCGCCGGCATAGTAGAAGAAAGAGACTTCACAAAGGTAAGGATTTAAACCATAAAAAGAATAGTGACATTTACTAGATAAAGATCGATGGATGCAGCGGGACACTGGCTTTAAGAAGATGTTACTAGTTAGGGGAGTAGATGGGGGTTTACAACCGCTTTAATAATCTTTTCATTGCAAGTGGGTATTTATAAGTGGGTATTTATAATGAATAATATTAGAGGCAATCGTGTTCTTTGATGTCAAACTTTTATCTACACTGGTACACAAGCTTCGAAATAAATGTGCAAACAATATACTTTGTATGCAATTTTAAAACGCTTTCCTTAAAGCAGACCTTTATCCTCCTTGGTCACCTACCATCTCATCTTATCCTCTCAAAATCACAAATATTTCTTACTTTTTACCTTCCTGGGAACTCTCCCTTTTCCCACTTTTTCAGGACTCCTGACTTTTTCTGGACAGTGCCGATTGGCCCTGTGCTGATCACATGCACCCATCCAAAAAAACTCTCTAGTAAGGATGAGCTCCGGCATGTTTGAACACCCCACATGCAGAGTCCGCCAGGAAGTCGGCACTGCGCTGCGCTAATCACAGGCAGTGAGACATTTCCAGATCTCTATAATCACACATCGGTACAATGTCCCACTGCCTGTGATTAGCGCAGAGCAGTGCCAACTTCCTGGCGGGCTCGGCACGTGGGGTGGTTGAACATGCTGGAGCTCATCCTTACTCTCTAGCAATACACACCAAACTGAGCATGTGCAGAGTGCCTCTTGTGGCTCTGTTCTATCAGCATATAAATCGGGGACAGTAAAAGGGGGGCACCAGAGAAGACAGGATCAAACAGCCTTTTTAAACAATGCGGAGGATTAACCCCTAATGTTTCACATGCTTTACTGCATATACAGACTGATTTTACTGTTGTGTGTTTAGTGACAATTTAAGTGTTTTTATGGGGTAATCAAGGGTCCTGCCAGCTAAACTGTTCATCTATCTTCTATTAAGGGACTTATGAGTAGAATTTAATGGCTCTTACACAAATGTATACCTTCTTTACAGATCGTATGCATTCGCTCCTGATGAGGCGATATAATTTAATGTCAACTCCTTTTTCTGTATGGAGCCAACTGGCACAAGATGTTCATTCAACCTTTCTCCATGCTGATCCCCTTACATGGCATTACCCAATATTGGACCATTGGTTATGATGATGATATAACCAACCATTTGTGCATGTATAAGTGTTATGTCATGTGTATTGCAAATAATTTTTTTTTATCAAATGTTTCCACTCATGTGTCTCATTCAAAATTCCAAAACCACCCCCCTCCTTCCCCTGCCCTTTCTATAGATCTGAAGATAATGTCATCTGTGGGCAAAACTTACTGCATTTAGAGTTGAATGGAAGAAGGCATCTGCATCATTCCTTTGAATTAACTTCCTGGGCTAGGGCAGATGCTGACGCTGCCTCGTTTTCCCATATACCAGGGTTTCTCAACTAGGGTTCCTCCAGAGGTTGCTAGGGGTTCCTTAAGCAATAAGCGATTTCTGCTTCTCAGATGCATAATCACTGACACCAGGGATCTTTTTAGCTATCTGTAAGGGGGAATTCTTCCCAATGACCACAAATGTAAGAGGGAATTCTTCCCAATGACCACAAATGTAAGGATCGCTCTTCCTATTGACCATCACAATAATGTAGTATGAGCTGTAAATATAATAATTACTAGCAAGGATTCCCTGAAGACAAGTTATTTTAAAGGTTCCCCCATACTTAACAGGTTGGGAAAGACTGCCATATAAAAACAACAACACTTGCCCGTGTCTACTATTCTACCCTCCGCACATTCCCTTCTATACATGAGACAGTATAAAAAAAAAAAACGTGTGAGCTCACTGCACCGATTCCACCAGGCATAAGTTAAAACACGGAGTATCACAAAGGTTTTCACAAAGAAAGAACCCAACTTACCGTCATGCCATCAAAGACTTGAGTACTGAATTGTACAGAGCATATTTCCTGGGAAGACAGCACTCCACTGACATACTTGGTAGTGAATTTGTCCACGACGCTAAAAATCCTTTTCTCACAACCATTCCACCATAGTCGGACCATGGCAGGCAAATCCTTCAGTGTGATGTGATAAACACTACAGGCCAGATGAGGGATCTCCCATTGCAGTGTGGATGAATCTAGGAAATAATAATACATTATTGTAAAAAAAGTAAAGTATTATTATTATTATATAAAGTATTCATTGTCTAGCCACCAATATTCTGCCATTAAATTCATGAAAAATGGCCAGAAGAAAACAAAAAAAAATTCAGCATTCTGCACCACAGAGTTGCTTGGCCAATGAAGACGGAGACAAGCAGATATAGGAATAACAAATTTACAGCTGAGCTCTTGGGAAAGGAAAAATGCTTCCTTGTAGTGGAGCTGCCCCCACATTGCAAGTGTTAAAGTGATTGGAAAGGTTTTTGTTTTGTCCCCCCCCCCCCAATAACAAACATGTAATACTTACCTGCTCTGTGCAAAAGTTTTGCACAGAGCGGCCCCAATCCGCCTTTTCTGGGATGTCCCGGCGGGCACTCCTAGCCCCTACTTTTTATTGAGTGCCCCCACAGAGAGCCGCATTCCATGGGGGCACCCGTGTGGGCGTGCTCCTAAGTCCTGCTGCTGCATCTATTGACACAGACAGCAGAACTCGGCCCCCGCGTCACTGAATTGGATTGACAGCAGTGGGAGCTAATAGCTAGTCCTGCCATCTTTCTTTCCAATGAGGACCCGAGACAGCGGCCATTGGCTCCCGCTGCTGTAAATCAAAGCAATGACGTGACGTGTCTGGGCTCAGTGATACAGTCAGCGGCTATGGCCGCTGACTATCACGGGAGCATTGTTCCTGTCTCTTGACATCAAAAGACCAGAGTTTTAATCTGTCTTATAAAAGCCAGGTGGTTTTCCTCCAACCGAATGCTGGTTGGTAAAGCGTTCCATAGTCTTGGACCTTGGAAAGCAAACCTTCTTTCTCCTTTGGACTTGTATCTTGCTATGGGTACCTTGACCAGATTTTGGTTGGTGGATCGCAGAAGGCGATTGGAATTGTGGGGTTCTATCTTGTCGCAAAGATATTGCGGAGCCTTCCCATGGATGCACTTATGGGTCAGACAGAGTGCTTTAAAAGCTTGATGGCATCTTGTACTTGATGGCATCTTGCAACTGTGTCTCGTACTATAGAAGAGGCTTCCGGGCACCAGTTGCACAGATGGGAGTCTCCAGAGTGAGGTGTAAATTAATTAGTGCATCTTATTCTTCATCTTCTAGAGCAGGGTCTCCAAAGTTTCTAAACAAAGGGCCAGTTTACTATCCTTCAAACATTAGGGGGGCCAAACTGTGGCCAGTGGGGGGAAGAAAACGTCTTGGCATCAGTGGGCGCAAACAATTCCCATCATTGGTATTAGGGGGAGGAATAGTGCCCCCCATTGTTGGCATCAATGGGAGGAGTAGTGTCCCATTATTGGTGTCATTGGGAGGAACAGTGTCCCATCATTGGCGTCAGTGGCAGTAATGGTGCCATATCATTGGTATCAATGAGAGGAATATTGCCCCATCACTGGTGTCAGTTGTAGAAATAGTGTACCTGGGAAAAATACTGCCCAAATATTGATGACGGTGGGAGGAGGAATACTGCCCAAATATTGATGACGGTGGGAGGAAGAATCGTCCCATCTTTGGTGTCAGTGGGAGGAAGAATCGTCCCATCTTTGGTGTCAGTGGGAGGAAGAATCGTCCCATCTTTGGTGTCAGTGGGAGGAAGAATCGTCCCATCTTTGGTGTCAGTGGGAGGAAGAATCGTCCCATCTTTGGTGTCAGTGGGAGGAAGAATCGTCCCATCTTTGGTGTCAGTGGGAGGAAGAATCGTCCCATCTTTGGTGTCAGTGGGAGGAAGAATCGTCCCATCTTTGGTGTCAGTGGGAGGAAGAATCGTCCCATCTTTGGTGTCAGTGGGAGGAAGAATCGTCCCATCTTTGGTGTCAGTGGGAGGAAGAATCGTCCCATCTTTGGTGTCAGTGGGAGGAAGAATCGTCCCATCTTTGGTGTCAGTGGGAGGAAGAATCGTCCCATCTTTGGTGTCAGTGGGAGGAATAGTGTCCCATCATTGATATCAATAGAAAGCATAGTGTCCCATTGCTGGAACAAGTGGCAGGAACTATTCAACTGTTACTGACTGTGTGGAGAAGAATACCCCAAGCACCAGATAAAATCAAGCAAAGGGCCACATCCGGCCCCCGGGCCGCAGTGTGGAGACCACTGTTCTAGAGTAAACAAGCATTTAACCATTGCAGTGCAGGCCCTATTGCAATGGTACTGGTTTGGTAAATCTTGGAGTTGGGCTTTAAAGATGTAATTAATGAACACAGCACTGCATTCATTTCCATCATACTTCTCTTCTTGGAGTTTAGCTTCCACGATAAACAGGCATAAACCTCAAAATCCAGCTTTATCATGTGATGCAAACAAGATCCCATGACGGGAATTGCCCATCACAGTAAATTCTGCTTACCGAATCTACCGCTTATCTGCTATCTTGACAGCACTTCACTTCATTTACTTCTCACTTGCTAAGTTCTCACATTTGTTGAATTGTCTGGACATGTGCTGTCATAATTCCAGCTCTAATGTTAGGACATTTTCCCGTTAATAAATGCAAACGAGAATCTGATGATTACTGCTTGGCTGATAATTGCCTTGTTATCAAAGTTTTTCAGTTGGCTCAGCAATGACATGTATTTGGATAGAAAGTGAATATCAAAATCACGTGTGTTCAATTCTAAATAAACATTATTAGTAACCTTTGACGATTTACATAAATATCTGTCCGCGGTTTACACTCTAATGATATTATCTCACTATCGTGATGATGACATTTGGGGAGAGGATTATGGAACATTACACGTGATTACTCCAACACAGCTTGCAGTACCCAAAACATTTTTGAAGACTATTTGCCTGGATCTATGCCCTTAAAAGTGCACTTTAAAGTAAATGGCAAGGCTAATACAAATGTAATTGTATGAGTTATGCCTTATCCCCACATTGTAGACGTGAGGTCAAAGATTGAAAAAACAAAACATTAAAAAAATAAAGTACTTTTTGGAGATATCACATTCCTCCCTCTTATGTTGAATCCCTGCACCGGTTGTGGATGGGGATCTCTGAAGTGTTACAAGGTGGTGCTGGCTGTGACAAGGGACCAACTCCTTCATAGTCACAACCTTAAAGTGTTACTGAACCCCACAACAGTAAAACCAGTCTGTATATGCAGTAAAGCATGCTTGTTATACTCACTGTGGAACCTAAGGGGTTAATCTCCTGCACATTGTGTAAAAAGGCAGTTTGATCCTATCTTCTCTGATCCTCCCCTTCTTCCACTGCCCCCAATACATCTGCTGATAGCACAGTGCCCTAGGAGGGCAGAAGGATCAGGGATCATGCAGCCTCATAGGTCAGTGAGAGGAGAATGAACTCCTCTCACAAGTTTTAAACAATGCTCGGCCGGATACTGATAGAAGTCACAAGACTGCTATATACTGCTGATAAGAAAAGGTATTTAGTAGTTTAGATTTACTAAAATAATTGCATTTCCATATTCTGTGTATTGTAGGAGACCAGATATAGTGAATGCAGGGTCCTGGGTTTAGTAACACTTTAAAGCGGGGGTTCACCCTATCGACAGGAAAAAAAAATTTTTTTTTTCTTTTACCTTTAAATCAGGCACTGTAGCGCGAGCTACAGTATGCCTGTCCCGAATTTTTTCCCCCCATACTCACCTTGTAGTCGTCCATCGAAGATACCGGGGAATGGGCGTGCCTCTGGAGACGGAGGATGATTGACGGCCGGCTCTGGCGCGTCACGCTTCTCCGGAAATAGCCGAAATAGGCTTGGTCTTCACGACGCGTGCGCATAGCCTGTGCGCACGCGCCGTGAAGAGCCGAGACCTACTCCGGCTGTCTTCGGGGAGAGTGACGTGCCAGGGCCGGCCGTCAATCATCCTCCCTCTCCATAGGCACGCCCATTCCCCGCGGGAGCCGAAATCTACGATGGACGACTACGAGGTGAGTACGGGGTTAAAAAAATCGGGACAGGCATACTGTAGCTCGCGCTACAATGCCTGTCTCGATGGTAACATCATGTGGGTCAGGGTGAACTACCGCTTTAAGGAAGTGGGGAAGGAAGAGTGACAACACTGTAGTAAATTCCAAACGGTTTCTAAAAGTGTTATCAGCCATAAGCAGAGGAAGTGCCTTTCCTCCAATTACTCCCAGGATCAACAAATCTGAATCTAGAAAACTGCATTCCATTTGAATATGGCATACAGATATTAAAATATTTGGAGTTCTAATTTTGCAGACAATTTACTAAATAAGCCGGTACATTCACTAGAATTTTCTTTACTGAAAAAATCCATTCCACCTCATTAAAGGGAGTATGGAAAAAGGGGATTTTTAATAACAGCTTACCTGTAAAATCCTTTTCTTGTAGTACATCACGGGACACAGAGCAGCATAGCCATTACACATGGGTTATATAGTGTACCTTTAGGTGATGGACACTGGCACTCTCCGACAGGAAGTTCCCTCCCTATATAACCCCCACCCATAGTGGGAGTACCTCAGTTTTGTAGCAAGCAATGTGTCTCCCAAGATTCCCCATAAGAGGGGTGGGAGCTCTGTGTCCCGTGATGTACTACAAGAAAAGGATTTTACAGGTAAGCTGTTATTAAAAATCCCCTTTTCTTTATCGTACATCACGGGACACAGAGCAGCATAGCCATTACACATGGGATGTCCCCAAGCAATGCTAAATGAGGGGAGGGAGAGCATCCAGGTAAAGCAAAAAAACAGCGGGTGCCAAAGGACAAGAGGACTTTATACTGCGGCCTGTAGAACCGCCTGCCCGAAGGCTGAATCAGCGTTCCTCCTAACGTCCATTTGATAAAATTTAGCAAACGTATGAACAGATGACCAGGTCGCTGCCCTGCAGACTTGAGCCATAGAGACCTGGTGATACGCTGCCCAAGAGGCGCTCACAGCTCTAGTGGAGTGAGCTTTTACCGACAAAGGCGGGTTTTTCCCTTTTAGGCCATAGGCCTGAATAATCAACTGTCTAATCCATTTGGAAATGGTGGCTTTAGACGCTGCCTGACCCTTCTTGGGTCCTTCTGGCAGAATAAACAAGACGTCAGTCTTGCGAACCTGGGCTGTGGCTTTCAAATAAATCCTAACAGCCCTGACCACATCTAAGGAATGTAGCAATCTCTCCTTCTTTGAAGAAGGTTTAGGAAAAAATGACGGAAGAATCAAGTCCTGATTTAGATGAAAACTAGATACTACTTTCGGAAGAAAGGACGGATGTGGCCGAAGAACGACCCTGTCCTTATGTAGTACTAAATAGGGTGCCTTACACGACAAGGCTGCCAGTTCCGACACCCTTCTGGCGGAAGACATAGCCACCAAAAAAAACAATTTCCTAGTTAACAAGACCAGCGGGATCTCAGATAAGGGTTCAAAAGGCTGGAATTGTATCCCAAGGATACAGGGGAGCCTTCACCGGAGGATTAATCCGAATAACCCCTTGTAAGAACGACTTTATTAGAGAGTGAGAGGCCAAGGGTCTTTGGAAAAAGACTGATAAGGCAGAAACCTGCCCCTTGATTGTGCTAACAGCTAGACCCTTCTCTACTCCTAACTGTAGGAAATCCAAGATTCTCCCGATGACATACTTGCGGGGAAGCCACTTCCTAGCCTCACACCATGCAATGTAGGCTTTCCACACCCTATAGTATATAAGTCTAGAGACTGGCTTTCTAGCATTAACTAGGGTGGAAATAACCTGGCCAGAAAGGCCCCTGTTTTTAAGAATTAGGGATTCAGCCGCCAGGCCGTCAAATTTAAGGCTGGTAAGGCAGGATGGAAGAATGGCCCTTGTGAGAGGAGGTCCGGCCGCAACGGGAGGACCCAAGGTTCCTCTATTGCCATCCTTATTATTAAGGAGTACCAAGGCCTCCGGGGCCAAGCCGGGGCTACCAGAATCGTTGGTTTGCGCTCCACCTGGATTCTGTGAAGAAGACGGGGTAGCATCCGTAACGGAGGGAAGGCGTAGATCAGCGCAAACTGTTGCCAAGGACATACCAGGGCGTCCGTCCCGCAGGCCAATGGATCCCTTGTCCGGGATACAAATTTGATTAGTTTCGTATTGAACCTGGAGGCCATGACATCCACCTCCGGAGTTCCCCATCTCTGGCAGATGTCCTGAAACACTTTGGGATGGAGAGACCATTCTCCCGGGGACATTTGTTGGCGGCTGAGAAAATCCGCCTGCCAATTGTCCACTCCGGGGATAAACACTGCTGAAATGCATGGAATATGGGTCTCTGCCCAAGAAAAGATTCGGTCCACCTCTCTCTGGGCTGCCAGACTTCTGGTGCCGCCCTGGTGGTTTATATAAGCCACAGCAGTGGCGTTGTCGGACTGTATCCTTACTGGGGAGTCCTGTAATACATCCGTCCACGCTACTAGAGCCAACCGGGCTGCTCGTATCTCTAGGACATTTATGGATAGAGTCGACTCTCTTTTTGACCACTTCCCCTGCTGGGTCAATCCTTTCAGGACTGCACCCCAACCCGATAGACTCGCGTCTGTGGTAACAATTCTCCATGAGACTGGACTGAACGATCTTCCCCTTAGAAGGTTGTGCGGGGCTAACCACCAGCACAGACTCTGACGTGCTGCATGGGATAGAGATATGGGAAGATCCAGGGCCTGGACCCTCTTGTCCCAGGCTGCGAGAATTGCTCTCTGTAGTTTTCGAGAGTGGATTTGGGCGTAGGGCACCGCTTCGAAGGTCGCCACCAACTTGCCCAATAGGCGCATACACAGACGAACGGTCGGCCTTGCGCTGCTTAGAATTACTTGAATTAGCTCCCTTATAGAATCCACCCTGGACTGGGGAAGAAAGATTTTCTGATGCACAGTATCTAGAATCAGCCCAAGATATTCCAATCTTCTTGTGGGCTGTAAGGCCGATTTGTCCTGATTTAGGATCCAACCCAGAGATTCCAGGTAGGTTACCACTAGGCCTACTGCTTGCCTCAGACTGGCCTCTGAGAGATCGATCACTATAAGATCGTCTAAATAAGCCATAACCAGGATCCCCTGAGATCTTAGGTTGGCCAGAACTGGGGCCAGAATTTTTGTGAAAACCCGAGGGGCCGTGGCTAGCCCGAAGGGCAAGGCCACGAACTGAAAATGCCGATGTCCCAGAGCAAATCGGAGAAACTTGAAATGCCCGGGAAAGATCGGGACGTGCAGGTATGCATCCTTGATATCGATAGATGCGAGGAATTCTTTCCCTTGTAGGGCGGCCACTACCGAACGAATAGATTCCATTCGGAAAGAGCGAATCTTTAGGAAGCGGTTTAGGGCTTTTAGATCCAATATTGGTCTTACATCGCCGTTGGGCTTCGGGACTACAAACAGATTTGAATAAAATCCTTGTCCGCGCTCCAGGGCTGGTACCTCCATAATCACCCCTTGATTTAAGAGGCGGTCTAGGGCCGCTAGAAGCGAGACTCCTTTTTGAGGATTGCTTGGGAGCCTTGACTCCTGGAAGTGGGGAGGGGGAAACCCCCAAAACTCCAGCTTGTACCCCTGGGCCAATGAGGACAGAACCCATTGGTCGGAGATTCTGGCCTTCCAAAGCTCCGAGAAGAAGCGGAGTCTTCCCCCCACCCGAGAGAGTGGGGGCGTTCCTTCACAAATTCGCTTTAGGGGCAGCTTTAATTGGTTTACGAAACCATGGCTTCTTGTTGCCTGAAGCTTGCCCTTGCGACCTGTTAGCAGGCGAACGGCCAGCAGGCCGTCGATACTGCCTAGAGGGTGACGGTCCTGAGACTGGAGAGGTTGGACGTTTAAAGGCAGGCCCCCGAAACCTCTTCTTAACAGGCAAAAGAGTGCTTTTGCCACTGGAGATCTTCTGAATATATTTGTCTAGATCATCTCCAAACAATCTTTCACCCTGGAAGGAAAAACCCGTTAAGAGTTTTTTGCAGGGGGTTTCTGCAGACCAGTTTTTTAACCAGAGAAGTCTCCTCATATGAACCAGAAATAAGGATAAACGAGAAGCTTGCTGGATGGAATCCTTAATGGCGTCAACGGCAAAACATAAAGCTCTGGGCAAGTCAGCTAGGTCCTGAGCTTGTTGTGCCGGAAGGTCCCTTAAGACCTGTTTGGTCTGTTCCTTCAATGCCTGGCATACTCCTATGGCAGCCACAGCTGGTTGAACTACTGCACCTGCAGTGGCAAAGGAAGCCTTTAACAACGTTTCAAGTCTCTTATCGACAGGGTCCTTGAACATATGAATATTGTCTACTGGACAAGTTAAGGCCTTGTTAACACATGAAATGGCTGCGTCCACTGTAGGGACCACCCATTTCTTAGAAAAACTTTCTTCCAAAGGATACAGCACTGAGAACCTTTTAGGAGGAAGAAAAATCCTATCTGGTTTGACCCAGTCCTGAAAAATTAGGTCCCTCAGTAAGGGATGGACTGGAAACACTGCATTGGATTGAGGCGCCCTTAGGGAACCTAGAGAGGATACGGCAGCCTGAGGTTCAGGCAGGGGTAACTTAAACTCCGTCCGTACCATGTCCGCTAGGGACTGGATCCATAACCTCTCTGCTTGGGAAGCTGAAAACGGTTCCTCTATAGTGGACTGACTCCTCAGAACCCTGTTCCAAGTGGTCTTCCCCTTGCTCCGTTGAGAAATCTAATTCCTCTGTGGAAAGGATCTCTTCATCTGGAGACTCAACCCTAGGGGATGGGGACCTAGCCCGCTTCTTCCCAGGTAATGAGGCTGAAATCAAAGCAGCCATTCTCCGCTCTAAACCACTCAAGGTGGTGGCTAACATCTCCTCCGTAACAAAGGTAGGAGTTGGTTGAATGGGGCCAGCCGCAGCATCCAACACCCCTGGTGGCACATCTAGGGCAGCAACCTCCAGTTTATCTGGGGAGGAAGGCACAGCCGACGATTGGCCGAGATCCTCAGAGCCCGATGGGGAACCCTTCTGTTTCTTTGGGCCCTTGGCATTTTTGGAGCCTCCTGCGCCCTTAGGAGCCATGATACAAACCCAAGGTACTCCGCTATAATACTACTGACTAAGTCGGAGTAAATACACGCCCCCTGTGCCCATGCACAGAGGCATAAAATAGGCTGTCCCCGAATCCCCTGTGGAGGGCCCACTGACAAACCAAGTTCCGTGGGCCCTCGCTTACCTTCTCCACGCCGCAGGGTATTGCCAAAGGCCCCAATCTTCCCCCATCTCCGTGGGTATGGTCATAGACCTTCAGGGACCGGGGTCCAATTTAGGAACACCACACACCTGGACCTATATAGCACTGCTGGCATCAGGATTGCTAGATTAAAAACCAGTCCTGGAACCCAGAGTCCAGCCCTCCCAAAAGGAGAGGCATTATAGGCAGAACCCCTCCACGACTTGGGGCCCGGGTACCGTCCACTTTGGCTATGAAGCACCTTGGACGGATCCGGTAGGCTTGCCCGGGTCCCAAGGACAACTATAGGCAGAGCTCTTCAACGTGCACCAACACCTAAGACACTGGCGAAAAAACTGAGGTACTCCCACTATGGGTGGGGGTTATATAGGGAGGGAACTTCCTGTCGGAGTGCCAGTGTCCATCACCTAAAGGTACACTATATAACCCATGTGTAATGGCTATGCTGCTCTGTGTCCCGTGATGTACGATAAAGAAAGTGTAGCGCTTATTTTTGTAAATGGATTGGTTGAAACTGCATATTAAATGTTGCAAACAAATATATAGTCCTCAATTTCAATAACACCACATGACTGGATACGATCAGTGAAGAAATAATAAATAGAAATCAGTCCTCTATTGTGACCAAACACAAATAACAGTCCAAATATGTGGGAAAAAATCTGCAAGGTTGAAGTTTAGAGTCCCACGTGGATATAACCCACTATAAGGAGTGAAAAAAAAACATCACCACCGATTATAGGAGGCGGCTTACCAGATAAAATTGACTTGGAGAGGCATATACCACCCAAATCAAAAAGGCTTATATGATCAATCAGCACGATGGTTCCAGCTGATCCTGAATCCACACAACAGTTGACACCAAAAGTTTCAATATACACCAGGAAGTGTAAAACATGTAGTCTTGTTGAAGCCAGAGACACGGTTACCACGTAACATACGTGATGAGAGAAAAACTCACATCATGCGATACCGTACAGAGTAATATTTATTTAAAAAGGGTATAAAAAATGAACACTCACATTTAGGAAAACATCGTAAGCGTATTGTGAAGTACAAGAGCGATGTGTGTGGGTGGGTCCACTATGTGAGTTTGTGGTAACCGTGTCTCTGGCTTTAACAAGACTACATGTTTTTCACTTCCAGTTGTATATAGAAACTTTCAGTGTCAACTGTTGTGTGGATTTAGGACCAGCTGGACCCATCGTGCTGATTGATCATATAACCCTTTTTGATTTGGGTGGTATATGCCTCTCCAAGTCAATTTTATCTGGTAAGCCTCCTCCTATCATCGGTGGTGGTGTGTTTTTTTTCACTCCATATAGTGGGTTATATCCACGTGGGACTCTTCACTTCAACCTTGTAGATTTTTTCCACACTTTTGGACTGTTATTTGTGTTTGTTCACAATAGAGGACTGATAGAGGACTCCATTCATTATTTCTTCACTGATCGTATCCAGTCACGTGGTGTTATTGAAATTGAGGACTATATATTTGTTTGCAAAATTTAATATGTAACTTCAACCGATCCATTTACAAAAATGAGCGCTACACTTTTCCATACTTACTAATTTTTGCTTTGTCTACAGCTGTGTTGGCAGCCAATTTTTGTATTCACGTTATACAGAGCAATATATCCTACATATATTTTTTGCACCTCATTTAAGAGGCAGCAATCTTTCAAATTTCAAATTAGTCAACAGAAAAAGCCCCATTATTGTAAATACATAAACTTTACTTCTCTATGAAGTCTGTGACAGTGGCAACCACATTTGCTCCATATATATGCACCCTCTTTTTCCTGCTTAGCCATACTGTATGATGATTGTGCCTACTACAGCTCTGATCATTTATACACCATGAATTGCAAGCAGTGTATGAATCTCTTTTTGACTTTGCATAGCCTGCCCCCCCCCCCTGTATATGCTCCAATTCAGATTGGAAGAAGAAGCAGTAGGTTGTATTGCAGTGCTCATATGCCAGGGTACACGCTCTTAGAGGTAGAAAACAACTGGTTGGAAAATAAAGGTCTTGACGGCCTTAGGATCTCTATAAGACTCGAGGCCAGAAACCGTACTAGAAAATAAAGCTGTCCATAGAAGGGTGTTTTTTTTTTCTTTTTTTTCTCATTCAACCAGAATACTCTATTCGGACAGTGGGGAGACATCTCCTCCATCAGACTACACAGATTTATACCCTGCAGCACTAATTGAAACATTTTCGGCAGGTTGGTTGCACAGAAGTCAATTGGCGAATCAACTTCTATAAAACCACAATGGCCATAGATGGATTGAAATTCGCTGGGTCCCTGCTGAACTGGCTGAATTGTATCCATCCATGGGCAGTTTTAGCCTCAAGCTTTAAAAGTGGTGTGCCCCTTTATACCTGTTAAAAAAAAAAAAAAAAATAGTAGTGTGCACCACATCCGTAAAAAACAAAACCTTTGGGAGTAATCAGACTGGCTCCTCAGGGCAAAGCTCAACCAAGACTTGACCAAAGTCCTGAGGGTCAATAGCTCAGAAGCCAAGGCCCCTTTCACACGGGTTGACCGATTGAGTCTGCCTGTCAGTTTTTTGTTTTTTTTAGGCGGACTCTGTTGGACCATCCATTGCCCACTATGGAGCGGAGGGTGTAAATGGACATGTGTTAGTTAACACTTGCCGACATTCAATCCGATCTGCAAAAAACAGAAGGATGGGGCAAAGTGAAAGGGAAAGTGAGGTCACTTATCTGGCTGTGCTGTGTGGTAGGGATATCTTAATCATAAGACTGCTTGGAAAGAATAGCAAACCCTTAAACTATACCTTTTTACATGCTCACCCATTAGATATGAGTGTTCCTTTAATATGATCCCAACTCACCTTTCACATTTAAGTTTAATTCCTCAGTGAAGAACGTTTTAGGGTCTTTACAGAGTGCATCGCTCGATTGTCCAGGAAGAACAGGCGTATGCGGCATTAGCTTGAAGAGGTTGTAAAGTAGTTTATTTAAGCTCTTGTTCTTCCGCAGATACTGTGAGTAGAGTGCTCGCAGCTGGAAAGGGAAAGATGAGGTTTATCAATGTCCACCATAAAGATAGGTGAATTAAAAAGTGTCAAATGTACTTTCACCACCAAAAGCTCCAGGCAAATAAAAAAAATCCTAAAGTTCACAAAAAAGAAACATTTTTGTTTTATTAATGGCAACTAAATTGTAGGTTTACATTCTACATTGAAAAGCACTTCCATAGACTACTCTAGAGTCGTTTTTAGACCTTAAAATGAACCTACTAAAACATGTCCTGTGTAAATTTCGAAGAGCCATTCTTAACACGGATGGGCACTGGTATATACAGAGCCACATTTTAGCCATTTTCTACATATTAAAAGCTTCAGCAGCAGATTTCTAAAACCAGTCTGAGCCTCTACCTCAGGGGTAACCAACCAGTGGCCAGGGGGTCACATGTGGCACACAGAGGCCTCTGATGTGCCCCGCGACCTCCTGCTCTGGGATGGAATAGAATACTGTTATTAAAGGTCAGTTTATTACTAAAATAAAAGTGTATATATGGGCATATCTGTTCTGCAGTGGTTACTGGGCTGCTTTCAAACTGATCTGCAAATGCAGAGCAGTGCACCTGTGGGTTACCTGCACTGAGCCATAGACTTCTGTTATTACCTGCGAAATTGGTGAGATTTCTGAAAATGCACCAAACCTGCAGAATATAATAGAAGTCTATCAAAGTGCAGAAAAGCCAAAAAGGTACACTGCGTTGCACCCACGCTGAAGGTAAACCGCAGCGTATCAGTGTAGAAGCACCCAGGGGCCCCTTTCACACAGTCAGTCAGACCCATTTGGACCCTCAATTCACCTCTAAGGAGTGGCAGATGTAAACAGACTTGTGTCCTACCTCCAGTAGAGTAGAGTGGGCTGTGTCCGTTTTCATTCTGCATATGCAGAGCGGGCACGGACCTGCCATCCGCCCTCTCCGCTCATTGTGGCCCGCTACCAGTTACCAAGTCGCTTAAGTGGCCCTTGTGCTTTAAAACGTTGGGCACCCCTGCTCTACCTCATCCCTAAAGCCATACAAAGGGTGTTTGTATTTTTCAGCACGCAGGCATGATTATGGACAGCTGCTAGGACTCCTGCACTCACTCCATAGACACATGTGAGGCTTATTTACAGTGGAGAGAGTGCCCAAAACCAATCTGTCTTCTACTATCGCTACACTCCATAGCCTTCATTTTATGGCCCATTCATAAATTGTAGCCCGCTGCGATAAGCCTGAGGCACATCACGGAATTCTCTCTGCTAAAGGCATGAATGGAGGAAAGACAGGCCATGTATCTGGACACGCCTGATGACCCTTCTCCCTTTAATTCATTTTGATACTCTGAAGCAGAGCATAATGCACTTTGCAAGTTGAATATACCTTTACCGTGTTAATTTCAAAAGGCAATATTAAGTATTTTTTAATGCTTACAATAAGGTTCTGGCACTTCCTTTCAGAGGAAAAAACATCTTCCCCTGTCTCCAAATTGTCATGCTCTAAAAACTTAAAGGGGTTGTAAAGGACATTTTTTTTTTATAATAAGCATCCTTTATCTGCAGACATTCCTCTTTTCACTTCCTCATTGTTCGTTTTTGCTCAGAAGTTTCTCTATTTCTTCTCTGTTCTGTTCACTTCCTGCTTGTCTGATTGTTACTCACCACTGTGAAGGGAGGCTTTACTGCGGTGGTCAGTAACGTGCTACATTGTGGTCTCCCATGTAGTTGCTTGTATGCCTTCCCAGTTCTATGCACTGACAACTATTTTCAAAACTGTGCCATTTCTTCATGACCACCCATACTGTGTATTGCTGGGCCTGTTGACATGTAGATCTAATTGTGTGACACTTTTTGCTACTTTATTATATTATAAGTTTCTGTTGCCTACTTTGGCTATAAAACACAATTTCTTTGGAAAATAAAGGAATTATAAAAAAAAAAAAAATCGCTCAGAATATAAATGACTGTAGTCTGCTTGAGCAACTACTGTATATATCGCAAGGACCCATTTGCCTACAAATTGACATACATTTTGTAAATATTAAGAGGATTGCACAATTGTAAAATTCAAACTTGTATGGCTATCAAATTTCAAAATGTCAGTTTAGGGTAAGTTAGCCTTCGATAGTTAGTGACACACACGGCAGTATGCGATTCGACCATGGATATTTTATAAGCACACGATACTAAAAATAAGGCATGTTTATGGCTTTAATCTGATTGCAGAACACACACCAGTGACCAATTTAGGATACACAGAATATACTGCGAATGATAAAGTCAATAGAGACAATAATAATAACATACTTGAGATGATGCAGCCTTGAAGAACATTAGTATGAGTTTCCATGTCAGGAGATAGCCCAGAACAAAGCAGAACTCTTCCTGTAATGGCTGGATTACAGCAAACTCTCCCACTGGAATTCCTTGTAGAAGATTTTCTACTAAATCCTCCTGGACAGCCAAGACGCACATGAGAGCCACGGGTGGAGATCTACAAACAAGCATCAGGAGAGTAAGTAGACAGAAGAGAGGAGATTCTGCCTAATTACTATAGACCTCATATAAAACTAAATGGAAGATGAAGTAAAGGTGTTAACAATAGAAACAAAAGGAAAAATAAATAAAATACAGTTAACCATAAAGTAACAGCAAGGCTCACATACTCAGGCACCAGACAGCCACTGGAACAGAGATGGCACTCTGAACTGTACCCAAAAAACTTCACTTATATTAAAGGGGATGTGCCATGAAAAAAAAATATTAAAAGCCAGCAGCTACAAATACTGCAGCTGCTGACTTTTAATATTAGGACACTTACCTGTCCTGGAGTCCAGCGCCATCCGCAGCAGAGGACGAGCGATCGCTCGTCACTCTGCTGCTCCCCCCGCCATCCTCAGTGAGGGAACCAGGAAGTGAAGCGCTCCGGCTTCACTACCCGGTTCCCTACGGCACATGCGCGAGTTGCGCTGCTGATTGGCTACCGCTGTGCTCTGGGAGCAGAGTGTTCCCAGAGCACAACGGGGGGAGGACGGGAGGTGACGTCATGCCCGCAGTTTTCCCAAAACTGTGTGGCCGAAAGTGGGTGCAAATACCCGTCTTTAGACAGGTATCTGCACCCCCCTCCCCCCTGAAAGGTGTAAAATGTGACACCGGAGGGGGGGAGGGTTACGATCAGCGCAAGTTCCACTTTAGGGTGGAGCTCCGCTTTAAGGCCTTTAGTCTGCACAATCTGCAGACTCAGGCCCTGTACACACAGCCGGAAATCCTGTCAAAAAAAAAAAAAAAAAAACATCGGGTTTCCTGACGGGATTCCTGGCAAGCTTTTCTTGCAAAGCCATGCATGCAGATGGCCATTCAAAAGAACCGCCGTTCTTTTGAATGGCAAGAACACGGTGACATCATCGACTACGAGGAGCCGGCGCTAATCACATTCTTTGCCATCGCCGCCATCTGCTACAACCCTCACTAATGCATTGAACTCTTATGGAGCATGCGCGGGTTTACCTGGGACAGGTAAGCATACAGACGACCGGTTTTCTCGGCAGGAAACACTCTGCGGGGAAACCAGACGAGAAAATAAAGAGCAGGGTTCTCTATTTTCCCGTTAGGATTCTCGGCTGTTTTCCTGACGGGAAAACTGTTAGGGAGCATACACAGGGGCAGGATTCCCGGCCAAATGCTCTCCTGGCAGTTTTCCTGCCGGGAAAAACAGTTGTGTGTACGAGGCTTAACATGCTGGAGCCAGATGCTGTGCAGTGTAGGCTGCTAGTTCTCAGAATACGCCGTCACTGAGTGCTGGTCCTTCCAAAGAGAACCACTCTGACGGGATCCCAAAACATGCAACCACTATGACTGCCAATCATAGTGATCACATGAGTTTGCATACAAAACATTGTCGTCGCCCCCCCATCCCATGAGCGGTCATTGTGCTATGCAGAAGCTACCCTTTTCCCCTATAGTCCATCATGAGATGGGCGAGTACAATTATCCATGTTTCAGAAAGGGTACCAAATGGAGGATACTGCTATAAAAGCACAATAGCAGAAATGGAAACCACACCACTGCAAAAAGGCCCAGATACCACTTTATTTCTATAAGGTCTCATGCACACTGGACGTTTTTTGATGTTTTTACAGCAGCTGTTTTTGGCAGTAGAAGTTTTATTCTACAGTCAATAACCCCCCCTCCCCCCATCATGTTATCCTATGTGTCCGTCCATGCACACACTGCTGTTATCAGCAGTTTTGAGCAGTGGCGTTTTTGAGCAGTAAAAAAAACCCCAACTAGTGGGTTCCGAGAGACGTTTTTAAGCTGTAAAAACGCTCCAACGCTGATAAACGGCAATAAACGCCAATAAACACTCAAAGCTTCGCTCACCAGCGTTTAACGTTTTTGAACCATTGAGAAAAAATAAATAAACGCTAAAAACTGATATTGCAAAAATGTTAAAAACCTCACTGCAAAGCTACTGGCGTTTTTATAAAGTTATTTTAATGTCCAGTGTGCATGAGGCCTAAAAGTCAGGCAGACAATCCAAAAAGTAGCCAACGCTTTTTGGGAGCCCAAAGTGTTCCCCTTCATGAAGGCTTGATTGACAACATTATAAATAGACTAGAAGTGAACTGACCCTTTATTATTTTTTCCAGTGTGATTGCAAGCACATGTCTAGAGCCGGTTCACACTGGGGCAACACGACTTCCAGCATGACTTTGGGAGGCAACTTGGACAAGACTTGAGTATGAATCATCAGGCAATTTACAAGGCAACTTCAAGTCGCCTCCAGGACAGGAGGCTTTCCAGTGGCCAATCAAACAACAATCAGCTCTGTGGGAGTGAGGGGTTTGCCTGAGAAATGTATGTTATCTTCCTGTATTGTTACTTCAGTTAGGACAGTGATCAGACTTCTGAGGCAATTTCCATAGAAATCAATGGGTACAAGTTGCCTACAAGTCGGATTGAAGTAGTACAGGAACCTTTTCTGAAGTCGGAGCGACTTCAGTAGTGTGTATTAAGACGGCCCCATTCACTTCCATTGATTTTCTCAACCACACGACTTGGGACGACTTGGGGCAACTTAAAGTCGGATCCCAGGTCGCCCCTGTGTGAACCGGCTCTAAACAGCTTATTTGCTGAACAATGTCAACCAAGCACTGATGAAGGGGGTGCTCTTGAACCCCAAAAACACATTTGCTACTTTTTGGAATGTACTTTTGACTTTTATCAGAATAAAATTGTGTCTGGATCTCTTAGCAGTGGTGTGGCACTTCAGTTTCCATTTTTGTTACAATACACAACAAGCAAATGAGGCCATTGAGATCTTCTGGGGTGTAGACATTGCCTGTTTAGGAACCAGATAATTTACATCAACATCAATATTTTAAGATAGCAATACCCTATGGGTCCACTGGTCAATTTTTCCACTTTCCCCAGCTTTAAGAGCATGGTAGGACACACAGTATATGTAGGGCAGTAGATGCTGAGTTTTAAGTGGATCTCTAGTCATACCCTAACTAAGCCTAAATCTACTCCTACCCCCATTCTAAAACTATTCAATCTACCCTGTAAAAAAAAAAAAAATATGTCTATACTTACCTCTTCTGAAGCTGCTCTGGTCCAGTCACATGATCGGCTTCGGTGTCGAAAAGGGACACCTGCCCCATAGCAGGCCTATGTGTAACGACAACATTCAGGCTCTGCAGCCGTTTATCACTGCCTCTACTCTACATGAAGCCAGTCATGTGCCTGGACCAGAGCAGCTTCAGAAAAAGTTAGTATAGACATCTTTTCTTATAGAATAGTCTTAGAATGGGGGCGGGAACAGATTTAGACTTAGTTAGGGTTTGTCTGGAATGCTACCAAGTTTTGTGGCTAGAGTTTTGCTTTTATGTAACTTTGTATTGAGCTGAAACATAGAAAAAAGATTCCCCTTTCTCCGAAAATTCAGTGCTCTGTGCCTGGCAGCCAATCGTTAGACCCAGGGGTCAAGTCCTGGGGAAAAAAGTGTGGGAACTCCCACCCAAGATTCACTCCCCCACCAAAAAAAAAAAAATGATACGCTCATATGCATAATTACTAAACCGCATGTTTGTTTTTTCGATCCACTGTACCTTAGTAATCCTTTATGTTACTGGCCGCTTCCTGTATATGGATTCATCGGGTAGTGTGCGGGTATTCCGTCACTTCCTCGATGCCGCAATGTCTCCTGGGAGTTTTTGTCATTGTTTCCAGGAGACATTGCGGAGGTCTGCCGCAAGTTATCATGGGAACTTTAAGCAAGTTCTTTCTAAATCCCTTGATAACTCGCGGCAGACCTCCGCAATGTCTCCTGGGAACAATGACAAAAGCTCCCAGGAGACATTGCGGCATCGAGGAAGTGACGGAATACCTGCACACTACCCGATGAATCTATATACAGGAAGCGGTCAGTAACAAAGGATTACTAAGGTTCGCCTGCCCCTGACAGTGACTCGAGCTGGGCATTGCCGCTTAGTGAAGGATTGGCTCGGGCGGCTTGGCTGCTCTAGTCCTGCAAAGGGAACTGCGTTCCTGCTGTGAAAAAAGTGCAGGAACTCCGTTCCCACGCGTTCCCGCAGGACTTGAGCCCTGGTTAGACCCGGCCGTTGTAAAGTGAGGACAGACGGGAACGTGGTTATTTTATGAATGCATAGAGATTGAAAACTGAAGGGGAGAGCTTAAAGCTGGGCCATACATTATACAAAAGTTCTTTCCTCCAACCACAGGTTGAAGGAAAGAAAAATTGCTCGATTCACCCATCAACACAGTCAGTGTTGGAGGAATGCCTCTTGCTGCGCTATTGTATTCTGACAGTGGGAGGTTTTCCCGGCAAATATAATAATGATCACTTATGCTTGCTATAGCGTTTGACAGTGATCATACGGGGAAAAAAAACGTCAGGTTGGTTGATGGATCAACTTCAATTCAACCAGCCTGCCGACAGATGGCTCACAATGTGGCCAGTTTCTGCTGAGCTGGCTGAAGTTTGATCCATCTACGGATGGCTTAAAGTGGAGTAAAATAAAACTATCCACCATTTTTTTTAGCAACCCCTCACAAATTTGGCAGCAAAGAGGTAAAAGATGTATACTGCAGAGACTGGCATGCAGTCAATTTGTCTTGGAGCAAATGACATGCCTTAGCCTTGCTTCAACAGGAACACCGCCAGTGCCTAGGCTAACGGGCTGCAATATATATATATATATATATATATATATTTGTATACCTGCCAATTTTTCTACGTAGTAAGTTTATATGGCTGGACAATAAATACTAGTTAGTTCTATTTTCATGCAAGGTTCACTTTAAAAAGGCAACAGCCGTTTATGGTACCCTGCTACCATACTACATTACTATTGAAACTGTGGCTTGAAAGAATATGGCAATTTTACGGGTTTTTAAAGTATCTGTAGGTTTACTTTAAACTGAATGCTTCTTTAGCAAAGAAAAGAAAATCCAAACGAGCCAGTTGGTTTAGGGTAATAAAAAAAGAGTTACACGTCATCCTAAACTAAATGGAAATCCTGTGCTGATTTTCCCCCTGTGGCGGATGATGATCAGAGGAACAACACTCTGGCACCTTGTATAGATGAAGAAGAAATTCCATATAATTAACAGGAACACACTGGGAACATAACTCCAAGCAATAAACGCCTTTCACATTTACTTAATCAAAACCAAAACATTTATCTTACTTTAGGTATTCATTTACTTTTGCTGCTAGGTTTTTAGGCCAGTGTTTTTCCCAGCTACATCATCCCACCAATTCACAGTACAAGGTGACACATCGTTCGCTCTCGCTTCCAATACTCATCTATGAGTCACGGTTAAGTGGGGAAGTTCTTTGGGAAACCACATCAACCGTAACAAAAAGGAGCAAACTCATCAATTTCATCTGGCCCAGTTCTTCTGGTTTCCAATTCTGGTTCAGTTTTTCCCTATTTTTACATCTTTATGTACAAATTCCCAAAATCCCCTTCACAATTGAAATTAGGCTGAAAATGTAATCCCTATCACTGTGAGCCAAGGAGGCTGCAATTCACAGTGCGGTCATTCTTAAAACCATTTATGTCACTCAGTGATATATATCTCTGAACTCCAGGGAGATATAAGGTACAAATGTAACTCTCTCAGGACAGGAGTGCCAGAAATACAAATCATCTCATCTGGGAAAACAAAACAGTTTGCATATATGTATTTCATCAGTGTATTTAGCTTTTTCTCTGGAGTTCAGCCCTAAAAGAGAAGTTCGGGAACATTACAAAATAGACAAGCATACCCATCTAGATGGCTGTAGCACTGATACCAGATGCAGCTGTGCCCTGCCCCCCCCCCCCCCCCAAACTGAGTGATCAAAGACCAACGATTGCTCAGTTTATGGTATTCAGCAATGAGAGCCGGTGACTGTCAGTCACCGACTCTCTGCTTTTCCCCTCCAGCGCTCACTGGAGCCGAGCTGTGCAGGGAACAGGAGTGGCTGGCTCTGTTTCCCAGCAGGTCGCCAAGAGGCTGAGCCAGCCGCTGGTGCAGGCATCTGGGATGATCCTGACTAATCGGGGATCTTTCCAGAGCCCTGGGCTCGCAGAGTGATGTCAGCCAACAGCGGGAAGCCTGCTGTTGGGTGAAAACAGGTCAAAGAAGTGCAGAACGAAGTGCACTCCTGTAATCCATAACAGAAGTAGGGCCAAAATAGCTTTTGTCATACATCTCCTTTAAATTTGAACTTCAAGCAACCAGCTAAATATATTGGAATAAATGAAGATCCTATATCCCAAAAGAACATGCTCCTGCACAGTGCTGGAATGTCTTTTTGGGATCCTGGATCCTGTAGTGAGGCCAGCGGCATAAATCGGCACCTACAGGAAGCAGCTGGATGTTGGTGTGAGGCAAGTAAAATTTCTTGCAAAGTTTTTGGCTTTAATGAAGCATTTTGCTCTAAAATAGGCTTCGCATTTTTATACAAAATTCTCTTCAAAGCCCAAATCAAAGGTCATACAGAAAACTGCATCCATGATTTCAAGGCAGGGCAAAATTACAGCTTCCCAATTTCTTAGCGGTCAAACCTCTGTGCAGACTCCCTACTACCACTTATACGGTCAGTCCCCGGCCAGTAACCTGCAGGCAAAGTTAATGCCCACTGCTGAAGAAGCCTGGGATTTTCTGGTTGCAGAAGCTTTGTCTGAATCAGCAAAGGGTGTTGAAGCGCAGAAGCAAAATAGCTGCTTCCACAGAGAAAGTAGCGGTTCGTTCTGCAGATTACTGGCCAGAGACTGACAATATTAGTGTCTGTACACGAATATGAAAGCCAACATATGGAAAAGCGGTCTTTTTTTCTGCACCCTGAAATCATAATTGCAGTTTCCTTTAAGACTTAAATTGAGTGTTTTAAAATATATGTCAAGCCAAAAGTAGAGTAGGGAAGGATTTGAACTTCTTTTGAGTCTTCTATTTCTATTTGGGGCTCCATTAGAGGGATTTACCCTTACTTCCCGTTCAAACTTCCTTACGGGTAGAGCTGGGAACTGAAGTACTGAGATCTTACTGCTGAATGCACTGGAAAAAAAACATGTAACCTGACTAATGCCTGGTACATACGATCCGATTATCGGACGAATGATCGTCCGTGTTTTTTGTAATGCTAATCTCACGTCGAATCTGATAAGTTTACTAAAGTCACGAAAATTCTCGTACGGCAGAATAAAAAAATCAGAAGTGATGTAATGCGTTATAATGCATTTGTATTGCATTTTCGAACGACAGCTGTACTGATTAAACGAAAATCGTACGAAAAAAAGTTCCCTGCATGTCCGATAGAATAATATCGGATGAACTGTCCTGATCGGCTGTCGAAAGCTCTGTACCAAAGATCCGATTATCGTACGATCGTTTCAAAAGCAGCATTTTTCGTAGGATTTTCGGATTGTGTGTACGGGGCTTAAAGTCTTGTACACACGGGCCGTAATTGTCTGGTTTAACACGAACCGGCTGACTTTTGACCCATCTACACAGATGTCTATTCTACAGAAAGTGCATACTTTGGGGGGGGGGGGGGGAGCTGTCAATACAAGATCATAAAATCTTCCTGGCTGATTAAATTATAAACAGGCTAACATTGGATGCATTTGAAGACTTACAAAACAGGCTCCTCTTCTTCATCACATTTAAGATCTTCATCAAAAACAGGCAAATCGACCATAATTCTGTAAATAAATGCAGACAGGTTTGTTATATCTGCTCGAACAACTTGCAGGACAATATTAGTGTTAGTTCGCCTTTACACAAAAAAAAAAAAAGAAGAAGAAGAAGTAAACACCAGAAACCATTCCTCCCTCCCAGTCTCTGCGGTACTTGCCTGTCAGCGCCACCACAGCCGGTCCAGCAGTCAGGGGATTTGAAATCCCCACTCTTCTCAATGCAGCATTAATGGAATGAACTAGATCAATTAACCGTGACGACACTAACTAATAAGAATTAGTCTGGTTAGTTCTGGAAGCGCTGCACGGAGAATGGGGATTAGAACAGAGGATTTCAAATCCCTGGACCACTGGGACAGGCTGCACGGGTGCCGACAGTTCAGCAACCCCAGAGGAAGGTACAGAGGGGAGGGTGTCTTGTGTTCATCTTCACATTTTCACATAAGGCCCCATTCACACTACCGTGACTTCAAAGTCACACGATTTTACTTTGATTTCAGGGAGACTTGAGGTCTATGAACCTGAACTCACATCAAAGTCGAACCAAAGTAGTGTAGGGACTACTTTGAAGAAGTCGGCATGACTTGAAGTCGTACTAATATAAATGGTTGTCATTGGAAATCATGGGGAACGACTTGTCAAGCTACTTTGCAGTCCCAAATAGCAGGACAAGTCGTACAAGTGTGAAAGGGGCCTTAGGGTGAGTTAGCTCTAAGTATTTTAAAACACATGTACCGTCTAGCCATTCACTCAATTAATGCAGAGCCTGCCTAGTTCTAGCAGCTTCTGATCTTTAGTGGTTGTGAGTACAGGTAGTACAGAGCTCAGCAGGTATGACTCCTGCTGCAAAATTATTAAAGCGGGGGTTCACCCTAGAAAAAAATTCTAACATTACATTCAGCTCACTACCGACATTGACAGTATGCAAACTTTTTTTTTTTTTTGCCGTACATACTGTTATTTTTGTTATTTTCCCCCCGGGTTCCGGGTAGTGAATCTCGCGGGAGTGGGCGTTCCTATGCACAGGCTAAGTGATTGAGGTATGAAAAAAAGCTTCTTCTCGGCGCATACGGCCGCGTCTCGAGTTGCCGAAAGAAGCCGAACGTTGGTGCGCAGGCGCCGTATAGAGCCGACTCGCAGTCCGGCTTCTTTCGGCAACTCGTGACGCGGCCGTATGCGCCGAGGGGAAACTTTTGTCATACGTCAATCATTTAGCCTGTGCATAGGAACGCCCACTCCCACGGGATTCACTACCCGGAAGCCAGAGGGAAAATAACGGAAAAAACGGTCTGCATACTGTCAATGTCAGTAGTGAGCTGAATGTAATGTTAGAATTTGTTTTTTTTTTTTAGGGTAAACCCCCGCTTTAAGTTAAACAGGAATCTGGAGTAGGTGCCTTCCTTGATGCTCTCACTTCTTGACTGCAGTTACAGAGCACTGGCCTGGGCCCATGGCAGCCCTCATAGCTCAGGGAAGAAAAAGGCAGAAGAAATAGACAAGATTTGCAAAATGTTCTTTGTTATCATTAATGTAAGAGAGCTGATGTTAGCCGTTTGTTTCAGTCAGCAATGAAATAATTGCTATGTCTCATCAGTGTTAGGTAAAAAGTAAATAAATACGGATACGTTGTAGCTAAACTGCTGCCCTAGGAGAAATTTCAGGGGTACATTTGCTAAAACTGAAAAATGCAAAGTCTGGTGAAGCTGTGCATTGTAGCCAATCAGCTTCTAACTTCAGCTTGTTCAGTTACGCTTTGACAAAACAAAAAAGGAAATTGGTTTCTATGCAGAGCTGCACCAAATTTTGCACTCGCCAATTTTAGTAAATTAACTCCACAGTGTATCTGTATATATCGTAGGGGACCAAGTCAGGCCACTTAGAACAAAGAGAGAGTATCTACCTAAAGGCCCACCTCCCCAAGATCACTTTATATAAAAAAAAAACATGTAGGTATTGTCATTTGAATGCCCCTACTAGGTCATTTAACTATTTTTGTTCAGGACAAAGTTTTTAAATTTAACAGTATATAAATTGTGGGACTTGTTTTATAGTGTAGATTATATTTTGTGTCGCATGCAATTTGCAGTATGTAGGGTGCACTACACAACAGAATAGGGGAGTACTATTGTGACACTTCAAATCCCAATGCTAAACATATTTCAAATGCTTCACGACATTTTAGAGAATGCCATGCTGGCGATTTGTCCTTTTTCAGGTTTACTGGCATCGAGAGAGTGACTCCAATGCCCAGGGGTGGAGATAAGGGTAGGCGACCTTTGAATAGAGAGGCGTGGTGGATTTTCAGGATCCAAACTAGAGTCCCCCTGGTGTTAAACTTCAGGTGGGCCCTGGATCTACATTAAAGCGGTGGTTCACCCTGCTGAACAACATTTCAGCATACAATTCGGCATCGTAGCGCGAGCTACAGTATGCCGGTCTTACATTTTTTATCCCCGTACTCACTGTTTAATCGTACCTAGACGATTCCGTCTGCCGCGGGGAATGGGCGTTCCTAGCAAGAGGGAGGGTGATTGACGGCCGACTCTGGCACGTTACGCTCCCCGAAGACAGCCGGAGTAGGTCTCGGCTCTTCACGGCGCCTGCGCACAGGCTATGCGCAGGCGCCGTGAAGAGCCAAGCCTATTTCGGCTATTTCCGGAGAAGCGTGGCGCGCCAGAGCCGGCCGTCAATCACTTTCCGTCTGGATTGGAACGCCCATTCCCCGTGGGCAGTCGGAATCGTCTAGGTAGGATTAAACAGTGAGTACGGGGATAAAAAATGTAAGACCGGCATACTGTAGCTCGCGCTACAATGCCGAATTTTATGCTAAAATAATTTTATTTTTATTTTTTTTAATAGGGTGAACCCCCGCTTTAACATCAATTATTATTATGCATTGGTGTATGTACATGTATGTATGTTTTTATATGTGTGCGCATGTATATTCATATGTATATACATTACTCTTTTTCCCACCACGTCTCATTCTGTTGTCTTGCCTCTTTCTCCCCTTGGCCATTTAAACTATCATTCAATGAAACACATTTTTTATGAATTCTATTTTTTTAATTTTTACTGTGGTTTTCTTTTTTAATGAACTACTCCCAAATCCTCCTTTCCCTCTGATTTCATTGCATCAATTTGATAATTAAGAGTTTAATTGGAAACCTCTGTGACCAATGAAAGGGGGGGTGGGGGGGTGGGGAGTATTTCTTACAAGTATATATTTTGTGCCGTTTTTGTACATCAATATTGTGACCAAGACCTTTGCGGCTGAAACGCGTCTACCTTTGCTATATTTTTTTATGGAGATACAATAAATTCGGACTGATTAAAGAGCATGTATGGAGTTTGGCAGCTGAGCAACTGCACATCCTGCACCCGACAGCTCAGGAGTTTTATTAATCTGGGGTAGCAGCACCATTCTTTGTTGTTTATGCACTTTATATTAATACCTCCAGCATGCCGCCCGGGTCCATTGCAGCAAATAACAAGTGCCTTAAAAAGGCATGAGGTGCATGCAACTTCCTGCCATAATGCAGTCAAGCCTAATGTCAAATTGGCAGGCCTTGAGAACTGTCACATGACAGAAGGGTGACCTCACCACTTCCCAAGGTCTGATATCAAGTGACACCAGGCTGCAACTAGGGAAGAAGAACTAGGGGGGTAGTAGAGAGATGAATATGAAGTGGTCTACATGCAAGCTGTACACTACACTTATAAAAAGCAAAAATTACAGGATCTTTAAAGTTTTATCAACCCTTGTTCAAAGTATTAGTAAAAAGGTCACCACGGCAAGCTCTCTGTTCTTTCGGAAAGGAGAGGACAGCAATAGTACATCCCTATGGTTCTCCTTTAACCCAGTCTTGAAACTAGAGTAGCTCCCTAAATGACAAGCGCACAGAAGGAGATGCCACCTTTGCTACCCCTGTTTGCAATACAGCAGTCAAATCTGATGCATACATTGAAAAAAAAATGTTATACCAAACATTACATCATTTTAATTTCATAACATGAAGAAACATTCATCATGGCTATACTGAAAAAGCAAAGAATCCATCTTCAATATGTCCGAAGAAGGAGATCCCTGAGATGGGACTGCATTAACAAGCATAGAGTGTTCCCCCATAGATGGAGACTAATGTCAGGTAAATTTATGTCTTTGAAGTGGAGATTTTCCCACAGGGATCTCCAGTAACATCTGTTGCCAGTTTCCTACAGCTGTTGACAATTTCCATATTTCTTTCAACAATCATCTCTCTCTGTCAGGATGGCGAGTATTTGATCTGTTCCCGGATATGCTTTTACGTAAACATTCTACCCAAAAATCAATGAAGTAATATTTTTTTATCCATTTTAAAACAATGGGTTATATAGCAGCCATCCTAAAAAAGAAGGGTCATGGACATATGCCCTTACAGGCTCACCTGATACCTTGTGTTTGCAGAGTACTGAAGGTACAATCCGAGAAGAAATTTCAAGTGGACCCTATAGAAGTAACACAGAAAAGCCGACCCTCCACTAGATGATTCTTTTCTTTCAATAAACTTTATTCAATGTGTACAATGCATTCCACTTGACACCCCCTACTAGACCTAGCTCCTCCTCCTTTGACACATTTCACACCAGAAAAAGCTTCATCATCCTTAACAATTAAGCCCCTTCCAGGATGAATGAATCAGAGTTGAAGCAGAGTCTAACAAGTGGTGTCATGCAGAGTACATTGTACATGTAACATTTTTTAGGCCGCTTTCACATTGAGGCGTGGAGCCGCGGCGACGGTATAGCCGCGCTATTTGTAGCGCGGCTATACCGTCGTATTTACCACGATATTCGGGCGCTAGCGGTGAGGTTTTAACCACCGCTAGCGGCCGCGCTTTCCCATCGATTTCAATGGGAAGGCGCGGTATAGGAGCGGTGAACACACCGCTCCTATACCGCGGTAAAGATGCGCCTAGCAGGACTTTTGGAGCGCTCCTGCTAGCGCACCGCTTCAATGTGAAAGCCTTCGGACTTTCACATTGAACACTACAGGGCAGGTTTTTTCATGCGGTATAGCAGCGCTATTTTTAGCGCTGTACCGCATGAAAAACGCCTCAATGTGAAAGGGGCCTTATAAAAAAAAAAAAATCTAGCAGGAGGTGTGGCTTTTGTGTTTTTAGTTTAAATGTTTGGCCAGAAAGATGGATCCAGTATGGCCAATGCACCAAAGTGGCTGGTGATGAGGCCACAGTGGTATCTGAAATTGTTTCTGAGAGCCTAAAAGCAACTCTACTGCATGACAATTTTTCTGACAGGTCACATAATACAGCAAATTCAAAAAGTTCCATCCTTTATCATGAAGAGCTGTCCTTGATCTCTAGTCAAGCGACTTTGCTGAGATGATGTCATCAGTCTGCTGCAGACAGGAGCTAACATTTCCTTGTTTTCCTCTACTGCAGTTAGACTGCAGCAGAGTAACTTTGTAGCAAGTCATAAAAGGTGAGAAGTTGAAGCAGTGGTTAAGTACTTGGCATGCACATATCAAATATCTGGGGCTAGATCTACTGTAAAGGCCAAATCCACACAAAAATTAAATGTGACATATGGGTGGTTGCTGGGGAATGACTCACTAAGTTGTCCACATCTATTTCTTGGGATCTGCAGTTATGAGGTTGTTATTCTAGATTTCCAATCGATTCGTTTTACTTCTGCTTCATGCTCCTAGTGGTTAATGAAGGGAAGCCCCAGCAGAGTTTCTACCATAATACATTGAGGGGAAAAAAGTATTTGATCCCCTGCTGATTTTGTACGTTTGCCCACTGACAAAGAAATGAGCGGTCTATAATCAGTCTGAAATAAGTATTTGATCCCCTATCAATTATCAGGATTTCTGGCTCCCAGGTGTCTTCTATACGGGTAATGAGCTGAGATTAGGTGCACTCTCCTAAAGGGAGTGCTGCTAATCTCAGCTTGTTACCTGTATAAAAGACACCTGTCCACAGAAGCAACCAATCAGATTCCAATCTCTCCACCATGGCCAAGGCCAAAGAGATGTCCAAGGATGTCAGGGACAAAATTGTTTACTTACACAAGGCTGAAATGGGCTACAAGAACATCACTAAGCAGCTTGGTGAGAGAGTGACAACAGTTGGTGGGATTATTCACAAATGGAAGAAACACAAAATAACTGTCAATCTCCCTCGGTCCGGGGTGCCATGCAAGATCTTACCTTGTGCAGTTTCAATGATCATGAGAACGGTGAGGAATCACCCCAGAACTACACGGGAGAATCTTATCAATGATCTCAAAGCTGGGACCATCGTCACCAAGAAAACAAATTGGTAACACACTACGCCGCGAAGGACTGAAATCCAGCAGCGCCTGCAAGGTCCCCCTGCTTACGAAAGCACGTGTACAGGCCCGTATGAAGATTGCTAATGAACATCTGAATGATTCAGAGGAAAACTGGGCCAAAGTGTTGTGGTCAGACGAGACCAAAATCAAGCTATTTGGCATCAACATGAGGAGGAGGAGGAGGAGGAGGGAGTGAGGGAGGGAGGAGTGAGGGAGGGAGGAGTGAGGGAGGGAGAAGGGAGGAGGGAGAAGGGAGGAGGGAGAAGAAGGAGGGAGGGAGGGAGAAGAAGAAGGAGGGAGGGAGAAGAAGGAGGGAGGGAGGGAGAAGAAGGAGGGAGGGAGGGAGGGAGGGAGGGAGGGAGAAGGGGGGAGGGAGAAGAAGAAGGAGGGAGGGAGAAGAAGAAGGAGGGAGGGAGGGAGGAGAAGGAGGAGGAGGGAGGGAGGAGGGAGGGAGGGAGGGAGAAGAAGGAGGAGGGAGGGAGGAGGGAGGGAGGGAGGGAGAAGAAGGAGGAGGGAGGAGGGAGGGAGGGAGAAGAAGGAGGAGGGAGGAGGGAGGGAGGGAGAAGAAGGAGGGAGGGAGGGAGAAGAAGGAGGGAGGGAGAAGAAGAAGGAGGAGGGAGAAGAAGAAGGAGGAGGGAGAAGAAGAAGGAGGAGGGAGGGAGGGAGAAGAAGGAGGAGGGAGGGAGAAGAAGGAGGAGGGAGGGAGAAGAAGGAGGAGGGAGGGAGAAGAAGGAGGGAGGGAGAGAGAAGGAGGGAGGGAGAAGGAGGGAGGGAGGGAGAAGGAGGGAGGGAGGGAGAAGGAGGGAGGGAGGACGAGGAGGACGAGGAGAAGGAGAAGGAGAAGGAGGAGGAGGAGGAGGAGGAGGAGGAGGAGGAGGAGGAGGAGGAGGAGGAGGATGAAGGGAGAAGGGAGAAGTAATGCCTATGACCCCATGAACACCATCCCCACTGGGAGGTGGAAACATTATGCTTTGAGGGCGTTTTTCTGCTAAGGGAACAGGACAACTTCATCGCATCAAAGGGACGATAGATGGGCTCATGGGTTAAAACTTCTTTTCCTCAGCCAGGGCATTGAAAATGGGTCATGGATGGGCATTCCAGCATAACAATGACCCAAAACAAACAGCCAAGGCAACAAAGGAGTAGCTCAAGAAGCAGCACATTAAAGGTCCTGGCGTGGCTTAGCCATTTCCCATAGAAAATATGTAAATGGAGCTGAAGGTTCCAGTTACCAAATGTCAGCCTCAAAACTTTAATGACTTGGAGAGGATCTGCAAAGAGGACAAAATCCCTCCTGAGATGTGTGCAAATCTGGTGGCCAACTACAAGAAACATCTGACCTCTGATTGCCAACAAGTTTTGAAATGTGTTTTTCTGAATATTTTTCTTGTTTTTCTGTCTCTCGCTGTTAAAATAAACCAACCAATAAAATTATACAGACTGATCATTTCTTTGTCAGTGGGAAAATGTACAAAATCAGCAAAGGATCAAATACTTTTTTTCCCCTCACTGTAGCTCTGCCAGCTAGACAGAGCCAAGAACTTAAGGGGTCAAACAACTGGTGAATTAAAAGGAGTTGTAAAGGAACAAAATCTATGCATTAAGGTGAAAAAACATCTGATGATGCTGCCCCCCCCCCCCCCCCGTTTTACTTACCTGACCCCTCGAAAGTCGCGTGTTTGGTCCCAAGATCCTCTTCGCCGCTCAGCCTGGCCGCTGATTGGCTAGAGCGGATGGATTAAGAGCAGCACAGCCATTGGCTGGCGCTGCTGTCAATCACATCCAGTGACGCGGCACGCCAAGTGATACAGTGAGCGGGTATGGCCGCTCGCTGTATCATAGGAGCGCGCACGCAAGGACTCATCACCATGCGAGCTCTCTCGCATGAAGGTGATGAGTTCTTGCGGGGAGGACCAGAGACAGCCGCCGAGGGACCCCAGAAGCCGTGGATCGGGGCCACTCTGTGCAAAACGAACTGCACAGCACAGTGGAGGAAAGTATAACATGTTTATTATTTTAAAGAATTGTTTTTTTTCCCTTTAGTGACCCTTTAAGTTGTTCATATACAACTAAAGCAGAACTCCAGCTTTTAGAACCCATTCCCTTCAGTCTTTTAGTTACTCCAATGACATCACCAATGCTTCTCCCGAGGACTGGGGGGGGGGGGGGGTCATTCTTCCAGGATTGAGCAGTGCTCATGTAGTTGTAAATCAATCTTTGAGTACTGTGAGCCTCACAGGAAAGGGGCAGAACGATACAGTCAAACAGAACATGACCGGAGAGCCTGCAAATTAAGGGAATTCATTGGGGAACTAGTGTCCCTATTGGAAGATTTCCACTCTATTACTTTTCAGGGGCAACCCAAAATGTGGGATTTTCTTTTACTTTCAATCATAATGCTAAACAGGGCAAATACAGAGAGTGAATCTCATTACCGGGGGAACAGCCAGCAATAAAAACTGACAGGTGTTCTAATCCCTCTCCACTCTATCCAAAACCAAAAAAAGTTATGCCTTTAGTTATACTTTAGGTCTATGTAAACTCAATTTACTTTAAAGTGATCTTAAACGTTCTTTTTTTTCTTGGAAATAAACATGTCATACCTGCTCAGTGCAATAGATTTAAACAGAGCAGCCCCGATCCTCCACTTCTCGAGCCCTCCGCTGGCACTCTTGGCTCCTACCTCTTCATCAGTGCCCCCAATAGCAAGCCGCTAGCTATGGGGGCACTGGTGGGTGCTCGCTCTCGAGCCCCACACTATGCGTCCATAAATACACACAGAGCTGTTGCTCAGCCCCGCACCCTGCTCTCTGCTCATTGGCTCACTGGCTGTGACTGACAGCCCCCCGCCTAAACACTTACCTGCCTCCGGTCACAATCCAGCACTGTCCTGACTACAGCCCCACTCTCCCCTCATCCTGGTCTCGCATCCCAACTCCTGCCAGTCAAGGAGGAATTGGGGTGGCCATAATAGAGCCGAGCTGTATTTATGGAAGCACACATCCCAGGAGGAAGGGAGGAGTGGAATGCGCCGGTGGGGTACCCCAGAAGAGGAGGCAAGAGCCAGAGAAGGCAAGAGCCAGAGCAGGCAAGCATAGAGTAACATCTTGAAAAAATGTCCTTAAAGCGGAGGTCCACACAAAAATGGAACCTCAGTTTTTCGGACCCCCCCCCCCCCCCCTCTGGTGTCACATTTGGTACCTTTCAGGGGGAGGGAGGGTGCAGGTATTTGCACCCACTTCCCCCCCCCCCAGCAGAGACGACAGGGACCAGTTAGGATGCGCAGCGCATGCACAGAAGGGAACCGGGAAGTGAAGCCGCAACGCTTCATTTCCTGATTCCCTCACCATGGATGGCGGCGGGGCAGCCGAGAGCCGAGCGATTGCTGGGCTTCGTCTGCCTATATCGTGTGCACCCTGGACAGGTGAGTGTCCATTTATTAAATGTCAGAAGCTGCAGTATTTGTAGCTGCTGCCTTTTAATATTTTTTTTTTTTAGGCGGAACTCCGCTTTAGTAATCACTTTAATCTTTTAATGGGCTATCCATTTTTATTGTATTTTTGGCTGGAGTTCTATTTTCTTAGAACCTTTCACATCTAGCAACTTTATATGCTTTATGCCCCAGTTCCATGGTGAGTCAACTTCCATTTTCACAGGCCTGGGAGACCAGCAAAAACACGCTTACAACTTCCAGCGTACGGTTTAGCTTTTCACCGCCTTCTGAAGATTTACTGCACTGAGTATTATTTCTGACGGCATTAGTTAAAGCGTCATGCAGAAGTAAGATTGGCATGCATGTCTGTAACTTAAATGAATTACCCAATGCCTCCCTGGGGAGAAGAAAAATGGCAAATAGCTTTAGGCAATGCATCTTCTCTTACAAAATCTTCTTGTCACAAGACCGTCTGCACTGTAGTAAAAATCGCTGTATAAAAATATTTTTAGATAAGGAGGGCTGCGATGTCACCGGCAAGGAATTAGTGAGGGCATGGTAACTAAACAAACACATAGCAGGGTAATTAGCACTAAAAAAAAAAGAAAAAAGGAACATGTCGTGTTCTTACTTTTTCAGCATATGGTAGACTGTGATCTGTATGGCTCTCTCCCGGTGCAGCAGGAGTGGAGCCAGGGTATTTAGCAAGCTCTGCAAGCTGTCAGGGAGGTTGGTCTTGTGTCCAGCAACAAACTTGGCTGGGAGTTTGTGGTCCAGCAGCTGTTCTTTTGAAATGTAACGCAGAGCTTCGCCGAGCGACTGCAACACAGGGCTGTGATAAGACATCTCTGTAGCCTTGCTCTCCCCTGTACAGAATAAACAAAGAAAAGGGGGGGGGGGCACATTATTTTGTGAAGGAACATTCCACAGATGTACTTGTATTGTTGTCCATAAATTAGTGCAAGGGCCAATATGTGAACATAATAGATTGCGGGCTTACAAAGCCTTTTTTTCCATACTTTGGAGCTTTTGTAAAATTATTATTATTATTATTATTATTATACAGGATTTATATAGCGCCAACAGTTTGCACATTGCTTTACAACCTGAGGGCAGGCAGTACAGTTACAATACAAATCAATACAGGAGGGCCCTGCTCATTAGAGCTTACAATCTAGAACACAGATGTCAAAACACAAGGCCCGCGGGCTGAATCCGGCCCTCCAGGCCATTTCATGTGGCCCTCGCACCTTTCTTGCAGCTGCAGGAGAGCTCCAGCCCTTCTCCAGACCCTAAGGCCCCTTTCACATTGGGGCGTTTTTCATGCGGTACATCGCTAAAAATAGCGCTGCTATACCGCATGAAAAATCATGCCCTGTAGTCTTCAATGTGAAAGCCCGAAGGCTTTCACATTGAAGCGGTGCGCTAGCAGGAACGCTCCAAAAGTCCTGCTAGCCGCATCTTTACCGCGGTATAGGAGCGGTGTGTTCACCGCTCCTATACCGCGCCTTCCCATTGAAATCAATGGGAAAGCGCGGTAATACCGCGGTATTAACTCTTTTTCGGCCGCTAGCGGGGGTTAAAACCTCACCGCTAGCGCCCAAATATCGCGGTAAACACGATGGTATAGCCGCGCTACAAATAGCGCGGCTATACCGTCACCGCGGCTTGACGCTGCAATGTGAAAGCAGCCTAACTTTCTGCTTTCAAGCAATGCATCCAGCTTCTTCCCAGCAACAGCATAAGGAAAGGGGGGTGCACTGTGATGTAAGAGAGGGTGGGGGACTCAACTTCTGATGGTGGGGTGGCTCTTGACATCTAATGTAAAAGGGAGGGGGATGCGCTGGACATCTAATCTTATAGACACAACCGGCCCTTTTGAGGACAATCATAATGCGGATGTGGCCCACGATAAAATTGAGTTTGACACCCCTGATCTAGAAGGGAGGGTCAAGTGAAAAAAAAAAAAAGGTAATAACTGTGGGGGACGAGCTGATAGAGAAAATTTAAAATAAAGTTATGTGGTGGTAGGCTAGGCGTCTCTGGAGAGGAGGGTTTTCAGGGATCGTCTAAAAACGGGGATATGCAATTAGCGGACCTCCAGATCTTGCAGAACTACAAATCCCATGAGGCATAGCAAGACTGACAGCCACTAGCATAACACCCAGAGGCAGAAGCATGATGGGACTTGTAGTTTTGCAACAGCTGGAGGTCCGCTAATTGCATATCCCTGGTCTACGAGCTAATAGAGTAGGCGATAATCAGACAGATTGGGGTAATGAGTTCCATAGGATTGGAGAGGCTCTGGAAAAGTCCTGCAGGCGAGCATGGGAGAAGGTTAAATATTTAGGTTTCTGTAGAAATGCTGGGGAAAAGTATAAATAAGACAGAGAAGTGACTTTATGTGAAAAGGAGTAAGCTCTAATATTATGCAAGGAGCGATTTTCATGCATTTATAAAAAAGTTTATAGAGAAAGATTGGATTGGTTTGGCCAGCCACAGACATGGGATGGTGTTTGAGCGATCAGATCACTAAAATATTGATTTATTTTTAGGAAAGATAACTCCAAAAGCATTTATGATCATCTTACCCAGTGGTCTCCAAACTGTGGCACAGGGGCCGGATGCGTTCCTTTGCTTGCTTTTTATTCAGCTCTAAGGACGTTATTCCCCCCACTGTCAGCAAAAGTGGGGCATAGTTCCTGTCACTGAAACAAGGCACTGTTCCTTAAACCAGGGACCCTCCAGTTGTTTAGGAAATACAATTCCCATCATGCCTAGTCATGTCTGTGAATGTCTGAGTTGTACAATGCCTCATGGGACACGCAGTTCCTCAACAGCTGGAGGGCCGTAGTTTGAAGATCCCTGCCTTAAACCGATACCAATGATGGGGCACCATTCCCCCCAATGACACCGATAATGAGGCCACTGACACCAATGATGGGGCACTATTACCCCCACTGATATGAATGAGAAGGCACCATTCCTCCCTCCAATACCAAAGATGGGACACTAGTCATCCCACAGACACCAATGATGAGACAATATTCCCCCCAGTGACACCAAAGATGGGGGACTATGCCACCATACCAAAAACAAGCTACTATTCCTCTCACCGTCACCGATGATGAGACACCATTCCCCCCACAGATGCCAAATGATAAGACAATATTTCTCCCCCTAATAGCAAATTCCTCCCACTGACATTAACATTGGGGCACTCACTATTCCTCCCTCCAATACCAAAGATGGGACATACTTCCTCCCACTGACACCAATGATAAAACAGTATTTCTTCCACTGACACCAATGATGAGACACTATTCCTCCCACTGACACCAACGACGAGACACTATTCCTCCCACTGACACCAATGATGAAACAGTATTCCTCCCACTGACACCAATGATGAGACACTATTCCTCCCACTGACACCAATGATGAAACAGTATTCCTCCCACTGACACCAACGACGAGACACTATTCCTCCCACTGACACCAATGATGAGACACTATTCCTTCCACTGACACCAATGATGAGACACTATTCCTCCCACTGACACCAATGATGAGACACTATTCCTCCCACTGACACCAATGATGAGACACTATTCCTTCCACTGACACCAATGATGAGACACTATTCCTCCCACTGACACCAATGATGAGACACTATTCCTTCCACTGACACCAATGATGAGACACTATTCCTTCCACTGACACCAATGATGAGACACTATTCCTCCCACTGACACCAATGATGAGACACTATTCCTCCCACTGACACCAAAGATATGACACTATTCCTCCCACTGACATGAAAGATATGACACTCTTTCCCCCCCCACTGACTCCAATGATGGGGGAACTAATACTCCCACCAGACATTTTCTACTCTCACAGTCCGGCCCCGCTAAAGTTTAAAGAACAGTAACCTGGCTCTTTGCTTAGAAAGTTTGGTGACCCCTGGTCTTACCCAAACATGTATACTTATGGAAAACCCTTTCTTAAAGTGGAGGTTCCACCTATCTAACAACTTAACCTTAAACACAAGGGCATAGTTAGCCTAAAAAACGTTCGCCAAACAAAACATTTTAAACCGTTTGTTTACCTTTCTTTATGGTCTGTGAAGCAGGCACTTCCTGGTCTGTCTGAGTGGGGCTGGGCGTGTCTATTTCTTTCCAGCATAGGGATTCAGAATGCCAGGAGCTAAGATGGAAACGTCCATCGCTGTATTTTATAAAGTTTACTTTCTGATGAATTAAGAATGCTGGCGCCTAGATTCCTGGGACGGGTGAGTACATTATTGTACATGTACTAAGCGGGAGAAAGGATTTTTTTTTAAAAAAATGAATTTCGGGGGAACCACTGCTTTAATGAAAACGTTTTGCTGGTTGGATCTGGACAGACACCTACGGCTTCCGTCTTATCTCAGGGATAAAATAGGGCCCTCCCCAGGAAAATCCAATTTAAGCTACCGATTTTTTTTTCTGATTGGTCAACCAGTTTCTGCTGAGATCCAGCCTTGTTATGTAGCTTCGCTGGAGGAATCGTCCTTTTTTCTTTTAAATCTGCCTACAGACAGACTTGAAAAAAAAAATCTATATGTACTGTATATGGACACCTTTAAAAGGGGAAAGGTTTAGCTTCAGTAACACGGTATATACCCATATTTAGGGTGTAACATGTTACAACGCTCCAGCCCCGAGGCCCATGACAGCGGGTATAAGGCAGCAGTGTGATCCAGGGGGAAATCGCACTGGAACATGGTGTGTATAAGGCAGCGGTGTGATCCAGGGGAGAGGAGCATCGTAGTGGAACATTGTGTGTATAAGGCAGCGTTGTGATCCAGGGGAGAGGAGCATCGTAGTGGAACATTGTGTGTATAAGGCAGCGGTGTGATCCAGGGGAGGGGAGCATCGTAGTGGAACATTGTGTGTATAAGAAAGTGGTGTGAACCAGGGGAGGGGAGCATTGCACTGGAACATTGTGTGTATAAGGCAGCGATGTGTCCAGGGGAGGGGAGCATCGTACTGGAACATTGTGTGTATAAGGCAGCAGTGTGATCCAGGGGGAGGGGGCATCGCAATGGAATATTGTGTGTACAAGGCAGCAGTGTGATCCAGGGGGAGGGGGCAGAGCACTGGAACATTGTGTGTATAAGGCAGCAGTGTGATCCAGGCTGGGGGGGTCAGCGCACTGGAACATTGTGTGTATAAGGCAGCGGTGTGATCCAGGGGGAGGGGGCATCACACTGGAACATTGTGTGTATAAAGCAGCAGTGTAATCCAGGGGGAGGGGGCATCACACTGGAACATTGTGTGTATAAAGCAGCGGTGTAATGCAGGGGGAGGGGGCATCACACTGGAACATTGTGTGTATAAAGCAGCAGTGTGATCCAGGAGGAGGCATCACACTGGACCATTGTGTGTATAAAGCAGCAGTGTAATCCAGGGGGAGGGGGCATCACACTGGAAGATTGTGTGTATAAAGCAGCAGTGTGATCCAGGAGGAGGAGGCATCACACTGGACCATTGTGTGTATAAAGCAGCAGTGTAATCCAGGGGGAGGGGGCATCACACTGGAACATTGTGTGTATAAAGCAGCAGTGTGATCCAGGGGGAGGGGGCAGCGCACTGGAACATTGTGTGTATAAGGCAGCGGTGTGAGCCAAGGGAAGGGGCATCGCACTGGACCATTGTGTGTATAAGGTAAGTAAAACTCAGGTTAGCGGTCCACTGGTTTCAAAATTGCGAGATTAGTGGTCGGTGGGTTCCGAAAGGTTGACAATTACTGGACTAGCACATTTGTTAATGAATGTGAACATGTCCTTTAAGTTGTAATGGGCTATTTGCAGATGCTTTTTTCAATGTGACCATAAATAAAGGAAATCCCATTTAACCATGGCAGCAGTGGAACCTACCTGCTAATTTAACCAGCATTGGTAACAATAAACTGTGGATGCCTTCGGAGAAGAACTCGTTCCAGTCGGAGATCAGATTGGTGGAAAGCTTTTCAGCATCGCTCACAGGGACAGCTTGAATCTCATTGCACTCAGAGATAAGATTGGCGGGAAGCTTTTCAGTATCGCCTGCAGAGACAGCTTGAAAATAGCCAGACAAATCCGATGCCAAGCTGCAACTTACGCAAGCAAATAGTCGTACAAGTGGAAGACGGTAGAGAGCAGAGCTGTCACACGCAGTCTGAGAATGTGGAAAGAGAAGAATATTTGATTAGATCAGAAAAAGAGATGGAGAAGCTTTATTAAAGCAGAAATACTTCCAGCTTATCTGTAATTGAAGTAACCTGCAACACATTACACTTTAATAAGTAAATCAAAATAATCCCTATAATGACTACCAGAGGAATACAGAACATAGGATCCTGATTTATCCATCACTGATCAGCCCTGATCTCTGGGCATTTCCAGGCACGCAGAGACTTTTATGGACAAAAAATTCAAAACCTTTGTAAAAAAATGAGGCAATGTAAAGTGCGGAAGAGAGTTTTGTGGGACAACACTGCCCTCTAGAGGCAATCGGTGTTAACAGCAGATGATCAGGTTATAGAGGTCAAAATGCATTTCCAAGAACATCAGAAATCACGTGCAACTGTTAGTCATAACATAACATAAATCCCCACCAATATGACGATCGAGGAATATTTGTGTGTGATGCAATCAAATTTTTCCAACTGCTATTTAGGAGTCTCAGACTGAGGCCCCCGAGACATAAGCATTAAACAGATGCTCGATTCAGACACCCCATCGATCGAAAACAAATTCTGACAATTTTAAAATACCTGGAATTAAGTTATTATTAGGCTATAAAATGCTTGATATGCATGAACTTGCTTATATGCCGGGAAAGGTTGTATAGTGCAACATCAGCAAACACACAACCCATTTTCAAAGTAAGTACAAAAAAACATTAAAGCGGGGATTCACCCTATTAATAAAAAAAACATTTTTTTTCCCTCTAGCATAAAATGAGGCATAGTAGCGCGAGCTACAGTATGCCTGTCTTTATTTTTGTATCCCCGTACTCACTGTGCACTCGTAGATACAAGATTACGACTCCCAGCGGGGAATGGGCGTTTCTATGGAGAGAGAAGGTGATTGACTTCTCCGGAAATAGCCGAAATAGGACTTGGCGCTTCACGGCGCCTGCGCATAGTCTGTGCGCAAGCGCCGTATAGCGCCGTGAAGAGCCGAGACCTGTTCCGGCTGTCTTCGGGGAGCGTGACGTGCCAGAGCCGGCCGTCAATCACCTTCCCTCTCCATAGGAACGCCCATTCCCCGCGGGGAGTCGTAATCTTGTATCTACGAGTGCACAGTGAGTACGGGGATAAAAAAATAAAGACAGGCATACTGTAGCTCGCGCTACTATGCCTCATTTTATGCTAAAAAGTTGTTATGGAGGGTGAACCACCGCTTTAAAGTGGATTTATAGGTGCAATATTTTTTTGTTTTAGTTTTAAATTATGTGCCCTGTGCACATACACCCTCTATAGCGGTGTTTCTCAACCCCAGTCCTCAAGGCGCCCCAACAGGTCATGTTTTCATGTTTTCCATTATTTTGCACAGGTGATTTAATCAGTTTCACTGCCTTAGTAATTACCACAGCCATTTCATCTGAGGGAAATCCTGAAAACATGACTTGTTGGGGCGCCTTGAGGACTGGAGTTAAGAAACACTGGACTCTATAATCACCCAGACAGGAAAAAAAAAAAAAAAAAAAAGGGACATTTAAAATGTAAAACACTTCCGGTGACACCCGTCAAATAGGAGAATCCTGCTCACTTCTTTTGATTCTCTGGGACATAAAGTTAAAGAGGAACGCCAGGCAAACAGCTACATAATAAAGATGAAATACATAAATGAGAGTCGTTTTGCTCACCAAAAGGATTTGTATTTCTGTCTATCCAGGTCTGAGATTTACACACAGTACATAGCCTGGGGCCAAGTGCACAATACATCAAAATATTTGTGACATCAACAATATAAAACTTTGTAGAATTTATAAAGTGCTTCAGTGATCGGTGAAAAATTACTCTGATGCTTCCACAGAAATAAGGCGATTCCCCCTTCGGTGACCCCACCCTGCTTCAGAAAAAAACATCCGAAATTGCCGCTGTATGGCATGCGTTCCACAGAGGCGGAAATTGCTTCACTGGTTGCCGCGAACCGGAATGTACTTTGATGGCAGCCTGGAGGGGTGAAACGCGTTAACCTAACTTCCGGTTCGCGGCAACCAAACGCATTAACGCGTTTCACCCCTCCAGGCCGCCATCAAAGTACATTCCGGTTCGCAGCAACCAGTGAAGCAATTTCCGCCTCCGTGGAACGCATGCCATACAGCGGCAATTTCGGATGTTTTTATGAAGCCCGTCTTTGCCAGAAATCCTGTACGTGGCGCTTAAAATGCGCTTGATAACTCATGTTTAGGAGAGTTTCACTATGAGCTCGTTCTCTCTCTGTTTTTCATCTATGGAGTGTGGAATATCCTTCCTGCCGTAAAGTATTTTCTTGGAAAGAGCGTGTATGAGGAACCATTCTACACATCCCCAGATCTGCTTTATTTGATCACAGACTGCGAAGCTGAGGATCCATTACTTTTGGTATGTAAAGAGGTGTCTGTATATTGGGGCCCCAAGAGGACGTCTGTATCATATGCCTATCTCTTTGATTTCTACTGTGCACTGACGCTATGGCGGAATTTTTTTAAGGAACATTAATAAAATTTGATATATTTTTTTTTTTATAAATCGGTCTCATGTGGGTGCTAATAAACTCCATTACCAGCAGGATTGGTTCACACTACTGCCAACTATGTCGTAAAAATGTGGATATGGCACAGGTAAAGGTCTCCCGCTCTCTCTCTCAATACACAGTATTAAGAACTAAGGGTATGCAGACTTTTGAAACAGGGGTCATTTCACTTGTTGCCATGTTAAGTTATAGGATTGTGCCATTCTGGGGGGGGGGGGTGTTTGCAGCCCCCCCAAAGGAATAAATCACCAGCCACCACTGACATACCATATATGTATGTTATGAAGCACAACAACTGTAAGGCTGCATTCACACCTAGGCGTACAAAATCGCAGTGTTTTGTCCCGCGAATTGCGGCGACAAATTGCGGCGTCTTGTACCGCGATTTGCGGCGACAAAACGCCACGATTGTGAATGCAGCCTCAGCCCCTCTATGGAGATGGTTCACATCTCCTATGCCGAACGCCGCCTGAAAAAAAGGTCCGGGACTTTTTTTCAGGCGGCAGGCGTACGGCGTTCGGCGTGGAGATGTGAACCATCTCCATAGAGGGCAATGTGTTTCATCCCTCCAGCGTCTCGGGGCTGCTGCAGCGTCACACTACAGGCGACAAAACGCCTAGGTGTGAATGGGGGCTAAGTGAAGTCAAACACCTGATCTAATTACCTTCTCCACACCAGTGATGCTTAAAGTACTGAAGACAGGAGGCCAACATTACAAACAGGTGTCGGTTGGTCAAGTCACTCCTGACTCTGCTTCCTGATTGGCCGGGAGGAGGATCAGTGTGACAATAGCGAATGTTCACACAACTGGGTGGGCTCAGGGCACACTTCTCTGCGCCCCAAGCCCACCATTTTTGAAGCCTAATCACATGCGTCAGGTGCCCTGCATGTAGATTAGGGGGCCGGACGCATGGATAGGAAGGGCGGCGCTTACACGTCACTAATGGATGGGCCACCACTGACAACCATGCACCTATACAGCCAAAACTATTTTTGATAATCTTTGGTTAGAGAACGGAATAGTTAGAAATCCTGTTTTCATCTTATGTCAGTGTCACATTGGTGGTGTGGGGGGATTCGGGGGATTTCCCTGCTTTCTAGCTCAGTGAAACAAGAGGTAATATTTCAGCATGAGCTTGTTTTAACCACCTCAATCTAGGACATTTTAATACGTTCAGTAGACATGAAGTAGTTGAGGAGAAACCCAAGCACTCACTGTAAGGCCTCTTTCACACGAGATGGATCCGAGATGATCCGCCCCGTGGACCTCCGCTTGCTCAGCGGGGATCACTCCGTTGATCCCCGCTGAGCCGCTGGATGACAGGGCAGTCCCCGCACACTGTGCAGGGGCCGCCCTGTCAGATCTCCACTCTCCCCTATGGGGGGGATCAGATGAACACGGACCGTCTGTCAGTGTTCACCCGATCCGATGACGGATGGAAAAATAGGGTTTTCCTCCGTCTGCAGAATCGGAACCCGGATGAGATCGGGCGTCAGCGGATGTTCATCCGCTGACACCCGCAATCTCATAGGGATCAATGTATGTCCCTTTTTCATCCATATACGGATGGATGAAAAAGTGGACATACGGTCCGCCCGTGTGAAAGAGCCCTAAGGCTGCTTAGTTTCTGCCCTTTCCCAATGAGGTTCCAGCACTAGGGAGAGACAACACTGAGCACATCACACAACAGTAGAGCAAGGAATGCCAACTTGTTAACTTACCTCTAACCACGCCAGCATAGAACACATGATAAAGTCCCATTCAGCATCCCCCAGACAGGGTATAGAAGTGGAGGAGGATTTCAGCAAGGCAGAAAAAAATCTTATTATCTCAACATTCAACCCGATCAGCTGTGGATTACCATTCTGCAAATTGCTGGGGAAAAAAAAAAAAAGATAGTTTGATAAATGAAACCACAAAATAATACAGCGACAATGTCAATACAACTACAAGATTCTAGCACAGTCTTATTAAAAATTACACTTTAGTTTATCACAATATCTATCTATATACACACACACACACACACACACACACACACACACACACACACACAAAAGTGAATACACCCCTCACATTTTTGTAAATATTTTATTATGTCTTTTCATGTGACAACACTAAAGAAATGACAGCAGCTCTATGATGTCGTCATGGAGGAGTGGAAGAGGACTTCAGTGGCAACCTGTGAAGCTCTGGTGAACTCCATGCACAAGAGGGTTAAGATAGTGCTAAAAAAAAAAATGTATGTATGTATGTATGTATGTATGTATGTATGTATGTATGTATGTATGTATGTATGTATGTATATATATATATATATATATATATATATATATATATATATATATTTATTATATATGTCAGCCCCTTGACCAGTGCCCCCAAAAGCAAGCTGCTTCTCCCAATCTGGATTAATTTGGTTGGATGAGAAGATTGTCACAATATTTATAGGTGCCTCCACATGTGAGCAGATGCTGCTAGAGGACCAGTCTTGCAGAAAGAGAGACATTGGGGGTTATTTACTGAAGGAAAATCCACTTGGCACTACAAGTGCAAAGTGCACTGAAAGTGCAAGCGACATTAGGGTAAAGGCCCCAGTAATTTTATTACCCCTCCTGTCCCCAAACTTAGGCACTGTTCTTGCCACAGATGGGTCCAGGATCCTTCTACTCCACCCCCAGAAACATCCTGAATCCTCACGCGACACAGAGGGTAGCGAGCAATAGGTTCCTGATGCCATCAGTGAAACTGCTGAGAGGAGGATGCACGGGCATCTTTTCCGAATGCTGTGCGTGGCTAAGAATGCACACAGCTTGATTCAGGGAGCAAGTATGCAAAAGTGTTTCCTGGACCTTAAAAAAAAAAAAGGAAGAAAAAACACACAGTGGGTTAATTTACTAAAACTGGCGAGTACAAATCTGGTGCAGCTGTGCATTGTAGCCAAATAGCTTCTAACTTCAGTTTGTTCTATTAAGCTTTAAAAAAAAAAAAAAAAAAATACAGAAGCCGATTGGCTATCATGCACAGCTGCACCAGTTTTTCACTCTCCAGCTTTAGTAAAGCAGCCTCACAGAGTTCAAAATCACTTTAAGCTCCCGTTCAACATCTGCGCGAGTTGATGGGTCAAATCTGAGCCTACTGCCAGCGATAGGAGCAATACAAACGGTGTAATTCCTACTTTCCCGCGCTGCACAGATTTCCAAAAGTAGTTCCTGCACTACTTTTGGTAACTATGGGGTGCAATCTCAATAGACATTTGTACATGAACCCACACAGATGTCTTTCAAGTCACCCCCCGAAGTCAGACTGAAATACAGCTTTAAAATGGTGCGAGTTCAGATAAACTTGTGCGATTTCAAAGCTGTTTTCAGTGTGAACAAGGGCTAAAGACCCTTTCAAGTAAAAAAATATTGCATTTAGAATATATATATATTTTTTAGGCGCCTGTAAAGCATTGCATCTCCAATCAGCAGATCATGGGTGCAATGTCAGGCTCGTGCAGACTGTCAGTATAGCTGTCTGCCCGTACCTCCAACACTGGGCAGGCAATTACTGAAGTCCAGGAAGATCAATGGACTACTAAAGCGCTCAACCAGCGTCCTTGCGGCTCATTGAGAACTGCAAGCCGTCAGCCACAATGACTTTGTTTATGAATGACACAGCCGTGTGGGTGGAGCCCCGCATGGCAGCGCTCATTTTCAAATTGTGACAGCGGGTGCGGGGAGAAGGTCCTCAGTCCACTCTCACACTGAGGAAGCGAGGGGATCAGGCGTGAGGTATAAGATGCTCACCATGTTACCTTAAATACAGGTGTAACATGTTGATAAAGGTGAACTTATCCTTTAAATTATTCAACCCATTAAAGCTGGGGTTCACCCTTAGAGGGCACTTTTCCCCCTTAGATTCCTGCTCGTTTTTACTAGGGGAATCGGCTATTTATTTTAAAATATGTGCAGTACTTACCCGTTTACGAGATGCATCCTCTCCGTCGCTTCCGGGTATGGGCTTCGGGAATGGGCGTTCCTTCTTGATTGACAGTCTTCCGACTGAGAGGCTTCCGACGGTCGCATTCATCGCGTCACGATTTTCCGAAAGAAGCCGAACGTCGGTGCGCAGGCGCAGTATAGAGCCGCACCGACGTTCGGCTTCTTTCGGCTACGAGTGACGCGATGGATGCGACCGTCGGAAGCCTCTCGGAAAGCTGTCAATCAAGAAGGAACGCCCGCTCCCGAAGACCCATACCCGGAAGCGACGGAAGAAGATGCAGCTCGAAAACGGGTAAGTACAGCTCATATTTTACTACAAATAGCCGATTCCCCTAGACCGAACGAGCAGGAACCTTATGGGAGAAAAAAAAAATCATAAATGGGTGAACTCCCGCTTTAAGCATGGTAACCTGCAGATTTTTCTGTGAAATGTTTACCTGCTGCTTTTTTATTTTATTTTTGTGTGCTCACTATATAATAATTAATGCCAATTTGTGATCACTTACTTGCTGAAAAGAAAGAGCTCTTCCTGCTCGTTCTTCCAAGAGAAAATTATTTTTAATGTTCCAGGAAGAAAATCAGGAGAAGGAGGGGACTCGGAATCCAGGCAAGAGTTAATAATGGCAAGATAACCAAATCCTCCTGGAAATGAAAGTAAAAGAAAGTTGCAAAATGCAATCTTACAAAACAGCACCATATATGGAATACAACAGTCATGGCAAACAAGTAGTGATTTGGTTCATTGTAAATAGTAAATGGCCAAGAACATAGAACAGAAGCATAACAGAAACGATTGTTTAACCACTTCAGCCCTGGAAGGATTTGCCCCCGTAATGACCAGACCATTTTTTGCAATATGGCAATGCGTCGCTTTAACAATTGCGTGGTCGTGCCATCAAAATTGATGTTTTTTTCCCCCCCACAAATAGAGCTTTCTTTTGACAGTATTTGATCACCTCTGCCGTTTTTATTTTTGTACAATAAACAAAGAGCAATTAAAAAAAAAAAAAAAAAAAAAAAAAAAATTTGTTTTCACTTTTTGCTAGAATATATAATCCAAAAACAGATTTAAAAAAAAAAAAAATATTCATCAGTTTAGGCCAAAATATATTCTTCTACATATTTTTGTTTAAAAAATTAAAAATAAGCGTATATTGGATTGGTTTGCGCAAAAGTTATCGCGTCCACAAACTATGGGATAGATTAAGGACTTATTTTTTTTAATTATTGTTTTTCACTAGTAATGGTGGTGATGTGCGATTGTTAGCGGGACTGCAACATTGCGGCGGACAAATCTGCCCCCAAATTACACGTTTTGGTCAGTAGTGACATTATTACATTGATCAGTGCTAAAAAAAAATGCACTGATCAATGTAAAAATTACACTGGTATGGGATGTGACTGACTGGAGGAGGATACCGATCGTTGTTCCTAGCTAGTAGGAACTCACGATCTGCCTCTCCTCACAGAACAAGGATTTGTGTGTTTACACACACGTCCCTGTTCTGGCTCTTGTGCCCGCGACCGCCGGCCACTCGCATTGGCACCCCTGCAGTGGAGCGGGCGTGTGGTCATTGATTACCCCCCCCTGCGGCGTATGCGCACCCACTATTCAGTTTAAAGGAGCCGACGTACGGCTTTGACGGCTCACGGGATCGTGCCGACATGCCACAGTATAAAGACGGTGGCTGGCCAGTAAGTGGTTAAAGAATCAAACTTACATAGGTGGATGCAGCATTAACCCGATGCTGCATCTGTCCCCTACCAGCTCCAAGACTAAGAACTGAGCAATCAAACAGCGCTGATCGCTCAGTTCTCAGAGTTCTGTGAGCAGAGAGCTGGTGACTGTCAAGGCTGTCTGCCCATTCATTTACTTTGTTTAATTCTGTAACAGGTACTCAATATGTCCTGTGAGTTGGCAGTGCTGTGTCACACATTTCACAGAGCCTGCCTTCTGAACTAGAGGAGCTGAGGGGAGGAGTTTCATTAGGTAGAATCAGTACAGGAATCCCCGCTTGCAGGCAAGGTACCATGGGATATGTAGTTCAATGAATTTAAAAGTAAAACCAAAAAGGAACGAGCAGAGAGGAAGCTGCAAAGCGTGTAGGAAATCAAAAAAAGGTTGCAGAAAGAGATGGCCAACAGACAGGATAAGCCATCAGAACATGAAAAGGTGATTTATCAAGTAAGCAGTTTTACCTTTGATATTAAGAAAGCAAGGAAAAAAGGGATTTTTAATACAGCTTACCTGTAAAATCCTTTTCTTGGAGTACATCACGGGACACAGAGCGGCATATTCATTACTATGTGGGTTATATGGAGTACCTTCAGGTGATGGACACTGGCAATCTCAAACAGGAAGTGCCCCTCCCTATATAACCCCCTCCCATAGGAGGAGTACCTCAGTTTTGTAGCAAGCAGTATGCCTCCCAAAATGGTCCCCAAAAGAGGGGTGGGAGCTCTGTGTCCCGTGATGTACTCCAAGAAAAGGATTTTACAGGTAAGCTGTATTAAAAATCCCTTTTTCTTTCTCGTACATCACGGGACACAGAGCAGCATATTCATTACTATGTGGGATGTCCCAAAGCAATGCTTACAATGAGGGGAGGGAGAACATCTTTCCAAGACAAAAGGATTTAATTTAGAGATATACTCCAATTATAATAAATCCAACTTAGTTGAGAAAAAATAATTTTTAAATTTAACTCAAAAGGGAGCCCCCGGAATCCGAGGGTCTCAAACTGCAGCCTGCAGCACTGCCTGCCCAAAGGCTGTATCAGTATTCCTTCTTACGTCCAACTGGTAGAATTTTGTAAACGTGTGGACAGAAGACCAGGTTGCCGCCTTGCAAACTTGAGCCGTAGAGATCTGGTGGTGTGCTGCCCAGGAGGCGCCCATGGCCCTAGTAGAATGAGCCTTTAATGATAACGGAGGAGGCAACCCTTTCAAGCCGTAGGCCTGAGTGATTAACCGTTTAATCCATCTCGAGATGGTGGATTTTGCAGCTGCCTGCCCCTTCTTGGGCCCATCCGGTAAAATGAACAACACATCTGTTTTCCGGATCTTCTCTGTAGCTTTAAGATAGGCCTTCATGGCCCTGACAATATCCAAGGTATGCAGCAACCCTTCCTTTCTGGAAGTAGGTTTAGGGAAGAAGGATGGTAATACCAAATCCTGGTTTAGATGAAAACTGGATATAACCTTCGGTAGGAAGGAAGGATGAGGGCGGAGAACGACCCTGTCCTTATGTAAAATAAGATATGGTTCCTTACAGGATAAGGCTGCTAGTTCCGAGACTCTTCTGGCGGAAACTATGGCGACCAAAAATACTAACTTCCTTGTTAGTAAAACCAAAGGAATTTCAGCCAACGGCTCAAAAGGTTGTTTCTGTAAACTTGACAGAACAAGATTTAAATCCCACGGACAAAGCGGGGATTTAACTGGAGGATTAATACGTAAGACCCCTTGAAGGAAGGTCTTAACTAGCGAGTGGGTGGCCAGCGGCCGCTGAAACCACACTGACAAAGCTGAAATCTGTCCTTTGATTGTGCTTAATGCCAGTCCTTTATCCACTCCTAGCTGGAGAAAACTTAATACTCTATCGATGGTAAACTTGCGAGAAAGCCATCGCTTGGACTCACACCAGCCTACATAGGCCTTCCAGACCCTGTAATAAATCACCCTAGAGACCGGTTTCCTGGCTCTGATTAGGGTAGAGATTACTTTCTGAGACAGACCTCTACCCCTGAGAATCAGGGATTCAGCTTCCAGGCCGTCAAATTTAGATGCCGTAAGGCAGGGTGGAGGATCGGATCTTGCGATAGCAGGTCTGGCCGTAGAGGAAGAGTCCAAGGGTCTCCCACTACCATCTTCAGGATTAGTGAATACCATGCCCTTCTGGGCCATGCTGGAGCTACCAGGATGACTGGTATGTGCTCCACCCTGATCCTGCGCAGCAGGCGGGGGTAGTAACTGGAGCGGGGGAAATGCATAAAGAAGTTTGAACTGATGCCAAGGGCAAACTAACGCATCGGTTCCGCAGGCTCTGGGATCCCTTGTGCGGGACATGAACCTGTCTAGCTTCTTGTTTAGTCTCGATGCCATGATATCCACGTCCGGCACTCCCCACTTCTGGCAGAGTGTCTGAAAGACCTGTGGATGCAGAGACCACTCCCCCGGCAATAGAGTCTGGCGACTTAAGAAGTCCGCCTGTAGGTTGTCCACTCCGGGAATGAATATAGCCGATATGCAGGGCACATGGGCTTCTGCCCACAAGAAAATCAAGCTCACTTCTTTCTGAGCGGCTTGACTCTTGGTTCCCCCTTGGTGATTTATGTATGCCACCGCCGTGGCATTGTCCGATTGTATTCTCACCGGGAACCCCTGCAGTTTGGACGTCCAAGCCCTGAGGGCTAGCCGGGCAGCTCTGAGCTCCAAGATATTGATGGGCAACTGCTTCTCTGCTGCTGCCCAAGTGCCCTGGCGAGTGCAACCATCCAAAATTGCTCCCCAGCCGATCAGGCTGGCGTCTGTGGTTACTATCTTCCAGGTCACAGGACTGAACGTCTTTCCCTTCAGGAGATTCTGAGGGTTTAACCACCAAGATAGACTTTGCCGGACTCTTGGTGAGAGTGGCAAAGGAATCTCCAAGGCCTGAGGCCTCTTGCTCCATGCTGACAGGATGGCTGCCTGCAGGATGCGAGTGTGGCTCTGAGCATACGGTACCGCCTCGAAGGTGGCCACCATCTTGCCTAGTAGCCGCATACATAGGCGAACAGTTGGCTTTCTCTTGCTCAGAACTATTTGTATTAGCTCTTTGATGGCCTTGACCTTTAATAGAGGTAGAAACACCTTCTGTTGTTCTGTATCCAATCTCATGCCGAGATATTCCAGCTGCCTTGTGGGCCGAAATGCTGATTTGTCTCGATTTAGGACCCAGCCGAACCTCTCGAGGTACTGAACCGTGAGGGCGACTGCTCGTTCCAGGCCAGGAAACGAGTGGTCTACGACCAAGAGGTCGTCCAGGTAAGCTAGGACCGTGACCCCTTGGGTCCTTAGATTGGCTAGGATTGGGGCTAGGACCTTCGTGAATACCCGGGGGGCCGTAGCCAACCCGAAGGGGAGCGCCACAAATTGGAAATGACGCTGAGCCACCGAGAAGCGTAGAAATACCTGATGTGGCTGAAAAATTGGCACATGAAGGTAAGCATCCTCTATGTCTATGGACGCCATGAAGTCGTCCTTCTGGAGCACGGCGACAGCTGACCAAATAGTTTCCATCCTGGAATGAGCGGACCTTTAGGTACGCATTTACTCCCTTTAAGTCCAAAATTGGCCTGACATCGCCGTTGGGCTTTGGGATGATAAACAGGTTGGAGTAGAACCCCAAGCCCTGTTCCTGGACTGGTACTTCTACTATCACCTTCTGGCACAGCAGATGATTCAATGCCGCCATCAACGCGGCTCCCTTCACCGGGTCGCCTGGTACTCTTGACTCCTGGTAATGAGGAGGGGATTCTGAAAATTCTAGTTTGTAGCCCGTGGCCACGGAAGACCGTACCCAGCAGTCGGGAATGCTGGCCTCCCAAACTTCTGCAAAGAGACGTAGCCTTCCCCCCACCATCGTGGGTGGGGGCGCCCCTTCATAAGGCCGACTTGGGGGCTGGCTTCGCAGGCTTGCGGTACCACTGCTTCTTGCCCCCAGTGGCTTGGCCTTGTGGCTTATTGTTAAAGCCTGATCTTGCAGGAGGCCGTCGATACTGTCTGGTATTAGAGGGCCCCTGTCCCGGGGAGGGCTGGCGCTTAAACGCGGGCCCTCGGGCTTTCTTCTTGACTGGCAAGAGAGTGCTTTTGCCGCTTGATATAGTCTGAATATATCTATCCAGATCTTCTCCGAAGAGTCGTCCTCCATGGAAGGGAAACCCTACCAGGAGCTTTTTGCATGGGGGCTCAGCCTCCCAACTCTTCAACCATAAGAGCCTTCTCATATGGATTAGAAATAAGGATAAACGTGATGCCTGCTGGATGGAGTCCTTGATAGCATCCACCGTAAAGCGTATAGCCCTCGGTATATCCGAAAATTCCTCTGCCTGCTGGGCAGGGATAAGTTTAAGCATTTGCTTAGTCTTATCTGATAATGCTTGGGTAATTCCAATAGCAGCCACAGCGGGCTGAACTATCGCCCCTGCTGAAGTAAAGGAGGCTTTCAGTAATGTTTCCAAGCGTTTATCAACCGGATCCTTAAACACCTGTACGTTTTCCACCGGACAAGTTAAAGATTTGTTCACATAGGAGATGGCTGCGTCCACCGCCGGGGGCGCCCATCTTTTGGAGAATTTCTCTTCCATAGGATATAAAACAGAGATTTTTTTTTTTTTTTTAGGTGGTCAAAAGACTATCTGGCTTAATCCAATCCTGAAACATGACCTCCTCGAGTAGAGGATGGATCGGGAAAACTGCGTTGCTTTGAGGCGTTTTTAAAGAGCCTAAAGCTGAAACCGCCGATACTTGAGGTTCTGGTATGGGTAACTTAAATGCCTCATGGACCATGTCCGTTAAGGCCTGAACCCACAAACTTTCCCCTTGGGAGGCTGAACCAGACCCCTCAGTATCCAGATCCTCGATCTCTGAACCACCCTGGTCCAAAGCGTCAAGTCTATCCAATTCCCCTAGGGAAAGGATTTCTGTGTCTGAGGGTTCTTGCTCGGGTGACGGAGACCTAGTCCGCTTTCTACCCGATATAGCTTTAGCTATCCTTTTTGCCATTCTTTTCTCTAGTTCACCTAAAGAAACAGCAAGAACTCTCTCAGTGACAAAGCCGGGGTTGGACTGACCTGGATCAGCCCCAGCACCAGATCCCCCAGGTCCCATCAAGGCGTGCCCTGATATGTCCTGTGGGGAGAGCAGCGGCATAGCCGTGTCTGAGCCCTCGGATTTTGCGGGGGAATCCCCACCCTTTGTACCCTCTGACCCAGAAGGCATGGTACAATACCGAGGTACACCTGCTATCACCCAGCCACAGACGTAGCTAAGGGGATCTGTCGGTTTGGGAGCGATAGAGACTAACGCCCAAACTGAGAAGGGAGATCAGCAGTTCTTTCCCTTCTTTTTCTTTTTTTTTTTTTTTTTTTTGAAGAGGAAAAGAAACCACTCTGTCTCCCACTAAGTATTGCCAATAGCCATCTGCTGAAAAAAAGGAAAAGAAAACCTATCTGTAGGTTTGACAGTCCTTAGAAAAAACTGCAATTCTTCCTTTTGCCACCGGGTGTCCTCGGCGTGCTCCGCTCTGTGTCCTCCTCTCCACTAGCTCAGGATGACACTGAGCTCTTGGCAGCTAATGGAAGGACCTCCCCTTCCTTTACTTGTGATTCGCCGCCCACCGGGACGCGCCCCCACCACGGAAACGGCGCGAAAATCGTTTATATCTCGGGCACGCGCCCGTCGGCGGGGGCCATTACACATGGAGGAGGACGGAGCAGCGCAGGCACCCAGGCAGGTAAGCCCTTTAGGTAGGTCACAGACCTTCTTTTAGCATGGGAAAAAGACTCCCCTCTTACAGAGATCCCACACCTAGCGCCAGCAGCCCAGCTAAACAACACTTACCAGGGAGGTCACATATTACTGGGGAAAAAAGATTGAATCATCCTGTCTCTGTCATAGACATAGTGATTCCTTGCCAATGCAGAGCATACCCAGGCCTGTCCCCCTGTGCACCCCCTGTAGGGAACCTGCTAAGAACCAAGTTCCGCAAGCTCCCCCAATACTTACCTGCTCCATGCCGCAGGACTTTTGCACAGCAAGAGGTCCAATCTTCCCCCATCTCCGTGGGTGGCGTCTAGACCTTCAGGCCCTGGGTTCCTATGAAGGAGCCACTGTCCTGGGCCCATATAGCACCCTGGCAACAGAAACATTAGGCCCCCAAAGGTTTCTAAGTTCTGGGCCCAGGGTCCAGCTCTCTGAACAGAAAGCATTATGGGCTACACCCCAATGGTTTGGGGTCCGGTTGCTGACCACTTTAGCACTGGGGCCTTTGGACAGAACCGGTTAGCCCACCTTAATCCCAAGGATGTGGAGGTAAGCTAAACCATGACCAACACCTAAGACACTGGCGAAAAAACTGAGGTACTCCTCCTATGGGAGGGGGTTATATAGGGAGGGGCACTTCCTGTTTGAGATTGCCAGTGTCCATCACCTGAAGGTACTCCATATAACCCACATAGTAATGAATATGCCGCTCTGTGTCCCGTGATGTACGAGAAAGAAAAAACGCAGTGTCTCCTCTTTAATCTTCATTATTTGCAGGTTTATTGGTTGTGTGGGGCAAATACTTCATTGCCTCTTTATTAAAAAGGTCTTGTACAACATCATAAATACGTAACAGAGAGCACTATATGTGGTGTGTTCTACTCACCATCAATGCAGGTCACAGCAGTGGGCATGCAGGACATAAGGTGTGATATGCACTGGATTAAAAGTAACTCCTTTTCCTCGATACTTAAGAATGGAGAAAGACACTGGATGGTGTGCAGGGAGCCTTGTGTCACAGGAAAGTAACTGATAAGAGACAAATATATGCTGCATTAGAACTATACATTAAGGTACACATAAACCCTCATCTTGTAAAACAACCCATTCAGTTAAAAAAATTTTTTAAGGCAAAACATTTGAGTATACATAAAAAAAAAAGAAAAAAAAAAAAAACATTATAAAGACCCTTTCCCCCCTTTTTAATAAGCGATTACCCTCAGCTGCATAAGAAGCTCAGAGAGCTGGGAAGGAGAAACAGCAGTACACTGACCTTAACAGTGAATGGCTGGGAAAAGGGGGAAAGGGAAGTAGGCATTTCCGGACAAGTTTGACCATTGGAGGAGAGCAGGCTGAGTTCTCAGCATAGCTAGAGAATTGGCCAGATGTGTTCTCCTGCTTAGTGTGGTCAATTTTTAATAAGAAAGAAAAGGGTCTTAGAGGATACCAGGGATTTCACACAAAGAAAGCAATACAAAGAGAACAGGATACTTTTTCATACAAGTACATGGTATAGCGGTCACACATCAGGGATATGAAATGTTGGGTTTACATATGCTTTAACCACTTCCTTACTGGGCACTTAAACCCCTTCCTGACCAGAGGACTTTTTGCGATTCGGCACTGCGTCGCTTTAACTGACAATTGCGCGGTCGTGCGACGTGGCTCCCAAACAAAATTAACGTCCTTTTTTCCCCACAAATAGAGCTTTCTTTTGGTGGTATTTGATCACCTCTGCGGTTTTTATTTTTTGCGCTATAAACAAAAATAGAGCGACAATTTTGAAAAAAAATAAAATATTTTTACTTTGTTGCTATAATAAATAGCTCAATTTTTTTTTTTACGTTTTTTTTTTTATCCTCAGTCTAGGCCGATACGTATTCTACATATTTTTAGTAAAAAAAAAAAAAATCGCAATAAGCGACTGGTTTGCGCAAAAGTTATAGCGCCTACAAAATAAGGGACAGAATTATTATTATTTTTTTTTTTTTTTTTTTACTAGAAATGGCGGCGATCTGCGATTTTTATTGGGACTGCGATGTTATGGCGGACACATCGGACACTTTTGACACATTTTTGGCGCCATTCACATTTATACTGCAATCAGTGCTATAAATATGCACTAATTACTGTATAATTTTTTTTTTTTACTAGAAATGGCGGCGATCTGCGATTTTTATTGGGACTGCGACGTTATGGCGGACACATCGGACACTTTTGACACATTTTTGGCGCCATTCACATTTATACTGCAATCAGTGCTATAAATATGCACTAATTACTGTATAATTTTTTTTTTTTACTAGAAATGGCGGCGATCTGCGATTTTTATTGGGACTGCGACGTTATGGCGGACACATCGGACACTTTTGACACATTTTTGGCGCCATTCACATTTATACTGCAATCAGTGCTATAAATATGCACTAATTACTGTATAAATGCTTTTTTTTTACTAGAAATGGCGGCGATCTGCGATTTTTATTGGGACTGCGCCGTTATGGCGGACACATCGGACACTTTTGACACATTTTTGGCGCCATTCACATTTATACTGCAATCAGTGCTATAAATATGCACTAATTACTGTATAAATGTGACTGGCAGGGAAGGGGTTAACACTAGGGGGTGAGGAAGGGGTTAAATGTGTACCCTAATTAGTGTTCTAACTGTGGGGGAGGGGGGGTGACTGGGGGGGTGACCGATCTATGTCTCTATGTACAAGAGACACAGATCCGTCTCCTCTCTCCCCTGACAGCACCGCTGTCTGCGAGAGCCGGGAATGAGAGATGATCTCATATGTAAACATATGAGATCATCTCTCATTGGCCGCACAGATCGCCTAGGAAACGGCCGCTCCGATTGGCCGTTCACGGCGATCTGTGACTGGCTGTGTCCAAGGGACACGGCCAGTACAGAAGTTCCCCGCCGCGCGCTCGGGAGCGCGCGCGGGGAACGTGTAAAGGAGAGGCCGTAAAAACACGGCCTGTTAGAAATTGGGAGCCGCGCTGAGGCCGTACAAAGTCGTACGGCCGTCAGCAAGTGGTTAAACAATCCAAGGGCTCGTTCACATCTGGTGCACTGAAGGTACGCATGCAAAATTGCCAGTGTAAGCGTTTGTTTTGTTTTTTTTCTTCTATTTTTGCTGTCAGTGTCCAGTTGGGAATATTTGCCTTTACTAGAGACAGATCAGGAAATGAAAGAAAATATCTCTAAGGGAATTCCACCTTTACTAGATGTAAAAAAAAACAAGTGTCCTCATTGGAAGAGGTTTCTTATACTCCAGAAAATGTAGCATTTCCCCTCATCTTCTGTCCCAGAAGCTCACTAGGAAGGATAGGAGGGGGTAAATGCCCACAGTGTAGACACAGACCACAAAAACAAACCTGGCAGAGGGTAGAACACTTCTGCCAACTACCCAAAACAGCTTAGTATTTACATTAAAGCCTGTGCAGTGGAACCCTCCCCACAAAAATCAGCACAAGGGACAGAACTTAAACTCACTATGATGTGTCCCTTGTGCTGACTCCACTTCTATAAAAGGTGAAATCTTGCTTCGTCTATGCCCCCCACCACCACCCACTGTAATCTTCCAATGCAGTGGTCACAAGTTCTCATCAAGCGTGCCCAGCTATGCCCACCCTTTCTGCCCATCTTCATTTACAGAAGCTGTACTACAGGTTCTATGAAAGGAGAAAAAGGACCATTTCATAAAAACACGAAAACAGCTGGGTGGAAATAGAGGGCATAGTCGGGAAATCTTGATGAGGCCTGTGACAACTCCCACAGTTCTTTTAACCCCCACTGCACTGGACGTTTATGACTGGGGGGGGGTGGGCATTTGATGGAGGTTAACTTCACCTAACAGAATGGGCATGAGCACAAGGGACACCTACTGAATAAATTATGATTTTTGTGTTTATTTTGGCAGTATTTAGGGTGTAAAAAGAGGAAGTGAACTTATGGGTATGGCCACCCATGCCGTTTCTTCAGAGCCCTGTGCCGTGACCGGCAGCTCCCGCATGCATCCGCTGGAGTGACGTCATCGCGGCTCCGGACAGTCACAGAGCTGCTGGAATTCATGAACCTGGAAGGAAGACCAGGTGAAGATAAAACACCTTCTCCAGCGATGACCTTGGATCGCTGGAAGGCTTTGTTTTGAGGTAAGCTTCACATAATGTGGTAGTATGCGATGCATACTTGCACATTATGCCTTTGCCTTGCAGGTAATATAAAGAAAAAAAAAAAAAAAGTGCAGTGGTTTTCAACTGCTTTAAGCCTTAAAAGCACCCAGAGAACTGGGACACAACTGACCTGTCTGTGCTTGTAGTCAGCACTTTCAGTGCATCTTGTCCAGGATTGCTCAATTGAATATGTTTATGAAGGGTCAGAGACCACAGGGTACCACTTTCTAATGACCTGTTAACCAGAAGAAAAAAATAAAAAGTTATGAAGAAAGCATTAAATAACACATTAATAATACACTGAGTATATCAGAACTGCCTGTTTAATACAGTAAAAGCATGAAACATCATGTTTGTGAAGGTTTCCATTTATCCAGGTCACCATATATTTAGTAGTTCATCACATTCAACTTGACTTGTTCTGTAATCTTAACCACTTGACCTCAAGATGTTTATTATCTAAACAAATTTAGGCCATTACGTGTTCTACTACAGGTCTTTGGTAGAAAAAACTCCAAATAAGTGCATATTGATTAGTTTGCGCAAAAGCTATAGCGTCTACACACTATGGGATCTATAGTGGATTTTTTTATTTCTTTTTTACTAGTAATCGCGGCGATCAGTGACTTCTAGCGGGACGGGGATATTGTGGTGGACAATCAGACACTAACAGACATTTTAGACACTTTGTGGGAACCAGTGACACTATTACAGTGATCAGTGCTGAAAAACATGTACTGTCACTGTACTAATGACACTGGCTGGGAAGGGGTTAAACGTCTAGGGTAATTAAAGGGTTAACTGTGTGCCTAGCCAGTGTTGTTGTGGATTGTGTTGGGTGCTTTTACTAAGGAAAGTGATGGATTTTATTCCCTGCTTTACATACTTTGTCAGAATGGAACTCTGCCTTGTTTACATCGGTAGAGCTCCATTCTGCGTCTCTGCCCAATGAATGGCAGGTACCAGCGGACATCCAGTGCCCGGCACCCGCAGATCAGCTTCTGCTGTGAGTAAATCACAGCAGACGCGGCACCTGCCCCTAGACGGAAGTGCAGAATTTATATATTTTTATATTGCACACACACAATTCTGTGGAGCAGGGCCGCCATGTAGCAGTATACCAGTATAGGATGGCCCTTAAGTGGTTAAAGACATTTCACAGCTTCTCCAAGGCACTTCTTCAGTTTCAATGAGTGTCAGGAAGATTCCCCACAATATTGTATATCCACACAAGTAGCACAGACAGTGACACCTTAATACAGTTGACTGTCCTAGAACAAGATGGGAGGTGTGGAAGTTGTGGAACCTCCCTATTCTAAATACATAACCCCATCTGTTGTGTTAGGAAGTCTGTGTAAGGCTGCTTTCACACTGGGGTGGGGGTAGCATTTGCGGTAAAGCGCCACTATTTTTAGCCACGATTTACCGTTGTTTTTGCGGAGGTATTCGGCCGCTAACAGGGCGCTTTTAACTCCCGCAAGCGGCCAAAAAAGGGTTAAAACCACCCGTTAAAAAACGTTGCCGGCTGTTTGGCCACTCTGCCCATTCATTTCAATGGGCAGGAGCAGTGTACAGTGTTCCTTCACCGCTCCGAAGATGCTGCTTGCAGGAGTTTAACGTCCTGCCAGCGCATCGCTTCACTGTGAAAGCACTCGGGCTCTCACACTGGGGCTGCAGGGGAGACGTTTTTCAGGCGGAATTTTTAGCCCAAGAGTGCCTTAAAAACGACCCAGTGTGAAAGGGGTCCAAATGTTAATTTCTCATATTACATGGCTAAAGGTGCAAATGGTTGTCAAATCACCAGGGTAGAGAAGTCACAAAGGCATTCTATATGGAAAACAGTTGGTGTTGAAGGCCCTCATGCCTGTTCAGGGATGGTTGTTCCAGTTTGACATAGATGGCCCCTTTACATCTCTTATTGTCTTGGTCCAAAATCAGTGGAGAAACACATCAGGTTTACACAAGAAAAAGGTACAGAATAACAAAATTACCCTTTTTGGACTGTGTGTTGCATGTCAAGGACAGGGTGACTTGGACATTGAGGAGTACAGGAAAACTACCCACACAGACACAAGTATATGCTTGTCAACTACCATGACCCACTTGGGGGTTATTAGGACTCGGAAATATCAGCCTGAGAAGCAAATATCAAAGTCTAAAGACAAAAGAACACGGACATCTAAGCAGTGTTTGAAAGTCTGTGGCTACCCAGACTGGCCTTTTGGTAAAACGTTTTTAGAATTACAGAACAAGTCTAGTTAAATGTGACTTCTACCAGCTATAAATCATCACGTATAAGAGGATTACCTGGTATACAAGAGTTCTAGGAGGCCAGGGAGATGGTCACTAAGTTCTATGACTCGGTCATGGGTTATGTCCATTGCGCGGAGCATGTTGCAGCACTCTGTAAGGGTGGCTGGAGGTCCATCAAGCTCATCACACCACTGTAAGCTATACAGCATTTCAGCAACTGGAGAACAGAACAGATAATAAGGAGTTAAATTAAATATGTGCATACATAACTGATCAAATAATTCTAGAAGAAAAGAAAAGAAAGAAAAGAAAAGAAAAAGAAAAGAAATATGGCTGTAATCAGGCTTTAAATGAAGCACATGGTACCCACATTGCATTTCCTTGTCCCATACCTATTACAACGGTCATTGGAACATATGAAGAACTCACTAGAAATTCAGATACTATAGTTTAGCTTTCAGTTTAGCGCTTTAAAGCGGAGCCTGACAAAATGTACAGCTACAAATAATGTAGCTGCCAACTTTTAATATAAGGACAATAACCTGTCCAGGATACCACAATGTTGGCGCTCCAAGCCAATTCATCAATTGGCTTTGGGTGCAGGCACTGGCATTGCAAGTAAGGCAAACCAACAGTAAAGGCTGCAGGCTTCACAGTGCCACAGTTCCTACTGCGCATGCACAAGTCACACTGAGCTTTCTAAATGTTTCAGTCGTCTTCTGGGACACACACAGGTCCCAGAAGCCAGCAAGGGGGAGGAGGAAGTGGCGTACCTCGCCACAGCAAGGTAGGACAGAAGTCAAGCTGCAAAAGAAGATAAAAAAGGTATAAAAACGATAAAAAACAAACAATATCCAAAAGTGGGGGGGAGAGGGTGGTCTATTGTTCAAGACCTAGTACAATTTCAGCCTGGAACTCCACTTTAAAGCATAACTTCACCCATGACAACTTGATAAAAAATAATGTTCTTTAGCAAGCAACATGCATTCCACATTAAAGCGGGAGTTCATCCGAATTTTTTTTTTTAACATTAGATTGATGCTCATTTTGTCTAGGGGAATCAGGTAGTTTTTTTAAAATCCAAGCAGTACTTACCGTTTTAGAGAGCGATCTTCTCCGCCGCTTCAGGGTATGGTCTTCGGGACTGGGCGTTCCTATTTGATTGACAGGCTTCCGATCGCATCCATCGCGTCACGAGTAGCCGAAAGAAGCCGAACGTCGGTGCGGCTCTATACGGCGCCTGCGCACCGACGTTCGGCTACTTTCAGAAAATAGTGACGCGGTGTATGCGACCGTCGGAAGCCTGTCAATCAAATAGGAACGCCCAGTCCCGAAGACCATACCCTGAAGCGGCGGAGAAGTTTGCTCTCTAAGACGGTAAGTACTGCTTCGATTTTAAAAAAACTAGCCGATTCCCCTAGACAAAATGAGCATCAATCTAATATTAAAAATTAAGTTTTCGGGTGAACCTCCACTTTAAGCCTCATGCACACTGGACATTAAAATAACGTTATAAAAATGGCAGTAGCTTTTCAAAGTTTTTGCAATAGGGTTTTTTAGTGCTCATTAGCATTTTTCCGTGTCAGCGTTGTTTTTTTTTTAAGAATTTTTTTTTTTCAATGGATCAAAAACGCTGCCGAGCAGTTTTTGAGCGTTTATCGACGTTTATCGAGCGTTTATCGACGTTTAACCCACGTTTTTTTTTTTTTTTTTTTTTTTACTGCTCAAAACTGTTGATGACAGCCTATGTGTGCATGGACACGTAGGATAACATGATGGAGAGTTTAATGACGGTCAGAAAAAACGTCTACAGCCAAAAACAGCTGCTGTAAAAACGTCCAGTGTGCATGAGGCCTTATAGTGACAAAATAAAAATTGTATCAAAGAACTGCTCCATCCAGTCCACAGTACATCATAGCGTGTGATAGGACAAAAAGTAGGTCCAACAGGCTTAATGCATTTCGAGGACCAGCCTCTTCCTCAGAGCTGGCTCACACGCTATGATGTACTAGGTACTGGATTAAGCAGTTTTTTGTGATAAGCTTTGCACTGCAATCGCACGGCGTCCGTGCGATCTGCTGCGTGTCAATGTTCTATTACCATCCCCCAAAAACAATTGCAGAATACAGCAAGATTGCCAGAATTGCATTGTATGGGTGTAAAAACCCATGCAATGCAATTTAGGTACAGAAAAAAAGGGGGGGGGGGGGGGTCCTGCATCATACAAAATGCATATCCGAATCACATGTGGTGTGGTGTTTGCAATGCACAAGTGTGAACCCAGGCCAAAGTTCCACTTTAATTGCAGTAAGGCTGAAGGTTGGGGGGGATACCTCCCTGCTTTGAATCTGGACAGCTGTTAAGACAGAGATCAATATCACTCCACCCTAAAGTGATAAATAAGTTGCTCATCAAGCTACATTTACAGAAGACGTGTTAATGCGATGACCTAGACAAGCAAGATAAATCCTGATGAAAGGGACTACTGAGGGATTGGGTGTGGACGGCAATGTGTAGAATGAAAGAAATCCATTTCCTTGTCTTAACCTGTTGACACACACAGAGCCACGTGGGCCAGAAGCGTTTAGATATATTAGACAGACCGATGGAAGGAGCGAGGGCCGACTGGAAAAGCCGTCTAGCTGCGGCGTGGGTGGAACAATCCACAATGTTCCCAGGACGTTCCAGCTGGCCAATTAATAGACACTAATTGGCTTTATTCTAAACATAAGCCATTCCATCTTAAAATCGAGGGAAAGTTTTGGCAGCTGCGGCCTAAAGAATAAAAAAAAAAAAAAAAAACTTCAAGACTGAAAACAAAGCATGAAATACTACCCTCCATTCCCCCCTATGGACTGGGATGGTATAAATGGACTTGTGTCTGTTTACACCTGCCTACCTCCAATCCGATCCAGTCCAGTAAAACAGAAAAAAATGGAGCAGAGGGTAGTGGGGTGTAAATGGTCAGGCAGGCTCTATGGAGCCGGTTCACATATCTCCGCAGCGTGTCCGTGCGTCTTTTGGTCCGTTTAAAAATACAAAATTCAGGCTGAAATCGGACCTGAAACAGTGAACTAGGACTCACCGGACCCCTACTGTGAACCGCATGCGACTCATATGTGAACCTCAAACTTCGGGTAGCGCCATCTGAAGGGGGGGGGGGGAGCTGACACTATTTCAATTCATTCAACATGCAAAAAGTAATGAAAGGTTAGCTTTCTGGCTGTATAAGAGAATACAAAATATTCATATACAATATTTTAATAGAGTTAAAAAAAAAAAAAAAAAAAAGTTATTTATTCTGGTTAGAGTTTAAAGTGGTTCTAAGCTCAGTTCTTTTTTATTCTATGCATGAAGGTAAAAAACCTTCTCTGTGCAGCCCCCCTAATACTTACCCTGAGCCCCATCGCGATCCAGTGATGTGCACGAGAGCCTCGGCTCTTTGGGGACCCTCCCTCCTCACTGGCTGAGACAGCTGCTGTCAATCACAGGCAATGAGGACAGAGAGGGGGTGGAGCGTGTGAATGGACATGCAGAGCAGTGGTTCAGGAGCCAGCCTGCATGGGCGCCCACGGCAAAAGTAGGGGGGCCCAGAAGCGCCAGTTGGGGACCCAAAAAAAGCAGGATCGGGGCTGCTCTGTACAAAACTACTGCACAGAGCAGGCAAGTATGACATGTTTGTTTGTTTTTTTGTTTTTTAAACGAATTGCCATTAATATCACTTTAAGGGGTTAGAACCGGTGCTAGATTTTAACTGCTGTCCATGTCCTACTAGGGAAAAAATAAAGAATGTACAAAGCCACTATGCATTCCCATCCTCTGTACTGCACCCCACTTTATAGAATGACAAGATGCCCATGTACAAGAGTTAGGATTGGTTTGATGTGTCTTATGGGCATAGAAGAGGTTATTCTCCATTACCGGTTATGGTGATCCTCGCTTCAATCTCCCCATCTTTCCTCAGTGCGTTGTTCTCCAGAATACGAAAAGCCATTTTGCTCATTATCGCGCCTGCACACAAGTGGTGGGGCAGCCAAGTCTTTTGAATTGATTTAAGATCTGTCCCAGATGTTTCCGAATTCATACTCAACCGCCCTTCCAAAAGCGGCTTGCTTGACCACTGTAAAAGAACAGAACTGTCATAACACAATCACGGGGCCATTTCATCACCTCATTTGTTTTATCGAAATATCACAATCCACTTAACCTTCCAAGTTCACAGAAAGATTACATGGACAGAGCAAGGAGTTAGAAAACGCAGCGCTTCCAGTACCTGTCCGGGGAGAGCTTGGCGCATCTTCTCCCATTTCTCATCCCTCGGGATCATCAGAGACAAGTGCTCAGCCAGGAAGTGAGAGGACGACAGACCGGAATCTAAGAGCTTGACGTATAAGTTATCAACAGCACTCATCAGTGCTTGGAGGCTAAATCACACCAAAAAAAGAAAATATATATATTAAGTAAGGCAGTCAGCAGGCGATTCAAAGAACTAATCTAATTGGCTTCCCACAGTTTTTATGGCAGAGCAATTTTTTTTATTTTTAAAGCACAGCTAACCCAAGAACAAACCTTCCCCCCCCCCCCCCCTTATTTTCCTGACAGTTCTGGGGTGACAATGCTTACTCACTGGACAGATTGATGGCAGCAGGAGCCATTTGTCAATCAAATCCTGTGACACAGAAGCAGGGCTGGGTCCCGCTGTCTGTGTCAACGGACACAGCAGCGGGACTCGGGTGCAAGCACGCACGGGTGCCCCAGTGGAAAGCGGCTATCCATGGGGGCACCCGATAAAGAGATAAAGAGAAGGGGCCTGGAGCTCCAGCAGAAGACCCCAGAAGAAGAAGAAGATCGGAACTGCTCTTTGTAAAACCACTGTTTGTTATTTTTATACAAAAACATTTAAAGGTTTATTAACACTTTAACAGACCAAATAAGAGAAATTCAATGTCAACATACACTTATTACAGAATGTAATCACAGCAAGATACTTTAACATCCCATAATAGCCAGCCAGGCTGACTCTCAGTTTCAATCCACATCACCACAGTAGCAGACTTAGTTAGCATCTCAACAGTCTATTGACCTGTTCATAAGGAACCACTTGTAATACTGTATGTCCAGATCTCCTGCAATACATGAATTATTATTTCTCAGTCACCCTATGCCCAAAAGGGCTGCTCGGCGAGATGACAGATGTACGTGATCTCTCCCAGCACAGCCGACCCGCCGCCGTAAAACTGCGGCGGCTGGTCGGCAAGCGGTTAAGCTAGTGCATTGTTGGATCACTAACCTTTTCCTTCAAATCCCCTTCTAAATGTTTTTTCGTTTTTGTTTTCTTTGTCTGAATTTCTCACTTCCTGTTCCTCCTCAGTAAGCTGTTCTGGCTCACTAACCCCCAGCCAGAATGGCTCGGATGGTGGGGGCAAGTTTACTGAGGAGAAACAGGAAGTGAGGAATTTAGACGAAGAAAAAAAAAATTTAGACGTGAAATCGAAGGAAGAGGTAAGTGAACCAACAATGCACTAGCTTAAAGGAACCTATTTAGAAAAGAAAAAAAGGTTTCTTGGCCGTCTCGTGGCAACTTGAAGTTTCAGATCTCTCCATACATTTTCTATAGGATTAAGGCCTGGAGACTAGCTAGGCCACTCCACGACCTTAATGTGCTTCTTCTTAAACCGCTCCTTTGCTGCCTTGGTGGTATGTTTTGGGTCATTGTCATGCAGAAACCCATCCAAAACCCATCTTCAGTGTTCTGGCTGAGGGAAGAAGGTTCTCATTCAAGATTTCACAATACATGGCCCTGTCCATTGGCCCCTCAATGCAGCAAAGTTGGCCTGTACTCTGGCCTGAGGTATGATTAAGCACTTATAGTGCGAAATGCGTCAGTGTTTTACTCCCGTGTATTGTGCTGTGACTTGTAGTGCATTTTTCCTTTTTTAAATAAAAAGACACCCATCAAGGTTTTTTGGAGTGCGGCTGTCCATATTTTCCATTTGTGGAATGTACTCTTAGCAGAGAAACCGCCCCAAAACATCTCCGTGTTTGACTGTAGGGATGGTGTTTTTAGGGTCATAATTGTCATCATTGTCAGCATTTTTCTTCCTCCAAACACAGCGAGTCGAGTTAATGTCAAAGAGCTCAGTTGAGCGTGTACACGTGCCTTCCTGAAGAGGGGACCCTGCAGGCGCTGCATGATTTCAATCTGTGGCGGGGTATTGTGTCACCAATGGTTTGTTTAGTGACTATGGTCCCAACTGCCTTGAGATCAATCACAAGCTCCTCCCGTGTAGTTCTGGGCTGATCCCTTTTCTCATGATCATCCTTACTCCATGAGGTGAAATCTTGCACAGGGCCGATCCTAGGCAGGGTGCACAGGGTGCTCTGCACCCAGGCGCCTGCAGAGGTGGGGGCGCCGAAGTGGCAGAGTTCTCCCCTCCCTCCTCCTCTCCTTGTTTGTGTCTAGTGTTCTAAGCATAGGTGTGTGTCTGTCCAGAACTGATGTTTCTCTGACTGTCTCCTGTACAATGTCTGCAGTCTCTGACCGTCTCCTGTACAATGTCTGCAGTCTCTGACCGTCTCCTGTACAATGTCTGCAGTCTCTGACCGTCTCCTGTACAATGTCTGCAGTCTCTGACCGTCTCCTGTACAATGTCTGCAGTCTCTGACCGTCTCCTGTACAATGTCTGCAGTCTCTGACCGTCTCCTGTACAATGTCTGCAGTCTCTGACCGTCTCCTGTACAATGTCTGCAGTCTCTGACCGTCTCCTGTACAATGTCTGCAGTCTCTGACCGTCTCCTGTACAATGTCTGCAGTCTCTGACCGTCTCCTGTACAATGTCTGCAGTCTCTGACCGTCTCCTGTACAATGTCTGCAGTCTCTGACCGTCTCCTGTACAATGTCTGCAGTCTCTGACCGTCTCCTGTACAATGTCTGCAGTCTCTGACCGTCTCCTGTACAATGTCTGCAGTCTCTGACCGTCTCCTGTACAATGTCTGCAGTCTCTGACCGTCTCCTGTACAATGTCTGCAGTCTCTGACCGTCTCCTGTACAATGTCTGCAGTCTCTGACCATCTCCTGTACAATGTCTGCAGTCTCTGACCGTCTCCTGTATCATGTCTGTAGTATGTCTGGGGGCTCTTTCTAACAGAAGCCCTCTCTGTGCCCAATAAAGTGCTCTGCTTCTCTTCCTGTATTTTGTTTATTGTTAGGAGATCATGTAAGGATACCAGGGAAATGAAGACTTTGTGGGGGGGCATCTCTGTGGTTGAGTCATTGCCATAGAAACATTTGTAAAGGGGAGGAGTTAGTAAAATGACCACGTCCATGTGGGGGCGCCAGAAATATTTCTGCACCCAGGAGCCTGTGACCCTAGGATCAGCCCTGATCTTGCATGAAGCTTCAGACCGAGGGAGATTGATGGGTATTTTGTATTTCTCCTCCTCACCTTTAGTTGTCTCCTCCTCACCAAGCTTCTTGCTGATGGTCTGGTAGTCCATTCCAGCCTTGTGCAGGTCTACAATCTTGTCCCTGACATCCTTTGACAGCTTTGGTCTTGCCCATGATGGTGAGGTTTGAGTGGAAGAAAGATTCTGCGGACAGGTGTCTTATACACATAACAAAGGAGCACCTTCTTAAATTGACAGGACTAATCTGTGTACCACATGGGCACATATTGTAGCCAGACTGTGGGAGCCAGAATTATTGTTGGTTGGTAGCAGATCAAATGCTTATTTTACTCACTGAACTGCAACTCAATTTATAACATTTGTATTATGTCGTTTTTCTGGATTTTTGGTTGATATTCTGTCTCAATAATTTAAAATACACCTATGATAACAAATTACAGATCCTTCATTTCTTTACCCACTTCCTTACTGGGCACTTAATCCCCCTTCCTGCCCAGAGGACTTTTTGCGATTCGGCACTGCGTCGCTTTAACTGACAATTGCGCGGTCGTGCGACGTGGCTCCCAAACAAAATTGAAGTCCTTTTTTTCCCCACAAATAGAGCTTTGTTTTGGTGGTATTTGATCACCTCATTTTTTTACTTGTTGCTATAATAAATAGCTCAATTTATTTTATTTTTTTATCCTCAGTCTAGGCCGATACGTATTCTACATATTTTTAGTAAAAAAAAAAAAAAATCGCAATAAGCGACTGGTTTGCGCAAAAGTTATAGCGCCTACAAAATAAGGGACAGAATTATTATTTTTTATTATTTATTTTTTTACTAGTAATGGCGGCGATCTGCGATTTTTATTGGGACGGCGACATTATGGCGGACACATCGGACACTTTTGACACCATTCACATTTATACTGCGACCAGTGCTATAAATATGCACTAATTACTGTATAAATGTGACTGGCATTGAAGGGGTTAACACTAGGGGGTGAGGAAGGGGTTAAATGTGTATACTGCATAGTGTTCTAACTGTGGGGGAAGGGGGGTGACCGATCTGTGTCTCTATGTACAAGAGACACAGATCGGTCTCCTCTCTCCCTGACAGCACCGCTGTCTGTGAGAGCCGGCAATGAGAAATCATCTCATATGTAAACATATGAGATCATTTCTCATTGGCCGCACAGATCGCCTAGCAAACGGCCACTCCGATTGGCCGTTCACGGCGATCTGTAATTGGCTGTGTCCAAGGGACACGGGCAGCACAGAAGTTCCCCGCTGCGCGCTCGGGAGCGCGCGCGCGCGGGGAACGCGGAAAGGGGCGGACGTCAAATGTCGCCCCAGAGAAGTAGAACCACCTTGCGGCCGTATATAGTCGTACGGCCGTCGGGAAGTGGTTAAAAGTGGACAAACTTACAAAATCTGCAGGGGATCAAATAATTATTTTCCCCACTGTATATAAGCCCCCAGTGTTGAAGCGGTTGTAGAGCCCCGATTTATTTTTATTTTTTTACTCGCCTGTAAGGCATAATGAGCTAGTGTGCACCGCACCATTTTTGATAGAGTAAGGGAGGGTTATAAGCCCAGCCAGTTTTCCCCTTGGGGAGATCTACTTTCACTTCCTTTAGCTATACTTTAAGCCTGTCCCACTGGAAACCACTTGCCAATCTTAGGATATTTATCAGTTGCTGCAAACCCCAAAAGAAAATGAGTTTAAAATATCTGACACGCAAGAAACAAAGGATTGTGTTGGCGTTACCTGTGCAGAGTCAGATGTGACCCCTGAAGTTGCTCCATGATCCACTGTGCAGAGCGATGAAGAAACTTGCTTCCTTTCGGCAGAATGTTAGGCCGGCAGAGAAGTGACGCTATACCACACATCCATGTGTGCTGCAATTTCAGCATGAGCGTTTCTAGCAGGAATTACAAAAAACACAAGTTACACTCAGACTACAGACTGTACTAACCGAGAAAGCTGAATACTCATTGGCTACCCTGAAGTGGTACCTGACAATTGAGTTTTATCAGAGGGCTGTACACACAGCTGGAACATCGTGAGAAGCAGGTCCTCTGCCGATGGCATTTGCAGGCAATCTTTCACAGAACTGAAAAAGTTGGAGGCCACATCGCAGATGAAGGACACAGACTGCTCAAGGTCACCGGCTTCCGAGAAATCCTTCGTTTTAGTCAATGTGCAGTGAAGTTTATCAATAATCTTCTCCACATAGACTTCTGCTATGAGTGTCTCTGGAAGAAAATAAAGAGATTTGTTTTCACACACAAGGGAGTAAAAACCATTATAATGAACCATATGCCTAACACAGGCGCCGATGGCCTTCACACAGGCGCCGATGGCTTTCACACAGGGGCCGATGGCCGGCACACAGGGGCCGATGGCTTTCACACAGGGGCCGATGGCCTTCACACAGGCACACAGGGGCCGATGGCCTTCACACAGGGGCCGATGGCCTTCACACAGGGGCCGATGGCCTTCACACAGGGGCCGATGGCCTTCACACAGGGGCCGATGGCCTTCACACAGGGGCCAATGGCCTTCACACAGGGGCCAATGGCCTTCACACAGGGGCCAATGGCCTTCACACAGGGGCCAATGGCCTTCACACAGGGGCCAATGGCCTTCACACAGGGGCCGATGGCCTTCACACAGGGGCCGATGGCCTTCACACAGGGGCCGATGGCCTTCACACAGGCACACAGGGGCCGATGGCCTTCACACAGGCACACAGGGGCCGATGGCCTTCACACAGGCACACAGGGGCCGATGGCCTTCACACAGGCACACAGGGGCCGATGGCCTTCACACAGGCACACAGGGGCCGATGGCCTTCACACAGGCACACAGGGGCCGATGGCCTTCACACAGGCACTGATAGCTTGTGGCCTTTTTTTTTTATTTTAAGGGTTTCTTTTCCAAGTTTTAAACTCATTTATAAATTCTTACTTTTTTTTTTATCTTAGGCCCCTTTCACACATGCGGACCATTCAGGTCCGCCTGTCAGTTTTTTAGGCGGACCTGAACGGATGCTCCATGCAGTTCTATAGAGCAACGGATGTCAGCGGTGACTTGTTCGCCGACATCCGACCTGCTCCGCTAATATCAGACGGATGGAAACCCTATTTTTAATCTATCTGGTGGATCCGATCGGATGAAAACAGACAGGCCAATCCGTTTTCATCCAACTCCCCCTATAGCGGAGATCCGACAGGTCCGTCTCTCCACAGTGAGCAGAGACAGACCTGTCATCCGCCGGCTCAGCGGGGATCAACGGATCGATCTTGGCTGAGCAAATGGAATCCGTGAAAACGGACAGTCATGTGTGAAAGAGCCCTTACAAATAAACATTTATAACAGATGGCATCCATGACACTGGTTATGTAGAGAGTTCTGAGCCTTCTAAACAGAAATCCCAGCAGTAACTTTAAAACTTTTTAGCTATAAAGTGATGGTAATCCCTTACATATACCCAGTGAAGTGACTAATCTCAAATGATGAAACAAATCCATAATCAAATACATAAGTTGTACCCGTTCTGCTCTACATCTGTAGAAAGTCCAAAATCTATAAATCTTACTCTTAGAAAAAAAAAGGGGGGATGGAGAGCTGAAATTAAACTCTGCAGAGCTCAGTAAAGAGAGCTCTGTGAGTCGATTGGAGATAAGTTAAGGGAAAGTACCCCCCCCTTACACACAAACAGAGCTGAGGTTGTCAATCACAGGCTGTGTGTTGGAGAGCTCTACCATCCCTTTTCTTTCCTTGGGGGGTCATGAAAAAAAACACACTCATGGAGATAGAAGTACTTTTATTCAAGATCTTTAGAGTTGCCAGCCCTTTTTGATTCAAGTATTGTATTTATGGGGCATGAACGTCCTGGCTAGAGCACCGGATCACAGTTCTTGGACTTCTATATTGGCAGTGGAACAGGGGTAACATTTTGTTTCTAAGCAATAACACTGGCACGGATCAAACCTTGTTCAGGTATTTTTTCTTTATTATTATTATTAATTTTACACACACTTTTTTCCTCTTTGTATCCTTCCTCTCCACTGACAGAGGGAGAAACACAGGGACGGCCTCACAGTGCCTGATCACTGTGGTAGCCAATCAGAGGCTACCACAGCGATCAGGTGGCCCGGGAATCGGGAGTTCTGGGTTCCGATCGTTAGTACAGGGCCCAGGGCTCTCAGTGAGAGCGCAGTCTGCCCTGGGAGAGCGCTGTGCAGCCCGTTACCAGCACAACGAGAGATACGCATATATGCTGCCCCGCGGCATAAAGCCCAGTCCAGTGAGGCCGCATATATGTGCTATGTCGGCATGAAGGAGTTAACCCAGCAAACGAACAACTGTTACTGTTAGGCTGCATGAACATACCGTACATAGTTAATTACAGTTTTTATATAGCATAAAACAAACACCAAATTTTTTTTTACAAAAAGCACATTACATTTTGGTGTATTTGTTAGCATATAACAGGGCAGTAATTTTTTAAAACAATGTATATGTATATGTATATATATATATATATATATATATATATATATATATATATATATATATATATATATATATATATATATATATATATATATATATAATATACACACACACATACGCCGTAAATAACCGAATATAAGCCGACGCACCTAATTTTACCACAAAGAAAATGGGAAAATATATGGACTCGAGTATAAGCCTAGGGCGTCCATCTGCATGCCTCACTGTGCCCATGACTAGACTGATGTTTAACATTGGAGTCTATGGAAGGGTTGCCCAGCTTTGGGGGAAAAAATAAAAATAAAAAAGTAGAAATGGGGCTACATGTCTGCCAAGTTCCGGGTCCAGGGGACCTACGACCGGCCAGTACCGGGTCCCCAAATCCACCGAAGAAATGACCGTTTAACATTGGAGTCTATGGAAGGGGTGCCCGGCTTTGAAAAATCAGTGCTCCCCGGCCGGAGGTCCCCTGGTCAACAAACTTTGCACACTTGTAGAGAAAGAGTGGGGCTACATGTAGATAGATAGATAGATAGATAGATAGATAGATAGATAGATAGATAGATAGATAGATAGATAGATAGATAGATAGATAGATAGATAGATAGATAGATAGATTATTTTGTTTTGTTTTTTAAGTAAAAATTATTTAGGTATGAAAGTTAGAGACTATGTCACGTTAACTGAAGTATGCCAACACTGCTAAATATGGCCTAGGCATCAAAGACCTCTGGTCATGAAAGAATTAACCTCTGAAGATAAAAATGAACCATTCTTTTACTGCTTTGGTACATATTAGAACTTGTGACTGGTTGATATGAGAAAATAGCCCAGCATTAATACTCCTGCGCACACAGGGATACTCTTCGCTACTCACCATTCTTAACATGTTCTGAGAGCACCAAGCTCAGTAGAGACCATTTGTCCGCGCAGTAGGTCTCCGATTTTCCTGACTTGTTGGTAATGCCGCTGGTACACAAGTCACTTGCCAGAGAAATAAGTCTGTCACCGAGAACGTCCCCTTTCAGCCAATCACAGATCAGGGAGTGCTTGACGGGATCAGAACAGGCCTGATACAGAGGAACCAGAAAGGTTAAGCAATTTACAAAAAGAAGCCTCTCCTAACACAGACACAACTTAAATAGAGACGCATGTTTTTTATTTTTTCTGCTAATCATACTTACCTAGGTGTATGGAGCATCAAACCTATGCTACAGCTGTCCCCCGCTGTCTCTGCACTGAGAACTGAGCCACAGAACACCGCCGATGTCTTGGTTGTCACTCTCCCCAGAGCGGAGAGAAGCTGACTGTCAATCAGCACCTCTCCTGCTCTGCTCCTCCACACTCATTGGAGCGTTGAGCTGTGGAGGGGCAGGGAGCAGCAGAGACTGCCATAAGTCAAGGCAGCTGGAGGATCCAGACTTGGGAAGTCAGGATGATGTGATGCCCCGACTGATTGCAGCGACGTCCGCAAAGAGCGGACTTCAGACCGCTCTCCGCTGAAAACGGGTCACAGGAGTGCAAAACTAATTGCACTCCTGTGACCCAGAGGAAAAGCCCAGCCTAAAAAGCTCAGGCTGGACTTCTCCTTTAAAGCAGAGATCCAGTCGTTTCTAATTATTACTGCCCATTTAGTTGTTTTGTGTGCAGATAACATTCGGCACAGATGCAGGGATTCAATGTCTGAGAAGGTGAGCCTGGCTGTTTAGGGTTAAAGTGGAATTTAACTATCTGAGCACCCCAAAAACGAAAAACATATTATAAATGTAATCGATTTTGTTATATTCAAAGTAAATTCATCCATTTGCCCCCCTCCCCCCCTAGCAGTTCTAGCTATCTAGAGCATGGGTCTTCAAACTATGGCCCTCCAGTTGTTCAGGAACTACAATTCCCATCATGCCTAGTCATGTCTGTGAATGTCAAAGTTTTACAAGGCCTCATGGGATGTGTAGTTCCGCAACAGCTGGAGGGCCGTAGTTTGAGGATCCCTGATCTAGAGTAAGGGTAGATGATTCATGTAGTATTTACTTCCTGGAATCCCCCTGCCTTTAGCTGAGGCAAGCTGGAGGGAGTGCTTATCTGAGATAGCCCCCTCCTACTTTCCTCCAGATGAAACCTGTCCAGGAATCCTGTGATCTCGGCACTCCAAGCAGATTCGTCAATCGGCTCCGGGTGCAGGCGTTGGCATCTGTAGTAAGGGAAACAGGAAGTGAAGCCTTTTGGTTTCACAACCTGTATCTTCTGTGGATATGGGAGTCATGCTGCACTTTCTGAATGGTCCCACCATCTTCTGGGACCTGTGTGTCTCCAAGAAGGCAGCAGGAGGGGCCGAAAATGTCATAGATCGCCGTGTGGCGATCTTATGTGGAAGCAGGAAAAAATTGCCAAATGTGGCAGCGAAAGGGGGGTGGGGGGTAATTTTGGTGAAAAAGCGCAGCCTCCCCTTTTGGGTGGAGCTCCACTTTAAGAAATGTAAAAAAAAAAAAAAAAGAAAGAAAAAGAAAATATATTAAAACAAGTAAAAGCCTACTAGCCTTAGTATCTACAGGCATACCCCACTTTTAAGTACACAACGGGACCAGAGCATGTATGTAAAACGAAAATGTACTTAAAGTGAAACAATACCCTTTTTCACTTCTAGGGTGTTGTGGGGGGTCAGGGACTGTAGTGGGGGTGTCAAGAGCTGTAGTTGAGGTCTCAGGGGCTGTAGTGGGGGTGTCAGGAGCACACTGGAACAGGGCGGGCTATGCTCTCGGAGCTTCAGCTCCTTCTACTGCGGCTGCAAAATGTCCGTACAGTACTTGTAAGGCACTTTACATACACTCGCAGGTATGTCCTTACTCGCGAGTGTATGTAAAGTGAGTGTACTTAAAGCGGGGTATGCCTGTATTTACTACGGCTAGTAGCATAAAGATGAAAAATATCTGAAGCCGATTAGTAGAGTTTAGTTCTGCTTTAAAGTGGAGGTCAACACAAAAATGGAACCTCCGCTTTTCGGAACCTTCCTCCCCTTTCGGTGTCACATTTGACACCTTTCAGGGGGGAGGGGGGTGCAGATACCTGTATAATACAGGTATTTGAACCCACCTCCGGGCATAGATTCGCGCGGGGTTCAAGCCCCTTAACGCAACAAACCCCCCCCCCCCCCCCCGCTGTCTTCTGGAAAACACACGGGTCCCAGAAGAAAGCGAGGACCAGTTAGGACGCGCATGCGCAGTAGGGAACCGGGAAGTGAACCTGCAACGCTTCACTTCCCGATTCCCCTCACCGAGGGTGGCGGCAGGGGCAGCCGAATCTCAGGTAAGTGTCCATTTATTAAAAGTCAGCAGCTGCAGTATTTGTAGCTGATGGCTTTTAATTTTTTTTTTTTTTTTTTTAGGCGGACCTCCGCTTTAAGCGTGGTATTTGGGTCAGGAATTGCGTTCAATTTTAGTTAATTATTATTTTTTGCTAGCTAGCTTGAAAGTGTGCTAGGGACCCCCATTGTATTGTCTTGTGTCCTGCCCTACCCATGTCCGCCTTTCTCCTTGTTTGATAGTTTTAAACTCATCAGAGCAGAAGCCACTGCTGCTTTTTTGGATTTGATGCAAACAAATGGAAGTCTTCAGCTATCTTGTAAAGTTGGAATTTGAGCTTCTGGTGTGTTGCTGTACCTTTAAGGAAGGAACGGCCTGCTTTTAGTTTGTGAATTGGTCCTCATTTGTCCCATAATTGAGGATAGTTCTGTGGAAGCTACCGCATTTTACACAGGAGGGCTTCGGTGTGTTCATGTGGTCAACAAACTTGCAACAAAAATCTCTGGACTAAAACCGTTTCGTTTTTTGCTAGCTAGCATGAAAGTATGCAGATTTTCCTCTTTGTATTGTTTTGTATATTGCTTTACACTGATCCAAGCATCTGCCATTGATATTACTTTGTATTATTTTATTACAGATTTAATGTTGAATTACTTTACAAGTATCTGTATTGCCCGGCCAAGTTGCTGCTTTAGTAATTAAAACCCAAAAATCAAAACAAATAAATCACACATTTATAAAGCACAGCTATTGGCTTAAAAAATGTGTTTAGCACTTTATTTGTTTCGGGAATCTTAAAGTGGAGTTCCATCAATTTTTTATTTTTTTCTAAAGTCAGCAGCTACAAATACTGCAGACTTTTAAAGTGGTTGTAAACCCACTATTTGGACTTTTACCTACAGGTAAGCCTACAACATGGCTTACCTGTAGGTAAGGATAATATCTCCTAAACCTGCACGGTTTAGGAGATATTACCCCCGCAATGCGGGCGGCGCATGCGCAGGGGGGACTCCACGGCTGAAGGACCGGCATCGCCGGACCCTGACGATTTTAAATCTCCCGCGCGCACGCGCGGGAGTGACGTCATCGCCGCTCCAGCCAATCACAGTGCTGGAGCGGCGATACCCGGAAGACACGCCGGAGCAAGATGACATCCTGCTCGGCGTGGACCAGGTAAGTGGTACACACCTCGTTCCGAGGTAAGTATTTCATAATAGGCTAGTATGCGATGCATACTAGCCTATTATGCCTTTTGCATTGCAGGTTTGGGGGGAAAAAAAAAAAGTTTATGCGGTTTACAACCGCTTTAAAATAGGAAAAACACAAAAGAGAGCAGCGCCATCTTTTGTTTTTTACTGTCTACAGAGCCGCTTCTAGCTTGTTATGACCCGGCAGCCATCCACAGGCAGCCTATCTGTGACCAACACACCTTGTGCTGCATTATTATACAGGCATACCCCACTTTTAAGTACACATTGGGACCAGAGCATGTATGTAAAACGAAAATGTACTTAAAGTGAAACAATACCTTTTTTGACTTATAGGGTGTAGTGGGGGGTCAGGGGGTGTAGTGGGGGTGTTAGGAGCTGTAGTTAGGTCTCAGGGGCTGTAGTGGGGGTGTCAGGGGTACACTGGAACAGGGCCGGCTATACTCTCATACACTTGTGGGTATGTCCTTACTCGCGAGTGTATGTAAAGTGAGTGTACTTAAAGCGGGGTATGTATATATATATATATATATATATATATATATATATATATATATATATATATATATATATATATATATATACATACATACACATACATACATATATATATACACACATACACACACACATACCTCTTTTAAGGCAGGGACACTTGCCTGTCCAGGGTGCCCGCGATGTCAGCACCCGGAGCCGATCTGTCCCTCGGCTCTCGGGTGCTGCCATCGCCATCTTCGGTAAGGGAATCAGGGAGCGAAGCCTTGCGGCTCCCTACTGCGTATGCGCGAGTCGCGCTGCGCGATCCCACTGGTCCCTGCCGTCTTCTGGGACATGTGTGTCTCCCAGAAGACAGCGGGGGGACAGAGGAGGCGCCGGACATGGCGTAGATATCTGCGGATACTGCAGCGATCTATGACGGGAAGGGAGAGCAAAATACCTGTATTACACAGTTATCTGCTCCTCCCTCCACCCTGTCAATGTGCATTGAAGTGGAACTTCACTCTCCCAATTAACATTCATTTTTTAATCCTTAGGAAGCTAATTAGATAGGAAAGTATCGATTATGAGCCGAGGCATCCAATTTTACCACAAAAAAACTGGCAAAACTTATGAACTCGAGTATAAGCCTAGGGTGTCCAGCTGCATGCCTCACTGTGTCCATTCCTAGACTGACATTTAACATGGGAGTCTATGGAAGGGGTGCCCGGCTTTGAAAAATCGATGCTCCCCGGCCGTAAACTTGGCACACTTGTAGAGGAAGAGTGGGGCTACACGTGTGCCAAGTTTGGGGTCCAGGGGACCTATGGCCGGCACCGGGTCCCCAAATCCAGGAGATCAGGCGCAAAAAGGTGACTCGAGTATAAGCCGAGGGGGGCATTTTTAGCAAAACATTTTTTTTTTTACATTTCTTTGGTTTATTCCTAGTTTCTTGCCTAGACAAACGATGTCATACAATCCCAAAAGCCTTTCAGGAGGGGAGAGGAGGAGAGACAAAGGGGTTTTCTCAGATAAGCACACTCTTCTGCATGCATGCATGCTTGAGCAAAGGGCAGATGGATTCCAGGAAGTATATGCTACATGAAATATTTGCACTTAAAGCTCCAGCGTTTCCTCCACAAAACAGATGCATTGTGCTTGTCAATGAATCACAACCCCACTGTCATTTGATCTGTATCTTACCTACTCTCTAGCTGTAAAATGCAGGCTTCTGTGTCTGATGTCATTCCTTCTCCTGGCAGAATTTCAAAGTTCTGTGACTTCCTGTTTCCCTCTTTTACCAGTCCTGATACTACATGTCCCATCATGCTTTGAGCCTCTGTAGTTTCAGGGAGGGTTCAGGTATTTCGTCAGATTAGGAGACCTGTCAGATTTCATAACAGAAGTGACGTTGCGTTGCGGCCATCTTGGTACACCCCACACCTACATTCTGAATTCGCCAAGCGGACATTCTTTCACACCCACCGAAATCTTGCATGTCACACTTATTTTTACCACTAAACTGAGCTTATATCGTGAAATACAGGATTTAGAAGTCCGTATCACTGTTTTGATGTTGAATTTTAAGAGCAGCGGCATGCCTGATAATCTCACAGGTTTGCTTATCTCACAGAAGACAGCTTCTTTTAAAATTCAACTTTAATGTGGTTGTAAACCCTGTTGGACTACTTCTATCTATAGGTAAGCCTAGAATAAGGCTTACCTATACATGGTGGAAATATCTCCTAAATGTGCGCCGTTTAGGAGATGATTTACTTGTAGTCCGCCACAAATCTTCACTACGCATTTACGGGGAAGAAACAAAACTAAGTGCCATTTCTTCCCCAGCCTGTGCCGCGAATTGTGGCTCTCGTGCGCATGCGCGGGAGTGACGTCAGGCGGCTCCGGCGAATCACAGAGCCGGAGTCCGCAGCCCGGAAGGAAGAAGACACAGAAGATGGACGCTTCCTGCAGCTGCATTCTTTGGCAGCCAAGTGTCAAATAATGGGCCAATATGCAATGCATACTAGCCAATTATGCCTTACATTTGCAGGCTGTTCAGGCAGCAAAAGAGTAAGGAAAACCCATCAGGGTTTACTTCCTTTTTAAAACCGTGTCACAGACTTCTAAATGCTGTATTTCACTATATAAGCTCAGTTCACTGGTAAAAATAAGTGTGAAATGCAAGATTCCGGTGGGTGTAAATAGATGTCCGCTTGGCGACTTCAGACTGCAGGCTTACTGTGGCCAAGTGTACCAAGATGGCCATGATGGGACGTCACTTCTGTTATAAGATTTGATGGGTCACCTAATCTGACGAAACACAGGCTCTGGGAGGGTGCGATCTGTGAGGTGGGAATTGGGAGGTTTGGACTCTTCCTGTAGGTGTGACTTGGTGGGATTGAATGCCAATTAGGATGTATTCAATCCCACCCACCATCAGAGCTGTAAAGCAAGCTACATCATTTGCACAGACTGAAAGTCAATAGAGGCGTGCGTTTTAGGCTAGAGATGCAGCAGGAAGTGGCTGTAAGGCCCTCAGTCTACATCCAGACTATACAGAATGTCACATGGTACTAAGCCTCAACTAAACCCAGAATATCAGGAGATCTGCAGACAACAGAGTAACATGGTACAGAGGTCTGATCTATGCTGGGACTGACCATTCCATTAATCATTATTTCTGGTGAAAAGAAAGTTGAAGCTTTAAAAGAGTAGCACCGGGGCCAATTCAGAAAAATAAAAGGTCAGCAGCTACAAATACTGTAGCTGCTGATTTTTAATATTATGACACGTACCTGTCCACTAATCACGCAGCGTCCTCACCTCAGCCAATTGTTCAATCAGCCATTAGGTGCTCCTGCCACCATCTCCACCACGGGAAACCAGCAGTGAAGCCTCACGACTTCACAGCCGGCCCCCTATTGTGCATGCCCGAAGCGCACTTCACTCTATCAATGGGCCAGCTGTGGGGGAAGAAGGAGGGGGGGCCGAACTCGCAGGGAGCTCAGCCAGAAGTGGGAGCGGGTACCTATCAAAACCAGGTACCCGCTAACCCCCACCCACCCAAAAGGTGTCAAATGTGGCAGCAGGGTGGAGGGAGGAGGCAGACAAGCAGAGCTTCCCCCTTTTGGGTGGAGCTCCGCTTTAAGATGGCCACCGCCAGAAATTCTGGGGGGTTTTCATAGTGGTTTCTCAACAAAATAAATGCACAGAGTCTGCTTTGAATATTAAAAATTAATTAAATATTTAATTAAGTATTTGATTTGTGGTGCTCAGATGCAGTAACACTTTACTGTAAGAAGAGACATAACAGTGGGAACTGCCTTCACCATTTAAGCTATAAAGAAATAAAAAGCAAGTCATGGTGCACAGTGTCCCGTTGACAGCATATCCAACCCAGGGTGTATTTGATTGAAATCAAGTCAGTTTAAATCACTAGTAAAAAGGCTTGATGTATATCAACTCAATTTAAATCATCATTTTTAAAAGATAAACTGTCATCTCTGTCCCGCAGCGTTTTCTCCTCTGACCCACTGTTGACTCACCAACAGTCCCATTCACATTAATGGGATGGCTGGTGATGCGGCAGCTACACACCAAGGTGAGGGAACGTGGCGGCAGCAGGTGAGTGGATGCCCGCTAACAGGTGCTGCAATAAAAGATCTGAAATGACAGGTGCTCTTTAAATGCAAGGACTTATTCTTGTTGGTAGTTAGAATCTTTAAATATCTGCAAACAAAATTAAGGTTTCCTATTTAGAATAATAAGCTGTCAGGTTAGTAAAACAGCGATACGAGAACCGATTCAATCATACAGTTTGTAGTGTTCATAGATTTGCAAGACTATGGGATAAAGGAATATTCCTGAACTTTGTTTTATCTCATGGTTACTGTGAAATTGTGTAAATGCATCAACGCAGTGCATGTTATCCCAGCTTGCAGAGCTTAGATTCATTGAGTTTACCAAAAATGTAAATATTGCAGAATATACAGCCTCATACTATATAACTAAGCTCCATTTTATTGGACAAATCCGTCCTTCCGGGACACGAGGGAATACACGAGGTGACGTCACCGCGTCGCTCCTCCCTATGCATTTCGTCAGAGATGACGTCGCCCAGGGGCACGAATATGTAAGTGCAATACTTTTTTATAAAAATCCATCCATCTCAATGAGTGAACGAGAAGCGTTCAGTGGACAGGTGTACGTTTATACAGGGAGAAAGACCTAGGCTGGGTTTAAGCCAAAAGCGTTTTTTGATCCCCTGTAACAGGGGATCATTTAAAGCTGGCAAAAAGAAAACCTCACTATTTGATCGCGGATTTCATCAGAAACCTTTAGGCCCCTTTCACACTGACATGTTTTTCAGACGGTTCAGCGCTAAAAATAGCGCTGCTATACCGCCTAAAAAAAATCGTGCCCTGCAGGCTTCAATGTGAAAGCCCAAAGGCTTTCACACTGAAGCGGTGCACTAGCAAGATGGCTCCAAAAGTCCTGCTAGCCGCATCTTTGGAGCGGTACAGGAGCGTGGTGTTTACTACTCCTATACCGCTCCTTTCCATTGAAATCAATGGGAAACCGCGGTAATACCACCGGCAATGTGCCTCTATAGAGGCGCATTGCGGACGCCATTAACCCTTTTTCGGCCGCTAGTGGAGGTTAAAACAGCACCACTAGCGGCTTATATTTCGCGGAAAATATGCACCTCCACTGCCCCATGTGAAAGGGGCCTTAAGGCTCCTAGTTATAAAGCACCGGTATACTTTTATATGAACCTTATATCTATAAATCTGAAAGATTGATTTGTGGAATTACAGATTTTAGCGCAATTGTATTTTTCTATTATTTATGCTACACTGTGATTTATGTCATACACAAGAGTTGCTGCCTACGTTTTATTGATTGAGACTAGTTTTTCCCTTTGGCGCAGTTTTACTACACTCTTTCCATATTACTCAAGTACAATAAACTGAGCCTTTGTTTAGAAAGTTTGGCGACCCCTGATCTATTGTGTTAATATTATAGATATCAATGTACCATGACTCAACAATGTATCCTAAATATTTGCACCCAGTTTCTGAAGGTTCTAGCCTTTACATTTGTAATGGTAACAGTGCAATCACACTTCCCTACCTCTGTTAGCTACCTAATACATTGGACTGACTGAATTCTAAAATATATTTTTTCTTCTTAAAAAAGGGAAGTATGGTCAAAATATTTTTGGCCATTCTTCTCCTCTGGGTCACAGAAGTGCACTTAATTTTGCTCTCCTGTGACCCAGAATCAGCTGTCAGCAGACTAAAGCTTACTCAACTCAACTGATGTCACAGACTCTTAAATATTGTCGGGATCCAGCTTGATTGACAGCTAGCTCTGGGTCTCAGCACACAGCTAAGAGCCAAAGTCAGCTGCGCCCACCAACTCACCATCCGGGTTCTCAAGTGAGCACTCGAGGGGCAGAGCAGAGAGTGGTGACCGACAGTCATCGCGCTCTGCTTTGAGAAGACCGGGAACTGAGTGATCAGTGGTCATGTGACTGCTCAGTTTTTGGAGTCAGTGTGGGACAGATGCAGCATTACACTGATGCTGCAACATTTAGGCAAGTAAGTATAACATCTGTTTTTTTTTTTTCTAAACCCCAAACTTTTTCTTTAAAGCTTACCTTCTGAATGATGGACAGAAAAACATGCCACTGAACATCGATCTAAAAAGAAGGAAAAAGACAAAAATTACCAACATATCTTATGTTTTCTTTACTACTTTGTTAAAATGTGGAACTGTTTTAGTTGGCAGACTGCTTTGTCACCTACTGAATAGTATGTGTATAGATTATGGATTTCATGCCAGGGTCAAAGTAGATCTAAAGCACACACACCAATGCAGCTCTGTATTCATAAATAGGCAGCGAGGGGAAAAAGTATTTGATTCCCTGCAGATTCAGTTTGCCCTCTGACAAAGAAATTATCAGTCTATAATTTTAATGGCAAGTTTATTTTAACAGTAAGAGACAGAACAACAACAAAAATATCCAGAAAAACACATTTGTGGTCTGGAATTTTTAGCAGGGCTTCCTTGAAATTCTACCTTAAAATTAAAAGTTCCACTCAAAATCCGTCACCCCCTCCGGTTCCACATTTGCCACCTTTCTGGAGGGAGGAGGGGACAGATACCCGTTTTTGACAGATACCGTTCCCCACTTCCGGGAGACGAGGCCAAGGCCCGTCTCCCGGAAGTTCGGCCCCCTCCTACTTCCTCCAACGCCGGACCAATTAGAAGGCGCAGCGCACTACGCGCATGCATAGTAGGGAACCGGCTATGAAGCTGAAAGGCTTCACTACCAGGTTCCCTTACCAGGAATGGCAGCGACTGCACCCGACAGCCGATCCAAAGATTGGCTGGGGTGCCGATATTGCAAGCTCCCTGGGCAGGTAAGTGTCCATAGATTAAAAGTCAGAAGCTGCAGTATTTGCCACACATTTACCACATCGTAACCCATTTTAGAACATATCTGTAGGATGAGGTCTTTAAGTGATTGTAAAGTCTTGCTAAAAAGATATTAATAACAACATGTTACACTTCCCTCCTTTGTGTTTAGAATATAAAAAAAAAAAAAAATGTTTTATATACATCATTTTAACAAAAATGTTTGTTGTACTCATTAGTCATTATATTGTCTTTTGTAGAGATTACCCATCGCATCAACCCCCTAAAGAGGACAACAGAAGTTGAAACGCGTTGGCTTCTCATTCATGCGTCAGTGACCTTCTGGTCTCTTTTTAAATCACTAGATGGGTATCCATAGTGCTTTAATGCGATAGCGATTTGTATGGGGTTTCCACATTAGAACCCCGTTGTCTAGTTTTAACATTTGTACAATAACCTTTTGTATTTTATTGGCCTTTTTTTGTTTGTTTCTATTGGGCCTATTAAAGCGGGGTTCCACCCGTGATTTTTTTCTTTTTAAAAGTCAGCAGCTACAAAACACTGTAGCTGCTGACTTTTAATAAGGACACTTACCTGTCCTAGGCGCCCGCGATGTCTGCCCCCCGATGCCGATCCCTCGATTGTTGCAGCTCCCGGCGCCGCCATCCTCACTATGGGAAACAGGCCGTGGAGCCTTGCGGCTTCACTGCCCGTTTCCTACTGCGCATGCGCGAGTCTCGTGGCGCTGTATGAATGGGCGGCTGCTCTCTGGGATACACACAGTTCCCAAAAAGCAGCGTGCACCATTCCCCAGAAGACAACGCAAGCATGAAGACCAGCTGCAGACTAGGAAGAGGCAGATTAGGAAGATCCGCATAGCAACCGCAATTTTTCTGTGAGAGATGATACTGCACTAAAAACTGCTGATCCCTTGGCTTTGCTTCCGTCCCACTAAACCAAAAAAGTGCTGGCTATGTATGTACAGGTGCATTGGATAGAACAGTGGTCTCCAAACTGCGGCCCTTTTCTCGCTTTTATCAGGCCCTTGGGGCAACATTTCAACCACTAATACCAACATTAACCCCCCCCCCCCCCACTGAGACCATTGAGGGGGCACAATTCCTCCCAATGACACCAACAATTGGGCAAAAGGACACCACTGATGGGGTACAATTCCTCCCACTTACACCAATGATGGGGCACAACTCCTCCCACCAACGAAGGAGCACAATTCTTCCTCCCACTGACACCAAAGACAGGGGACTGTTTATTCCCATTGATGTTGGGCCCTTTTCTACTCCCAATGGCCACAGTCCGGCCCCCTGTTTAGAAAGTTTGGAGACCCCTGGGATAGAAGAAGATCCTGGACTGCCGCACTCCTTAAAACAATGTCTTTATTGTACAAATGAAATCCAAAAAACAACCAAAACGATGCAGTCAAAATGAAGTGAGCAACAGGAAAAAGGTGGCCGACATGTTTCACATCTATGAGTAAGCATCACATGATGTGAAACATGTCAGCCATTTTTGACTGCATCGCTTTGGTTGTTTTATGGATTTCATTTGTACAATAAAGGCATTGTTTTAAGGAGTGCGGCAGTCCAGGATCTTTTTCTATCCAACCGCAATTTCTGGTAAGTAAAACATTTTTTATTGTGGACCTCCACTTTAATATATGTCCATTTCCTATTAAAAAAAGAAAAAAAAAAAAAAAAAAAACGACTATTCCATACAAATTTCTTGCTATGATCTGCTTGGGGATGTGGCACGGTTTCTTAGCACTGATTGCTTGTCTGACATTGTTGGTCTTACAATGAATATCTATATGCACATTTAAAAGACAGGCCGCCGATTTATTTACCTTTGTCAAGTCATCCAAAATGTGCGCTCTCTCCAAAGGTTCAGAGCAGCAAAGCAGCACGCTATACAAAATATCCACCAAGAAATCGGCTTCTTGTCTTTTGCATTTCTGCAGCCAGACTGAAAGTTTTTGATGGAGAAAGAGTACAGCAGGGTTAGGTGGTGATCTTAGGTCATTGTCATCGACCTGTTCTAGAAGCACCTGGAAGACCCTGACAGAGGAAAACGCACTAAGAAGGGCTGCAAGGAACCTTAGGTGTCGGCTGGATCCCTGTTCACCTATATAAACCATGCTCAGCTCTGCCAACTTGCAAACCAAATCTTGGAGGTGAGATTGCCTCATAGCAGTCAAGGGTTGGGATCCATCCGTGTTCAAAGATGCCCCTGAAGTTTCTCGGGGCTCGGGCTTAAGAATGCCACTTTCTTCTTCATCTGTGAATCGGATTCTGGCTTTCTTCTTTTTGCTAGTCTTCAAGGAAGCGCTTGGGTTCTTCAAAACTTGGAGAAGTCCAGAAACCCCTGCGAGTTCCTTTTCATCAGCTTCAATAACATCAACATGGGTCACACACACCCTTTCCAGACTTTCCCAAAAGGAAGACAACACACTGGTGTAGATTTGGATAAGGTCCTCTCCAAACTCTGGATTCTCTACTTTTCCCTCCCATGAACGGATGGTTTCCTCTACTAGACCAAATAGTGGACCGTTGTGAAGCTTCAGATCTTTGAAGGAGGAATCGATAATAGGAATGAGCTATGAAAAAAAAACAAAAAAACAGAAAGATTGAGATGAGGTTTGGACCAGGGGCAATAAATGTGAAAACATACTTTTTAACCACTTCAATACCATGCACTTTCACCCCTTCCTGCCCAGGACAGTTTTCAGCGCCGTCACACTTTGAATGACAATTGTGCGTTAATGCAACACTGTACCCAAACTAAATTATCATTTTCTTCCCACAAATAGAGATTTCTTTTGGTGGTATTTGATAACCTCTGGGGTTTTTAATTTTTACTAATCAAAACTAAAAAAAAAGACCAACATTTTTGCTAGGAAAAAAAAATAAAAAAATTCTTAGTTTGTCATAAAATGTTGTTTTGCCCTTCACTGACGGGCACTGATGAGATGGCACTGATAAGAATTGTTGGACACCGATAGGTGGCACTGATGAGCACCAATAGGCAGCACTGATGAGCACCGACAGATGGCACTGATGAGGAGGTAATGATTGGTTACTGACAGGTGTTACTGTTGGGCACTGATTGGCACTGTAATGAACACTGGCAAGGGGTTATGATGGGGCACTGATTGGCAGCTTATTTTTTCAATTGATGGGGGCTGTGCTGATAATCAATGTGCTGATTATCAGCACAGCCCCCCCCCCCCCTCTGACAGGGAGAGCCGCCGATCGGCTCTCCCTCTCAGCACGCACCGAGGAATGCCATTTACCGGCACTTCCTGGTTCACGCTGTGATTGGTCACAGCTGATCACGTGGTAAGAAGCCTCTGTCAGAGGCTTCTTACCACGATCGGAGATGCGGTGTGCCAGACTGACACGCCACGTGCCCCCAGGGGCGCGCGCTGGCATGTTATCCTGTTGGACGTCATATGACGTCCAGTTAGGATAACAGAACCACTTCCCGGCCGTCATTCTGCATACGGTGGGTGGGAAGTGGTTACATAGATTGAAATGCACAGTAATGAAATGTATGCATATACAAGTTTGGCTTTGAAGTGTCACTAGAACAGCGTTTCTCAACTCCAGTCCTCAAGGTGCCAAGTCATGTTTTCCCTCAGATGAAACGGCTGTGGTAATTTCTAAAGGCAGTGAAACTGATCACCTGTGAAAAATAATGTAAAGCCTGAAAACGTGACCTTTTGGGGTGCCTTGAGGACTGAAGTTGAGAAACACTGCACTAGACTCGCATCATAAAAAACGTTCAATAAATGGTGTATTACATGCTGTTTATATTCAGTCACTATGAGATTCGTTTTACATTCTCTGCAAAAAAACTGGTTGATCCCGCAGTTCTCTACATTCTATCCGTGTCCCCAATTTAGTTAGGGATTTTGCAGAGCAGTGTTGGCAACTCTGCACATGCTCTGTTTTTAGAGATGCAATGAAATTTCGGCCGAAAACTGTGTTATCTGCATTTTGCCAATAAGAGAAAAAGGTGCAGATACGGTGCTGAAAACGCACGCAATTTTGACACGATTTTACTGTGCTTATTGTGTATATTTCATAGGTCATGCACTGAAAAAAAAACGCATCACAATTGTAACATGGGTGCATTATTGAAGCACTCTTGCTGCAGTTTTTTAAACAGGGAGGTGCATTTTTGGTGCAGTTTTTTTAACTGACCAAAAATGCAGCAAGCGGGATTTTTAAATACAAAATGGAAGCGCAACGGACCAGTGTGAAGACATACATAAGCATTTAAAGAGATACATTTTTCTTGAGCTTGTGTTAAAGATGCCAATAATGGCCAACAATATTTTAATGTGTAATACGATTAAAAAGTTGAATACAATTAAATATATATTTTTTTAAAACTGTAATTTTTGGTCAAGTGCATCCATTTTTGGTTTCAGTGCCAAAATTTTCATTTTGTGCCCCTCTATCAGTTTTCAATGAGTTTCTATGCAGAGCATTTCCTCCTGATCACTTCTGAGCAGCTCACGCGACTATAGAGTCACACATGTGAGCGTATACACAGTGGTAAATGACAGCCCACTCCCTCCCTCCACCTTCATGCCCGCTAAACACAATGGGGGAGGGATATTACATGTAGATTAATGGAGGCTTCACCTCCCTCCTACTCTAAGACACAGGCTGGAGGGGCGTGACACAGCCGGTCACTAGCAGAAATCTGCCCACACCGTGTTATTTCCCAAAAAAAAAATCAAGATTTGATTTCAAGTATAGATTTGTATGAAAATTTAAACCACATTGATTGATATTTATTTTTACTCCGTTTTTTTTTTTTTTTTTTTTTTTTTTAACATGTGACCAGCAGAAGAGGACTAGAAACTCCTCCTGCTTAGGTTTCCCTACAGAGAGGGTGGTAAAGAACTGGATCATGCGATGGCTCTATATTGATTATGAAAAAGGTACTTAGGTGGTTTTATTGTAATTAAAATAATTACAGTGCCATCATCCATATATAGAAATAGAAGGGACAAATTAAACAGTGTGCGTTTAGCATCACATTAGTACTGCAAATCATTGTTTATTGTACCTGTTCATTGATGAGCATTTGACGTATTTTCTTGTGTTCCTCGTCCTTTCCAATACTTTCCTGCATGGTAAACCTCAGACATTCCATGTAAGCAGTTAGTATAGCAGAGCTTTCTGTAGGGCTGCTCGTGGCTCTTTCACTCGACAGTCTATTGGGGGTGCAAACATAGTTATTATACAAATCCACTTTTTTTTCACTACACCTTTACTAATAAAAGAAAAAGAAAAAAAAAAAAAAATAGGATTTTTTGTACTCACCGTAAAATCCTTTTCTCTGAAGTCCATGGACGGACACAGCTCCTTAAATCTTGACAAGTGGGTTATGTTCCCTGTTTACAGGAGAGGACTAGGCAGAAACATGTTAAATAGTTAAATACATGTTACATTAACAGAGTTGAACAGCCCCGCCCAGGGGGCGGTCCCTCCAGACATAACCCTCCTCACTGCAGCTTGCAGCCTCAGTTCGTAACAAGCAGTACAAACCTAAAAAGGAGGGGTGGGAGCTGTGTCCGTCCATGGACTTCAGAGAAAAGGATTTTACGGTGAGTACAAAAAATCCTATTTTCTCTTATCGTCCATGGACGGACACAGCTCCTTAAATCTTGACAAGTGGGACGTCCCCAAGCAGTGTCAAAAAACGAGGGGTGGGAAATATATCAGTAAAAACAATTTTAACTTCACCCCAAAACAAGCAGAGCTCCTCAACGGAGGAGGTGCAACTTTAAACAGTCGCCGGCAAAAACTAGCGGCTGAAAAAAACATCATAAGATGCACTCACAGCAACCATTCTGGAAAAAGCGTGAACGGACGAGCAAATCGCCGCCTCGCACACCTGTGAGACCGACGCATGATGTCGGGAAAAAAAAAAAAAAAAAAAAAAAAAAACCCAGGAAGCACCAATTGCCCTGGTCGAAAGTGCCGTGACCGGAAAGGGGGGCCCGCCCTTAGGAGCATAGGCCTGTATGACGGCCTGCCCGATCCACCGAGAAATGGTGGTCGACGAGACCACCAGGCCCTTTTGTGGACCAGACACCGACACAAAAGAGAGTCAGAAGCTCCGAAATGGAGCCGTAGTAGGCTGGTATACCCGCAAAGCGCGTACCACGCCTAAAGTATGAAAGGCCGAAACCTCCTTCGGAAGAAGGGAAGGTCGCGGGCGCACCATCACCTAATCCTTATGGGGGATCAAGCATGGCGGCTTGCAAGACAAGACCGCCAACTCAGAAACCCCTCTAACAGAGGTAAAGGCCACTAAAGGGGCCACCTTCTGAGATAGTGTCAAGAGAAAATCTCTCTGATGTTTCCAAAAGGAAGGTTCCTGAAGAACCGAGAGCACCAGAGTCAAAACTCATGGGGGAAGAGATGGGCCAAGAGGGGAAAGTATATGACAAACCCCTTGCACACAAAAAAAGGGGACCCACCAGGGAACGGGCCGCAAAAAGGCCACTAAAAGAACACAGCCAAGGCTGAAATCTGCCCTCAAACGGTGCTTTAAGCAATTTTTAGATCCAATCCAAGCTTTAAAAACAGCAGGACCCTGGACATTGAAAGTACGCCCGTGGACGTCACTCCATCCCTTCGCACCAAGAGAGGTGCGACGGTAGATCCTCCGGAAGAAGACTACGGTGCCCTGTTGAGATGACCGAGTCAGACAGACCCTGGTCACCTAAAGTCTGGCTTCCAATAACCATGTTAAGCAAGTCAGTGACTGTACAACAGGAGGAAGTATGGGACCTTGAGACAGGAACCTCCTGCCCTGGCAATCGCCAGGGTGCCTCCGCTACCAGGCGCCCGATATCAGCGTACCAAGGACGCCGAGATTAATCTGGAGCGATTAGAATCATCGGGATCTCCTCAGCATCCACTCTGTGGAGCGGCCGAGGAAGCAACTACCATGGAGGAATGGCAAAAAATCACCGATACAGACAACACAGGGCCACCAGCGTGACTGACGCGTCTGTACAAGATCACTAGACCTGGCCACTAACTGACACCCTTGCGGCGGAGACAAGCTGCCAGGAGATCCATGCCATGTGAGGCTCACCTCCTGCAAGGGAGCCGAAACACCCCAAGCACAAAGACCAGTCGCCCTGGTCCAGCATCTGGCGACTCCAGTAGTCTGCCTGCTGGCATACCTGATGGTAGACTGAAGCCACGGCCGTGGCGTTGTCCGGCTGAAACCAGATTGGTCGACCACAAGGAGAAGCATAGCCTGATCGCCTAAAATAGTAGGACAATGAACAGTAGACAGCACCTGGTATTCCCAGGCGGTCTTCCACCAGGCACTAGCCAGGCCCGACCCTGGGTAGCTACCGAGACCAGACACATTCAAGGAGGTGTGGTCATAGGTCCACGCAAGTCCAGCGACTCAGGGCCGACTGGACCCCCCAGTTTTGTGAACCTCCAGGTTCACAACCCGTGAGCTGGCATTCGTCGTAAACACCGACCACTGGAAGGAAGGAACAACTTCCCGGACCGAAGAGTCGGGAATCTCTGTCACCAACTCAGAGAGACTCTGACTAGGTGGCGCACAGGAATCTAATGATTTCAGAGACAAGAGATTTTTACCACCTGGACAGTAGTTCCACTGGAAAACCAGGGTGTGGAACTGGGCATACAGTACCACCTTGAAGGAGGCTACCCACAGACCCTGAACCAGCAGGCGCCCGGAGAGAAGACCGATTGCGTGATGCCAATACCTTCTCCGCAGACTGAAGAGTCTGCAATTTCTCCAGGGGAAGAAGGACCTTTGCCACTGAGGAGTCTGGATCAACACTAGATACTCCAACGCTGAGTCGGAACCTAGCATGCCCATAATTTGAACCCTGGGTCGCACACATGTAGGGCAGGCTTGCTGCCACTGAGCTACACTTTCTGGCCTAAACGTTTAACATCCACCCGAATCTTCGGAGGGTCTGAATGGGAATAACCCATCCACTAGGTCGGAGACAGAAGCTGCTCTCAGAAGAAAGTCGTCAAAGTAGCCAATGAGGCAAAGCCTCGCTGTCCCAACAAAATTCAAATAAGTGCGAGCTCCTAGCTGAAAACCCATGGTGCTGACGCCAGATCAAAAGGGAGGGCCACAGGCTGACAGAGACCCTTCTCTCATCACGAAGCACAGAAAAAAACACTGTGACATGTGCAAAACGGGACATGCATGTATGCGTCCCTGATGTCCGAGGACGTCAGGACACCACCGAACAAATGGATTCCATGCGGAACTACCCGACGTTCACAAAGGTATTTAGGGCCTGAGGCCCATAGAAAACCCCAAAACTCTCGTCCTGCAGGAAAGGTAAAATTACCTTGCAGCTTAGCAAATCCCACACTGCCCAAGGCAGACCGACGTGCCGGGAGGGGAAGACACAAGGACAGAACTTTGTTCTGTGGATAGGAGGAAACCCTATCTAGTACTCCGAAGAGACCACCTCGCAGACCCACTAGTCGGAGAGCAGGGAGGTTTCACTGAATTGTGAACCTGCAAGCCGCCCCTCCCACCTAGAGACAGGGAGGGAAGGCTATATACATTGGCAGGATTTGGGTGCCGGCGTGATCGGCTTATGCACCCAGGGACAGATTAGTCCCCCAGCTGGGCCTTTGACGGCCTGGGAGGGTTGCCCCTAAATAATACACACACATAGTGTGTATGTATATTATGTAGGTGTATGCACACATGTCTTTGGAGGAAACCGGAGTACCCGGAGGAAACCCACACAGACACAGGGAGCGACAATGCAAGCTCCAGGCAGATTGGCGTCAGTGTGCAGATTGGCGTCAGTGTGCAGATTCGAACCAATGACTCTTTTGCTGCCAAGTAATGGAGTTAAGCACTACACCACCGTGTGCATAAAACCATTCTGAAACAGACGCCCTGGATAACAAGGGCGCAGCATTCAATGAAGCATCACAGACCTATATGAGGCCCTGGACCAGCTGGTCCGCTAGGCTAATAACCTCAGGAGAGAGTCGGTGCTCCTCCACTGTCTGGTGCAAAATGCTCACTCTGTGAGTTGTATACAGCACTAGGGGTCAGGACTACTCCAAGATGGCCGCCGAGCGTTCAGAACGCGGCCACAGGAAAAAGGCCAGCACAATGTAAGCTGCGCCATAGCGTGGCTACGACAAAATGGGCGCCAATGGGAGTTTTCAATGTAATTGAAAAATCTCCCAAAAAAATAGCGCCAGCGACCACTGAGACCCCAGTGTAGTGGCCACAATAGGCCGCAAGCCAGACCCCAGCATGGTAAACATGGAACGGGTCAGTACTTCGGATCTTCTATCAGTCAGATCCATACAAGTAGGGGTTCCCGCCCGGCGGTGAGGGACTACAAAAGCCCTCAGTGGCTTTTCTCATTCCGCATCTCAGAAATTATCAAAGAAGGGCACAGAAGGAAAAAACCTACACAGCGGTCTGATTTGTGTGATCCAAAAAAGACCGAGCCCTCAGCGGAAACCCAGCTGCACTATGCAGCTTAGGAGAGTCCCTTGCAGCAGTAAAAAGCGCACCCATAAATGCCTTATTCTGCCTTTTTTTTTTTTTTTTTTTTCAACTAGGTACCTAGTCCATGGCTCCATAACAGAGCATTCCCCAGGGGATAACGGGGGAAGGGGGCACTCTTTTACCGCCCGCCCGCAGTCCACCCCCACCCTGGCACAAACTGTGTCCAGGACCAACAATAAAAACTCTGTGGGAATCCCAGGTGCTAACACCTGCTGCCACCACCAGCATGTGGGGAAGGACCCAGATACTGACTCCAATATTTACATATAGTGTGTATTATAAAATGCACATCTGTCCATACAAATAGACAAAAGCTCCTAGAGCCCTATTCAGGGCCTCTCACCCACTTGCTGCGCTGACCAGGGGTAACCAGGGGACTCCCTCAGGAGGAGACTGCACAGCGCTGCCTGTGAGGAAAAGAACCGTGAGGTAACTTTTGCAGGGACCTGTGTTTAAACAGGAAAAGCCTCATAGGGCTGTTTTATTTAAGGACAAGTCACAGATACAGCATAAAAAGCAAAACCATTACAGGTGTCACCAATCAGTCAGCGTCTGCTGAAGTATAATCATAAACATCTGTGCTCATCACAGGGCTTTTTACCTCACAGGAAAGCCCAATACAAAAAAGAAAAAACACAGGCCAGATAACACAGTCCCCTCAGGAAGGCCCCCTCCCCCCTGACAGCGGCAATGTTAGCAATGCAGCAAGGGAAAGGAGCAGGGAAGTAAGGGGAAGGGACCCCCGAACCCCAGGAATGCCCAGCTGTACCAACCCACCGAAGCAGGAGGGACTGTACTTACCCGTCCGAGCGAGGACTCGCTGACGCATTCCTGACAGACCTACAACCGCAATGGAGGTAGCTGTCGGCCCGGTCCACTGTGAGTGAGACAACACCACAGCTCAGTCATATGTGGACCTCGGAGCAAAGCTCACCGGCCACCTCAGGAGTCATGAGGTATGGCGTGGCAGACCAAGCCTCTTTGCAAAGGTGTGCCCACGCTTGCTGGTCGGACTGAGTAGACTACAAGGATCTATAATATCCAGCCTGTCTCTCAGCCAACAGTTGAAAGAAGATTCTTCAAGAAAAAGTAAAGTAAAATAAAATAAAATTTCTCCTCAGGGCGCTGGGCCCAAAGGGAGCCATACGTCCTTCTCCTTTGCTAGGCAGAACGAAACTGAGGCTGCAAGCTGCAGTGAGGAGGGTTATGTCTGGAGGGACCGCCCCCTGGGCGGGGCTGTTCAACTCTGTTAATGTAACATGTATTTAACTATTTAACATGTTTCTGCCTAGTCCTCTCCTGTAAACAGGGAACATAACCCACTTGTCAAGATTTAAGGAGCTGTGTCCGTCCATGGACGATAAGAGAAAGGACATTTATCCAATTCGCATAGAATACAATCAAGACGAAAATTCACATGCATGGAGCAATTACAAGGGTAGGACAAAGCACTTTAAGCCTCTCAAATTTACAGGGAAGGAACAGGAGTTGTGTCCAGTTTATATACACAAATAAAAATAAAAATCCACCGAGACCATTACTGTAATTGCCAGTAGCTGACTGCAGTGTTCTGACAGAGGGACCGTCCCCCTGTCAGAACATAATAGCTCAGCGGGAGAGATTGTTGTACCAACATCGGATTGTTAGTACAGTGGCTCCAATCAGAGCTGTCTTTTTTTCTTTTCTTTTTTTCCCCCTTTCTTAAAAACCTAACCAGTGTGTACTAGGCTTAAAGGGGTGGTTCACCCTAAAAACTACTTTTTCTTATTACACTGCCCCCCCACGTTACAATCCGATTAAGGCTCTTATTATTTTTTTGATGCTGTACATACCTTTGTACAGCATATTCACCCGTGGCATCCGGGTTACGAGTCCCGCGGGAGTGGGCGTTCCTAACATGTGTGTGATTGACGTTTTGCCCAAAAACGAGCTCCCCCCCCGTCGCGTAAGCCGCGTCACGGTTGGCGAAAGGAGCCGAACGGCGAGTCGGCGCTATACTGTGAATGCGCATCGCCGTTCGGCTCCTTTCGCCAATCGTGACGCGGCTTACGCGACGGGGGGGGGGGGGGGGCCCGTTTTTGGGCAAAACGTCACACACATGTTAGGAACGCCCACTCCCGCGGGACTCGCAACCCGGATGCCACGGGTGAATATGCTGTACAAAGGTATGTACAGCATCAAAAAAATAATAAGAGCCTTAATCGTATTGTAATGTGGGGGGGCAGTGTAATAAGAAAAGTAGTTTTTAGGGTGAACCACCCCTTTAAGAGAGAGAAATTAAAAATGAACATGCTGAAGTGGGGAGACATTAAAAGAGAACCTGTTGCTTACCCTTGCATAGGCAAAGCACAGGTTCACTTTAAACCACATCCTGGAAATGAAGATATACATTGATCTAGTATTTTTTTTCTTCAAATATGAAGGGGTTTGCTTATTTTGGAAAAGTGATCTAAAGCTTTTCCCTTTCACATCTGATGGATGCTCGGTGCTGTAGTCCAGTGCAAAAGCACAAAAGAGCCCAAACTATCAGATGCCTGTAAAGACCCCTAAGTGACACAATTTACAAGTAACTATGGGATTCTACAAAAACCTGGTTGATCCAGCTGTTCTCTATCGCCCCCTCCTGTTCATATCCCCAACCCAGCTAAATATTCTGCAGCTGTGGTGGCAACTATGCACATGCTCAGTTTTCAATGAGTTTCTATTCTGAGCATTTCCTCCCTATCACATCTGAGCAGCCCATGTGACTATAGAGCAGGGATATGCAAATAGCGGACCTCCAGCTGTTGCCAAACTACAAGTCCCATCATGCCTCTGCGTGTCATGCTTGATGCTGTCAGAGTCTCGCTATGCCTCATGGGACTTGTAGTTTGGCAACAGCTGGAGGTCCGCTAATTGCATATTCCTGCTATAGAGTCACACATGTGGGCGTATACACAGTGGTAAATGACAGCCAACTCCCTTTCCCCTTCTCTTCCATGCCAACTAACCAGCTAAACACAATGGGAAGGATATTACAGGTTGATTGATGGTGGCTTCACCTCCCTCTTACTCAGACAAAGCTGTGACACAACCCGTGACTGCAAAAAATCTGCCCATACCATGTTCTTTCCAAAAGAATAATAATTTGATTTGTACAATAATTACAGTTTATTGATATGCATTATTTATTTTTACTCCGTTTTCCAAAGGCTGTTTCTTTTTTTAAACATGTGACCAGCAGCAGAGGACTAGAAGCTCCTCCTGCTTATGTTTCCTTTCAGACAGGCTGGGATGGGAATGATTCATGTGACAGCTGTATATCCATTGGGAACATTAAGATTTTTTTTTGTATAAAAAAAATGTGCAGTGCCATCATCTACATACAGAAATAGAAACAACCATGTAAGTTAAACAAGGGGGTTCATTTACTAAAGGAAAATCCACTTTGCATTACAAGTGCACTTGAAAGTGCAGTCCTTGTAGATCTGAGGGGGACATGCAAGGAAAATAAAAAACTACATGTTTGCTTGTATATGATTGGATGATAAAATCAGAAGAGCTTCCCCTCATTTCAGATCTCCCCCTCAGATGTACAGCGACTGCACTTCCAAGTACACTTGTAGTGCAGAGCGGATTTGCCTTTAGTAAATCAACCCCAGTGTGTTTAGTATCACGTTAATCTCTTCAGTGTCAAAAAGATCCTATGTACCTCAAGTCCAGGTCTAAAAGGGAGAGTACATCATAAAGGGGAACAATTGTATTTTCATGACAGATTCTCTTTACCACAATAATTTAACCACTTGCTTACTGGGCACATAAACCCCCTTCCTGCCCAGGCCCATTTTCAGCCCGGTCACTCTTTTGCCCCGTACAGACGGTCGTTTTATGTGATGAAATAAAACGACGTTTTTGAAACTTCATTTTAGAAAACGACGTAGCATACACACCATCGTTTTTTCAAAATGCTCTAGCAAAGCGCGGTTACGTTCAGCACGTACGACGGCACTCTGTTCCATTCAAGCTCGCTTCATAACTTGCTTCTGAGCATGCGCGGGTTTAAAAACGTAGTTTTGCCCACACACTATCATTTTAAATGACACAAAAAACGACGTTTTGAAAAACGACACAAAAAATTCAAGTATGTTCGAATTTTTTTTTTTTGTCGTTTTTCAGAAGGCAGAACACAACGTTTTCCCCACACACGGTCATTTTAAATGACGTTTTCAAAAACAACGTTTTTTTTCATCACAAAAAAACGACCGTCTGTATGCGGCATTTGAATGACAATTGTGCAGCCTTGTAACACTGTATCCATATGAATTTTTTATCATGTTTTTCACACAAAATTAAAAGCGGGAGTTCACCCATTTATTAAAAAAAAAAAATTCCCCTTAGCTTCCTGCTCGTTCGGTCTAGGGGAATCGGCTATTTGTTTTAAAATATGAGCAGTACTTACCGTTTTCGAGATGCATCTTCTTCCGTCGCTTCCGGGTATGGGTCTTCGGGAATGGGCGTTCCTTCTTGATTGACATTCTTCCGAGAGGCTTCCGACGGTCGCATCCATCGCGTCACTCGTAGCCGAAAGAAGCCGAACGTCGGTGCGGCTCTATACTGCGCCTGCGCACCGACGTTCGGATTCTTTTGGAAAATCGTGACACGATGGATGCGACCGTCGGAAGCCTCTCGGAAGACTGTCAATCAAGAAGGAACGCCCATTCCCGCAGCCCATACCCGGAAGCGACGGAGAGGATGCATCTCGTAAACGGGTAAGTACTGCTCATATTTTACAACAAATAGCCGATTCCCCTAGACAAAACGAGCAGGAATCTAAGGCTAAAAAGTGCTCTCTAAGGGTGAACCTCCGCTTTAAGCTTTCTTTTGGTGGTATTTAATTATCACTGTGGTTTTTATTTTTTGTTAAAGAAAAAAAAAAGACAAAATGTAAAAAAAAAAAAAAAAAAAAGTTCTCAGTTTTTTGTTATTATTTTGAAAACGGGTAATTTTTCCCCTTTATTGATGTGTGCTGATAAGGCTGCACTGATAGGCACTGATAATGTGGCACTGGTGGGCACAGATCAGACTGCACTGACAGGCGCCGATTGGCGGCACTGATTAGCAACACTTGTGTTCACTGAGTGGGACCAATGTCCCTCTTAAAAAATAAAAATTAAAAAATAAAGAATACCAGCTTCTGTTCACATGTGATCAGCTGCCATTGGCTAACAGCTGATTACGTGGTAAAGGGCCACGAACTCAGTGATCACAGAGCGTGCCACCCACGACCATGTACATGGACGCACTACCGGCATACTACTGACTATACTGCGGGTGTGAAGTCGTTAAATTTGGAAGAAATTGAGCTGAAATTCATCCTGACAGAAGGCAGTGCGATACATTCTCTGGAACAATGTAGCTGTTGTAATGAGCTGTAATTAGCAGAATTCCACCAATCACCGCTGCCAATTCTTACGGCAGAATGGATTTGCGTTTCTCTGTAGAACAGCTGCTTTCTTGTAAATTATCTACAAACATTGTCACATTTATGGTATGCAAAGCACGCCATTAAAAACAATACTATTTCCAGTTGTAATAGTAAGAGGATAAAATCCAGCCAATTCCAATGGGATCAATGCTCTGGATTAATCTCAGTAGCATAGGCTGTCCTGCCAAATGGAGCAATAGCATATGAATTACTGGAAATGACTGCATTGTCTCAATTCTGGACTGAACGTCTGGGGGTAAACAGCATTTTAAGACATTCCATACCATTTTCGAAGTAGCACAGTTTATTTTGATATGAAAAATGTTTATTAGAACATGCTGGCATGCGTCATTGTGCACACAGAACACTGTGCCTCCGCATTCTTGCATCAATTAGAATTGGGAAGCTCATTGCATAGGTAGATTTTATGTAAACACCAGAAAAACACTCTAAATAGAACAACGCCCACCAGAAGACTCATTATTTTGTTAAAGTGGTTCTAAAGTCAAAAGTTTATTTTTCTACTTTTTTTTTACCCCAATGCATTTTCTGCATTTAGGTAAAAAAAATAAAAAATCCACTGAGCCGTTCTTTGCACCCCACCAAAAACGTACCCGCCATCTCTCTCGATCCAGCGCTGTACCCACCTGCAGCAGCGCTAGTCTCTCTGCCTGCTAGTCACATGGTGTATGTCTATGGACGCACACAGCCTGGCTCGGGAGTGTGTCTGCATGTGTGCCCACATACGAGGAGCAGCCGACAGCGCCAGCAAGAGGACCCCAGAAAAGTAGGTAAGGGGCAGCTCTGTGCAATATTCTTAGAGTAGCATATCCCCCCACTTTAAAATGGGAATGAGGGACAACTATTAGCAAAAATATGTAGGCAGAAGAAACACCTTCTGTCACTCCGCCTTATAAATAAATAAATAATTGATTAAACCTTTATATTGGCTTTTGGAATTTACAAATGCAGCAATTTAGAAATTGGATGAAAGGTTTAGCGCTGGGAAACATTTTGAAAGATAAATAGTGCATTTATATACAACTATATAGATCAGACCGAAATGAGGGACAAATGAGGAGGAAAGAGGGACAGAGGGACATTTTTCCGAATGAGGGACAGTCACTCAAAATCAGGGACGGTTGGGAGGTATGGAGTAAGTATAAACCGCTATCTTTTTATTTCAGGGAAAAAAAAAAAAAAATAGGAGACTTGTATATATGAAACACATAAGGAGGTAGCCGTTTTATCTGCCTGGAGTTTTGTTTTTATGTCCATCCAGTCCTGAGATTTCTACAGCTTTTCCACACACACACACACACACACAGCACTGATCCATCTGGCAGGGCAGGAGACTGCATTTTTCTTGCGGCAGTAAAAGTGGTTGAAAACCTCAGACATGGCATATTAAATATTATAAAATAAAATTAATAAAATAATTTAATATTAACCACTTGCCGCCCGCCAATGACAGATTGACGGCGGCAAGGTGGTTGTAGAATCCTGACTGGAGACACTTTACCACGTGATTAGCAGTGTCCAATCACGGCTGATCACGATGTAAACAGCAAAAGCCGGTAATCGGCTTTTCCTCACTCGCGTCTGTCAGACGCGAGGAGAGACGATCGGCTGCTCCTCTGACAGGGGGGGTTTGTGCTGATCGATCAGGGGGGGCTGTGCTGATAATCGATCAGCACAGCCCCCCCTGAGGATGCCCACTGGACCACCAGGGATTCCACTAGATCACCAGGGATTTAAATCAAAGGTATGCCACCCTAGACCACCAGGGATGACACATAATGGATGCCAATCAGTGCCACAATGGATGCCAATCAGTGCCCACAATGGGCATCACTGATTGGCATCCATTAGTACGTGCCCATCTATGCCCATCCATGCCGCCCATCAGTGCCCATACGTGTCGCCTATCCCTGCCCATCCGTGCCACCTATCCCTGCCCATCCGTGCCACCTATCCCTGCCCATCCGTGCCACCTATCCGTACCGCCCATCAGTGCCCATCCGTGCCGCCCATCAGTGCTGCATATTGGTGCCCATCATCAATGCCACCACATCAGTGCCACCTCATCGGTGCCCATCAGTGCCACCTTATCAGTGCCAGTCAGTGCAGTACCATCAGTGCCCATCAGTGAAGGAGAAAACGTACTTATTTACAATGTTTTATAACGGAAACAAAAAAAAATCTAAATTTTCGGTCATTTTTTTATTTATTTTTTGCAGAAAATAAAAATCCCAGAGGTGATCAAATACCTCCAAAAGAAAGCTCTATTTGTGGGTACAAAATGATAAACATTTAGTTTGGGTACAGTGTAGCATGACTGCGCAATTGTAATTTAAAGTGCAACAGCACTGAAAGCTGAAAAATGGTCTGGGCAGGAAGGTGTATAAGTGCCCTGTATGGAAGTGGTTAAAGTGATATTAAAGTCTTGTTTTTTATAGTTTTTGCTGTGTCTCAATTAGGAGGGGGGAGTCCCGGAGAGCCAAGACTCTCCTGCAACATTGCTGGATCGAAATGGGGCTCAGGTAAGTATTAGGGCGCTGCTGCACACAGAAGGCTTTTTATCTTGATCCATAGAATGTATTAAGATAAAAAAAAAACTTCTGCCTTTAGAACCCCTTTAACAATCATATACCTCTATATTGTGTACTTGTCTCAATTAAGATTAAAGTGGTTGTATAGCCCATTTTTTGTTTTTTTTTACCTACAGGTAAGCATATAATAAGGCTTAGCAGTGGGTAAAATTAATATCTCCTGCATTCACAGTGCATGCAGCCTCTGATGTCAGCGGCGCATGCGCTCTGAAGGTCCTGCTGAAGGTCCGCAGCCACCGCTGGGCCCAGCAAACAACACGAATGATCACACGGCCAAAGTTTTTCTGGCAGATTGTTTTTCCAATTTATGTAGTCTTGCCAAAAGCTCTGCTGTCCGTTTATGGACATATTACGTTTGATAAGCAATACAAGAGGCCAGAATATACTCACCCTTGGATTAAAGACTCAAACAAAGTGTTGTAGAAGTCCAGCCGGGGGCTTGTTATGTCATAGGGGACTTTGCTGAGGAAAGGCAATAGATTAGGGAAGATAACAGTCGCCAATCCTCTGCCTCCCTCTCTGAGGACGGTCCATAACTTGGGTAGAACGCCCTTCTTTGCACTTACATAATCCCAGCATTTCTAAGAGAAAAAAAAAGTCATTTAATGAGAACCTCTCCCATCAAAAAATGTGTCACCCCAATAACAATAGATGATGAGTACTTACAAGTGGCACATAATTGTGAAGTGGAAGGAAACTGATAAATGGTTTACAACATTTTTTACAAATAAATATGTAAAAAGTGTGGCGTGCATTTGTATAGCGCCCCCCTGAGTCAATACTTTGTAGACCCACCTTTCACTGCAAATACAGCTGCGAGTCTTTTTGGGGATGTCTCCAGCATCTTTGCACATCTAAAGAGTGACATTTTTGCCCATTCTTCTTTACAAAATTGCTCAAGCTCTGTCAGATTGGATGGAGAGTGTCTGAACAGCAATTTTCAAGTCTTGCCACAGATTCTTAATTGGATTTAGGGCTGGACTTTGACTGGGCCATTCTAACGCATTAATATGCTTTGATCTAAACCATTCCATTGTAGCTCTGGCTGTATGTTTTGGGTCGTTGTCCTGCTGGAAGGTGAACCTCCACCCAGTCTCAAGTCTTTTGCAGACTCGAACAGGTTTACTTCTAAGGATTGCCCTGTATTTGGCTCCATCCATCTTCCCATCAACTCTGACCAGCTTCCCTGTCCCCACAACAAGACGCTGCCACCATCATGTTTCACGGTGGGAATAGTGTGTTCAATCAAGGGTAATGTGCAGCGTTAGTTTTCCGCCACACATAGTGTTCTGCTTTTAGGCCAAAAAGTAAAATTTTTGGTCTCACCTGACCAGAGCACCTTCTTTCACATGTTTTCTGTGTCCCCCACGTGGCTTCTCACTGACTGCAAACTGGACTTCTTATGGCTTTCTTTCAACAATGGCTTTCTTCTTGCCACTCTTCCATAAAGGGCAGACTTGTGGAGAGCACGACTTATAGTTGTCCTGTGTACAGATTCTCCCACCTGAGCTGTGGATGTCTGCCGCTCCTCCAGAGTTGCCATGGGCCTCTTGGCTGCTTCTCTGATTAATGCTCTCCTTGCCTGGCCTGTCAGTTTAGGTGGATGGCCATGTCTTGATAGGTTTGCAGTTGTGCCATACTCTTTCCATTTTCCGCTGATAGATTAAAGAGTGCTCCGTGAGATTTTCAAAGTTTGGGATATTTTGGCACTCTAGTGAGCGCTGGAGGGGCATTGTGAAGAGCAGTGACTGACAGCCACTGCTCTCTCCGCTTCGAGCGTACAGAGAACCAAGTGATCAGCAGTCATGTGATCACTTAGTTCTTGGGCTTAGAGCCAACAGGGGGACAGCTGCAGCATGAAGGGGGAGTATGTGTTTTTTTTTTTTTTATAACCCAATACATCTTTAATGTTTGTGCTGTTGTGAATGCTGGATATTAAAATTCTGCTCAATGTAAAAGTAAAATAATCCACTTAGGCTCCATTCACATCTATGCGACAAAACGCCGGACGCTTCTGCCGCTAGAAGGGAGAATTCCCATTGCTGTCTATGGAGATGGTTCACATCTCATAGACGCCGAACGCCTGTCGCCTGAAAAAAAGTCCCGGACCCTTTTTTTCAGGCGACATTGGCGTTCGCCCATTGACAGCAATGGGAATGCTTTGTCAAAATACGCTGCGTACGCTGTTGTCGCATAGATGTGAATGGAGCCTTAGGGATGAAGAATTCCTTGGTACATTAATTGGGGTACAGTGTACAGGAAAACATGTGGGCAGTGCTTATTTCAGATACCGGTAATTGCAAAATGAGCAAACGGTGTGGCCAGGCAGGGGGAAAAGCTAATAGAATTCTAGGATGTTTTACCAGCAGGAGAAAGAAGGTTCTGATCCCCCTATAGAGATCTTTAGCGAGACCTCATTTAGAATATTGCATCCAGTTCTGGATAACTCACTTAGAAAACAGACACTGAAAAGACAGAACTAGTCCAGAGATGGGCAACAAAAATGGTGAAAGGGTCAGAGTAAAAAAAAAAAAAAAAAAAAATCAGAAGAAACTTCAGGTACTCAATATGTACAGTCTTGAGAAAAGGGGTGAAATGAATTAGAGGGGAGACTGCGAGCCTGGCCTTCTCATCCAAAATCAGTGCCTAACCTCACAAATGCGCTTCTGGAAGAATGGTCAAACATTTCCATAGACACTCCTAAACCTTGTGGACAGCCTTCCCAAAAGAGTTGAAGCTGTTATAGCTGCAAAGGGTGGGCCAACTCAATATTGAACCCTATGGACTAAGAATGGGATACCATTAAAGTTCATGTGCGTGTAAAGGCAGATGTCCCAATACTTTTGGTAATATAGAGTAGATATATACCCAGACAAAAGTAACAAATAAAATGAGGTAGACTCAATGGACCACCTGGTCTTTTTTTTCCGTCGTCATTTTATGTTTATGTGTTTTTAGGGTACCAAGCTGATGACCATTTTTGGGATGCCAACACTCACAACTTGACACTATATTGGTTTCACCTATTTTTTTTCAGTAGTCCTAAAGACAATCTCATATGTAATTAAAAAATAAATAAAAAAACTAGGCAATTTACCTCTATGGTGGTTACAGTGTACAAGACCGCTTCCCACAGAGTGGGACACACTACAGCATCACTGTCGTCAATACTGAGCAAAACAGCCGGACACACCCGGGAAGCCTCTGTGTTTAGGAGTTCAGGGAAGTACTGGCACAGTGCAGAGATCAGTTCAAAGAAAGCCGAGCGAATCTAAAAAAACAAAAGCAGGAATATATACACACGTTAAAGTTTTATTTTTACTTAAAAATAAATATATCCAAGCCAATCTGATTTTTGAGAACTGCCATACCCGACACAAGAATTTTAAGGGGCACCTTTCCAATGATTTATTTAACAAGCAGAAGTCAAATAAATAATCTATATTGTCTCAGTAGTCTCTCAGAAGTCTCCTGTCTTCATTTAAACAATGAAACTGCTTGTTTACAAATGTTATGGTCACTACAGATACCCTTTAGGCTAGGTTCAAATTTATGCGGGTGGTTGTGTAACTCACACTTGTTCCCGGCACCCAAACCACACTACTCTTTTGCAGATGCATGGGGACGCTATTCGTCTTAATGGCAACCCCACACATCTGAAAACGCAGCGCAGTTTCGTTCACAGGAAATCTCATGATGCAAAAACACTGTGCGATTTCCCTGCATCATAAAAAAGGAGCAGGAACTGTTTTTCCTGCATGAAACACAGGCATTGCCGCCTATTCAAATGAATGGGCTGCCGTAAAATGGATCTTAAAAGATAAGTAAACCTTCCTTTTAAAAGAAAAACAAAACAAAAACATGTCATATTACCTCCTCTGTGCAGTTGGTTCTGCAGAAAGTGGAACCGATCTTCCTCTGCTGGGGACTCTCAGCGGTGCTCCTGGCTCCTCCTCTTCTCTAGTGCCCAGTCAGAGAAGCGCTCTTCTTCGGGGGACACCTGTGCTGGCGCGCTTCCATGTCCTGCTGCTGCGTCCACTGACACAAACAGCAGAACTCAGCTCCGACCCTGGCTCACACGTCATTGGATTTGATTGACAGCAGCAGGAGCCAATAACTGCACTACTATCATCCTATCCAATCAGGACCCGAGACACCGGCTGGAGCTAGTGTGCTCGCCCCTGGCACAGGAACGATCAGACGATCAGACTCAGACTCAGGTAAGTAAAAGGGGGGCTGGTGCAGTACAAGAGGTTTTTCACCTCAATGCATAAAACGCATTGAGGTGAAAAACCACAAGGGATTACAACCCCTTTAATGTTATGAAACACAGGACTATATCTGGCCTCCCACAGTATACAGAACATGGAAATGTAATTATTTTAGTAAATACAAACTGCTAAATACTTTTTATCAGCAGTATATAGCAGTCCTGTGACTTCTATCAGTGTCTGGTTAAAGCTTGTAGGAGGAGGAGTTTTTATTCTCCCACGATTGTCCTATCAGGATACAGGACCCCTGACCCTCTGTCTCGACAGTGCTGATTGGCCCTGTGACACCTCTCTAGGAATACACACCAAACTGAGCATGTGCAGCTTGTCCCCTGGCTCTGTAAATACCAGGAAATATATTGGAGTCAGTGAAAGAAGATGATGATGATCTGTGCATACAGGATCAAACAGCCTTATTACACACTGCAGAGGATTAACCCCTTACGATCCACAGTGCATATATAACTAGCATGCTTTACTGCGTATACAGACTGATGTTACTGTTGTGGGTTTGGTAACACTTTAAGCTAAGAAAATTGTATTCAGAACCACTTCAAATGTTTTTAATTGACAGATTTTTGTCCCTCTCCCATGCCAGATGCCACCTCCCCCGCAGAGGGTGCAAAAAGACTAAGCACACTTTTTATGAAAGGACACTTATTATTTAAAGTGTTTAAGCTTGCATGCATCCCACATACATTTCTACTTACCAATAGGAATTTGTGGGAGACAGGTTGGGGACTGACAAACTGCAAGATCTAGCAATTGGGTGGAGGGGGGGGGGGGTAGTGTGAGTTGGTGCAGGTATGTGCAGCCTCTAAATCAGGGGTCTCAAACTCGCGGCCCTCCAACTATTGCGAAACTACAAATCCCATGAGGCTTTGCAAGGCTGACAGTTACAAGCATGACTCCCACAGGCAGAGGCATGATGGGACTTGTAGCTTCTCAACAGCTGGAGGGCCACCAGTTTGAGACAATGATTGAACTTTATGCCGGTCAGCAGATTTATTATTTTTTTTCCTTCTTTTGGTTAAGACATTAAGACTACACATTTTTTTGTTTAACTTGGAGATGCTTGAGTTTATTGAGTTTATACGTCGGCACTGAATCCTGGGTAAGATTTAGCTAGCATAAGGAAAACAAGATGCCTTCCAAACACATTATGCAGAAAGAAGCCCTGAGGTCTTACATTTGGCGACTGGTGCTTGCTGTACTTCCAGAACTTGCTCTGTGACAGAAGGTGAGCCAATCTCTCCTGAAGGAAGATGTTCTCTCCACTTGGCAGCATAGAAAGCAGACGCTTCAGAGCCAGCAAAGAACAGGTGACAACTCGGAAGTACTTCGACTCCCTTTCCTCTGGTGGGACTGTTCTGCAAGAGGATAAAAAAAAGGGCAAGAAATTTTTGTTTTACGTATCATGTTAAACTCTAGAAAAGCATTCAAGCACACAGTACATATGAGCAAAGAAAAAAAAAATCTGACCGTTAGGCCCCTTTTACATGGGGCGGATCCACTCAGCGGAGTCCGCCAGCTCAGCAGGGGGTTCACTTTGTTGATCTCCACTGAGCCAGCGGATGACACGTTCACTGAGCAGGGAGGGACCTGTCAGAGCCCCACTGATTTCTATGGGGAGATCGAATGAAAACAGAGAGCATGTATATTTTCATCAGATCCCATCCGACCCGCCAGAAGGATGGTGTACGTATCGCCATATGTTTGTTTTGAGCGGACCTGATCAGATCAGGGAGGAACCCGTCGAAGCCCCGCTGATCTCTATGGAAAGATCGAATGACAATGGACAGCATATGTTCGTTTACATCAGATCTCATCCAATGCGCCAAGACAGATGGAAGACGTATCGCCATACATCTGTCTTGAGCAGATTGGATGTTAGACAGTTGTCAACGGACAAATCTCCGCTGACATATGCCTGCCCATAGAAGTGAATGAGTGGTCCGCTCAGATCCACCTGAAAAACAGACAGGCAGACCTGAGCGCACTTCTCGTGTGAAAGGGGCCTTAGTGCTTCTAGGATAATCAGTGAGGCGGAAATGATATTCTGGAGATCACCAACTTTTATGGATGCGAGATTTTTAGGGTTTTTACAGTTCTAAGTATTTGTTTTGGGGAATTGTCTTTCTTGGAGCTATTATAGGCATTCATATTTAAAGCTATGGTGAAAAATGGAAAAATCATACATTAATTTCCACATTGTATTTTTAATTATTTCTAACCTACTCCTATTATGATTTGAAGCCTGTACACTTACTTTGTGAATATCCCCACACATTTACTTCCTTGGATTCTGTGACATGTGTGCACTGCACATGCAGGTATGAGTAGACACTGCTTTGGCACACATTTCACAGAGCCTGCCTTCTGAACTACAGAGATGCTGAAAAGAAAAGTTACAGGCTTTGAAAAACTGCCCCTAGCCTTTCTGGCTGCGGCCATCTTGAGTAAGGGCAAATAATTCATGTGGCATTTACTTCCTGGAATTCATTTGCCCTTAGCTTGGGCATGCATGTAGGAGAGTGTGTTTAGCTGAGAACCCACCCCCCCCCCCTTCTTCCCCTCCCCTCCTGAAGACTCCTGGGATGTACGACATAATTTGCCTAGGCAAGAAACAAGAATGTAACTGAAGAAATGTAAAAATAAATACTTTTTTATCTATTCAATAATGCTAGCAGCACAAGGATTAAAAAATAATGTTAATTGGGAGAGTGAAGTTCCACTTTAAAATGCACCTTAATTAAAAAAATAAGAAAAGTGTATTTATTAATAATTTTGCATTGAAGTCTGCAGAGCATTGCAATGACTGTACAGAGGGATGGACCTTCTGCTAGGGGGCTGAAGGAAGTAAACAGTGGACTACAAATGCGATGACATCACTGCACCTGGGTCGGCACTCTGTGAGCACCTCTGTCAGTCATTGTAGCAGATGGAACTTGTAGGCTTCCCACCTATTCCACCTCCCCTCACCCCTCCCCGCCCCTTCTCTTGCCTCCACTTTTTATTTTTTCCTCACTTTTCTATTTTCTACCCTTCAATAGTTAATATGTCTGTACTTTGGACAGGCGGACAAAAGTTGTTAATGGAGATGGATTTGCCAAGACGTTTAAGCCAAGTAGAGGCTGCCCTTGTAATGGACTTTCTTTGTGATCTTTGGATTATTGATATTTCTACTGGCCGTGCCGATTACAACTTATCTACAAGCAACTTACCTATGTATTACTTTATTCCTAACAGCCTTCTTGCTTTTGTATAATGGCCCATCATACTTACAGTTCCTTGCTTTGTTTACTTGTCCTCCCCCGTGTATGTTGGTTTCTCTAAAAGTGGTTGTAAACCCTTACAACACACTTTTTGCTACAGGTAAGTCTATAATAAGGCTTACCTGTAGCCATCCTGAATATCTCCTAAACCTGAATGGTTTAGGAGATATCCCTTATTCCTTATCCCCTGCATGTGCCAGTGTGTTCAGCACATGCGCACTGAAGCAAACTGAAGCAATGGCACATATGTGACGTTGCTTCAGTGAGTGTGCCGTTACCGGCAGCTCCTGCGCACATGCATGATGTCACCGCGGCTCCGGCCAATTTACATAGCCGGAGCCCTCGATACCCGAAAGTAACTCCAGGAGAGAAGTCGCCGGCCGGAGAGGGGTATGATGACTGCTGCGGGGGGCTTCGATGTGAGGTAATTTATAAAGAGCTAGTAGCTCATTATGCCTTTGTCTTGCAGGGATTTTTTATTTTTTTGCTAGGATTTACAACCACTTTAAAATGGTAGTAAACATCTAAGTGGATATATAACACCTATGCAGACAATGCTGTTCCAATACACAGTACAAGGCATGTTTGTAAATACATTGCACAGCATACACAGGCCTACCTGTCAAACAAATCCCTCCAGCATTGCGCTGTCAGCTCTCCAGCTGGCCCAGGCGCTTTTATCTTCTCCCAGTATTTCTTCTGGGTTTGCTCCATTCCACCGCAATGATGTCACTCCCACGCATGCACACGGGAGTCACTGCATCAGGGCAGAGCGGTGCCATAAAATGTATTCCGAGCTGCGGCTCAGTGTACATTACCGCTGACAGGCAGAAAGAAGCCATTATAAAAGAGACAAACAAGGTCGCTTGTCATACAAACGCTACCTGTTAGCGGTTTATACATTTTTTACTTCAATTCCACTTTAGCGCACTTCGCGCACTTCTTTAAAGTTTTCTCTTTCTCGCCTTAATATTATACAAATGAATTGAGAACTAGTCCGCAGAAAAAAAAAAAAATAGAAAAGACACGTACTGCGCATCACTTAGGGAGTCCGGGGTTTCTTTCAGGAGATGATCAAGTAAAACCTACATGTGGAAGAAAAAAAAAAAAATATTAAAGTAATTTTTACTTAAAATAAAAAAGGAAAACTATTTTTTTCTTTATTTTCTTGCGAGTGTGATCAGCTCTAAATAAATCTTATAAATGAGCATTCGTGTTTTAAAAACATTCTTGCGTACATTTTGTAATATAGGTGCATTGGGCGAGCCATAATTCCTCTTTTCATTTGTAAATTCTGCTACCTGCTGAGAAGTGCTGCACAATCCTTCAACCAGCAAAAAGAACATAAAAAAATAAACACATAAATAAATAAATAAATAAATAAATAAATAAATGGACTTGATTCCCCCATCCACACACTATGTAGAAGGGGGAATCTTGTGTGGCGTGAATTTGTATTCAGCCCCCCCAGTCAATACTTTGTAGAACCTCCTTTCAGTGCAATTGCAGCTGAAAGTCTTTTGGGGATGTCTCTACCAGCTTTTCACATCAAGGGAGTGACATTTTTGCCCATTCTTCTTTGTAAAATATAGCTCAAGCTCTGTCAGATTGGATGGAGAACGTCTGTGAACAGCAATTTTCAATACCTGCCACAGATTCTTAATTGGATTTAGGTCTGGACTTTGACTGGGCCATTCTAATGCATGAATATGCTTTGATCGAAACCATTCCATTGTAGCTCTGGCTGTATGTTTTGGGTCGTTGTCCTGCTGAAAGGTGAACCTCTGCCCCAGTCTCAAGTCTCTTGCAGACTCTAACAGGTTTTCTTCCAAGATTGCCCTGTATTTGGCTCCATCCAACTTTCCATCAACTCTGACCAGCTTCTCTGTCCCTGCTGAAAAGCATCCCCACAACATGATGCTGCCACCACCATGTTTCACGGTGGAGATTTTGTGTTCAGGGTGATGTGCAGTGTTAGTTTTCCGCCACACAAAGCGTTTTTCTTTTTAGCCAAAAGTAAAATTTTAGTCTCATGTGACCAGAGCACCTTCTTCCACATGTTTGCTGTGTCCCCAGGGGAGGGCTGGCAGGGGGGACAGGGTGGAAATCTCCCCCCGGGCTGGTGACACTATGCACAGCCACTGGCCGCCATTACCAAATGCTGTTTTTGCAGAGCAGGAATATGCCTGCTGGAGCTCTGTTAACACAGGTCACGGCCGCTGCTCACCTCCCACTGTGCAGCCATGCCTGTGTCAGCTCCGAGGTAGATGGCTGCAGAGCTGAGCTATGTCTCGTCTCACACATAGCTCAGCCTCAGCGCACACCAGCGCTGACATCCTCTTCTCTCTCTGCACAGACACGAGGAGAGATAGAGCTCATCTGCTCCTCCTACTTCTGAGTCTGCCCCGCCCACACTCCCTGGGCATGTGTAGGCACTGGACAGGAAGTTTGAACCCAAAAAAGCATCAGACAGCATGCCTGCGCCTCAGCCTCCATCCTGGTAAGCTCACCCTCTCTAGTCTCTCCTGCCTCCCAGTGTATAAAAAGGGGTGCTCTGTGGACTTTAAGGGGAGGGGGGTAGGCTTTGGTGAGCAGAGACCCTCTTTACACAATAGTCCACAGAATGCACCCTTAAATCAAGTTTCCCAGAACACCCCTTACATCAGATCTGATGTATATGGGGCCTCTGTGCGGACTCAGAGGTAAGGGGGGCCTCTGTGCGGACTCAGAGGTAAGGGGGGCCTCTGTGCGGACTCAGAGGTAAGGGGGGCCTCTGTGCGGACTCAGAGGTAAGGGGGGCCTCTGTGCGGACTCAGAGGTAAGGGGGGCCTCTGTGCGGACTCAGAGGTAAGGGGGGCCTCTGTGCGGACTCAGAGGTAAGGGGGGCCTCTGTGCGGACTCAGAGGTAAGGGGGGCCTCTGTGCGGACTCAGGGGTAAGGGGGGCCTCTGTGCGGACTCAGAGGTAAGGGGGGGCCTCTGTGCGGACTCAGAGGTAAGGGGGGCCTCTGTGCGGACTCAGAGGTAAGGGGGGCCTCTGTGCGGACTCAGAGGTAAGGGGGGCCTCTGTGCGGACTCAGAGGTAAGGGGGGCCTCTGTGCGGACTCAGAGGTAAGGGGGGCCTCTGTGCGGACTCAGAGGTAAGGGGGGCCTCTGTGCGGACTCAGAGGTAAGGGGGGCCTCTGTGCGGACTCAGAGGTAAGGGGGGCCTCTGTGCGGACTCAGAGGTAAGGGGGGCCTCTGTGCGGACTCAGAGGTAAGGGGGGCCTCTGTGCGGACTCAGAGGTAAGGGGGGCCTCTGTGCGGACTCAGAGGTAAGGGGGGCCTCTGTGCGGACTCAGAGGTAAGGGGGGCCTCTGTGCGGACTCAGGTAAGGGGGGCCTCTGTGCGGACTCAGAGGTAAGGGGGGCCTCTGTGCGGACTCAGAGGTAAGGGGGGCCTCTGTGCGGACTCAGAGGTAAGGGGGGCCTCTGTGCGGACTCAGAGGTAAGGGGGGCCTCTGTGCGGACTCAGAGGTAAGGGGGGGCCTCTGTGCGGACTCAGAGGTAAGGGGGGCCTCTGTGCGGACTCAGAGGTAAGGGGGGCCTCTGTGCGGACTCAGAGGTAAGGGGGGCCTCTGTGCGGACTCAGAGGTAAGGGGGGGCCTCTGTGCGGACTCAGAGGTAAGGGGGGCCTCTGTGCGGACTCAGAGGTAAGGGGGGCCTCTGTGCGGACTCAGAGGTAAGGGGGGCCTCTGTGCGGACTCAGAGGTAAGGGGGGCCTCTGTGCGGACTCAGAGGTAAGGGGGGCCTCTGTGCGGACTCAGAGGTAAGGGGGGCCTCTGTGCGGACTCAGAGGTAAGGGGGGCCTCTGTGCGGACTCAGAGGTAAGGGGGGCCTCTGTGCGGACTCAGAGGTAAGGGGGGCCTCTGTGCGGACTCAGAGGTAAGGGGGGCCTCTGTGCGGACTCAGAGGTAAGGGGGGCCTCTGTGCGGACTCAGAGGTAAGGGGGGCCTCTGTGCGGACTCAGAGGTAAGGGGGGCCTCTGTGCGGACTCAGAGGTAAGGGGGGCCTCTGTGCGGACTCAGAGGTAAGGGGGGCCTCTGTGCAGACTCTGAGGGTTTTTTTTGTTTGTTTTTTTTAAACCTAACCCTGCTTTAAATCTTCTCCACAACTTTATCTCCTGACCTGTCTGGTATGTTTCTTAGGTTTCATGATGCTGTTTGTTCACTAAGATTCTCTAACAAACCTCTGAGGGCTTCACAGAACAAATGTATTTATACTGAACTTAAAATTAGACACAGGTGGACTCTATTTACCAATTAGTTCCACTATATTTTAGTTCTGGGTATCAGAGTAAGGGGGCTGAATACAAATGCAAGCCACTTGTTTCAGATATTTGTAAAATAATTTGAAAAACATTTATTTTCCTTCCACTTCACAATTATCTGCTACTTTGTGTTGGTCCATCACATAAAATCCCACTAAAATACATTTACATTTTTAGTTGTAACATGACAAAAATGTGGAGAATTTGAAGGGGTGTGAATACTAATATATATATATATATATATATATATATATATATATATATATATATATATATATATATATATATATATATATATATATATATATATATATATATATATATATATATATATATATATTACACTCACACACACATTATATAACACACACACACACACACACACACAATAATATATATATATATATATATATATATATATATATATATATATATATATATACACACATATTATATATAGTGTGTATATATATATATATATATATATATATATATTTTATGTGTGTTATATATATATATATATATATATATATATATATATATATGCACACGCATACACACAATATTATATATATATATATATATATATATATATATATATATATATATATATATATATATATATATATATATATATATATATATATATATATATATATATATATACACACACACACATATACACACACACACACACACACACACACACACGCATATACACATACATAAATATACACACACACACACACACACACACACACACACACACACACACACACAGGCAGTGAGGTCTCAATGCCAACATTTTATCACAACATTCTTGCACAGCTCACACATACTAAATGAATTACGAAGTGACAGCCAGAACAAGTCCCATCACCTTGTTAAGTGGATGAATTCAGTTAAACATTTGATGCAATGAGGTCGACAAAAACAAACCAAAGAACAAACATGACACAGAGCAAATACAAACTCCGTATCACAGGAGAAGCTGTCAAGATGTTCTAGTACATTACATACTGAGAAGAAACCCAAACCAGAGATAGAGGGAAAAAGTTCAAGTTACAGAACTTTGTGAATTTTCTAACTTTGTACCAAATGGCAGATAAAATAGCTGAAATCCGGTAACAAACCTCAAATCGCCATAAGAAATTAGGCCACCTACAAAAAAAAAAAAATCTGGATAGATGCCACCACATACTGTACACCTACATTTATAGGTCTGTCCATCCAGCCCTGATATTTGTACAGCTCTGCCAAAAAATAGCATAGCACGGTCTATCAGGGGAGGGGACCTAAATCTTTCTCTGCTGCAGTTTTACTTTCACTTACAGGTCTCCGACCCATCTTGTGAAGCACAAAGAGCAAGCAGAACACTTATAAACTCATCTATTTGTCACTTGACTGTCCCTTATCAAGATAGGGGTGGGATCTGTGTCCCTTAATGTATGTACTTCATGGTGAGTACAAGAATCCTGTTTTTTCTATCCACTGAGGGACACAGGAATTCAGATAGATATGGTTAAAGGAGTTGTAATGACTGTTTACAGGGTATAGAGACATAATAGTTAACTGATTCCTTTTAAAAATTATTAAAAATAGATAAAAATCAATCATATAATGTACCTGCAGTTTCTAGTTTCGTTTTTGCATGTTGTTTCCTGCTTCTGTGATGTACAGAGCCACAGAGCCAATAGAGGGCAGTGATGGTTTGGAAAATGAAACTGATTGGTGTTGAGGGGTTTTATACACACAGTAATCACACCTCCTTGATTAGTGACCACAGAGAGAAAGCTCCCAGTACTGTGGTCATCAGGAAACAGACAACCAGGAAGTGTGGAGAACAGAGAAGAATTACAGCAGCTTGAGAGCAAAAACGAACAATGAGGACATGAAAACAGCACTGCATTAAGGTAAAGGAAGCTACAGTGATACCTCGGTTCACGAACTTAATTCGTGAACTGACTCTGGTCGCGAACCGAATTGGTCGCGAACCGAGGCACATTTTCCCATAGGGTTCAATGTAAATCCGATTAATCCGTGCTGACCTTTTTTTGGGGGTTTTTGAAGCACAAAAATATGAAACAAATTACAATACACATTAGTACAGTATAGTAATGTATATTTTCTTTCACAACCTTGCTGTCACCTTTACTACTGCTCTGCACTTTCTTTTTGCCACCATGCTTGCGCTGCACATTCTTGTCACCTGCATTTCCACTTTGCACATTATCACTTGCATTTCCACTTTGCACATTATCACTTGCATTTCCACTTTGCACATTATCACTTGCATTTCCACTTTGCACATTATCACTTGCATTTCCACTTTGCACATTGTCACCTGCATTGCTGTTCTTGTCACCTTCATTGCTGCTCCGCACTTACAGTACTGTAGTACAGTACAGTACTGTATGTGCTAAAAAGCACACCAAAAATCCAAACATCACTTAAAATGTTTGCAGAGTACTCACAGTACTTCTTTCTGTGTGTCTTCTTCTCTTCACGGTCTTCCTACAGGAAGTCACGACCATGTGAGAGCCTGGAAATAGCATTAAAATGGCCGCGGCTCCTGTTCGTGAACCGAGGCGGAGTTCGTGAACCGGAGCATATTTTTATGAACTTTTCTGTTCGTGAACCCGAGTTGTTCGTGAACAGAAGCGTTCGTGAACCGAAGTATCACTGTATTAAGATAAAAAAAAAAAAAAAAAAAAAAAAATTCCTTTACAAACCCTTTGAGCTTTAAAAAGCAATCTGGAGGAGTGCAACAAAGAGAAAAAGCAGCACATCCAACATGTTGGTTTATTGTAGAGTCAAAGGTTTAAAAATCATGACACATGAGGGATCCACCAGTGTTAATTTAGTCGACTTTAACATTTTAGTTGACTAAATGAATACTATTTTAGTCGACTAAAAAAACGACTAAAACAACTGAGATGACTAAAATAAGACAAAAACTTAAATGCCATTTTAGTCAAAAGACTAAAACTAAATTTAAATTTGACTTCAAAATGAACACTGGTCTGTAGTGCATGTTCATACCTTGATACCATAAATAATAACATATTCGATTTTTCACTCCAGCAGTATATAATGAGTTTGGAAAATGTAAAGAAATGTTTACTAATTCATTACAATTTAATTACACCCATTAGATTTTAGATGACTAAAATTAGTTTTAGTCTACTAAAATGTACTGGAGATTTAGTCAACTAAATACGACTAAAACGAAAACAATTGCAGAAGACTAAAGTGGGACTAAAACTAAAATGCCATTTTAGTCCTACGACTAAAACGAAATCAAAATTTGCTGCCAAAATTAAAACACTGGGATCCACACTGTTCAGCAGATTTGGTTCACACAAAGTGCTTAATCATTGCAATGATTAAGCACTTTGTGTGAAACGCGTTGGATGGACAGTGTGGATCCCTCATGTGTGATGTTTTTTAAACCTTTGACTGCAATAAACCAACAAATTTTTCTTCATCTCTGGACGTTCTGCTTTTTCTCTTTGTTGCATGGATTTTTCAGGTTGCAGACCTTGGCAGGCACCCAGTCTCGTTGCCACAGTATTATCGAGCGATCTTTAATTTGCAGACAGCCTTGGAGTGGCGTACACTTTACATTCTGAGGAGTGGCCAACCAGAAACAGGCTAATAAGCCCAGAGAATCCACCCGATGCACACGACCAAGAACAGTCAGCTAAGAGGTGGAATAAGAACTAAAGCGGGGGGTAAACAACCCACAAGGTAAGCAAGGGAAGGAAACAAGGCCCTGTCACAAACAGGTGCCAGACATGGGATCTGTGAAAAGTCTTTAAAAGAAAAGCCCAGTCAGTCGAGAAGGAAGGCCCTAAACTCTTAAATCACCTGAGCCCAAAAGGATCAAGAAACAAGAACTCCGTCCCCCGAGACATTGTAAGACAACGGTTTTATAAGGGTGAGACTCAGCAGAGGAGGACCCCTCAAATTTCCTATACCCATAACCTGTCCAGCAGAGAACCCAGGATTCAATCCTACAAAGTAAATATAACTGAAGCGGTAAGTGCATGGAAAACGGAACAACTAGAGAGGGCAGAAGAGGAAAGTTAGAACAGAACCATAAACTGGTGAGATTTGTTACAACCCTGATGGAATAAACTAGAAGCACTACCGGTCATGCAAAGGTTGCCTCTGGGGCAAACTAAGATGAGCCCTGCTGAAAATACACTAGGTTACCAAAAGTATTGGAGCGCCGGTCTTAACACGCACATGAACTTTAATGGCATTCCGTCGAAGAAAAAAAAATCCAACTTTTTTTCCCCAACGGAAATTCCGCTTGTGTGTACGGGGCATTAGAATGTCAGGTCTTGGGTGCAGGGCAAAGGCATAGTGAAGCTTCTGAGAAACATTAAATCAGGAAGGACTGCTCCTTAGGCCTATTCCACTAGGGATGATTCTAGGACCAGTCTGAAAGGCACCCAAGTCACTTCCCAGTTCACCCCAGAACGCCTGATCCAGCAGGGTCCATTTGCAGATAGATGAGAAATCAAGACTGAGAAAGCAAAGAGATCTGCAGAAAAAAAAAAAAAAAAAAGGTAAGTTGCGTCTTGACCGCTTGAGGACCGCCGCACGCAGATATACGTCTGCAAAATGGCACAAGGGCGTACATGTACGTCCCCCTCTAAGAGCCCAGGCGTGGGGCGCGCTCACGACCTGGTCCTCAGCTCTGTGACCGTCCCCGCGGGAACCGCAGACCCGATCGCTGCTGGTCTCCTGCAATCGCGTCCCAAAATAGTGTCAAAAGTGTCCGCGATAATGTCGCAGTCACGATAAAAAAAAAAAAAAAAAAAAATCGCTGATCACCACCATTACTAGAAAAAAATAATTATTAATAAAAATGCAATAAAAAAAACTATCCCCTATTTGGTAGACGCTATACATTTTGTGAAATACCAATCAATAAACGCTTATTGCGATTTTTCACCAAAAATATGTAGAAGAATACGTATCGGCCTAAACTAAGGGAAAAAAATGTTTTTTTTTTAAATCTTTTTTGGGGATATTTATTAAAGCAAAAAGTAAAAAACTTTGCATTTTTTTTTTAAATTGTGGCTCTATTTTTTGTTTATAGCGCAAAAAATAAAAACCGCAGAGGTGATCAAATAACACCAAAAGAAAGCTCTATTTGTGGGAAAAAAATTACGCCAATTTTGTTTGGGAGCCACGTCGCACGACCGCACAATTGTCAGTTAAAAACGACGCAGTGCCGAATCGCAAAAAGGGGCCAGGTCTTTTACCTGCATAATGGTCCGGGGCTTAAGTGGTTAAATTAGCATTGCTCAGAAAAGGTATCCACCCTCCAAGGACAATAGAAGAAAAGATAATGATGAAGATGATGAGTGTTTGTAGTTCTGTCCTATGGTACCAATGCTGCTCCTCCATAGATACAGTTCAGTGAGTGAGCAATGTCACCCTCGGACAGGAAAGTGGTTTACCTGGCAGGATCGGCAGATGAATAAAATACAATAAAAACCCTAAAATAAAGAAAACTACTGCATCCATCATATCAAAGGACTGGTAAGCTGCAAAGTATTTTCTTGGGTTTAGATATACTTTTCATTAGGGTTTACTGGCCCCTTAAAAATAGAAAAAAAAAAGAAAAGCACAAACAAAACCAAATCCAAAATAAGTCCACCGAGGAAACGTTTCTCTTGATAGGATGTAAAGCAGATTAGTGTGCACTCCATCCAAGCAATTGATCTATAGGTGGCCAAACCTCAACAGATGTTGGGGTTAGGACCTCGTGTAATAACTGGCTTAACTTAATGCCAACAAAGTATAATGTGTTGTTCTGTAAAGAGATGTAGGCTGAGCAAAAGAACAGATGTGTATATGATTTCATCTAAGGGTTCCTGAAAGTCATAACCCAGCAGGGGTGACAAACAAGAACAGTGTTTTTCTTACAAATCGTACAAACCATCCTCAGATTTGTCCCCGTCATGAACTTGTTTCTGTTTTTATCACTATACTTTTACTATAGAAATAATCTTGGCAGATACTGGAGCATTCCATTGTAGAGGAACCAATATTATACTGTGTACCTTATAGTGTAGGTAAACCCAATCAGTAAAATCTCACAACGTTTATCATGTTACTGTAATTTCTCTTTTAAGATTTGAAATCTGCAGCATTCAATACAATAGGTGGTGACCCTGCCATTAAAGGGTCACTAAAGGAAAAAACATTTTTTGCTGAAATGACTGTTTACCGGGTATAGAGACATACTAGTTAACTGATTCCTTTTAAAAATGATTAAAAATAGATAAAAACCAATCATATAATGTGCCTGCAGTTTAGTTTAGTTTTTGCTGTTGTTTCCTGGTTCTCTGATGTACAGAGCCAGAGAGCCAATAGAGGGCAGTGAAGGTTTTGAAAAACGAAACTGGATTGGTGCTGAGGGGTTTTAGACACACCTCCTTGATTAGTCACCACAGTGAGAAATCTCCCAGTACTGTGGTGATCAGGAAACAGACAACCAGGAAGTGCCCAGAACAGAGAGGATTTACAGCAACATCAGAGCAAAAATGAACAATGAGGACATGAAACCAGGACTGCAGTAAGGTAAAGGAAGCTATTTAGCTAGAAAAAAAAATCCTTTAGTGACCCTTTAAGGTCCTTGTTCAGATATTTCCTGCTACAGGATAACAAATATTTGTCCCCAACTTCCATTCGTGCTCCTGCGTTGTCACTCTGTCACGCGGGCTTCGGATAGAGACTACAAGTGGCAGCTTCAACACGCATTACACAGGGATGGTCTACTGTTGTCAGAATTAGTAAACCTGCCTTAAAGGGGTTGTAAAGGTACAATTACAATATTTCCCCCTAAATGGCTTCCCTTACCTTAGTGCAGTCCTCCTTCACTTACCTCATCCTTCCATTTTGCTTTTAAATGTCCTCATTTCTTCTGAGAAATCCTCACTTCCTGTTCTTCTGTCTGTAACTCCACACAGTAATGCAAGGCTTTCTCCCTGGTGTGGAGTGTCATCCTCGCCCCCTCCCTTGGACTACAGGAGAGTCAGGACGCCCACTAACACACAGCTCCTTTCTCTATTTGCAACGTAGAGAGCATCCAGACTCTCCTGTAGTCCAAGGGAGGGGGCGAACACGACACTCCACACCAGGGAGAAAGTGTCACATTACGCTGTGGAGTTACAGACAGAAGAACAGGAAGTGAGGATTTCTCAGAAGAAATAAAAACATTTAAAAGCAAAATGGAAGGATGAGGTAAGTGAAGGAGGACTGCACTAAGGTAAAGGAAGCTAGTTAGGGGGAAAAAAATTGTACCTTTACAACCCCTTTAACTACATCTTCCACTGAGGTAGACGTCTTGTAGTTCTCAATGAACTGTGAGAGAGCCTCCTTGTAGTTCATTGATCATCCTGATCTCCAGTAACCGTCTACCCATATGGGACATACGGGAAGACAGCTATACTGAGATTCTGCAGAAGCCTGACATTGCAATCTGCTGATCATGGGTGCAATGCTCTCCAGGCGCCAGAAAAAATATGTGCATTTATTTTTAATTTGAACATAGACATTTTAATGTATGACCAGCCTAAGCTTCCTCTCCAGCCACCAACAAAAATTGCCCCTCAAAATTCTATCCCATCTGGTTATAGGTTTCATAATTAATAATGCAGTACCCTCGGCTCTGCTTTCAAGCCCTCAGGCAGCCATAATATAAATCTGTGATCCCCTACATGAAATTCCAAACTCCACGCGTGGTAGATTATTGATCTTGCCAGGTCATGCATTCTGTCATCAATGTGTATTTTGTGGTTAATCAGTTCTTTAAATGACTATTGTACGATTAGGTCATTTCAGTACATTACTTCCTTTTTTGCACATTGACACAGTGGCCCAGATTCAGCATAGCTTGCGCTTTATTTGCGCGGGCACAGGGCAACGATTTTGCGCTGCCCTCGATTCACGGAGCAGTAGCTCCGTGAACTGCGAGGGCGCGCCGGCAAATTTGCCCGGCGTAAGCGCGCGCAAGTTAAATGATCCCGCCGGGGGCGGGAATCATTTAAATTAGGCGCGCTCCCGCGCCGAGCGTACAGCGCATGCTCCGTCGGGAAACTTTCCCGACGTGCATTGCGGCAAATGACGTCGCAAGGACGTCATTTGCTTCAAAGTGAGTGTGAATGGCGTCCAGCGCCATTCACGAATCACTTACGCAAACGCCGTGAAATTCAAATTTCACGGCGCAGGAGCGGCGGCTATACTTTAGCATTGGCTGCCCCTACTATTAGAAGGGGCAGCCTTGCGCTAAAGTAGCCGTACGGAAACTCCGTACCTGGCTTGCGCGGGGCCCGCGCAAGCTTGTGAAACAGTGGTAGTATGCAATTTGCATACTACACGCTGATACACAATGGGAGCGCCCCCTAGCGGCCCCCGCAAGAATGCAGCCTAAAATCTGCGAGGCATAAGAGCCTTATGCCGCGCAGATTTTAGGCTGCAGCCGGTGTGGTGTAACGAGGTTCCTGAATCAGGAGCACTCGTTACACCGGAGCAAGTCAGCAATTGCGCCGTGTAACCTATGGTTACACGGGCGCAATTGCTTTCTGAATCTGGGCCAATGAGTTTTACTACACCAGCTTCTTCAATGCTCCTGACAGCTTGGATACAAATACTCGCCTTGGATAGTCAGGAGGCTAGGTAACCTAACAGACACCTCCTAACTTTGCCTTACCATACACGAGTCACTAAACATTTAAGTGCAGTAGACTGATTTCACAGTACATTGAGCACATCACAGGAAGTATTAGCAGTAATCAGACTGACTCTTCCAACTGGAATTGCAGTGTTGGGGCCCTTTCACATGGGCAGTTTGCATTCAGACCAGCAGGGGATCCGCTCACAGATCCCCTGCTGACCAGAGAAGAGCGGGGCAGAGGACAGGTCTGTGTCCACTCAGTTTATGCAATGTGGACACAGACAGACCCTGCTCTCTCTATGGGTGGCTGGGAGTAAATGGACCCCACTGTCTGTTAACATCCTGCTGCATCCGATCTGGTCCGCCCAAATGGAAGTGGATACAGTACTCCATTTGTTTTATCGGGCCTGATTGTTTACACCCACCTACCTTTGGGTCCAAAGACAAATTTGTTTACACCCACTGGTCTATCAGAATGCATGAACCATCAGATTGGGTCCGCCTTAAAAACTGACTGGCGGACCTGATCGGATCACCCTTGTGAAAGTTGCAACTCTTGACTCTGTCAACATATACGTGCTCCATCACGATGAAGCTGAACTTTTGTAGCTTCATCATCAGTGATGGCAGTGCCCCAGATTTACAGACCAGGAATCAGAGAAGGTCAGCGTCTATCAGACACTTGAAATTTTGCATTACCACCATTATTCACACAGAATGGTTTTAATGCTGTTAGTAGCCTGGTAATTGCATGCTGAATTCCTGATCGATTTAAAAAAAAAAAACACAGGTCTGCAAGAAAGCTGTTATTGGAGGACTTGTTTACATCTTGCTCATGTCTGTAACCCCTGAAATGACATCAACTCACATTTAGAATTTCATCTTTGCAGAAGGCCAGGGCTTCCGGCTGTTTATGAGAAGGGAATGCAGCTTCGAAGGCGGCTCTGGCAGAACTGGCTGCCGGTGAGTAGGTGTCACACTGTGCTATGAGCCAGAAGCCCATTAAACTCTTCAAGTGAGGAGCCAAGTGTTTCTTCACTTTCAGGATCAGCTGCTCAAAGGCTTGCTGAGTGGCCTCCCGCACTCTGCGGTCAAGATCCTGCGGAGGAATAAAAGAAAAACATCCGGCATCAATGTTGGTTTGCAATAAAAAGGTTCAGAGGAGCCATAATGAGATAACAAACGTAAAGCTTACTTCAGACAAGTAACTAAAAATGGTTTAAACACATACAAATTGTTCTGCCAAAAGATCTGCAAACTCTCATGATCCACTCACTGTGCTTTATTAGTATGAAAAGGGGGATAACACTATTATTTTTTTAGGGCCTGAAACACAGCACTCTTTATACCTCGGTCATCTCCTGTTTGTCTATGGTGAACACCGCCACACAGGTAATGCCTGCTGCATGTCATCCCGTCAACTAAGTATCTCCCACACATCAGCTTACAGAGCAGGAACTTTCAATGCAAGTATGAATTCAAAGTTTAACTGGTGAGCAGCAATTCAGATTTCAAGGAATAACCTCAATTCATTTTAGGACTTTGGAAAATTACATATAAACCTCTTGTCCTCTCAAGCAACACATGTCTTAGAAGATCAGATGCTGTAAAGCAGGTGTCTCCAAACTTTGTAAGCAAAGAACCAGTTTGTTGTCCTTCAAACTTTATGGGGACTGGATTGTAGTCAGTGGGAGAAGAAAATGTCACGGTGTCAGTGGGAGTAAACAATGCTTCATCATTGGTGTCAGCGGGAGTAATAGTGCCCCATCATTGGTGACTGTGGAAGGAAGAGTGCCCAATTGTCAATGTCAGTGATGTCCCATTGACGTCAATGCAAATTCTTTTGTCACACAAGCTACAATCATATGGTATAATTTCTTTTAGATTTATCAACAGCAATGCAATTAGAAAAGGTTCCCGATTTCTCTTTTAGCCTCTAGATGCAGGAAAAACACCCAGGGGTCAGCTGAGAGTGCCGCCAACGAATGCTCAGAGGAAAGTGTTACATTTATTTTCTGTATGCCCATTAGGGACATGTCAGATAGGCCGATCATTGTCAGATGTTACCCAGCTAAGGAGGGATTAACATCTTGCTTGTCCAGCTAGCAAGGAAGCAAGTCTGAGTAAGTGTTCTGCTAGTGAGCCTATCGCGATTACATTGTTTGTGTGGCATCAGCCTAAAGCTGGCCAAAGATGGATAATCTTTATCATTCAGCCAACAGGCTATGGGAGGGGTGGGGGCTCTGCACCCCCCACCCCAAAGCACCTTGTCCCCATGGGAACAAGGGCCTCTTCCCGACAACCCTGGGTGGTGGTTGTCAGGGTCTGTGGGCGGCAATTATCGAAATCTGGAAGCCCTTTTTAACAAGGGAGCCCCCAGATGCCGCATGCCCCCCCATGTGAATAATTAAGGGGTCGTACTCCTCCCTACCTATTCAACCAAAAAGGTAAAAAAAAAAAAATTGAAAACAGAGCACAGGTTTTTTGACAGGGTCCTTTATTAAAGCAGCTCCAGCGTGTCTTCTGCCTCCGGTGAGTTTTTTCCTCTGGTATCTTCTGTCAACGCTAGCTCCCGCAGTTAGGCAAGCTCCGCTCTCTGCTGGTTCTTTTATAGACACAGGGCGTGACCATCTGGTGATGTCTTCTGGAGACCCCGCCCCCTTGTGACCTTAACGCTAGCAGCATGATGGGGCGGTGATGTCACAAGAGGGTGGGGTCTCCAGGTGACATTGCCGGATGGCCACGCCCTGTGTCTATAAAAGAACCAGCAGAGCACGTAGCTCGCATAACTGCGGAAGCTAGCGTCGGGAGAAGACATCAGAGGAGGCAGCAGAAGAAGCAACGGAAGGGGAAGAATCAGGGGCAGCAGAAGAACCAGCGGAAAAAGACAGTGGAGGCAGAAGACATCAGCATAGGAGAAAGAAGAACCGGAGGGAGAAGACACGTTGGAGCTGCTTTAATAAAGGAAAAAACCTGTGCGCTGTTTTTATTTATTTTTAACACCTTTTTGGTTGAATGAGTAGGGGTACCCCTACCCCTTACTCATTCACATAGGGTGGGGGGGGGTGGGGGCCGTGATCTGGGGGCTTCCAGATTTCAATAAGCCCCCCGCCCGCAGAACCCGACAACCACCGCCCAGAGGTGTCGGGAAGAGGCCCTTGTCCCCATCAGCATGCCAACACACTACCCTAACATGTATCAACATTGGAAGCAGAAGTGTTTACCAGAGGAACCTACAGTATTTGTACATTTTTTTCAGCTGAACAAGCCAATATCATATCCAATCCAGAGATTAGGGGCGTTTTCCTACCACCATACAAATTGTACAGCTCATTTACACTTTACATACCAGAGATATCTTGCAGTAGTTTCTGGGCCAATATGGTAGGACACCCCGGACTGCCTCTATCTCTCTCTCTTTACACATTGCTCCGAACTCTTGCATTGCCTGTAAAATAAAAATAAACCTTGGACATCACTTCAGTTTATCAGTAATAACCAAACAGTACGAGGTTTGATGAGAACTAAAAATATTATACTTAAAGCATCATGCATACGGGGCGTTTAAAACTCTGCATCTAGGTGCCTCTTCTGGTTTTCTTTTCTGCCTCTAAACACCCCTCAATGTTATCCTATGTGTCCATGCACACATGCGCTTTTACTGGTGTTTAGAGGCATCCTGATCCAGCCGCTTGCTATAAGCGCACTTGTGTGGGCTCGCTCCCAAGACCGCTCTGTGTGTCCATACACAGAGCGTGGCTCGGCCCTGTTTTTGCTCCCTCCTCACTGGCTGTGATTGACAGCAGAGCCAATGGTTCAAGTTGCTGCCTCTCAGTATATGAGGGAGCGAAGAGAAGCAAGAGAGCCACTGGGCTTGTGCACATATCTGGATCAAGATTGAACTCTGCCAAATATAGGGTGGCGCTTGGGAGGGGGAGGGGGTTTTGTAACCTTAATGCAAGGAATGCATTAGGTAAAAAACCTTCAGCCTTTAGAACCGCTTTAAGGCTGGATTCACACCTATGTAGTTTTAGTGCTTTTTGCATTTTTGCAGATTTGCACTACAGAACGCGTTCCATAGGAAACCATGGTAAATGGACGGTAGTGCAAGTCTGCAAAATGCAAAAAAAGCACTAAAACTGCATACGGTAGGTGTGAATCCAGCCTCAGTAAGAACTGCGCCCATAACCCAGAGTGTCGGAGGAATAAGAAGAAGAAAACGGCAGATAAGGAAAATAAAAACTCCTAAAAACTAGGCATTAACCCATGCCGTGCGGGGAATGTAATGGTAGTTTTACAACTTCCCTTGAGTTAAACTTTAATTCTAAACAGGCACCTTCATGTGTTATTAATGTAGAGTGTTAAAGTATGAGACCTTCCAGACCCATTCACACCTTCATGACATGCTACATTATTTTTGGCACAGTAATGCGCAAAACCCATGGAGTAAAGACATTTCTTATGAAACAGTAACATACCCACACAACAAGGCACGAGCAGGGTTGCCAACTTTCAGAAAATTTACGAACAGTTTGTAAAATCTGTACCTTTTGCATTCCTAAATGTACAGAATATAACTGAGTACTAAGATTTGTAGGTATAGTTGATCCAGGGTAAATCCGATTGCTTCTCGGGGGATCAGGAAGGAATTTTTCCCCTGCTGTAGCAAATTGGATCATGCTCTGCTGGGGTTTTTTGCCTTCCTCTGGATCAACTGTGGGTATGGAGTTGGGTGTATAGGATTTTACTGTGTTTTTTTATTTTGTTTTTTGTGGTTGAACTGGATGGACTTGTGTCTTTTTTCAACCTGACTAACTACAGGCATACCCCGCTTTAAGTACACTCACTTTACATACACTTGCAAGTAAGGACATACCCGTGAGTGTATGTAAAGTGCCTTACAGGTACTGTACAGACATTTTGCAGCCGCAGTAGAAGGAGCTGAAGCTCTGAGAGCATAGCCCGTCCTGTTCCAGTGTGCCCCTGACACCCCCACTACAGATCCTGACACCCCTACTACAGTCCCTGACCCCCCACTACACCCTCGAAGTGAAAAATGGTATTGTTTCACTTTAAGTACATTTTCGTTTTACATACATGCTTTGGTCCCACTGTGTACTTAAAAGTGGGGTATGCCTGTATGTAACTATGTAACTATGTAACTATCTGTCCTTGAATGTCCATTGCGGACATATAGGCTGCATGTCTAACTGACATTCATGGACAAATGCAACAATTATGGATTTTACAAACCGTTTGTAAATTTACTGAAAGTTGGCAACCCTGCGCACAAGCTACGTTAAAAATTAAAGTGGTTGTAAAGCCTAAACATTTTTGTACCTTAATGCATTTCTTACATTAAGCGGAGTTCCCCCAAAAAAAGTGCTGCTGACGTTTAATGTTAGAACACTTACCTGTCCAGAGCGCCCGCGATGTCCTTACCCAAAGCCGATATGTCCCGTGGCTCCCGGGTGCTGGTGCCAGCATCTTCAGTAAGGGAATCACAGCCTGGTTCCCTACTGCGCATGCACGAGTCGCGCTGCGGGTCCTCACTGGTTCCTGCTGTCTTCTGGGACCTGTGTGTCTCCCTGAAGACAGCAGGGGGGACGGAGTAGGGGCCCGACATGGCGTAGATCACCGGGGAATCGGTCGCCGGAAGTGGGAGCAAATACCTGTAATTATATAGGCATCTGCTCCCCCCTGAAAGGTGCCGAATGTGACACCAGAAAGAAAAAAGGTAAAATTTTGGGTGGAACTCTGATTTAAGGTAAAAAAAAAAAAAAATTAAAGGTATCAGCATCCCCCCTCACCCCTCTTTTACTTACCTGAGCCCTCATGTCCGCAGCTCTTCTCTCCCCTCATTTCCGGGTTGCGCAGGCTTTGCTGGGGGGACCGGGAGTCATTAGCTCCCACTGCTGTCAATCAAAGCCAGTGACAAGGGACCAGGGGGCATGAGTGCCCCCCATGGGAAGCCGCTTCCCATGAGGGCACTAGACAGGGGAGAGGGGCCAGGAGCATCAGCGAAAGACCTGAACAGAGGAGGTTCGTTGCGGCCTCTGTTCCATCGCACAGAGCAGGCAAGTATAGATATGTTTGTTTTTTTTCCTTTACAAACCACTGAATGGGCCACCTAAATGTGTAGTAAAATCAACACACAGATTGAAAGGGCCCCTAGCTGTATTCTTGACAGAAATTGGTCCTTGGTATATGTGGAGGTGGGGGCGCTCATTAAGTGTACCTCAATATATAAAAGTACTAGGTAATAAATATACTAAGTTAAGTGTATACATTTCGAAAACATTAATCCCTGAACAAAAACACCATATAACAAAGTGCTAATAAGTGAAAAAATATGAAATATACTTAAGTGACCAATAAAGGAATTCAACACAATCCCTACATGGAGTGTTCCACTAAATATGAAACACTGAACAAAGTATACAATATATTAAAAAAGATAACTAGGAATTCTGATAAACATAGAACAGTCCATCAAAGAAAAAATCCATAGAAGTTCCTGTGCAAATCAGAATCAGATGAACAATGTGCCGTTCCACCTTCACCAACAGTAAATATGAACACCCGAAGTGATCTATAAATGGATGGCTCCTTACCAGATGGCGTTGACCCTTAATTGATATAAAAAAAGGAGTCAAATAGGCTTTAACAGGTAAACCTGTATGGTTGGATGGATCCTTGCACCTATATCCCTTATAGTCAGATGTTTCCCAGTCGGATATGTAAAAACTGAAATGATGCCAACATAGTGTAAAACTATTTAATGTATAAATAAGGGTAACGTCAAAAGAGCTAAATGGCTGCTTACTTTAAAAGTGCCCCGAACCCGGCACTGAGGCTTGATCACGCGTCCGCAAAGGGAACGAGGTCCCGGCTGATTGTCTGTAGTGGTGTGCGTGCGTTCCACTTAGCCGACGCCACAGACCAACGGGACAGGAAGTTGCGATGGATGCGTGCGTGACCAGGTACCGCCTCGACGTACGTTTCGTAATCTACGTCCTCAGGAAGCGTCCTGAGGACGTAGACTACGAAACGTACGTCGAGGCGTACACTATGTTAGCATCATTTTCGTTTTTACATATCCGACTGGGAAACATCTGACTATAAGGGATATAGGTGAAAGGATCCATCCAACCATACAGGTTTACCTGTTAAAGCCCATTTGACTCCTTTTTTATATCAATTAAGGGTCAACTCCATCTGGTAAGGAGCCATCCATTTATAGATCACTTCGGGTGTTCATATTTACTGTTGGTGAAGGTGGAACGGCACATTGTTCATTTGATTCTGATTTGCACAGGAACTTCTATGGATTTTTTCTTTGATGGACTGTTCTATGTTTATCAGCATTCCTAGTTATCTTTTTTAATATATTATATACTTTGTTCAGTGTTTCATATTTAGTGGAACACTCCATGTAGGGATTGTGTTGAATTCCTTTATTGGTCACTTAAGTATATTTCATATTTTTTCACTTATTAGCACTTTGTTATATGGTGTTTTTGTTCAGGGATTGGTGTTTTCGAAATTTATATACTTAACTTAGTATATTTATTACCTAGTAATTTTATATATTGGAGGTACACTTATTGAGCGCCCCCACCTCCACATATACCACTGTTTATAATCAATTTGATTATTTGGGGAGCAGCTGATATTTATTTATTTATTTATAGATTTTTTAATTTTGGCGTGAGATATTCTTTTCTTTCCCAGAAATTGGTCCTTGTTGACCTACCTTTAATTTTGTGGTGACGTCTCGCTTAGAAAGCTTGCGCAGCACCATTCGGAAATCAGCATCAACAAGGCTGTCCACCTCCTCGGCACCCTGCACAGCAGGGACATAACCTGAATCGCTCTGCGACGTCCCAAACCCGATAAAGCCTGGGACTGTGCCACTTTCCTTAGCCAGAAGTTCTGCCGCTCTTCCACTGCTGGACGGCTGAAAACAAAAACTTTAGATTAGAGGGGAAATCAACTTCATGTTAAGTTTTTTTTTTAAGTGCATGTTTTGCCCCTGGGGCACTCACCATCTTTGGTTGCTAGGACACAGGTGGTAGCACCACGACAACCAATGGCGCTGTACTGTCCCGTCACTGCCAGAATCAAAGCAACCAATAATGCTGTGCGCCGACAGTGTCCTAGCAACCAAAGACACATCCCCTCCCAGATGTCTCCCAACCACTCACTGAAATGGGATTCCCCCGCAGATTGCTATTCAGAGGGGTGGAATGGCTGTGGCTTATCTGAATGCAGGTTTGAACCTCGTTTACCAGGGGTGAATCAATGTGCATCCCATGTGAGAGCCATGTTTACCTGCATGCGAAATTACAGATGTCCCATGCATCCCCGTGCATGCAGTGTCATAAATGTCAATTGAGATGTAGTGGTTACATGGACAAGAACATACAATTCTACCTAAAAAAAAAAAAAAAAATGTTTGAGCTTCAAGCGACACAACACTCAGACCCCATTCACACCTGAGCGTTATGTAGCTTGAAGCCTGAAGCTACAAATCGCTGGAGGGGAAAAAAATCTATTATTCTCTATGGCAGGGGTGGGCAATTATTTTTTCGATGGGGCCACATGAGAAACTAAAAATATTTTGGAGGGCCGGGCCAAAAGGCTAAACTCAATACTGCATAAAATCAATTGTATTTCTTTATAAAAAGCAGTAAATATCATTGTTGGACAACTGGTACGAGTACTTGTTATAGTTAAACAATGAAAAAGTGAGGTTGCCTTACAAGAAAAAAAATTTAATTTATTAAACAAAATTTCCCAAAACAATGAACATTTTTCACTATTTGTGACTCATATTAGTGAAAATTTCCAGAGAGGATCAGAGACTGCGGACATGATACTAGAGAGGATCAGAGACTGCGCACATGATACCAGAGAGGATCAGAGACTGCAGACATGATACTAGAGAGGATCAGAGACTGCAGACATTGTCCCCATAAAGTCCTGCCAAACGACAATGTATGCCGTGTCATAAATTATGGTTTATGTATGTCTTATTGTCTTAGTGATTGATTCACATCACAACTTCATTGATAGCTTTTTTTTTGTATGATTTTTAGTTTTGCTCATTACTGCCACACACGTGCAATGCATGGCTGCATGTGTGTGGCAGTGATGAGCAAAAGCAAAAATCATACAAAAAATAAGGGTATCAATTTCAAATCAATGAAGTTGTGATGTTAATCAATCACTAAGACATACATAAACCAGTGTGCCATCAATTGCTGCCAGTGTGCCATCAATTGCTGCCAGTGTGCCATCAATTGCTGCCAGTGTGCCATCAATTGCTGCCAGTGTGCCACCAGTGTGCCATCAATTGCTGCCAGTGTGCCATCAATTGCTGCCAGTGTGCCATCAATTGCTGCCAGTGTGCCACCAGTGTGCCATCAATTGCTGCCATTGTGCCATCAATTGCTGCCAGTGTGCCATCAATTGCTGCCAGTGTGCCACCAGTGTGCCATCAATTGCTGCCAGTGTGCCATCAATTGCTGCCAGTGTGCCATCAATTGCTGCCAGTGTGCCACCAGTGTGCCATCAATTGCTGCCAGTGTGCCATCAATTGCTGCCAGTGTGCCACCAGTGTGCCATCAATTGCTGCCAGTGTGCCATCAATTGGTGCCAGTGTGCCATCAATTGCTGCCAGTGTGCCATCAATTGCTGCCAGTGTGCCATCAATTGCTGTCAGTGTGCCACCAGTGTGCCATCAATTGCTGCCAGTGTGCCATCAATTGCTGCCAGCATCCCCACAAGCAAGTACCTGATGATGATGATGATGAAATCTCTGTCCTGTCAGTGTTTTGCTGCCTGCAGTCCTCGGCCGTCTCGGGTCTCCTACAGCAGCCTGTGCAGTGTGCACAGTGTGAGGTGAGGAGTCGGGACCGGGTCATTACTTGGCGGGAATTGGGGGACTTTTTTGAATTCGGGGACACTCACTCCACGTGGTGACGGGCGGCTGGGAATGCCGTCAGCGGGGGGCGGGAAAGGAAGCGTGGCCAGCTCCAATGGCTTCTTCGGCTGAATCAGCGGGGGAGGGGGAAAGGAGGCGCGGCTAACACCCACGGGTTTCTTCGGCTGCACCAGCGGGGGGGCGGGAAAGAGGTGCGGCTAACACCCGCAATTCTTTCGGCTGCAAATTCAGACTTCAAATTCAGATTTCTAGCAATCCGCCCGGGGGCCGGATTAAAAGGTCCGCCGGGCCGTATACGGCCCGCGGGCCGTAGTTTGCCCACCTCTGCTCTATGGAGATGGTTCACATCTCCACTCCAAAACGCCTAAAGCTCAAACAAGTTCTGGGACTTTTTTTTAGGCCCCTTTCACACCTACGGACCGTATGTCCGCTTTTTCATCCATCCGTTTGCGGATGAAAAAGGGACATACGCTGACACCTGATCTCGCCCGCCTCCGCAATGATCTGATTCTGCAGACGGAAGAAAACCCCTATTTTTCCTTCCGTCTGCGAATCGGATGAACACGAACAGACGGTCCGTGTTCATCTGATCCCCCCATAGGTGAGAGCGGAGAAAAGACAGGGCGGTCCCGACACAGTGTGCAGGGACCGCCCTGTCATCCGCCGGCTCAGCAGGGATCAACGGAGCGATCCCCGCTAAGCAAGCGGAGGTTTACGGGGCCGATCATTACTGATCCGCCCCGTGAGAAAGAGGCCTTAGGCAGATTTTGGCGTTTTTTTGCTTTTTACATTGGTGACCTTTTGACCTGTACAAAATCATGGCAAAAACCGCTGCGAAAATCGCTGCAAAATTGCAGTAAAATTGCGCAACTTTGTGCCTGAAACCGCTATGCTCAGGTGTGAATGGGGCCTCAGGCATGAGCAGGCATCATTGTGAAGGACAGGACTCAGGTGTGAGTGGGAGTTAAGAGGAGAATTCTTCCCACTTATTGTTGCGTCTCTAGGATAAGAAGTGACGAGTAATTTCCCCAATGGGATACAGACCGCAAAAATAAATAACCTGGCACTGGGTTTTAGATCTGCTCTACTCTATCCAAAACTAAGGAAAAAAATAAAGTTTTGCCTATAAACACACTTTAACCACTTGACCCCTGGAGGGTTTTACCCCCTTCATGACCAGGCCATATTTTGCTGTTCAGCACTGCGCTACTTTAAGGCTTCATGTACACGGTGACTTTTTTACAACCTCTCCTGAATGATTTAACTTGACAGATAGTAACCAACGTTTAAAACTTCCACTTTTCCACGCTTACATGCCGCGTTTGTGTTAAAACACAAACACACACACACACACACACACACACACACACATAAAAATTAAATGGGCAAAAACGAAATGCGGCTAAACGCGGGCTACCGCGTTTAGATGCGTTTGGCACTTGAAATGCCTCTAAACTCAGCTTCTGAACTCATTTTTTTGCTTTCCAAAAAAAAGCCTCTAAACTCAACTGCCTAAAGGACCCTGTCCAACTCTCCTCTATGTTATCTTATCAGTACATGATGTACACACTGTACATCATGTACTGATAAGATAACATAGAGGAGAGTTCAGGGGCAGTTGAAAAAAATGCCCAACTGCTCCTAAATGTCCGTTTACCAGCAGCAGTGTACATTAGGCCTAACTGGCCATTGCGACATGCCATGCTGTATGAATTTTTAATTTATATTATTTTTAATTTATATTATTTTTCTCACACAAATAGAACCACTGCGATATAAAAAAAAAAAAAAAATAGCTAGAAAATTTGGAAAATATATATATATATATATATATATATATATATATATATATATATATATATATTTTCTGCTATAAAACATATCCAAAAATGTTTTAAATAAAACTAGGCCAATATGTATTCTGCTACATGTCTGGTGTATAAAAATAAAATCCCAGTAAGTTTATATTATTTGGTTTGCGTGAAAGTTATAGTGTCTGGTATAGATAGTGGACTTTTTATTTCGTTTTTAATACTAGTAGTAATGGCGGAGCTGTGATGGTATGGCAGAAAATCTGACACTAACTGACGCTAGCTGGGGGGGGGGGGTACACTAACTGACATCAATAGTGACACTAATACAATGATCATTGCTAATATTATTCACTGTCACTGTACTAATGACGCTGGGTAGGAAGGGGTTAACATCTAGGGTGATCAAGGGGTTAAATGTGTGCCCAATTATCAGTAATGTTAAGTTGTGCTTTTACTAAGCGACCTTGCAATTTTTTCCCTTGCTTTGCAGGGAATAAAAAAAAAAAAAAAAAGAAGAAGATCGCCCATCAGTGTACGGAGCTCTGTGCTGTTTACAACATAGAGCTTCCTTCCCTGCATGTCGGAGCTGTTCAGTGGGTGTCAGCAATCATTCGTTGCTTGGTGTTCTGACAAAATACGCAACTTGGCAGAATCTCGAACCACCGCACTTCTGTTTTTTTTTAAACCATTATTAATTCAGATTTTTAAGCAGTAATTTCACATTTTCAGGAATAGGTGTTTGGACACAGCGGCAACCGAATACAGTCCAGTGCACGCTATTATGACCGGCGGAGATTGTTACTCCGCTCCAACAATAACCAACAAAATGGCCACCCTACCGAGGCTGTGACAACTTTGTCCCCGTTAGCCACTGTGCTGTGAAAACACCAAAATGTTGCTCGACTAGACTGCATTTGGTTGCCGCGCTTGTGTCCAAACACAACTTCGTCCTAATGTCCAATTTCAGTGGGTTTAACCACTTAAGGACCGAGCCTCTTTCTGAGATTTGGTGTTTACAAGTTAAAAACATTTTTTTTACTAGAAAATTACTTAGAAAAACAAATCATATAATATTTAGGGGTTCTAACACCCTAGAGAATAAAATGGTGGTCGCTGCAATACTTTATGTCCCACCGTATTTGCGCAGCGGTCTTACAAGCGAACTTTCTTGGGAAATAATTCACATTTTTAATTAAAAATATAAAACAACAGTTAAGGTAGCCCAATTTTTTTTTTTATATTGTGAAAGATAATGTTACGCCAAGTAAATTGATACCCAACATGTCACGCTTCAAAGTTGCGCCCGCTCGTGGAATGGTGACAAACTTTTACTCTTAAAAATCTCCATTTACAACGTTTAAAATAAATTCTACAGGTTGCATGTTTTGAGTTACAGAGGAGGTCTAGGGCTAGAATTATTGCTCTCACTCTAATGATCGCAGCGATACCTCACATGTGTGGTTTGAACACCGTTTTCATATGCGGGCGCTACTCACGTATGTGTTCGCTTCTGCACACGAGCTCGGCGGGATGGGGCGCGTTTAAAATATATATTTTTTTAGATTATTTATTTTACATTTTTACGCTGTTCATTCATTTTTTTTTTTTTATTGGGTCAAAATTGGGTAATTTTTCTATTACAAGGAATGTAAACATCCCCTGTAATAAAAAAAAGCATGACAGGTCCTCTTAAATATGAGATCTGGGGTCAAAAAGAACTCAGATCTCATATTTACACAAAAAAAAAAAAAAACAACACTTTCATACCGTAAGATGTCATATGACATCCTGATATTGAGGGGGGGGGGGGATATCTGAATGATGCCTGCAGCCACAGGCATCATTCAGATATACTTTTTTACAGGCAGCGATTGTGCGCGCGATCATATCAGCGGTTCCACCGGTTGATCGTTCTTACAGGCAGCGGGAGGGGACATCCCCCCTTCCCGCTGCCATCCGGTGCTTCTCCGGGCTCTCCTGTGCTATCGGAGGTCCGGAGAACGCCGAATGAAGAGCATAGAGATTTCCGCTGACCAGATGGTCACCGGTCATCTCTATAAACCGTCAGAGGCCCGGGCGCGACGTTAACGTCACGCCCGGGTACCCGGAAGTAAACAAAGCCTCACTCGTCTCCATGTCAGCCTATGGAGAGGACGCGATTGCTTCCGCCGCTGCCAAATCCGCCGCAAAGAACAGTTTTATCTTGAAGCGGACCGCCCACTCTTGAAGAGAATACCGGGGTTATGGTAGCTAGCTGCTACCATAACAACGGTATTCTTCTTCAAAGTAGAGACGTAAAACGATGGCGAGCGGTCCGGAAGTGGTTAAAGTGACCGGAAGTGACGTGGTTTGATTTTCTGTTGATTTGTGTCATGACGCCGACACCCGCTGATTGGCTTGTGCTGTGACAAACCACAGGACAATAGGGGGGGGGGCACCCTGCTGCAGTATATCTGCATGGGGTGGTCGGCAAGTGCTGGAACTTAAAGCGGGAGTTTTGTCCCGAAAAAAAATTTTAACATTAGATTGAGGCTCATTTAGTCTAGGGGAATCGGGTGTTTTTTTTTAAATCGAAGCAGTACTTACCGTTTTAGAGAGCGATCTTCTCCGCCGCTTCCGGCTATGGGCTGCGGGACTGGGCGTTCCTTTTTGATTGATAGTCTTCCGACAGGCTTCCGACGGTCGCATACAGCGCGTCACGAGTAGCCGAAAGAAGCCGAACGTCGGTGCGGCTCTATACGGCGTCTGCGCACCGACGTTCGGCTACTTTCGGAAAATCGTGACGCGATGTATGCGACTGTTGGAAGACTATCAATCAAAAAGGAACGCCCAGTCCCGCAGCCCATACCCGGAAGCGGCGGAGAAGATCACTCTCTACAACGGTAAGTACTGCTTCGATTTTAAAAAAACTACCCGATTCCCCTTGACAAAATGAGCATCAATCGAAGGTTAAAAATTAACATTTCCGGGTGAACCTCCACTTTAACCGCTTCTGAATTACCTCCCCTGACCTCTTTTTTTGCGCCGCCATTTTCCAAAGAACGATAAAAACACACATGCACCAGGCCAGCAGAAATCAGCAGTGGATTTCCTCACACACAGCCAGCTTCTGATGGAAGGACACTATAGTACTTCACAGGAGATGTGCTGCAACAGGGCCCATCGCCAACCGGGGGGAACCTGCCATAGGCAGGGATGCAACGCAAGGACTGGGTAGTAATGGAAAGTTGTTAAAGGTAGGGTTGTCCCGATACCACTTTTTTAGGACCGAGTACAAGTACCGATACTTTTTTTCAAGTAGTCGCCGATACCGAATACCGATACTTTTTTTAAATGTGTCCCCAAATGCAGCCATGTCCCCCCATATGCAGCCATGTCCCCCACATATGCAGCCATGTCCCTCTAGCCATGTCCCTCACATATGCAACCATGTCCCTCTAGCCATGTCCCTCACATATGCAGCAATGTCCCTCTAGCCATGTCCCTCACATATGCAGCCATGTCCCTCACATATGCAGCAATGTCCCTCACATATGCAGCAATGTCCCTCACATATGCAGCAATGTCCCTCTAGCCATGTCCCTCACATATGCAGCCATGTCCCTCACATATGCAGCAATGTCCCTCACATATGCAGCAATGTCCCTCACATATGCAGCAATGTCCCTCACATATGCAGCAATGTCCCTCTAGCCATGTCCCTCACATATGCAGCCATGTCCCTCACATATGCAGCAATGTCCCTCACATATGCAGCAATGTCCCTCTAGCCATGTCCCTCACATATGCAGCCATGTCCCTCACATATGCAGCAATGTCCCTCACATATGCAGCAATGTCCCTCACATATGCAGCAATGTCCCTCACATATGCAGCAATGTCCCTCACATATGCAGCAATGTCCCTCTAGCCATGTCCCTCACATATGCAGCCATGTCCCTCACATATGCAGCAATGTCCCTCACATATGCAGCAATGTCCCTCACATATGCAGCAATGTCCCTCACATATGCAGCAATGTCCCTCACATATGCAGCAATGTCCCTCACATATGCAGCAATGTCCCTCACATATGCAGCAATGTCCCTCACATATGCAGCAATGTCCCTCACATATGCAGCAATGTCCCTCACATATGCAGCAATGTCCCTCTAGCCATGTCCCTCACATATGCAGCCATGTCCCTCACATATGCAGCAATGTCCCTCACATATGCAGCAATGTCCCTCACATATGCAGCAATGTCCCTCACATATGCAGCAATGTCCCTCACATATGCAGCAATGTCCCTCTAGCCATGTCCCTCACATATGCAGCCATGTCCCTCACATATGCAGCAATGTCCCTCACATATGCAGCAATGTCCCTCACATATGCAGCAATGTCCCTCACATATGCAGCAATGTCCCTCACATATGCAGCAATGTCCCTCACATATGCAGCAATGTCCCTCACATATGCAGCAATGTCCCTCACATATGCAGCAATGTCCCTCACATATGCAGCAATGTCCCTCACATATGCAGCAATGTCCCTCTAGCCATGTCCCTCACATATGCAGCCATGTCCCTCACATATGCAGCAATGTCCCTCACATATGCAGCAATGTCCCTCTAGCCATGTCCCTCACATATGCAGCCATGTCCCTCACATATGCAGCAATGTCCCTCACATATGCAGCAATGTCCCTCACATATGCAGCAATGTCCCTCACATATGCAGCAATGTCCCTCACATATGCAGCAATGTCCCTCACATATGCAGCAATGTCCCTCACATATGCAGCAATGTCCCTCACATATGCAGCAATGTCCCTCACATATGCAGCAATGTCCCTCACATATGCAGCAATGTCCCTCACATATGCAGCAATGTCCCTCACATATGCAGCAATGTCCCTCGATGCGGCGGCACGATGCGGCAGGAGCGGCGGGGGGGGGGGGAAGGGGGGGGGAGTATTCTATTTAGGTATCGGGGGTATTTGCGCGAGTACGAGTACTCCCGCAAATACTCGGTATCGGTCCCGATACCGATACTGGTATCGGTATCTGGACAACCCTAGTTAAAGGGGTTGTAAACCCTCAAGGTCTTTCACCTTAATGCATTCTATGCATCAAGGTGTTTAAGCCTTTTGTAGTGCAGCAGCCCCCCAGAGTTCTCATTGGATAGATCGATAGCAGCGCAGCCATTGGCTCCCGCTGCTGTCAATCACATCCAGTGACATGAGAGCCAGGGGGTGGGGCCGAGTTCTGCTGTCTGTGTCAATGGATGTAGCAGCAGGACTCGGGAGTGCACCCGCACGGGTGTCCCCAGGGAATGCGGCTCAATGGGTGCACTCGATGCAGGCAGGAGGGTCACTGGGGGACCCTCAGAAGAGGATCGGGGCCTGGTCTGTAGAGATATGCCCAGATATGCATCCCCCGCCAGGCCAACCTAAATTTTGCCATTTTCTCTCACTTTTGGTGATAACGCTAAACAGGATTGATAAAGAGGGTGAATCTCCCCAAAAGGGGGGCAGAGACAGCAATAAAAACCTGACACGGGTTCTAATCCCTCGCCACTAAAAATCTGGCATTCGTTATATTGTAAAGTAGAACTAAAGGCAAGCATGGAGCAGGATTAGATCCCCACACGGTACGAGTGTTGACCAACTGGGCATCCGATTTATGTCAAAAGGGCGTGTGCCAGGATCTTGTCTTGCATACCAACGTTACACAATTGTCGTGCCACACAGAATTTCAGCTCTTGAGCGCCACCCTTTGGGCCCCTTCTGCTAATTACGTGTTTGGTGAGCATTGATTCCGAGAATGCGTGTTTGTACTTTCAACTTGTGTGTGACGGATTTGTGTACCGACCACATGAAATCAGACGTGGAGTCGTGGTCCGCCGAACATTTACTAGCCTGTCCTCCAACATTTGTTGGCCCCGAAAATTGGACAATTGTCAAAAGGAGCGCACTAACGGTGAGATTTTAGAACAGTCTGTCAACAGACAATCCCCTTCCAACAATCGTACCGTGTGCCTAACTGTATGGGGATAGGACTGACTGGGGGAGGAGACATATCGCTGTTCCCACTTAGTAGGAACAAACGACATGTCCCCTCTCTCCTGACAGAACAAGGATGTGCGCGTTTACACACACACACACAAATCCCCGCACTGGCTCTCGTGCAGATACCACCCCCCCCCCCCCCCGCGGCTTTTATAGGGAACCCCGTATGGGGTTTCGCCCAGGAGAGCCATTGTTCTGCAGTACATCTGCTTGAAAATACATTTTGGATAAAGACAAGGGCCCAGATTCTCGTACATGGGCATAAAACTCTGCGGGCGTAACGTACAGGCAAGTGCTTGATTCACAAAGAACTTACCTGTAAAGTTGCGGCGGCGTAGCGTAAATCACCCAGCGCAAGCCCGCCTAATTCAAATTAGCCGGGTAGGGGGCGTGGAGCATTTAAATTAAGCGCGTTCCCGTGCCGGACGTACTGCGCATGCGCCGTCCTGAAAATATCACAGGGTGCATTGCTCCAAATGACGTCGGGTTTCGACGTGAACGTAAATGGCGTCCAGCCCCATTCACGGACGACTTACGCAAACGACGTAATTTTTTTAATTTCGACGCGGGAACGACGGCCATACTTAACATTGGTTGCCCCATATATAGCAGGGGCAACCTTACGCCGCGCAAACCTTACGTAAACGTCGTAACTTCACTGCGGCGACCGCGCGTACGTTCGGGAATTTGCGTATCTAGCTAATTTGCATACTCGACGGGGAAAACGACGGAGGCGACACCTAGCGGACGAAACAGAAAAATTGCGTTTAAGATCCGACAGAGTAAGAGCCTTACGCCTGTCGGATCTAATGGATATCTATGTGCAACTGATTCTAAGAATCAGTCGCATAGATACGACGGCCCAGATCAGGACTTACAACGGGCGTACATGGCGTTGCGCCGTCGTAAGCCCTTTGTGAATCTGGGCCAAGAAGAGGAATGGGGGGGGGGGGGAATCTTCCAATGAGGACACTAGCTCTGGTGACAAACTGGTATTATCCCTCACTTCCTGTTTTGGTTACGGGACAGGAAATGAAGTAAAATCCACCCCCCCCTAAGGGGCACAAATGGCAAACCAGTAACCAGACAGAGGTTATAACCCTCATTACTGTCCAAAATGAAAAAATAAGTTTTCCATGTAGTTCTAATTTAGGAAATGCTCTCCCGGCCATGATTTCCCCCTATGGACACCCCCCAGGCCTCACATACACTGTACACCCCTCTGGTTGCTGTGGCTCCCCCAGTCCCAGCCTGGTCTGCCTCCAATTACCATACTGGCACAGCTGGCTCCCTCACCATGCCTGGCAGGAGCACACAGCCCAGGCGTACTAATCCATCCCAGTACTCACCCGAACATTGCCCTTCGTCCTCTGCTTGTTCTTCCCGCCCATTCTCCGCTCTTTGTCACCGGCAAACACTTCCCAGGGCCAGCGGCACACTCACCCGGCCAAAAAAAAAATCCTTCGGTAAATCGGCTATTGATTATTTCACCTGAAGCCTAACCATGACGTCCTCACTAAGCTACAGGCCCCGCTGCCAGTCTTCCGCCCTCACCCCGATCCGTGACATAGGCGTTCGATTCACAGGCAGAAAGTTTGGAGTTCAATTCGGGGCTCGGCTGTCACGTGATAAGGCAGATGATATCCATTATCCAGCAGAGTGTTCTATGGAGGCGGATCACTGCTCCATGGTTTTAATGAATTGATCGCCAGAAGATTTACCCCCCTTTCATGACCAGGCCACTTTTTATGATACGGCATTGTGTTACTTTAACCACTTCAAAACCGGTGCCCTATTATTATGGGTCCCCTATCAGATAGTGCCCGGCTTGGACTGCGCATGCGCAAGGGGAGATCACGGAAATCTCAGAGAATGGACACCTGTTCCATCAGCTATAGTTGGAGCATGCGCAGTTAACATGCCGCTCACTCCCGATGCTTATCCACGCTGCTCGCTCTATCAGATGGGGGACCCATCAAGATAGAACAGCGCTGGCCGCGCTCACTCAATACAGCAAGGGGCGGATGTTTTTTTTCAAAGGGGCAGGTGTATTATTAAGAACTGGCCGTCATAAATTTCTTGTATTCAGTGAGCGCGGCCTCTTATAATCATATCCACCCCTTTCATAAAACCATCCGCCCCTTGCTGTATTGAGTGAGCACGGCCGCCCGCTGTTCTATCTGAGCGAGCGGCGTGGATAAGCATTGGGAGTGAGCGGCGTGTTAACTGTGCATGCTCCAACTACAGCTGATGGAACAGATGTTCCCTCTCTGAGATTTCCGTGATCTCCCATTGCGCATGCGCAGTCTAGGCAGGGCACTATCTGATAGGGCACCTATATTGATAGAACACGGGCAGTTTCCCCCCTTCTTGCCCAGGCAAATTTTCAGCGCTGTCGCTGTTTAACCACTTCCCATCCCGGCTATTGTAAAATGACGACCACAAGGTGGCTCTACAACCCATGAAAATCACTATCCTATGAATGACGCTACCCCCTGACCCCCTGGCGCTACTGCGCATGCGCCGGTTTCAGACAAAAGAAACAGAGCGCAGAGCTGCTTACGACGACTACACAGAGGAAGACACAAGCTTCATCTAGGTGACAGCAGCTGCGGGACATGGCGAGGGCTCACGGCGGACACACAGGCTGGTTGTGAGGAGGGGACAGCAACAAGCTGTATCACATACACAGGCTGGATGGGGGCACACCTTGCATATGATGGAGGAGGGGGGGGCACTGACCCCTGTATGATGGAGGAGGGGGTGCACTGACCCCTGTATGATGATGGAGGAGGTGCGGGAGCACACTCAGGCCCGGATTCAGAAAGCCCGGCGTAACTTTGTGCGGGCGTAGCGTATCTCAGATACGCTACGCCGCCGTAACTTAGTGAGGCAGGTTCTGTATTCAGAAAGAACCTGCGCCCTAAGTTACGGCGGCGTATGTGGTCCGGCGTAAGCCCGCGTAATACAAATTATCCAGGCAGTGGGCGTGTTGTATGTTAATGAATGGTGACCCCACTTAAATTAAGTTTTTTACTAACGGCGCATGCGCCGTCCGTGGACGTATCCCAGTGCGCATGCTCCAAATTACACCACAAAGCCTCATTGGTTTTGACGTGAAAGTAAGTTACGCAAAGCCCAATTTGCGAAACGACTTATGCAAACGACGTAAACGACGCAAAATTTGACGCTGGCCCGACGTCCATACTTAACATTTGCTACGCCTCATATAGCAGGGGTAACTTTACGCCGGAAAAAGCCTTACGTAAACGACTTAAAAAAAATGCGCCGGGCGGACGTACGTTTCTGAATCGGCGTATCTATCTAATTTACATATTCTACACGTTAATTTCCGGAAGCGCCACCGAGCGGCCAGCGTAAATATGCAACTAAGATACGACGGCGTAAGAGACTTACGTCAGTCGTATCTTAGGCAAATTTTGACGTATCTTGCTTTCTGAATACAGAAAGAATATACGCCGGCGCATCCTAGAATTTACGCGGCGTATCAATAGATACGCCGACGTAAACTCTTTCTGAATCCGGGCCTAAGTCTGCAGGGAGCCGCACTAAGCAAGTTGTTGGACACAGCCTGAATTCCAGGACGAATATAGGCTGCTGATACTTTTGCAAAGTAGAAAATATAATCAGCGCAATAAAACACAAAAACAAATAAAACAAGCGGCTGAACACTGGGATTCAATTAATAAAATTCCTGAGAGTAAATGTAAAATAGATAGTGCAGCGCTTAAAAGTCCAAAAAATAGAAAGTCCAAAATGAATCTTTTCTAAAGTGACTGGTGATGAGTAGAAATCATGCAGGTGCTGTAGCGTGAAAATAAGAAGAGACACCTCCACCAACGGTAGTAATGGCCGCTCACCTCACAGCTATGACCCTCTGTTAGATAAGGTCATAAACAGCATTCCCATAAGGGTATCTCCAAAGGAAATCCAGCATTGATACAAATAATAGAAGGCAATGATCTCCAGCAATGTCTTCTCTCTACTACCAACCGACTCCAGTAGAGAGAAGACATTGCTGGAGATCATTGCCTTCTATTACTTGTATCAATGCTGGATTTCCTTTTGGAGATACCCTTATGGGAATGCTGTTTATGACCTTATCTAACAGAGGGTCATAGCTGTGAGGTGAGCGGCCATTACTACCGTTGGTGGAGGTGTCTCTTCTTATTTTCACGCTACAGCACCTGCATGATTTCTGCTGATACTTTTGGCCTTGGGGTTACTGCTTCAGGCAAACACCTTTTTTTGTACCTCTGATGGGTTAGCCCCCCCCCCCCCCCATATAAAAAAAAAAATAGATTTTTTTTTTATGCAGTTTGTTAGATCAGGTTAGATCAACCATTGTTTGCGTTAGATCTCACACAGAAGAAGCAATGTTAACAGTTATTTGCTGGGGGGGCTAACCCGTCATCAGCCCCTCCTTATCAAAAAATTGACCAGCTATTTTGGAAGCTATTTGTTAGATCCCGTAGGATCAACTGGTTTTAACGTTAGATCTCACATAATTAGAGACTTATTAGTGATTAAATTATCAAATTTTCTGGCCAAAAATCATTCAGGCTAATAGATATTCATTAGATCCAGTAAGATGAACTGGTTTTAACGTTAGGGCCCTTTCACACGGGCAGACCGTATGTCCGCTTTTTCATCCATCTGTGTACGGTTAAAAAAGGGACATACATTGGTCCCTATGAGATCACAGATGTCAGTGGATGAACATCCGCTGACACCCGATCTTGCACGGTTCCGCATTCCTCCGATTCTGCAGACGGAGGAAAACCTTATTTTTCCTTCCATCTGCGGAACGGATCGGGTGAACATGGACAGACGGTCTGTGTTCATCAGATCCCCCCAAAGGGGAGAGCGGAGAAAAGACAGGGTGGTCCCGGCACAGTGTGCGGGACCGTCCTGTCATTTGCCGGCTCAGCGGGGATCAACGGAGCGATCCCCGCTGAGCAAGGGGAGGTTCATGGGGCGGATCATTACTGATCCGCCCTGTGTGAAAGGGCCCTTAGATTAGGGTGACCAGACATCCCCAGTTTCGGGGGACAGTCCCCTGATTGAGGACACTGTCCCCGGACCAAGTTTGTCCCTGGTTTTGTCCCCAGATTGGATTTAATAGGGGGCAGGGGCAATTTCAAAGACAATCAGTGCATAATTAAAATAAAAAAATTAGAATTTCACACCCCGCTCCGCCGTGCCTACTAGCATAGGGGGGTTGTATTTTTCCCATTATCTGTGCCCCTTTCTGATGATCATGTGCTGGTCGGAGCGGAGGGAATATTTCTTCAGCTTCGCTCGCATGTTCTTCTGCCTTGGCTCAAATCCTGGCCAGCCACCTGCCTATCCCCTTGCCTTCCCTGGTAGTGTTGAGCAGAATATGCCATATTCGATTTCGCGATATATCTCGAATATATATTCGAATATTCGAGATATATTCGCTAAATTCGAATATTCGTGATATTTTATCGAAATTAATTGATTGCGATTTTTCGCTATTGCGAATGCGAAAATAATTGCGATTTTTTTAATAACTGCGGTAGGAGCGCTCTGATTGGCTCAGAATATTCGTGATATTTTATCGAAATATCGCAACATGCGAATGCGATATTTATTGCGCAATTTCGAGATATGCTGGAGGAGCGCTCTGATTGGCTCAGAATATTCGTGATATTTTATCGAAATATCGCAACATGCGAACGCGATATTTATTGCGCAATTTCGAGAAATGCTGTAGGAGCGCTCTGATTGGCTCAGAATATTCGTGATATTTTATCGAAATATCGCAACATGCGAATGCGATATTTATTGCGCAATTTCGAGAAATGCTGTAGGAGCGCTCTGATTGGCTCACTCTGAAATCGAATATTCGAGATATTTTAACGCAATTTCACAAAATGCGAATGCGAAATTGATTGCAGATATTTCGAAAACTGCTGTAGCAGCACTCTGAAATCGAATATTTATGATATTTTAACCAAAAAACATATTGCGATTGCGATTTTTCGATCGCGCATGCGCAATCGCGCGAACAACACGCGACCATTTCCTGGAGCCTTGCCAGTTTCCAACTTATGATCGCAACGCAATCACACAGCAACATGGTTGGAAGCAATTTCACTAAGTCTGAGGAAAAGATGCTGATTTGTGTAAGTATTTTGACCACTGTTATTTCATCATCTTCAACTGCATTTTAGTCTAGTTTAAAAGTTAGTATATATGATCAGATATTAGTATTTCACAAAAAAATGTGTCTCCTGCTTTTACAAAACTACAAGTCCCAGCATGCCTGGACAGCTGCAGACACCCTGGTTGGCAAATGTGTATTTAGGCACTTTTCCTTGTTATTTAGCATAATGAATTTAACATTTTTTTGGACATAGGACGTATGCGAACGTCCTGACTTCAGTGTCCTCAAGGCCCAAGGACGTTCGAATACATATTGCCCTTTAGATGTTGCAGAACTACAACTTCCAGCATGCCTGGGAATGCTGGCACTTCTAGTATTGTAAGTTCTGCAGGCCCCCATTTTTCAGGCCTTTATGCACGGGTCTCTAAACTGTGGCACCCTAGATGCAGCAAAAGTAAAATTCTTAGCATGCACTGACAGACCGTGGCTGATGGGAGTAGTAGTTTTGCAACAGCTGGAGGTGGACTGGTCTTGAAACCCAGAGTTAGGTAACAAACCCGTAGTGTTTTGCAACCATTCTGCCTCCAGCTGGTTTTTTTCTGTTGAAAAGCCTGTGGCGTGCAAAACACAACCCAAAAACTCCACCCGGTGCAAGGAAAAATTTGCACACACCTAAAGAGTGACATCACAAAAAACTGCGACGGTTGCATACGTCAGTGGTCCTCCGAAAAGGTCCCGTCTCTGACCCCCCGGGGCGTTAGGCTCCTGACAGGGAAAAGAGTTACTGTGGTCCATACAGCCGAAGCCATATGGACCCATCTCGGTCCAAGCAGCGCAATCAACACGCGAACAACACGCGACCATTTCCTGGACCCTTGCCAGTTTCCAACTTTATGATCGCAACGCAATCGCAGAGCAAGATGGTTGGAAGTAATTTCACTGTATCTGAGGAAAAGATGCTGATTTGTGTAAGTATTTTGACCACTGTTATTTCATTATCTTCAACTGCATTTTAGTCTAGTTTAAAAGTTAGTATATATGATCAGATATTAGTATTTCACAAAAAATGTGTCTCCTGCTTTTACAAAACTACAAGTCCCAGCATGCCTGGACAGCTGCAGACACCCTGGTTGGCAAATGTGTATTTAGGCACTTTTCCTTGTTATTTAGCATAATGAATTTAACATTTTTTTGGACATAGGACGTATGCGAACGTCCTGACTTCAGTGTCCTCAAGGCCCAAGGACGTTCGAATACATATTGCCCTTTAGATGTTGCAGAACTACAACTTCCAGCATGCCTGGGAATGCTGGCACTTCTAGTATTGTAAGTTCTGCAGGCCCCCATTTTTCAGGCCTTTATGCACGGGTCTCTAAACTGTGGCACCCTAGATGCAGCAAAAGTAAAATTCTTAGCATGCACTGACAGACCGTGGCTGATGGGAGTAGTAGTTTTGCAACAGCTGGAGGTGGACTGGTCTTGAAACCCAGAGTTAGGTAACAAACCCGTAGTGTTTTGCAACCATTCTGCCTCCAGCTGGTTTTTTTCTGTTGAAAAGCCTGTGGCGTGCAAAACACAACCCAAAAACTCCACCCGGTGCAAGGAAAAATTTGCACACACTCGCCGTTTTGGTGCCCGGTCTTCCTATCTTAACCTTTTGGGGAGGAAAATCATAGTAATATAAATATACCCATCTTTTATATAAGGGTGTTGGTAAGGGTTAATTTAACTGTTATATATTTTTATTTGGCATATAAGTAATATGTATAGCGGGTATTATTGAAATATCTCTAGGCGTACAGAAGTTATGTGGGAACATACTTTTCCCATTGCTTTGCATGGGACTTTAAACAAAAAGCCCGACCCTCACCAATGGGGTTAGTTAAGGGATAAATTAACGATCCTATACTTTAAGTGGACGTATAGATAACATGTGACCAAGTGTTATCGAAATATCTACAGCTGTTATGAAGTAACATGTATTTCCCATAGAGTTGAATGGGACTTTAAAGAAAAACCCTGACCAAGGCAAATGGGGGTGGGTAAGGGTTAAACCACCAATCCTATATTTGTGGCTGACATATAAGTAACCTGTGTGCCAAGTTTCATGTAAATATCTTTAGCCGTTTGGACGTGATGGTGGAACATACATACATACATGCACACACACGTTGAGTTTTATATATATAGATTCCCACTAAATTCCTGTGTTAGGCGTGGGGTTGTTATAGTAATCCCGTGTACTCCATCAAGTCCTTTTTTTAACATGAGATCGTCTGAACAAAACAAAGGAGACAAAAACAGCTCATTTTACCATGGTGGCAGCCCAGCTCACGCTCAGTCCCCTGTAGTGCCCACAAGACCCTTTAATATAACATTGTCCCATTGGTTAACTGTCTATATAAATTAATTTGTATTCATATACAATACAGCAGAGTACACAGAATTTGCATACGTCATTAGAAAACATTTTTATAATATATGAACATTGTGTTATTATAGGAGCTCCGCTACCAACTGTGCGCCCCAAGCGCACAAGGCGACAGGCCGCAGAGGAGGAGCAGGAGGAGGATGTGGAAGAGGAGGAGAGGGATGAGGAGGAGCAGCCAGGGCCATCCACATCACCACCCCCAGCTCCTGTGGAGGAGCAAGAGGAGGAGCTGCACCCCCCCCCCCGAAACTTCTGGTGGAGTAGTGGGTGACGAGGAAGAGGAGCAGGATGAGACGGTTAATTTTACCATCAATCAGGAGGGTAAATATGTGCACAGAGATTAATAAAATTTCAACAATAAAATGTAGCTCTAAAAATGGACAGCATTTAAAGCAGGGCTGTGGAGTCGGTAGATAAATTTTTCGACTCCGACTCCTCAGTTTTATGTACTTCAGACTCCGACTCCCCGACTCCCCGACTCCGACTCCTCTGTATTAATATGCGAATGTATTTTATAGATTCCTTGAGGGAAAGAAACGCAACCTACCACAGGACTACTGGCTGGGAAGCCAACAGTCTACTGTATTGCACAGTTTAAGCAAAAGACAAACACAATGAAAACAATCAAGTGACTGGATAGTAGCAGCAGGCTTAAACATCAGGAACATGATCTTTAACAGTTCAAAAATACAGACCACATTATTTGGCTGTTTTAGAACAAAAACAAAGCTTATCTATAATGAACCAAAAAAAAATCTGAAAAACCTAGAAATGGTTTATATTAATCTTGAAATGTAGTTCTAGGCTTAGCAAATGCAAATAAATGCAATGTAGAGTTCTAAGGAAGAGAATTGCCTCTGCCAGATCCTCTTTCATAGAGTCTCTTAAGTCCGACTTTATTATTTTTATGGCTGAAAATAATCTTTCGTAACGGTCTTTGAAATCCAAATGTTTTTTTCTTATATCCTAACAGTTATAAAAAAGCTCAAGGGGAAACAAGCTGCCATGAAAAACATGACGCAGAGAGTACTGGCAAATGAGCAGCAGATACTTTTTTTGACGCGCCAAAATCAGCAGCTGGTGCAACAAATGGCGAAAACCATGGATGAGGTGACAGAGCTTCAGAAGTTCATGTCTTAATTTTTTTTTTTTTTAATAAAAAATGTTATATTTTGCAAAGGTTTCATTTCTTATTGAAATTGTTAGTTTTTTAAACACATCTAACTTCACATCTAACACATCAACATCAACATCAACATCAACACATCTAGCTTAATAATAACGGAAAACATTTTATACTATTACTAGCTGAATACCCGGCGTTGCCCGGTCTTCCTATCTTAACCTTTTGGGGAGGAAAATCATAGTAATATAAATATACCCATCTTTTATATAAGGGTGTTGGTAAGGGTTAATTTAACTGTTATATATTTTTATTTGGCATATAAGTAATATGTATAGCGGGTATTATTGAAATATCTCTAGGCGTACAGAAGTTATGTGGGAACATACATTTTCCATTGATTTGCATGGGACTTTAAAGAAAAACCCCGACCCTCACAAATGGGGGTAGTTAAGGGATAAATTAACTATCAGTGGTATCAGTGAACAGCAGTGGTAATAGGAGTATATAGAGTGGGAATTAACTTTTTACATAGGTGTCTTGACTGAGCAGCAGCAGCAGTAGTAGTAGTAGTAGTAGATACAGAGTCATATCACTTGGGCAGGAGGTGCCATGATGAACAGCAGTGGTAATAGGAGTATATAGAGTGGGAAATTACTTTTGACATAGTTGTCTTGACTGAGCAGCAGCAGCAGCAGTAGTAGTATTAGCAGTAGTAGTTGATACAGAGTCATATCACTTGGGCAGGAGGTGCCATGATGAACAGCAGTAGGAATAGGAGTATATAGAGTGTGAAATAACTGCTGACATAGGTGTATTGACTGGGCAGCAGCAGCAGAAGCAGCAGTAGTAGTATTAGCAGTAGTAGTTGATACAGAGTCATATCACACGGGCAGGAGGTGCCATGATGAACAGCAGTGGTAATAGGAGTATATAGAGTGGGAAATTACTTTTGACATAGTTGTCTTGACTGAGCAGCAGCAGCAGCAGTAGTAGTATTAGCAGTAGTAGTAGATACAGAGTCATATCACTTGGGCAGGATGTGCCATGATGAACAGCAGTGGTAATAGGAGTATATAGAGTGGGAAATTACTTTTGACATAGTTGTCTTGACTGAGCAGCAGCAGCAGCAGTAGTAGTATTAGCAGTAGTAGTTGATACAGAGTCATATCACTTGGGCAGGAGGTGCCATGATGAACAGCAGTAGGAATAGGAGTATATAGAGTGTGAAATAACTGCTGACATAGGTGTATTGACTGGGCAGCAGCAGCAGAAGCAGCAGTAGTAGTATTAGCAGTAGTAGTTGATACAGAGTCATATCACACGGGCAGGAGGTGCCATGATGAACAGCAGTAGGAATAGGAGTATATAGAGTGTGAAATAACTGCTGACATAGGTGTATTGACTGGGCAGCAGCAGCAGAAGCAGCAGTAGTAGTATTAGCAGTAGTAGTTGATACAGAGTCATATCACTTGGGCAGGAGGTGCCATGATGAACAGCAGTGTTAATAAGAGTATATAGGGTGTGAAATAACTGCTGACATAGATGTCTTGACTGGGCAGCAGAAGCAGCAGTAGTAGTATTACCAGTAGTAGTTGATACAGAGTCATATCACTTGGGCAGGAGGTGCCATGATGAACAGCAGTGTTAATAAGAGTATATAGGGTGTGAAATAACTGCTGACATAGGTGTCTTGACTGGGCAGCAGCAGCAGCAGCAGCAGCAGAAGCAGCAGTAGTAGTATTAGCAGTAGTAGTTGATACAGAGTCATATCACTTGGGCAGGAGGTGCCATGATGAACAGCAGTAGGAATAGGAGTATATAGAGTGTGAAATAACTGCTGACATAGGTGTATTGACTGGGCAGCAGCAGCAGAAGCAGCAGTAGTAGTATTAGCAGTAGTAGTTGATACAGAGTCATATCACATGGGCAGGAGGTGCCATGATGAACAGCAGTAGGAATAGGAGTATATAGAGTGTGAAATAACTGCTGACATAGGTGTATTGACTGGGCAGCAGCAGCAGAAGCAGCAGTAGTAGTATTAGCAGTAGTAGTTGATACAGAGTCATATCACATGGGCAGGAGGTGCCATGATGAACAGCAGTAGGAATAGGAGTATATAGAGTGTGAAATAACTGCTGACATAGGTGTATTGACTGGGCAGCAGCAGCAGAAGCAGCAGTAGGAGTATTAGCAGTAGTAGGTGATACAGAGTCATATCACATGGGCAGGAGGTGCCATGATGAACAGCAGTAGGAATAGGAGTATATAGAGTGTGAAATAACTGCTGACATAGGTGTATTGACTGGGCAGCAGCAGCAGAAGCAGCAGTAGTAGTATTAGCAGTAGTAGTTGATACAGAGTCATATCACATGGGCAGGAGGTGCCATGATGAACAGCAGTAGGAATAGGAGTATATAGAGTGTGAAATAACTGCTGACATAGGTGTATTGACTGGGCAGCAGCAGCAGAAGCAGCAGTAGTAGTATTAGCAGTAGTAGTTGATACAGAGTCATATCACTTGGGCAGGAGGTGCCATGATGAACAGCAGTAGGAATAGGAGTATATAGAGTGTGAAATAACTGCTGACATAGGTGTATTGACTGGGCAGCAGCAGCAGAAGCAGCAGTAGTAGTATTAGCAGTAGTAGTTGATACAGAGTCATATCACTTGGGCAGGAGGTGCCATGATGAACAGCAGTGTTAATAAGAGTATATAGGGTGTGAAATAACTGCTGACATAGGTGTCTTGACTGATCCAGAGGAGTCATGTGAGAAAATCATGTGGTCAGATGAGACCATAATATAACTTTTTGATCATAATTTCACTAACCGTGTTCGGAGGAAGAATAATGATGAGTACCATGCCAAGAACGCCATCCCTAATGTGAAGCATGGTGGTGGTAGCATCATGCTTTGGTGGTGTTTTTCTGCACATGGGACAGGGTGACTGCACTGTAGTAAGGAGAGGATGACCGTGGCCATGTATTGCGAGATTTTGGGCAACAACCTCCTTCCCTGAGTTAGAGCTTTGAAGATGGGTCGAGGCTGGGTCTTCCAACATGACAATGACCCAAAGCACACAGCCAGGATAACCAAGGATTGGCTCTGTAAGGAGCATATCAAGGTTCTGGCGTGGCCTAGCCAGTCTCCAGACCTAAACCCAATAGAGAATCTTTGGAGGGAGCTCAAACTCCGTGTTTCTCAGCGAGAGCCCAGAAACCTGACTGATGCAGAGAAGATCTGTGTGGAGGAGTGGGCCAAAATCCCTCCTCCAGTGTGTGCAAAGCTGGTGTAAAACTACAAGAAAGGTTTGACCGCTGTAATTGCAAAGAAAGCCTACTGTACCAAATATTAACATTGATTTTCTCAGATGTTAAAATAGTTATATTCAGCACTGTAAATACATCAGGTCCGGGGCTCCATCAGGGAATGCATGACAAGGGACCCTTCAGCGCCCTGAACCGACGACGGGTGCCAGAAAGTCACCGCCGATCCAGGACTCATTCATCTTTATGAATGTGAGTCTGTCCACGGAGTCTGTGGACAGACGGGTCCTCTTGTCCGTGACCACCCCACCTGCCGCGCTGAATGTCCGCTCAGATAGTACGCTGGAGGGGGGGCAAGACAATAACTCCAGCGCATACTGAGCGAGCTCGCGGCAGGTGTCCAATCTGGCAACCCAGTACTCCATGGGGTCGTCGGTGCTCATACTGTCAGAAGCACCGACGGACGCCATGTAGTCTGCCACCATGTGGGCCAGCCGCTGGTGGTGACTGCTGCTGGTACTGGGTCGCTCGGTTTGGAAGAACATCCTCATCTCATCCATTAGGTCCCCTGCTCGGCTGCTGCTGGGTGCAGCCACCTGCTGGGTGAGATGAGGGGGGACAACTGGAGGCCAGGGAGTTGCCTGCTCCAACCGTCTGACAATGCCTGCCTGCATTTCCTCCATCCGGTGCTGCCTCCTGCTGGCTGGGATGAACTGCTCCAGTTTCCCCTTGCACCTGGGATCCAAAAGGGTGGCCATCCAGAAATCATCCCTCGCCTTGATGGTCTTAACCCGGGGGTCCCTCCTGAGGCATCTCAGCATGTGGGCAGCCATGGGGAAGAGCACAGCCCGCTGTGACTCCTCACTGCTGGCCAGGTGAATGAGGTGCGACTCTTCATCCCTGAGGCGCTGCTGGTCAAACTCAGAGATGCCCAACCCCCGGACTATCGGTGCCCCCAACACCGGCTCTCCCTCCTGACCAGGCCCTGACTCCGGGACGACACCAGCAACCACCTCCTCCTCATCATCATCATCCTCCTCCTCCTCCTCGTCCTGGCCCTGGTCTCGGTGGAGCATTGCTGACTCCTCCTGCTCCACCAAGGCACTCTCCCCAGCTTCGAGCAGGCGATCTAGTGTCCTCTCCAGCATGAACACTATTGGCAGCACGCTATTGAGGCCGACGTGCTCACTGCTGACCATCTTGGTCGCCTGCTCGAAGGAGGACAACACTTGGCAGACCTGCTTTATCTGCCCCCACTCCGCACAGGCGATGAAAGGGAGTTGTGGTGAAGCCCTCTCAGTGCCTAGTTCCATCAGGTACTCCCTCACCGCCCTTTGCTGCTCCCACAACCTCTTCAGCATGTGGAGGGTGGAGTTCCACCGCGTCACACTGTCCACAATCAGCCTGTGAAGGGGCAGACTGTACTTCCGCTGCAACTTGGACAGGGACGCGGTAGCGGTTGGGGATCGCCTGAAGTGGCTGGCAATCCTACGCGCCTTTGCCACAATGTCACTCAACCCTGGATAAGTGCGCAGGAACTTCTGCACCACCAGGTTGAGGACATGTGCCAGACAGGGCACGTGGGTCAGACTGCCAGCACTGAGGGCGGCGAGTAGGTTGCTGCCGTTATCGCAGACAACCATACCTGCCTGGAGCCTTCGGGGTGTCAGCCACTTCTGGACCTGAGCCTGAAGTGCTTTCAGCACTTCTTCTCCAGTGTGTCTCCGGTCCCCTAAACTAACAAGCTGGAGCACGGCCTGACAGCGCACGTGCCCCACACTTGAGTAGCTACGGGGGCGCTTGCTGGGAGGCTCAGCAGCTGCGGAGACAGTGGCTTGAGGGAGACCAGCAGTTCTCCCCTGGACACCCCGGGGCGGCACCACAAGATCGGTTGCCGCCGATCCCTCACCGACGCCTCGGAGGGAAACCCAATGGGCCGTGAAGCTGATGTAGCGCCCCTGCCCATGCCTGCTGGTCCAGCCATCCATTGTCAGATGAACCCTGTCGCTGACAGCGTGATCCAGCGACAGGGTTACATTCTGCACAATGTGCTGGTGTAGGGCAGGGACACCAGTCCTGGCAAAGAAATGGCGGCTGGGGACACGCCATTGGGGTTGGGCCTGCTCCAACATCTGCCTGAAGGGTTTGCTGTCAACTATGTTGAAGGGCAGCAGATGTTGGGCAATAACCCTTGCCAGGAGCCCATTGAGGGAACGCACACGTCGGTCTCCAGGGGGGAAGGGAGTGGTGCGGTCAAAGGCGTCTGAAATCGACGCCTGGCGCCGGACGGCAGTGCGGGACACAGACGTGGAGGGTGCTGTGGAAGTAGAGGTCTGGCTGCCGGTACCAGTACCTCTACTAGAGGGAGCGGGGGGGCATGACCTGCTGGAAAGAGATGAAGATGTGGCAGGGGCTGCTGTACCCTGCTCACTTGTGGTGGTGGCGCTGCTACCACCACCACGCTTCATCTCGTCAAACACCGCCCAGTGGTTTATCCTCAGGTGTTGGTTCAGGGCTGTGGTACCCACCCGAGCCAAACACTTCCCTCTCTTCACCCTCACTTTACAAATCCGGCAGATGGCCACGGTAGGGTTGTCTGCCACCAGGGTAAAGTAATTCCAGACAGGTGACTTCAGCACCGCCGTCCTGTCAGATGGGGTGACGCTTACTTGCACCTGCTGGGACTCGGTGCGCACAGGTGGAGCTGCCTGCTGCTGCTGCTGCTGCTGCTGCTCCTCCTCCTGACACCTCCTGCTGCCATCACCAGTGGAGACCCTGACGATGGTCTCCCTGGTGGTGACCTGGCGCACCGTTTCACCAGGGTGCCTACCTTCCCCGTCGTCACTGACGTAGTGAGCCGACGCGTCAGATGGCAACCATGATGGGTCACCCTCTTCGCCCCCAGAGATGTCAGACCAAGGGCTGAAATGTGTTGGTCTGAGGGAACCAACTGACATGGAGCCTCTAGCCTGGCTCCGCTGTCCCCTCACCCACGCCTGGGTCTGACTAGGTGCTGCTGTTTCCTGCACCAAAACAGCAGCACCAGTTTGAAGGGATGTCTCTGGGATACTGCCAGCAGGTATCCCATCCTCCTCATCCATCCCTTCAAAAAGGTCCTGACCATCAGGACAGAGCTGAAGGTCTGCCTGATGCATGGCCTCCCCCAAGATATCCCTCTCACTGTCGCTGTCGAACAGTAAGATGCTGGACTCTTGGGGGCTGGGGGGGGGTACTACAGGCACCGGTGTAATGGTGGTACTACTGTGAGTCGGGACCGACGACTCAGTGGCACTGCTGTGCCCCATGTAGTCCACCACTACTTCAGCCTGAGATGGCAATATCGGGCGGCTGCCCGATGGGAAGAACTCCCGGATCAGGCGTACTCCCCTTGCACCCGATCCTCTACCACTAGTAGGGGCATGAGAGGTACCCCGTGCTGGCAGCGACCCAGCACTGGGAGTAACTCCCCTACCCCTGCTGCCACGGCCACGGATGCCGCTCATTATTGCTGATATGTGTGTGGGGGGGGTAAACTTTATTGGGGAGGGGAAATGTGAACAAAATGTGATTTTGTGTTTTTTTTACAAGACAGGCACGCAGACAAAGACGTACACAGACAGCTATTAAACTATAAGAAAAGTAGTACACCAAAGACAAGGACTACAAAATTAAAGAAAAAAAAAAAAAGCACTAAACAAACACTAACTTTTTTTTTTTTTTTTTTTAAACACAAAACACAGACACTAAACACACACTAAGCTAAGCTAGATGAAATAAATGTACACTAACAGTGTGTACACTTACTACACAAAATTTAACTAAACTGAACACAAAACTTAGCTTTTAGAAAAGCTCTTTAGGAAAAACTAAGCAAAATGTGCACTGAAATGCCTAGCAAATATCACTGAACAGCGAACCTGCAAGATCTAACAGTAACACAAGATGAACAAAACTTAGCTTTTAGAAAAGCTCTTTTAGAAAGCTCAGCAAAATGTGCACTGAAATCTCTAGCAAATATCACTGAACAGCGAAGATGCAGGATCAAACAGTAACACAAATGAACAAAACAGCACAAAACGTAGCTTTGAAAAAAGCTCTTGGGTCTATTGCTTTGAAAAAAGCAGTTGATATACTGGAAAAGATGCACTGGAATCACTAAATAGCAATGCAGCACTATGCTGGTGATGATATAAATCAATCAGGAACAGACACAGGAACACAGAAACAGCCTCCACACTCTCTAGCCAGCTTCTGAATCTGCAATGAAATGGTGCTGGGAGTGAGCTTATATAATGTCCATGCAGGCAGGTTCCTATTGGTTGCTAACCTCTGACGAGTGTGGAAGGAGAACTCTGATTGGCTCTGATGCAAAAGGGCGGAGAAAATAATCGCGCAATATTCCTATTGCCGAATATTCGCATTGCGAATATTCGGCAATATAAAATGATCGCTTCAGCTACTCGGCCCAAGGTCTCTAATCATACCAGCAATGCTTTTAGACGTCTATGGAGATCACTAGGATGTGATCTGTTTTAAAAATGAAACTGTAAAAATCGCTCTGATGCGGAAGATAGGGGCGAAGAAAATAATTGCGCGATATTGCGTTTGCCGAATAATCGCATTGCGATTTTTCGGGAAAATTCAATGAACGCTTCAGCTACTCGGCCCAGGGTCTCTAATGATACCAGCAATGCTTTTAGACGTCGATGGAGATATCTAGGATGTGATCTGTTTTAAAAAAAAAATTGTAAAAAATCGAATATTCAGAATTGCGAATATTTACCGCGAAATTCGAAATATAGCGCGATTTCTCGAATATGCTATATTCGAGTCGAATATTCGCAATGCGAATATTCGTGAGCAACACTATTCCCTGGCAGAGTGATCTTCCTCCGCTCCCCATCCAGGAGTAGCCGGGGCCCGAAGAGTAAGACTTGAGAGGCTGTGAGGCGGGCGGCGACGGGCAGAGAGTTGCTGATTGTTGCCATTACTAGTAAAGAAAAAATATGTCCCCGGATTTCATTTTAAAAATCTGGTCACCTTACCTTAGATCTCACATAATTTCTGAGATATTCCACATACAAATACAGATATTGGGTGGTACATAGGGACTGGTTGTCCACCCTCCCTTATCAATTTATTTGGCCTAAAATCATTCAGACTAATAGATAGTCGTTAGATCCGGTAAGATCAAGTGGTTTTAACGTTAGATCTCACATAATTTCAGAGATATTCCACATAATAAAAAATTTGGATGGATGGGTTGGCCCCCCTTATCAAATTTTCTGGCCAAAAATCATTCAGGCTAATAGATATTCATTAGATTCGGTAAGATCAAGTGTTTTTTACGTTAGATCTCACATAATTAGAGACTTATTAAGTGATTAATGAGGGGGCCAGCCCCCCCTCATTAATCACTTAATAAGTTTCTAATTATGTGAGATCTAACGTTAAAACCACTTGATCTTATTTGATCTTTCTGCCGGGCCCCTCCACTATCTTCTTGCAGCTCTTTTACTAGCGGGGGGGGCCCGGTCTTCTCCGCTGTCTTCTTCCCTCTTTCTCCTGTCCCGATGTTGACTCGACGCGCTCTCCCGCTGTAATTCTGTGAGAGCGGTGCGCAACCATTTATATAGGCATGGGGCATGGTCACCGGGTGGGGCCCGGCAGAAAGCACCAGACAGCGCAAAGAAGAGAGCGGAGAGTCGGAAGAGACCCCCAAGTCGGAAGAAGTCCCCCGAAGTCGGAAAAGACCCCTGAAGTTGGAAGAAGACTCCCGGAGCTGCCTAATAAATTACTTTAAAAACCTGTGTAGTGGTTTTTTTTCTTGACACTTTTCCCCCAGGTGAATGGGTAGGGGTACGATGTACCCCATACTCATTCACATAGGGTGGGGGGCCAGTATCTGGGGGCCCCCTTGTTAAAGGGGGCTCCCAGATTCAGATAAGCCCCCCGCCCGCAGACCCCGACAACCAAAGGCCAGGGTTCTCGGGAAGAGGCCCTGTCCTCATCAACATGGGGACAGGGTGCTTTGGGGTGGGGCGCAGCTCGCTCGTCCCCACCCCCTTTCCTGATCAGCCGTGCTGTGTGCTCGGATAAGGGTCTGGTGTGGATTTTGGGGGGACCCCCACGCCGTTTTTTCCGGTGTAGGGGTTCCCCTTTAAATCCGGATCAGACCCAAGGGCCTGGTATGCTCTTGGAAGGGAACCCATGCCGTTTTTTTATTTAAAATTTGGCGTGGAGTTCCCTCTCAAGATCAGCAGAGCGCAAGTCGCATGCCAAAGTCGGATCATGCAAGACGACGTTCCGACTTTGATCCGACTTCAATGATAATCAATGGAGTGAAGTAGGATCAAAGTTGGACCAAAGTAGTACAGGGAGCATTTTCAAAGTCGGTCCGACATGTGTCGGACCAGTTAAGACAGCCCCCATAAGGAAACATTGATTTTTCACACGTCATGCAACATGAGCTCCCAATGTTGGAGCGTTTGTCGGACCAGTGTGAACCCAGCCTCAAAGTTAGAGCCCAAAAAGGTGAACAGCGGGCCCCATTCTGAGCACTCGCTGTTCACTCAGCGTTGTGTTAGCAAAGCAAAGGAATTCGCTTTGCTAACACTGAAACGCCTCTCAGCCAATCAGGTGCTCGGGTCTGTTTTCTGTCACCTGATTGGCTGAAACATCAGGTGCTGTGATTGAACGCCTGATACAGGACAGGAAACCTTCACTGACCCGCTGCGAGACAGGTGAGTGCTGGGCGAAGTACACTGGCAGAATTTGATGGCGCAGTGGCTGCATTTAATGGCACAGTGGCTGCGAACTGCAAGCACTGGTGTGAACTATGCCATTAAAAATCATATAACATACTTTTCATGTGTATTTGATGCACATGCATGTAGTGTGAACTGGCCTTCAATAAAAGGTGAATAAAAGCATACAGTGGAACCTCGGTTTAAGAGTAACTTGGTTTGAGAGCGTTTTGATTTGCAAGAAACTTTTTTCTTAAATTCTGACTAGGTTTGCGAGTGTTGACTCGCAAGAGGAGCAGAATGAAAGCTAAATAGGCCTGCAGTACCTCATTTGGCCTGAGGCATGGGGACACACAAGCCAAACAGAGCCGAAAATAGGCCTGCAGTACCTCATTTGGCCTGAGGTACGGGGGGGCGCAGGAGCCAGGAAAAGTCGAAAATAGACCTGCAGTACCTTATTTGGCCTGAGGCACGGGGACGCAGAAGCCGAAAATAGGCCTGAGGTACGGGGGCACAGGAAACGAGCCGAAGTGTCCTCGGCCTTTTCAGCGCTCTCTGCCCCCCCCCCCAAATCTGACCGCATTCGGTATTGCATCCCATTGAAGTCAATGGGAAAACTCGCTTTGATATGCAAGTACTTTGGATTAGTTCCAGGAGTATGCTCGTAATCCGAGGTTCAACTGTATATGCAAACACTGGATGTGTAGCTAGTTTTTGGTTCTTTGTTATTATCATATGATCTGTATACTTTAGCAGTCTGTTAGGTACATGCCACTTTCTTCTATATTATATCTATAGAGCTGCTAGTTCCCTGCTTATTACTTTAGCTGAATTTTTAAAAGGACGAGAGTCACATGACCATCCTACCAAAATATAATGCTGGTCAATCATAGTGGCTGGGAGGGCTGTTTCATTCTATCCACAGCCCCCTATTGGATATTGCGTCTATCCTCCGGGTTAAAAAGCCAACAAGGATTTGGGAAAATAATTGGGCAGTCCTTGACTTCTCCAGATTGCACATAAGTGTGCCCGGGGCTTGTTTTAATCACATGATACTGCACAGGAAAAGTAAAATATAATTTATTAACAATAAGAACATTTTAAAATCATGAACAAATTTATTGCTGTAAGAAAAGTGTCCAGAGTGTTGTGAAGAAATATTCTTCACATCCAGAAGTCTAATTATGATTCTAGTTGTTTCCTATCGTCCCTCAATCCCAAAATACATGGGGAAGACTTCCGAGCATCCCCTTTCCTGGAGGAATTGATAGAGCTGACCCAGATCCATGTGATTCCCCCGGGCTCCGTGCGCATCAAACGCCATCTCCTTCAGAGGGGGGAATTTTCGGAGCTTCTGGATGTTTATCTGGACCTCTGAAGGGGAACAAGACAAAGGGACATCTTCTCTGTGTCGGATTAATATCCGCTTCCAAGTCAGTTTTCTTATTCTGTGGAAGCAGAAGAGATCATTTATAGCCATACTGAGCCTACGGACTAGTTCACATTTGTGCGTGGCATTATTTGGTGTGGTGAGTTTTATTCACACTACCATTGAACTCTAGGATGTGCGTTTTGATGAAAGTGCATCAAAGGTGCAGCATGCAGGACTTTTTTTAGTACACCACACCTAAAATGCACATCTGATTGGCTGCTATAAACAAAAGCAATTGTATTTTCAAACCTTGATAACATTATGCAAAAAAAAAAAATATTTACACTATATTGCTTTTGCAATACACCAAAGTATACTCATCCCGTGATCAAGTACCATTAAAGACGAAACGTCGGGAGGCGGCGTTCTGACATCACCGCATCACGTGTGAGGACCCGGAAGAGACGGGTACACGCTTCTACAAGCCGGCCAACTGATTTTTAATGCCGCACAATCTTTTTTACTTATTAAAACTCAAATGATTTTATACTATGCAAGTTTCCCTTGGTTCCTTTATATATCCCGGAGTACTGTTATCCTGTGTTCGTTTGGGACATTGGCGATTACCTGGCTGACCATACTCGACGGATGTTATTATTACACTTTCAATGTGGATGGTGGATGTCACCCTTATTCATGCTGTGTCTAATCTCTCTGAGATCTTTGGCTCTGGTAAGGGTCAGTGTTTGATGGTGGTGGAGGCTCTTGTTCGTCATCAATTACACCGGGTGTGGATCTGTTTTGCACTTTGGGCTTACTATCCTGACCTGTGTCTACCAATGGTTATGTTTATTATTTTTCATTTTCTCAATTTATATACATTGTGTGTATTTCTTTGATATTTCATGTATGCTGATTAGATATTCATCTTGTATTGTGTCCACATCACTTTATTGGATAATAAGAAATTTTTGTTTTGTTCTTATAGCGCGACTCCCTTTTTTTTTTTTTAAGTATTGGGACACCTGCCTTTACACACACATGAACTTTAACCACTAGAATACCGGCCGCATGTAAAATGACGGCTTCACAGTGGCTCTGGAAACTCAACAGGACGTCAATTGACGTCCTGGATTCCTCCGGCCACTGGGGGGCGCGTCCCCGAGATGCCGATGCGCGTGCCTGGCGGTCGCGATGTCCACCAGGCACCCACGATCAGCAGTGACAGAGCAGGGACGTGGAGCTCTGTGTGTAAACACAGAGCTCCACGTCCTGTCAGGGACAGAGGAGACCGATCTGTGTCTCTTGTACATAGGGACACAGATCGGTTACCTCCCCCAGTCACCCCCCACAGTTAGAACACACCCAGGCTACACATTTAACCCCTTCCTCACCCCCTAGTGTTAACCCCTTCAATGCCAGTCACATTTATACAGTAATTAGTGCATATTTATAGCACTGATCGCAGTATAAATGTGAATGGCGCCAAAAATGTGTCCGATGTGTCCGCCATAATGTCGCAGTCCCAATAAAAAATAAAAAAAATCGCAGATCGCCGCCATTACTAGTAAAAAAAATAAAAATAAAAAAAATAATAATAATAATTATTCTGTCCCATATTTTGTAAGCGCTTATTGCGATTTTTTTTTTTTTTATTATTTTTTTTTTTTTACCAAAAATATGTAGAAGAATACGTATCGACCTAAACTGAGAAAAATTTTTTTGGAAAAAAAAAAAGTTGGCTATTTATTATAGCAACAAGTAAAAAAAATTTTTTTTCAAAATTGTTGCTTTTTTTGTTTTATAGCGCAAAAAATAAAAACCGCAGAGGTGATCAAATACCACCAAAAGAAAGCTCTATTTGTGGGGAAAAAAGGACGCCAATTTTGTTCGGGAGCCACGTCGCACGACCGCGCAATTGTCAGTTAAAGCGACGCAGTGCCGGAAGCTGAAATTTCACCTGGTCAGGAGGGGGGTATATGTGCCCGGTATGGAAGTGGTTAATGGCATCCCAGTCTTATGCCACGTACACACAATCCGAAGATCAGACGACAGATCATCCAACTTTTTCCGTTTACTAGTCACAAGTAGAAATTGAATAGGTTGCTTAAGTCACAAAAATTCTCGTACGACAGAAAAAAAAATCGGAAGTGATGTCATGTGTTGGATTTTCGGACGCCAACTGTACTGACCAAACGAAAATCGTACGATCTGGTATCAAGGAAAATGTTTGTGCATGTCCGATAAAACAATATCGGATGAACTGTCATGATCGGCTCACAGAAGCCCTGTATTAACGATCCGATTATCAGACGATTCTTCCTCGGACGACATTTTTCGTACAATATTCGGATCGTGTGTACGTGGCATTAGTTGGTAGAATTAAATACTTAGTTGGCCCAAGCTTTGCAGCTATAACAGCTTTTAAGTGGTTGTAAAGGTTCGCATTTTTTTTTTTTTAAATAACAAACATGTCATACTTACCCAGTGTTGCCAACCTACCAGATTGAAATTTACTGGCACCACACCCGAAATTTACTGGTGCAGCCACGTTTTTACGGACATTTCACAAAAGTTACTAAATTACATTTTTAGGTGGAAATTTCAGTGTTTAGGCTACAAACAAGTACGCTAGGCAAATAACGTGATTTAAGGTAAAAAAACATATTTTTTTATTTTCGATATAATAAGGGCAAATTATCCCCCTGCCTCCATCCCCCTCTGCCACCAACACCCCCTGCCTTCACCCCCCTCTGCGGTGCCACAATCTCCCCTGCCTCCAATCTGCCTCCAATCTCCCCCAGGCCCCCTCCCTCCACCCCCCTCTGCGGTGCCACCAACAACCCCTGTCTCCATCCCCCACCCTCTGCAGTGCCATCATCCCCCTCTGCGATGCCTCCAATCTCCCCCTGCCTCCATCCCCCTCTGCGGTGCCACCACAGCCACCATTACCCCCTGCCTCCAATGACCTCCGGCCTCCAATCTCCATGCATAGTTTCAAGCCGAACTGATCTCGGCTATTTTTACTGGCACATTCCCGCAACCACGGACATTTACAAACGGGGGGAAAAAAAAAATGCCAGTTTTTATGAACTGTCCGTAAAAATACGGACGGTTGGCAACACTGTACTTACCTCCACTGTGCAGCTCGTTTTGCAGAGTGGCCCTTAACAGTGTTTTCTGGGGTCCCCCGGTGGCTCTCGGCTCCTCCCGCCTCAGGTAACTTCCTCTGGGAAGCGCTCTCCCAAGGGGGTTACCTTGCAGCCGCCGATTACAGGACTCGGCCCCGCCCCCCATCGCCCGCGTCATTGGATTTGTTTGACAGCAGCATGAGCCAATAGCTGCACTGCTATCAATCTATACACTGAAGAGCCGAGAAGCTCGGGCAAAGAAAGAGCGCGTTCGCGACGCAGGACTTTCCAGGGCTCAGGTAAGTAAAAAACGGGGGGCGGTAATCGTCAGATGTTTTTTACCTTAATGCAGGGTTTGACAAATTTGCTTGGAATCTAGGAGCCAGCTAAAAAAGTTAGGACCCAGAAAACGCACCCCGTCCCGCCAAGCTCGCGCGCATGAGCGAACGCATACGTGAGTATCGCCCGCATATGTAAACGGTATTTAAACCACACGTGAGGTATTGCTGCAATTGATAGAGCGAGAGCAATAATTCTAGCTCTAGACCTCCTCTGTAACTCAAAATATGCAACCTGTAGAATTTTTTAAACGTCGTCTATGGAGATTTTTAAAGGGTTAAAGTTTGTCGCCATTCTACGAGCGGATGCAAATGCGCGACATGTTGGGTATCAATTTACTCAGCATAACATTATCTTTCACAATATAAAAAATAATTGGGCTAACTTTACTGTTGTCTTATTAAAAAAAGTGTATTTTTTCCCCAAAAAAGTGTGCTTGTAAGACCGCTGCGCAAATACAGTGTGACAGAAAGTATTGCAATGACCGCCAATTTATTCTCTATGGGGGTTCTAATTAGAGGGAAGGAGATGGCAGTGAAAAAAAAAATTAGAACTGCCGTTCTACTTGTAATGCCAACGGCCACAACAAGATCACAGAAGGAAGCTTAGGCCTGCAGAAGGCCGCAAAGCCGTGGCCTCAATTAACGCCGATCGCGCGGCAGGGGAGCACGGAGACACCAGATCCAGTGTCTCCGTATGCCCCCCACCCTTCCCACCGCGCGATCGCGGCAGGTCCACGCCGGCCGGCAATTGAGGCCGCGGCTTGGCGGCCTTCTGCAGGCCTAATCTTCCCCGAGCGCCAGGTCACAATTGCGCCCGGGCGCCCAGATTTTGACGAGCCATGCCTTAATGTGAAAAATCATGAACCTTTACAACCCTTTTAACTCTTCTGGGAAGGCTGTCCACAAAGTTGAGGGGTGCGTCTATAGGAATGCTTGACCATTCTTCCAGAAGCGTATTTGTGAGGTCAGGCACTGATGTGAACGAGAAGTTCTGGGTCGTAGTCTTCGTTCTAATTCATTCCAAAAGGTGTTCTATCGGGTTGAGGTCAGGACTCTGTACAGACCAGTCAAATTCATCCACCCCAAACTTGCTCATCCATGTCTTTATGGACCTTGCTATTTTTTTTTTATTAAGAATCCGTAAGGCAGGCACCCCATCTCCCCAACCATGTGACACTCGAGATGCTCATTTACTAAGCATTTTATGAATGGGAGGTTTGGAAGTACATTCATACGCGCTCTATACCTGGCAGGTTTTTTCACCCAAAAGCTGAGCTAATCAGGCCAACGGACAAGAATGGTAATGGTAAATTATTATGCTAATAGAGGGATTGCTTGTATTTGATTTATTTGCTGATACAGTGGTTGTGCTTTGTTGACTCATTGAAATTAAATAGATCCTCATTACTTCATGTGAACAACTGTAAATCTCTATTGTGTATAGTGGCTACAACTACATACCTGGACCAAAACTCTTCACAAGACTCCTGTGCCCCCTCCACGCACACAACGCCGGGTTTCCCTGGCATACTAAACCCTGAGAGCCCCAACTCCTCTGACCATTCCATGATATATTTTCTCTTCTGTTTGTTGTATATGTGATGACTGTAGATCCATAACCTTGTGAAAATGCTGTCTTCAGGAGTCATCCCAGTTCCTTTCTGATGATCACTGGGGGACACCATGTTCAGGTAGGTAGAATAATTCTCTTTAACCCATTCCACAGCACTTAAAATACAAACATCTCCTATGCAATTGTTTTTTAGATACGTGTTCAGATCTGTATGAAGCCGAGTCTGCTGTGAACGCATCAGGGCTGGCGATCTATAAATTAAAAAAAAAAAAAAATTCTGTAGCGTAGAAGTATGTTAAAGTGAAGATCTACTAACTTATAGTGGCCCCTAGAAATGTTAATTGTGCCTAAGCAGTACTCTGAAAAAGGTACCTTTTAATTCCTTTAAAGGGGTTGTAAAGACAAAAATATTTTCCTCTTAAATTAAAGTCTGACAGTAGCTGATAAAGTAAAAAGTAATGTTTTGCATTATAACTAGTTTGATACCTGTTGAAATCGAGCCGTTTTATTCACCTCCGTCACTCCTGAAACGTTATTCTCACTGACTTCCTGGTTTGCGGTGCGCATTCATTCTTGCTACATCACGGCCTAATGGGAACTACAGTTCCCATTAGGCTTAGCCTCCATGCCTGTGAGGGATAAGAGAGCATCTTCACGCAGGGCTGTAGTCATAGGGAGGGGGTGAGCACATTCTTCTTTCCACCATGCAAAACGGCTCAGATGCTGGTGGAAAGCAAGAAGAGGAGAGACAGGAAATGGCATTTTCAAACCTGGATTACTGTATTTTGGAGGTCAAAAGGAAAAACGAGGTAAGTGATATTTAAATTCTCTAGCTTACAGCAATCAATTGATCTAATAAAAAACTAACCTTTAGTGTTCCTTTAAGGCTGCTTCCACTGAAAGCACTAGCTGTTAGCGGTAAAGTGCCACTCGCTTTACTGCTGTATAAGCAGCGCTTTTGCGCCGCTAGCGGCTGCATTTAATCCCAAAGAAGGGGTTAAAAACTCCTGGGTTCCAAAGACGCTTTTCAGGAACTTCAAAAGCACTGCCCATTTTGAAAGCGATGTTTACATCGCTCCCAAACCACCCCAAAGATGCTGCTTGCAGGACTTTTTCTAACGTCCCACAAGCGCACCGCCCAGGGGTGAAAAACACCCATTGCAATGAATGGAGGCGCTTTTCAGGCGCTATAATGCCTGAAACCTGCCTCAGTGTGAAAGGGGTCTTATAGCAGGTGCACTTCCTATACCTGGGCGCACCTTTGTCTTGCGTCTAAGGCCTCGTACACACGATAGGATAGCCAGAGGACAACAGTCTGAAGGACCGTTGTCTTAGGTTAACCGATGAAGCGGACTGATGGTCCGTCACGCCTACACACCATAGGTTAAATAACCGATCGTGTCAGAACGCGGTGACGTAAAACACAACGACGTGCTGAAAAAAACGAAGTTCAATGCTTCCAAGCATGCTCGATTCTGAGCATGCGCGGGTTTTTAACCAATGCTTTTGCATACTAACGTTCGGTTTTGACCTATCGGTTAGGCGTCCATCGGTTAAATTTTAAAGCAAGTTCCTATTTTTTTTAACCGAAGGTTAAATAACCGATGGGGCCCACACACGATCGGTTTTGACCGATGAAAACGGTTCTTCAGACCGTTGTCCTCTGGCTATCCTATCGTATGTACGAGGCCTAACAGCTTTGTATCTGCTGTGCAAAAAAACATATAAAAGGCACCACTGTTAACTGCTAGTTTTAGGGGATTTGGAGTGACATTGCTTTTAAATGTTCTCCTTGCTGGAGAGGAAGCTGTACCTGAGGGCCTGCAGTAAAGGGATCTCCCTGCTTCCGCTTCATTAATTCAATGGATCTGTGCTTCCTCTATTTCCCCTGCTGTTTTTTGACCATTATCCCACCAGTCTTCTATAAGGATAATGTTTAGTTGTGATTAACGAGGCAGTTAGTACATATGGATATGCAATTGTCTCTGCAGTGGATGCTTATAGATAGTGTAAATGAACCACTAAACACTGGGGCAATTCATTAAGTCTACCATAGCCGGTATATCTTGCAGTTTGAAGCATGTGGCAAATAACTGGCTGCAGCAGTCATTCAAGAATGGGGAGAAGATAGAGAAAGGAGACACAGAGAGAAAGGGGAGGAGGGGGTGGAAAGGGAAGAGTAACAGATGTAGGTTAAAAGGGTAATTTGGAAGGGGAGCAGCAATGTGAGTGAGTGGGTTAATAAAAAGCAACCAAGAAAAAAAAATGGCATAAGAGAAGGTGTGATAGAGGAAGACAGAGGGAGAGTAATCGTTTACATTATTTCAATGATATACTTGTAGACAACACAGAATGCATGCAGTACCTGACTACAATTTCCGGTGGGACATTTGGGTAGTGAGGCGGGTATGAACAATGTAAGGAAAGTACATCCTGCAAAAAAAAAAAGTCTATGTAAACACAGAGCTCCACGTCCTGTCGGAGAGAGGAGACCGATGCTGTGTGCCTTGTACATAGGGACACAGCATCGGTCACCTCCCCCAGTCAGTCCCCTCCCCCCACACAGTAAGAATCACACCCAGGGAATACATTTAACCCCTTCCCCACCCCCTAGTGTTAACCCCTTCACTGCCAGTCACATTTATACAGTCATTACCGTATTTGCCGGTGTATAAGACGACTGGGCGTATAAGACGACCCCCTAATTTTCCAGCCAAAATGTTGGTTTGGGGATATACTCGCCGTATAAGACTACCCCCTTCCTACTAGTCATGCCTGCTCCCCTTCCAAATTACCCTTTTAACCTACATCCGTTACTCTTCCCTCTCCCTTTCCACCCCCTCCTCCCCTTTCTAACTAGCTTGTTATGCATTACTTCTCTTAGATCGAAGCCCCCGAAGCCATCCTCGTGTCCCCCCTCTGGCCATAGACATCTCTCCACAGATACCCGGAAGTTTACTTCCAGGTATTGCCGCTGTGATTGGCCGGAGAGGCGAAGACGTCACTCTGCGCATGCGCGCGGGAGCAGGCAAATACGGCATTGCCGTTTTTATGAATAGGATCATCACTGCGCCCGCGCCGTTGTCTACGGCGTGCAAGCACCGTAGACAACGATCTATACCTTTTGGAAAATATCTCCTAAACCGTGTAGGTTATTGCAAACACCTACAGGTAAGCCTTTGGCCCCTTTCACATGTGTGGACCGTATGTTCGCATTTTCATCCATCCGTTGCGGATGAAAACGGGATATACATTGGTCCCTATGTGATTGTATCTTTGCGGAGGCGGGTGATTACAGGTGTCAGTGGATGGTCGTCCGCTGACACCCGTAATCACCCGCCTCCGCAAAGATCCGATTTTTCGGACGGAATAAAATCCTATTTTTCTTCCGTCTGGTCGGATCGGGTGAACACGGACATACGGTCCGTGTTCATCCGATCCCCCATAGGGGAGAGCGGAGGAAAGACAGGGCGGTCCCTGCACAGTGTGCGGGGACCGCCCTGTCAGCCGACGGCTCAGCAGGGATTTTACGGAGGATCCCCGCTGGGCAAAGCGGACACACGGAGGCAGATCATTACTGATCCGCCTCCATGTGAAAGGGCCCTTAATCCAGGTTTACCTGTAGGTGTAACCTCAGGGGGAGGATTTACAGTCACTTTAATGAATTCCAAGGCCCATGTTCTGTCATTGCACAGATTTCAGTTTAGACACGGATAACAGAACCCACATTACCTGGATGTTGTCTGCGTTGCCATCACCGAGTCTCACAGTCAATGTGAACTGAATTGTAAAGGTTGGAGTGACCGCTGTTTGCTTTTCTGCAAATTCTCTCAGCTCCGCCAACGCCAACTGATCAGTGACCGCAAACTCTTCTTCCCCGGGGAACATGCTGGAGAGAAGGTCGAGCTCCGAGATCTGAGCCTCCGCTTCCTCCTGGCTTAACATTATGATTGAGGATCTGTAAAACAACAAGTTATTGATTACTGCACTTCTAATCTACACACCAACACTTCTTTTTTTTTTTATAATGTTTTATTTTTTTTTGAAAGAAGAAGCCGGTGCAAGATGCAGACGAGAAGACCCAAGAAAGAAGCAGAGGAAGAAGAAGACGGAGGAGGAAGAAACCTGAACGAAAGCAGAAAAGAAGAAGATGGGAGAAGAAGAAGCGCGGAAAGAAGACACCAATAAAGGAATTGTCAAAAACCGGCCACTGTCTTCTCCCACATCCCGACACCTCCCCCTGGTGAAATGGCAGAGGTACAATGCACCCCATTACCATTTCACACAGGGGGGGGGGGCGGGTTTCCAGATTCCGATAAGCCCCCCGCCCGCAGACCCCCACAACCACCGGCCAGGGTTGTGGGGATGAGGCCCTTGTCCCCATCAACATGGGGAAAAGGTGCCCCGGGGGAACCCCAAAGCACCCTCCCCATGCCGAGGGCATGTGGCCTGGCACGGTTCAGGAGAGGGGGGGGGACGCTCTCTCGTCCCCCCCTCTTTTCTGCCACACCAACACTTCTACATTACAGCAAAGAAACTGCCCAGGCAAATCAGAAATCGACATTTTAAATGACAACCTGTGATGCACAACAAATGAAGGAGGTTCTCTTGAATAAAGTATATCTAAAGCCAACTGTCTTATTTTTGTTATGAATTGTTAACAAACCCTCTGAGTGGCTGTAAAGTGGTTGGAGGAGATCAGCAGCACTGTGTTGCAACAAAAGGTGAAAATAAAAAGTGAAGTGTGAGATTTCAAGAAAATAAACATTCATACTCACCTAGGTGGGGGCAGCATTGATATAATGCTACGGCTATCTCCAGCTGCCTCAACACCGAGAGCTGAGCAATCAAAGATCACAGATCGTTCAGTTCTCAGGTTTTCTTTTAGAGCAGAGAGCCGTGACCGCCAATCACCAGCTCTGTACTCTGCCTCACTGGAGTGCCAGGATGTGAAGGGAGCAGGAGGCGCTGGTTCAGGCTCTCAGAGGCTGAGCCAGCTGCTGGTCAAACATCTGGGTGGATCCCGACATTATTGTCAGGTTTCCTGCAGAGCCTGGACCGTCTCTATGTGATGTCAGACAACATTAGCCTGCTGTTGGCTGAATACAGGTCATAGGAGTACAGAACTAAGTGCAGTCCTGTGACCCACAGGAGAAGTCAGAACAAAAAAGCTTTGATCATACTTTTCCTTTAAAGTGGTTGTAAACCCAAAAAAAACATAAGAAAAAAAAAAAACCTGCAGACAAAGGCATAATGAGCTAGTATTACTTACCTTAGATCGAAGCCCACGCAGCGACCTTCATCCCTCTCATCCGCCGCCTTGAGACCCGGAGTGACTTCCGGGTATCGCCAATCCAGCACTGTGACAGGCCGGAGCGGCAATGACGTCACTCCCGCACATGCGTGCGCTCCTGGCACATTTCCATTCAAGACCCAGCGCACTCGGTGCACATGGGCCATAGACATCGGTGCCCGATTTTCTGCAAATATCTTCTTAACCATTTAGGTTAAGGAGATATTGCAAGCACCTACAGGTAAGCCTTAAAGCGGAGTTCCACCTAAAAATGGAATTTCCGCTTAATCCACTCCTTCCCCCCTTATATGCCACATTTGGCATGTAATTTTTTTGGGGGGGGGGGGGGGAGTGGGTGGGGTCAGGAGGAGTGGGACTTCCTGTCCCGAGGGGCTGGTAAGGCGAATATCTTAATCGCCTTATTGCAGCCCCTCCCTGTAGGCGAGCGCCTGTCCAATCGGACGGCGCTCGCGCATGCACAGTGCCGCTCTCGCATGCGCAGCGGGTGCCCGGCCGTGAAGCCGAAAGCTCTGTACTGTTTGTGTCTGTTTGTTTATTAAAAGCCAGCAGCTACACTTTTTGTGTCTGTTTGTTTATTAAAAGCCAGCAGCTACACTTTTTGTAGCTGCTGACTTTTAATAAACTTAAAAAAAGGCTGGAACACCCCTTTAATGTAGGCTTACCTGTAGGTGAAAGTAGTATCAGAGGGTATACAACCGCTTTAAAGAGGAAGTAAACTCTGTTTTTTTTTTTTTTTTTACCTGCAAAGTAAAGGCATAATGTGCTAGTATGCATCACATACTAGCACATTATGTGACACTTACCTGCAAATGAAGCCCTTGTTGTCCCCGCTGCAGGCCACATTCATCTTCGCCCGCCTTCCTTCTGGTTCCGAGGACTCCAGCTGTACGACTGGCCAGAGCCGCGTGACGTTGCGCATTTATCTGTGCATTATACAGTAAATATCTCCTAAACAGTGCAAGTTAAAAAGGAAGTAAACCCTCTGGGGAAGAAAAAAAAAAACACCCTGCAAGACAAAGGCATAATGAGCTAGTATGCATAGCATACTTACCTGAGATTGAAGCCCCCGCAGCCATCCTTGTTCCCCTCCTCCGTTGCCGCCATCTCTCCCGGATTGACTTCCGGGTATCGCGGCTCCAGCCAGTCACTCCTGCGCATGCGTGCGGGAGCCGCCAGTCAGGGCACGATCGACATTAGAAACGGCACGTCCAGTGCGCCGTTGTCCTACGGCGCATGCACCGTGCATCTATTGCAAATATCTCCTAAACCGTGGAGGTTTAGGAGATCTTTCTTGCACCTACAGGTAAAAGTGGTCTGTAAGGGTTTACAACCACTTTAAGGAGATATTTACAGTACCCATAGGTACAGGAGAATATCATTAAAGGAAGGTTTACTTCCTCTTTAATAATAATAATAATAATAATAATAATAAAACAAAAAAAATCCAATTATATTGCAACCAGACCTGATTCCACATAGGAGTCTTCTGTACTACAACATGCTCCAGGAAGCAGGAAGCAGCCAGCTCCACATGCCTCCAGACGCCCCGCCCCTCTCCCCAGCAGCTGGCTGTGTAGAGCCTGTCATTGCACACTGGGAGGAGGTGTAGAGTCTGGAAAAGGCTTTCACGCATGCGCTGTAATAGTAATCAGCTAGAACACCGCCTTTCCGAGTTCTAAAGAGAATGAATAATACTGATAATGTTGTCTTCGTTTGAAGCCATTTTCCCGTGGACCAATTAGTGTTTATTCTATGTTATTTGTCTTCTAGAACATGGCGGAGCCTTAAAGCCTAAAGCTCCTCAGCTGGGGACATCATTTGGGTCTTTGATTGCCTTTGTTATATAAATGTTCTGCCATGTTCTAGAAGACAAATAACACAGAATAATCACGGCAGTATGCCCAGAAAAATGGCTACACAATACAGACAGCATAATCTGTATCATTCGTTCTCTTTAGTCTAAGAAAGTGAAAACCCTCATTAGGAGTTAGTGGCTGTATCATCAGATTTTGTAATGGGAAGTGACGTTCCCTATTGGATAAACAATGACTGACAGAATGATACAGATTAGGTTGTCTTCGTTTTGCAGCCATTTTGCTGTGGACCTGGCAGTGCGTATTTTATGTTATTGGTCTTCTCTAGTCACTTCAGCCCCAGAAGATTTTACCCCCTTCCTGACCAGAGCACTTTTTACAATTTGACACTGCGTCGCTTTAACTGACAATTACGCGGGCATGCGATTCTGTACCCAAACTAAATTTGCATCCTTTTTTCCCCACACAAATAGAGCTTTCTTTTGGTGGTATTTGATCACTTCTGCGTGGGGGGGTTGGGAGTTGTGCTATAGACAAAAAAAAAAGCAACAATTTTGAAAAAAAAACGATATTTTTTACTTTTTGCTATAATAAATATCCCAAATTTCTTTATCAATTTAGGAGGATATGTATTCTTCTACATATTTTTGGTAATAAAAAAAATCACAATAAGCGTATATTGATTTCTGGGCGGAACTCCGCTTTAACTAATCTTTTTTTTTAGGTTAAATCACCTTTAACTGCTTGCCGACCAGCGCATGACGATATATGTTGACAGCATAGCTCGGACAGGCAGAAGGATGTACCTGTAAGATCGTGGCATTATGGACGCGCGTGTGCCGCCAGCTCCGTGAGCCCGACCGCGGGTATACCCGCGATCGTCTCACGGTGAGTTAGAACGGGGAGATGCTGATGTAATCAAGCATCTCTCCGCTCTGCCTAGTGACAATGACAGTGATCACAGCTTCCTGTAATCGGAAGCGGTGATCACTGTCTTGTCACGTGTAGCCCATTCACTCTAAAGTAAGAATCACTCACTAGCGCACACTTAACCCCTGCAGCGCCACCTAGTGGTTAACCCCTTCACTTCCCGTGTTATTTTCACAGTAATCAGTGTATTTTTATAGCACTGCTCGCTGTAAAAATGACAATGGTCCCAAAAATGTGTCAAAAGTGTCCGATGTGTCCGCCATAATGTCGCAGTCACGATAAAAATCGCTGATCGCCGCCATTACCAGTAAAAAAAAAAAATATGAATAAAAATGCCATAAAACTATCCCCTATTTTGTAAACACTGTAACTTTTGTGCAAACCGATCAATAAACACTTATTGCGATTTTTTGTACCGAAAATATGTAGAAGAATACGTATCGGCCTAAACTGAGGAAAAAAATATTGTTTTATATATTTTTGGGGGATATTTATTATAGCAAAAAGTAAAAAATATTGCTTTTTTTTTTAAATTGTCGCTCTATTTTTGTTTATAGCGCAAAAAATAAAAAACGCAGAGGTGATCAAATACCACCAAAAGAAAGCTCTATTTGTGGGGAAAAAAAGGATGTAAATTTTGTTTGCACGACTGCGCAATTGTCAGTTAAGGCAAAGCAGTGCCGAATCGCAAAAAGACCTCCGGTCTTTAAGCTGACAAATGGTCCGGGGCTGAAGAGGGGGTTCACCCTATAAAAAAAAAAATTCTAGCATTAAATTAAGCATAGTAGCGCGAGCTACAGTATGCCTTTATTTATTTTTTTTGCCCCGTACTCACTGTTTAATCCTATAGTGAAGATTCCGACTCCCCGTGGGGAATGGGCGTTCCTATCCAGAGGGAAGATGATTGACGGCCGGCTCTGGCGCGTCACGCTTCTCTGGAAATAGCCGAAATAGGACTTGGCTCTTCACGGCGCCTGCACATAGTCAATCATCTTCCCTCTGAATAGGAATGCCCATTCCCCGCAGGGGGTCGGAATCTTCACTATAGGATTAACCCTTTTCACGCCGACGCAACGCATATATGCGTCCTCGGCTTTCGGGGGTTATACCGGGATGATGCCTGTTGTTTAGAGCCGGCGATCGGCTATCCAAACATAACATCCGATGCGGCTAAAAGCCGCTCGGTTGTTATGCCGGAGGAGCGGGAGGGGACATCCCCCCTCCCGCCGCCTCTCGCCGCTCTGACCTGGCCTCCCGTCCGACCGGGAGACCCGATCCTCCATCCGCCGCGTTCTGTGTCCAGGCGGAGACTGACACTAAGCCGTAAACGGCTTTGATTCAGTCTCCGCATTGAAACCACGGAAGCGGCGTCATGACGTCAGTTCCGGGTTTCTCGGCTGTCAATGGCGCCGGATTTAAAAAAGTACACAGTATTCAGAATCGCCGTTTTCGGCGATCTGAATACTTTGAAGTGCAAAGGAGGGATCGGGGGTCTTTTAGACCCCCGATCCCTCCATAAAGAGTTCCTGTCACCACCTATTACTGTCACAAGGGATGTTTACATTCCTTGTGACAGCAATAAAAGTGATCAAAATGTAAAAAAAAAAAAAAAACACAATTTAATATTATAAAAAAAATAAAATAAATAAGAAAACAAAACAAAAACATTTTTAAAGCGCCCCCCTCCCCGCGAGCTTGCGCAGCAAAGAAAACGCATACGGAAGTCGTGCCCGCATATGAAAACGCTGTTCAAATCACACATGTGAGGTATCGCCGCGATCGTCAGAGCCAGAGCAATTATTCTAGCACTAGACCTACTCTGTAACTCTAACCTGGTAACCGTAAAAAAAGTTTAAAGTGTCGCCTATGGAGATTTTTAGGTACCGTAGTTTGTCGCAATTCCACGAGTGCGTGCAATTATAAAGCGTGACATGCTTGGTATCTATTTACTCGGCGTAACATCATCTTTCACATTATGCAAACAAATGGGCTAATTTTACTTTTTCATTTTTTTTAAATTCATGAAAGTTAATTTTTCCCAAAAAGTTGTGTTTAAAACACCGCCGCACAAATACCGTGTGACATAAAATATTGCAAAAATCGCCATTTTATTCTCTAGATTCTCTGCTAAAATATATATATATATATATATATATATATATATATATAATATTTGGGGGTTCTAAGTAATTTTCTAGCCAAAAATATGGATTTTAACTTGTAAACACCAAATGTCATACATAGGCGTAGGCATGAAAGGGTTAAACAGTGAGTATGGGGCAAAAAAAATAAATACAGGCATACTGTAGCTCGCGCTACTATGCTTAATTTAATGTTAGAATGTTGTAATTGTGGGTGAACCACCGCTTTAAAGGGGTGTCAGGCAGTGGAGCATTTTCTATGCCTACATGCTTTTTGCAGAGTAGGTGTCCCTCATTCCCATTTCAAAAAGTTGGGAGGTATACTAGTCTTGCAACTGAGCTCTGTGATTGTACGGAGCTGTGATTACATCACTCCAGCGCATGTGCGTGGAAGCCGCCGTTCACGGCACAGGGCTCAGAAACAACGGCACTCGTGGCTGCATGTAATGTAAATACCTCCTAAACGGTGCACGTTTAGGAGATATTTACACTACGTAAATGTCAGCAGAAGAACTTTACTTCCTCTTTAATAATAGTAATAAAAATAAGTTGTTATGTTTTAGTTATGATAGTCTTGTTATGTTCTGCATGTTCTAGAGAAGACCAATAACATGGAATAGGCACAGCCAGATCCGCAGAAAAATGGCCGCTAAACGAAGACAACATAATCTGTGTCAGGCTGTCAGTCATTGTTTAGCCAATAGGTAGCCACTGACGTCTTATGACGGATTTCATTTTCTCAGACTAAAGAGAGCGAATGATACAGATTATGTTGTCTTCGTTTCGAGGCCATTTTTCTGTGGACCTGGTAAGTTCCTATTCTATGTGATTGGTCTTCTAGAAGATGGCGGATAGTAATAGACTAAAGCTCCTCAGTTGGGGACATTATTTTGGTGTTGGATTGGTAAGGCTGTTTCTCTCTTTCCTTGCATGCCTGAGTTCTGAGGGAGAGCTGAGGAGCCGGTAACGTGTGGTGTGGGTAGCAGGGAGCCGGGCGTAGGCGGAAAGACCGAGAGAGGGAGCCGGAGGAGTCCAATCACCGTCTATATTACAGAAGACACGAGCAGGCACCGCCAGTGTCCGGTCATTGCCATATGCTGGCTCTGGACTGACCTTTGCCGGTAGGTAGTCATCTGTAAATCACTTATAGAGAGAGTGTGGAAATGCAATCAGTAAAATATTGTCTGTTCCTGTCAGATCTTTCACTATTTGTCAATCTGCAGCTTTAGAATAATTTATGGTGATCCTGCCATGAAGGGCCTTGCTGGAAAACTCCCAGAATGTTGCTAAGGCTGGATTCACACCTATGGCATTTTTAGCGCATTTTGCAGATTTGCTCTACAGAACGTGTTCCATAGGAAACAATGTTAGATGGACTGTAGTGCAAAAAGCACTAAAAATGCCATAGGTGTGAATCCAGCCTAACAGCCCATTCACACCTAGGCGTATATACGCCTGTAGCGCGCGACGCCGCAGCAGCCCCTGATACGCTGGAGGGGTGAGTTTACATTGTCGGCTATGGAGATGGTTCACATCTCCACGCCGAACGCCGTACGCCTGCTGCCTGAAAACAAGTCCCGGACCTTTTTTTCAGGCGGCTTTCGGCGTTCGGCCATAGCTGACAATGTTGTCACCCCTCCTGTGTATGTTACCACGGCGTATTTTACCGCATTTTGTTGCGGCAAATCGCAGGACAAAACGCCGCAATTTGTCGCGGCAAAATACGCCGCGGTAACATACGTCTAGGTGTGAATGCAGCCTAAGGGACGCCTAGCTGTTTAGATAGATGTAGTCGTGCGTCCAAATTTCCGTTACCTCCTGAAGTCAGATCCACACTCGGATCGCACTCCAGAGGCAGACAGCTGGCCAGGTTAAAAAATGAGGTTAAAACAGGCTGAGGGAAGACATCTGTCTTCTCATCACCTGTTTTAACCTTATTTTTGCGGAGAAACGTGCTATAACCTCGTGCATTGCCCACGGTTGCTGGGCATCTGCGGCACTAACCCATCGACTTGAATGTGTAGCATTCAGCAGGCTTGCCGATCGGCATGAGTCGGGTCAGATTTGGCACGGGTGTGAAGCATCAGGGACTCGACATGTCAACACCACCGTCCGCTGCCCAGGGCTGTGGAGTCGGAGTCAGGGGAAGTTTTGGGTACCTGGAGTTGGCAAACAATGCTCCGACTCCGACTACTGAAATTTAGATTGGAATTAAAAAAAAAAAGCAAGTTTAAATGTCCCAATTCACAAAAAGTTATAATTAATGACTTCTCTACTGTAAGAATAAAGACCAATGCATGCAGTGCCTCACGTAACCGCAAAACGAACACGTTAAGTGACCGTGAAGAAGCGTGCTTTTCATGTGCTTCACTATATGGCACGCAACGCACAATTAGGAGCTGCAATACTTATACTTTCCATAGTGTTGTGCTTTTACAGGGAACGCATGTTAGAGAACCAGTAAGTGTCCAAAATTCTGGGGTGCATAGAAGAGATTACAAAAAGCAAAATTAAGTTGGACCCCTGGGTAGTATTGTTCCATGGGGGAGAGGATGAAATTAAAAAATATAAGAAAACCCTTGTCCCACATCTATTAAATGCTGCTAAAAGGACAATACCGAGAAAATGGCAGGAGGAGGAATGTCCCTCAATTTGGGAATGGATAGACTCCGTGGAAGAGACCTATAAAATGGAAGAACTGAGAGAAGGGGTGGAAGGTAATAATATAGCCCAGGATAAGAAATGGGATAATTGGAGGGCCTTTAAGAAATCGTGGAGTTATGTTGAAAAACTCAGAGTTGAGACCTAAAGACAAATTAAAAACAGATTTGAAGGCATCAGAAGGTACTTGGGATTGTTTATGGTGAGATAGAGGGAGGGGAGGTGGGAGAGGGAGGGAAGGGAGGAACTGGGATAAGGCGAAGGAATTGAAAATTTTTTTTTTTTGTTGAGATTACTAACAAAATTATTAAAAAAAAAAAATATATATATATATATATATATATATATATATATATATATATATATATATATATATATATATATATATATACGGCAAGAAAAAAGAAATCTAAGAAAAAACCACACTAATGATGCGAAACCTGATTAGAGACGCTAAGAGCTGGCAAACGGAACATGAGCGTATAAACGCATACTCTATGAGGTTGAAGTCTGAAGTGAAAAAAAAAAAAAAAAAAAAAAGAGAACCAGTAAGTGTCCAAATAAAAAAATTCCAACAGGAGTTTTATAAAGCACTAAAAGAAGTTGAAAAGTATGATCGCTCATCAAAACTTACTGTTGTAGAAGCCATCCTTGTTTATCCAGAGATCGTTAGTGATGTGGCCAGAATAGTTACTGCAATGCCACCCACCCAAGTCAGTGTCGAAAGATTATTTTCAGCCCTAAAAATAATACAGTCTGACTTAAGAGCCTCTATGAAAGAGGATCTGGCAGAGGCAATTCTCTTCCTTAGAACTCTACATTGAATTGATTCGCATTTGCTAAGCCTAGAACTACATTTCAAGATTAATATAAACCATTTCTAGGTTTTACAGATTTTGTTTTTGGTTCATTATAGATAAGCTTTGTTTTTGTTCTAAAACAACCAAATAATGTGGTTTGTATTTTTGAACTGGTAAAGATCCTGTTCCTAATGTTTATGCCTGCTGCTACTATCCAGCCACTTGATTGATTAATATATATTTTTTTTTTATAAAACTTTGTTTTCATTGTGTTTGTCTTTTGCTTAAACTGTGCAATACAGTAGACTGTTGGCTTCCCAGCCAGTAGTCCTGTGGTAGGTTGCGTTTCTTTCCCTCAAGGAATGTATAAAATACATTTGCATATTAATACAGAGGAGTCGGAGTCGGGGAGTCGGAGTCGGAAGTACATAAAACTGAGGAGTCGGAACATTTATCTACCGACTCCACAGCCCTGCCGCTGCCTATTGTAACTTAACCACTTAAGCCCCGGACCTTTAGGCAGCTAAATGCCCAGGCCAGGTTTTGCGATTCGGCACTGCGTCGCTTAAACAGACAATTGCGCGGTCGTGCGACGTGGCTCCCAAACAAAATTGGCGTCCTTTTTTCCCCACAAATAGAGCTTTCTTTTGGTGGTATTTGATCACCTCTGCGGTTTTTATTTTTTTGCGCTATAAACAAAAATAGAGCGACAATTATGAAAAAAAAAATGCAATATTTTTTACTTTTTGCTATAATAAATATCCCCCAAAAACATATATAACATTTTTTTTTCTCAGTTTAGGCCGATACGTATTCTTCTACCTATTTTTGGTAAAAAAAATCGCAATAAGCATTTATCGATTGGTTTGTGCAAAATTTATAGCGTTTACAAAATAGGGGATAGTTTTATTATTTTTTTTTTTTTTTACTACTAATGGCGGCGATCAGCGATTTTTTTTCATGACTGCGACATTATGGTGGACATTTCGGACAATTTTGACACATTTTTGGGACCATTGTCATTTTCACAGCAAAAAATGCATTTAAATTGCATTGTTTATTGTGAAAATTACAGTTGCAGTTTGGGAGTTAACCACAGGGGGCGCTGAAGGAGTTCAGCTTCACCTAGTGTGTGTTTACAACTGTAGGGGGGTTTGGCTGTAGGACTGACGTCATCGATCAAGTCTCCCTATAAAAGGGATCACTCGATCGATGCAGCCGCCACAGTGAAGCACGGGGAAGCCGTGTTTACATACGGCTCTCCCCGTGCTTCAGCTCCGGGGAGCGATCGCGAGGGGGCGGCTAGAAACGAATAGCCGCGCCGTCGTCCCAGATCGTTCCCCGCGGGTTACCGACCGGAACCCCCCCCCCCCCGGTACATGCAGCGGAAAGGCGGGGATGTACATGTACGCCCATATGCCTGTACGTGCCATTCTGTGGACGTATATGTACATGCGGCGGGCGTTAACCGGTTAAACTAAAGTGGAACTTTCACTCATCTGATTCCTCCGGTGCCACAATTGGCACTTTTCGGGGGGGGATGGGGGGGGGACAGGATAGCTGTCTTTGACATGTAGCCTTTCCCACTTCTGGGAGTCTGGGCCACGGCCTGTGACGTCACCGCGGGGCTCCCTTCTCCTCCCCCAGCCGCCGGGCCAATAGGAGAGAGGAGCGAAGCCTCGCGTATGCCCTGTAGGGTTCCCGGGGTGAAGTGAAGCCGAAAGGCTACACTGCCGGGTTCCCTTGGTGGCGGGTGCCGACATTGCTGGAGTCCAGGACAGGTACATGTCCTATTGAGCAATCAGCTGCAGTGTTTTTTTTTTAAATTTTTATTTTTTGGACGGAACATCGCTTTAACGCCTTCACGACCGCGCTATAGACGAATCATGGCTACAGCGCAGACACAGATTGCCAGGAGGGTTTCATATGACGCTTCATACGCCCCCTGCGCCACACGTTGGCAGTGATCTGTGATCTCTGTGTCTTTGGGACAGAGCTGATCACAGATTGGGGTAAAGAGGGCCTCAGGCATGTAAAATTCATGTTGGTGGTCTGCGGAGATTCAAATTGTGAGTTTTGTGGTTCCTGAGTAAGGATGAGCTCCGGCGTGTTCGCATTGAACATTTCCCGATCTCTGCAGCCGAGCATCGGAAATTGTCTGCCTGGCTGTGATTAGCGCAGCGCGGGTGCTATCTTCCTGGCGGGCTCCTCACGTGTTCAATGCGAACACGCCGGAGCTCATCCTTATTCCTGAGGTCCAAAAGGTTGGCGACCACTTATCTAATCCATCTCCACTCTATCCAAAACTAAGAAAAAAAAGATTTTGCATTTAGTTACACTTTAAGAGCCCTTTCACACTGGAAACGCCTATAGCGGAGCATTAAAATAGCGGTAAAACACTGCGTTTTTACCGTGTTTTTTACAGCGTTTTCAATGGAGAGGGGCATTTTTGGAGCGTTTTAATAGCGCTATTTTTACAGTGAAAACGCTGCAAAAACGCACCAGTGTGAAAGGGCTCTTAAGGGGTTGTAAAGGTACAATTTATTTTCCTAAATAGCTTCCTTTACCTTAGTGCAGTCCTCCTTCACTTACCTCATCCTTCCATTTTGCTTTTAAATGTCCTTATTTCTTCTGAGAAATCCTCACTTCCTGTTCTTCTGTCTGTAACTCCACACAGTAATGCAAGGCTTTCTCCCTGGTGTGATGTGTCGTGCTCGCCCCCTCCCTTGGACTACAGGAGAGTCAAGACGCCCACTAACACACAGCTCCTTTCTATATCTGCAATGTAGAGCCTCCTGACTCTCCTGTAGTCCAAGGGAGGGGGCAAGCACGACACTCCACACCTGGGAGAAAGCCTTGCATTACTGTGTGGAGTTACAGACAGAAGAACAGGAAGTGAGGATTTCTTAGAAGAAATAAGGACATTTAAAAGCAAAATGGAAGGATGAGGTAAGTGAAGGAGGACTGCACTAAGGTAAAGGAAGCTATTTAGGGAAAAAACATTGTACCTTTACAACCCCTTTAACTCTACTGTACAGTGTGTTGGGCAGGTGCTTTATGGGAATTTACAGTAACTTGCATGTTGATGCAGTGCATGGTCCCTGATGAGATCTTTGCTAATCACAAATCTTGACTGTGAAGCCTAAAGCCTAGTACAGTACACACGGCTGCGTGGTGGCCAACATTCGGCCCTTGTGTATGGCAGATGAGTATGCTGGAAAACCAGCAGCCAACCTGCTCCCGATCAGCGCTCTTAGCCAATGACTGAGAGCGCTGACTGGAGTTTTCTGGCGGAGGGGTCGTCCCATTCTGTCAGAAAACAATAACTCAACAGATTGCTGAACTAACATTGGATTGTTAGTACAGCGGCTCCTACCTGAGCTGACAGTTTGAAGAAGAACTGATGGTGTGTAGGAAGCTTTAGGTGTTTGATGCTACAGAAGTTTCCCGGACTTTGCTGTCACTTATCTTGCTTAGTGTGCAACTCTTTGTACTGGCCGGCAGAGCTAATCTCTCTCTAGTGTAAAAGCCGCTCTTGAATCCACCTCTGGGTGATAACATTGTGTTTATTGTATAGGAGCGGCTGGTGCTTTCCGGTTGGTATGTGACATCCAGGGAAACAAGCTAGTTGGTTCCTATCCCTGTGATCCTGTATAATCAGCTGCATTTTGTAGACAAATTGAACACAAATGAAAAGCATTTCGAGTCATTTAAAGTGGTTGTGAACCTCAGACATGAAATATAAACAAAGCATATATAGTGCCGGATTCAGAAAGAGATACGACGGCGTATCTCTGAGTTCCGACGGTCGTATCTATGCGCCTGATTCATAGAATCAGGTTACGCATAGATATCCCTAAGATCCGACAGGTGTAAGTGTCTTACACGGTCGGATCTTAGGCTGCAATTCCCGGCTGGCCGCTAGGTGGCGCTTCCGTATTTTTACGCAACGAATATGCAAATGAGCATTTACGCCGATTCAGAAACGAACGACCGCCCGGCGCTTTTTTTTTACGTCGTTTGAGTTCGGCTTTTTCCGGAGTATAGTTACCCCTGCTATATGAGGGGTAGCTAATGTTAAGTATGGCCGTCGTTCCCGCGCCGAGTTTTGAAATTTTACGTTGTTTGCGTAAGTCGTTCGCGAATACGGCTGGACGTAATTTACATTCAAGTCGAAACCAATGACGTCCTTGCGACGTCATTTAGAGCAATGCACACTGGGATATTTTACGGACGGTGCATGTGCCGTTTATGTAAAACGTAAAAAAACGCGGGGTCAAGGGAAATTTAAATAATACATTTGAATTACGCGGCCTTACGCCGCAACACATACGCTACGCCGCTCTAACTAAGGGCGCAAGTTCTTTCTGAGATACGGAGATACGTTACGCAGGCCGGACAGATACGCCATTGTATCTGAATCCGGCCCTTAGTGTGTATTTGTCTCGATTAATTACCGTATTTATCAGCATATATACCGTGCACTTTTTTCCCCTTAAAACCAGGGGGAAATCGTTGGGTGTGCGCGATATATGCCGATCCTTGCTGTCTCTGAGCGCGCCCAACAAAGACCGAGCCGAGTGTACTGCGCACTCGGCTAGGCCACGCGAGAGGAGCCAAACACACTGGAAATCTGGCTCTGCACAGCTCGACCGAGGCGCCAAATTCAACGCTGCAACCCCTGGCAGACGGACGCCGGACAAGGCCGCAGACGGACGCCGACAGCAGACGGACACCGACAAGGCTGAGCATCCAAAAAGTAATTTTTTTCCAAAACTTTCCTTCTCAGCTCGGGGTGCGCGTTATACGCCGGTGCGTGGTATACCCCGATAAATACGGTATATTGTAATTTCTGTCTGCTGCCTCATTACTCTGCTATCAGCATGAATCGCTTCTGACAAGTTTTCCTGACACCAAGAGAAAAAAGGGTGACAAAGGAGGAGCTTCATCTGATTGACGGCCTCAGTTCTGTTCATATGAGCTGTGTGAATGGGGGGGGGGGGGGGGGGTCCCTTCCCCCCAATCAGCTCTCTCTCAAAGCTCTCCTCACTGAGATCTGCGGAGTGTAACTTCAGTTTTCTGCCCCTTTTTTACCCTGTACGCTCAGAGTTTTAATTTACTTTAATGTGTAAAGAAAAAAAAAAGTTGATCCCCAATGAGCAGGTGGATAACCGGTCCATCTACACTCACTGTGCAGGGGGGACATGGACACAGTCCCGCTCTCCTCTATGGGGAAATCAGGTGAAAACAGACCGCCTGCCCATTTTCATCCGATCCACCAGACGGATGGGAAATAGGAACACCATCTGTTTGGATTTTGCAAAATGGATCAAATCGGGCCAGGTAGTGGATGTCAGGAGACATGTCAACACTGACATCCACCGCTCTATAGGGGAGACTGGAGGGTCCGATCGGCTTCACCTGAAAAACTGTCAGGCGCCCCGTAGGACCGTATCAGACAGCCCGTGTGAAAGGACCCTTAATCAGAGCAGCAACCAAGAGGCCCATGGTAACTCTGGAGGAGCTGCAGAGATCCACAGCTCAGGTGGGAGAATCTGTCCACAGGACAAATATTAGTCGTGCACTCCACAAATATGGCCTTTATGGAAGAGTGGCAAGGAGAAAACCATTGTTGAAAGAAAGTCATAAGAAGTCCCGTTTGCGAGAAGCCATGTGGGGAACACAGCAAACATGGAAGAAGGTTCTCTGGTCACATGAGATCCGGCGGTACAAAAAAAAAAATGAAGTCAGCAGCTAAAAAGACTGTAGCTGCTGACTTTTATTAAGCACACTTGCCTGTCCAGGTTGCCCGCGATGTCGGCCACCCGAGGCGATCGGTCCCTCGGACCGGGTCTCAGTGCCGCCATCCTCACTAAGGGTAACAGGTAGTGAAGCATTACAGCTTCACTGCTCGTTTCCTACTGTGCGTGCATGAGTCGCACGGCTCTTTGTGAATGGGAACACTGTCCTGTGTGTCCCAGAAGGCAGCGCGCCTCCATTTCCCAGGAGGCAACGACGAGGAGGAGATCACAGAACCTCAAAGTGGAAGAGGACGAGGCAGATTAAGATAATCTGCCTAGTAACATCAATTTCTGGTAAGTGTATGTATGTATGTATGTATGTATGTGTATATATATATATATATATATATATATATATATATATATATATATATATATATATATATATAATTTTTTTTATTTATTTTTTGAGCCTTTGTAGCTACTTTTTTTTTTTTTTTTTTTTTGGTGGACCTCCACTTTAACTTTTTGCCCTAAAAGCAAAACACTATGGCCCAGATTCAAGAAGTAATTGCGTCTGCGTAACCATAGTTACGCAGCGCAATTGCTTACTTGCGCCGGCGTTACGAATGCTCCTGATTCAGGAACCTCGTTACGCCGACGGCAGCCTAAGAAATGACTGGCATAAGCCTCCTTATGCCGTCATATCGTAGGCTGCATTCTTACGTTGGCCGCTAGGGGGCGTTCCCGTTGTGGTCAGCGTATAGTATGCAAATTACATACTAACGCCGATTCACAACCCTACGCGAGCCCTGCGTATGCAGTTTACGTCGTTTGCGTACGTCGGGTTTCGCGTAAGGCTGCACATGCTAAAAGCAGGGGCAGCCAATGCGAAGGGTACCCGTCATTCCCGCGTCGCGAGGTTTAAATTTTACGTCATTTGCGTAAGTGAATGGCGCTGGACGCCATTTACGTTCACTTTGAAGCAAATGACGTCCTTGCGACGTCATTTACCGCAATGCACGTCGGGAAAGTTTCCAGACGGGGCATGCGCTCTACGCTCGGCACGGGAACGCGCCTAATTTAAATGATTCCTGCCCCCTACGGGATCATTTACATTAGGCGCCCTTACGCAGGGCATTTTTGAGGAGCGCACACGCAAATTACGTGGCTACTGCTTCATGAATGAAGCGTAGCGCAAATAATTTGCGTAGGCGCAGGGTAAAAAGGGTACACTGCGCCTCCGTAAGGAGCACGCAGCTGTACCTGAATCTACCCCTATGTGTGGCAGAAAACTAACACTGCACATTGCCCTAACGCAGCATCATGTTGTGGGAATGCTTTTCTTCAGCAGGGACAGGGAGCTGGTCAGAGTTGCTGGGAAGATGAATGGAGCCAAATACAGGGCAATCTCAGAAGAAAACCTGTTAGAGGCTGCAAAAGACTTGAGGCTGAGGCGGAGGTTCACCTTTCAGCAAGACAATGACCTGAAACTTTCAGCCAGAACTACAATGGAAGGGTTTAGATTAAAGTATATTCATGTGTTAGAATGGCCCAGTCAAAGTCCAGACCTGAATCTAATTGAGAATCTTTGGCAAGACTTGAAAATTGCTGTTCACAGACGCTCTCCATCCATTCTGACAGAGCTTGAGCTATTTTGCAAAGAAGAATGGGCAAAAATGTCACTCTCTATGCAAAGCTGGTAGCGACATCCCCAAAAAGACTTGCAGCTGTAATTGTAGAACCTCATTTTGCTGCAAAGTATTGACTCACTTTTCACATAAACAACAAAAAAAAAAAAAATTTGAAAACCATTTATCATTTTCCTTCCACTTCACAATTATGTTCCACTTTGTGTGGTCTATCACATAAAATCCCAATAAAATACATTTACATTATTGGTTGTAACATGACAAAATGTGGAAAATGTCAAGGGGTATGAATACTTTTCCAAGGCACTGTATACTCCCTAGAAATAATGAGATCAGAGATGAATGGACCAGTTTGCCCAAATCCACATTCAGTCTATACAAATCTGTCGCACGCTATTCATTTTCTGTTTAGTAAAAATAAATAATTCATATAAACATTTATGTTGTGTTTGTAGGAAGTGCTAAATCAATACCATGGTAAAGAAGAAAGCACGGAACCTCCCAACACCCGAGCCGGTGATTACAGGTATGATTGGAAATATGCAATCTTGTAAATTTGGCTGAAGGCTTAAAGCAGGGGTTCACCCGAAATTTTTTTTTAACATTAGATTGAGGCTAATTACGGGGAGCACAATCGGGTGTTTTTTTTTTTCTTAAATCAATGCAGTACTTACCGTTTTAGAGATAGATGTTCTCCGCCGCTTCCGGGTATGGTCTTCGGGACTGGGCGTTCCTATTTGATTGACAGCCTTCCGACCGTCGCATACAGCGCGTCACGAGTTGCCGAACGTCGGTGCGGCTCTATATGGCGCCTGCGCACCGATATTCGGCTACTTTCGGCAACTGGTGACGCGCTGTATGCGACGGTCGGAAGGCTGTCAATCAAATAGGAATGCCCAGTCCTGAAGACCATACCCGGAAGCGGCAGAGAACATCTATCTCTAAAACGGTAAGTACTGCATTGATTTAAAAAAAAAAATAACACCCGTTTCTGCTTCCCACAATTGGCTTCAATCTAATGTTAAAAATGTGTTTTTCGGGTGAACCCCCGCTTTAAAGCAGCCCCCCCCCCCCTTTCTTTAAAAAAATCTAACATAAATGATATTAATGTGTGAAAAACATAATCAGACAATAATAAGATTTGTTATGTTCCCAAAATCCATTGCTCCATCCAGTATATGCTGGAAAGCCTGCACCACCATTTCAGAAATCGTAGTCATTGGTGGCCGGCTTCTTCTTAGTTCTGTGGGCTGACATACTGATGTCTACATGTGCAGGAAAACAATGAATGTACTATTTGCCAAGTTCTCCTGAGATTTTCAGAAAATCTGAGATCTCATAGAGATCTACACAAGCTCTCTGGAAGGTACTGGTGATGTAGCCTTTCCTGGAGGCACTGGATACATGACCAGTGCCTCAGGAGAGGGGGAATTGCAGAAAAAGAAATTGTCATTTTTCCTGAATGACTTTCTGTGGTTGGAGTTTAGCCTGTTGCTGCTTACAAAAAGCAAATGTGTGGCATGTGGGCGTTAAAGCCCACCCTTTTGCTGCCACACATGCTTCACTGGGAGACCAGTGGTTTTTATTCTGAAAACACGCATGCTGCATGCTCTCTGCACAGTGACCGGGCTGTCAAAGACTGCTTTTGGTTTCCATTAACAATCTGTAGCCGGGGAGACCGGCTCCCAATCATGTGGCCACTGTGACAGAAAATTACAGTGGTCACGTGATTGCTGATTTTTCCTGCCCTTTGGGCATTCAGGACTTTAGGCTGGGTTCACATGTCCGACTGCGATTTGCCTTTTCGGCCTCCGGTGCGTTCCTGTTCACCGGTTTAGGTGCAAATCAGGTCCCAATTTTTCCCTGAATTTGCACCTGAATTGGACTCATTCACATGTCATGCGGACTGGATGCGGTTTAAAACGCATCCATTTCGGATATATGTTAGAGCTGCACGATTAATCATTAAGAATCAAAATAAAATCTTGATTCTTTTCAATTCCCGATCTTCAAAACAGCATTTCGCGATTCATATCGTATAAACAAGTAACATTTCTTTTTGTATCAAAGGAATGAAATTCTGCCTGTAGTTGAGGGAAGTTTAACCACCCCTTCACGCCTATTTACGTTGGCAGAATGGCACGGCTGGGCACATCAACGTATAAGTACGTTGCCCTTTAAGCCCAGCCGTGGGGTCGCGCGTGCACGCGACCCGGTCCGATGCTCCGTGACCGCGGGACTCGCGGACCCGATCGACGCTGGAGTCCTACGATCGGTCCCCGGAGCTGAAGAACGGGGAGAGCCGCGTGTAAACACAGCTTCCCCCTTCTTCACTGTGGCGCCGTGATCGATCGTGTGTGTGTTCCCTTATATAGGGAATCGCAATCGATGACGTCACACCTACAGCCACACCCCCCTACAGTTGTAAACACACATGAGGTCACACATAACCCCATCAGCGCCCCCTTGTGGTTAACTCCCAAACGGCAATTTTCATTTTCACAGTAGACAATGCATTTTAAATGCATTTTGTTGCTGTGAAAATGACAATGGTCCCAAAAATGTGTCAAAATTGTCTGAAGTGTCCGCCAATATGTCGCAGTCACGAAAAAAAAACGCTGATCGCCGCCATTAGTAGTAAAAAAATAAAAATGCAATAAAACTATCCCCTATTTTGTAAACGCTATAAATTTTGCGCAAACTAACCGATAAACGCGTATTGCGTTTTTTTTTTTTTTTTTTACCAAAAATAGGTAGAATACGTATTGGCCTAAACTGAGAATTTTTTTTTTTTTATATATTTTTTTGGGGCATATTTATTATAGAAAAAAAGTAAAAAATATTGTATTTTTTTCAAAATTGTCGCTCTATTTTTGTTTATAGCACAAAAAATAAATACCGTAGAGGTGATCAAATACCACCAAAAGAAAGCTCTATTTGTGGGAAAAAAAGGGCACAAATTTTCTTTGGGAGCCATATCGCACGACCGCACAATTGTCAGTTAAAGCGACGCAGTGCCGAATCGCAAAAACTGTCCGGGTCCTTTAGCTGCCTAAAAGTCCAGGTCTTAAGTGGTTGAAGGCTAAACCTTTTTCTGGCACTTAAAAGAAATATTGATTTTAACTTTTATCGTCCATGGACGGACACAGCCTTCAAAGTCTTGACATATGGGTTATGTTCCTGTTCATAGGAGAGGACTAGGCAGAACATGTTAGATATTTAATTACGTGTTACTTTAACAGAGTTCTCAACATCCCCGCCCAGATTCTTAACCCTCCTCCCTGCAGCAAGCAGCCTCAGTTTTTTTTCTGCCTAGGAGGAGAAGGATGTGACTCCCTTTGGGCCCAGCGCCCTGAAGAAATTTTTTATTTTATTTTAAGATTCTTCTATCAACTGCCGACTGGGCGACAGGCTGGATATATAGATCCCAGTCCGGCCATCGAGCGTGAGCACACCTTAGCTAAGCGCTGGGTCTGCCACGACATGCCCCATGACTCCTGGGGTGGCCAGTGGGCTTTTTGCGCCAGGGTCCACACATAACTGGGCTGTTTTGCTGTCTCACTCAGTGGACCGGGCTGACAGCTACTCCGTACCATTGGTTGTGGGTCTGTCAGGGACACGCCAGCAAGTCCTCGCAAGGACAGGTAAGTACGGTTCCTCCTGTCTCGGCAGGATGGAACAGCTGGGCATTCCGGGGATTAAGAGGTTCTCCTGTCCTCCCTTTCCCAGCTCTCTGTTGCCCTTTCCCCTCCTGCCCTAGGGCCCGCTGTGACAGGGGTGTACCTGTGGGGGGGCTCCGGGTCCCTGTGGGGCGCCGGGGTCCGCTTTCTGTGAAGGGGGGGGGGGGTCTGTCTCCTGGGAAGTCTCTAGCACTGGCTTTTTGAACGGAGCACAGCACACAGTTTTTACCTCACCGTTTTTACCTCACCGTTTTTACCTCACCGTTTTTTCCCTTACACACGCACACGCTGTGTATACAAGGAAGGGGTCTGTCTCCTGGGAAGTCTCTAGCACTGGCTTTCTGAACGGAGCACAGCACACAGTTTTTACCTCACCGTTTTTACCTCACCGTTTTTACCTCACCGTTTTTACCTCACCGTTTTTACCTCACCGTTTTTACCTCACCGTTTTTTCCCTTACACACACACGCTGTGTATACAAGGAAGGGGTCTGTCTCCTGGGAAGTCTCTAGCACTGGCTTTCTGAACGGAGCACAGCACACAGTTTTTACCTCAGTTTTTACCTCACAGTTTTTACCTCACAGTTTTTACCTCACAGTTTTTACCTCAGTTTTTACCTCACAGTTTTTACCTCACAGATTTTACCTCACAGATTTTACCTCACAGATTTTACCTCACAGATTTTACCTCACAGATTTTACCTCACAGATTTTACCTCACAGATTTTACCTCACAGATTTTACCTCACAGTTTTTACCTCACAGTTTTTACCTCACAGTTTTTACCTCACAGTTTTTACCTCACAGTTTTTACCTCACAGTTTTTACCTCACAGTTTTTACCTCACAGTTTTTACCTCACAGTTTTTTTCCTCACACACACACGCTGTGTATACAAGGAAGGCGGGCAGCTGTGCTGAGCAGTCTCCCTCTGGGTGGTGAGTCCCTTGGGTAACCCCCCCCCCCCCCCCGGTCGGTGCAGCAAGGAGGGTGGACTTCTTAAGTGTTTTTCACTTGGCCCCTGAGGGCTGTCAGTGGGTGATAATGGAGTCAGTATCTGGCCTTTGTTCCCCTACATTGCTAGAGGCCGCAAATGGTGCCCCTGCACCTACGGTTCCCATGGATACACTGTCGGCAGGCCTGGAATTATTTGTTGCCAGGGTGGAAGCTGCGTGCGGGCGTAAGGGGGGTAAAAAGCACCCTCTCCCCCCGCCATCTTCTGGGGAATGCTCTGACTCGGATTCGAGCCTGGCTGCGGTTCAGGACCCCGGATTTGGTATGTCGGAGGATGCGGACCAGGACCTCCCTGGTGAGGAGGACCCCTCTTCCGGGTCAGTGCAAGACAGGGCACTTGTGAGTGCACTTATTGATGCTGTGAGGGACTCTCTCAAGCGGAAAGATGCAGTTGGGACTTCCACAGAGGGGTCTGTCTCCTTTGGGTCACACAAATCTAACCGCTCTGTGAAAGTTTTTCCTTATGTTAATATCTTTGATAAGTTCATAGATAAGGAATGGGAATAAGTTCTTTGTGGTCCCTCAGTGCCTGGCGGTCCGTTACCCTTTTGAGGAAAGCCTTTTGAAAAAAATGGGCTTCTCCTCCGGTGGTTAACCCCCCCGGTTGCTCGGTTAAACGAGGTAGCCACTCTCCCTATAGAAGGGACCCCTGCTTTCAAGGACTATACTTATAGGCGTTGACCCGCTCCATGTTTACCATGCTAGGGTCTGCATTGCGGCCTATTTTGACTGCAACCTTGGTGTCTCAGACACTCACTGAATGGGAAAATGATTTGCACCAGACCTTGGAGGAGCATCAGCTCCCTCCTAAATATGTTAGACTGGCCAACCAGTTGGTCCAGGGCCTTGTATATGTCTGTGATGCTACCCTGGATGCAGCCCCCTTGATATCCAGAGCCTCTGTTTCTGCAGTAGCGTTGTGCCGCCTGATTTGGCTGAAATGCTGGTCTGCTGACCAAGCATCCAAAAAAGACCTGGTAGATTTACCCTTCAAAGGTGGGAGACTTTTTGGTACCTCGCTGGACGACATTGTTAAGGATGTCACTGGAGGTAAGAGCACTCTCCTCCCTCAGTCCAAGGGGAAGGAGCTGCGCCGTAAGCCGGGTCCTTCTTTTCCCACGCAGAAGCAGTATTTTCATCAGGGCCCGCGGGTAGACCCTCCTAGTCTGACGAAGGCTCAGCTGGGGGACAGAAACGCCCCAGGGTGGGTAAGCCAAACAAACCGGCATCCAAACCCACCGCCGCATGAAGTTTTGCCCCCCGCCCGACTCATGGGTGGGGGGACGGCTTCGCAGGTTCACAGCTCGGTGGGCCTCCCTGCTCTCCGACCGGTGGGTCTGCGAGGTGGTGTCTTCGGGGTACAAGATAGTTTCTTTCCTGTCCACCGAACAGATTCTTTCCCTCAAATCTCCCTCTCCTTCCGGCTAGTTGCTCTGCCCTATTGGAGACAGTGCAACACTTCGAGTTGTGAGTTAATTCACCTGTTCCGCCGAACGAGAGGTTTCAGGGATTTTATTTGAATCTGTTTGTGGTCCCAAAGAAGGACTGGGGTCCGTGCAATCTTGGACGTCAAAGCCCTAAATGCCTTTGTGAGAGTACGGAAGTTCCGCATGGAATCCATTCGCTCGGTGGTGGCTGTGCTCCATCCGGGGGACTTTCTGGCGTCCTTGGACATCAAGGACGCATACTTGCATATCCCAATTTGCTCAGGACACCAGAGGTTTCTGCGCTTTGCAATAGGAGAAGACCACTATCAGTTTGTGGCTCTTCCCTTTGGCCTAGCGTCAGCACCAAGAGTTTTCACCAAGGTGCTCGCACTGATTCTAGCTTTGCTGAGACAGCGAGACATTGCCGTCGTGGGCTACTTAGACGATCTTCTTCTGAGAGCAGCTTCTGGCTCAGAATTAGAGGTGGATGTGACTATTGCCAGCCAGACCCTCTGAGAATTCGGGTGGGTGTTAAACATCCAGAAGTCGGTCCTGGTACCGACTCAGCATTTGGAATACCTGGGGTTGATTCTCGCTGAGGGCGAGTGTCTTTCTTCCGCTAGAAAAATTGCAGACTCTTCAGTCTGCGATGAAGCTGTTGGCATTCCTCAAATGGTCGTCTCTCTGTTTTTGCATGCGAGTCCTGGGTCTGATGGTAGCCTCCTTCGAGGCAATACCGTATGCCCAGTTCCACACTCGAGTATTGCAGAAGAAGATCCTGTCCAAACGGAACAAATCTTCATTGTCTCTGGATCGCCAGATTCAGGTAAGCCACCTAGTCGGAGTCTCTCTGAATTGGTGGCCGAGATCCCCGGCCCTTCGGTCCGGGAAGTCGTTCCTTCCCTTCCAGTGGATGGTGATTACGACGGACGCTAGCCTCACAGGATGGGGGGGCATCTGGGGGGTCGAGTCGGCCCCGGTTGTTCAGATCCACGGTCCTGCTCTGTTATCGGGCAATCACGGGTGCCCAGTGGACATTGCGGAGCCAGGCATGCGCATTAGCTCCCGAGTGACGCGGCGGGCACGCGCGCCCCCTAGACCACCCGAAAGCCCAGGACGTCATATGAAGGCCGCCCAGGATGGGAGATCCCTTCTGCGGACGTCATATGTCTATGGGTGGGAAGGAAGTGGTTAAACTTGTCAGAAATTCTGCGTCCTTGTTTCCTGTAAACTGAACTGAAAGCACAAATAAACTTCTCTTTATTGTGGAGTTTTCCAGTCCTTGGAGTCCTATCAATGCAAAATGTAATAAAGATGAACCAAGGCAGACATGTTAAGACTCAGTGGAGAAATGAGTGTAGACACGGGAGGTGTGTTATTTGCAGGATCTCCAGGTGAAAATTAAAGGGGGGAAAAAAATAAGAAAATAGCAAGTGGCAGACAAACGGAGACATCTTCAGTAATAATCAGTGACATGTCATTTTTTGTTATTGCTTAAATTCATTATCTCGGCTGATCGCCCCCATTCATGATGCAATGTATTGGGCTGAGCCTGTGTTATGTTTGCCTCTATTATGTGTTTAATGCTTGCTTTTCCTTTATCAGAACCTGCATGTAAGCACATCCGGAAGGCCTTGGAGGAAGGAGCAGTGAAGAAGGCTCTGGTGAATGTGGACTGGACGCTATGTCAGGACTGCCAAGCCGAGACCAAGGAGAAGACCAATAATGAGGAAGAGGAGCAAACGGAAGCACAAGTGATCTGGCTGTGTCTGAAATGTGGACATAGGGTAAGACTCTTATTTTTTTTAGAGTAAGTTTGTCTCCCAACAAAAGAAAACCCACTATATTCTAGGAACACATCTTACCTTTAATAGTGGAACCACCTTTAACCCGCTACAGAATAGGTCTGGTTCTTCTAGGTATTTAGACTCTTCCAGAATGAAGTGTTAATTGCTGTAGTGACCAATCACTGGGTCTGATTATCATCACTTGAGGCAGAGAGGGTAGCTGGCAGTGTGCAGTAAATGACTTTCTGGGAAAGATTATTTTTTTTTGCACAGGGACTTTGCTGGGGCAGCGGGAAAAGGACAGGAGGGTTACTAATATATTTGAGGGACAGGCAGATTTTCTTTGACTTCCTGCTCTGCTTGTTTGTTTGAGGAGGTGAATTGCCATCTAGATAATGGGAGGCCCGTAGATGTGGTGTATCTTGTAGACAGCCTTCCGAGGAGATTTGAAGCTGTATATAAAAAAAACACACCTACTCCCCTTCATGCCAATCTATTAGCCTTGTATGAGGAGGTGAGTTGCCATCTAGATAAAGGAAGGAACATAGACGTGGTGTATGTAGATTTTTCAAAAGCATTTGACACAGTTTCCCATAAGTGTTTACTGTACAAAATAAGGTCCTTTGGCATGGACCATAGGGTGAATACATGGATTGAAAACTCTCTACAAGGACGAGTTCAGAGGGTGGTGATAAATGGGGAGTACTCGGAATGGTCAGGGGTGGGTAGTGGGGTCCCCCAGGGTTCTGTGCTTAGACCAATCCTATTTAATTTGTTCATAAACGACCTGGAGGATGGGGTAAATGGTTCAATCTCTGCATTTGCGGACGATACTAAGCTAAGCAGGGCTATAACATCTCCGCAAGATGTGGAAACCGTGCAAGACGATCTGAACAAATGAATGTGGTGGGCAACTAAATGGCAAATGAGGTTCAGTGTAGAAAAATGTAAAATAATTCATTTGTGTGGCAAAAATATGAATGCAATTTATACACTGGGGGGAGAACCTCTGGGGGAATCTAGGATGGTAAAGACATGGGGGTCCTAGTAGATGACAGGCTCAGCAACTGCATGCAATGCCAAGCTGCTGCTAACAAAGCAGACCGAATATTGGCATGCATTAAAAAGGGGATTAACTCCAGAGATAAAACGATAATTCTCCCGTTCTACAAGACTCTGGTCCGGCCGCACCTGGAGTATGCTGTCCAGTTCTGGGCACCAGTCCCGAGGAAGGATGTACTGGAAATGGAGCGAGTACAAAGAAGGGCAACAAAGCTGATAAAGGGTCTGGAGGATATTGGTTATGAGGAAAGGTTGTGAGCACTGTACTTATTCTCTCTGGAGAAGGACTGAGAACGAGGATGGTGTCTGCTTCACCTGTTTTGATTAGAAGGTGTCCACAGATAATTATTTTTGTGTTGTAATGCAAACTGCTAAAATCATGCAGCTCCCAATTAACTTTAGCTAAGCCTTGCCCATCCCCCCTATTGCATATAATTTCACAGTGATTGTGGAGAGTGTAGTCTACTCTAGAGCAATGTTTCTCAACTCCAGTCCTCAAGGCGCCCCAACAGGTCATGTTTTCAGGATTTCCCTCAGATGAAACAACTGTGGTAATTACTAAGGCAGTGAAACTGAACAAATCACCTGTGCAAAATAATGGAAAGCCTGAAAACATGACCTGTTGGGATGCCTTGAGGACTGGAGTTGAGAAACACTGCTATATAGCAGTGGTCATCAACCCTGTCCTGCAGGGCCCACTAACAGGCCAGATTTGCAAGATAACTGAAATACATCACAGCTGATATTATTTGCTGCTCAGTGATTGCAGTATTCTAGACTGCATCTCCCCAAGGTAATACATAAAACCTGGCCTGTTAGTGGGCCCTGCAGGACAGGGTTGATGACCACTGCTATATAGGACTCCCTGATGGAGGGGATGCCTGCTTTTATGACTGTGATCTCCAGTGACCATTAACCAGACTTTCATTATTTAAACTTTTTTTAGGGATGTGGCAGATATTCAGAACATCAGCATGCGCTAAACCACTACAACACACCAAGATCGGAGCCGCACTGCCTAGTGCTCAGCATGGGCGACTGGAATGCATGGTAAGCAATACTTCTGTACTAAGACACATGCACATAGGTGTAGGCACATATTTTTGTGTTATTGCTATGTATTTTATACCTCCATATCTGTGCCATAATCCAGTGTGAAACTTTCCCTCTGTGCAGGAGCTTCCTGTAATGAAGACTGCTGCGCTCTCTCCTTGTTCAGGGTGACTGGTCTTGTCCAGTTTTTTGCAGGAAATCTGTAGTGGGTGGAGCCTGTTGGACCCTTCGGCTCTGCTCTCTGCACAGGCTGAGTACAGCACAGTGATGATGTTGCCACTACTTTTACAAAAAAATATCTGGGTTTGGAAAGGCATTTGGTGCACACAATGTGGCTATTGTTTTTGTGCTTAGAGTTAAGCATTAAAGAGGTAGGGACACCCTGAATCCTATCCCAGCTTCTTTCCTAGACACTAAGCCCCACTCCTCCCTCTTACTATCCAAGGTTATACAAGCTTTCGTATTCCTGGCAATGCAGTCTGTGTCTTATTGATCTTTGGGAAGTAAACACTTAATGAAAGAGATGCTTTAAAGGAGTTGTAAAGGTAGAAGTTTTTTTTTTTATCTTGATGCATTCTATGCATTAAAGCGGTAGTAAACCCGCAGCAGCTTTTTTTTGGTCATACCTGAAAGGCAAAAGGCGTAATGAGCTAGTATGCACCGCATACTAGCTTATTATGAAATACTTACCTTGGAACGAGACGTGGGGAACTTACCTGGTCCACACTGAGGGAGATGTCACTGCGTGTCTTCCGGGTATCGCCGCTCCAGCTCTGTGAGTGGCGATGTCATCACGCGCGGGAGACTTCTTTCCGGCACGGTCCGGCGGCTGCCGGGCCTTTAGCCAAGGAACCCTCATGCGCCGCTGCAATCAGCAGCTCATTGTGAGGGGAATATCTCCTAAACCGTACAGGTTTAGGAGATATATTCTTTTTACCTACAGGTAAGCCTTATTATAGGCTTACCTGTAGGTAAAAGTGGTAGTACAGAGTTTACTACCACTTAAAGATAAAAAACCTTCTGTGTGTAGCAGCCCCCCAGTACCCCCTAATTACTTACCTGAGCCCTATCTCTCTCCAGCAATGTCCACAAATGTCTAAGCGATCTGGGACACGCCTCCTATGACACAGCAGCAGCGCCATTGGCTCCCACAGCTGTCAGTCAGCCAATCAGGGGAGAAAGGGGGCTGGGCCAGGCTCCATGTCTGAATGGATACACGGAGCTCTGACTCGGCTCGGGTGCCCCCATAGAGAGCTGCTGGCTGAGGGGGCACTCTATAGGAGGGAGGGGCCAGGAGCAGCGAAGAGGAGGATTCAGGCTGCTCTGTGCAAAACCAACTGCACAGAGGAGGTGAGGATAACATGTTTGTTATTTAAAAAATAAAAAACATTTGACTTTACAATCACTTTAAACACTTGACCTCCAAGATTTTTTGCGACACGGCAGTGCGTTACTTTAACTGACAATTGCGCAACGCTGTACATAAATCATATTTATGTCCCCTTTTCACCACAAATGGAGATTTATTTTGGTGGTATTTGATCACCTTTTGGGTTTTATTTTTTTGCACTATATAAACAAAAAAAGACAGACAATTCAAAAAAAAAAAAAAAAAAACGATATTTGTTGCTTTCTGCTATAAAACATCCAATAAAAAAATCAAATAAAATTTAGCCCAATATGTATTCTGCTTCATATTTTTGGTTAAAAAGAAAATCCCAATAAGCGCATATTGATTGGTTTGCGCAAAGGTTATAGCGTCTACAAACCATGGAATATATAACAGATTTTTTTTGACACTTTGTGGGAACCAGTGACACTAATACAGTGATCAGTGCCAAAAATATGCACTGTCACTGTAACTAATGACACTGTCTGGGAAGGGGTTAAACATTTAGGGCGATCAAAGGGTTAAATGTGTGCCTGGCCAGTGCTTTTGTGTTTACCATGTGGTGCTTTTACTAAGGGATGTGCTGGATTTTACTCCCTGCTTTGCAGAGAAATGAAATCCAGCACATCCCCACTGATGGGGCAGAGCTCTGTATTGTTTACATAGGCACAGCTGCCGTTCTGTCGTTCTCCTCGCCGATCAGCGGGTGCCGGTGGACATCCATTGGCCGGCACCCGCTGTTTTGGTTTGTGCTGTGACTAATCACAGCAGAAGTGGTGCATCGCCTACCCAGAAGTGCTGGATCATGTACTAGGTATGTGATCCGGCGCAGGAGAGCCACTCTGCGGTCATATAACTGTTATGGGGTTGACAAGTGGTTAATATTGATGGCAGCATGTGTAGAGAAATCTGAAATAATCATTACAATGAAATGTTGGGTTATGAATGTGGATTTCCTTGTGATTATGATGACAGGTGCTACCTTTGTGATGACGAGGTTCAGTACAGCAGCTCCGGGCGCTTGCGGCAGTTGGTGGACTTTATCCAAAAAAAGTCAAAGACGAATGTGAAGATTTCAAACACAGGTTTGTAATTCTATCATTGTGTGAGGAGAACATTTACAAGCCTTTGCAATTCCATGTGCTTTTGGGTTGATATCCAGTAAGGCCCCAAGTGTGATTTCTCCTGTGTCTGCCGTCACGCTGCCATGCACGAGAATGGAAATCACATTATTCTCTATGGTGCCCATTTACATCAATACAACATGGTGTAGTGCAGTTGTTGGTCCCATAGACTTCAATGGGAAAGCATGTAAAATGCATGTGCATGCATTTTAATATTTTGTTGCCAGAGTTTTGTGTATAAATCCAGTCCCTTTCTCAAACTCAAAAATATGCATGAAGCATGAAACCGCTAGTGTGAACCTAGGCTAATTAATATAAATGAATTGATAATGAATAAATGTGTATAGGTTTTTGAAAACATCATAGTACTGCCTAAGTACTCCTATCAAAAGCTCTTATCTTAGTCCTGATGCACGGAAAGACCCCTTTCACACTGAGGAGTTTTTCAGGCGGTACAGCGCTAAAAATAGCGCTGCTATATCGCCTGAAAAACTCCTGCACTGCATACTTAATGTGAAAACCTGACGGCTTTCACACTGAGGCGATGCGCTGGCGGGAGAGAAAAAAATCTCCTGCCAGCAATATCTTTGGAGCGGTGAGAGAAGCGGGGTGTATAACACTCCTTCACCGCTCCTTCCCATTTAAAACAATGGGAAACCGCGGCAATACCGCCCGCAATGCGCCTCTGCAGTCTAGTGGCCGAATCCCGCGGCAAATCCGACGGTATAGCACCGCTATTTTTAGCAGGCGCTATACCACCACCGCGTCTCCCGCCCCAGTGTGAAACGGGCCTTAGTGTCAGACTACAGGAGTCAGCTTAATAGCCAGGCTGCATTTGCATGCAGATTGCCGTAGGTGATGCCTATATGTGATGCTGACCCTCAATGACTTAAAGAACTAAAATCAATTAAATAAATTGGTGGTCCACGAACAGTAAGGCTGGGGAGCAAAGGGCTAGACGATGCTGGACATCCTTTAGTCAGAACATGGGAATGGCTCTATCTGACTTGCTGCAGTTTTTAGTGCTCACTAAATGCAATGTACAGTGAAATCAGAGTAATCTATTTCAGTACAGGAGAGGAGTCCGAACATAATTGTTACCACAGTCTGTTATTGGGACCAAATCCCTCTGTAGATGTTTTGGTATAAAACATTTTTTTTTTTTTTTGTGAAATAGTTCAGACTGGCCAAGATGATCATCGGCCTGAAAACCAGCAGGAGAATGAAGAATCTCAGGTGGTAGAAGATCCCAACAGGGGTGCAAAGAGTACCAATGCAGCCAACACACAGAATGACAACAAGGAGGTCACTGTGAGAGGGCTCAGCAACCTGGGGAACACATGCTTCTTCAATGCGGTGATGCAGGTGTGCATAGTGAGCGTTGTGTCTGTCATGTGATTCAAGACAAGGGCAAAACAATAATCGGTATAAACTCTTCTGCCATTTGCTTACAGAATTTGTCTCAGACACCAACACTGCGGGAGCTTCTGAATGAAGTCAAACATCCAGGGAAAACTGTAACTGTCCAAGTGCCTGATGAGTGCCAATCTGTAAGTGTACTAAGAGTACCTGTCATCTGCACATCACAAGTTCACTATTTTCTTGTTTTCTAAATGTGACAATTGCTGTGCAATTTGCATTATCTTTCTGTGATTCTTGGCTGCGCTGCGTTTTCTGGCTTCTTGCACTTTTTCAAAGAACAAGCACATATGGCTGCTGAAATCAAACCTGATTATAGTTGAGCTCTAATGAGCAGGGCCCGCTGATTCCTCCAGTATTGAATTGTATTGTAACTGTACTGTCTGCCCTCAGGTTGTAAAGCGCTGAACAAACTGCACTATATACATTTTGTATAATATTAAAGGAGAAATACAGCCAAAGCTCATTTGGCTGTACTTCTCCTATAGCTGACAGGAGTGCAGTTAGTTCTGCACTCCTGTGACCAGTTTTCAGCAGACAGCGGGCTGAAGTCTGCTGAAGTTACAGAGCTGGCTTAGGCAAGATCGTGACAGGATTCAGTCACATTCCTGGACTGGCACTGTTTTTTTTCCAGAGCCATCTGATTCCAGGGGTACATTTTAATGACTTGTCTTCTGAGCCTCTGTATGATAAATATATTTCAGACACCACGAGAAGTGACCCTGGAGCAGCAACCTGGACCCCTTACCTTGGCAATGTGGCAATTCCTTACTGAGATGCAGGAGACTAAGAAAGGGGTTGTGACCCCTAAAGAGCTTTTCTCTCAGGTCTGTAAAAAGTGAGTATGTACCAGGACTGTGACACTTACTATCCGAGAGTATAAATTATCAGAAAGATTAATGATGGTATTAATGCATAATATATACTGAGAGCAAGCTACTTGAGTGTTTCCTTCCCTCTAGTCTCCAAACTTTCTAGAGCAGTGGTTGTCAATGTATGAGCTAAAGGGGGGGCCTCGTAATGTTCACCATATGTAATGCTTGAGATAACGGTCAGAAACTGCAGACCTAATAGAGAAAATGATGGTGGAAGAGTGAGGACATGCTACATTGTTGGCTGGAGATATGCTGCAGAAGACGATATGAAACTGGGAATATGTTACATGAGGCTACTAGAGATCAATGCTATTACCCCAATCAATGTTTTCCCTACAGACTGCTAAATCATATACCAAAGGGCTACAGGTTAGGCACTAGGGTTCTACAAGGCCAGTTCAAAACTTAAGGTGGCCTGACTATGTCCAGTGGGACTAGATAATGCCTCTTTGTCAGTAGAAGTAAACCATGCCCCAGGCTTGGTGGTCAGTGAGAGAAAAAAGTCTCATGGCAACTGTGATTAGTGGGGAACTAATGAATGAATCAATCCTATTGTTGATGTCTATGCGAAGATTGGTGCCCTATTGTTATTGTCAGTGGGAGGAAATGGCACCCCATCAGTTGGTGTCAATGGGAAGAATAGTGTTCCATTGTTGGTGTCAGTAGGAGGAATAGTGTCCCATCTTTGTCAGTGGGAAGAATAGCACCCGGCCTGTTGGTGTCAATGGGAAGAATAGTCTCTCCTCAGTTGGTGTCAGTGGGATGTACAGTGCCCCATTGTTGGTGCCAGTGGGAGTAATAGTACCCCATCGTTGATGTCAATGGGAAGAATCAAGCCTCATCCTTTGTATTAGAGTGAGAAGTGCTCCATTGTTGGTGTCACTAGGAGGAATAGTGGAAAAACAGGCAGCTGGTATGTTATTAACCACTTTCCGCCGACCGTACGCATATATGCCACCCTGTGTAAACAAATTACCGCGCTTGCTCCCAGCGTGGTAACTGGCGGGTACTGGAAAGCTCCCAATGCACACTTGTGATCGGGAGCTTTCTGATCACGTGACAGCCAATCACAGCGGTGACATGATTGGAATGCCCTTCTCCGAGCATTTAGACCCTCTTAAAGGGCCCGGTGGGAAGGGGTTAAAGATGTACATTGGTAGAAAACGAGTTAATGGGTTGTTCATTTATATCTTGTTGTTTTTGCCTGGAGTTCTGCTTCAAGCACAATTTCTTTATTTGCTGGATAGCAGTAAGCAGCTCACTGGTCTCATTTGCACCGCTGAGAATTGCTTTCAGTGATCGCCATCATGGCTTTTCATCAAGGGCTCCATTTGGGCTATTACTCTGGTGTTTAGCTAAATCTAGAATATACATTGGGGATATTTCACCCTTTTATAAGCTAGTTGGGTGATATTTTATAGTGAGTTTTTTTAGACAAAGTGCACCCTTGCTAGTAAAACTGAACATCGGGGTTTCCTTTTAGACAGACATGGCTTTCCCAATTCACATATATAATTAAAACCTGTAAATAGAATAAATGTTATCAACCCTTAACAGGTTTTTCATGTAAACTTTACATTATTTGTTGTAGCTTCAGTTTAAATAAACTTCTTGAGAGATGATACCGCTCTAAAAACTGCTGATCCCTTGGCTTTGCTTATCTCCCATTAAACCGAAAGGGTGCTAGCTATGCACAGGTGCATTGGATAGAAGAAGATCCTGGACTGCCGCACTCCTTAAACTGAGTAAGCATCGCATGATGTGAAACATGTCGGCCATCTTTTTCCTGTTGTTCACTTCATTTTGACTGCATCGTTTTGTTTGTTTTTTGGATTTCATTTGTACAATAAAGACATTGTTTTAAGGAGTGCGGCAGTCCAGGATCTTCTTCTATCCTAAACTTCTTACTGTGAATAGGTGATTTCTCCTTAGCCAATGTATGAGTAGTGTCTGCATTGCTTTTCTTTCCAGAGCCATTCGATTCAAGGGGTACCAGCAGCAAGACAGCCAGGAGCTTCTCCGCTACCTTTTAGATGGGATGAGAGGAGAGGAGATACAGGTATTTCTTAGTTTTCACAAATGCTGTATCTCCAGGTACAGCCAACTCTGGATTGTGAAAAATACTGGAAGACAGAGCAGTGTGGGGGATGTAAGGAAATGGATGGTTGGCACCTCGGGGTGGCATCCAAAAAATGATATTGCTTTATTGAAAAAGATGTACAGCCCCCTGCATTTCGGGCATTAGTCCTTAGTCACGGCGTAGGCTGTTTTTACAACGTGTACATGTTTTTTCAATAAAGCAATATCCTTTTTTGGATGCCATCCATCCCTTTCCTTATCTTGGTACACTGGAGGTGTGGGCAGCCTTGAGGTCTGAGCACCAGGCAGAGCTGTAATGTGGGAAGGCAGAAACGCCTACACACCTGTTTTCCTTTGATTTTAGTCTGGGGGATGTAGCCTAAAATGGTGGTGCCGTCAGTTACTCAAATCTGCCGTACCTAAATGTAGAGAACATTTTGAGGCTGAGTTGGGAAAAAAAATTACTGTAATGCCTCGTACACACGGTCGGACTTTCCAGCCGTGTGTAGCCTCCATCGGACTTTTTTGGTCCTAAGTCCGATGGATAGAGAACCTGTTCTCTATCTTTCTGAACAGACTCATGGCGGAATTTTGCATGGTCTAAAGTCTGATCGTGTGTACGAGGCATAATAGTGACTGTCCATTTGAATTGAAGCTACATTCAGTAAGCATTAATGCTGTTTTATGTCTTTCTTTTATCATTTTAGAGGGTAACTTCAGCAATTTCCAAGACATTACAGGCTGCATCAGAGAAGATTGAGGATGAGCAAGTTAAAAAGATTGTCAGAGGTATGATTGTGTATATATGAGAACCATATTATATTTCTGTCTAGTCTGTTTTGCTTTGGAACACTGTGGTTCAGTTTTTTTCCCACCAGACACATTGGCCCTTTATTCATTATTATTCTTCTACAGGATTTATATAGCGCCGACAGTTTGCGCATCACTTAAAAAAAATGGGGGCAGACAGTACAGTTACAATACAATTCAATACAAGAGGAATCGGAGGGCTTTGATCCAAGGGCGGACTGGCCATTCAGGCACTCGGGCACTGCCCGAGGGCCCAATGCCACTAGGGGGCCCCATCAGGGTTGCCAGCCTCAATAAAACCAGCGACAGTATGTAAAAATCTGTGTTTTTAAAAAAAAAATCCCAAGATTATAGCTGCCCCGCCTCTCCAGTACCTTTAAGTATGTGTATGTATACTGTGTGTGTATATTGTGTGTGTGTGTGTGTACTGTGTATGTATACTGTATGTGTGTTTGTGTATACTGTGCGGCCCCATAATCTCCCATTGCCTGGGGGCCCCATAATCTCCCATTGCCTGGGGGCCCCATAATCTCCCATTGCCTGGGGGCCCCATAATCTCCCATTGCCTGGGGGCCCCATAATCTCCCATTGCCTGGGGGCCCCATAATCTCCCATTGCCTGGGGGCCCCATAATCTCCCATTGCCTGGGGGCCCCATAATCTCCCATTGCCTGGGGGCCCCATGAGTTGTCAGTCTGCCCCTGCTTTGATCGTTGGAGCAACAGAGATCTCATCAACCGAGTTCCAGAGAGATGGAAAAAACAGCCAGGTGGTTTATCCCTGCAGCATCTACCAACATTTGAATTAATGTTTTAAGGGGGCTGACTGTTTAAAGTAGAACTATATGCTTCCCTTTACTTCATGTTCCATAGCCAAACAGGAATTGAGAAGAAATCCCTGAAAATCCAGGGAATTTCTTGGGGAACCCCAGGTCACCCAAAATAGTGTGCCTGTTGGAAGAATTCCCCTCTGTTGCTTTTCTGGGGACAACCCAAATTTTGGGATTTTCTTTTACTTTCAATGGTAAACAGGACAAATAGAGAGGGTGATACTCCCTAACAGGAACACGGACAGCAATAAAAACTGACAGGGGTTCTAATCCATCTCCACTCCAAACCTAAAATAAAGCATTTAGTTACACTTTAACATGATCTGAAAATGAAGCTTTCCTCATATATTTGCTTCTAGTTTCCCTGGAAGATATTTACAATATTGATGAAAAAGCATAAATAGTGTGGCATTAATTCTGTCTTTCTTTTATTAGACTGTGAAAAAAGAAGAGCTATCCCCAACTTTGTTGACTGCTTATTTGGAGGAGAGCTGACAAGCACAATAATGTGTGAGACCTGCCACACGGTATGTTTTCTCCTTTTTAACTGTGTTTGCCATATAGATTTTGCTCCAAAGATCCCCTTAAAGCATAGGTGGCTTGCAGGTCTCTTTCACACCTGTCATTCTATCTGTGTACCCGTACATCCCGTATGGGCAGGCAGATACACTGACAGGAAGAAATCAATGAAGTACCATGGCGCTCCACAGCACTGTGGTAGTTCATCGAGAACTATAAGCCGACAACCGCAAAGGATAAGTCCAGGTAGTTGAAGTGAGAGATGATACCGCTCCAAAAAACAGCCAAAGTGATGCAGTCAAGATTAAGTGAACAACAGGAAAAAGGTGGCTGACATGTTTCACATCATGTGATGCTTACTTATAGCTTGAGTAAGCATCACATGATGTGAAACATGTCAGCCACTTTTTTCCTGTTGTTCACTTCATTTTGACTGCATCGCTTTGGTTGTTTTTTGGATTTCATTTGTACAATAAAGACATCGTTTTAAGGAGTGCGGCAGTCCAGGATCTTCTATTCAGCCGCAAAGGATGTCGGGGCTTGTAGTCCATTCACACAGAGAGCCGTGTAAATGAATGACACGGCCGTGTGGTTGGAGCCCCACACGGCTGCGCTGATTTTAAAAAGCGACAGCTAGTACTGGGAACTTTTTCCCATACTGCGGCCGCAGCATTGGGAACATGTTACACCCTAAAAAGGGTGACATTCCCAAAGGTGAACTTATCCTTTAAAGCGGAACTATACTCGGACCTTGGATCCAGCAATACAACATCCCGGAGCTCCCTGCCTGTGGCTGACCTTTTCAATGCTATGGAGCTGAGCGGGGTCCATCTTTCCCTCACTCAGCATTAAAGATGAGCTCCGGCGTGTAAGCAAAGTCCATGTGCAGACCCCGCCAGGAAGTCGGCACTGCGCTGTGCTAATCACAGGCAGTGAGACATTGTCCGGATGCGTAACTGCAGAGATCAGGAATGTCTCACTGCCTGTGATTAGTGCAGCACAGTGCCAACTTCCTGGTGGGCTCTGCACGTGGACTGTGCGAACACGTCGGAGCTCATCCTTACTGAGCATCCAGGCAGTGAGCGGACGCGATCGTCTCGCTGGATTTGATTGACAGCCGCGGAAGCCAATGGTTCCTGCTGATATAAATCTATCCGATAAGGACAGTGACTGGAACTGCTGGGCTCGTACACATCGCTGAAACGGATGCGCTCAGGTAAAAAAAAAGGGGGGGGGGCTCTGGGGGCAGCTGCAGCAAACAAGGTTTTTTACCTTAATGCATAGAATGCATTAAGGTGAAATGCCATAAGACTTTACAATCCCATTAATTCATCTCAGCACCAAGGTATGCCAAGAATGTACGATGAGCTACACAATCCCAGATCATTAGAAACATTGCTGGCAGACAGAAGAGGAGCTTTTATTGCAGAAGAGACATACAGAGTTTATTGTGCAGTATAAGCCTATCTATTCGCAGTGGTTTAAAATGGACTTTAAATAGTTAACCGACTCTTTTTAAAGAAGACCCTGCACCGACTAATACGGGTAAAATGGGCTTTTAAATCTTTCCTATTACCTGGTTTGCTGTGTTGATGTTAAACAAGCAGAGCGGCCTTTTATTTAAAGGATAAGACTGACCATACATGGAGAAAATCTCTTTCTTGCAACCCCGGGTTGCAAGAAAGAAATTTGCACAATTCCCCCATCACCATAGACTGTGTTGATGTGGGAAACCCTCCTGCCAAGCCATTGACTTCTTTAGGTGGGGCAGCCATTTCCGCCAGGAGAAGACAGCGATTATCGTTGGCAGCTATAGCAGCCGAAGAGAATCCGGCAGGCTGGTTGTAATCAATTTGAACGATCAACTTAGTACATTCAGCATGCCTATTAACGGTTAGAATGGTGTATGGCCGGCCTAAATTCACTTTTGGAACTGAAAGCCTGCAAAAAAAAGTGCATTTATTTTTTAAAAGGTGAACATATCCTTTAAGGGGTTGTAAACCCTTGTGTTTTTTCATCTTAATGCATCCTATGCATCAAGCTAAAAAAAAAACCCTTACAGTGTCTGGCCCCCTGAGCCCCAAATTTCAGAGGGCACGATCCTGCGTTGTTCTTCCCATGGCTGATCGGCTCTTCATTGGATAGATTGATGGCAGCACAGCCATTGGCGCCCGCTGCTGTCAATCAAATCTAATGATGCAGGGGGCGGGGCAGAGTCATACACTCGGCGGCTATGGGGCAAGTTAACCCCCTCGGGAGAGAGCTTCCCAGAGGGGGTTAGCTCTTGTGGGGAGGAGCCGCGAGAGCCGCCGTGGGACCCAAGAATAGGACAATGGGGGCCACTCTGTGAAAAATTAACTGCACAGTGGAGGCAAGTATGACATGTTTGTTTAAAAAATTAAAAAGTGAACCTTTAGTGTCACTTTAAGAAAAGGCCAATTTTTACAGGGCACATGCATGCGGAATGATCCTCTGCAGCTTTTCTGTACAGGGCTCTCTGCACAGGGAGTTTTCTATGAATGTTCTATCCCAAGTTCTTCTGTAATTTATGTTTCTTTATGCTTTTCTCTTTTAAGGTATCTTTAGTTCATGAGCCTTTTCTCGATCTTTCACTTCCTGTCCTGGATGACTCGGTAAGAAGGCATTTTAACTATTGCCACTTTATTTTATTATACATTCACATTTAGTACCTTTTTTTTTTTTTTTTAATGAAAGGGTTTGTTATAGAGAATCACTATTTAACATGAAGAGACATTTGAGGTTACTATTGTCATTATCTGGGTCAGACAGTGCAGTGACTATCCTTGCTGAGCATCTTCTGAGAACACATTTTTAAGTAGAAAGGACACTCAAAAATGTTGCTGTGTACAGTGAATGGTTGTGCGTGTGAGACAGGTAGAATAGTACAAGCGCTATGAAGCCCTACTAAGCAGGAAGGACAGCATACATATGCAGCAAGCAAACATGGCTCCCCACATGCATGCTGCTCATACATAATTGCACACTACACAAAAATTCTTTAACGACTTGCTGAGTGAGTGAGAAACTTTTATATAGAGCAGCACATGCGAACTGAATCGCCTCTGGGCACTTGTTGTCCATTTTCTCCTTTTTCCTCAAAAGAGATGGGTTTTAATCTTTCTCTTAAAGGCCAAGTGGTGTTCCTCCAACCGAATGCTGGTTGGTAAAGCGTTCCATAGTCTGGGGCCTTGGACCGCAAATCTTCTTTCTCCTTTGAACTTGTATCTGGCTTTGGGTATCTGCAGTAGATTTTGGTTGGTGGATCGCAGAATGCGATTAGGGTTGTGAGCTTTTAGTTTTTCGCATAGATATTGGGGGGCATTTCCTAGAACACACATATGCGTCAGACAGAGTGCTTTGAAAGTAATTCTGTCTTTTACTGGCAACCAATGAAGGGATCTCAGTGAAGGTGAGATTGATTCCCATGTTTTTTTCCCAGTCACAAGCCTAGCGGCCGTATTTTGAACGACTTGCAGACGAGTTATTTGGTACTTTGGGAGTCCAAGATAGAGGGCATTTGCATAGTCGAGTCTGGAGTTAACAATTGTTCCCACTACGACTGCTATGTCTTCTTTTGGGATAAAGGGAATAAGTCTGCGTAGTAGGCACAGCAGATGGTGCGATCCGCTGACTACTGACCCTATTTGCGCATCCATTGTCATGTAGGTGTCAAAGATGACTCCTAGACTTTTGACTTTGGTGTTAGGGGTGATGATTTTGCCCAGAATGGGCGGGGGTATCCATGTTGTTGCAGGTTGATTCTTTAGAGTTTAAGATAACTCTTTGTCATCCAATTTTCAATCAAAGAGAGGCATTTCTCTAGACTGAGATGATGATGTACTTTGTTGCAGATGCGAAAATAAAGGTGTGTGTCATCTGCATAAGAGTGGTAAAGTAGCTTTTGGCTACTAATGATTTAAAAGAGAGGGCGGAGATAGATATTGAACAGAACCGGCGACAGAGGGGATCCTTGAGGGACTCCGCATGACACTGTGCGTTTTTCAGAAGTGAAAGGTCCCAATTTCACTAATTGTGATCGGTTTTCCAAAAAGGAGGAGAACCAGGATAGATCACCTTCTGCGACTCTGGCTACTTCAGCTAGCCGAGTCAATAATAATTAGTGGGCGTCATCCCATATTTTGAGCAGTGCTGTTTCTGTCCCGTGTCCGGGACGGAAACCCGATTGAAATGCATCGAGTAGTTTGTGGGTGTCTAAATGCTGTTGCAGCTTTTGTACCACTAGTTTCTCCATTACCTTGGAGAAGACGTTTAGACCTGTTATGGGACGACGGTGCTTTGGGTCGAAGGTGAGTTTCTTTAAAATGGGTTTGATTATGCCTTGTTTCAAGCAGGTGGGCACTATGCATTCCTTGAATGACTGGTTTATAAGCTGCGTGATAGGCGGTGCCAGAATATCGACACATTCCTTCAGCAGTTTGGTAGGGATGATATCATTAGGTGCTATTTAGCAGAGTACCGATGATATTTTTAGTGGCCTCGATGGAGATGGGTTTTAGAGTGAACTCCGTTGATTGCGGTAAATCTTTGTGGGTATTGGGCGTATGAATGCTTTCACAGATTTTTTTCAATTTTGTTAACGAAATAATCCAATAATTCATTGCAAAATTCTTGGGTATCAAAATTGGGGACTTCTAGACAGACTGGATTCATGGTCTGGGTGACTAAATTAAAGAGTTTGCGGGGGCGGTTTAGGGCATTAGTGATGACGTTGGAAAAATAATTTTTTTTTGGCTTTGAAGATTTCCTTGTGGTATTTTTTTATTATTACCTTATAGATGGTGTGGTTTTCCTCGGAAGAGCTTTTTTTCCAGAGTGCTTCCGCTCTTCTGCGCTCTTGCTTTAGCAACGCCAGCTGACTGCGCTATAGCCGAATGATGGCTACCGCGTGTTTATCCAGTTCTGGGAGGCCGTCATATGACGACTTCCTGTGATCGCGCCCACTTCGGGACGCAGACGCCACGTTTTGTGATCACTGGTTTCTCAGGATGCTGCTGATCACAAATTTAGGTAGAGAGCCAATGAGCGGCTCTTTACCACGTGATCAGCTGTGTCCAATCACAGCTGATCATAGAGGTAAACAGAAGCAGGTTATCGTCACTCCTTCCCTCAAACTGAAAGCATTAGGAGAGGAGAAAAGAGCCAATAACTGGCTTGTGTAAAAGGGACATAAACACTGATAAAAACAGGGCCATGGATAAATCTATGGGGAAAAAAAACTGCTTACTTATCGACCAGCTTGCAGACAACCAATTAAACCTATCTAACAGTATGCATTAAAAACAGGGGTTTAGTCCGCATGCATTTGCAAATACATGCGTTAGCCACAGAGCCTCATCACGGCATCCTGGTATCTGTGGTCCCTATCGCTAATAAACATAAACACTGCATGTGCCTCCCACAGTTGGAGGCACATGCATTCTGATGGATAGGTGAGGGCAGGTGGACTGAAGGGGAGCCCACCCCTTTTTAAAGGTGCAGGAGCACATTAAGCACCCAGCAGGTAGCTCAATGGCTGCAAAGGTGTCAGTGTGTTGCCACTGCCCCCATCTATAGCTGGCCATTGCAGTAAGCAGCATTGGAAGGCTACATAGGATATAAACAGGGCCATGGATAAATCCATGGGGAAAAAAATTTGCTTGCTTACCGACCAGCTTGTAGACAACCAATTAAACCTAACAGTATGTGTAAAACTTCTGTGAAAAAATTAGGGAACAAATAACATATATGTACAAGGAAATACGTATGTGAATAGCAATGCTCCAAAGACAAGCATGTGTAAAATAACAGTGATAATAAATATAAACTGTTAAATAAGTGAATGTGACAATCCAATAAATAATGCAAAAGTCCCAATAAATCACAACTGAATGTGTATGAATCCAGGAAATTCTTATATATAGACTTTATGATAGAGCCAGAAAACACACTCCTTCCACCTAGGGGAACACCCAAGTGCTGATGATGCAGTCTCCTTACCAGAAGCTTTGACCACCATCACAGCGGTCAGTGTGAGCCTAGGGTGTTGACAGTCTCCCTAAAGACTCGTGGCTGAAGCTGGGTGTATGCTGTAGATCAAACACTCAATAGTATCTCAGAAAAAATAAAAAAGAGAATTCCATAGTGTATACTCTGATGAGCTGCCAGACATGCTGTATGAGGAGTGTCCACGGTCAGTATATACACGGACCGTCTATATCTCTGCCTTCCCCCAACACGGCTACATCAGCTACATGTTTTAGCGCTGTACCTCTTATTTTAACACATTTTCTTATTTTTGTATCCACAACTTTTTTGTACTGGCAGCATGTTTCTAAATCACTATTTATAGTTTAGCGCAGTGCTTTTCCAATTCTTTGGTTTGTTTTTCTATAGTATGCTTAAAAAACAGAGGTTTATTCCGCACGCATTTGCAAATACATGCGTAAACCACAGAGCCTCGTCACAGCACCCTGGTATCTGTGGTCCCTAACGCTAATAAACATAAACACTGATGATCAGTGTCCTGATCATCAGTGCAGTCCAGATGTTGCCCACCAGTGCTGCCAATCAGTGCCTCATCAGTGTCACCAATCAGTGCAGCCTATCGGCGAAAGATAAAAATTTGTGTAAAAAAAAAAAAAAGATAAAAATTTAGTTTGGGTACAGTGTTGCATGACCGCGCAATTGTCATTCAAAGTGTAACAGCGCTGAAAGTTGACCTGGGCAGGAAGGGGGTAAAATTGCCCAGTAGACAAATGGTTAAAGCATGAAAACATTTTAATATACTGTAACATCACCAAATCTCCTGAGAATAGATGTCGGAAGCAGCAGTGCCTTAGATCTCACACTGCAGCTGCACAGTTATGAGACTATAGGCACAGGAGTGTCTGGAAGTGCTCTTTTTCTGGAGTAATTCAAGATAAAAAGTACATTTATTATGGCACTTCTTAGTCACAATTGCCATTTTATTTGTTCTTTGGAACATAGCAATTCTTCACTTTTTGAGTTGAATTCCTCTTTGAGAAAATGAAAAAATGCCCTTTTGTCGAAAGGGGTTATTCATACAACAGTTTCCATCTATTCAAAGAAAAACAACGATTTGTACTTTATTGACTGGGGATGTCTAACGTGTCCCATAAGTCTGTGTGACATATTGTCATTGTAATGTGCTTTTATTTTAGCCTGCCAAAAAAAATACTGCAAAATCGGCAAAAGTGGTCTGTGAAAAAAAGAATGAAGAAGAAAGCGATGATGACAGTTATGTAAAAGATAGGAATGATCAGCCTTCAGGGCCAAGTAAACACCTTCAGAAGAAAGCAAAAAAACAAGCCAAAAAACAAGCCAAGGTACTCGGTCATTACTGTAAATTGTTGTCTTGGAGTGAAATTCTCAAATGAAAAACACAAAAAAATATACAGTATCATGTTTTTGCTTGATGTTGTTTTGCCATTGTGTAGGCTAAAGTCTGTCCACACAGAAATAAATAAAAATCCCAAAGTATTATAACCGTAGGGGCAGGCTGTGATATTCGCTGTCACCAGCAAGTGGTCTTTTAGGTAAAATCTATATTTGCTGTTAATTTTTCCATGAAAAAATACAGCAAAATCTTTCTTGGTGTCCATTGAGGAACAGTTTTTCACCTTTGTCTATATCAATGGTTCTCAACCTTTCTAGTGCCGTGACCCCTTGATAAAATTAACCAAGTTGTGGGGACCCCCAACAGTAAAATTATTTTTGTAGTGTGGGTTGTCAGATTTCAAAGGCAAGACAAGTAATTTGCGCCCCTAACCCACGGACATTTAGTGCTCCCTGAGTTCCTTCCACTGGTACATTATTGAACCCCCTTATGGTACATTTTAGGACATACCACTCTTTGTTCTCCTTTCTTTCCCTTTTACCACTCTCTGTCCTAAAATAATTCCCCCCCATCTGGCCATCTTTCTTGTTCTTTCTCTTATTCTTTCTCTTCATTTCTTTGTTCCTCCCCCTCTTTCCTCTCCCTTCCATGTAGTCTCCTTGGTGGGGGGGAATGGGTTGAGTGGCAATGCTAGCAGGGAGTTGGCATCAGTGGCAGGGCTGGCGGGGAGTTGGGATCAGGGGCAATGCTGGGGGGGGAGTTCTGATCTGCCAACTTGGGTGCTTTTGATCAAGGTCATCTGAGAACTGTAGTGGGGACTTTTAATGGCAACTATAATCGCAGGTAGTGTTACTCACTGTCTCTCCGGCTCTGTGGTGTCTCGTAGCAGTAACACCTATGCCGAAATCAGGAGATAGGGTCTCCTCTAGCCCCTCCCACTTCACATTCCCCACCAGTCAGCTGACCTCTAGTCTCTGCCCCCCCAGCCATGCCGTAAATTGAATGGGTGGCTGTGAAGTGGCTGGGAGAGCGGTGCAGGATTCGGGGACCCCTGGCAAATCATCATTCGACCCCCGAGGGTGTCCCGACCCCCAAGTTGAGAACCACTGGTCTATATACTATTGCCTACAAGGGGGATGGGACACTGGCAAATAAGGTAGGCCCTCCCAGCCTAACCCTTTCTACTACCGGCATGCCTCCGTTTTGTAGAAAAGTACAAAGAGCATGAACATAAACACAGACGGCTGGGACCTATGTCCTTCATTGGACAAAAAATAAATACATTTTTTTACAATGAGTACAGGAATTCTAATTTTTTTTTTTTTCTTGTTAAGGCTCCTTTCACAGGCAGTTTTCAGGCGGTTTAGCGTCAGAAATAGCGCCTGTACAGCGCCTGAAAAATGCCTTCCATGTTGCCTGAATGTAAATGGCCAAGTGCTTTCACACTGGGGCTGTGCGCTTGCGGGGCGTTAGAAAAAGTTCTGCAAGCGGCATCTTTGGAAGGTTTGAAAATGGGCTCTTAAAACGCACTGCCCACTGAAATGAATGGGCAGCGCCTCCGAAGTACTGCAACACGGGGTATTTACCCCTTCTTTGGCCGCTAGCAGGGGTTAAAAGCGCGGGTGAAAAGGGCCACTAAAACGAGTGTTGCATTAGCGCTAATGCTCAGGCGGCCCCAGTGTGAAAGTAGCCTAAGAGACACAGGAAGCGTTTCACCTTCAGGACATCATAAAGCAGTCCGACTGTGGGGTGGGCAACACAGCAGATGCCAACAGGCCCAAGTAAAAAAACAGGATGGCATCAGATGAGGCCACAATGTCCATATGATAGAACGTGTAAATAGAAGAGCAGGTGACAGCTTTGCAAATCTGGAAAAACTGTTGCTTAATGTGGAAAAGCCCAAGAAGTATTCACTGAATAGTAGAGTGCGCCTTGACAGCAAGGAGAGGAACCTGAATCTTAAAGGGGTTGTAAAGCTTCGCGTTTTTTCACCTTAATGCAGCCTATGCATTAAGGTGAAAAAACATCCGTTGCTTACAGGCCCCCCAGCCCCCCATTTACTTACCTGAGCCCTCAACACGCTGGCTTCATGTCCCGGGCTTCTCGGCTTTTAATTGGATGATTGATAGCAGCGCAGCCATCGGCTCCCGCTGCTGTCAATCAAATCAATGACACGGCACGCAGGGGGGCAGGGCCGAGTGATACAGTCGGCGGCTATGCGCCCGCAAGCTAATCCCCTTGGGAGAGCACTTCTCAGAGGGGGGTTATCTCTTGCGGTGGAGCCGAGACAGCGGCCATGGGACCCCAGAAGACAAGGATCGGGGGCCACTCTGTGCTAAACGAGCTGCACAGTGGAGGTAAGTATGACATGTTTGTTATTTATTAAAAAACAGAAACCCAGCTCGGGTAGGTAATTGGGGAGGGGGGGAGCAGGGGGGTCTGCTATACACAGAAGATTTTTTTACCTTGATGCATAGAATGCGTAAAGATAAAAAACCTTCTGCCTTTATAACTCCTTCTCTCATGAACGAGCATGGGAGAAGGAGGCGTGTATATCGGCCCGGATTCACATACATCGGCGCATATTTATGCCGCCGTAGCGTATCTCCTTTACGCTACACCGACGCAGCGCAGAGAGGCAAGCATGGAATTCACAAAGCCTCCACTCCGAAAAATGTGCTGGGCTTCTAAGGCGTAAGTGGAAGTGGGCGTGAGCAATGCAAATGAGGCGTGACCCCATGCAAATGATGGGCCAGACAAGTACTTAAAACGAACGGCGCATGCGCCGTCCCGTGGACGTATCCCAGTGCGCTTGCTCACAATCACGTCGAAACAACTGGCTAAGATACGTCGAATCACTGCCTACGGTGTGAACGTAACCTACGCCTAGTCATATTCACGTACTACGTAAACAACGTAAAATAGGACGGCTTGTGTTGCCTGGTCCATACCTTTGCATGGGTTGCGCCTCATAGATGGGGAATAACTTTACACCAGACGTACGACTTACGCAAACCGCGTATATTATGCGCCGGGCGCAAGTACGTTCGTGAATCGACGTATCTCCCTCATTTCCATATTTGAATAGGAAATCAATGGGAGCGCCAGATGCGTCCAGCGTAAATATGCGCCCACAATACGCCGGCAAGTTACGTCAGTGGACTGAAGCCTGTTTTTAGGCGTATCTTGGTTGCTCCTTGCCATATCCATATTGGCCAAGTGTAAGTCAGGTGGTGACTTCCACAAGTTCCTATTAGTCGATACTCGTGAGTAGGCATGGCCAAGCCAATGGGGGAATCGCGCCATTCTGCTGTCAGCCCAGAGATTCTAAAAAGCACCAGTGAGGCTGAGGGAAAACAAGTATGGAGCGCAGACCACAGAACGGCAGCATAAAGCATTGTTAAAGTACTACGGTGCACGCCCTGTGATACTGTGCTTACTGGGGGGAGTGTAGAGATAAGAGGAGAGTCTGCTGAGGTCACAACGCTGCCTCCCGACCTCCCGCATGAAGACAAGCCCACTGATCAGTTGTTTTGAGGGCTTAAGCAGGCACTGGGAAACAGAAATTACAGGTAACAGTACAGCGATTTACTTTATATAAGTGGACACAGTACTGTGGTACATGGCTTTTATGGTGCATGCACTGGAGCTTTACAACCACTTTAAAGGGGTTGTAAACCCTTGTGTATTTTCACCTTAACCACTTGCTGACGGCCGTACGACTTTGTACGGCCTCAGCGCGGCTCCCAATCTCTAACAGGCCGTGTTTTTACGGCCTCTCCTTTACACGTTCCCCGCGCGCGCTCCCGAGCGTGCGGCGGGGAACTTCTGTACTGGCCCGTGTCCCTTGGACACAGCCAGTCACAGATCGCCGTGAACGGCCAATCGGAGCGGCCGTTTCCTAGGCGATCTGTGCGGCCAATGAGAGATGATCTCATATGTTTACATATGAGATCATCTCTCATTCCCGGCTCTCGCAGACAGCGGTGCTGTCGGGGAGAGAGGAGACGGATCTGTGTCTCTTGTACATAGAGACACAGATCGGTCACCCCCCCACCCCCACAGTTAGAACACTAATTAGGGTACACATTTAACCCCTTCCTCACCCCCTAGTGTTAACCCCTTCCCTGCCAGTCACATTTATACAGTAATTAGTGCATATTTATAGCACTGATTGCAGTATAAATGTGAATGGCGCCAAAAATGTGTCAAAAGTGTCCGATGTGTCCGCCATAACGTCGCAGTCCCAATAAAAATCGCAGATCGCCGCCATTTCTAGTAAAAAAAAAAAAATTTATACAGTAATTAGTGCATATTTATAGCACTGATTGCAGTATAAATGTGAATGGCGCCAAAAATGTGTCAAAAGTGTCTGATGTGTCCGCCATAACGTCGCAGTCCCAATAAAAATCGCAGATCGCCGCCATTTCTAGTAAAAAAAAAAAAAAAAAAAAATAATAATAATTCTGTCCCTTATTTTGTAGGCGCTATAACTTTTGCGCAAACCAGTCGCTTATTGCGATTTTTTTTTTTTTTTTTACTAAAAATATGTAGAATACGTATCGGCCTAGACTGAGGATAAAAAAAAAAACGTAAAAAAAAAAATTGAGCTATTTATTATAGCAACAAAGTAAAAATATTTTATTTTTTTTCAAAATTGTCGCTCTATTTTTGTTTATAGCGCAAAAAATAAAAACCGCAGAGGTGATCAAATACCACCAAAAGAAAGCTCTATTTGTGGGGAAAAAAGGACGTTAATTTTGTTTGGGAGCCACGTCGCACGACCGCGCAATTGTCAGTTAAAGCGACGCAGTGCCGAATCGCAAAAAGTCCTCTGGTCAGGAAGGGGTTTAAGTGCCCAGTAAGGAAGTGGTTAATGCATTCTATGCATTAAGGTAAAAAACCTTCTCTCATGCTGCAGACCCCCGTTTTACTTACCTGAGCTTTGTCTTTCTCGCCTCCGGATGAGCACACCAGCTACGTTGTGTCATTGTCGATTAATCTTTTCATATTTATGTAACAATTTAAAAGAGACAGCGCACCCAACCAGCTATAGTGACATTTCTTTGGGTGTTGATGTATCTAAATACATTTTAGAGTGTTGCTTTCTCTGAGAAATTCTTTTCACTGTGTCATTTAACCACTTCAGCCCTGGACCATTTGGCTGGCCAAAGAGTAGGCCACTTTTTGCGATTCGGCACTGCGTCGCTTTAACTGACAATTGCGCGGTCGTGCGACGTGGCTCCCAAACAAAATTGGCGTCCTTTTTTTCCCACAAATAGAGCTTTCTTTTGGTGGTATTTGATCACCTCTGCGGTTTTTATTTTTTGCGCTATAAACAAAAATAGAGCGACAATTTTGAAAAAAATGCAATATTTTTTTACTTTTTGCTATAATAAATATCCCCCAAAAATATATATAAAAAATGTTTTTTCCTCAGTTTAGGCCGATACGTATTCTTCTACCTATTTTTGGTAAAAAAATATCGCAATAAGCGTTTATTGATTGGTTTGCGCAAAATTTATAGTGTTTACAAAATAGGGGATAGTTTTATTGCATTTTTATTAATTATTACATTTGTACTACTAATGGTGGCGATCAGCGTTTTTTTTTTTCGTGACTGCGACATTATGGCGGAAACTTCGGACAATTTTGACACATTTTTGGGACCATTGTCATTTTCACAGCAAAAAATGCATTAAAAATGAACTGATTACTGTGAAAATGACAATTGCAGTTTGGGAGTTAACCACAAGGGGGCGCTGAAGGGGTTAAGTGTGACGTCATCTCTGTTTCTAACTGTAGGGGGGTGTGGCCGTAGATGTGACGTCATTGATTGTGATTCCCTATAAAAGGGATCACATGATCGATGACGCCGCCACAGTGAAGAACGGGGAAGCCGTGTTTACACAAAGCTCTCCCCGATCTTCAGGTCCGGGGACCGATCGCGGGACTCCAGCGGCGATCGGGTCAGCGGGTCCCGCGGCCACGGAGCTTCGGACCGGGTCGTGCACTGCTGGGCTTAAAGGGCTTAAAGACCCCAGAAGAGGAGGATCGGGGCCCCTCTGTGCAAAACTAATTGCGCAGCGGAGGTAAGTATGACATGTTTGTTTTTTAAAACCCTGAACCTTTACAACCCCTTTAAGACAACAATTTGGACACTCGTATTCCAGATGTGATGCATACAAAGAATACCACCTTGTGGGTAAAAGAGAGAGGAATGTTTCTAGTGGGTTTAAACCTTGGTTCCCTGTCTACTGATGGTGTAGTAGTAGTAACTGATAGGCCCAGGTACTGGCTAAACAGGTAAGGAAAGCCAGCGCTGAAATCAGCTGGGCCCCTACCTTGGTGATCGATGACAGTTTTTTCAGTCCTAGCGATTGGCTGCAGGCCCAGGCACGGTTACCGAGGAGTAGGTCGCATACTTGGAAGTGCCAAGTTGTTCTTGCTAGCTGCAGGAGAGCAAGGAGTGGCAAGGGATTGCAAGCTTCTGAAGTATGGCCAACCCATTCCTTAACCCCTTTTTGCTGGTTGTACACAGATATGCGACAGCATGGTGGTGGGTGTTTTTTAAAGCCGAGCTGCCACATATATGTGCACAGCTGGTGCTGCTGTTCTGTACTGGGTGCATGCTCACTTGACTCCCACCGCACATCAGAAGCCAGTGGGATAGGCTTCCAATCACTGTAACAGCCAACCACAGTGATCACATGGGCCAGAAGACCATGTAACACCTTTGGTGTGGTACAAACTGTTAAAGGGGGCTCCCAACAGCTGGAAAGTGTTAAAAGTGAATGGACATCAGTGTAGCAGTATTTATTTTCTTTTTTTCTTTTAGAAGTGATTGTAATAATACTGGCTATGCACTGTGTGATATGTTTTGTTCTACTTCTCTTCTGTAAGCTATATTCGTACCTTTGACTGAAATCTGTTACCATTCCGCAGACTCAGCGGCGACAGCAGAAGATAAATGATAAGACCGTGCTGCTGATTGATCCGAATGTGAGTAATAATGAGGATGAAGACTTTATCCCTGACAATAACAATGTGCTGGATAATAACTGTGAGCAGCAAGAGGATACCTCAACCAATGGACTGTCTTCTGGTATAACCAGTGAGGTAGATATGGAAAAGAAAGAAGAAGATTTAGGACATTTGGAAAACAAAGAAGCATGCCAAATGAACATGGAAAATAATGCTGAGGCCGGCTCTAAAATTCTGGAAAACCAAAATAATTCTGTGACAGAACAGGAAATTAGTCATGATCTGAATCGGAGAAGCCCACATAATTCTGAGCCTAGTCTGGAAAGTGAGGGTCAGCCCAGCAACAAAGTGACTGTGGTTCTGGAAAACGGAGACGTCAGTCAGGCTAACATGGATAGTGATGAGGTGCAAGAGGAGAGGTCTGAGAGTCCTGAGACAGAACAGGATTCAGTGGACGAGCAGCTAACAGAAAACCTAAATCGGCTTAATTTGAGTTCAGATCTAGAAAGGCTAAATCTGAGCTCAGATGTTGAACTTAATGACATTGAGATTCAAATTATAGAGGAAGTGCCCACCCCACAGATCTATGAAGTGGTGAATGAAGACCCCAGAACTGCCTTTTGCACCCTCGCAGACCGCAAGGAGCTTCAGCTGGATGAGTGGTCAGTCCTCAGTTGTCTCTATCAGTTTACCCGCAAGGAGGACCTGGTGGGGAACAACCAACTACTGTGTAATACGTGTACACAGAGACAGGCCAAGACAATAAAACACCACAATAAAGGTAGGAAATGCTGATAGTGCCTATGTTCCACACATCTGGTGCTCTTTTTAGTAGAGGTTAAAATAAGGTGCTTGAGCCTGTAAGATTTTATGTAGACTGTGCTACTGGCTGCAGTTATGAGCAATTTTTTTTGTTAACCACTTAAAGCGGTTCTCCACCCTAAAGTGGAGTCCCGCTGATCGGAACCCGCCCCCCCCCCTCCGGTGTCACATTTGACACCTTTCAGGGGGGAGGGGGGTGCAGACACCTGTCTAAAGACAGGTATTTGCACCCACTTCCAGGCACACACGCTACGGACGAAAGACGGGTTTTTCTGACTTCCCGTCTGTCGCCCGTTGTGTGCTGGGAACACTCGGCTCCCAGCACACAGCGTGTGAGCCAATCGGCGGGCGCAGCGCGACTCGCGCATGCGCCGTAGGGAACCGGGCAGTGAAGCCGCAGCGCTTCACTTCCTGGTTCCCTCAGCGTGGATGGAGGGGGGAGCAGCAGAGAGACGAGCGATCGCTCGTGCTCTGCTGCGATCAGCGCTGGACTCCAGGACAGGTAAGTGTCCTAATATTAAAAGTCAGCAGCTGCAGTATTTGTAGCTGCTGGCTTTTAATATTTTTTCCCCATGGCACATCCGCTTTAAGGACCGGAAGGATTTGACCCCTTAATGACCAGGTTATTTTTTGCGATACTGCACTGCGTTGCTTTAACTAAAAATTGCCCGTTTAGTTAAATATTTTCATATAACCAATGTGCGATCATGTGACCGCCCACCGCTCTCCTTCCCTGATCTACGGACTACAGTGGGAGAGGCTGAGTCCCCCCTCTGACATCACCTGGGCAGTCACGTGACCGCACATCGGCAATGTGAACGAAGGCATTTGGCTGCCGATTTAAAAAAAAAAAAAAAAAAACGCACTCTGTAGAACATGGGCTAGCAGGAATTGAAATCACTAATTTATTACAGACTAAATGGCGCCGGGAGGGGAAGAGACGGCTCCCTACTCCTGAGCTGACAGAGCGGTATGGGGAGAGAAAGAGAGAGTAGAGCAGCATGATGACGGAGGAACGTAACCTGTCCACAATATCGTGGATCAGCAGCCATGATTACTGTGGTCAGCACACTAAGAGGGACACGGGAACAGGCAGAATCAACCAGGTAGATTACAACATAGAAATGGGAAAATGACACCGCAGTAGCACTATGTGGTTTGAGACCCCTGCTTCAAAGGAACAGTAACTTTTTTTTTTTTTTTTTTTTTTTAGAGTTACAACCACTTTAACTGTCCAGTTTTTTTTTTTTTTTTTTTTCTTTTGTATCCCATTTGGGAATAATTCCCTTCACTTCCTGACCTGTAGACACAACAGAAATGAAGTGAAGAAATACCATCTTAGACCGTAGTCACTGGACCAAGTGTCCCCACTGAAAGGCCATCCATCTGCTTATGGCCACTATGATGGGGGAATCCCTTAAGGTTTGTCTTGTGTTGTGGACCCTTTCTCAGAGAGGTAACAGAGATGGAGATAGTTGTTGCTGGACATGTCAAGAGATGTGAGACCAGCCCACCATTGTGACCTTGTTTACTGAAATCAGTTAATTAAAGAACCTTTTTGTGCAGCTGTAAGTGTTCATAGTTGTGGAATTCACCGAATTTTGTGTCTTTTCTCCGTAGAGAAGAAGTTTGTTTACACCAACGCCAAGAAACAAATGTTGGTTTCGGCTCCACCTCCTATCCTGACCCTCCATTTAAAGAGATTTCAGCAGGTATGTTTTCTGTGGTGGCCCCATTAGAGGACTGCAGTGCAGATGTCTGTGATAAACTGGCACAAACTATGAATATTTTACTTTTCTTGCACTTGTAAATGGATTCTTGAGTTGGCTTTGCTCGCCATTCAGGCAATGTATGCACCTGTCTGTAGTAACCAGGGGGGAGCGTATCGGATGATTTTATTTAGTGTTGTCAGCTAACCAAGTTAGCAGTATTAGGCTGGGTTCACACTACGGTTTTCCCGTCCGTCAGCCGCATACGATTTATATGGAAAACCGTATGCGGCTGAAACGGACGGGAACGTATGGAACCGCACACATGTGCGTTTTCCATTGACATTAATGTTAAAGGAAAACGTATGCGTTTGCCATACTGTTTTAAAAACGACCGCAAAACCGTGGTTGAACACGGTTTTGCGTACGTTTAAAAAACGTTTTGCCAACAAATCGTACGCACCCGGATGCATCTGAGTGCATACGATTTGCAATGCATTCTCTATCTATACGTTTTCCCGTCCGGGCCCGTGCGTTTTCAATACTGAAATCGTATGCGGCTGACGGACGGGAAAACCGTAGTGTGAACCCAGCCTTAGGCTGATAAAAGAAAGGGAGAAAGTTGCATTATTATTTATTAATTTGTATTTTTTGCATTAAGATGAAAACCTATAATGTTCAGATATAAATATACAAGCTGCTGTCATTAGCCTCAATCTGCTTCACCACTGTGTGGGTGGCATCGTTTTTCTAGGTCACTGACTGACTAAGTAGTGAACCAGCAGAAAGTTGACACCCCTGGAGTCTGTCCCTTTAAATAATTTGACAGTGGCCGCTCCTGTATTTTTGTGCCCAGGCGTTCACTTTGAAAAGGAAATTGAAGGGGTTGTAAACCCTCATTATTTTTTCACCTTCATGCATCTTATGCATTAAGGTGAAAAAACTTCTGTCACTGGGCAGCCCCCTGGCCCCCCCGTTTTACTCACCTGAGCCCATTCGTTCCCCCGCCAGAGACGTGCCTCTGGCCAGGGGGTTCGCGGCTCTTGACTGGATAGATTGATAGCAGCGCAGCCATTGGCTCCCGTTGCTGTCAATCAAATCCAATGATGCCGGGGGCAGGGCTGAGTCCGGCATTCTGTGTCTATGGACGCAAATGCTGGACACTGGAGCGCGCCCGCACGGTAAAACACAGGGAGAGCGCTTCTAGGGGATTTACTGATGCGGGGAGGAGCCGGGAGCACCGTTGGGGGACCCCAAAAGACGAGGATCAGGCCCACTCTGTGCAAAATGTACTGCACAGTGGAGGCAAGTATGATATGTTTTTTTTTTTTTTTAAACAAGGGTTTACACCCCCTTTAACTGTGGAAGCCTTTCCTCAAAAAGACAAGCAGCAAATGACTAGTCACCAGTGTTCTTGTGGTGTAGGTTCAGCTGATTGTTTCCAGGTTACTGACTTGCTATACTCTGTCTGCATGGTGTATCTGTGTTTGAGCAGCCAGAGCTTTGTTTCTTCATGTCACTTTACAAAAGTGAAAAAAATAAAATAAACGCATAGCCACCAAGCAAAGGTAGGAACAAGCCCCAGATTTGCTCTGGGTCCTGTAGTTTGCAGCTCGGTCACAGAGTAGTATCCAGACAGGCTGAGCTGCAGTGCATATTTCTGTTACTCTACTGTGCATGCTTACAGAAGTTGAGTGAACACTGAAGACTCATCACTGTCTTCCTTCACTGTACCGTCAGCAGGGTTGCAGTGCAGAACCGTTAGGCCAGGGACCTTGCTATTCTGGCTGGTAGGGGTTCCTAGATGAAAATACTGCCTGAACAATATTACAGATCCTTTGTAGGTCAGACATGCTCTTATATTTATTTTAATTATTAACTTAGCTGCTTTCCAGGAGTTCAGCTTTAATAGAGGTGTATTATGTATAACCATGACCCAGCATTAATAACGTTGTCAGGTTTAGACTATTGACTATTATTTGCTTTAAAACTAACTCAAGTGGTAAGCTTTATTTCTTTCAATCCCCAGAATGGTTTCAATCTTCACAAGATTAACAAACACATCAAGTTCTCGGAAGTCATTGACCTGGCTCCCTTCAGTACAGTAAAATGCAAGGTCAGTAGCAATTGCCACAATATCGGTGTCACCCAATGTTTCTTCTAATAACCGCACTATGGGGGTAGATATAGAAGTGCAACGCCTGTTTTAACCCCATTTGTGCCAATAATTGCACTGCGTGCATTGCGGGGCATTAGTGGTGCCTCCCTATGGATTTGCATGTGAAGACACATGTCGGGGTAAACTTTGCCGTGGCCACAAAGTGAAGCATCACGCTCACGCCATGTTAACATCCCCATCCGCTGCCTATTGCAGCTTAAAGTGATATTAAAGGCTTGGCTTTAAAAATAAATAAATGTCATGTCCTACTTGGTGTAATGGTTTTGCACAGAGCAGCCCAGATCCTCCTCTTCTCAGGTCCCCTGCCATTGCTCCTGGCCCCTCCCACCTGTCGAGTGACTTGCAAAGCAAGCGGCTTGCACCTGAGCAGGCTCGCTCCCAAGCCGCTGCTCTGTGTGTCCATTCACACACACCGCTCTCTCCTCATTGGCTCACTGGCTGTTATTGACCACAATAGGAGCCAATGGCACCTGCTGCTGTCTGAGCCAATGAGGAGGGAGATCCCCAGCGAGCTGAGGCTCTTGTGCACATTGCCAGATCATGAAGGGGCCCAGGTAAGTATTAGGGGGGCTGCTGCACACTGAAGGTTTTTTTTATTTTAATGCATAGAATCCATTAGGTAAACAACGTTCTGCCTTTAGAATCACTTTAAGGGAGGGCGGTTAGCAGGTGGCAAAAACGCGGCTTAACCGCACATCTTTGCTACCCTCCAACCGCTAGTCTAAATGAGACCTTACAGTGGAAATGGATGGCTTTGTACTGGTCAGATATGGTACTCCTATGTAACGCTTTTATAGCCAATTTGTAGAATTTACAATTGGCTAGAATGTGTATCATTCATGAATGAGGGATCAATAACGGATCCTTTTGTCTTGGGAGGAAATGGCTGTGCCCCTTTGTCATGTTGTCATAGAGGGGGGTCCCCTATTGCCATGGAGGTCCAGATGCAATAGCTTAGAAGCCAGGCAGAGGACTACTGCAGTACTGTATTAGATGTTTGCAATTGGAGATAAAACTTTGTCAGAAATGTAGAGAAGGGTCTTGTCTGAAGAAATTGTGCCAGCAAAAAAAATAAAAATAGGTCAGCTGACACTAGCAAAGCAGATGCTGCTAGTAGGAGGTTTTATCTTCGCCCGGGCCAACTGTTTTTTTGCCAGTGTCCATTCCTCCTGTAAGTGGTAATATAACCAGTTTAGGACTTCATGTGTCCCTCGATGGACAAGAAAATATACTGTATTTATTGGTGTATAACACTCACTTTTTCACCCTGAAAATCGGGTGCAAATAGTGTGTGCGTTTTATAAACCAATACTGCAATTTGGGCTGCCTCAGAGGGAAGGGGTCGGGACAAGCGCTGTCAGATTACATACAGCGAGAATCTCCTGTTTACACAGCGGCTTCTGTAATAGGAAGTCCCGTCTCCTGGGCCAGCATTGGACCAGTGTTCTGTCCATCATAGAAGCCTGTCCAGGAGGCAGGACTTTGTATTAAAGAGATTAAATGAAAAAGGATTGGGAGTAGAGAAGGGAAGGGAGGGAGGGCTGGAAAGGGGAGGAGGAAAAAAGGGGGAGAGGGAAAGCTAGAATACAAAGGGATAGCACTCACATGGGCCACATCCGTATATATAGTAGGAGGGAAACAATAACTACAGGTAGATATTGATGGTCGGACTTTGAGGCCAAGGAAGTATGTTTAAAAAATAAAGTTTAATATCATCATTATATTACAAAAAACACACCATCCGGTGCTTCTCCGGGCTCTCCCGTGCCATTGGGGGCCCGGAGAACGAATCGTCCGGGGCTGGCAGGAAGCATAGAGATGACTGGTGACCAGATGGTCACCAGTCATCTCTATGACCGTCGGAGGGCGTGATGTGATGACGTCACGCCCGGGTCCCCGTAAGTAAACAAAGCCGCAATTGCGGCTGCTAAGCAACAGTAATCATGAGATCGGTGAATTTTTTTTCACCGATTTCATGCTTTTCAGCCTGGAGGAGAGATGCTGGGTCTTATTGACCCCGCATCTCTCCATAAAGAGTACCTGTCACACACATTCCTATTACAAGGGGATGTTTACATTGTAAAAAAATAAATAAATATGTAAACAAAATAAAATAAATAAAATATATAAATATGTAAAAAAAATAAAAAATATTTTTTTTAACGCCCCTGTCCCCAGTAGCTCTAGCGCAGAAGCGAACGCACACGCAAGTCCCGCCAACATATGTAAACGCAGTTTAAACCACATATGTGAGGTATCGCCGCGTGCGTTAGAGTGCCAGCAACAATTCTAGCACTAGATCTCCTCTGTAAATCTGAACTGGTAACCTGTAAAAAAATTCAAAGCTTTGCCTATGGAGATTTTTAAGTACTGAAGTTTGGCGCCATTCCATGAGTGTGCGCAATTTTAAAGCGTGACATGTTGGGTATCTATTTACTCGGTGTAACATCATCTTTCATATTTTACAAAAAAATTGGGCTAACTTTACTGTTTTTTGTTATTTTTTTAATTCATGAAACTGTTTTTTTCCAAAAAAAGGCGTTTGAAAAATTATTGCGCAAATACCGTGCAAGATAAAACGTTTCAATGACCGTCGTTTTATTCCCTAGGGTGTCTGCTAAAAAAACATATATAATGTTTGGGGGTTCTGCGGAATTTTCCAACAAAAAAAATATGATTTGTACATGTAGGAGAGAAGTGCCAGAATAGGCCTGGTATGGATGTGTGTATAAAAGCCCGGTACGGAAGTGGTTAAACATACTTCCTTGGCCTCAAAGTCCGACCATCAATATCTAATTGTAGTTGTTTCCCTCCTACTTTGTATTAAAGAGGCTGCCGAGTTAACAGGAGATTCTCGCTGTATGTAATCTGACGGCGCTCGTCCCGCCCCCCTCCCTGTCCACTCTGAGGCAGCAGTAATCTGAGGTGAGGCTGCAGATAGGCATTAGTCAGGCTGCATTCATGACAATGGTGAGGCTGCATGTGGTCATCGATGGGCAATTGTGAGGCTGCATTGATGGGCACTGACCCTTATTTTGCTTCAAAGTTCTCTTTAAAAAAAGAAATTCCTGAAACTTCCCTCCTAAAATTAAGGTGCGTGTTATACGCCTGTGCGTATTTATATGCCGATAAATACGGTAATTGGTTGTTTAAGAATGCAGATATGGTAGGATAAAATCATCCAAACACAGTCTGTTCTAATTCTTACTCCCCTTCCAGAATATCTCTGACGGAGAGGACAGACTTCTGTACTCCTTGTATGGAGTGATTGAACACAGCGGGACCATGCGTTCTGGACACTACACTGCCTATGTAAAATCGCGAACCCCAAACCCTCATCTGTGCGACCTTGTACTTCGGGGAGAACTTCCTGAAGGTAAGATAATATATGGGTGGTTCAGAAGGTCAACCCGATAAGATAAAGGTGTGAGCATTAATTTTATCTTTTACTTATTTTCAGTGCCGATTAAAGAGCCTACAAAGGGTCATTGGTTCCACATCAGCGACAGCCACGTACAAGCGGTACCACTAAACAAAGTGCTGACCTCACAGGCCTACCTCCTGTTTTATGAGAGGATACTGTAACACATGCAGATGGATCTGCTAAAATCTCTATTGCCAAGGAATATTTATTGTATAAGTGCACCTGTCATTTAAAACTGAACAGGAATAAGACAGGGAATGGCAGAGACACCATGCTTTGTCTGTCGAAGTGACAGGGAGAAACCCGAAGGATAAAGTAAAGTTGAACAGGTGACTCATCTCCTTTTCACTCTTTTTTACACCCAGCCTCAGCACACTGTTACGATTGTATACAACAGGGTAGATTTAGGACTTTAAAAAAATAAAGGGAGTGTCTGAGCAAAAAAATATATATGCAGTAAATCTCTGCAATATCTGCACATTGCTTCCCGTTTTGTATATTTAAAAATGCTGCAAGTACAGAAAAAAACTGTTGTTCTGCCAGAAATCCAGTGAGCTCCTAATTTCATGGACTGAGCTGAAAATCCTGCCCTAGCAGCACTGAAATCCCAAGCCCTGTCTGAGTTTGTCCTTGCTAGACTACAGAACACCTACCCCTATGTTATAGAGACTGGGGGAGGGGGTTCCTAGGGAAGAACTAAGGCAGGGCTTACAGTAGTTCGAAAGGCTCGTACACACGATCGGATTTGCATCGGACAAATCTGTGGATTTTTGTCCGAAGGGCATTGGCTGTGAACTTGTTCTGCATACAGACGGCAGAACTTTTTCAGCCAACATGCACGAAACAATGTGGTTTTTCAGCTCTTTGGTGCCAACCTTTTTTTTTTTGCAACTTCTGCTAACGTTGTCTGATGGTTAGTCCTGGTTCGGAGCATGCGTGGTTATACTTTGGATTTTAGTCCGACGGACTTATGTACACACGATCAGATAATCCGACGGAACACATTTGTTGTCAGACAATTTGAGCGCATGCACAGCCAACATTTGTTGTTGAAAATTCCGACAACAATTGTCCGATGGAGCGTACAGACGGTCAGATTATCCGACAAAACACGTCCATCACACAATTGTTGGTGGAATATCTGATCGTAGTCAATGTTGTGTTTTTTATATTTATATTTATATATATATATATATATATATATATATATATATATATATATATATATATATATATATATACCCCCACCCAGACATGCATATGAAATGAGACTTAAATAGGTCTTAAGAATCCTAACTATAAAATAATGCAATGCTATCTTCTTACAAAGCTTTTTGTCTACTACCGTACTAAATGACAGGTGCACTTTACGTGTACCCTCAGTGTTCGTCATTGGAGGTAGCTATGACTGGGTCTGAACCAACCTTTATTGCTTTACTGCTGTCACAAGATTGTAACAAACCTCAAATACTCAGTATGGACCCAGCCTGCAAAAGTGGCTACTTCCATTGAAGGCAGACAGGAGGTGCACTTCAATGATTTGCCTACAATTTTGGAAACCATGTGTGAAATATGTATATACAAGCACAAGCATAGCTATTTTATTTTGAGGGACCATTTCAGATGTCTCTTTATTATCAGCCCTGATAAATTGTACATCAGTACTTATGCAATAAATGATATGCAATTGTAAGTACAAAAAAGCCTTTTTTTTTTTTATTACATTTTGCAATTAGTTATGTCAACTTTGCAATCAAAAAAAGTAAAATATAGTGCTTGGCGTTGCCACACATGTCTGTTTTGCCCCCCCAAAAATAACGACATTTCTTGTTCTACTGCAATTCGAGAAAAAAGTGGTGGCAGGCGACTGCTTTCGTTTTTCATGCATTATTATTTTTTCTTTTTTTACCTGCTGATTTTGTAGTAATGCACATCCGGTCTTAAACTGGCCAAATATGGGTAATTTTTTATTTTTTTTAAATCAGCCAGTTGGCTGATAGAAACAAAACTGAACAGATTCCCCCATCCACACAAGTGAGTTTGGATAGAGGATTCTCTCTGCTATGTTGTATTCTGACAGCAAGGACTCCTCCGCTGTCAGAATACACTGGTCAGCGCTGATCAAACCAACATTTTTTGGTCATTAGATCGACTTCTCATGAACCTGAACAACCAGTCCCTGCTGAACCAGCCACGTTTCGATCCATCTATGGCCACCTATAGGGAAACAACTGATACACCCTACAAATATGTTCAAAATAGTAGCCGTCCAACATCAACAACCAGATCATTCACTGTTTTTGGTATATATTATATTTCTACACGGCAAATAATTTACTAGTAAGTGTAGTAGAGTAATAGAAAACCAACAGACCCAAAAGACATGGCATGCATGCTGCCGAGTCGGTATAATTGAATCATTCATTGAAAAGGGCATGTACAAAATAATAGTGTGAGGTTTAATTGCAGAGGTCATTCAGTCTGTGAAAAAACAGGTGGCCTTTATTTAACCACTTGCCTACCGAGGACGTCATATGACATCCTCGACTTTGTGCGGTGATATCTGAATAATGGCTGCAGCTACAGGCATCATTCAGACATCACCATCTTCTGCCGGCGATTCTCTGCACGATAAGAACAATCATAGCGGCAGTATCGCTGCTTGATCGTTCTTATAGGCAGCGGGAGGGGACATCCCGCCACCATCCGGTGCTTCTCCGGGCTCTCCCGTGCCATTGGGGGCCCGGAGAACAAATCAGCGGCGCTGGCTCACGACGATAAAGATGACTGTTGGAGGCCCGGGCACGACGTTGTGACGTCACGCTCAGGTACCCGGAAGTAAACAAAGCCGCAATCGCGGCTGTCGGCATGAAGATCAGTGAATTTTTTTTTCACAATCTCATGCTTTCAAGCCTGGAGAGATGTGGGGTCTTATTGACCCCACATCTCTCCATAAAGACGACCTTTTACAGTGATTCCATAAAGAGGACCTGTCGCAGTGATTCCATAAAGAGGACCTGTCACCGTGATTCCATAAAGAGGACCTGTCACCGTGATTCCATAAAGAGGACCTGTCATCGTGATTCCATAAAGAGGACCTGTCATCGTGATTCCATAAAGAGGACCTGTCATCGTGATTCCATAAAGAGGACCTGTCACCGTGATTCCATAAAGAGGACCTGTCATCGTGATTCCATAAAGAGGACCTGTCATCGTGATTCCATAAAGAGGACCTGTCATCGTGATTCCATAAAGAGGACCTGTCATCGTGATTCCATAAAGAGGACCTGTCACCGTGATTCCATAAAGAGGACCTGTCACCGTGATTCCATAAAGAGGACCTGTCACCGTGATTCCATAAAGAGGACCTGTCACCGTGATTCCATAAAGAGGACCTGTCGCAGTGATTCCATAAAGAGGACCTGTCGCCGTGATTCCATAAAGAGGACCTGTCGCAGTGATTCCTATTACAAGGGATATTTACATTCCTTGTAATAGGAATCAAAGTGAACAACATTTTTTGTTATTTTATTTTTTAAGTGTAAAAATAAAAAAAATGAAGTAAAATAAAAAAATGAATTTTTTTTTTTTTTTTTTTTTTTTTTAAACTCCCCTGTCCCGGTAGCTTGCGCTCAGAAGCGAACACGCATGTAAATCCTGCCCACATATGTAAACGCTGTTCAAACCTCACATTTGAGGTATCGCCACATGCGTTAGAGTGTGAGCAACAATTCTAGCACTAGACCTCCTCTGTAACTCAAATAGTAACCTGTAAAAAAAATTAAAGCGTCGCCTATGGACCGAAGTTTAGCGCCATTCCATGAGTGTGCGCAATTTTAAAGCGTGACATGTTAGGTATCTATTTACTCAGCGTAACATCATCTTACACATTATACAAAAAAATTGGGCTAACTATACTGTTTTGTTATTTCTTAATTCATGAAACCGTTTTTTTTTCCCAAAAAAAAGGCGTTTGAAAAACTATTGCGCAAATACCGTGCGAGAAAAAAAGTTGCAATGACTGCCATTTTATTCCCTATGGTATCTGCTAAAAAAATATATAATGTTTGGGGGTTCTGATTAATTTTCTAGCAAAAAAATTGAGATTTTTACATGGAGAGAAGTACCAGAATAGGCCTGGTGGACAAGTGGTTAAAGTGTTACTAAACACAGGCATTGACTATATCTGGTCTCCCATAGTAAAAAGAACATGGAAATGCAATTATTTTAGTAAATATAAACTGCTAAATACCTTTTGACATCAGCAGTATATAGCAGTCTTGTAACTTCTATCAGTTCCTGGTAAAGCTTGTAGGAGAAGTTTTCATACTGCACTGGCTGTCCTGTCATGATCCAGGACCCCTGACCCTCTGTCTGGATAGTGCTTATTGACCCTGTGCTGATCACATGCACCCTTCTAAAAAGGAAAAAATAACTCTCTAGCAATACACCTAAAACTAAACATGTGCAAACTGACTCCAAAGACTCTGTATTATCCGGACATGTTCTGGAGTCAGTGGAAGAAGGGGAGGATCTGTGCATACAGGATCAAACAGTCTTTTTACACAATGCAGAGGATTAACCTCTTAGGTTCCACAGTGAGTATAACATGTATGCTTTACTGCATATACAGACTGGTTTTACTGTTGTGGGTTTAGTAACACTTTAAGGATGAAGGCAGCAAACGTTGTACATGCTAGGTATAGGCAATTTCTCTCTGAAAATCTGAATAAAATGGGTTGTTCCAGACATTGTTCAGAAGAGCAGCATACTTTGATTTGATACATACATTTTTAAAAGCCTCTACAGGTTACCACATTAGATTTACAGAGGAGGTCTACTGCTAAAATGACTGCCCTCGATCTGACCTTCGTGGTGATACCTCACATGCATGGTGCAATTGCTGTTTACATATGACGCCAGACCGACGTTTGCGTTTGCCTTCTGCGCAAGAGCAGGGGGGGACAGGGGTGATCTTTTTTTTTTTTTTATTATTATTATTTATTTTGCTTTTTTATTTTATTTTTAAACTGTTCCTTCCATTTATTTTATTTTTTTACCATTTTTATTGTTATCTCAGGGAATGTAAATATCCCTTATAATAGCAATAGTTAGTGACAGGTACTCTTTTTTAAAAAACAATTGGGGTCTATTAGACCCTAGATTTTTCCTCTGCTTTCAGAACATCTGACCACACCAAGATCGGTGTGATAAAATGCTTTCCCAATGGTGCTGTTTATATCCGGGGGGGGGGGGGGGGGACATTACCTCCACTGCTTGTAAAATCAGTGTAGAGGCTAATTAGCTGCTAGGATTGCTTTTACATGAAAGCCGACCGCTGGCTGAAAAGAATGATACCAAGATGATGCCTAAACCCACAGGCATCATTCTGGTATAACCATTCAAAGTCCAGCAACATACCATACGTTGATGGTCCTTGTTGGACATGTATTGTAATCTTTTATTTCATGCAGCCTGTTGGCTGAACGAAAAAGAGATTGATCGGTGGGTATGCCCACCATTAGAATACCTCCCTTCATCCACCCACTTCTAATGATAGGCATACATGCACCATTTATATATGCCGACGCATGGGGGCATTCTCCCGCAAAAAAGTTATGCTGTGTACACACGGTCAGACTTTTCCACGGTCAAGCCTCTGTCGGAATTTCGGCCGTATGTACGTGGCATTAGGAGCAAAATCGGTCCTCCGCCCCTGCTGCCCCCATGCTTTGGCATATATGCTCTTTTTTTTTTTTTTTAACTGTGCTGGTGAAATAACCCCCTACAGCGTTGGAGTCACGGCTTTATGTATCGTGGGAGCAAACGATGTTGCTGTCAAGATAAATAAATCCGCGCTGCAACTGAATGGCATACCTGCTAAGCAAATGATGGTTAACATTAAAACAAAGTAACATTACAGTATAACAGTAAGACCTTACATACCATACCTGCAAAGCAAATACCAAAAAAAAAAACATAATAAAAAATAAAACATTTTTTTAACGCAACCTGTGCCTAAAATATATATGCCGAAGCATGGGGGCATCCTCCCGCAAAAAAAGTTATGCCGCGTACACACGGTCGGACTTTTCCACGAGCAAGCCTTTGTCGGAATTACGACCTTATGTATGCGGCGTTAGGAGCAAAATCGCTCCTCCGCCCCTGCTGCCCCCATGCTTCGGCATATATGCTTTTTTTTTTTTAACTGTGGTGGCGAAATCGCCTCCTACAGCACAGCTTTATGTATCGTGGGAGCAAACGCTGTTGCTGTCAAGATAAATAAATCAGCGGAACAGCTGAATGGCATACCTGACAACAGTAAAGTATAAAGGCACAGGGGCGCACTGCACACCCAGCATAGTTACATAATTAGGTTGAAAAAAGACACAAGTCTATCTAGTTCAACCATAAAAAAATAAAAACAAATGTCGTACAAACCCATATACCCAATTCTATAGCCACAGTTGATCCAGAGGAAGGCGAAAAAACCCCAGCAGAGCATGATCCAATTTGCTACAGCTGGGGAAAAAAAATCCTTCCTGATCCCCCGAGAGGCAATCGGATTTTCCCTGGATCAACTTTACCTAGAAATGTCAGTACCCAGTTATATTGTACTGAGCCCATCCTTTGACTACCACGCTCTCCCCTATCCCTAGAGGTCCATAGTATCCCTACTTATGGGCCCCCAATTGTGATCCCAAATGTGAATTGTGATATGTGAATGAGTAAGAAATACTATATAACTCTACTACACCCTTCCCTATCCCTCATACTACTGTCCTCAACAACCCCATTAATGTCATCAGCCCCTCATTACTGTCCTGAGCCCATCCATTACTGCCCCCCCCCCATTACTGTCCTGAGCCCCCCTTACCATCCTGTACCTCTACTCATTGACATATTGCCATTCTCTCCCCTGACTATAGCGGTCCATAGTACCCCTACTTGTGGGCCCCCATGTGAATGAGTAAGGCGTACTAAGAACCACTACCACACCCTTCCCTATCCCGTACCCTCACATTACTGTCCTCAAAAATACCATTAGTGTCCTCAGCCCCTCATTACTGTCTTGAGCCCATCTATTATAGTCCTCTCCCCCCCCCCCCCCCATTACTTTCCACTCCTGACTGTCCTGTACCTATACTTATTGACATACTATTATGCTCTCCCTTATCCCTAGCAGTCCATAGTACCCTTACTTATGGGCCCCCAATTCTGATCCCTATGTGAATGAGTAAGAAGTACTATATACCTCTACCGCACCCTTCCCTATACCTCACACTACTGTCCTCAACAACCCCATTAAAGTCATCAGCCCATAATTACTGTCCTCGGCCCATCCATTACTGTTTACCCCCCCCCCCCCCTTTACTGTCCTGAGCCACCCTTACCATCCTGTACCTCTACTCATTGACATACTACGATGCTCTCCCCTGACTCTAGCAGTCCATAGTACCCCTACTTATCGGCCCCCAATTTTGACCCCCATGTGAATGAGTAAGGGGTACTAAGAACCACTACCGCCCCCCCCCCCCCCCATTACTGTCTTGAGCCCCCCTTGCTGTCCTGTACCTCTACTCATTGACATACTACTGTGCTTCCCCCTATCCCTAGCAGTCCATAGTACCCCTGCTTATGGGCCCCCAATTCTGATCCCTATGTGAATGAGTAAAAAGTACTATATACCTCTACCGCACCCTTCCCTATCCCTCACACTACTGTCCTCAACAACCTCATTAATGTAATCAGACCCTCATTACTGTCCTGGGCCCATCCATTACTGTTTCCCCCCCCCCCCATTACTGTCCTGAGCCCCCCTTACCAACCTGTACCTCTACTCATTGACATACTACGATGCTCTCCCCTGACTCTAGCGGTCCATAGTACCCCTACTTGTGGGCCCCCATGTGAATGAGTAAGGGTTACTAAGAACCACTACCGCACCCTTCCCTATCCCGTACCCTCACATTACTGTCCTCAAAAACCCCATTAGTGTCCTCAGCCCCTCATTACTGTCTTGAGCCCATCTATTATAGTCCTCTGCCCCCCACCCCCATTACTGTCCACTCCTGAGCCCCCCTAACTGTCCTTAGCCCCCCTAACTGTCCTGTACCTCTACTCATTGACATACTATCGTGCTCTCCCTTATCCCTAGCAGTCCATAGTACCCTTACATATGGGCCCCCAATTCTGATCCCTATGTGAATGAGTAAGGGGTACTAAGAACCACTAACGCACCCTTTCCTATCCCGTATTCTCACATTACTGTCCTCAAAAACCCCATTAGTGTCCTCAGCCCCTCATTACTGTCTTGAGCCTATCTATTACAGTCCTCTGCCCCCCCCCATTACTGTCCTGAGCCCCCTTTACTGTCCTGTACCCAGTGGCGGAACTACCGCCATAGCGACCCACGCGGGCGCTATGGGGCCCGCGGCCGAGTGAGGATCAGGGGGGCCCGGTGAGGATAAGAGCAGACCGCCCGGCCCCCAATCCGTTCGGCCTGCTCCGCTGTGAGGTTAATTGCCAGTGAGAATGGCAGCGCCGCGGCACTCTCCCGGCCCCCACCTTCTTCCCCGCTGCAGAGAGTGGAGAGAGCGGTGAAATGAGGTCTCGAGTCGCTGCTAGCACCGCCCCCCGCGCATCTCAATCCGTCGGGCAGCTCATGCTGGAACTGCTGTAATTTTGCTAGCACCCCCTCCCCCTTCTCAATCTGCGGTGTAGAGGAGGGGAGAGGAGAGATGAGTCTGCCCATGCAGCTGGGACTGCTGGACATCACTAGCACCAAGCTTCATTCGCCCCCCTTCTCATTCCACGGGGCAGAGGAGGGGAGGGAGAGCTGTGTCACTGTCTGCTCATGTAGCTGGAACTGCTAGCACCTGACCAAGCTTCCCCCCCACTCGCTTCTCACTGCGCGGTGCAGAGGAGGTGAGGGAGAGGAGAGAGATGTGTCTGCTCAGCAGCTCAAGCATCTGATGTAAGGGAGGGGGGGGGGGCTCTGTGTGCAACCTCTGATGTAATGGGGGGGGGGCTCTGTGTGCAACCTCTGATGTAATGGGGGGGGGGGGCTCTGTGTGCAACCTCTGATGTAATGGGGGGGGGGCTCTGTGTGCAACCTCTGATGTAATGGGGGGGGGGGGGGCTCTGTGTGCAACCTCTGATGTAATGGGGGGGGGGGGCTCTGTGTGCAACCTCTGATGTAATGGGGGGGGGGGGGCTCTGTGTGCAACCTCTGATGTAATGGGGGGGGGGGGGCTCTGTGTGCAACCTCTGATGTAATGGGGGGGGGGGTGCCTCTGTGTGCAACCTCTGATGTAATGGGGGGCCCTCTGTGCAACCTCTAATGTAATGGGGGGGCCTCTGTGCAACCTCTGATGTAATGGGGGGGCCTCTGTGCAACCTCTGTTGTAATGGGGGGCCTCTGTGCAACCTCTGTTGTAATGGGGGGCCTCTGTGCAACCTCTGTTGTAATGGGGGGGCCTCTGTGCAACCTCTGTTGTAATGGGGGGGCCTCTGTGCAACCTCTGATGTAATGGGGGGGCCTCTGTGCAACCTCTGATGTAATGTGGGGGCCTCTGTGCAACCTCTGATGTAATGGGGGGGCCTCCGTGCAACATCTGATGTAATAGGGGGGCCTCTGTGCAACCTCTGATGTAATATGGGGGCCTCTGTGCAACCTCTGATGTAATGGGGGGGCCTCCGTGCAACCTCTGATGTAATAGGGGGGCCTCTGTGCAACCTCTGATGTAATAGGGGGGCCTCTCTGCAGACTCTGATGTAAGGGGGGCCTCTGTGCAGGCTCTGATGTAAGGGGGGCCTCTGTGTGGCCATGACAGGTCCTCTTTATGCTTCTATATACATGTATAGAGCCATGACAGGTCCACTTTAGTTATCCTGATATAAAATAATGAATGTGTGGGCATTTTGGTGGGCGTGATTTATTTTTTTGGGGGGGGGCAGCATTTCATTCTTGGTACCAGGCAGCACAATGTCTTGGGCCGGCACTGGATTAGAGCATCGCTGGCATGGTCTCCCAGCCAGGGGAAGAGAGAGGAGAGGAAGAGGCGAGCTGTCCGTATCAGCAGAGAGTGGAATTGCCCGCTGTAATAGCTTTCATTAGAACTTCCAGTGTTCCCGGGGCTCATGTCACATAGCTCCACCTCTTGGCCTGGCACCTTTGATCGACAGAACGCCGGTCCAGTGTCGGACATGTGACACCATCTAAGGCGTTGGGCTAAGAGGTGGGGCTATGTGACGATGAGCCCTGGGAAGACGGGAAATTCAAATGAAAGCTATTACAGCGGGCAATCCCGCTCTCTGCTGATCCGGCCGGCTTGCTTCTTCCTCTGCACAGGTGAGGCTGTATTGGGCACAGGCAGGCCAGGCTGTATTGGGCACAGGCAATGCTGTATTGGGCACAGGTCATGCTGTATGGGCCACAGGCAGTTAAGGGTGTATTGGGCACAGGCCAGGCTGTATTGGGCACAGGCAACGCTGTATTGGGCACAGGTCATGCCGCATTGGGACAGGCAATGCTGTATTGGGCACAGGTCATGCTGTATGGGGCACAGGCAGGCCAGGCTGTATTGGGCACAGGCAGGCCAGGCTGTATTGGGCACAGGCAGGCCAGGCTGTATTGGGCACAGGCAGGCCAGGCTGTATTGGGCACGGGCAATACTGTATGGGGCACAAGTCACGCTGTATGGGGCACAGGTCATGCTGCATTGGGCACGGTCACGCTGCATGGGGCACAGGTCACGCTGCATAGGGCACAGGTCACGCTGTATGGGGCACAGGTAGGGTTGCCACCTCATCCCTTTAAAACAGAACACATATGAATTACACAGTGTCTGTGTCTGATTAAAGTGGTAATTAAACTCACTTGGTGCCTTACCTGCATTAAATTAGCACCAGAACCTGTGTAATTCATATGTGTTCTGTTTTAAAGGGATGAGGTGGCAACCCTAGGCACAGGTCACGCTGCATTGGTCACAGGTCACGCTGCATTGGGCACAGGTCACGCTGCATGGGGCACAGGTCACACTGCATAGGGCACAGGTCACGATGTATGGGGCACAGGTCACGCTGTATGGGGCACAGGTCACGCTGTATGGGGCACAGGTCACGCTTCATTGGGCACAGGTCACGCTGTATGGGGAACCGGTCACGCTGCATGGGGCACAGGTCACGCTGCATGGGGCACAGGTCACGCTGCATGGGGCACAGGTCACGCTGCATTGACACTAGGGCGGCTCTGGGGGGCCCCATACAACATTTTGCTATGGGGCCCTGTGATTTCTAGTTACGCCCCTGCCTGTACCTTTACTCATTGACATACTACTGTGCTTCCCCCTATCCCTAGCAGTCCATAGTACCCCTGCTTATGGGCCCCCAATTCTGATCCCTATGTGAATGAGTAAGGGGTACCCCCTGCCCTTCCCCACCACACGTTTTCCCCCATGCCTTTTATTTCCTCTCTACTCTTGGCCACTTGGCCTGTTCTCTCTTCTGCTATTCTGATTCTCTCTTCTCTTCTTTTGTTTTCTCTCCTTCTCGCATCCTCTGCTTTGTATCTATCTAGTGCCTTGAGGCGCTCTTCATCCTTTTTCTTATCTTCTGCCCTCTTATCAGCCTTCCTCATTTGTTTAGACCACTCTTCCTCCACTGCAATTCTCTTTGCCTCTTCCTTCCTTACATTTGCTTTGTTTTCCATCTCCTTGGTTCTGAATCGGTCTAAGGCCTTGAAGAGCTCTTCATCCTTTTTCTCATCATCTGCCCTCCTCTTATCATCGGCCTTCCTTATTTCTTTAGACCACTCTTCCTCCACTGCAATTCTCTTTGCCTCTTTCTTCCTTACATTTGCTTTGTTTTCCATCTCCTTCTCTCTGTATCTGTCTACTGCTTTAAAGAGCTCTTCATCCCTTTTCTTATCTTCTGCCCTCCTCTTATCATCACCCTTTCTCATTACTTCAGACCACTCTTGGTCCACTGCAATTCTCTTTGCCTCTTCCTCTCTTACATTTGCTTTGTTTTCCATCTCCTTCTCTCTGTATCTGTATACTTACTTAAAGCGGTGGTTCACCCTAATTGTCAACTTTTTCTTGTTAAAACCAGCAGCCATTGTTCTGTATCTATCCGTTTTTTTTTTTTTTTTTAATAGGCCTCCTTACCTTGGATTGAGGGCCTTTTGTGAGCTGTCACTCACATTTCCCCGCGGGAGTGGGCGTGTTTTCAAAAAATCCCCGATCAGCGCTATGTCTCCTGGGAGCGAGTCCTGAGAATCCCAGGAGACGCGCTGTGTTTGAAATCCCGCGGGTCACGTGACTAGTCTGGCTAGTCACAGCGGGGAGTGTCCTTTTCAGGACGCTGCCGGCCGTTGTCCTAGCAACTATGCAGTGTTGACGGCGCGGCTCGCCGTCACACTGCATAGTTGCTAGGACAACAGCCGGCAGCGTCCTGAAAAGGACACTCCCCGCTGTGACTAGTCACGTGACCCGCGAGATATCGCGAGATTTCAAACACGGCGCGTCTCCTGGTATTCTCAGGAGACACCGCATCCCGGAAGAAAATACAGGAGGGATTCACGGTGCCAGCAGTTAAGATGGCAATGTCCATCATCAGATTTTATAAAATCTTCTTTTGGGGGAAATCGTCCTGGTGGCGGCTGCGACTAGGAGACTGGTGAGTACAATTTTCGTTGTACCATCAGCTTTACAAAAACGTCTTTAAAAAAAAAACGTTTTCCCGCGGAACTACCGCTTTAAAGACCTCCTCATCCTTTTTCTTATCATCTGCCCTTCTCTTTTCGGCACCCTTTCTCATTATTTTACTCCACTTTTGGTCCACTGCAATTCTCTTTGCTTCTTACTTCCTTAAATTTGCTTTGTTTTCCATCTCCTTAGTTTTGAATCGATCTACGGCCTTGAAGAGCTCTTCATCCTTTTTCTTATCATCTGCCCTTCTCTTATCATCGGCCTTCCTTATTTTTTTAGACCACTCTTGGTCCACTGCAATTCTCTGTTCTTCTTCCTTTCTTTTCTTCTCTCTGTTTTTCACCGCCGCCGCTTTGTATCTATCTGCGACCCTGCGCATCTCTTCATCTTTTTTCTTCTCTACCGCTCTTCTCTTTTCATCAGCGGTCTTTGGCATTTTGTTATTCATTTTAACCTATAAATGAAAAAAAAGTGTTAAATTGGAATACACAATTAAAAGATGAATTCAATTTGCATGGATTTAGACTTTGTTATGTATGGTTTAGCTACATAATTGGGAAATCTCTATAAAATATTTTTATTTGACCTGTGTTACATAAAGTGTATGGAAACTCATATTCTACATTTCAGTATTTTTGGCATTGTGTCTCGCTGTATACAGTCTTCTTAAAGTGTAAGTAGAGCCAAACCCACTATTATAGTTTTGGAGGACTAAAACCCCAATGAAGTTATTCTTTCTGTCTCCCGGAGATTTCACATCACTTCCTGTCCTAATGACTTAACAAGAAATTTGAGAAACTCTCTAAAGTTAATGTAATTCCCATGTTAGTTGTTGCAGGAGCAGGTGTCACCAATGGAGGATTTTCCCACAGCAATTGATCATGATTTTTTGCATTACCACTAAAGGTAGACCGATATATCGGTCGGCCGATATATCGGCCGATATTTGGCCGTTTTTAAGAAATCAGCATCGGCCGATTATTGTAAGAAAATCGTCCAATTTTCGGCTGCCACGCTAAACCCCGCTCCACCTCCAGCAGCACGAGAAATGAATCCTTCAGCCTGGTAGCCTGCGCGACGACCCCCCCCCCCCCCCTCTACCTCGGCGGGCTGTACTGTAGCATAAAGCAAACTTGTCACAAGCCCGAGCAACTGCAGTAGTTGTCTGCGCGAAGAGATCACACTTGTTATGCTTCCTGCATGCTGGGACGGTGGCGGGATTACTGAACATAGGCTCTAGGCTACGGCTCCAGCCGTAGCCTAGAGCCCATGTTCAGTAATCCCGCCACCGTCCCAGCATGCAGGAAGCTTTTGTGATCTCTTCAAGACAACTTGTACTGCAGCTGCTTGGGCTTGTGACAAGTTTTCTTTCTGCTACAGTCCAGCCCGCCGAGGGGGAGGGGGGGTGTCGGCGCACAGGCTACCAGCAGCGTGGCTGAAGGATTCATTTCTCGTGCTGCTGGAGACTGAGGTAATGTACAGTATTCATCTTTGATAGGTGCCTCGGCTCTCTAGTGATTGTACATAGTACTCCAACTCACGTGGGAGCTCACAGGTGTCATCCAATGAACAGTGTGTACATCCAGCCATCCCCCTCCACAACGCATCCCCCACCCACGCCCAGCACCATTCATCCACCCCCCTCCACAATGCATCCCCCAGGCACAGCCAGCACCATCTTTCCCCCTCCACAACGCATCTCCCACCCACGCCCAGCACCATCCATCCTCCTCCACAATGCATCCCAATCCAAAAATCGGCCCAAAATATCGGCCGCAAAAATCGGCATCATATATCGGCCATCGGCTGCCCCGATTTCTAAATATCGGCATCGGCCAGAGAAAAACCCATATCGGTCGACCTCTAATTACCACTCATCGGCGGCAGCTCCTAATTACTGTCCTGAACCCATTCTTTATTGTCCTTAGCCCACCTTTACCACCCTGTACCTCTCTCTACTCACTGGCATACTACCATGCTCTCCCCTATCCCTAGCGGTCCATAATACCCCTACTTATGGGCCACCAATTCCAATCCACATGTGAATAAGCAAAGGGTAATATGTACCTTCACCCCACCCTTCCCTATCTCAAGCCCTCACCATTACTGTCCTCAACAACCCCATTAATGTCCTCAGCCCCTCATTTCCTCATTTCAAGGATAATTAAACCCAAGAACAGATATGTAATACATTTCAGTTGGATAGTGTTTAGTTGCGATATCCGCTTTAGTTTTCATTTTTCAACTTAAAGCTGGCCAAACATGGTTCAGTTTTTTCATTCAGCCAGTGAGTTGGTAAAAAAAAACAGAACTGATTCCCCCATCCACACATTTGAGGAGGATAGAGGAATCCAACCTGCTGTGCTATTGTATTCTGACAGCAGGGAAACTTCAGAATGCCCAGATCAGCGCTGCTGCCACTGATCGAGAAGCTTTTATCTAACAGGGCAGTTGAATGGAAGTTGATTGGTAAATTGACTTCTGTTTAACTGCAGTGACCACGCATGGATTAAAATTTGGTTGGTCCGTGCTGATCCGGCTGAATTACGATCCATCTATGGCCACCTATAGAGCATTTTTAGCAAGTACAAAAAAATACCGGTTGATCTTGCCAACAAAATGCCATCAATAGAAAACATAAACAATGTTATCCTTCACTAAACTAAACTACTAATCTCCCCTATCCCCCATGTAATTGAAAGGAACAAAGGCATCCTGGGTGGCAGTGATGACTCTTTCCATTGATACAGTGGAGGGGTGAGAGTATCCACCTAGGGATAGGAAATGTGTTCTTCACTGGATATGTAGGTAAACATATAGTGAAAAAACACAAAAATGAAAACTAAAGAAGCTGTGGGTTCATACTAGGTTTATGATGTCAAGAGCCCCTCCCTTTGTGTATGTGCATGTGTGGGTGGGGAGTCATATAGGAATAGTGAAATAAAATATATTACTTACTGTGCCAGGCATCTTAAAACGATTTGAATCCTTTAACCTTGTGAATAATAGCTTTCCAAACATCTACCAAACTTCGAATTACTGAAATCCGAAAAAGTTGTCAACCAGTAAATCTGTAAAGAAAGAAAAAAGACAAGATTTAATTATAAATTCTCGTTACCTAAACATCACACAAAGTCATTGGCTATAACTACGACATTAGACTACTGAACAAGGCCTGATCCACGATTTTGAAACCATTTAGCGTCAAAGGGGGTGTGTGTGTATATGTATATAAAATGTGGGGGCGGGTAAAAGTGCCAGTGACCACCAATGATAAAGTAAGGAAATGTAAGCAAGCCCAAATGTTCTGCTTTTTTTTTTTTCCTTTATGGCTTTTTCACACAGGAACGCGATGTTGGAAACCTGTGCGTGTTTCCATCATCAAGTTCAAACCGCGCTGGGTACACAATCTTCTGCGGCTGTCAATAGATTCTGAATAACACCCAAAATGCAGTGCGTTTCCCTGCACCTGATCGTATAGTACCACAGGTATTTAGTAAGGGGCAGTTCACACCACATGCAGTCCAGTGCGTTTTTTTTCTGCATCAAAAACACATGGAAAGTAGGTTATATGGTTTCCAATGGTATAATTCACAACAGTGTGGTTAGTTCCAGAAAGAAGTAGAACCTGCTGCATTTGTCCTGCACTGAACTGTACTGGAATGCTGTAAATTGCATCAAAACTGCACTGGAATTCATAAAAAATGCACTGGAAAACAGTACAGTGAAAAGAAACTGTAAAAAAATAAGAAAAAAAAGCATCTGGAAACGCATCAAAAAGCCAACAAAAACATGTTAAAAATTCGCACATGTAGAAACACATCTGGAATGTGCCAAGTATGGCAATTTGTTTGTATTTTTTGTTAATTTTTTAGGGAAATGAAATATATATATATATATATATATATATATATATATATATATATATATATATATATATATATAATTTTTTCTCTCTTTTATTTACATTTTTTTTTTTTTTTTACACACTGTAATCAGAGAAATACAGTGCTACCATTATTTAGCACATTTTTTGAGGAGCAAGTTCTTGGCAGCACCGATGACAAACATGCCTTTTAATTTTATAAGGAACCAGGAGCGTTAAAGATCCAGTCCAAAAATAATTATATTTCCAGTAGGCTTCTTCTCATTGCTTCCTTAATAGCAGCATCTTCATCCTGTTCTATTGAGGTTATGTCCATGTCTTCATCGTGCGCCTTGTATGGTTTCTGATATGCTGTTAAGTAAAGCACACATCACATCTCTTCCTACATGATGTGGGTCTAGGATATGAACTGAACGTTGACATTTCTTCAACTGGTCCTCCAATTCCAGGAAACTTTTATCACCAGACAGGACAGTAAAAGGAATTTGCTTGGGAAGCCGCTCATCTAAACGACCAGCATGAATACATATGGCAAAGTCGGCAGCATTTTTAAGATGAGAGCAGCGAGGGTGAAGGAAAAAACAGCCAGTATTGTTGAGATGCTTGAATAATTTTCAGTCCATTGGAGGTTTCCATGTGCCCTTCCCTCCTTGAAATCCCCACACAAATGTTCCCTGGTTTAGGTATCCTGGTATTGTAAAAAACTGGGCCCAGTTGTCCAAATCAATAAAAACAATGTAGGTCATTGTTCCAAGGAAATCTAAATCTGGTAATTCCTGCAGTTTTGGTTTTCCTATCTTCATGGCATCTTTCAGATTTCTTTTTTCCCGTAGATCATCCCTTTTCTCTCTACGATCTTCTTTTCCTTTGTCCTTTTCATCCCAGTCTCTTGTACGCTCTCTTTCTCGCTCTCTGCCCCTCTCTCGTTCTCTTTGACGCTCTCTTTCGCGCTCTCTGCGCTCTAAGTCCCGCTCTCTCTCGCTCCCTTTCACGTTGTCGTTCTCTCTCGTGCTCTTCTCGTTCTCGTTCTCTCGCTCGCTCTTCTAGTTCTCTTTCCCACTCTTTTTCTTTTTTCTCTCACGCTCACGAGCTCTCTGACGTTCAGACTTGCGCTCTTTTTCTCTCTCTCTTTCCCTCTGCTTGTAAAGGGTGTATGTGATGTCATAGCTGAGTGTAGGACTTTGCACAGCTGTGGATTTGCTGTACTGCCTGCAGGAGATTTAAACAGATGTTTAAAAAAAAACTGAAAGGTCAGTTGGTTCTAAAAATAGCACATATTTAACAAAATTGCCTGATCCGCCCCTTTCCCTAAAGAAAAACACACAGAAACACACAAATATATATATATATATATATATTTTCTAATTTAAGGCATCAAGTTCTTGGCAGCACCGATGACAAACATGCCTTTTAATTTTATAAGGAACCAGGAGCGTTAAAGATCCAGTCCAAAAATAATTTTATTTCCAGTAGGCTTCTCATTGCTTCCTTAATAGCAGTATCTTCATCCTGTTCTATTGAGGATATGTCCATGTCTTCATCGTTCGCCTTGTATGGTTTCTGATATGCTGTTAAGTAAAGCACACATCACATCTCTTCCTACATGATGTGGGTCTAGGATATGAACTGAACGTTGACATTTCTTCAACTGGTCCTCCAATTCCAGGAAACTTTTATCACCAGACAGGACAGTAAAAGGAATTTGCTTGGGAAGCCGCTCATCTAAACGACCAGCATGAATACATATGGCAAAGTCGGCAGCATTTTTAAGATGAGAGCAGCGAAGGTGAAGGAAAAAACAGCCAGTATTGTTGAGATGCTTGAATAATTTTCAGTCCATTGGAGGTTTCCATGTGCCCTTCCCTCCTTGAAATCCCCACACAAATGTTCCCTGGTTTAGGTATCCTGGTATTGTAAAAAACTGGGCCCAGTTGTCCAAATCAATAAAAACAATGTGGGTCATTGTTCCAAGGAAATCTAAATCTGGTAATTCCTGCAGTTTTGGTTTTCCTATCTTCATGGCATCTTTCAGATTTCTTTTTTCCCGTAGATCATCCCTTTTCTCTCTACAATCTTCTTTTCCTTTGTCCTTTTCATCCCAGTCTCTTGGACGCTCTCTTTCTCGCTCTCTGCCCCTCTCTCGTTCTCTTTGACGCTCTCTTTCGCGCTCTCTGCGCTCTAAGTCCCGCTCTCTCTCTCGCTCCCTTTCACGTTGTCGTTCTCTCTCGTGCTCTTCTCGTTCTCTTCCACGTTCTCGTTCTCTTCCACGTTCTCGTTCTCTCGCTCGCTCTTCTAGTTCTCTTTCCCACTCTTTTTCTTTTTTTCTCTCACGCTCACGAGCTCTCTGACGTTCAGACTTGCGCTCTTTTTCTCTCTCTCTTTCCCTCTGCTTGTAAAGGGTGTATGTGATGTCATAGCTGAGTGTAGGACTTTGCACAGCTGTGGATTTGCTGTACTGCCTGCAGGAGATTTAAACAGATGTTTAAAAAAAAACTGAAAGGTCAGTTGATTCTAAAAATAGCACATATTTAACAATATTGCCTGATCCGCCCCTTTCCCTAAAGAAAAACACACAGAAACACACAAATATATATATATATATTTTTTCTAATTTAAGGCATCAAGTTCTTGGCAGCACCGATGACAAACATGCCTTTTAATTTTATAAGGAACCAGGAGCGTTAAAGATCCAGTCCAAAAATAATTTTATTTCCAGTAGGCTTCTTCTCATTGCTTCCTTAATAGCAGTATCTTCATCCTGTTCTATTGAGGTTATGTCCATGTCTTCATCGTGCGCCTTGTATGGTTTCTGATATGCTGTTAAGTAAAGCACACATCACATCTCTTCCTACATGATGTGGGTCTAGGATATGAACTGAACGTTGACATTTCTTCAACTGGTCCTCCAATTCCAGGAAACTTTTATCACCAGACAGGACAGTAAAAGGAATTTGCTTGGGAAGCCGCTCATCTAAACGACCAGCATGAATACATATGGCAAAGTCGGCAGCATTTTTAAGATGAGAGCAGCGAGGGTGAAGGAAAAAACAGCCAGTATTGTTGAGATGCTTGAATAATTTTCAGTCCATTGGAGGTTTCCATGTGCCCTTCCCTCCTTGAAATCCCCACACAAATGTTCCCTGGTTTAGGTATCCTGGTATTGTAAAAAACTGGGCCCAGTTGTCCAAATCAATAAAAACAATGTGGGTCATTGTTCCAAGGAAATCTAAATCTGGTAATTCCTGCAGTTTTGGTTTTCCTATCTTCATGGCATCTTTCAGATTTCTTTTTTCCCGTAGATCATCCCTTTTCTCTCTACAATCTTCTTTTCCTTTGTCCTTTTCATCCCAGTCTCTTGGACGCTCTCTTTCTCGCTCTCTGCCCCTCTCTCGTTCTCTTTGACGCTCTCTTTCGCGCTCTCTGCGCTCTAAGTCCCGCTCTCTCTCTCGCTCCCTTTCACATTGTCGTTCTCTCTCGTGCTCTTCTCGTTCTCTCGTTCTCTCGCTCGCTCTTCTAGTTCTCTTTCCCACTCTTTTTCTTTTTTTCTCTCACGCTCACGAGCTCTCTGACGTTCAGACTTGCGCTCTTTTTCTCTCTCTCTTTCCCTCTGCTTGTAAAGGGTGTATGTGATGTCATAGCTGAGTGTAGGACTTTGCACAGCTGTGGATTTGCTGTACTGCCTGCAGGAGATCTAAACAGATGTTTAAAAAAAAACTGAAAGGTCAGTTGGTTCTAAAAATAGCACAGATTTAACAATATTGCCTGATCCGCCCCTTTCCCTAAAGAAAAACACACAGAAACACACAAATATATATATATTTTTTTTCTAATTTAAGGCATCAAGTTCTTGGCAGCACCGATGACAAACATGCCTTTTAATTTTATAAGGAACCAGGAGCGTTAAAGATCCAGTCCAAAAATAATTTTATTTCCAGTAGGCTTCTTCTCATTGCTTCCTTAATAGCAGTATCTTCATCCTGTTCTATTGAGGTTATGTCCATGTCTTCATCGTGCGCCTTGTATGGTTTCTGATATGCTGTTAAGTAAAGCACACATCACATCTCTTCCTACATGATGTGGGTCTAGGATATGAACTGAACGTTGACATTTCTTCAACTGGTCCTCCAATTCCAGGAAACTTTTATCACCAGACAGGACAGTAAAAGGAATTTGCTTGGGAAGCCGCTCATCTAAACGACCAGCATGAATACATATGGCAAAGTCGGCAGCATTTTTAAGATGAGAGCAGCGAGGGTGAAGGAAAAAACAGCCAGTATTGTTGAGATGCTTGAATAATTTTCAGTCCATTGGAGGTTTCCATGTGCCCTTCCCTCCTTGAAATCCCCACACAAATGTTCCCTGGTTTAGGAATCCTGGTATTGTAAAAAACTGGGCCCAGTTGTCCAAATCAATAAAAACAATGTGGGTCATTGTTCCAAGGAAATCTAAATCTGGTAATTCCTGCAGTTTTGGTTTTCCTATCTTCATGGCATCTTTCAGATTTCTTTTTTCCCGTAGATCATCCCTTTTCTCTCTACAATCTTCTTTTCCTTTGTCCTTTTCATCCCAGTCTCTTGGACGCTCTCTTTCTCGCTCTCTGCCCCTCTCTCGTTCTCTTTGACGCTCTCTTTCGCGCTCTCTGCGCTCTAAGTCCCGCTCTCTCTCTCGCTCCCTTTCACATTGTCGTTCTCTCTCGTGCTCTTCTCGTTCTCTTCCCCGTTCTCGTTCTCTCGCTCGCTCGCTCTTCTAGTTCTCTTTCCCACTCTTTTTCTTTTTTTCTCTCACGCTCACGAGCTCTCTGACGTTCAGACTTGCGCTCTTTTTCTCTCTCTCTTTCCCTCTGCTTGTAAAGGGTGTATGTGATGTCATAGCTGAGTGTAGGACTTTGCACAGCTGTGGATTTGCTGTACTGCCTGCAGGAGATTTAAACAGATGTTTAAAAAAAAACTGAAAGGTCAGTTGGTTCTAAAAATAGCACAGATTTAACAATATTGCCTGATCCGCCCCTTTCCCTAAAGAAAAACACACAGAAACACACAAATATATATATATATATATTTTCTAATTTAAGGCATCAAGTTCTTGGCAGCACCGATGACAAACATGCCTTTTAATTTTATAAGGAACCAGGAGCGTTAAAGATCCAGTCCAAAAATAATTTTATTTCCAGTAGGCTTCTTCTCATTGCTTCCTTAATAGCAGTATCTTCATCCTGTTCTATTGAGGTTATGTCCATGTCTTCATTGTTCGCCTTGTATGGTTTCTGATATGCTGTTAAGTAAAGCACACATCACATCTCTTCCTACATGATGTGGGTCTAGGATATGAACTGAACGTTGACATTTCTTCAACTGGTCCTCCAATTCCAGGAAACTTTTATCACCAGACAGGACAGTAAAAGGAATTTGCTTGGGAAGCCGCTCATCTAAACGACCAGCATGAATACATATGGCAAAGTCGGCAGCATTTTTAAGATGAGAGCAGCGAGGGTGAAGGAAAAAACAGCCAGTATTGTTGAGATGCTTGAATAATTTTCAGTCCATTGGAGGTTTCCATGTGCCCTTCCCTCCTTGAAATCCCCACACAAATGTTCCCTGGTTTAGGTATCCTGGTATTGTAAAAAACTGGGCCCAGTTGTCCAAATCAATAAAAACAATGTGGGTCATTGTTCCAAGGAAATCTAAATCTGGTAATTCCTGCAGTTTTGGTTTTCCTATCTTCATGGCATCTTTCAGATTTCTTTTTTCCCCGTAGATCATCCCTTTTCTCTCTACAATCTTCTTTTCCTTTGTCCTTTTCATCCCAGTCTCTTGGACGCTCTCTTTCTCGCTCTCTGCCCCTCTCTCGTTCTCTTTGACGCTCTCTTTCGCGCTCTCTGCGCTCTAAGTCCCGCTCTCTCTCTCGCTCCCTTTCACGTTGTCGTTCTCTCTTGTGCTCTTCTCGTTCTCTTCCCCGTTCTCGTTCTCTCGCTCGCTCTTCTAGTTCTCTTTCCCACTCTTTTTCTTTTTTTCTCTCACGCTCACGAGCCCTCTGACGTTCAGACTTGCGCTCTTTTTCTCTCTCTCTTTCCCTCTGCTTGTAAAGGGTGTATGTGATGTCATAGCTGAGTGTAGGACTTTGCACAGCTGTGGATTTGCTGTACTGCCTGCAGGAGATTTAAACAGATGTTTAAAAAAAAAACGAAAAGGTCAGTTGGTTCTAAAAATAGCACAGATTTAACAATATTGCCTGATCCGCCCCTTTCCCTAAAGAAAAACACACAGAAACACACAAATATATATATATTTTTTTTCTAATTTAAGGCATCAAGTTCTTGGCAGCACCGATGACAAACATGCCTTTTAATTTTATAAGGAGCCAGGAGCGTTAAAGATCCAGTCCAAAAAGAATTTTATTTCCAGTAGGCTTCTTCTCATTGCTTCCTTAATAGCAGCATCTTCATCCTGTTCTATTGAGGTTATGTCCATGTCTTCATCGTGCGCCTTGTATGGTTTCTGATATGCTGTTAAGTAAAGCACACATCACATCTCTTCCTTCATGATGTGGGTCTAGGATATGAACTGAACGTTGACATTTCTTCAACTGGTCCTCCAATTCCAGGAAACTTTTATCACCAGACAGGACAGTAAAAGGAATTTGCTTGGGAAGCCGTTCATCTAAACGACCAGCATGAATACATATGGCAAAGTCGGCAGCATTTTTAAGATGAGAGCAGCGAGGGTGAAGGAAAAAACAGCCAGTATTGTTGAGATGCTTGAATAATTTTCAGTCCATTGGAGGTTTCCATGTGCCCTTCCCGCCTTGAAATCCCCACACAAATGTTCCCTGGTTTAGGTATCCTGGTATTGTAAAAAACTGGGCCCAGTTGTCCAAATCAATAAAAACAATGTGGGTCATTGTTCCAAGGAAATCTAAATCTGGTAATTCCTGCAGTTTTGGTTTTCCTATCTTCATGGCATCTTTCAGATTTCTTTTTTCCCGTAGATCATCCCTTTTCTCTCTACGATCTTCTTTTCCTTTGTCCTTTTCATCCCAGTCTCTTGGACGCTCTCTTTCTCGCTCTCTGCCCCTCTCTCGTTCTCTTTGACGCTCTCTTTCGCGCTCTCTGCGCTCTAAGTCCCGCTCTCTCTCTCGCTCCCTTTCACGTTGTCGTTCTCTCTCGTGCTCTTCTCGTTCTCGTTCTCGTTCTCTCGCTCGCTCTTCTAGTTCTCTTTCCCACTCTTTTTCTTTTTTCTCTCACGCTCACGAGCTCTCTGACGTTCAGACTTGCGCTCTTTTTCTCTCTCTCTTTCCCTCTGCTTGTAAAGGGTGTATGTGATGTCATAGCTGAGTGTAGGACTTTGCACAGCTGTGGATTTGCTGTACTGCCTGCAGGAGATTTAAACAGATGTTTAAAAAAAAACTGAAAGGTCAGTTGGTTCTAAAAATAGCACAGATTTAACAATATTGCCTGATCCGCCCCTTTCCCTAAAGAAAAACACACAGAAACACACAAATATATATATATATTTTTTCTAATTTAAGGCATCAAGTTCTTGGCAGCACCGATGACAAACATGCCTTTTAATTTTATAAGGAACCAGGAGCGTTAAAGATCCAGTCCAAAAATAATTTTATTTCCAGTAGGCTTCTTCTCATTGCTTCCTTAATAGCAGCATCTTCATCCTGTTCTATTGAGGTTATGTCCATGTCTTCATCGTGCGCCTTGTATGGTTTCTGATATGCTGTTAAGTAAAGCACACATCACATCTCTTCCTTCATGATGTGGGTCTAGGATATGAACTGAACGTTGACATTTCTTCAACTGGTCCTCCAATTCCAGGAAACTTTTATCACCAGACAGGACAGTAAAAGGAATTTGCTTGGGAAGCCGCTCATCTAAACGACCAGCATGAATACATATGGCAAAGTCGGCAGCATTTTTAAGATGAGAGCAGCGAGGGTGAAGGAAAAAACAGCCAGTATTGTTGAGATGCTTGAATAATTTTCAGTCCATTGGAGGTTTCCATGTGCCCTTCCCGCCTTGAAATCCCCACACAAATGTTCCCTGGTTTAGGTATCCTGGTATTGTAAAAAACTGGGCCCAGTTGTCCAAATCAATAAAAACAATGTGGGTCATTGTTCCAAGGAAATCTAAATCTGGTAATTCCTGCAGTTTTGGTTTTCCTATCTTCATGGCATCTTTCAGATTTCTTTTTTCCCGTAGATCATCCCTTTTCTCTCTACAATCTTCTTTTCCTTTGTCCTTTTCATCCCAGTCTCTTGGACGCTCTCTTTCTCGCTCTCTGCCCCTCTCTCGTTCTCTTTGACGCTCTCTTTCGCGCTCTCTGCGCTCTAAGTCCCGCTCTCTCTCTCGCTCCCTTTCACGTTGTCGTTCTCTCTCGTGCTCTTCTCGTTCTCGTTCTCTCGCTCGCTCTTCTAGTTCTCTTTCCCACTCTTTTTCTTTTTTTCTCTCACGCTCACGAGCTCTCTGACGTTCAGACTTGCGCTCTTTTTCTCTCTCTCTTTCCCTCTGCTTGTAAAGGGTGTATGTGATGTCATAGCTGAGTGTAGGACTTTGCACAGCTGTGGATTTGCTGTACTGCCTGCAGGAGATTTAAACAGATGTTTAAAAAAAAACTGAAAGGTCAGTTGGTTCTAAAAATAGCACATATTTAACAATATTGCCTGATCCGCCCCTTTCCCTAAAGAAAAACACACAGAAACACACAAATATATATATATATTTTTTCTAATTTAAGGCATCAAGTTCTTGGCAGCACCGATGACAAACATGCCTTTTAATTTTATAAGGAACCAGGAGCGTTAAAGATCCAGTCCAAAAATAATTTTATTTCCAGTAGGCTTCTTCTCATTGCTTCCTTAATAGCAGTATCTTCATCCTGTTCTATTGAGGTTATGTCCATGTCTTCATTGTTCGCCTTGTATGGTTTCTGATATGCTGTTAAGTAAAGCACACATCACATCTCTTCCTACATGATGTGGGTCTAGGATATGAACTGAACGTTGACATTTCTTCAACTGGTCCTCCAATTCCAGGAAACTTTTATCACCAGACAGGACAGTAAAAGGAATTTGCTTGGGAAGCCGCTCATCTAAACGACCAGCATGAATACATATGGCAAAGTCGGCAGCATTTTTAAGATGAGAGCAGCGAGGGTGAAGGAAAAAACAGCCAGTATTGTTGAGATGCTTGAATAATTTTCAGTCCATTGGAGGTTTCCATGTGCCCTTCCCTCCTTGAAATCCCCACACAAATGTTCCCTGGTTTAGGTATCCTGGTATTGTAAAAAACTGGGCCCAGTTGTCCAAATCAATAAAAACAATGTGGGTCATTGTTCCAAGGAAATCTAAATCTGGTAATTCCTGCAGTTTTGGTTTTCCTATCTTCATGGCATCTTTCAGATTTCTTTTTTTCCCGTAGATCATCCCTTTTCTCTCTACAATCTTCTTTTCCTTTGTCCTTTTCATCCCAGTCTCTTGGACGCTCTTTCTCGCTCTCTGCCCCTCTCTCGTTCTCTTTGACGCTCTCTTTCGCGCTCTCTGCGCTCTAAGTCCCGCTCTCTCTCTCGCTCCCTTTCACGTTGTCGTTCTCTCTCGTGCTCTTCTCGTTCTCTTCCCCGTTCTCGTTCTCTCGCTCGCTCTTCTAGTTCTCTTTCCCACTCTTTTTCTTTTTTTCTCTCACGCTCACAAGCTCTCTGACGTTCAGACTTGCGCTCTTTTTCTCTCTCTCTTTCCCTCTGCTTGTAAAGGGTGTATGTGATGTCATAGCTGAGTGTAGGACTTTGCACAGCTGTGGATTTGCTGTACTGCCTGCAGGAGATTTAAACAGATGTTTAAAAAAAAACTGAAAGGTCAGTTGGTTCTAAAAATAGCACAGATTTAACAATATTGCCTGATCCGCCCCTTTCCCTAAAGAAAAACACACAGAAACACACAAATATATATATATATTTTTTCTAATTTAAGGCATCAAGTTCTTGGCAGCACCGATGACAAACATGCCTTTTAATTTTATAAGGAACCAGGAGCGTTAAAGATCCAGTCCAAAAAGAATTTTATTTCCAGTAGGCTTCTTCTCATTGCTTCCTTAATAGCAGTATCTTCATCCTGTTCTATTGAGGTTATGTCCATGTCTTCATCGTTCGCCTTGTATGGTTTCTGATATGCTGTTAAGTAAAGCACACATCACATCTCTTCCTACATGATGTGGGTCTAGGATATGAACTGAACGTTGACATTTCTTCAACTGGTCCTCCAATTCCAGGAAACTTTTATCACCAGACAGGACAGTAAAAGGAATTTGCTTGGGAAGCCGCTCATCTAAACGACCAGCATGAATACATATGGCAAAGTCGGCAGCATTTTTAAGATGAGAGCAGCGAGGGTGAAGGAAAAAACAGCCAGTATTGTTGAGATGCTTGAATAATTTTCAGTCCATTGGAGGTTTCCATGTGCCCTTCCCTCCTTGAAATCCCCACACAAATGTTCCCTGGTTTAGGTATCCTGGTATTGTAAAAAACTGGGCCCAGTTGTCCAAATCAATAAAAACAATGTGGGTCATTGTTCCAAGGAAATCTAAATCTGGTAATTCCTGCAGTTTTGGTTTTCCTATCTTCATGGCATCTTTCAGATTTCTTTTTTCCCGTAGATCATCCCTTTTCTCTCTACAATCTTCTTTTCCTTTGTCCTTTTCATCCCAGTCTCTTGGACGCTCTCTTTCTCGCTCTCTGCCCCTCTCTCGTTCTCTTTGACGCTCTCTTTCGCGCTCTCTGCGCTCTAAGTCCCGCTCTCTCTCTCGCTCCCTTTCACATTGTCGTTCTCTCTCGTGCTCTTCTCGTTCTCGTTCTCGTCTCTCGCTCGCTCTTCTAGTTCTCTTTCCCACTCTTTTTCTTTTTTCTCTCACGCTCACGAGCTCTCTGACGTTCAGACTTGCGCTCTTTTTCTCTCTCTCTTTCCCTCTGCTTGTAAAGGGTGTATGTGATGTCATAGCTGAGTGTAGGACTTTGCACAGCTGTGGATTTGCTGTACTGCCTGCAGGAGATTTAAACAGATGTTTAAAAAAAAACTGAAAGGTCAGTTGGTTCTAAAAATAGCACAGATTTAACAATATTGCCTGATCCGCCCCTTTCCCTAAAGAAAAACACACAGAAACACACAAATATATATATATATATATTTTTTCTAATTTAAGGCATCAAGTTCTTGGCAGCACCGATGACAAACATGCCTTTTAATTTTATAAGGAACCAGGAGCGTTAAAGATCCAGTCCAAAAATAATTTTATTTCCAGTAGGCTTCTTCTCATTGCTTCCTTAATAGCAGTATCTTCATCCTGTTCTATTGAGGTTATGTCCATGTCTTCATCGTGCGCCTTGTATGGTTTCTGATATGCTGTTAAGTAAAGCACACATCACATCTCTTCCTACATGATGTGGGTCTAGGATATGAACTGAACGTTGACATTTCTTCAACTGGTCCTCCAATTCCAGGAAACTTTTATCACCAGACAGGACAGTAAAAGGAATTTGCTTGGGAAGCCGCTCATCTAAACGACCAGCATGAATACATATGGCAAAGTCGGCAGCATTTTTAAGATGAGAGCAGCGAGGGTGAAGGAAAAAACAGCCAGTATTGTTGAGATGCTTGAATAATTTTCAGTCCATTGGAGGTTTCCATGTGCCCTTCCCTCCTTGAAATCCCCACACAAATGTTCCCTGGTTTAGGTATCCTGGTATTGTAAAAAACTGGGCCCAGTTGTCCAAATCAATAAAAACAATGTGGGTCATTGTTCCAAGGAAATCTAAATCTGGTAATTCCTGCAGTTTTGGTTTTCCTATCTTCATGGCATCTTTCAGATTTCTTTTTTCCCGTAGATCATCCCTTTTCTCTCTACGATCTTCTTTTCCTTTGTCCTTTTCATCCCAGTCTCTTGTACGCTCTCTTTCTCGCTCTCTGCCCCTCTCTCGTTCTCTTTGACGCTCTCTTTCGCGCTCTCTGCGCTCTATGTCTTGCTCTCTCTCTCGCTCCCTTTCACGTTGTCGTACTCTCTCGTGCTCTTCTCGTTCTCGTTCTCTCGCTCGCTCTTCTAGTTCTCTTTCCCACTCTTTTTCTTTTTTCTCTCACGCTCACGAGCTCTCTGACGTTCAGACTTGCGCTCTTTTTCTCTCTCTCTTTTCCTCTGCTTGTAAAGGGTGTATGTGATGTCATAGCTGAGTGTAGGACTTTGCACAGCTGTGGATTTGCTGTACTGCCTGCAGGAGATTTAAACAGATGTTTAAAAAAAAACTGAAAGGTCAGTTGGTTCTAAAAATAGCACATATTTAACAATATTGCCTGATCCGCCCCTTTCCCTAAAGAAAAACACACAGAAACACACAAATATATATATATATATTTTTTCTAATTTAAGGCATCAAGTTCTTGGCAGCACCGATGACAAACATGCCTTTTAATTTTATAAGGAACCAGGAGCGTTAAAGATCCAGTCCAAAAATAATTTTATTTCCAGTAGGCTTCTTCTCATTGCTTCCTTAATAGCAGTATCTTCATCCTGTTCTATTGAGGTTATGTCCATGTCTTCATCGTTCGCCTTGTATGGTTTCTGATATGCTGTTAAGTAAAGCACACATCACATCTCTTCCTACATGATGTGGGTCTAGGATATGAACTGAACGTTGACATTTCTTCAACTGGTCCTCCAATTCCAGGAAACTTTTATCACCAGACAGGACAGTAAAAGGAATTTGCTTGGGAAGCCGCTCATCTAAACGACCAGCATGAATACATATGGCAAAGTCGGCAGCATTTTTAAGATGAGAGCAGCGAGGGTGAAGGAAAAAACAGCCAGTATTGTTGAGATGCTTGAATAATTTTCAGTCCATTGGAGGTTTCCATGTGCCCTTCCCTCCTTGAAATCCCCACACAAATGTTCCCTGGTTTAGGAATCCTGGTATTGTAAAAAACTGGGCCCAGTTGTCCAAATCAATAAAAACAATGTGGGTCATTGTTCCAAGGAAATCTAAATCTGGTAATTCCTGCAGTTTTGGTTTTCCTATCTTCATGGCATCTTTCAGATTTCTTTTTTCCCGTAGATCATCCCTTTTCTCTCTACAATCTTCTTTTCCTTTGTCCTTTTCATCCCAGTCTCTTGGACGCTCTCTTTCTCACTCTCTGCCCCTCTCTCGTTCTCTTTGACGCTCTCTTTCGCGCTCTCTGCGCTCTAAGTCCCGCTCTCTCTCTCGCTCCCTTTCACATTGTCGTTCTCTCTCGTGCTCTTCTCGTTCTCTTCCCCGTTCTCGTTCTCTCGCTCGCTCTTCTAGTTCTCTTTCCTACTCTTTTTCTCTCACGCTCACAAGCTCTCTGACGTTCAGACTTGCGCTCTTTTTCTCTCTCTCTTTCCCTCTGCTTGTAAAGGGTGTATGTGATGTCATAGCTGAGTGTAGGACTTTGCACAGCTGTGGATTTGCTGTACTGCCTGCAGGAGATTTAAACAGATGTTTAAAAAAAAACTGAAAGGTCAGTTGGTTCTAAAAATAGCACAGATTTAACAATATTGCCTGATCCGCCCCTTTCCCTAAAGAAAAACACACAGAAACACACAAATATATATATATATTTTTTCTAATTTAAGGCATCAAGTTCTTGGCAGCACCGATGACAAACATGCCTTTTAATTTTATAAGGAACCAGGAGCGTTAAAGATCCAGTCCAAAAATAATTTTATTTCCAGTAGGCTTCTTCTCATTGCTTCCTTAATAGCAGTATCTTCATCCTGTTCTATTGAGGTTATGTCCATGTCTTCATCGTTCGCCTTGTATGGTTTCTGATATGCTGTTAAGTAAAGCACACATCACATCTCTTCCTACATGATGTGGGTCTAGGATATGAACTGAACGTTGACATTTCTTCAACTGGTCCTCCAATTCCAGGAAACTTTTATCACCAGACAGGACAGTAAAAGGAATTTGCTTGGGAAGCCGCTCATCTAAACGACCAGCATGAATACATATGGCAAAGTCGGCAGCATTTTTAAGATGAGAGCAGCGAGGGTGAAGGAAAAAACAGCCAGTATTGTTGAGATGCTTGAATAATTTTCAGTCCATTGGAGGTTTCCATGTGCCCTTCCCTCCTTGAAATCCCCACACAAATGTTCCCTGGTTTAGGTATCCTGGTATTGTAAAAAACTGGGCCCAGTTGTCCAAATCAATAAAAACAATGTGGGTCATTGTTCCAAGGAAATCTAAATCTGGTAATTCCTGCAGTTTTGGTTTTCCTATCTTCATGGCATCTTTCAGATTTCTTTTTTCCCGTAGATCATCCCTTTTCTCTCTACGATCTTCTTTTCCTTTGTCCTTTTCATCCCAGTCTCTTGGACGCTCTCTTTCTCGCTCTCTGCCCCTCTCTCGTTCTCTTTGACGCTCTCTTTCGCGCTCTCTGCGCTCTAAGTCCCGCTCTCTCTCTCGCTCCCTTTCACGTTGTCGTTCTCTCTCGTGCTCTTCTCGTTCTCTTCCACGTTCTCGTTCTCTCGCTCGCTCTTCTAGTTCTCTTTCCCACTCTTTTTCTTTTTTTCTCTCACGCTCACGAGCTCTCTGACGTTCAGACTTGCGCTCTTTTTCTCTCTCT